>NC_090448.1:335971176-338793676 GCF_031143425.1 Pleurodeles waltl
AAATTTAGGATTGGTCCGTAGAACAACTTTATTTTTGTGTATTTGAATAAATGGTTCTTGAATGGTAAATGCTTGAATCTCACTCACTCTTCTTAGAGATGTGATGGCAATTAAAAATGCAACTTTCCACGTTAAGTATTGCATTTCACAAGAGTGCATGGGCTCAAAAGGTGGACCCATGAGTCGTGTTAAGACAATGTTGAGGTTCCATGAAGGAACTGGTGGTGTTCTTGGTGGTATAATTCTCTTTAGGCCTTCCATAAATGCTTTTATGACTGGTATCCTAAATAATGAAGTTGAGTGCGTAATTTGCAGGTAAGCTGAAATTGCCGTAAGATGTATTTTAATGGAAGAGAAAGCTAGTTTAGATTTCTGCAAATGTAGTAAGTATCCTACTATCTCTTTTGCAGAGGCGTGTAAAGGTTGAATTTGATTATTATGGCAGTAATAAACAAATCTTTTCCACTTATTTGCATAACAGTGTCTAGTGGTAGGTTTTCTAGCCTGTTTTATGACCTCCATACATTCCTGTGTGAGGTCTAAGTGCCCGAATTCTAGGATTTCAGGAGCCAAATTGCTAGATTCAGCGATGCTGGATTTGGATGTCTGATCTGTTGTTTGTGTTGTGTTAACAGATCTGGTCTGTTTGGCAGTTTGATATGGGGTACTACTGAAAGGTCTAGTAGTGTTGTGTACCAAGGTTGCCTTGCCCATGTTGGTGCTGTTAGTATGAGTTTGAGTTTGTTTTGACTCAACTTGTTTACTAGATATGGAAGAAGTGGGAGAGGGGGAAAAGCGTATGCAAATATCCCTGACCAGTTCATCCATAGTGCATTGCCCTGAGACTGATGTTGTGGGTACCTGGATGCGAAGTTTTGGCATTTTGAGTTTTCTTTTGTTGCAAATAGATCTATTTGTGGCGTTCCCCACATTTTGAAGTAAGTGTTCAGTATTTGGGGGTGAATTTCCCATTCGTGGATCTGTTGGTGATCCCGAGAGAGATTGTCTGCTAACTGATTCTGAATCCCTGGAATAAATTGTGCTATTAGGCGAATGTGGTTGTGAATCGCCCAATGCCATATTCTTTGTGCCAGGAGACACAACTGTGTCGAGTGTGTTCCCCCTCTTTGTTCAGATAATACATCGTTGTCATGTTGTCTGTTTTGACAAGAATGTGTTTGTGGCTTATTATAGGTTGAAATGCTTTCAACGCTAGAAATACTGCCAGTAGTTCTAAGTGATTTATGTGAAACTGTCTCTGCTGAGTGTCCCATAGTCCTTGGATGTTGTATTGGTTGAGGTGTGCTCCCCACCCTATCATGGAGGCATCTGTCGTTATAACGTATTGAGGCACTGGGTCTTGGAAAGGGCGCCCTGGTTTAAATTTATATTGTTCCACCATTGAAGCGAGGTGTATGTTTGGCGGTCTATGAACACTAGATCTTGAAGTTGACCCTGTGCCTGTGACCATTGTGATGCTAGGCACTGTTGTAAGGGCCGCATGTGCAATCTTGCGTTTGGGACAATGGCTATGCATGAGGACATCATGCCTAGTAGTTTCATCACCATCTTCACTTGTATCTTTTGTTTTGGGTACATGGCCTGTATTACATTTTGAAATGCTTGTACCCTTTGTGGACTTGGAGTGGCAATCCCTTTTATTGTGTTGATTGTCGCCCCTAAGTATTGCTGTGTTTGACACGGCTGAAGGTGTGACTTGTTGTAGTTGAGTGAGAAACCTAGTTTGTGGAGGGTTTCTATGACATACTTTGTGTGTTGTGAACACCGTTCTTGCGTGTTGGTTTTGATTAACCAATCGTCTAGGTACAGGAACACGTGTATTTGCTGCCTTCTGATATGAGCAGCCACTACTGCCAGGCATTTTGTAAAAACTCTTGGCGCAGTTGTTATCCCGAATGGCAACACTTTGAATTGGTAATGTACTCCTTGGAATACAAACCTTAAGTACTTTCTGTGTGAAGGATGTATCTGTATATGGAAGTATGCATCCTTTAGGTCTAGTGTTGTCATGTAGTCTTGTTGTTTGAGCAATGGGATTACGTCCTGCAGTGTCACCATGTGAAAGTGATCTGATTTGATGTAGATATTTAATGTTCTGAGATCTAATATAGGTCTTAGCGTTTTGTCTTTTTTGGGTATGAGAAAGTACAGCGAGTAAACTCCTGTTGTTCTCTGATGAATTGGTACCAGTTGTAGGAAAGTCCTTTTTTTTGCCTGATCACCCCCACTCTTTCTGGATAGGTACTGGTGGTTACTGACTCTTGGCTGTGCCCTGGGTACTGCTTACCAGTCCCAGGGCCAGTGCTCTGTGTAAAATGGATATGCAAATTAGGCTAATTATAATTGGCTAAGTTAACCTACCTATAAGTCCCTAGTATATGGTAGGGCATGTAGGTTTAGGGACCACAGCATAGGTGGTGCACACCTAGGTGCATTGCTGAGGTGCCCAGGGTCATTTTAAAAGCAAGCCTGCCTTGCTGGCTGCTTTTAAATTAAAGTTATATGCAAATTCGACTTTGGAATTAAAGGTACTTCCAAAGTCTTAAACTACCTTATTTTTACATATAAGTCACCCCTAAGGTGTGCCCTATGTGCCCCTAGGGCTGGGTGCCATGTAACTATAAGCAGGGACTTTATAAAAATAGATTTATAAGCCCTGGTGAGGTAAAAACAGCCAAATTCGTTTTTCCCTCATTGAAGTAAATGGCCTTCATAGGCTAGAATGGGCAGACTTTATATTAAATTTTAAAGTCTCCTTAAATGTTACATACCAAGAATTTGGTATCAAATTGATTGTTATAATAAATCCCACAACTTCCAGTTGTTGGATTTAATATAACTAGTGCAGGTAAAAAGTTTAGACTTTACCTAAAAAGTTGCCAATTTCAGCTCTGCATTGTTTTTGCTCCTGTGCTCTGATTGGCCAGCCTGCAGCAGCTTCTGCCAGGCTACTTTAATGAGGTGTGAAGTGGCCTGACTTCACACAAAGGAATGTGCTTGGGGGAGAGAATCTCCCCTCAGCAGATGGGGAAGCAGGAAGGGGGAGGGCTGCCAAACTGGTCTTCAAAGGCAGAGAAGGACATCTGGAGCACCCAGCAACACCCCCACATCCTGCAACCCCAGACAGCTAGGTGCCCCCTTGATTAGATTAGGAGAGGGCAGGAGAGGGGTGTGTTTATGATTTTTAGCCACACCAGTGGGTGGGCTCAGCCAGATCTCTCCTCTAAAAATCAGATTCATCCATTTTGGATTTTTAGAGACTGTTGCCTTCTGGGATGGATTTTTGCCACACTTCCCAGGAAGTGGTCATCACAGGGGGACGACCCTGTCCCTGATTGGAGGACCAGGGCCCCCCTGCTTTTCACCCAGGAACAAGGATAAAACTGGCAGACCTGCACCCACGCCTCAGATCCCCACCAAATTTCAAGAAGAAGGAACTACAAGGAGAAGAAGGACTGCCCTGCTGGACCCCTGGCCTGCACCTGGACCCTGCACTCAGAAAGACTGCACCAGCTGCACACTTGGGCTTCACCACAAGAAGGACTTTGCCTGGCTTCCACTGGTTCAAGGAGGGACTCCCTGTTTGCTACAGGTGAAAAATTGCTAACCAGAGTCCCCTGCACCAACTCCTGAAAAAGTGACCAGCTGACCACTGCCCAGTGGCCAAAAAGGAGTTTGCGCCAGGTGCACTCTGGGAGTTGAAGTCCGCACTTCCCAGGGACCATCACAGAACTTCTGGACCCTTGGGGTGAGCTGTGGACCCCAAAAGAACCTTAAAAGAACATCTGGGTGAAGCCCCAGAAGTTTGGAAAAGATTGGAGAAATTTTAGAAAAAAGCTCCATAAAGTGACCGACTCGACGCGGAAATTCTAGCCGGCTTGCCTCAACCGCGACCCGGCCTGACTTCGTGGTTCGTCCCCGTCAAGAAAAACATCCGAAAAAAAGACTAAGTCCGAACGTAAAAAGTTGACCGGGACCTTCCAGCCATCGTATCCGAGAAGGGCTCCACGGACGTCGGATCAAGATCCAGGTTTACCCCGGTCGAAGGATTTTCATCTCGAAAAAACGACTAAGTCCGAAGGTAGAAATCACCACCGAGGAAACCGACTTCGCGTATCCGGACAAGGGCTCCAGGAGGTCGGATCCAACTGGCAGGTTCGTCCCGGTGAAGAAAAACTTCAAAATAAAGACTAAGTCAGAAGGTAACTTTTTAACCGAGGCTTCCCGCGACCTGTATCCGAGCAGGGCTCCATCGCGGTCGGCCTGAAAGTTTGACCTTGTCCCGGTCCTGGTGCAACCAGATGACCCGATTGGCGCTTTTTGTTTCTATGCGCTAGAAAATAATAATACTTTAAAAATTCATATCTCCGGTTCCCCTGAACCGATTTTAATCGTTTTTGTGTCATTTTAAAGATAAAAATATAAGCTATTTTTATAAATTGGTTTGGGATTTTTAAACTGTTTCCTGTGTTTTATTTAAATACTGTTTTGTGATATTTGAATGCTTTACACTTTGTCTCCTAAGTTAAGCCTTGACGCTCGATGCCAAGCTACCAAGGGTAGAGCTGGGATTAATTTACTGAGACCTAACTGTACTTTTGTGGAGGTTTGTGGCTTGTTGCTAGGTGTAGGTACCTACCTGCCCTACCAATAACCCATTTTCCAACACCAGTTCTATTGCATGTTTTTGTAACAACGCTTGGACCTCCAGTTGTAGAAGATCCATGTGTTGTTTTGTCATATTGTGTGTTTTCAGTGGGACATTTGGAGGGAATTTTAGGAATTCTATGCAATAACCATGCTGGATAATTGCTAGGGCCCAAGTGTCTGTTATCTCCTCCCATTGTTTGTAGAACTTGGTTAGTCTCCACCCCACTGGTGTTATGTGTTGGGGATTTGTGACATCGAAGTCACTGCTTGTTCTGTGGAGTTTTGAGACTTTGGAACTTCCCTCTACTTTTTGGGAACTGTCCTCCTCTATAGTGTCCCCGAAAACTTCCCCGCTGATATTGGCTCTGATAAGTGGGCCTTGTTTGTGAGGTTGTGGGTTCCGTGCTTTGTCCTCGAAACCCCCCTCGAAACTGTGATTTTCGAAATGTGCCTCTGCTCTGTGGGGAGTAGAGTGCACCCATGGCTTTGGCCGTATCTGTGTCTTTTTTAAGTTTTTCTATGGCAGTGTCCACCTCCGGCCCAAACAACTGCTGTCCGTTAAATGGCATATTGAGCACAGCTTGTTGTATTTCCGGCTTGAATCCTGATGTACGCAGCCATGCGTGTCTCCTTATGGTCACTGCTGTATTTACTGTCCTAGCAGCTGTATCTGCTGCATCCATTGCAGAGCGTATTTGATTGTTCGAGATGTTCTGTCCTTCCTCCACCACTTGTTGGGCCCTTTTTTGGAACACTTTGGGCAAGTGTTCAATGAAATGTTGCATTTCGTCCCAATGAGCCCTATCATATCTCGCCAGCAATGCCTGTTAGTTGGCAATGCGCCATTGGTTGGCTGCTTGTGCTGCAACCCTTTTCCCCGCAGCGTCGAATTTGCGACTCTCCTTGTCTGGAGGTGGTGCGTCTCCTGAAGTGTGAGAGTTCGCTCTCTTGAGAGCTGCCCCTACTACCACAGAGTCTGGTGTTAATTGCTGCGTGATGTATACAGGGTCTGTTGGTGGCGGCTTGTATTTCTTCTCCACCCTTGGAGCCCTTCACAGGCTCCTGAAACACCTGTTTGGAGTGTTTTAGCATTCCAGGTAGCATAGGCAGACTCTGGTACTGGCTATGTGTGGACGATAGTGCGTTAAATAAAAAGTCATCCTCAATAGGTTCTGCATGCAGGGTGACATTATGAAACGCCGCTGCTCTTGACACCACCTGTGTGTAGGCTGTACTGTCCTCAGGTGGCGAAGGTCTCGCTGGATAACAGTCTGGACTGTTACCTGATACTGGCGCATCATAAAGATCCCATGCGCGGGATCATCCTGACTCATTCCAGTACGAGTTGGAGACTGCATCAGTGGTGGAGTGGCTGTTGGTGATGGTTGTGTTGAACGTGGTGGAGATGGTGGCGGGGTTACTTGTCTTGCCACCTTTGCCTGTGGCTGCTTGTCTTTCTCTTGGAAGGCCAGTCTTCTTTTCATCTGAATTGGGGGAAGAGTACTTATCTTCCCTGTGTCTTTTTGGATGTGGAGCCTTCTTTGAGTGTAATCTGGCTCCATTGACTCTAGTTCTTGTCCGAACCTATGTCCTTGCATTTGTGAGGACAGTCCCTGTTCCTCTGTGTAGGAACTTGATTTCGGTTCCGAGGCCGGATGTTTCAGTATGGAAACTTTTTCGGCAGTCTTTTTCGGCTCCGACGCCACTTTTTTAATTTTCGCCGTTCCGATCTCTCGATGCCGCCCTCTCGTGCCGAAAATTGCATTGACCCGCTTTCTCGGGGTCGAGTCTACTCTGTGCCTGTATCTCGACTGGAGTCGGATGCCTTCGACACATGCGTGCCCTTTTTCGGTGCCGATGGTCGGTCACCTACTTTCGGGTTAAGCCATGGCCTGCTGGCGGTGGCGTCTCCTGGGCTTTATTGGACTTTCCGTGTGTTTTGTGTGTCGACGTCTTACTCACGGTTTTTGTCGTCTTTTCGGGATCGACCTCGTCCGAGTCCGAATCCTCGATGGAGAAGGTTTCTTCTTCCTCCTCCAAGTGTCTTTGTCCTGTCGGCGCCGACGCCATTTGAAGTCTTCTCGCCCTTCGGTCTCTTAATGTCTTCCTCGACCGAAACGCTTGACAGGCCTCACAGGTATCCTCTTTGTGTTCGGGAGACAAACACAAATTACAAACCAGATGCTGATCTGTGTAAGGATACTTGTTGTGACATTCGGGGCAGAAGCGGAATGGGGACTGTTCCATTAGCCTTGAAGATGCACGTGGTCGGGCCGACCAGGCCCCGCCGGGGGGATCGAAAACCCTGAAGGGCCACCGGAGCTCTTCAAAATTCGGTGTCGATCTGTTGTAACTAATCCGATACCGAACGCAAATAATACCGTCGAATTTTCCGAGATTCTAACTATCTTTCCGAACCGACACGCGGAGCGAAAAGTAACACGTCCGAGCCCGATGGCGGAAAGAAAACAATCTAAGATGGAGTCAACGCCCATGCGCAATGGAGCCGAAAGGGGAGGAGTCCCTCGATCTCGTGACTCGAAAAGACTTCTTCGAAGAAAAACAACTTGTAACACTCCGAGCCCAACACTAGATGGCAGGATGTGCACAGCATGTGTATCTGCAGCTACACATGCCATTGAATATATATATATATATATATATATATATATATATATATATATATATATATATATATATATATATATATATATATACACACACACACAGATATTATTATTTATTTTTATTTTTTTCCCCCCAAAGGAGTGCTGCGGGGACTCGGCGCATGGGCAGGACTATTCAGTGCTTAAGATTACAAATAACGATCCCCTGGAAGAGAAAAACTCTTTACTTCTTTCACATTTTCTTAAGTTGATTTCATAGAGAGTTTAGGCAAATGGTAACAGATCTTAGATTTTCCTCCCACTGAAATCTATCAAACATGCTGTGGATTGGCAACGCAGCAATTTAGAGATGCACCCTTGTTGCAACCAACAATTACTTTTTCCACCTGAAAAAGGTCCATCTCTGGTCCATAGATTTATAGCACACTTGCATGCTCTATGCGCCTATCTGTAATTCTTTCATAATCAGCGACTTGTGATGCATCCCGTTGTCGATTACAAAGAAAAAAAGACATAACTCTGCCTTTGAACTTGTTCCTGTATATGGTTATGGAACTCCATGGTGACTTTAAATTTCCTTATAATGTATATCAGGGGTACTTCACCCCTTATATTATTTGGGGTGGATGACTACTCACCTCAAAGAATAATCACAACCCTTGTCAGGGTGAACCATCAAAGCCATTAAATTAACCTAAGCTCAACCCCCTAGTAGCTATGGCAAGGAGCAGTCAGGCTTGACTTAGGGTAACATGTAAAGTATTTAGGCAGTATCAAAACAGTAATAAAATCAAAGTGCCAAACAATAAAATTCCTAAACCGAATTAGAAAAATAAATAACAATTCACTAAACAAAGTGACACCAAAGTTACAAAAATTCAATAAGTGAAACCAGAGGTATGGGTTTTTAAACATTCTTGGAAAAATACAACCAGAAACCACAAACAGCCTTTGGTTGCAGTAGATTGTGAACTAGGTGCAATTTCAGACTGACTGCGACGGAGCACCGGTCGGATACACCAACGACGTTTGTCCTGATCAAAGATTTTAACTTCTGACTTAATCCTGTAAGTCCCAGTCCACCATAAGAGTACACTTCTAAGGCACACAGGACCTGATAGGAGGCACTTTCAGACTCTCTGGGTGTCAGGGTGAAGCCAACAGCAGGGCCCAGTCCATTTCCAGTTGGCACTGGTCAGATGGGTACTTCCAGGAAAAGGTCTCTAGCAGCTTGCTGTTTCCCTGTAGCCAAACAGGAGGTCAGCTAACTGACCACCGAAGACCTTTTGTTTGTCCTGGGTACAAGAAAGTACAGTTCCAGTCCTTCAAGGCTCCTCTCAAGCTGCAGACAACAGTTCCAGTCCTCCTCTGATCTTACCCAGGTACAGAAAGTGTTCTGAAGTGGGTGCCAGGAGGTGCCGCATTTATGCCTGGAACCAGCTGGAGGAAACAAAATTCCGAGGTATGCCCTAACCAATGGGTTAAAAGTTCCAAGGAGTAACCCTATTCTCTTTTGCAGCAGTTCCGCTTTGCTGTACTGCAAACAGGCTCAAAAGGCCATTTGTTCAGACACTGGATGACAAAAGTCTTAGGCTATGCTAAACATGGGCTCCGAGGGCTCGGGCTGTGTGTGGGGAGCGTACTATTGTTCTCCAAGTGTCATCCCACATCCAACACTAAAATCCAGTTTGTGATAGGCCCTGCACCCACAGCACCACTGCATACAGACGTCTTGTGGGAGATGAGTAGGGTGCTTCAGCAAGTAGACAGTGGATACATACAAATTGTCTTGGCATCCTAGTCTCTCACCTTCAAAATGTGCCTCCAAGTGTTACATTTGCGTCAACAAACTTGTCAAGCAGGATTTGACAGTGAGCTGTCAAAGGGAGGCCAACAGCCCCCACCTTGCATATTCTGCTGCATTCATGGCTGTCCTCGCTGCCCATTCAGGTCACCCATTGTTTGCTTTTAGGTAATATTTCACATCTATTCAAGGCTAACCACTGCCAAGGAGACACTGAAAAGCCAATGCAAATTAGCCTCAAGGGACTTCAGGCAAGGAAAAGTAACTTTCTAAATGCTATTTTCCTTTATATGTATTACAAATGCAACGTCTCCACTGATTCAAATTTTTTATAACTATTATAACAGTTGTTTAAATAATGTTCTCGCTGGTCAAATTCCCGAGAAATAGTATTAACATTGCACTCTGGTTTTCTACATTAGACAGCTACGCCTGCCACTGTGAAAATAGCTTTTAGAGCCTTGCCAATGTAAGGATATGGCAATATTAATTTATTACAAGTTACATTTTTAATCATGGTTGTTTTAACAGGTTAATACTAACAGTCAGGCTACACTGGGTAGGCATGAAGCCACGTTTGCACTACCACGGTTGTGGATGGCATAATAGGTGCTATAGTCCACAAGTGGCATTCAGGCTCTCTGGGCACTTTCTACACCATATACATGGGACTTGCAGATAAAATAAAGGTTCCAATTAGGACTAGGCCATTTTAACCATAATTAAAGTAGGCGCACAGGCTCTTTACTACTCAGTAGCAGAGGTAACATGCACAAAGTTCTAAAGCCAGCAAAAACATAGGGTCCCAAAAAGACAAACAATCCAGGGTGATCATGCAGAAAAAGAGGATTTCTGATATTCCGGAAACGAGCTATGCATTTAGCTGTAATCTGTTGAAAAGATGCCACTTCTGTATGGAGAGATCCATAATTGACAAAAAACTCATTAGGTTTGAATAGGTCTTCCGTCCTATTTATTATATCCTATGGAATTTGTAAAACGGCAGGCGGGATACCCGTCACTTTGTGATGGAGTGTCCGATCTGCCAAGGTTGCAATCAGGCCCAGAGTCTTCCCAGCTGAGAGTCCATTGGTACTAGCGATCCTGGAGACGTTGCAGAAAAGATCTCATATGGAATCTAGCATTAGGAATCCAAAAAATGCAAGAGGCCATTGAGTCTAGCAGAAGCAATATCTAGTGTGCCATTGGATTAGGAATTTGTAACAGATTGTAACTTGTCACATGAAGACAGTCTCTCCTCCAAACTATATACTGTTGTGGAGTTCTCTTTTTTGAACCCAAAAGTAATGGGAATAAACGTTTTGTTTTTTGTTTCAGTTTTTTTTACCTGGGACCTGCTGCACCACCTGTTACTACAGGAAGCCACAGACTTCTATTCAGAGCTGCTCTTGATGATAGGGAGACTATTCTCTTGAAGGAACTCAAGGAGCATGTATCCTTTTTGTAAAATATTCAAAACTCATTTGTCTCCCGTCAGTCTTTGTCGCTATTGCAGATGTTTTGAGATGCTTTCTCACTTTTGAGTGACTACGAGGGTGGGGAGAAGAAGTCAGTTCTTTGGTGGCACTTTCAAGCAGCAAACACTGGCTTGTACCTCCTCCCTTTCGAAGGCTTCCTATAATGATAGGGCTGTATTTGCTGTTACGCTGTTACTGCCATTGCAGGATTTGAATCCTCTGAGAAATGGAACCTGTCCAATGACTCAATTGATATTTTCTGTAATAGTTTTCTAGGTTGAATGCCTTCCATTTCTGACTTCCATTGCTGCATTCGATCATTAGAATGTGATCCAAAAAGTCACATGGAGTGAAACTGCTTGCCTGGGTATACCTTCAAAGAAAAAATCTCTTACTCAGAAGTTTCATATTTCTAGAACAGTCTTATTGGTGAACATGTGGCAATTCGTCCATCACTTGTTGTTTTCGCATTTGTCGCCCTAAGTGGGAAGGGTATGCCCAGACGTGGGTCCCGTGCTTCCCATGCCACTGGATTCAAGCTAGCCTGGCTGATGAGGGGTGAAACCCCGAAACCGGTCCCAGGATGCTTGTTTCCAGTCCAGGGAAGACCTGGCCTAGCAGTTCGGGCTGGACTGTTCCCATCGGGAACAGGGTCAAGACTGATTTGCATATGGCTGGGTCCAAACTGGAATGGCATGGGCAGCAAAAAAACGATGGATTAAACCCAGATCTGTGACTGGGGGTGAATGTTCGTCAATGTTCAGCATTCCGTCCATCACTTGTTTTTGCATGTGGCAAAAGCAGACATAAAAAATAACTGCATCACCGCAATATCATCAATTGAAAAATCTTCAGAGATGTACAATCTAACACCACCGGGGAGTAATTTCTTATTCAAGAATAAGAGACAAAGAAAGTGAAGGAAAATGTCACTTACCCAGTGTACATCTGTTCGTGGCATTAGTCGCTGCAGATTCACATGCTGTGCATAGTCCGCCGTCTGGTGTTGGGTCGGAGTGTTACAAGTTGTTTTTCTTCAAAGAAGTCTTTTCGAGTCACGAGACCGAGGGACTCCTCCTACTTTGGTTCCATTGCGCATGGGCGTCGACTCCATGTTAGATTGTTTTCCCCGCAGAGGGTGAGGTAGGAGTTGTGTATGTTAGTAATAGTGCCCATGCAATGGAATGACTAAGTATGTACAAAATGAAGGTTAAAGTAATATATTTACAAATGTACAAATGTTGAAGATTACTTCCAAACGGCTACAGGCTCCCGGGGAGGCGGGTGGGCGCATGTGAATCTGCAGCGACTAATGCCACGAACAGATGTACACTGGGTAAGTGACATTTTCCGTTCGGTGGCATGTGTAGCTGCAGATACACATGCTGTGCATAGACTAGTAAGCAGTTATCTCCCCAAAAGCGGTGGTTCAGCCTGTAGGAGTGGAAGTAGTTTGAAATAAAGTTCTTAGTACAGCTTGACCTACTGTGGCTTGTTGTGCAGATAACACGTCTACACAGTAGTGCTTAGTAAACGTGTGAGGCGTAGACCATGTTGCTGCCTTACATATTTCGTTCATTGGAATATTTCCTAGAAAGGCCATGGTAGCACCTTTCTTTCTGGTCGAGTGTGCCTTTGGTGTAATAGGCAGCTGTCTCTTTGCTTTAAGATAGCAGGTTTGGATGCACCTAACTATCCATCTAGCTATACCTTGTTTTGATATTGGATTTCCTGTATGAGGTTTTTGAAATGCAATAAATAGTTGTTTTGTTTTCCTAATTAGTTTTGTTCTGTCAATGTAGTACATTAGTGCTCTTTTGATGTCTAATGTATGTAGTGCTCTTTCAGCTATTGAGTCTGGCTGTGGAAAGAACACTGGCAATTCTACTGTTTGATTTAAGTGGAACGGTGAGATGACCTTTGGTAAGAATTTTAGGTTGGTTCTTAGAACTACCTTATTTTTGTGTATTTGAATAAATGTTTCTTGTATAGTAAATGCCTGAATTTCACTTACTCTTCTTAGAGATGTAATGGCAATGAGAAATGCAGCTTTCCACGTTAAGTATTGCATTTCACAAGAATGCATGGGTTCGAAAGGTGGACCCATGAGCCTTGTCAAGACAATGTTGAGGTTCCATGAAGGAACAGGTGGTGTCCTTGGTGGTATTATTCTCTTTAGGCCCTCCATAAACGCTTTAATGAATGGTATTCTAAATAGGGAAGTTGAATGAGTAATCTGCAGGTAAGCAGATATTGCTGCGAGATGTATTTTTATGGAATTAAAAGCTAGATTTGATTTTTGTAGATGTAGTAAATATCCTACTACATCTTTTGGAGATGCATGCAATGGTTGGACTTGATTATTATGGCAGTAACAAACAAATCTTTTCCATTTACTTGCATAGCAGTGTCTAGTGGATGGCCTTCTAGCTTGTTTTATGACCTCCATACATTCTTGTGTGAGGTTCAAGTGTCCAAATTCTAGGATTTCAGGAGCCAAATTGCTAGATTCAGCGATGCTGGGTTTGGATGCCTGATCTGTTGTTTGTGTTGTGTTAACAGATCTGGCCTGTTGGGTAGTTTGACATGAGGTACTACTGACAGGTCTAGTAGTGTGGTATACCAAGGTTGTCTTGCCCATGTTGGTGCTATTAGTATGAGTTTGAGTTTGTTTTGACTCAATCTGTTTACTAGATATGGAAGGAGAGGGGGAAAAGCGTACGCAAATATCCCTGACCAATTCATCCATAGAGCATTGCCTTGAGATTGCCGGTGTGGGTACCTGGATGCGAAGTTTTGGCATTTTGCGTTTTCTTTTGTTGCAAATAGATCTATTTGAGGTGTTCCCCAAATTTGGAAGTAAGTGTTCAGGATTTGGGGGTGAATTTCCCATTCGTGGACCTGTTGGTGATCCCGAGAGAGATTGTCTTCTAGCTGGTTCTGGATCCCTGGAATAAACTGTGCTATTAGGCGAATGTGGTTGTGAATTGCCCAATGCCATATTTTTTGTGTGAGGAGACACAACTGTGTCGCGTGTGTTCCCCCCTGTTTGTTTAAATAATACATTGTCGTCATGTTGTCTGTTTTGACAAGAATGTATTTGTGGGTTATCATTGGTTGGAATGCTTTCAACGCTAGAAATACTGCTAACAATTCTAGGTGATTTATATGAAACTTTCTTTGATGTACGTCCCATTGTCCTTGGATGCTGTGTTGATTGAGGTGTGCTCCCCACCCTGTCATGGAAGCATCTGTTATCATCACGTATTGTGGCACTGGGTCTTGGAAAGGCCGCCCTTTGTTTAAATTTGTACTGTTCCACCATAGAAGCGAGATGTATGTTTGGCGGTCTATCAACACCAGATCTAGAAGGTGACCCTGTGCATGTGACCATTGTGATGCTAGGCACTGTTGTAAGGGCCGCATGTGCAATCTTGCGTTTGGGACAATGGCTATGCATGAGGACATCATGCCTAGGAGTTCTAAGACCATCTTTGAATGTATCTTTTGTGTTGGATACATAGCTTGTATCACCTTGTGAAAATGTTGAACCCTTTGTGGACTTGGAGTGGCTATCCCTTTTGTTGCGTTGATTGTCGCTCCTAAGTATTGCTGTGTTTGACACGGCAAAAGGTGTGACTTTGCATAGTTGATGGAGAAACCCAGTTTGAAAAGGGTTTGTATAACATAATCTGTGTGGTGTAAACACTTTGTTAGCGAGTTGGTTTTGATTAACCAATCGTCTAGGTACGGGAACACGTGTATTTGCTGCCTCCTGATATGTGCAGCTACTACTGCTAGACATTTTGTAAAGACTCTTGGTGCTGTTGTTATTCCGAATGGCAACACTTTGAATTGGTAATGTATTCCTTCGAATACGAACCTTAGGTATTTCCTGTGCGAGGGATGTATCGGTATATGGAAATACGCGTCTTTTAGATCTAACGTTGTCATGTAGTCTTGCTGTTTCAGTAGTGGTATTACGTCTTGTAACGTGACCATGTGAAAGTGGTCTGATTTGATGTAGGTGTTTAGTGTTCTGAGATCCAATATTGGTCTCAGACTTTTGTCCTTTTTCGGTATTAGAAAGTACAGTGAGTAAACTCCTGTGTTCTTTTGTGTTTTTGGTACTAATTCTATTGCGTCTTTTTGCAGTAATGCTTGAACTTCTAGTCCTAGAAGGTCTATATGCTGTTTGTACATCTTGTGTTTTTTCAGTGGGACGTTTGGAGGGAGTTGGAGAACTTCTATGCAAAAACCATGTTGGATAATTGCTAAGACCCAAGTGTCTGTTGTTATCTCCTCCCAAGATTTGTAGAACTGGCTTAGTCTTCCCCCCACTGGTGTTGTGTGAAGGGGTTGAGTGACTTGTGAGTCACTGCTTGTTTTGAGGGGTTTTGGGCCCTTGAAATTTTCCCCGGTTTCTTGGGAATTGGCCCCCTCTGTATTGGCCCCGAAAGCCTCCCCTTTGATACTGTCCTTGGTAGGTAGACGGTGTTGTTTGTGAGGTGCTGGCTTGTGTGGCTTGACCTCGAAACCCTCCTCTGAAAGTAGTTTTGCGAAATGTGCCTCTGCCCTGCGGGGAATAGAGTGCGCCCATGGCTTTAGCTGTGTCAGTGTCTTTCTTTAATTTTTCAATTGCAGTGTCCACTTCTGGTCCAAACAATTGTTGTTCATTGAACGGCATATTGAGCACTGCCTGTTGTATCTCAGGTTTGAAGCCGGATGTGCGCAGCCATGCGTGCCTCCTTATCGTTACAGCAGTATTTATAGTTCTTGCAGCTGTATCTGCTGCATCCATAGAAGAACGGATTTGGTTGTTGGATATGTTTTGTCCCTCTTCAACCACTTGTTTTGCCCGTTTTTGGAATTCTTTGGGAAGGTGCTCGATGAGATGCTGCATCTCGTCCCAATGGGCTCTGTCATATCGCGCTAGGAGTGCCTGCGAGTTGGCGATGCGCCACTGATTTGCAGCTTGTACTGCAACCCTTTTCCCAGCTGTATCAAACTTTCGGCTCTCCTTGTCTGGAGGTGGTGCGTCGCCTGATGTGTGCGAGTTGGCTCTTTTACGAGCTGCTCCTACGACAACTGAATCTGGTGTCAGTTGTGATGTAATAAAAGCAGGGTCTGTGGGTGGTGCCTTGTATTTCTTCTCCACCCTTGGGGTTATTGCTCTGCTTTTAACTGGCTCCTTAAAGATTTGTTTAGCGTGCCTTAGCATTCCAGGGAGCATAGGAAGGCTTTGATAATTGCTATGGGTGGAGGACAGGGTGTTAAAAAGGAAGTCATCCTCGATAGGCTCTGAATGTAGCGATACGTTATAAAACTCTGCTGCCCTAGCTACCACCTGAGCATACGCTGTACTGTCCTCAGGTGGTGAGGGCTTAGTGGGGTACGACTCAGGGCTATTGTCCGATACTGGGGCGTCATAGAGATCCCATGCGTCCTGGTCATCTTGGCTCATGGTGGTATGAGCTGGTGATTGTGATGGTGGTATGAGCTGGTGATTGTGATGGAGTCTGTGCCGGTGATATAGGAGTTGCCGGTGGTGGAGAGGGTGGTGGAGTTACCTTCTTCACCACTTTTGCTTGTGGTGTTTTTTCTTGTTGTTGGAAATCTAGTTACCTTTTTCTTCTGATTGGGGGAAGGGTGCTGATCTTCCCTGTTCCACTTTGTATAAAGATCCGCTTTTGCGTGTGATCTACAGCTGTTGTTTGTAATTCCTCCTCAAACCTGTGTTTTTGAAGTTGGGAGGACAGTGATTGTTCCTCTGAGTAGGAACTGGCTTTCGGTTCGGTTGCTGGGCGTTTTGGCACCGAAACCGTGTCTTTTGTTGTTTTCGGCTCCGAAGAGATTTTCCTCTTTTTCGGTGTCGTACCTTCTTGGCGTCCACCATCTTCGGTGCCGCTATCCCTGTGCCGAGCAGCTTCGGTGCCGCTGTCTCGGTGTCGACCCTTTTCTGCGGCAGTATCTCGGTCCCGAGATTGCTGCATGCCTGTGTCTCGACCTGAGTCGGACGATCTCGGCACCAGCTCGCCCTTTTTCGGTGCCGATGGGCGGTCACCTACTTTATGGGTTGAGCCATGGCCTGTCGGCAGTGGCGTCCCCTGGGCTTTGTCTGTTTTTCTGTGTGATGCTTGTTTCGACGTCTTACTCACGGTTTCTTCGACGTCGAATTCTTCGGAATCGGATTCGTGGATGGAGAATGTTTCTTCCTCTCCCTCTTCCTCGAACCGTTGTTGTCCTGTCGGCGTGGACGCCATCTGCAACCTTCTGGCTCTTCGGTCTCGGAGCGTTTTTCTCGACCGAAACGCTCGACAGGCCTCACACGTTTCTTCTTTGTGCTCGGGTGACAGGCACAAGTTACAGACCAAATGTTGGTCTGTATAGGGATATTTACTGTGGCATTTAGGACAGAATCGGAACGGGGTCCGTTCCATCAGTCTCGATGTTGCACGCGGTCGGGCCGACCAGGCCCCGACGGGGGATCAAAATTACCCCGAAGGGCTACCGGAGCTCTTCAAGATTCGGTGTCGATTCCAATCTAACCCGATACCGAACGAAACAATACCGACGAATTTTCCGTTGATTCTGACTAACTTTCCGACCCGAAACACGGAGCGAAAAGGAACACGTCCGAACCCGATGGCGGAAAAAAAACAATCTAACATGGAGTCGACGCCCATGCGCAATGGAACCAAAGTAGGAGGAGTCCCTCGGTCTCGTGACTCGAAAAGACTTCTTCGAAGAAAAACAACTTGTAACACTCCGACCCAACACCAGATGGCGGACTATGCACAGCATGTGTATCTGCAGCTACACATGCCACCGAACTGCTATCTTATCCTCCATCTAGAATAAAAGGAGTGTTATCATCTGAAATGTCTTCTAGATGAAGACCTTGAGTGCCAACAATGTCTTTTGCAGCACGGTTTCCTTGGAACAGATGCAGGACTTAAATAGTGTAATCCTTTGAGCTTAGGAGGTGGAATTTGAGGATTTGTCAAAGCTGTTGGAATAGATATTTGTTAGGTGGAGCTACAGAAGACAAAGTTGGTGACATTTAGAGAAGGAGTTGTTGAAAGGGGTGACAACATGATTTGGTGAATTAGTCCTGGAGTACTAAGAATCAGACGTCATAGGCAGTCTCCTCCATTTTATCTTCTTGACCCATAATGAGGTTTTCAAAATCAATGAAGAGTGAACTGGCAACATCGACTGATGACTCGAAATTCGAATGGTATCTTGGCACCAACTGCCCCAACGGCTAGCAAGACAAGAATGTCCAAAGCTGAACAGTAATGACAATTCTTCCTGGGCTGATGACTTCCCTCAGATCACCCCCCCAATGAGAGTCTCTAGAGATAACAGAAGGAAGAATGGTAGAAGTGGTGCCTTCTCCATGAGCTACAAATGTTGCCAATATAGATCCAGTCATTGCTCCTGCAGGCCTCAAAGCCTGACCTACTCTCGATCCTTCAGGGTGTGCCTGGACATGTTTGACAATTATCCACAGGCAAGCATGCTATACATAGAACAAAGTGTAATTTGTAAAGCTTGGAAAGGTTTCCAATGAGAAGAAAGCCCAGGAAAGACCCAACTCTGCGCTCATGATCCTGTTTACAAGCACTGGAAAAAAGAACGGACATTTCACCGGTGGACCATGATGGGACAATGGAGGAAGGCGATTTCTTAAAGGCAGAGTGACTTTTTTTCAACCTATATCTATGGTAACCTATGTAACACTACCTTGCTTTTCCTTTGTTTTCAGAAAGCTTTAGGAAAGCTGTTCCTAGTCACTTTCTATTACACTAGTGACTATTTGAATAATTTGCATAGACTTTTTTGAGACAAACAAATTAAACCTGACCCATTCTTAGCCTTTTTATGGCCCTGCAATGATTTTTATTGCTTAAAATGCACATTTCTAATGAACAGCATACAAACTATCTGCATAGGTGGGATTATTCAGTACTTATGACTATTAAGTAGGGTCTCCTGGAGGAGAACAAACACTATTACAAGACGCCTGCCACAGGGGGTTTGTGTGCAGACAACCATCCTGGAATGGTTAAAGACACAATTTAAGACAGGCACCTGCCCATATTGCAGCAGGAGGCACAATCTGCAAGGACGTCCTGGAGGTAAGGGTGGGGGTGGGAGTGTTGGACAAGTGGCAGACCAAAGCCCATACTATTATCCCTTTACAGAACTACTACAATAAATAATGGAACTAATCACACTGAACCTAGATGTATGCAACTCCGCTCCCATTTCTGCCAAATTGTGTGGGTCAGTGATGTAATACAGGCCTACTGGAAGGAGATACTCGAGATTTTAAATGAGATCATGGGGCATGCACTTCCACAGGTGCCACTGTGTCAGCTTCCTAGACCCAAATCCATCAGGCAACAATGGGAGTTCAAAGACGTGGCCTTGATCGTCGCCAGGAGGAACATCACAATGAACTGGAAGACACACACTGCGCCTGGTGTAGGGAAATTGTTGAGGGATTTGACCAAATGGACACAGGCAGGTGATCTCAACAATACTGGCTCCCAACAGAAGTGGAGTCAGCAGAATCAGACTTTCTACTGATTTACTGGTCAATAAGCGGAGGGAAAAGTGAAGTTTCCAATTAAGAGTCCATGTCGAGACGACCCAGCAGTCTTGGGTGTGTCTAATGTGAATACAGGAGCCACCTTAAGTTACAATGGCAGCACAAATATAATTGGGCCTGTGCATACTTGTAGTGCAGTAATAAGCTGCTTGTGGAATTGGTCAGGGCAAATTGCGAGCCACAACAGTCCAAATTCCAGGTGTCAGTCCTCGATTGGTGTGGTCCGTATCCTGAACTATGTTTTCTTTTTCTTCTTGAGCTAATTCTGTAAGTATCACAGATTTTCTTTTCAAGTATTTAAATTTTACAGCAGACCACAAAAACTGCTAAGCTTTGAAGCCCAGGTATTCAAAATAAGAAGTATGGACATTCACAATCGAAATAAGTAGGGGAAGTTTGCATATAATAAACTGACAAACGTCCGTAAAAATAAAATAAGAAAAAACTGAATGCAATCCACTACATGTAAATGGCAAAACCATTGTGTATACTCCTGCCTCTGAGTGAAGGCAAGCGTGGCATCTGCGACTATGGACCTACATTTAGAGAAATGGCAAGTTTTACCTCCAGGTGGTGGGGTGGGGCTGCACACATAATAGAATGAAGACGATTTATATTTATAGTGTAATTTGTAATAAAACTAATGACCCATCCCTCTCTCCAATAAAATCTCAAATAGTTTGTATAATATAGGTAAATTCCAAGTAATCCCCGTTTTATTAGTGTGAGTATGTTACAATGACTGAATCAATAAACAAAAGTATGAGTTTTGCAACTTTGAACATTTCAGAGATTGTTATGATTTCATTACCTGCAAGGCAGAATTCATAAAGCAGGTGTTTCCCAGATTGCTGAGTCCACAGATCCCTGGTCGTGTCAGTAAATCAGACTCTCTAAAAGTGTAGTTGCTGAAGGAGGATCCACCAGTCCTGTAAAATAACAAAATCAAAGAAATGGATAAACTACTCTTTTAAGCACCCAGGTGGATGTTAATGTGCTTCATGATTAGCCATTTAAATAGGCTCCGATGTGACTTCTTGGTTCATTCTAATAAACAGCGAGGACGTTAACATTTGGTTACACTTAACATATGAAGAATTTTACATAGAGGGTCTTGGTGGTTGGAGTATTAGGCTAAGTTCAGATGCATTAGAACAAGTGGGTTATTTGAACCCCAGTTCTGGAAGAAAGGTGGTATCTTTATTAAATTTGAGAATTACACAACCTAGAGAGGGGGAGGTAGAATGCCACTGTACATCCTCCCTAACTAAACGCTTAAACACAAAAGGGAATTGTTACATATTAGGCACCAACACTTAATCTCCTATTTAGAGGTATAAGTCTGAGTACTATATGGGCAACATAGGAATCCTGTTAGGTCACGTGAGAAAGCCATTCCTTTTGGGAGAGAAAGCCTCACACACTATTTGTGTCATGCTCCATCCTCAGCAACCTGTCCCCACACTGATAGGACCATGCCACCAAGGCAGACTCAACATCTTGGTGGGTAAAAAGGAAGACAAGAGTTCTTACATAAAGCTTGACTAAACGAATGACAGGATCCAGAAAAACTAAATACATTAGGATACCCAAGCCTGTCACATTTAATATTGGCACCCCAGGTATATCTAAACACCTTACTGGGATGGTCCGTGAGCAAAATGACTCAAACCATCTCCCTAGGCAAACATGTTTCTGCCCCTGTGATTAGCCTAACTTGTCTTGGGCATTCATCAGGACCAATGATAAACAACGAATGGCCAATTAGCCAACAGCAAAGTAACTCAGCAGAACCACACACCCAAGTAAGTCCTACATGGATTGGCATAACTTGAACCCCATTAATTAAGGGCTATCAGCTCTCCGGTCTGGGAGGAGAATATGTTCTCTGTAGTCACACATTCATCAAGAGGCCATCGTGCAGTTTCAAATCAAATCAAATCATTAACATTTATAAAGCACGCTACTCACCCGTGCGGGTCTCAAGGCGCTAGGGGAAAGGGGGGGGGTTACTGCTGCTCGAATAGCCAGGTTTTTAGGAGTCTCCGGAAAGCGGAGTGGTCCTGAGGATGTGGGGAGGGAGTTCCAGGTCTTGGCTGCCAGGAAGGAGAAAGATCTCCCACCCGCCGTGGAGCGGTCCTTGGCCGCTGATATCATTCATATCTTTAAAGGAACAGGTTTCTCATGTGGCCAGAAAGGATTACTATGCTGACCAATTAGAGCTCAAACTTATACCTCTTTGTAGGGTTTGAAGTCTTGGTGTCTCATGTGCTATCCCCTACCCTTTTAGGTTTAACCAAGGTCTTAAATCACACATTTTTAGGGTATTCCACCAGCATGCAGCCAGCTCAACAATGGAAAGAATGTTTAATGGCCTTACTGTAAGAGTTTAAGACTGTGAAGTAAGGTGGTATTCAGCTTGCTATGGAATAAGGTGCTTATCTGTGATGAAAAAGGGTAGTTACTTGCATAAAACTGGTTTATGATTCAAGGGTGAATTCATCGGCAAATGGTGACTTGATCTAATGGTGCAGACATAAGCTCCCATGTCTTCACTTTCAATATCAGTGGCACTGTAGGCTTCACTCTTTAGTTCCGAAACAAAGAAATTAGGATTTAGGAAGGAGTTTCGGCTATCTTTTAATAGGAAGTTGGATACTTTTTAGTTTACACCATAATGGTGCTGTGTAACGTGCCTTGAGTTGAAGAATTTTAACATTTAATGAACAATGCAAAGTATGTTATCACAGAAAACTACAAATATTGTAGCTACAAAGATGTAAGAAACTGTCCACCTGTATAGCCAACAGAAAAAATATGTATTTCCCTAGTTACTTTTATTAGCAGGGGGCATAGTGGACACGCTGAGTTAGCAATACCTCATTCACAAAGGAGAGGTCACCCACAGTTTCCTACATAAACCCAATCTGTACGACACTGCTCTACCTCCCCGCATGTAGGACCTCTTTCAGATGACATGTGGAGGCAAATTTAGGTCTTGTCTGTGCAGCCAAATCCCCAAAATATGGTCTTTTATGCTGGGGCCTTCCTATGAGCACTCTGGAGTCCAGGGATGTTAGCAAGCAGTCCTAGCACTCCTCCGTCAGGCACTATTAGGAATATAGAGTATCAACAGTGCTGACCCATGTATAATGGTGATACTTGTATGCTTGGCAGAATATTACTCTCATACAAAGCTGCCCCCAGCAAACTTGTAGTAATACTTCACACCTTTTGGGCATCCTAAGCTTGATGCCTCACCTCTGGTACAATTCTGCTGTAACAGAATGGTGGGACTTCCTGGCGTACTGAGAACATCTATTGTATGAAGGTGTCTATCACCGGCATAATGCTGATCCTGATAGAACAGTGGTCAGTCTTGGTATACTGTGAACAACAGTAGCACAGTGGTGTCCACCCCAAGGCATAATGGTGGTTAGGTAGTTTGGAAGTCATTGTTTGCATACTGTGGGCATCCATTATGCTTTGGTGCCCAATCCTGGCATAAGGGTTGCACATCTTGGAACAGCGTGGACACCCATGGCCAAATGGTGGTTCTGGTAGGACTGAGTTGTTCTTGACCAATTGGGGACATCCATAGCACCCACAACTGCCATATTGCTGGCCCCTGCATTACGGTAGTGGTTCTCAATATACTACATGCATGGACAGCATGATGATGCCCACCAAGGACTAATTCTAACACTGGCTTTATGGTGGTAGTTTCTAGAATATTGTGGGCAGTCATGGTAAGATGGTGCCAAGGATCAACAATTTATTTTGAATACATCAAGGTTCAAGCAAGGTCAGAGAAGCGAAGAATCAGTGGAAGTGAACACAGCCAATGTGTATGTTAGTGCACATGATTACCTAAATCTCTCTCCAAAACCAACAACAAATAATTATCTACCAAGGAATTTGTTCAAGAGAGAGTTTGGCAAGGCAAAACCTAGTGCATTGGTAAATGCTTGCTGTTAGACCTGACAGCCTTGGGGTAGTCACCCCTAACTTTTTGCCTGCCTCCCTCCACTTTTTGGACACTGTTTTTGCTGGTTTTTAGACTCTGCGCACTTTACCACTGCTAACCAGTGCTAAAGTGCATATGCTCTCTTCCTTAAAACATGGTAACCTTGAATCATACCTGATTAGACTATTAATTTACTTATAAGTCCCTAGTAAAGTGCACTTCATGTGCATAGGGCTGGTAAGTTAAATGCTACTAGTGGGCCTGCAGCACTGGTTGTGCCACCCACTTAAGTAGCCCCTTTTTCCTTGTCTCAGGCCTGCCATTGCAAGGCCTGTGTGTGCAGTTTCACTGCCACCTCGACTTGGCATTTAAAAGTACTTGCCAAGCCTAGAACTCCCCTTTTTCTACATATGTCACCCTTAATGTGTGCCCTAGGTAACCCCTAGAGCAGGGTGCTGTGTGGGTAAAAGGCAGGACATGTACCTGTGTAGTTATATGTCCTGGTAGTGTAAAACTCCTAAATTCGTTTTTACGCTACTGTGAGGCCTGCTCCCTTCATAGGCTAACATTGGGGCTGCCCTCATACACTGTTGAAGTGGCAGCTGCTGATCTGAAAGGAGCAGGAGGGTCATATTTAGTATGGCCAGAATGGTAATACAAAATCCTGCTGACTGGTGAAGTCGGATTTAATATTACTATTCTAGAAATGCCACTTTTAGAAAGTGAGCATTTCTTTGCGCTTAAATCCTTCTGTGCCTTACAATCCACGTCTGGCTGGGCTTGGTTGACAGCTCCTTGTGCATTCACTCAGACACACCCCAAACACAGGGTACTCAGCCTCACTTGCATACATCTGCATTTTGAATGGGTCTTCCTGGGCTGGGAGGGTGGAGGGCCTGCTCTCACACAAAGGACTGCCACACACCCTACTGGGACCCTGGCAGACAGGATTGAACTGAAAGGGGACCTGGTGCACTTCTTAGCCACTCTTTGAAGTCTCCCCCACTTCAAAGGCACATTTGGGTATAAAACAGGGCCTCTGCCCTACCTCAGACACTTGCTGGAGAAGAAACCTGAACCAGAAACTACATCCTGCCAAGAAGAACTGCCTGGCTGCTCAAAGGACTCACCTGCCTGCTTTCTACAAAGGACTTCTGTCTTGCTGTTGCCCTGCTGCCTTGCTGAACTCTTGTCTGGCTGTGAAAGTGCTCTCCAAGGGCTTGGATAGAGCTTGCCTCCTGTTCCCTGAAGTCTCAGGACCAAAAAGACTTCTCTCTTTTACTTGGACGCTCCGTGCGTCGAAAATTTCGACGCACAGCTTGTTTCGCGGCGAGAAAAACGCCGCACTCCGACGCTGATCGACGCGACGCTCTTGGGACGATCGAAGATCCGACGCACGGCCTCGCAAGGACAACGCCGCCCGACCTCTAGAGGAGAAATCGACGCGACGCCTGCCGTGAGATCGTAATTTCAACGCGCAGCCCCGCAGATCGAAGTCTAGAGGAGAAATCGACGCAACGCCTGCCGTGAGATCGTAATTTCGACGCGCAGCCCCGCAGACCGACGCGCAGCCGGAGAACAAGCAGGAAAATCCACGCACAGACCCGGGACATCTGGTAATCCCCGCGATCCACAGAAAGAGACTGTCCGTGCGCCGGAAAACGACGCCCGACTTCCCCGCGTGGAAAATAACGACGCAAGTCTGTGTGTGCTGGGGAGAAATCAACGCACACACCCTTTTTTTCACGCACCTCTTCTCTTGTGGCCCTCCGAGGAGATTTTTCCACTCCCAACCAGGTACTTGTGCTTGAAAGATACTTTGTTTATATTCTAAAGACTTTAAGACACTTTATATCACTTTTCCGTGATAGTTCTACAATTTTCCATTGCAACTCTATTCTTTTTGACCTACAATTATCCTGATAAATATTATATATTTTTCTAAACACTGTGTGGTGTATCTTTGTGGTGCTATATGGTGGTATTGTATGATTTATTGCACAAATACTTTACACATTGCCTTCTAAGTTAAGCCTGACTGCTCGTGCCAAGCTACCCGAGGGTGGGCACAGGATAATCTTGGATTGTGTGTGACTTACCCTGACTAGAGTGAGGGCTTTTGCTTGGACAGGGGGTAACCTGACTGCCAACCAAAAACCCCATTTCTAACACTTGCCGTATAAAGATTTATTGTGATTTAAGCATGCACTGGTGGCATTATTGATGTCAGAAGACAGCCTTTAGTCAAAGAGAGCCCCAAGAGATTGCACCCATGTTCTAATGGCAGGGGTGTACTGAATTAGCCATGGTGGGAAGATGAAGACTCATGAAGATCTGAGGATTTGGGCATTGTTTTTGGCACTTTGTGACAATCCAGACTGTGCTGGTGATCTATTTGTATAGTTAATACAGACTACAAGACACAATAAAATATATTAAGGATAAAAACAACCACAAATACAATTATTTCAATAACTGAATAAGAGAGAGTTCAGAAAAGATGCCTAATCTTGGAAAGCAGGCCACAAGGGGAAGGCAATGACAGGGTACCAGCAGAGACAAGACACGTACATTGTTCTTGCTCGGAGGATGCATGGTAGAGGTAACTAATCACAAAAAAGGGGACTGTCACATTATTAATCCTTAAACAATGAGATGCTAGTTAAAATATTTTGTGATTGGAGCTTTACCTTGACAGGATGTCTTCACAAAGTCACATAAATAAAAAAATGCCCAGACTTCAGCACCAAGTGCTACCATCGGAGCGAAAAAGGAAGATTGTCTTTTGATAAACTGTGTCTGGAAAGTTGCTGCACATAATTCAATACCTGTAATACTGCCCAAACTCAAAAGACTTAATCTAAGATGAGGCTGAGCATCGCAGCAACAGAGAAACTGTTAATATGGTAGTTCACCAATATCTATCACTCTGAGTGACCACACAGTGCTGTTGTACAGGCTCAATCTCCTTCACAAGTTCACAGACAAGATCGTGCTGCCCAACCACCACTGCAACTGGCTACTAAGCTCATAAATTTCAATAGAGCCAAACACACCTCCATCAAAACTGCATGGGTATTCCAAGAGGAAGCCAAAATTATATAAGTGTTTTTATCCATTAAAATGGAAGACATTCTGCATTTTGTGCCTGCAAACATTTATCAATTTTACAACATGCCAGGAATAGGTGTTATTGCCTTATCTGCTCTACATAAACATGAAAGGACTAGTTCACTTGTATCAAATTACACCTTGAAACAATTACTACACACACAAATATCTTTCATAAACCTTTTATAGTGGGCATCTGTAAAAAGATTGTCTAGAGGGTGTTGGAAGAAATTCCCATTCCAAAGAACTGAATGAAGTAGTATGTAAGGTACTGGATCCTCCCTTTGAGCCTACACACATGGCCTCTTCAGAGGAATTAAGGTGAAAGCATCTTTCCTAGCAGGAATCATCTCGGCACAAAGGGTTAGAGAAATCCAAGATTATGCTGGAATAAAATGTATCTGTTATCTCCAAAAACAAAGTAGATATGAGAACACATTATGAATTTCTCCCTCAGATGTTATCAGTTGCCATATAAATATTTTAACTGTGTTTGCATACAATATAGAGATCTGCACAATCTCTGCATTTTATAAAAATTGTGACGTTTTGTTAGAGAAGACTGTCTCAGTTATGGGCATGTTAACACAGATTTAGCCATTTCCTGTTGGATAGTTTTTTGCATTCTTCTTTGTTATTAATAACACTAACGAGCAAGTTACTTACCTTCGGTAACACTTTTTCTGGTGGATACACTAGCTACCTGTGGATTCCTCACCTAATGAATTCTCCCCCAATGCGCAGCATTCGATGGAAAGTTCTTTCCAGCTCTGCACATCGGCGAGGATGTCACAACTGCCCGACTCCACGCGGCTCCGTCTAACGTCATCGTGGCAATAAGAGGTCCCTGCCGGCCTGCTGATGTCAGTTTACAGCATTTTTGACGTGCCTTTGAGGCGAACAGGTGAATACAGACATTCCATACTCATTATGATTGTATCCAAGAAAACGTTTACACAAAATGTAATGAAATAGAAATAGCAAACAATATCAATATACACACATATACACATATACATACATATATACATATATACATATATACATACATACATATATACACATATACATACATATATACATATACACACATATACATATACACATACATATACACACATATACATATATACATACATATACATATACATACATGTATACATATACATATATACATACATATATACATACATATATACATATATACATACATATATACATACATATATACATACATATATACATACATACATATATACATACATACATACATATATACATACATATACATATATACATATACATACATGTATACATATATACATATACATACATGTATACATATATACATATACATACATATACACATATATACATACATATATACATATATGTATATATATACACACACACACACATCCTCTCATAATTCAGCAATATACAAATATACATATATACCCCCAAGGAAATCTCAGTATGACCAGACAGACTACGGGGAGGAGGGTGGGACCGTGAGGAATCCACAGGTAGCTAGTGTATCCACCAGAAAAAGCTTTACCGAAGGTAAGTAACTTGCTCTTCTGACGGATACAACTACCTGTGGATTCCTCACCTAATGAATAGAGTCACAAAGCAGTACCGCCTCGGAGGTGGGGGTCTGACTGATCATACCAAGAAATCCTGCAGCACAAACCGCGCAAAATGGCCATCCCTCCTCACCTCAGAGTCCAAGCAATAATGCTTTACGAATGTGTATAGAGACGCCCAAGTCGCAGCCTTACAAATGTCTGCCACTGGAACACCTCTAGCCAGGGCCGATGTGGCCGACTTAGCCCTGGTGGAATGGGGTCTTATTCGAACAGGAGGAACTTTCTTTGCTAATGAATAACAGATCTTAATACAAAGAACGACCAACCTGGATAGTGTTTGTTTGTGGACGGCCTTCCCCTTCCTCTTCCCCACGTATCCGACAAAGAGTTGGTCATCCAAGCGGAACTCTCCGTGAAGGCTCGAGGCGCGGAAGTAAGACCAAAAGAATGGACCGCAAACTGGTAGTGTTTGGACCCCACCACAAACCGGGGATACTTCCTGTGTGACTTGAGAATGGAACTATGGAAATAAGCAACCTGCAAGTCGACAGACACCACCCAATCCTCCTTGCTCAACGCCAAAAGCACCCGTGTTACAGTCCGCATTTTGAATTTTTTCCTGTTTGAGGAACCAATTCAAAATCCTCAGGTAAAGGATAGGTCTCAAACGTCCATCCTTTTTGGGGATCAGAAAATACCTTGAATAACATCCCTGACCCCTTTCCTGCTCGGGAACCAATTCCACTGCACCTTTTGACAATAGGGATAGAACCTCCTGTTCTAACAACAGGAGAGGGTCTTCTGAACAAAAGGAAAGATAGGGAGGGAAGGGAGGAGGAATCTCCCGAAAGGGAAGGGCATAGCCTTTCCTCACAACACTGATGACCCAGGAGTCTGATGTGATCGACTCCCACATGGGAAGAAAAAGAGACAACCTTCCCCCTACAGGAGATACATGGGATGCAATGGTTAGAGGACTAGGGTTGCTTCCCCTGTTGCACCCCCCCTGAGGAAGAGGCTGCTGCTGGGTGGCCCCTCTAGTGCGGACTCTACCCCGCCCCCTAAAAGATCTGTAAGGGAGACTTGAGGGCCGCTGGCCTGTCTGCTGCGATCTTCCACGAAAAGATGTCCCTCGTCCAAACACCCTAAAACGTCTGAACGACCTAAAAGGGGTCAAAGCAGCTTGCAGGCCCAAGGACTTCGCTGTTGCCCTACACTGTTTGAAGCATTCCAACGCAGAGTCAGCCTTAGTGGCAAATAACTTATCGCCATCAAAGGGCAAGTCTAACAGAGTGGCTTGGACATCTGTAGAGAACCCAGGCGTAGGTAACCAAGCAAGAAGTCTGGTAGCGATGGATGTTCCCATGGCTCTGGCAACTGAGTCCGTGGTGTCCAGTCCTGATTGTATGACTTGTGTGGCTGCAGCCTGGGCATCCATAAGGAGTCCTTGCAAGTCCTAGGGCATATCAGGCAACGCAGCTTTAGCCGCATCCATAACAGCATGTATGTATGTACCCAGAATACACGTGGCATTTGGAGACTTAAGCGCCATGCTGCAGGACGAGAAAACCTTCTTTGCAGACTGCTCCATCCTTTTGGACTCCCTGTCGGATGGCACACCAGGGAAGGAGCCAGGAGCAGTCCGCGATGAACAAGACGCCTGTACCACCAGACCTTCAGAGACGGGTGTTTCAAAAGGAACTCAGGGTCCCCTGGAGCTGATCTACATCTTCTGGCCACCGACCTGTTCACCGCTGAGGAAGAAACAGGCTTTCTCCAAATCTCGAAAATGGGATCCGTGAGAGCCTCATTAAAAGGCAGCAATGGCTCCGCAACAGCAGTGGCAGGATGTGGCACCTCCGTCAGGATATTTGTCTTGACCTGGGCAACATTAAGCGGGAGATCTAAGAAATCAGCAGCCTTTCTTATCACAGAATGAAACAAGGCTGCCTCCTCGGTAAACTCCCCTGGTGAGGCCAAATCCCATTCCGGGGAAGTATCCAGCCCACTGGCAGAGTCTAACCCCTGAAAGTCACCCAGGGGCTCCACAATCTCTTCCTCAAGAAGCCGTCTCCGGTACTCTCCTTCCTCCAACAATCTCGGGGTCTTCCTTCGGAAGCGCAACTTTGCCTCCAGCCCCGGCGTCGACAAAGAGTTGACCGACATCGAAGAACGGTGTTGAGTAGGTGTTACCACCCGATCTCAAGACCCATCCGATGACGGAGATGGATCCATCAGCGCCGTGGACAGCCGATCTCTACCAACCGACGCCATCCGGCTTCGGGACGACTCCATCTGGATAGACACCGGCGTCGAAGGCCTTTCCACCGACGTTGACGGCGGCAGCGGCGCCGGACTAGCATCCCCTGCCGGACAGAATGGCATGAACGGCGTCGGTCTATAAGGAGCCCGAGCGCCTAAGTTAAATGCCAAGGGACCAATGGGACTAGCCAGCGCACCACCTCCCTGCGCCATGTCCTGAAACATGGCAAACATGGCATTAAGGAATGCCGCTGGATCCTATCCCAGAGTAGGGAAGACCTGTGGAGCCGGAGCCAGATCCTGGATATCCGTCTGCGCCGGAGAGAAGCGAGGACCCCGAGGTTCCACCACCTCAAAAAACGACGGCCCCAGAGAAGTCTGCGGAGTTGAGGGCTGAGGAGTCACCGTCGGGCTGAACTCCCATGACTTATGGCGCCGAGCAGATGGAGACCTCGACCTCAAACGGCTTCCTCTAGAACGACGCTCGGAATCGTGATGGTGCCGCTTCCTATGACTCTTCGCCGACTTCCCCGACGAAGATCTATGGTGACTCCTCTTGTCCTTTTTAGCCTTCGCTAAAAACAACTTGGCTTCACGCTCCTTAAGAGCCTTAGGATTCATTTTCTGGCACGAACCACACTCCTGAATGTCGTGGTCCGAGCTCAGACACCAGAGGCAGTCATTATGCTGGTCAGTAACTGACATATGACCTCTGCATTCTCTGCAGGGCTTGAATCCTGACTTCTTCGGAGCAGACATTTCCGAAAACACAAAGTATCCCTCTCAACAGCAATCGACACAAGAGCTGGAAAAATAACCGTTATCGAAGCCACAGAAAAAAGGGAACTGACATCAGCACGCCGGCGGGGACCTCTTAGTGCCACAATGACGTCAGACGGAGCCGTGTGGAATTGGGCAATTGTGACGCCCTCTTCAATGTGCAGAGCTGGAAATAAGTTTCAGTCGAATGCTGTGCACTGGGGGAGAATTCATTAGGTGAGGAATCCACAGGTAGTTGTATCCATCAGAAAAAACTTTACTTGGTAGGCCTAGGCCTTCTTCCACAAGAGGAAAGCCGCTACTGCTCAGCTGTGGAACATCCCGATTATGGAGATCTGCAAAGCATCCACTTGGAAGTCAAGTCAAACATTTATGAGAAACCTGTCTGGTAGGGCAGGCTTCCTTGAGAAAAGTACTTGGAAAGACAGACATTTTCCTGCAGTCTTACAGGATAGGCTTGCTACTCTAGTATTGGACCCTGACACTTCTAACTTGTTTTTCTTCAAAAAAGTCTTTTGAGCCACAAGGTACAATGACTCCTACCTTAGTTGGTAATGAGCATTTTTTGCACAGCAGGAGATGGAGCAGTTCATAGGACTCTTTGATCACTATGGAAGAAGTGATATACAAAGAGCTTTACTATTAAAAAAAAAAAAGTGTGTATATCTGCATCAACCTCTCGAACCAAGGAAGGCACAAGGGCACACGTGAATCTTCAGCACTACAAAATATAACAGATGCTTACAGAGTAACATATTTCATTTGAAGCATGTATGGCTGTAGATACGTATATTCTGCTTCGACTGTAAAGTAGTTGTCTCTCAAGTGGTGGCTAGCATGGGGATGGTGCAGCTGACTCAAAGAAAGTTATTAAAGCAATCTTGTTGGTGTACTCAAACATCCACACAATAATGCTTGGCAGAGGTGTGTGAAGTGTACCACGTAGATGCCTTACAAATGAGAGCAATGGATAGATTACCAAGGAAAGCAATTTTAGCTCCTTTTTCACCACAGAATGTGGCATAGGCGGACCAGGCAAAGTTGTTTAGCCTTATTGCTATGTCCAGCTGTTTGAGGCAGTGGTTGCTTTGTTAAAAAAAAAAAAATACATATATATATATATATATATATATATTTTAAAACAATTGTGCCAGGGCCCTCATCAGGAGGCCACCGCAGCTCAAACCACCCATTGCCCTGGCCTCCTGGTAACTGTACAAACACACCTAGTAACCATCACAATCCTACGAGTGTGACAATTCAGGCTTGGGAGGCAGATATTAGTAATTTTAGATGTCTACTGAACTGATAAACAACTTTTGTTGTGCTCATCTCTAAATAATACAAACAGCGCCATCATGTGGCAGACTGTCATAAGAGCTGATGCTGGTAATTACATGCAGGTGCCAAGCACTGGAAACCACCACCTCAAAATAATCACTGGCATGGAGATGGTGTGCCCAATTCTGCCTTGGTTCAAAACGAGAAGATCTGGCTTATTAGAGAGCTTCTCATGGGGAACAGCAGATATTTTGAGGAGGGCTGAGAACCATGGTTGTCTGGTCACAGGGGAGCTACCAGGATGAGAGTGAGGGATGTTTGAGGAAGCTTATGGACCACATACAGGTGTGGGGGGAAGAGGAAAAGCATAGGTAGAGATCCCTTACCAATTCATCCATATAGCATACCCATCGACTGTGGGAAACTGGAGATGACGTCTTGGCACTTTGCGCGCTGGGAAACAGGTCGGTCTTGGTACTACCAACAATGGAAGTACAGTAGTAGGACTTGTAAGTGGAGTTGCCACTTGTGGCTTGTTGCTACATTCTACTGAGCACCTAGGCATAGACATTGTCCACTCCCACAAGGTACTCTGCCAGAAGTTTATCCAATGGTGGATCTCCCAATGCCAAATGCTTTGCACCTTTGTTGACAAAATGGATGAGTGTATGTCACCCTGCGTTTGGAGACAGCACATGCTGGTCATGCTACCCTTTATGAGGACTACTTTGTGCTGAATCTCTTGAAATAAGGCATAGAGAGTAAACTCAATGGCTAGGAGACTGAGGTAATTCATGTGAAGTCCTCGCTAGTGTGGCAACCAGAAGGTCTGAAAAGTAAAGTGTTGAAGATGCACTTCCCATTCTGAAAGTGAGGTGTACGTAGTGATGGTCACATGTGCTGGACCTGCAATACTTTGTTGCTGTGACATCACAGCAGACAGCGAGGTGTGCTGGCCCGCACTAATACTAGATCTTCCAAGTGACCCTCCACCTGTGACCATTGTGCTGATAAACCCTGCTGGAGCAGAAAAGCACTCTGCTGCATACATGCAATCTGGCATGGACACGGACAAAGACACGGGGAGACACACACAGTCATCATTCCAAGGAGATGCATAACTGATTCTTCTGTGAGTTGACCATTTGGCTGAAAGTGTTTCTGAATTGCCTGCACCCTTTGAACTGATATTGTTGACAATTTTCCACAAAACGTAGGCAGGGGTGGCGAGTGGGAGGGACAGGATGGATTCTTAAGAAGGTGAGCATCTCCAGTAGTCTGGGCATTCACAAGCTTATGCACTGTGTGTACTACTAGTGAGTCCGGTGGCACATTTCCACAGATTTAGGGAAGGTCATTAGGTAAGGGTTTATATTTTATATCCACCCTAGGTGTGACCATCCTTGCCTTGTTGGGACTTTAAAGGTCTCAGAGGTGGCCTTAAGTATAACCTTAAGCATAGGGAGGAATTGAAGGATGCGTTGGGTCTTGGATAATGTTTTGACCAGGAGCTTATTACCTTCCTTGACAATGCCCATTCTTGTATTTGTTATGCACGGAAAGTGGAGGAGGCTGCAAAGCAAGCTGCTGCTCAAAATCAGTACTGTCTTCTTTGGAAGAGTCCCCTGTGACATCTTTGTCGAGATTTTGCCTATCTCAGGGTGTATAAACAGACATTTGGCAGGCATCAAACTTCTATTATAGCAGTTGGAGTATGGGTTGCTTCAATTCCTCAAAGCTGGCCCCCAACAGTGTTTTCGGTGTTGAGGGAGTCTTTGATGTCGAGGCTGATCACTGTGTTGATGTGGACGGGGCACTGCTATGTGCGTTGGCGCCAGTTCAAAGGGCCCTGCCGGAAGGGTCTTCAACTTGTGTAAGCCAGAGGAGGTAGCATTGTCTGCTCTAAATGCTTCGGTCTGTGCCAACCAGGGGTTGAAGGCAGTGGTGGCCCTGCAGGCTGTTTAGACCCTGGGGTTGACACCAAACTCCCTCTGGGGCAGTGCTTTGCCTCTACATGTGTATACTGTACAGACCTGGGTTGTATGTAGGAGCAGACCATATTCATGGTTGAAGTATTTTTCTGTCGCTGTGAAGTACAGGGTCTTGCAGTTGCTCTCCCTCAAGCTCAGAGGGGGAGCTCACATCGAAGCTGAATGGTCCATCTGGGCCTCTGAGGGGCTTGTGGCTTCCTCTTCTTCAATGCCATGCTCCTAAAGATGTTAGGGGATGTTAGATTCCTATCCCTACATTCTCCAATGGTGTGACCTCTGTCTGAGTCAGAAGAGTTTTCTTTGATCAGAAAGTGTGGTAAACCTTGCACGTTGTGTCATCATACTCAGGAGAGATTGCAGACTTGATCGTCCAGGAAAATATGGAATGGCACTGTAAGGGCATATTTTCCATCAATGTTCTCACATTCTTCTCGACTGGGTTTTCAAGACAAGGTGCAGAGTGCCTTAGAAGGGGCAATGACCCAGGTGTTGAAGAGTCTTGAGGGGTTTGGTCCTGGATGTACATCAAATTGAGACAAAAAAAAAAAAAAGAATTCAGGATCTGTTGCAGTGAGCTTTTCTGTAAGTATGTGAGTCAAGCAATTGAGCAGGCCTCTCAGTAAAGCGCTGTTCGGAGCTAAACATGAAGCCCCGTTCAGTGTACGTCCAAAGCAGATGGCGTAAAACAAGCTAAAAATGGAGCTGGTGCCCAGACACACTACCAACTAAGGGAAGAGTCACTATAACTTGTGACTTGAGACTCCTTCAAAGAATCAATCAATCAATCAGTCAATTTGTAAAGCGCGCTACATATGCGGGAGGGTTTCAAGGCCTGGGGGGGGTGCTACTTTAAGTTAAGTTGTTAGCGTCAGAGTTCAATACCATATGGCAGGAGTACGCAAAGCATGTGAATCCACAGCCACATATGCTATGAACAAGTTATTACTTTCAATTCCCAATCTCCTCCATTGGAATCTTTATTAACTTGTAAGCAACCCATCCTTCAACCCAGGGGAAAAAAGAAGACAAAAAAAAAATCACAAATACATGGAAGTTTCTACACATAATCCTAAACATCCTTCAAATTCAAAGCCACCTACCCTCCAATGGAGGAGCATGATGGGATATAATTCCTTGAAGGAGTAGTGTCAGGTTCGCAGCCTTTGGGGACTGCAGCCTCCCTAGTCAATATTTTCTGATATTTTGCTGCTTCATTTTAGTGAATTAATTTTAAAAAGTATCGCCTTTTTAAAGGCAAATAAAATTTGGCTTGAATCAGTAGAAAATGTCCCAAATTATTACTGGTTTCTCATTTTTTTTACAAATATTTTTATACTGAAACTGCTCTAGAATACTGCATTTGGTAGGGGCTATGGAGAGCCCTCGTAGGAGAAATAAGATGTCTTTCCCAGGGCCTTAAAGTTTTGGTTGAGAAAGTGAAACAAGTGTCACACTTGAGGATTTTACCTGGAAGGAGGACAGTACATGACATCCATGTGGTATCAAAATGTCATTTGCCCCACACAGCACAGGTCCTTAAGAGAATTTCAGTTGCAGAGACATTCAGATTTATAATGAGGTGATGATTCCCCTAGGCTCCAACTTCAACTGGTAAGACAATAGGAAAAAAAAGATTCTTCTGTCTGAAAATGGGGCCAGCGTGCTGGAAAAGTCCAAAAATCAAATGTGGAGAAAAATAGAAAATTGCAGTGAAGACTTATTCTAGAAGCAGAGCTCCGGTGGTATCCCCCTTAGTACTGAAATTACCTTAAGAGGATGTTTTTGGGGAAGAGGGGTGAGTTCCTGTAAGCCTCGCCACCTCTTTGGCTAGAGTGTAGGTCATAAGATGAGATAGACAGACATTTGCTGCACTGTTGAATAGGTGTTTGGGTACTCTACTGATTTAACACTTGTCATCAACTGTCACTCCTAAGAAAATAAATAATTCCAACATGTGCCTTTATTAAATATCTAATAACAAAAGTAAATAGAGTCTGTACCTCAAAAAATGTCAAGCACACTAACCTGCACCTATGAGGTAACAGTCACCAACAACACAACTTTCTGTAGCAACACCTCTAGCCCAGTTTACTACACAGGGTTCAAAAGAGTCCAGTTAATTAGAAATAGCACTGCATTCAAGAGGCATTTGTCAGTAAGGTCCTTCTAATAGACTGCATACATGTTTGTCAATTAAAGACATGCATAGACTCTTAATTAGGACTAGTGTAAGTCTTTCGCTTGACATAAATCTTGATTGTTATTTAAGTACCAAAGAAAATGTATCCCTGTAGAATTAGGAGTTTATCATGGCTGGAAGAAGCTCCCACTGCCACGCTAAAAAGAAGCCCTCAAAATTCACATCATATGACGACATATTGACCAATTACATAGGCATTGATTCCGAAGCAACAGGCTTGCAAGGTTGCAGCACAATTTTCAGTCCAGAAAGACACTGAATGTTATAGTAGAAGCACATTTTGTATCTTCATTTTTACCTTGCATCCTTTTTATGCTTGCTATGTTTATGAACAGGGGAGAGCTGCTCTGAAGCAGTCTCTGGTTTGTGTACCAATGTATCTTAGTAGCATTTTAAATGCTGGCACCCTTATTTCCCCAAGTTTGCAATGGAAGCTAACACAGACCTTTTTGGGTGCTTCAGCAAAGCTGCACCAAAACAAGGTGGCACTGGTAGTAATAATTTGTTGCCAGCATGCTAGTGGAGGAGCAGCTCAACTGTAACCAGCAACTAGTCTTGCTGCATTCTTAGGGGAGTCTGCTCAACCTCCCTGTTCCTGTCCATCTATGAAGAGTAGTGAAGTAGGAAGACTTCTTTGCCATACTGTGATGACTAATGAGTAGTTGAGCATTGCACTACTCCAAATCTTGGATTTTGTGCTTTCTCTCAGTAAAGTATTTTCAAGCAGAAATATGCCTGCTCCACTATGTGGACCTCCTGAAACCAAGGCAACATCCAATCTAAAAGATCTTAACTAAACAATAACGCTTCCATCCTGTGACAAAGTCAAAGACTTCCTCTCAGTACTGTGCCCTTTATGCTGAAAGGAGAATGTTTCTCAACACGTTAGATGAAGCCCAGCACAGCAATGTTGTTTGCCCTGACATGAAAGAGGCCTTGTGCAAGTCAGCTTACGATACTTGCCTGCCTCAGACGAGGCACTACTTGAATCTAGTCCTCAAAAGTATACATTGAAGAAAGTGCAGCATTTATAATATTTTGTATTAGTATATAAAACTAAAAGAAAGCTCTTACTTGAGGGAAGACTGCAAAAGAGCACAAAATTAATGGGCAAGCAATAAATTACATAGAAATGATATTGAGCAGGTCCAATGCACTACAAACACTTAAAATGATGATTTATTTTTGTGACAGCTTTTTCTGATACTATCTGCAGCTGCAGTATATCCCAAACAGTTGGGTGGGAAGGAGTAAGATACAAGAAAATAGCATTTAAAAATCTGAAGCATTTAAAAATCTGAAAAGAAGAAAATAATTAACAAAAGGAAAATAATCTGATAAAAGCAATAAGATCCTGACAAAGAAGCAGTAGTTATCTTACCCTCGGGCACCACCAGAGCTGCTTTTACCTCCATAGGAGTTGTTGCAACCATTAGTAATGGCAGATGAGGAAGGGGAGTAAAAGCTTGCTGAGGTCTTATTAGAAATAGTACAGTTTCTGCTGGTTGCTGTGCTTGGTCTGAGAAAGAGAGAATACCATGAATTACACTACTTATTACAGAGAGAGCTGGAATCAACAGTTGAATTTAGTTTAACAGTTACCAAAACATTTGAGGCGTTATTGTTTTTAACTATAGTATGGTTAGTACGATATCTAGAAAACAATTCAGAAAGAAAAGATGTCCAAATTGCTTCCATTTCAAATTGTATTATGTTTTTTTTTTAACAAAAGCCACATTTACAACAACTGAAAACAGCATAACAACCTTAATGCCTTTCAAAAATGAACAAGGTATCTAAAGGTTTAAACACTTCATGGTAAGATTAAAAAAGCCAAAGTTGGAATCTGTTGCAAGTCAGATGGTGGGCAGAGTGACTCACCAAACCTTTGAGAAAGAGAGAGCCCTTTTTATTCTGAGAGCCCAAGAGACCCTTCTCTTACAGGATGTAGGTTAAAGCAGCTGCAAGGACTGGAGAGCTTTGGGCACATTTTGTATTTGGAGGAACAAGAGTATTCCAAATATTGAACTTTCATCAGGAAGAATGATTTAACCATCTAGCATTCCAGGATGAATGGGTACTAACTAGTCACTTCACAGGACGCAAGTGTATATGGACACTAGAACTGTCAAGTCAAGAGGAAATTACTCAGTCAGTCTTAAGAAAACAGGTGTGGTCCTCCTATGCGTGCCTTCCGTAAGGTAACCCTGCTGAGCATTTGCTATATCAAACCCAGCACTGGTGCCAGTGGAGAAATCTCTCTGCACGAAGACCACAGACATGGACAATAAGCCAAGTCCTATTGTGGAAGACAGGAAACAATGGGGGCTCTAAGGATGGATGGCTCTGGCATTAGGCATGGTTCATCTATGGTGGGAAGATGGATGGATTCAATTAATTGTACAGAGGGTGTAAAAGGAGTCACTGGACATCACTGATTCCTATGGAAGGCTATAAGTGGGCAATGGAGTGACCATCAAAGGCTACCAACTCAGGTGGGTGAGTTCAGTCCAGTGCAGGGGATTAAATCACCCAAGAAGAGGCTTCATGTGACCTGCTCATAGTTTAGTCTTTCAGACTGGAATTCTTGACGTAGCCACACACTTATGTGGACCCAGATGGAATATTAGGAGTAACTTACCTTATGTAAGGCTTGCCTGATTTAGTTGCCACCTAACAGATGACTGTGATAAAACCACAGAGGAAGTGTTAGATCCTTCTGACTAGATACTACAAGGGAGAGATGAGGTATACTAGTTCCGCAGCAGTAGAAAATAACAGTTAGCTCACTAGAATGTGAGTGAGCAACTTGTGAATTTCCAACAGGCTGCAGTTGTGTATTGTGATGTTCAAAACTAGGATCTTTTAAATAACCTAGCCAGCTGTGTAGGAGGCTTTCTGTGACCCACTCAACACTGTGGCTCTGTAGTCAATGTTGTAGGTCTCTACAGCACATCTACACAGCAAATCCTCCAAATGCCAAGTGGAGACTACATATACTGTTACATGGCTCTGGCAGATCACAGTGAGGCACTGTAATGAGGGCAGTGGTTTTGCCAGTCATCTGTGGTTTTGCATTGATAAACAGCTGACGTAAGGTCAATCCTTCCTGAAATGACTCGCTGAGTGCCTCTTTCAGAATGAGCAACAGCTCCCTGCTCTCCATTTGAGAGGACAGCCAAGCAGTCCAGAAGAGCCCAGGAGAAAGTAAGATGATTGGTACTGGGGGGCATAGCCACGCTGACGACCGTAATGGCAGTGCGGTGTTGAAGCTCCTGTGGCAGAGTGTCGAAAACCAGGTCGGATAGACATTCATTGTGGACCCACAGAGGGAGGCATTGGGGGATGGGGGGGGGGGGGTTTGTGTGAGTGAGAGAGAGGTGGCGGTTCGGACATCTGACGGTTGTGAGTGAGGCCACAATTGACCATATTTAAGAACGTCATCACAACGCAGCTGCGGAGCAACCGGCTCTGTCCCAGCCAGCATGCCTTAGAGGCCGTGCAGCAAGAGGGGCCACAGGCAAGCCTGAGGCATGTGGCTGCTAGGGCAGCGCAGTGCTGCCGGAACACCTTGAGGCTGTCCCTACCTCCCCCTCTCCCCCCACCCCAGATAGGCACAAGGAAGACAGTAGGCCAGCAGCGGTGAACCTGCTACGTGCGATCCAGCTTGGCTGGGCCTGAAAGCCTAGTGCATGGAGGCTCGGGGCACGAGCGGACAGGACTCTGCTGCTGTCACCCGTGTTGAGGGAGCGAGCAGCCTCAACACGGTGATAGAGATAGCAGGGTCTTTTCCCTCCATATATCACACCACCAGTGCTTTTAACCAACCAGCCCTGCCCTCGTGCTCATTTGGGCCCCTCTGGAACACCATCAGTGCCAACATGCCTGCACCTCCCTGCCATACTGCAGACTGAAAATAATGGTGGCATTGCCTAATTTGGCACACATGTCCATTCTCCCCCCCAGACCCTACCACATACCCTCAAAGGGGGAGGGAGAATAATGGACCGTCAACCCAAGCCTTATATTTTAATAGATCATTGGGGAGCATCTCCCCTCCTCCTCTGGCTCTCCAGGATTCAGTCTTTGCTGACCCTACCCACTGCCTGCAGCTATTGGAGGGAGGAATTGTACCACACAACTCCCCCCCCCCCCCCTTGACAAAATGGGGGAGCCTTTGAACCACCTTCAGACTCATGGGTGAGTAGCCGCGCTTTACAAATACAGATTCATTGGTTGAATGAACCGACAACAAACTCGCCTGGAGGGCGCGGAGGAGCATATTTCTGGACTGGAAGATGGCAGCATCAGAACAGAGAAGCAATTGGAGAAATTGGAAACCAGACTCAAGTGGTCGAAATAAAGAATGAAGACCTGGAGGCCAGGGGTCGGCGTGTCAATTTGCGCATTTCTGGCATTGTGGAGACTGCCAACCCCCATCACATGGACCTGATTGTGGAGGGCCTCATTGCGGAACAGTTGGAGCAACAGAACTTCACTTCCACTTTTGTGGTGGAGAGGTCACACCACACTCTTGGACCGCAACCCGCTCCAGGAGGCCCTGCTTGCCCAATCATCGCAAGGCTACTATATTATAGAGACCATGAGACAGCGCTCAGACTTGCCAGGGAGCAGGGTCCACTCCGCTACCAGGGCATTGTAGTTTTACTGTTCCCAGACTTTACACCAGCAGCCAAGAGGCCAGGCGCAAGTTCGTAGATGCCAAGAACACCCTCCATAAATTAGGTCTCTGCAATGGCATGCTTTAATCTACAAGGCTATGTGTGAATGGCAGACCCTGCTTCTTCAACACTCCTGCGGATGCCCTGGCGTTCTGTAAGCAAAATGCCAAGAACAGCACAATGCCCAGGTGGGTGACTCTTGGCCGCATCCTCCTCCACATTCAGATGCCACCACCAGCACGGACCTCTTCCCCTCCAGACTAACACTGGTACCACCACATCTGTGGATGAACCTTATCCATTCCGGCCATCACTCTCGATATACAGCTGTTAATGCTGCAGTGCTGTCCTACCCCATCTGCTTATTCTTTTAATATGAAGCTTGCCCATTCCCATTCTCTCTTGCTGCTCACAACCTCTCTATGTAGGGGGTTCGCTGCTGCTGGGTTGCCACACTCACATAGTTGATACCAAGTTGCTCACTGTTGGGTTTATGTTGTTGTTTTATTGGGATCTATGGGATCCATCAGGCAGTTTTTTGCCAGGTGTGGGTGGCAGTGGATAGATAGCCACCGTTTAGCATGATTGTTTTGGCTTTTCTAATCCAATTCGTTGCTGGTTATGCTATACATATCATAAATAAACTGCTATGGTCAAAACTCATATACAGATGACAAGCAACACTCACAATAAGAAGCAAGCTACAAACATAGTTTTTTATGTCCTGGAACATACGTGGCCTCAATAATCCCTGTAAAGGTAAACAGGTTCTGCAGTGCCTGACCAGACAGTGTATAGGTGGCCTTTCTGCAAAAGATGCACCTCCCCTCTGGTACCACGCACTCCTTTTCCACCACATGGGGCCACATCATTATTTTGCTAGCTACAGCATATACTCCTGAGGAGTCTGTATTCTAATTCATAAGAATCTCCCGTTCCAGCCAGGCAGCACCCACTCTAATGAGGCAGGTAGATATGTTCTCATAGCGGGGGTGCTTGTGGGACAGAGTACTACTTGCAAATATAGAAGCCCCTAACACTGATGCACTAGAGTTTTTTCAGTCCATACAATCTCACATAAACCGCTTTGATTTCAATCATATCATTCTGGAAAGGCAATTTCAAACTGATACTAGAACCTACACTCAACACTTCAGCTGCAGTACCTACCATTAAATCCTTAAAAGTATTTGCGACACCTGCACCCTACTAGACCCCTGGCACTTACACAAAGCAAACGCCTTAACCTACACCTTTCATTCTGCATCCCATGGCACCTGGACATGTATTGACTACTGGTTGCTCTCCAACACAATTTCTCAGTGGCTTGCCTCCATCACACACCTTCCTCGGATGTCATCTGATCACTCCCGATGCTGCTGACACTTCATATCCCTATGCGGGATGGTCTGGAGAGACCATGGCGCTTCCCAGACATGGCATTGCATGACGCACTCTTCTGCACCGAACTCCGCGATGCAATCACTGAGTATTTCACTTTAAATAGTGGATCTGTTGGTACACAGGCAACCTTGTGGGACACCTTCAAAGCCTACACTAGGGGTTTCTGAATAGCCAAACACTCTTGAGTATTGTGCAACATACAACACAGCTTAGCTCGCATGGAGGCCCAGCTGACGAACCTCAAGAAAACCGCAATGACACAGGGAACTGGCTCCCAACTACATCAGTGTGCAGCCCTTTTGGACACATTCCGCGAACTCAGAGAACGCAACGTAAATTATATGGAGAAATATGCAAAACCCTGCAAATATGGCCGGGGCACACACTGGCTAGACTATTATGCCCCTCATCTGAATATATACTCAAGTTGCACATGGATGACAGTACTTGCGCTGTGGTCATGGCTGAGGTACAGAAGGTTTTTCAGCTACCACATTCATCTCTACTCAGCAGAACCCACCCTACCCCCAGCCACACTGGAACACTACCTTGCTGAACTAGCAATAATCTGGCTGACCACAGCCCAACAACAATACCTTAGTGAACCCTTCACCACAGAGGAGATAGTACAGGCCATCAACGCCCTGGATGGGTCTGAAGCTCCAGGCTTCACTAGTGTGCGCTATAAACCCCATAAACATACACTGGCACTGCACCTCCTTGCCGTGTACACAGAGGCTCTTGACATGGGTAAGCTACGGCTGGCGGTGCGGGAGGCAGTTATCACTCTCCTTCCAAAACCTGGCAAAAACAAGCTCCTATGTGGCTCCTACCGCCCTGTCACTCCTCAACTTTGAGAATAAGATACCTGCTAAGTTACTAGCCACGCACCTCTTCCTCCTAATGGACCAAATCGGGTTTTATCTCCCATTGTTCTACATCTCTAATTCTCCGCACTGTATTCTCTGTATTGAACAGAGTATCCCCAACGACACAGGCAGCAATTGCACTACTAGATGCTTAGAAAGCTTAGGATTCCTTCAACTGGTCCTTCCTCTATGCCGCACTCGTAAGCTCGGGCTCCTGCTAGGACTCTCACCCCATTTCAAGCTATTATCCACGCATCTGACAGCTACCATAGCGCTAAATGGGTCACTATTCCCAATCTTCCCTATTGAGAGAGGTACACAACAGGGGTGTCCGCTGTCAGCCACGCTTTTTACTATAGCAATGGACCATTTAGTGCGTCGCCTGCAAGAGAAACTTCTCCACCAGGGCCTGCAATTCACTAGCGGTCCCCTACTGATGTCAATGTATGCAGATGACATTCTGTTATTCATCTGTCGTCCTAGTGATAACCTTACACCTGTAATTGATAAGATTGTTCGATATGGCAAGTTTTATGGTTGACATATTAACTGGGGAAAGTCAGAACTTTTCCCACTCACAGACGTCACCAGGTCATGTCAGACAGACTTTACCCTAAAGTGGTGTAGTAGCTCTACCAAGTATCTGGGCATTCACATACACCACAACAGGGAGCAAGTCATACGGCTGTATTATGGACCAGCAATCGAGAGGCTGACCACACAGGTGAACCTCTGGATCTGCCTTCCGCTATCAATGGCACGCCGCATCTCCCCGAGTAAATTACTACTCCAATTTTTATATCAGTTTTAAATGTGCCCATTCCGCTCACAAAATCCTGTTTCGACACCCTTTGTGGACAATTACAGAGGTTAGAATGGCAGATAAGCGCCTGTGTATTAGATAGGAGATTCTGGTACTCACGTATGAACGCAGCAGATTTGGGATCCCACATTTTCAATTTTATTATCTTGCTGTACAATGCCACTTTTCCTATCATTGGTACCACCCTGATGAACGCCTGCTCTACATCACCTCAGAGCGTGATCTCACTTCTCTGACCCCACTGCAAGGGATTCTACTGCACGGAATCCCCCTGGATCCCAAAGACAGACATTATCCACCACGAGCTGGGCATGGCAAAAACGTACCTGTCTCCTAAACGGTGAGTCGCTTTAATACCCTGCAATAACGCTGGCCAACAACCCATTCCTTCTCATCACACAGGAGGCACTAGTCTAGCAACGACTCCAAAGCACTCTTCAAGTCCAATTTCCATCATACCCATTGGAATTCACACCATTAACCCCGAGTATCACTGCCGACTCTGGGGCCAGACTTACCGCCAAACTCTTTTGAACATGCATTAACATCTCCCCCGTTTCAGACAGGTAGCTCAGGGCAGCCTGGGAGGAAGACCCTCAACGCCCATTATTGGATAAAATATGATTAGCCTGTTGTGCCTAAACCCAGTTAGTGTCCTTCAACCACCGGCACAAACTCTTACACTTTAAGTTCCGCAGGGCCTACACAACACCAGTTGCATTGGCACGTATTTATTCAGCCCACTCCCCACGTTGCCCCAACTGTCACAAGCATATGGCTGACTTCCTGCACATGACCTGGACATGCAGCTGCATCACCCCCTTCTGGACCAAAGTATTTACCAGTTTTAGCAGATGCTGGGCACTGTGTTCCAACCAGATCCACTACTGGCCCTACTAGGCTATGTGGGGGATGTCCCTAGAGGTGGGAGGAGATTTACTGCCAAAGCTCTGCCCTTTGCTAAAAGGGAAATAGCACTAGGCACCCATCAACAACACAGATGTGGTTTAAGAGCCTCATCAACTGCAACAACATCAGCTAGCTTTACAAATCTCTTAAACAACCTTAGATTAATGAATTTTTAGAGCGCTTGGCTACCCGAAGGCTTCCCAGTGCTAAAAGTAGACCGTCAAACTAGGAGATGCCTATGCTGCAAATAGAAACATCGTCCTTTTCCTACGAAAAGAAGATTCCAGCTGCTCATGACAGAGTAACAGAGAGAGTGAGTTCCAGAGGTAGGCGGCTTTAACAGCAAAGGAACTGCCTCCCCATATTGCTTTCTTAAAACCGAGGGGTGTTCACCAGCAAGGCAGTGGAAGATCTGAGTGCCCTCTGAGGGGTATAAAGTGTTATAAATTGCCAGAGGAACAACGGCCCTTTATTATGGAGGGCTTTATGTGCCATGCAAATAGCCTTAAAATGAATATGTTGTTCTATGGGAGGCCAGTGCTGGTTTAGCAGAGAGATGTCTGGGAGTGTTCATAAGCAGACGTGCGGCGGCATTTTGCACAACCTGCAATCTCTTTTTTACGTAGCCAGGAGAACCAAGTAAAAGAGAGTTCCCATAGTCTAGACGAGACAATATGAGGGCCTGAATGATAAGTCTTTTAGCCAAGAATGGAAGAACTTAAAAAATCTTTCTGATGGTTCTTAGAAGGCCAAAGTAAGTTGCGGCCAACTTTTTAGAGTGGCAGTCCATCGTGAGACGACAGTCTAGACAGAAGCCTAAACTTTTTATGTTTTCATTAGGCGGAGGAAGGTCTTTAAGACCTTCCAATACCAGGGCTGAAGACTTAAGGAGAGGGCAGTTCCCTACTAATATTACATCCGATTTATCATCAAGTTCAAGTTTAGAATTGGCCATCCATTTAGCTACATTTGCGAGACAGAAGGATAGACTGGTTTGTTCTGCATTGCCAGTAATGGAGAGAGAAACTACCAACTGAGTATCGTCAGCGTATGATACCAGAGAGAGACCATATGGTTCCACAATCTTAGCTAAGGGGGACTTATAGATGTTAAAAAGATTGGGGCTCATCAAGGAGCCCTGAGAAACCTCACAAGTGTTGGAGAAGAAGGAATGATCAAGAACTTGGAAGGTTCTGTCCCTCAGAAAGGAGGAAAACCACTTGAAGGTGGTGCCTTCAATTCCTATTGATAGTAGTCTTTGGAGTAATATACTGTAGTCCACAGTATCAAATGCGGCACTGAGGTCCAATAAAATGATGGCTGCGTATCCACCTGAATCCAGTCGTTGACGAGTATCTTCCATGACGGCCAACAGAGCCGATTCTGTGCTGTGTTGTGGTCTAAAGCCCATTTGCAAAGAGTTTATGACCTTCATTAAGGCCAAAGGATATTCGGTAACCACTGAGGGATTACCTTTTTACTCTAGGCGATGCACCCCAAGTAATATAACACTCACAGAGCCACTCGGAGTGATCTTCACACATACTGTCGCTTATATCATGCCTACAAATGACCTGTAGGACTACCATAAAAGTGTTTACTTTTATAATTAGTACTCGAACATGTGAAGCTACGCTTGTCTTGATCCATACTTTTGTATGTCAATAATGGTCTTTATTGCACTGTGTACTCCCCTTTCGAAGGGCTGTGAAGTCCTGCTTGAACTCCCGTATGGTATGAACAATTATTAAATGCAGCTCTTAAAAAAAAAAAAAGATTTTTCTAAGATGATAGGTATTGAAACATAAAAAAAAATGTGGACATGGCCAACCATCCATCGAGTAAAAAGGAAGCAGTTTGTTCTTTGTGTGGTGGGCTTTATTTGGCACTTCTTGGGACTTCGTAGCAGAGTGAAAATCGAAACACTATTGAAAACAAAGAAAAACAAATCAAAACTCTAGGACATTTAACTTTAACTCCTGAGGTAAAGCTTTTGCTTGTGCAACATTATCTACTGTAATTCAGCATTTTAACAACTCCAAATTGACCTGACAATCCCTGAACCTTTGCCATGGACTACAATGGACCACTAATGGTAAATGTTAATCTGAAGTCTAGTGCTTAATGCACAGCACCTATAAATATATTTCGGAGGTCAGATTAGTGGTCAACAAGGTGCTGCACTAAGGGAGGAGGGGGGAAGAAAGGAGGGTCAGAGTTGATAGTTAATACCCCAAATATAATTAACTGAGGGGTCATTTCTACCACGAGACCCAAAGAGTTAGAAACTATCTTACCCACCGCTGAACAAAATCCCTGTAGTTTCGAACACAAGGCAAACATATGGACATCATCTGCCTCTAAACTGCCACACCGCTTACACTCTGAGGTTGTGATACTTCTCTTTATCTTTGCCAGTCTCTCAGGGGTCCCATACACCCTATGAAGGTTCTCCTTAATGCGGCTGATTTAACCACAGAGTACAGTGTGGCTAAAGATACTTGCCATAATGTTTCCAACTCCTCCTCTGATATATATCCACTCCATTTCCTATATAGTGGTTGAGCTACAGTCTCGACTCTTGATAAAAGATATTGGTACCATCAAGAGACTTCTTTCTTTAGGTCAGCTGTTGCCAGTATATACTGCTCCACCTGAGTTGGTTCCAGGTCGAGACCTCCCTGACTTTCAAACCACACATTAACCTGGAAAACCTTGAATCTGGACATAGTACCTTGCGTCTTGTGATTCCAAAACTCCCAACTCAAATCTGTCCCATCCCCAATTAGCTGCCTCCATCTGGTAACTCCACTGTTTTAAAGGGCATAGCCAAACTGTCTAGCAGACACTACTGGGTCCCTGGTAAATCCCAAATAGGAGCTGATTTACTATAACAACCGATACCGAGAAACTATCTTATTTCATACCAACTAGTGGTGGCTGCTCGTAGACATTTCAGCCTAACTTTCAACATTTCGGGGCCCCAAACTTGTACGAGTAACCATTTACGGGATAACCTGTCAGCATTGCCCTGAACATACATCCCATTATTGAGCCATCTGGGGACAACAATAACATCCTATTATTCTTCGGTTGGTATGACCAACAGTACAGCTGCAGATAAGGAAGGGCCAAGCCACACATACCACCCTTCCACCTCAATTTCTTCCAGGAGAAGCGAACACCTTTGCTGGCCCAGATAAATGATGTGATCTTTGCCTGTAAGTTTGAAATACCTTTTTTTGTCAAAATGTAAATGGATGTTGTCAAATAAATAAAAAAAAGTAATCTTCGGTAAAATGGACATCTTAATCAAATTAACATGTCTATAAAATGTGAGCGGCAGATTTCCCCACTTTCTCAAGAGTCCCAACCTCCACAGCCACCTTATCTAGGTTCTTGAAAGCTAACTCACCCAGATCTTGTGTTATCCTTATACCCAGATACCTCATCTCAGGAACCTTTCTAAGATCTTCATAACTTTGATTACAGGTCATTGTCTCAGTTTTCCCTTCATTTACTTCATAACCTGCCAATTTTGAGAAGGTCATTACTTCTTTTAGAAGATTTGGGATCGCCGACATAACATCAGATGTATAAACCATCAAATCATCTGCATACAACACAATTTTCCTATAAAAATCACCTACCACAAAAAGTCTAATATAGTTATTTGACCTCAAACTTTCAGCGAAGGGTTCAATATATAAATCGAAAAGGAGCAGGGAAAGGCGGCACCCTTGCCTAGTGCCTCTTCCTATCTCCACTTTCAGTGACAAAGCACCATTGACCAAGATTTTCACAGATGGTGCACTATATATCTTTATTAAAACATTAATTAGAGCCTCACTTATTCCGAAGTGGGCTAGGGCACCCATAACATATTTCCAATTCACAGGGTCAAATGCTTTAGGTGCATCCACTGTTACGACTGCCAGAGGGATATCTAAAGTTGTGGCCAGGCCAATTGAGCCTAGTAGGGTATGATTGAGATCTCTCATATTCCTAACCAGCAGGAATCGATGCTGATCCTGATCTATCAGTAGTCCAGCCACTTTATTCATACGCTCTGCGAAAATACTGGTAAAAACCTTATAATCACTATTGAACAGAGATATCGGTCTGTAGGATTGGCATTCTAAAGGGTTCTTACCAGGTTTCAACAATAATGTAATTACTGCATCACTCCAAGAATTTGGGATAGGAAAACCCTCCAACGGTATAACATTAAACAACTGCACCCAAACTGGAATAATGACTTCTTCCAATGCCGCATAAAGCTCCCTGCGCATCCCATCAGGACCCGCCACTTTCCCTTTCTTCGCTCTTTACAGCCGTTAAAATCTCAGAACCTGATATTGCCTGGCCCAAACGTTGTGCTTTCTTGCTTGATAATCTTAGAAGATGCTTCTGTCCAAGCCACGCATTTATAACCCCAACATCTGGGTCTAGATCTTCCTTATATAGCTCCTGGAAGAAGGATTAAATGCGGCGATTATCCCAAAATTATCCTCGACCACCGCACCTACACCCTCATCCGTGACCTTCTTGATGTTATTCTGATGCAGCTCCAATCTACTCTTCCAAGCTAACAACTTTCCACAACTTTCGCCGTGAATAATGTTACACGCTCTACAAGCTTCCCACTTCTGATCCACTTTTACCTCCTGCATAGCTCGGAATCTTGTCTGCAAATCTCCTAAATGCTCTAGCGCTGCCTCCCTACTAGCCTCACTAACTGTGCCTGCTTTTAACACCTCTTCTGCCCTCACAATTTCCCTCTCCAGTTCAACTTGTTGAAAAATCTCATGCCTCACCCAGTGAACCGCTAAACTAGTTATCGTCCCCCTTAATCACGCCGTATATGTGCTTCATACCACATAAATTTGGGCTGATGCCATATTGTATAAAAAAAATATATATTTTAAGAAAAAAACTCCTTCGACTGCTGTGATACCTTATGAACTAGTTGAGGCTGTGCCAACATCCTTCTATCAATTGTCCACCTCCTTTCCTCCCATCCCTCCTCCTGCTGGATTTTTAACAGTAAGGCTGTGTGATCTGATAAATGGATGGGCATGTGATCTAAATCAGCGACTCTCCATTTTTATCTCAACAAGGAAATAATCTAACCTAGAATAGTGACCTAGAATGCTGCCTGTTCTTTTTACTGTAGAAAGTGTGCTCCCTACTTTCCCCTCTCAATTTCTGCAATACATCAAATAAATAAAAAAATTCCATCAGGTCTGGCAGATAAGCGCTCATGTGTGGAGAATTAATTTGTATTCTCTCCGAGGACCTATCTAAGGTATTATCCAATAAAACATTTAGGTCCCCCCAACCCCATTGAATAATTGGGGCTTTAAACTCTAGAAGGCTATCAAATAGTTTGGACAACGGAGTAATATCATCCACATTTGGCCATAATAACTAACTAATGAATAGACATCATAAGCCTTTTTCTCCACCCTCCCTCATCCATCTTACACCGAACTAAGATTACCCCTGCATTTGATTTAATGACCAAAGCTACCCCTTTCGAACAACACGACTTATCCGTATCAATTATAGCTTGCACCCATCCTTACTTTGAAAAAAGGTCTTCTCCTTCCTGCTTCAGGAGAGGAGTCTCCTGAAGCATCAACATCTGGGCTCGACTATCTTAAGTATTGCAGAATCATTCGGCGTCTTAACAACCCGAAGTCCGTTGACATTCTAACAAAGGATCGCCCACAGTTTCATCATGCTTCTCTAGGCCAAACCCATTTGGACCAAACTGATTTCAACTGAACCCTACTCCCAAAAAACCCAATATATACTTCAAACAATCTGTTGGTTTTCCTATTAATTATCTGCAAAATCACCTGACTTAAATAGAGGACACCCAATTTTTGTTTTCTTTTTCTCCCACTGATCCCCACCACAAGTGCCCTCCCCTCTGAATCCTCCCATCTCTTGCTGGGCATATCCTGGTGCCTGTTCCACCCAACCCCGCTGAGAAACCGACATCACATCTCGTTTTTACATTTGACTACTGACAGGCTACCCCTTCTTTGCTAACTGGGTGATAAAAATATCCAAGTCTGCAGGCTCCAAGAAATTATGCATTTTATTTCTCCACATAACTTTCATTATAGCGGGAAACCTCAGTTGTGCTGTGGCGCCCAGCTTCCTCAACTCCTTCAGCCTCTTCCCCAATTCCCACTGTCTGTCCACAGTTTCCTTGGAGATGTCAGATTGAATCCTAAAGGATGCCCCTAACGCTTGTAAGGTGCCAGATTTTAAAGCCAAGCCCAGTAACTTTACTTTCACAGAGTAAGAGAGAAAATTTACTAAAATCTTCCGAGGATTCTTCCTCCCTGGATGTTGTTTAAACGGGTCTCTGAGCACTCGCTGGATTTCTACTTCCAGATTGTCCATTCAATTATCAAGAGGAAAATAATTTTTCAGCAAGCTAATCAAAAATGTTTTAATATCTGAGCCTTCCAGATCCTCTTTCACCTCTAGGATCCTGACATTATTTCATCTTGCACTATATTCAATTATTTCGCTTTCTTAAGGCGCGATACCTCTTGCGAATTTTCCTGCACCACTGATTGGAGTGTCTGAAACCCCACCTCTCGGTCCAATGTACACTAGGTAAAGTTCACAATTTTAGCTTCTAAATTGGAGCAGGTACATTGAATTCCATTCTGATTAGCCTCAGAAATTTCTAAGTGATCCTTAATTTCTTGAGACAATTGCGACAGTCACCTGAACCAAATCCCAGCCCCTTGACCACTGGTCAATACTCTTGAATCATTCAGCTCTCCGGGCTTCTGAGGCTCAAGTTGTTTTCCACTCCCCCCTCCACACACCTCCCCATCAGATGTGTTTAAGGGAACCACCACTGGGTCCACCTTACCATTATGAAGCATTAATGTTAACAGGGGGGTGGAACCACAGTCGACTGCCTCAGTCAGGACTACACTCTCTGAGGCCATTCCTCCAACTTCACTGCTACGCTCAATTGAACAGGACTCTTACCTTTTACCCTCAAAAGGAAAATTACTCATATCAGACAGAGTTTTAAAGTAAGATTTTAAGGAAGGCGTGATTCTCTTGGAATTCTTAGTTAGCAAATTCTTACCCTGAATCAGAGATTTCTCCACAGCCACTCTTGTTAAAGGAGTTTTCAACAAATTGAAACTTTTGGGATACGGGGCTTTTATTTAGTGTGTTCTTCAGACGGGGTTTTACAGTCTTTACCGAAGCTCTTGCTTTCATGTGGTCTGCGCCAGCTAACTGATCTTCGTCACCCTCTTGCACACTAGAACGGCACAGAGACCCCAACAAGTGACTCTCCACGCAGCACCGCTGCATCCGCCTCTTACTTTGCGTCCTACAATCAACCCTAGGCCACGCCCCGCTGCCCTGCTCACCACCTAAGCCCTGGGCTGGGCGCTCCATCAATTGATGAAGCGAGTTGCTTCCTTCGCCTGCCCTGCTCTGCTGTTTCCAACTTTCTGCTCCTCTACCGACAGATGTAACTCTGGTGCAAACAGGAAGCATCAGCTTGTGCTGACTCTGCCCCCTCTGGCTTCGGCAAGGTCTCCAGTGAGCCGCGCGCTTACTTCAAAGAGTGCCGGCCGCAGAGCTCCAGGAAAACACGCCCGGGGCCGTAACACAATTGGTACGATCGAACATCCGTAAATACGGTAAAAAAAAAAGGGTGGGGGAAGAGGCCGGCCCTACCCTGACGTTACCGCACCGTTAGCCTTCTAATGGCATCGGGCTTCCTCCGAGATGCAGTTCGCAAATGGGTGGGTGTTCCGACCAGGTTCTAACCGGCCGCCATATTCCCCCGCACTGTTCTTCCTCCCTCCCTCCTCCTCCCATAATCTTAACCTTTATCAAAGAGGGCTGGTGTTTATTCTAAATATTACTTGTGAGAAGGGAGGCGTGTAGAAGTTGGGCTCAAATTATCCCCCCTAATTGGAAGGAATGGAGAAGTTCTGTTCTTTTCTTTAAAGAAGTAGATAAAAGAGAACCGAGGAGGTTTGGAAATCGGATATGGGATCTTTTAAAGATCTGAGATATTTAATGTTCAGTGTCCAATGATTATTTGCCCTGACCTGGATAGGTTGGGAGCTTGTTTCATCCTGAGACCTAGATGTTATTGGCTTCCTGTGCCCTTAAGGCTGGTGCACCTGAACGGAGCTTAATGGAGACAATGTATGAGGACACACAATAAAAAAAACAAGGTGCTCCACACTTATGGTTTTCACCCTGTATCCTAGTTTACAATTATTATTGCACTGTGTGTATTATTTAAGAGCTAACCATTAGTTTACTAACAACTTTTATCTGCTGCACTGTATTTTGGGCGTCCAACCCACGCCAATTATTTGAGTAAACCTTGGCTGCTTGACCACATAATCCTATGAGAGGCAAGTGCTAACGGAAAAGTACTTCGTCCTCAAATTGAAGCGCAATCCTGTTTAGGCCCCAGGACAACATTGGTAAACGGATATCAAATATTGCAAAAGATGCCCAGCAACCTCCCACTGTCCAGGGGTCGAAGAAAGGGCCTTATTTGTACCAATTTTATATTTTTTGTCATATCCTTTTTATATCGGCTAACTGACTTATAAATTACTTCCAGGGACCGGCTTGCCAGCTCCTATGGCACTGTATTTCACGGATGTAAATTAGATAGTGGTTTTGGCGGTCAAACATTGCAAATCTTTAACAGAAACAGTCAACGTGCCGGTGCTTAAAATCATTTGGTGCTGGTGGTTAGCCAGCTTCCAACTGCCCCCAGTTTGTCATATAAATAAACTTCAACCCAGCAGAAAATAATACATTTTCACAGTGCCTGCAAGTACACAAACACCTCATTCGATCAAATCCTGTGTTAAATGATACATACAAGAGAAACAAAGCTAAATACGACCTTGAGCAAGGGACAATTAATGTCTATTCTTGTTAAGTGTTAAAGAAAAAATCCATTTGCAATATTAAAGCAAAAGCCATAAAACAGAGTTCCACACATTTCATTAACGTTGCCATGCGTTTTATAATCTGATTAAGAACATGCAATGTATACAAGGGTTACATGTTGTCGTTTTACAAAGTGTTCAAGCCTCCAAAAGTGGGTTGTATGATGGAACAACGCATGCACTTACAATGCATGCCTTTACAACGCGGTAAGTACAACGCATGGTCATTACCACGCATGCACATACCATGAAATGTTCTTACAATGTATATGCTTTTAGCACAAATGTCTTTACCACGAACATTTCATAGTAAAGGCATAGTTGGTAAAGGCATATGCACGGTAAAACCTAGAGGCAAGTATAACATACATTATTATTATATATATCTATATATCTATATCTATATATCTATATCTATCTATCTATGTATATATATCTATGTATATATATCTATGTATATATATCTATATATATCTATGTATATATATCTATATATATATCTATATATATATAGATATATATATATATATATCTATATATATATAGATATATATATAGATATATATATATATATATATATATACATAGATATATATATATACACACACAAACACACCTTTCCACCCAAAAACCCTACCTACCCTAAACCCAAAAAATTATCTTACCTCCCCAAGACCCATAACCACCCTAAAACCTAAACATGCCCTCACCACCCCAAAACCCATACCCACCCTAAAACCTAAAAATAACCTTACCACCTCATAACCCATGCACACCCTAAAACCTAAAAATGCCCTTACCATCTTACGTATGCCAGAGCCAAGCATTTCCAGCAGCATGAAATGAGCAGTTGGAAAATGTTGAGATACTATGGAATAGACCACATTCATGAATATGAAAGAGGTGGAGACAGAGTAAAAAAAAACTTAGACACCTTGAATCTAGATGCCACATTTTAATGAGGACAAAGAGCCCTCTGGGATTAAATAACGATGAGGAGCTTTATGTCCATCTTTAATTGATGAACAAATGTATTTGGAATTTTATTTACAGTATTGTCAAGTCCTTAAGTCCAGTTTGAGAAATATTTTTTTTTTCAAATTACTATGTTTTTGTACATTATGGAAGACAAATGATTTTGTTAATTTAATCGTGGCTAATGTCTGAAATCAATCATTTTAATTATTATTTATCTCCAAATGAAAAGGCTGATTGTTATCAATTTATTATTTAGGATTTGTGATATCCTCCTCTAATATGGATTTTTGGGCATTTGAGATATATTTTTCAATGCACTTAGAATTTTATTAATTTAATTTGAGAATTTCTTTAATAATTTTGTTTTGAAAATATAGTGTATACTATATACAAAGAACTACCTTGACCAAAATGCATTGTAATGGTCTTTGAAACAAAGCATGATAAATAGGGGTAATAGAGGAAGGACTATGTAACTGAGAAGACTTAAGTTGAAACGCGTTGTTTTTCTTGCACCAAATAAATCTTGAAATCGTCCTTTGGCTGAACGGAGTGCGCGGCTATTATTTTTTGTTTAGAAAGATTGAGGGTTCGGCCAGCCCCCTACCTCGCACCAGCTGCTGAGCGCGTCGTTTTTCTTGGACAATATCAATATTAATATATATATATATATATATATATATATATATATATATATATATATATACACAAACACACCTTTCCACCCAAAAACCCTACCTACCCTAAACCCAAAAAATTATCTTACCACCCCAAGACCCATACCACCCTAAAACCTAAACATGCCCTTACCACCCCAAAACCCATACCCAACTTAAACATGCCCTTACCACCTCAAAACCCATGCACACCCTAAAACCTAAAAATGCCCTTACCACCACAAATCCCATACCCACCTTAAAAAGTAAAGACCCCTCACCACCCCAAAACCCATACCCACCCTGAAACCTAAAAATGCCCTTGCCACCCCAAAACCCAAACCCACCCTAAAACCTAAAAATACCCTTACCACCCCCAAACCCTTACCCACTTCAAAACCCAAGTGCTCTTACCACCCCAAAACTCATGACCACCCTAAAACCTAAAAATGCCCTTACCACCCCAAAACCCATACTCACCCTAAAACCTAAAAATGCCCTTACCACCCCAAAAACCCATGCACACCCTAAAAACTAAACACCCCTTACCACCCCATAACCACCCTAAAACCTAAAAATGCCCTTTCCATCCCAAAACCCACAGCCACCCTAAAACCTAACAAAATAACCTTACCACCTCAAAATCTATGCACACCCTAAAACCTAAAAATGCCCGTACCACCCACAATCCCATACCCACCTTAAAAACTAATGACCCCTTACCACCCCAAAACCCATAACCACCCTAAAGCCTAAAAATATCCTTACCACCCCAAAACCCATGCACACCCTAAAACCTAAAAAAACTAAACATACCGCTCCAAAACCCATACCCACCCTAACACCTAAAAATAACCTTACCACCCCAAAACCCATACCCACTCTAAAAACTAAACACCCCTTACCACCCCAAACCCACCCTAAAAACCCCTTACCACCCCAAAACCTAAAAATGTCCTTACCACCCCAAAACCCATACCCACCCAAAAACCTAAAAATGCCCTTACCACCCCACAACCCATACCCGCCCTAAAACCTAAAAATGCCCTTACCACCCCAAAACCCATGCACACCCTAAAACCTAAAAAAAACCTTACCACCCCAAAACCCATACCCACACTAAAACCTAAAAATGCCCTTACCACCCCAAACCCCTTACCCACCCCAAAACACAAAAGTGCTCTTACCACCCCAAAATCCATACCCACCCTAAAACCTAAACACCCCTTACCACCACCAAACCCCCATACCCACCCTAAAAACGAACTCCTTACCGCCCCAAAACCTAAAAATGCCCTTACCATCCCAAAACCCATGCCCACCCTAAAACCTAAACACCCCTTACCACCCCAAAACCCATGCCCACCCTAAAACCTAAAAATGCCTGTATATATATATATATATATATATATATATATATATATAACACCAACATTGCCAGACAACCAAGGCTACTACTTCAGTAGCGGTCCGGGCGTGGACCTAGCCATCCACAAATTATTACCAACGTTCCTCTTGTTCCATACAGAGAGTACCCGGACACCAAGTGGAAGTCCAAAATGCTTTATTCACCAATGCTCCCTCCCAGAACAACACGTTTTAGCCATAGCCTTGATCACGTAACAATTGAGAGTATCTAACACATCAACTATATACCACACCCAACGTACACATTATTATTAGATATATATATTATGGACAACTGATTGTCTCAACTGAAACACTGGTACGTGCCATAATAAATGGGAGCATGTACTAAGAGCCAAAAACACTAAGTAATATGCTGAGCCTATCACAGTGCTTCACCTTTAAGAAATAAAACCACGTTTAGAAAAATACCAACATTCCCAATAAAATTAAAATTTAACTTTTTATATACTTTGGCAACGAAATAAAATATAATTTGTTATTTGTTTCATTAAATCTTGTTTCTGTATTCTTGATTATTGTTTCATGGTACAAAAATGCAGAAATTGCTGAAGTCTGTGTTGCTGGCTTCCAATGGTGCTTTAGTGGGTATCCACTGAATTCAAAAGGTCAATAACAGGTATGCAAGTGTTTCATCCATTTTAGAGATTTTTCTATCCAGTGTTTGACATGGAAGGTGGAATTAGCTAAAAGAGCACGTCAATTTCCAGTCAATCCTAAGCCCACATGGTGCAACAGGAGTACAACCTCCTTACACCTAGGCTGGACTCCCACTCCACCCATTAAAGGAGGATGGACCTTGTAAACCTGTGAATTAACCTTTTATCAAAGGCCAAAATACGAAATATCAACTTTTTCCAGACCTCCTGGTAGGCAACTTTGCACAACCCTCCTCATTCAAATCTCTAGTTTAACAGATAGTTTTGGAGTCAGAACTGCAACTCCAGTGAAGGTCCAAGGGAAGACTACAGTCTAAAAGCTGAAGTCTTAGAAACAATATCATGTTAGGTTTGTGGTTTTAGGAGGATGCAGGGAAACTGGCACTACAGAGGGCTTCTAGAGGACATTATCTACTTGAATTAGATGACATGAATATCAAAGCGGTAAATTAATTTATAAACTCTCAAGCTACATGTTGAGTCATCCAAAAATGGAGTTTAATTTAACAAATTAGAGAATTCAGAGAACAGTGGTCCTATATCAAATGAATCAATTGAACTATCACAACTAAAATCATCGCGCTGCCAAAGGTGAGCCAATGTCTTTACCTTACAGTGCAGCAAAAGTTGTGTTTGGCTGTCAATTATTTTATGGGCCATGAAGTTAAAATCCATAGAGATATACTTCATGTTTCTATCTAGTTAAACCTGTGCATTTTTCTGAACTGTCAAACAAAAAACTAAAGTTTTCCTAAATCAATTCTGCTATTCTTTCACTAGCAGGTGTCTCAGGTTGCCTTACGTACGTCCAAACAAGGTGAGGCATGTTCATGGTGTATTTCACCAGCAGTCCTTTTTGGATCTTTTTTTCCTGGATCCCCCTTTTCTGGAGGCCTGAGGTGCAGTAGAAGACAGAATGCCACCTGGAGGCCCTTCTAGCTATCTCCTTCACCTTGACCCTCATTACTTCATGACTACTATCTGATGATCTTTCAATGTCCTTGTGGTAAGGTTTACAAAAAAAGGAATACATTTTGCAGAATATGAACTTGTAAGCCAGTCTACACATTCTTGAGGAGATGTGACTCAGCTTTTATCCTGCTAGATAAAAATCACTTCACTAAAAGAATGAAAGAAAGGCCGTAGGATGTTTTATTTGCATCACACAACAAAAAACAAACACCTGTAAATGAAATGTATGCATTCAGCAGTTTTGAAATTAAGAGCAAATCACATTTTTTTGTGATTCTGAAGGATGCTGGAAACAAAGAGTGTAATATGATCAAAACAAATCAAGACACTTTACAGGGTGATGCACAAATGATACACACAGAAAACGGATTTCTGCACATCATTTGTGCTCTACATAGTTTTATCAGTAAAACAGTATGTCTGTGCTAACTTAGTGGACAGTTTAATGGAAAATACGCTGTTTTTCAAAAATCGCCCTGTCTCACATCTAATAAAGGTAGGTGGGTCGCAAACATCTGACATTCTGAAAATTGGGTCGTGGTTCTAAAAGGTTTGGAAAGCACTGATCTAGGCTTCTTAAAAAGGCACAGACTACCTTTAGTTGCACTATGCTAATGCAATGCCTCATACCTCATTTTACTATAATTCAATGCTCCTTTTGGCAGCAGAATAGACTTAAGATGCTGTGCTGTAAATTTGTTAGAAATCATTTCGGCCTCATTAGTATTTTTAGAGGACACTTTTTTAACACTGTAAATATTAAATATGTAAACTCTTACGAAATAATGAAATAATCTGTGGAAAAAGTGATCCCGGGTCTCCCACGCAGCAGATAATTACTTTAACATTCACAACTATCAATGAAGATCTTATGAAGCAGAACAGTACACACCAGGAGCATTATTTTGCAGATACTATTCTACCTTTGGTTAATGCTCACTGCAAGATGTAAGCCAAGTACAATAGTCACAGAATACTATGTTTCCAAGTGCACTCAAAAGAAAGTCAAGCCAATGCCACTTACTTAGCTTGAAGCGTCTGCCGAGGCCAAGTACCATCTTCATTTTTCTGTTCAATCACTAACACCTGGAAATATGGCATTGAACAAAAACCAAAGTCAATAGATATCTTTTTTTTAGATGTCAATAGCAAATACTTTGTACTGTTTCAATACAAATTATTGTTATGAGCGATGTTTTTCAGATTTCATAAACAGTGTGCTACTACTAGATAGCTAAGTCTGTCAAAAGGATAGGATAGGATGGGCTGCAATGTAACCTGAAGGATTGCTTACGGTAAAGTGCAAGCATTACACCTATTTTGGTTATAAGAAGATAGATTGTCATGTTTAGTTAATTAAATGTAACAACTATCCACCACTAACACTGCATTTGGCTCTTAAAACAATAAAAGCCCGACTGCACATTAAAAAGCACACTATGAATTAGTATTTTCAAAATGTATGGTATTATCAATATAAAGTCAGTCTTCATATCCTTTTCCAACAGATATCCTAATAGTTTCTTCACAGATCCTAATAGTTACTTCACAGACAGCTACCTGAAACGTGGTATTGCAATAATAGAGGCTCATGTTACCAGGTCAAAACAATCTGAAGGAAGCTGATGTGATCCGAGCACCGAGAAGCATAACCCAAGGCTCATCAAAATATGAAAGATCAGAAAATATTCAGACCTGGAGAAAAGGGTCCTAGAAACTGAATGCCAATGAATGAAATTAGGTGTGAAAACTTTTTTATTCGGAAAAGAGTTGGAAAACACAAAGACTGATTAAGTATAAGTAAATAGCACATGTGGAGTAAAGAGACAATCCAAAGGGACGAAAGAGTGCATTGATACAGTTCATATCTTCAGAAAAACAAGATAGAAAGAATTTAAAGTAATACTCAAAAGTTGTTTTGGTATAGCAATCTGGAAGCATTCCAAATGTCAGATGTGTAGCTCAAGCAGTCTAAACTAATTTCCAAATTAGAAAGACCCACAATATCAAGTATACAAGGACAGTAGTTTATAAGTATTTGATTTTATGCCTGCCGCTATAGGTTTGAGAGTCAATTTATTTTCAAGTTCACATCCAATTAACAATACAGATATTCTGAATAACAAATTTCCCACACCCATGCCTGCAATGAATATATCAGCTCTGGTGAAAACCAACCTCAACACAAATACTCACATTTTTTTAAATAGTTGAATTTGCTGCTGTGCCATAAGGTTTGGAGTGTTAGGTTTGCTAACTTAGCACTGGCCCTCCTGAAACTGCATTGTGAGATGGGAGGATATTTGAAATCAATCATATTATGACACAACTTGCCGTATGTTGTACCCTAGCAAGCAGAAAATTGAAGGGCTTATTTACAAGGAACTTGTGCTGTCACTGCATCATTTTTTTTGACGCAGCAGCTGCAGTCTGATAGATCCATATTTACAACGTGACGCATTTGGCCAAATGTGACTTTTCCTGGCCCTGCGTTAAAAAAAAAAAAAAAAAACTGTGCGGGATCCGGCTGCGTAATGTAAATTTTAATATATGCAATGTGGGAGATCCATTGGGAAAAAGTCACTTACAACTGACGCAGCGGTATTTACAATATTTTCCTCTTCGGACGCGTCTTCAAGGTGCGTCACGCATAGGCTGCAATGTGTCAGAATTCCAACAACACTAAAACCCAGGCGTAGGGACTAAAGCAGTGGCTTTAAAACAGGAACCTGGCCATTTGAAGTCACTTCACACCCTGGAAGATCTATATTTTGCACTTCCCACTGGTTGTAGTAGATCTACACATGTGCCGATCATTTTGTTGGACCCCTTGACCAATCTGGGACTAAAGCATCTATGATTTCATCATCCATTGCAGCAAGGCAGTGTGACGTTTGGTACGTTTTGCAAGGGACTGGCCAGGATTGTCACTTCTCCAAAGAGGAATGGGTCTCCAGGTTTGCGTACTCCAAAGGATAACAGGTAAGTACACACAAGGTAGGGTAACATGTATTTCCACTACACATTCCAACATGCACATATTCATTTACATTACACGGTCACTCACTATGGCACACACATTCGGGTCTCTGCATACACATTTGTAGACCATGCCCATTGTAATGTGACACAGCAATACTGCATACGTTACCTCTATATCCAGAACCAATGTAAAAGTGTAGATGGGGATATTCCACCATTTTACATTGGTCCTTACACATTAGGCTCCATGGACCATTCTGAACTGACGCATCACCTTAAGTTTTGACGCACTGCTGAAGTTGCATCAGTTCTGATGCCAACTCAAGCAATGCATCAGTGTTTGAATGGATGCCTTATTGCATCCTTCCCTCAGATGCATCAGTATTTCTGACACATCCTGGGACCCTTTGCCAAGGAGCGCCACATTACGAATAAGACACATCGATGGCGTCGTAAACTTTTGGACGCAGCATAACTTGTTTTTTTGGTTTTTTTTTTACGCATTACTGCCACAGCGCAGCAGTGCATCAATCTTTGTAAATGAGTCCTTCAGGATCAAAATTACACTCCTATATGAGGCACAAACACATCCATTACCCCTACTGAACATGCCAGAATTGGCATCTAAACAAATCAAAATACATTTCTGATGTACATAAGGTTATCAGATGAATGTAGGAATATATGGACAGCTATTCAGTGAGATCTTCAGATACCTACAGTCAACATAACCTAGCAAATACTGGCGGATTACGAGACCTATCCTGCACAGGTACACTAGTTAAAGTCCTTCAAAAATATTGCTGCTTCAAAACTATAATTGAAGAGGGAGAATTATTTTGGGGTCATCCAACACAGTGACCATCTTGAACAAAACATTATCTAAAAAGTAAGGTTTGGAGAAATTCATCACTAGTATGAACAATGTGTTTGAATACCCTAACAATATACCAGAGAGAGTGCTAGAGATGTGGGGAAGCACCAGAATAACGTTTTAAAATATGTGGGGTCTTTGAAGAATGATTAATCAATATATCAGAGGGAGCAGGAGGAGCTCTGGGAGAGTAATCAAATGGTGTTTTATAAGTATTTTGCAGATAAAAGAAATAAATGAACTACTAGTGCCCAGATTAGGAATCTCCTGTTAAATTGACTTATGTGCAGTAACTTTTCTTAGCGTATATTGCAATTAGGACTTTGGTGGCAAACACTGCACCACACAATTTCACCGGGAAAATATCAGCAGGTCAAATTTACCAATATTTACCAGAGGAAAAGACTCGTAAAATAGAGGAACATGGAGTCTTTGATGCAATAAGCACCAAAATGTTAGTGTTGTGCCCATTAAACACACCTTAGGCAACTTTTATGTATCAGATGTGATGAATAAAAATTCAATAACCAGACACTAAATCAGGCCAGACCTGTCCTCCGCTGGGCATAGCATAGTGTTAGACAACATTGTCTCGTAGTAAGATGGAAAGTGAAAATAAGAGTTTGTAGACTGCTGGTAGATAATTTGAAAATAAGGCTGCTACCCAATTACAATTTTTGGAATTTATTTTATTGCTTAAATTTTCCTGACAATATGTGCCACCTTGGAAATACTCCTATTTCCTGTATTCTTTTATATGTACAAAGTAATAGATTGAACACATCTCATTATATTCATGAGTTTCATAATTCAACATGCGTTACAATAAAGATTGTTACTATTCAATGTAACAATATTTTTGATGAACTCTATGAGCTAAGCAGCTGTTAGGTTTAATGTGGTTACAAGAACACAAATTTAAGTAATGGGAGGACTGTATTCTATATTTTTAGATAGTGTTGTGGTATCAGGCGCTTTCAGTTAAGGATTTTTTTTTAATTAATTAGATGGCATAAATACAAAACAAACAGTAATGTACAACTATATATACAAGTCGTGGTTACTAGCTACTTTTTCAATTAGAGTTCTCTAAATCACTTTTCCTGTTAAAGTCCAGGGTAAGTAATCTCTCCAGAGATTGTCACCCTGACTGCAGAGCCTGAACATTCCAATGCCCACTTAACCTTCTTCAGGTCTACTCCATGAAACTCTAAGCAGGGCATGGTCAACCTCATCACCACGCCTATTCTATCAGACAACAAGATTTGCCATCTCATTCTCTCCCATCGAGCATTTACTCATGCCAGCTGCTTTAGGTATTGCTACATTACAGCCAAGCTGACTTGTATGTTTCACATATAACAAAGCCTTCAAATTGGTCTCTCCCAAAAACCTTCAAAAATATGTAAAATCCTAAAGTGATATTCTCAAAATTTAGAAGGCAGCTTTGTCAACATCAAGAGGCCCTGTGGTCAATATGCACAGACAGGGAGGGGCACATGGAGGCAGGCCGAAGGGGGCGTCCGAGAGTTCTCTGACAACCCTGCAGCTGTAGAGTGAAGTGAATGTCTTCTTTTGGAAGAAAGTCTCTCACCTGACTCCTTTCAGGGACGGAGGGGATCCGTGGAGAGAAAGCGCGGAGGAGACGTTGCAGAGACGCTGGCGTGTGGAGGCGAGCAGGATGGCGGATTGTGGTGTGGTTCAGGAGGCAGCGTTGAGGGGGAACGTTGTTTAAAGCGCCTGCCGGGGGAGGCGCTTCCCGGCCCGCTGTGACCTCCGAGGAGCGGGGGGACACAAGAGTTGTTCTCCCGCCAAGAGAGGCGGCGAGAAGAGGCCGTGAGGCGACGCAGGCTCTGAGCTCGCCGGGCAACGAGCAAATGACGCCGCCCTGCAGTCAGATGAAAGTGCACGCAGAAGATATTGTTTCTGCCCCTCTTTTTTCTGAGCAGCCCCTGCAGGAAGGTAAGGAGGCTTTTTTAAGGGATATAAGGGTGGGAGGCCACCCACAAGTTTTTGGAAAACTGAAAAGAGGATTTGGGGGTGGGGGGGTTAAGGCATCACTGGTATGGAAGAAAGCCAGACTGTAACTGGAATGCCAGGGAAAATGCAGTTTAGTAAGGAAAGGGTGCTGCGACCCAGAAGAAGCTAAATGGAGACAAAAAGTTAATGCCAATTATGGCTTTTTTTTTTTTAACTCTCAACCAACGCCAGTTAGTGATGCGGTGGTAGGGAAAGTGAATATAGAGGCCCCATCGACGTCCATCTCGCTGGATCATGGTTTAGAGGTGCGAGAGTTGGTGATGGGTAGTGAAGAGCCTCCTCTACTTGGTGATGATTCTAATCTTTCTAGTGGGCAGATGGCATTACCGATCTCCCCCGCCTTTTCTGAACTCGTTTCTCAAGAGGAATCCCTGAGTTCACAGAAGCTTCTGATCACTTTAACAGGTTTCAGGTCTCCGTAAGTAATCAAGAGAAAATTAAAGAAGTGTGCTTTACAATGGAAGGCAAGATTTAGTTTCTTAACGGAGAGAATTTCCAGCCTGGAAAAAGCTGTAGAGGAACAGGAGAAGCGAGTTTCTGCAAATAGTAATGAGATTTCCAGGCTGAAAGCAGGAGGAGAAAAAGCTATTCAAGATAAGCTAGAAGTGCTGGAAAATCGGTTGAGGCTAAATAATATAAGGCTACTGAATGTTCTGGAAGGGTTTGAAGGGCCTGATATTAAAAGGTTCGTTATTTCTCTACTCAGAGACTATATTCCTAAAATTGGGCACCTGAACCTGGAGAAGGATATCCAAAGAGTACATCGAGACCCTTTCAAGAAAAGTGCTGCCAGGAAAGCCCCAAGGAGAATTCTTGTTAATTTTGCAACATATTCTATCAAAGAAACGATCCTCGGAAGCATCGAAAGTTGGCAGCTTCTTAAAAGGGGACTGGTCTTTCCGTATACGATCCAATGTCTCCACGGCCACATTAGATAGGCAGTGGGAGCTAGGAAAGTACATGCAGAAGCTTCGGACTTTGGGGGAAACGGTCCAGATGAGGTTTCCGGCTGCTCTAAGGATAATGTGGAAGAAAAGGATGTATAATATTAGGGAGCCAAATGAAGTTGGTGCTTTGATAGAGCAGATTAAGTCATCACCCTAATAACTCGGGTTGATTACACAGGTTGTCTTTCAGAGAGCTCATTCACCTTTTTCCAAACAAAGAAAGAGAGGGTTCCCCTGGGTGGGATGGTAGGGAGGCAGGGTATTTTGCTTTTGGGTTGGTCACTTTGGTGGTTTTGTTTTTGCAAATTGGGTGTGGGAGCAAATTGAGGGGGGGGAGAAAAGGTGTCCATTCTACATTTTTGATGTTCTTAAGATATCTCAGAAACTTTGGGTCCTACTATATGCTTGCTTCGGCCTTTTCTTGGTTTTCTGGGCTGCTGATCCATGACAGGGATTAAATATAATCAGTTGAAGGTTCTCTCTCAGAACGTAAATGGCCTAAGGGTTAAGACAAGAAGGGGGAGGATCTTGGAGTTTTTGCAAAGAATAGAGGAGGAAGTGATTATTTTACAAGAAACACACTTGTTACTGGAGGAGTGGGAAGAAATTCTGAAGCTTGTGAAGTGGGTTGATCAAAGTGTTACCACTAATCAGTCCTGTGTGGTGAGGGGTGTGGCGATTCTCTTTAAAAGATCTTTGAAGGTTAGGGTGGGTAAAGTGGCTGTTGACCCTAAGGGGAGTTGGTTGTGTGCCAAAGTTGAAATATTTGGATCAAAGTTAGTAATAGCAGGATATTATGGCCCCAATATTGACAACCCGGTCCCTCTTAAAAAAAATCTATATCAAAATCAATTTAAATTTTTTATAGAGTGCGCTACTCACCCGTGAGGGTCTCAAGGCGCTTGTGGAGGGGGGTGGGTTGAGGGGGATTACTGTTCGAATAACCATGTCTTGAGGGTTTTTCTGAAGAGTAGGAGGTCTTTGGTTTTGCGGAGACTGGTGGGGAGGGAGTTCCAGGTTGTGTGGGCGAGGAAAGAAGGCCCTGCCTCGTGTGGTGGTTCGTTGGATACAGGGAACTGTACCTAGTGCGAGGTCGGCTGATCGGAGGTTGCGGGTGGGAGTGTGGAAGTTCACTCTTTCGTTGAGGTAGGTCGGCCGGTGTTGTGGAGGGATTTGTGTGCGTGGATGAGGATCTTGAAAGAGATTCTCTTGTCTATGGGGAGCCAGTGAAGGGATTTGGAGGTGTGGTGAGATTCGTTTGTGGCGGGGGAGGCAAAGGACGAGGCGTGCGGCTGTGTTCTGGATTCTCTGGAGTTTGCGCGAGTGTGGTGCCGGCATAGAGGGCGTTATCGTAGTCTAGTCTGCTGCTGATGAGTGCATGGGTGACTGTCTTCCTGGTCTCTGGGTGAATCCATTTAAAGGATTTTTTTTTTTTTTTTTTCGAGTGCAGAGTGTGTGGAAGCAGGAGGAGGTTAGTGCATTGGTTTGCTGGGTCATGGAGAGGGAGGGGTCCAGGATGATGCCGAGGTTGCGTGCGTGGTTTGCGGGGGTGGGTGCGGGGCCTAGGGTAGGTGGGCCCCCAGGAGTCGTCCCAAATGGTTTTATTGGGGCCGAAGATGATTATCTCGGTTTTGTTGGAGTTAAGCTTGAGGTGGTTAGTTGTCATCCAGTTGGCGGTGTCGAGGAGAGCAGGCAGCATGTAGGTTGGTTTTGGCGGTGGTGGGGTTGTGGGTGAGGGAGAGGATGAGTTGGGTGTCGTCTGTGTAGGAGAGGATAGTGATTCCGTGTGGTCGGAGGATGTTGGCTAGGGGGATCATGTAAATGTTGAAGAGTGTGGGGCTGAGGGAGGACCCTTGGGGGACTCCGCATATGATCTTGGTAGCGGTGGAAGCCGGACTCTTTGGGTCCAGTCGATGAGGAAGGAGGTGAGCCAGTCTAAGGCTTTGTGGCGAATTCCTGTGTTGTGGAGGCGTGTGCGGAGTGTGTGGTGGCAGACAGTGTCAAAGGCTGCGGAGAGGTCTAGGAGGATGAGTGCGACGGTCTCGCCTTTGTCTACTTTGGTCCTGATGTCGTCAGTGCATGCGATGAGGGCGGTTTCCGTGCTGTGGTTCTTGCGGAACCCAGATTGTGAGGGTTCAAGAGTGTTGTTTTCTTTGAGAAAGTGGGATAGGCGGGCGTTGACTAGTTTCTCTGCAACCTTGGTGAGGAAAGGGAGGAGGGCGATGGGGAGGTAGTTTCGGGGGGAACTGGTTGAAAGCTTTCTAAAGGGGATTCATCTCCCAAGTCTAGATGCATCGCAATGACAGGGGCGGAGGCAAGGATAGGGATGGAAAAGGTGGAAGAGGCAATCAATAGCCCAAAGAAAGGGAAAGCTCCAGGCCCTGATAGCCGGCCAAATGAGTGACATTTATCTGCATGAAGAATTAGCTCCTTATATGGTGGAGTTATTCAATCAAACTTTTTTCTGCACATATAGCGGCACCGAAATCATGAGAAGAAGTTGTAATTAGTCTGATTTAGAAGCCTAGGAAAGACCCAGCAGATTGTGAATCATATAGACATATTTCATTATTAAATTCGGGCTACAAATTGTATACGCATATTTTGGTCAGAAAACTGGAGAGGGTGGTTACCTCTGGTCCATGATGATCAGAAAGCTTTTATTGGGGGAAGACAGCTCCATGAGCTTACGCATGATTTACTAGGTGCAATTAATTTAGCCTGTTTAGAAAATACTTCTTTAGCGGTTCTTACTTTTGATGTGGCTAAGACCTTTGACAGGGTTAGTTGGCTTTTCTTGCAGAAGACTATGGAGGCTTATGAGCTAGGGAATGTCTTTATCAGAGCAATACAGACCTTGTACAAGAATCCAATCGCCAGAGTGTTGGTGAATGACAAGTTATCTATCAGTTTTAAGATCGGGGGAGGGACCCGGCAGGGTTGTCCGCTCCCCCCCCTCCTTCTTGATTTATATATTGAACCACTGGCTGTAATGATCAGAAGATATATAAATATTTTGCCTTTTCAAAGTAACGGGTGGGAGAAGAAAGTAGCGCTTTACGCGGATGACCTAATGGTATATACTAAAGATATAGAGGGTTCTCTCCCTAGCATATTATCCTCTTTAAAGCAATTTGGCAGATTGGCAGGCTACCAAGCGAACCAAGAGAAAACAGAGATTATGTGTTGTAATACTACTTACCACAGCCCACCAGTTAAAGAAGAGATAAGGTATTGGGGGTGTAAATAACGGCTGACTTGGAGGAGGATGCTAGGCTCAATTTTAATAGAGTATGGGAAGAAACAAGGAGGCTGTTGAAGATTTGGTCGTGCCTCCATTTATCTTTTTTAGGGAGGTCAAATATCATAAAGATGTCCATTTTACCTAAATTTACTTTCTTGTTTAATACTATTCCTCTTGAATTTAAGTTGAACTGGTTTAAAAATTTGCAGAAGGATTTGCCGCAAAAGGAGCTTGCATAGCATGGAAAACGCCATGTAAGAAGAAGGAGTTTAGGGGTATTCAGACACCAGATTTCTTTAAATATTATCTGGCGTTCCAGCTAAAAAATATAAGGGTTCTGCTAAACAATAGTTCAAACTTTTCCCCCCTTTTTAGGGTAATGACTTTTCTTTGCAAGAGCAGGCGATCATTTTTTGTATAGGTTTGGTCACCCAAAGTAATTCAAAAAGGTACGTCTGAAAATGTTGTCTGCAGCCGCTAGAGTATGGTTTCAAGCCAGAGAGCTTACAGGGATTGTATATTATAGTAACACAGCTCCCATCTGGAACTCACCAGGAACTCCAGAACGTCTTTTAGATAAACTTTCGGTGCCCCTTCGGGGGAATAGAGTGGTAAAATGGGGTTAAATCTTAGAAGATCGGCGACTGATACCATGGTCTAGGTTTAAGGAGCTAGCAGGTAATAAGATTTCTAAACTCAAGTACTATCAACTCGCAAGTTGGGTCAAATCAGAGAAGGTAGAAACAGGGAGAAATATCTGGGAGGGAAGACTGTTGCAGAAGTACATTTTTCAGAAGGAGGTGGCCCTGTGGTACTGGATGGTAATTGAGGCAAGGGAAGAGCTGCCCTCCCTGCCGATGAGGAGTTGGGGGAGATGTTTATCATCTTTGGCAAGACTAAATTACTTTAGGGTATATTTAAATCAGCTCCTCTAAAAAAGAACCATTTGTTCACCTTGCATCGGGTGTATTGGTCACCAGCAAGGATAACAGCTATGGGAAAGGCTATGAAGAATTGCCCCCGATGTGGTGAGGAGAAGGCAAATGATTTTCACATGATTTAGTCGTGTCAGAAACTGGGCTCTTTCTGGAACCCGGTAGAGAGGATATTAAAGAGAATGATTTGCACGGAGTTGGAGCTGAGCCTACCATTGATAATCTTTGGGGGGCAGTGTGAGGAAAACCTGAATAAGGCGCTAACCACGCAGCAATCACACTTGCTCTTTGTTTTAATATTATTAGCTAGACGAGAAATTTGTCTTAAATGGGTATCTTCATCTGCCCCTACTGTTCAGGAGTGGGTGGGGTCAATTAATAAACTGAGCTGTTTCGAACGTAGCGGTCCATTAAATAAAAGAGATGAGTTTTGGCTACTGTGGGAGAATAGTTGTCAAGAGATAGGTTTTTAGGAGTTATGGGGAAATGGAGTCCTATGATTATGTGCGCCCACAAAAGATGCCACCGATCTTTGGACGGTGTGGTAAGGTCTTAGGCTGGTGATGCTGGGAAAGGACCCCTGAATATCGTTAACATCATCTTAGCTGAACACGGCTGGAGATCACGGGGCGGGCAGGGAGGGTTGACTGTGAGGAAGGTGGAGTGTCTCCCTTGACGAGAACCTGTTGCTCTCTAATTGCCTGAGTGGAAACTATGAGGACAAAAAAAAAAAAATTCTATGTGTTTGGGAACCTCCATATTGTTTTGTTAAAAACATTACATTTCTAAAGAATTAAAAGGTGAGCATTTTCATCAGAACAGCCACGTTCAGGCAGCCATTTAAAATACTTCTAAACACAGCACCTCTACTTACAATGTTTTTATTTGGGGCTTTCCAAGTTCACCTGCATCCGAAGTATACAGTAGCGGTTGTGTAACAGGAACTAACTAGTTTCAATGCTGGATGGATTGGCGCAAGGAGGATTTTACACAACACTGACAACCAAACAAAGGTTTCAATAAAAATACATAACATGTCAAAAGGAACCTTGAAAGTCTTTCAGTGAAAGGCGCAAAACTCTCCATGAATTACACATTTGGTAGCAAAGCCTTTGGGCTAAGCTGTATACAGAAAAACATCTTCTCTGTTGATCAATGGGGTGCACTGGTTCAATACCTTCTAGAAGGTGCTACTCATACTACCACCCCTTGGAGGGTTATAGGCATCTTTTTGTGATTTTGATCACTACTGTTTGGAGATCGGCAGCAGCGCAACACTAAAGGTTGATAAGCTTTGAAAGTGGACACTCTAGAACATTGACAAAAAAGGGTGAATGGGCTGAGAGGGATGGATAAATTGCTTACTTGTAATCTTAGTTCTCTTCCAGGGGAATCCTTATCAAAATCATTAAATAGTCCCACCCACATGCCGGGACCACGGAGTACTCCTTAAATATATAAAAACAAATTCCTATATATAATGGTTACAGGGATATAATATTGTAATATTTTAAACACAATATCAATGCCCCTGCCATGCATAGTTTTTTAATTTATTTTTATCAAAACTGTTTTTGCAAATATTACATTGATATTACCAATGATTTTAGAGAAGATGTCATGAGTGATGAAATTTGTGGGGTAATTAGCAGGGTATTGCAAGGGCAGGAGTTATAGTTACTTGAGATCACTAACTATAACATGTTTTTTTCCAGTCAATTTCTATGGTTAATTCAAAGTAATTTTAATTAGCCCATATAATCACCTTAACCTGCACCGCAGACAGCCTTTGCCAGCAGGATTTGGCTGCGGGCCGTGCTCTGCTGCCAGTCCCTGCAGCTAACCCCCTATAACTACCCAACCCCCTCAAAGTTCAGCCAGCTTGTGGAGTAGCGCATGAAGTATGCCATGCTACTTGGCAATACGTATTCCCTGAGTAACCACCTTAATGGGTTCCCAAAGAGTACTGGGAGAAGATACAGAGCCCCTGTTCTGGGCAAAGTAGTTGACAATAGCCTCCTCCACCTTTACCCTAAATACCTGATCACGCAAAGCGCCTGTGGGAAGATGCCACACAAATGCACCATGCGTACACCCAGGGATGTGCAGCTCCAAAAACACCTGAGAGTGATCAGAAAGTGTTTGCAGCAGATATCTAACCGCCATCATTTAGAACGCCGCGTCCCTTGTTCCGCGCCACAAGTCAATACATGACCGGCTATTGTGCATCAACTTAATGCAGGTTCCCTCCATAAGCAAGTCATGCTTAGCATGCCAAATATCAATCAAGCCGTGCTCTGTCATAATGGTGCTCAGGACTTTCGCAGTGGCCGGATATGGGGGTCTCATACAACTACTGCGGTCTACAGTTGGATCAAGCAGTACATTCAAATTACTACACCTGACCCCCCAAACCCCCCCCCCAAAGTAGCGTCCTCGAGCCAATCGTGCCAGCTAAGCGCCAAACCTCCGCAAAAAACTCTGTGTTATTTAAATTAGGGCCATATACCAACAGTAGCTGGATAGGATTATCAAAAAGCTCCCCTCATAACATAACGTCCCTCTGGATCTCAGATCACTTCCCTGGTACGCCATGGTAACCCCCTGCGGATAATGATTGTCACTCCACGAGCATAACAAGAATACACAGCAACATGACACTCTCCTATCCATCCTGTGCGCAGGCGCCATTTGAACTCTGCAGCCAAATGGACCTCCTGCAGCATACAAATATCTAGCGCATGGCAGCGCAGGTATGTCACCGTCTGATGCATTGTGCACATGCCAGTCAGCCCCCTTATATTCCAGGACAGGCATCTTAATGTGGGACCTAACAACCTGAGAGATCATGAAAAGTCACTCATAACATGCTATCACACCACCCATCCTGGGGAATCACACAGTACGCAGGAGTGTGGGGGAAACAATGAGGAAAGAACAAGAACAACTATACAACAACAGAACCTGTTTTTGATACAGAACATGGCACCAAATACCCAAGTCGGCCCCTGAAACGGGCCTGTCAGCACACACCACCCAAGTTAACTCCACAGACAGCCCCATGCACATTACGTATAATAGGAACCATGCACTCATCCTCGGGGGTGGCGGAGAGGCCGACAAACCCATTCCCAGCAAAGGGATGGGTGGACAAGAGAAAGCAAAGAGGAAAGGATAAAACGTGGAACCATCAGAGCTGTCAATCACATTACATAACATTCAAGGCTAAGGGCAGCCAGCGGTTCAGTGCCCAGCCCACATAGTCTATACTCAGTCATTATCACTCCAGCGCCCCCGTCCCCCTTGCCACCATTCGGGAAAGCCAGATCTGATTTAGTTGAAATGGTTTTTACAACTTTCACAGCCTGTTGCTGTAAAAAAGTGCAGCTTTCCGTTATGCTGGATTCTCTGTCTCACTGGATAAATTAACGACAACTAGCAACAGTTCGTTTCAACTAGTGTTTCCTCTGCATAAAAGCCCTGCGCACCGCCTGGACACCAAGGGTGTAATCCGAAAAGATGTTGAGCGTATTATTGTAGAGGACTGGACTGGGCTTGTGGGCCAGGCAGAGGGCCATGTTGCAATCTCTATAGTTTAACAAGTGTGCTATGATGGGCTGGACCGGTATCCCCGGCGAAGGCCTCGGGTCCAAGGATCTATGCGCCCGCTCCACCAACAGCACCGAAGACAGTGAGCCAGGGAACAGCGACTTCAGCATGTCCTACATATAGTTCTCCATTCTGCCCATCTCCTTGGACCCTGGGACGCCCAGAATGCGGAGAGTGTTCCACCTCAAGCTCCTCATTTTTATTGAGGATCACCTCAAAGACTCGCTGCATCTGAAGAAGCCGCTCATCATAAGCATGACGTCCATCCTCTAAATCGGAAGTCCTCCCCAGCACACAACACCAGGGTGGGGGGGGAAATGGGGGTTGGACAGCACTCCCTCACATATCTCTCGGGCTCCACGCACTCTGCAGCCCTGTCACAGTCACCCCAACTGCTGGGCTCTCTCTTCGTGGCAGCACTCATCTGCCAGAACCACATCAGCCCCAGGCAGCTTTGCTCCAGCGAGCACCGCTGGATGGTTTGTCCCCCAGAGACAAGACCGCCAGGGGCCCAGAAGATCCAGCCTGCTGCCTTCTCAATGATCGCGGATGCAGATCAGGAGCAGGGTAGACTCTTCGGCCAGTGCCTCAGGGCCCCCAATTGTGCTGCCCTAGCTGACAGCCGATTGTTTCAGGGAACAGGAGAAACAAAGGTTTAATTATCCCGTTCCGCCGACCCTCTCAAAGTGACAGCCATCTTGTGAACCGGCCAACCCACGCCCCAAAAACAACTCTAACCTTTCAATCAAATATTTTTTTTTATGAAACCTGTCCTACTTGAGCATCTTCCCTAATGCCTGAATCAAGACAGTTATACCTAGTAAAGGTATGTGCTGATTTCCAGGTAGCAGCTTTATAGATTTCAGAAACTGGCACATTTTGAAACAGAGCTGCAGTAGCAGCTTTTCCTCTAGTAGAGTGTGCGCTGGGTCTAGATGGAAGTGGATTTTTAGCTAACTGATAAGATAGCATAATACATGAAACAATCCATCTGGAAATTGATTGTTTAGAGGAGGCTAGACCTGTGCGTACTGGGCCATAGTTAACAAAAAAGTTATCCGATTTCCTGATACTTTTGGTCTTGTCCAGGTAGAACTTTAAGACCCTCTTAACATCCAATGAATGCAAAGATCGTTAAGATAGATTTGAGGGATTAGGAAAGAGGGTAGGAACAGAGATTGTCTGATTGATGTCAAACTCAGAGACCACCTTTGGGAGAAAACTGGGATAAGTCCTCATAACCACCCTGTTAAGAGTGAAAGACACCATATGGTAACTCTGAACACAGCTTGAATTTCACTTACTCTGTGGGCAGAAGTGATAGCCACCTAAGAGCCACTTTCTAGGTGAGGTGTTGTAAGCAAGCTTTATGGATTGGCTCAATCAGAGAGCCCATCAATTCTAAAATGACAATGTTTAGTTCCCATGGAGGATAGGGATTCTTGACTGGAGGAAAACACCTTTATAAGCCCCTTGAGAAAGTCCATTACAACTAGAATTCAGAAAAAAAAGATTGTGAAGAAGATTTCTTGTAAACCAGCAAGGTGTACTCTCATTCATGTGAACTGCAACCCTGATTTTGTCAAGTGAAGTGAAGGAGTTAGGGAATGAGCACATCCTCCTGACAAGAAATGGGGTTACAATTATTCTGAAATGCATAGGAACATCTAATGGAAGGTCTCCTTGGCTCCATAACGACGTCTATACACTCCTTGGAAAGCCCTAAATGTCCATTTTGGAGGAATTCAGGAGTCAAGTTCAGGGAAGAAAGGTTGGGATGCAATATCTGTCACCCAAACTTGGACAGGAGATCCTGTTGACATGGTAGCCTCTTGAGAGGCTTCTCCACGAGATGTAGAAGGTCTCTGTACCACCACTGGCGAGCCACTCTGGGGCTATGAGAATTATTCTGGTGAGACCAGTATAGTTTGAGTTTGTTGGAATGACAAAAGTTGGTGGAAATGCATAAAGAATTCTCCCTCACCAAAAGGACATTCCCTTCCTACCCTCGTTGGAGTATCTGAATGCTCCCGACATCTGCAAACAAGTCTATGTGAGGATACCAGACTCATGGAATATTTCTTGCAAGACGTCGTCATTGAGAGCCCGATCGTGTAGGTCTTGAAAAATCGCACCTGAGATCTTCTGCCTGCTCGTTTTGAGTTCCTGGCAGATGGATGGCCGTTATCGTGAGATTCCTGGCTAGTTGTCATTTCCAGATGGTCAGGGCCTCTTGAGAAAGAGAACAAGTGTGTGTGTCCCCCCGCTTGTTCAGGTAATGCATGTTATGTTCTCTGTTTGGACAAGGATGATGTTGGGTGTGGGTGCTGTGAAGGACTTCAGAGCTCTGAGTTCCAGCATGTTGATGTGGTAAGTTTGTTCTCTGCCGGACCACGCACCTTGAATCTGAAGGGGACCCATATGAACCCGCCCACTCCAACCCCCTTCTCCCTGAAAAGAGGGGTCTGTAACACATTTTTGAGTAGGTTGTTCTCGATGAAAAAGGAACCTCACCATGAGATTGTTCCCCTGAAAAACACCATGGAAGAAACTGACATGCTGCTTGTGAAAGCATTAGTCTGCCATGCTAGTGAATGGTAAATTGGTTCCATTGATCCTCCAAACACAGCTGTTGAGGTTGCATGTGTAACATTGACTTGGGAACTTTAAATAGGCCATGGACCCCAGAAGAGTTGCTATCTGCCTTGCAGAAGGACGAGGAGATTCCAGAAGAGTGTAACACTTCAGAGTGATAAATTATAGTCTCTCCTCCAAAGAATACACTGTTGCAGACTGAGTGTCCAACGTAGCTCCTAAGTAGTGTAAAGTTTGGACTGGTTCAACTGTTGATTTCTGGAAGTTGATTTGAAGACCTAAGTGTGAGAGTGTCTTCATACAAAAATGGAAATACCCATGTTCAGCCAAGTCAGACACATTTACGTTTAAGACCTGTTTGGCAACTAGACCACCTTCATTAAGGAACTCCAGGAAGTCCTGCCTTTCTTCCTATCGCAGCTTTCTGTAAATTTTGACAGTGAGTCCCAAAGGGAACTGACGTAGCACCCAGGGAGAGCCGAGGAACTATTTACCTTCATGAAGGATGCAGAGGTCCCGCACATTTTCTTTCCCAGTGCATTCATCTGTTTACTTTCCTTATATGGCGGAGTTAATGATTAAGATGCAGCATTTGTGCAGCTGCAGGAGTGTGGCTTTCCTATAGCCTGACAGGCAGGATATATTGTTTGGGCCAAGGACAACAAGCTTCCATGTTTATTTTGTCCTTGGGCAAGTAGGCTGAGGAACAAACTCCTTGGCTGTCAGTTTACAGCACTACGCTATGAAGCAGAGAATGGAATTGTCAACAGTTGAGGTTAAATTTGCGTCCCTGTGTTAATGCTGTTCAAACTTTATTAATACAGATCAGGGTGAGCAAGCTAAATAAATGTTGTAAGCTCAGACTGCACTACTGACAGTGGTTCCAGTAAAGAAAAGTAAATATATGTTTAACAATGTGAGGCTACGTATAAGTCTCCCAGAATGCTCTCTGATGAGATGCAAATATTTGCATAAGCTTGAAAGCAAGATCGATGATTCTTTGCTTTCAAAATATAATGTTGACAAAAAAAGCAACTAGGAAAAAAATGCTTTGCTGAATTACTGTGAAATTGTAGGTACCACTTCTTTGAAGCATCATTTAGTACAACAAGCATGCTAGTATTTCCAAAACATATTCATGAAAGGGAAAAAATTAAGTGTGACCAGTCTCAACAACATTAAAGGAAACATGAAAATAAAGAGGCACTGGCAAGGCCAATAGTTCAGACATTGATGGACATGCTCTTGGTGTTGTCAACGTGTGTCTTGTTTTGACATGGCTTTTGTAAAATGTTATTATTGTGGGAGCTGCCAGGCCCTCACCATTGTAACAAACATTGGTCAAAAAATATTTTCTGGTCTCAAAAAGTACACATTGCCATGGTAGATCCTGGCACTGAAAAAAACTACTTCTCCAAGGGAAATATAATTTTAATAAAAACAAAAGGTCTTGGTTAAAACCAGACGTAATTAGGGGGCCAATTCTTTAAAAAAAAAAAAAACACAAAAAGGCACCCAGGGTAGAAGGCTTTGCACTGGTGCACATTTACATATTTCATGGATTCACAAGAATTTCACAAGTAGACCAGGAAATTATACTCTAGAAGATATTCGTTAATTGTATTTTACCATGAGCAAATACGCATGTGTAGATATACCCCTGCAAAAAAATTGTTGAGGATTTACAAGTTCACTTTCCCTTGAACCACTTTTTTACCAACCCTAGAAGAAGTTTTACTTCCGCCCTTGTCAGGAGTACACTTCCGCCCTTTCTTAGATTAGGAAAATATTAGTTAAGAGCTGGTGAAAACCCTTCAAGTTAGTAGGTTTGCATTCAAAATGGCATTCTAACCCCAGAGCTATTGCTTACCGCTACATCCAGCTCCAGTATGCAGCTCTGGGAAAAGGTGTCAATATAAGTAATTTGGGATTCCACTATCCCCTTTAGTGCGGGTGTCGGCCACTGGCCGACGTCCGCAATACCTCCCTGGTGCGGGTCACGACCAGTGGCCAACACCGGGGAGGGGGTTTGAAAATCATCGGGTGCGTCGCACCTGATTTTCTATTTTTTTTTTTTTGTTAATCCCTGGGAGAGACGTAAGAGCTTCCGTGTCTCCCCCTGCCACACTGTTGTTTTCCCCATCGGAGCAGGAAGCGGCCGTAGGGCTGCTTCCTGCTCCAATGGGGGAAAAGGGCCCCAAACAGCCTTCCCCAGGTTCGGGAAGGCCTCGTATGAAAGGGGAGACTCTCCCCTTTCATACAAGGCCTTCCTGAACGTGTTTCCTGGCCCCCGATCGCAGCACAGCTGCGATCGGGGGCCAGGAAATGCCACTAGACGCCAGGGATTTCACTTGGGGGGGGTCGGCCCCCCTAGGAAAACGGGCTGCCCCCCCCTACTCCCGGGGGCCATATTTTTTAAATTTCATGTTGGGGCCCCCTGGGGGGGGGGATGCGATCGCACCACCCCCCAGGGGCAATTTTTTTAAAAAAAAGGACATTGACAGGGGGTCGCCCATAGGCAGGGCGACCCCCTGTGGGGCCATATTTTTCAATTTGGATGTTGGGGCCCCATGGGGGGGAGGGGGGCGCGATCGCGCCACCCCCAGGGGCTAATTTAAAAAAAAATAATAATAATGAAATTGACAGGGGGTCGCCAATAGGCAGGGCCCCAAGGAAACCCTACAACTACCCAAAAAATAAATAAATACAGATTAGATATATATAGATATATCAATCCATGTAGATAGATATGTTATATATATATATATATATATATCAATCACTTTTGTCAGTGCATATGTGGCTTCCCTGGGGGCTGCAATCGGCCCCCAGGAAAACCAGACCCATATATAAAAGTGATATATATATTTGCCACCAGTTGTCTTGCAGTTGCAGCTTGCGTCTTCAAAGCAGTGCACATACTTCAACTGATGCATTTCAACTGTAGCTTTTAGGCAGCAATAAAGAAGTCAAGTAAGTCTTTGTGATTATGTTTCTGCTACAAAAGGATCAGACTTTTGTCTAGTGGCAGTTTTAGTGCCATAAAGAAGCGCAGAAGGTTTCTATGACTACTGCAAAGAGCAAATCTGTATTTTAAGTAAATAGCTGAGTACGTTAGTAAAGTCAGCCACTACCTGCGCTATAATACAAATGAAATGTATGTGCAGGGTGGGGGGTGGCTATGGAGAGATGAAAAGCATGTTTGCTGGGTGGTAATGAGGGAATCAGAGGAGGAGGAAATGGGAGTGGGAGCACCAATAATGATTGTTGGACTGGGCAAAGGAGGTGCTAAAGACTGTGACGAATGGTATGTGACAAGGTGTTTGAGTGTCTTGAAAGAACGTGCTGATTGAGGGAAGAAGCGCAGGTAAGGTGGCCTCTACTGTTGCACGTATCACACACACACACCAGCAATTTAGTGACTGTCTATTTAGGCTAGTGTTTTAGAGCAACAGTTTAGCCAATAGCAGAGATGGCATCTTGATGGATGACTGCTGCTGACGTCACTCTGGTTCTAGAGAAAAGCTCTGACATAGGATCAGATACTGAGACAGCATCTGAGAAATAGGACAATGGTGCAGACTCTGGGAGTGATTTTTCAGTTGGAGGAGTCCCATTGGATAACTCCTTCCAGTAAATTGTGAGGGAGGTGATGAGGGCAGTCCTCTTGTCCCTTCACAAGCACAGTCTGTGCAACAGGGCAATAGTGGGTTAGCCCAACCCAGAGAGCAGGTGAATGCGGGGGCAAGTACAGAGAGTGTGCTCTCTTGGGAGCTACCCAATTTAGTTCAGCCCAGAATTCCACTTCCCAAATTGTATTGTGGAGACATCAAAATTATCTATCACAAAACAAACTGGTTTTGTAAGGCAGGCACCTGTGTTTTTGGACCTGGGTTCGGCGGCTATATAGGGGACACATACTAAACCCAAACATTTCTGGAAACTAGACATCCGGAGGAATCCACAGAGGTGTGACTTGTGTGGATTCCCCAAAGTTTTCTTACCCAGAATACCCTGCAAAGCTGAAATGTTGAATTAAAAACTCTATTTTTCTTGCATTTCTGTCACACAAACCACAGGAATATGCTGCGATCCAAAAAATTCCTACCACCCAGTGATTCCTCAGCTGTCCTGATAAAAACACTACCCCACCTGAGTGCCTATACCTAGTGCCTGCATAAGGAATAGATCACCCCAGGGTCAACAGTTGCCTCATGTAAGTACCAACATTGACCGTTGTGTGATCTATTCCTGTCGTGGGCACTAGGCCTTCCCCCACAAGTGAGGTTTCATTTTTATCGGGAGGCTTGGGGGAACGCTGGGTGGGAGGAAATTTGTGGCTCCTCTCAGATTCCAGAACTTTCTGTCACCGAAATGTGAGGAAAAAGTGTTTTTCTGGCCACATTTTGAGGTTTGCAAAGGATTCTGGTTAACAGAACCTGATCAGAGCCCCACAAGTCACCCCATCTTGGATTCCCCTAGGTGTCTAGTTTTCAACACTGTGCAGGGTTTGCTAGGGTTCCCTAGGTGCCTGCTGAGCTAGCAGCCAAAATCTACAGCTAGGCACTTTGCAAAAAACACGTCAGATTTCAATGTAAAAATGTGATGTGTCCATGTTGCCTTTCCTGTCGCGTGCAATAGGCCTACCCACGCAAGTGAGTTACCATTTTTATCGGGAGACTTGGGGGAACACAGAATAGCACAACAAGTGTTATTGCCCCTTGTCTTTCTCTACATTTTTTCCTTCCAAATGTAAGACAGTGTGTAAAAAAAGACGTCTATTTGAGAAATGGCCTGTAATTCACATGCTAGTATGGGCACCCCAGAATTCAGAGATTGGCAAATAACCACTGCTGCTTAATACCTTATCTTTTGCCCATTTTGGAAATACAAAGGTTTTCTTGATACCTATTTTTCACTCTTTATATTTCAGCAAATGAATTGCTGAATACCCGGTATAGAATGAAAACCCATTGCAAGGTGCAGCTCATTTATTGGCTCTGGGTACCCAGGGATCTTGATGAACCTACAAGCCATATATATCCCTGCAACCAGAAGGGTCCAGCGCACGTAACGGTATATTGCTTTAAAAAAAATCTAACATTGCAGGAAAAAGTTACAGAGTAAAACGCTGAGAAAAATGGCTGTTTTTTTCAGCTTAATTTCAATTTGTCTTTTTTCAGCTGTTATTTTCTGTAGGAAAACCTTGTAGGATCTACACAAATGACCCCTTGCTGAATTCAGAATGTTGTCTACTTTTCAGAAATGCTTAGCTTTCCGGGATCCAGTATTGGTTTCACACCCATTCCGGTCACTAACTGGAAGGAGGCTGAAAGCACCAAAAATAGTTAAAACGGGGAATGTCCCAGTAAAATGCCAAAATTGTGTTGAAAAATGTGGTTTTCTGACTCAAGTCTGCCTGTTCCTGAAAGCTGGGAAGATGGTGATTTTAGCACCACAATCCTTTTGTTGATGCCATTTTCAGGGAACAAACAACAAGCTTTCTTCGGCAGCCCTTTTTTCCCATTTTTTTGAAAAAAACTAAATTTTATGTGTATCCTCCAGGCGAACCCAGATACTCTGGGTACCTTTAAAATCCCTATCATGTTGGAAAAAAAGGACGCAAATTTGGCATGGATAGCTTATGTGGACAAAAAGTTATGAAGGCCTAAGCGCGAACTACCCCAAACAGCCAAAAAAGGGCTCAGCACGGGGGGGAAGGCCCAGCAGCTAAGAGGTTAAGCCCTTATATAGCATTAGCCCTGGCATAATCAAAGAGGCTATTCTCACAGCTCTTACATAATGAGATTGCTTTCATAATCTGTTGCCGCACTACATGGCACCAAAGGGACAAGTACGTTTTTTACAGGACAAGTACATTTATGAAGCAATTTGTCACATGGACAAGTAGGAATTTTATTAAATTCCACACCCCTGAGCTGCTACTATGACAAAGTCCAGCCGGAGGAGGATCATACCTGAGGAATAATGGGTTCTGATCCGGAGCTTTATATTTTTTACGTATCCGAGATGGTGCAGGTCTTAAGGCTGCTAGTATAAGGAACAACGCATTGCTGGTTCTAGCAATCCAGGCACAAGAGGAAGAAGTGGTTGTGATGCCGCTCCGTGCTGCAGAGTTTTAAACAAAATCACAGAGGATGAGGCAGTGGGCGTCGGAATATCTATATTCAGTTTCTTGGCACGTCTGATCAGGACATCATTAAAAGTGTGGAAGTCATCCAAAGGTGAAATTCGTGTTGGAGGTTTATCTGACATTCTGAGAATAATTTCTCACTGATTATCTTGATGTTGTGGACCAAGGTGGTGTTAGTCTGTTCCTGGTGCGAGATTGAGACCTCCTGGATCTTGTTCTAGATCATGATCTAGTGTGGTGCCATCCTTGACTTCTAGAGCGCTAAGATCTTGGTCTCTTATGTGGAGTTACCTTAGTAGTAGTGGTGGTAAAAGGTAGAGAGGCCATATTTGGAGAGAAACAAGGTAAAGGTGTCCTCTTTGGAGATGGTGTACAAGGTCTGCAAGGCTTATATACCTGCAAATATTCTGAATCGGGAGTCGCAGATCTGGCCTTTTCTTCATGTTCTCTATATACCGTGGAGAGAGGTGGACATGAGACATGGACCTGGAAGGCATTTGAGGCCGTGATATTATCCCCTACACAGATACATTTTCCTTTGGCGACGTAGACCTGGTCTTCGACCTGGTGTGCTGCTTGTCTTTTGATGGTGAAGCCAATGTTGGATGTGTCTAATGCACTGACCGCAGTGTATGCTTGGAAGCTGTGTGCTTTGGATGCAGTTGAGCAGCTGACGTTGACCTTGACGGTGTGTGGTGCCTCAATGTCAATGAATGTTTTGAGTTTGATGGGAAATGCAGCACTGGAGATGTAACCTTTGATGTTGAGAGTCTGGTGTGCTCCAACGTCGAAGGATGACCTGTTCCTGCTTCTGACAGTGAGCAAACAGGTACTGTCTTCGACCGCTAACCTCTCAAAGTCAACCAAGACCTTGATCCATGACATTTTTCCCTGGAACTGTCTCTCTGGTGCTGTTTGGAACAAGAGGAGGGTTTTTCGAGGGCAGTAGAACATTCCCCGAGGCCTCTTTTGGATGATCCTCTCTCCATAAGTCCATGAAGCCTTATCTTCTCTCTATCCCTCAGTGTGCGGTTTGATAACTTCTGGCAATGAGGACAAGAGTCAGGACGGTGGGAATATGGAAAGCCAACAATACAGACTGCATGGGGTTCAGTCTGGGCCTTCTTCCCACAGGAAGGTCACTTCACAAACAGTGAAGGCATTTTTGACAGTATAGCACAGCAGATACTGGCAACTATCAAATGAAAGCACTTTTTGCCAAAACCTAGTGAAATTTTTCTGCCTTTTAGCCAAAAGAACAAGTTACTTACCTTCGGTAATGCTTTTTCTGGTGGATACAATAGCTACCTGTGGATTCCTCTCCTTATGAATTCACCCTTGCGCCAGCATCCGGCGGAAAATCTTCTTCCCAGCTTTCCACGTCGACGTCACAATTGCAGGGCTTCACGCAACTCCGTCTGACATTACCGTGCCAATAAGAGGTCCTCGCCGGCGTGCTGACGTAAGTTTCACACATTTTCTACGTGCCTTTGAAGCGAACAGGAGAGAACCGACTCCAGAATAACTCCAATAAATACATATATACATAGAGCCTTCATGATACAACATAATCAAAACCATCATTTATATATACAGGACAAATATCAAAATATACATACACCTATACACTACATATCCTAGTGCAATCAGACAGGCAACGAGGAGGCGGGTGGGACTGTGAGGAATTCACAGGTAGCTATTGTATCCACCAGAAAAAGCATTACCGAAGGTAAGTAACTTGTTCTTCTGATGGATACAAACTACCTGTGGATTCCTCGCCTCATGAATAGAGTCCCAAAGCAGTACTGTACTCGGAGGTGGGTGCCTGTCTGATTACACCAAGAAATCAGATGTCGGGAACAAAAAAATCCTACACCTGCAAAACAGATCGTGCAAAACGGCCGTCCCTCCTAACGTCAGAGTCCAAGCAGTAATGCTTTGCAAAGGTATGAATGGACGCCCATGTTGCTGCCTTACAAATATCCACCACCGGAACCCCCCCCCCCTTGCCAGGGCCGAAGTAGCAGACTTAGCCCTGGTGGAATTGGATTTGATACCCTCAGGGGGAACCTTTTTCTCCAACAAATAGCAGATCTTGATTACAAAGGATAACCCACCTGGCGATAGTTTTTATGGACTGCACTGCTCTTCCTCTGTCCAACGTACCCCACAAACAGCTGATCTTCCAGGCGAAAGTCCTTTGTCCTTTAAATGTAAAAACTAAGCTCCCTTTCAGGGTCCAACGGGTGAAGCCTTTCTTCCTCCTTCGAGGGGTGAGGAGGCGGGTAGACAGATGGAAGGGTAACAGCTGCCCTATATGAAAAGGAGTGACAACTTTTAGCAGGAAAGCCGCCCTGGTTTTCAACACTACTTTATCTGGGAAAAACAAGGTAAGCCTGACTTAAGCACTAAAAACCTTAACGGGCAAGAGTGCATGGGCTCAAAAGGAGACCCCATTAAAAAGGTCAAAACAAGACTTAGGTCCCACTGAGGCACATGAAAAGGAATGGGAGGAAACCTATTAAGTAAACCCTTAAGAAACCTAACTACAATAGGTGATTTAAACAATGAGGGCTGATCCGGGAGGCAAAGAAAGGCTGACAGAGCAGCTAAATAACCCTTAACCGCAGCCACTGTACAACCCTTCTTTGCTAAGTCCAAAGCAAATAATAAAATATCAGAAAGGTGGGGCTTCAAAGGGTCAATTTGCCTTTCTCCACACCAACCCCCCATTTTTGCCCACCTACCGGCATAAATGGTCTTAGTGGAGTGCCACCTGGCCGATAAAGTAACATCCACTACATCTGGTGGGAGAGAAAATGAACTCAGGTTGCCCCGTTCAATCTCCAGGCATGAAGGTGCAGGCTCTGAAGGTGGGGGTGTAGAACCTGCCCCTGCGACTGCGAGAGGAGTTCGGTCTTGAGAGGCAGACGGAGCGGAGGGCACATCGATAGTTGGAGAAGGTCTGTGTGTACCACACCGTTCTTGGCCAATCTGGTGCTATTAAAATAACCTGAGCCCGATGATGGCAAATCTTCCTCAGAACCCGAGCAATCAAGGGTATGGGTGGGGAAACACGTAAAGCAACTGGTTGCACCAAGAGATCTGAACGCGTCCCCCAAAGCTCCTTGCTCCGGATACTGGAAGCTGCAGAATGACGGGCAATGTGCGTTCTCCTGAGTGGCAAACAAATCTATCAGCGGAGAACCCCACATCTGAAAGATGTGCAGGACCAGATCCGGATGGAGACGACACTCGTGAGCGGCCGAAAGGAGCCGAGAGAGAGTCTGCACGCATGTTGAGCACCCCGGCCAGATGATTTGCCATCAAGCAAATCAGATGATCCTGAAGCCAGGACCAGAGACGCAGAGCTTCTCTGTAGAGAAGATACAACCCTACTCCTCCCTGCTTGTTTATATACCACATTGCGGTAGTGTTGTACGTCAGGACCTGAAATGACTGACCGTGAAGGGTCAGAAGGAAGGCCTTGAGAGCCAAGAGTATCGCCCACAATTCCAACAGATTGATATGAAAAGTCTGTTCCAATGGAGAGCAAAGACCCTTGATCTCCAGGTCCCCCAGATGAGCTCCCCACCCTAGAGTGGAAGCATCCGTCATGACCGTGGCGGCAGTAGTGAAAACGGCCTTCCTTGCGAAAGGTTGCTGTTCACAGCCCACCATCGCAAATCCGCTGGAGCGTCTCAGGAGGTCGTTATCGACTCCTCGAGAGCCCCTTTGTGTTGAAACCACTGCCTGCGGAGGCACCATTGGAGAGCCCTCATGTGCCAAACGTGCATGAGTGACCAACAGAATGCAATAAGTGAACAGACCGAGCAGGCCTAAGACCTTGAGGACTGGAACAACCGCTCCATCTTAAAACATTGGAATCAACACCTGAATATCCTGGATCCGCTGAGGCAGAGGATAGGCCCGATTCAATGTTGTGTCCAGTACTGCCCCTATGAACAGGAGGCGTTAAAAAGGGCTCCAGGTGAGATTTGGGTACATTGATCGAAAAAACCAGCCTGAACAACAACTGAGTTGTCATCCGCAAGTGACGCAACACAAGCTCTGGAGACTTGGCTTTGATCAACCAATCGTCCAGGTAAGGGAATACCGATATCCCTTCCCTTCTGAGACTTGCTGCCACCACCTTTGTGAAGACTCGAGATGCTGAAGTAAGACCAAATGGAAGAACCGCAAACTGGTAGTGTTGCGACCCCACCACAAACCAGAGATACTTCCTGTGCGACTTGAGTATAGGGATATGAAAATACGCATCCTGCAAGTCAACAGACACCATCCAGTCCTCTTTGTTCAACGCCAGGAGCACCTGCGCTAGAGTCAGCATTTTTATTTCTCCTGTTTGAGGAACCAATTCAAAATCCTCAGGTCTAGGATCGGTCTCAAACGACCGTCCTTCTTGGGGATCAGGTGGTATCTTAAATAACAACCCTGACCCCTTTCCAGCTTTGGAAGCAACCCCACCACACCTTTTGACAATAGGGTCTGAACTTCCTGCTGTGACAACAGGAGATGGTCTTCTGAACAAAACGAGGGACGGGGAGGGATGGGAGGAGGAAACTCCTGAAAAGGGAGAGCATATCCTTTTCTCACAATATTTAGAACCCAGGAGTCCGATGTAACTAACTCCCACTCGTGGCAAAAAAGACGTAATCTTCCCCCTACAGGAGAAGTATGGTCGACAAAGGTGAGAAAACTAGGGCTGCTTCCCTTGCTGTTGTCCTCCAGAGAAAGAGGATGGCGTAGGGTGCAGCTGGGTGGCCTCTCTTGTTCTAACCCTCCCCCGCCCTCTAAAGGATCGATATGGGAGGCTGGTAGGCTGCTGGACCGAGGTCTCCCTCGATAAACTGCCCCATGTCCAAACCCCCTGAACCTAAAGAAAGGACCTAAAAGGGGTAGCAGAGGAGGCTTGCAATCCTAAAGACTTCGCTGTGGCCCGGCTATCTTTAAAGCGCTCTAGGGCAGAGTCCGCTTTATCTCCAAACAGTTTTTCCCCATCAAATGGCAAATCCAATAAGGTGGTCTGTACATCCGAAGAAAACCCAGAGGATCACAACCAAGCGTGCCTCCTGGTAACAATAGATGTACCCATTGCCCTGGCCACCGAGTCCATAGAGTCCAAGCCAGACTGAATTATTTGTTTCGCCGCAGCCTGCGCATCAGACAGGAGTTCCCCAAATGGTCTCTGTACATCTTGTGGCAGATCAGGAATCATGGCTTTCGCGGAGTCCATGAGGGCGTGGACATACCTCCCCAGCACAAAGGTAGCGTTTGCAGCCTCGAGAGCCATGCTGCAAGACGAAAAAGTCTGATTTGCGGATTATTCCATCCGCTTGGATTCCCTGTCAGATGGAATCACAGGGAAGGAGCCCGGAGCAAACCTTGTAGAGCAAGAAGCCTGGACCACCAAACTCTCCGGTGTAGGATGTTGTGATAAAAAACCCAGATCACCAGGCGCCACTCTATATCTCCTTGCCACAGCTCTGTTCACCGCAGGCGATGATACAGGCTTCCTTCAAAGTTCTAATATGGATTCTGTAAGAGCCTCACTGAAAGTCCGCTGCCTTCCTAATCACTGTGTGAACAGAAGCTGCTTCCTCCGTAAATTCCCCCGGTGACGACAAGTCACATTCCAGGGAAGTATCCAGCCCACTGGCTGACTCCAGGCCCAGATACTCTCCCAAAGTCTCGACAATCTCTCCTTCCTCCAACAACTGCCTTTGACATTCTTCTTCCAAGAGATGCAAGGCCTTCCTGTGTGACCTCAATCGAGCCTCCAACTTCGGCATCAACATGGAATTTGCAGACGTCGAAGACACCGGCTTCAACACCTGCCGAGGAACAGGAGAGGAACAGGAGAGGAAGGTTGACTACGTTCAAATCCATCACCCGAATCCGGCGCCGGCACGGATCCTAATGGTGCCGAAGATGCATGTGGCTCCACCATCGGCGCCAGCTGACGGGGTGATGATATCGGCGCCATAGATCTAGAAGGCGACATCATGGGATTCACAGGACCTCGAGGCGATGCCATCGGTGCCGGTCCAGTACCCTCAGCCGGATAGAATGACATGAACAGCGCCGCCTTGTACGGAGCAGTGTAGCCCAACGAAAATGCCAATGGACCCCTGGGACCAGCTGGTGCACCAGGAGGGGCCGTGGCCTTGAACATAGTAAACATGGCATTCAAAAATGCTGCCGGATCGGCTCCCGGAGCCGGGAAGGCAGGATACCGCTGGTCTCCCTGTTGCACCTGTGCTTGCTGAACATTGGACTCCTGAGCAGCAGGTGAAAAATCGAGGACTGTCCTGGGGTGCCACAGCCTCAAAGACGGATGGCGCAGGAGGAGCCTCAGGACTCTGGGGTTGAGGAGTCACCGTCGGACTCACCTCCCATATCACCGACGAGATGGAGACCTCTATCTTGATCGGCTCCGAGAGTCGGGACGACCTTTGAATTCATGCTCTAGCAAGACGCACACTCCTCGACGTCATGCTCAGAGCTAAGGCACCAAAGACAATCGTCATGGGGGTCAGTGACCGACATGCGACCCCCACACACTCTCTGCAAGGCTTGAAACCGGACTTTCTAGGGGGAGACATTGTAACTACAAAGAGCAACAAGATGAAACCTCCAACAGAAGCAAGAGCTAGGAGAAAACCGTTAGCGTTGAAGGCACAGAAAAAAGGGAACCGAAGACAGCACGCCGGCGAGGACCTCTTATTGGCACGGTGACGTCAGACGGAGTCGCATGGAGCCGTGCAATTGTGACGTCCTCGTCGACGTAGAGAGCTGGGAAGAAACGTTTCCGTTGGATGTTGGCGCAAGGGTGAATTCATAAGATGAGGAATCTACAGGTAGTTTGTATCCATCAGAAAAGAAGGGCTTAGTGCTCCAGGAGCCTAGCAGAAGGAGTCGGAAAAATGAACAGAGCCAACTGACACCTGAGGAGAATGATGGCAAACAGGGGGTCCTGTGAGGTTCTTAAAAGGCACAGTGCCAGGTTTTTCTATGCTCACTCTTTCAATGCAGCCTATTGGTTAACCATGCCTCATACTTTCTGTCCTTTTTACTTTTAAATAAAAGGTTTTGGAATTTTGGAAAAGGCTTCCTATACTCAGCAGTTTTTCTTTGCATTCATTCTATTGATACTATGGTTCTAAAAGAAAAGTAAATGTAATTTGGCCATTTGTTTTACCCTTTTCCCTAGGCTACACAGATATATGGAAAATGTCACTTACCCAGTGTACATCCGTTTGTGGCATGTAGTGCTGCAGATTCACATGCTATGCATATACCTTCCGACATCTAGTGTTGGGCTCGGAGTGTTACAAGTTGTTTTTCTTCAAAGAAGTCTTATTAGAGTCACAGGATCGAGTGACTCCTCCTCTTGATTCCATTGCGCATGGGCATCGACTCCATTGTTAGATTGTTTTCCCGCAGAGGGTGAAGAAAGGAGTGATAGAGTATAGAAATATAAAGAGATGTCCAGTCAAACGTAAATGTATATACATATGTATAAATGTTAGAAACTTAAACGACTACAGGCTTCCGGGGAGGAGGGAGGGTGCATGTGAATCTGCAGCACTACAAGCCACGAACAGATGTGCACTGGGTAAGTGACATTTTCCGGTTGATGGCATGTGTAGCTGCAGATACACATACTATGCATAGACTAGAAAGCAGTTATTCCTCCCAAAAAGCGGTGGCTAGCCTGTAGAAGTTGAAGTTGTTTGGAATAAAGTCCTTAAGACAGCTTGGCCTACAGTGGCTTGTTGCTGTGAGAACACATCAACAGTAGTGTTTTTGTAAATGTATAGCTGCTTTGTGTATATATCAACCATTGGCATGTTTCCTAAAAAAGCCATTGTTGCACCTTTCTTTCTTGTAGAATGTGCTTTAGGAGGGATCAAAAGTTGTCTCTTTGCTTTGACATAACATGTTTGTATACATATAACAATCCACCTTGCCAAACCTTGTTTTGATATAGGATTGCCTGTATGTGGTTCTGGGAAAGCAACAAAAAGTTGCTTTTTTTCCTAAAATCTTTAGTTCTGTCTATGTAGTACATAAGAGCTATTTTGAGATCTAATGTATGAAGAGCTCTTTCTGCCACATAATCTGGCTGTGGAAAGAAGACTGGCAATTTCACCGTTTTGATTGATGTGAAAAAGAGAGACTACTTTTGGTAGAAATTTTGGATTTGTTCTTAGTACAATCTTATGTTTGTGCTCTTGGAAAAAAGGTTATTCAAGAATGAATGCTTGTATTTCACTAACTCTTCTTAAAGAAGTAATAGCCACAAGGAAGGCAACCTTCAGAGTTAAAAACTGAATTTGGCAAGAGTGCATGGGCTCAAAAGGTGGTCCCATGAGTCTGGTAAGTACAATATTTAAATTCCATGATGGAACAGGTGGTGTTCTGGGTGGAATGATGCGTTTTAATCCTTCTATGAAGGCTTTGATAACAGGAACTCTGAATAGAGAAGTATGTTGAATAGTTTGCAAATATGCAGATATTGCAGTAAGGTGTATTTTAATGGATGAAAAAGCCAAATTTGATTTCTGTAAATTAAGTAAATAGCAACCAATATTGTGTATATATGCTGTAAGTGGATCTATGGTTTTAGATTGACAATAGTAGACAAATCTTTTCCACTTGTTCGCGTAGCACTGTCTAGTAGTAGGTTTTCGTGCTTGTTTAAATTCCTCCATACATTCTGATGGAAGATTTAAATAACCAAATTCTATGACTTCAGAAGCCAAATCGCTAGTTTGAGAGCATTGGGGTTTGGATGCCTGATTTGACCTTTGTTTTGTGTTAACAAATCTGGTCTGTTTGGGAGTTTTGAGTGAGGTTCTACGGATAGGTCTAATAGTGTTGTGTGCCAAGGCTGTTGTGCCCATGTTGGTGCTATGAGTATCATGTTGAGTGACATTTGATGTAATTTGTTGACTAGAAATGGAAGGCGTGGGAAAGGGGGGAAACGTAAGCAAATATCCCTGACCAATTGATCCATAGAGCATTGCCCTTGGATAGGGGATGTGGGTGTCTGATAAGAAGTTATTTCCATTTTGCATTTTCGCTTGTTGCGAATAGATCTGTCTGGTGTTCCCCACCTTTAAAAGTACTTTTGAAGCACTTGGGGGTAAATCTCCTATTCGTGTGTTTGTTGGTGATTTCTGCTGAGGAGATCTGCCAACTGATTGTCTATTCCTAGAATGTATTGTGCTAGTAGATGAATTTGATTTGTGAATTGACAATTTCCAAATTGTTTGGGCTAGAAGGGACAGCTGAGATGAATGTGTTCCTCCAGGTTTGTTGAGATAATACATGGTTGTCATGTTGTCTACTTTTATGAGAACATTCTTCTGTTTGAGAAGAGGTTGAAATGCTTTTAGGGCAAGGAACACAGCTAATAATTCTAAGTGGTTTATGTGTAGATGTTTCTGTTTGACATCCCATTGACCTTGAATGGTTTGATTGTTTAGGTGAGCTCCCCAACTGATCATTGATGCATCTGTTGTAATTATGGTCTCAGGCACAGGGTCTTGAAACAACCGCCCCTTCATTAAATTGCTACGATTTCACCATTGAAGAGACATATGTGTTTGGCGGTCTATCAAAACTAGATCTTGAAGTTGACCGTGTGCTTGTGACCATTGTTGTACAAGGCACTGTTCTGAGGGCCTCAAGTTTAATCATGCATGTGGGACTATTGCTATGCAAGATGCCATCATTCCTAGAATCTTCATGATAAATCTTACAGTGTATTGTTGATTTGGCTGTATGAGTGGTATTACATTTTGGAAAGCTTGTATCCTTTGTATATTTGGATACGCTAGTGCTAGTTGAGTATTTAGGATTGCACCTAGGTACGGTTGTACTTGTGCTGTTTGTAGGTATGACTTTTGGTAGTTTATAGAAAACCCTAGTGTGCAGAGTTTCTATCACATAAAGAGTATGTTTTTGGCATTGTGTAAGATTGCTTGATTTTATTAGCCAATCATCTAGATATGGAAAGACATGGATGTTTTGTCTTCTTAAGTATGCCGCTACTACTGCTAGACACTGTGTGAACACTTTTGGAGCTGTTGTTATGCCAAATAGCAACACTTTGAACTGGTAGTGTTTTCCTGCTATGACAAACCTGAGGTATTTTCTGTGAGCTGGGTGAATGGGTATGTGGAAATATGCATCCTTGATTTTACAGGAGTGGAATAACATCTTGCAGAGTTACCATGTGAAAATGCTCTGACAAGATATATAGGTTGAGGGGCCGGAGGTCGCCATCTTTTTTGGGAGTTAGGAAGTATAGTGAGTATGGAAAATGTCACTTACCCAGTGTACATCTGTTCGTGGCATGTTCCGCTGCCACATGCTATGCATACGTCTGCCATCTAGTGTTGGGCTCGGAGTGTTACAAGTTGTTTTTCTTCGAAGAAGTCTTTTCGAGTCACGAGATCGAGGGACTCCTCCCCTTTCGGCTCCATTGCGCATGGGCGTCGACTCCATCTTAGATTGTTTTCCCCGCAGAGGGTGAGGTAGGAGTTGTGTATATAGTAATAGTTCCCATGCAATGGAGTAAGTATGTATGTACATAATGTGATTAAAAGTGTTATATTTACAAATTTACAAGTTTATTTTTTTTATCAACTTATAACGGCTCCAGGCTCCCGGGGAGGTGGGAGGGCGCATGTGAATCTGCAGCGTCTCATGCCACGAACAGATGTACACTGGGTAAGTGACATTTTCCGTTCGATGGCATGTGTAGCTGCAGATACACATGCTGTGCATAGACTAGTAAGCAGTTATCTCCCCAAAAGCGGTGGTTTAGCCTGTAGGAGTTGAAGTTGTTTAAAATAATGTTCTTAATACTGCCTGTCCTACTGTGGCTTGTTAACACATCCACACAGTAATGTTTAGTGAATGTATGAGGCGTAGACCATGTGGCTGCCTTACAGATTTCTGTCATTGGTATATTTCCTAGAAAGGCCATGGTGGCACCTTTCTTCCTAGTGGAGTGTGCCTTTGGTGTAATAGGCAGTTCTCTCTTTGCTTTAACATAAGAAGTTTGAATACATTTAACTATCCATCTGGCAATGCCTTTTTTGGCTATTGGATTCCCTGCATGAGGTTTTTGTAAAGCTACAAACAATTGTTTTGTTTTGCAAATTTGTTTGGTTCTATCAATGTAATACATTAGTGCTCTTTTTATGTCTAATGTATGTAATGCTCTTTCAGCTACAGAGTCTGGTTCTGGAAAGAACACTGGGAGTTCCACCGTTTGATTTAAGTGGAATGGTGATATAACTTTTCGCAAAAATTTAGGATTTGTGCGTAGAACCACTTTATGTTTGTGTATTTGTATAAAGGGTTCCTGTATGGTAAAGGCTTGTATTTCACTTACTCTTCTGAGAGATGTGATAGCTATTAGGAAGGCTACTTTCCAGGTTAAGTATTGAATCTCACAAGAGTGCATGGGTTCAAATGGTGGACCCATGAGTCGTGTTAATACAATATTGAGGTTCCACGAAGGAACTGGTGGTGTTCTTGGTGGAATGATCCATTTTAGACCCTCCATAAATGCTTTTATGACTGGGATTCTAAATAGTGAAGTTGAATGTGTAATTTGCAGATAGGCAGAAATTGCTGTGAGGTGTATTTTAATGGATGAAAAAGCTAACTTGGACTTTTGTAAGTGTATAAGTAGCATTCAATGGTTTTCGCAGACGCGTGTAATGGTTGAATTTGATTATTATGACAGTAATAAACAAATCGTTTCCATTTATTTGCATAGCAATGTCTTGTAGTAGGTTTTCTAGCCTGTTTGATGACCTCCATACATTCTTGTGTAAGGTCTAGATGTCTGAATTCTAAGACTTCAGGAGCCAGATTGCTAGATTGAGCAATGCTGGATTCGGGTGTCTGATCTGTTGTTTGTGTTGAGTTAACAGATCTGGTATGTTTGGTAGTTTGATATGAGGAACTACTGACAGGTCTAGTAGTGTTGTGTACCAAGGTTGTCGTGCCCAAGTTGGTGCTATTAGTATTAGTTTGAGTTTGTTTTGACTCAATTTGTTTACTAGATACGGAAGGAGTACTAGGAGTATTAGAAAATACAGTGAATAAACACCTGTTCCTTTCTGATGGTTGGGTACGAGTTCTATTGCCTCTTTTTGTAACAACGCTTGGACTTCTAGTTGTAATAGATCCAAGTGCTGTTTGGACATGTTGTGTGTTCTTGGAGGCACATTTGGTGGTATTTGTAGGAATTCCATGCAATAACCATGTTGGATAATGGCTAGGACCCACGAGTCTGTAGTTATTTCTCCCAAATTTTGTAATAATCTGTGAGTCTCCCCCCCACTGGTGTTATGTGTTGGGGATTTGTGACATTGAAGTCACTGTTTAGTTTGTGGGGTCTTTGGAATTTCCCTCTGGTTTTAGGGAACTGTTCACCTCTATATTGTCCCCGAAAGCCTCCTCTTTGATACTGGCCCTTGTATGTGGGTCTGGCTTGTGAGGTTGAGGGTTCTGTGCTTTGGGCTCGAAACCCCCCTTTAAAGTGTGGCTTTCTAATGGTGCCTCTGCTCTGTGGGGAGTAGAGCGCGCCCATGGCTTTGGCCGTGTCAGTGTCCTTCTTTAGCTTCTCTATAGCTGTATCCACCTCCGGCCCAAACAACTGTTGTCCATTAAAGGGCATATTAAGCACAGCCTGTTGGATCTCTGGCTTAAATCCGGAGGTGCGGTGCCATGCGTGTCTCCAAATAGTGACCGCTGTATTCACAGTTCTGGCGGCTGTCCCCGCTGCGTCCATTGCCGATCGTATCTGGTTGTTGGAGATACTTTGGCCCTCTTCCACCATTTTCTGTGCATGCTTTTGAAACTCCTTGGGAAGATGTTCAATAAAATGCTGCATTTCATCCCAATGAGCCCTGTCATATCTTGCCAATAAAGCTTGTGAATTGGTAATGCGCCATTGATTGGCTGCCTGTGCTGCAACTGTTTTCCCAGCTGCATCAAACTTTCGACTTTCTTTGTCGGGTGGTGGTGCATCCCCAGAAGTCTGTGAGTTTGCCCCTTTGCGTGCTGTGCCTACTACCACTGAGTCAGGTGTTAGTTGTTGCGTGATGTACACAGGGTCCGTAGGGGGAGGCTTGTACTTTTTTTCCACCCTAGGTGTAAAGGCTCTGCATTTGACGGGGTCTTGAAACACTTGTTTTGCGTGTTTTAACATCCCTGGTAACATCGGCAGACTCTGGTACTGGCTGTGTGTTGACGACAAAGTATTAAATAAAAAGTCATCCTCAATAGGTTCAGCGTGCAGTGCTACATTGTGAAAAGTAGCTGCACTGGACACCACCTGCATGTAAGCAGTACTGTCTTCAGGTGGTGACGGTCTTGCCAGGTAGGAGTCTGGGCTATTGTCAGATACTGGTGTATCATATAGATCTCATGCATCTGGGTCATCCTGGGTCATCCCTGTGTGCGTTGGAGATTGCATCATAGGGGGTGTTGCAATTGGTGATAGTTGCGGTGAGTGCTGTGGCGATGGTTGTGGCGAAAAACGTGGTGGAGTTTTTTCTTTCGCCACCTTTGCTTTTGGCTGTTTCTCTGTGTTTTGGAAAGCAAGTTTCCTTTTCATTTTAATAGGGGGAAGCGTTCTTATTTTCCCTGTATCTTTTTGAATATGGAGCCTTCTTTGTGTATAGTCTGGCTCCGCCATCTCTAATTCTTGTCCAAATTTATGGCCTTGTAGTTGTGCTGAAAGGCCTTGTTCTTCGGAATAAGAACTTTGTTTCGGCTCCGAAGCTGGGTGTTTCGGCACCGAAACTTTTTCTAGAGTCTTTTTCGGCTCCGAAGCCACCTTTTTCGGTTTCAGGGTGCCGATCTCTCGGTGCCGACTTTGCTCGGAGCCGGTATCTCAGTGTCTACTTTGGTCGGAGTGAGTATCTCGGTGCCGAGTATACTCTGTGCCGGTATCTCGACCGGAGTCGGATGTCTTCGACACGTGTGTGCCCTTTTTTGGTGCTGATGGTTGGTCACCGATTTTACGGGTTAAGCCATGGCCTGCCAGCGGTGGCGTCCCCTGGGCCTTCATGATTTTAGCATGAGTTTTGGCCGGGGCAGGTTTCCTCACGGTTTTCGCCGGCTGCTCACTTTCGGCCTCGTCCGAGTCCGTGTCGGCAATGGAGAAAGTCTCCTCTTCTTCGACGTTGTGGTGTCCTGACGGCGTCGATGCCATTTGAAGCCTTCGAGCTCTCCGGTCCCGTAGCGTCTTCTTCAACCGAAATGCCCGACAGGCCTCGCAAGTATCCTCTTTGTGTTCGGGGGACAAACACAAATTACAGACCAAATGCTGATCTGTGTAAGGATACTTATTGTGGCATTCGGGGCAGAAGCGAATGAGGTCCGTTCCATGAGCCTTGTAGAAGTGGACCCATGAGTCGTGTTAAGACAATGTTAAGGTTCCATGAAGGAACTGGTGGTGTTCTTGGTGGTATAATTCTCTTTAGACCTTCCATAAATGCTTTTATGACTGGTATTCTAAATAGAGAAGTTGAGTGCGTAATTTGCAGGTAAGCTCAAATTGCTGTAAAATGTATTTTAATGGAAGAGAAAGCTAGCTTTGATTTCTGCAAATGTAGTAAGTATCCTACGATGTCTTTGGCAGATGCGTGTAAGGGTTGAATTTGATTGTTGTGGCAGTAATATACAAATCTTTTCCACTTATTTGCATAGCAATGTCTAGTGGTAGGTTTCCTAGCTTGTTTTATGACCTCCATACATTCCTGTGTAAGGTCTAAATGTCCGAACTCTAGGACTTCAGGAGCCAGATTGCTAGATTCAGCGATGCTGGATTTGGGTGCGTGATCTGTTGTTTGTGTTGCGTTAACAGATCTGGTATGTTTGGTAGCTTGACATGAGGCACTACTGAGAGGTCTAGTAGTGTTGTGTACCAAGGTTGCCTTGCCCATGTTGGTGCTATTAGTATGAGTTTGAGTTTGTTTTGACTCAGCTTGTTTACTAGATATGGAAGGAGTAGGAGAGGGGGAAAAGCGTAAGCAAATATCCCTGACCAACTCATCCATAACGCATTGCCCTGAGACTGATCTTGTGGGTACCTGGATGCGAAGTTTTGGCATTTTGCGTTTTCCTTTGTTGCAAATAGATCTATTTGTAGCGTTCCCCAACTTTGGAAGTAGGTATTTGGGGGTGAATCTCCCATTCGTGGATCTGTTGGTGATCCCGAGAAAGATTGTCCGCTAGCTGGTTCTGAATTCCTGGAATAAATTGTGTTATTAGGCAAATGTGGTTGTGAATCGCCCAATGCCATATTTTCTGTGCCAGGAGACACAACTGTGTTGAGTGTGTGCCTCCCTGTTTGTTTAGGTAATACATCGTTGTCATGTTGTCTGTTTTGACAAGGATGTGTTTGTAGCTTATTATGGGTTGAAATGCTTTCAGCGCTAGAAATACTGCCAATAGTTCTAAGTGATTTATGTGAAAGTGTTTTTGGTGAGTGTCCCATTGTCCTTGGATTCTGTACTGATTGAGGTGTGCTCCCCACCCTATCATGGAGGCATCTGTTGTTATTATGTATTGTGGCACTGGGTCTTGGAAAGGCCGCCCCTGGTTTAAATTTATACTGTTCCACCATTGAAGCGAGGTGTATGATTGGCGGTCTACCAACACCAGATCTTGAATTTGACCCTGTGCCTGTGACCACTGTGATGCTAGGCACTGTTGTAAGGGCCGCATGTGCAACCTTGCGTTTGGGACAATGGCTATGCATGAAGACATCATGCCTAGGAGTTTCATTACTTTTTTGACTTGTATTTTTTGATTTGGATACATGGCCTGTATTACATTGTGAAATGCCTGAACCCTTTGTGGGCTTGGCGTGGCAATCCCTTTTGCTGTGTTGATTGTCGCCCCTAAGTATTGCTGTGTTTGACACAGCAGAAGGTGTGACTTTGTGTAGTTGATTGAGAAACCTAGTTTGTGGAGGGTTTCTATGACATACTTTGTGTGTTGTGAACACCGTTCTAGCGTGTTTGTTTTGATTAACCAATCGTCTAGGTACGGGAACACATGTATTTGCTGCCTTCTGATATGTGCAGCTACGACTGCTAAGCATTTTGTAAAAACTCTTGGCGCAGTTGTTATTCCGAACGGCAACACCTTGAATTGGTAGTGTACCCCCTGGAATACAAACCTTAAGTACTTTCTGTGTGAAGGATGTATCGGTATATGGAAATATGCATCCTTTAGGTCTAGTGTTGTCATGTAGTCTTGTTGTTTGAGCAGTGGGATTACGTCTTGTAATGTCACCATGTGAAATTGATCTGATTTGATGTAGGTATTTAATGTTCTGAGATCTAATATAGGTCTCAGACTCTTGTCTTTTTTGGGTATGAGAAAGTACAGAGAGTAAACTCCTGTTCCTTTCTGTTGGTTTGGTACTAATTCTATTGCTTCTTTTTGTAGCAACGCCTGAACTTCTAGTCCTAGAAGATCTATATGTTGTTTTGACATATTGTGTGTTTTCGGTGGGACGTTTGGAGGGAATTTGAGAAATTCTATGCAATAACCATGCTGGATAATTGCCAGGACCCAACTATCTCTTGTTATTTCCTCCCAATGTTTGCAAAACTTGCTTAGTCTCCCCCCCACAGGTGTTATGTGTTGGGGATGTGTGACTTGTAAGTCACTGCTTATTTTGAGGAGTTTTGGGACTTTGGAACTTTCCTCTATTTTTTTGGAACTGTCCCCCTCTATATTGTCCCCGAAAACTTCCACGCAGATATTGGCTCTGATAAGTGGCCTTGTTTGTGAGGTTGTGGGTTTTGTGCTTGCCCTCGAAACCCCCCTCAAAACTGTGTTTTTCGAAATGTGCCTCTGCTCTGTGGGGAGTAGAGTGCGCCCATGGCTTTGGCCGTGTCAGTGTCCTCCTTAAGTTTTTCGATAGTGTCCACCTCCGGCCCAAACAACTGCTGTCCGTTAAATGGCATATTGAGCACAGCTTGCTGTATCTCTGGTTTAAATCCTGATGTACGCAGCCATGCAGGTCTCCTTATTGTCACTGCTGTGTTGACAGTTCTAGCAGCTGTGTCTGCAGCACCCATAGCTGACCGTATCTGATTGTTGGAGATACTCTGTCCTTCAACTACTTGCTGTGCTCTTTTGTGGAACTCCTTGGGCAAATGTTCTATTAAATGTTGCATTTCAGCCCAATGAGCTCTATCATATCTGGCCAACAAAGCCTGTGAATTTGCAATACGCCACTGGTTTGCTGCCTGTGCCGCCACCCTTTTGCCTGCTGCGTCGAATTTGCGACTTTCCTTATCTGGAGGTGGTGCATCTCCTGAAGTATGAGAGTTTGCTCTTTTGCAAGCTGCCCCTACCACAACTGAGTCCGGTGTTAGCGGTTGTGTGATGTACACGGGGTCTGTTGGTGGCGGTGTATATTTTTTCTCCACTCTTGGAGTAATGGTCCTTCCTTTTACAGGCTCCTGAAACACTAGTTTGGAGTGTTTGAGCATCCCAGGTAGCATGGGAAGACTCTGGTAATGGCTGTGTGTGGACGACAGTGTATTAAATAGGAAGTCGTCTTCAATGGGCTCTGCATGTAGGCTGACATTATGAAATGCAGCTGCCCTTGACACCACTTAAGCGTAGGCTGTACTATCTTCTGGTGGCGACGGTCTAGCTGGATAACAGTCAGGACTATTATCCGACACTGGTGCATCATAAAGGTCCCATGCGTCAGGGTCATCTTGACTCATCCCTGTGTGGGTCGGGGATTGCATCATAGGTGGAGTGGCTACCGGTGATGGTTGCGGAGAGCATTGTGGAGATGGTGGCGGGGTTACTTGTTTAGCCACCTTTGCCTGTGGTTGCTTGTCTTTCTCCTGGAAGGCAAGTTTGCGTTTCATCCTAATAGGAGGGAGAGTGCTGATCTTTTCCGTTTCTTTTTGGATGTGGAGCCATCTTTGGGTGTAGTCCGGCTCCATTGCCTCTACTTCCTGTCCAAATGTATGTTTTTTCATTTGTGAGGACAGTCCTTGTTCCTCTGTGTAGGAACTTGATTTTGGTTCCGAAGCCGGATGTTTCTGTATCGAAACCTTTTCGGCTACTTTTTTCGGTTCCGACGAAACCTTTTTTGTTTTCGGCGTCGTGGTCTCTCGGTGCCGACTCATTTCGGTGCCGCTGTCTCGGTGCCGAACCTGCTCGGAGCCACTATCTCGAGCCCGAGATTGCTGTGTGGCGGTATCTCGACCGGAGTCGGATGACTTCGCCACCAGCGTGCCCTTTTTCGGTGCCGATGATCGGTCACCTATTTTTCGGGTTAAGCCATGGCCTGTTGGCGGTGGCGTCCCCTGGGCTTTTGTTGTCTTCTCGTGAGTTTTATGTTTCGACGTCTTACTCACGGTTTTCGGCATTTCTTCGGGATCGAGCTCGTCCGAGTCCGATTCATGGATGGAAAAGCTTTCTTCTTCCTCCTGGAAACGCCCTTGTCCTGTCGGTGCCGACGCCATCTGCAGTCTTTTTGCTCTTCGGTCTCTTAATGTCTTCCTCGACCGAAACGCTGGACAGGCTTCACAGGTATCCTCCTTGTGCTCTTGTGACAGACACAAGTTACAGACCAGATGCTGATCTGTATATGGATACTTGTTATGGCATTTTGGGCAGAAGCGGAATGGGGTCCGTTCCATCAGCCTTGAAGAGACACGTGGCCGGGCCGACCAGGCCCCGACGGGGGGATCGAAAAAACCCCGAAGGGCCACCGGAGCTCTTCAAAAGTCGGTGTCGATCTGTTATAACTAAGCCGATACCGAACGCAAACAATACCGACGATTTTTTTGAGATTCTAACTAACTTTCCGACCCGAAACACGGAGCGAAAAGGAACACGTCCGAACCCGATGGCGGGAAAAAAAACAATCTAAGATGGAGTCGACGCCCATGCGCAATGGAGCCGAAATGGGAGGAGTCCCTCGATCTCGTGACTCGAAAAGACTTCTTCGAAGAAAAACAACTTGTAACACTCCGAGCCCAACACCAGATGGCGGGATGTGCACAGCATGTGTATCTGCAGCTACACATGCCACCGAACATATATATATATATTTATTAATACATATGTACAAGTGTTTGTTTAACTTAAACGGCTACAGGCATCTGGGGAGGTGGGAGGGTGCATGTGATTCTGCAGCAGAACCTGCCACGAACAGATGTACACTGGGTAAGTGACATTTTCCGTTCAATGGCATGTGTAGCTGCAGATACACATGCTATACATAGACTAGAAAGCAGTTATTCCTCCCATAAATGTGGTGGTTAGCCTGTAGGAGTTGAAGTTGTTTGAAATAATGTTCTTAGTACAGCTTGACCTACTGGGGCTTGCTGTGCTGCTAAAACATCTACACAATAATGTTTAGTAAATGTATGTGGTGTTGACCAAGTAGCTGCTTTACATATTTCAGCCATTGGTATATTTCCTAAGAAGGCCACTGTAGCACCTTTTTTCCTTGTGGAATGTGCTTTAGGAGCAACTAAGAGTTGTCTTCTAGCTTTAAGGTAACATGTTTGGATGCATTTTACTATCCATCTTGCTAAACCTTGTTTTGAAATGGGGTTACCAGTATGAGGTTTTTGAAAAGCTACAAATAGCTGTTTAGTTTTCCTGAATGATTTTGTTCTATCTATGTAGTACATTAGAGACCTTTTAATGTCTAATGCATGTAGAGCTCTTTCTGCCACAGAATCTGGCTGTGGGAGGAAGACTGGTAGTTCCACTGTTTGATTGAAATGAAAAGGTGATCCTACTTTATGAAGAAATGTAGGGTTAGTTCGTAGTACGACTATGTTTGTGTACTTTTATGAACAGTTCTTCAATAGTCAAAGCTTGAATTTCACTAACTCTTCGCAATGATGTAATTGCGACTAATAAGGCAACCTTACCTGTTAAGAATTGCATTTGACATGAGTGCATAGGTTGAAATGGTGGGCCCATAAGTCGCGTAAGCACTATGTTTAAATTCTACGAAGGAACTGGTGGTGTTCTGGGTGGAATGATGCGTTTTAAGCCTTCCATGAAGGCTTTGATAACAGGTACTCTAAATAAAGAGCTGTGCTGTATATTTTGCAAATATGTGGAAATTGCAGTGAGATGGATTTTTATGGAAGAGAATGCTAAAATTGATTTTTGCAAATGAAATAAATAGCATACAATATCTTGTATTGATGCTGAAAGAGGGGCAATTTGTTTAGATTGACAGTAATATACACTTTTGTTCCATTTGTTGGCATGGCACTGTCTGGTAGTGGCTTTTATTGCTTGCTTTATTTCCATACATTCAGTTGGTAGTCGTAAATACCCAAATTCTAGGACTTCAGGAGCCAAATCGCTAGATTGAGTGTATTGGGATTTGGGTGCCTGATCTGCCCTTTATTTTTGGTCAACAGATCTGGTCTGTTTGGGAGTTTGGAGTGTGGTACTACTGACAGGTCTAGTATTGTTGTGTACCACGGCTGACGTGACCACGTTGAGTATCAGATTGACCGTGTTTTGACAGAATTTGTTGACTAGAAATGGAATGAGTGGGAAAGGGGGAAAAGCATAAGAAAATATCCCTGACCAATTGATCCATAGAGCATTACCCTTGGATAAGGGAGGTGGGTATCTGGATGCGAAGTTTTTGGCAATTTGCGTTTTCGCTGGTGGCAAACAGATCTATGTCTGGTGTTCCCCATTGTTAAAGTATTTTTAAAGTACTTGAGGGTGAATCTCCCACTTGTGTCTCTGTTGATGATTTCTGCTGATAACATCTGCTAATTGGTTGTGTATCCCTGGAATGTATTGTGCTACCTGGTGAATTTGGTTGTGTATTGCCCATTTCCAAATTTTTTGAGTTAGGAGGGAGAGTTGGGACGAATGTGTCCCTCCTTGTTTGTTTAGGTAATACATGGTGGTCATGTTGTCTGTTTTGATCAGGACATTCCTGTGAATAAGGAGAGGCTGAAAAGCTTTGAGTGCTAGGAAGACAGCTAACAGCTTTAAGTGATTTATGTGTAGCTGTTTGTGTTGGGCATCCCATTGTCCTTGAATGTTGTGATTGTTGAGGTGAGCTCCCCAGCCAATCATTGATGCGTCTGTTGTAATTATGGTCTGAGGTACAGGGTCTTCAAATGGTCGCCCTCTGTTTAGATTTGTGGAATTCCACCACTGAAGGGACATGCATGTTTGGCGGACTATCAACAGTAGATCTTGAAGTTGACCCTTTGTTTGTGACCATTGTTGTGCAACGCACTGTTGCAAGGGCTGCATGTTTAGTCTTACATGTGGAACAATTGCAATACATGATGCCATCATACCTAATACTTTCATGACAAATTTGACTGTGTACTGTTGACCTGTCTGTATTTGTGCTAATATATTGTGGAATGCTTGTATTCTCTGTGTATTTGGACTTACAAGCGCTTTTTGAGTATTTAGGAGTGCCCCTAAATACGGTCGTATTTGCGCAGGCTGTAGTTGTGACTTTTGGTAGTTTATTGAGAACCCTAGCGTGTGCAGGGTTTGTATTACATAATGCGCATGGTTTTGACACTTAGTATGACTGTGATTTTATTAGCCAATCGTCTAGATATGGAAAGACATGTATGTGTTGTCTTCTTAGGTAGACTGCAACTACCGCTAGGCACTTTGTGAATACCCTTGGAGCCGTAGTTATTCCAAAGGGTAACACTTTGAACCGATAGTGCTTTCCTTGAATGACAAACCTGAGATATTTTCTGTGCGCAGGATGGATGGGTATATGAAAATACACATCTTTGATGTCTAATGCTGCCATGAAATCGTGTTGCTGAAGTAATGGGATAACATCCTGTACGGTTACCATATGAAAGTGTTCTGACAGGATGTAAAGATTGAGGGTTCTCAGATCTAACATTGGCCTTAGGGTGCCATCCTTTTTGGGAATGAGGAAATACAGTAAGTAAACTCCCGTCCCTACTTGATTTTGTGGCACGGCTTCTATTGCTTGTTTGAGTAATGGAGATTTGACTTCTTCCCGTAACAGAGTGATACGGTCTGTGGATAGCCTGTGTGGTTTTGATGGAATGTTTGGTGGAATTTGTATCAATTCCCGTCAATAGCCTTTGCGGATAATTGATAATACCCAGTTGTCTGTGGTAATGTTTAGCCAATGTTTGTGGAACTTTTGCAGTTTTCCCCCAACAGGGGAGGTGTGGATTGGAAAGGAATGGCACAAGTCAGTTTACTTTGTTGTGAGGCTTGTTTTGGTGTTTGATATTTTCCCCTGCCTCTGGGGTACTGGCCTCTATGTGCTTTTGAAACCACCTCGTTGGTATTGAGTTGGTAGGCCGGCTTTGACTGTGATGTAGAGGCCTCCACAGTTTGGGCTCTAAATACACCTCTAAACCGGGGTTTACAAAAGGATCCCCTGTACTGTGTGGTGTGTAGTGCACCCATGGCTTTTGCGGTGTCTGAATCCTTCCGCATTTCTTCTATAGCAGTGTCCACCTCTGGGCCGAAAAGCTGTTTTTGGTTCAATGGCATACTCAACACTGCCTGTTGGATTTCAGGTTTAAATCCTGAGGACCTAAGCCATGCATGTCTCCTCATGGTTACAGCAGTGTTGATGCTTCTTGCTGCGGTATCTGTAGAGTCTAGGGCTGACCTAATTTGATTGATAGTGATGGCTTGCCCTTTCTCCACTATCTGCTGTGCCCTCTTTTGCTGTTCTTTGGGGAGATGCTGGATTATATCTTTCATCTCGTCCCAATGGGCCTGTCATATCTATCCAACAACACCTGTGAGTTGGCAGTTCTCCATTGGTTGGCTGCCTGAGATGCCACCCTCTTCCCTGCAGCATCAAACTTCCTACTCTCTTTGTCTGGTGGGGGTGCATCACCTGACTGCGAGTTTGCCCTCTTCCTGGCAGCGCTTACCACTACTGAGTCTGGAGGTAGTTGCTGGGTAATATAGACTAGATCGGAAGGAGGTGGCTTATATTTCTTCTCCACTCTAGGACTAATTATCCTTGCCTTTATAGGCTCGCTAAATATCTGGTCAGCATGTTTTAGCATGCCTGGGAGCATAGGAAGCAACTGATATGTTGCATGCGTGGAGGAGAGTGTATTAAATAAGAAATCATCCTCTAATGGCTCAGTATGCATGGTGACATTATATGTTGCCGCCCTAACTAGCACCTGAATGTAGCCTGTACTATCCTCTGGTGGTGAAGGCTTAGAGAGATAGCAATCTGGGTTATTGTCTGGATCATAAAGATGCCATGAATCCACATTGTCCTGCTGCGAATCAAATGAGTGTGATGGTGACTGCATAGGTGTAGGACTGGTAGGAAGAGAGATATGTAGATGTGGGGAGTGAGGCGGAGACTGAGGAGGAGAAAATTGAGGAGGTGGAGGTCTCTTCTTTTTTTCTGGCGGCTTTCGGGTTGAGCCATGGCCTTCTGGTAGTGGCGTCCCCAAGGCCTTATGTTTGGGCTTAGATGACACAGGGGCAGGCGTACTCATGTGCTGTCCTGCTGCGACTGGTCTGTCCTCCTCAGAATCCTGGTCGGAGTCGGATCCTCGAACGGAGACTGCGGTCTGCATGATTTCTTCCTATTCGATGTCGAGATGTTCGGTGCTTTTTGATGCTATCTCGAGTCTCTGTGCTCTTCTGTCCCGGAGTGTCTTTTTCGACTGGAAGGATCTGCAGGCCTCGCAATTTTCTTCCCGATGGTCGGGGGAAAGGCAGAGATTACAGACGAGGTGTTGGTCTGTATAAGGAATTTTTGCATGCCACAGAGGACAGAATTGGAATGGAGTCTGATCCATTAGGCTTCCACGTGGTCAGCCCGACCAGGCCCGAGTTGGGCGTGCACGCCCCGAAGGGCGAGTAAAGATGTTTGTTCCGACGGTACCGAAGTGTCGATCGAAGGTGGAACGCGATCGAAACAATACAGACGAGAAATTAAGAGTTTTCAAGCTTTTCCAAATCGAACTATCGGTGCGAAAGGAAACACGTCCGAACCCAATGGCGGAAAGAAAACAATCTAACATGGAGCCGAAGAGGAGGAGTCACTCAATCCCATGACTCGAAAACACTTCTTCAAAGAAAAACAACTTGTAACACTCCGAGCCAAACACTAGATGGCAGACGTATGCATAGCATGTGTATCTGCAGTTACACATGCCATCGAACACTCCTGTTCTGTGTTGGGACTGTGGAACTAATTCTATTGCTTGTTTGAACAGTAGAGATTATACCTCTTGTTTTAACAGAACTATATGTTCGGGGGACAACTTGTGATATCTTGGCGGAATGTTTGGAGGCGTGGTTATCAATTCTAGGCAATAGCCATTGCGGATAATTGATAATACCCAGTTGTCTGTGGTGATATTTTGCCAATGAGAGTGGAACCGCTGTAGTCTCCCCACCACAGGAGATGTGTGGAGTGGAAGGCAGGGAAGGAAGTCACTGTTTAGGTTGTTGTTTGTTTAGAGGTTTGGAATTCACCTCTATTTCTAAAGTATTGACCTCTATATGATCCTCTAAACCCACCTAGTTGATATTGGGTTTATTGTGGTTGCTTTGTTTGGGAGGTGGAAGCCTCTGAGTATTGTGGTTTAAAACCTCCTCGAAACTGTGGCCTGCGAAATGAACCTCTAATGGAGTGGTGTGCAAAGCGCCCATTGCTTTCACAGTATCGGAGTCCTTTCTCAGTTTTTCAATAGTGGTGTCCACTTCTGGGCCAAAGAGGTGCTTTTTATCAAAAGGCATTTTAAGTACAGCCTGTTGAATTTCTGGTTTAAAACCCAGAGGAGCGCAGCCATGCATGTCTTCTGATTGTGATGGCAGTGTTTATGCTCCTTGCAGCTGTATCAGCAGCACCAAGGGCAGATCTTATTTGATTATTACTAATCACTTGCCCCTCTTCTACTACTCGCTGTGCCCTCTTCTGGTGCTCTTTTGGGAGATGCTGTATAATATCCTGCATTTCATCCCAATGGCCCCTATCATAGCAGGCTAGAAGTGCCTGAGAATTTGCAAATCTCCACTGATTTGCTGCCTGTGTACCAACTCCTTTTCCTGCTGCGTAAAATGTTGTGCTCTCCTTATCAGGAGGAAGTGGATCTCCTGAATACTGGTTATTTGTCATGTTTCTTGCTGCACTGACTACCACTGAATCTGGAGGGACCTAGTGAGTAATGTAATCTGGGTCAGAGGGTGCAGGATTATACTTTTTTTTTTAAATAGATTCTGTTTGATAATCCTAGATTTTACAGGCTCGCAAAAAATTTGGTCTGTGTGTTTTACCATGCCTGGTAACATTGGGAGACACTGGTACTTGGAATGTGTAGAAGATAGTGTATTAAATAAGAAATCTTCTTCCAATGGCTCTGAATGCCTGGTTAACCCATGACAAGCTGCTGCCCTGGATATGACCTGGTTGTATGCAGTGGCTGGTGGAGATGGTTTTGATGGGTAAGTATCTGAGTCATTATCTGGGATGGGATCAGGGTCATAAATATCCCATGGGTCTGCTATATCTCCCTGTGTACATTATGAATGTGTTGGAGAAGGCTTTGATGGTGGGCTGCTGTGAGGTGAGACAGATAATTGTAGAGAATGAGGAGAAGTATGAAGAGGTATGGCTTCTCCTTTTGTTTTTGCACCTTTGCTGGTGGCTGCACAGAGTCCAGTCCCTCTTGGAAAGACAAGCTTTCTTTTTGGTTTTAAAGAGGTGCAGTGACAATTCTTCCGGTCTCTTTATGTATGTGTATTCTGGATTGTCTCTCATCCATGATTTGTACAATGGGCTCAATGTCAGGCTCTTTCTCACAGGTTTTATGTGTTTTTCTCAATTTTTTTTAAAATTTCTTGTTCCTCTGTATGTGAGGATTTTTTTGGGTCCGAAGTTTGTTGGTTTTCAGTCCCGAAAAGGTAGTGGAAGGTCTCGGCACTGAAGCAGACTGACGAATTTTCGACTCCGAAGAATGGGCTTTTTTACTGGAATCCAAAATGGAGCCTTTGGCAGATTTACTTCGGCGCCGACCCTAAAGGACTGTTGCCGACAGTCTTTTTTCGGGCCGAACCATGGCCTTGCGGCAGTGGTGTACCCAAGGCCTTTAAATGTCTTTTGTGCAGGGGTGTAGGGGCAGACGTACTCATACTGTCCTCTGTTTCCTGTTCGGAGTCTGTGTCTCGGATGGAGACTGCTGTCTGCGCCTGCTCTTCTTTAGCGACGTTGAGATGTTCACTGCTTTAAACGCCATTTCGAGTCTTCTAGCTCTGAGATCTCAAGAGTCTTCTTTGAACGAAATGATCAACAGGCCTCACAATTTCCCTCCCGATGGTCTGGAGAAAGGCACAAATAACAAACCAAGTGCTTGTCTGTATAGGGGTACTTTGCGTGACACTGAGGGCAGAATCGGAATGGAGTCAGATCCATCAGGCTTTCCACGCGGTAGGCCCGAATAGGTCCGAGTTGGGCGCATGCGCACCTAAGGGCGAAAAAAAAGGGTTTGACAGTACTCCTGGTTCGATGCTAGATGATCCAGATCGAAACAAAACCTACAAATAAGAAGGTTTTCCGAATCGAAATCTCAGAGCGAGAGGAAACACGTCTGAACCCGACGGCGGAAAGAAAACAATCTAACAATGGAATCGATGCCCATGCGCAATGGGACCATGAGGAGGAGTCACTCGATCCCGTGACTCTAAAAAGACTTCTTCGAAGAAAAACAACTTTTAACACTCCGAGCCCAACACTAGATGTCGGAAGGGATATGCATAGCATGTGTATCTTCAGCTACACATGCCATCGAACATATATAAATATGCGCTTTGGGGTCGCCACGTGTGGGCGATAGTATTAAGTGCTTATGACTATTGATAAGGATCCCCTGGAAGAGAAGGGTCATTAACACAGAGGTCTGATGAAATTCCTACTAGCACCTTTCCTTCAAGTGACATTCATATCAGTTTGTGGTTTAACGTTTTGACCCATTTCAGAAAAACAATAAAAACATTTGGTGGGGAAGAATGCATTAGCAAAACCAACTGGTCACACACTAAATCTGTTGGGCTTGTTTTGTACCCAAATGTGTCCACCAGGCAAGCCCACACCCACGACAGTGGTCATCTTGGCATGATTTCTCTACAACCAAACCAAAAATCAATCCAAGATGGATCCTGAGAAAGTGCATGCATGGCGGACATGTTGAAATATCTTTGAATGATTTGAGAAAAATCATTTTAAGGCGGCCACCTGATATTTATGTGCATAAGCAGTGGTCACATTGCAATGATTTGTCTTTAAGCAAAAGAGTATAATTTCAACATGGTCAATGAACAGGAGTGCACAGGTATCCATCTTGGAATGATTTAAAACATATTGAAGGATGGCTGCTAGCCATTACAGCAGTGGGCAGTAGTTGGACTCTAAGGGTAGGCTGAAGGTGAGCAAGCACTGGGGGAGCAAAAAAACAAAATGGGGGGGGGGGGATATCATTAAAGGAAGGTGGGGAGCAGGAAGAGACAGTGATAGCAGAAATAATCATTTAACTTCACTAACAATGTTTCTGCTGGATACATAATCTTCCTGCACAATCCTGACCTAATTAGCACCATTTCTAGGCTTCAAGCTTGTCTGGAAAACCTTACCTAGCAGTTAAGCTCTAGACACAACTCCTCCGACAGTGATAACATCAGTAGAATATAACAGTTACCAACTAGTGTGCTGGCATCAGTTATGGAAAGATTTTGCCACATCCATTGAGGCATGCGGAGAAGAACCGCAAGAGCTGTGATAGCATCAAATACAGCATGCAGCACATGTGCATCACTTGAGAACTTATTAATCACAGCAGTGACTCACTGGGGTGGAAGGAGGATGGGGAGCCATCTGCAAAATGATTATGTATCCACCAGAAATATTATTACCGAAGGAACGTTACCCTTTCTTCTGATGAACACATCATATTAACAGATTTATTCCAAAGTAGCACAAACTGTGGGATTGAGTAGTGGGCTTGCTTAGTGCCTATTCTCAAGGAAGACGTGCAACAAAGGTGAGGAAATGTAGCAGTCACTGCTTCCCTGAGACTTTAGGCAGTAGTGCCTGGCATACGTATGCAGGGATTACCATGCAGTCAGAGGTGGACAACTGGGACACCTCTGGAAAAAGCTGAAGAGGCAACATACAGGGTGTAATGACTAGAACTGCCCTCTAAAGGGTCTTTCTTGGCCATGGAGTAATGTATCTTAATAAAAAGAATGACTCAATGAGAAAATGTATTTTTAGAGCCAGATAAATTTACATAGTAACATCTACTTTATCTTGGTCTGTGCAGTCTAGATAGTAGGACACTGCACATCTTAGGTCCAGTCTATGCAGTTACTCCTCGCCCTTCGATAGACGTAGGGTACAAAATAAGGGTGAAGGGGTAATGGACTGCCCTCTAAGCTCACTGACCACCTTAATTTGGAAGGATGGGCAAATGCAGAGGACCAACTTATCCAGCTACAAAACCATAAAAGCTGGAAGAACTAACGGGGCCTGGAGTTCTCCAAATTTACAAACCGAACTAATTGCCACCAATAAAACTATTTACTGATTAATACGCGAAACTTGGCAACTGTGCATTGTCTGCCAGCAAAAAAGTTAAAACAAAATTCAAATCTCACAAAAAAAAACAATAAACCGAGTGGAATGAATAAAGGAAAGCAAACCTTTAAAAATATATATATATATATATATATATATATATATATATATATATATTTTGTAAAAGAGCTCCACTCAAAGTAATCTAATTAGTGAAGAATGAGTGTTAAGTCACAAGAAAGCAGGCAGGGCTGGCAGATAGCTCTAGAATATAATCACCATCAGGCTCAGGCTCAGGCTCAGGCTCAACGGAGCAAAGGGCAAAACAACTGCAAGACGTCAGACAGAGAAGATTTCAAAAGGACCAATGCCTTCCGACTAATACCACTGAACAAACCTGTTCCAGGGAGCTGTGAAGACTGATTTGGTAGCAGACTTTCTGGCTGCCAAGAGAACATCTAGGACATCCTTAGCAAGGCAAAAGGATTTTAAATGGCACCATACAACCAATATGCACACAGCCACAGCACCTGAGGCTTGGGATGAGGACTTGACCATCCAGCTCCAGAAACAACAACACAGAATGCAAAAGAGGAAGAGGTGGGTAATACTGACTGCAAACAAATCCTCTGTACCCAGTCTGGAAAATCAAGACTAGCTGCGCTTAATCCTCCTGGCTTACTGCAGAACTATCTTCAGAAGCAGAACTGGAGGGAAACCCATAAAGTAGGCCCTGAGATCATTAGATTTAACGCAATCATCCTCCAGGGATCTATTCAGATGTAAGAGTTATGACATAAAAATGAAGGCACTGCTTGTTCTCGGTCATGGCAAATACCCACGGAGAATATCGCTGCTGTCACTTCTGGGGACAGCTCCTACTTGTGATCTTCTAGATCTTCCACAATTCATAGTCATGGTGCAATAACTGCAAGTACTTTTGTAAAGATGTACAGGCTGTTGTCAGTCTGAACAGGATATCCACATACCAATAGTGATGGACTGTGAACAGAGCAGCACCTGTAGCAGTGGAAGTCTGGAATAGGTAAGTAAGTCTCCTGAATTCCAGGTATGCCAACAAATCTACTATATTCAAGGCATAAAAGACTCCCCCGAGAGGCCGGATCTTGAGCTTCTCCTGCCAAATTAAGATATTCAGAAGGATGAGGACTAGAATGGGCCCTAGGCCTTCTTTGTCTTGAGAAGCAAGAAGTAGAGGGACTGGCATGCCTTGCTGCTTTCTTTCAGAAGGACATTCTCTATTTCCCTTTGAGGGCCCCTTTTTTTTGGTCAGGAATGGACTTCTGCCTCTAGAATCAGGGAACATGCCAGACACCATCCCATGGAGGTCTGTCTGGAGAAGAGAATAATAAAGGAAAGGATGTAGCCCAGCAGATTAGCATGATGACCCAGCAATCAGTGCCTCCCAACTGGTAACAATAGGAGACAACCCTTACCTAAAGATGGTGTCTTGAGAGGTCAGAGTCAGAAGGGGTTGAAGGAGGAGATCTTGCTAACTACAGGGGTTGGATCTGCTTCTGGTGTCACTTAGATCTACTCCTGCCCTTAAAGGAGTGACAGTTGCAGGGACGTTTTCACTGGTTGATATGGGTGCTTCTGTCAAGACTGTACAGCTCTGGATTAGCTATGTCCGTGTTGTTGGTGGAACTGCCATGCAGTGACTATAGGCCTGGGCACAGGCCATAGTCCCTACTGTACTTTAGCTTTCTAAGGAGAAATCTGCCTTCTCTCCAAACTGCAGCTTGCCATCAATATGCATGTTAATGAACCCAGCCTGGCCATCTTCTGAAAATGAAGCAGAACAAATCCGAGCATGTTAAAAAAAAAAAACAGCAATGGTGCACACAGTGTTAAAGGAGACACTTCAAGATCGGTTTTGATGCATACAGTCCATCACTTACCAAGCTGATAATCACAAGCTTTGGACATTCAAATAAGGTTGCACATATTGGCCTAGAATCAGGTGGTATCAGCAGTGTTTAGAGGCACAGATAATATCTTAACCTTTCAACTACTCAGCCAGCGCCAAGGTTGGCTTTGTTCGTTAGTGTAGAAGAATAGATGGGTCAAACTTTGTCTCTGAGGAGCAACATCTAGATGCACTGGGGTCAAAGTTGTGCCAGTCTCCAAGCCAGGAGGAGCATGCTGTACTTAATAAGTGGCCCACAGGGTGGCACAGCTATCCAGAACAGAGCAAGCATACTGAGTCAGAAGACCTCAACATATGCAGGGTTGGCTGATGGACCCAGAAACTCTTGTCTCATGTTTAGTGCTGAGATCTTGCAAGGCACTGTAGTTAGTTCTGGTGAAAAGAAATAGGGACTATTTTGAAGATTGGAAAGGAGTATTAATATGGTGATAAACTTATGTGAAGATGCAATCATAAAATAGTTCCCCATGCACATTAATTCTCTTAAAGTCAGCAGTGGAAGGGAACAACTCATCCCATTAAAAAACAGACACCAAAATGCTCCATGGATAGGATAAACACAGGAATAGGGAGCAGGAAACTGAGATAGGCAAAGTCAATAAAGTGTGAGAAAAGGGCAGACACAATGCTGAATACACTCGTAATTGATACAATACATTTGACAACAGAATACTAGAGCAGCTGCAAGTAAGCCCTAAAGATGAGTTACAACACAGTGAAAAACCTGGAATAGAGATTGTGATTTTTTTCAACTGTAATGGTAGTGTGTCTTTTCTACAGTATATGATATCAATTACCTGTCCCTGATAAAGGCCAGCATCTTGCACAGTGCTGTCTGGTTTACTCAGCTGTTCAAAGGTGTTGCTCATGTATCTGTTCCATAGTCTGGTTTCCTTCTCCTTGGGAATATTAAAGAGATTTCGCATCTCTTTTTCAATCGTTTCTATTTTGAAAAAAAATTAAAGCATCTCATTAGTTTCAAGGTACAAGGCCATCAACGGCTACAGAAGTTAGTTTTCAACAACTACATGTATTATGTCTATCAGCAGGCCATCAATGCACCACCCAATTACACCCAAGCCCCAATCTCTAGACTTATTCATAGTTCTCAGCTAAGCAGTTAAGTGTCAACATCAGCAGAGGTTTTAATACAACACTGTAGTTTAACCTCTTAAATGCGGGCGTCGGCCACACACCCTCCCTGGTGCGGGTCACGACCAGTGGCCGACACCAGGAAGGGCATTAATAAATCCTCGGGTGCGTCGCACCCGAGGATTTTTTTTTTTTTTTTCCCCCCCGGGAGACACGGAAGCTACCGTGTCTCCCCCCGCCCCCCACCCGCCCCTTTGTGACGTCAGCGCGCCGCGAGGCGCGCTGACGTTGCAAAGGTGTTTTCCCCATGAAAGCAGGAAGCAGCCTTGCGGCCGCTTCCTGCTTTCATGGGGAAAACGGCCTTTTACACGTTCGGGAAGGCCTCGTAAGAAAGGGGAGAGTCTCCCCTTTCTTACGAGGCCTTCCTGAAAGTGTTTCCTGGCCCCCGATCGCAGCACAGCTGCGATCGGGGGCCAGCAAACACTTTCAGGAAGGCCTCGTAAGAAAGGGGAGACACTCCCCTTTCTTACGAGGCCTTCCTGAAAGTGTTTCCTGGCCCCCGGTCGCAGCTGTGCTGCGATCGGGGGCCAGGAAACACTTTCAGGTTTCCTGGCTCCCCCGATCACAGCACAGCTGCGATCGGGGGGGTCAGGAAACATTTTGAAAAGGCCTCGTAAGAAAGGGGAGACTCTCCCCTTTCTTACGAGGCCTTCTGAAACTGTTTCTGGCCCCCGATCGCAGCTGTGCTGCGATCGGGGGCCAGGAACAGTTTCAGAAGGCCTCGTAAGAAAGGGGAGAGTCTCCCCTTTCTTATGAGGCCTTCTGAAACGGTTTCCTGGCCCCCGATCGCAGCACAGCTGCGATCGGGGGCCAGGAAACCCCACTAGACACCAGGGATTTCACTTTTGGGGGGCGGCCCCCCCCCCCGGAAAACGGGCCGCCCCCCCCCGGCATAATTTTCCTTAAAAAATAAAAAGGTAGGTGCCCCCTGGGGAGGGGGGGGGGGCGCGATCGCGCCCCCCACCCCCCAGGGGATTTTTTTTTTTTTCAACAAAAAAAAAAATAATAACAAAAAATGAAATGACAGGGGGTCGCCCGTGGGCAGGGTGACCCCCTGTGGGGGCAATTTTTTTTTTAGATGTTGTAGGGTTTCCCTGGGGGCCATTTTGGCCCCCAAGGAAACCATACAACAACTAAAAAAAAATATATGTATATATCTATATATATATATCTATGTAGATAGATATATCTAGGTACATGGATATATCTATAGATATATCTATGTAGATATATATTTATATATATATATATATAGGTAGATCTGTATCAAAGAGATTTATAAAGCGCGCTACTCACCTGTGAGGGTCTCAAGGCGCTGGGGGGGGGGGGGTACGGGGGGGGAGGGAAAGGGGCTAGGAGGTTCACTGTTCAAAAAGCCAGGTTTTGAGGCCCTTCCTGAAAAGAAGTAGGTTTTGGGTCTTGCGAATGTGGGTTGTGAGTGCGTTCCATGTTTTGGGTGCAATGTAGGAGAAGGATCTGCCCCCGGTGGTGGTGTGTTTGATGCGGGGGTCAGAGGCGAGAGAGAGGTCAGCTGAACGGACGTTTCGTGTGGGGGTGTGGAAGGTGACTCTCGTTGAGGTAGGCAGGGCCTGTGTTGTGGAGTGATTTGTGTGTGAGGATGAGGATCTTGAAGGTGATCCTTTTGTCAATGGGGAGCCAGTGGAGGGATTTGAGGTGTGGAGAGATGTGTTCGTGTCGGTGGAGGTCGAGGATGAGTCGTGCTGCTGAGTTCTGGATGCGTGTAGTTTGCACTTGAGTTTTAGAGTGGTGCCGGCGTAGAGGGCGTTTCTGTAATCAAGCCTGCTGCTGATGAGTGCGTGAGTGACAGTTTTTCTGGTCTCTGTGGGGATCCATTTTAATGTTTTTCAGTATACGGAGTTTGTTGAAGCATGAGGAGGTAAGAGCGTTGATTTGTTGGGTCATAGAGAGGGAGGAGTCTAGGATGATGCTGAGGTTGCGTGCGTAGTTGGCGGGGGTGGGTGCAGGGCCTAGCGTGGTGGGCCACCATGGGGGGTCCCAGGTTTTTTTGGTGAGGGCCAAAGAGGATTATTTCGGTTTTGCTTGAGTTGAGTTTCAGGTGGTTGGCTGTCATATATACATCACTTTTGTCAATATGTGTGTGGTTTCCCTGGGGGGAAAAGGGTCCGACTTGTCTAGTGGCAGTTTTAGTGCCATAAAGAAGCGCAGAAGGTTTATATGCCTACTGCAAAGAGCACATCTGTATTTTATGTAAATAGCTGAGTACATTAGTAAAGTCTATGGAGAGATGAAGGGCACTTTTGCTGGGTGGTAATGAGGGAATCCGAGGAGGAGGGAGTGGGAGCACCAATAATGTTTGTTGGACTGGGCGCAGGAGGTGCTAAAGACTGTGACGAATGGTATGTGACAAGGTGTTTTTTGAGTGTCTTGAAAGTACGTGCTGATTGAGGGAAGAAGCGCAGGTAAGGTGGCCTCTACTGTTGCACGTATCTCACACACACCATCGATTTTGTGACTGTCTACGTAGGCTAGTGTTTTAGAGCAACAGTTTAGCCAATAGCAGAGATGGCATCTTGATGGATGACTGCTGCCTGCACTCGGGTTATAGAGGACCGCTCTGACATAGGATCAGAGACTGAGACATCAGATACTGAGACAGCATCTGAGGGATAGGACAATGGCGCAGACTCTGGGAGTGATTTTTCAGTCAGAGGAGTCCCATTCGAAAACTCCTCTTCCAGTACATTATGAGGGAGGTGATGAGGACAGTCCTGCTGTCCCTTCGCAAGCTGTTCGTGCAACTGGGTAATAGTGGGTTAGGCCAACCCAGAGAGCAGGTGAATGCGGCGGCAAGCAGAGAGAGAGTGCTCTCTTGGGAGCTCACCAATTTAGTTCAGCCCCAAATTCCACCACCCAAATCATATTGTGGAGACATCAAAATTGTCTATGGCAAAACAAACTGGTTTTGTAAGGCAGGCACCTGTGTTTTTGGTCCTGGATTCGGCGGCCATATAGAGAAACACACTAAACCCAAACATTTCTGGAAACTAGACATTCGGGGGAGTCCACAGAGGTGTGACTTGTGTGGATTCCCCAAAGTTTTCTTACCCAGAATACCCTGCAAAGCTGAAATGTTGAGAAAAAACTCTATTTTTCTCGCATTTCTGTCACACAAACTACAGGAATATGCTGGGATCCACAACATTCCTACCACCCAGTGACTCCTCACCTGTCCTGATAAAAACACTACCCCACTTGAGTGCCTACACCTAGTGCCTGTGTCAGGAATGGATCACCCCAGGGTCAACAGCTGCCTCACGTAAGGACCAACATTGACCGTTGTGTGATCTATTCCTGTCGCAGGCACCAGGCCTAACCACACAAGTGAGGTATCATATTTATCGGGAGACTTGGGGGAACGCTGGGTGGAAGGAAATTTGTGGCTCCCCTCAGATTCCAGAACTTTCTGTCACCGAAATGTGTGGAAAACGTGGTATTTTAGCCACATTTTGAGGTTTGCAAATGATTCTGGGTAACAGAACCTGGTCCGAGCCCCACAAGTCACCTCATCTTGGATTCCCCTGGGTTTCTAGTTTACAAAAATGTGCTGGTTTGCTAGGTTTCCCCAGGTGCCGGCTGAGCTAGAGGCCAAAATCCACAGGTAGGCACTGTTTTCTATGAAAAAATTTGATGTGTCCACGTTCTGTTTTGGGGCATTTCCTGTCGCGGGCGCTAGGCCTACCCACACAAGTGAGGTATCATTTTTATCGGGAGACTTAGGGGAACGCCGGGTGGAAGGAAATTTGTGGCTCCTCTCAGATTCCAGAACTTTCTGTCACCGAAATGTGAGGAAAACTTGTTTTTTTGGCCACTTTTTGAGGTTTGCAAAGGATTCTGGGTAACAGAACCTGGTCCGAGCCCCGCAAGTCACCCCTCCTTGGATTCCCCTAGGTCTCTAGTTTTCAGAAATGCACAGGTTTGGTAGGTTTCCCTATGTGCCGGCTGAGCTAGAGGCCAAAATCTACAGGTAGGCACTTCTCAAAAAACACCTCTGTTTTCTTCCAAAAATTTGGATGTGTCCACGTTGCGCTTTGGGGCGTTTCCTGTCGCGGGCGCTAGGCCTACCCACACAAGTGAGGTATCATTTTTATCGGGAGACTTGGGGGAACGCCGGGTGGAAGGAAATTTGTGGCTCCTCTCAGATTCCAGAACTTTCTGTCACCGAAATCTGAGGAAAACTTGTTTTTTTAGCCACTTTTTGAGGTTTGCAAAGGATTCTGGGTAACAGAACCTGGTCCGAGCCCCGCGAGTCACCCCTCCTAGGATTGCCCTAGGTCTCTAGTTTTCAGAAATGCACAGGTTTGGTAGGTTTCCCTAGGTGCCGGCTGAGCTAGAGGCCAAAATCTACAGGTAGGCACTTCTCAAAAAACACCTCTGTTTTCTTCCAAAAATTTTTATGTGTCCACGTTGCGCTTTGGGGCGTTTCCTGTCGCGGGCGCTAGGCCTACCCACACAAGTGAGGTATCATTTTTATCGGGAGACTTGGGGGAACGCCAGGTGGAAAGAAATTTGTGGCTCCTCTCAGATTCCAGAACTTTCTGTCACCGAAATGTGAGGAAAACTTGTTTTTTTAGCCACTTTTTGAGGTTTGCAAAGGATTCTGGGTAACAGAACCTGGTCCGAGCCCCGCAAGTCACCCCTCCTTGGATTCCCCTAGGTCTCTAGTTTTCAGAAATGCACAGGTTTGGTAGGTTTCCCTATGTGCCGGCTGAGCTAGAGGCCAAAATCTACAGGTAGGCACTTTGGAAAAAACAGCTGTGTTTTCTATAAAAAAAATAGGAAGTGTCCATGTTGTGTTTTGGGGCATTTCCTGTCGCGGGCACTAGGCCTACCCACACAAGTGAGGTATCATTTTTATCGGGAGACTTGGGGGAACACAGAATAGCAAAACAAGTGTTATTGCCCCTTATCTTTCTCTACATTTTTTCCTTCCAAATATAAGAGAGTGTGTAAAAAAGACGTCTATTTGAGAAATGCCCTGCAATTCACATGCTAGTATGGGCACCTCGGAATTCAGCGATGTGCAAATAACCACTGCTCCTCAAAACCTTATCTTGATCCCATTTTGGAAATGCAAAGGTTTTCTTGATACCTCTTTTTCACTCTTCATATTTCAGCAAATGAATTGCTGTATACCCAGTATAGAATGAAAACCAACTGCAGGGTGCAGCTTATTTATTGGCTCTGGGTACCTAGGGTTCTTGATGAACCTACAAGCCCTTTATATCCCCGCAACCAGAAGAGTCCAGCAGACAAAACGGTATATTGCTTTCAGAAATCTGACATCGCAGGAAAAAGTTACAGAGTAAAACATAGAAAAATGGCTGTTGTTTTCAGCTCAATTTCAATATTTTTTTATTTCAGCTGTTATTTTCTGTAGGAAAACCTTGTAGGATCTACACAAATGACCCCTTGCTGAATTCAGAATTTTGTCTAGTTTTCAGAAATGTTTAGCATTCCGGGATCCAGCATTGGTTTCACACCCATTCCTGTCACTAACTGGAAGGAGGCTGAAAGCACCAAATATAGTAGAAATGGGGTATGTCCCAGTAAAATGCCAAATTTGTGTTGAAAAATTCGGTTTTCTGATTCAAGTCTGCCCGTTCCTGAAAGGTGGGAAGATAGTGATTTCAGCACCAGAAACCCTTGGTTGATGGCATTTTCAGGGAAAAAACCACAAGCCTTCTTCGGCAGCCCTTTTTCCCCATTTTTTTGGAAAAAACAAAATTTTCACTGTATTTTGGCTATTTTCTTGGTCTCCTCCAGGGGAAACCACCAACTCTGGGTACCATTAGAATCCCTAGGATGTTGGAAAAAAAGGACGCAAATTTGGCGTGGTTAGCTTATGTGGACAAAAAGTTATGAAGCCCTAAGCGCGAACTACCCCAAATAGCCAAAAAAGGGCTCAGCACTGGGGGGGGGGAAAGGCCCAGCAGCTAAGGGGTTAAAAGCATATGTTATGAGAAAATGTTTTTTTTTTTCTTTCTTTTTTTTTTGTCCTCATACAACCCAGCCGCCAGGTCTTTCTTCGGTTTGATATCAAACCATGCTCTGGCCCGGGAAGGACCCAGAGGCCTCCTTCTTTCTCTCTCACCAAACCTCCTCACTATGTCAGAGACCGCAGGGAGGTAAACATCGGACAAAACGTCTATGCATTTACCACCAGCGCATCCAACCAAGCTTTATAAAGGCAACCAAAATTTCTTTGCCCTTGTGATACCCATTACCGTATCCATTTTAAATACATACTCCACTTGATCCAACCATTCTTTATACAAGGGAATATCACTACCCACCCATTTCCTACAGATTTCTCTTCTAGCTAATAAAACTGCATAAAATACCCACTTCTGCATATCTGCCCTTAACTTTGTTACCTGCTCCGATCTGCCAAACATAACTAATAATGAGGTAATCTCGATCTCAACCTCCAATACTTCCAAAATAGTATGTCTCACTGCGTCCCAAAAAAATTGAATCACCGAACACTCAAAAACATATGAACGTCCGACGTTTTTTCCAACCCACACTTTCCACATTTAATCACCTCCCCTTTCACCATCATGGACAATCTGTATGGAGAAAAAAAAACTATGTAATGTAAATATATGATTCCGTCTAAACGGAGCAGGTCTCACCACTTGATATAGCGTACGCATAGACATCTCCCAAGCCTCCTGCAACTGTAACTCCGGGAAAACATCACCCCAGAGTTCTTTAGGCAGATTAAATTCACCGTCCGTTGCCTCTAGCAACTCCCAATACCATGATGCCACGACTTTTTTTGGGAGGGGGTCTACCAAAATTGTATCCTCTATATGGGACTGCCAACCGCATCTCTTATTATCCTTAGCTATCCACCCTTTCAATTGGAGATATTTTTACCTCGACAAAGCCCCGCCTATCTTCTGCGACATTTCCTCCCAAGACAGCAAGACTCCTTCCTTTACTAACTCTCCCCAGTATTTAAAACCTGCCTTTTTAACTGGGGTGGCCAAAACATCCTTCAAACACTCTGGGGTGCCTGGCGAGTCCCTAATAGGTGACCATTTGCTATAATGATCAATCCTCACCAGGGACCTAACAGTAAACCATAATTGGGCAGCATCCCTCAAAAGTTTCAACGTAATTTTTTTTTTTTAAACGTGAGATCCCCGAATTTGAACAAATAATGATTCAACCCTTCCTTTACTTGCGCTGACATAGCCTTAAACATACAACCCAGATCTGTTGTATCTAGAACCGAGCCCAAAATCCTAACATTCTTTTATTTTTTATAATCACATTTTTATTGTTTTGAAAAAGGTACAAATTAGGACAAACAAATAACTAGCAAAACTTGATCTCTTTCACACCGGTTGAACAATAAATTCTGATCTGATCTTTCAATGCTTCAGACAACTGTAAGAAATCACTTCATCACATTTTGCCAGGGTAAAAACAAGGAAGGAAGAACGAGGGTATACATATATTCTACGCCCCATATCTTAGCTTAGGAGTCCCACCCATTTCCCCCATATTCTTTCATACTTGTGAGGGCATCCCCTTGATTCATACACCACTTTTTCTTGGGCTGCACACCAGTCCACCCCTGTCCTCCATTTCTGAAGAGAAGGACCTTTGATATTCTTCCATGCGGCTGCTATAGCTCTTGATTTATCCCCTTCCAGAACCTCTGGATCACTGGGCAGGACCATATCATGTAATAAAAGTCAGCTTTGTCTTCCTTGCATCTTGGGCATCGACCAGAGTCAAGGGCACCCATTTTGTACATTCTGTCTGGAGTTAGATATGCTTTGTGTAGATAGAAGAATTGTGTCACCCTTAACCTCGTCGACATTACCAGCATTCGGGGGGGCATCAGTGCCTCCACCCAGTCTTCCTCTTCAAGGGGACCCACCCATTTCTCCCAACCTTTCTTGAGATGATCCAGATCCCCTGGAGCATTTGAGATCAGCATTCTATAGATTTGAGAGACCCCCTTCCTCCCCAGATTGCCCATTATTGTTTTGGCTTCTACCGGGTTGAACTCTGGTATATGGGATATTTCTTTCAAGTGCTTAGTGAGGGCATGTCGGAGCTGGAGATATTTAAAGAATTGTTTCGGGGATAGTTGGAATTCTTGCTGCATTTCATCAAAGGATTTCATCAAGCTTCCTTTCCATACGTCCCCAACCAAGGATATTCCCAGTGTGTCCCAATTCCCGAACCCCTCCAACCCGGCCGTCTCTCTCAGCCATCTGCCATGCCACAGCGGTGTTTGCCGAGTGATCACTTTGCTCCAACCGGTATGTCTCAGAGCCGCTCTCCATGCCAAAAATACCGCTCTGGTGATGGGCTCTAGATTCAAGGGGATTGGAGCCCCATATAGCACATCCAGGATATGGGGATATCCCAAGGCGTCTAATTCCACCTGATATGCTTGATCTGACCAGCCTCCGTTGAACCAGTCATGTACCACCAGGAGCTGTGTTGCCAGGTAATACAGGTATGGGTCAACCATGCCCAACCCCCCGTCATATATGTCTCTTCGGCAGTTCCGGGTTGCTACTTTATGTCTCGCTCCCCCCCATGTAAAGGAGGTGGTGATTCCGTCCAGTTTTTTAAACCACGAGCGTGGAATGTTAAATGGTAAGTTCTGGACCACGTATAAGAGGCGAGGTAGGATCATCATTTTGTACACGGCAATACGGCCCAGAATATTCAGCGGTAGAGACTGCCAATGCCTAAGGTCTTCCCGTATACGAGACATCAGTGGATTTAGATTCAGGGACCAGGACAACTCAGGGAGCAGTGCGACCCATATCCCCAAGTATTTAAAACTTAGCCGACACAGTGGAACCGTCTTCTGCCAGTCAAAGCAGTCTCTTGACTGCGTCAATGGGACCAGCACCGATTTGGACGGGTTCATTTTGAGCCCCGAGATCTCTTCGAAGTGTCGCAGTAACTGGAAGCTCCGGGGTCCGGTCACTCCCGGGTTCGCCATGTACAGCAGGATATCATCTGCGTATAAGGCCACTCAATCTTCATAAGAGGGGCCCCATCTCCAACCCTGGTAAATCGGATCATCACTCAACATTCTCGCCAAAGGCTCAATGGCCAGAGCAAAGAGGAGAGGGGAGGGGAGGGGAGAGGGGGCATCCCTGTCTCGTTCCCCGCTGTATCGGAAAGTCCGAGGACAAAACTCCATTGACCCGCACCCGCGCCATGGGTCTGGTATACAGGGCCTGGACCAGTCTACGAAATCGTGGCCCAAAGCCTGCCCGTCGGAGTACCGCGAAAAGGAATTCCCAGTTCACTGAGTCAAATGCCTTTTCAAAATCGATGAATAGGAGAGCTAGTTGCTGGGGTAAACGGTGACGTCCTGCAAGAGCCACTTGGAGCCTTCGAATACAATGGCGTGTGCTACGTCCGGTCATGAAGCCGCATTGGTCAGGGTGCACCAGTAAGGGCATCACCCTTTTAAGGCGGGAGGCCAACATTGTGGCATAGATCTTTATTTCACTATTTATGAGAGATATGGGTCTGTAGCCTGCGCAGGAGAGGGAGGGGGGTTGGGTCTTAGGCAAAACAACTATGGTGGCAATGTCTAGACCATCCGGAAAGAAGCCCTTTTGGTCCACCTCGGCATAGAGATTCATTAGATGGGGGACCAGCTCTTCCCTAAATCTTTTATAGTATTCTGGGGGAAACCCATCGGGTCCTGGAGTTTTCCCCACCCCCATTGCCGCTATGGCCTCGCTAATTTCCGCTTCCGTGAACTGTTCCTCCAGAGCCCGTATGTCCACCGTAGACAGAGCCGGGAATGACCTGACCCCCAAGGATCCGTCTGGAGAGTCCCCAACCTCTGAACTTGTGGCTCGGTATAGGGTCTTATAGTATTTGGCGAATGTTTCGGCCACCTCCTGGAGCTCCACCACTCGCTCTCCCCGTTCATTGTCTATCTCAGGGACGATTCAGGGAGCCTGTTGTTGGGAAACCAACCAATACAGTAATTTCCCTGTTTTATTAACCCAACCGTATACTCGAGCCGTAGAGGCCCGCCACATGTGTTTTGCCGTTTCTAGGGATAGACTGCGTATTTCTTCTTGAATCAACAAGAGGTTTCTGGTTATTTGTTTGTCTGAGTGAGATTCCTGTTCTCTCTCAAGAAGAGTGGCACGAGCCTCCAGTTGTATGATTCTGGAGTTGCGGGCGTGTTCCCGAGCACGGATCAGACCTTTGGCTATCCCTCTCATTACTACCTTACTTGCAGCCCATAGGATTCCTGGTGATCTCACCGAGCCCTCATTAGTGATGAAGTAGTCACGCAACTACACCCTTAAACTATCTACCACTTCCTCCTCTTGCAAATGCCATGTGTTTAGTCTCCATATGGGGCGGATCAGCGGGTCAGCCAGGCCCATCCTAAGCCGAACCGGCGCGTGGTCCGAGATCCCACGCGGTAGGATCTCGATGTGAGTGAGGTGTCCACAATCCCTGACTGATACAAATACCAAGTCTATTCTGGACTGTGTGTTGTGGGCTGCCGACCTATGCGTGAATTGTTTGCTTCTCGGGTGCCACACCCTCCAAGCATCGCAGAGCCCTGTTGATGCCATCCATCCTTCCAGACTATTGGACAGTGCCTGTCTATGTGTAGAAGGTCCCCCGCTTGTATCTAGATCTGGGTTTGGGACTGCGTTGAAATCGCCCCCTATTACCGTTTTCCCGGGGGGTAATTCTGCTAGTAACCTTGTCAAATCTTCTAGAGTTTTACGCACCAAGTTTGGGGGAGCATAAGCGCTCACAATATTCATTGTCTGGCCTTCTACCAAGCCTGAGATTGCCATGTACCTCCCCAGCGGGTCTCTCCATTCTTGTCTCACCACCAGGGGTAGGGAGTGATGTAGCAGTACAGCAACCCCCCTTGAGCCTCTTGTAAACCCTGCATGGAATACCCTGTCAAATCCCTTGCGGGCTAAGAAGGTGCACTGGTTCCCCAAGAGGTGTGTTTCCTGCATCAGAAGTATGTTAGGTTTGTGTCTATGAATGTAGGTGAGTACTGCTGATCTCTTAATCTTGTCAAGGAGCCCGTTGACGTTCCACGATATTATGTGAGTCATCCCCATTCTTTCCCTCTCATCCATCCCCGCCCCAGCCCCCGCAGCCTCTCCCCTGGATCCTTCCAATCCTTTCTGTGTCTGAGTGTCCTATCACTATTGTTCCCTGCCGGTATTAGAGACCCTAAACCTACATTGACTATTTCGAACAATAACAACAGCCTGCTGGCTGGAAAGAACCAAACATGCCCCCCAACTCCCAACCCACCCCATACTTCACCCCAGAAGCATCTGTCGCCCAATACCAACAGCCTGTTCCCAAACATAACAAGCTGCTAACTGCTTGTGTCTGAGCTTTGGTGGACCCCTCCATTTTTTCGGATTAAGAAGTGCTTAGGTTTGTAATGCTTGACTCCAAGCCTGACGACCCTCTCCTTGGTCTCTGGCCTTTCAAGTCTGTCTTTCCTCTCTCCCCCTCTCCGGAGGAGGACTCAGATCACTGGACTCTGTGAGAGATCCGGGTCATCTACAGTTCCGTGGAGCAGTTCTCTAGGATCCGGGGGGGTCTGGTTCATTTCTTTGTCTCTCGGTCTCACTTCTACCCCCTGTCTTTGGGTTGATTCCTCAGTGGATCCTCGAGGGGAGCCCGAGATCATCTCCCCCCCCCCCCTCCCTGCGCCTCCTGGAACGAGTTCTTTGGCGAGACCTCCGTGACTGTCGCTGCCGGTTGCTCCTTTGCTGGCCCGAGAGTGCCAGCCGTCGTTCTCCCTCATTAGGACCCATCGGGACCTCTTCAGTCAGCCACCTCCAGGCCTGATCTGGGGATTCAAAGAAGTGGGTCTTGTTGCCGTGATCCACCCTTAGCTTGGCCGGGAAGAGGAGACGGTACGGAACTTCCATCGCCCTTAGTTTTTGTTTTATTTCTATAAACGAACGGCGTTGCGTTTGAACGTCTTTAGTGTAATCAGGAAACACCATAACTTTGGACCCATCACAATGCAGCTCTCCTTTTGTTCTTGCCGCCTGGAAAATCGCATCCCTGTCTCTAAAGTTAAAGAGTCTAAGGATCACTGGCCTCGGTGGAGAGCCTGGTGGGGGTCTGGCTTGTAGGGCCCGATGGGCAAGTTCGATCGCAAACCAGTGTGTCAGAAGATCCCGGGGCAGCCAATACCGGAACCAGTCCTCCAGGAATATGGCCAGAGAGGACGCGGCGGTGTTTTCGGGCAGTCCCACAATTCTGAGGTTGTTGCGGCGGGATCTATTTTCGGCATCCTCTGCCCTTCGATATAGTTCCGCTGTCCGGGTTGTTAAAGTTGATACCTGTGCTTTAAGGGTCGCCAGCTCGTCTTCCACCGTAGAGATCCTGGACTCCGCTTCTGCAATCCTCGCTGTAGCATTGCGAAGGTCCTGGCGCACCAGGGCCATGTCCACCCTTACTTCCCCAATTTTGCCCTCCACCGCCTCTTGGGAGGAGTGTATTGCTTGAAGAATAGTTGCCAGATCGCTGTTCCCGGTTTGTTTCTCGTCATTATTGCTGGTCTTTCGGTCCTCTTTCGAGGCTCCGTTGGGCCCCGTGGCGAATTGATCAATGCGCGTTTGCACCGCGGCGGGGCGGGTTTGCCTATCTTTGCCCATTTAACTACCTTGTTGGGCCTGCTTGCAGGATATTTCCTTGCCGCTTATTCCTCGGTTTCTCCCGGAGTTCCCGTTTCTGCCCTTGTGCTCACTTCTGCTGGTGTGTCAAAGTTCGTCCTTTCGTCCCATGGGCCTCAGCCTTTCTTTATGTCAGCCTTGCCGAAAGGCTCCATTCATCACCTTGTCCACCTCAGATCTTTATTTCCTTGTGGCCGAGGACTGTTCATCACGAAAAAGGGGGGGGGGGGTGGTTGGGGGGGGACGATAACTCACTCTCCCCCTGCCCCTGGTCACAAAAGGGGCGATGAGGAAGCGATGAAAAGGTCCCCGCCATCCACCCCCGTCCTTCTGATTCAGCGCCACTTCCCACCGTCCGTGGGGGATCGGGCCCTCCCCAGTCGAGGCCTCCCGGTTTCACTGCTTTCTGTCTTCTCCGTACCTGTCAGTTGGGCGCGGGGCATCCGAATCCGAGGACCTCCTCTCTCCTCCCCAGCCTGCCCGTCATCATCAGATCTAAGCACTGTCTTTGTTTTTTTCCCCCTTCAGGCCGGTCGCCTCCGGTCGCCGCCGCTTCACCGGTGGCGATTATGCGGTCTGAGCGCCCGCCATTTTGCGTGCGGGCCGCTCCATCCGTTCTTCACTCCTCCCGGGCCCTCGAGCACCGGACCACAACTCCTCTGCTCCGGGGGTTGCCCCGATCCTTCTCCGTCTCGTCCCTCCTCCGGGTGGGGCCGATTCGTGCGCGATTCCCGAGCGGATGACGGAGGGGTCCGGAGCACCTTTAAGGTGCAGCTGCCATCTTGAGGCTCAGGCCACGCCCCCCAATCCTAACATTCTTAAGTTGAAACACCCAACCATACACCAACAGATCCGGTAGTGCTAACCCACCTTTTTCCCTCTTCCTCCTCAGCTTTTTCCAAGAAATCCTCACTCCCTTCTGTGCCCAGATAAATGAATTTATCTGTTGCTGAAATTTGCCAATCAAAACGTTATCAAATAGCAAAGGAATTGTATTGTATAGAAAAGTAACTTTAGGTAAAATTATCATTTTCACTAAATGAATTCTGCCCAGAATTGATAAAGGTAAATACATCCAATTTTTCATAAGCTTACAACAGTCCCTCATTAACAGAGTAAGATTCACCTCTGCCATTTGCTCAATATCTTGAAGTATCTTATTACCAAGATACCTCATTTTGTTGTTAATCGTCCAATTCCCCTTACTATGATTCCATGCCACTATTACTGTCTTATCAGCATTTATCCGATAGCCCGATACCTTACCGAAATTTTTAATTATTTCCAAGAGAGCTGGTAAAGCTGTGTGTAAATCAGATGTACAAACTAACAGATCATCTGCATAGAGGGAGGCTTTTTTTCCCCCAGTCCCCATATACAAACAGAGGGATTCTCTTCTCTAATCTAATCCTTCTAGCAAGAGGTTGGATATATAAGTTAAACAATAGTGGCGAGAGTGGGCATCCCTGTCTCGTGCCCGCTTAATATTTGGATCGAGGAGTCAAACTTCCATTTACCAGAACCCTAGCCACAGGTTTTGAATAGATTAAACGCATCACCCGACAGAATTTCTCCCCCAAACCATATTCTTTTAAAATGTTGAAAAGAAAAGCCCAGTTCACCCTATCAAATGCCTTTGCAGCATCTAGCATTATTGTCGCTAAAGGGACACTAACTGAGGTGGCAATGTCAATTGTCCCTATTAAACTCCCTGTCAATTAGTGTAAATGCCTCCCCTTCATAAATCCTTTCTGGTCTTCATGTATGAGACCACCCACCACTTTGCTTAATCGCTCTGCCAATAACTTTACAAAGATTTTATAATCAGTGTTCAATAAAGAGATTGGTCTATACGACTCACACCTAACTGGACTTTTACCTGGCTTCAAGACCACCGTGATAATAGCGCTATTCCATGATTCTGGTAACGCCTCCCCCTTATCATATCTCCTCAAACAAAACCAACTTTATTGGGACGATAGCATCTCCCAACATTTTATATAATTCAACTGTAATACCATCTGGGCCCGCATCCTTTACCCCTCCCCCCCCCCCCCCTTGCATGATGGAATTGCTGACTTGATCTCTTCCATCCTAAATTTGTGATCCATCATTTCCTTCTCTATGTCTGAAATTGTAGGGAGTGTATCCGCCTCCAACCAATTTTGAACCTCCTCATCTGTTACCACAGTATCCTCTTTATACAGATCTGTAAAAAAAGATTGAAAAACCTTCATAATATCCTGGGCACTGAACTGCCTCTGACCTGTTTGGTCGGAGATCTCACGGATTTCATTTCTTGTCCTATCAGTCTTAACCTTCCAGGCCAACAATTTGCTGGGATTCTCTCCATATTCAAAATGAGCCAACTTACTAACATCCCATCGTTTTTTTAACCTGGACTGTAGCAACACCTCTAATTGCAATTTCAAACGAGACTTCCGAGGCTCTAACTGCTCTAAGGATTCTAAACCACCTATCTGTACGCGATCACACTCATTCAATTTATTTTCCAGCACCTTCATTTCCAGTCTATACTTCTTATCCCTTAGAACAGTGAGACTCGTGATTCTGCCTCTTAGAAAAGCTTTAAACGTCTTCCACACCACGCTAATTGAAGCGGAACCTAGTTAAACTTAAAAAAATCCTCTGTCTCTAACAATTGCAACTTCACCTCCTCCTCCAATAATAATGCTCGATCATACTATGATAATACTATGAGCACTGATCTTGTAACTCTTGAGGGTGCTGTGTCCAAAGCTACTGACTTCTCAGTGCTTTGATGACAATTAAAAAAACATTTTACACAATAGTGAGCAGCTCTGAACCTAATCACAAGTAAGGTGTGCAAGGGAACCTCCCACAGCCACCAAGAGACCCTAGTTGAGAGTAGAAAAAGCCATCACAGCCTCACTGGGTGTGCATGCATGGCATCCAGAGGCCCTTCCTTCATTTTTGAATAACTTATTTGTTTTAATAAAAACAGAACAAAAGCTAAGCCCGGCCCAAAAAACACACACCAAAGGCACTTTCTAAACCAAGTCACTGCACAACTTAGGGGACGTGGCCAAGAAGGCAGTTGCATCGGATGCTTTAAGAGCTCCTGGGCAGGCCCGATAATTATCCTCTGTAAATTCCGCATCGACCCATCTCGTAGTATAGCGTTCACTTAACCCCTTACACAAGGTTCATCACTCCAGAGGCTGCGGCTCCTCACCACCCTGCAACGACACCCCCAGGACACTGAGATATTAACTGCAGTAGGCTGCTCGGGGCCCGGTTGGTGGCTGAGGGGGCTCTGTAATTGCTCACCCGTGTCTGCATGCCTTGTTCAGTTTGCTGAACTCTCCTATTCCAATGGGCCAACCAGAGTCCCGCTGCGATTCCCTTTAAGGATTGGGGATGCGGTGCAGTCCACCTCGCTGCTTCCCTCTCTGCCCTGACTGAGGAGAAGCAGCACCACCAGTGAGCAGCCCAGCCCCACTACATTATTGATGATCATCAGAAGACACCCTGGTGACCACAGAGCCCTGCTACACTGCCTGGATTTGTTTTTGGACTTCTTCTGACAACCATTCACAGGCCTTCTTGGGGGAGACCTGCTGAGGATTTTAATTGTGGGGGAGCCAGCAGATGAGGTGAGCCCACCACTGATTGTCTGTTGCTCATTACCAGAAGTGGCCTTGGAAGGCCAACGGTGCCACACAGATACTGCAGTCACATATACCTTTTGGGTTACATTTATAGGTGGTGGCACCTCCTCTGCACCTTTGGACGGTAACTGGACTGTGGTGTGATCTGCATCATTAAATCAACTGGCAGTGCGCAGTGTCATGACTTAGTCCTCGCACACGGCTGGCTAAATACATATGGGACACACCAGCTGCTTAGCTCCACTAGTGCACTGCTTCACCTGGGCGGCCCGCTGACCTGGCATCGCTGCCTCTGGGATCCAAGGATGAACGTAGGTAGTGCGCTGTCGGATTACCTACCGGCCGCTTCAGGCTCAGCGCTTGGTGGTATATGAACACTGTAGGCTATAAAGCCATTTTCTTCACCTGTCGAGGGCCCCTCTGTGGCCTAGTCTCACCTGGTTGGGCTGGCTTTTTTTTGTTTGGGGGGGGGGGGGGAAGATAGTGGTTTACATGAGGACTTCCTGGACTGGGAGACCCGATTACTGAGAAGTGTGCTGCATGTCACGTCATTACCGTCCTGCGTCACAGGCAGGGAGACCTGTGCAGAGCAGTGCAGGTTCACATTTGGAGGGGTGCAGCCCTACTGACTGCACCAACTGAAGAGGCCTTTGGAAAGCAATTGCAATCATAGGTTGCTGGCCTATGCGGCACGCCGCGACACCACGCCTACGTTGAAAACAACCTGACATCATCAGATATTCCCTAGCATCTTCCCCTACAAGGACCTTGGTGTGCTGCCTGTTCCTTTGTCCTTGGTACGATATGCCTCCACTGCTCAAACCTTCACATCTTCACTTTGCACTACAGACGCTCCTGGTGGCTGTTTGCCCTCTTTATCTGCCCTGCAGTACTTCTAGGCCAACACAATCCAAATGTGATCATAGTGAACCTAAAGACGGTAATGAATTGTTGGTCTCTGCTACATCTGCAGACTGAACCCTGGATACTCTACACCACCTAGAGGCTACTCTTCACACTCATTTCACTCAATTTCACAAGGTCGTGCAGGCCATTTTAGAAAATAAAACCTCCTTGGAGGCCCGGATCAATACGGTCTCGCTTGATGTGAACTTACTGAAGGAAGATCATTGCAACTGGCAGATCGGGTGGACAAAACCAAATCCATCCTGACCATGATGAAACCCACTGTGAAGGAACTGCAGGAGCAACTGAAGAAGATGGGGCATGATGTGACCAGTCTACGTCATATGGCAGAGGACATGAAGGGTGTTCTAGGTGCAAAAACATTTGACTGCTGTGTTTACCTTTACAAGCCTAAGGACCCAGTGTGGAATTATTCTTTGAAGAATGGCTGACGACGGCTGTTAGCAGACAAGGTGCCGCATTTTTTCTCCACAGAACAGGCACACCAGATACCTGGCAGACCGCCTCCCTGTGGCGCCCCACCGCGTCCCCTCATAGCACACCTTCTCAACTACTAGGACCGTGATCAGCTGTTGCAGCAGTTCTGTGCAAATGGACCTTGGCAAAATAAAAATGCAGTGATAACGGCATACCCTGATTTCACAGCAGAAGTGCAGCACCACCGTGGCCCCTACTAAAAAGTTAAACACATTTGTGAACTGAATCTCAAATATGAACTTCTCTTCCCTGTGAAGTTGTGATTAAATGATTGGGAGGAGATTCACATTTTCCTCTCTCCAGATGATGTATGGATGTGGCTGCATGCCAAAGGACTGGCTCAGGCTACAACTGAAGACTCAAGCACTGGGAATTGACTGGTGTTCAAACCTCAGCGGGCAAAGCTGAGAACCACCCATTCGAAATCTCGAGACCAGGAAGCAGCGGAGCAAGCTTGAGCAGTGTCAGATGCTTCCCAACATAGCACAGACCACTTTGCTCTCCTGCGGACTGCAATTCCGTAGGTTTCTGGATCAGATTTAGGAGATTCACTTTCATCGCTGGACCACATCCTCTGGGGCCCAAAGATCACACCACTGCCTGAAGATGACCTATGATGCAGGTAACCAAGGTCCACACAAGGGCATTCCTATATGCTCTATGTGCTGATGGGCCTGGGCACTCACCAGATAAGCTGCAAAGCTTGCATAAGCTAGATGGTGACTTATGCTTTGGGCCTTTGCCATGGGACAGCTGGACATTAATTCCTCCACAAGAGACTCTAAAGTGAACATGTTTTGCCTAATATATAATGTTACTGTTTTGAGGTTCCAGTTAGGGGGGCAACCCTCCTTAGGGTAACTGAATGGAATGCCCACAAGGTGGTGGTACAGTGTAACTGCATGGCAGCCACCTTGGGTGTCCGATGGATACTACAGGATGAACTGATCGCTTCGAGGGAATTACTGGGGCGGGTGGCTGTGGCTTAGGTGGTGGAACTTCCTTGGTTATTATATTTTTTTGCCTCACTGCCAATCGTACTCCCCAAAAGGGTTTTTCTTGGAACTGAAAGGGCAGTTATTGGCTCTGAAAGGGAGAAGTCACTGCACACCTTAATGCAAAAGAGTGACCAGATGCAAAATAATGATTTTACTGGCTCTGCTAAAACCTACGAAAAGTTGATCATTCACTCTTACAGTGTCCAGTCGAAATAGAAAAACAGCTCACTTAAGGTCCCATCATAAAAAGAGGATCCTCTTCTATGGTAGATTGAGGAAAGGCAAAGAGAGATGAAAGAGTAACACCAATCCATATACTTCTGGTATTAAAAAAAAAAGATCAAAAGGAAAGAACCAATTCATCTAAGCAGAAGACAGTAAATGGTGACCACATCAAAAGGACCTGCAATTCCCCAATTCTGCGAGCCACAACCAGGAAGACAGTCTGTAGAAATGTGCATCATTTTGGATGGCGATCTCATGAGAAAATTCAATACTATACTTAAGTACTGCAGAACCAGGAAGGTTGTGGGTAAGAACATGCATAGTAATCCATAAAAAAAAGAAAAAAAAACAGTGGCCAGAAAGACAAAAATGCAGCCTTTGACAGTAGAAACTGCCAAGCCCAGTTGTGCAAAGGGCAGGACGTCACACCAACAAACCTCAAATGGGCTAAGTCCTTACTGGCACCAAGTAATACATTTGCTTCAGCATGCCCACATAGAAGACTTGATGGTTGTATTCCAGGCAGTTAGATGAAATCCACTATCTTTGGCATTAGGATGAAGGCCTCTTACTGGCACCAACAAATATCCATGCATGCAGACTAAGCAACTGAGAATTGTGGTGGAAAAGCAGACCATCCTGCAGAGAAGATCTATCCTGTTGTGCGAGGAAGTAGAGTCCGAAAGTGACATTTCAACATTTCAGCACACCAATACTTCCTCATCTATACAGGGTGAGCAGGATCTGCTATGTGACATTCATCCTTCCCCTTCTGGAGAACCTTCATGAAAAGTGGAGTTGAGGGGGGCAGGGAGTAATGCGTAAAGCATACCCAGCAATCAGGCTATATCAAAGGGGTCCCCACGTAACCACATATTAGAAAGTACAGAGTGCAGTACAGGGGTAATTTCCTGTTTAATGTACTAGCAAAATACTTCATTCAGAGAAGTTCCAGCTAGAAATCCACATCCATCACAAAAGGATTGAGCCCCCATTAGTGATTCTCCAGCGAAATAATATTTAAACCATTCACATTCAGAGTACCTACCAGATGATCTGCAACTGGGAAAATACCTTTGGTCATAGCACACTTCAATGGCAGGAACTCCCAAGCACAGGGTCTATGAACTTGCTTCACTTTACGCCTGCATGGCCTCAGATGGATGGAAAGAACACATTCAATGCCAGGCAAAAAGCCCAAGACTACAGTGTCCGTACAGTTCATTGCTGAGCTGTCATCAATTGAACAGGGACCTCAAAATGTAATCTCTCCCGAAGAATTACCCCAGCCCAAAAAGAAGGCATTCAGAAAAACAGCGAACTGTGGCTGCAAAGGATGGAGAGGATGACATATCAGAAGATTGGAAAAGCATAGGTCTCCTGGCAAACAGAAAAGCTCTCCTTATGATGAACCACCGTCTTCCCAGACACTACTAAAGTGACCTCAACCACCATTTGGTATGTGGCAATAACAGGATGCACAAGGCCAAAAGGCAAAGAATGTTCAGAACCATGAGCGGAGTTGGATCCCAAAACATCAGAATACTATCCCGAACATCTAAAATCTTCTGAGGTGGATGAAAAACATTTGCAAATGTAATATCCAGGACTACAGCAATGATGGCAAACTCTGAGCTTGAATGAGCTGGAAGATACATGGACTCCTGAAGTCGTGAGGGAAGCAGCCACCAAAATCATAACCTTGGTGAAGCCTCACAAAGCAGTTGCATGACCAAAGGACAGAACAGTCAATTGGTAGAGCAGTGATCCAATTGTGAAATGCAGGCAACATATGTGAGCAGGGAGGATCAACAAATGGAGGTAGGCACCACGGAGGTCCAGGTACTTTGTTGCTGGGTCTGGACCAGCTCAGAGGTTTGCCAACTGCTTGGCCAGAAAGAACAGTCGAGCAAGCGCACTGTAGCACATTTATTAGCACAAGGAGGAATATGCTTTCTCATCAAACAACATCTGGCCATCAAAATACATATCCATTAGGGAGTCTAGATGTCCCCTGAAAAGCCTAAGGAGAACATTATAGCATGTCTGCATGGTGTAGCACCTAAAATAAGAATGATCCATCATATCAGCGCACTTAAGCCACATTTCAAAACCTCTTTAGAGACATCTAAGCAATCCTTTACCAGTTTGAAGGACATACTTTTCAGGAGACCCAGGAGGGTAATCAAAGCAAGCACTGCTTTTTCGCTCAGGGCACGGCATACCTTCTGTGTGGACACGAGGTGTTGATAGTATGAAAAAGTAGTCTACCAGAAGCACAAAAAAAAAGAAAATTAAAAAATTAAAAAAAGCTTGCACCCCATGAAGTCAAGACCTTTTGAATCCCAGTCCGCTGGGCCAGAAGTAAAGCACTGGAGTTCAGTTTTACTGAAGAGGCTTGAACTAGCAAACTTTCTCGGGAAAATGGGTCTAAGAAGTTTGGACTACACAACACAGACTTATGGCACTGCACAGAAGGCCTGTGAACTTCCTCAACCGAAAATCTCGCTCTCAGGCGCGAACACTGGTTATAATATTGCTTTGTTAAAGAGCAAAAGAGGTACCAGTGTCACCAAACACTGCTGTGGAATTTCTGTAACAATGTGGGACTTCAGCTCGGTCAGTAGGAACAGCTCAAGTAACTGACCCCTTCCCACCCCCAGGCTCCCCCTCCCCTTTATGAGCAAAAGACATAAGTGAATAAACTTCATCAAAAGTAGGACCCAAAGGATATGGAATATAAAGATCTGGAAATGTATAAAGGACGCTGGCATTTTGAAGATCTTTTTGAAGTAGAGCCCAGCATTCTTGAGATAAGGAAGGAGGTGATTAGCCTCCAAATCCTCATCCTCCGTGTGTCTAAGATCCAACTAGACATATCCAGCACACTTGAGTCTAAGCCACATTGTTCTTCCATATTTGCAAACCTCCAGAGTCTGTGGAAGGCACTCAGCAAGAAGATGGTCTTCAGAGGAAGCTTTCACTTTCTCACTAGCCACCAGAATAAATACTTGGGATTCAAAAGATCTGGGGCGGTGCTGATTGGAATTACGAGAGCAGAGTGGAGGAAAAGGTCAGAAGCAGTGTTGAAAACAACTGGACCAGCACCTTGGATGGCAGAGGCTTCTTTGAAAGCAGCTCCAATGCCAGAGCCTGTGGAGGCGTGAAACTGGGTGTCACTGGTCCTGGAGCATCAAGCCCAACTGGTCTGGCTCACCCTTGGAAGCCAAAAGGGACTAGAAAGAGGAGAGAGGCCTAAGGGGACTCAACATACCCTGGGTTATGTGTTTTGTTGAAAACTGTGAAAGGAGGGCAAGTAAGAAATTGAAATTCAGGAATAGGGCCACAAATTCTATAGAATAGTCCAGTGAGTGGCACGATATACTTGAAGAAGGGGACATGTCCATCTGATGAGCTTGCTTTATCTTCTGTGAAAAGGCCCTTTTGAATTGCAATCAGTCAAGAGACTTCTTGCTTGGGGGTCTTCTTATGAAGCTCGACCCAGAAAGGATTTTGATTCCAAATACCTGAGGCGTACAAGAGTCACATCTGAAGCATCAAAGTTAGGCACAAGACACGACGTACAGATGCTATGGGATAGGAGAGAGATAGCATCTTGCAATGCTGACAGGGCTTAAACGCAGAGACCTTAGAAGGTGACATTTGACTTAATCTGCTCAAAACCCACACTGGGTCAAAACAGCAAAAAGCAGCTCCAGACTCGCACAGCTAATGCACATCAAAACAGGAAACAAAGCCAGTTGGAGCCGCATAAAGGCTGTTGTCGTCACTTCCTGGATTTGTGGAACCACAAACGGAAGGGCGTGGCGCAACTAAATGGAGCATGAAAGCAATTTCTCAAACAAAACTAACCTGACCCTGCGTGGCGCTTGGGGATTTTTATAAAATGATAAATTTGTGTTAAGAAGTATAAATTTTTGTCTGTGGCAAAATTTCTGGGATGTTGGTTGATTTGTGCCATGAATCTTTGCTAGCACAGCCCTACAATACAACTTCACATCATGTCTAGTGCATTGTTTTTCACTTCTCTTAAATAATAAAGGGTTGATATGCGTGTCAGACTTGCTGGAGAACTTTTACTCATTTCCACGAATGCAGACTACACGATTGTCTGATTATTTGATTTACGCTTAGAGTCTGACTCTAATCTGAGTTTATAAACTTTACCTGCCTTTCCTACAGAGCAGCCTTTGTTGGACTGTTCTCGGACCTGATATTTAGACACTCCCTTACGTATAAAATAAGTAGTTCTACACTAGTTCTTTGTGCCAACAGTTGACTTGAGGACAAGAAGACACAAACTCTTAATTATGTAGCTAAGCAGGTAGAATTTTCGAATAAGTTACCATATGTTTTGTTAAACAGAGCAGGGGCCTCTAGAGTTACTTTATAAAAAACCTAAATCATTATTATTAAACCTCTTTACCTGAAAAGAAAGGAAATTACATTGCACTACTGAGGCAAATTTAACATTAAGCCATTTAAAAATAAATTGAAATACAGTTGTGGCTCAGGCAGCAACTTCCATGACTATTGCAACATACAATATCATCTCGACAGGGTACATATAATACAAGAAAACACCACCATCAAATGAACCTTATTTCGACTATTTTAATAAAAGGAAAGACAAAGAAGAGGAAAAAACATGCACATAGGAAACATGTTTCTGCAACTTTAAAAACCACAATTTCCTCAGGAACTTTAAAATGTAAGTTAGTGCGAATAGACAAAGGCCTAGTAAATTAAATTTGCGGCCTAGTTATGCTAATTTAAACATATGTAATTACTATTTGCAAATTAATAAAAATGTTCCTCACAACCAAAACAGAACATTTGACTATTTCAGTTAGTATTTTCAATAAACACTTTTTACGTCAAGTACAGCAAAATAAAAGCTAAAAAAACACAATGGAAAATGTGTGAAAATGTGTAATCTCTGGGATTTGGTAACATTTATAAACCACCTGGCCTTAGGAATTAATTGTCATATTTCCACTGCTAAAAAGGCAACATGGTACTCGAGATTGCACCTTAATTTAACCAGGATTCTGATTCAGCTGCCAACATGGTAATCGAGAAGGAACCTTAATTTAACCATAATTCTGATTCAGTTCAGCACACAAATGAGCTTCAACCAAGGATAGTCTTGTTCACTGCAATGGTAAGTAAGTCTCCATTTTTATGATTCCGGAACTCAGACACTCCTTTGTGATTTTCATTCTCCAGTCTTCCAATGCTTTACCGGACACATTTTTCCATGCTTGGTGGTAATAAAATCATCACAATCTCTACGATAGATTTTAGAAGAACTAATACCTATTCCATAAACAGCAATCCTGTGAGCATGTCATCCTCATTTAAAGTGAACAATCTAACATACTTTGTTAAATTAGATTGTGTCTTCCACAATTTAAGCCCTGTGATCTGTGATTGCTACCTCCTTTAATTTCAGACCTCCCGTAAGCAATTCAAATACATTTAACTGACACTTAGTCATCTATTCCTCAACCCAAGTCGTCTACTGGGCACAGTTTTTAGGGAAATTGCTCACTTGTTTGTTGTTTTAGTATCCATTACTCCATAGTTTGGGGTATGCAGTTTCTTTAAAAACAGAGATAAGAAACAAATTATCTTCACATATAGTTCTTTGGGTACGGATGTATTTTATTTCTGCAGTCTCAGTCCTGATATACACAAAGCTCTTTGTCTTGTTTATGCGCCAATGGCTATCTAGTCCATAGCCTAATTATACCTTGTGGCCCTAAATGGATATCAGGCCATAAAATAAGAATCAGAGGTATCCTATTGTACGGCCTAATCAGGGGGAACATGATGGAAATCCAAACTCATCAAAAAGTTATGAAATTAACTTGGTGCCAAAACTGGAAAGAGGCTGTGAATGAAAAGACGGAAGCAAATGGAATCGGATATTAGCGACTCTTTTTAATATCCCGAAAGTCAAATACATGACAGACAGAAACATATATAAATAATATGGCAAAGGAGTGGGTCAAAGAGCATGGGGCATGCAGTCAACCACCACTGCGCACGCCAAAAGCCCTTGCATAGCAGTGGTGGTCTTTTCACTGGGTAAGGGCTTGGAATTTGGGAAGAGGGTCTGGCTAAAGGCCAGGCTCTGCAACAATCCCTCACTGTGCATACTAAAACACTGTGTGTAGCATGAGTTGTCCACTGGCAGATTTTTGGAGACAGGGGTCCAACGGTGGAATCATGAGAAAAAGCTTAGCAGTGATAAATATCTGAAGTTAGACCCTTCACTGATGAAGTGAAAGCAGAACTTCAACAGTATTCACATATTATCCAAGCACAAACTTTAGTTATGTGAATTCCCAAACAGACTGACATCAATATCAGGAAAAGAAAAGGCGTATCTGAAATCCTAGTTCTCCTTCACAGGATTCCTTATTAAAATCATAAGCACTGAAATGTTCCACCAACGGGATCCCAGGGCACTTTATTAACAATAAATCTATCCCTATGGATTTGCACAAAGATATTCAAAAGGAAAAGTGCTTTAAAAACAGAGAAAAATAACTGTCCTGTTCGAACAGGCTAAAATTGATTGCCCAAAACTTACAAAATATATATATATTTTTAAATAGAAGCCATTTAAACCATATAGTCACTAATTCAGAATAAGGTGACCTGAAACATCTTTTACAGACCATTAAACGAGTCACCCGCCCCGCTGTATCTCATCACGCCCCACAGGTCACAGTATGAGAAATACGCTGTATGCTCACTTGTCGAGGGAAGTTGACAGTGGTTTAGGACTTTGACGAGGATTCCACTGGAAGAGAACTTGGATTAAAGGTAAGGAACTTTGCTTTTTCCTTCAGGGAATCTCCACCAATAGTCACAGGTAAAGACTAATAGAGGATGCTCATACAATTATAAAAGGCCAGAAAGGGTGACATAAAACATCACTTGGATTCCTCAAAGAAGTCCGACATATCTGGACATCCTCCCCGAAGTCCGAATCAAGACAATATTGTCCTGTGAACTTATGGATGGGCATCCATGTAACAGTATTCTCTCTGAAATGAGGACATTTCTCAGAGCGGTGGTAGCAGCTAATCCCCTGGTTGAATGGTCTACCTGGAAAAGAATTATTGACTAACTGGTGGCAAAGTAACATACAAGACTCCTTCAATTTTGAGATGGACTGCTTTGGTGAAGGTAGACTAGTTCTTACATGACAATAGTTAATGAACAAACAATCAGACTGCTTAGCATCTTTTCTTCTCTACTGTCTAAAAAGAAATGTAAAGCCCTCTTCACATTTTAGATGGGAATCGCTCTTTCCGCCGGAGTTGATGTATTCGGAAAGAAAGTTGGTACAGAAATGGCCTGATTGAAGTGAAAAACTGAAACCAACTTGGGGGGTTGGGGGTATAGAAGAGTTCCTATGACCACCTTGTTCTTATGGAACACAGTGTAAGGTTCCTGTGAACACAATGTCTGAATCTTACTCACTCTGACAGTTAAGGTAATAGCTATAAAAAAGGCAGATTTATGTGTCGAATGTTGTAACAATTTCTTATGTATAAGCTCAAAGGTGGGACCTATTAACTTGGAAAAAACAATGTTTAACTCCCAAAGTGGAGATGAGGATCTAGTAGTAGGAAATATTTCTCAAATACCTTTCCAGAACTTTTTCTCAACAGGCAGTTCAGACCAAGCTAGAAGTAGAAGGTAGGGAATCACATCTTCCTAAAATTTGGAGCGATCTTAGTTGTTTTGGGTACACTAGATGAAGAACTACTTCCATTTAAATATGTATAAGGACACTTTGCTTCACTTAAAATGTTCATACAATGCCGTGGCAACTTCAAATGCTAATATTGTAGGAATTGAGAAGCCAGGCCGCCAAGTTAAACGGGAATGGATGCATGATCTGGACACTAAACCTGCAGAGGAATCTTTGTCTTCAAGGAAGCTTCCTATGTGGCGGATTAAATATAAAAAGGTCTGGTAGCCACTACTGGCTTTGTAATACAGGCACCCCATACAAGAGTATCATTGCACTGTTGCAATTCATACATGTTAGGAACTAGGACAAAATGGCTTACGATCATTCTGGCTTTGCAATGGCACAGTTTTATCAACACAGCTGGGATCAACAGAATCCGGGGGTTGGAATGCCGAAAGAAACTTCCCTTATCAGCCTATAATAAATTGGCATTCTCCTTTGATCTTGGTTGATTGTCCCTGGAGGAGCAGTCTGGACATTTATTTCCTGCTTCTACTAACAGGCATGGCTGATGAAACACCTCGATTTGAAATACGCTTGCAGCACTTCGTTTTTGTGGAGTCCTTTTGCAGTTTTTTCACAGTGTTACTGTGCGTGTGTTAGTGTGTGTCTACAAATAATTTACACATTGCCACGGAGATAAGCCTGATTCCCGTGCCAAGCTACCAAGGGTGTGAGCAGGGGTTGTCCTAGCTGTGTGGCTCCCTTAATCACACTATAGTGAAGGTGTCCTACATGGACAGGGTGCAAACCACCGCCAACTAGAGACCCCGTTTCTAACAATAAACATTCTAAATATTTTGTTGGAAAAATATATGGATCAACATAGTTTAGTACACGTACATACTCTCAAATACATAGCAAAATATCTTGGCATCTCACCTATTGTATCTGCTTTACTGAACTGATGAGTCTTCAAATTATCTGAGTCACTGTTTTCACACAGCTTCAACTCCAGCAAGTAGACTTCTACTTTGCAGTGTTTCACGAAAAGCCCATGCTCTATAACCTACAACAAAAGGGCATTTAACTTAACAATAATGTTGGTGAAAAGTGCCAAAAAAACAAATGCATACTCAAAGAACTTTCATTTCAGCCTGAAGCACAGGCCTTTGTTCGACAATGCATACAACCATTTTGCCATTACCAGCCAGCCCCTGACTCCAAGGTAGTTAGTCCTAAATTCTATTTTTTTTTTCCTTCTCTTCAGAAAGCTGACCGCTATTTTCTCCGACTTCAGAAATAGATCTTGTTACCTCAAAAAGTAGCTTCAACTAGACTATTAGTTATAAGTTTTGATTATCATCGGATTATTTAAATGAGAAGCATTTAACTTTCAATAGGCATCAGGTATAGCCTTAACCAGAAATAATTGGGGTTGGAACCGAGAGTAACAATAAAGCTCTCACATGCAGTACCAAAATTCCCTTTATAGATGTTACAAGATGGTAAAACTGTAGATTTGCTCGTTTCCCAATCTGACAATATGTTTCTGAATCCAGAAATCATACGGATTAAAACTTAAGTTATGGGGTGGTAGCCAGAGAAGTGTTTTTTGTCTACTTAAAGGGCTAGTTCTTAAGTGTTTATCTAGCTGTGCTGCATTACAGGGCTTGCTAGTTTTAAAATGTCCGCAGACCCCAGCCCCACACTGGTGATGGTATTGTTTGGGTATCTAGTCAAAGGTAAGGAGTCTGCAGCTAGAAGTGTCTATCATATGAATAAGTTCCTTACCTTCCTTAACGCATTATCTGGTAGAGACAATATCATGCTCCAGGTTCCTTACTGACCCACCCATCCTCCCCACTCTTCGTACATATTTCTAGGGTCAGGGAAGATCCCCTTCAGTGCTCCAGTCTGTACACACCAGTGTCAGTAGTCTTCATGAGTCAGCGCTTCAGGCATGGAAAGGTCATAAAAAGTAACGGACGTCAGCGTGCCGAGGTGGCACCTATATAGGTAAAGCGGACTCCACGTGGAGCCAACAGATGCCACCTACTGCGTGCAGGGGAACTCACCTAAAAAACCTTCTGGGTCCAGTCTAATGTCTGGGAAGAATTCAAAGGTAAGGAATCTGCGGCTAGATATTGTCTCTAACAGATAGGGCGTTACCGAAGGTAACTAACTTGTTCATCAGTGCACCAGGGTGACGCCTATGATAGGTGGTACAACGCCACTTCCAGCGCAGACATCGCAGATGACAGACTGTGGATCGAAGCCACCTGCTGGCACACTGGGGTGCTGCTCACGAAGGATCTTCCCGATCTGGTCTGATCTCTGGGGAGAGTTCAAAGGTGGGGAATCTGCAGCTAGTCTCTACCAGATAAAGTGTTACTGAAAGTAAGTAACTTGTTCTTCCTCATATTTCTGTGATGGAAAGTTCTGGGACCTGTGGGGAGCCAGGGGCTTCCATCCACCCGGCATTCCCCCAAATATCCAGACAAAAAAATGGCAACAGGAAACACCCCAAAACACAACATGGACTCATCACATTTTTCCACTGAAAACTGACAAGGAGGGTAGCTCTAGGTTTTGGTCCCTAGCTCAGCCTAGAGAAACCTAGCCGACCTGTACATTTTTAAAACTAGACACCTATGGATATCCAGGGTGGGCTGACTTGTGTTGGTCTCACCCTGTTTTTGTTTTGTTTTTTTTTACCCAGAATCCCTTGCAGATCTCAAAATTTGGCTAATGAAATACATTTTCCACACATTTCTGTGATGAAGAGTTCTGTAATCTGTGGGTAGCCACAAACATTCTTCCAGCCGGCTTTCCCCCAAATCTCCTCACAAAAATGGTGCCTCACTTGCATGTGTGGGTCTAGTGCCTTTGGCGGAATTGGATCAGACCACGGTCAGTCGGAGTCCCCTGGTGAGGTCTCCCTTTGACCTTGGTTTGAGACGTTCCTGTAGCGAGCACTGGGCCCGGCCACACAAGTGGAGTAGCATTTTTATTGGCACAAGTCAGGTAATGCAGAGTGGTAGGAATTTTGTGGATTCCTCCTGATTCTGGAACTTTCCATCATAGAAATGGAAGGTAAATGTGTGATATCAGTCAGAGTTTGATGTTTGTAAAGCTTTGTGGGTAAGAAAACCACGAGGGATTCATGCAAGGCACCCCACCCCAGACTCCCTTGGTTGTCTAGTTTTCAAAAATGTCTGGTTTCGTTGGTCTGCAAAGGTGGTGCCACAGCATGACCCCCAAATACCTCACCCACCTCTATTGCTTATTTTTCAACATAGTGATTTAAGGCCTTGTGTTGTTTGTCTTGGGCTATGCACACAAGTGGGGTACTGTTTCTATCAGGAGACGTGTGGCAACATCAGGGTGGTAGGAAGCCTTTGGCTCCAAGCAGATTCCATGTCTTTCCATCACAGAAATGTGATGAAAATGTATGTTTCTTCCCTAAGTTTGTTGTTTGCAAGGGCTTCTGTGTAATATTACCTTGTGGGACGGACGCAAGACATGCACCCCTGGACTCCCCTGTTTGTCTAGTTTTGGAAAATGTGCAGGTTTGCCTAGATGCCGGCTCAGCTAGGGCCCAAGGTCCACAGCTACACATAATGAAGAAAAAAACGAGTTCTTGATAAGAGGCCACCAATATAAATCTGGTACTAATTTTTTTAAGTTAATCCACCACTTACACTTGTTGGTTTTAGCACCTCCAGAAATGCTGGCTTCTCTCATAGATTGTATTTTTCCTGCTCTTACGGCTCTTTCTAGCTAGCTAGACTCAAGCTATGAATACATTCAACAAAGAAACTTCCGCTCAAGATTGGCACCCCGCCTTAGAACACCACCACACAAGAAAAATACTGTAGGCGGTACATCCTTCTCCGTTCAAGCAGCCAAACTATGGAATTCATTACCCCCAAATATAAGATCCACAGTAAAACTATCTTGTCTTCAGGAGACTACTCAAGAGTTGGTTCTTTCCTTCATAACCACCATATTCAAACAGCAATGGATTGCGTATGCCTGTGTTGATAAATATTTTTAATCTGAATAGGTGTATATTCTACACAAGTATAGTTCTTTAGGAAATATGTATGGCTACAGTGTCATAATAAATTACACACATACGTTTTAAACCTGTTTAACAAATGTATATTTACTCATGATTAAATATGTATGTGTGTGAATATGTATACATGTGTGTATAAATACAACTACAAATCTACAAATACATCTCAAGTTATTAATGAGCAAATTAAAGTTAAAAAAATTAAAGAAATAATGATTAAAGAAAAATAAAATAATGATTAAAAAAAGTATATATATATATATAAACATAATATAAATGTACTCTCTTGTAAGCTTTACTGTGTCTACCCATCACCATGTGATGTCTCTCAATCTATCCCCCATCCCCAGTCTGACTCATCCCAAACCCACTCTACTTCTTTCATCTCCAAAATAACCCTGCCGAAGCTCTTCTCTCCTCTTCCACATCTAGCTCACCCAAACCTCACTTTACTACCATGATCTCCCAAACAACCCTAATAAATTCTCCCTTATTTATCTCACCTTGACTCATCCAAAACCCCTCCTGCTACTATTTTCTCCCTGACCCTTTCCACAGACTCTTCCCTCTCTCCTTTACTCATCCCAAACCCCATCCTATTACTACAAACACCCAATTAACACTTCTGGATACTTCCCTCCTCTATCCCTCCATTACTCTAGTCAATCCAACTAATAACCTCACACATATCCTCTGCTCAAATTAACTCATAAAAATATTAAAACTGAACTCATATTTCCTTATACTAATCCACCACTAATTCCTCTTGGGTTCCACAGTAGCGTGCTACTTGCCGAAAAGCATTTCGATGCCTCGTCCGGGGTAATAAGTGCTATATAAATACTATTACAATACTACAATATAGACTTTGGCATGGGGAGACGAAGAAAGGGATCCAAGGAGCCAAAGCACTCATCACACAAAGGAAAGATTCTGGTGAACAACCCCATTTTAAAACCATACCCCTGTCCCTCTACCCTGCCACCCATATACAAACACACACAAAAAGGAGAACAACCAAGACAAGGGTTTCTTGGCCATTCCCTCTCCAATACGTTGTGCCACTGCCCCATAAGGATATTAGTAGCTCCACTGTTGTAGAATCTTCAACAGAATCAGTCAAGTAGTTCACCTTTGAGAGGCAATTTTGAGTAATATTCCAAGGCACCAAAAACCAACAATGCTTCTGCTTTTAAGGGGACAAGGATGACTGCTTCATTAATTCAAAGACAAAATGAAAATACCCTTATGGCAGAACTAGGATTACAATAACATAAGTTCCTTTATAGTGGGATGGTTCAATATTCATTAAAACTGGAACAGAGGAGCAATCTCATACCTGGAGCTGGGAGATCTCAAAACATGGAAAACTAGAGGAGGATAGGAAGAAAACAACATGCACGTCTCTGCTCAAGAGTCCGAGTCAATGCAGTGTTTGTCTAATGTGCGACAGACCTTCAGATTGCCTGGTGCAAATTTCTGAAACTGAGTCACTTTTGCTAGCAGCAGTGGCTGCCCTTTCTCTTCAGGAATCAGCATATATACTACCCAGAAGAACGAAGAATCTTTCTTAACATCAGCTTGATGGTGACTTTGGAAAGGAGAAGGACTGGCATACATGAGTGGAAAAATACTTTTGACTAGTGTACCAAGTTTCAATTTCACGGAATTTGTGCCATAGGAAAATTGAGATGCAGCCTAGGCATTTGGAGTTTCTTTCTGTGTCAAACAAATGGAGGCCCAGTGTTTCCTAGGGATATTCCCAAGCCCTTTTAAAACATATTATTTCCGGGGATGATTGTGTACTAAGTACCCCTTGGTATGTTCAAGATCTGGGAGATAAATCATTTATGTGGAGATTCCAAGCCAGGAGTGTGTGCAATATATTCAAAGGTAAAATATTCAAATGCTTATTCAAGCAAGTTATGAGATGAAATCTTGAAAGGGTGAGCCTTTTTCTTCCAACATCACCACCGAAATGACTGAAGAGCTAAAAAGAGACAGTTGATTATCTCAATTTGTATTCTAGCACTAACAAACGTCTAGTTTAGAGGCATCTAACCTAGGTCAACGTCAGACAAAATTTTGGGATATGTTGTCATATAAATTGTATGACATTTTGAAAATGGATATCACAAAATGCACAGAATTGGTCCTCCTTAAAATACAGTGGACATTCTTGATTTAGATACTTCTTAAGGATGAGCCTTCTGAATAATAAAGATTAAAAAGTTAAAGAGCTGGAAAAGAAAGTAGATCTACTAAAGGAACTGAGAATTATAAAAGACACCCTGTCTTCTGAAGGATACACTTCTATGATCTATGTATCCAGGACTGTTTGTATGGTTTATAGGTTTGTCAAAGTTTATCTGAAGCACCAATAAACCTGGAAGATGGAAACTACTCTGCAAATCTTACATAGCCTTCCGAGAAGCCTGCACTTCGATCAACCTTTCTTCTAAGTCTGGGTAGCCAAACGGCCCTTGGAATCATGAAAGTTGCCATCACTGCCAAACACAAGGGCCCCACTTTGAGCTGAACGGTAGAACATTGTAGTGGAAATGCTGACAGCAGACCTTAAGAGACATAACTTTTCAGTTTTTGACAAACTGGTATATGAAGGAATGTGTCCTATAAATCAACAGTATACATCCATTCCCCTGTTAGGTGTAAATCTGATGAGCAAGAATGCTGAACTTTTCTTCTAAATCTGTATGAATCAAATTCCTATTATGAACCTTGCTTACTGACCAAAAAATGTTTTGGCACTTTTTCTTTGTGTCCTGGTGAGTACTTCCTACCAGTCTAACCAAGACAGTGTACCTCAACATGTTTAGTGGAATACCAGGGCAGAAAGATTGGAAAAAATGATTCTAGAGCTATTCTCTACAATATCCAATACATACTTGTCATTTCCTAAACTATTCCATGCTTATAGGTAGTTGGCTATGATGCATTTCACAGGCAATTGAGCAGAGGAGTTAAAAGTGATGAGTTAATGTCTGGTAGTTGTTTGGGACTTTCTCAGTCGGTCTAACTGCTGCTGGCTTCCTCTGCCTGTGAATGATGCTGCTCCTTTTGTCAATAAAGTGTTTAAAACGTATTAGTCAGTGAATGCTCACCATGTGACTAAATTGTACTATTAGGAATTATTCTTTTCTCAAAAACGTCATTCTCCTTTGGGGTGTGAAAACCTTTTGTTAACCAGAATTATATAAAATTCCTTATTACTGGCCTTTGAGTAATTTTTAACTTTTTCTTATAGCATACCCATGCAATTTATTTTTTAGTGAGTTTTCTTAAGGTACTGAAACTCAATGTGTTATCTTTTCTAGAATTTTCTAAGAAAGTGGATATGTGTTGGCTTGCTAAGTTTTTCTCAAGGTCGACAGTCTTGCAAGGGACGATACCCCAAATGGCAAAGTATTAGGAAAAAAAAAAAAAAAAAAAAAGATAAGCATTTTTACAAAAGTGCCAAAAAACTAACCAAAAATGTTCACTATAGTGTTTCATATGCAGAAAGACTTTCTTTCGAAAAAAAGTTACGCAATAATAAAAGTGGCACCCAAATACTAATTATCAAGTGAAAGCCGAAACATAAGGAACTTTGCACCTTTTTACAATTTTTCTACAAGAAATATGCATAGATTTGAGATTGAAACTTCACGGAACCCTTACTTTCATCATTTAATCTGTGTGTGCATGAGATCTGACAAGGGAAGATAGAGGTAACGGGAAGGGCCTAAATCTTTTATTGTACCTTTGGGTGCTGTAGGATGAAGGCTCTAATACTGCTCACTGATGCATACACTACGCCGGTGAGATTCCTAGAGAGCTTTTCCAGTCAGTGGCAGATTTCTTGCCCTGCCCCCATCGCATCCCTATACATATTTTTATTCTCATGTCTTCATGTCTGTTACCTGGAGTGTCAGGGCCTGGTCTACTCCTAGACTCTGATTAAGTATGGTGTCTGTCAATGTGGAGACTCCTTTTGGAGAACAAGATCTACCACAGCATAGTCATTGATCCAAGACCATTGTGCCCTATGACATCACCATAGAGGAAGTAGACTCACGAGTGCTGGCCAAATGCTAGAGACAGCTTAGTCTGCAGTTATGATGTCAGCTGCTGTGGAACAGCATCTATTGGAAGATTTAGCATCTGTACCAAGAATGAGAATACTCCTGATCAAGAATGTCTTAAAACTGATGATGGGGGAGTATTCTAATCCTTGGTACAGGATGAGCCTCACACAGAGGATATCTAGTGCTTAAAAATGTCCAACAGGTGCTACTTTCTGTTTCACAGCAGCTGCTAACTCAATTACTGCCTCTAGCATTAGGACAACTCCCACAGCCCTACTTCCTCTATAATAATGGCATGGAGGTATTTTTGGGGGGGGGGGGGAGGGGGTACCCAGTAGACATCTGTTTGTGGCATATAGTGCTGCCGATTCACATGCTTTGCAAATGTCTGCCATCTAGTGTTGGGCTTGGAGTTTTACAAGTAGTTTTTCTTCGAAGAAGGTTTTCGAGTCATGAGATCGAGTGACTCATCCTCTCAGTGATCGTGCGCACGGGCATTAAGTCCTTTATTAGATGGTTTTCCCGCAGGAGGGTGAAGTAAAGAGTGTAGAAATGTAATATATAAATAATGTCCATGCAGTGTATATACATATTTACATAAAGAAAATATTACAGCGACTACAGGCTTCCGGTGAGGAGGGAGGGAGCATGCGAATCTGCAGCACTACATGCCACGAACAGATGTCTACTGGGCAAGTAACATTATCCATTTGATGGCATGTGTAGCTGTAGATACACATGCTTTGCACAGACTGAAAAGCAGTGGCTAGCCTATAGGAGTTTGTGTTGCTTGAAATAGTGTGTTAGGCACTGCTTGTCCAACATTTGCTTGTTGGGGAGATAAAAGATCCACACAGTAGTGTTTAGTAAATGTGTTGTCTGGGCCCTGTGGCTGCTTTGCATTTATCTGCATTGGTATATTTCCTAAGAATGCCATTGAAGCTCCCTTCTTTCTAGCAGAATGTGCTTTAGGAGTTACTAATAACTGTCTTTTAGCCTTAAGATAGCAAGTTTGAATGCAATATACTATCCATCTGGCTAATCCTTGTTTTGATTTAGTATTACCCTTATGAGGTTGTTGCAAGGCCACAAAAAAGTTGTTTAGATTTCCTGAAATCTTTTGTTCTATCTACATAATACATAAGAGCTCTTTTAACATCAAGGGTGTGAAGACCTCTTTCAGCAACTGAATCTGACTATGGAAAGAAGACTGGCAGTTCCACCGACTGACTGATGTGAAATGATTAAACTACCTTAGGTAGGAATTTTGGGTTTGTTCTAAGTACTATTTTATTTTTATGAATTTGGAAGAAAGGTTCTTCTAAAGTGAATGCCCAAATTTCACTAACTCTTGTTAAGGAAGTAATTGCTACTAAGAAAGCAACTGTCCATGACAGAAATTGGAGAGTGCAAGAATGCATGTGCTCAAATGGTGGACCCATAGGCTTTGTGAGCACGATGTTAAGATTCCCGGCAGGAGCTGGTGGAGCTCTAGGTGGAATAATTCTTTTAAGGCCTTCCATAAAAGCTTTTATAACAGAAATCATAAACAAAGAAGTATGCTGTCTGGAGGTAGCCAGGTATTGCTGTTAAATGTATTTTAATAGATGAGTAAGAAAGATTTGCTTTTTGTAAATAAAGCAAATAACAGACCATATTCTGTACTGATGCTTTAAGTGGATTCATGTTTTTGGGTTGACAATAATATACAAAACGTTCCCATTTAGCTGCATAACACGGTCTGGTTGTAGGTTTGCGTGCTTCCTTTAGAATATCCATACATTCTGTTGAAAGCTGTAGATATCCAAACTCAACGACCTCAGGAGCCAAATCGCCAGGTTGAGCATTCTGGGATTGAGATGCCTGATTTGACCTTTGTACTGAGTCAATAGGTCTGGTCTGTTTGGAAGCTTGTGATGTGTGTTACTACAGACAGATCCAACAGTGTTGTGTACCAGTGTTGACGTGCCCTCGTGGGAGCCGAGTATCATAGTGAGGGAGGTTTGACGTATCCTGTTGACCAGCAACAGACTTTTTTGGGAGAGGGAGGGATAGAAGTGTACACAAATACCCCTGACCAACTGATCCATACAGTATTGCCCTTGGATTAAGGGTGTGAGTACCTGGATACGAAGTTTGGACATTTAGAGTTTTTGCTTGTGGCGAAGAGGTCTATGTCTGGGGTTCCCCACATTTGGATGTATTATTGAATCACCTGTGGGTGAATCTCCCATTCATGTATTTGTTGCTGCGTCCTGCTTCAGAGTTCCGCTAGTTGCTTGTGTATCCCCGGGAAATACTCTATTAGTTGAATGTGATTGTGAATTGCCCATTTCCAAACTGTCTGTGTTAGAAGGGACAATTGAGATCTGTGCCCCCCACCCTCCCCCTCCCTTGTTTTTTTCAGATAATACATTGTGGTCATGTTGTCTGCCCTTATTAACACTGTTGTGTGTGATCTGTGGTTGGAAAGCTTTCAGTGCTAGAAACACTGCTAGCAATTCCAAATGGTTTATGTGATAAGTTTGTTGAATTGAGTCCCATTCCCCTTGTATGGTACGGTTGTTGTGATGGGTTCCCCAACCTAACATTGATGCATCAGTTGGGATTATGGTTTGTGAGACAGGTTCTGAAATGGCCGCCCTTTTAATAAGTTGGTGTGATTCCACCATTGCAGAGTGCGCTAAGGTTGGCGGTCCAACAACACTAGATCCTGAAGTTGAGCCTGTGCTTGAGACCATGGTTGCAAGAGACACTGTTGTAGCGGTCTCATGTTTAGACGTGCACTAGGTACTATTGCTATGCATGATGCTATAATTACCAAGAGTTTCATGATGAACCTTAATGTGCAAGTGTGATTGTATTTTAGATGATATGAGATTGTGGAAAGCTTGAATTCTCAGTGAGTTTGGGTATGATAATGCTGATTGAGTGTTCAGAACTGCTCCCAGATACTGTTGTATTTGTGCTGGTTGCAGATGAGATTTTTGGCAATTGATTGTGAATTCTAGGTTGTGTAGGATGTCCACTGTGTGCTGTTGACAGGTTTGAAGGAGATAGGAGAAGACATGTATATGTTGCCTTCTGAGGTATGCTGCGACCACTGCGGAGCATTTGGTGAATACCTTTGGTGCTGTTGTTACTCCGAAGGTTAGTACATTGAACTGGTAGTGCTTGCCTGCTATCACAAATCTTAGAAATTTGCGATGTGCTGGATGCATGGGAATGTGGAAGTAAGCATCTTTCAAATCTAATGGTGCCATGTAGTCTTGTTTTTGTAGCAGGGGAATGTTGTCCTGTAGAGTGAACATGTGGCAATGCTCTGACCGAATGTACGGTTTGAGGGGTCTGATATCCAAGACTGGTCTGAGAGTACCATCCTTCATTGGTATGAGGAGGTGTAGGGAATATACTCCTGACCCTTGTTAGGATATAGGTACCATCTCTATGGCACCTTTGAGTAGAAGTGATTGTACCTCTCGTTTTAATAAATGTAAATGTTCCAGAAAAAGTCTGTGCAAGCGAGGGGGAATGTTTGCTGGAGTGGAGATGAGATCTAGGCAATAACATTGTTGGATATTGATAGCGCCCATTGATCTTTTGTAATGTGCCATTGTTGGTAGAAATTTTCCAGTCTTCCTCCCACACGAAATGTAAGCTCTGTGGGGATATGTAAAAAGAACAAGTTACTTACCTACGCTAGCTACCTGGGGATTCTTCACCTTATGAATTCTCCCATGCGCCAGCATCTGATGGAAAATCTCCCTCCCACCTCTCCACGTCGACGAGGACGTCACAACTGCACGGCTCCACGCGACTCTGTCTGACATCACTGTGTCAATAAGAGGTCCTCGCTGGTGGGCTGACGTCAGTTTCACCCATTTTTTACATGCCTTTGAGGCGAACAGGTGAAAACTGACCTCACAATAGCTCAAATGAATACATAAAACCATAATGATGCAATAAAATTATAACCATCATTTATATATACACATAATCACCAAAAACTATGTACACATGTAAAACAAAAATCTTGGTATGACCAGACAGGTGGGTGGGACTGTGAGGAATCCACAGGTAGCTACTGTATCCACCAGAAAAAGCGTTAATGAAGGTAAGTAACTTGTTCCTCTGATGGATACAACTACCCGTGGATTCCTCACCTTATGAATAGAGTCCTAAAGCAGTACAGCACTCTGAGGTGTGAGCCTGTCTGGTTACACCACGAAATCCTGCAATATAAATCATGCAAAATGGCCGTCCCTCCTTACCTCAGAATCCAAGCAGTAATACTTTGCAAAGGTGTGGAGGGACGCCCAAATTGCTGTCTTGCAAATGTCCACCGCCGGAACCCCTCTAGCAAGGGCCGAAGTGGCAGACTTAGCCCTGGTGGAATGGGCTCTAATACCCTCAGGGGGAACCTACTTTGCCAACGAGTAGCAAACCTTGATACAAAGAATGACCCATCTGGAGATCGTTCTTTTATTGTCCGCTCTGCCCTTCCTCTTTCCAATATATCCCACGAACAGCTGGTCTTCCAAGCGAAAGTCTTTCGTCCTCTCAATATAAAAACTGAGAGCCCTTCTGGGGTCCAAACGATGGAGCCTCTCTACCCTCCTCCTCACCCCTCAAAGGAGGAAGAAAGATGGAAGAGTAAGGTCTGCCCCATATGAAAGGGAGTAACAACCTTAGCTAGGAAAGCCGCCCTGGTTTTCAGCACCACTTTATCAGGAAAGAAGTAAAGTAAAGGGAGGTTTAACAGCAAGAGCCTGAAGCTCACCAACACGCCTAGCCAGGGTTATAGCTATCAGAAAAAACTCCTTAAGAACTAGAAACATTAGCGGGCAAGAATGCATGGCTTTGAACAATGACCCCATTACAAAAGTTAAAACGAGATTCAGATCCCACTAAGGCATAAGAAAAGGAGTGGGAGGAAATTTATTAGTTAAACCCTTTAAGAACCTAATAACAATAGGCGATTTAAACAAGGAGGGCTGATCCAGAAGGCAAAGAAAGGCGGGCAGTGCTGCCAAATAGCCCTTAACAGCAGCAACTGCACAACCCTTCTGTGCTAAAGCTAATGCAAATAACAGAACATCGAAAAGATGGGCCCTCAAAGGATCAATTTGCTTCTCTCCACTCCAAGCCATGAATTTTGCCCACCTGCAGGTTGCCCTGTTCAATCTCCAGGCATGAAGGCGCAGGCTCTGGATGTGGGGGTGTAGAAACCGCCCCTGCTTCTGTGAGAGGAGGTCTGCCCTGAGACTGAGATGGAGCGGAGGGCACAGTGAGTGTTGGAGAAGGTCCGTGTACCACACCCTTCTCGGCCAATCCGGGGCTATTAAAATTAACTGAGCCCGATCTTGGCAAATCGGCCTCAGAACCCGAGGAATCAAGGGTATGGGGGGGGAAATGCGTAAAGCAACTGATTGCACCACTGGAGGCTGCAGAATGACAGGCAGTGCGCGTTTTCCTGAGTGGCAAACAGATCTATCCTTGGAGAACACTACATCTGAAAGATGTGTAGGACCAAAACCGGATAGAGACGCCACTCATGATCGGCCGAAAAATGTAGAACGAGAGTGTCCGTACATAGGTTGAGCACTCCTGCCAGATGATTCGCTACCAAGCAAATCCGATGGTCCCGAAGCCAGGACCAGAGTCACAGAGCCTCTCTGCAGAGAAGGTACGACCCCACTCCTCCCTGCTTGTTTATATACCACATCGCTGTAGTGTTGTCCGTCAGGACCTGAACTGACTGACCGTGAAGGGACGGGAGAAGGCCTTGAGAGCCAGACGCATTGCCCGCAATTCTAACAGATTGATATGAAAAGTCTGTTCCACTGGAGACCAAAGACCTGTGATCTCCAGGTCCCCCAGATTAGCTCCCCACCCTGGAGTGGAAGCATCCATTATGTCCATGGTCACGACGGGAAGTGGCAGTAAAAACGGCCTTCCTTGAGAAAGGCTGCTGTCCACAGCCCACCATTGTAGATCCGCTGCAGCGTCTCTGGAGATTATTATCGACCCAGAGATCCCCTCTGTGTTGAAACCACTGCCTGCGGAGGCACCAATGTAGAGCCCTCATGTGCCAACGTGCATGAGTGGCCAACAGAATGCAAGAAGCGAACAGTCCGAGCAGGCACAGGACTGAGGACTGGAACAACCGCTCCATTTTGAAACATTGGAATCAACACCTGGATATCCTGAATCTGCTGAGGATAGGCCAGATTCAATGTTTTATCCAATACTGCCCCTATGAACAGGAGGCGCTTAGAGGGCTCCATGTGAGACTTGGGCATGTTTACTGAAAAGCCCAGACTGAACAAAAACTGAGTTGCCATCTGCAAGTGATGCAGCACGAGCTCTGGAGACTTGGCTTTGATCAGCCTATCGTCCAGGTAAGGGAATACCAATATTCCCATCCTTCTGAGGCTTGACGCAACCACTGCCATCACCTTCGTGAAGACTCGAGGTGCTGAAGTAAGACCAAAAGGAAGGACCGCAAACTGATAGTGTTGGGACCCCACCAGAAACCGGAGATCCTTCCTGTGCAACTTGAGGATAGGGATATGAAAGTAAGCATCCTGCAAGTCGACAGACATCATCCAATCCTCTCTGTTCAACGCCAGAAGTACCTGTGCTAGAGTCAGCATCTTAAATGTTTCCTGTTTGAGGAACCGATTCAAAATCCTCAGGTCCAGGATAGGTCTCAAATGACCATCCTTCTCGGGAATCAGGAAATATCTTGAATAAAAACTCTGACCCCTTTCCTGCTCTGGAACCAACTTCACTGCACCTTTTGATAACAGGATTCGAACCTCCTGCTGCAACAATAGGAGATGGTGTTCTGAACAAAACGAGGGACTGGGTGGGATGGGAGGGGGAACTCCTGAAAAGGGAGAGCATATCCTTTCCTCACAATGTTTAGAACCCAGGAGTTTGATGTGATCAACTCCCACTCGTGGAGAAAAAGACAATCTTCCCCCTACAGGAGAAGTATGGCTGAAAATGGGCAGAAAACTAGGGCTGCTTCCCTTGTCCTCCAGAGGAACGGGATGATACGGGGTGCTGCTGAGTTGCCCCTCTTGTCCTAACCCTCCCTGCCATCTAAAGGATCTGTAAGGGAGGCTGGTAGGCTTTTGGACTGTGGATTGGGGTCTCCCACGGTAAACAGCTCCACACCCAAACCCCCTGAACCTCCGAAAGGACCTGAAAGGGGTAGTAGTGGAAGCCTGCAGACCCAAAGACTTTGCTGTGGCCCTACTATCCTTAAAGCACTCGAAGGCAGAGCCAGCTTTAGCACCAACCAGCTTGTCCCTATCAAAAGGCAAGTCCAAGAGAGCAGTCTGGACATCTGAGGAAAAGCCAGAGGACCTCAACCATGCATGCCTCTTGGTAGCAATGGAGGTACCCATCACCCTGGCCACCGAATCTGTAGAATTCAGACCAGACTGGATTATCTGCTTTGCTGCGGCCTGAGCATCTGACAAAAGTTCTCCAAATTGTCCTTGCACCTCCTGCAGTAGGACCGGAACCATAGCCCTAGCTGAATCCATCAGGGCATGCATGTATCTACATAATACACAGGTAGCATTTGCTGCTTTGAGGGCCATACTACAAGAAGAAAAAGTCTTCTTTTCCGACTGCTCCATCCTCTTGGATTCCCTGTCCGACAGAATCACAGGGAAGGAGCCTGGAGCAGACCGTGTGGAACAAGAGACTTGAACAACCAGACTCTCCGGAGTAGGATGTTTCGACAAGAATCCCAGATCCCCAGGAGCTACCCTGTACCTCCTTGACACAGATCTGTTGACAGCTGGTGACAACACAGGCTTCCTCCATACCTCTAAGATAGGCTCCGTAAGAGCATCATTAAACAGAAGCAATGGATCCACCGAAGTAGAAGAAGGATGCAGTTAAGATATTCAGTTAAGATATTAGTTAAGATATTAGTTTTGATCTCTGCAGCAGGCGATGGAAGATCCAAAACATTTGCCGCCTTCCTGACCACAGTATGGAGAGAGGCCGTCTCCTCCGTAAACTCCCCTGGTGATGAAAGGTCCCATTCCGGGAAAGTGTCTGGCCCACTGGCCGAGTCAAGCTCTTGATATTACCCCAAGGGCTCCAAAATCTCCCCTTCTTCCAAAAACTGCCTCTGGTACTCCTCTTCCTCCAAAAGTCTTAAGGCCTTCCTACGCAACCTCGGCCTGGCCTGTAACCTTGGCGTCGACATAGAATTAGCCAACGTAGATGACACCGGCTTCAGAACTGAAAGGCGGACCAGGAGAAGAAGGCTGAATTCAGTCTAACTCGGAGCGGATCCCATAGGCGCCGGGGTCACCTGAGGCTCCATCAACGGCGTTGATTGAAAGGGTGACGACACAGACACCGCAGGTCTAAAAGGCGATGTCATCAGAACCTCAGGTCTCTGAGGCGACGTCATCGGCGCCGAACCGGCACCTCCAGCCAGATAGAAGGGCATAAACGGCACCGATTGTGAGGAGCTGGGGAGCCCAACAAAAACGCTAAAGGACCCGTGGGACCAGCCGGTGCACCAGCAAGGGCCACAGCATTAAACATAATAAACATGGCATTTAAAAATGCCGCTGGATCCGCTCCCAGAGCCAGGAAGGCAGAATACCGCTGGTCTCCATGGTGCACTTGCGCCTGTTGAGCATCCGAATCCTGCGCCACAGGTGAAAAGCGAGGACTCTCTGGAGAAGACTGAGGGCTCTAAGGTTGTGGACTCGCAGTCGGACTAACCTCCCACGTCGCAGTCGAGATGGAGACCTGGATCTTGAACGGCTCCGTGCCGAACAACGCCGAGAGTCATGACGACGTCGCCTCTTGTACTTCTTCAACAAAGTGTGAGAAGACGACCTGTGATGGCTCTTATGTCCTTTTTTCGCCTTAGCCAAAAACAGTTTAGCCTCCCTCTCCTTCAGAGCCTTTGGATTCATGTTCTGGCAGGATACACACTCCGACATCATGCTCGGAGCTCAAACACCAAAGACAATCATCATGAGGGTCAGTGACCGACCTGCGGCCCCCGCACTCTCGACACAGTTTAAATCTCGACTTCCTAGGAGGAGACATTGTAACCAGAAATCCAGATACAAGATACAAGATGGCACCTTCAACAGAAGCGAGGGCTAGGAGAAAACCGTGAGCGTCGAAGGCACGGAAGAAAGGGAACTAGCGTCGGCACGCCGGCGAGGACCTCTTATTAACACGGTGACGTCAGACAGAGTCGCGTGGAGCCATGCAATTGTAACATCCTCATCGACGTGGAGAGCTGGGAAGAAGATTTTCCGTCGGATGCTGGTGCATGGGAGAATTCATAAGGTGAGGAATCCCCAGGTAGTTGTATCCATCAGAAGTCACTGTTTGGTTGAGGTGGAGGAACCTCTTGTATTTCTGGTTTGAACCCTGAAGTGCTTAACCATGCGTGCCTTCTAATAATCACACTGGCACTGATGCCCCTTGCTGCTGAGTCTGCTGCATCTATTGCAGACCTAATTTGATTATTAGAGAAAGCCTGGCCCTCTGTTACTATCTGCTGTGCCCTTTTCTCGTGTTCTGCTGGAAGGTACTGTAAGAACCCCTCCACTTCATTCCAATGAGCTCTGTCATATCTTGCTAACAGTGCTTGAGAATTTGCAATCCTCCAGTGATTAGCAGCTTGAGGTGCTACTATTTTCCCAGCTGCATCAAATGTAAGACTCTCCTTGTCTGGGGGAGGAGCATCCCCTGTGGATTGGCTATTTGCCCTTTTCCTTTCTACATTGACGACTATAGAGTCCGGTGGCAATTGGGCTCTAATAAAAAGTGGATCTGAAGATGCAGGTTTATACTTTGTCTGCCCTTGGTGTGATAATTTTAGACTTCATTGGCTCTTTGAAAATGTCCTCTGTATGTTTCAGCATGCCTGGGAGCATAGGTAGACATTGATACTCCTTGTGTGTAAATAAGAAGTCATCCTCAATGGGCTCTGTATGCAACTGCACGTTGTGATACGCAGCTGCCCTAGCTATCACCTGATTGTTGGCAGTGGTGTCTTCAGGTGGAGATGGCCTAGCAGGGAATAAATCAGGATGATTAGAGGGTACGGGATCTGAATCATATAAGTCCCATGGATCTATATCCTGATGAGTATCATCTAAATCATCCCCACGTGTTGAGATAGGGGAACGTGGAGAAAATTGTGTAGGTGAAGGTGGTGGTGGAGAAGCAGGAAGTAAAGAAGAATGTGGTAGTGAAGGCTGTTGTAATGCCTTTGCTTTCTCCTTTTGCTTAAATATTTTAGCAGGTGGAGGCCCAGCTTCTACAGTCTCTTGGAAAGTCAATTTTCTCTTTGTTGTAGGAGGAGGCAAAGTAATAATTCTTCCTCTGTTCTTATGAATATGGATTTTGCACTATTTAGCAGCCATTACTTGCAATATGGGCCTTATTTCAGAAGACTCCTCAGTATTTGGAGAATATTTTCCACCCACAGGATTCAACTCCGAAAGTTGGAAACCGAACGTCTTAGTCAGACTGAAAATGTGTGCTCCGTAATCTAGGTCAGTGTTTTCGGTTCAGAGGTGGAAGTCTCTGATTTTCGTCTCGATCCCGAAACAGGTATGGCATGCTGTTTGGTTCGCGCTGAATGCACTTTGATCTTCAGTTTCGGTGCTGAACCAGAGGGTTGGTCATCCAACTGTTTTTCGGGTCCAACAATGGCCGGCAAGCAGTGGGGGACCCAAGACCGGTTCTAAAGTCTTTTTGGTTGTCTTTTGTGGATGGGAAGGGGCTGAAGTACTCAAGTACTGCGTCGCTGGAATAGACTGGCTGTCACCATCAGAAACTCGATCCCAATCGGAGTCTGCGATGGAAACTGCAGTCTGATGAGCCATGTCTTCTTGAGTGTGTTTTTCTCCTAAGTTGTCAGGCATTTGTTTCGACGACTTGGACGCCATTTCCAACCGACATGCTCTTCAATTCCAAAGAGTTTTCTTCTAACGGAATGATCGACGCGATTCACAGCTTTCTTCTCTGTGATCCAGAGAAAGACAAAGATTGCACACCGAGTGCTGATCGGTGTATGGATACTTGGCGTGACACAGAGGGCAAAAATGAAACAGTCCGACATTGTTCGACAACCACAAGTCGAAGTAGGCCCAAGAGGGGCACGGTCTCCCGGAAAGGGCGTTTAATCGCCCCCCAACGATAACAATCGGATTGAATGTAAGTTAGAAAAAGCGGTTGAGAACTATACCAACGTTTATAGAAAAGAAGAGAACTATATAGTACCGAACCAAGATCTACTGGAGTGAGAGGAAACACGTCCGAACCCAAGGGAGGAAAGAAACCAGTCCATTAAACAATAACAAACAAATAAAAAAAACAATATACATTTCTACACTCTTTACTTCACCTTCCTGTGGGAAAACAATCTAAGAAAGGACTCGATGCCTATGCGCACTATCACAGAGGAAGAGTCACTCGATCTCGTGACTCGAAAACCTTCTTTGAAGAAAAACAACTTGTAACACTCCGAGCCCAACACTAGATGGCAGACTTATGCAAAACCATGTATATCTGCAGCTACACATGCCATCGAACAATATATATATATATATATATATATATATATATATATATATATATATATACATACACACACACACACACACACATACACATGTATATGAAAGAAGTGACTCAAACAGATGGTCTCACCAGAGAACAAAAATATATTTCCAAAAAGCATCACGAGTGAATATTCCAATTGGAATGTGGAAACATTGCAGTCTTGATAACTCTTCAGATATGCAGAAATCAAGGGATGTTCAGTCCATCTGGATGCAGTGATTTTAAACGGTACATTCAGAAGTTTTCAATGATGTCCAGAAATTCTTCCTTTAAGGCATTTTGGACAGGGAAAAATCTTCAAATCTGATAGTAAATAGTATACAAGGGTAAAATGATTGGCTACAGGCTAGTCAAGTTTCTTGTTAATTATTTCTGATTTGTGGTCCCTGAATCATGTACGGAAGTCATTCACTGTTTGGCCTACATATTGTTTTTTACAGCTTTAGCATTGGCACTGAATCACATAAATTCCAATTGTAATCTTCTTCACCCATGACGCTTTTTGAAAATCCAGCACTGTCAGCTGTGCAGCCACTGAGCAAACCATCTTGTACTACTTGAGGAAGGCAGCCAAAACGTTGTAGTGGATATATATTTTTGTTCTTTGGTAAGACCATCTCTTTGAGTCACTTCTTTCTTAGCTTTTTTATTTTCTTGTTACTCATTGTATCCAGGTTTTTGCCCTGGCTGGCTGTTTTCTTGTGCTCCTTCATCTTCTAGTAGAATATATATATCTATATAGATATATATAGATCTATATATATATCTATATATATACAGGGAGTGCAGAATTATTAGGCAAATTAGTATTTTGACCACATCATCCTCTTTATGCATGTTGTCTTACTCCAAGCTGTATAGGCTCGAAAGCCTACTACCAATTAAGCATATTAGGTGAAGTGCATCTCTGTAATGAGAAGGGGTGTGGTCTAATGACATCAACACCCTGTATCAGGTGTGCATAATTATTAGGCAACTTCCTTTCCTTTGGCAAAATGGGTCAAAAGAAGGACTTGACAGGCTCAGAAAAGTCAAAAATAGTGAGATATCTTGCAGAGGGATGCAGCACTCTTAAAATTGCAAAGCTTCTGAAGCGTGATCATCGAACAATCAAGCGTTTCATTCAAAATAGTCAACAGGGTTGCAAGAAGCGTGTGGAAAAACCAAGGCGCAAAATAACTGCCAATGAACTGAGAAAAGTCAAGCGTGCAGCTGCCACGATGCCACTTGCCACCAGTTTGGCCATATTTCAGAGCTGCAACATCACTGGAGTGCCCAAAAGCACAAGGTGTGCAATACTCAGAGACATGGCCAAGGTAAGAAAGGCTGAAAGACGACCACCACTGAACAAGACACACAAGCTGAAACGTCAAGACTGGGCCAAGAAATATCTCAAGACTGATTTTTCTAAGGTTTTATGGACTGATGAAATGAGAGTGAGTCTTGATGGGCCAGATGGATGGGCCCGTGGCTGGATTGGTAAAGGGCAGAGAGCTCCAGTCCGACTCAGACGCCAGCAAGGTGGAGATGGAGTACTGGTTTGGGCTGGTATCATCAAAGATGAGCTTGTGGGGCCTTTTCGGGTTGAGGATGGAGTCAAGCTCAACTCCCAGTCCTACTGCCAGTTCCTGGAAGACACCTTCTTCAAGCAGTGGTACAGGAAGAAGTCTGCATCCTTCAAGAAAAACATGATTTTCATGCAGGACAATGCTCCATCACACGCGTCCAAGTACTCCACAGCGTGGCTGGCAAGAAAGGGTATAAAAGAAGGAAATCTAATGACATGGCCTCCTTGTTCACCTGATCTGAACCCCATTGAGAACCTGTGGTCCATCATCAAATGTAAGATTTACAAGGAGGGAAAACAGTACACCTCTCTGAACAGTGTCTGGGAGGCTGTGGTTGCTGCTGCACGCAATGTTGATGGTGAACAGATCAAAACACTGACAGAATCCATGGATGGCAGGCTTTTGAGTGTCCTTGCAAAGAAAGGTGGCTATATTGGTCACTGATTTTTTGTTGTTTTGTTTTTGAATGTCAGAAATGTATATTTGTGAATGTTGAGATGTTATATTGGTTTCACTGGTAATAATAAATAATTGAAATGGGTATATATTTTTTTTTGTTGAGTTGCCTAATAATTATGCACAGTAATAGTCACCAGCACACACAGATATCCCCCTAACATAGCTAAAACTAAAAACAAACTAAAAACTACTTCCAAAAATATTCAGCTTTGATATTAATGAGTTTTTTGGGTTCATTGAGAACATGGTTGTTGTTCAATAATAAAATTAATCCTCAAAAATACAACTTGCGTAATAATTCTGCACTCCCTGTATATATAGATATATATATATATATATATATATATATATATATATATATATATATATATATATTATTATTTTTTTAACCATGGATCAAATAAAGAATGACAGAGGAGCAACCATAAGAAGGTAAGCCATAGTATGTGCCTGATGAGTCCATGAAGGTGTGGCATTTTGCTACCCACAAGGAACGTTCTTTCTACAACACAACATAATATATCCAAACAAGCCTGATATATGTCAGAGAATACCACCCAACAGCAGCAGAGCAGAAACCTATAGGAATTGCCATAATGGAACCACATGTTGAATGTTCTGAGGAACATCAAGGTGTTCACTTGTGCAGCACCCAATTGGTGGTGGGTTCTGTTTTGGTCAAAATGGGGGCTCATCCCATGGAAAAAAGAAATTAGGTTAAATATATGAAAGAATGACAAGGGGAAGCAATCAAAAGGAATGGATTTGGGAAGGCCAAGCAGAGTTCTGGTGCAGTGTGCTACCTGGCCCTGGAGGACCAAAAGGGAAGATGCCAGAGTAATCCAGCCATCTGGAAGATGCATTAATCTCTCTGCCCTTCACCTTGACACCCAATCAAACTACCCTAGTTAGAATGGTTATAAAGGGGTGGAAGCAATACGTAGAATTATCAGCCACATCACCATTCAACGCCCAATGGGCCTGAAAGGGAGGGAGTGGGTTTAAACCGTAAGAGGAGGTACCTAAAGCTATTGAGAGATAAGTGATTAAACAAATGAAATGGGAGCAGAAAGGGGGCCTGATGCCCCCAAAGTAGGCAGTAGGTTTCTGCACAAGGCACATTTTAACAATTGAATCTTAAATATGTATTGTGGATGTAATCAAGGAAGTGAAGACCAAGCTACATACATAAATTGTCCCTTTAAGCAAACAAAATAATAAAATAAAAAACATTTAATCAAAAACAGAAATTTAACATGATTGTTGGACACAGAAATAAGAGTTTATTGTGTTCAACTCAGCACCGCCGTCTGGTCTTTTCAGGTCTCCATGGAGGTACCAGGTACTAGCTCACGATTCGGATTGACAGCAAGCCACTCTACAACACAGCGCCCCAGCTTCAACTAGATCATTCAAAGTTTAAAGCCCAGTTTATGGTAAGGCCATTTCTCCTTATGGACCCTGCAGTCGAAGTAGGTATCACAAAGTGCAGATGGGGCAGCAACAATGTACCCACTTGTCTTTTACTGGAGACCTACCTAGCAGTAGTCTGATCCTTTCTCTACCTTTGAAAATCCAGCTTCATGTACATTTAAACCCCCTCCAGTCTTCCAATCCACTTAGGTAATATCATGAAATATTCCACAATACTCAATGTGAGAGAGGCCTGCAGGAAGAACTCATCTTTATCATGAGGCTCATCTTCCTAAGACTACAACAACAGGAGGAATACCTATCTAAAAGAGCATTATACTGGCTAAAAAGCAGCTAACAAATAGTTCTTACTGGTTACATAAAAGAAAGTCTATTTCAGAAAGAAAAATTGCTGAATTAGATTGCCAAGGCTATAAAATGTTAGGTGGGGCAAAACAAATCCAAACTTATTTACTTTATTGAAAAAGAATAATAAAACAAAATGCTATGTCCATGAATCACTGGTTCATACAGCAGAACACTGACTGTCTAACAAACCATGCTGTGCATTTTGGGTCAGTAGAGCTGTGGGAATATTAATATTTAAAGTGTTAGCAGCAAAATTCCCAGAAGTGAAGTGTGATACCTTGAGGTTTCAATACCATTTTTTGAAAGATTTAATGCCGGCATGTCTATCAAATGTATTTTAAGCAAGACAGAATTATCGTCTAATTGGCATCATTTAGATACAAAATATTGCCACTTGTAGCCACGTTATACTTATGAAATGATAGTCAAAATTAAAGCTGTATCCTTTAAAAGGTGTCCCGGGACTTCACAAGTAGGCAGCGATGTTCTAGCGTTTGTGAATATTGAAATACACTCAAAAATACATAACAAAATGCTTAAATAGAAAATAATGAATGAAAATAACACATTATAAATAAAATAAACCGTGTTCATCCTGAAATTGCACCAAACATTGACAACATAAAACAAGAAATTAGTTTTTTTTTTAAATCCTTCCCAATGTACCACCAAGTAAAACTTTCGAATACTTACCCCTTTCAACATTAGACTCTTAAACCTTACTCCAATCAAAGCTTCGGCCAGGCCCTATGATGATGACACCCCATTCTGCTGAAACTAGTACAACTGGTAGCCGTCAAAGTACTTCCTACAATCCGCATCACTAGTTGCACTTCCTTCATTAAACAATATCCCTCATTACTAAAATAGCACTAAAACGATACTTTCTGAATGGAAAACGACTTTGGTCATTTCTTGTGAGAAACGGTGGAATCTGCTGTGCTCCGTTAGAGGTTGGGTTAACATTTCGTGTGCTTTAGTACAGGGAGCCTCTGTCTCCCGACACCTCTGTGATGCATTTGACATATACTTACAAACATTAGGCACCCATAGTTCTGTCGCAGGATCCGTTATGCTGGTCACTGACATGCTGCTGATGTCAGTTTTCGCGTGCTGTGCCGCCTTAAGATCATGAAAATTATGTTGTTACTTTTTTGCTAGCTTGCCTTGGTGTATTCTGCTTTCTTGCTTTCCCTTTCTTAGATGCCCTCTTCCCTCACTTGGTGGGGGCATTCTTTTCCTTCCCCTTTAATCTTTCTCATACCATGACATGAGGTATTGCTAACATTACATGCTTCTGTTTAATTACGTGGCATCTTGACTCACACGAAACCACAACGTGTCTGTACTTGTGCCAAGGATTTTTCTGTTATTCTCAGTTATGAATGTTCAAGGTGCAGTGACTATGGCTTGAGGTCACGACGTTTGTTTGCGATTTCCTGTTCTGTACCTTTATGTTTTCTATTTTATAAGAAGCAAACTGTGAATTTACGGTCATGGCGTATTTGTTGAAAACAATAAAACAATTCTGGAAAGAAAAAAAAGATTAGACCACATTGTTAATGAAACATCATAACCTAGGTCCCATGGGCATTCAGATTACCAGATGTATTAGTAAACTTTGCTTTCAGGAAACAAACTTTGAAAATGGATTCACGGCCTAAGTCCTAATCAGCACCATCAATGACGCCGAGCGCATTTCAAACTGGAGTCTCACACAAACGTAGAACTGAAACACCACTCCTGGTACAGGGTGATATACCACATTTTCAGAGCATCATAAATACTAGATGTTTAGCCTTGCGCATCCTACAAAACAACTGACAAACAAGCACTACTAACCATCCGTTCCACTAGTATGGTAATGGAGAAGAGGCAATTGTATCCAGGCTTGCAATAGTTCGCCTCCTGGTCTTCTGTGGATCTTAATTCATGAAGTCGGTTTCCTTCAGTACTTTTTCTCTACTTCAAAAATGTTAATACATCAAGGCTCAATTCCATCCCCGTTTCTAGTCGATATATACATGTCTTCAATGGGCCCAATAATATTAAAAAAGGGTGCAATCAGCCAACAGTATGCTATGGCACAGACTATCTGACAGTTTCAAACCAGTCCGATATCAAAATCTTAAACTTCCACCACAAGCTAATAAACCAGGTGCGCTCATTCTCTCATAAACGTGACACTGTACAAACATACATTCATCTCGTCTACACCAAAGAACACCCACCAACAGTCTAAAACTGACTGAATCCCTTTCACAGCTTGGCATTGCATCCAAACCAGCCCCAACACCAAATCAGCGGGCTTCACCGATGACCAAAATAGGAAAATGTTTCCACATATCTCGGCACTAATGAAAAAAACAACCTTCCAACTGCTCCTACTCAGAAAACGAAGAATGCTGTCTACAGATTTCAAGAAGATGACCAACCGTTTGTACTCTCACATCTCCAATGTAACACTACTATAATTAAGGTAACAAAATCATATTTAGCACCAACCTCTTACTTAAAGGAGCATAGAAATTGATGCTATTTTCATAACTTTAAGAGGCTTACTAGGACTACCTGTTAAAGCCAGAATTTACATCAAATGTGTAATCAATCATATAGCTCTGTGTATGATGCATGTACTTCTGAAGTCACATCCCTCTACTACATAATACAAAAAACTTCACACTGCAGGACGATCAAAAGACACCAGTATCAACTTCTGCCATTATCTCAAAATATCATATGCAAACAAAATGAAAAACTCTGAATTAAACCTTCTCTTGCCCAAGACCAAAAATCGCCTGAGAGTTAATGCAGAACAGTTACATTTTTTGAAGAACACTGGAACCTTAACAATTCTTGCCCAACCTACAAAAATAATGCCTCCTCTTCTGTTCTCATTCCATGTCTACATCTCGACCGCTAATATTAAATATTATTAGTATCATTATCTATTACATGTGAAGAGCTGTGGTGCCCATGGCTGTTCAAATATTGGTAGTTTAGGAGGATGTGGTCAACAGCCGCTCAAGGTGGCGGCTAAAGATGGCAGCTTACTGAAGCGTCTCTAACTCCAAAGCTCTCTAATCCCCCATCATCCGGCCTACCATTCAAGCTCCTCTGTCCATGTGTTGCTATTTGCGACTGAACCAAAGGGAGACCATGGTTTCAACAAGGAACCTCTGGAGTGACTATAGTCAGCATGTAGCGGACTGCGGCCCAAGGCAACGAGGGAAGCTACGTAGTCGGATGGCAGGAGATGAGATGGACCCATGCTGTTGCCTGGGCCTTGAGTGACAAGCAACTGGGGCAATCCTGCTCTGGCAGGCAGGGAGGAAGTAAGATGCAGAGCACTTCCCCACAGCACAAAGGATGCTGCAAGAGGGCTGCCCTGCTGAGGTGATGGCAGGAAGCGACCTGCGGGAGGCTCTGGTCCGGACAGTAGGAGAGATACTCCAAGAGTCTCCATGGAACTCACAATGGCCAGAGTGTTTTTTTTTTTTTTTTTTAAACCACAGAGCAGCCTGCCTTGCATCGCGAGGAAGAGTAGGCAGTGTGCTGCAAAGGGCTTGGGCCGGCCCCCAGACCTCCTGGCAAACAAAGTTAGATGAACTCACCTTCCCTAGAGACACGACAAGGAGAGCAATTTGGGGGGGGGGGGGGGGCGGCATTGGGGCCGACCCCAGAGTGGCAGGCCACCAGGAGTCGTCCCATGCTGATCTGTTGGGGCCGAAGATGATGATGATCTTTTCAGAGTTCAGCTTGAGGTGGCTTGCTTTTATCCAGTTGGCGACAGCGTGAAGTCCAGTGTGGAGGTTGTTTTTAGTAGTTGAGGGGTCCTTCGTGAGAGAGAGGATGAGCTGAGTGTCATCTGCGTCAAAGGACAAGCCCCCACAGCCCTCCCCCACTCTACCTCCCCCCCTTCATCCCCAGAGGGTGAGACTCTCATCCTAAAAGACATTATGGTGGCAATACAAGGGGTCCGAGGCTCACTGGAGACAAAGATAGACTCTGTCTTCACGGAGGTGTTGGTTAGGGTGGACCTCTGCAACATGGGGGAAAAGGTAAAAGAGGCTGAAGAATTGATAACATCCCTCAAAGCAGAGACTAACCGCAACCCTGAGAAGGCAAATTGCCAAACTAAGAGGAACAATGGGGGTAATGGGTGTGAAATTGGAGGACTCTGACAGCCGCTCCAAGAGAAACAATATCCACAGTGGGTGGAGTCCCAGAGAGAGCAGAGGGCCCAAGTGCGGACTTTTTCCTCGAAGACCTAATCCTCTATATGCTTAACTCACTGGGTCTGTCCAAATGCTTCCCCACTGAACGTACCCACAGAGCCCAGACCACACACCACCATTGCCCGCACCCTTAATTGCAGAGATCACGATGTGACCCTCCAGGCTGTGTACCATCACTTAAATACAACAACACAAACATTATCTTCTTCTCGGGTGTTACTCATAAGGATCAAAGACTTTGTCACAGCCTTGATAAGGTAAAGAGGACATTGAGAATACAAGAGCTGCAATACTCAATGAAGTTCCCATCTAAGTTGAGAGTGTGGCAGAGGTGAAAACTTGGAATTTTCAATCCCCAGAGGGGGCCTCGAATTGGCTCAAGGGCTGGAGGCCGGCAGGAGCGAAGAGGACATGGAATTGCTCCCACCAATAACGAACGGCGAATACCGGCCCTGACTAGAAAGCAACGACGGAAGACGAGGGACTGAGCTGACAAACACCGCAGAAGCTAACCTCAAAGGAGGCTGCAGCAGGTGGGCCACAGGGAGACTAGTTTGACGACACAGGCTGATGCAGGAGGCTATCAACACCACCACATGAGCCAAACTGACACAAGGAATTACGCCTAAAGAAGAACTGCATGTAACTACAATGCTTGGCAAATTAATGACTTAGATGGCTTCTGTAACTACAGTAGAACAATGGCATATAGTAAGAGTCCTGGAAGGACTGTGACACATGAGGCGATCTTTGGGCTGTGACCACTGTACCCCATTGTTTTTTATTCTTGTTGGGGGTGACAGGTGGTCTGCAATGTTGTGGGGTGGGTATAGTATATAGGGGGGTTCTAAGTCTGGGATTCAGAGAGGAGGTGTTACGAAGGGAATGTTTTGTATGAAGTTGGTTGCTATTAGAGTTTTTGTTGATCTGAATTGTAGGAAAATGCCACTGTTGGCATGGTTACAGCCTAACTTTTTGCCTTTTGTTGATGCCAGATTTGATTGAAAGTGAGCTGGGACCCTGCTAACCAGGCCCCAGCACCAGGCACAGTTTCCCTGAAACTGTACCTTTGTCTCCACAATTGGCACAGCCCTGGCACACAGTTAAGTCCCTTGTAACAGGTACCCCTGGTACTAAGGGCCCCTTGGCCAGGCAAGGTCTCCAAGGGATGCAGCATATATTATGCCACCCTGGGGACCCCTCACTTAGCACATGCACACTGCCTCACAGCTTATATGCTAGTGGGTAGAAAAAGACTAAGTCGCCATGGCACTCCCCTCAGAGTGCCATGCCCACAAACCAATGCCTGTGGCATAGGTAAGTTACCCCTCTAGCAGGCCTTACAGCCCTAAGGCAGGGTGCACTATACCACAGGTGAGGGCATAGGTGCATGAGCACTATGCCCCTACAGAGTCTAAGGCAATTCTTAGGCTTTGTAAGTGCAGGGTAGCCATACTGAATATATGGTCTGGGAGTTTGTCAAAACCAAACTCCATAGTTCTATAATGGCTACACTGAGAAGTTTGGTATCAAACTTCTCAGCACAATAAACCCACACTGATGCCAGTGTGGGATTTATTGAAAAATGCACACAGAGGGCATCTTAGAGATGCCCCCTGCATGCCAGCCCAACTGCTAGCGCTCGGCTGACCGGTCTCTGCCAGCCTGCCACTGCCAGACAAGTTTCTGGCCACATGGGGTGAGTGCCTTTGTGCACTCTGATCTGGAGCAAAGCCTGTCCTGGGTGGAGGTGCTTCATACCTCCCCTGCAGGAACTTTAACACCTGGAGGTGAGCCTCAAAGGCTCAAGCCTGGTGTTACAGCGCCCCAGGGCACTCCAGCTAGTGGAGATGCCCGCCCCCTGGACACAGCCCCCACTTTTGGCAGCCAGCCCAGGGGGATAATGAGAAAAACAAGGGGAAGTCACCCCCTCAGCTAGGTCCACCCCTAAGGTGACCAGAGCTGAAGTGACCATCTCCTTGGGAAATCCCCAATCTTGTTTTGGAGAATTTAGCCCAATAGGGATAGGGATGTGCTCCCCTCCGCAAAGGGAAGAAGCACAAGGAGGGTGTAGCCACCCTCAAGGACAATAGCCTGTGACCCTAACACACCACTAAAAACAGTATTTAGGGGCGACCCTGAACCCAGGATTTTAGATTCCTGACGACCTACAAAGAAGGACTGCTTAGCTGAAAAAACCCACAGAGAAGAAGGAAGACGACAACTGCTTCGGCCCCAGCCCTACCAGCCTTTCTCCTGCTGCAGAGAACCTGCACCAGCGACGCATCCTGCGAGCCCAGCGACTTCTGCCAGCTCAAAGGACTGCCCTGCAACTAAGAAGGAGGAAACCATCTTTAAAGGGACTCTCATCTCACTCCAACCAGACGCCCCCAGTTCGAGTCCAGAGAAAACATTGACCCATAGAGGATGTCAGGCGATGTGTCCACCCTGGACTGACCTCTCTGCACCCCCCCCCCCCAAAAATCCAGAGGATCCCCCTGACCGTGACTGCCCGGGACAAAGATATCTGATGCCTGGAGAAGCACTGCATACCCCAGGTGCAGCAGTGACCAGCAGGTGGCCCTCATCAGTGCCCAGTCGGTGGCTGGCCCGAGAAGCCCCCCCCTGTGCCCTGCCTGCAGCGTCTGAGTGACCACCGGGTCCCTCCATTTAAACCTATTGAACACCCAACGCCCTGTTTGCCCACTGCTCTCGGCCACCCCTGTGCTGCTGATGGTGTGTTGTATGTGCCTGCTTGAGGCCCCCCCAGTGCTCAACTAAACCCCCCCTGATCTGCCCTCCGAGGACGTGGGTACTTACCTGCCAGCAGTCCGGAACCGAAGCACCCCCTGCCTTCACAGGCGCCCATGTTATTTTGGCTCCTCTTTGACCTCTGCACCTGATTGGTCCTAACATAATTCTGATTGAATTATATAAAATGCTGGCCTCCAAGCTAGGCCATCATCTACTGAACAAGTATAAGAAAAGCTAACAGCGGGGCTCTTAACTGCACAATCAGAGACTAGCCACCACAGTGGTCATACATGAGGGGAAACCCCCAAAGGTGTGTCTCCTACAGGCCAATCTCGCTCTTGAACGCAGAGGTTAAAATATTGGCCAAGATATTGGCAATACACCTGATGAACTAATTATTTACCTTCGGTAACGCTTTTTCTGACGGATACAGTATCTACCTGTGAATTCCTCACCTTTTGAATACTGCCAATGCACCAGCATTCAAAGAAAATTTTCTTTCTAGGTCTCCAAGCCGACAAGGACGTCACAATGGAACTGCTCCACATGTGACTTAGTTTGACGTCATTGGAGCCATAAGAAGTCCTCACCGGCATGATTATGTCAGTTTCTCCCACTTATTTTTTATTTTTATTTTTACTGTGCCTTTGAGACGAACAGGTCAACACCAACATCACAAGCACAACATGTGCAAACTCAACACAAGAATTTATATATATACATCCATATATAAACCTACATTCTGTAGATATCACATGCTAGAATATATCAACAAGGCTCGAAAAATCCACTTGACGACCGCTCGAGTTGACACTGAACAGGTGTTCTGTTCAGTTGAAAAGTGGAGGGGCAATAAAAGATGCCTTTAAATCTTGTTCTTATGTCACATTTGCTCTGTATTCACAGACAGGTAAAAAGTCAGTTTTTCTTACAATTAATGTTCCTTCTTACTGCAGAGTTCCAGGACTTTGTAAGGTGAACTGTATGACCTGCTGCTTAGAATATAAAATAAAATGATACAAGGTGTCAGGTTTTTCCTAACACACAACATTTACATGACTAAGTCAACTGTGCAAACATTTCAAAATAAATGTCAGTAGTTGTGAAAGTCCTTTTTTAATATTTCTGTGTGATGAAAAAATATTTTAATAATAGGATGAAAACAAATCCAAATACTTTACATATTGATGTGCCAAGGATATGTTTTCTGAAACCCAATTGTCACAGATTGTTAATATACAATATATAGTTTTATCAGTAAAGCTGCAAGTTAGTGGAGAGGTTTTTGGATATTTCTTATGTTTCTCTAGTTAATGTGTGTAGATGACTATGTTACCACATCATGGTTTAGTAATATATTTAATAAAAGTGAGTGTTTAAATGGCAATGTTGTTAGTAAACTAAAAGAAGCCCTAGGTTATGAGGGCTACACCTCATGGGCTAGATTCTTGTGATGCATGCAGCAAACTTTAGTCTACTTAATCAAACAAAAGAGGTTTAATTGTACTGCAGAAACGCTGAGCTCACATATTTAAAGGTGCAATCATATGTGAGAATTAAGAAAAGGCGCCTTTGTGAACTATTTGCCTAGGATCACACAATTTGAAACCGGTTTATGGGTCAAGTACATTACAGTTAGCAGTTAGATCAAGTAGAATATTTAAGCTACTTGACCTGCATGTCTAGTAACATTTTTTATGATTTTTCGAGCCCTTGTTCTTCTGATGGATACATCTACCTGTGGATTCCTTACCATATGAACAGAATCCCAAAGCAGTCCCACATTCGGAGGTGGGTGCCTGTCTGGCTATACCAGGAAGTCCTGCAGCACAGAACGGGCAAAATGTCCATCCCTCCTTATTTCCAAGAACAAGCACAAATGTTTTGCAGAAGTGAGGAGGAAAGCCCAAGTTGCTGCCTTACAAATATCAACAACAGGTACATCTTGCCAACAAAGAGCTGATTGTCAGCCCTAAACTCTCTTGTCCTATCCACCAAGAAGTTCAACACTCTCTTTGGATCCAGACAGTGCAGCTTTTCCTCCTCCTTAGAGGGATGGGGAGGAGGGTAAAAGGACAGAAGGGTGATGGACTACCTCAAATGGAAAGGAGTCACCACCTTTGGCAGGTAAGCAGCCCTGGTTCTCAAAACCACCTTGTTGGCATGTAAAATGGTACATTCAGAGCTTGCAGCTCACTAACACACCTAGCTGACGTGATCGCTATGAGAAAAACTGTTTCAAACCTAAGGAGCCTCAAAGGGCAACTATGCAATAGTTCAAACCATATACCATCAGATATGTTAAAACTAAATTTAAATCCCACTGAGGCATTATAAACGGAGTGCGAGGAAACCTAAAAGTCAAACCCTTAAGAAACCTTGAAACTATAAAGGGACTTAAATAAAGAGGGTGGTCAGATAAACAAATAAATGTGGACAGTGCAGACAGATAGTCCTTCACTGTTGCAATTGCACAACCTTGTTGTGCCAAGAAGAGAGCAAACTGTAAAACATTGGACAAATGGGCCTTTAAAAGATCAACGTGCCACTCCTCACACCATTTAACAAACTTGGCCCATCTACCAGCATAGACAGTTTTGATGGAGTGTCTCCTGGCCGATAATTTAACATCCACCACTTCTGGAGGAAGAGAAAAGGAATTCAGATTGGCCCTTTCAATCTCCAGGCATGTAGGTGCAGGCTCTGGAGGTGGAGGTGTAGACCCTGCTACGGAGACTGCAAGAGGAGGTCTGCCCTGTGAGGGAGACAGAGTGGAGGGCACAGCGAGTGGTGAAGGAGGTCTGTGTACCACACCCTTCTTGACTAAGCCCAGGATATTAATATAACTTGGGCCCAGCCTTGGCGAATCTTCCTCAGAACCCGAAGAATCAAGGGAATGGCAGAAATGCGAAAAGCGGCCAGCTCCACCAGCTCAACTGAAACGTGTACCCCAATGCTCCCTGCATCAGAAACTGGAGGCTGCAGAAAGATGGGAGGTACGTGTTCTCATGAGTGGCAAACAGGTGTATCTGAGGCTTCCCCCACTAACTGGAAGACGAGAAAAAACACCTTCCGATGGAGTCGCTATTTGTGGTTGGTTGAAAAGTGCTGGCTGAGACTGTCCACGCGTACGTTGAGAACTCCGCCAAATGGTTTGCTATTATGCAAATCTGATGGTCCTGATCCCAGGACCAGGGCTGCAGAGCCTCTCTGCAGAGAAGATACGACCCTACTCCTCCCCGTTTGGCAATGTACCACATAGCAATAGTGTTGTCTGTCAAGACTTAAACTGACTGACCGAGAATGGAAAGCAAGGAAGGCCTTGGCAGCCAGACGTATTGCTCATAATTCCGACAGATTGATGTGAAACATCTGTTCCTTTTGGAGACCAAACTCCCTTGATCTCCAGATCCCCAGATATGCTCCCTCACCTTAGAGTAGAAGCATCAGTAATGACTGTGATCACTGGAGGTGGTAGACAAAACTGTCTCCCTTGTGATAGGTTGCCGTCCACAGTCCACAATCTAAGATCCACTGCAGTGTCTCTGGAGAATGTTATTGACTCCTTGAGATTTCCGTTGTGTTGAAACCATTGCTTGTGGAGGCACCACCAGATAACTGGAACAACTGCTCCATCCTGGAACATAAGAATCATAGCCTGAATGTCCCAAATCCTCGGAGGAGGAGGGTAGGAATGATTCAGTGTTGTGTCCAGTACTGCCCCTATGAACACGAGGCGCAGAGAGGGCTCCAGGTGAAACTTTGCCACGTTTAACAAAAAGCCCAGCTTGAACAACAACTGGGTTGTAACCTGCAAATGATGCAGCACCAACTCTGGAGAACTGGCTTTGATCAACCAATCATCCAGGTAAGTGAATACTGATATTCCCCTCCTTCAGAGATGCGCTGCAACCACTGCCATCACCTCTGTGAAAAAACAAGGTGCGGACAGAAGACCAAAAGTAAGGACAGCAAACTGGTAGTGCTGTGCCCCTACCATGAACCAGAGCTACTTCCTTTGTGACTGCTGAATGGGGGATGTGAAAATATGCATCCTGCAAGCTGATAGACACCAACCAGTCTTCCTTGTCCAGCAAGAAGCACCTGACGAGGGTAAGCATCTTGAATTCCTCCTGTTGGAGAAAACACATTCAAAATCCTAAGATTCAGGATGGTCTTCAAACGACAATCTTTCTTGGGGATCAAGAAATATATTGAATAACATCCCCTTTTCCTGCTCTGGAACCAACTCCACTACGCCCGTAAAAGCAGATTTTGTACCTCCTACTGAAGTAACAGCAGATGATCTTCTGAACAAAAAGTATGCTGGGGAGGGAAGGGAGGAAGAAACTCCAGAAAGCGAAGGGCATACCCATTTCCTAGAATGGTTAACACCCAAGAGTCTGATGTTATCGACACCACTCTAGAAAAAAATTAATTAACCTCCCTCACGCCCCTCCCCTCCCCTCTAGCTCCATCCCCCCCACTCCACTCACCCACCCTTTATGGGCAACACATGCTGACAAAATGGAAAAGAACTATGGCTGCTTTCCTGAAAGGCTTCCAGCAGATGATGAACTAGAGGAGGAGGGAGGCTGCTGGATGCTCTCCCACAAACTCTGTAGGATTTATAGAGGGGTTTGGCAGACTGCGGACCTTGGAACAGCTGCCTCCCACGAAAGGAGGAGCTGCTGCCAAACCCCCCCTTAACCTACGGAAAGGTCTACAGGACAAGGAGAGTGTCTGAAGTCCTAAAGACTAAGCAGTGACCTTTCTCTCCTTGGACCTTTCTAATGCTGAGTCAGCCTGGTCTCCAAACAACCAGGACCCATCAAAAGGGAGGTCAATTACGGTGGACTGTACATCAGGGGAGAACCACCGACCCCCTCAAGGCATGAATGCCTTTTGGTTGCTACCAATATCCCCATGACTGTGGCAACAGAGTCTGCTGCGTCTAGGCCGGACTGAATGACCTGCTTAGCCACCGCTTGACTATCCTGCAGCAACTCCTTAAAATCTCAATCTGGACTGTAGCCGCGGCGTCGGTAGCGAGTCCACAGACTCGAGGATGTTTTTTGGGGTGCTGGTGAAGCCAGAGCTGGCACCAGGATATTACTCCAAAGAGGAGTGAAATCAGATGAGATTCATCCAACGTAGATATCGGCAATGGAGCCGTGGTAAGAAAAGGCATTAAAGGAGCCTGTTTATATGGCACCGGGAAGCCTTCAAGAGTAAAAGCCAAAGGACCTGTTGGGCCTGCAGGTGCACTAGTGGGAGTCATCGCCTTGCTGAAAATGCTAAACGTAGCATTTAAGATAACAGATGGATCCGTCCCAGGAGCTGGAAAAATCGGATATCCCTGTTGAGGCTGGTCCTGACTTGATTCCTGCTCTTCAATCTCCTGGTCTGGTGGAGTTACAGCTGAGAATTGCGCTGCTGGGCTTGCAGGCAATGCTGAGATCTCAACCACAGACGGGCCAGTGACATCTCAGGTGGCTTTGGATGTGGAAGTGATAAGGTGGGACTCACCTCCCAGATGGAACAGCATCGAGACTCGGAAGCCAGCGACTCAGACCTCGGGCAAGCATCTTGGGAAGAGTGACACAGAGTTGTGACGACGACGCTTCTTATGCGACCGAGGACCTGTGACACAACTCTCGAGGAGTGGATGTTTGACGTCCCTGCTTCTCTTTTTAACCCTTTCGCTGCCAGGCCTTTCCCCCCTCAGGTGCCAGGCCTTTTTTGGCTATTTGGGGCAGTTCGCGTTTAGGCCCTCAACTTTTTGACCCCGTAGCGACCCACGCCAAATTAGCTTCCTTTTTTCCCCCCCAACATCCTAGGGATTCTAGAGGTACCCAGAGTTTATGGGTTCCCTTGAAGGAGACCAAGAAATTAGCCAAAATACAGCAAAAATGTTGCTCTTTAAAACAAAATGGAAACAAAGGGCTGCAGAGGAGGCGTGTGTTTTTTTTCCCCTGAAAATGGCATCAATAAAGCATTTGTGGTGCTAAAATCACCATCTTCCCAGCTTCGAGGAACAGGCAGACTTTGATTAAAAAAAAAAACACATTTTTCAACACAATTTTGGCTTTTTACCGGGACATACCCCATTTTTACTATATTTTGTGCTTTTAGCCTCCTTCCAGTTAGTGACAGAAATGTGTGTGAAACCAATGCTGGATCCCAGAAAGCAAAAAATTTCTGAATAGTAGACAAAATTCTGAATTCAGAAAGGGGTCATTTGTGCAGAACCTACAAGGTTTCCTACAGAAAATAACAGCTGAAAAATAAAATATTGAAATTGAGGAGAACAAAACAGACATTTTTCTCCACGTTTTCCTCTGTAACTTTTTCCTGCGATGTAAGATTTTTGAAAGCAATATACTGCAGGGATACATAGGGCTTGTAGGTTCGTCAAGAACCCTGGGTCCCCAGAGGCAATAAATGAGCTGCACCTTGCAATGGGTGTTCTTTGTATACCGGGTATAAAGCAATTTCATTTGCTTAAATTTAATGAGTGAAAAATAGGTATCAAGGAAACCTTTCTATTTCTAAAATGTGCGCAAGATAAGGTCTTGAGAAGCAGTGGTTATTTGCACATCTCTGAATTCCGGGGTGCCCATATTAGCATGTGAATTACAAGACATTTCTCAAATAGACGTCTTTTTTACACACTGTCTTACATTTGGAAGGAAAAAATGTAGAGAAAGACAAGGGGCAATAACATTTGTTTTGCTATTCTGCGTTCCCCCAACTCTCCCGATAAAAATGGTACCTCACTTGTGTGGGTAGGCCTAGTGCCCGCGACAGGAAGTGCCCCAAAACACTACATGGAGACATCACATTTTCCCAAAGAAAACAAAGCTGTTTTTTGCAAAGTGCCTAGCCGAGGATTTTGGCCTCTAGCTCAGACGCCACCTAGGAAAACCTACCAAACTTATACATTTTTGAAAACTAGACACCTAGGGGAATCCAAAATGGCGTGACTTGTGTGACTCTTACCAGGTTCTGGTACCCAAAGTCCTTTGAAAACCTCAAGATTTGGCCCAAAACAAAAAAAAAAACTTTTTCTCACATTTCGGTGACAGAAAATTCTGGAATCTCAGAGGAGCCACAATTTTCCTTCCACCCAGCGTTCCCCCAAGTCTCCCGATAAAAATAGTATCTCACTTGTGTGGACAGACCTAGTGCCCGTGAAAGAAAATGCCCCAAAACACTCTCTGGACATATCAAAATTAGCAAATACAAAACTACCTGTTTTTGCTTGGGGGGGGGGGGGGGGGGGGGGCGGAGGGGGTGGCACCTGCGTTTTTGGTCCTGGGCTGAGCAGCCATATAGGTAAACCTACCAAACCCAAACATTTCTGAAAACTAGACACCCGAGGGAATCCAGGGAGGTGGTACTTGCGTGGATCCCCCAATGTTTTCTTCCCCAGAATCCTCAGCATACCTCTAATTTAGCTTAAAAAAAAAAAACATTTTCCCACATTTCTGTGTGGGATCACCACACCGGGGCAAACTTCCTACCACCCAACGTTCCCTTCTGTCTCCCGATAAAAATGATACCTCACTTGTGTAGGTTGGCCAAGTGCCTGTGACAGGGAAGAGCCAAAAACATGTCAAAATTGAGGGGGTAACCAAAGCGGATCTAGAAGGGCAGTTTGAAAAACAATATATTTTTAGGCTGACAAGTGGGGCAGAATTTTTATCGGTATAGATTTGACAATGCTGGTGGTAGGAATTTTGTGGATTCCTGCAGATTCCGGAAGGTTCCATCACAAAAATGTGGGAAAAATGTGTGATTTCCAGCAAAATTTAAAGTTTACAGGGCATTGTGGGTAAGAAAATGGTGTAGGGTGCATGTGAAGCACACCACCCTGGACTCACCCAGATGTTTATATTTCAGACGTGTCTAGGTCTTGTGGATTTTTCTACACGGCAGCATCCCAAAGTCCAAAAAGTACAGCCCTCACCATTCCAAGTGGGACGATTTTGAGAGTTAGCCAAGCTCTCATGGCCCAAATGTAAAACCAAAACCCAAAATAATCAAATGCCCTCTTGCTTGCCGTGGAATACCATGTTTTAGTGTGCATGGGAGAGCTGAAAGAATGTTACCCCCTTCAGCTGGGGTGAGGGCATAACCATGCACATACTGGTTAGTAGACATCAGCCCACTATTTGTTTATTTCTTTAAGTTCCCTGGCATCTAGTAGGCTTTCTGCCCCCCCTCTGTGAGTGGATTGGGGGTAATTGCCCCATCTGTACACTGGTGGGCAGAACAACTTTGCCCCCATTTATTTGGGGTGGGGGTATGGCCATACCCCTACCCTCTTTTTAAAAAAAATAATAATATCTTCCCTGGTGTTTGGTGGGGTTTTTACCCCCCTTGGGGACAGATTGGCCTAATAAAAATAGGCCCCAAGGGGGTCAGAAATGGCCTACAAACAAGTTGCCCCCCCCCCCCCTTCCTGGAGAGCGACTCTTGCCTAAGGGGTCGCTCCCCTTATGCCAATTTCGTAAAAAAAGAAAAATGCTGAAGTTTAGTGGCCTCTGCCTCCCCTGGGGGGGGTAGATCGGCCTAATCAATATATGGCGATCTGCCCCTAGGGAGGGCAGAAAAGGACTAATAATAAACCCCCCCCCCCCCCAAGCAATTCCTCTTCCATCCCTGACGGGGTGTGGGTGGGAGCGCTAGCGCTCCCCCCGTAGGCCCGGTGCAGGACGAGTTGGTCTCGTCCCCGGCACACAGGAACCGTGGCCGAGGTCGAGACCAGCTTGTCCAAGGCACCATAGGAGCTAAACCTTTGCCAGGAACAGTTTCACCTCTCTTTCCTTCAGTGCCTTCAGGTTCATACTCTGGCAAGAAGAGCATCCCTCCCCCGACGTCGTGGTCGGACCTCAGGCACCAGAGGCAATTTCATGTGGGCAAGTAACTGACATGTGACCTCCACACTCCCTACAAGGCTTAAAGCCTGACTTCTTTTGTGGGGAACATTGTAACACAAAAAAACCTCGGAAAAGAAGCTCCCTGGATACAGTGTAACACCTGGAGAGGTAGAAAAACTGCTAGCGTCGAAGGTGCGGAAAAAAGGAAACTGAAGTCAGCTCGCCAGCGAGGACTTCTTAAGGCTCCAATGACGTCAGACGGCGTTCCATGCGTAGTCGTTCCATTGTGACATCCTCGTAAACACGGAGAGCTAGAACTAAAACATTTCTGTTAAATGCTGGTGCATTGGGAGTATTCAAAAGGTGAGGAGTCCACAGGTAGATGTATCCATCAGAACAAAGTAATACAATCCCTAATCCACCCAAATTAATTGGGATTTACACCCCCAACAAAGCACAACCCCCAATCTCCGGCGATTTCAAGGTGTGTTGGGACAATCTACCAACCTGCGTGAGTAGGCCCTGTCACTAGATGCCACAATGGCATTGGATACAGTAGAATGGGACTTTACCTTTGAGGTCTTGGCCAAGTGGGCCTTGGACCACAATTCATACAATGGGTGTGGCTTCTCTACTCTGGGCCATTAGCGCAGCTTTAAGTCATTAGAGTATGGTCCATCGGTTCCAACTCGAGAGGTGCCAGGCACGGTTGCCCCTACTAATCTCTGCCTTGGCTTACGTGCCCTTGGCAGCATGAATCAGTCATAAATCCAATGGTCAGAGGCCTGCATTCAGAGGGGCAATGGGAGGACAGAATTTCTTTGTATGCAGATGATGTGCTGCTCTGTATGTAGGAAGCTGGCTTTGTATATACTACATCAAAATGAGATATAGTGTGTACAGAGGCTAGGGGGTCCCTAGAGGCTTAACTGAGGCTAAAGTAGATAATACTAATGTTCCCTTTTGTGGTAGTGTGGTCGAGCAGTTGGGCTTATCAGAGGTTAGTGCAAAGCATTTGTTGTACACACAGGCAATACATGAAGCACAAACTCAATGACTAACTTCACACCAATTGTTTTTGTATAGCAAAAATATATTTTGGTACTTAATTTCTAGAACCACAAGATTCAAGTTGCAGGTAAGTGCATTAGCAAGAAAGTATCCAACCTAGGTATCAATACCACTGTTTCAATTTGGCAAGTTAAATGGTTTTCAACAAAATAGCAAATATCGGTTCTAAAAATTGACAGTGCAATTTTCAGAAACAGTTCTAGGGGGAAAAAAAGGTAGTACTGTTTTGGAGGTAGGTACAAGACTTACAGTACCAGTCTACGGGTTAGGATGTCCACAGGTTGTGGTTCAAGTCAACTCCAAACACCACCACTAACAACACGGGGCCGGCCGGGTGCAGAGGTCAAAGATGATGTAGGTTTTAAAATGGAGCCCTATGGAGACGTGCAGGTAAGTACCTTCGGTGGGCAGACCTGGAGGGTTTAGGTGAACATTGGGGGGGAACCACAGGTCAGCACCAAACACACACCCTAAGCGGAAAAAGGGCAGCTGGGTGAGGGGCAAACACACAGTGGGCTCCCAATGCTATTCAATAGGAGGAACCCAAGAGTCACAAAGATGCAGCAGGCTAAGCCAGGGGGGAGAAACCGGGGGGGGGGGGGGTGGGGGGGGGGGGGGGGGGTTCAGTTCCAGAAAACCACAGGCTGGACAAAAGGAGGGGGGCCGGCTGCTGGACGTCGCTGCACCGGTGGTCGGATTCCCCAAGGCCAGGGGGCTGCAGGTGCAGGGGTACCCTCAGAGATCTGGCGTCTTTGTCCGGTTCTCTCGCAGTCAGGGGGAGGGTGACCTCCGGATTTAGGATGCAGGCATCATAGAGTTGGCAGGGTGGGCACTAAGTCAGAATCGCCTGGGGACCAGCTCTAGTCGGTTTGGTTACCTGGACACGGGCCTGGGGAGTCGGGTGCAGAGTGGGCAGGACTTGCAGATCTGGGGCGGTTCTGGAGTCCTTTGTTCTAGTTTCTTTCTAGACAGGGCAGCTGTGCACTAGAGAACTTGGTCATCTGGGGTGCAGACAGTTCTCTTGAGGCTTTTAAGAGGTTGCTGGTCCTGCAGGATGCTTTGCCTTTTTGTAGCAGGGCTTAAGAAGATAGCGACAGGCCCGTAGGGCTGGAGCCAAATCAGTTGGTGCCTTCAGTCTTCTCTGATGGGGGTCAGCTTAGCAGTCCTTCTTTCTTCTGGTCTTCTTCTTTGGTTTGCCAGGAATCTGACTAGCTAGGTTCAGGGAATGCCCTTAAATCCTGGATTTAGGGGAGTTGCAGGGGGTCAGAGTGCAGTAACCAATGGCTACTTTCCCTGGGGGTGACTACACCCTTTCCAGTGTCCACTCCCTTCGGGGAGGGGACACAGACCTAACCCCATTGGTCCCTGTCCTCCAAACCAAGATGGAGGATTTTGCAAGGAGGGGGTCAGTTTAGCTCTGGACGCCTAGGGATTGTCTAGCTGAAGTGGTCTCTCCTCCTTGTTTTTCCTAACTTTCCCCCTGGACTTGCTGCCAAAAGTGGGGCTTTGTAGGGAGGCGGGTATCCCCATTAGCTGGAGAGCCCTGGGGCACTGTAACAAGAGACGTTAGCCTTTGAGGCTCCCTGGCAGGTGTTAAAGTTCCTGCACAGGGGAGGTGTGAATCACCTCCACCGAGTGCAGGCTTTGTTTCTGGTCACAGAGAGCACAAAGGCTCTCACCCCATATGGTCAGAAACTCGTCTGAAAGTGGCAGGCTGGCACAGACCGGTCAGTCCTGCACTAGAAGGTTGGCTAAAATACAGGGAGCATCTCTGAGATGCCCTCTGGGTGCATTTTCCAATAATTCCAATACTGGAATCAATGTGGGTTTGGTGTGCTAAGAAGTTTGATACCAAGGTTCCTAGACTTCAATGAAGCCATTAAGGAGCTGTGCAGTTCGTAATGAAACTCTCAGCCCATATACTCAGTATGGCCACACAGCACTTACAATGTCTAAGAATAGACTTAGACCCTGTAGGGGCATACCGCTCAAGCAACTATGGCCTCAACTGTAGTATAGTGCACCCTGCCTTAGGATTGCAAGGCCTGCTAGAGGGGTGACTTACCTGCCACAGGCAGTGGTTTGTGGGCATGGGACCCTGAGAGGGATGCCATATCGACTTTGTCTTTTTCTCCCCACCAGCACACACAAGCTTCACTGGCAGCATGCATGGGCTTGGTGAGGGGTCTCCCAGGGTAGCATAATACATGCTGCAGCCCTTGGGGACCTTCCCTGGCCACAGGGCCCTTTGTACCATGGGTACATTTTAGAAAGGGCCTAACTGTGTGCCAGAGATGTGCAATTTGTGGAAGCAATGGTACATCTTTATGGAAAGAACACTGGTGATGGGGCCTGGTTAGCAGAGTCCCAGCACACCCTCAGTCAAGTCAGCATCAATATCAGGCTGAAAGATTTGGGGGGGGGGGCAAGGGGATCATACCAAAAAGGGCACATTCATTCCCTTTGTAACAACCCGAACTGACTCTGGATAGACTGATGCAGATCCTTAAACTATTTGGTAACTATTCGGGCTGCACTATCAATTGGCATAAATCCCAACTATACCCACTGAAGGGTCAGATACCGTGGCTGCTGCCTGGATGTGCAGCAATGGTGGCGACCACGGCGTTCTGTTATTTGGGGACATACATTAAAACAGACTGACCTCTTTTACCCAAGTAATTTGGCTCCATTGTAAGAAGGGCTGCAATGTGACGTGTGGCATTGGAGGTCTCTACCTCTCTCACTACTAGGGAAAGCAGAGTCTTTAGAACAAAGTCTCTGTTCTGCTTTCTATATGAGGGGAGAAGGAGGTACTTGGGCTGAGTCTGTCCTCCATATAGCCTATGTAACATTACAAAAAAGTGACTCAGCTCAAAGAAATGCCACAAGATGGACAGAAGAAGAAAGAAGATTTTCTTATTAGAAAAACACTCACCCACCAGGGTTACCCCTTGGTGGCATACTTCATCATTGGGTTTCTCTCCGTTCAACTACGGAGCAGGGTGTGCTACGACCAACAAAATACGTGGGAGTACAGTTGTAGTCTCATCAATGTGAATCACAAGAGGGAAAGGAGTGCTGGGGTGTGGGGTCTCAGGTGAGTTAAAAATATCTGCCTCCTAGTGTTTACAATGATTTAATAGATCTCACAGAGACAGTATGATTAAAAAGGGGACGTCAGAAGTGGGGGGTGTTATGTACCCTGCTTCCAGGTCTACATGTTTCGGAGCCTTACCCTTAGACTCCTCTTCGGGACCAAGGTTAAGTCCCTTGCATGACTCCCACTATTCAGAGCATAAATATTAAATGCTATATGGTGTGATGTATACACCTAACTAAGGTGGTGTTTTAAGATAATACCTAAAGTTTGCGATGTCCGTCTGTGATACCTGTGGAAATGAAAAAAACAATAATTATCATAGCTCTCATGGATGTTGGGCTGCTTTATATATTGCTTGTGGGTGTGGTGCCACCAAATTGCAAACTGCACCCCACTCGTGGGAAGAGGCACTTGTGAATATCAATGTACTTTCACGTCATATTAGACAATACAAGACATACTACATTTAAAATAAACATTTAAATATGTGAAGCACACCAGAAATGCATGTGGTGCATGCCTAACCTACTCAATGGTAATCAGACTCTTGTGTCAAAGATCCGCCGGGTGGGTGTGTGCTTGTAATCACACACTAAAGATTAGGCAGAGTATTAGGCTTGTCACGTTGTCAATATCCGTGACTCAATGTAATAGAGATAAATAGCACTTACTTATTCAAAGTGACACTCCTGCTCTGTACCTAATGCTCACTTCCCTGGTGTCTGAAAAACACTCAAGCTCACAATGGAGCCGAATTTAAGTGGATTGTCGCCTTCACATCCCAGCGTGCTGCCGCCTGCAGCACTAGACTGCTGAACTTTCAAGAGGGCCGCCTCTCATGGATTGAGGGAAGTGTGCAAGGACCCTTAAAATAGGTGTCCCTTGTCAGTGCCTGTAAAGGCACGTGAGACAAGGGAGCATTGATTCGTTTACGAAAAACAGGGGAATCAAGGGGGGATTCTTCTAAGTCATAACACTATTCTAAGAGACTACTTATCTTATGTATAATGTAGTTGTACTCACTGTCAATAGTAGAAACATATATGTGAGTGACAGTACTATTAATGATGTTTCTTATGAAGGCGCTACGGTATATGCGTAAGAAATGGACAAAAACGTTGTTGTTCTACCATGGTGGGCCTGTCACAATCAGAGGAATGCCCCCTGGCAATTATTACTGTGATGTTAATGCTTCATCAGCTGACTCCAAGGGATGTTTTCATTAAGACCTACTTGGTGTGTACGTAATTTATAGATCCACTGTTCTCTTTCAAACAGTATGCATTTGCAGGTAATCCTCTTATGGTGTTCTAGGATAACCCACTGGTAATACTCCACTGTGTGTACTTTTTCTTTGAAACGAGTGGACATTTTTGTAGTAGCACGTCCACACCTCAGGTTACTGCGATGTTCACAGATACGAGTCTTAACTTTGTGGGTTGTCATCCCTACATAATGTAGGTTGCATGGGCAAGTGATCATATATACTGCTTGTTGGGGATTACAGTTGGAGAAGTCTCTGAAGTCCCACGCTGTATTGTCATTAAAGGTGATCCGTTTAGTAGCCTTTGTTTGGTAGCACACTCACTGCAATTGCCACATGGATAAGATCCTTTAGGTGGTGGTAGGTAGTTAATACCATCCGGTTTCTTACACAAAATGGTGTGGACAGGTGCGCACAAGCATGTCTTCAAGACTTTTCCCCCGTTTATGAGAGAACATGGCTTTGGGGATGTTCAATAAGCCACTGTTAAGGATTCACCAGTATTTCTTGATGATCCTGCTTACTTGATTGGAGGCTGTATTGAATGTCGTGATATATACTGGTCTTTAATCTTTCTACTTTTGAAGAGGGGTTTCCAGGAGGGCTTCTCTGTTATTGCAAGCTTGTTTCACAGCCAAATTAATAATTCTTAAAGGGTATTTTCTTGCCGGCAATTTTAATGCTAGATTCTGAGCTCATTTTTTTATAATCCGATATCTCGGAGCAATTCCTCCTAAGTCTGAGGAATTGTCCAAACTGAAGATTCTCTCTCAGGTGGCGGCAGTGGGAACTATCAAACAGAAGTAAACAGTTTTTGGCTGTTGGTTTTTCATGGGTGGTTGTTTTAAGGGCACCATTGGTGGCTATATTTAGATCCAAAAAGATCAGTTGTTCCTTGCTCATTGTGTGGGTGAATCTCAGGACTGGTCCTGCTTGTTTAACCACTCTAAAAAGATCTCTACTTGTGTCTCATCTCCTTTCCAGATGAACAACATGTCATCAATGTTTTTCTCCCACAATACAATGTTTTCTCTGTATGGATTAGTGGGGTTTAAAATTTTCTTTCTCCTGATGGACATTGAGACCGGCCAGGCTCTGAGCAAAGGTGCCTTCCCCATGGTCGTCCCATGCTTCCGAAGGTACAGATTTTGCTCTAACTCAAAGACATTTTTCATTAAGGCCCAGAAACAACATTCCATAACCACATTCTGTGGTCTGCCCTGCTTTCTACGTGCCCTCCCAAACACTCCATATGCAATTCCCAAATCCTGTTTAGAGGCAATTGAGGGGGAGCTTCCCACACTGCTCTCGGATGGCAGCCCAGCATGTATAGCACAACATAAGCTCATAAAGGGTCGGTTCAATGGGGGGGAATTGCATTGACAGATGAACAAGTTACTTACCTTCAGTAAAACATTATCTGGCAGGGACTATATCTAGTTGCAGATTCCTTACCTTTGCATTTCCCAGGCATCAGACTGGATCCGGACACTTGTGCGAGCAGTAAGCCTTGAAAGGGGGTAACCCTAGCAAGGTATCCGCAGAGCGGGGAGGCATGGGTGGGTGTAAGGAATCTGCAGCTAGATATGGGCCCATAGTTATACTTTTTTAGCACCGCATTTTAATGCAAAAGCAGCGCAAGCTTACAAAATACAATCGTATTTTGTAAGTTTGCGCCACTTTTGTGTCAAAAAATTTCTCTCCCAGATAACACGTTACAGAAGGGAAGTAACTTGTTCATCTGCTACAGACTTTAGCCAAAGATTCCTTACCTAGAATAGATACCAAAGCCATACCATCCTGGCGGTGGGCTGCAGACAAATTTAGCTATACTAAAAAGTCCTGTAGGACCGAAGGAGCAAAATGCCAGTCTCTGCGGTCCTGACTGTCCAGGCAAAACTGTTTGGCAAATATGTGCAGGGACACCAACATTGCTGCTAGTCAGATAGCCAGGATTTTAACCCCACAAGCCAATGCTATGTTTGCAGCTTTTCCTCTGGTGGAGTGGGCCATTAAGCCCTCAGGAGGCTACTTGTTAGCCAGGCAATAGCAGATATTAATACAATCAATCAATCAATCTGGGATTTGTAAAGCGCACTACTCACCCATGAGGGTCTCAAGGCGCTGAGGAGAGGACGGGGGAGAATGCGGGGGGGAGGTGCTGCTACTGCTCGAACAGCCAGGTCTTGAGAAGTTTCCTGAAAGTAAGGAGGTCTTTGGTCTGGCACAGGTGAGTGGGAAGAGTGTTCCACGTTTTGGCGGCGAGGTGCAAGAATGATCTACCGCCGATTGTAGTTCTGCAGACACGTGGGACAGTTGTGAGGGCGAGGTCGGCGGAGTAGAGATGCCGGGTCAGGGTGTAGAAGGAGAGTCGTCTGTTCAGGTATTCTGGTCTGGTGTTTTGCCGTGCTTTGTGAGCGTGGGTGAGGAGTTTGAAGGTGATTCTCTTGTTGACTGGGAGCCAGTGCAGGTTTTTCAGGTGGTCTGTGATGTAGCAGTGGCGGGGGATGTCCAGGATGAGGCATGCGGAGGCATTCTGGATGCATTGCAGCCTCTTTTGGAGTTTGGCCGTGGTTCCTGCATACAGGGAATTGCCGTAGTCCAGCTTGCTGCTTACGAGGGTTTGGATGACTGTTCTTCAGGTTTCTGTGGGTATCCATTTGTAGATCTTTCGAGGCATGCGGAGGGTGTTGAAGCAGGAGGAGGAGATGGCGTGGACTTGCTGGGTCATGAATAGTGAGGGGTCCAAGAAGAATCCTAGGTTGCATGCGTGGTCGGTGAGAGTCAGAGCGGTTCCGAGAGAGGCAGGCCACCAGGAGTCATCCCATGCGGACGGGGTGGAGCCGAAGATGAGGACTTCCGTCTTGTCGGAACTGAATTTGAGGCAGCTGCTCTTCATCCATTCGGCGGTGGCCTTCATTCCTTCGTGGAGGTAGGTCTTGGCAGAGGCCTTGGTGAGAGAGAGGATCAGCTGGGTGTCACCAGTGTATGAGATTGGTCGATGGAAGCAGGCAGGGCCATGTAGATGTTGAAGGTCTGGCTGAGGGACGAACCCTGGGGTACGCCGCAGATGATTTCGGTGACCTCCGAGCAGAATGAGGGGGGTGGGGGGAGGTGGACTCTCTGGATTCTGCCGGTGAAAAAGGAGGTGACCATGTCCAAGGCTCTGTCGCGGATTCCAGCATTGCTGAGGAGTGAGCGTAGGGTGTGGTGGCAGACTGTGTTGAACGCGGCCGAGAGAGAGGACGACCCAGCGTGAAATATTTTGTTTCTGTACTGCCCAACCTTTTTTTTTTTTTTAAGCTCCTACATAGCCCACAAATAATTGGTTGTCCACCCGGAACTCTTTTTTGCGATCAAGGTAAAACAACAATGCTCTTTTTGGGTCCAGACGATGGAGTCGCTCCTCTTTTTACAAGGATGTGGAGGAGCATAAAAGCAGGCAGGGTGACAGATTGTCCCAAATGGAATGGTGTCACCACTTTTGGGAGGCAGAAGGCCCTGGTGCAAAACACCACCTTTTCCAGGTACACAGTAAGATAGGGAGGCTTGGATGATAAAGACTGCAGCTCACTCACCCTCCTGGCAGATGTTATTGCCACTAAGAAGGCTGTCTTGATGGTAAGCAGCTGGAGGAGATAATTGTGTAGTGGCTCAAAGGGAGCACACATGAGGTATGCAAGAACCAGGTTCAGGTCCCACTGAGGCATGATAAAGGGTGAAGGGAGAAACATATGTGCAAGCCTTTTTTTACAAACCTATGTACAATAGGTTGTCGCGTAGGCTCTCATTATTCTAATGAGACTACTGGATTTGGGCGGTGTGGGAGACTTAGTCCTAAACCACTACAGGTGACACCTGTCAACCCCAATCCGGGTTTGGCTCCGGCTAACTAGCAGTGCCTCATCTCTACCCATGAGCAGGGATGATTGGGCAGCCGAGCACATGACTCAATTGTCCACAGGGAAATCATGGTCACTCAGATCTCATCCGTTTCTCTTGATTACATTAGTTTCACATATAGAAGGACAAGCAGAGGCAGTATATGTTTCAATTAGATTTTAATGAAGCAACTGCATCTTAGACAATAGAGCATGTACCTCAATAACCAGGACGATAAAGATGGACAGGATTAAAATTGTGACAAGGAGAGTAAAGCATAGAAATAACGCTACCATATTGTCACTAGAGTAAATAGACTAATTCCTACCTAGGCTATATTAGAGCACAGCATGTTAAGCTCTAGTTCTGCCCTTCAGGTTCCCCTGGGAAGACATCACCACCCATACCTGAGCAAAGGCCTGAAATCTGCATAAGCAGCGGTAGCAAAGCAATCAGCATAGTGTCATGGTCATCTGGCTGGAATCTCCCTCAAACCTGTATGGGACAGGGAAGTGTTTTTATAATAAAACCACTGATGCTCCGAGAAAATGTCCCTACATAAGAATGTGTACGTGTCTATGAAAACCAGAGACAAAATGTTACCACGTTTACCGGCAACCTATCTTACTGCGGCCTTGAGAGAAGCACAGAGTTAAAGAAATGTCTTGTTTAAGAACACAGTGCTGGCATAGGCAAAGAACAGCTAGACAGAGAGAAATAAACAAGATCGCAAATGTGGCTATTGCTAAAATAATAAACAAAGCTGAATAAAATATATCTAGGTCAAAGTGCACAGCGGCAGGCCCAGTGTGCTAAAATAAGGTGCATGGAGCTATAACTAAAATGGCTACACAACACCCTCCCCTTGCCGGTTCAAAGCCTAATTATGTATAAAAACTACTAAAATTCAACCTAAGTTATATATATAGATGCCAATAATGACAAGTTAAAAGACACTTCAGCATATTTAAAAGGACAATTAAAAAAATGTTAACTTGTGGTGTAAAAAAGGGCGAATTTCAAGAGTCAGTCATTTTGGAAGTTGCCAATTGAATCCGGGACAACTGAAGACAGGAACTCTTCCACTTTGGCAGGTGTTAAAGTAGGAAATGCATCGCCGAGAAGGGCCAAGGAGCATCCGTGTTCCATAGCCTGAGCTCCAGCCAAGGCAGCAGCATTCCATGGTGTGCCCAATAAGGAGTTCAGAGCCGCAACCTCCATTAAGGGCAACTCAAACAGCTTCCCGTAGCAAACGCACCCTTAATGTGCATGTCCAGTAATTAACCCTCAGAGAGAACATCAACAGATCAGTGTCCAATGAAAGCAAGCGCTGCGTTGACAGACTAACTTTCAGTGCATGTTCAAACGAGCACCAGAGGCACTGAAACAAGGCTGCACACAATGCAAAACGGGTCTGAATGAGAGACCAGTCACACTCCTGTTGCTCCTAAGTACAGAATCATGTGTTCATGACACAGCTGCGCTGATGGGAGCGCTTTCATTCCTCCTTGTTGCAACATGACTGCCATTGTGCAGAAACAATAGCAATAGCAAAACACCACCTATTATAGCCAAAGGTATTGGAAATCCCCAAAAATACTGGAGAATATTGAGTGGTTAGCTGATGGTATTAAACCGAATATAGAGGCGAAGGTGTGAACGAAACCAGAACCAACAGCCTTAAAAAAGTTTGCAATTCCAGTAGTACTGGATGCATTAAATATTCGTCCCACGAGCTCACTAAAGTGTCTCAGAAAGTTGGTACTTAAAAGGGACTGTATCTCTGCTGATCACCTTGCCACCTGAAGTGCGTAGGTCTCGCATGCAGATGTGAGCGCCACATGTTTTTGCAACAATAACCCCTTCTGTGCCCAGGACGTAATGGTTACGTCCTGAGGACCAGTGCTCGTGTGCCCAGGATGTAACCATTACGTCCTGTGCACAGAGCCCAGAGGGAGCGCTAGCGCTCCCTCTGTGGGGTTCCCTCCCACCCCCCCAAGGCAGGGATGGAAGGGGAAGACCTTCCCCTCCCACCCCGACCTCCCCACCCCAGTGACATCAGCGCCTGATTGCGCGCTGATTGTCACAGAGGCCTCCTCCCATCGCGATCGGAATAGAAATGCAAGGCATTTCTCTTCCGATCACGTGGGGGAGGCCGAGAGAGGCTTCAAAGGGAAGGAAAGGAATTTCCTTCCCTTTAAAGTCTCTCTCTGCGTTTCAAAAGACGGATTGCAAAGCAATCCGGCTTTTCAAATGCCCACTAGACACCAGGGATTTATTTTTCAAATGAAATTGGCATGAGGGGAGCGAACCCTTGGGCAAGGGTCGCTCCCAGGGGAGGCATTTGTTTTTTAAGGCCTTTTCTACCCCCAGGGGTGGCAGAAACCTCTAGGCACCAGGGCTAATTTCTTTGTTTTTGTTTTTATTTTAGAGGTGGGGAGCGACCCCTTAGGCAAGGGTCGCTCCGATAGGGGGCAAATTGTATTTAGGCCATTTCTGCCCTCCTCGGGGGCAGATTGGACTATTTTTATGAGGCCAATCTGCCCCCAAGGGGGACAAAAACCACTAGACACCAGGGATTTTTTTTTTTTTTTTTGAAATTCACGCAAGGGGAGCAACCCCTTAGGCAAGGGTCATTCCCCTGGGGGGCAAATTTATTTTAGGCCATTTCTGCCCCCTTGGGGGGCAGATCAGCCTATTTTAATTAGGGGGCAGAAACCACTAGGCACCGTTTTTTGTTGTTGTTGTTGTTGTTTTACAGATGGGGAGCAACCCCTTTGGTAAGGGTCACTCCCCTGGAGGGGCAAATTGTATTTAGGCCATTTCTGCCCACTTTGGGGGCAGATCGGCCGATTTTATGTCAATCTGTCCCCAAGGGGAGCAGAAACCACTAGGCACCAGGGATCTTTTTTTTTTGCACCGTCACACAAGGGGAGCGACCCCATAGGCAAGGGTCGCTCCCCAGGGGGGTGGGGGGACAAATTTATTTTAGGCCATTTCTGCCCCCCCCCCCCCCCCCTGGCAGAAACCTCTAGGCGCCAGGGCTAATTTTTTGTTTGTTTTTTGTTTGTTTGTTTTTTTAGAGATGGGGATCAACCCATTAGGCAAGGGTCGCTCCCCTGGGGGGCAAATTGTATTTAGACCATATCTGCCCCCCTCGGGGGCAGATCGGCTGATTTTAGGTCAATCTGCCCCCAAGGGGGTAGAAACCACTAGGCACCGGGGATCGTTTTTTTTTCTGTGCAAATGTCACGCAGGGGGAGAGACCCCGTAGGCAAGGGTCGCTCCCCTGGAGGTTGGGGGGGGGGGAGGAATTTATTTTAGGCCATTTCTGCCCCCCTGGGGCCGGCTGAGCTAGAGGCCAAAATCCACAGGTAGGCACTTTGCAAAAAACATCTATGTTTTCTGTGAAAAGATTTGATGTGTCCACGTTGTGTTTTGGGCCATTTCCTTTCGTGGGCGCTAGGCCTACCCACACAAGTGAGGTACCATTTTTTAATCGGGAGACTTGGGGGAACGCTGGGTGGAAGGAAATTTGTGGCTCCTCTCAGATTCCAGAACTTTCTGTCACCGAAATGAGAGGAAAAAGTGTTTTTTTGGCCAAATGTTGAGGTTTGCAAAGGATTCTGGGTAACAGAACCTGGTCAGAGCCCCACAAGTCACCCCATCATGGATTCCCCTAGGTTTCTAGTTTTCAAAAATGTGCTGGTTTGCTAGGTTTCCCCAGGTGCCGGCTGAGCTAGAGGCCAAAATCCACAGGTAGGCCCTTTGTAAAAAACACCTCTGTTTTATGTGAAAAAATGTGATGTGTCCACTTTGTGTTTTGGGGCATTTCCTTTCGTGGGTGCTAGGCCTTCCCACACAAGTGAGGTACCATTTTTATCAGGAGACTTGGGGGAACACAGAATAGCAGAACAAGTGTTATTGCCCCTTGTCTTTCTCTACATTTCTTCCTTCCAAATGTAGTGTGTAAAAAGGACGTCTATTTGAGAAATGCCCTGTAATTCACATGCTAGTACGGGCACCCCGGAATTCAGAGATGTGCAAATAAACACTGCTTCTCAACACCTTATCTTGTGGCCATTTTGGAAATACAAAGGTTTTCTTGATACCTATTTATTACTTTTTATATTTCAGCAAATGAATTGCTGTATACCCGGTACAGAATAAAAACCCATTGCAAGGTGCAGCTCATTTATTGGCTCTGGGTACCTAGAGTTCTTGATGAACCTACAAGCCCTATATATCCCCACAACTAGAAGAGTCCAGCTGACGTAACGGTATATTGCTTTAAAAAATCTGACCGCAGGAAAAAGTTACAGAGTAAAACGTGGAGAAAAATGGCTGTTTTTCTCACCTCAATGTCAATATTGTTTTTATTTCAGCTGTTATTGTCTGTAGGAAACACTTGTAGGATCTACACAAATGACCCTTGCTGAATTCAGAATTTTGTCTACGTTTTAGAAATGTTTAGCTTTCTGGGATCCAGCATTGGTTTCTCACCCATTTTGGTCACTAACTGGAAGGAGGCTGGAAGCACAAAAAATAGTAAAAATGGGGTATGTCCCAGTAAAATGTCAAAATTGTATTGAAAAATTGGGTTTTCCCAATTCAAGTCTGCCTGTTCCTGAAAGCTGGGAAGATGGTGATCTTGCCACCGCAAACCCTCTGTTGGTGCCATTTTCAGGGGAAAAACCACGAGCTGCTTCTGCAGCCCTTTTTTCCCATTTTTAAAAAAAAAAAAAAAAAAAAAATTCACTGTATTTTGGCTAATTTCTTGGTCTCCTTCAGGGGAACCCACAAAGTCTGGGTACCTCTAGAATCCCTAGGATGTCGGTAAAAAGGACGCAAATTTGGCGTGGGTAGCTTATGTGAACAAAAAGTTATGAGGGCCTAAGCGCAAACTGCCCCAAATAGCCAAAAAAAAGGCTCGGCACAGGAGGGGGAAAAGGCCTGGCAGCGAAGGGGATAAAGCATTGAGTCTGCTCAACTTGTCAAAATTCACATTAGGTTCCAGGTTTAATTAAGGGGACTGGAACTCCCTTCAGATAAGCCAAGTTTGCTGGTGAAGCGTTACACGCCCCATGCAAGGACAGCTGTATACAAACCATCGAATGGCTGACAGAAGTCTCATGTTCACTACCGCTAAGAAAGACCTCATTCATGCCACTGAGACATTTGTACGGCAAGAGAAGCTCCACATATCATGGATATAACCATCGCCCAGCCTTTCATATCTGCCTACTGGAACGTGTTTTAAACAGGACGCAAATTGAAGTGTTGAAACAGGCGCTTTCTGCGTTGTTTTCTGGGGCCTAACAGGAAGTCCTGTGAGTCAGTGTTTTTAGACAGGAGACTGAGGTGTTCTCTAGCAGCATCTACTGAGGAACTCTTCAACCATTGCTGGCATTGTTTCCCTACACTGTATGTTGTTACTATACCCGCATGTTCAGATGATCAATAGCGAGGGTCCGGCCTATTAGTTCTAAAACCCCCAGTGGAGTTTATAAAACGTTTATGACACCCATTGGAATCTATTGACCACAATAACCACCTGCCAGGACGTGACAGTGAAGCATTAAATGTGTCATTCTGGACCAATTCATCGAGCTTATCTTCAGTTGCATTTATATATTTTTGCCATTTGTGAAATTTTGCAGGGGCAGGAATACTGGGCGCATTCAATTCCTTAATTTTTGCTAATTCTAAACACCTTGTCTGTTGTACAGTTTCATTAAAAAATATCGTTTGAACAGGTATCAGGCATGCTCTTAATAAAACTTCCTCCCCCCCTTATTTGCCAATTTCTTGTTCCCCAAACACTTTTTAAGTCAAATCGACTTTAGCCAATATTCATAGCCGTCAATAGCCAACCAGGAAACAAACGAATCTGAATTTAAAAAAATTGTATCTGTCAATGAAATATATACATTTTCCATTGATGGCAATTTAAAATAATATGACTCCGCATTTTTAACATTGTGCCCAGAAAAATATAAAACTTTTCCGAATACGTTTCAGAACTCCCTTGTGGTGGAGTTGGACAATGTTCCCATTGTGTGTAATTAAAAATAGTCTTTGGGGTGCTTGCTCTGTGGATGAAATGGTGCCTATAATAATTATATCAAAACATATCACCATAATTCTCATTAGACTGATAAACATCTTCACTTTCAAATACAGTATAATACTGCAATTCAGTCCTCATAGAATCAGCTGTTTTCAAATCTCAGTCATCAGAAACAACTTCGGGTATCATTATATCGTTCATTGAAAGTTTAAACATATGGTATTTGAATGACCTCTGTCGGGCCGTATATATCAAATGTTACCTTATCCCAAACAATCCCATCAGGAATTGGTATAGTGGAAATGTTCAGAAAAGACAAATCTCTGAAGGCCTTGTGAGAATAAAAATGGGGTTTTAAGACCTCATCCACCAGTTCAACTGTTGAATTTTCAGGAAGAGTATGACCAAGGATTAATAAAAAAAATGTAAGAAAAAAAAACAATCCACAGGAGGAAAGCTAGTACAGTCAAAGAAAGCCACAGATAGTTCAGAGGGGGAATAAAGTAATTTGTTTTAAGCCAGTTTATCAGCTTACATGTTTTTGGCAGTTCAGATATAGAACAGGCGAAGGAGTCCGAGAAGGTTTCGTTGACGTTGGTGAAGTATCCAGAAGTAGTTCGTGCAAAAGCTGTAGCCGTATTTGTAGGTGGAGAACCGGTGAGAGTCTCGTGCGGTGGTTCAGAATAAATCACGCCATCCGTCTGTGCTGAAGTTGTGTCAAATTGATCAGTTATTTCTGTATTATTTGTTGAAGCAGATGTTAGTGAAACTAATGCAAGATCATTTTCCACCCTTCCCAAGCTCGGACAGGTGTCAGTGTTACTGTTCACAACTTGTGGAGGGACTTCTTGACCAGTAGTGAGAGGTATTCAGAAACTACTAGCTGTTCCTCTTGGTCTGCTGTGCAGGATCGGCCACATGGTGTAACATGACATTGTCGATAGATCCAAAGCGGTTTTCTTTAGCACCAGCCAGCAATAGCGGTGGTAGAATGACAGTTCTGGTACTGTATATTCCCAAGAATAGGACCGGTGCACGATAAGAAGAACCAAACTCCTTTTTCAAATACTAGATCCCAACTTTAGGAATCCAGCTGGTAGGTGTTACTGGTACATCCTTAATTCCTGTGGAGGCAGCAGTGGCAGAAGCGTTGTCGTCACGGAACTGTTGTAATTCCTGCAAGACAGTGACACTTTCATTTATGTCAAAAGGTGTTTCTGCCGCCTCCACGCCAGGGCCATCAAGATCTGGAACATACACTTGAGTTCCGAACAGGCACTCGTATGAAGTACGACCCCCCCGAGGACCTTCTAGGCAGATTATTAAGTGCTCTCTGGACTCCATACAGATGGTTAAGCCTACTGCGACCCGTACCTAAGACTCTGGCTGTTAAGGACTGCTTTAAATTACAGTTTCGTCACTCCACAACACTATTTCCCTCAGGATGAAATGGAGACAAGTAATGAAGTTGGACCCCTAACGAAGCCATGGCGTCCCTGAATGCACTTGAGGTGAAAGCAGGGCCCTGGTGCGAGTGGAAAGCCGCAACTGCATATGTACCGATAAAGACTCGCAAGACTTTAATAAAAGTCCGAGCATTGTGGCCACACCCATAGAAATCTGGAGCAGGAGTTGACAGCGACTAAAACTTATTTGTATGCACTGTCCGGTGTTAGGGGACCACAATGGTCCAAGTACACACATTGTAATGGTTTGTTGGATGTTAAGAGGGGTGTCTCGTGGGCGTTTGGCAGTGGAAACCTTAATTTGTTGGCAGATGTCACAACAAAGGACATACTGTTTGGTCTTTTTGTATAGACCTGGCCATTAATAATGGGCTTGCAACAATGATAATTTAGACTCCACACCAGCATGGGCAGATGCAACTCCCTCATGCGCTGCTTTAATCAACTCTGATCTAATGTCTTTGTTGGGAATTACTCGAACCCCTATGCCTGGTATTACTACTTCGGCATCTAGGAAGCCTCCCATTCAGTAGGAATATTTAGCAGAAAATGCTTTTGGATAGGGTGTGCCTTCAGCCATAGCTTTCACAGCAGCCCATAGGTCATAGTCCGGTTTGGCTCCTGAGCGGGTTACTGCAGCAACAGTAGCCGTAGCTACAGCTGATTTCGCAGCTTCATCGGCCAGTGTATTTCCAGCAACGCGTATGCCAACACGCTGGTGTCCAAGTGTATGTACAACATGGACGTTTGGTAGCGTTTCCTTCAGACCCACTACTTTCCCCCACAGAAGTCTGTGTTTAATGGTGTTGTCTTTAGAATCTCTGAAACCATTCTGGCACCAGTAATGTATTCATTGAAGGACTGGACACAGAAGTGCGAATCACAGACAATCAGTGTTGGCACTGGAATACAGGGATCCTACACAGCTATCACCAGAGCCTTTAGCTCTGCTAGTTGTGCTGTGCAACCCCCTAGGGTTTGCGTGAATGTATGCTGGGGACCAAATTTATTATTCTCCATGTAGCCACTTACGACTGCACAAGCAACGGAGTATTGATGTTTTGTGCCTACTGCAGGTTGTGCTGAGCCATCGTCATACATGACTCTCTGATACTGATCAATAGGCAGTGTGTTTGCTGGAACTGGGAATTCTAATTCATATTGCAAAAATTATTTCCCATTGAATTCAACGTGGATGTAATGCTTTAGCATTTGGAACACTAGATTTGGTAACAGTTCAAGGGCTGGAATTGGAGAGACGACAATAATGCGTTTGCCTTGGGCTAGGAGCCTCTCTTTAATGACAGCCATCTGAACTGCAGTGAGAATTTTCCAAGTGGGAGCAAAGCACTGACCAGCTGCCAAATACAAATGTGACTTGTATGAAATCTGGACTGTCTTCCCCTTACTGAAAGTTACATAGGTGAAACCAATGGCACCAGCCATTACTCTGATGACCAGATGTGTTTTGTTGTCCCTTGTGTGTAGGTGTTGTGCTGCAAGCATGCCTGTTTACAAAGCTCTGAGAATGTGTGTGTTCGACACTTAAAAAGTCAGGACATATTAAGTCATAAAGGTTTTATGCAAGATACATAATCAGGAATACAAGTTCTGCCAAAATGTGTAAAACCCAATAGGGATTTGAGTTTAATGGTGTTTGGAGGTTGCAACTGTGTGCATTTTTCCAAGAATTGTGGCGCTAGGTTCTTTCCTTCACTTGATAGCATCCTTAGCCTCCTGTTTCTGGGATATGAGCTATTTTTTTTTTTTTTTTTTATTGAATTTGTAACTGAACTCGGCAAATCCCACAACAATGTGGGCTACCCATCTTAAATGTTGCAGCAATTCATCATCCGTGAGGCAAGTATCTACATAGGACAATGCTTCAGGGTCAATGTCGTGCAATATTGAGGTCACACGAGCTGCGAACAATCCTGGACTGTTCTTGTACCCCTGGGGTAAACAACAGAATTTTTTCTGGGAGCCTAGTGTGCTGAGACTGGTTAAGTCTCTACTCTCAGGTGCTATATTTTGACAGAAGAAACCACTGGAAATGTCCAGTATTGTTTTGTATTTTTTGCGCACTATGTTGTTCATGAATGCTGTGCTACGTGAGTAATGTATAGCATATGTGCGTGTGTGACTGTTTAAATGTCTGTAGTCTAAGACTATTCTGTATGAATGGTCCGGTTTAGCTATTGGGAATAATGGATTATTCATGGGTGAGACACAGGGTTCGATTACGCCCCTGGTACTCCAATTGTGTGAGTATTTCCCGGACGGGTGCTTTAGAATCATGTTTTACTGGATATTGGGGTGGATTTTTAATAGGGATTACATGATAGGGGGATCTTTATCGCACCCTACGTGGTTGCGAAATAACTCGGGTGCCTGCGCCAATGCCCAATCGATGGCATAGGATTCTGCGAGCTCCTCAGGAACAAGAGGCGAGAAAGAAGGTTTGATAACTTCTTCCCCATATGGGCAAGTACGGACAAATTCAGGTGGCCAATCCATTTTGGCCAGCAGAATATCATATGTTTACGAAGCGGTCCCAAAAGATAGCGTCTATTGTGTGCCCTATGTCGCCTTCTAACTGTAGCGTTACTTTGTACACCCTATCAGGCTTCGAGACACGCATGTCCGCAGTTTCTACTTGTAGGAAGTCATCAGTTGCTTTCACCTCCAGATACTCTGGAAGATTCCGGCGAACTATTGTGACCTCTGCCGCACTTTCTAATAGCGCTAGTTCCCACTTCTTGTTCAAGAGAGCCCTCTTCTCGAGCGGCATGTCCAACTGCAACTGCTGTCATCTTTTTCTTTTTGAATTGTGGTTTTTGTTGGGGAAGTTTCTTTTACTTTTTAACAGAAACTTCTATCGAACGTTGCGATTCCTGTCTTGGTTTCACGTACTCAGTTCTTCGCTCTGCGCGCCCACCTCTCTCACTGCGTTTTTCCGATGAGCCCTGAAAGGAACGAGATTGGCGTGTATCAGTATATTGATATCTGGCATGAGTTTTTATATTATCTTTATTTCTGAGATTATATCTATTCTTTGTGGTCTCCGTATGCCGAGATTCTTTACTTTCTTTTTTAGGGGTTTGTTGTTTTTTTATCCCAGCGTTTCTTAGTACCCTCAGGAGCTTGCTTGGTAGAATCTTTATTAGGTTTACCTTGAAATTGTGGTTTTGTTGGTCTGGCCCCCAGACTATCTCGACCAATGCTAGAGTAGGTTTCTGCGATAATCTTTGGCAGCTCACCTTCTCGATCCTGTGGAGAAATGTCCCAGAGCTGCATGCGTACTGCTAGTGCAACTGCTTCCCCTTTAAAATTACTTAATATAATTGAGGATACTGTGGCGAAATTGCCCATTAATTGCATCCCCAAGTCCAGGGCTGGAGCAGCCCCGTATTCATCTTGAACTTGTTTCAACACTTCTGGTAAATGGGCAAGTGTTGTTGTACTGTGTGCGGTAGTATAGAGCGTGGCAAATACCGTGCCCCATGTATTACAATTATCTACAGTGGGAACCATCCCAAATGGCAAGCACATTGTTAATATCCTGTGTTTATCCTGAGGTCCCGTAAGGAGAAATACTGCTTCCAGTGTGTTTATTTTTTGAGCTAAATTTCTTCTCATTTGGCGGGTACTTTACCCATGATCTAATGTACAGTCGCCGGGTTAATACCTGGCGTTATTACATGTGGTTGTGCTGGTGTAGCACGAACTGGGTTTGTGTTTAATGTTTGCATTACAAACTGTACTAATCGTCTATATATTGCTGTCAGCTCAGCGTATAAACGACGGAACTCAGCTACAGTTAGGTTTGCTGCAGCAGGGTGAGGTGTATAAGTGACCAATAAAGGCCAGGTAGGACCATCATTACTAAGAGGACCTAACATAACGTGTAAAATTGTGTGGGGTAGGGCGCCATCAAGCCAATTATTTTGTTCTTGTTAAGATAGAGGTACTTCTAGATATGCATATACTCTGTATTGTGCAGGTACGTTTGCAGGTGTATAATGGCGATATGTATTTGTATTCCCATCAACTGCTAGAAATGTGACCCACAAATAAAAAAGTTCTATTCTATAGGCTGGGTGAGTTTCAACAACAAATGTGACTGGACCCCCACTGGGCCGTTGGGCCATGTGCCAGTAAGGGGTGGTCTCATATTGACTGCAATTGTTCCCTGTTGTGGGTTTGCCATAATGAATGGTAAATTTGTTCAGAGATAAGCACAACAAATCGGGATTATCCTTTTAATGGTTCAAGCTTGAACAACCTACAGCGTTAGTTAGGTACTCCCTTCTTAGCTGAGGAGGAAAATCCTCAATACCACGGACGTCTCCATATGTAGTACTGAGGTGTTTTTGTATGTAGTGAGACAGATACTCAGAAGGACCCGAAAATGAGAGCCTGACCAAACGTTGGCGCGGCCATGTTGTGTAGGCTCTCATTATTCTAATGAGACTACTGGATTTGGGCAGTAGAATCGCCTGCGGTGTGGGAGATTGAGGCCTAACCCACTACAGGTGACACCTGTCGCCCCAATCCGGGTTTTGCTCCGGCTAACTAGCAGTGCCTCATCTCTACCCAAGAGCAGGGATGATTGGGCAGCGAGCGCATAACACAATTGACTCCTCAGGGAAATCATGGTCACTCAGATCTCATCAGTTTCTCTCGATTACATTAGTCTCATATATACAAGGACAAGCAGAGGCAGTATATGTTTCAATAAGGGTTTAATGAAGCAACTGCATCTTAGACAATAGAGCTTGTACTGCAATAACCAGGACGATAAAGCTTAACAGGATTAAAATTGTGACAAGGAGAGTAAAGCATAGAAATAACGCTACCATATCATCACTAGAGTCAATAGACTAATTCCTACCTAGGCTATATTAGAGCACAGCATGTTAAGCTCTAGTTCTGCCCTTCAGGGTCCCCTGGGAAGACATCATTCCCCCATACCCAAGCAAAGGCCTGAAGTCTGCATAAGCAGCTGTAGCAAAGCGTTCAGCAATCAGCATACAGTCATGGTCATCTGGCTGGAATCACCTAACATGAATGGGACAGGGAAGTGTTTTTATAATAAAACAACTGATGTTCCAAGAAAATGTCCATACGTAAGGATGTGTACGTGTCTATGAAAACCAGAGACAAAATGTTACCATGTTGGCTGGCAACCTATCTTACTGCAGCCTTGAGAGAAGCACAGAGTGACAGAAAAGTCTTATTTAAGAACACAGTGCTGGCCTAGGAAAAGAACAGCTAGATAGAGAGAAATAAACAAGACTGCAAATGCGGCTATTGCTAAAATAATAAACAAAGCTGGATAAAATATATCTAGCTTAAAGAGCATAGCGGCAGGTCTAGTATGCTAAAATAACGTGCATGGAGCTATAACTAAAATGGCTACACAACAAGGGGACTTAGATAAAGAGGGTTGGTCAGGCAGCCAAAGGAAGGCGGACATAGCTGAGAGAAAAACCTTGGTAGTGCCCAGAGCAGAGCCCTCCTGGGTACGGGTAAGAATGAAGAGAAGTATATCAGAAAGAGAGGCAGAAAGAGGATCCGCCATCACCCTGGTGAACACCCAAGGGGCATTGAAAGGGTAACAAAGTTAATTGAAAGTGCCTCGAACCGCAGGGAACACCTGTGGGCTGGCAGGATGGGGATGTGTAAATACACATCCTGCAAGTCCAACGCTACCAGCCAGTCTCCTTGGTCAAGGGCAGACAAGACCTGAGGCAAAGTGAACATCTTGAAATTCTATTTTTTGGAGGAAAAGATTTACAGTCCCTAAGTCCAGAATAGGGTAAAGAATCTTGTTCTTTTTGGGAATCAGAAAGTAGCGGTAATACAAACTACTGCCTACTTCTGATATTGAAAGCTTTTCTATAGTCGTCTTGGCCATGGGAGCTGAAACTTCCTCTCGGAGCAGACAAAGATGATCCTCCGCCAGCTGCTTCTGAGTTGGCAGTATTGGGGGGGGAGGAAAGGTTTGGAAAGGGAGGGAGTATCCCCTCCGAATGATGTGCAAGACCCATTTGTCTGATGTTATGGACTGCCATAGGAGGAGGTGATATTCGATTCTCCCTCCTAATGGTCACCCATGGTCTTGCAGAGTCCATGTCCTGACACAGCTTGGGAAGCTTGTGCAGGATGGTGGCTGACATAGGGCTGGCGATGTGGCATGCCCCTTCCGTATCCATGAAAGAGATTAAGAGCAAACTGTGGGCAAGGTCTCACTGAGAGGCCCTAGGACTTGGCCAAAGCACAGCAGTCCTTGAAGCACTCTAGCACAGAGTCTGCCTTCTCTCCAAAGAGACGAGTCCAGTCAAAGGGCATGTACATGAGGTTGGCCAGGGCATCCCCCGAAAAGCTAGATGTTCTCAGCCAGGCGTGGTCCCTTAAGGCCACTGATGACAAAATTGTTCTGCCCAGCAAGTCAGTCGTATCCAAACAAGCCTAATGGTGAACTTTGCTGCATCCCTCCAGTCTTTAACTGCTTGAGAGAGAATGGCCCAGGCCTCCTCTGGGACCAGTGGCAGCACTTGCATAATTGTATCCCACAAGGTATGGGAATAACGGCCCAAAAGGCATGCAGTATTCACAGTCTACAATGTCAGGCTGGCACAAGAAAAAATCTTCTTCCCAAGTGTGCCCATCCTCTTGGATTTCCTGTCAGGGGGGGGATCAGTGGGGAATGCTCCATGGGAAGTTAAGGTTTGGACTACCAAGCTCTCAACGATGGGGTATTGGCTGAGGAAACTAGGATCACCAGTGGCAGGTGGATGGCAGCAGGCAACTGTCCAGTTCGCAGGAGCCCTTGTGCTAGGTTGGACCAAGTTCCCAGAAGGACATTGGGCAGTGCTTCATTAGAGGGTAATAGGGGTTTGGATGAAGAAGCCTCAAGCTGGAGCACTTCAGTCAAGAGGTCAGTCTTACCCGCCACAGAGGGAAGTTCGAGGTCAAGGACCTCCGCTGCCCTCATAACCACCACTGCTTAAGATGCTACCTCCACCGTAGGCATAGTGAGTGGAGAGAGAAAGCCAATCTCTGGAGAAGTGTCCAGTCCAATGGCATCTCCTAGTTCCTCATACAAGTCCAAATTCTCACTTGGAGTGTGTATCTGGTCTTCAAAGGGGTCCAGGGACCCCTCCCACTCTTCCCCCCACTTGAATATGCAGCACATGGCCTCGCAAAAATCCTAAATCTGAGCAAGGGTCGCTCCCGGAAATGGAGGGAGGCGCAGAGCCAGACCTGGCAACTACTCTGTGGAACTGTGCCTAGAACGCCGATGTTCCCACCTCCGCGCATTGGCCGACGGACGAGGTGAAGTCACAGTCCGTTTAGACTTCATCTTCTTGTGCCATTTCCAAGTATCCAAAGTAACTCGAGTGGGATTAAGAGGACTTGGAGCAGTCCCGCAATCGGGACAGAGACATCCTCGGAGTCGTGCTATGCGACAGACTGCAGAGCTGCAAGCAGCCTTAGAGAACGCTCCTTCAAAGCTTTTGGAACCATGGCCCATCAGTCCGAGAACAACTACGAGTCATGGTCGCACTTGAGACATCATACGCACATAAGGTGCGGGTTGGTAGTCGACATGACATGGTGACAGGTTTCACGCATCTTTAACTCTACCTTCCTAAGTGACATTCTCAACACACAGGAAAAAACATTCAACAAAATGCTAAGAAAAGCCTGTCAAAAAGTGACAGAGGGAAGCTCTTCTCTGGATCAGCACTAACTGGCACGAAGGAAAATAATTAATGTCTGCACACCTGGATGGCGCCTATATAGAGGACTATAGCGCCCACTGAGACTTGTAGATACATGCAACTCCAATAGGCTCTCAGAGCAGCGCTGCCCAAGGGACTGACCCGCCAGAACCCTCCCAGCTAGAGAATAGGCTTCATTTCAAATTCATGACCCACAAGGCTACGTCACTGACCTATTTTAAAAAAAATAAAAAAACACTGAACCACATGCCAGATGTTCTTAAACACAGAGCAGTGGGAATCGAGAACTAGAGGACAGTGAATGGTGGGAGACCCAGGAAGTAGCTATACGCTCGGGGTTTAGATTGGTCCAACGAATGATCCTCCATCTCTCCTTATTATGCCCGAACTACTATGGTGAAGATGGGGAGGATGACAGACGAGCGCTGTTTGTGTGGATGTGCCCGAAAGCCCAATGAAGGCTCTGGGGGGGGGGGAAGGGGAAGGGAGAGGGAGAAGGAGAGGGAGAGGGAGAGGGAGAGGGAGAGGGAGAGGGAGAGGGAGAGGGAAGACATAGTGAGCGTAACAGGCCTCCGTGAACGGGACTGGAAGAGAGATGTGGAATGGTGTATGGTGACAGAAAGGGTGATTTATGGGAGCAGAGGCTGCCCCTAGAAATGGTTAAAAGCTGGAATGACTGGAATAACCATGGGGGCCGAATATATGGTGACCATGCACTTCCTGATGAAAATAGGGCAGAGTCGGAGACCATCATGAGTGACGCAGGCAATGAGAGTGGAAGGTGGCCAGGTGGGTAGATAGAAATGGCACTCAATAAGGCAGGAAGAAGTGAGACAGAGTTTCAATTTTGATGTGATATAAAAATAGCTTTTATTAACATTTTGAATAACTATTGATAACTTAAAAAATGAAAAATCAAAGAAATTTAAATGATGGAGAAATAAATGTTTGAGTGGTCATTGGGAAATACCTTAGGTAAGTTCTGAATAGCAAAAAACAATCCACATGTAAAACGGACCTGTAATGCATTCAAGACGTACTTCCTTACACCAGGACATGAAGTGACTGCATCACGACCGGCCATTCACTGTACATTATAAATGTTGCAACAACAAAAGGCTCCCATGGCAACGTTTACAAAGTATTTCCCCATTTGCGACATTACGAATTGCGACATTGTATTTATACAGCAGCATTACCTAAATCACAATGCAGCAAAAAGCTTAAAATTACACAAGCTGCACACTTTTTTAAAAGCTGCAAACAGCAATTCGAAAATAAACATCTGAACAGTGAAATGCAGCCCCTATGGAAGAAAGGGCCATACTGATTGAAGCCAGCATTGCAAAAACACGATTCTCTAACCTTCAGCAGGCATCAGAAAGGGATAGAAATTGTTTACAAATTGAACGTTTTCTTCTATGGAATGTGCTGTAATTGTACTATGCTGAGCGAAAATAGCCTTTCTTTCTACTCTATTTCAGCGTGTGTGATTTCTGAAACAATACAAATAAAACGAAATGTAAAAAATGCAATAAAAAACTTAAAATATAATAAATTTAAATGTATTACAAACATGCAAAACAATATCAGGATCAATTAAATATACTCACTTTTCGTACAATGGGCTGCTGGCCCTCCAAATATCCATACCAATTTACTAACTTTTCCCAGGCTTCCGTAGGAACCAACATATAATCCAGTTCATCAATGAGATGCTCCTTTAAGACTTGGCTTTCGGGATCTGAAATTGTAGAACGACTTTATTAAATCAACAATATAAGTCCTGAGCTGTTCTTTGAAAGTCTGTAAAGCACACCTGAAGCTTGCACGTTCCCTAGGCCAATGAGTTGCAACCCATACAGTTCACAACTTAAAAATATTTTTCTCATGATAGCCTTAGAGCTCCGACAGGTCATCAGATCATCATACTATCATCTGCACTTTTTGTTTTAAACGGTTAGGAATACAACATTATACAGGGAGTGCAGAATTATTAGGCAAATGAGTATTTTGACCACATCATCCTCTTTATGCATGTTGTCTTACTCCAAGCTGTATAGGCTCGAAAGCCTACTACCAATTAAGCATATTAGGTGATGTGCATCTCTGTAATGAGAAGGGGTGTGGTCTAATGACATCAACACCCTATATCAGGTGTGCATAATTATTAGGCAACTTCCTTTCCTTTGGCAAAATGGGTCAAAAGAAGGACTTGACAGGCTCAGAAAAGTCAAAAATAGTGAGATATCTTGCAGAGGGATGCAGCACTCTTAAAATTGCAAAGCTTCTGAAGCGTGATCATCGAACAATCAAGCGTTTCATTCAAAATAGTCAACAGGGTCGCAAGAAGCGTGTGGAAAAACCAAGGCACAAAATAACTGCCCATGAACTGAGAAAAGTCAAGCGTGCAGCTGCCACGATGCCACTTGCCACCAGTTTGGCCATATTTCAGAGCTGCAACATCACTGGAGTGCCCAAAAGCACAAGGTGTGCAATACTCAGAGACATGGCCAAGGTAAGAAAGGCTGAAAGACGACCACCACTGAACAAGACACACAAGCTGAAACGTCAAGACTGGGCCAAGAAATATCTCAAGACTGATTTTTCTAAGGTTTTATGGACTGATGAAATGAGAGTGAGTCTTGATGGGTCAGATGGATGGGCCCGTGGCTGGATTGGTAAAGGGCAGAGAGCTCCAGTCCGACTCAGACGCCAGCAAGGTGGAGGTGGAGTACTGGTTTGGGCTGGTATCATCAAAGATGAGCTTGTGGGGCCTTTTCGGGTTGAGGATGGAGTCAAGCTCAACTCCCAGTCCTACTGCCAGTTCCTGGAAGACACCTTCTTCAAGCAGTGGTACAGGAAGAAGTCTGCATCCTTCAAGAAAAACATGATTTTCATGCAGGACAATGCTTCATCACACGCGTCCAAGTACTCCACAGCGTGGCTGGCAAGAAAGGGTATAAAAGAAGGAAATCTAATGACATGGCCTCCTTGTTCACCTGATCTGAACCCCATTGAGAACCCGTGGTCCATCATCAAATGTGAGATTTACAAGGAGGGAAAACAGCACACCTCTCTGAACAGTGTCTGGGAGGCTGTGGTTGCTGCTGCACGCAATGTTGATGGTGAACAGATCAAAACACTGACAGAATCCATGGATGGCAGGCTTTTGAGTGTCCTTGCAAAGAAAGGTGGCTATATTGGTCACTGATTTGTTTTTGTTTTGTTTTTGAATGTCAGAAATGTATATTTGTGAATGTTGAGATGTTATATTGGTTTCACTGGTAATAATAAATAATTGAAATGGGTATATATTTGTTTTTTGTTAAGTTGCCTAATAATTATGCACAGTAATAGTCACCTGCACACACAGATATCCCCCTAACATAGCTAAAACTAAAAACAAACTAAAAACTACTTCCAAAAATATTCAGCTTTGATATTAATGAGTATTTAGGGTTCATTGAGAACATGGTTGTTGTTCAATAATAAAATTAATCCTCAAAAATACAACTTGCCTAATAATTCTGCACTCCCTGTAAAGCTGGCACAGAAATATCAATGATATTAGAAGGTTTGTTGAATCTCCCGTTACACTGAAATAATTTACTTGAAGAATCAAACTTTTAAAGAGACCCTGTTGTAGGGGTATGTTACCCTATAGGTTCGGTGGCAATTGGATAAGGCCTCTGCCCACAGTGACAGTGGGACAAAAGGAACTGTAATGAAAGCTTCAGTTACATCACCGCAATAGTGGAGTCAAATAAGGTCATTTCCAGAAATGGAACCTACAATACTCCCCCTTCATGAGCAAGTCTAAGAGCATTAGTTTTCAATTCCCCTTCAGACAAGGCAAACTGATCATCTTGACCAGTGACTCTGCTTCAATGAAGCGATTTTCCAGTTGTCATGCTATATGTGTATTATGTTTTCTAATATCCCACCCTCCTCCATTCAACCCATCCTATGAGCCCTTTAACTTTCAAGGAAAAGATTCACATTCCACCAGCAACTTACAAAGAGTGTGTGCCAGTCTTCGAGTCCAGACCACCACTTTTCCCCAGGTTTCACCCGTTGCCTCAATCATGAGTCCATGCCGTTTTTGTCTGGCAATAATTATAACTAAACCTCCCCTCACGCACAACACTGAATGTTCATTGCATCCTGTACACTGACTCACTAGGAATCTCAAGACTACAGTACTTAAGAACCACAACAAATGACAAGTATTAGAGCAAATTAAACAAGATACGCAAAGACTATGGGCCAGATGTACAAAGCATTTTTCTAGTTTTGCGAATCGGCCCGTTTGAGACTAGGAAAATGCTTTTGGGATGTACAAAGCCCAAACTGCGATTTGCTAACTTGTTACCTAATCACAGTTTGGGTTTTGCGATTCGGTATTAGGAAGGGTCGTGTCAAGGGCATCCCTTCCTAATACCGAATATTAATGGTAAGCATGATTGTTTTGTGACCACGAATGAGGTCCCTAAACAATCACAGTTAGCACCAATTTGAAATTGGTGCTAACCCATTCGCAAAAGGGAAGGGGTCCCCTTGGGAACCCTTCCCCTTTGTGAATGCACGCAAAAAAACATTTTTTCAGAGCTTTTTATTTTTGTTTTCGAAATGCATTCCGTTTTCCTTTAAGGAAACGGGCTGCATTTAAAAAAAAAAAAAAAAAAAAACACAGCTTCATTTAAAAGCAGTCACAGACATGGTGGCCTGCTGACACCAGCAGGCCACCATCCCTGTGAGTGCCGCCATTGCCAATGGGGGTCGTAAATTGTGACCTACCTCATGAATATTCATGAGTTAGGTCATTTGCGACCCCATTGGGAATCGCAGACAGTGTCATTAACACTGTTGTACATTCGGTTTTGCGACTCACAAATTGCGAGTCCCTAAGACTTGCAAGCTTGCAACTCGCAAAACCGGACCTTCATACATGTGGCCCTATATTCCATATATTGTAAAATGTGATGTTTGCAAGGGCATTACCAAGTAAACACAATCGTTACCTGTAAGTCACTTGGTGCCCATCACGCCGAGCCCTGGTCAGGAGGATAGGGGTGGTTCATTAAGTCACACCCACTCAGGAGTGACTAGATGTTTTAACTACTTAGAATTTACTTGCTTGTATTCATTACCACAGGTAAAGGGTAAAGAATGACTAGTACGGATTAACAGTACACATAAATCTAGGAAATACTCTGTGTCTAAAGCAGTACACCCACATCATAAAAGTTTAGCGTTGTAGAACCAAAGAGGAAGTTAGCCACAAGAAGAGTTTTCTTATTTGCAGAATTTTGGCCACTGGGATGTCTGTCATTGCTCATCCTCTTCTTAAAAACAGCAGTTTTTCAAGTTTCAATTACCAGGTAGGCAGAAGACCCGTTTTCTCGTACCCTGACCCACACCAAGGACCCTGCCACGTCTCTTCAAAAGAAAACAATACCTTATCTCATTTCCAAATAAGCTGAGCAATCAACAACTGTCATAAGTCGGTCCGCACTACCAAGGCTTTACTGTGTTGAATTTGTCGAATCACTCCAGTGTCTAATTACTGCATTAGACAGTGGAGGCTGCCACTGTGTGGTTCTAGTTAGCACCTGGTTTCTATAGGAAATTGTTTTGCATATCACTATGGTGGCTTTTGACAAATCTCCACAAAACTTTTCAACAAACTCTCAGCTCCTTCATGGAAAGTCTCAGGGTGATCTAGCTGACTCAGAGAAAAGGGGGGGATTCTAAAATGAGTTTCCCCCATGCATTTTTCTATAGAAAAATTGAACAACAATACAACAAAACTTTACAGAATTACACCAAATTTGGCAGAAAGTTAGATCATTACCCAGAAAGCATCCCGTTTGTTATCTGGTCTAAATCTGTTTAATAGATGTTAAGAAATTAAGGTTCAAAAGGTACGTACATATGAAGACGTGGAAGTCCCGAGGCTCTAGCAGGTCAAAAAATAACTTCTGATTAGCTACCTCACATCAAGGATGTTTGGCAGACATTTAAGGTCCCCTGACATCAAAAACAAAAAAAACAAAAAAAAAAAGTTAATTACCATAGAGATTTCCGACTACTGACTGAACCGCTGGATGGAATTATACCAAATTTGGCAGAAAGGTAGCTTCTGGTCCAGAAAGCACTTTTTTTTTTATTTGGTATAAATCCGTTTGAGAAATTAAAGGAAATCCAAATGTGCATATTTAGGGTCGCGACAACTTTGCAGATTACTCCCGATCTCATGCAGAGATCTGACTGTCTGCCAATACATTAACCAGGAAGTTTTGGCAGTCATTTTGGGACTCTGTTTCAGCGGGGGACAGGGTATGAATACCCTAACCCCGAAGCCTTGGTTCTGGGGTCCCCAGAGACCCCGCCAGAGGAAGGGAAAAAAAGTTTTTTTTTTTTTTTTTTTGGTTTTTTTTTTTACATTCACAGCTAAATCCTTGAATATTCGCAGAATAACTATAACTTGTGCTCTAATTTAACTATAACTCATGCCCGAACCATACACTAATTACCCCAGATATTACAGTACTCCACTCACCTTTTATAACATCATTGCTAATATTGCTGTAACGTTTGCAGTAACATTATGGATGAGGAAACTGTACAGGGGGGCCGAGAGTTATAGTTATTTGAAGTATCTCTAACTATAACAGATGAATTTCTATGGTTTGTACATTTGAACTGTGAGCCTAACTATAACGTCGTTGTAACCTTTGTCTTTTTTTGTTTGTTTTTAGAGTGATTTTATATTTTTTATTCTATTTCCTAACTGTAATGTCTCTGTAACCCTTGTTTTTTTCAGTGAATATATATATATATATATATATATATATATATATATATACATACATACACATATTACACACACATATATACATACATACATATATTGTCCACAAACGGTGAGAATATGCTCACCGAACGGCTGCACCAAGTCAGTCATGGATCCAAAAAAGGCAGAGCAAAGCAATTTTCTTCAAATGTAATTGATCCGCTTTTATTGTCAATAATAATTAAAACAGTGCTGTCTCCACCAAAATGTCTACGCGTTTTGACTACTACCTTCTACTGAACATTAGCAGCCATGTTGAACACACCTACAAAAACAAGACTAAACCCTCATTTGCATTTGTTTCAATGACACACTAGTGCAAATCACATGGCGGCCGTCTTTGAACGTATAAAATGTTACGTACACACCACAGAATCCATTATAGTAATACTATTAATTCACATAGCCATAACAGCAGAATACGTGTTCAAGAAACATAGTGCAATGTGGCCAAATATTTTACATATATAAATATATTAAATAATAGCAAATTATATTTTAAATCAAGCCACAATAAACTGTCCGAACTCAGTTGCTATTGTCAAAACATTCATAAAGATAAATTCAACGCCTCGATGATGTGGAAAATGATCTTTTCATTCACAGCTAAAGTGCCTGATGCTTAACACATCAATAAAAATGTTTAAAAAGACCAGTATGACTAGCGACAGCAATATATCCATGAATATTCATGCAAATACATATTTGTCTATAAATACATCACTATATGATCCCATAATTTCACAGATATGTTCAATAGCCTATACGACTCAACTATTATGTTATTAAAAATGTCCAGTCAGCCATGTTCTATAAAGTGCCTACCGCAAAAGTGCTAACCCTTCTAAATATGTTATAATTGCAAAACAGTGTATAAAAGAAAAAGAAAGAATATGTATGTCTAACAATCACATTTCCAGCTTGTACATATACCAAATCCACATATTATTAAATGAGATGTAATGTCTCCATATGGCACAAATAAATACATAATTTAGGATATTTATCATAACTCAAAGAATTAATAAGTAATAAGGCTCGAGATGACCAAAGGTTGAGCTTGCATCAATGATCAATTACATCTTAGAAAAGCTTATAAATGAACATGTAGTTCTGCATCCAAATTATGTCCCCATGGGTTCTCTGAACCAACCAATAATATCATTTTAGATTCCATCTGTCTCAATTCCAATGTTCTATCGCCTCCCCTGGGGCTCAATTTGATAGATTTGATTCCATAAAATATCAAAGTACTATAGCGTCCTGCATGTAAATCCCAAAAGTGTTTGGCTAGAGGATAGGATCTAGCATGATTTTTAATCACTCTAAAATGTTGTAAAAATCTGATCTTAAGTTTGTGAATGATGCTGCCTATGTATTTCTTCTGGCAGCCGCATTCAATAACATATACAACATTGAAAATGTCACTTACCCAGTGTACATCTGTTCGTGGCATCAGTCGCTGTAGATTCGCATGTTTTGCATAGCTCGCCATCTGGTGTTGGGTCGGAGTGTTACAAGTTGTTTTTCTTCGAAGAAGTCTTTCGAGTCACGGGACCGAGTGACTCCTCCTTTTGTCTCCATTGCGCATGGGCGTCGACTCCATCTTCGATTGTTTTTCCCCGCAGAGGGTGAGGTAGGAGTTGTATTGTAGTAATAGTGGCCATGCAATGGAGTGACTAAGTATGTACCTATTTAAGGTTAAAATAATATATATACAAATAGTTGAAGGTACCTTCCGAACTGCTACAGGCTCCCGGGGAGGCGGGTGGGCACATGCGAATCTACAGCGACTGATGCCACGAACAGATGTACACTGGGTAAGTGACATTTTCAGTTCGATGGCATCTGTCGCTGTAGATACGCATGTTTTGCATAGACTAGTAAGCAGTTATCTCCCCAAAGCGGTGGCTCAGCCTGTAGGAGTGGGAGTAGTTTGAAACAATGTTCTTAATACGGCTTGACCTACTGTGGCTTGTTGTGCAGATAACACGTCTACACAGTAGTGCTTGGTGAATGTGTGAGGCGTAGACCATGTGGCTGCCTTACATATTTCTTGCATTGGGATGTTTCCTAGAAAGGCCATGGTAGCACCTTTCTTTCTGGTTGAGTGTGCCCTTGGTGTAATGGGCAGTTGTCGTTTAGCTTTAAGGTAGCAGATTTGGATGCATTTAACTATCCATCTGGCTATACCTTGTTTTGATATTGGGTTTCCTGCATGAGGTTTTTGGAATGCAATAAATAGCTGTTTAGTTTTCCTGATGCTCTTTGTTCTGTCAATGTAATACATTAATGCTCTTTTGACATCTAAAGTATGTAGTGCCCTCTCAGCTACGGAATCTGGCTGTGGGAAGAACACTGGAAGTTCCACTGTTTGATTTAGATGGAACGGTGAAATAACTTTTGGTAGAAATTTAGGATTAGTCCTTAGGACGACCTAATTTTGTGTAGTTGTATAAAAGGTTCTTGTATTGTAAACGCCTGAATCTCGCTTACTCTTCTTAGAGAGGTAATGGCGATGAGAAATGCAACCTTCCATGTTAGGAACTGTATTTCGCAGGAGGGCATGGGTTCAAAAGGTGGACCCATAAGTCTAGTTAAGACAACATTTAGGTTCCATGAAGGAACAGGTGGTGTTCTTGGTGGAATAATTCTTTTAAGGCCCTCCATGAATGCTTTAATGACTGGTATCCTATATAGGGAAGTTGAATAGGTAGGCTGCAGGTATGCAGATATTGCTGCAAGGTGTATTTTAATGGAAGAGAAAGCTAGGTTAGATTTTTGTAAGTGAAGCAAGTAACCCACTACATGTTTTGGGGTTGCGTGTAATGGTTGGATTTGATTAATATGGCAGTAGCAAACAAACCTCTTCCATTTACTGGCATAGCAGTGCCTGGTGGATGGCCTTCTGGCTTGCTTTATGACTTCCATACATTCTTGGGTAAGTTGTAAGTGTCCGAATTCTAGGATTTCAGGAGCCAGATTGCTAGATTCAGCGATGCTGGATCTGGGTGTCTGATCGTTTGGTTGTGTTGTGTTAACAGATCCGGCCTGTTGGGCAGTTTGATGTGGGGTACTACTGATAGGTCTAGCAGCGTTGTGTACCAGGGTTGCCTTGCCCAAGTTGGTGCTATTAATATGAGTTTGAGTTTGTTTTGACTGAGTTTGTTTACCAGATAAGGAAGGAGAGGGAGAGGAGGAAAAGCGTAGGCAAATATCCCTGACCAGTGGATCCATAGGGCATTGCCGTGGGACTGCCTGTGTGGGTATCTGGATGCGAAGTTTTGGCATTTTGCGTTCTCTTTTGTCGCAAACAAGTCTATTTGAGGTGTTCCCCAGAGCGTGAAGTAAGTGTTCAGAATTTGGGGGTGAATTTCCCATTCGTGGACCTGTTGGTGATCTCGAGAGAGATTGTCTGCGAGTTGATTCTGAATTCCTGGGATAAATTGTGCTATTAGGCGAATTTGGTTGTGAATTGCCCAACGCCATATCTTTTGTGCCAGCAGGCTCAATTGCGTTGAGTGCGTCCCCCCTTGTTTGTTTAGATAATACATTGTTGTCATGTTGTCTGTTTTGACGAGAATGTATTTGTGAACTATTATTGGTTGAAAAGCCTTTAGTGCTTGAAAAACTGCTAGCAGTTCTAGGTGATTTATATGCAGTTTTGTTTGATGTACGTTCCATTGTCCTTGTATGCTGTGTTGATCGAGGTGTGCTCCCCACCCTGTCATGGAAGCATCTGTTGTTATTACGTATTGTGGCACTGGGTCTTGGAAAGGCCGCCCTTTGTTTAAATTTATATTGTTCCACCATAGAAGCGAGAGGTAAGTTTGGCGGTCTATTAACACCAGATCTGTAAGGTGACCCTGTGCTTGTGACCACTGTGATGCTAGGCACTGTTGTAAGGGCCTCATTGCAGTCTTGCGTTTGGGACAATGTCTATGCATGAAGACATCATGCCTAGGAGTTGTAATATCATCTTTGCTTGTATTTTTTGTGTTGGATACATGCGTTGTATGATGTTGTTGAAATTTTGAATTCTTTGTGGACTTGGAGTGGCTACTCCTATTGTTGTGTTTATTATGGCTCCTAGGTATTGTTGTACCTTGCGCGGCAGAATGTTGGATTTTGCGAAGTTGACTGTGAACCCTAGTTTGTAGAGGGTTTGTATGATTTGATTTGTGTGGTGTGAGCACGTTATTAACGAATGGGTCTTGATTAGCCAGTCGTCTAGATACGGGAATACATGTATTTGCTGCCTTCTGATGTGTGCAGCAACTACTGCTAGACATTTGGTAAAGACTCTTGGTGCGGTTGTTAAACCGAAAGGCAGTACCTTGAATTGGTAGTGTATTCCTTTGAATACAAACCTTAGGTATTTCCTGTGCGATGGATGTATTGGTATATGGAAATACGCGTCTTTGAGGTCTAATGTTGTCATGTAGTCGTGTAGTTTCAGCAATGGTAACACTTCTTGTAGTGTGACCATGTGAAAGTGGTCTGATTTGATGTATGTGTTTAGTATTCTTAGGTCTAGGATTGGTCTTAGCGTTTTGTCTTTCTTTGGTATTAAGAAGTACAGTGAATAAACTCCTGTGTTTATTTGTGTGTTTGGTACTAACTCGATTGCGTTCTTTTGCAATAGTGCTTGAACTTCTATCTCCAGGAGCTCGGAATGATGTTTTGATAAATTTTGTGCTCTTGGTGGTATGTTTGGAGGGAATTGTAGAAATTCTATGCAATAACCATTTCGGATAATTGCTAGAACCCAAGTGTCTGTAGTGATTTCCTCCCATGCTTTGTAATAATGACCTATTCTTCCCCCCACTGGTGTTGTGTGGAGGGGGTGAGTGACATGTGAGTCACTGCTTAGTTGTAGGGGTTTTGGGGCTTTGAAATTTTCCCCTATTCCTAGGGAATTGCCCTCCTCTATATTGGCCCCGAAAGCCTCCCCTGTACTGTCCCTGGTAACTGGATGGTGTTGCCTGTGAGGTGCTGGCTTGTGTGGCCTGACCCCGAAACCCCCCTCTAAAGGGTGTTTTGCGGAAGGTGCTGTAATTTCCTCTGCTCTGCGGGAGTAGAGTGCGCCCATGGCTTTAGCAGTGTCCGTGTCCTTTTTAAGTTTCTCAATCGCCGTGTCCACTTCTGGACCGAACAGTTCTTTTTCGTTGAATGGCATATTGAGAACTGCCTGCTGAATCTCTGGTTTAAACCCAGACGTTCGTAGCCATGCATGCCTTCTGATGGTCACAGATGTATTTATTGTTCTTGCAGCTGTGTCTGCTGCGTCCATGGAGGAGCGTATCTGGTTGTTTGAAATGTTCTGTCCTTCCTCAACCACTTGCTTTGCCCTCTTTTGTAGGTCTTTGGGTAGATGTTCAATGAGATGTTGCATCTCATCCCAATGGGCTCTGTCATAGCGCGCAAGAAGTGCCTGTGAGTTAGCGATGCGCCACTGGTTTGCAGCTTGTGCTGCGACTCTTTCCAGCTGCATCGAACTTGCGGCTTTCCTTATCTGGGGGTGGTGCATCCCCAGATGTGTGGGAGTTGGCCCTCTTCCTAGCTGCTCCTACAATGACAGAATCTGGTGGCAGCTGTGAAGTTATGAAAATAGGGTCTGTAGGAGGCACTTTATACTTTTTTTCCACCCTTGGTGTGATTGCCCTACTTTTGACCGGCTCCTTAAAGATGTCTTTTGCGTGCCGAAGCATACCAGGGAGCATAGGCAGACTTTGGTAGGAGCTGTGGGTGGCGGAGAGGGTGTTGAATAGAAAGTCATCCTCGACTTGTTCTGAGTGGAGGCTTACATTGTGGAATTGTGCTGCTCTAGCCACCACCTGAGAATATGCAGTACTGTCTTCTGGTGGTGATGGCTTTGTAGGGTATGCCTCCGGACTGTTATCTGACACAGGGGCGTCGTATAAGTCCCATGCGTCCTGATCCTGGTCACCTTGGCTCATGGTGGTGTGAGCCGGGGAATGTGATGGAGTTTGTGCTGGTGAGACGTGAATTATAGGTGGAGGAGAGGGTGGCGGAGTAACCCTTTTCACCATTTTTGTTTGTGGTGTTTGGTCAGTTTGAAATTCCAGTCTTCTCTTTCTCCTAATAGGGGGAAGGGTGCTTATCTTTCCTGTCCCCTGCTGTATAAAAATACGTTTCTGCGTATGGTCTACATCGGTGGATTGCAGGTCTTCCTCAAACCTATGCTTTCGCATTTGGGAGGTCATTGATTGCTCTTCTGTATAAGAGCCTGAAACTGGGTCGGTTGCAGGTTGTTTTGGCACCGAAACCCTGTCTGCATCTTTTTTCGGCTCCGAGGTGACTTTTTTCTTTTTCGGAGTCGAAACATCTCGGCGTCGATCTTCATCGGTGCCGCTGTCTCGGCGTCGAGCCGTGTCTACACCGCTATCTCGGTGTCGATGTATGTCTCCAGCACTTTCTCGGTCCCGAGAAGGCTGCGTGCCGGTGTCTCGACCGGAGTCGGACGGTCTCGGCACTGATTGGGCCTTTTTCGGTGCCGACGGTCGGTCACCGAATTTATGGGTGGAGCCATGGCCTGGTGGCAGTGGCGTCCCCTGGGCCTTGACAATCTTCTTAAGAGTGGTTTTCGACGTCTTACTCACGGTTCGTGGATCGTCGAATTCCTCGGAGTCCGATTCGTGTATCGAAAAGGTTTCTTCCTCTTCCTGTACCTCGAACTCTCGGTGCGCTGTCGGCGTGGACGCCATTTGAAGTCTTCTGGCTCGACGGTCTCGGAGTGTTTTTCGGGACCGGAACGCACGACAGGCCTCGCAAGTGTCTTCACTGTGCTCAGGTGACAGGCACAGGTTACAGACCAAGTGTTGGTCTGAATAGGGGTATTTTTTGTGGCATTTGGGACAGAAACGGAACGGGGTCCGTTCCATCGGCGTTCTTCTACACGCGGTCGGGCCGAGCAGGCCCCGACGGGGGATCGAAAACTACCCCGAAGGGCTCCAGAGCTCTTCGATCTTCGATGCGGTGTTGATTCTAACTACGCCGATCCCGAACGCAACAATACAGATGAAAATCTTCCGAAATTTAGCTGTTTTTCCATTCCGAAACTCGGAGCGACAGGAACACGTCCGAACCCGATGGCGGAAAAAAAACAATCGAAGATGGAGTCGACGCCCATGAGCAATGGAGACAAAAGGAGGAGTCACTCGGTCCCGTGACTCGAAAGACTTCTTCGAAGAAAAACAACTTGTAACACTCCGACCCAACACCAGATGGCGAGCTATGCAAAACATGCGTATCTACAGCGACAGATGCCATCGAACATTCGGTTTCACAAGTTATCCTAATTTAAACTTCTTTTGGTTAACCAGGACGTACTTTCTTTTATGGAAAAAAGGCTCCTAGTCAGATGATCTCCTAGTGAATACACATTCGGATAAGTAATTTGGGGGTGTTGACCAATAGTGTCTTTAATACGAGGATTTTGCTGCAAAACGTGCCAATTCCGTTGTATAATATTTTTAAGTTCCATATGTTGTTGATTAAATTAAGAAAATAATCACGGTGGTGATCTATTTCCATTATAATTATCTTCACTAGATGAGTTATTCAAAAGCAATTCTTCTCTGGTTTTACTCATAACTCTATTCCGTGCATCAATAAAAATGTTAAGAGGATAACCTCTGTTCAAAAATCTTTGAGTCATTGACATAATTTCAGCTTTAAACCCCTCATCATCTGAATATATCCTATGAGCCCCCGGGAATTGATTATAGGGTATGCTCCATTTTAATGCCTAAGGATGTCCACTACTGCCATGCAGTATGGAGTTGCAGGCAGTTGGTTTGCAGTATACTGTGGTCTCCAACTTATTTTTAACTTCCAACATAACATATAAGAATTTGATGGTGTGTCTACTGTATGATAGTTCAAGATGGATATTAAACGTATTATTATTAAGCACACCAATGTATTTCAACAGGGACTGTTCATGACCATCCCATATAAGGAAGAGGTCATCAATATATCAAACCCATAATACTACTTTGTCCATGTAAATATTACGTGTCTCAGACCAGGCTATTTCTTTCTCCCACCATCCCATATAGAGATTGGCATATGTGGGAGCGAATGAAGCTCCCATAGCTGTCCCCTGTTTCTGAAGATAATACCCATTATCAAAGAGAAAAACATTGTGTGTGAGACAAAACTGTAACAGACATGAGCATATTGGAATGTTGGAAAAACTCAATAGGTTGTGTCCCTAGAAAATATCTGCAAGCTTCCAACCCATATTCATGCTTATTGATGTATATAGGGAAGCTACATCCAACGTGGCTGCATGCCAAAGGCTTGGCGCGACCCCAAACCGGAACAGATGAAGGAGAGGAATGGCTGAGCACTCCATTGCGGAAGAGTCCTAAGAAAAGAACCAAGGGTCAGCCCACCGCACAGCAGGCAGCTGAGGAAAGGGCAAAAGCTTTGAAAGACACTCCACTGCACACGCAAAACACCTTTGAGGTTCTGCGGGCGAACTGTAGATGAAGGACGCCGGCCGCCTTCTCCCCCTCCCCCCCCCCACAATCGGGGGGAATGGCAATTTGGCAAGGAGGCACAGGCTAACTTTACGCACACCTGCACGTTAAAGAATGCTGCTACTGACCACGAGTATCTTTTGACTATTCAACTGCTTCTATCGAAAGTATTGTTTAATGTTATTGGTCATGCGCTCGGGGTGGGGGAAGACAGCCCAGGAGCGCCCAGGAGCACATGCAGCCCATGGCTGCGGAAAGATGTGTCCCCCACATGTGAGCCGCATCTGGTTGCTAACATGGCTGCCCCACAGGTATTCACATGGACACAAAGTTCGTTAAGTATTAGTGTGTTTGGTAGTTTGATATTAGCTAATAGTTTGGTGTTGGTAGAAGGAGTGCAGGGGGAACAAAAGTTAAGTCGAATTCAAAAGGTCAATACAAAGCACAAGTAATACTGCTAGCGCTGACGCACTTGAGGACACACCTAATCGGGCTGGAGAGGACTTGCGTGGACACAGTCAACAGTATGAAGATGTGGGCAGGTGCTACACACAATGTGAAATGGCATTAAATGCAAACCTCTCAGTGCATCAATATGATATAATCACATGGAATGTGAGAGGCCTGGGTGCTCCAAGCAAAAGAATCAGGGTATTTGACCGCCTCAGATGTCAGGCGTACACATAGCTATTCTACAGGAGACACTGCCTGGAGCCTGACTTGAGGGAACTACGAGAAAGATGGGGCGGACAGGTGGTGGGCACAACGTACTCTGCATTCGCCAGGGGAGTACTGATTTGGATAGCAGGCGGGGTTCCCTATGTCCAAACCTCACAGACAATAGATCAAGGGGGTAGATATGTGGTATTAGAGGGGCACTTAGACGGGAAGCATCTGTCAATAATCGGCATCTATGCCCCCAACAGCGCAATAGTTGAATTTCTGGGCACACTCACCCCAGCATTATTAGTAAACCCCGAAGCCCCAGCTATTTGGGGAGGCGATTTTAATAGCATCCCGAACGCAGAACTAGACAGGTCAAAAATTACCCCGAAAGCAACACTAAATAGAACAGCTAGAAGCCCCTTGCTTGTATGGGCGGCAGATATGAGCATATTTGACTTATGGCGCACAAAATACCCTCAGCAGAGGGAATACTCATTTTACTCAATACCCCACAAGGTATACACAAGAATAGATATAATGTGGGGGACCCGGGATATCTGCGACCTGACAAATAAGTCAGAATACCTGGCCAAAACACTATCCGACCATTCTCCACTTAGAATAACTCTGAACTGGGACAGGAGACGTTCACAGATCCCCACTTGGCGAATGCAGGGGGAGGCTCTCCAGGATCAAGCGTTCAGTGAAGGATTCAATGTAGTGGTGAAGCAGTACTGGGAAATAAATAAGGAATCTACCAGCTCCAGAGCATTAGAATGGGAGGCACACAAGGTCGTAGTTAGAGGGCATTGTATTTCAACCAGTTGGGGAGTCAGGCGCACGTTACACGCGGAAACAAATAAGCTAGAAAAGGAACTGGGAGAAATGGAAAAAGCAGTTGCAAATAATGTGATTCCATATACAGCGCAAAAAGAGGTACAAACAAAATATAACGAAGCAGACTTTCGCCTCCGGCGGCACGATCATAAATACCGTTTAATGCACTTACACACAGAGGGCGATAGGTCTGGCAGGCTGCTGCCGTGGCTCCTCCACGAAAATCGGCAGCACTCCCCCATCGGGACTATAAAGGGAGGCGCAGGCAAAATGTTCACCACGCAGGAAGAGATTAATGGGGCGTTCAGAAAATATTACACAAACCTATACAAACGCACAACATGCACACCTCTGCAATTGCGGTCTTTCTTAGAGGGCTCCCCAATGGCACAATTATCACTGACAGACAGGCAGATACTAGAGGCTCCATTAACACTGGAAGAAATAGATAGAGCAGTGCTGTAGATGCCCAGGAATAAAGCCCCAGGAACAGATGGACTCCCAATAGAATACTACTCCACATACTCGACACACTTGAAGCTGCACTTGCTGAAAGTGTTTGAGGAGGCATGGTCTAACAAAACTCTACCTCCAATATTAAGAGAGGCAATGGTCCTCCTTAAACAAGGGCGCGACCCCTCCGACGTCAAATCCTACAGGCCATTATCCCTCCTGAACCTAGACTGCAAAATACTAGGCAAAATCTTGGCCAACATGTTGGCCCCCTTAATACACACTGTGATACATGAAGAACAAAATGGCTTCATCACAAAACGTAACACCTTCTTAAATATCCGTAGGCTCCTGGGTGTACTGGGGGACACTCCCCACGGAGGCTCATGACGAGAAGGTACTGTCGTTAGATATTGAGAAGGCATTTGATACCCTGGAGTGGGACTTCCTGATTGCCACTATGCAGGGCATGGGAATAGGGCCTACCTATATACAATGGGTATAGACACTGTACGCCAAACCACAGGCCAGGGTAAAAACAGGCGGGGTCATATCTGAGAGTTTCCCGATCACAAGAGGCACTAGACAGGGCTGTCCCCTATCCCCCTTGCTGTTTGCCATAGCAATGGAGCCACTGGCCACCCGAATACGTGCCATGCAAGAGAGATGGGGTGTGGTCAGGAGTGGGCTACACCACAGTATATCACTGTATGCAGATGATGCACTAGTATATGTGTGGAACGGAAACGAGACAATACCCTTAGTAATGTCACTCCTAACCAAGTATGGAGACCTATCGGGGCTGGTGGTGAACTGGGATAAATCGTGTATTTCCGTTAACTAGATGGTCTCCGGCAAGAAAAGAGAATGCCCCGACTGGCCGCCTGAAATGGTGTTTTGACACATTCAAATACTTGGGGGTGCATATATACCACCAAAATGAGGACCTCAGAGATGGGAACCTAGGGAGAGCACTGGCCTCTATGAAGGGATCGCTACGATTCTGGACCAAACTCCCACTGTCGCCCCTGGGCAGAGTGCCAGTGGCAAATATGCTGCTGCTGCCTAGGTTATTATATAACTTCGCGGCGCTGCCACTCTGGGTCCCCAGGAGTTTTTTTCAGAGATCTGAACGCAGTTTTACTGCAACTTATAAGGGGCAGTGGCAGTAAAAGGGTCGCACTCACCACACTGCAGCGCCTGCTCACTGTGGGTGGGCTGGGGGCTCCCAACTTTGAACTTTACTATGCTGCTGAACAACTACAGTGGATACTGAACTGGCTGCACAGACGGAGTCCATGTGGCTCCGGGCACGGCTAAATGGGGCACCACTGATCATGTGGTTAACGAACAAAATACCGAGGGGGGAACCTGGCAACCCGTTAATGGCAGTGGCGTACTCGTGCTGGCAAAGATACATACAAAAGGGCCATAAAGCACTTCCATTCTCGCCACTCCTCCCATTGGGATCGATCCCGGGTTGGGCTAATGCAGTGGGCCCACACTCACTTAAGACTTGGACCGAGGCCGGAATAACAATAGCTGGGGACTGCTTCGAAGAAGGGAAATTGATGTCGTTTGAATCCATTCAAGCCCTCACGGCAGTGAACCCTGGGCAATTTCTGTCCTACTATGCCATAAGTCACCTAATCAAACAGACGTGGGCGACGGGAGATAGGGAACCCGTGAGCTCTCTCACATTGCACCATATGCTGTAATTCGACGACCAAACAAAAAAAGTGACAAATTTGTACAAAACTCTGAATAAACCCTCTGAGCTCAATTTGGAGAAAACGAGGGACAGGTGGAATGCAGTCCTCACTGATCCGATTTCGCAAACGGATTGGCCGAAAGCCCTCTATCACACTCGGGGGGGGTATCCAGAAACCCCAGGTTCCGCTACACGCAATTCAATTACACGCACCAAACATATCTATCTCCAGCCAGGATACACCACATGTTCCCTGGGTCGACGTTTGCCTGCCCACAATGTGATGCCTCAGAAGCACACTTCTACCATTTGGTATGGGAGTGTGCTCATATATATATATATGGAATGGAGAGGAGCGGTAGAAGAGGTAGCGGAATTAACAGGTCTGACACTCGTAGCAGACCCCAAATCCTGCTTGCTAGGGTTGAGAACCAGAGAAAAGAAACACAGACATTTACATAAGTTCGTAGACCTAGCCTTTGTGATGTACAAAAGGCTGATTGCGATTAACTGGAAGGCGCCCAGGGCACCCGACCTGAAAGCTTGGCACTCCCTCACACTGTGCTGGACTCGGACAGAATCTCAGGTATTGAGCAAATTAGCATGCGCGGGAAAACAACACACGGGAAAGGAAACCTGGGAAACACCGAAAGCCTGACTAGAGGCAAAAAACGTTGAGAGGCCGCCTTGAATCAGGCGGAGACTATGTGCAGGTACGGACCCGGCCAGCACTCACTCAGCGGCAGCTTACCTAAATTATACCCGCAGAACAACATGCGGAAGTGCTGGAGGCCCACACCCTCTCACTAGAGGCCGGTATCATTTATAATTAGCACTTAGGGAGGAACACACAAACAACACGTGCATAACGTACACTATCACGCCACACTAAATAATCAGAAATAAGCTTAGCTCCCCTCCTCCCAATACAATTAATAAGTGTTATCAGGGTGCAATATCAATCAGGGCGCCTGAGTCAGGACCATTAGGTGCCACAAAGAACGCTCCTTCAAATCTGCACGGCAGTTAAATATATATACAGTAAACAATATTAAGACCAAAGTTATGTCATATGTATGGTGGGGCTTTTGTTTGTTTGTTACATTGTATATATATTTTTTGTTTTATATCTCTTGATCCTGTTGTATCCTCCTCTCTTCTGTTGTTGGGCGAGGAAGCATAGATGCAACAGATTCACATAATCCTATCAATGTAATCACATATTCATGTTGTACGGATCTGCATTAAAAATTAAATAAAATATATTAAAAAAAAAATAAAAAAATAAATAGGGAAGCTACATCCATGTAACCAACAGATCATTTTCATGCCACGGAATGTTATGTATTTTGGATAGAAAATCATTAGTGTCACGTAAGAAGGTAATTCAGTGACATAGGGGCATAAGAGAGATCTAAATAACTTGAAGCATTTTCCAATTTCGACTGATTCATACTGACAATAGGTCTACCTGGGGGATTATATTTGTTCTTATGTATTTTTAGGTAGAAAGTAAATACATGGAATTTTTGGAGAATCGATTTTTAGATATGGATATTCTTCATAGTCTATGAGACATTCTGTAAGCCAATCATCTAACAGATCTGTTGATATTGGGCTGTTGAATTAGTGCATAATTTGTCATAATGATCAATATTAGTTAATTGCCGATTGGCTTCTTTGACAAAGGCGGTAACATCGTTATTATGGATGTACAAAATTATGTCAGAGGGCTTGATGACAATAGTAGTGTTGGATTTAAGGGAATTCAGGTCTTTCCAATCATTGACAGTACAATTAGTTGATCTGGACCTCTTAAATTACCAGTTCATACGAAAGTCAATATCTCCAGCTACCAATTAGTGGAATGTATCAATCAAATTCCCGCTTGGTAGCTGGGGATTAAACTTACTGGAAGGTTTCAGGGAGCTAGTCACACAACGATTAGTTGTGAAGCCCATCTTTGCTAAAGTAACAATGTCAGTGCATGTATTCTCAACTATCTGAGATTCACCTGTGGCCCCTTCATTAATTAAGTCACTAATCATAACCTATTCTGAAGTATCACAATATTGAATCCTGAAAAAGTAACCACATTGGTTGCACTAGAATGGTGTATGACCGGTGGTTTGCTGGAAAACTGTTTCATCAAAAGAAGTTTGCGAACAAATTTGTTTAGTTCAATACGTGTCTTCACATAATCCCAGTGAATAGTTGGACAGAAACTAAGTCCTAAATTGAGAATGCATTCTTGATTAGGGGTCAAACTGATTTTAGAGATATTTACAATGATATTAGCATTGTTCAAAGCAGTATCAACATCTATTCCTTGTGTTTGTTGTCTCTTCCTCTTCCCCTGCATCGTCTTGTGCCTCCCTGGCCTCATCCTCACTGCTTGATTGTGGCGTGACCATTTGCAAGTCGCATGTCCCCTCGAAAATCCAGTTTATTCTGTATCGCCTCTTCCGCCAATGAGCTCAGATCTGAACTCTCATCAGTATGATTCGGCTGTATATTCACATCTTCTCCATTGTTCATCTTCTATTTCAATCTTAATGTGTCATATTCACGTGCAACGGTATAGATCCTCCCATGTTCATAATCCATTTTGTCTCTATTGAACTTGTGTGTCTTACGTATTTTGATATCCTCTTTTTTTCTTAATTCGTTCCTCCATTTTCACTAATAAACGTTGTACTTCTTGTTGATTGGCTACTCTTTCTAATTCTTTAGTCAACTGTTTGATAATTTTAATCTGTTCCTCCATGTGTCTTTTTGCTGGGGTGATCAAAGTGCCCATGAGTTTGATGTGTGTGTGTGTGTATATATATATATATATATATATATATTTTCATATTCACTGAAAAAACAAAGTTTACAGGGAAAGGACGTTTTAGGTTGCTTGACGTTTTACCCACACAAACCACAGAAATTCAGCACTTATACTTAACTTATGAAAGTATAAAGTTAATTAACATCATGAGTTATAGTTTCTTGAGATAAGTAGAACTATAAGCATAACAAACTGCTGAATTTCTATGTTTTTTCTGTGGGTAAAACTTCAACCTAACTAGAACATCCCTATAGCCGTTGGTTTTTCAGGAAATGTCTATTTTATTTTTTAACCTAATATAGAATTACTGTACTTCAATAGAACAACCTCTGCGCACAGCAGTGGGTGTTGGCCGCAGAGCCTGCAGCCAAACCCCATCACCCCGAATGTACCAAACCCCAAGTTGCGCTGGGTGTATTTTATTATTTTATTTGAATTCTGCTTCAGATCCGCGAATACACTGCAAACTCACACTGGAAGCCGCACCAAGCCCCGCAGTGGATCTGCAGATAGAACAAAAATACATAAATAATTGGCCCACATTTTTCCCATTTGGGGGGGCGGGGGAGGAAAATCCACGGAAAAAAAACAGATTAAAATGGCATAATATTTAGATATTTAGGTGAAAATGCCAGTTAGAACAACGTTTAAAAAAAAAAAAGAAGAAATCACCAGTTATAGTAAAGTGAGCCAACTATAACTTACGCATCACCATGAACTGCTTATGACCTCACATATTACATCACTCATGACATGTTAAATTACATCACTGAGAACACCACTAATGACGACATAAACCATAATGCTGTTCACTTTACTACAAAATGGTACAGTATTTGAAATGTAAATAAGTACAAAATGGCCTAGAACCATGTAAAGTTTTACATCAACATGTACTTCTATAAAAATCATAATACTGTAGCCCACTCTGTCTACACATAGTATCCTGATTAGATTGACAAATGCTTAGTTATCTCATCCTTCTCCATGTGCACAACTGTTTATACAGTCTACTACTTCCATACACCTAGGCCAGATTAAGTGACAAAACCACTACTACACGCAGCCTTCACCCCATGCAAAACTCTTCATGAATAGCCCACTCCTTTAAGCCACCCAAGCACTATCAGATGGTGAAACTGCTACTATGTATAGTCTTCAAAACTGTACACAGCTCTTCACTGATAGCCACTCCCTCCATGCACCTGAGCACAGCTCATCACAGAGCCCTTACTTCCTCCATATCTTTAAGTCCAATTATGTAGGCAAGACTCTACTACAGCCAGCTTCCACTATGCGTACAACTCTTCATGGAGATGGTACTCCCTTGAGACACCCAAGCCCCATTATGTTACCAAGACCCTACTATGCACACCGGTCACCCTGTGCACACCTTATGACAGTGAGGTCATACCTACCAATACCTACATACTCCCAAACTCCATTAGATGGTGAAGCTCCTACGATGCACAGCCTTTGTCCTGTGGACAAGTCTTCTTGGACAGCACACACTTTCCATAAACTGAAGTCCTGTTAGGAGGCCAACTATATTGCACATGCTTCCACTCATTAGCAATAGCTAAAACAAACCTTTCAATATCAGAAGAGTATAGCAAGCTGTCACATTTACTGGATGAGGTGATCAGTGATGCCATCAGCAATGTCCATGATGTCATTTAAGTACTCATCAATGATGTCACTTAATACGCAAACTCATAACCAGTATTTGGAGGGGCACAAGTTATAGCTGGGTCAGTAAACTAGAACTGGTGAATTTAATTTTTTTTGTTTTAGTTTAAAAGAGCAAGTTACTTACCTTCGGTAACGCTTTTTCTGGTGGATACATTAGCTACCTGTGGATTCCTCACCTAATGAATTCTCCCCATGCATAGCATTCAACGGAAACTTCTCTCTAACTCTGCACGTCGGCGAGGACGTCACAATTGCCAGACTCCACGCGGCTCTGTGTGAAGTCACTGTGGCAATAAGAGGCCCTCGCCGCCGTGCTGACGTCAGTTTACGCCATTTTTGACGTGCCTTTGAAACATACAGAAAACATCGACAATCTAAACACTTCATGATCGTAAATAATAAAACTTTATAGAAAACCTTCATATAAAAACTTTCACAAAAAGTTCCTTAAAGAGAACACACCATCATGAGCAGTTTGCAAACAAGGAAATAACCTGAATTGCAACTCTGAACAAACATACATATATAGAAACAAAGCATTTAAGGCACTGAAGTGCACACCCAAGGCGATCCTGGTATGACCAGACAGACAACGGGGAGGCGGGAGGGACCGTGAGGAATCCACAGGTAGCTAATGTATCCACCAGAAAAAGCGTTACCGAAGGTAAGTAACTTGCTCTTCTGATGGATACAACTAACTGTGTATTCCTCACCTAATGAATAGTCCCAAAGCAGTACCATCTCGGAGGAGGGTGTCCGTCTGGTCACACCAGGAATTCCTGCAGCACAGATTGCGCAAAATGGCCATCCCTCTGCACCTCCGAATCCAGACAATAATGCTTTACAAAGGTGTGGAGGGAAGACCAAGTTGCAGCCTTACATATGTCCGCCACCGGAACACCTCTGGCCAAAGCCGATGAGGTTGACTTGGCCATGGTGGAATGGGCTCTGATCCCCTCAGGAGGATCTTTCTTCACCAATGAATAACATTTTTATACAAAGAACGACCCACCTGGAGAGCGTTCTCTTGTGGACGGCCTTGGCCTTCCTCTTCCCCGCGTATCCGATAAAGAGTTGTTCATCCAACCGTAACTCGTCCTGTCGATATAAAAGCTGAGACCCCTCCTAGGGTCCAGACAATGGAGTCTTTCCTCCTCCTTAGATGGGTGCGGAGGAGGGTAGAACGACGAGAGAGCTATAGACTGTCCCAAGTGAAACGGAGACACTACCTTGGGGAGGAAAGCCGCCCTGGTCCTCAAAACCACCTTGTCCTTGTGAAAAGTCGTGAAAGGCAGGTGAACAGAAAGGGCCTGCAGTTCACTAACACGTCTAGCCGTCTAGCCGACGTAATGGCTGTCAGAAACACAGTTTTGAAAAACAAATACCTCAAGGGACAAGAATGAAGCGGCTCAAAGGGGGAGCCCATCAAAAAAGTCAACACTAGATTCAGGTCCCACTGCGGCATGGTGGGATGAAATCTATTAGTAAGCCCCTTCAAAAATCGTAAAACCAAAGAAGATTTTAATAAAGAGGGTTGATCTGGAAGACATTAGAAGGCCGAAAGATAGCCTTTAACAGTGGCCACAGCACAACCGCGCTGAGCCAACAACAATGCAAACAACAAAACATCTGAAAGATGGGCACTTAAGGGATCTTTTTTCCGCTCTCCACACCAACGAACGAATTTAGCCCACCTACTCGCATAGATCGATTTGGTGGAGTGTCGCCTGGCCAATAAAAGAACATCCACCACCTCTGGTGGGAGAGAAAAAGCACTCGGGTTGCCCCGCTCAATCTCCAGGCATGAAGGGGCAGGCTCTAGAGGTGGGGGTGTAAAACCTGCCCCTGCAACTGCGAGAGGAGGTCTGCCCTGAGCGGGAGACGGAGCGGAGGGCACAGCAAGAGTTGAAGGTCTGCATACCATACCCTTCGTGGCCAATCTGGAGCTACGATAATGACTTGGGCCCTGTCTTGCCAAATCTTCCTCAAAACCCGAGGAATCAAGGGTATGGGGGAAACGCATAAAGCAGCTGGTTGCCCCAAGACATCTGAAACACGTCCCCTAATGCTTCTTGCATCGGATACTGAAGGTGGCAGAACGACGGACAGTGCGTGTTTTCCCGAGTGGCAAACAGGTCTATCTGGGGAAAACCCCACATCCAAAAGAGGTGAAGAATGAGATCCAGATGCAGACGCCACTCATGGTTATCTGAGAAGAAGCGACTGAGTCTGTCCGCCCTTATGTTTTGGGCCCCGGCCAGATGGTTTGCTACTACGCAAAGCCGATGGTCCCGAGTACAGGACCAGAGTCGTAGAGCCTCTCTGCAAAGAAAGTACGACCCTACACCCCCTTGCTTGTTGATATACCACATCGTGGTTGTGTTGTCCTTCAGGATCTGAACCGACTGACGGCGAAGGGAAGGGAAGGGAGGAAGGAAGGCCATGAGGGCCAAACGAATCGCCCGCAGTTCAAGCAGATTGATATGAAACCTCTGCTCTACTGGAGACCAACGACCCTTGATCTCCTGATCCTCCAGATGAGCTCCCCATCCTAAAGGTGGAGGCATCCGTTATCACTATGGTCACCGGAGTTGGCAGCGGAAACGGCTTTCCTTGAGAAAGGTTGCCTTCCGCAGCACACCATAGAAGATCCGCTGCAGTGTCTCTGGAGATCTTTATCGACTCCCCGAGATCTCCTCTGTGTTGAAACCACTGCCTGCGGAGGCATCACTGAAGAGCCCTCATATGCCAGCGTGCATGAGTGACCAACAGAATGCAAGAAGCGAACAGGCCGAGCAGACGAAGGACATTGACGACTGTAATTACCGCTGCTTCTTGAAACATTGGAACCAACGCCTGAATGTCCTGTATCCGCTGTGGCGGAGGAAAGGCCCGATTCAATGTTGTGTCCAGTATTGCCCCTATGAACAGGAGGCGTTGAGAGGGCTCTAGGTGAAACTTGGGCACATTTATTGAAAAACCCAGAACGAACAACAACTGGGTTGTCAGCTGCAGAGGACGCAACACAAGCCCCGGAGACTCTGCTTTTATCAACCAATCGTCCAGGTGAGGGAATACTGCTACTCCCTTCCTCCCGAGGTGTGCTGCAACAACCGCCATCACCTTCGTGAAGACCCGAGGTGTGGAAGTAAGACCAAAAGGCAGGACCGCAAACTGATAGTGCTGCGACCCTACCTCAAACCGGAGATACTTCCTGTGCGACTTGAGAATGGGAATGTGAAAATAAGCATCCTGCATGTCGACCGACACCATCCAATCCTCCTTGTTCAATGCCAAAAGCACCTGTGCCAAAGTCAGCATTTTGAATTTTTCCTGTTTGAGGAACCCTCCGGTCCAAATTAGGTCTCAGATGACCATCTTTTTTGGGGATCAGGAAGTACCTGGAATAGCACCCCTGACCCCTCTCCTGCTCCGGCACCAATTCCACTGCGCCCTTCAACAATAGGCAGAGAACCTCCTGTTCTAGCAACAGGAGATGATCTTCTGAACAAAAAGAAGGACGGGGAGGGAAGGGAGGAGGAATCTCCCAAAAGGGAAGAGCATAACCTTTTCTTACCACACTGATGACCCAGGAATCTGATGTTATGGACTCCCATATGGGAAGAAAAAGAGACAGCCTCCCCCTATCGGAGAGACATGGGAGACAATGGCAAGAGGACTAGGGCTGCTTTCCTTGTGGTAACCCTCCAGAGGAAGAGGAAGAGGAAGGGTGCTGCTGCTGGGTGGCCCCTTTTGTACGGACTCTACCCCGCCCCCTAAGCAATCTATAAGGGAGGCTCGAAGACTGCTGCCCCAGCTGCTGTGACCTCCCACGAAAGGAAGCCCCTCTACCAAAAACTCGCAGCAGTCTGAATGACCGAAATGTGGGTGGAAGCAGCCTGCAGACCCAAAGACCCAGCAGTGGCCCTACATTCTTTAAAGCGCTCTACCGCAGAGTCTGCTTTTGATCCGAATAGTTTTGCCCCATCAAAAGGCAAATCCAATAGCGTGGCCTGGATGTCAGAAGAAAAACCAGAATTGCATAGCCACGCATGACACCTGGTGGCAACGGAAGTCCCCATGGCTCTTGCAACAGTCCGTGGTATCCAGCTCTGACTGGATAACTTGCGTAGCTGCCGCCTGAGCATCCGAAAGAAGGCTATGCAAGTCCTGGGGCATGTCCGGAAGAACAGTCTTCGCGGCATCCATTACAGCATGTATATACCTGCCAAGAATACAAGTAGCATTGGCAGATTTCAGCACCATGCTGCATGACGAACACACCTTCTTGGCCGATTGGTCCATCCGCTTGGATTCCCAGTCCGATGGGACTCCCGGAAACGAACCAGGGGCCGATTTCGAAGAGCAAGATCCTTGCACCACTAGACTCTCTGGTGAAGGGTGTTTTGATAAAAACTCCGGGTCCCCAGGCGCAGACCTATAACGCCTGGCCACTGATCTACTAACCGCCGAAGAGGTGACAGGCTTCTTCCACACCTCTTCAATTGGTTCCATTAGGGCCTCAATAAAAGGTAAAAGAGGATCCGCCATGGCTGTAGCAGGATGCAAAACTTCCGTCAACAGATTGGACTTAACCTGTGCCGTAGGTAAAGGAAGTTCCAAAAAAGTTGCAACCTTCCCAATCACTGAATGGAAAGTGGATGCCTCCTACATATATTCTCCTGGGGAGGCCAGATCCCATTCTGGAGACTTGTCAAGGAATAGTTGCCAATATTCTCTTTCTTCCAGCAACCTAAGAGCCTTTCGTCGAGACCTCAACTTGGCCTCCAGCCACGGCATCGACATGGAGTACAATGACGTCGGTGAATGGCGCCGGGAAGGCGTCATGATAGGATTTCCGGATCCACCCGATGTCGCTGATGGATCCATCGGCGCCATGGACAAGGCTCCTGCATCCAAGGACGCCATCCGACCTCTAGTCTTCATCTCCTCAGACAATGGCGTCGAAGGTCTCTCCCTCGACGTCGAGGGCTGCGCTGCCGGCAGAGGTGCTTGACCAGCGTCTCCAGGCGAACAAAAAGGCATAAACGGCATCGGCTTGTATGGAGCCGGAATGCCCAGATTGAATGCCAGGGGACCGGTGGGGCCAGCAGGCGCACCACCTCCCGGAGCCATATTTTGAAATATGGCAAACATGGCATTAAGAAATGCCGCCGGATCCGTACCCGGAGTTGGGAACGAAGGATAACCTTGCGGAGCTGGCACCGGGCTGGACTCCTGGGTGCCTGGATGTACCGGAGAAGCCAGATGACTCGGAGGCTTGACGACCTCGAAGCCTGACGGCAGCGGGGACGTTTGTGGTGTCACAGGCTGTAGGGACACCGTCGGACTCACTTCCCAAGACTTGCGGCGCCGAGTCGACAGTCACGGTGACGCCGCTTCTTAGGAGATGACTTTCCTCATTCGATCCATGGTACCGCTTCCTCTCCTTCTTTGACTTAGCCAAAAATAGCTTTGCCTCACGCTCCTTCAGCGCCTTCGGATTCATCTTCTGACAGGAGCCGCATTCTTGGACGTAGTGATCCGAACTGAGGCACCACAGGCAGTCGTTGTGAGGGTCAGTCACCGACATCCGACCTCCACACTCTCGACAGGGCTTGAAACCTGATTTCTTTGGAGCCGACATCGAGAAAAAAACAAAGTATCCCCTCCGAAGAGCGAACGATACAGGTAGCCAGAAAAGTAACTTATCGAAGGCCCGGAAAAAAGGGAACTGACGTCAGCACAGCGGTGAGGGCCTCTTATTGCAACGACGACGGAGCCGCGTGGAGTCGGGCAATTGTGACGTCCTCGCCGACGTGCAGAGCTAGAGAGAAGTTTCCGTTGAATGCGACGCATGGGGAGAATTCATTAGGTGAGGAATCCACAGGTAGTTGTATCCATCAGAATGTTATGTTTTAACAGAAAGTTTCACTTAACTATAACGTCACTTTAACCTTTGGGGGGTAGGAGAGAGAAAAAGAGAGAGAAAATATTCCTTTGCAACCATTGTTGTGCGAGATTTATGGACCAGAACAATCCTTCTGGCTTTGCGTTCCACGCCCGAAGAGCAGTAAGCACCTTAGCTATAATTAGGTCAGAGTTTTCACAGGAATAAGCATTTTTGTTTCTTCAATAGTTATCAATTAAGTTTATTTCAGATACAAATACCTTTAGAAACACATAATAAAAATCACAAAATTACAACTTCTTTGTCCTTGCCCACATACACACAAAAGATTTGGACACACTGTGAATGATTACTCCATTTGTACTGGTTCTTAGAATTCCTAAACCTTGTAAGTGCTATTTAATCTGCAACATGCGACAGACACATAATATCCATATCTTATGTGGAGCAACAAATGCACAGAAAAAGAAAAAAATTGCGATATTGATCAATTTCCATTTTGCTAACAGGACATCTATCATTATCACAGAGATTCTTGCCCCATCTTATACAAAAAGCTAATCGGTGGTAAAATCTCATACCTGAAATTGGCATAAAGTTGCATAGCCATTGGACACCCAAGGTTATCAAAGAAGGGCTCAAATGGGGATATACATTTAGGGTCTAAAATCCTATCTGATAGATTCCCAGGTTAACATTTGTGCAACACACATTTCTATGAAAAAAGTCAAAATATGTATTTTAAAAAGCGTAGATTGTATAACACTGGTTATATCATCCATGGACTGCTTTGATTGCAATTATTCTTTAAGAGCTGTACTATACGAGCCAAGCTCATCTGTATGCCACAATCTATGCAAATACATAAGAGGTCTTAATTTTACAGTGTGGGTGATCCGATATTCTCAAAAATCAATATGCAGTGGGAGATTGGGAGCACTCGGTTAAGTTCACTAATGATTCCAAAAATTTATTTTTCCAGCAGTTAACTTAGTATCCTTTGCATATCCCTACGGCGCCACCCAATATAAAGTTATCCCCCTAGATTTGATGATATATATTTCTACGGCCAATGAGCGCATTTGTGTTCTCAATTTTGTTTTCTTAAACAGTTTTGGGATTGTTATAGACTGATATTGCAGCTTTACTACATTTTATATTAATCTGTGGCAGCCAAGACACGTTACTTGCCACCTTGTGTCAAGATACTCAAAATTTGATTCAAAATTTGTGACACAGTCATTTCATGAACAGCTTTTATGACAACCCTGTGCTGTTTATAAGGGCTGGATGATATGGATTTTTGTTTTAGTGAATTTAGCTCCAACCCTTGACTGGCAGAGAACATCATAAAATGATTGGCCAAAGCATGCAATCCAGGGGGAGTTTGAGATGAAGAGCATGTCATCCGCAAATAACAGCACCAGCACTTTTAATACACCTATGTTTGGGGCATCTCTATAACTTTGGGAAGCAACAATGAATGTAAAATATTTTGTAAATGGATCCTAGAAGGACCTTTGTTGTTCTTATATGTAATGGACACTGTATTTCTCAGGCTTAAGGGTTGCTTCTGTAGCTTTCACAATAACTCCTGGCTAAAGCTGTAGCCTTCCAACATAATGAGGTCAGTGCTTTGGGGACCCCTCCCGGACCAACAAGACCGTAACCCGCGAGACAGACCTATTCTTTGCACACAAGCATAATACGCATTCGCCCAGGACAACAAAAATCATCAACAGGCATCCAGACACGGTTGCAGCTGGGGCACTCATGGCAGGGGTAAAAATGTGTCACCATGCAAGTGACTTTTCCACCCCAACATTATTGCTTCAAGAGGATCCAACAGAGCTATGTACTGGCTAAGCCTGTGGATTTCAATGGTTTGTTCCACCCCTATTTTTTAGGTGTACCTCTATAAGCACATATTCTTGAGCTACGTTTGTCTGTCAAATTGCACCACCAACCAACCAAGTAAGGGATAGTGCACTCCCATGCAATTTTTCAATCGGGTATATACAATAAATGCTGCATGAAACACACTAATCTTCTCTCATGCTTTTATCAAATTTTACTACATAAAAGCAGTGTCAGATTTGCCGCAGACCCTCTTAACCTAACATTCCCACATAAGTCAAATTGCAAGCACACAGCTCACCAACAGGACAAACATCGACCCGTAATCAATGAGATAGTAAATCACAAATTAGTGGCTATTGTGTATTATACAAATGCTATAGAGATGCAAGCTAATACAACATATTATGGATTGTGGGTATAAGAGTCACTGTACTTATGGGGAAATCAACCTGTTAGGAACTATAGGCCAGGGAGAAAAGATAGGCAAAATTGCACCTTGACAATCGATCAAAGGGCTTTAACCCCTACTGTGCCGCGGTTAAGATGATCACCTCGTCCTGCACCCGACCCACGGGGAGCACTAGCACTCCCCCATGGGCCCCCCACTCACACCCACAGCGCGCCTACTTCATCAAGTATTGCCGAGGACACGCTGGAAGCCATTTGCTTCCAGCGCGTCAAGGGAAGAGGACGTCAAACAGGTGAGTCCTTCCCTTTTTGGGGGTTTGGAGGGGAAAACAGACACGGGGGAAAGGAAAGGGTTTTTCCTTTCCCCGTGCCTGTTTTCAGTGGATTCCTGCTCCAGGAATCCCCACTAGGCACCAGGGATTCTTTATAATGGGATTTAGGGGAGCGACTCATTGGTGGCTATTTTTATTTCGCTATTTCGGCCCCCCCCCCGGGGGCAGATCGGCAGATTTTTTGGCTGATCTGCCCCCAGGGGGAGCCGAAAACCACTAGAATTTTTACCACACATGCTGGTTCGATTTGGCACGAGGGTGAGTGATGGTTCAGTAGATCAAATTTTATTAACAAGAGATTTCACAAAAGTGAAATGCACTGTTAATAACTGAAAGGCCAAAAAACTGAACCTATGACTCACAGCTCGTGAGCTGTAAAGCCACGGCAAGGCACCAACCACTTTACAGTCCATTCACACACTTTTCATACATGACATGCACAAGACCATTCACGCCGCCAGCCACGGGCCCAGCACATTCCAACACTCGCTTCGACAGACCGCGCCAGTCAAGGGCCCATCACTTTCATACGCCCACATGCCTGATACAGCAATCACACCAGCTGATGAGTGTGTGGACTGGCGTTTGGCTGGCACCGCCAGCCAAGCGCCACCCCACACACACCGCCAGCCAAGCGCCACCCCACGCACACTGCCATCATTTCTTTTTTTGTTTATAAACAACAAAGAAACTACTAACTAATTATAAAATAAGTACAAAACTACAAACACAAAAGCTCTAACTAAATACATGACAGTAATGCCAACCGTGAAACAGAACATATGAAAATATAAAAGAGGCAGTTTACGCTAACGATATTTCCCAAAAGATTTTCCTGGTGTGGTAATGTCTAAAACAGCCTGGCACGCACAGCCCAGGCTTTGAAGGGCAATCGGGGCAGTACATCAGGCTCTCCCTCTGGATTGCTCTCCAGGCACATACTCTACATTTCTTTGTGGGCAAGTCTTTTTTGGGAGTGGGAGGAATGTGACCTGGAAAGTGCCGATCTTTCAGTCTAGCCACATCCTCCACCACTTCAACTCTAGGAACTCTTGCCTGTTCCACCACAATAAGGCTCTCTATCACTGACTCCTGAAATTTAACCAATGTCATCCTTGACTCAGGTGAACAATCCTTGAACACAATAAAAGCATTAAAAGTTGCCAAATGAAGTAAATGTAGGGCCAACTTTTTATACCATACGTAAGACTTACGAAGAGCAGTGTAAGGTTCCAACCTCTGATCTACTCTATCAACACCACCCATGTGCCTATTGTAGTCCAAAATGCACGCAGGTTTGCGCATTTCTGCAACCTGAACCCAAAAAGTCACAGGGGAAGTACTCTCATCATGGATAGTAGATAGCATGAACACATCCCTCCTGTGACAATTTTCAGAGCTAGAAGCTCATTATTTCGCAAGGCACTGCACTGTGCCCTCTCACGCTCTTTACAGACAAGCTCCCTTGGATAGCCTTTCTGGTTGGAATGGATTGTGCCATAAGCAACAGTGCCCACTCTAAACAACTCCTTGAACAACTGCACTCCAGTGTAGAAATTATCTACGTACAAATGGTGACCTTTGTTAAACAGTCGTCCACCAAGTTCTCACACAATTTTTTCGCTAACTCCAAAAGTGGCCGGACAACCAGGAAGGTCAATACTGGAATCCCGGCCAGTGTAGACCCGGAAATTATACACATATCCTGTACTGCTTTCTGACAGCATGTACAATTTAATCCCATTCCGTGCCCTCTTACTAGGAATGTAATGCTTAAAAACTAAACGCCCCTTGAAAAGGACCAAAGACTCATCCACACTTATCTCTTTGCCTGGAACAAAGACCTCTGAAAACCGATCTACAAAATGATCAAGGACAGCCCTAATCTTAAATAGACGGTCACAATCAGGGTGATCTCGTGGCAAGGCTAAAGCATGGTCTACAAAATGCAGCATACGAAGAAGAAGCAAATAGCGATTACGTGTCATAGTTGCAGGAATTATAGCCGTTGCCATCAAGGGACTAAGAGACCAATAAGAAGCCAGTGACGGCTTCCTGTTCAACCCCATCAAAAAAGTTAAACGTAAAAACTTTTTAATCTCTTCCAGATATTTGGGAACCCACTGAGTAGCTCTAGACTGAGGCCTAAGTCTGGCAGCATTGTCCCTCAAATATTGCTCCGCATACACATTAGTCTGCGCCACAATCTCTTCCAAAAATACATCGTCCATAAACAAGTGAAAGAAATAGACAGGCAAAAAGTTTTCCGTATTGACTCTACACCCTGGGAGACCAGTAAATGCAGATAACTGTGGCTGCTCCATGTTTGGGGCAATCCAGGTGTCAGGTCTTCTAATGGGAAACCCTTCAGCCCCGGGCTGCTGCACTCTTGGCACATCAATGTCCTCCTCTAAAACAGGCCCTTCATCTGAGAGTAGCTTCCTTATCAGAAGAATACTTGCCAAAGAGGAGAATGGGGGGTGCACCCTGCACAAAAAAAAACAAAGGGAACCAAAAAAATAATATCTGACATCTTGGTGCATTCTGCCTTGGAGGCTGATCTGCCTCGAAGGTGGGCAGAAATGGCCATCACTAACGTGCCCCACTTTGGGGGGGGGGGGGGGGGGCAACCCTTGCCAAAGGTACTGCCCCCCCACCACAAAACACACACACCCCTTGGGGGCAGATGGGTGTAAAACAATTGGCCATTCTGCCCCCAAAGAGGGCAGAAATGGCCAACAGCTCTGTGCCCCCTTTAGGGGGCGACCCTTGCCAAAGGGGGCACCTCCAGCACTAAACAAAAAACGGGAACAAAAAAATCCCTGCCGTATTGGTGGTTTCTGCCCTCCTTGGGGGCAGATGGGCCTACAAAAATAGGCCCATCGGCCCCGGGGGGACGGAGATGGCCAATACGAAATTTCCCCCCTTTGGGGGGGGGGGGGTGACCCTTGCCCAAGGGGTGCCCTCAAACACACACCACACAATCCCTGGCACCTAGTGGGTTTCGACCCCCCTCCGGGGGCTAGATCGGCCCAAAACATGGCAGATCTAGCTCCAGGGGGGGCCGAAACATATTTAAAAAAGTATTGCCCCTGGGTCAGCGACCCTTGCCCAAGGGGTCGCTGCCCAAAAACAAAGAAAATAAATTCCCGGGGGCAGATCTGCCGAAAAATCTGGGGAAGGGGGTGTAATAGGATTTTTTAAAAATAGCCCCCAATGGGAGCGGCCCTTGCCCACGGAGTCGCTCCCAAAAAACATAACCAATATAAACTCCCTGGTGTCTAGTGGTTTTCGGCTCCCCCTGGGGGCAGATCAGCCAAAAAAAAAAAAAAAAAAAAAAAAAAACGCCCGATCTGCCCCCGGGGGGGCCGAAATAGGAAAAAGAAATAGCCACCAATGGGTCGCTCCCCTAAATCCCATTATAAAGGATCCATGGTGCCTAGTGGGGATTCCTGGAGCAGGAATCCACTGAAAACAGGCACGGGGGAAAGGAAAAACCCTTTCCTTTCCCCGTGTCTGTTTTCCCCTCCAAACCCCCAAAAAGGGAAGGACTCACCTGTTTGGCGTCCTCTTCCCTTGACGCGATACTTAATGAAGTAGGCGCGCTGTGGGTGTGAGTGGGGGCCCATGGGGGAGTGTTAGTGCTCCCCGTGGGTCGGGTGCAGGACGAGGTGATCACCTTAACCGCGGCACAGTAGGGGTTAAAGCCCTTTGATCGATTGTCAAGGTGCAATTTTGCCTATCTTTTCTCCCTGGCCTATAGTTCCTAACAGGTTGATTTCCCCATAAGTACAGTGACTCTTATACCCACAATCCATAATATGTTGTATTAGCTTGCATCTCTATAGCATTTGTATAATACACATTAGCCACTAATTTGTGATTTACTATCTCATTGATTACGGGTCGATGTTTGTCCTGTTGGTGAGCTGTGTGCTTGCAATTTGACTTATGTGGGAATGTTGGGTTAAGTGGGTCTGCGGCAAATCTGACACTGCTTTTATGTAGTAAAATTTGATAAAAGCATGAGAGAAGATTAGTGTGTTTCATGCAGCATTTATTGTATATACCCGATTGAACAATTGCATGGGAGTGCACTATCCCTTACTTGGTTGGTTGGTGGTGCAATTTGACAGGCAAACCTAGCTCAAGAATATGTGCTTATAGAGGTACACCTAAAAAATACTCTTCGGTTTATATTCTCAAGACAGATGGCAAAGCAGCAACAACGTGTACATTATATTCTTGAACAGTAAATGAGGGAGGACAGCAACAAATTCTGAGGATGCCTATCTCACAATGCTAAATCCAAAACATAATTTAATAGATGTCATTCCCTTCACTTCACTTTGATAGTTTGACAATGACACTACACAAAACTGATAAAATGAAATGATCTTGAAAAGGTAAATAATTAACGTACCTGCAAAGAGTCCCGAATTGTCAATGGGTCCTGGATAGATGTTGCGTTCACCCATATTATACATGTCCCAGCTGTCATAGCCAACATATTTTTTCCACTGTTTGAACCAACGGCTATCAATTAAGTACCTAGGATGAAATGAAAAAGCAACATTAACTATAAATAAAAAGAGGCGATATTCAGAATTTTTTTCTCTTTGAAATAATGTAACATTATGAGGGTTGCTAAAAACGTAACCATCTTTGTTATTTCTAGCGACAAAAATAGAACCTGAAAATAAATACTGCAAAGAGGATACTCCCAAGAAAATACAACATTAAAGATTATAGAGCACATAACTTTAGAAAGGGTTCACCTTAAATTGGGTTTACAACTATTAAATAACCACAAAAGAGAATATGCAAAGATCTAGCACTAAAAAACAGAACTCCATTGATTCAGCTCATGTCCATGCAGAACCGGGAGGAATACACCAAGGGCGATTTCCATTGCTCTTTAAAAATTAGGAATAACAGTGTGAAGAGATATATGAATTATATGGAGGTGGATAATGTAATGTATTAATAATAAAAACAAAAGATAAAGCTAAATTGATTGGAAATCCTCATCAATTTTTTAATTAGGCTTGGTTGGCTGAAGCTACAAGGCAGACCGTGATTTCCTGATCTGCCTGTGGAGTCTCATGTCTTGGACATATTACTAAATAGTCAAATGGGTCAGAGTGGTACCCCAAAGACCACACATGGGTTTGAAATTGGACTGTCTGGCACCCACACTGGCAATAAAGGCTAAATGGAACATGGTGTGTGGAACCGAATGTCACAGGAGGACTGTGGTAATGCTTACCAAGTGGTCAGGGAGTGTGAGACGGCTATTTTAAATTGGCAGTGTAAGTTTTTACAGGGATCAAATTACTCCAGCAGTACTGCATAAGATACAACTAGAACAAATGGATTCCTGCCCTCGATGTCGTGAAAATGATGAACATCTGAATATACTTTGGGAACGTAACATCATACGTTTATTGGGACACTGGTGTTAACAAAACAAAGAGTGGTAAGAATACAGACTGAGCATCAGACAAAGTTTTTGGCTTGCAATCATGTGGGGAATATGAAGTATGCATTTATGGCCCTTTGCTTGGTACTGGAACTTATGAGAGTGGCCATAAATTGGAAGCAATTGCCACGTCCCCATGTTTCTAAAATGCAAGATGTTGTGTTGGAAAGTATGGTTGTTGAGAAATTGATCGATGGATGCCTAACATCCAGACAGATGGTAAACGTGGTGATAATAAACATGAATAAAGGGAATTGGTGAGGGTGCTGACTTATCCAGGTACACTACTGCTATAGATTCCTGTATTGTTCTTAGGCTGTACTATAATTAGAAAATCAATAAATCTGAATAGAAGAAAGATGACTTATGTATAAAATTTCCTAAGCAGCAATGCCACTCCAGGTAGATGCTTCAATGCCATGTGCTAGTTGCCTTTGCACTGCGGTTATATGTATGACGATCTTCCGTAGTTTAAAAAAAAAAAAAACTACAATAAAGTCAAAATATGGACTTATAACAACACATTAGAAGTATTGAAAATAAAGCCACACAATGAGACTATTCTGTTAAGCAGACAATATCACTATAAACGTAAAGGTTTTAATCTGAACTCAAGCAAGCTCAGCCTACAAGAAATGTTCGGATGATCCCACTGGCCTGACATGGCTAGGATCTAGAGGAAGCTCAATGCGGATTTTTCCAATTTGGAGGATAGAAAGTGTAGGTGGAAAAAGGTATTTTATAACCTGCAGACTCAATGTTACGAAACATCTTAGCCATCCTTTTCAGATAGGGCAGAGGGCACAATTCCTCTGCAGGAGGAGGAAAATTGCTACAGTTGGAGGATGAAAACGGTGGGCTATAACACCCTCTTTCCACGCTTCCAAGCAGGAACAGACCGAATCAGTAAGTTGGGGTCTTCTGGCCTCTGTCGCCTTAAACCTTCCACAGGGGACCCAAGTAGCTGTTATATATGTTTCTGGACTGTGCACATCTCTGTAAATTCACCAATGATACCTTAGCTCTGGTTTGATGCGCACATAATCTTGAAGCAGGAGGAACCTCTTATGCCAAAGGACCTGCATAAGCAGGAAATTAGTACCTGCAACTGGCGTTAACAGTTTTTGCTAGGTAAAAAATATATTAAGTGATACATGTATGGTCAGATTCCTGTCAGGCAGCTGTTGCTTCCAAACTTAACTTAAGACTGCAGGCATCTCCCAGGTTGTAAAGCACTTCCTTAGCTGAAAAAAGAGGAGGTTTATGAAGAAATACTGGAAAAGTAATCTCCTAAGAATAAAAGAATAAATGAGGAGCTGTTCTTCATAGCATGTCACATTTAAATCAATCTTCTGGAGAGAAGCTCAATAATCCCTCTTGCCAAGAAAGTATGAGCTAAAATGGCTTCTATCCAAAGATAAAGATCATAGACACAAGAAATCATGGATCAAATGACATGTACATTAAAGCAGCAATGAACAAACTGAGAACCCGCCAGCGAGCCAAATCTCTATTCATAGAATTTAAACAGAGACATCATCAACTGATTGATTATGTTATGCCTCATTTTTAAAGGGCAAATCATAGCCATTAAAATAGGCAGTCAAATTAGAGGGAATTCTTGCAGAAATCATCCAGGATTCTTAAATCAGCTAACCTGTCATGAATATCAAGACAATATTTAAAGGAGGCTTAAACAGAGTTAAGGAGCAACAAAAGCAAACCAACTTGAACTTAATGCAAAGCATAGGCCAGTCTTTTGAACTGAAAACAGTTCACAATTCTTGTCTGACAAATTCCATGTACCTATACACTATCCTTTTTGTTTTTAGACAAAGCAGGCCCACAAATTTCTATAAAGTTGGGGAGGGTGGACAAATGAAGAACAAAACTCTTTCCTTCTGAATCTGGATGTCTGGAATCCTAGCAAATTCTAGGATGTTGTTGATTAAAAATAGAATCCCATCTGGAGTAGTACTCTAGAAGGCTTAAATCATCAGATGGCAATATTCAAATTTCATCGCTCAAGAAGGAGTATGTAATAGTTCAATTATTGTATTGTTGATAATCATATCATTCCAAATGTAACTGTACCAAATTAGAATGCCAACAGTTCCTGTCTTCTGTAACCTTGAAAGAATAGGGCACACAGCCACATCTAGCATCTTGGCAAATTTAGCTCGAGAAGCTTTCTTTAAAGGAGAGTAAATTGGTGTTGGTTTTATGGGACTATATTTAGTTGAGATTTGATAAGTCATGTGTTGTTTTCTTTTTAATAGATAAATATATCATTATTAACCCGTTCTGTGCCCAGGACGTAATGGTTACGTCCTGAGGCACAGTGCTGCTGTGCCCAGGACGTAACCATTACGTCCTGTGCACAGATCCCAGAGGGAGCGCTAGCGCTCCCTCTGTGGGGTTCCCCCCCCCACTCCCCCAAGTCAGGGATGGAAGGGGAAGCCCTTCCCCTTCCCCTTCCACCCCCGAACCCCCGAACCCCCCCGTGACGTCAGAGCGCGAGCGCGCGCTGATTAGTCACAGGGTCTCCCCGATTGAAAGAGAAATGCAAAGCATTTCTCTTTCAATCCCATGGGGGAGGCCCGGAGGGGCTTCAAAGGGAAGGATATGTATTTCCTTCCCTTTGAAGTCTCTCCCAGGGTTTCAAAAGCCGGATTGCTTGCAATCCGGCTTTTGAAACCCCACTAGACACCAGGGATTTTTTTTTTTTTTATTGAAACTGACAAATGGGAGCGACCCCTTGGGCAAGGGTCGCTCCCAGGGGGGGCATTTTTTTGGGAAGGCATTTTCTGCCCCCCCTGGGGGCAGAGCGGCTTATTAGTTTTCTTTTTTTTTTTCGGAGGGGAGCGACCCCTTAGGCAAGGGTCGCTCCTCTACGGGGCAAATTATATGTAGGCCATTTCTGCCCCCCTTGGGGGCAGATTGGCCTATTTTGATGAGATTTAGACACCAGGGAGTTTTTTTTTTTGCGTGAATTTCACACAAGGGGGGGGGGGCGACCCCATAGGTAAGGGTCGCTCCCGGGGGGGGGGGGTTATTTTAGGCCATTTCTGCCCCCCTGGGGGGTAGATCTGCCTATTTTGATTAGGCTAATCTGCCTCCAAGGGGAGCGACCCGCTCAGGCAAATTTATTTTAGGCCATTTCTGCCCCCAGGGGGGGCAGAAACCTCTAGGCGCCAGGGCAAATAGTTTTTTTGTAGTTTTTTTTTTGTTTGTTTGTTTTTTTAGAGATGGGGAGCGACCCATCAGGCAAGGGTCGCTCCCCTGGGGGGAAAATTGTATTTAGACCATTTCTGCCCCCGATTGTAGGTCAATCTGCCCCCAAGTGGGGCAGAAACCACTAGGCACCAGGGATCTTTTTTTTTGCGCCGTCACGCCAGGGGAGTGACCTTGTAGGCAAGGGTCGCTCCCCGGGGGGTGTGGGGGGGCAAATTTATTTTAGGCCATTTCTGCCGCCCCTTGGGCCAGCTGAGCTAGAGGCCAAAATCCACAGGTAGGCACTGTTTTCTATGAAAAAATGTGATGTGTCCACATTGTGGTTTGGGCCATTTCCTGTCGAGGGCGCTACACCTACCCACACAAGTGAGGTATCATTTTTATCGGGAGACTTGGGGGAATGCTAGGTGGAAGGAAATTTGTAGCTCCTCTCAGATTCCAGAACTTTCTGTCACCGAAATGTGAGGAAAATGTTTTTTTTAGCCAAATTTTGAGGTTTGCAAAGGATTCTGGGTAACAGAACCTGGTCAGAGCCCCACAATTCACCCCATCTTGGATTCCCCAGGGTTTCTAGTTTTCATAAATGCGCTGGTTTGCTAGGTTTCCCCCGGTGCCGGCTGAGCTAAAGGCCAAAATCCACAGGTAGGGACTGTTTTCTATGAAAAAATGTGATGTGTCCACGTTGTGTTTTGGGCCATTTCCTGTCACGGGCGCTAGCCCTACCCACACAAGTGAGGTATCATTTTTATCGGGAGACTTGGGGGAACGCTGGGTGGAAGGAGATTTGTGGCTCCTCTCAGATTCCAGAACTTTCTGTCACCGAAATGGGAGGAAAATGTGTTTTTTTAGCCACTTTTTGAGGTTTGCAAAGGATTCTGGGTAACAGAACCTGGTCAGAGCCCCACAAGTCACCCCATCTTGGATTCCCCTTGGTCTCTAGTTTTCAAAAATGCACAGGTTTGGTAGGTTTCCCTAGGTGCCGGCAGACCTGGAGGCCAAAATCCACCGGTAGGCACTGTTTTCTTTCAAAAAATGGGATCTGTCCACGTTGTGTTTTGGGGCATATCCTGTCGCGGCCGCTAGGCCTACCCACACAAGTGAGGTATCATTTTTATCGGGAGACTTGGGGGAACATAGAATAGCTAAACAAGTGTTATTACCCCTTGTCTTTCTCTACATTTTTCCCTTCCAAATGTAAGACAGTGTGTAAAAAAGACATCCATTTGAGAAATGCCCTGTAATTCACAGGGTAGTATGGGCACCCCGGAATTCAGAGATGTGCAAATAACCACTGCTTCTCAACACCTTGTCTTGTGCCCATTTTGGAAATACAAAGGTTTTCTTGATAGCTATTTTTTACTCTTCATATTTCAGCAAATGAATTGCTGTATACCCAGGATAGAATGAAAATCCACTGCAGGGTGCAGGTCATTTATTGGCTTTGGGTACCTAGAGTTCTTGATGAACCTACAAGCCCTATATATCCCCGCAACCAGAAGAGTCCAGCAGACGTAACGGTATATTGCTTTCGAAAATCTGACATTGCAGGAAAAAGTTACAGAGTAAAACGTAGAGAAGAATTTATGTTTTGTTCACCTCAATTTCAATATTTTTCTTTTTCAGTTGTTATTTTCTGTAGGAAACCCTTGTAGGATCTACACAAATTACCCCTTGCTGAATTCAGAATTTTGTCTACTTTTCAGAAATGTTGCGGTTTCTGGGATCCAGCATTGGTTTCATGCCCATTTCTGTCACTGACTGGAAGGAGGCTGAAAGCACAAAAAATCGTAAAAATGGGGTATGTCCCAGTAAAATGACAAAATTGTGTTGAAAAATTGGGTTTTCTGATTCAAGTCTGCCTGTTCCTGAAAGCTGGTGATTTTAGCACCGCAAACCCTTTGTTGATGCTCTTTTCAGGGAAAAACCACAAGCCTTCTTCTGCAGCCCCTTTTTCCCATTTTATTGGAAAAAAAACGAAATTTTCACTGTATTTTGGCTAATTTATTGGCCTCCTTCTGGGGAACCCACAAAGTCTGGGTAACCCTAGAATCCCTAGGATGTTGGAAAAAAAGGACGCAAATTTGGCGTGGGTAGCTTATGTGAACAAAAAGTTATGAGGGCCTAAGCCCGAACTGCTCCAAATAGCCAAAAAAAGGCTCGGCACAGGAGGGGGAAAAACCCTGGCAGCGAAGGGGTTAAAGATAATAATGGGCAAACATATGTGGACACCCATATGATTCTATATTTTCATATTTTTTCTTTCTCTTGTCTCCTTACTAATGAGTTAACAATCGTTTTTTCTCGATGGTTCCATTAAGTACTATATTAATGATTTTAAAGACAATTTTGAGTGCTCCACTATTATTGTTTGTATTTGACAACTGGTATTTCTCCAGCTCACACATGGCAGCAACAGATGTGTTATTGAGCACCATTAATTTGATACTTTAACTTTCAAGATTTCTTTGGATGTGTGGCCACTTTAAAGTCACTGTTGCCATGTTTTTTTCAAGGTTCAAAATGGTGCCAAAAAGCAATGTCAAAGAACAACTGTTCCACATCTCTTAGATGGCAAGACAGGCCTTATCCTGCAAAGTAACACCAATCTCCTACAGCACCAGAAATGTATCGGACATCTAAATCAATATTATCCTTTGTTTATTTCAGGCCATAAAATATCTTCAGAATTCCACAAATAAGACCAGCAAGCTGCAAAAAAAAAAAAAAAACAATCTCACTGAATGCAATACTTCACAGTCTTCAACAGCATACTTGTAAAAGGGAGGCATATTTACTAGGCTTTTTAGACAAGGAGATGCACTGAAGAAATACCTTCTCCAAAAAAGGTGGCAAAACATAAGCAAAAAAAGCTGAAACATCATAAGAAAGTCTTCCATCATCTTGCAGCCAAGTGGACATAAACTGTTAAGTATTTGAGGGAGATGTATATGTAGGGGGCAGTCTGGCGACTGAAATGAGTATCCTCAAGATTATTGCTCTTAAAAAAATTTAAGTGACATCATAATTTGAGAAACTGTCTTCTGGTCTTGTTGGTGACACAGAATTCCCAACCAGTTGGTCAGTGTGTCTGGACAGCAAGCCTTTAAAAACACTTTGATTCTTTGGCCACACAGACAATGCTAATCAGCTGCCAGGAAGATCAATGTAGTTGACACGATGTAGAATCATTAGATATATAATGGACAGCTCAAAGTCCTTCCCTGGAACCTGATATAGACATCTAAATGAAAATACATTTGACCTTCTGAGAGAATGCTAATCTCCACAAAATCAAATTTCCTTGCTCTCACAAGGAAATGTATACAAATCTGAATTTACACTTCGCTTAAAGGACCATGATTTCTTTGCAAAGAGTAAAGGAATTTTAAAATACCAATCTAATTTTACAGGGGCTGATTACGACCATGGCGAAAGGGATATTCAGTCACAATCGTGACAGATATCCCGCCAATCGTTTTACAAGTTACATAGGATGCATTGAAACTTGTAATACAGCAGGCGGGGTTTCGGTCATGTTTGTGACGGAGTATCCCAACCGCCAAGGTCGTAATCAGGCCCTTAATTTGAAGGACCGCGATTTCTTTAGGAAGAGAAAGGGAAATTGAAAGGTTTTAAGGATTAAAGAAAGATCTGAGTGCATGCAAGCTCAACACTGCATCATGCAGAATGACATGAGAGCAGAGGGGTGGCATCAGTGTGCTACAAGATTCAGTTGACAGTGTCAAAACCGGATACTGACAGAAGAATAAGCAAATAACTTAGGCAGAAAAACTGCAAAAAACGTGAAGTAATGGGGAGATACAACACCAATTTGCAATGTACAATGACTTTAAAGGGACAAGATACATCTTTGGCCTTCAGTAGTAGCCTCTACCTCAAGACTACAAAAAATGTTTGTAGTCCATTACAATGAATGCAAAAAGACAACTCGACATACCGTTAAATTATTACCAACAAGACAGTGTGCTAGCGTGGTAAAGATCACCAACTGTTACAGGGATAATTCTCTTAAGGGAACATACTAAATGACCTAGGGGCAGTCTGCTTTTTGTTTTACACTTTAAAGCAACAATGGCAAAACAATTGATTACTTTGTTCTCGAGAAACAAACCGGGTCCATCAATTGCTATCTGGTACAAGAAATACCGAGAACAAGGGCTTTGTTAAAAACACAAGTTTAATGGTAAACCTGGCAAGTTTTCCTACGGAGAGGTGCCCTATCATAGAGTAGGTTTGTCTAACAGAAAACTCTTGTTCTCAATTGGAGTAAACGCCTTGAGGTTAGATGTAAAAGACTAATCTTAAAAACGGACATAATGCACAATTATGGGAAAATTCACATGCATTTTCATTCTGGCTATAATCATATTATCAAAACTGGTAACACATTCAGAAGATGCAGATACTGTGGGAAAATGTGTTGTGTTATCAATTCTACGAGTTGGGGTATGCCTAAATTTCCCAAATAAAAATGTTTGACACATAAAATAAAAAGGTTAACTGTGGTGATTTTAAATTAACACAGAGGCCACAAAAGCCATCCTGACTGAAAAAGACATTTTCAGAAAATTCAAACCAGAATACTTTATCCTACAAAGTGCCATGTCATAAATACCACAACATTTTAACTAAAGGTGACATACCATGCCCATGGCCAATATGAGAGCATCATCCATAGCTCGTAGTTGAATTGGGTGCTCTTTAGCTGTCAAGTAGATGTTTGAGAATTACCGCATGTGTGCTGATCTACCTCTACCATGGTGTTTATGAATGCAAGTTTCATCAATATATACACTTTAACTTAGAAAAATCGCACGCTTGCGCAGCTCCACAAGATGGGCATATTGGGCGATTCACACTGCCTTTGCTGCGCCCAATGCTGCCTTCTTTAATTTGGCGTGGGAGTGCCCTAGAGTCACGCGCTTTTGATCCCAAGTTTTTAACACCATCAAGTCAATTACAGAATACTTGGCTATGTGACGGGTGTTGCAGTGCACCCGCGCAGGCTCACTAATCTTCTGCCGGTGCTGCCTAAGCAGATGCTAGCTATGCGTGGTGGTAGGCGCCCTGCAGCTAGCCTGGTCCATTGGTTATAAGATGCAGGTTACTGCCAGGAGAAATTAGACACCTATTGGGAACTGATGCTGTTGAGTTCTCGCTCTAAAGTTTTTGGGCACTGCTGACATTCTACTTGCTGACACGCCAAGAAGGGAAATGATTGAACGCCCCTGCGCTCTTACCTACCTCAATTTAGACAGGTGGACTTTAAACCCATGAAAGTCAATTGGTTGGGGGCTAGGTTTTACAATGGCTTTTGCTTGTCAGCTGTGGTGTACCACTCTGCGGGGTTGGCTGCTCAGCAATTGTATTTCACTGTTGCATTTACCAATGATGTGCTTATCTAGCTAATGGGTACTTGAGTGGAGTGTTATTTTCTTTGCTCCGTTTCATTTGATGTGTTGAATCATTTATGCTGGCACTTTGTACTAATGCTAATAAATTTAATAAAAATCAATGAAAAACAAAAAACATTTAGAAAAATAAAAGTTTACCCTTCCAGCTTCAATTAAGTGGCATAGTGGCAAAAAGTCCCTGCATTTCTCAGGCCTCTATGGACCAAGACTTGTGATGAATCATTACGGTACTTCATTACTGACTAGTCAGAGTGTCTCTTATTTGAAACAGATATCCAAAAGGAAACAAATATGGTTACCAAGTATGCTTACCATGAATTGTAGTTTATCAACACCAATGTCTCATAATTATCAGAGACTGTCACAGTTGTAACCAATATGTTCAAAATAATAAAATGCAAATAAAATAAATAAAAAAAAAGAAATCTGATTAATATGTAAACATTACATTTATCAAGTAGGAGGCAGCAATCTTATTAGCTAACCATATATAGTAAATGTAGACTGTCGCTTCTAAAAGCATGCGAGGTCTACAAATAAAAGTATTTAAAAAAAACATACTACTTGTGGTATTAACCAACTGGAGAACAATTATTGTTTGACAAGCTGCAGAAAATTATTTGTACTAGACTAGCCAAGCTCTTGCAAATCCCATTTGTCTGGATTTTATTTGCTAACTTGCAAAATAGGGATGAAAAAATATATTTCTATATGGCAGCACATTAGAGCCAGATCTACAAGATTTGCCAATGGTTAGTAGTAGTGTTTGCAGCGATACTTCTGAAATTAGTGTTGAATTTGCTACTGGTGGCAATAGTACTGTGTTGGTGTTTTTGGGTAGTGGTGGTAGTAATGTTGATGCCTGGTGCAGGCAAGAATAGTAATCCCACTGGTATCTATGTGGTATTGGGAGGATAACAGTGGTACTGATAGCACCTACTGCAGTATTTAAAAAAAAAAAAAAAAAAAAAAAAAAAAAAAAAAAACTTTTAAGGCCAGTAGGTACATCTTTGGCAAGATGTTATAGTTTAGTACTTCCTAGCAGACAGGTACGCAAAAACAATTTAGAAAAACCTTTTCAGTTCTAGTACAGAACAGGAAAATTCTTTAAACGACTAATATGAAATCACTGTTTACACACAAAAAGCCTTTGAAAAAAATAGATAATAAAAGAAGGTGGCAGTGAGAGGCAGGGAGCAGCATAAACCGCCCTCAGACAATGCTGTCTTCAGAGGGGGAGTGGGAAGAGAGAGTTTGGGGAGGTTTTGAGAGCAAGAACCATTTTTCCATGAGGTCAAAAGTATTGTATGTGGTGTGACTGACAGCGGAACTAGGGGCGGCAGGGAAGCGGTTGGGGGAAGTGTGGTGTAAGGAATTATTCGAATAATTATAGATTTAGCGCATTTTCCACAAAATCCATCGCCTCCTACACAATATAAAGATTTTAACCAAATAAAACAAAAATTATTTCTACCTCACATGGATCAAAAGTAATTTTTTTTTAAAAACACAGTAAAATTGGAAGACACTTTGCAAAAAGTGAAATTGTCAGCTTTCATTTGCTTATATCTTAGTTAGTTGTTAAACTAACACTAATGAGGTGAAATATTTGCACAGACAGTATTACCAGGTGTACAAAAGACAAAATAATAAATACTATCAAGAAACGTGCCGCATTATGCCCTATAATTTGCCTTGTCTTGCCACATACTTTAGTCAACCCTAGTGTATAATTTAGTGCTCCCACATAATTCCAGTAGCACTGGTAAAACAGAGAAGAACACGTACACAGAAATATTTCAAACTTAGTTTATGCCCTTCCTATGCCTTTGTCCTCTTATTTGTTTAAAGGTATAGAGGTGAGCGAGCCACTGAAATGTGATGCCTGACTTCGATCCTCAAGCCCGAAACTATTCAAGCCTTCACATGGCTTCTGTCTGCTACCACACTCTAATCACACCCCAAAAATTAAAGACGAGATGCCCATCTAAAGGATATCTTGCACAATGTCAAACGAGAAAATCTGGGATTAATCGGTGCTTTCCCGTTTGACCAAACTGCATGGCCATAGGTTATTCACTTATTTCACCTTGGCTCTTGGTAGGAGGAGAGGAGAAGAAAAAAAGAATTCTCCTGGAAAAGTAAGCTGGCAGTGGTTGGGGGGGGGGGGGGGATTGTGGGGGAGAAGGATATTAGATATGGAGTATATGTTAGACAAATGTTGCTTGAGGGGAAACATTGAATTTAAAGTGTTGAAACATGAGGGTTATTTATCTCATCTAAAATGGTACTGCGTATAAACCTATGCTAACACTGCAACGTTTGAAGAGATGCAGGTCTCAAAGGCATGATTAAGTGGCATTTCTGCACTACAATGTATACATTTTAAATTGGAATAAAGATAGTTTAAAAACTTACATTAATGTACCGTGAAATATGCAAGTTCAATATGTGTGTTGTACAAAACCTTTTCTTCTGTTTGATTCAGTAGACCTTGGGGTTGATCGACATATAGATCAATAGATATAAAATCATAATCTAAGCCTCAAAGAAGGTGCCTATTACAGCTGACTTACCTCTCGGACGACTAATGACATTGTCGTCAAAAATTAGGAGGGGGGCATCAGAAATTGGGAGGGAGCAAGAATGTTTTGAAGTTCATGTTTTAAACTCACTTCCAATAAATGGTAGTGAACACTTCCAAAGATTTTAGCTGGGATGTTTATAGGGAAATTGGGCAGTTACAATTGGCCTGAGCACGACCCACCTTCTTAAAAATAGACAGAAGGGTAGAGCACAGCCAGGAACTAGGAATAGTACTATAGCTCACACTGTTCAAAACATTGGTCAACATCGGGCCCAAACATCTTTATTACACTTAATAAGATCAATGGGCATCCCATCCGGGCCTGGGGCTTTGCCACCCAGACTCTGCCATTTGGCCAGGATAACCTCATGGAAGACAATTGTATCATCAGTGAGAGGGACTGTTAGAAGTGGCATCCTTGGTGTGGTCTCCCCTAACCTTTTGCCTCTGCTTCCAAGGTTGTTGATATATGCTGGACTCCGTTTTTGCTGTTTTCTGATACTCCGTGCAAACGTGCAGGTGCTCCTGTGTAAAATATATGTGTAATTGGTTTTCCATGATTGGCATATTTTATGGACTGGTAAGTCCCTACAAAAGTGCACTAGAGGTGCCCAGGGCATGTAAATTAAATGCCACTAGTGGGCCTGCAGCACTGGTTGTGCCACCCACATTAGCAGCCCTGTAAACATGGCTCAGACCTGCCACTGCAGGGTCTGTGTGCGCAGTTTCAACCTGCCCCTTCAACCTGGCAAGCATACCCACTTACCAGGCCTAAACCGTCCCTTTGTATACATTTAAGGCACCCCTAAGGTAGGTCCTAGGTAGCCCCATGGGCAGGGTACAGTGTATATTAAAGATGGGACATGAATGAACTCATGTGTGTTAAAGGTCTTAAAAGTGAAATACTGCCAAATTCGGGTTTCACTGTTGCAAGGCCTATTTCTCTCATAGGTTAACATGGGGGCTGCCTTTGAATATTATTAACCCCTTCGCTGCCAGGCCTTTTCCCCCTCCTGTGCCGAGCCTTTTTTTGGCTATTTGGAGCAGTTCGCGCTTAGGCCCTCATAACTTTTTGTTCACGTAAGCTACCCACGCCAAATTAGCGTCCTTTTTTTCCAACATCCTAGGGATTCTAGAGGTACCCAGACTTTGTGGGTTCCCCAGAAGGAGGCCAAGAAATTAGCCAAAAAACAGTGAAAATTTCGTGGGCTGCAGAAGAAGGCTTGTGGTTTTTTCCCTGAAAAGGGCATCGACAAAGGGTTTGCGGTGATAAAATCACCAGCTTCCCAGCTTTCAGGAACAGGCAGACTTGAATCAGAAAACCCAATTTTTCAACACAATTTTGGCATTTTACTGGGACATACCCCATTTTTACGATTTTTTGTGCTTTCAGCCTCCTTCCAGTCAGTGACAGAAATGGGCATGAAACCAATGCTGGATCCCAGAAACCGCAACATTTCTGAAAAGTAGACAAAATTCTGAATTCAGCAAGGGGTAATTTGTGTAGATCCTACAAGGGTTTCCTACAGAAAATAACAACTGAAAAAGAAAAATATTGAAATTGAGGTGAAAAAAACATCAATTTTTCTCTAAGTTTTACTCTGTAATTTTTTCCTGCAATGTCAGATTTTCGAAAGCAATATACCGTTACGTCTGCTGGACTCTTCTGGTTGCGGGGATATATAGGGCTTGTAGGTTCATCAAGAACTCTAGGTACCCAGAGCCAATAAATGACCTGCACCCTGCAGTGGGTTTTCATTCTATGTCGGGTATACAGCAATTCATTTGCTGAAATATAAAGAGTAAAAAATAGCTATCAAGAAAACCTTTGTATTTCCAAAATGGGCACAAGATAAGGTGTTGAGAAGCAGTGGTTATTTGCACATCTCTGAATTCCAGGGGGCCCATACTAGCATGTGAATTACAGGGCATTTCTCAAATAGATGTCTTTTTTACACACTGTCTTACATTTGGAAGGGAAAAATGTAGAGAAAGACAAGGGGCAATAACACTTGTTTTGCTATTCTATGTTCCCCCAAGTCTCCCGATAAAAATGATACCTCACTTGTGTGGGTAGGCCTAGCGCCCGCGACAGGATACGCCCCAAAACACAACGTGGACACATCGCAGAAAACAGACCTGTTTTTAGCAAAGTGCCTACCTGTAGATTTTGGCCTATAGCTCAGCCGCCACCTAGGGAAACCTACCAAACCTGTGCATTTCTGAAAACTAGAGACCTAGGGGAATCCAAGATGGGGTGACTTGTGTGGCTGGGACCAGGTTCTGTTACCCAGAATCCTTTGCAAACCTCAAAATGTGGCTAAAAAAACACATGTTCCTCACATTTCTGTGGCAGAAAGTTCTGGAATCTGAGAGGAGCCACAAATTTCCTTCCACCCAGCGTTCCCCCACGTCTCCCGATAAAAATGATACCTCACTTGTGTGGGTAGGCCTAGCGCCCACGACAGGAAACGCCCCCAAGCGCAACGTGGACACAACCAAATTTTTGAAGGAAAACAGAGGTGTTTTTTGCAAAGTGCCTACCTGTAGATTTTGGCCTGTAGCTCAGCCGCCACCTAGGGAAACCTACCAAACCTGTGCATTTCTGAAAACTAGAGACCTAGGGGAATCCAGGATGGGGTGACTTGTGTGGCTGGGACCAGGTTCTGTTACCCAGAATCCTTTGCAAACCTCAAAATGTGGCTAAAAAAACACATGTTCCTCACATTTCTGTGGCAGAAAGTTCTGGAATCTGAGAGGAGCCACAAATTTCCTTCCACCCAGCATTCCCCCACGTCTCCCGATAAAAATAATACCTCACTTGTGTGGGTAGGCCTAGCGCCCGCGACAGGAAACGCCCCAAAGCGCAACGTGGACACATCACAGAAAACAGACCTGTTTTTAGCAAAGTGCCTACCTGTGGATTTTGGCCTGTAGCTCAGCCGCCACCTAGGGAAACCTACCAAACCTGTGCATTTCTGAAAACTAGAGACCTAGGGGAATCCAAGATGGGGTGACTTGTGTGGCTGGGACCAGGTTCTGTTACCCAGAATCCTTTGCAAACCTCAAAATTTGGCTAAAAAAACACATGTTCATCACATTTCTGTGGCAGAAAGTTCTGGAATCTGAGAGGAGCCACAAATTTCCTTCCACCCAGCGTTCCCCCACGTCTCCCGATAAAAATGATACCTCACTTGTGTGGGTAGGCCTAGCGCCCACGACAGGAAACGCCCCAAAGCGCAACGTGGACACAACCAAATTTTTGAAGGAAAACAGAGGTGTTTTTTGCAAAGTGCCTACCTGTAGATTTTGGCCTGTAGCTCAGCCGCCACCTAGGGAAACCTACCAAACCTGTGCATTTCTGAAAACTAGAGACCTAGGGGAATCCAAGATGGGGTGATTTGCGGGGCTCTGACCAGGTTCTGTTACCCAGAATCCTTTGCAAACATCAAAATCTGGCCAAAAAACACTTTTTCCTCTCATTTTGGTGACAGAAAGTTCTGGAATCTGAGAGGAGCCACAAATTTCCTTCCACCCAGCGTTCCCCTAAGTCTCTCCATAAAAATGGTACCTCACTTGTGTGGGTAGGCCTAGCGCCCACGAAAGGAAATGGCCCAAAACACAACGTGGACACAACATATTTTTTCACAGAAAACAGAAGTGTTTTTTGCAAAGTGCCTACATGTGGATTTTGGCCTCTAGCTCAGCCGGCCCCGGGGGGTGGGGGGGGGTCGGGGGGGGGGGGAATGCCCTAAAATAAATTTGACCCCCCACCCCCCCAAACCCACCCTGCCCAGGTGCGACCCTTGCCTACGGGGTCGCTACCCCTGCGTGACATTGGCGCCAAAAAACAAATTCCCGGTGCCTAGTGGTTTCTGCCCCCTTGGGGGCAGATTGACCTAAAATCGACCAATCTGCCCCCAAAGGGGGAAGAAATGCTCTAAATACAGTTTGCCCCCCAGGGAAGCGACCCTTGTCTGATGGGTCGCTCCCCATCTCTAAAAAAACAAACAAAAAACAAAAAAAAACAAAAAAAACATTTGCCCTTGCGCCTAGAGGTTTCTGCCCCCCCTGGGGGCAGATCGGCCTAATAATAGGCCGATCTGCCCCCAGGGGGGGGCAGAAATGGCCTAAAATAAATTTGCCCCCCCAAACCCCCCCCACCTCGGAGCGACCCTTGCCTACTGGGTCGCTCCCCCTGCGTGACATTGGCGCCAAAAAACGAATCCCCGGTGCCTAGTGGTTGAAGATTGACCTAAAATCGACCAATCTGCCCCCAAGGGGGGCAGAAATGGTCTAAACACAGTTTGCCCCCCAGGGGAGCGACCCTTGTCTGATGGGTCGCTCCCCATCTCTAAAAAAACAAACAAACTAAAAAAAAAAAACACTACAAAAAAAAATTGCCCTGGCAACAAGAGGTTTCTGCCCCCCCTGGGGGCAGATCGGCCTAATAATAGGCCGATCTGCCCCCAGGGGGGGCAGAAATGGCCTAAAATAAATTTGCCCCCCGAACACCCCCCCGATCCCCCCCCCCCGGAGCGACCCTTGCCTACGGGGTGGCTCCCCCTGCGTGACATTGGCGCCAAAAAACAAATCCCCGGTGCCTAGTGGTTTCTGCCCCCTTGGGGCAGATTGACCTAAAATCGACCTATCTGCCCCCAAGGGGGGCAGAAATGGTCTAAACACAGTTTGCCCCCCAGGGGAGCGACCCTTGTCTGATGGGTCGCTCCCCATCTCTAAAAAAACAAACAAACTAAAAAAAAAAAACACTAAAAAAAATGTGCCCTGGCAACAAGAGGTTTCTGCCCCCCCTGGGGGCAGAAATGGCCTAAAATAAATTTGCCCCCTGAACCCCCACCCCCCCCCCCCGGAGCGACCATTGCCTACGGGGTCGCTCCCCCTGCGTGACATTGGCACCAAAAAACAAATCCCGGTGCCTAGTGGTTTCTGCCCCCTTGGGGCAGATTGACCTAAAATCGACCAATCTGCCCCCAAGGGGGGCAGAAATGGTCTAAACACAGTTTGCCCCCCAGGGGAGCGACCCTTGTTTGATGGGTCGCTCCCCATCTCTAAAAAAACAAACAAAAACAAAAAAACAAAAAAAAAAAAAATTGCCCAGGCGCCTACAGGTTTCTGCCCCCCCCTGGGGGCAGATCGGCCTAATAATAGGCCGATCTGCCCCCAGGGGGGGCAGAAATGGCCTAAAATAAATTTGCCCCCGAACAACCACCCCCCCCCCCACCGACCCTTGCCTACGGGGTCGCTCCCCTTGCGTGACATTGGTGCCAAAAAACAAATCCCCGGTGCCTAGTGGTTTCTGCCCCCTTGGGGCAGATTGACCTAAAATCGACCAATCTGCCCCCAAGGGGGGCAGAAATGGTCTAAATACAATTTGCCCCCCAGGGGAGCGACCCTTGCCTGATGGGTCGCTGCCCATCTCTAAAAAAAAAATTAAAAAACCAAAAAAAAAAAACACTAAAAAAAAATTTGCCCTGGCAAAGAAAGACTTCCCTTTGAAGTGTGCCAACTTCAAAGGCAGAAAGGGGTATAAGTACTGAACCCAAAAACCCTGAAAATTAGATCACTTCTGGGTTCAAGAGGAACCTCTGCGAAGGAGAAGAGCTGAGGACAAGTGCTGCCCCTGCCTGTGACTATGCTTTGTTGGGCTATCCTGCAATTGCTGCTTCTGCCTGTGAAAGGTGACAAAGACTGGACTTAGTGGTATATTCCCACTTCAGAAGAATCTCAAAGGGCTTGAACTGAGCTTGCCTCCTGTTTTGAAGTCTCAGGGCCATCAAAGACTTCCTCTGCCAGCACCTGTACTCTCTGCTGAGACTACTGCCCTGCCAAGTGGTGCCCTATCCAGTCCCTGGGCTCTTGAAAGATGAAGATGGCAGAGCAAGAGCTGAAAATTCACACACAGAACGCCGTACGGCGAAATTTTCGATGCACTGCGGCTGATAAACGACACGCCACCGGCTTTGTGGCTGGGAGATAGACGCATCGCTGCTGGAGAAACGATACTTAACACCTTCTTGCGGCTGTTGATAACGCAAAACCCGCGCAGGGCGGTTTGCCAACATCATGCAACCGGATTTTCCACGCATCGTTCCTCAGCTTCAAAGTCAACCAAACTCGGCTTGGATCCGAGGTGCCCTGTCCGGAATTTGACGCCTCGCTCTTTTGCAAGATAGAAAAATGACGCATCGCTGACCTGGCTGGAGAAGAAACGACGCACGGCCTCCCTTGTGAGGAAGGAATCAACACACCGTTGACTTTTCTGACGCACACTCAGCCGTGCGACTTGATTTTTTTTTTTATGCAAACAATGTACTTTGTGTAAAATCATTGTTTTCTATGGAGTAAGACTCTTATTCTTTTGAAAATTCACATTTTAACTTGTATATGTTGTGAATTTTTGTCGTTTTGGTCTTGTTTGATTTAGATAAATATTGCCTATTTTTCTAAACTGGTGTGGTGACCATTTTGTAGTGTTTCACTGTATTACTGTGGGTGTTGGTACAAATACTTTACACATTGCTTCTGAGTTAAGTCTGCCTGCTCGTGCCAAGCTACCAATTGGGTGAGTGGGGGTTAACCAGGTGTGTTTCTCTTTTGCCTTAACTAGAGTGAGGGTCCTTGCTTGGACAGGGGGTCACCTGACTGCTAACGAAAGACCCCATTTCTAACAGGGACCCCTACCCTAAAACCCAAATGATCAACATTATGAGTTTAGGAAGAATAGATTTGTGAAAAAATGTACCAACCAAGCCTCATCATTTATACAAGCAATGATAGAACTGACATTTTCTGACCAATGGAGCGCAAATTAGATACAACGTTCAAAAGGTCGTTGGTACATGCTGTGTCCGAACGTTTTATCCAGTGGTGGTTAATAACCTCATTACCCTTATGTCCTGTTTCTGCTTCATATTGTTTCCGTACAGGGCAACTACAGCGGGGTCTCTAGGGTTCGCAATTAAGACTTGGCACAATAGATGTTTTAGGGAGGAACATTTATGATTGAACCAGTGGGCCAACTGTGCCTTTCTAATCGCCTTACAAAGTGACTATCTAATCTTAGCACAAAGATCCTCAAAACAACCAACCAAATCACTGGGGATAACTGACTCAGCCAGACATTCTTGAATGAGATCGTAATTTTCTTTAATAACCTTCAAGAAGTCCAAGAGATCTGGAAATCTCCAATACAATCTAAGCAAATCTTCAGTGGTAGATAAATTAGCCACAGTAGATATTGTTTTAAAACACTTTCTGGAGAGAACCACAAGTTCTAAAAACACTGGGTTGTGATCCCCAAAATATGTATCAATAACTGCACTCGTTGCTACTAAGATGACAAGGTTACAAGAGACAAAAAGAGAGTTTGTAACTAAGTGGAGACCTTGATTGATTGGCCCTGCTATCTCCCTTGTGTTACATAATTCAGCTGCTGCAATAAATCCCGCTAATTTTTTGCCTCGCGTATCCCCCTCCTCACACCTACCCAGTGCATTAGTATATTTGGAATACAGCAACTTGCCATTAAAATCCCCTCCTAAGCATACACATAATTGCTGGCCTTTTTTGGCTGCAAAATCCACAATTTAAGAGAAATATTCGAAGAGGCCCAGAATTATTTCATCAGGGATGTTACAAAAGTCATGGTTATAAAGGTCTGTGAAACAAAAAGACAAGGCCCCCTTGAATACAACTGCCTGAAAATCCTTCCCCAGCACTTGTAACTCTTTTTGCACAGCCATCCAACATGTAATTAATTCCATAATCCATCTGACGTGCACCCTGCATGGGTAGGTGTAGCAGGGAAGCTAAAACACTGGAAGCCCTCCACCACTACAGTACTCACGTCCCATGGTTCCTGCAGTTATAGGACATCAAATAGGTTAGAAAAATGCAATCCAATCAGGTAGTGACACTTTATTTCTAAGGCCAGCAACATTCCAGCTCAGGATGCACAGAGAGGGGAAGTCAGCTGCCCCAGAAATCATTGAGCCCAAGCAACTTAAAGATTTGGGATTGACCACACTACAAGTGGTCCCTGGATTTTCCTAAGCAGTAGTATGAAGTTCGGCAGAAGAAGTCTGATCCTGGCAAGGTAAATTTTCTAAATAACAAATTTGCTTGCCCCATGACTATTTAATGGGTCAGCCCATATCACAAGCCTAAGAGCAGTTGGTCAATCTCCTCACAATCTGCTAGAGGGGCATACCTATTATTAACATATACAAAGCTATCAGGTGGGGCACCCTATAGATGGGTAAAGTGAATCCCGGGGGGGGCATAATTAAAAAATATATATATATATATCCTAAGGGGAGTACAACAATGTTTGAATGGCTAAAATTGGCATCTGTACTAATTCCCAGTAATTGCCTTACAACACTATGTCGCCTAAAATTAACAACAATACAGTCACCTAGTATGTACTTCTTAGCGGGGCAAAGCTCACTAACCCTCCTGACCAAAACTATCTCATGGCCAGCAGTAATGTTAAAATTTCTGTTAACTCCCAGCCAGTGCACAATTTTGTTTCGAGCTTGCTTCCATGTCTCAGTCTGATCTTTGTTCAATGGGGGTGTCCCAGCTATTACTAGTACATATGGGCAGCACTTCGGGGGTAAGTTTAAATCAGTAGTGCAGGGCACCTTAACCTCAGATTGGTGCGTCCCCTGTACAAAGGGTACAGCACCTGGACCAGCCATCGCTGGTTGCAAAGATTTTCGCGCTGGACAAATATCACAATCCCCTGCACCACTAGACCCCGCTGAAGTCAGTATGGCTCGCTCTTCTGCCAACATCTGATACAACTAAAGGCTGGGCCTCTGAACTGTCCAGAATCAAAGAAGTCAGAGTTCTCCTCTTGGGCTCAGTCACAGGTGCACTGTTATTCGGACCACCTCCAAACACAGCACAAGCAACCCTGCACTGAAGCAACTCTGCTAGGTTGCCTTCAATCGCGGCCACGTGCTCCTTTAAAGGACACCATTTTTCGAGAACCTCAGCCAAAAAGTGCACAACTGCTCAAGTTGAAGGTTTGCTGGCAGCACGGAGTTCCCCTCCTAGCAGTCACTAAGTCCGTCTGGACCGACCTCACCTAAGCCCCCTGCCAGTTCTTTTCCACTTTACAGTAGGTTCCAATGTGGGGCTAGAGTAGATAATGCTGTTATTACTGTCACTGCAATGACCAGATGGCTGGCTGAGGGAGGGGTGGGGTGCCTGACTGCAACGAACTGGTTCCCTAGTTGTGTCGATAGGCACCAATGGAGACCTGCACACACTGACTGATTGAGACATCTGGCACTGCAGAAGGTTTTTCAACGCAGTTTAACTCGGTGCTGCAGTCACTAGAACGATTAACATTGACGTCTCCTGTGCTGCCTTGCCCTGAAGAAAGCCTAAGTTTGGTTAATATGATCTTGTTAGTAACACCGATAGCCCTCTTGAGCATGACGTCAATGCTAGATGGTCTGGAGGCTTGCACAGGGCAACAGTTTACTTTGTTTCCCCATTATATAACTAAAAACTCACAAAATGAAAAATACAAAGCTTCACCAGCTGAGTTCGGTTTCTTCCACTGTTGTTAGAGGGGGGCCTGGCCAAGCTTCGCAGGGCTGTGGACGCATGCAGACTGGCCTGCTTTTGACCCGGGCATGCGCGCAGACATGACCCGCACGCATCTTGTGCAGTGCGAACACAATCTCCCTTTTCAATTGTCCGTGCCTCCTGGCACAACGCAGGTGATGAGAGGATGGCCTGCCCCTGAAGCAGTGCAGGTGATGAGAGGGCCAGCTCCACCTAAAGCCATGTGGTGAAGCTGACTGAAAGCACATCCCATCAACTCATCCAATCATTAGCATGACACTGACCCAAAGCTCACCCTGTGTGGTATTGAATGTTCCTTTTAGGCGGGTCCACTACAGGCTGCTTCTGCTGTCTGTTGCAGACCATGTCATACAAGGTGCCACATCTTGCATGGGAAGTGTAGTTAGATGACTATCAATTATAACCATATCTATTGGTGATGATAATTCTATGTCCGTCAAGAACACAACTTTACTGCACAATTGGGACACATGTACATTTTGAGAAACAATTTGTGTTTCATTTAGTTCTTATGCACAGATGTTTGATTTAATTAGAACAGGAAATAACATCAAAAAGCCACAAAGGTGCTGAATACCAAAACATAGATACAAGAGGCCCAAAAGAGGGCTCAAGCTCAACTAATGGTGTTAATAAGGCAGCACTGGAAAGGTGGCGGCCAAATTTCCATCTGTCACTAGGATACTATCCTCTTAGTAACATCAGCGAAGATTACGGAGGAGCCACCAATAAGTAACTTCTTTTGATAAGTACGTTGTACATTAATCACATGTACTGCTCCTACCATAGCCACTCAAAGGGGGCTGCTGATGTAAACAACAACAGGGAAGAGATATTTTAACCTTTTAGGTGCGGGCGTCGGCCACTGGCCGACGCCCACACACCCTCCCTGGTGCGGGTCACGACCAGTGGCCGACACCAGGAAGGGTATTAATAAATCCTCGGGTGCGTCGCACCCGAGGATTTATTATTTTTTGTAAAACTTCCCTCGGGAGACACGGAAGCTTCCGTGTCTCCCCCCGCCCCTTTGTGACGTCAGCGCGCCGCGAGGCGCGCTGACGTTTCAAAGGTGTTTTCCCCATCAAAGCAGGAAGCAGCCTTGCGGCCGCTTCCTGCTTTGATGGGGAAAACAGCCTTTTCCACGTTCGGGAAGGCCTTGTAAGAAAGGGGAGAGTCTCCCCTTTCTTACGAGGCCTTCTGAAATTGTTTCCTGGCCCCCGATCACAGCACAGCTACGATCGGGGGCCAGGAAACACCACTAGACACCAGGGATTTCACTTTGGGGGGAGGCCCCCCCGGAAAGGGGGGCGGCCCCCCGCTACCCTCCCGGCATAATTAAAAAAAATATATAAAAAAAAAGTAGGTGCCCCCTCGCGCCCCTCCAGGGGAATTTTTTTTTTTTCACAAAAAAATAAAAAATACATAAAATGAAATGACAGGGGGTCGCCCGTGGGCAGGGTGACCCCCTGTGGGGGCAATATTTTTTTTTTAGATGTTGGCCCCCAAGGAAACCATACAACAACTAAAAAAAAAAAAGATGTATATATAGATCTATATATATATATCTATGTAGATAGATATATCTAGGTACATGGATATATCTATAGATATATCTACAGGGAGTGCAGAATTATTAGGCAAGTTGTATTTTTGAGGATTAATTTTATTATTGAACAACAACCATGTTCTCAATGAACCCAAAAAACTCATTAATATCAAAGCTGAATATTTTTGGAAGTAGTTTTTAGTTTGTTTTTAGTTTTAGCTATGTTAGGGGGATATCTGTGTGTGCAGGTGACTATTACTGTGCATAATTATTAGGCAACTTAACAAAAAAAATATATATACCCATTTCAATTATTTATTATTACCAGTGAAACCAATATAACATCTCAACATTCACAAATATACATTTCTGACATTCAAAAACAAAACAAAAACAAATCAGTGACCAATATAGCCACCTTTCTTTGCAAGGACACTCAAAAGCCTGCCATCCATGGATTCTGTCAGTGTTTTGATCTGTTCACCATCAACATTGCGTGCAGCAGCAACCACAGCCTCCCAGACACTGTTCAGAGAGGTGTACTGTTTTCCCTCCTTGTAAATCTCACATTTGATGATGGACCACAGGTTCTCAATGGGGTTCAGATCAGGTGAACAAGGAGGCCATGTCATTAGATTTCCTTCTTTTATACCCTTTCTTGCCAGCCACGCTGTGGAGTACTTGGACGTGTGTGATGGAGCATTGTCCTGCATGAAAATCATGTTTTTCTTGAAGGATGCAGACTTCTTCCTGTACCACTGCTTGAAGAAGGTGTCTTCCAGGAACTGGCAGTAGGACTGGGAGTTGAGCTTGACTCCATCCTCAACCCGAAAAGGCCCCACAAGCTCATCTTTGATGATACCAGCCCAAACCAGTACTCCACCTCCACCTTGCTGGCGTCTGAGTCGGACTGGAGCTCTCTGCCCTTTACCAATCCAGCCACGGGCCCATCCATCTGGCCCATCAAGACTCACTCTCATTTCATCAGTCCATAAAACCTTAGAAAAATCAGTCTTGAGATATTTCTTGGCCCAGTCTTGACGTTTCAGCTTGTGTGTCTTGTTCAGTGGTGGTCGTCTTTCAGCCTTTCTTACCTTGGCCATGTCTCTGAGTATTGCACACCTTGTGCTTTTGGGCACTCCAGTGATGTTGCACCTCTGAAATATGGCCAAACTGGTGGCAAGTGGCATCGTGGCAGCTGCACGCTTGACTTTTCTCAGTTCATGGGCAGTTATTTTGCGACTTGGTTTTTCCACACGCTTCTTGCGACCCTGTTGACTATTTTGAATGAAACGCTTGATTGTTCGATGATCACGCTTCAGAAGCTTTGCAATTTTAAGAGTGCTGCATCCCTCTGCAAGATATCTCACTATTTTTGACTTTTCTGAGCCTGTCAAGTCCTTCTTTTGACCCATTTTGCCAAAGGAAAGGAAGTTGCCTAATAATTATGCACACCTGATATAGGGTGTTGATGTCATTAGACCACACCCCTTCTCATTACAGAGATGCACATCACCTAATATGCTTAATTGGTAGTAGGCTTTCGAGCCTATACAGCTTGGAGTAAGACAACATGCATAAAGAGGATGATGTGGTCAAAATACTAATTTGCCTAATAATTCTGCACTCCCTGTATGTATGTGTGTATATATATATATATATATATATATATATATATATATATATATGTGTAGATCTATATCAAAGAGATTTATAAAGCGCGCTACTCACCTGTGAGGGTCTGAAGGCGCTGGGGGGGGTTACGGGGGGAGGGAAAGGGGCTGGGAGGTTCACTGTTCGAAAAGCCAGGTTTTGAGGCCCTTCCTGAAAAGAAGTAGGTTTTGGGTCTTGCGAAGGTGGGTTGTGAGGGCGTTCCAGGTTTTGGGTGCAAGGTAGGAGAAGGATCTGCCCCCGGTGGTGGTGTGTTTGATGCGGGGGACAGAGGCGAGAGAGAGGTCAGCTGAGCGGACGTTTCATGTGGGGGTGTGGAAGGTGACTCTCGTTGAGGTAGGCAGGGCCTGTGTTGTGGAGTGATTTGCGTGCGAGGATGAGGATCTTGAAGGTGATCCTTTTGTCAATGGGGAGCCAGTGGAGGGATTTGAGGTGTGGAGAGATGTGTTCGTGTCGGCGGAGGTCGAGGATGAGTCGTGCTGCTGAGTTCTGGATGCGTGTAGTTTGCGCTTGAGTTTTAGAGTGGTGCCGGCGTAGAGGGCGTTTCCGTAATCAAGCCTGCTGCTGATGAGTGCGTGAGTGACAGTTTTTCTGGTCTCTGTGGGGATCCATTTGAATGTTTTTCAGTATACGGAGTGTGTTGAAGCATGAGGAGGTAAGAGCGTTGATTTGTTGGGTCATCGAGAGGGAGGAGTCTAGGATGATGCTGAGGTTGCGTGCGTGGTTGGCGGGGGTGGGTGCAGGGCCTAGCGTGGTGGGCCACCATGAGGGGTCCCAGGTGTTTTTGTGTGGGCCAAAGAGGATTATTTTGGTTTTGCTTGAGTTGAGTTTCAGGTGGTTGGCTGTCATATATATATCACTTTTGTCAATATGTGTGTGGTTTCCCTGGGGGGAAAAGGGTCAGACTTGTCTAGTGGCAGTTTTAGTGCCATAAAGAAGCGCAGAAGGTTTATATGCCTATTGCAAAGAACAAATCTGTATTTTATGTAAATAGCTGAGTACATTAGTAAAGTCTATGGAGAGATGAAGGGCACTTTTGCTGGGTGGTAATGAGGGAATCCGAGGAGGAGGGAGTGGGAGCACCAATAATGATTGTTGGACTGGGCGCAGGAGGTGCTAAAGACTGTGACGAATGGTATGTGACAAGGTGTTTTTTGTGTGTCTTGAAAGTACGTGCTGATTGAGGGAAGAAGCGCAGGTAAGGTGGCCTCTACTGTTGCACGTATCTCACACACATCATCGATTTTGTGACTGTCTACGTAGGCTAGTGTTTTAGAGCAACAGTTTAGCCAATAGCAGAGATGGCATCTTGATGGATGACTGCTGCCTGCACTCGGGTTATAGAGGACCGCTCTGACATAGGATCAGATACTGAGACAGCATCTGAGGGATAGGACAATGGCGCAGACTCTGGGAGTGATTTTTCAGTCAGAGGAGTCCCATTCGATAACTCCTCTTCCAGTACATTATGAGGGAGGTGATGAGGACAGTCCTGCTGTCCCTTCGCAAGCTGATCGTGCAACTGGGTAATAGTGGGTTAGGCCAACCCAGAGAGCAGGTGAATGCGGCGGCAAGCAGAGAGAGAGTGCTCTCTTGGGAGCTCCCCAATTTAGTTCAGCCCCAAATTCCACCACCCAAATCATATTGTGGAGACATCAAAATTGTCTACGGCAAAACTGGTTTTGTAAGGCAGGCACCTGTGTTTTTGGTCCTGGATTCGGCGGCCATATAGAGAAACACACTAAACCCAAACATTTCTGGAAACTAGACATTCGGGGGGAGTCCACAGAGGTGTGACTTGTGTGGATTCCCCAAAGTTTTCTTACCCAGAATACCCTGCAAAGCTGAAATGTTGAAAAAAAACTAAATTTTTCTCGCATTTCTGTCACACAAACTACAGGAATATGCTGGGATCCACAACATTCCTACCACCCAATGACTCCTCACCTGTCCTGATAAAAACACTACCCCACTTGAGTGCCTACACCTAGTGCCTGTGTCAGGAATGGATCACCCCAGGGTCAACAGCTGCCTCACGTAAGGACCAACATTGACCGTTGTGTGATCTATTCCTGTCGCAGGCACCAGGCCTAACCACACAAGTGAGGTATCATATTTATCGGGAGACTTGGGGGAACGCTGGGTGGAAGGAAATTTGCGGCTCCTCTCAGATTCCAGAACTTTCTGTAACCGAAATGTGAGGAAAACGTGTTATTTTAGCCACATTTTGAGGTTTGCAAAGGATTCTGGGTAACAGAACCTGGTCCGAGCCCCACAAGTCACCTTATCTTGGATTCCCCTGGGTTTCTAGTTTTCAAAAATGTGCTGGTTTGCTAGGTTTCCCCAGGTGCCGGCTGAGCTAGAGGCCAAAATCCACAGGTAGGCACTGTTTTCTATGAAACAATGTGATGTGTCCACGTTGTGTTTTGGGGCATTTCCTGTCGCGGCCGCTAGGCCTACCCACACAAGTGAGGTATCATTTTTATCGGGAGACTTGGGGGAACGCTGGGTGGAAGGAAATTTGAGGCTCCTCTCAGATTCCAGAACTTTCTGTCACCGAAATGTTAGGAAAACTTGTTTTTTTAGCCACTTTTTGAGGTTTGCAAAGGATTCTGGGTAGCAGAACCTGGTCCGAGCCCCGCAAGTCACCCCTCCTTGGATTCCCCTAGGTCTCTAGTTTTCAGAAATGCACAGGTTTGGTAGGTTTCCCTATGTGCCGGCTGAGCTAGAGGCCAAAATCTACAGGTAGGCACTTTGGAAAAAACAGCTGTGTTTTCCATAAAAAAAATAGGATGTGTCCATGTTGTGTTTTGGGGCATTTCCTGTTGCGGGCACTAGGCCTACCCACACAAGTGAGGTATCATTTTTATCGGGAGACTTGGGGGAACATAGAATAGCAAAACAAGTGTTATTGCCCCTTATCTTTCTCTACATTTTTTCCTTCCAAATATAAGAGTGTGTAAAAAAGACGTCTATTTGAGAAATGCCCTGCAATTCACATGCTAGTATGGGCACCTCGGAATTCAGCGATGTGCAAATAACCACTGCTCCTCAAAACCTTATCTTGATCCCATTTTGGAAATGCAAAGGTTTTCTTGATACCTCTTTTTCACTCTTCATATTTCAGCAAATGAATTGCTGTATACCCAGTATAGAATGAAAACCAGCTGCAGGGTGCAGCTCATTTATTGGCTCTGGGTAATTGATGAACCTACAAGCCCTTTATATCCCCGCAACCAGAAGAGTCCAGCAGACAAAACGGTATATTGCTTTCAGAAATCTGACATCGCAGGAAAAAGTTACAGAGTAAAACAAAGAAAAATGGCTGTTGTTTTCAGCTCAATTTCAATATTTTTTTATTTCAGCTGTTATTTTCTGTAGGAAAACCTTGTAGGATCTACACAAATGACCCATTGCTGAATTCAGAATTTTGTCTAGTTTTCAGAAATGTTTAGCAGTCCGGGATCCAGCATTGGTTTCACACCCATTCCTGTCACTAACTGGAAGGAGGCTGAAAGCACCAAATATAGTAGAAATGGGGTATGTCCCAGTAAAATGCAAAATTTGTGTTGAAAAATTTGGTTTTCTGATTCAAGTCTGCCCGTTCCTGAAAGGTGGGAAGATAGTGATTTCAGCACCAGAAACCCTTTGTTGATGGCATTGTCAGGGAAAAAACCACAAGCCTTCTTCGGCAGCCCTTTTTTCCCCTTTTTTTGGAAAAAACTAAATTTTCACTGTATTTTGGCTATTTTCTTGGTCTCCTCCAGGGGAAACCACCAACTCTGGGTACCATTAGAATCCCTAGGATGTTGGAAAAAAAGGACGCAAATTTGGCGTGGTTAGCTTATGTGGACAAAAAGTTATGAAGCCCTAAGCGCGAAGTACCCCAAATAGCCAAAAAAGGGCTCAGCACTGGGGGGGGGGGGGAAAGGGCCAGCAGCTAAGGGGTTAAAGTAATGTTACACTGGGTGGAGCATATAAACCCTGATGTATAGTCCGTCACTACTGATTGGCGTGGGCCCCCTGAGAATGTAAGACCAACGACACTTGTCTATGCTATGTTTTTCTTTTGTAGTCTAGGCAGAACCATAATGAATGGCTACAACCTTGATGAAGGGGAAATTATGTGATTTGATTTTTGTTATATTAACGGGAGATATGTAATCTGGTGATACAATCCACAAAGAATCGAGAAGTACACAACACAGGAAAACACCGATTCTTCTTTAAGTGTAAAATATAATACTTTATTATATTGTGCCATTGATTATGAAAAAAATAATTAAGTGAAATAAAAAAAAAGAAAAAAAAAAAAGAAAAGTTGGTCCCCTCTTTAAAAAATAGTCTGAGGAACAAACAACTTCAATGAGGACGACGACCTGTAAAAGTTGAATGTGAAAGAAATGTTTAGCCACTTTGTGTGCACAGGATTTTGATGACTAGCAGATGGCAATGCCCTGAAGCAATTCCAGTTTTACCACAACTAAACAGCGATCTCTGTAGTTTCATTTGTCATTGTTTACTTTTAGTTACGTTTCCCAGAACTGCTGGATGTCACATTTGCAAGAAACTGGAAGCAATGAAGATCTGTAAAAACAGAACAGGCATCAGTGGAAGAGGCAAACGATCAAGGGCGAAATCGACACCTTTATCAGTGGTGATTTAGGACAACATCACTTTGGAAGTAAAGAGTTCTACCTCTGCTTCTGCCTTTCTAATGACAAGCGAACAAGATGCTGGTTTTTCAGAAATCGTTTGTAGAAAGGCTTAGACGAGGGTGCCGATATACAGACCAAATAAAATAGGAGGGGATATATATATATAAATAAATATGTGCAATTATATATTCAGTTAGACAGCATGACATTAAACAGTAAAATGAAGTAAGGTATCTATCTTGCTCTCACTGAGCTACCAATGAATATCACAAGAAAAAAAAACGAAAGAGTGATGTTTTGAGAATATTAGGTAAAATGATCATAAGTATGAAAGCGAGTAGATCAGTGATAGATTGTGTAGTTGGATGGACAGCAAAAACAAATGGGCAGGCAAGAGATTGAAAGGAGGGAACGTATTAATGAACGCCTGAAACAGAGGGTGAGAGACTCTCTAGGGACATAAACCCCTGCAACCTGATAAGCCTGAGAAATTAACTGGCCGACTGTGAGGTACTGGCTAGGGATTGAAAGTGGGAGGGAGGGAGGTCCAACTACTCCCTGTACTACTGGTGGACTGACCAGGCCTGGTGGGAATGATTCCCTCTGAGGGCCTCGGGCAAGGCCCAGGTTTGCTGAAATAGCATCCGGGCAAGGACTGACTTTGTGGCCTGTTGGAGAGGAGGTGGAGGGGATGTGCCTCACCCCTAGAGGACTATGAGCTACGCTCTGGCAAAAAAAAAAAAAAAATACAGAGACCTTGGAAATCACAGAGGATAGTCTCCCTCTCCCCTCCAGTCCCCCTTCTTCCATCTGCCTGAAAATCAACCAGGCCTGGTGGGGTAGACACCCTCCAAGGGACTGGGGTGAGGCAGATGTTTGCTGGAAGCTACACCCTGTGGTTGGAGTTGACTCCTCACTGTACACAGCCTCCGTTGGGAGAAGGGGGGGGGGGGAAATGAGGTGCACACAGCTCCCGAGGAGATCTTGCAGGCGTCTCCTCACAAGGCTTTCCAGCAATAGATTGCTGGACCTGGACAGCACCCCTCCTCACACGGAATAGCTCAATGGTGAGGGATTGCGTGAACAAGGGGCAACTCCGGATAACAGCATCTAGAATATGATCCAGGTTAAGTGCTACCAGGGAGATCCTTGGCCCAAAAATAGACTGTACAGCCAATGATGTGAACATCCTGGCAATGACCATGGCAAACTGTCAGGCAAAGGGAAATTTAATGACACAGCCCGGCCAGTGTGTGCCCACTGGTGGTACAGTTGAGAACTGAGGTTGCAGCTTTTGTTTTTTGGAAAAGACAGAATTACTAAACAAAAACAGCAGAGGATGTGAAGGACTGTAGCAGACGCAATAATGTATGCATGTTAGGGCTTGCTGAAAGAGTTGAAAGCAATAATATGTTGACCTACCTTGAATACTGAATCGGAGATCCAGCCCCCAGCCTCCCCACCCCCATTGCTCTCCTAGTTCTTTGTCCTTGAGACAGCGCATTGGGTGCCGGCAAGACCCCTCCTTTCACCACTGCGGGCTGTGCCACACCCTGTGGTGGCCAGACTACTCAACTATTGGGACATTCTGCTGCGAAAGGCAGAAACTGCAAGCCTCTTGCAAGTTGACAACAGTCCAGTGGTATTTTTCCTGGACTACACTCCAGCTGTTCAACACATTAGACTCTCGTTAACAAAAGCAAAGAGGGCACACAAAGAACTTGACCTCCAATTGATGCTTTTATTCCCAGAACAGCTCAAGCTCATTGTGGATGATGCATCCTTTTCATTGACAATCTTGCTGATTTCTGGGACTGGTTCAAGCAACACAGAAATGGACTTCATTTGGTCCAAAGGTGAAACCACATACTATGAAAGTGGCATCACTTGCAAATGACTGAACAGCAATATGCCAAATAATGCAATTAAAGGCAGAGGAAGTTGCATATTTGTCCCACAAAGGGCTGTTTTTCATACAGATCACATACACAACACCACTACCATCTGAACCCTAAGAAAGGCCATGACATTATTCAGATGCAATAAGATGTATACTAGCATTTGCCCTCGATTGGAAGCAAAGACCAAAAAATGTTTGTTTGTTTAACCGCTCTAAGGTTCATGGCCCACATAAGCAGGATCATACACTCATGAGTTCATGAGCCGTCATAATAAGGAAAAGGTCAATTATGCCATTTAACCCCTTTGCGTGAGGCGTCTGGGAGCCATCCCAAGCCGTGGTACTCATGCTCGCTGGACGGCTCCCAGCCCTCCCGGTTTATGATACTGGTGCCCTCACCAGAGTAATTTCCTAAGGGATTTCCTGCTCAAAAAACAGCATCAGGATCTTCCCCAGCTCCTGAGGCCGTTTCTTTGTTATGAGTGAAATCACGATCAGTGTGCATGACACACTGATGTAATTCACTGAAAACGAAAGTGAAATTAACCGATCTTCACATTTTCACTTTCACTGCCTAGGTGCTCGGGGTGGGGGTGCTATCTCAGCCCCAATCCCCCACCACCCCAAGACCCCCCTTCACCGAGCACCTAGGCAGGCGGGAGAGTTATCATTGGAAAGGGGAGAATCTCCCCTTTCCAATTGTACTGTTCCCTAGTGCATTCCTGATTGGGGATCGCCCTCCTGCGGCGATCCCCAAGCAGGGATTCACTCTGCTAGACTTCAGGGTGGGGCCCTTGGGAAAGGGCTTTAGCTCCCCCCAATATTTTTTAGGGCAATTCAGTCCTTGTGACAACCATGGTGGGGGGCAGAAAGGCCACTGGGCAACAGGTTTTTTTTTGCCATACAAAGGGGTGGCGATTTCCACAAAATGGGCATGCCAATGCCCACTCAGCACAAGAGATTATTATTATTTTTTTTAATATGTAGGAGTGTGGGCTGGCCACAATGGGCAAGGCCATGTCCCCAACCAAAATAAATGCGGACTAAATTATTTCTGCCCCCACCGCGTGAGTGGGGGTGGGGGGGTTGGGGCAAAACGCTCACTAGGTATCAGGGATTTATTTTTAATGTAGGGGTGGGGGCTGACCCCAATGGGTATGCCAATGCCCCCGCCCCCTCAAAACACAAATGGACATAGTCTTTCAGCCCCTCTGGGGGGAGCATATGTTGGTTATTAACCCTGATCTGCCTCCCAGAGGGGGGGCAGGAAGTCCACTAGACTCCAGGGACTAATTTTTGGTTAGTGAAGGGTGGGAGATGCCCACAATGGGCAATGGTCCCCAACCCCTCCCAAAAATGGGCACAGTCTTTCTACCCCCTGGGAGGCAGATGAAGATTATTAACCCCGATCTGCCACCTGGGTGGGGGGGGGGGGGTTGGTGGTGTAGCTATGGAGCCCACCGCAAATAAATCGTGGCAAAGTATTTCTGCCGCCGCCGCCCCCCCCCCCCAACCCCCCCCCCAGCCAGAATGAAATTTGACTCTTTTGGGTGTTGATTTTACATATGGGTTAAGAGAGCTTGGCACATTCTCAATATCGTCCCACTTACAACAATGAATAGCTGTACTTTTTGGGCTTGTGTAGGCTGCAACCTGGAAAACCTACCAAACCCAGACACTTCTGAAAACTAGACATCTGGGGGAGTCTAAGGTGGTGTGCTTCAACATGCACCCTAAACCATTTTCTTACCCACAATGCCTTGCAAACCATCAACTTTCCCTGAAGTCACGCATTTTCCCTAACTTTCTGTGATGGATACTTCAGGAATCCACAAAATTCCTACCACCCAGGATTGCCCCACCTGTGGCAATAAAAACTCTGCCCCACTCTGCCAAACTTGTGTGGCTGGGCTAGCGACAGTGACCGGAACGGATCCAACCGAGGTCAATCGGCGTCTCCACGCAAAGGCTCCAACTTTCCTTGGTTTGATCCGCTCCTGTTGCGGCACTAGGCCCAGCCACACAAGTGGGACAGCGGTTTTATCGGCACAAGTGGGGCAATGCTGGATGGTAGGAATTTTGTGAGTTCTTGAGGATTCAGGAAGTTTTAATCACAACGATATAAGGAAATGTGTGATTTCAAGCAAGGTTGGAGGACTGCAGGGGACTGTGGGTAAAAAAAAAAAAAACCAACAGCATCCCTGCATGTCATGCCATCCTGAATTCCCCTATGTGTCTGGTTTTTATAAATGTACAGGTTAGCTAGGTTTTCCTAGGTGCTGGCTGAGCTAGGATCCAAAACCTAGAGCTACCCACATCGGGGGGAAAAAAAGGATCATGTTACGGTGGAAAAATTAACTCTGTCCATGTTGCGTTTTGGGCAGTTTCTTATTGTGGGCACTAGGTACTATTTTTAATCGGGAGACTTGTAGGAGCATAGAATAGGAGAACATTTGTAATTACCAATCGGATTTCACTAAATTTGTGCCTTTCAAATGTAAGCCACTGTATAAGAAAGTTGACATTTAGAAAAATACCCTTCAAATCATACGCTAGTATGGGTTCCCACAAATTCAGAGATGTAGAAATAACCACTGCTCCTAAACTCTATGACCCTCATTACGACCCTGGCGGTGGATGATAAAGTGGCGGTAATACCGCCAACAGGCTGGCGGTACTACCACCAAATTATGACCATGGTGGTGATATCTCCGATAGACAGCCAATGTGCCACACCGACAACAGTCACCATGGCGGTAGCCACCTACAGCCAGGCAGAAGACAAAGTACCGCCCACCATATTTTGACACAGGAAACCGCCATCTTTTCCGGGGCGGTACCAATGCCATCAAAAGCCTGGCGGAAACAGAGCACAAAGTCAAAGGACTCACCATTGGAGATACAGGAAAGAACTACGCCGCCATGGAACCCGAACTGCAAGTCTTCCTGATGATCTTCTACGTTATGCTCCACCTTGAACACCATCGCCGGCCAAGACGACGGTGAGTACAGCCACCTAGCACACAAGTGAAGGTGGGAGGAAAATGAGAGTGACATACATGCACAACATACACACACACACACACACACACCATACACACAACCAGCTGCATCACAAAAACAAGTAGACCCCGAAAATTTGCAGAATAATGCAAGGACAACAGGAATTGACAAAAGTGATTGCAATCAGTTCAATAACAAAATAAAAACAAAATTCCGATTTGGCCATGAAACAGATATGTACACTTGTATAAAAACGGGACACTGCCCTGTCCATACTTCAAAGGGCCCACATGGCCACAGGGCACAGTCCAAGACCCAATTTGAATCCTGCAACAATCCTGATAGAACACTGCAGGGGCATCAGTTGTCAAATAGGCAGGCCCCTCGGGGTGGGGGGCTTTCAGCCAGATGCGGGAACAAGCCCACTGGTTCTGGAGGGGGCAATATGCCCTGTGCTTTTTCCGGGGGAAGGGCATGGCCACAGTCTCTCAAGTGGTTGACATGCTCACTGGTTCTGGGGTGGGCAGCCCGCACAGTAGCTCCTGGAGAGTGGGCAACATGGCATCCGCCGGCGGGGATGGCTGCAATGTGGTGGTGGTTGTGGAAGGCTCCTGGACAGCCCCTGCACTCTCTGATGGCTGCACAGCCACGGCTGGTGGTGGAGGCCCTGTGACAGCTGGTGATGGTGGTGGTGTTGTTTGGCTGACAGCTTCCGCTGGCGTAGATTGCCTCCTCTCCTCCTGGACATGGGTTGGGGATCCCTTATCCTTCCTGGCAGGGGTGGGTGGGCTCTTCCCCCCTCTGCCTTCCCCTTCTTTCCAGCCGGTACAGGCTCCAGCTCCTTCCCCTTCCCCTTCTTTGCAGCCGGTGCAGGCTCCAGCTCCTTCTTTGCAGCCGGTGCTGGACTCTTCCCTTTCATCCCAGGTTGTGTGCCTCCTTCCCCTTCAGTATTGTTAGTCCGGTATCCCTACCTCTCAAGTAGGTGGTGCTACCATTGTCTCCGTGGACTGTTTGGCTGAGGTGCTGGACTGGGTCCTTTCTACCCTGCCCATACGTGCAGGACGGGGGTGGGAGGAAAGAGGTCCATCGTGGAAAGGAATAGCTTTTTAGGTACGTTGGGGCGGGAAGAAGGAGGAGTAATGGGAGTGGAGGATGAGGGAGTGGTCGTAGGAGGTGTATGTCTGCTGGATTTGGGTGCAGGTGCATGGGCTGTATGCTGTTGCGAGGTGGATGGCTGTTGGGTGTCTGAGTGCTGGCGTTTGTGTCCCTTGGGGGGAGATGCGTGCATAGATGTTGTGGAGGTGTCTGCCAGGGAGGTGTGTGTTCTGCTTGGTGTGGTGAGGATTCTGGTAGTGGATATTGATGTAGTGCATGTAGGTGTGAGTGTAGACTTAACTGGGTGTGGCGTGGAGGAGGAGGAGGGGGAAGACAGTGAATGTAGTCGTGTCTGCAACTGAATGGGGTTTGTTTGAGTGCCTGTGGGATGAAGTGTGGTGCTTGTGTTTGCCTGTGCCACTCTTGGGTGTTGTCTTGTGCGCATGCTCGTCTGTATGTGTGCTTGGGGTGGGTTGGGGTTGAGGAGATTGGGACTGGGATGTGGAAGTTGGAGGGGGGATGGTTGAAACAGGTACAATGGCTGCCATAAGAGAGGAGGCAGGAGCCTGAATCGATCTCTGTTGGGCCGCCAATCCACTGTGAATGCCCTCCAGGAATGCATTGCATTGCTGCATCTAGGATGCCAGCCCCTGGATGACATGCACAATGGCTGATTGCCCTACAGAGATGGATCTCAGGAGGTCAATAGCCTCCTCACTCAGGGCAGCAGGGTTCACTGGGGCAGGGCATGAGAAGCCTGGGGCGAAGGAGATGCCCACCCTACAGGGTGAGCGGGTACGGGCATCTCGCTGGGGGGCTACTGGGAGGGCAGTGCTGGTACGGGGGTGGCGGCTGTACCTACAGCTGGGGTGGTCACAGAGGTGTCCGCCACCACCAGGGAGCTCCCATCGGAGGAGGTATCCAAACCTGTGTTGTCTCCTCCAGTCTCCGCATGGTGCTCCCCTCGCCCTCCATTCCGCTGGTGCCTTCAGAGTCGGTGGACTCTGCCTCCAAGGTCCTGTGGGATGCAGCTCACTCTGTCGCTGGTGCCTCTGCTCCTTCGGCAGATGATGCTAATGCACACAAGGACAGGATGACAAAACAAGAAAGGGGGGGGGTAAAGAGACAAAGGATACACAGGGTCAATGACTGCACTAACACCGCCATTGGGGTACACAGCACCCTCACACACAGGGAACAGGCCTTCGCACTATGCATGGCACTACCAGAAAAATGGCTAGTCAGCAAGGAAGGAGGTGGTGGTGGTGGTGGTGGTGCACACACCACCAGCTGCAGCACACCTGAGATTTAAGCAGCCCTGCCCAGAAGTGAATAGTAACAAGCTAGGCAAGCAGTATTTTACATTCAAACACTTAGCCACCGAGGACCTACGCTGTTATGTCTGCCCTGGCCTACGGGCACCCAAGGACACACAACCACCACCCGGATACCACCCTACCAGCCGTAAGTTGTAACGATAGCCATTGTACTCGCCCCATTGTGGCTGCTGTGATGCCTCAAGCACCCATCCAGCTCAGGGTAGGCTGTCGCCAGTATGTGGGCCAGCAGGGGGGTTAGGGTCCGACGGGCACCCCTTCCTCGTTGGGAGGCCATCCCCAGCTGGGCCTCTGTGGCCTCCCAGCGTCTCAGGTCCTCCCACCGTTTGACAGTGGGTGCGCCGTCTGCCGCAGACCCCCCAGGGTTCGCACCTCCTTGCCGACGGCACGCCATATTCGCTTCTTCTGATGGGCGCTGACCTGCAGAGGCAATACACGGAGAACACCATTAGACAAACAGTCCAGCCTGTCACACAGATGGCCCACCACACCCGTTTGCATCACCATTGGCACACACATAGCCTAGCCCACAACACGTACACCGCAAAGAAGACATACACCCACCCCCCTTACACAAGGCCTTCACACACAACTCCATGCCTTCAGGCCACATGCATCACGCATCGTGCCCACAGTGTACTCACCTGTTGGTCTGGATGCCCATACAGGAGTCTGTACTGGAGTAGGACCCCATACACCAGTCACTCCAACTCCTCAGAAGTGAAGGCTGGGCCCTTTCCCCGGTCACACAGGCCATGGTAGGTTCCAGACACAGGTCACAGCTGCACATGCAGTGTAGGTCCTCTCCTATGAAAGGTCAGGAAACAAGTGAGGAATCAGAACATGGCGGTCACGTCTGCAGGGGTGCATACCGTCGCCACCGGCGTAGATCCACATTGGCCAGTGTACACAATATTAACCAATGAGGAATTGCACGGCGGTTCACGACCGCCTACCGCCACGCGCACAATGCTGGTGGCATTGCCTCACTTCCACCTGTCCCTCCACATAGGGCAGGCAGTCGCCATTTCAGGGGTGGGGTGAAAAGGCCTATCAATAATTGCTACGGCACAGGATCAGTGGCATATACTTTATAAAGGACACTGTCCCATAACATGTTTGCACGATATGGACTGCTGTTGTGGCTCCATTGTTCAGTTTGTGACAGCCTACTCACTCTTGTGTCCCTTAGATACCTACCGCTGCGGATTAATAGGAGATGGAGACATACCCCCGTGTACAGAGCCCTGGTGGACTTTGCTACACTAGAGGACAGTTACATAATACTCACCTATAAACTGGACAGGGCCACAATCACAGAGCTGTGTGCCCAAATGGAACCTGACCTGATATCAGCTATCAGTCATCCGCCTGGGATCCCCCCCTCTTGTGCAAGTTCTATCAGTGCTCCATTTCCTTGCAACTGGTTCTTTCCAAGTGACAGTGGGCTTGGCAGCAGGAACGTCACAGCCAATGTTCTCAATAGTGCTAACAAGAGTCTTGTCTGCCCTGATAAAACACATGTGCAGCTACATTGCTTTCTCCCAGGTTGAGGATTCGGCCACTGTGAAGGCCAGGTTTTATGCAATGGGACATACCCCAATATAACTGGGGCGATTGACGGAACACATATTGCATTTGTAGCCAGAATGAACAGGTGTTCCGGAATCGTAAGAGTTTTCACTCAATGAATGTGCAGATGGTGTGCTTGGCGGACCAGTACATCTCCCACATCAATGCTAAATATCCTGGGTCGGTGCATGATGCCTTTGTCCTGAGGAATAGCAGCATCCCAAATGTGATGTCCCAACTACAGCGGCACAAGGTGTGGCTAATAGGTGAGCCCTGGTTCCCACCCAGTATATGTTGATGTATGCCTATTGTGTTGGCCATATAGGACAGTGTGTGGCTAAATGTTGTCCCTCAATATTTGCAGGTGACTCTGGTTACCCAAACCTATCATGGCTGCTGACCCCTGTGAGGTATGCCAGGACAAGGGAAGAAGAACGTTAAGGCACATGGGCAAACCAGAAGGATCATTGAAAGGACTATTGGCATCCTGAAGGCCAGGTTCAAGTGCCTCCATCTGACAGGTGGATCCCTGTGCTACTTACCCAAGAAGGTCTGCCAGATAGTAGTGGCATGCTGGCCCTCAGACGCCATGTACCTTTTCTGCAGGAGGAGGAGGAGACTGGAGATGCCCCTGTGGCAGCAGTGGACCCCGAGGACAGTGAGGATAAGGAGGCAGAGTATGAGGGTAACAGAACATCAGTGATACGTCAGTACTTCCAATGACACACAGATGAGACGGTGCAACTTCACCTTTCTATGAGTATTGGTGTATTCTGTGTGGCATTGGCATTTGCCCTACTTACTGTTACCTATGGATATTCATTTTGCAGATGTTGGTGATATGAAAACATTCTCCTGGTGTGATCACAACAGACAGCTACAGGTCATTTGCAATAGTATTCTATGCTCATACTACTTACAGTTCATTGACAATGGTTGTAGCTATTTCAATCAGTACAAATTTGCAAAACATGAAATGCTAATAGTCAAATTTTATCTATGGATGTTTGTTGTTGTGCTAATATATAGAGGGGAAAGTGCAGTGGAATGGGGTGATGATGGAGGAAAGTCCAGGGTATTGTTCCAGTCTATTTGTAGCACAGGTGCAGTGTCCAAGGGGCCATAGGAAGGAGAGCAATGGCAGTTCAAGGTGGACAATGGTGACTAACTGGGACACAAGGGTGACAATCAGGAGAGTCATTTCCTGACGGTGGTCTTGGCAAGTGTCTCTGGCTTCTGTCTGGTTCACAGGGAACATTTGCGGGGTGGTTCACCTTCTGCAGGGGGAGGGGTGTTGGTGGTCTGTTGGTCCTGCGGTGGGGCTTCCTGGCAACTAGCAGAAGTGGAGGGCTCTTCAGAGGACTGGCTAGTGGCAGGGGCATGCTGGTGTGCTGTTGCCTCCCTCATGATGTTGGCCATGTCTGCCAGCACCCCTGCTATGGAGATCAGGGTGGTGTTGATGGCCTGCAATTCCACCCTGATCCCCCAATACTGTCCCTCCTGCAGCCGCCTGTTCTCGTTGTCTAGGATCTGGCCCATCGTGTCCTGGGAATGTTGATAGGTCCCAGGATCTCAGAGAGTGCCTCCTGGACAGTCGGGTCCCTGCTCCTGTCCTCCCCCTGGCACACAGCAGTCCTCCCAGTGTCCCGGTTGGGCTGTGCCTCTGTCCCCTGAACGGTGTGCCCACGGCCACTGACCCCAGGTCCCTTCCTGTCTTGTGGGAAAGGTTTGGCCTGGGGTCTCTTTACAGATGGAAAAACTGCCGATTGAAGTGCCCTGGGGACAGAGGTGTGGGTATGCTGGGTGGGTGCTGGGGTGTTGGATCCTGATGGGGGAGGCTCTGTGGTGGTCTGTGAGTGGGCTTGGGCGACTGGCTGTCCAGTGGTCCCTGATGGGCCAGGTAAATTGTCCAGATCCTAAAGTCCAGAGTTACTGTCATCACTGCGGGCCTCTTCTGTTAGGTGACTGGATAGTGGTGGCACCTCCTGTCCAATGACATTGGCTGGGGTACCTGTGGGGATGTAAATGATGTATTATGCTTCAGGTGTCTGACATTTGTACTTCTGTAGCTTACTCTCTATGGCTGTTGTTCCCCTGCCAGCTTTTGCTTGTGTATGTTGGCGCATTGTGGTTATGTTAGTTTCCCTATGCTGTGCATGCTTTGGTGAAGAGTGTCCATGCAGGGCTGGGAGGGGTATCCATGCATTGGTACAGCATGCAGGGCTTGGCATTGGGATTAGTGAGATGTGATGGTGGAGTGTGTGGGGTGGCATGCAGGTATGGGGGTGAGAATCGTTAAAAGTAGACTTACCAGTGTCCAGTCCTCCTCAAACTCCTGCAAGTCCCTCAGGATGCAGTAATGCCAAGCCTTGCTCCTGCCATGCTGTGAGTTTTGAGGGAGGGGGTCCACCGCCAGTCCTCTGTACGGCGAGCTGGTGTCTTGCTGCAATGGAACGTACCTTCCCCCGTAGGTCGTTCCACCTCTTCCTGATGTCGTCCCTTGTTCTTGGATGCTGTCCCGCGCATTGACCCTGTCCACGATTCTCCACCATAGTTCCATCTTCCTTGCTATTGATATCTGCTGCACCTGTGCTCCAAAGAGCTGTGGCTCTACCCTGACGATTTCCTCCACCATGACCCTTAACTCCTCCTCAGTAAAACGGGGTGCCTTTTTTGGTGCCATGGGTGTTGTGTGATGTGTTAGTGAGGGTGTGTTGGGTAATGTGGTGGGGTGTGTGATGTGGAATTTGTGAGGGGCGTATGGGTGTGGGTGGTGTGCGTGTCTAGTTGTCTCTGTGCTCTTCTCAGTCTCATGGTGGCTATAGTAGTTGGTAAAGGTTTGTGGGTAATGTGGGTGTGTGTTTTATATTGGTGTGGATGTGGTGTGTGTATGGGTGTCAGATGTGTGTTTGAATTGGCCAATGTAGTGTTGTTTTGTATGCGAGTGTCCATTGTGAGTGCAGCAGTATGTAATGCCAATGGTTTACCACCATTGAATGTCCGCCGTGGTGATTCGTGGGTCATAATGTGATGGGTGTTGTTCTGTTGGTGTAACGGTGTGGGTTTTGGGACCGCCAGTTTATCACTGACCTTTGGGCTGGCGGATTTGTGTATGTGGCTGTATTCTGTCGGGTGTGTGTCATAATATGGTGAACGGATACTTGCCAGCAAGTTGGCGGCTGTCAGCACAGCGGTAAGCTGCATTTACCACCAATGTCATCATGAAGGCCTATATCTTGTGCCCATTTCAGAAATACATAAAAGTATCCTTGAAACTAATTTTTTACTCTGGTCTTTTTCACTATAAGAATTGGTCTATATTTGGTACTCAATGAAAAAACACTGTACGATGCCGCTCAGTTGTTTGCTCTGGGTACCTTGGGTTCTTGGAGAACCAACAAACCCTATTTATATCCCCACAACCAGAAGGGTCTAGCAGATGAAATAGTAAATTGCTTTGGTCAATGTGCCAACCTGACAAAAAGTTACAGATGAAAATGTCACAAATGCCTGTTTTTTTGTTGTTGTTTTTTTTTACTATTTATTCTCAATATTTCTTTTTTTCAACAGTTATTTTCCTTGGGAAAACTTTTGAGGGATCTACACATAGGACCACATGCTGAATGTGGAATTTTGACTAATTTACAGAAATCTATAGTTTTTCTGGATCACCCATGGGCTTCACACCCGGATTTCCACCACAAACTGGAAGTGGGTTGAGAGCACATAAAACTAGAGAAAATAGGTTACCTCTTAGAAAAATGCTAAAACTGTGGTACAAAATTTGTTTTTTTGATTCAGCTGTACACATTCCTGAAAGCTGGGAAGACGGTGACTTCAGTACAGCAAATCGTTTGGGGGTGCTATTTTGAGGGAGAAAAAACAGACACGTTCATCCAAAGCATTTTCTTCCTACTTTTCATAAAAAATTCAAACTGTTGCTATATTTTGCCTATTTTCTAAGTCCCATCCAGAGAAATCCACAAACCCTGGGCACCTTTAGAATCCCCAGGTTATTGGGGGGGGGGGGGGGGGGGGGGGGGGGGGGGGGACACAAATGCGGCATGGAGAGTTTATGTGCACAAAATGTTATGGAGGCCTAAGCGCGAAGTACTCCAACTAGCCAAAAAAAAGGGCCAACTCTTGGGGTTGGGGGGAGGGTGAGAAAGCCTAGCAGCAAAAGGGTTGAAGTGTCTCTTAAACATAATCGGCTTCTTCTCAGGAGGAGCTTGTTTATGGTTTGGAAAGAGTAATCTACGCCTAGCGATCAGGACTGGCTTTTAGATTTACTAGCAGGAATTAGTTTTTTTTTTGCTTTGCCAAATAGCTGTGATTTGCAGAATTTCACTTCTGCGATCCACTAAACAGAGGGTGAAAGGCATTGAAGGTAAGCCAAGAAACATGAAATTAAAAAAATGTTTCAGCATTTTGCGGTGGTTAGAACGTGGGTTAGTTTCCAGCTAGCTGTAAGCGCAGTAAGAGTCCCCATCCCCCAACTTTGCTTTCAATTAGTTCTACATCCTATTGTTTTGCTTTTAGTTTGACTTTCCTGTACCAGATCTGTGTGTATAAATTATAAATATTTTTTTATAGACAGAAATTGATTAATTGGATGAGTGGCTCAGCAAGGTCCATCGTGTAATAAAATGTATTTATTTCCCCCCAATGCAGTTAGTACGCGTTAGGCATGGCAAGTAGCAGTACCCAGAAAACACCAAACATTGGGAGTGATCTTATACCATGCCCTGTGCCAAGGCCCATACCCACAGTATCCTCTAAGCATGTCCTGTAGCTGTGCCTAATGACAATGAGCACAGGACGTCTCTACCAGAGATCATTCAATAAAAATTCCATTTTAATAATAAAGACTGTTTAGTTCAGCTAAAACTCCTTTAGAAATGGAAGAAACACCATCCGTCAAGCTGCCGTCTTTAATCTGTTGGTTGCCACGGACGAGCTGGTCTCGCCCTCGGCCACGTTTGTTGTGTGCCGAGGACGAGACCAGCTCGTCCTGAACCCGTCCTCCCCTGGGCAGGCATGGAAGGGGAAATCGCGTGCTGACCTCATCAGAGGTCGCATAGCAATCATGCTGCAGAAAAGCCCACTAGACACCAGGGAGTTTGTTTTTTTAGGCATAAACAATGAAGAGGAGCCACCCATTAGGCCAAAACCATTAGACACCAGGGATTTTTTTAATGTCAATTTCAGGCAAGGGTCATTCCCCTGAGGGGAGGCATTTTTTTTTAAGGCTTTTTCTGACCCCACTCCCCCCAGCCCACATTTAGGGGCAGACTGGCCTATTTTAACTGGGCCAATCTTCCCCTAAGGGGGGCAGAAGCCACTACGCACCAGGGATTGTGGGTTGGGGGGGGGGGGGGGGGGGGAGTATGTGAGTGAGTGTGTGTTGTTTGGGGGGGGGGGGGGGGGGGGGGACACAGCCCGTTGGGCAAGGGTTGCTCCCCATGAGGGCACATTGTTGTGGGCCATATCTGCCGCCAATCAGCTTATTTTTTGAAAGGCCCATCTGACACCAGGGAAGAGACAGAATGCCCACTAGACACCAGGGAAGATTAAAAAAATAATAATTAAAATAAAAAGGGAGGGTGGGCCATAACCCCACCCCAAATAAACAGGGACAAAGTTGTTCTGCCCACCAGTGGGTAGATGGGGCAGGTACCCCCGGTCCACTCCCTGGGGGGGGAGCCTACTAGATGCCAGGGAATAAAAAAAAAAAAAATTAAAAAAAATAGTGGGGTGGTGGCTACCAACCAGTATGGGCATGGTTATACCCTCACCCCAACTGAAGGGGGGCGGCAAGGTAACAGTCTTTCAGTTCTCCCCTCCGCACATCCAATGGCAAGCAAGAAGACATTTGATTATTTTGGGTTTTGGTTTTAGATTTGGGCCATGACAGCTTGGCTAACTCTCAAAATCGACCCACCAGGAATTCTGAGGGCTGCACTTTTTGGACTTTGGGACGCTGCCATCTAGAAAAAAAAATCTACAAGACCTAGACACATCTAAAAACTAAACATCTGGGTGAGTCCAGGGAGGTGTGCTTCACATGCATCCCCCACCGTTTTCTTACCCACAATGCCCTGCAAACCTCCAACTTTGCTTGAAATCAGGAATTCCCCCCCCTCATTTTTGCGATGGAACCTTGCGGAATCGGCAGGAATCCACAAAATTCCTACCACCCAGCACTGCCACATCTATAACGATACAAATTCTACCCTACTGGTCAGCCTAAAAACTTTTTTATTCCCCCCCCTGCCCCCCCCCCAAACTGCCCTTTTGGACCCACTTTGGTTCCCCCTCAATTTCAACATGTTTTTGGCTCTTCCCAGTCACAGGCACCTGGCCCACCTACACAAGTGAGATATCATTTTTATTGGGTGACTGAGGGGAACATTGGGTGGTAGGAAATTTGTGCTGGTGTGGCATAAATGTATTTTTTATTTTATTTTTAGCTAAATTTGAGGTTTGCTGAGGATTCTGGGTAAGAAATCACTGGGTGATCCACTTAAGTCACACCTCCCTGGACTCTCTGGGGTGCCTAGTTTTCAGAAATGTCTGGGTTTAGTAGGGTTCCCTAGATAGTTGCTGAATCCAGGACCAAAAACGCAGGTGCCCCCTCCCTCCCTGCAAAAACAGGTAGTTTTGTAATTAATAATTCTGATATGTCCACGCAGTGTTTTGGGGCTTTTCCTGTCGTGCTAGGCCTACCTACACAAGTGAGGTACCTTTTTTATCAGGAGACTTGGAGAAATGCTGGGTGGAAGGAAGTTTATGGCCCCTCTCAGATTCCAGAACTTAGCAGCACCGAAACATGAATGAAACGTGTTTTTTTGCCAAACTTTGAGGTTTGCAAAGGATTCTAGGTAACAGAACCTGGTGAGAGCTCCATCCTGAATTCCCTTAGGTGTCTAATTTAAAAAATTTTTTACAGGTTTGGTTAGTTTCCCTAGGTGCCGGCTGAGCTAGAGGCCAAAATCCACAGCTAGGCACTTTCCAAAAAACATGTCAGATTTCAATGTAAAAATGAGATGTGTCCATGTTGAGTTTCCTGTCGCGGGCACTAGGCCAACAAACACAAGTGAGGTACCATTTTTATCGGGAGACTTGGGGGGGACACAGAATAGCAGAACAAGTGTTATTGCCCCTTGTCTTTCTCTACATTTTTTCCTACAAATGTAAGACAGGGTGTAAAAAAAGAAGTCTATTTGAGAAATGCCCTGTAATTTACATGCTAGTTTGGGGACTCCGGAATTCGGCGATGTGCAAATAACCACTGCTTCTCAACACCTTATCCTGTGCCCATTTTGGAAATACAAAGGTGTCCTGGATACCTATTTTTCACTCTTTGTATTTCACCAAATGAATTGCTGTATACCCGGTATACAATAAAAACCCATTGCAAGTTGCAACTCATTTATTGGCTCTGGGCACCTAGGGTTCTTGATGAACCTACAAGTCCTATTTATCCCCGCAACCAGAAGAGTCCAGCAGACGTAATGGTATATTGCTTTCCAAAATCTGCCATAGCTGGAAAAAGTTATAGAAGAAAATGTGGACAGAAATTACTTTTTGTCACCTCAATTTCAATATATTTTTATTTTAGCTATTACTTTCTGCAGGAAAACCTTGGAGAATCTACACAAATGACCCCTTGCTGAATTCAGAATTTGGTCTACTTTTCAGAAATGTTTAGCTGTCCGGGATCCAGCATTGGTTTCACACCCATTTCTGTCATTAACTGTAAGAAGGCTGACAGCACACAAACAATATTTCAAATGGGGCATGTCCCAGTAAAAATGACAAAATGGTATTGAAAAATGTGGTTTTCTGATTGAAGTCTGCTGGTTCCTGAAAGCTGGGATAATGGTGTTTTTAGCAACGCAAACCGTTTGTTGATGCCATTTTTAAGGCGGGGGGGAAGTGGGAGACATGCTTCTGCATCCCTTTTCCCCATTTGTTTTTATAAACGAAATTTTAGCTGTATTTTGGCTAATTTCTTGGTCTCCTCCAGGGGAGCACACAAACTCTGGGTACCTTTGGAATCCATAAGATGTTGGAGAAAAAGGGACACAAATTTGGCATGGATAGCTGATGTGGACAAAACGTTATGAGGGCCTAAACGCGAACTGCCCCATATAGCCAAAAAAAAGGCTCAGCACAGGAGGGGAAAAGGCCTGGCAGCGAAGGGGTGAAGAAAACTAAAAAAAACATTTAAAAAATAAAGCACACCAAACAAACACGAACCTCAGCCACAATTAAAACTGTGCCTTATTCTGAAAGTGAATACAAGATTTGTGAGACTCTTAAATCGAAAGGTCAAAGGATTCAGATACTGAAATATCAAGTTTCGCAGCACAGGCAAACGTGAAAACCCTAGGTTATGGTAGGGAATGATCCAGAACTGCAACAACGGGCTCACAACAAAAAGGAGACCTAACGCATTTAAACAAAACAAAACCCATGGGATAAGTCAACAAATGCTTTTAAGCAAAACAAAACCCGTGAGGTAAGTGTGCTTCCAGAATATACTCGGCCCACAAGACAAAAACACATCAAATCTTTGTAGCCAAAGAAAACATACACATCACGATGTTTAATGCTGTCATTTCCCCATCCAAAACTACTGATACTGTGAGGATTGCGATGCAGAACTACCAAGAAATTCCAAGTAATCCTTATGGCAGGGGGCTAGGGGGAATTACTAGGGATATTTCTGTTACCACGATGATTTCGCCAACTAATTCAACATTAATATTTCAATAAGTTATGCCTAGTGAATATGTTTCAGGAAAACCCTGTGTTATTACTAGGTGCAATAATGCAAACAGCATCGAGCAAAAGCTTGGGGCATCCCTGCAGTGAAAGGAAAGGGGGCACTCACCACGCTCCAAGCTCATGCCACACCTCCCATCTTCATGAGGTCTCCAAGAGCCTAGCTATTACATATTACATGTTGCACAGTCCCATAGACAGTGCTTAAATTGAGCGGGTGGAGGCCACTAGCACTCATTTTTTCTTCATCAGACTGAGACACGGCAAGAGAGAACAATTCTAAAGGTAAAAAGGAGAAAGGATAGAAAAATAGTGACAAAGGGAGAAAGCAGGAATGAAACAAACCTGCTAGAACAGATAAAATGACAGGCGATGGATAAAAGAGGCAGCTTAATCTACTTTGACCACACTTAACACAAAGCCCTGTTTCCAAAGTAGACCTGCAAAACGTTGTCTGCTTATAACATCTAGCGCAAAGGCAATTGGATTACAATTTTTTCATGGAACATAGCTAGATTGGAATCAAAGCTCGAGGATGGTTACTGGGTGGCATCTAAGTTCCAGAGAGATCTGTTGTGTACGAAGACACATGAGCAGTGGACAGTACTACAGCTGTACTGACACCTCGTGAGTATATGGCCTTTGCTAGTGAGGCAACTAGATCCAGCAGAGGGAGTGCAGCTGGGAGGTTCTCGACTTGGATCTCAACAAAACTGGATTACGCAGCAACACAAATCCCATCACCTATGACTCCATTATGCATGCTGCATGTAAGACTGTCTAAGGTTCAAATGAAAACGCACACTAATAGATGTTATAAATGTTTATTTGAAACCAAATCAGTACGGTGAACATGTCGCCCAATTAGCAGTTTTAAAAGTAGCAGTTTGTGGGCTAAAGGCCAAGGTGAGCCCTAGTGCAAAGTACATTATGATAGTCTGTGGAGACTAACATCCATCCGCCCAAAGGCCTATCGCACCAAAAGGAAGAGGAGGTGAGCTGGGGCATCCGGAGGTCAGATATTGGAAGCTCTATTCCATTCAGCAGAAAAAGAAAAGGAAGATTAATTGAAACCCAACTATTCGATCTGCAACCAAGCTTCTCACATGACCGAACCATCTCAGATAGCCCTGCCGCCCCTATCTTTCGAAGCAGTGAGCAAACTAGTTTGATTGATTTCATCCTGTTCCCAAATGACCTATGGAAATTGGTGATTGACATTGAGGTAGTTCAATGGCCTGAGAGTGACCATGACCCTCCATTTTTTTTTAGATATAGAATTGTGGCTGGACCTGAAAAAGTCATGTGCGTCACTGCTAGCATTGTCCTAGATAATAGTAGGAGAGCAGTAAAATGGAGCACGGAAGCCTACTTAGAAGATAAGAGTACATTGATGGCATCAATGGAAGGATTCTTGCTCAATATCTATGCTGCCAAGGACAATGACCATAATGTCATATTATAAAATTAAAATGCTGTATCAAGTGAGGTCACACGCTTTTGGTCTGCCCCGTGGGCAGTCAAGCATAACAGTGAGAAAAACAATACTGGTTGGTTTGGCAAGGACTGCAGCATTTCCAAGCTAGAAGTTATAAAGGCATACCAGGACTGGCACTTCTCATCAGCAAAGGAGCTAGCATTCAAGACTGCAAAGAAGAAATATGAAGCCCTATTGAGGGATACGAAACTGTGTTAACAAGGAGTCTGTAGTGATAATATCAGCAGAAAAAAAATTGATCTTTTTGATGGAAAATTGCATGAGTATTCAGAGATGGACCCAACAGCCAAGACCGCTACACCTCTGCACAGACCTGGGTGTGTCACTAAGACGGTGTGCCACAACAGCGACTGCACGCTGTAACCAGAATTGGTCACCAATCTCACACAATTCAATATTTTGTGCCCAGATGTAGCAAGAGCGATCTTCGAGCAGAAGGTCAATAAAGCACCAGACCCTAATCACTTTCCAACAGACATGTTCCACTCGGTTTCTAAAGTCTGGTCAATAGTTCCAACCAAGATTTTCAATGCAGCCCTGGGGAAAAGTTATATACCCACCTCATGGCAATCTGCCATAACAGTACCCTTCCACAAAAAAGTTAGTAACTACAATGCAACTATAGGACTACATCATTACTGGATGGTACTGGGAAAATCTTTGGCTGTATTCTTTTAAATAGGATACAGGCTCGGACAGACCAAAACAGGGCTCTAATCGAAGTACAGGCTGGATTCCGTAGGGGTATCAGCACCATTAATCAAGCAGTAAAATTATGTATAGAGTGTGTGAGTGTGTGTGTGTGTCAAGTACATAAAAAAAAAATAATAATAATAAAGTGTTCAGGTCTCCTTATATTTATCATTTATGGCTCTCAAGTCAGCGATTGGTCAATAGATCTTTCCTATTAGAATTGGTAGACAAACTGTGGGGGAGGGGGTTTGCGGGGTAACAGAAAAAAAAAAAAAAAAACTTCTTCTCCCAGGCGTACATATCCTGCATGAATAAACTGGTGCCTGCGTCCGCTATGGAGTCACATTCAAATGTAGTTCCTACTTTAAAATCTGGTCAGGTGCACAACAAGGCTGCGTACTCACCCTGCTACTGTTCTCCCTCTTTTTGAATGACTGAAGAATTCCTCTTTAGTGGGAACCCGGACGTTCCCAAACTAAGCAACAAAAATATAGTCATGCTTTGTGCCAATGACCAAGCAATATTGTCATGTACCTAAAATGAAATGTACTTCGCTCAACAACTTCGAGAGCTTTTGCCGCTACAAAGATTTACACATTAACAAAGGAGACAAAAATAATGCCAATGTCAACAGTCTCACCTTTAAGGAAATCTGCAAGGATAGCTGGACAGGCACTTGAAATTGTTAGGAACTACGATTACCTGGGAATTCTCTTTTTCAGCAAACCAACGTGTTGAGACCACGTTGAAAACCCAGTAAACACTTTGCAGCACTTAATAAATTCCATCATGTGGGTTGAGTATAAATTCACCTGCAACGCCCGAGCGTCATCTTTCAAGTATAGAGGCAAAAAGCAATGGCTGCAGCAGTATATGCTGCCAGGCTATGGGGATATAGTGACTGCAAGCAACTCTAAAGCATAGAATTTTCATTTTAAGGTCTCTCATGAATTCAGGCCAGGGCATGCTGTGTCTCCCTCTATTATTGGTGCTGGGACTGTTGCCCATTTCTGACACTGCCCTGGTGCTGCATTGGCTATACCTAAATTTAAATCGCCATAGGGTGTCATATCAAAAAGCAGTTCTTGAAGTATCATCCCCAGGCGAATTCTAGCATAACACCTGATTAATCCATGTAAAAAATTGCTTGAACAAACTTGGCTTAGTCTTCTCTGGTCTAACCCAGCCAATGGGGTTTGCGATACAACTGGTATGGTCAAAGATGCCTTTGTGAGCTCGAAATTCAAGCCTTGCATTGGACTTGCATACTCCTCAAAATTGACTGTTAACTATTTCCCTTTAAAACAATCACTGGGCATGGAAATAGATCTACATGAAATTGCTCCCAATGCATATCGCACTTTATATTTAAAATTCTGCTTAGGCACTTCTATCTACCAGACTTTACCCAGCTAAATTTGCTGCTAATCAACCTATGTCTGAACTCTGACTGCAAATTTGGAGGTTGGGGAATTTAATACGTTCCCTGCTGTTTTGCACACAAAAAACAAGCACTTACGCTTTAAATGGTCCGCACCATGGTTTAAGCAGTTTTCTAGCACAACTTCTTCCAAAGCAATTGCACTTTGCCTTACAACGGACACTCCGGCGATATATATACCCATGTCAATCTATATTTGGATAGCCTGGATCGCAAAGAGAAGGCAACAAAAAGCCCTCCCCTCGTGCCTTTGAGTAACTATGTAATCTCTTCATGTATATCAAGTAGCGTTTTTACTCTTTATTTGGCATTATGGATTACTACTAATACTAGTTTGGGATGTATGTCTTACTAGCTACAAGAGTGTTCAGTATGGCAATGCTAGCTTACTCTATATTTTTAGTGTAGCACGTTCCCGAACAAAACGAAAATAGATTTTTAGACCAAATCTTCTCTGATTAGGCTTCTTAACCCGAAACTAGCTAGAAGAATGTAGTGACTTAAGTATTGGAAATGCTGATGTTTGTTTTAAATGTTTGTGTATTTATAAATTGCACTATTATAATTGCTAAAACTGTTATGGTATTTATGCTAAAAAAAAAAAAAAAAAATACTGGTAAATAAAAAATAAAAAATAAAAGAAGAAGAGGTATGTGTTTGAATCAAGAATAAGGAGCCTTTGTAATAGGCACCCTGACATTCGACAACACCAGCTGAGGGTTTCTGAACAAAACACTAGGCCTCAGCACTTATTTGTTTGAAAATTAAGCACTTCCCAATTTTGGCACTAGAGTGCTTCACGTGAGACGTACTTTCAAGGCTCAGACTTCATATATCTGAGCTATTTGTTAGGCTACATAGATTTAAGAGTCTGCGGCCTTAGACGGTAGATCTATCCCCTTCAGATGCACTGCAACTGTTGCATGGCTGCATAAGCAACACATAGATCAAATACAGAGTGGTCTAATCATTCAAAAACAATGTGTAGGAAGAGGATAATCCTTCATTCTCCCCAACTCCAATCTTTAAGGGGGGAATCCCCAATCAGAGATCCAGCAGGGAGATGTTAGGCTGAAAAGGGAATTCTGTCCCCTTTCATTCAGTACCCTGCCTCACTGTCTACACTCCCCATCCGAATGGTCAGTATGATAGCAGTGAGCTCCTAATGGTGCCAACTGCTTACATTTTCTTTTTAGGGTCGAGCGCACAAGCATGTTGTAATCTCTCTGGGGGCTTTTAACCACGCCCACCCTTGCTTCTTGTTGTGCTTGTTTTAAATGCTTTATTTTTATTGGTGCATTATGTGAAATGTCTCTCCTTTGTGCACTGAGTTCCCTCCCCAGGCGTTTTAACTAAGTGAACATTTCTGTTGGCCATCACACTATGTCACACTTCCTCCTGTTACAGCATGTGATGGCCCGCCTCCGGTTTCGGTTTGCCTATCATCCCAGCTGCAATCCTTTCAAGACATTCACGCAGGGCTCCAATAACTTTCACATCCAAGGCAGCGGCGCAACTTTGCATCGGCTTGTTCCTTTTCTGTGTCTCCTTCATGCTTATTGCATGGCGCTTTGAATCAGCTCGCTTATGTGAAACTGTTTTACTTTTCATTTTCAATTGATTTTGCAAGAAAAGTCCAACTATTAGTTTACAATCCTAATAGCTCTAACTCGAGCAAATGTGAGACCCATTGCATTGCAAATGATTGTTTTATATTGAAGTCAGAGTGCTGTGTGTGCTAATTATCACAGAGTCCAAAAATATAAATAAATAAAAATTAGAGCGTAAATACTTTTTCAAAAAGAAAATCCATCTTGTGCGTGCACTAGGGGGATTTTCATGCCCAATGTGGAGGACAAGATGTTTGCATTCTCCACAACACAAAGGTAATGAGGACGAGAACAGCCCATCCTTAACACTAACAGGGTTACGAAAAATAATTCTGGTCTCGTATCCACCCCATCCATCGAGGGACACAGTAGGGCTATCGCCAATCCTCTTTTCCCTCAAGCTGGAGCCACTGGCTTGCATAATGAGGCAACAACACGCAGAGGTGACCGTGGGGTTCTGTCTTCGCCCACCAGTGATTTTGCTATACGCCGATGATATGGTGTTATACGTCTGTTCCCCAGAGGTTCATTTGGCTCAACTCATATGTGAAGACGTGCGATTTAAGCAGCACGCAGGGCTATAAATTGGGGAAATCACATGTCCTGCCCTTAACTATTAATACTGTCCAATACCCTATGGATTTCCCACTGCAACGGTGCTCAGATCCAATTAGATACCTAGGAGCTTGGGTGCATAGCGGTCCAAATCTTTAGTGCACTACAATTATGGTAGGAGGATCTCCAACCTTGAGGAACGGATAAAGAGGAGGTCGCAACTACCCCTGCCCAATCAGGTGGCTGTGATAAAAATGGTGATACTACCACAGCTTCTGTACCCATTTATAAAAACATACCAGCCCCCTCCTTTACTCAGGCATTCTTTAAAACGGTACAATCCCTTCTCACATCACTGGTCTGGTCGACAACTGTGCACAGCATGGCATCAGCTTGCCCTTCCCTTTGAGCAGGGATGATTTAATGCCCCTGACCTCTGTCTTTACTATCTGTGTGCTCAGGCCACCACACAATTACTGGGTCCGTGCCCAGCACTACTCACTGCATCTTGCAATCAAACATGATGACGCCTACCCTGTGCTGCTCTCGTTATTAATTACACAGGTGCGGCTGGAGGCATTACCGGGTTGCATAAATACCATCAACTGTACGCAAAGGGCATGGAAGGCGTTTGGTAAACTACCAATATTTGCCCCAACACTTACATTAGCCTATCACCCAGCTCTGTTGGTTACAAAGGAGCTGAAAGCACTGTTCCTCCTGACACTGGCTCGCATCAAAGTGATGGAGGACATATATCCGAATGCCCACTTCGTTGAACTCACAGATCTCCTGCAGCGAAGTTGCCGCTCGCCCCTCTTGCACTTCACTTATCTAAAATTGAGAGGCAGCCATGGGCAAATATTACCACCCCGTCTTCTCACAGGCCTCTCCACGCTTGCGGTCCCTTCAGACTTTATTGACTAGATCCACCTGCACAGGTTTAATCACCGTCTTATATGAGGTGGCGCAGGCTGATGAGGCGTGAACCAATGACGCACCACTAGATATTGGAATGCTGTGCTTGACACGCAGCTCATGGTGTCGGAGTGGTTCTTTTGCTGTACACTTACGAGGCAGCTTACTGCAAATGGAACCTATGTATTATTTATTTCAAATTCTTGCAGCAGATATATTACACCCCTACACAGTAGGCTAGATTTGGACTCCAGCATACAGATAATGGTGAACGCTGTTGTTGGCGGCTGCAGATTTCTTACATTTAGCCTTGCATTGCCCTAAGATCTACCAATACTGGGTACACGCAACACTGACATTGACAGCTGCAACACTGGAGCATATCCCCTGTGTTCTCCGCACATATGTACTGGGATATGTTAAGCCCCTGCAGCCTGTTAATCACCAACCAGTCGCAATTACACTTTTGGTAACTAGGCAGCAGGTGGCTATTAACTGAGGTAAAAAATAAAAATAAAAATAAGAAGAACTATCCAACAATGGGTCAAAGATGGTGCTTTTTGCTGGGACCAACTGGAGACCTGTGCAGAAGAGCTGCTGAGGGCATCTCGTCCTAAAGACTTCTGGGCACCCATGACAGCATATCTTTTGTCATTAAATGTTTAGTGATAACTGTGGTACTTTCTTAGATAAGAGCCATGATCCTCTTAATGTTAACACCATACATGAATATTCTGTGACATTGTACGAATGTTTCTATGTTATTCACAGAGCGGACTTGTGATTGTGCAATTATGGCTTGAAATTTCTTTAAGGTTTTTCTTGAACATGATAAATAAAAAAATAAAAAATTATATATATATATATATATATATATATATATATATATATATATATATATATATATATATCCAAACAAAAGGCCCCACTAGGAAACCAAAAGGAACACTCTCCTGATTTCAAGTTATCCAGCATGACGCGTTTCAGCTTGAGCGCCTTAACCAGCATTTGAAAAGGCACTCAAGCTGAAACTTGTCATGCTGGATAACTTGAAATCAGGAGAGTGCTCCTTTTGATTTCCTGGTGGAGCCTTTTGTTTGGACATTAACACGTGCAAGCCACTTGCACGTAAGGAAGCACCCGTCCCTTTAGGAGTTTGGCATTAAGAATAAAAAGTGGCATTTGTACTGAATATATATATATATATATATATATATATATACACACACACATATATACACCTGCACATCATACTCTGTAATAAAGTGATATCTACCTTAACCTGCTCGCTTGCCTTTACCTCACACACTGAAAATGTTTCCAAATCACCAACATGGAGTATGTCCAAAAATAATCCACAAAAGCTTTGAGGCAAGAGCAATCAGGAGTAATGTAAAGTTTACTGAAGCCACAAAAATGTAGGTGCTCAGAATGAGCCTCACTTCCTGGATCAAATTGTTTTTCCCCATTACCCATAGAATAACAACACTTATTCTACTCTACTAAAAGCAAGGTCTTGAGGTTTAACGACATACATTTTAACGTTACACAGTCCATTTCTTAAAAGTGCTCCACGCGTATCACAATTCAGCTCTGCGTCTACATGCTAGAACAGGTTTTTAAAACAAGGTGAAAGATTATCATGAGTAACATTTTCTTGTCACTATCAAGGCACCACCAACTACAGCAGAGAATGAAAACAGAAAGAATGAATCCAGATTAAGCCCTTTATGAAGGCCTTATGATAAGGGATATAGCTTCTCTATTACTCTTTCCTTTAAGTAGATCCCTAGCCGACTGGTGAGTTTGGGCAGCTAAATGATGCTCTCTTCAATAATCACTGTCTCAGATAATGCTTTTTTGTCAAAAAGGTTCTCCAACAACATACTGTATTTATAGAGTGCATTCAGGCCACAGCATCGAAGCGCTACGGAGGTAAGTGAAGGAGCCCAAGGAGAGCAAGAAATTCAGAGAGGAGCACTAACGCGTGTTTTAACCAATTTTATGAAGGCTAAGAAATTTTATTCCTTCCTGATAGCCAAAGGGAGGGAATTACAACATTCAGATGAAGCCACCGTAAAAGCTTTGTCTCCCCATTTTGCTTTGTAGGTACGGGGGACCTGAATTTTAAAGGCTCCTACTGAGCTTAGTTGACGCTTGGGTTTGTACCAGCATAGTATGGAAGTCAAATATTTTGGGCCAATTCCATGAACTGCTTTATAAGACAAGCATACGGTCTTAAAAGTAATACGTCGAGCCACTGGAAGCCAGTGTAGTTGTTTTAAAATATTGCTGGCTGATTCTGAGCCGGGGAGGTTTAAAATAGCTTGTGCAGCAGTATTTGTAATCAATTGAAGTTTCTTTAAAGATGTTTTATCCAAATTAAGCATCAAAGCATTGCAGTAGTCCAGTTTGGAGATTACCAGAGCCAGAATCACTATAATCCTCCATTCCCTTTGGAGAAACTGGAACATTTTCTTTAGCAACTTCAATGTCCAGCAGCTAGTTTTAACAATATGATTGACATGTGATCTAAAGGAAAGGCTGTTGTCAAAAATGACACCTAAGTTTTTTGTGGCAATAATAGGAGCTGGGAGAGTGCCACAGTCCATTGGCCACCAGTAAGACTTCCACAATTCCTTTCCTGATCCAAAGCATAATATTTCGGTTTTATCCCTGTTTAATTTAAGCCAATTTGAGTTCATCCAACCATTGACTTCCTGCATACATTCATTAAAGCGATCAGCCACTTCCTCCATATTTTTGTCAACAGGGATGATCAATTGAGTATCATCAGCATAGGAGGTTGGCCAGAAGCCAAAGGAACAAATCAATTTGGCTAAAGGAGCAACATATAAATTAAACAAAGTGGGGCTAAGTGACGATCCCTGGGGTACACCACAAGGTAGGTGATATGCCGGGGACTTGAAATCACCGCAACTCACCGTGTTCCATCTATCTTTCAAAAAAGATTCCAATAACTGAAGAGCCTCATCTCTAATCCCTGCTTGATATAGGCGGGATATCATAATCTGTGGTGAGATGGTGTTGAATGCCGCAGACAGATCCAGCAGAACTAATATAGCCCCTTTTCCTTCATCCACTATTTTCTGAATCGAGTCAGATGAGGTAATGAGGGCAGAGTCCGTACTATGAGCCTTCCTAAAGCCATGTTGAGAGGCATCTATTCCTCCTAGAACCATCAAAAAATTGGCTAATTCCATATTAATATGCTTTTCCAGGATCTTGGCCAGAAAAGGGAGAAGAGAGATAGGACACAGATTATTTAGGTTTGTGGTTAAATCACATTCTTGCTTTGTGGGACAAGTTGATAACAGAATGCCAACAAATTGCAATACTACCTACAACATTTACTCCTTGGGGCTATCAAGGTTTGATCCCAGTACAGGCAGATCTCACCAGAAAATTGATCAAGTCACCTTCAAATGCAAGCAAACACAGCTGCCATAGTACGAGCCAGCTAACATAAAAACACCAGTGGCTCACTGAGCAACACTAAAAGTCAGGAAACAATTCCGTAGCAAGCAGCCTGTTAAATAAATCAGTGCACTGGCTGGGGTCAAAAACTCAAGACTTGCTGTATAGACAGCCAACACAACATCTTTATTCGGATAATCAAATATCCGCAAAATAAAAAATAAAAAATAAAAAAAATAAAAAAAAAAAAACACACACACACACACATCAAATGTGAGATAAAACACAATTATCACACACAAAATAGAGCCAACCTGAGACAGCTGAATAGTTGCTACATTTGTTACATGGCCATCTTAATAATAAAGCATAGCACGACGAGCCCGAACAGTGGCTCTAAGAAAACAGCCTACACTTAGGCTTGTCTTGGCTTGGCATCAGCCATTTGCAGCAAGAAAATGAAGGGCGCCATGAAATCCCTAATATTCTGTGTTTTTTGATAAGCGGAAATAAAAAGTGCTTTGGGTATCTCAAATAAAATTTACAAAAAAGTGTGAAGTGCTGCATGGTCTGACCAGAGCGCCCATCCCAAAGGCAGGGGCATGCATCAAGGTTCATTTGGAAGCCCCGTGGAAAGAATAATAAAAGTACTGTAGTGTACCAGCCCTAAACCAAAAGAGCAAACTCAGTTCCTAGCGCCCCCGCACAGTAAATAAACAACTGATAGACGGGCTTGCTGCAACCATATTCAGATACGTTGCCACAGTTGACTTCCCCTAACCTCATTCAATCTTGCGTAGTTCTCAATATTAAACTACGTTTGCCTTACAATGAGTAAAAACAATATACATAAAACGATAGTATAAAAAGATAATTAACGAGTATATAAAACAAATAAGCATCAAGATAAAAAGAACGACGAACAGCAGTACAACTCCACACAGGGCAGTTCATTAATTCATAAAGCCACACCTCGCAAATGCATATACCAATACAATACCATAATCTGGGCACCAAGCCAACACAATAAATGCAGCTACCAACCAGTCACACTTTTTTTGTTTACATTTACATTATTTTCAGGGTTTGTGAAGATATGCTGTAAACCAATCTTTCGAAAGAGACTCCACACCGGATAACCATGGAATTTGGTGACCCCTATCACACTAAAGACAGTCCCCGATGATATCCCTGGTTAAAGTGGCCTATACATTTCTCCATACTGATAACCACAGTAATGCAGGGCGTGCTCTAATGTAGACATTTTATGTACGGTAAGCCCAGTTCTTTGTGGCAAATCATATAAGATGATGATATAGGGACTGACAGCACCTTTCTACAAAAACTGTTTTTGTCAGTCTGAATATCATCGCAATTAGTGTTACCCCATATTCCAGCTCCAAATGTTGAGATAGGAGAATACTGACTTTTATACATATGCAGCTAAAGACGCGCCCCCTCCACGTGGCTGAGGTAGGTTACATCATAAGCCAACTGCCCTAGACATTTTAGACCTACTCTGAGTGATACGAGGCATCCAAGATCCTGATGCAGCAAAGGTGACCCCTAAGTAGGAAAAAGTGATCGTGCATCTTAAACTGTTAGTGCCTACTTACTAAATACCTATACTATGACCAAGCCACTAAAATCGCAAGTGTCAGCTCCACTATCAACCTAAAATCAAGTGTATTTCTGAAACCAACAAGCAAGACTGTTCAACCACATTTATAGAAATCTTACCCAAATCTGCTGAAACTTTCCGAAGCACATACTGTCCTCTATTGAACTGCACCTTGTCGAAAAAGACTAACAGCCCAAACCTGTAAGAATTTGGACAAAAGTATACAGATGCAATTGCTTCCCTTTAGCAGTGCATTACTTTTTTTTTTAAACTCACTGGGAAATATTTCTAATTTACAACTTTCACTGCAGCAAGGAATCATTAGCTCCTTAGCAGTAACAGTTTTTCAGCTGTAGGTCATTTTTTGAGACATATCAGTGGGCAGGGAATGTCTCTTGCAGTTTGTTATGGACTCCTCACTATTAGATTTGATTGATGAAGTTGTTTTTTTCCTTTGGCGACAATCGGATGGATGCCAAATTGTTCATGCAACTTTACTCCACCACGATAGTGACACAGTTGGCTGCAGAAAAAATAGACTTTTTTCATGTGTTGCATGTGAGAGGGGATTCTTAAGGATACCACTTTAAGCACATCGTATTTTTAATGTGTATTTTAGTTTGTTTAATAGGCTAAAGCCCTAATAAGCGTGTGTACACATATATATTACTACAATGTCAGAAGGTTCACACATGTCCATTTAGAGATATCAAAAGATTACATGTTGTCAACTATGCCATCGACGAGTGATGGCAGGATCATCATCAAGGGAAGATTCAGTTGGAGGGCACAAATATCAAATCAGGAGAGGGTGGTATGGTAACACATCACAAGTAGACGAGGGACAGAGATCAATAAGTGTTCGGGAATATCAAATAGGTGGCGTACCACTAATGTCAAGAAGGTAGAGGGGATTTGGAAAGTAAAATGAGCAACGAGCGACTGAGAAGACAGGATGTTGCAGGGGAAACAAAGTCTGATTATAAGAGCAAAGGGGTCAAAGAGGAGAGAGATGATAACTCAAAGTGTGAGCAAGTAAAAGGTATCGAAGTTAGGATGGCGTCAAAGCAGACACGAAAGGAGAGTTAACCCTGACACTAAGGCGATCTAATAAAAGGTGGGCAAGTGATAAGTGCATGCAATTAAAGGTACGGGGAAATCGACATTCAGATGAGCAGGGAGGTCAACATTAAACTAAAACGGTGCTGCTCAAATAGCAATAGGGACAAATGCGAAAAACCAACAACAGTCATTGGGCTTCTGCCCATGCAGAGGTTCAGGAGGGGCCCCTGTTGCTCCATCCACAGCCCTTCATAGCTTTGCGCAATGTCACTTCCTACCACACCTGCTGCTGACACTTCTAAACAAGCATGGGACCTAAGTGTTGTGAATTGCTAGGTGGGAACTTTATAAGCAACTAGTATATCTGAAAGTGAAGGAATCTCCGAACGGTGGTCATTGTAGGGTCGAAACTCGCCAGGCTTCCGACTTCTCTGCTCGTGCCTCCAGGAGTCGCCCCTCCCCGGGTACTCGGTAGCCCCAGTCAGGCCCATGACACGGCATTCCCGGCACACTCACCAATCCTCTCCATTGCGCAGGGGAGTCCTCAGCAGCTCTCCCAGCTCCTCTTTCTGGACCTCGGGCGGTGGGTCCCGTTGAGCTGCGGAGAACTCTAGACGCAGGGTAGACGACTGGTTGCCTCCTTCCGCCATGCCTGAGTTCGGGTAGCTACTGTGGTAGCCTGTCAGTTATTGCGCATGCGCGCGCTGCAACCAAACGCAGGACAGCACTTTCATACAGCAGCGGTCACGGAAGGGCTGTGACTCAACGCGGACCTACATACCCCGTATAGCTCATTCGGTTAACGCTGCACTTTAAGCCCCGCCCTGTCTGTAAGACAGGAATGGGTCGTTCCGCACCTAACATGGGCACTGTGGGAGCCGGGTCTATTTACCCACACAACATGGTCGCTATCTAGACTCTGCGTACCTTTTAGAAATGCAGTTCTAGTCTTTGTCTATTACGTTCCGATCAGAACGGCACGTGCACAAACATTTGGCGTAGCCCATTGAGGTTTAGAAAATGCTACGAGCCTGATCTGCTTCTGCCATTTTGAAGTCAGTCAAACGTCTCTGTTGAGGTCTAACAATCAGCACAATTTTTCACTACTCGACATGAAGCTCTGGCGTTTGTGTCATGTCGCCAACCAGGCGTAAGTTTTACAGTCTGTGATATGCAACACTGTCCACGATAATGAAGAACACAGCGACGTTCACAGCGATCTCAAATAATTTACCCATCGGTCATCAGCGGCGAAACGAAACCTAGGGGAGGGCGGATGGAGGGCTATTTTATTACACCTGATCATTTCCAAACTCAGGATTGTTGAACTTTATCTGTAGCAATAAATACCATATTCACCCTTTCAGCACTCGTAACCAGCGCCTAAGTGCTGTATTTCAATTTCACTTTCTTTCCCTGCTTTTATCTCACCCGTTGCTTTGTAAACTCTCTCGTTCTAGCGTCCTCCCGTCTCCGTCTCTCTGTTAGGTGTCTATTATTCAACTGTGTTTTTTTATAGCCGGCATATCTTTTTCTGGTGTCTCTTTACTCTTTATTCTCTCTCCTGTCCTCACATTCTTGCTACTTTGCTCACCTATCTCTTTATAGCCTAGTTCTCTCACTCCTCTGTCGCTTGGTCACTTAACTCTTAAAAGTTTGCATGACCTACTTTCTATGGACTCTTCATAGGGTCTTCTCTCCTCATCATTTCTCTTTCAGTGGTGATTAATTCTCTCTGTTCTTAGTGTTCCTCATGTGTGAAGTGACACAGAGTCACATGGGCGCTTTTTCCATGGGATGATCTACATTGCAACGATAAATAAATGTTGCAGCTGTGTTTCTCCAGCAAATTGCCAATCATACCTCACTGAGCAGGCTTTTGACATGTAGTAGCAGTTGCTGTTATTTATTTTGCTAGATTATACAGGCATTGCCTGGGTGCTTGAGGGCCCCTCTGTCCCCCCCTGCTGCGCCCACCCTCTACACACACAGTCTCTCTCTCTCTCTTCCCCCTCCCCCCACCACCCCACTCTCCCGGGCTGCGTTACGGCCCTGTTGGGTATAATTCTGGCTATTGAGTTCTGACTTGATCAGGAAGGTCACCGACCGAAACTACTCCTACACTTTTGAGGACAATATTTTGGGTTTATTTAACCCCTTAGCTGCTAGGCCTCAATTACCACCCCCAAACCCCTCCCCTACAAGTGCTATCCCATTTTTTGGCTATTTGGGGTAGTTCGCGCTTAGGCTCCCTTAACGTTTTGTCCACATAAGCTATCCGCGCCAAATTTGCATCCAAAAATGCAATATGGACACAGCACATTTTTATACTTATACTGAAAACAGACAAGTTTTTTTCCAAAGTGCCTGGCTGTGGATTTTGGGCTCTAGCTCATCCTGCACCTACTTTTTTGAAATCTAGAAACCTAGGGCAATCTAGAATAGGGTGAAGTGTGAGTCACCAGATTATGTCACCCAGAATCCTTGGCAAACCTCAAAAGTTGTCTAAAAAACACATTTTCCTCTCATTTCAGCATTGCAAAGTTCTGGAATCTGAAGAGAGACACAAATTTCCTTCCACCCAGCATTGCTCCAAGTTTCCAGATAAAAATGGTACCTCACTTGTGTGGGTAGACCTAGTGCCCGCAACAGGAAATGCCCCAAAACACAAGGTGGACACATCACATTTTTCCAAAGAAAACAGACATGTTATTTTGCAAAGTGCCTAGCTGTGGATTTTGAGCTCTAGCTCAGCCGACACCAAAGGAAACCTAGCAAAGCTATATATGTCTCAAAAGTAGACACCTAAGGGAATCCAGAATGGGGTGACATGTGGGGCTCTCACCATGTTCTGTCACCCAGAATCCTTTGCAAACCTCAACATTTTTCTAAAAACACATTTTTTCACATTTCAGTGATGCAAAGTTCTGAAACCTGAGGGGAGCCACAAACTTCTTTCCACCCGGCATGCCCTCAAGTCTTCCGATAAAAATGGTACCTCACTTGTGTGAGTAGGCCAAGTACCTGCAGCAGGGAAGGGCCCAAAACATACTGTGGCGATAATGATAACTGAGGTGAGTGAACTAATTAGTCCTTAGATCTGGAACCATTTAGGCAAACCTGCCAAACACAGACATTTCTGAAAAATAGACACCCATGAGAGTCCACAGAGGTGTTGCTTTTGTGGATTCCCCTAAATGGTTTTACCCAGAATACCCTGCAACAGTGAAATGTTGAATAAAAACAGTATTTGTCCTTGCATTTCTGTGAAGTAAACTACAGGAATATGCATGGATCCACAAACATCTTACCACCCAGAGTTCCCCAACTGTGTTCCGATAACAACGCTACCCCACTGGTGTGCCTGGGCCTAGTGTCTGTGACAAGAATGGATCTTCCAGGGGTCAATGGTGGTCCTTGCGTTTGGGCTACTATTGACCCTGGAGTGATACATTCCTGACACGGGCACTAGGCACAGGCACACAAGTGGGGATGTGTTTTTATCAGAACAAGTGGGGGAAAACTGGGTGGTAGACATTTTGTGGATCCCTGCACTTTCCTGCAGTTTACCGGATGGAAAACCAGGGAAAAATAGTGTTTTAATCAACATTTCACCTTTGCAGGTTCTGGGTAAGAAAACTTTGTGGAATCCACACACATCACACCTCTGTGGTCTTCCCTGGGTGTCTAGTTTTCAGAAATGTCTGGGTTTGGTAGGTTTAAATATATGGCCGCCAATCCCAGGATGAAATACACAGGTGACCATCTTACAAAACCAGGCTGTTTTGTGATAGGTAATTTTGATGGCTCCCCAATACGTTTTGTGCACCTCCCTGTCTCGGTCACTTGCCCACCCACACAAGTGAGGCAACATTTTTCTCTGGAGAGTTACCGGAATACTGAGTGGTAGAAAAGATGTGGCTGCCTGCAGATTTCAGGATTTTTCCTCACAGAAATGCAGGGAAAATGTGTGTTTTTAAGCAAAATTTGTGATTTCAAGGGGATTCTGCACAAATGAAAACTGGTGAAAGCCACGCAAGTCCTGCACCCTTGGACTCCCCTGGTACTAGTATGTTAAAGTTAATCCACTACTCACACGGGTTGGTTTTAGCACATGCAGAAATTATGGTTTCAAACCATAAATACTCATCAAAGTATCTGAATATTGCAACCAAGCCTTCTGAAGGTAAGCAATAAAGCAACTTCAAGGCACTAACCGCATTGTGGTCCATTCACATGCCATTCATGCATAACACTTTGATACCGCCGGCCACGGGCCCAATCCAACCAATCACTGCACTCACATGCATGCGTAAGAAACCTTAACTAATGGCTCCCATGACAGCCACATGAGGCTTAGGAAAACATGTTTTTCATGCACCTCTAGTGCACTCACTGTGCTAAATCCAACTCCTTCAAGTTTGTGGATGCAAGTTGGGGGTTTCCGACTATGCCGTGTGAGGCCTATGCCTTGAACCGAGCGAGCATATCTACCTTTGAAACTAAGGCAGAAATGCTGGGGAATTTTTGCTAAGTTCCCTTAAAAGAACGTCATAAACTGTTAGAAATGGGGTCTTTGGTTGACAGTCACGTTACCCCCTGTTCAAATATTTACCTAACAAAACAAGACCAAAACGACACAAATCCACCATACACAAGTCAAGTTATCAATTAAAAAGCAAAAAAGAATCTTCATGTAGTTTTAAACACACACTAACACTGTTAGCGTGAAAATGTACCTTTGGTGCGTCAAAAATAACTGCACGGGTGAGTGTGTATCAAAAAGGGCTTGTGAAGCGCAGATTTCACTCAAGAGCGAGACCTTGTGTCGTTTCTCCTTTCGTCGGGTCGCGGTTCGTCGTTTCTTCTCTCCGCAAGAGAGCGATGCGCCGATCCGGTCAGCACTCTCTGGTCCGGGCAGGCCGTGCGTTGTTTTTACACGCCCAGCGGTCCTTGCATCGGTAATCCAGCCGCACAATGATCCGAAAACCACGCAGCGCGGGTTGTGATCTCACCAGTCTCCGTCAGCGATGCTGCGTGTTGTTTCTCCAGCTCCATGCGTCGATTCTTCAGTCGCATTACAGGCGAGTGTCGATTCTCAGCCAAGAAGCCGGAGGCGCGTCAATTTCCCAGCCGCAGATCGGAGTCACGTTGATCTTTTCCTCGCACAGCGTTCTGGATTTCTTCCTCTTAGGCTGACAACTTCTCCTTTCAGGGTCCCAGGAACTGGATGGGAACCACAGGGGAGAGTAGGAGTCTCTCCAGAGACTCCAGGTGCTGGCAGAGAGAAATCTTTGCTCTTCCCCAGACTTCAAACAACAGGACGCAAGCTCTAAACCAAGCCCTTGGAGATCTTCACAAGATGGAAGGCACACAATTTCCAGTCTTTGCCCTCTTACTCTGGCAGAAGCAGCAACTGCAGGATAGCTCCACAAAGCACAGTCACAGGCAGCGCAGCTCTTCTTCCTTAGCTCTTCAGCTCTTCTCCAGGCAGAGGTTCCTTTTGGTTTCCAGAAGTGTTATAAAGTCTGTGGTTTTGGGTGCTTCTTATACCCAATTTCTCCTTTGAAGTAGGCCTACTTCAAAGCAAAGTTTCTCTCGAATGTGAAATCTTGCCCAGGCCAGGCCCGACACTCACCAGGAGGTTGGAGACCGCATTGTGTGAGGACAGGCACAGCCCTTTCAGGTGTGAGTGACCACTCCTCCCTCCCTCCTAGTACAGATGGCTCATCAGGAAATGCAGACTATACCCCAGCTCCCTTTGTGTCACTGTCTAGTGTGAGGTGCAACCTGCCCAACTGTCAAACTAACCCAGACAGGGAATCCACAAACAGGCAGAGTCACAGAAATGGTATAAGCAAGAAAATGCTCACTTTCTAAAAGCGGCATTTTCAAACACACAATCTTAAAATCAAATTTACTAAAAGATGTATTTTTAAATTTTGAGCTCAGAGACCCCAAACTCCACATGTCCATCCGCTTCCAAAAGGAATCTACACTTTAATCAGATTTAAAGGTATCCCCCATGTTAACCTATGAGAGGGACAGGTCTTGCAACAGTGAAAAACTACCTTAGGGATTTCTGACATGTAAGAAAAGGGAGGGTTTACGCGTGGCAAGTGGGTACACTTGCCAAGTCGAATTTACAGTTAAAACTGCACACACAGACACTGCAGTCGCAGGCCTGAGACATGATTACAGAGCTACTTATGTGGGTGGCACAATCAGTGCTGCAGGCCCACTAGTAGCATTTGATTTACAGGCACTGGGCACCTCTAGTGCACTGTACTAGGAACTTACTAATAAATCAAATATGCCAATCATGGATAAGCCAATTACATACACATTTTGTAAAAGAGCACTTGCACTTTAGCTATGGTTAGGAGTGGTAAAGTGCCAAGAGTAACAAAAACAGCAAATTTCAGAGTCCAGCACACATCAACAACCTGGGAAACAGAGGCAAAAAGTTAAGGGATACCACGCCAAGGATGAAAAGTCTAACACGTGTCCCCCCCAGCTGAAAGTGGGGAGCAACTACCCAACCTCATGGGAGTTCTCATAACTAAGGCGGAAGAACCTGGACAGACCATCAGCATTGGCGTGTTCTGTACCAGGACGGTGTTCCACCGTAAAGTCCATCCCCTGTAAGGAAATGGACCACCTCAACAGTTTTGGATTCTCTCCCCTCATCTGTATTAACTATCTAAGGGGCCTGTGGTCCGTCTGAACTCGGAAGTGAGTCCCAAACAAGTAGGGTCTTAGCTTCTTCAGTGCCCAGACCACAGCAAACGCTTAATGCTGGCACTCCACCTACATTCCCTGGGTAGTAACCTCCTGCTAATGAAGGCTACGGGTTGATCTAGGCCCTCTTCATTAAGCTGTGAGAGTACTGCTCCAATACCATGCTCTGAGGCGTCTGTTTGCACAACAAACTCATTGGAGTAGTCAGGTACCTTCAGCACAGGTGCTGTGCACATGGCAGCCTTCAGGGCATCAAAAGCGGTCTGGCAAGCCTCTGTCCAGATCACCTTCCTGTGTTGCTTCTTAAAAGTCACCTCAATCAAGGGGGTAACAAAGGTAACATACCCCATTGACAAACCTCCTGTAGTATCCTGTGAGACCTAAAAAGGCTCTCACTTCGGTCTGGGTCTTGGGAGGCTCCCAAGCCAGAATTGTGTCAATCTTAGGCTGTAGGGGCGCCACCTGGCCACTCTCCACCTGGTGTCCTAAGTACACCACAGAACCCTGCCCTGTTTGGCACTTGCTCGCCTTAATAGTGAGGGCTGCCTTCTGCAGGGCCTCTAACACTCTCCAGAGGTGTTGCAGTTGTTCCTCCCATGTGGAACTGAAAACAGCAATGTCATCCAGGTAGGCGGCACTGAACTCATCCAGCTAAGCCAACACCTGGTTGACCAACCTCTGAAAGGTGAATGAGGCATTCTTCATCCCAAATGGCATCACTTTAAACTGAAAGTGTCCATCTGGGGTAGAGAATGCTGACCTCTCCTTGGCCCCCTCAGTTAAGACAATCTGCCAGTACCCAGATGTTAAGTCAAACATACTGAGGTACTTGGCAGCTCCTAACCGATCAATGAGCTCATCAGCTCAGGGGATGGGGTGTGCGTCAGTCTTGCTGACGGCATTGAATCCCCAGTAGTCCACACAGAACCTGAGTTCTGGAGTGGTACCAAGGGCAGCAGCCTTTGGGACCAATACCACTGGGCTGGCCCAAGGACTGCTGGAGTGCTCAATAACCCCTAGGCTAAGCATTTTGGATACTTCATCCTTAATGCATGCCCTTACCATGTCAGTCACCCTGTAAACATTTTGTTTAATTGGCGTACTGTCCCCAGTGTCCACATCATGTGTGCACAAGTGTGTGACTCCTGGGATCAGGGAAAACAGTGAGGCAAACTGTCCTAGCACGTGGTGACAGTCACCTTTCTGCTCGTCAGTCAGGGAGGGGGAGAGGATCACTCCCTCCACTGACCCATCTTTTTCTCCTGCAGACAGGAGGTCAGGAAGAGGTTCACTCTCCTCTTCCACCCCGTCATTTGTTGCAAGGAGCATGGACAGTTCAGTCCGCTCAAAGTGAGGTTTGAGGCGGTTGATATGCAGGACCTTTAAAGGGTTCCTTGGAGACTACAAGTCCACCAGGTAGGTGACTTCGCTCTTGCGCTCCACCACCTCAAATGGCCCAGTCCACTTATCTTAGAGCGCCCTAGGCTCCACTGGTGCCATCACCCACACTTTTTGACCAGGTTGAAACTCGACCAGAGTGGCATTCTGGTCATACCACCGTTTCATATCCTCCGGGCTTGCTTTCAGGTTCTCCTGGGCGAGACTCCTGAAGCAGGCAGTGTGTTTCTCAAAGCCACCATGTAGCTAAATACATGCTGGGGGTGTTACTAGGAGCTTTCTCCAAAGCCTCCTTTACCAGACTCAAAGGTTCCCTTACAGGTTGGCCATATATCAGTTCAAAGGGACTAAACCCAAGTCCCTTTTGAGGCACCTCCCTGTAGGCGAACAGAAGGCATGGCAAGAGGATGTCCCACTTCCACCTCAAGGGCTCTGACAGGCCCATGATCATGCCTTTCAAGGTGCGGTTGAATCTCTCAACCAGACCATTACTTTGGGGATGGTAAGGTGTGGTGAACTTGTAGGTTACCCCACACACTATGAGACTTCATATACTTGGATATGAAGTTGGTACCCCTATCAGATACCATTTCCTTGGGGAACCCCATGCGGGTAAAAACCCCCATCAGTGCACGACCCACCACAGGGGAAGTGACTGAGCTCAGAGGAATGGCTTCTGGGTACCGGGTGGCATGGTTTGCCAAGACCAGGATGAACCTGTTGCCCAAGGCTGTCTTGGGGTCCAGAGGCACCACAATGTCAATACCTACCCTCCCAAAGGCAGTACTAACCACAGGTAAAGATAGGAGGGGAGCCTTACATTTCACCCCACTCTTGCCACTTGACTGGCAAGTTGGCCAATATCTACAGTTTGCAGCAGAATGCTTGCTCATCTGGGGCCAATAGAAGTGGGAAACAAGCCTCTTATAGGTCTTGTCCTATCCCAGATGTTCTGCCAAAGGCACATCATGAGCCAACCTCAGTAGGAAGGCCCTGAAGCACTAGGGGACCACCAGCATATGAGCTGACCCAGGCTCAGGAACGTTAGGCTCACTATACAGGAGGCCATCCTCCCAATAGATCAGGTGAGTGCTGGGCTCCTCGCCAGCCACCTGGGCTGCAGCCTGCTGCTGCAGTCCCCAAGAGTAGGGCAATTCTTCTGTGCTTCACAGAATGCCTCCCTGGTGGGTCCCCCTTCCTGCTGTCACTGCGACAGCTCAGGGACCTCCCCCAGTTCAGCCACCTGTTCCCCTGTAGGCTCCGGGGCGTCACCCTCAGGTTCCACCTCCTCCCAGACCGTGGGAACTCTGGGGCCAGTTTCCTGAGCCCCCTGCCCTTCCTCTTCATGGTGGTCCCCTGGGCCACTGTTTCAGGCTCCAGGGGCTCTTGACTACCCTGACGAGCTGCCATTGACCAGATGGATACGCATACCCACCCAGGCAGACCCAACATCTCCAAGTGAGACCTGTGTTCCACCTTCTTCCAAGGGGAGTCTTCCAGGTCATTGCCTAGCAAACAATCAACAGGCATGGTTGGACTCACAGCTACCTTCAAGGAACCTGAGACCCCCCATTCAAAGGGAACCTGCGCCACTCTGCACAGGTGCTCTGAGTTGACCACTGCAACTACTTGGTGAAGTACCCGGGGATCTATCTGCTCTTCAGACACCAGATGACTCCTCACTGAAATCACACTGGCTCGTGTGTCTCTCAGAGCCTCCACCCTTTGACCATTAATGGTCACCCACTGCCTGTACTTCTTAGTGTTCTCAGGCATGAGGGTTCTCTTGACCATCTCACTGTCCCTTAGTGAGACAAGGGTCATCTCAGCTGGCTCCCACCCACCTGGAACCAACTCCTCCCCAAGCGCTACACTGGCCAATCCCTGGGACAGTGCACCAGTGGGTGCCAGTGTACTTTTGGGGTATTTGGGGTCCCCCCTCACATGACCCACCTGGTCACATGCATAGCATTTATGTGGGGGACCACCTGCCACTGGCTTCCCTTTGGAGAATCATGGCTTCTTCTCACTGGGGGGTTGGGAATCCGTACCCTGGGAATCAGTTTGGGGCTCTTTAGAGAACTCCCCCTGTTTACCCTTACCCTCCCTTTTTTCTGAGAGGGACCGTGCCCGCCCTTAGCGTGGTCTCCACCATACCTCTTTTGGACCCTGGTGCTCTCCCAGCAGTCTGCTTCCTGGGATCAGTCAGCTTGCTGTCAATCAGTGCTGGCGCAGCTCTGGAAAACATAAACTGTACAAGTGCTCCCAAGCAATCAGATTGTAAAGTCCATCATACGTAGTTACCTTACTGCCCTTCACCCAACCATCCAGTGACCTGCAATAAGAATCAACACATTCCGACCATGTTTGTTATTCCTTCTTCTTGTAGGATCTAAACGTATCCTTGTACTGCTCAGGGGTGGGACCATGCCTTGTGAGTAGGGCATCCTTCATGCTAGAGTAGGGCAGCCTAAGGCTATCAGTGTATCCCTCCCCTCTATCTCAAAGTACTTCCACAGAGCCACCCCCCAATGAGCTTCAGGGACCAGATTCATATCTGGGCTCTTACCCCTTAAACCACAAGTATAGGTCATCCTCCCTTTTATAATCCTTCACAAGATATTTAGGAATGTGTACCCTCCTTTTAGGCTGCACTGTGATGTGGCTGCCACCATCCCTACTAGACTGGCTCCCCTGATCCAGCTCCCTCAAGCTGAGCTCATGAGCCATCAACAACTTTTTCTCTTCAATAGCCATCCTCATTTTCTCCAACTCCCTCTGGTGCTCCCTCTATGCCTGTCTGTCCTGCAATTATACAGAGGTCAGACCCTTAGATGAGGCACTGCTACCTGCCCTGGAGACCCTCTCCCTGGACATAACAGGCCCACCCACAATACCACTGTGTATGGAATGCCCTTCCTCCTCCTCATCCTCTGTGTGCCCTTCAGTGCTCTTGGCTGTCACCCAGGCCCTCAGCACCTTTTGCAGCTCCTCCTTCTTAGATGAGCTCTTAATGGGACAGTCAAAACTTTTAGAGAACTGCTTTAACTGAGCCTTGGTATAACTATCCAATCTCTCTAGGTCTAAAGCAGCTCCAACTGATGCCTCTCCAGATTGGGACATGATGGAAAGTCAACAAAAGTGCAAAGTTCCAAAAGCAGAAAACAAGTTCCCAAATGAAGTTCAGAAGTCAATCAAAGATTACCACAAAAATGGATGCAGGGAAAAATACAAGCAAAAGAGAAAAAATCAAAGATCACAAGACAAGCAGTATGTGGTCAAGTAGTGGTCTGCACTCAAAACAGTAGTGTACACTTAATTACTGTATGTCAAGTACAAATACAAGTCCAATCCCAACCGCTGATCACCAATGTTAGAAATGGGGTCTTTGGTTGACATTCAGGTTAGTCTCTGTTCAAGCAAGAACCCTCACTCTAGTCAGGGTAACAGAGAATCACCCTCAGCTAACCCCTGCTTACCCCTTTGGTAGCTTGGCACGACCAGTAGGCTTAACTCCAGAGTGCTAGGTGTAAAGTATTTGTACCAACACACACAGTAACTTAATGAAAACACTACAAAATGACACAACACAGGTTTAGAAAAATAGGAAATAATTAACCAAACAAAACAAGACCAAAACGACAAACATACACAATATACAAGTCAAGATTTCAATTAAAAAGCAAAAAGAGTCTTCATGTAGTTTTAAACACACACTAACACAGTTAGGGAGAAAATGTACCTTGGGTCATCAGTCGTCAAAAATAACCCCGCACAGGCAAGTGAGCGTCACAAAGGGCTTGTGATGCGCTGATTTCACTCACGAGCGAGACCTTGCGTGGTTTCTCCTTTCGTCGGGTCGGGGAGCGTCGTTTCTTCTCTCCGTAGGAGAGCGATGCGTTGATCTGGTCAGCACTCTCGGGTCTAGGCAGGCCTTGCGTTGCTTTCACACGCCCAACAGTGCTTGCGTCGGAAATCCAGCCGCACGGTGATCCGAAAACTCTGCAGCGCGGGTTGTGATCTCACCAGACTCCGTCAGCGATGCTGCGTGTTGTTTCTCCAGCTCCGTGTGTCGATTCTTCTGTCGTGTTACAGGTGAGCGTCGATTTTCAGCCACGGAGCTGGCTGCGTGTCGATTTCCCAGCCGCAGATTGGAGTCACATCGATCTTTTCCCCGCACGGCTTTCTGTGCGTAGATTTCTTCCTCCTAGGCTGCCAACTTCTCCTTTCAGGGTCCCAGGAACTGGATGGGCACCACAGGGCAGAGTAGGAGTCTCTCCAGAGACTCCAGGTGCTGGCAGAGAGAAGTCTTTGCTGTCCCTGAGACTTCAAACAACAAAAGGCAAGCTCTAAATCAAGCCCTTGGAGATCTTCACAAGATGGAAGGCACACAAAGTCCAGTCTTTGCACTCTTACTCTGGCAGAAGCAGCAGCTGCAGGCAGGCAGGGCAGCTCTTCTTCCTCAGCCCTTCTCCAGGCAGAGGTTCCTCTTGGTTTTCAGAAGTGTTCTAAAGTCTGTGGTTTTGGGTGCCCTTCTTATACCCAATTTCTCCTTTGAAGTAGTCCTTCTTCAAAGTAAAGTCTCTCTTGAATGTGAATTCCTGCCCTGACCAGGCCCCAGACACTTACCATAGGGTTGGAGACTTCATTGTGTGAGGCAGGCACAGCCCTTTCAGGTGTGAGTTACCACTCCTCCCCTCCCTCCTAGCACAGATGGCTCATCAGGAAATGCAGACTACACCCCAGCTCCCTTTGTGTCACTGTCTAGTGTGAGGTGCAACCAGCCTAACTGTCAAACTGACCCAGACAGGGAATCCACAAACAGGCAGAGTCACAGAAATGGTATAAGCAAGAAAATGCTCACTTTCTAAAAGTGTCATTTTCAAACACACAATCTTAAAATCAACTTTACTAAAAGATGTATTTTTAAATTGTGAGCTCAGAGACCTCAAACTCCACATGTCCATCCTCTCCCAAAGGGAATCTACACTTTAATCAGATTTAAAGGTATCCCCCATGTTAACCTATGAGAGGGACAGGCCGCGCAACAGTGAAAAACAAATTTAGCAGTATTTCACTGTCAGGACATGTAAAACACATTATTACATGTCCTACCTTAACCCTACACTGCACCCTGCCCTTGGGGCTACCTAGGTCCTACCTTAGGGGTGTCTGACATGTAAGAAAAGGGAAGGTTTAGGCCTGGCAAGTGGATACACTTGCCAAGTCGAATTTACAGTTAAAACTGCACACACAGGCATTGCAGTCGCAGGTCTGAGACATGATTACAGAGCTACTTATGTGGGTGGCACAACCAGTGCTGCAGACACACTAGTAGCATTTGATTTACAGGCACTGGGCACCTCTAGTGCACTGTACTAGGGACTCTCTAATAAATCAATATGCCAATCATGGATAAGCCAATTACATACACATTTTGTAAAGGAGCACTTGCTACTTTAGCACTGGTTAGCAGTGGTAAAGTGCCCAGAGTAACAAAAACAGCAAAATCTGAGTCCAGCACACATCAACAACCTGGGAAACAGAGGCAAAAAGTTAAGGGAGACCACGCCAAGGATGAAAAGTCTAACATAAACTATGAAGAAGGGTAGTGTTTGGCACACAGGATAGTCCCTGATATGTGCAGTGCTGTGTCTGTAATGCACTTATCATACATCAAATTGATCATCTGCTATGTTATGATGGAGGATGAACATGGGAAGCAGGTCAAACTCTGACCCATATGAGTCATTATCCTTCAGTGGCAGGATATTACCAATGGGTTTAAATCGATAGGTGTAGATAATGTACATCTGTACTACATTTACTATCTGCCTTCTACCATAAGCTTTTCTGACCTGTTCATGCCTCTGCCTCATCAGAGTCCTGACTAATCCTGTATAATTGCCAAGTGAACCTATACTTCCTTGGCCTTTCCGCCATTAGCTACATAAAGCTCAAGAAAACATGTCTTTCATGCTCCATCAGTGTACTTACTATGCTATATCCAACTCCTTCCTGTTGTCACGGTGTCCTTTCCTCCGGATCTGCACGTCGCTGAACAAAAGGCCCACCTTCTGGTGTCACCCACTCAGAAAGCTATTATAGCACAGAGTTAGGATGAAGCCAGTTGGGGGAAGGGAATTAGGGTAGGGAACAGCAGGGAGAGAAATCTGAAAAGTAAAGGTTAGAACAAATATGAATTTACTCATTCATAGAAATGTAACTCATCAATAGACTCTTGTCTAAATGCGTCTCTGAGATATCAGATGAGACCTCTTTTGAAATGAGGGCAAAGCCCCTTCTTTGGTACATGGAACAAGAGTAAACTACAACCTCAGAATCAAGAGATGGCCAGAACTTTGAACTATGATTATACACAGAATATCAATCCTGTAACATCTATGTATTCACAACATAAACCTTTGATCATGACTTAGAAAATCTCAAAGAATTAAGGGGGTGATTCTAACCCTGGCGGTCGGTGTTAAAGCGGCGGCCAACCCGCCAACAGGCTGGCGGTAAAAAATATGGGATTCTGACCCTGGCGGGAACCGCCAACACAGACAGCCACCTTAACACTCCGACCGCCACGGCGGTACAAACAAACAGCGCGGCGGTCACCGCCAACAGACAGGCGGCAGACAATGTACCGCCCACACTATTCCAACTCACCAATCCGCCACCTTTTCCGGGGCGGGAGCACCACCGATAAAAACACGGCGGAAACAGACTACGGACGGGAAAACGCTCACCACTACGCACTCCAGGAGGAAGGAGGACAGCATGGAACCCGAATTAAACATCCTACCTGCTCACGTCTACCTTCTCATCTACCACGAGTACGAAGTCCGGCGCAGACGACAACTGTGAGTACTGCACCTCCGACACACGGGAGGGGGAGGACGAAAGGTTACGGGCACACACATATGCGACCGCCCCCCCCCCCCCCCAACTATGTACTCACCAATGCAGCGCACCAAGTCACAGTGACACCACCCAAACACCCCTGAAAAATGCTAGGACATAATCATATTTGGAATAAATATTTATGTACCAAAAAGCTCCAGAAAATTAGCGTACAACCATGAAAGATATCCACAACAAAACTAATGACACACACATCAGTGTATAACTGAAGTACCAAGTCCTGCACAACCTACGATTTCAGCATGTCCGTGGGCCAAAGTCTTGAGAAACAAGGGCAAAGCCCACACAGGAGTCCTTTGGAGAGAACACTGCAGGGGCATCAGATGTAAAAACTACAGGCACCTCAGGGGGAAGGGAAGGGGGGGGCACCACAGCCACATGAGTCCACGACGCCAGATCCACGAGGAGCCACCATGCCCACTGGACCATCCTGGGGAGTGCAAAGCCACAGTCTCTCAAGTCTCTGCAGTGGGTGGATTGCCCACTGGACCATCCTGGGGAGTGCAAAGCCACAGTCCATCAGGTGGATGACAGTCTCCACTGGTCAAGGAGGAGGCATGGTGGGCACAGTGAACCATAAACGGTGCTTGCGACGGCGGGGCCCAGCGGAGCGGTGCTTGAGAAGAAGGGCCCAGCGGAGCGGTGCTTGAGAAGAAGGGCCCAGCGGAGCGGTGCTTGAGAAGAAGGGCCCAGCGGAGCGGTGCTTGAGACGGCGGGGCCCAGCGGAGCGGTGCTTGAGAAGAAGGGCCCAGCGGAGCGGTGCTTGAGAAGAAGGGCCCAGCGGAGCGGTGCTTGAGACGGCGGGGCCCAGCGGAGCGGTGCTTGAGAAGAAGGGCCCAGCGGAGCGGTGCTTGAGACGGCGGGGCCCAGCGGAGCGGTGCTTGAGAAGAAGGGCCCAGCGGAGCGGTGCTTGAGACGGCGGTGCCCAGCGGAGCGGTGCTTGAGAGGAAGGGCCCAGCGGAGCGGTGCTTGAGAAGAAGGGCCCAGCGGAGCGGTGCTTGAGACGGCGGGGCCCAGCGGAGCGGTGCTTGAGACGGCGGGGCCCAGCGGAGCGGTGCTTGAGAAGAAGGGCCCAGCGGAGCGGTGCTTGAGACGGCGGGGCCCAGCGGAGCGGTGCTTGAGAAGAAGGGCCCAGCGGAGCGGTGCTTGAGAAGAAGGGCCCAGCGGAGCGGTGCTTGAGAAGAAGGGCCCAGCGGAGCGGTGCTTGAGACGGCGGGGCCCAGCGGAGCGGTGCTTGAGAAGAAGGGCCCAGCGGAGCGGTGCTTGAGAAGAAGGGCCCAGCGGAGCGGTGCTTGAGACGGCGGGGCCCAGCGGAGCGGTGCTTGAGAAGAAGGGCCCAGCGGAGCGGTGCTTGAGACGGCGGGGCCCAGCGGAGCGGTGCTTGAGAAGAAGGGCCCAGCGGAGCGGTGCTTGAGAAGAAGGGCCCAGCGGAGCGGTGCTTGAGACGGCGGGGCCCAGCGGAGCGGTGCTTGAGAAGAAGGGCCCAGCGGAGCGGTGCTTGAGAAGAAGGGCCCAGCGGAGCGGTGCTTGAGAGGAAGGGCCCAGCGGAGCGGTGCTTGAGAAGAAGGGCCCAGCGGAGCGGTGCTTGAGAAGAAGGGCCCAGCGGAGCGGTGCTTGAGACGGCGGGGCCCAGCGGAGCGGTGCTTGAGAAGAAGGGCCCAGCGGAGCGGTGCTTGAGACGGCGGGGCCCAGCGGAGCGGTGCTTGAGAAGAAGGGCCCAGCGGAGCGGTGCTTGAGAAGAAGGGCCCAGCGGAGCGGTGCTTGAGAAGAAGGGCCCAGCGGAGCGGTGCTTGAGAAGAAGGGCCCAGCGGAGCGGTGCTTGAGACGGCGGGGCCCAGCGGAGCGGTGCTTGAGAAGAAGGGCCCAGCGGAGCGGTGCTTGAGAAGAAGGGCCCAGCGGAGCGGTGCTTGAGACGGCGGGGCCCTGTTCAGCGGTGCTCTTCTCCACGGCGGGCCCTGTTCAGCGGTGCTCTTCTCCACGGCGGGGCCCTGTTCAGCGGTGCCTATCTCCACGGCGGGGCCCTGTTCAGCGGTGCCCTTCTGCACCGCGGGCCCTGTTCAGCGGTGCCTATCTCCACGGCGGGGCCCTGTTCAGCGGTGCTCTTCTGCACCGCGGGCCCTGTTCAGCGGTGCTCTTCTGCACCGCGGGCCCTGTTCAGCGGTGCCCTTCTGCACCGCGGGCCCTGTTCAGCGGTGCCCTTCTGCACCGCGGGCCCTGTTCAGCGGTGCCTATCTCCACGGCGGGGCCCTGTTCAGCGGTGCTCTTCTGCACCGCGGGCCCTGTTCAGCGGTGCTCTTCTGCACCGCGGGCCCTGTTCAGCGGTACTCTTCTGCACCGCGGGCCCTGTTCAGCGGTGCTCTTCTGCACCGCGGGCCATGTTCAGCGGTGCTCTTCTCCGCGGCGGGGCCCTGTTCAGCGGTGCCTATCTCCACGGCGGGGCCCTGTTCAGCGGTGCTCTTCTGCACCGCGGGCCCTGTTCAGCGGTGCTCTTCTCCACGGCGGGGCCCTGTTCAGCGGTGCTCTTCTGCACCGCGGGCCCTGTTCAGCGGTGCTCTTCTGCACCGCGGGCCCTGTTCAGCGGTGCTCTTCTGCACCGCGGGCCCTGTTCAGCGGTGCTCTTCTGCACCGCGGGCCCTGTTCAGCGGTGCTCTTCTCCACGGCGGGGCCCTGTTCAGCGGTGCCTATCTCCACGGCGGGGCCCTGTTCAGCGGTGCTCTTCTGCACCGCGGGCCCTGTTCAGCGGTGCTCTTCTCCACGGCGGGGCCCTGTTCAGCGGTGCTCTTCTGCACCGCGGGCCCTGTTCAGCGGTGCTCTTCTCCACGGCGGGGCCCTGTTCAGCAGTGCTCTTCTGCACCGCGGGCCCTGTTCAGCGGTGCTCATCCAGCAGGTCAAGGGAGCCAGACCTGGCCTCGACTCCCTGCTCAGTCGCCCTCGGACCGTGACGTTTCTGGACCCTTCGGGGACGGACTCCTGGCCTCCTTAGTGTCCTCCTTCCCAGCTGGGATGTGGCATGTGGGGTCCACCTTCTCCGCGCTCCTGCTGCCCTTCCGCTCCTTTGATGGGGCTCTCGGGCCCTTGCCTCCCCCAGATGGTGTGGGTGGTGAAGTGGCCGCACATTGCTCCTTGGGGGCAGCCCTGTCGGTCCTCGCACGGCGGTCCTTGGTTTTGCGGGTCCTCTTGCCGGGGGGGGGGCTGGACGTGTCCTTGCTGCTGATCGATGTGTCACTGCTGGCAAAGGGTGGGCTCCAGAACCCAGGCACAACAGTGACACCCGAAGCTGGGCTGGTGGTGGCTGCGGTGCTCTTGGGACTCTTTGAAGATGGATGGGGGAGGTCATCGGGGGGAAAGAGGTTAAGGTTAGCCAGGAAAAGTTTTTTAGGGCCAAGGTAAAGGGTAGGAGAAGTGGAGATGGAAGTGGAGGTAGAGGAGGTGGTTGTAGGAGAGTCAGGTGTGCTGTCATTGGGTGAAGGTGCTGGTGCTGTAGGCTGTCGTGAGGTGGATGGCTGTTGGGTGGGTGGCTGCCTGCGTTTGTGTGTCTTGGAAGAGGGGGTGACAGACACAGTGGGAGAGGACACAGGGGACGTGTACATGGCAGTGGGGGTGGTGACTGCACGAGTGTGGACTGTACTGGAGGGTGAGGTGGTGATGGAAGCACTGGCTGATGTTGGGGTGCATGCAGGTGTGAGTGTAGACGTCACAGGGAGGGAGGAGGGAGACGAGGAGGAGGGGGACATAGGGGTGGCAGTGGCTGTTGGCATGTCTGCATCTGGGTGTTGCTCGGTGAGTGTTTGCAGGATCTGTGGTGCTTGTGTTTGGATGAGCTGCTCTTGGGTGTTGAGGTGTGTGCAGGCTGGTCTGATGGTGTGGATGGGATAGGCTGAGGAACAGGAGACAGAGACAGGCTGGAGGCAGTCAGAAGAGGGAGGCTGGAAACAGGGACAATGGCTGCCGTCAGTGCTGAGGCCAGAGCAGTGAACGCTCGTTGATGGGCAGCCTGACCCGAATGAATGCCCTCCAGGTACGCATTGCTCTGTTGCACCTCCCTTTGCACACCCTGGATGGCATTCAAAAGGGTCGTCTGCCCAACAATGAGCGTCCTTACCAGGTCAATGAGCTCCGCACTGAGGGCAGCAGGGGCAACAGGGGCAGGGGCTGAGGTGCCTGGGGCGAAGGAGACGCGCGCCTTCCTGGGCGAACCAGCACGGAGCGAAGACTGAGGGGCTGCTGGGAGGGCGGGGCTGGTGCGCTGGGTGGCGGCTGTACCTGTAGAGGCGGGGGGCACGGATGTTGCCGCCACCCCTAGGGAGCTCCCATCCGAGGACGTGTCGCTTTCGCTGCTCTCACCAGCGGTCCCCGTCGTGGTGCTCCCCTCGCCCTCCGGATCACTGGTGCCCTCGGTGTCTGTTCCTGGGCCCACCGGGGCCTTGTGTCCTGCAGCTCCCTCGTGCTCCGATGCCATATCTCCTCCGCCTGATGATGCTAATGCACACATGCACAAGAAGATGAAGAGAAAGGGTGGGGGGAGAAAAAAGAAGACCAGGTTGAGTGCATGCAATGTCAACACCGTTGGCGGAGAGGACAGACACAGGTGCCTAATGCACTAAGCCGCGCATTCGTGGTACACTACTCAGTACTACTGACTAAGACAACAGGCCAAGAGACGTCAAACGCGCACATGGGAGATGCTGGACCTTCAATGGCTGTACTTGTCACCCTACCGAGGTGGGGGCCGGGGGCACAGGGCCATGCCTAAGGGAGAGGACTACACTACAGAAAGCGCCCTGGCCTAATGTCACCCACAGCCCTCCTCCCCCACCCAGACGCCTCCACTGCGCAGAAAGATAGGAGAATGTGCTGATACTCATCCTTGTGTCTGCTGTGATGTCTTAAAGCGCCCATCCAATTCAGGGTAGGCCACCGCCAGGATCCGGGACATCAGGGGGGTCATGGTGCGACTGGCACCCCTCCTAGGTTGGGAGGCCATCCCCAGCAGTGTTTCTGCGGTCTTCCTTGTTCCGCGGCGGATGTCCTCCCACCTCTTGCGGCAGTGGGTGCCCCGTCTGTTGTGGACCCCCAAGGTCCGGACTTCCTTGGCGATGGCACGCCAAATGTCGATCTTCTGATGGGCGCTGACCTATTAGACATGTACAGGGTGGAAAGGAGGAACTCATCAATGACCTGCATGTTAGATGTAATTGGCCCCCCCCCACCCACTTTGCCATATGGCACATGCTCTCATCTGTCGGGCGTTGCACTCCTCATTCGCCCCCCACCCCACCAACTTACATCCACCCCAATCCACACAGGCATAGCCCATTCCATTAGCACCCGGTGTACTCACTTGTTGGTCTGGAGGACCGTAGAGTAGCGCATACTGGGGGAGGACCCCATCCACGAGCTTGTCCAACTCTTCAGACGTGAAGGCAGGGGCCCTTTCCCCAGTCGCAGCAGCCATTGTATCTTCCAGACCGAGGTCACAGCAGCACTTGCAGTATAGGTCCTCTCCTGTGGATGATCAGGTCTCGAGTGATTAAGCAGATAGAAAATGGCGGTCACGTCCGCGGCGGTGCGTACCGCGGCGGTGCGTACCGCGACCGCCGGCGCACTTCGTTATTGGCTCCTGAAACCCATAGGCTTCAATGTTAACCAATGCGGCTTTGCGCCGCGGTCTGCGACCGCCTACCGCCACGGTGTGCCCCGCCAGCGCATTGACCTCACATCCCATTGTCCCACTTCACAGGTCAGGCAGCCGCCATTTCAAGGGCCCACATGGCTTAATTTTGACTGCGACACACAGGCCTAGGCCTTGCATTGCCACACATACACGCCTTTCAACCCATTGCCATTCTTTAACTGTGCAAGCTGTCTGTACGTACCTGTGTTTTGGCTGACTCTGTGCTCCATGTTGTCCTTCCTAGGCACCGTCCGCTGGGACTTGCGATGAGAAGGAGGAATCCTCGCGTGTACCGACCGCTGGTGGACCTGTCGACAATGGAAGAACGCCATATAATACTTCGATACAGACTTGACCGTGCCACTATCCATGAACTTTGTGCCCAGCTGGAGCCAGCCCTGATGTCCCCCATCCGCCAACCCACAGGGATTCCCCCTCTGGTGCAGGTTTTGTCAGTCCTCCATTTTTTGGCCAGTGGGTCATTCCAGACCACAGTGGCCATGTCATCTGGAATGTCTCAGCCTATGTTTTCTAAGATTTTGAGCAGAGTGTTGTCTGCCCTGATGAAACTCATGCGGAGCTACATCATTTTCCCCGAGGAGGGTGACTTGCCTACAGTGAAGGGTGATTTCTATGCCCTTGGACATATCCCCAACATCATTGGTGCCATTGATGGGACCCATGTGGCTTTGGTACCCCCAAAAGACGATGAGCAGGTGTACCGAAACAGAAAAAATTATCATTCGATGAATGTCCAGGTGGTCTGTTTGGCTGACGAGTACATCTCCCATGTAAATGCCAAGTTCCCAGGGTCAGTGCATGACGCGTATGTGATGCGAAATAGCAGCATCCCCTATGTGATGGAGCAGCTACAGAGACAACGTGTGTGGCTAATAGGTGACTCTGGTTACCCCAACCTGCCGTGGCTACTGACCCCAGTAAGGAATCCCCGGACAAGGGCAGAGGAACGCTACAATGAGGCCCATGGGCGTACTAGGAGGGTGATTGAGCGAACCTTTGGACTCCTGAAGGCCAGGTTTAGGTGCCTGCATATGACTGGTGGATCCCTAATGTACTCACCAAAGAAGGTGTGCCATATCATCGTGGCCTGCTGTATGCTTCACAACCTGGCTTTGCGACGCCAGGTGCCTTTCCTGCAGGAGGATGGTCCAGATGGTGGTGTTGTAGAAGCCGTGGAGCCTGTGGAGAGTGAAGAGGAGGAAGACTCAGAGGACGACACAGACAATAGGGATAGAGTGATACAACAGTATTTCCAGTGACACCCAGGTAAGAATCACCCACGCCATTTCCCAATTGCTTCTAGCCTCCTGCATCTGTACTTTCTGTAGTTCCCCACAGATGTTTTTCAGTAATTTTTGCCTTTCCCTTCCCTTCTCAGTGCTGTCTGACTCAGTACCTGACTTCTGCTTGGTTCGCCCATGAAATACAGCGTATTGACATTGGTATGTTGTCATGACTAATTGACAGAACAGAAATTGAACAGTAATATGTAATACATTTGTTAATAAGACAGCATGACTCAAAACAGATTATTGTGCAAAATGTGATTTATTTACAGTGCTAGATATCGGTACATGTGATTCTAAGGGTGATGGGTGGGGGTGGAGGAATATCCATGGCAGAGTCCAGTTCTCAGTCTCACAGGTGCATTGTTCTTTTGCCTGTGGAAGGATGGAGCATAGGCAGTTCATGGTTGGACAGGGTGGCAATGTGGGACAGTGGGAAGAGTTCAGGGGGTATGTCCTGCTGGCGGGGGTCTTGACATCCTACTCTGTCTTTTTCTTTGGTCTCAGGCTCCTCTTACGGGGTGGTTGTTCTTCAGCAGGAGGTGGGGTTCTGGGGGGCTGTCGAGGTGTTGGGACCTCCTGTCCACTAGCGCCGGCGGAGGTGGTAGGCTGTTCCTGGTCCGGCCTAGTGACAGGGGCCCTGTGTGGTGCACCATGGTCCCGCAACGCGTCCTCTATCCTGTGGAGGGCCAGGACGATGGTCCCCATTGCGGTCCCGATGATTCTCAGCTCCTCCCTGAACCCCATGTAGCGTTCTTCCTGCTGTGCCTGGATCTCAGTGAACCTGGCCAGTACCGTCGCCATCGTTTCTTGGGAGTGGTGGTAGGCTGCCATGATGGTGGTGAGGGCCTCTTGGAGAGTGGGTTCCCTGGGCCTCTCCTCCCCCCCCTGTCGCACAGCAGCCCTCCGAGCTGCCCGGTTTCCCCCGGCCTCTGTCCCCTGGCCGGTGTGCCCGCTCCCACTGCCCCCAGGTCCCTGTTGTTGTTGGGGTGTTGGGTTAGCCTGGGTGCCCTGTAGTGGCGGACACACCGCTGATTGAGCTGTCCTAGAGACAGAGGCATGGGCCCGCTGGGTGGGAGCTGTGCTGGTGTCGGCAGAGGGGGTCGGGTCTGGTGTGGCCTGTGGCTGCCTGAGGGGAACCGACTGCCCAGAGGTCCCCGATGGTCCGGGCTGGTCATCAGGTTCACTGTCGACAGAGCTGCTATCCTCAGTGTGGGCCTGTTCCGGTGGTGGGATGGACACTTCTGGACCCTCCTGGCTGGTGTGTTGTCGTTCGGGTCCTGCATGGGGTAAGAGAGTTTGGTTATTGTTTCTGTGTGTGCAATAGCGTGCGTGTTATGGGTGCCCTTGTTCCCCAGTGCAGGCATTCCCTTGAGGGAGGTGTTGTGAGGGTATTTAGTGGGGGGGAGGGGTTAGTGCAGTGGTCATGCATAGGTGATGGGTGCCCATGATTTGTGTTGGCATGCAGGAGTTGGTGTTGGGATGGGTGGGTTGTGCTGGTGAGACATTGTCAGGGAGGATATGTGCTGGGGGGTTGGGGGTGAGGGTGGGGGTGTGGGTTGGCATGCTGGTGGGGTGGGGGGGATATAGTAGTTGAGATGGGACTTACCAGAGTCCATTCCTCCGGCTACTCCTGCGAGGCCCTGAGGATGCAGGATGGTCAAGACCTCTTGCTCCCACGATGTAAATTCGGGAGGGGTGGGTGGGGGTCCGCCGCCACTCTTCTGGACCGCGATGTTGTGCCTGGAGACCATCGATCGGACCTTCCCCCGTAGGTCGTTCCATCTTTTGCGGATGTCCTCCCTATTCCTGGGATGCTGTCCCACCGTGTTGACCCTGTCCACGATCCGCTGCCATAGCTCCGCCTTCCTGGCTATACTGGTGTGCTGCACCTGCGAGCCGAAGAGCTGGGGTTCCACTCTTAGGATTTCCTCCACCATGACCCGGAGTTCTTGGTCCGAAAAGCGTGGGTGCCTTTGGGGTGCCATGGGGTGGTGTGGGTGAGGTGTGGGGTGGTGTATGTGATGATGAGTATGTTGGTGTGTGGTCCTTTGTGCTACTATGTGGTGTGTGTGATGGTGTAGTGTGCCTCAGTGTGTCTTGCTATGGATTGTCTGCTGTGTCTCTCTCTCCTTCTCTCAGTAATTATGGTCGCAGGGGTTTGTGGGTGATGTGGGTGTGTGTTTTATAGTTGGTTGATTGTGTGGGAGTGGTGTGTGTATGTGTATCAGGTGTGTGTATTTCAGATTGTCCAATGTGGCTGTGTTTTGGTGATGTGTGTGTATTCTGACCGCGGCGGTGTGTACCGCCAATAGAATACCGCGTTTGAATGACCGCCGTGTGGATTCGTGGGTCGTAATGGCATGGGCGTATTTCTGTTGGCGTGACGGTGGAGGTTTGGTCATCTCCAGTTTATCGCTGCCTGCCGATGTGGCGGGCTGCAGTGGAGGACGGATTTTTGGAGGTTTGGCCGTTGTGGGTCAGAATGACCGTGGCGGTTGACCGCGGCCGCGGCGGTGGTATGGCGGTCTTATGACCGGCGGTAAGGGCATTTTACCGCCGAGGTCAGAATCACCCCCTAAATGTGCTTTTCATATCTTAAGCTTTTCAAAGAACAATGAAAACTATGATTTGCTTATCTCCAGAAATACTTTCACATTCACAACAATAAATGCCAAAACGTTACTCATTGACCTTGAAGCGATTTACTCAATAATACCAGGAAGCACTTTTACTCAAGTAGCCTGAATCACTTAGATTGTTGTGCCAAGAACCTTGTACTCCTGTGAACTGAAGCGCTTTGATTGTCGTGCCAAGAGCGCTTTAAACCTGAGGACTGAAGCGCTTGAATTGCAATGCCAAGAGCGCTTTACATCTGTGAATTGGAACGCTTTGAATTGCTGTGTCCAAAAGCGCTTTAAATCTGTGAACTGAAACGCTTTGAATTGCTTGTGCAAAAGAGCGCTTTACATTTGTGAACGGAAACCCTTTGCATTGCTGTGTACAAAAGCGCTTTACATCTGTGAACAGAAATGCTTTGAATTGCTTGTGCAAAAGAGCGTTTTACATATGTGAACATAAACGCTTTGAATTGCTGTGCGCAAAAGCGCTTTACATCTGTGAACTGAAACGCTTTGAATTGCTTGTGCAAAAGAGCGCTTTACATCTGTGAACAGAAACGCTTTGAATTGTTGGGCACAAAAGCGCTTTACATCTGCAAACTGAAATGCTTTGAATTGCTTGTGCAAAAGAGCGCTGTACTCTAGAAACTGGAAAACGCCTTGCTCGTTATGCTAAGGGACGCTTTACCTTTTGGAAGTAATGACTTCCTCCAAACTTGGATTCAGCAAGGCCTTACCGCTACGAGTACGACCTACTAGTTTTTGAATGCACCATGGAAACAGGGATTCTTTGGTTAGACGACCCTTTGCCAATCAGGAACTCTGTTCTTCTCCAGGGGAACCCCCACAAGGTCTGGCTGCATCAAAGTCTTCAAAATAGTGAGCAACGTGCTTGGGTGTGGCTGGGCATTATATGCCTGCCACACCCCAAGATGGCTGCTGCCTCTAAAACATGGGAATTGTAGTCCCTTCATAGAATAACACTGATAAGTGCATCTTGTCTACCAATGTCCTGAACCTGCAGCTCTATGAGCTTTGCCACAGGGTAGATGACGCTGGTGGTCACCTTTGGAACAAGAAGGGATGACAAGTGGTGCGCATAAAGCGCCGCAGAGTCACGCAGCGGAATTTCGGGCGAGACCTGGACCGCGCCTGGCCTTATTCCTGACACCTGTTTGTGGATGCAAGTTGGGGGTGTCCAAGTATGACTTGGGAGGCCTATTCCTCAAACTGAGCGAGCATATCTACAGTTGAAACTAAAGAAGACATGATGGTGAATACATCCTAAGGTCTCTAAAGTAAAAAGTCATACAAATATCCTGTGGGACTCATTCACCAATACTTCTACTTTTGCTTTGAAAGTGAAGCTACAAATTGAGTTTGCACACTTTCAAACAAGTAAAAATGTTGGCGAATATGTCCCACAGGACATTTGTTTTACTTATTAAACTTACTCTGGTTCTCGTTGGTAATCAGGGTGGTCCTTGTTGAGCATACATAAGTTCCCTAACAAGCACTTCAAAATTCAGTCACACCTTTAACATTTTGCTGCACAGGGTACTCCGTGACAATGTGGCATATGTTCTGTCCACTAGTACCTGCAGTACTAAGATTTCCTGAAGTAGATGAACTAAAATTCTGTGACTACTTGCGTAACAAATCCGGCACCCATGGACGTTCGGTATCCATGCACAGCCACTGATAGGTTTACCCAATGACAGCTCCACCACAGTCAATTTCCCAGAACTTTACTTTAGTATGATACAACGTAAAGTAAGCAGGTAAACAGAGGCCTGGCTGAGATGGGCAGTGGGGACAGTAATAACGACTCTCCTGCCACTTTCCATTCTTAAAGCACACTTTACAGCTATGACCTGGATGATCCATTTTGGGTGTTTTAGGAATGCGATCAGCAAAGTGTCGCTCCTGCAGCCTTGCCACATCTTCAAGAACATATGAAGTGGAGGCTGCTGCTTCATTAGCAGCAGTGAGGCTTTCAAATACAGAAAACTGGAAGTCAAGGATAGACATGAATCTTCCTGTGGTTGTCTGACAATAAAGGATAAACCGTTTCTTGTCCCAAGTGTGAGTTTTACAACATGCATTGTATGGTTGAAGTACCTGGTCATTCTTGCCCACTGCACCAATGTACTTATTGTAATCAGGAATACAGGTGGGCTTGTGGACTTCGGCCATTTGACCCCAAACCTTGATGGGGGAAGTGCTCTCATCATAAATTGTGGTGAGCACATATACATCATGCCTATCCAAGAACTTGATTGCACGCAGTTTGTTAGAACACAACACAGTACTCTGGGATTTCTGGAGCTTCTTGCAAACAAGACCCTGTGGGAATACGTTGCGGTTACAACAAACTATACCGCAGGCCACAGTGCCAGCTTTGTAGAGCTCACTGAACAACTCTACCTTTGTATAGAAATTGTCCACATAAAGGTTGTAACCTTTGTGAAGGAGTGGCTGGACAACCTCCCATACAATCTTCTCTGTTTTTTTTATACATGTGGTTTCCCTGGGGACAATTGGGACCCCAAGTGAACTATATGTATAAAAAAATATTTGGAGGGTCAGCCTGTGCCAGGAGGGCCGACCCTCCATTTTTATTATTTTTTAAAATGTCTATTTATTTATATTTTTTTAACTTTTTTTTATTCCCTCTGGGGCATGATCGTCCCTCAGGGGAAAAAACCCTTCTTTATTTAAAAAATATTGCCCCTGGGGGGAGGGGATGACCCCCCCAAACAAGATCCTTGGTGCCAAGGGTGGTTTCCTGGCCATGGGTCTCAGCTGTGATCCATTGACAATAAACAGTGCCAGGAAGGCATCAATGGAAAGGGGAGAGTCTCCCCTTTCCATTGATGCCTCCCTGGCATCTGGGGAGGCTGTTTGTCCTTTTTTCCCTCACCAGAGTTGGGAGAGGATGCCTACCTTGTCCTCGATCCTCCAGTGGGGAAAAAGTGTGGTGTCGGTGCATCTTGCAGGGCACTGTCATAGATAGGTGGGAGTGGGGGTGAGGGGAGACAGCTCTTCCACATCTCCCAGGGGTATTAATTAAAAAATCCTTTGATGCACAGCACCAGAGGATTTTTTAAAGCCTTCCCTGGTGTCAGCTAGTGGTTGTGCCCCGCACCAGGGAGTGTGTGCGTGTGTCGGCCATTGGCCAACACACAGACTAATGGGGTTAAACAAGCAACGGCATCTAAAATGGAAGTCAGGTTTGCTGTTTTGGCATGGATTCTGTTCAAGAGAGGAGCCAGAAATTTAAATTACCCCCAACTTGGAATCAAAGCACTATTGCCACCATGCCAGCGAAACAAGAGATCTCTCGTGACTCTGCAATCCAGGCATCTATCCATTCATCCTTTTACCCTTTCATTCAACTGTTTAGAGCCACCATTTCACCTTTCTGTGCTGTTCTGTCATACATTCATTTTTCCAACCATCATTCAATCGTTTACCATTCCACCAATAATTGGGCTGTTCCATCCAACCATCCGTTCACACATCCATCATCTATGCATGCTTCCTTGCCATAATCCATCCACCCTTTGAAATAGTCATTCATTGCGCTGGACTTCCCCTGATTCCTTCTGTCTCTGTCTGGGGGGGCTATTGTCTTCTATGGTTGTGACTGATATTGTGGACACGGAGGGGAGCAAGCGCTTATAGCACCATCACCAAGGAAGAAAGAGTCGCCACTTTTGGCAGCTGCAGGGGACTTTAAGTCTCAGGATCCTCTCACACCTTCACACCTGCAGCCACTGAGCGCTACTTAAGTGTGCTGCAGTCCCGTTGGACGGGGGATGTGCTGTACTTTGCCTAATGCCTTCTGTCGCTGTGTGGGGGGCTAATGTCTTCTATGGTTGTTGCTGACATTGGGGTCACGGAGTGGAGTAAGAGCTTATACCGCCATCATCAAGGAAGACAGAGTTGTCACCTTAAGCAGCTGTAGGGGACTTCAAGTCCCAGAATCCTCTCCCACCTTCACACATGCAGCCACTGAGTGTTACTTAAGTGTGCCGCAGTCCCATTGGATGGGGGCTGTGCTGGACTTTGCCTGACGCCTTCTGTCCCTGTGTGGGGGCTATTGTCCTCTATGGTTGTGGCTGACGTGGTCACAGAAGGGAGGAAGCGTTTATAGCGCCACAATCAAGGGAGAAAAAGTCACCACTTTTGTCAGCTGTGGGGGACTCCAAGTCCCAGAATCCTCTCCTGCCTTCACACCTGCACGCTACATACACAGTCTACGCCTGTGCAAAGCCTGGGCCAAGGTAGAGCCTGTCCTGTGCTTGTCAGCGCCAGGAAGAGGCGGGGCTGGGTCACCCCTTTAGGTTTGCACTGACAGCCCTTGTTAGGGTCGAGCCTGCGTAGCATGCACTTGCGAGTCGTTGTAGTAATTAGAAAAGGGCTCGGAGCCCCGCCCGGGTCACATCAGTGTCTTTCATTGGTTTGTGGGCTTGCCTTTTAAAATCTGCTTGCTTTTATTAGTGGAAGGCATGCGTACGTCATGCCTTTTCCGATGGTTAGCCCTCCTCGAGCACAGCGACCAAGTACTGAAAACATAGGAGGCTCGCTGTTTTCCGTCCGGTTTGTGGACTACTTTTTCTCTTTTTTTCGCAGCACGATCTCGCTTGTTTAGCAGCCCGAGCGTGTTCGGTTTTTTTCCATTTAATGAGGTAAGAAAAGTCAGGTTGGAAGTTTACAACTGCTAATAGCTCTAACACGGAGAAATGCGAAACCCGTTGTATTGCAAATGTTTGTTTTTATCTGCTGCCTTTCGACGCAGTCCTCCTGAGGGAGCGAGGTGTGTGACTTGCATTTTTATTGACTTTGGGGCGCTTGGGCCCCTTTTAGTGGTGAGAATCCTTCAGCTGACTGCCTGCGCTGTCTAGGACGTTACAGAGGCTTTTTACTTTTTTAGGGGCTGTGCTCATTTTGCTGAGTCTTTAGGCCAAAGGAGGAAGGTGTTTTTGTTTGCCCAATATATTAATTGCTTTTTTTAATATGTGGGACGTTTTTATCTACTAAGCGGGGGCGGGAGCTCATCTTTCAGTCTATTTTTTTCACCTGCTAGAAACTTTGGGACACGGAAGAATAAAACAACCGAGCCCTGCACAAGGTTTCCTCAGAGTACCCCGCAGATATCCACTATAGAGGGATTCTGGTTTCCAAAGAGATCGAACTAGAAGAAAGAAAGCTATCTCTATGCCTTTGTCCTGCCTTTATAAGCCACCCCTAGCTCTCAGAGGGGCTCCGTCTCGCCCCCGCACTACCATAGTAGGGGGTGAGCGGGATATTGCGCAGGGTGGATCTCCCATTGTTGCTTCTCCACTGTTAAGAGGATCCATTGTAGAGGATGGTCCTAACGGGGATATTTTCCACGTTAGCCCCGAAATTACCCCAAGAATCAGGTGCAGGGAGTGAATTGTAGCACCCAATAAGAAAAACCCTGTGGCAAGTGTGGGAATTCAGATAGATCCTTCGGTACTTCTGCCACATCTCATTCAGATCCCTTTCTAGATTACTTTGCTAACTTGGAGCACTTCTCACTGGGGCATTCAATGATTTAAGTGTGTGTATAAGTAAAGCGGAGAATTTTACGAGCCATCTTGGGGAGTCCCTGAGGGACATTCATGTTATTTTGATCACCTCCAGTCCTCGCCGTCCTGGGGAGGTGGCTGGCGAACGGGAGGCTATGGCTGGTGTTCTGTGGGGTACCAGCCTCAACAAGCCTGACCCCCCCCTCTTCTAGATAGGGGGGCTAGGTTGGTACATCTACTGCCCAGATAGCCAATATCCCCTCACTTTTACCGCCCCATCTTCTCTTTTCCTGTTCAGTTACTGGACCTGGTGTTGTGGGACAAGCTCTCTCACTCTACCCTCGTATTTGCCCTATCTTCAGATGTAAAGGGGTGAGCCGGCTCCTCTTATTTCGCCAGTGGGAACTACACACAGTGAGGTCATCTTACACCTTCCCTCAGCGGCTGCCCCTTATGTACTTGTGCTGGGTAATGTCCCTCCTCTCAAGTAACCAGCCATGGAAAGTTCTCCACAGTTAAAAAATAAAGTGCTGCATTGGCTTTCTAAGAAGATTAAGCTTGACCATCTTTGTGCTAGGCAAATAATTATGGCCAGGAGAATAGGTTGGGTGGGGCATTCCCTTAAAACCCTTGCAGGTGACGGTGTTGTAATTAACTTTTCCAATAGTTGGCAGGCAGGTGACATTTTAGAACAACTTTCGTGCAGGCCTGCGCAGGATGGGAACATTCTCTTGCTCCCGTTGGGACATTTTTGTATACCCTTACTCTTACTTAGTGGGCGAACGCTTGACATGAAAGGGCTGCCTAGGCATAGGGCTCTGGGGTCCGGGCCTATAGTGTTTTCCCAACCGTCCAAGCTCCCAGCCTAACACTGGGCAATTGTTTTGAGCCTTTGGCAGATCTGGATGCACATGACTGACTTGGACTGAGTGATTCTTTACCCCACATCCCCCAGTGCTCATCCCATACTCCCCTACCGTCCCCTAATTGCTTAAGATTTCTGAGATGGAATGTCCCAGGGATCAGAAGGAAGCTGGTGGACAAAGAGTGCACAGATTTATTCTGATCTGCTGACATTGTCTGTCTACAAGAGACATGGTATATTGGAGACTCCCTTGCCCTAAATGGTTACACCTCATTCATTATACCTGACCTGGCATTAGTTCATGGGAGAGCCAAGGGGGGGCTAGCTACCTTTATCAAACTTAATTTGAAATGCAAAATGGAGAATGTTGTCATACCCTCAACCTCCATCTTGGGCATGCCTCTGACCTTTGGTAATCAACTGAGGGTTTTAGTTGTTAATGTTTACCATACATCCCAGGAGGAGCAAGCCATTGTGAGTGAGCTTGGCCAGCTACTGGGAGGAGCATGCCGTTGTGTGTGAGCTTGGCCAGCTCTTTAGTAACATCGTTACCAGCTCACCCTGGTTCACAGTGCTGCTTTTGATGGGAGACCTCAGCCTAGACCCTTGTCCTGATTGTTATCTGTATAAGATGGTGATCAGATGGTGATTTGGAAATGTGGGATCAGGTACACTTAAATGTAGCCCTTAAGTGACTGGTTCAACATTTTGTTTTTAGATCCTTCTCTTCTGAATCTTTTTAATCAGTGGGACATTAATAACAAGCTGCAGACACCTACCTTAAACGGGACTGACAGTAGTTCCATTATTGATTACATATATGCTTCCAGCTGTTTATTTGCATCCTTAATTCATTTTGAGGGACTCTAGCACCTGTCCTTAATTCATTTTGAGGTAGTCTAGCACCTGATGAGCGATCATAACCCCCTCTCGGCTTCTTTTAGTTGGTCTGCATCTGTGGCTGGGCCTGATGCCTTTTTCTTGGAACTGGTCCTTAGCATAGCTTAGGGGCGAAGGCTTGAGTGGGCCAATCTGGTTCCAGTCGAGTCTAACTCCTCTTAAGATGCCCAGAGGACTTTAGCATGTGTTTAGACATTGGGGCCTCTGATTCCCACATTTTGCTGGCTTTTTCTAATATTAAGTCGGTTGTTACTGCCCCCAATGCAGCTCATGCTGCATGGCCAATCGGAAGGTTTGATAAGGTATGTCCCAAGGTTCACAGGGTGTTGATGGCCACACTGCACAGACGGCCCCTGGACATGGAGGAAGTGAATATTGCCAGGATGGGCTATCGCAAGGCTGTGAAGCAGGAGCTTTGGGATATGTTTTTGGGGGCAAGTGCCCTGCGCAGTAGCACAGAGTTTTGGAGGGTTGTGAATCATACCTTCTTTTCCATCGAGCAAGTGAGTGTGCAATCACTAACCATTTCCCCTCAGACATGGTTAGACCATTGTGTCTGATGGTGGTGAAGACTCACTGTCTGTTGAATGGGTGTCACCCGATCTTTGTTTCCAGTGGGAGGAGGTTAGGAAAGCCTTTATGTCCTTCCTGGAAGGCAAGGCTCCAGGCTCAGATAGAATTCCGGGGGATTTATTTAAATCGGAAGTTGATCTTTGGGACTCTATTTTAACACAGCATTTTACTGCAGCTGCTAGTGGTGGAGGGGCTTCCATCCAGCTGGAAGCACTCCATTAGTGTCCTGATTTTCAAGAAAGGTAACACGGCAGACGCTGCCTGTTTTTCGTCATATATCATTGGTGGATAGTGAGGTCAAGGTGTTGGGAGGGTTTTGCTGGATTGCCTCTCCACCTGAGCTCAAGACAACAATGTACTTTCTTAAGTCCAGCATGGCTTTAGGGCAGGACGAGGCACCGTAGTTCAGACCCTGAATCATGACATGTTGGTCATGAAGTACACCAGGGTGAAGGGATGGGCGGTTCACTTGGCCTACATGGACCTAAGCTTGGTCCTCGATAGAGTAAATAGATTCAAGCTATGGGCTGCGCTTGGGGCTATGGGGGTTGAACCGGCCCTGCTTTCCTTTTGCATACTTTGCAAGAGGGCTTAGCTGCTCTGTTAAATATGGCCCGTATTGGGGAATGCACCCAGCCCCTGAAGCTGAAGAGGGGATTGTGGCAGGGATGCATTCTGGCCCCCTTCCTTTTTGCTCTTTATTTTAACAGCTTGGAGGTGGCTCTATTAGCTTCCAAAGTGGACGTACCAATTGCAGGTGGCTGTCATCCACCTGTTCTTATATATGCAGATAATGCTGTACTTTTATCATGCAAATATAAAGTGGTACACTGTTCCGAATGAGAGAAAAGAAAAGGAGCCCTGAAATTCAGGAGCAATGGTCCTCATACACCTTAGTTGGTGTCATGCTTCATCATCGGACAGCTCCTCGTCAGACCGGCGCTGCAATGTCTGACGGGCACCCCCTGAAGGGGGGCTCTTTGCCGGAGATCTTTTTATATATTCGATGATGCCGTGGGACCTAATATGGATCCGAGAAAGGACAAATCCACAAGAGAGAGAGAAAGATAAGGATAAAATTGGCTCAGATCCCTCACTCAATGATTTATTGCTTGCTATTGGGAAATGGTCAAGATTAAAAAAATGTAGGGAGTGGAAACAGAGGTAATGCTCGGACACTCACACAAAACATTTAAGAAAAGAGGGTGGTGGAAATAATCCACTCCTCATTAGTATACCTCTGTTTCCACTCCCTACATTTTTTTAATCTTGACCAAAAAGATCTCCGGCAAAGAGCCCCTCTTCGGGGGGTGCCCGTCAGACATTGCAGCGCCGGTCTGACGAGGAGCTGTCCGATGATGAAGCATGACACCAACTAAGGTGTGTGAGGACCATTGCTCCTGAATTTCAGGACTCCTTTTCTTTTCTCTCATTCGGAACAGTGTACCACTTTATATTTGCATATTATTGGGAGAACGTACACTGGACCGCCCAATTCTCCTTTTTCCCCCCCTTGTGTTTTGAAGTACTTTTATCATGTTCAGCATCTCCTTGATTATTTTACCACCTAAATGGATGGACTTGATCTCACCACCAATTATTCCAAATCCCATGTTTTGGTGGTGGGCCCACGGAATACTAGATATAAAAACTTCTCGATTAAGGGTTAGCTCATCTCAAGGGTGGACCACTTCTCGTATTTAGGGATGCTGTTAGACATCAAACTCTCTTGGCATCCCTTGTTAAAGAAAAGCACAGTCAGGTTTAAATCTGCTATTAATGGAGTTAGCGTCCTGGCTACTCATACTCATGTGGAGGCAACTTTAAGAGTTTTCAAAGCCAACTATGTCACAATGGCCTGTTATGGATGCAACATATGGGGCTTTGTGTCCTCTTCTCAGCTTCAGTTAGTCGAGAATTCCTTCTTGAAAGGCCTTCTTAGCATCCCCCAGAGTACACCCACTGAGATGCTCCATGAGGAAGTTAGTTTGGGGTACATCCCTGATCTGACTGCGCTACACACGTTACTCTGGCTGTTCGTTTGCCTGAAGGAGGACCTGTCTATTAACAGGCTAATTTTACTTGTCTGCTTGTCCCCTGATGGCATGTCCAATGTTCCGTGGCTTTCATATATTAAGGGTATTCTAACTTTGGGCCATCTCAAGCTTCCTGCAGTGCGAGGGTACGTGGTAAGGTGGGATATCTTAAGGTTAAAGAATGCCTTTTTTACCTGGGTGGCTGCGGAACTAGAGGCCAAGGCCTTCCATAAGTGTACTATGCACCATTTTGTCATGGTGAACACTGTTTCTGGAATGCAGCCCTATCTGACCCTTGAGATTTCCAACTTTCATCGTAGGTTGCTTACTTATTTTAGATTTGACCTGTTCCATCAACTCCTGTTGCCCAAGCGATCTTGGTTTAAAGTTGAGGACCTTCCAACATCCTTATGAAGGTGTTTCCCTCCCTGACACTTTCTACATCGTCATGACATGCCCAAGTTTCAACTATCTTCGGCACACTTTTATTTGCCAGCTCCTGTTGCGTGTGAATTTTAAACAAGCGAGGCTCACATTTATTTTTCTCCAGTTGTTAAAATCACCCACTGTTTGCTATTTCCTCAGTTGTTTTTTTATCTGGGGTGCCGCATGGGCAGTGCAGTCTAGTATATGCTTTTGGTGGGTTCCTGCTCTTATTTTTAGCTATATGCTGTGATTTAAATTTGTTCTTAGCTTGTTTTTATATAGTACTATTTGTTCTTATTCATTGTTTTGTACTTTAATGTGGATGTGACTCAGAGTGACTCTCGGTTTCTTGTCATGTATTTTGAATACTCTTATGATTTCATGGAAATAGAAGAAAGTCTATTTACTTACTTACCAATAAATACATCAAATCATCGTTTGAATCCTTTGCCCATCCATCTTTTCACACTCTTAACTTTCCATTCAATCTGCCATCCATTATTTTTTCAACTGTTTATCCACCTAGCCGTCTATCTTTTCAACTTCCATTCATCCATGTATCATTGACCCTCACTCCATTCCTACCTTTATTTGCACCCTTCCTCTCAACCTGCCTTCCTTCACTTTTCTATCTACCCTTCCTACTTTCTTCAACTTGCTTCACTATTTTATTCTAACAGTCCCCTTTCTCCGTTTTTAAAATGTATCGTGCTTGTCCGTTTTACTGAGACTGCTATTGCTTGCTTTACTGCGATAATTATACGTTTTTGTCGCAGCTTAGCAGACAGAAGACGCCCATAACTAACCCACCCCTGCTACACCTGCTACAGAGGGCGGTTCACGACGCCCCTGATTCTGTCCAATAGGCAGATGGCCATGGCTTTGAAGCCCACAGGCCCTCCAGCTCAACACCTGGACCAAAGAATTGCTTAAAGGGGCAGGGGTGGATGTGGACACCCTTCATGCTCTGCCGAAAGGGACGGTGGGGCTGTGGACATAAATATGTGGGTTACGTGGACACTAGCTTAAAAGCTATGGATAGCACGACTCCTGTAGACATCTCTGTAATTGTGGACCTGCAATTATTTGCAGGAGCCTTAGTTGGTGGCCTCAGCAGCTCAACGGCGTTCGCACCCGCAGGCTGTGCCACTGGTGGCCACGACAGGTATCCCCGACTTGCATAGTATGTTCTCCTAAGACCCTTCCCCTCACTGTACTGTCATTGTTGGTGCCTGATTCTCTCTGCTCGAGGGCAGGAAGTACTTCTTTTTCCATTTCTCTTTGCTGTGTCATTTCGTGCCACTATAGTATGTTGATCACATATAAGCATGCCTTATGTTAGGAATGTTCTCATTCAATTTGGTTGTCCATTTGCAACTGCAATTAACTGCGATTAATCTGTATGTTGGTAGTTATGCCACACAAGTGCTCAACATAAAACGGATTCCCCCCCCCCAAAAAAAACAGCATTAGCTTTGTGCTGGAATCCTTGTCATCTATAATATTTAAAATTATAGATGGGTAACGGTGAATAACGGGTATGTTTATTGATGGCTTCTAAGTGACTGTGCAAGGCAGAAGTTTGAGTTTTCGATGATGTCACTCAGAACCGTTAAGTGAAAAACATCCATGTTATTAATGTTTTGCCCATGTATAGTTTCATGTAATGCATGCCCCCCCAAATCACCTGTTCCTGCTTTTAATTGCTACACAAGGGCAGATGATTAAATGGGAGCTGCTCATAACATTGTTTCCCCTACGTGCCTTAAATTTCAAAGAAAATAACAGGCTTCTAGCCACCCATCTTCCGTGCCATCCCAATTACTCCGCTCCCGAACCTCTATCATCTGCTTTCCACCAAAGCACAGAAGCAGCTCCTCACTGACAGCCTCTCAGAGAGCCCCTCAGAGCAGTCTGGAATTCTTTTATGACGTACCACCAGTGAGTGACAACTTTGCTGAGTGGGCATTTTTCTCAGAAAAAAATACCAGCCATTTGTGTGTTTTGCCATACTGTGTTGTTAAGCGAAAAATAAAATTGTGTAAAATTCTCAGTATTATTTTATGCTATGGCTGCTATCTTTGTTTTTATAATCATTTAGATATCATTTAGACAATTTTCAAACACTTTTTGAGTTTTCACATGTTTGCTGTTTTAGGTTTAGATTTCAAGAGGGTGAAAATATCAGATATTACTGCTTTTTCCACTTTTTTATTGACAGTGTTATACAAGTACAGACCAGGCCGGTAAACAAAATTGACCAGAACAGATTTAGAAACTGGTTTTCATGCAAGTGACTCATAAAAGCACACACTGAGGCCCAATTTACTAAGTATTAGTTAAATTCCCCATTGGTGAAGACATAGGGCCTGATTCCGAGTTTGGGGTCCGTGGTCTGCCATTGCGGCAGCAGTGTTCCAACTGCCCTTGAGCTGGAGGTCAGACCACCATATTATGAGTATGGCGGGCATACTAACAAAAGGCCACCAGCGGTCTGCGGGCACCGCCAGGTAGCACAGACCACCGCAGTCACAAGGAAGCACAAACAGGCCAACGGAGCCTGTGTTGCCACCGGACTCATTACCAGGTTGTACACCACCAATGTGCCTATGGAGGGCCAACCACCATGTACAGGTTGGCAGAAACAAACAGTATAAAGGGAGACACTCACCTGCAGGCAGACTTACATGTCTGTTGCTGCCATGAAGCCCTTCACACACATCATGCCAATGATCCTGCACATTTTAAGACAATGAAATCCATGCCGCAGTGGATGGCAACAACCGTAGGTATACACACCACCCTGTATCCTTAACCTTAAAAACAGCATGTTGCTCCTGCTTACACTTCATAGTGGGGCCACACCACTGGCAGCAGCTACACGTCTCAACCCAAACACATGCACAAACATACATCAACACAGACAAACACAGAGTCACTATATGCCCCCTTTGGGCAGCACACTCATACTGCACCTCAACACTATACAAGTACACACAGCCACACAGCTCAGGGACAGTGAAGGCTACACAACATTGTTACACCACTGGCCAGGGACGATCCACAGATACAACATACATATGAGTTTGTGTAGTTGGGAAGTGCAAATGTATGTGATGGGTGTAGTGTGAGATGTGAGAAAAATTGCAGGGGTGCCTATTCTAATGATATATTTTTTTCTATTGTAGGCTTTGGCTACAGTGTGTTGTGTTGTAGATGCAAAGGATTGTGGTGTGTGAAGGGGTGTATTTTATAGAGTGCTTTGCAGGTGTGTCGAGTGTGGCAATGTGAGTCAGCTGTGTTGTTTTCAAATCCATCCAATGTGGTGCTCTGTATTACTGTGGTGACCGCAAACCACCATGGTTCAGACTGCCATGGCTGAACAGCCACTGTGACTTTTGACTTGTAATACGGTCAGTGGTTGGTCAACAGGCTTTCGGTGCTGGTTGTCAGACTGTCTAATTCCCTCCATCCACGGGACTGGCGGTCTTGTGTTTTTGGCTAACTTTTGGTGGTCTTCCCTGTGCAACTCATAATACAGTGTGCTCTATAACTGCCATCATGGTGGTCTTTTAGAAACCGCCACTATGGCGGTCTGGCGGTTTAAACGCCAAACTTGTAATGAGGCCCATAATGTCTACAGTTCTGCTTGTATATGTGCAAGAGATTTATGTTCCCTCTTTGTTAGACACTAGTCCTAGAACAAACAGATATGACAGATTTTGCTGTACCTCTTAACTTTTTGAGTGTCCCAGGAGGATGATATTCAGTGGTTTTGAAGAGTGTGTAGTGTGGAAGGTGACCATAGAGCACACCAGAGTCGAAGGAAGAGAAACTTTACATGAAGATTTATTGAGCAAACAGGAGCACATGCCGTTGGTCCTTTATAGAAGTATGGTGCCAACTGATAAATCAATACGGGTGGGACAGGAATCTCCCCTGGTTGGTGTAGAGTGATGATCTCCTATCCTGAGTACCCAACCATCAGTATTCTTGTTTTTGATTTTGGGGCTAGCCACACATTATTCTATTGTGTATGCAGAGGCTCGGCCTGTTCATTGACATAAGTGTGGTCCTGGTCCTGTCCTGTAACTTGGAGGGACACACCAAGTGTGCCCTCTTTTTACTGATAGTGGTCTACTGTCCCTGTCATGGGTTTTGCATGTAGAGCAATGACCGGAACATACCATGGTTTGTGAATCCATAGTTGTGACCAGACCTTTCTATCCTTGTCACTGGAGTGGAGGCCTACTGCCAAACGTGCGTAAATTTACGTTTCTATGCACTAACCCATATCCTAGCACTACTATCCAAAATGGCTTTTTGGCATGTTTGTGTGTATTGCCTGTGTGGTAGCTGTATTGTGTGTATGGTATGACAGAGTGCATACATTTATTTGCAGTTTGGAAGCCCCTCTCCGGTTACTGTGTACACGTTTAAGGTGAGGTTGAGTGTTTCAGACAGTGGAAATGTATTGCTGATGCTCCTGAAACTGAAGGTAGGAGACTTAGACACTGGAGTGGGGACAGAGAAGACAAAGCTACTTTAGAAATACAATTAGACCTTTAGCTGAAAGTTGGTGCAGATTAGTTTTCTCATAGCACTGCCATTTGGTAGGTGGTGGAGGTGAAGGTGGGACTGCAATCTCTGTTGTTAAGGTAGAAGAGAGCACTTTGGGTGAGGCCAGCCTTGCCTTTTGTCCCTTTGTTGGTCACTGTTCAGTATGGAAGTTGATAGTGAGATGCAGAAATCTCACAGTTATTTGTAGTTTTGTTGTGAGTTCTCCAGACTGAAAACTACCCTGATGTAAGGAGTATCACTCTAAACAAAAAGTGTGTTTTGAGAGTAGCATAGACACATGAAAGAAGAACAAACTCCAAACTGGTTCTGAAAGTGCAGACAGAAAATCCACAGCTCCTGATTGCTTTGACTGTATAAAGGTGGGTACTACTGCCCCAATTGTTCCAGTTCCATGTATCTTTGACCAAAAAAGGGAGTGATACTCCGAATACTTGAAGTACTGCAGTGCTACCGGATCTGGTGTGTGTATGGCTTCCAAATTTCAAGATGTAAGGATAAGAAATTCTCTAGATTTTCTAGAGGCACAGAAGACAGGCTTATAGACCACCCTGGCACAAAGAACTCAGTCAGTGTGCCAACCTGCATTAAAAACAGCAGTTGTACTATAACCCTTTCGCAATCCACTGAGCCCTATTTGAATGAGATGTGTATCACACCCAAGAACACTCACACACTAAGGGGGTCATTATGACCCTGGCGGATGGCGTTAATATGGAGGTAAGTACTGCCAACAGGCTGGCTGTACTTTTCTCCATATTAAGACATTGGTGGTTGGGCTAAAACCAAACCACCAATGTACCACACTGACCGTCGCAGGGGTCACTTGACCACCTGCGAGACTATGACCCCGCCTACCGCCATGGTTTTCATGGCAACCTTACCACCACGAAAACCATGGCGGTAGGCACTATCAGTGACAGGGAATCCCTTCCCTGTCACTGATAGGGGTCTTAAAGTGCCCCTCTCCCCAGGTTCCCCCCAACCTCCCTTCCTCTCCAGACCCCCCACTACATACACGCACCTTCAGTCATTCACGAACACACGCATACACACACTCATTCAAACATGCATACACGCTTGCGTACATCCATACAAGCACACACATACAACACGCAACACACACCCGCATACACGCACGCACAGGCATACACACACACCCCCCACACACACACACAACACCCCCAACCCTGTCGGAGCACCCGACTTACCTGTTGTCAAGGGGTCCTCCGGCAGGAGACGGGATGGAGCGCTGCTGCCAGCAGCGTCCGCCAGCCAAACACCACCAGACCGTATCATGAGTCATGATATGGTCTGCAGTGGTCTACTGGCGTGGCGCTGCTGCTGGCAGCAGCACCACCTTACCGCCATCTGCCGGCATGGCCACAGATGGATTTCCACCATCCTTCTGGCGGAAATCCGCTGTGGTCATAATAGGGCAGTCTGGCTGGTAGCCCCGGCAACGGTCTTTTGGCGGCCGTTGCCACAGCGGGAGGCAGTTTTTACCGCCGGGGTCGTAATGTGCCCCTAAGATTACAGTTGAGAGAATATTTTTTAAATCAAAGTCCTAGTCTAGTGCACATGACAAGAATTGTAATTACAGTGAAGACAAATAAAATGGCAGCTGCAACATTCACAAAAAGCTTAAATAGAAGGAACCACACTAACCTTTTAATTCTTTACCAGTCCTTCCCTCATTCTACTACTTACGAGCGCTAATCAAATTCTAGCACAGCAGAAAATAAAGCCTATTTTAAGTTTCTGAGATGGGACACTCCTGCATACCTGTTTGAACAATAGAGTTCTGTGTTCAGTGAAATAGCAAGGTCTGTTTTTCCTTTATTATCCAGACAGCTGCACTGATAAGTCAGCAAGTGAAGGCTAAGTGCCTCCCCTTCCAGTAGCCTTGAATTGGCATCGGAGATATGGTTCTGTATGGCCTGTACCAGTGCTGCCTGGTGTGAAGATTCCACTCTATCCTTCACTCTCTGTGCTTTACTTCTATAACAAAATATCAATATTAAAATCAAAAGAAACTGTTAGCGAAATCAATTAACACAATGTGGCCTGATGCTCTTTGTTACTTTCATTCTACAAGATTGTGTTCTTTAGACTAACAACAATAAATGAGACACATACTTGTCAACCTTCTAGAAACTCTTAGAAATCAATAGCAATATAATGTATAATTGAGCAGTCAGCACTGTGATGAAGTACTGCAAATATATTAATCTAAGCTTAATTATCACATTGCAGAACATAAAAGTATAAACTAAACTGGTTGCTAATACCATATATGCCACATAATTAAAGCAGAATATATGTCACAATATTCATCACAATGGGACATGACTTGAAGTCTTGTTTTAGTGGAAGAAGCTGGCTTGAAGCGCCTAGATGGCAATCTGGCTGCTGAGAGGGACAAGGAGCTTGCCAGTGTTTACAGAGAGGTGTACCTATCTTGGGAGTGCCATAATCAGCTTGACCCTGTTGGTGTGGGGGTACATCAGACAAGACTGTAGAGAGCAATCTGTGCTCACCAGGTAACATTGGTACCATCTTTTCATGCAAGGTTCCTGGCAGGAATCATGAACAGCAGCCATTGCTGCGCTGGGCAAGAACTGTACGTAAGACTGATTGTGCTGCAACAACCAAGAACCATGCTTGAGGCAGATTGTGCCGACATTGTAACCAAGAACTGTGTCAAAATTGAACTGTGCTGCTACAATAAAAGATTCCACCACTAAGGCCCTCATGCCACTTTGACACATGGCACTTGGAAACTGTTCTGATGAACCTCACTTTAGACCCAGAAATGGGTCCACAGGCTGTTGGAGACCATCGCTCGTTCAGAGTCAGCTACCATCTGTAAGAATGTCAGAAGTGGCCTCCACTGTTATTCTGCTGCATCCTAAATCTGAATTGTGGGCTGTACCTCTGTCCAGCTTGTCTTCTCCAAGAAACAGAAGTAAAAAGAGATGTGGGCTGTAGGTGCTTGCTGGCCGACTGGATGTCTTTACTGTGGTGAGACTGTGTTGAAAGGGGACATTCTGATGCACTAAGTCCTGTGTATGTGACTAAAGGGTAATCTGTACACCAGCCTTGATACATGCCTAAGAAAAAAACAAAATCCCAGGAAGAGACCTGCTGAGGATTATGAAACTGGTCCACACCTGGAAGAGGGACGATGTGGGGCAAGATCCAAGGCACAGTTGCCCAATCATGAGTGTGTTATATGTAACTGTTCCATGTAGTATTACATTTTTAAGTATGTAGAATAAAGTAGGTTATAAATGGGATCTCTGGTTGGCAGTCAGTTTGTACTCTGTCCAAGAAGGGACCCTAGTAGGAAGCTACACGCCTAGGATAACCCTTGCTCACCCTCTTGGTAGCTTGTCACAAGCAGTCAGGCTTATCTCAGTGGCAATGTGTCACATATTTGTACAAACACTCACAGTAACACAATGAAAACACCACAAAAGGACCCCACACCAATCTAGAAAAATAGGCAATATTTATCTAAATAAAACAAGGCCAAAACGACAAAAATCCAACGTACACAAGCAAAGATATGAATTTTTCAAGTAAAAAGAGTCTTGGGGCCTGATTATGAGTTCGGCGGATGGTTTACACAGTCCACCAAACTTCCGATGGGGAAGTTGCCGCCATAGTGGCTACCTCCCCGCCAGGCCCATTAAAAATTAAAAGTATCCCGCTAGGTCAGCGGGCCGAAACCTGAGTTTCCGCCTGCTGGCCTAGCGGGAAACAGCCTACAGCATTGTCTCCAACTCGTAATTGAGCTGGGGGCAATGCTGTAGGATGCAGGGTGCACCAACACCCTTGCAAAGTTCTCTGTCTGCAAAGCAGACAGTGATCATTGCAAGGGTGCTGGCCAAGGGGGCCCCTGCACTGCCCATGCCAAGTGCCCATGCCCACGGACAATTCGGACGCAGGGCTGTGATGAATCTGCGCTGAGCTGGTGATGCGTCAATTTTACTGGTGATGCGTTGATTTTTCAGCCGCGGTGCAGGTGCTGTGTCGATTTTTCTGCCTCTCTACTCCTGTGGATTTTCACTCTAGTTCTGCCAGCTGTTCCTTTCAGGGGCCCAGGGACTGGATATGGCACCCGTTGGCAGGGGATCTCCGCAATAGAGCCCAGGAGCTGGCAGACAAAGTCTTTGATGTCCCTGAGACTTCTTATCAGGACGCAAGCTGAGTCCAAGCCCTTGGAGAAACTTCAGAAGCAAGATACACAGTAAAGTCTGGTTCCTCTTTAGGGCACAAGCAGCAACTGCAGGGCAACCAAGCCCACTACCCCAATGGCCCCTCCTCCCACCCGTGCGTCCTTTTAGCATGGAGGGTTAAATATGGGGCTATGGGGATAGCACCATTTTTTAGATGGGAATGCCTACCATGCATCTCATTGACGCAAGGTAGGTGCACGCAACCAAAAAATGGTACAAACTCCTATATTTTGACATTCAAAATATAAATATGGAGTTAGGTTTGCGCTGAATTTGCGTTAAAAAAAAGACGCAAATTCGGTGCAACTGAAGTAGAAATATGGGCCTGACTCTATCAAAAGATGTATCTTCAAATTGTGAATACAGAGATCCCCAAACTCCAGATCTCTATCTGCTCTCAATGGGAAACTGCACTTATAAGATATCCTATAGTCCCTATGTTAACCTATGGAAGAGATAAGCTTTGCAATACTGAAAACTAATTTTGGCAGTATTTCCATATCATGACATGTAAAACATACCAGTACATGTCCTACCTCTTAACTTCACTGCACCCTCCCAATGGGGCTTCCAAGGGCCTACCTTAGGGATGACTTACATATAGTAAAAGGGAAGGTTTGGGACTGGAAAGTGGGTACACTTGCCAGGTTGAATTGGCAATGCAAGACTCCACACACAGACAACACAGTGGCAGGTCTGAGACATGTTTACAGGGCTACTCATGTGGGTGGCACAAACAGTGCTACAGGCCCACTAGTAACATTTGATTCACAGGCTCTGGGCACCTCTAGTGCACTTTACTAGGGCGACTTGCTAGTAAATCATATATGCCAATCATGGATAAACCAATCACTAATACAATTTAAACCAAGAGCATATTCACTTTAGCACTGGTTAGCAGTCCTAAAGCCAGCAAAAAATGGTCAGAAAAATAGGAGGAAGGAGGCAAAAAGTTTGGGGATCACCATGCAAAAAGGGTCAGGTCCAACAAAGTATTTTTCTTTTACTAGAAGAAATAATTGGTTGGAAAATCAGGTATTGCACTGCTAGGTGATTGTTGAGTTCTGAGCTTGTGAACCCCCACACTACCTCCCCGAGAAGCTTGTGACTGCTTGGCCATCGCTACCAATGACACTCAAGTGTTCAAGAGCTTGTTCTTCACCCACTTTTGAAGAGCCATCACAGGCAAACAGTGTTCTGCCAAAATATAATTCCAAAATATTGTGAAACCCAAATATTATGGTAGAAATATTGTAATGTCAGAAATATCATGGACAGACCATTAGGTAAGAGTGTTGTTTTATTTAGGAACTTAGGGGCATTTTTAGGAGCCCCTAGCGCCACCTTAGTGCCGCCATAGAGTTTTTTTTACGCTAAGGCGGTTCTAAATTGGCATTTTTTCCCTGCGCCATATTTACAAAGTGGTGCAATGCTTGCATTGGGCTACTTTGTAAACCATTGCGCCAAATTATGCCTGCGCCAGGCATAAAGTATGTAAGGGGAGCACTCCCCCATTAGTCGGGCCGAAATAATTGTGCAAGGAAATCTAAGAGGTTTTTTTTGTCAATTTTAACGTCTGCTGAGAGCAGGTGTTAAAAGGGGGCATACTATTATTTATAATGGGCTCCTATGTACTCTGCAGGAGTAGCCCCACATTTTTGGCACTACTCCTGCAGAATATATTAATAGCATCAAAAAATTATGTTATTGCACCCTACCCTACACCATGGTGCACCGTATTTTAAATACGGCGTTCACATGGTAGAGGGGCGTTAAGGGGCACAAGGAAAGTGGCGCTGTACTGGGTGCAGCGCCACTTTCCTTAAATCTGCCCCTTAATATCACTTTTTAGAATAGTTGCACATAGTTTTGTCTTTTATTTTTTTATTTATTATTATTTTTTTGTATCAACGTAAAACTTTTTAATATTAAGTGTGGGTGAAATAGTACATTGTTTATTAAATACTTTAAAATAAAATGGTAATCAAACTGTTATAATTGCAAATTAGGTTAAGTTTAACTGATTTGAATTATTTGTGTATTAAATTTGATTATGGAAAATCATTTTTAGTACTATTAAAATAATGTGAAATTTTTAAGTATTAATATTATTTTAATTTGTTTTGTGGGTGTTGGATTTTTGGGGTATGTTGTGAAGTATGTTAAAAATTTATAATTCTTTAAATTGTTTATTGGGTAATGTTTTATTTTTTATACATTCTTATTTGTTAATGCATTCATTTTAATTTGTAAATATGTTATATAATTTGTAGTGTTAATATATATATTTAAATATGTGTTAAAATTGCTTTATGTTATCATTGTTAATAGTAGCTATTTTTTATTTAGGTGGTTGGATTGACAAATGTACACTTTTCAATCTTCAGCTAATTCCCTACTATTACATACATTGGAGTATTTGAACCCTCCAAAGTTTAACACTTTCCGTACTGTTGGTTACAGTGAAGTGGGAATAGTAAATCTGAGCACTCCATAGTCCTACTGGTATTTACGTTGGAGTGGGATATTACATCTGATCCTTTCAAAGATCCATTCTTATGTTAATGTTACTTGCTATTGAGTGGGAATGGTACATTTGACCCTGATATGTATTTTTTAATGTGATTCTTTTGTTTTCAATTTTTAAAGATTTATTTTTGTTCTGTACTTTTAAAAGTTATTTTATTTGTAATCACCTTTTTTAGTTTTCGAAGTGATAATATTTAAAATACATTTTTAAAAATTAATAACAAATATTTTGTCTGTATATTTTTAATATTTGTATGTTTTTAATTCCTAATTCATATTCCTATTTTTATTTTTATATTGTTCCTATTATACTTTTTATGTATTTATTATGTTTATAATTTGTATATTTAATTTAAAGTATATCTTTGTATTTTATGTTTGCGAATTATACAATGTGTTATTTTATATTTTTAATTATAATTACTTATGAAAATGTATTTCTTAAAGTTAACATATTATATAATATTCTCATGAACTAACCTATTTTGTGATGATCTTTTGGTCTTCTGTATTTTTGTAGTCAATATCTTGTCCCTTACCCACAAAGTATAGGAATTCTATATCTTTGTTTTCAATATTTTTTTGGCAATAGTTTTCCATTTCAATAGTTTTGCTTCCAATATTTTGTCATGAAACCAAGGCAAACCATTCCACTGCTGAGGCCCAGTAGCCCCTGCTTGCCCCAGGCCCCTCAAACGGATTCTGACAAACACAAACAGGACCAAACATTCCAACTTTGTATGTACTGGACCATCAACAACAAACACAAGCTACTAGTGAGATGAGTGCCAGTGAAACACAATGCAGTGCAAGCAAACAGTTCTTGATTTGAGATGGTGGTTGCCGGTGGGCCCCATCAACACTTATTTTTCCTCTTAGACATTGACCGTGTCTTAGAGAGGGAAAAACAAACACAGGAGAAAGAAGGAGGAAGAGGAAGACGGACAAAAATGTCCAAAGGAAGAAAGCAGGAACTTGCAAGAGAGAGCGATGAAGGGACAGGGAGTGTCTGGTAGTGGATTAAAGAGGCCTGGGGTGGATTCCAGACTACGCAGCCTTGGGACTCGGTGTACTGACATATAAAAGCACCGGCCTCAAGTTTCTAAGCATAGCTTTGGACACCAGCACTCATTCTATTACAAATAAAGTCCTGTCAGCAAAGCATAATCAAATAACAGGCAGGTAAATAAGCAGACATGGAGCCAACACAGCAGTTCGTCTCTGCAGACATATTCTGTATCTGTTGCTGTGGACGTTATCTCAGGAGAGTAGCGGTGCAGGGGTTGACATGGCCATAGATGCCAAATCACTAAGGGGAGGGAGGTTCTAATTGTGTTTCTACTGAGATGAGTTTCATCAAACTGATAGTGTTCTCTTTGTGCCAGGCACTATTGCTTTTTACCAGGCCCAATTACTTTGAATAAGTGCATTTACAATTTGATGTGCGTATGTGAAGTGGAATGGCAATCTCTTCACTCTCTCCCACATGACCTTTTATAGTCCCCAAGCAAAAGCTGAAAACAGAAAAGTGAAATGTAGAAAAAAGTAGGTTTCACCCCACTACACTTCAGTCCATCCCACTTCAATCCAATCCACCCCACTTTAGTTCAATCCACCCCACTCTACCCCAATCTAGTCCACCCCATCCGAGTTCAATCCACTTCACCCAATCTAATCCACCCCACCACAGTTCAATCCACCCCACTCCAAGCCAATCCATCCATCCCATTCACTCCAATCCACCCACTCCAATTCAGTCCAATCCACCCCACTTCATTTCAGTCCATACCACTCCAGTCCAATCCACCAAATCCAATCCAATCCACACCACTCCAATCCAGTCCACTCTACTCCAGTCTAATCCACCCACTCCAGTCCAGTCTAATCCCCCACTATCCACCCCTCTCCAATCCAATCAGTCCACTCAATCCAATCTAATCCACTCCACACCACTCTATTTCACCCCACTCCAACCACCCTCTCCATTCCAATCCACCCCAATCCAATCAAATCCACCCCACCCAATCCAATCCACCCACCCCAGTCCTATCACTCCAATCCAGTCCACCCACTACAAACCAATCCTTCCACCCCAATCCAATCTAATCAATCCCAATCCAGACCACCCCACTCAAATCTACCCCACCCCAATCTGGTCCACCTCACCCCATATCAATCTACCCAACTCCAATCCAATCCACCCCATCCAGTCCACCCACTCAAATCCACCCCACTCCACTCAATCCACCTCACTATACCCCAGTCCAACCCATCCACTGTACTTCAATACAATCCACCTCACTACCTAAATCCACTCCAGACCACTCCAAACCACTCCATCCTATTCCACCCAACTCTAGGCCACTCCACTTTACGACACTGCACTCTACAACACACTCTGCCACTGAACCACTGAACTCTATACCCTTCTACTGAACTCTGTGGCACTCTACTCCCCCTACTCTACTCTACAATCTACTTTAACAAATCCACTCTACAACACTCTAGTCCCCCGCTCAACTTTACAACACTACACACCACTAGCTTTCAGCCATGCTGGATACCAGCCACTCTGGTGTAGAACATGTCAAACACATTGCCAGTACAGGCGGGATCTATTGACTTTGCTAATTTAGATGAGCAGTGCTACCATGTGGCAGACTGCCAGAAGTTCCGGTGTTGACAATTAAGTGCTAGTGCGCGCACCAGAAGCCACTGGCACAAATTAAGCACTGATGTTAGTGTAACAGTATATAATGGCTCAGGAGAGAAGTGCACTCTCAGAGCTTGTAGTCCTGTGATAGTGGTGCATCATGCAAGCCAACTTCAAAGAATGTCTCAGTACTGGGATAAAAAGTGCACAGTATGTAAATTACTATGGAGATACAACACGCGAGCCCTGTGAATGGCTCGGCATTGCAATGTCCTTGCATGGTGCATAAAAGATAGATTAACCAAATTACTCCCTGGTCTCCACCTCCGAGTTCAGTGAACTGATTTTGTCACGCATGCTGAAGCCATAAGGCCTAATTACGAGTTTGGTGGATGGTTTAGACCATCTGCCGGACTTTTGATGGGAAGGTTGCCACCATCGTTGCTACCTCCCCGCCGGGCCCATTAAGAGTTTCCCACTATGTCAGTGGATGGAAACCTGAGTTTCTGCCTGCTGGCCTAGCAGTAAACAGCCGACAGCATTGTCTCTGGCTCATAACTGAGCCAGCAGTAACGCTGTAGGATGCAGGGTGCACTAGCAACGTCGCAAAGTTCACTGTCTGCACAGCAGACAGTGAACATTGCTAAGGTGTTGGCCACGGGGGGCCCTGACCTGCACATGCCAAGTGCATGGGCAGTGCAGGGATCCCCCTGGGGCCCCCTGCACCCGTTCTCCGCCAGCTATTTCATGGCGGTGCTACTGCCATGAAATGGCTGATGGAGAACAAGATCGTCTTCCCCAGTGCTGCCCTGGCGGATTAGAACTGTCGCAACCGCCAGACCGCCGGGATCTCCAATCCTGGCGGAGCTGACGGTCCCACCTGCAGGCCAACTAAAATGGTCCTAATATGGTGCTCGGACCACCACATTGGCGGTGGTCCGACCGCCATCTGCGAGTCTGGTGGTTAAGTGATTCTTTTTGTACCGTTCCTGTCTATTAATGTGGCCATATTATCTGCTTGTGGGGTCAATTCGACACCCCATGTGCTGGTGACAACATAGGTATCTATCTTGTGTTCCTCTACACTAGAAATACCTTTGCCTGCTCCTCTTCTTCACAACCCATACCCTTTCCCATACCATCTCTCTCTCTTCAATCCCTTTCTGTAGTTTGTACTCCTTCCTCTTCATACAACCTTGCTTTTCTTTCTCAGCCCTTCCTCTGGCTCGTATTCCCTCTACTCATGCTCCTCTTTAACAACCCTCTCCTTTTCAACCACGCAGACCTCCCCTTCTGCTGAAACCCTTTCTTCCTTCTTTTCTATTCACTTTCCTCTACTTACCACCTACACATTTTGGCCCAGATGTATCAAGCGTTTTTGCATTTGCAAATGGTGCGAATGTCCGTTCACGAATGCAAAAATGCGTTTTACGATGTATGAAACGCATTCGCAGTGGGAAAATAAGAAATGAGAGACGAATTAGCGTGTCGCAAGCAGCGTATCGCAAATAGCGATATGATTTACTGAATCACTTTTAGCGAAACGCTAATTGCCATACAGAATAGCGATTTGCAGATAGTGATTTCCTAACTCGCTATTTGCGAGATGCAGATTGCGACACGCATAAACGGACTCGTAATGCGATGTAGCAAAAAAACACAATTTGCGATTATTCACAGAATGGCCGTTTGCACATGCAATTTACCACAAACTGAAAGCAGGTGGTAACCAGGTGCAACCTATATAAATAGGCCCAGAATGCCCCAGCTCCTCTTCCACAATGGCTGCACTCTACGTCATGGTGAGTAGAATGAGGATATTGGCAGGTCTGAGGAGAAAGAGGAGACAGGAGTGCATTTTCAGAGTGTGCATAACACTTTTTGACCAGACTGAGGAGGAAATTTATGATAAGTACAGGTTAAGCTCAGCCATGATACTTGACCTGATAGCTGAGCTTCAACCCATGCTGCAGCGCACAACACACAGGACCAATAGCATACCCACACATGTGCAGGTATTATGCTCCATGCACCAATTAGCATCAGGAAGCTATCAAGGGGTCATAGCAGCAGCTGGAGGGGTATCACAGAGTGCCCTTTCTAGATTTTTCAGCGCATTTCTGAATGCCATGCTGAACAGAATAAAACTGTGCATCAGATTCCCCAACACCCCACAGGCAGTACAACAAACCAAAGTTATTTTTTACCAGATAGCACACTTCAATGTGCTAGGTGCCATTGATGGGACACATGTAGCAATCTGTCCACCATCGGCCACCGAGTATGTGTATGGCAACCGTAAAAACCATCATTCCATGAACATACAGGTGATTAGCAATGCCTCCTACATCATTACCGATCTCGTGGCCAGATACCCAGGGAGCACACATGACTCCTACATCTTTTGCCACAGCGGGATACACACAAGACTGCTAGCTGGGGAGTTTGGGGAAGGATACCTACTAGGTGATTTCATGGTTCACAATAATGCATTGATGTAAGCATGTTGTCAGACAGCAAATGTACTCATTTTACTCTCTGTGCGTTCAGGAGACAGTGCCTACGCAGTGCGCACCTATATGCTAACGCCCTACCTGAGCCCTGCCACCCCAGCAGAGAGGAGGTACAATGCTGCACATAGGGTTACCCGCAATGTGGTGGAGCGCACTTTTGGGCTGCTGAAGAGCCGTTTCAGGTGCATATATAGGAGTGGAGGTGCACTACAGAACAGCCCTGAGACAACATGCAAAATTGTGGCCACATGTGCTATCCTGCACAACATAGCAACAACCAGGGGCATACCAGTGGAACTCACGGAACCAAACTCAGAATAGGATGATGATCCCTTACCACCCCTTCTACCAGCAGACAGGACCAGTGCAGCAGAAGGCAGGCAAAGACATGCTGACATCATGCGCAACCATTTTTGATGTAAGTAATGACAAATCCACTTCCATAATATGTATTTCAGTAGTTAGCATATTTATTACCTTGACTTCAGGTAAACAATCTGTCAGTAGGACATAGCTATTCACAATGGGCAGATGTGATCTATTAACAGTGTCACACTATTAGCATCATAGCATGACTTTATTACACATGTTGAGGTGTTCCCCAGTAGCCCTCCACATCACTTCTTACGTCCACGCACTCCACTTGAGTGCTCAGTGCCCTCGCAGGCACCTCTAGTAGCAGGTTCACCAGCAGTACTGTGTTTGACACTGCGACACCTCGGATCAATCACAGGGACTGTCAGACTGCTGAGGCTAGAGGACTCCTCACTGACACCAACACCCAGTTCGCTGGTTGTGGCACTGCGTGCTGTTTGCATGGCATCCACTACGTTGGTAATTTGCACCAGTCCCTGTGCAATGTCCCGACTGCAATGTACCATCTCCACCTGTGTGGCAAAGGCACGCCGTGATATCTGGGCTGTTGAACTTGCAAGCCGATTGACTGATCTACAGAAGCTGTCAAACGTAGCCAAATATTGGTGATGGCGCCTGCGCTGACTGACGCGTTCCTGCCATATCTCTGTGCATAGTTCCCCAATGGCCTGTGTCAACTCCTTGGTGTTTTCAGCAACTCTTTGCTGTCCCTCAATCAGGGTCTCCAAGTGCTTGTTTTGTAACCCTACATTGCTATTGTGAGACACAAACTGTCTGTGCAGTGACTTCAAATGTTTGCATTGCAGGCGCTGCACCTTCAGCATGGAAGCTTCCAGGCCGCCAAAGATTGATGGGCCCACTCCTCCTTCTGTGCCATGTCTGCCTACATCGTGGCGCCTCCTGAGGGGAGTTGACTGACGCTGGCGCTGGTGCAGGGACTGCTGTCTTCCTGTGGGACTCGGCTCTGGTGGGGGCGTGGGTTCATGTTCAGGTATCTCATCTGAGTCCAGGTTGTACTCTGGCAGTGGTAACACCCTTGCCCTGTGTCTAGTCGGAACAATACTGTAGGACTGACTTGTATTTGAGTCTGACTGTGGCTGTGTTTCTGCTTCCCCCACTTTTTCTGATCCTGCAGCAGCAGGGACAGTTTCATCTGCAAGGATAATGTGCAGCACGTCAGTTCTAGCATTTGTCACAGATTTCCATAGTGTTGCTTTAAATGTACAATTAAATTGTGTCACCCTGAGTCATTTGTGGTGTTTCTCTATGTGGCTGACTACTATCTTCCTATTTATGTTGTGTATTCACCTTAGGGTTGTGTACTACCACTCCCACAAGGCACTGTTGTGTTGTATGTAAGATGTGACATGGACTACTTTTCATTTTGCATCAAGCTATGTTCTATTTCCTAAGGGGTATGTGTACATGCACAAGTGAGGATACACATAATCACTGGCCTTACCTTTGCTGGTGCTGGGTGTCCCTGAGGTGTCAATGTCAGTTACACCACTGACAGCTATTGGCAACAATGTGGACTCCACCAGGTCTTCCATAGGGGAGGGCGGTGTGTGGGTGGATGGTCCGCCTCCGGTGCTCATTGCCTCCCTAAGCCTGCTGGCCAACCTCTCCTTGGCACAGGACCACAAGTCGTACCATAGCTTGCGGATCTCCTCCACAGAGCGCTGCGCAACACCCACTGTACATATTTTAGTCGGTATGTCAGACCAGAGTTTCCGCTTCTCACTCTCAGGTACTTGGAGTGAGGTCTTTCCAAAGAGTCTATCATGCTTCCCAACAACCTCCTCAATGAGCACCTCCAATTCTTTCTCAATGAATTTCAGCTTCCTCTTCCTGTCTCCCTTCTCCTTCTCATTGCCAGCATTGGCCATGTTGCAGTTTGATCCTGGTTTCCTCACAGTGCTGACTCCCTGGTGCTGGGCTGTGTCTCTCTCACTGGCCCTGTGGGCGTGGCTCCGGGAAACAGCATGGGCTGACACACTTCCTGGTTGTGATGTCATCAGGCTGTTACGGTTTGCCATTTTTGCTATTTGCGATTTTCAGTTACCGAATCGCAAATTATTTTGTGATTCGGTATTTGCATCTCGCAAATAGCGTTTACAAATTTTAAGAAATCACTATTTGCGATTTTCAGATTTGATACATCGCGTTTTGCATTTCTAGAATTGCGATTTCTTAAAAATCTGAATTTGGAAATCGCTACCTGGATTCTTGATACATCTGGCCCTTTGCTCTTCCTCATCCTCATTTCACCACTTCCTTGTACTTCCTTTCGAAAGTATCTTAGGGCCAGATGTATCAAAGGATTTTACCCATTCTGTGTCTATAGGAAAAAGCTTTAGTACATATGGCCCTTAGTCTCAAGTTGTCAACCTTCTCTCTAAAATCACACTCTGCCTTTTGCATCCTCTTTTACTCCCCCCCTCCTTCTTACAAACACTCTTACCTTTTTTCACCTAGCCTCAAACATCTTTATTGGTGACCTCTTACCTACTCCCTCCCTAAAGCACCCACTTACAATTTCAGTAGAAGTCTCCTTTCATTCGCTCTCTCTCAATCTCGCTCCCTCCTTTCCCAACCCATCCTCTTATTCATCTTTCTCTCACATACCCTCCTAACATTTCCTTATTTTATTATGGATATTTATACAGGGTAGCCTACCTGAGAGAATAGTGAAACACTGTATATCAGAACTACCTATGTAAATCACCTTCTTATGTCCTGTTATAATCCCTCCTCATCATCCTGTTGTCTCTTTCAGCCATCCTGTATCTTTCCCATCTCCTATTTCTTTAACTCTCTCTCACTTCCGCCCTAGGTTGTCTGCCCACAGGGAAGGGGGTTGTCTGTGTGTGTGGATGTGTGGATGTATGTGTGTGTGTGTCTTTTTAAACTGTTGAGAGCCACCGGTGAGGGAGGTGATCCCACTAAAGCCTAGTTGTGGCATTTTGCTTGTGTGAGGGCCTGAGGGTGAAGATAAACCCAAAGGGAGTAACCCCCTCTAAATTAATGTGAGTTGAGAGATATGGTGTAGTGACTGCTACAGCACAAATCGGAGTAACCCAAGCGCCAGAGTACGAATGCCAAGCTGGAACTTTTAGCTCCATTCCTAACATCCCACAACAGTGTACAAGTTAACTCATTCACTCACTAAAAAGGGAGGAATGGAGCACGTAAAGGATAGACAAAGGATAGACAACAAGGCAGGCAACATCGTTCATCAATTTGGATAGAAACCCCACATTATGAAATAGATGGCCTCTTGCCTTTCTCCATCCATGCTTTAAGGAATGCTTGGCACCTTTGACTTTGATTGGAAATGCATATCGGGCAACAGTCAGCTGTCTTGTACCACCCTGGGGCTTCTTGTCTGCAACCTTTTTACTATGTGTGCAGCCAATTCTTTCAATCACACACTCACCACTGTTTCCATCGACATCATACTAATCCACATCCCACAGCAACTACAACAGCCTGATACCCATTTGACCAATGAGCATATTCGAATAACAAAGCTATGACATTAGTTTTCAAATCTTTACGGTGCTTTTGCCCCATCCTTTTGGAATCAGAAGGACTGATCTTAATACAGTCAGCCACAGACACTTCGATTTTATATCTCAGCCTTCCTAGAATCATAATGTCTCCCTATGACACTTAGATTATTTGGCACAACACTGTGCAACATGTCATCACCATTGCCAGCTTTGTGCTGTTCCCTTCTCTTCCAGATTTCTAGTTGTTCAGGCTGGTTGTAGCCAATCTCCAACTAACTAAACTAAGGGGGTCATTCCGACCCTGGCAGTAAAAACCGCCAGGGCCGGGGTCCGCGGGAGCACCGCCAACAGGCTGGCGGTGCTCCTTTGGGCATTCTGCCGCGGCCAGAAACGGAAAGTCGGCGGTGTACCGCCGACTTTCCGCTGCCCAGGGGAATCCTCCATGGCGGCGCAGCTTGCTGCGCCGCCATGGGGATTCTGACCCCCATACTGCCATCCTGTTCGGTGTCGTGGGGCCCCTGGGGGCCCCTGCAGTGCCCATGCCAGTGGCATGGGCACTGCAGGGGCCCCCGTAAGAGGGCCCCACTTTGAATTTCAGTGTCTGCTTAGCAGACACTGAAATTCGCGACGGGTGCTACTGCACCCGTCGCACCCCTTCCACTCCGCCGGCTCCATTCGGAGCCGGCTTCATCGTGGAAGGGTGTTTCCCACTGGGCTGGCGGGCGGCCTTTTGGCGGTCGCCCGCCAGCCCAGTGGGAAACCCAGAATGACCGCCGCGGTCTTTTGACCGCGGTACGGTCTTCTGGCGGTTCCCGCTTGGCGGGCGGCGGTTCCCCTTAGGTTTGTGAAGTGTTGTGAATTACACTCACAGCCGTACACAAACAACCTCTTTTAGAAATACCCTGTTTATATGAGCAAATTGAATTGTTTCTAGTTGCCCTCTCACCCTGGCCTTTTTTGGGAGTGATAAAGGGAGGCTTTTAAAGGTTAAATACCATTTGTCTGACAAATCTGACATTCAATCTGGTATTAATTAATGTGTACTCTATTGCCATTGACTAAATGCCTTGAAAAATCCCCACTAACAAAAACATCTGAGCCTTTGGTGTTTGGATTTGTCTCAGTGTTAATGTCCGCCCACTTGCCATAGTAACCAAGTATCATAACACATGAAGCTGAAATACATTGGTGCTATTAAAATGATCCCTATCTTCTGCCAAGGTCTTTTTGAACATTCATTAGAAGTCAAGAGGCAAGCATGCACCTTACTTGTTTTGTCTGCATTTGCAATCCTGTGCCACTGACTCACAAAGATCTTCATTTACTGAGCATTTTGATTCGGACCCTCTTAGCTTGCATAAAGCAAATGCTATGGTACGCTCACTTTGCACACCAATTTGCCCCAGGATGGCACCAAGACCAGTTTGAAAAACATGGACCACCACTACTGATCTTAATGATTCATTACAATATTTCAAAGATGAAGCAACCTGTAGTTCACTTTTAAGTAACTTCATGCTATTGTTACAACTCAAGTCCCACATAAGTGCTGCACCCTTCAAAACATTCTGTATATTTTATGATAAACTTTAAATGAAGTACGCATATCCCTCATAAGCATGATAACTCTTCTTTGGTAGATAGTGTTGGTGAGTTCTTTAAAGAAGATAACAATGATGGTGTAGGGTGGGCACCATCATCTCCAATAACATGACCCAAGTATCATACAATAGTGTTTATGAGTTTGCAATTTTCTATTTTTGTGAAGTCAAGCTACAGTCTTATTTTTATTTTGAAAACTTGCAAAGTACAGTAATATGCTATTACATCGATGAACTAAAAATCAACACAACCACCTGGAAGGTACTCACACCCCCTATTCCAAAAAATAGTACGCTCATGACTTTATGGAAGACCGCTGATGCTGGACCTAATCCAAAAATCATTCAACAAAACTGGAGTGCTCCTTCTGGAGCAATGACAGCTGTATACCCTCTGGAATCCTTTTGCACCTTGAACTGATGGTGCTCAGAACAGAAATCTGGTGTTTTAAAAAATTGTGGAAATTCAAAATCAGCCCTTGGATCAAAGGTAGCATCTAACAGTCAACCACAATCTATCTCTTTAATTGTCAGAGATCTGTGAACAGTCTTATTTAGGAAGTTTTATTTTTGGCCCTATAACTCCTGCAGCCTCCATCGCTTCAACAATGTCTTTCACCCTTTCCCTCACAGACAAAGGTGCATTATTTTTCCATGCATACTTAACACATACTGGCCCTCATTACGAGCCTGGCGGTCTGTGACCGCCAGGCTCGCGGTTGGCGGGAGCACCGCCGACAGCCTGGCGGTGCCCCTTAGGGCATTCTGACCGCGGCGCTTTGGCCGCGGTCAGTGCAGGAAAACCGGCGGTCTCCCGCCGGTTTTCCGCTGCCCGTCAGAATCCTCCAAGGCGGCGCAGCATGCTGCGCCGCCTTGGGGATTCTGACACCCCCTACCGCCATCCTGTTCCTGGCGGTTCGCCCGCCAGGAACAGGATGGCGGTAGGGGGTGTCGCGGGGCCCCTGGGGGCCCCTGCAGTGCCCATGCCAATGGCATGGGCACTGCAGGGGCCCCCGTAAGAGGGCCCCGCTTGTATTTCACTGTCTGCATAGCAGACAGTGAAATACGCGACGGGTGCAGTAGCACCCGTCGCACCTTCCCACTCCGCCGGCTCGATTCCGAGCCGGCGTCCTCGTGGGAAGGTTGTTTCCCGCTGGGCTGGCGGGCGGCCTTAAGGCGGCCGCCCGCCTGCCCAGCGGGAAACTCAGAATGCCGGCCGCGGTCTTCAGACCGCGGTGCGGTATTCCTGCGGCGCAACTTTGACGGGCGGCCTCCGCCGCCCGTCAAAGTTGTAATGAGGGCCACTGTGTCTTTCATAGGTTTGCATATGTAACTTCTGTTGTTCTTACGAGCCTAGGACCTTGGTACCTTAGTCAACTATGTACATTTTAGCATTCATCTCCCTTCCTTCGAATTAAAATGTTGCATTGGAAAATCCTTATAAATTTGTGTCTACCAGAGGGATTATAAACCAGCACCTCAACTCTTTTTTTGTGCAAGTTCCTCATATGTTTGTTTTGATACAGTGGTGATCATTGAACCTGATTCAACAAGCACACGTGCATTTGAAATGTTTGTTACATCGTTGCTGACACTTTCCACATACTTTTTCTGGTTTTGCCACCATGAATACAAGATCTTCCACATACTTTTGACTTTTTTCTCTTTGTACCACATTTTCTGCAGTTGCAATGTGACTGAACAATCCCCATCAGTCGTTAACTGACTTTTTTACTTTCACTCCTTGTTTTATTAGATATTTTATCCTTGCTTTGCAAACACGTTTCAACTGTCCTATCAGTAATTCAGATCTCTTTTTTTTATTTTGGTGCCTTAAGCAGAGGGTTCAACACCTTCCATCAAAGAAATAACTATAACTAAAGTTGGATGGCGATAACACAATAAGTGCTTTTGCACTTGTGGTATACATAAATATCTGCTCAAAAATTAATTAGTCACTGTCTTTTAAGATGCATGTAGTTGTTAGTATTCTCAGGGATGCAGCATACGCTTCTATTACCCCTGGAGTTTGGTATATGTAATAAAACTTCGTGCCTCTCTATTATAATGCTTAGAGATGTGTCAAAATACAACAATTTTCTTCTCTCTGCCTCTTTAGAGACATTTCATTCCTATTCATCCTCCTCTTTTTTCCAGGCAATTGTATAATAGTCCCTGTCTTTTTTAGCACCCCACTCTCTTCCATCAAGCCAACAAGATGCATTTCGCAACTGTGTATCAATTGTGGCCATTTCCCATTGTGAGCTCCAGCACCATCTAGAAATGTTGCAGGCATTACTACTTCATTCATCAATCCAGCCGTGTCTGTTTGTGAGCTTGTTATCTGAGAGGTAGAGCTCCTTATACAAGAATATAAACATGAGCAACTACAAGCCATACTATAGGCCAACTCTTCAGACTGATAGTATTCCTCAAATGGCTGAGGAGGTGTTGCCGCACTAGTGGCTGTGTAGTTCAGGGACCCTCCCGTTGGAAGCAGCTGATTGCGCTCCACAAGCATTTTTTCAATGTGCTTCACTGTCTTGTCTGCAAAGACATTTTTAGGCAACAACACTGAGTTGACTGAAAAGAATAATCGCAACCTTCTTGAACACATCCAGAGTTTTAGAGCAAAAATGATGTAAAGGAGGAAGCCAGCAAATTCCTTCTTTGACCAGGCAAAGATTTTACCCAGCTGTCGGGCTTGCCCGAATGCAGGTCCGGGACATTGCGGCTCCTTTAAGGGGTGAAGCGCCTAGCCTTTAGGCGTATGCTGTAGATTGCAGGAAGCCGCTTGTTGTTCGTTGGCTGCTCCCGTTCCGAGGCTTCCTGCTGGTACCTACCTGCTGTCTTGCATCTTACTAAAAGAATACAAAGTTCAGCAAGCTTATAACCTCACGTTAAGGTGGCTGCCACATATTTTGGCACTATTAACAGTTTGAGCTCAACGAATTGTGAAAGATTAATGAACTGCATAGAGCCTGAATCATGTAAAGCAGTATATGTTTATTTTTTGATTTACTGAAGGCATGAGGGACTGCATTGTATCTACAGATATGTAGATGTATTTTCTTCTTATGAATATTTATTTGCTTTGGTATCTGCAAGTTCCTTAAAGAACTTATGGACACAGAATACACAACATTATAGGTACGCTACTTTTGAGAAATTTTTTAGACATTACTATGGGGGTCATTACAACATTGGCGGTATAAGGCGCTTACCGCCGTGCAGAAGACCGCCAATACACCGCGGCGGCGGCGGCATTCCGCCACAGCTATTATGACAAACATCTTGGAATCCGCCGAAATTCAGACACCCACACAACACCGCCACACCAAAGGTCAGTGATAAAGTGGTGGAAACAAATCCTCCACCTCCACGGCAACAGAAACACGCCCATGCTATTATGACCCACGAATCCACGCGGTGGTCTTTCAACCGCGGTATTCCATTGGCGGTACACACCGCCGCGCTCAAAATACACACACATCTACAAAACACCGCCACATTGGACAATTCGAAATACACACACCTGACACACATACAAACAACACTCCCACACATCAAACACAATATAAAACACACACCCACATCACCCACAAACCCCTACGACCAAAAAGTAGACACGAAGGCGACAGAGAGAGAGCACAGAATAGACAACCCCACTACACAGAGGCACACAACACCATCACCCACACAACATCCACGCACAAAACACCACACACCACTACACTCACCACACTCATCACCACATACACCACCCCACACATCACCCACACCACCCCATGGCACGCCAAAGACACCCCCGCTTCTCCGAGGAGGAGCTCAGGGTCATGGTGGAGGAAATCGTCCGGGTAGACCCACAGCTATTTGGCTCACAGGTACAGCACACATCAATAGCCAGGAAGATGGAGTTATGGCTCAGAATAGTGGACAGGGTGAACGCCGTGGGACAGCACCCAAGAAATCGGGAGGACATCAGGAAGAGGTGGAAAGACCTACGGGGGAAGGTGCGTTTTACGGTCTCCAGGCACAACATCGCAGTACAGCGGACTGGTGGCGGACCCCCATCTCCTCCCCCACAACTAACAACATGGGAGGAGCAAGTCTTGACCATCTTGCATCCTGAGGGCCTCGCAGGAGTCGGTGGAGGATGGGACACTGGTAAGTCAAATCTTAACTATCATATCCCCCACCCTACCTGCATGCTATCACACACCCCCTCCCTCACCCCCTCCCCTATCACTACAACTCCTCACTAATCTACACATGACACAAACCACCCATCCCAACACCAAGCCCTGCATGACACAACTAAGCATGGACACCCCTCACTAAAGCATGCCCACTGCACATACCCAGTACACCCCCCCAACCATCATCACACAAACTCACACACAGGAATGCATGCACTGGGGTACACAAACACCCACCCATTGCACACCATTACACACACACATGCAATAATCATGCTCTCATGCCCCTGCAGGAACCCGAAGGATCATCACCACACCAGAGGGTCCAGACAACACCACTCCACCCCCAGAAGAGGCCCACAGTGACGAGAGCAGCTCTGCCCTACTGGATCCTGATGACCAGCCCGGACCATCCTGGGCCTCGGGACAGTCGGTTCCCCTTGCACAGGCACAGCCCAACACCGACCTTCCACCCTCTGGTAACACCAGCACAGCACCCACCCAGCGGGCCCAAACCTCCCTACCCAGGACAGGTCAATCAGCGGTGTGTCCACCACTACAGGGCACCCAGGCTAACCCACCACCCCAACAACAACAGGGACCTGGGGGCAGTGGTAGTGGGCACACGGTCCAGGGGACGGAGGCACAGGAACTCAGGGGAACTCGGAGGGCTGCTGTGCGACAGGGGGAGGACAGGCCAAGGGAACCCACTCTCCACGAGGCCCTATCCTCTATCATGGGAGCATATCACCACTCCCAGGAGACGATGGCGACGGTTCTGGACAAGTTGCAGGAGACCCTGCGCCTGCAGGACCAACTGTATTTGGGGTTCAGGGAGGAGCTCAGGACCATCAGCTCCGCCCTGTGCACCATCGTAGGGGTGCTGAAGATCATACAGCAGACCTTGAGGGACACCGTGGCACTCCACGGGGCCCCTGACACTAGCCAGGACGATGAAATGCCCACCACCTCCGCCGGCGCTAGTGGACAGGACGCCCCGCCACAGGACCAACACACCAGCACCCCACCGCCTGCAGACGGACAACCACCACGCAAGCGGTCCCTGAGATCCAGGAACAGGACAGAGCAAGATGGCAAGACCCCCGCCAGGAAATGACACCACCCTGATTGTCCTCCCACTGTCCCACTTTGTTACCCTGTCCATACTTTAACTGCCCCAGCTCCTCTTCCTATGCCCAGATGGGCAGTGCACCTGTGAGACTAATAGACTGGACTCTGTCATGGACATTCCTCCACCATAACCCATCCTCATTTTACAACCCCCTCTCATATCTGAGCACTTCAATAAACACCCTTGAAACACAAAACAATCTGGAGTCAGTCTGTGATTTAGTAAAAATGTATTATCAATGACAGTGTCATAATGGGTGTACCATTCTAAAGCTAACATACCTATGTCACACATCACAAGCCCTTGAAGGATGCAAGCAGTTGACACGTAGGTAACCACACCTGTGAAACCGTAATGGAAGGGTACAACTCAGTTACCAAGGGGGTCATTCTGACCCTGGCTGTCTATGACCGCCAGGGTCGCGGATGACTGAAGCACCGCCAACAGGCTGGCGGTGCTTCAAAGCCCATTCCGACCGTGGCGGTAAAGCCGCGGTCGGAAAATTCGGGTCTGGCGGTTTCCCGCCGGATTTCCCCCGGCTGGGCTAATCCTCTTGCAGCGCCGCCATGGGGATTCCGACCCCCTTCCCGCCAGCCTGTTCCTGGCGGTTTTCACCGCCAGGAAGAGGATGGCGGGAACGGGTGTCCTGGGGCCCCTGCACTGCCCATGCCACTGGCATGGGCAGTGCAGGGGCCCCCTAACAGGGCCCCAGCATGCTTTTCACTGTCTGCTTAGCAGACAGTGAAAAGCGCGACGGGTGCAACTGCACCCGTCGCACACCTGGGGCTTCAGTGTTGCAGGCCGCCTTCCCGCTGGGCCGGCGGGCGCTAACAATGTTAGCGCCCGCCGGCCCAGCGGGAAGGTCGGAATGGCCCCAGCGGTCTTTCGACCGCGGAGCAGCCATATGGCGGTTCCCGCCTGGCGGGCGGCGACCACCGCCCGCCAGAGTAGGACTGAGGCCCCAAATGTTGACTTAAATCGAAAAACAGGATAGAGGTAGACATGGGAAAGTTAATGTAATGCTAAAAATGAAAATGTTCTCACCTGTGTCTCACTGGAAATATTGCTGTATGACTGACTCCCTGTTGTCGTTGTCTTCTTCATCAACTTCATCCTCATCACTGTCCACAGGCTCCACAGCTGCTACGACACCGTCATCTGGATCATCTTCCTGCAGAAAAGGCACCTGGTGTCGCAATGCCAAATTATGGAGCATGGAGCAGGCGATGATGATGTCGCACACCTTCTTCGGTGAGTAGAATAGGGATCCACCTGTCATATGGAGGCCACTGAACCTGGCCTTCAGGAGGCCGAAGGTGCGTTCGATCACCCTCCTAGTCCGCCCATGGGCCTCATTGTACCGTTCCTCTGCCCTGGTCCTGGGATTCCTCACTGGGGTCAGTAGCCACGAAAGGTTGGGGTAACCAGAGTCCCCCAAAAGCCATACACAGTGCCTCTGGAGTTGAGCCATCATATCAGGGATGCTGCTATTCCGCAGGATGTAGGCATCATGCACTGAGCCAGGGAACATAGCATTTACCTGCGAGATGTACTGGTCTGCCAAACAGACCATCTGGACATTCATGGAATGATAACTCTTCCTGTTCCTGTACACCTGTTCACTCCTGTGGGGGGGGACCAGAGCTACATGGGTCCCATCAATAGCACCTATGACGTTGGGGATATGTCCAAGGGCATGGAAGTCACCTTTCACTGTAGGCAAATCCTCCACCTCAGGGAAAATGATGTATTTCCTTACGTGTATCAGCAGGGCAGACAACACACTGGACAAGACGTTGGAAAACATAGGCTGGGACATCACTGATGCCATGGCCACTGTTGTCTGAAATGACCCACTTGCAAGGAAATGGAGCACTGACAGCACCTGCACGTCAGGGGGGATTCCAGTCGGATGGCGGATTGGTGACATCAGGTCTGGCTCCAACTGGGTACATAGTTCCTGGATTGTGGCACGGTCAAACCGGTAGGTTACGATGACATGTCGCTCTTCCATTGTCAACAGGTCCACCAGCGGTCGGTACACCGGAGGATTCCGCCATCTTCTCATATGTCCCAGCAGACGGTGCCTACGAAGGACAACAGCGAAGAACCAGTCATTAGTCCTCCAGGTATGTACCCACAGTCACACACAAGACTACAGCACTCACATAACCCTTCCTGTATGTGTGTTGAGTGTAGGCCTAGCTATGTGTGACGCAGTCTGAAATGAAGCCATGTGGGCCCCTGAAATGGCGGCTGTCTGACCTCTAAACTGGGCCAATGGGATTGTGGGGTAACTGCGCTGGCGTTACACACCGTCGCGGTAGACGGTCGTAGACCGCAGCGCAATGCTGCATTGGTTGACATTGGACCCTATGGGTCCCAGGAGCCAATGAACAGGTGCGCCGGCGGTGATGATGCGCACCGCCGCGGACGTCACCGCCGCGGACGTCACCGCCATTTCCTATCTGTTCAATCACTACATACCTGACCTTCGACAGGAGAGGACCTACACTGCAAGTGCTGCTGTGACCTCTGTCTGGAACGACGATGGCTGCTGCGTCTGGGGAAAGGGCCCCTGCCTTCACTGCACAGGAGTTGGAGAAACTGGTAGACGGGGTCCTCCCCCAGTACAGGCTACTCTACGGTCCTCCAGACCAACAGGTTAGTACACAGGGAGCATGTTGTATGGGCTAGGCCTGGGTGGAGAGGGCTGGTTGGAAGAGGGAAGGGGGCAGAGTCCATAGAACATTAATGCATGGGAATGAATGGGGCCACATGACCAGAGTAGGGAGGGGGCCACTCACAACGACGATGCAGTTGGTAATGACTGTTCCTCTTTCCTTGTGCATGTCATGTAGGTCAGCGCCCACCAGAAGAGGGACATTTGGCGTGCCATCGCCAAGGAGGTCCGGACCCTGTGGGCCCACCAGAGACGGGGCACCCACTGCGGTAAGAGATGGGAGGACATTCGCCGCTGCAGCAAGAAGATGGCAGAAGCTCAGCTGGGGATGGCCTCCCAACGTGGGAGGGGTGCCCGTCTCCACCATGACCCCCCTGATGTTCCGGATCCTGGCGGTGGCCTACCCGGAGTTGGATGGGCGCTTGAGGGCATCACAGCAGACACAAGGGGGTGAGTACAACCTCATTCTGTGGACTTTGCGTGCAGTGGCGGTGTCTGGGTGGGGGAGGTGGGCTGTGGGTGTCCCTAGGCCAGGGCGAGTTAGGTAGGTAAGGCCCCTCCGTAATGTAGCCCATGTGGCACTCTACCCCACCTCAGCAGAGTGCCAAGTCGAGGTATAGTTGCCCCTGTGGCATCCATGTGCGCCGATGTCCACCATTGCCATATAGGCCATATCCCAGAAATTGCATGTGCAGAGGGCAGGAGCACGGCGTAATGCAGGGGGCATCTGCGTTTGTCTTTTCCGCCAACGGTAGCGGTATGCCATGCACTAAAACCCTCTTTCTTCTGTCTCCCCCCCTTTTCCTGCACTCCCTCTCCTTTTGTACATCAGCATCATCAGGCGGAGGTACAGTGGCACCGGAGCACGAGGGAGCTGCATCCCACATGGCCATGGAGGGCCACACCACAGACTCTGAATGCACCAGTGGGACGGAGGGCAAGGGGAGCTTCACGTCGGCCACCGGATCACCAAGCAGCGACACGGACTCGTTCGACGATGGGAGCTCCCTTGTGGTGGCGGCACCATCTGTGCCCCCTACCTCTACAGGTACAGCCGCCACCTCCCCTACCAGCACCGCCCTCCCAGCAGCCCCTCAGCGTTCGCCCCGTGCCCGCTCACCCAGGAGGGTGGGCATCACCTTCGCCCCAGGCACCTCAGGCCCTGCCCCAGTCACCCCTGCTGCCCTCAGTGAGGAGGCCATTGACCTCCTCAGGTCACTCACTGTTAAGCAGTCTACCATTGTGAATGCCATCCAGGGTGTTGAACGAGAGTTGCAACACAGTAATGCATTCCTGGAGGGCATTCATTCTGGTCAGGCTGTCCTTCAGCGAACCCTGCAATCTTTGGCCTCAGCACTGATGGCAGCAATTGTCCCTGTGTCTAGCCTCCCCCTCCAACTTCCTCCACCCAGACCCAATCTCCTGTACCCCAGCCCATCCCAAGCACACCTACAGACCAGCATGCACACAAGTCAACAAACCCAAGTAGCTCAAGCAAACATAGGCACCACACACACCACAAGCACTCACGCAAGCCTCACCCACATACAGACACAACAACATCCACTGCCTCCACTGTGTCCCCCTCCTCCTCTTCTCCCTCCTCCCTCCCAGTGTCGTCTACACTCTCACCTGCATGCACTACATCTACAGCCACTAGGACTCGCACCAGTACACCCAGAACCACACCCCGCTCACCTGCACTCACCACCTCCACTGCCATTTACACGTCCCCTGTGTCCTCTCCCAGTGTGTCTGTGACGCCCCCTCCGAAAGTACACAAACGCCGGCAATCACTCACCCAACATCCATCCACCTCACGACAGCCTCCATTACCTGCACCTGCACCCAAAACACCTAAAGTGACACCTCTGACAACCACCTCCTCTTCCTCCACTCCCAGACCCCCTCCAGCTACCCATCCCAGTGTTCGTCAGAAACTCTCCCTCTGTAAAGTTGACCTTTTTGCCCCCACCCCCTCCAATTCATCAGTCCTGTCGTAGCGCCTCAGCCAAAAAGCCTCCAATACCAGTGGTGCCTGTTCAAGGTTTTTGGAGTGCACTGGCCACCAGGGCAGGCAGTAGGACCCGGAGCCAAGGCACTGGCAGCCCACCCCCTGTAAAGACAATAAAATTGGAGAGTGGACGACAGGACCGTGTTAAGACTCCAGGTGGGAAAACAACTGACATGGGTTCCCAGGGGATTGGAGAGTCAGCTGTGACTCCACCAAAGGTGGGGAAGGGCCAGAGGAAGTCTGCCCAGCCTGTTGTGAGTGTCACGGCGGAGAAGTGCGCCATCATTTCTGGCGGTCGAGACACAACCGCCAGCACCGTCGTTCCTGGTCCAGAGACCACCGCCAGAGTCACAGCCCAGGAGGGCCCCACTATCGTCACTGGTCCAGAGACCACCGGCAGAGTCACAGCCCAGGAGGGCCCAAGTATCGTCACTGGTCAGGAGACCACCGCCACTGCCGGAGTCAGTGCCCAGGAGAGCCCCACTATCGTCACTGGTCCAGAGGCCACCGCCAGAGTCACAGCCCAGGAGGGCCCAAGTATCGTCACTGGTCAGGAGACCACCGCCACCGCTGGAGTCAGTGCCCAGGAGAGCCCCACTATCGTCACTGGTCCAGAGACCACAGCCAGAGTCACAGCCCAGGAGGGCCCAAGTATCGTCACTGGTCAGGAGACCACCGCCACCGCCGGAGTCAGTGCCCAGGAGGGCCCAGGTATCGTCACTGGTCCGGAGACCACCGCCACCGCCGGAGTCAGTGCCCAGGAGGGCCCCACTACCGTCACTGGTCAGGAGACCACCGCCAGAGTCACAGCCCAGGAGGGCCCCACTATCGTCACTGGTCAGGAGACCACCGCCAGAGTCACAACCCAGGAGGGCCAAAGTATCGTCACTGGTCAGGAGACCACCGCCAGAGTCACAGCCCAGGAGGGCCCCACTATTGTCACTGGTCCAGAGACCACCGCCAGAGTCACAGCCCAGGAGGGCCCAAGTATCGTCACTGGTCAGGAGACCACCGCCACCGCCGGAGTCAGTGCCCAGGAGAGCCCCACTATCGTCACTGGTCCAGAGACCACCGCCAGAGTCACAGCCCAGGAGGGCCCAAGTATCGTCACTGGTCAGGAGACCACCACCACTGCTGGAGTCAGTGCCCAGGAGAGCCCCACTATCGTCACTGGTCAGGAGACCACCGCCACCACCGGAGTCAGTGCCCTGGAGGGCTCCGGCTGCTACAGCCCCGCTGGGCAATGATGAAACGTCATGCCACACACCAATGTCCTTATCAGAACCGCCATGGCAAAGCAACGCTGAACTGTCCTGAACCGCCATGTCAAAGCACCGCTGAACTGTCCTGAACCGTCATGGCAAAGCACCACTGAACAGGGCACAGACCGCCATGTCAAAGCACAGCTGAACAGGGCAAAGACCGCCATGGCAAAGCACCGCTGAACAGGGCAAAGACCGCCATGTCAAAGCACCGCTGAACAGGGCAAAGACCGCCATGTCAATGCCCCGCTGAACAGGGCACAGACCGCCATGTCAAAGCACCGCTGAACAGGGCACAGACCGCCATGGCAATGCACCGCTGAACAGGGCACAGACCGCCATGGCAAAGCACAGCTGAACAGGGCACAGACCGCCATGGCAAAGCACCGCTGAACTGTCCTGAACCGCCATGTCAAAGCACCGCTGAACTGTCCTGAACCGCCATGGCAAAGCACTGCTGAACAGGGCAAAGACCCCCATGTCAAAGCACCGCTGAACAGGGCAAAGACCGCCATGTCAATGCCCCGCTGAACAGGGCACAGACCGCCATGTCAAAGCACCGCTGAACAGGGCACAGACCGCCATGGCAAAGCACCGCTGAACAGGGCACAGACCACCATGGCAAAGCACCGCTGAACAGGGCACAGACCGCCATGGCAAAGCACCGCTGAACTGTCCTGAACTGCCATGTCAAAGCACCGCTGAACTGTCCTGAACCGCCATGGCAAAGCACCGCTGAACAGGGCAAAGACCGCCATGTCAAAGCACCGCTGAACAGGGCAAAGACCGCCATGTCAATGCCCCGCTGAACAGGGCACAGACCGCCATGTCAAAGCACCGCTGAACAGGGCACAGACCGCCATGGCAAAGCACCGCTGAACAGGGCACAGACGGCCATGGCAAAGCACCGCTGAACAGGGCACAGACCGCCATGGCAAAGCACCGCTGAACTGTCCTGAACCGCCATGTCAAAGCACCGCTGAACTGTCCTGAACCACCATGGCAAAGCACCGCTGAACAGGGCACAGACCGCCATGGCAAAGCACCGCTGAACTGTCCTGAACCGCCATGTCAAAGCTCAGCTGAACTGTCCTGAAATGCCATGGCAAAGCACCGCTGAACAGGGCACAGACCGCCATGTCAAAGCACTGCTGAACAGGGCAAAGACCGGCATGGCAAAGCACCACTGAACAGGGCAAAGACCGCCATGTCAAAGCACCGCTGAACAGGGCAAAGACCGCCATGTCAATGCCCCGCTGAACAGGGCACAGACCGCCATGTCAAAGCACCGCTGAATAGGGCAAAGACCGCCATGGCAAAGCACCGCTGAACAGGGCAATGCACCGGGTAGGAATGAATGGCCCGCCACATCAGGCATCCTTATCCCATGTGCAGCTGGGACAGTGACAGGACACGACCTTTCACGGGGAGACTCATCCAGTCTGGGCACCAGTCCCCCCCAGTACCAGAAGAGACCTGCAGCAACTTGAGAGACTGTGGCTTTGCACTCCCCAGGATGGCACAGTGGGCAAACCACCCACTGTATAGACTTGAGAGACTGTGGCTTTGCACTCCCCAGGATGGCACAGTGGGCAAGCCACCCACTGTATAGACTTGAGAGACTGTGGCTTTGCACTCCCCAGGATGGCACAGTGGGCAAACCACCCACTGTAGAGACTTGAGAGACTGTGGCTTTGCACTCCCCAGGATGGCACAGTGGGCAAACCACCCACTGTAGAGACTTGAGAGACTGTGGCTTTGCACTCCCCAGGATGGCACAGTGGGCAAACCACCCACTGTAGAGACTTGAGAGACTGTAGCTTTGCACTCCCCAGGAGGGCTTGAATGGGCATGGAGCCCCGTCGTGGATATGGCTTTGCAGTCATCCGGCTGAGGTGCCCCCACTTCCCTTCCCCCTGAGGTGCCTGTAGAATTTCTATCTGATGCCCCAGCAGTGTTCTCTCCGATTGTGGTCAGGTATCGTTTGTGGGCCTCGCCCATGTATTTTTGGACTGATGGTGCACGGACATTGTTATGTACATACATGCACTACTTCTCGTCTTGTATATAATTCTGACTGATTTTCAAATATATATCTGTATATTTTTGTATGACATGTATATTGGCACATTACATTGTTTGACCGATTTTCGCTTTGTGTATTCATTCTTCCGGGGGGATTGTGGGTTGTTACTGTGATTTTTGTGAATGCATTGGTGTGTATGTTGTAATATGCGAGGGTGGGGGTGTTTGGTGTGTGTCCCCCTAACTTTTGCCTCCCCCATGTCGTAGGTGCAGTACTCGCCGTTGTCTGCGGCGCCTACGTAGCTGTTGGTCGTAGAAGAGCAGAAACACAAGGGCAGGGAGTATTTGGAGTTCCGGCTCCATGGAGTCGTCGTTCCTCGTGGGATATGTTCAGTTGAGCGTTTTCCCATAGCAAAAGCTGTTTCCGCCGTGTTTTTATCCACGGTGAATCCGCCCCGGAAAAGGTGGCGGATTGGCGGGTTGTAATAGTGTGGGCGGTACATTGTCTTCCGCCTGTCTGTTGGCGGTGACCGCTGCGCTGCTTGTCTGTACCGCCTTGGCGGGCGAAGTGTTAAAGTGGCTGTCTTTGTTGGCGGTTTCCGCCAAGGTCATAATTCCCTTTTTTAGTCCTCCGGACTGTTTGCGGTATTTCCGCTGCTTTAACACCGTCCGCCAGGGTTGTAATGACCACCTATATTTACTTAAACGATTATAGTGGCATGTTTAGAATTACAATTATTTTCTTATGTTTTAGATAGGAAATTACATTGTTGAACAGCTCTGTGCTACCCATTAGACGGAGGAGGGAATTACCAGGTACTTACACTATATATCGAGTTTGTATAGTTAAGAGATATACGTACATATATACCACTATGAATAAATATTGTTTTGTTTAATTACCGGAGGAGAGTGTGAGAAATCTAGGTGACCCAGACGTAGCGACCCTTGTGTGACAACAACATATTCTCTCCCATCCCATCTTCTGGGTTGGTCAGGTTAGACTTTGGCTTCTGTTGAATCTTCCTGTCTGTCAGGGAGGTTGGTACTATTCTCGTGATTCATTTCAATCCTGCAAAAAATACAGGTGAGAGCCTGACACCAGCAGGGAGGAGCTCTCACTATAAAAAAAACTCTCATCAGGCTCAAGCACTTTTTAGTGACATGCTTTGTTTCAGCTGTGCAACTTAGAAAGTCAGGTCGCAGGGTCCGAAGCATCACAAAGGAGCATGGACACAGTGGTGGGGTTAATAAAGAGTGCGGGAGGTGCTACATCATCCCAGATACCCATGAAGGAGTTCACTTAGAAATATAGCAGTGAAGGGGACTTTCCTTTTTTGTTTTGCAACATTTGATGTGCTTTTCCAGAACACACAAAAGCAGATTATTTTAGCCAGCTGCTGCTATTTCGTTTACAGTGTTTGCTTTTCCTTTCTCTGACTCAAAAATGAGGGAATTTTGTAACTTGACCCCAAAAGGTGCAGTATTTTTGCATGAGATAAGATGTTAACGGAAGCACAGATTTCAGCATAATAACCTACAATTCCATGTTCTAGCCAGATATTTGTTAAGAGGGGACTCCAAAGTACATTATTGGACTTCACACTACTCCCTCCACTTGCAGTGAATGGGATTCCCTCATTAATTTCACTAGCTTTCTAAGCAGCATTTTGATTATTCACCACCACCTGAATTTATGGAGTTGATATCTGTTTCCAGCACCCCCAGTGTTGTAAGTATTCCAGCACTATTATTCAGGCACCGACAAATCACAGAATGCTCTGCTGCTGCAGTTCTTTAACATGGAGCTCAGGTCTGTCCTAGGTAATTGGACAACTCTATTATCCAGTTTGTCCCCATTCCCTGTGGGTCTGAGCTGGTGTCTGGAATGCTGAGAGTGAATAATGTGATAGAGTGTTGATCTGTGGTGTGGAGTGGAAGCTAGGAGATAGGGACATACTCACTGTTGCTGTAACCTAAGTGCCTCACATGAAATAAAGACCTTACCTCCGACCCGAGTGGCTCCAGGCTGTTGTGTTCAAGTTATTAAAGGACCTGCATGAAAATACAGTAGGATTCTGATGGCAGTGGGAGCCATCTCTGGCAGAGGATGCCTATTATGAGAAGGAAGATGGTTCTTTTATCAAGGAGGACTAGTCTGGAACTACCCACCTTCTAGTCCACTGTCAATTTGTGTCAGCACTAGCTGCTGGTCAGGAGGAACTCAGCGAGGCGGGTCGGCAAGGACTTGTAAAGTCTGGCAAGAACAGGGAGCCAGTAGAGGTGATTTATAACTGGGGGTGATGTGTCCCAGTGAATTGTAATCAGCACAAAGACAGTGCAGTGGAGACAATGTTATGTGGAGACAGTGGAAACAGGCATTAAATCTCCTTCACAGTAAGCATAACTCTGAAATGACCGATGGCGCTTTAGGCAGGAATACATTGAAGATTGACATAAGAAGCAACATTGGTGTGTGTGCAATATGATTTCTCAGTTTAGTTGACTGTGGCATAGAGTTGTCCATGCCTCTGGAGAGTCTTGTGTGCATTCTGAATATTGTTTGCAATGCAGAGTGATCAGAAATGATGCAGGGCACTATAGCACTGTTGTTTAAGGCATTGGACACAGGTCTTTTGACAATGCACAGCACCATGGAAATGGGGACACTGGGGCTATAGCAGTAAGACTTGCTTGTTAGGGAGCCTTCCCAATGTCTTGAATTCCAGACCTGGGTGTCGGACGCTGCCATCATGGTATCATGAAGGAAGATAGTAAGTAAGCTGATGTGTGATTGAGACCGGTATGGAAACATTGAAGAAAGACTGCCCCAAGCTGCCTGGTTAATTTGGGAAGCAGAACTAGGACAACCTCCAAAGATATTGGAGATAGAAACAAGACTGTGTTGTTCGAGGTTATACTGTGTCCTTAAGCCACGGAAAGTCAAAACTTCATCTGCCTGGCATTTCTCAAATGGTGAAGTTAAAATATAAATTCAGATAATGAATCTGCAAGGTTATTTGGCATTCATGGAGTTTGCATTATTCTACGAGCTTCTGTTAAGAATTTTGCCTTGTTTACCACTAACTAGGAGGTTCATTATGTTTGGCAACAGTTTAGTTGGTGAGTCTTGTGTGTTCACATGTGCCATATACTGTATAGCTTATTGAAAATGAATGTGTTGGGTTAGTAAGTTTCCCTGTAAGTTGACTTCTATTGTTTGGAAATTGTAGTCGATTAACGGAGATGGTGTGCTGAATGCTTAGTACTGCAAGGCAGTTTTGGAAATGTCAATTATCCACCTATACGTTGTTTTGAGGGTACAGTATGAGCATTTACTTTCAACTCCAAGTGGAGTCTAATTAGCAGTTTAAGGAAGAGGGTGTCGTACCTATCTGTGTGTTGTTGTGTAGGTGTATACATCTTGTGCAGAGAAGAGTAGCAGACCCTTGTGAGAGATATGAGTGTAGTACACACTGGTACACTCTGGTGCTCATTACGACTTTGGCGGTCTTAGCAGAAGACTGACATCTTTTTGTGCGCAAAAAGACCACCAGTGTCAGTAGTCCCACGACCGCCGTATTACGAGTCATAAACTGGAGACTGCCAAAAATCAGCCAAAAATCTGACACCGTCAGCCTGACCAAGGGCGAAAGAGAGGCAATTCGACTACCAGCACTGCCACGCCAACAACATCCCACCCTCCAAATTACGACCCACAAATCAGCACAGCGGTCTTTGCATGGCGGTAATCCATTGGCGGTCTGAACCACCTCTGTCAAAAACTCAACTCCACCAGTACAAACCACATTGGGCAGTACAAATACCCCACACCTGACACACATACACACACCTGATCACTGCACTATAAAACACCCCCCCACACACATACCCACAACCCCTTGCATCCTGAATTTTTCACTGAGAAAGGGAAGAACGCACAAATAGAAGACACTGCACCTGGATACCATAGGCACCACCACACCTAACATGCAGCACACACTACACAACGACACCCCTGCACACAACAAACATGTCGCAACTGCACACAACCACCACATAGCACAAGCACACCGGACCACACAACCCCACCTCACCAAACAGCACACCCCACACCTCTGCACATTACACACCCCACCAGCCACAACAAATTCACCATGTCACAACAGAAATACCCACGATTCACAAACAAGGATTTGAGGGTTATGGTAGACAAAATCGTCAGAGTGGAGCCACAACTGTTTGGAGCACAGGTCCAGCATACATCCATAGTCAGGAAAAAAAAGTTACACAGAGGATCGTCTACAGGGTGAACTCAGTGGGAAACCATCCACGCACAAGGGAGGACATCAGGAAGAGGTGGAACGACCTATGGGGAAAGGTCTGGTCCATGGCAGCAAGACACCAGAGAGCCATCAACAAGACTGGCAGTCGACCCCCTCCTCCTCCCCTAGAGTTATCATCATGGAAGGAGAAGGTCTGGGCCATCCTGCACCCAGAGGGCCTGACTGGAATACCAGGAGAAGTGGACTGTGGTAATTCAACAACACTCCACAGGCACCATGTACTCCTTGACAGCATGTACCCCCACCACCCTTATACCCCCTCACAGCACCCTTATGTGCACCAATCCACCTGACCCAATACCCTCCCTTGCATGACACACCTTCCCACTGCCACTAATCCCACACAGGCCCACCAAGTGCACTGGTATCTCCCACTGTAGCAAGTACTACAACTACCATAAGGCAACACTCCCCACCCTTGTATAACTGCTAATTCCACTCCACATTAGGGCACCTGGACGTATAACCATGTCACCCCGTTCACCTACAGAAATCTTGGACTGCTCACGAGTACATGGCAATGACGGCATTGATGACTACAACCTTCTATACTACAAGCATACTACAGCACTATCCATCAGCCCTTAAACATTGCCAGTGGTCAAGCAGCTGTAATTGCCATCACCGGAAAGCATGTCAAGGCTATGATTGCAAACAGCCATGTACATTTCAACAATGTAACACACTTCCTCTCCATGCACAAGTATCCCTACTACTGCCACCCAGCAGGGGATGCCAGAGATACACAGTCAGCCCTTGGAAGCAGGCCCAATTGAGGACTACAAATTTGGATGTCTGGAAAGGGACGCCTCACCTGGCCCATCCGAGATGACTGGTCAGTTCACCACCACCTACCTCACCCTGCCCACATCTGAGTCCCCCACCTACAGCACAGGAAACCCCTCCTCCCCAAACCTGTGTCCCAAGGACAGATCAATCCATAGTGCGCCCAACAGTACAGGGGCCTGAGTCGACCCCTAACTTCCAAGATGATGAAGCTCCTGGTGTCAGTGGGAATGGGCACACTTTGCCAGGGTCACAGGCACAGGGGTCAAGGGGCAGTGAGAACACAACTGTGGGTCAAGGGATGAGGCAACAATGGGACACGACTGGCCAGGAGTCCAGGGAGCATACCAGCAATCCCAGGACAGGATGGGCGTACCACCAGGAAGCCATGCAGCAGTGGCAGGCACACAATGCCACCATGGCCTCCATTTGTGGGGTGATCACTGAATTTACCAGCATCCTGCGTGCGTCCTCCACCCACCAGCAGACCCTGACCAGTAGCTAATCATCTACATCTGCCACAGCTACTGCAATAGAGGCCCAGCCGGGAGAGCCACAGGCTAGTAGCACCCCTGCCCCTGCAGCTGAGGATCCCCCATGCAAACAAGGTAGTCCATCCAGGCATCCTGCAGGACCTGAGGCCAAGACCGAAAACACCGCCAGGAAATGATCTCTCTCCTCAACGTTCTCCTTTGTGTGTCACTGAGACATCCAGTTAACTGTCCACTGCCAAAACTCCATTTCCCCTTGGCCCTTGGATACTGGACCTATGAAACCGACAGCTGGGCCACCTACTCTGATGCTTTCATACCCCATGACCCCACTCCTCAGCAAATGCACTTGGAATCACAATAAACACATTTCAGCACAGTAATGACTTACATGTCATCATTGTCACCAGTACCATTAATGTGAAAGATATACATTCAAATGCACTTATAGGTGTCAATAAGTCTGACAGATGGACAGATGTGGCAGGAATATCCAGCAGGTGTGTCATGACATCCTTCCTTTACTGTATTCCTATTCCAAGGGTGCCAACAGTCATGTCAGAAAGCAGAGTGGAACCACACATCTGACCTGAAGATAGATCAAGATAGGGTAAAGCTTCAGTGATATCTCCCGTGTTTCCCATCCAGTACACATACAGGACATAATGCAATCCACAGGAATCATGTTGCAGTGGGGAGGTCACCACATATCTACAAGGTAGGTCTGTAGGTAACACACATGCAAAGTAAAAGAAACATTCCTCAAAGCTAACATCCCCAACAGAAAACCTATCTTGCAATGTCTAAAACATGTAGACACCAGACAGCAGCTTTGGGAACAGAGTGGGTAGGTAGCTGGACTGTTATGTGATAGGGTTAGGACAGACCATTGACATCCAAACTGCAGTCTTGAAACCATGCAAAATTGGGAAGCCTAGGCTGAAGTCATGCCATGCCAATAGCAAGTACACATGGCTTTGGCAGTATAGCAGTTATACCTCCCCTGATGGTAAGTCGGCATCCCATCAAAATGCATAACACAGATGGATGGATGTAGTGCACTCATATCCCCTGATGCAAAACACAAGGAGGGACAATGTCACTAGGCAGACAGGGTTAGAGGTTCCATTAACGTAAGGCCACACATACCTGGCATTCATTGGAAGAATTGCCGAATCAACTCAATCCTAGAGTCAGCTGCATCCTCCTCATCTGCCTCCTCACCAGTTCCAAAGTCATCAGCCTGAGCCACTGGTCCAGCTGCCACATCCTCCTCATCCAACAGTGGAATGCGTCTTCTCAAGGCAAGATTGTGTAGCATGCAACATGCCACAATGATTTGGCAGACTTTCTGTGGGCTGTACTATAGGGCACCACCGGACACATGTAGGCATCTGAATCTTGCAGACAGTAGCCCATATGTCCTCTCGATTACACACCTTGTTTGGCCGAGAGCCCCGTTGTAACATTCCTTCCAATCTGTTGTAAGGTACCTCAATGGTGTCAATGAGCCAGGGCAGGTTAGGGTAGCCGGAATCACCTGTGTGCACAAAGGTAAAAATCATTAGGGAACAATGAGAGGCATAGAGCTGACTGTGAAGTGAAGTAGCATGTACGTTAGACATAGACAGTGGTATACTTACCAATGAGCCAGGCCTGCTCGCTCTGTAGTTGCGACATCATTTGTGGGACACTGCTGTTCCTCAAGATTTAAGAATCATGTACAGATCCCAGAAACTTTGCTGTCACATGGGATATGTGTTGGTCGGCAAGACACACCACCTGCACATTGATCAAATAGTGATTCTTCCTGTTCCTGCTGACTTGCTCATTGGCCCTGGGAGGAACCAAATCGAAGTGGGTGCCATCAATGGCCCCTATTACATGTGGAACGTGTGCAAAGTCATAAAAGGCAGATTTCACAGTGTACAGATCAACACGTTGTGGCAACCGGATGTAGTTGTTCAAGTGCTTGAGTAAGGCATCCAGTACACCCTGTGACACAAAACAGAATATCTGCTGTGACATTCCTGCAGGCAGTCCCACTGTCACCTGAAAAGATCCTGAGGAGAGGTAATGCAGGACAGATAACACCTGTACTGTTAGTGGAATGGCATTGGGATTATGTACGGGTGGCAGGAGACCCGGCCTTTAACTGGGTACACAGTTCCCTGATGGTCTGACGGTTCAGACAATGCGTCTGTATAATGTGTCTTTCTCCCACGGTAGCAAGGTCGACTAGGGGCTGGTAGACCAGTGTATTTCTCAATCATCCCATTGGACGGTATCTAGGCATAGGACAGAACAAATTTCAAGACATCTGTTACACTGTTGTTACTAAAATACACCATAGAAGTGGAAAACAGGACAAGTGGTGTAAGGTATTTGAAACCTGACACAGGGAAACAGTTATTATCAAATTACACAATTGTGACATCCTGGCTGTCAATTCCATTGCCATACTTGTCACAAGGGATCTGTACAGATATGGAAGTCAGACATATTAAACGTCTCCCTAAGTCAGATACAGTTATCAAACGTCCACACATTGCAAAGATAATACAACAGACATATTGGCAGGTGACACTCACTTCACTAGTGGGTTCACATGAGTTGACATCATACATCAAGCAACTAGTGATTAACATCAAGCTGTGAAGCACTAGGATGACATAGATATCTTAAAAATATGTAAAATGGCAGCCGCCTGTCCTGCATGCACAGGACAGGTTGAGGTGACCTCATTCCACCTGCGTTAGTCGGCGGAATGAGGTCACCTCAACCTGTCCTGTGCATGTAGGGCTTGCGGCCCGAACCGCTGTGCAGTCATGACCACGACAGCCGTGACCACCATTTTCTATAGCCCAGCTCACTTGACTCCTAACACTCGAGGAAGCAAGACCTCCACTGCGTGAGCTGCTGTGTTCTGTATCTGGAAGCCACAATGGCACATCCTGTAGGAAATAGGGCCCCAGTCTTTACCCCAGAGGAACTTGAAAAACTTGTGGAAGAGGTCCTACCCCTGTATGGACAGCTGTATGGGGCTCCAGATAAACAGGTTACTACAATGTGGAATACTTATCATCTAGGGTGGTGCTTGACGGCAAAAGTGTGTGAATATTGACATGGCATGATTGAGTGCTGGGGTTGTGTTGTATGAAGGATAATGGCATATTGTGGACTCTGTATGAACATGTGCTGTGCATGTTGGGTGTAGGCCACTGCTGTAGGTGTACTGTAACTCCACATGAATATCTCCTTTTGTCTGTGTCTCCCATGCAGGTCAGCACCCATCAGAAAAAGGGGATATGGAGAGCCATCGACAAGCAAGTGCAGACCCTGGGGGTCCATAGCTAATGGAGCACCCACTGCAGAAAGCGGTGGGAGGGACATGAGATGCTGAGCCCAGAAGACCGCAGCTGCCCAGCAGGGGACGTCCTCCCAATGAGGGAGGGGTGCTGTCTGACCCTGGCCCCCCCTAATGGCCTACAAATCGGCGGTTGGCTACCCGGAGATATATGGGCGCTTGAGGGCAGCACAGCAGCAACAAGGGGGTGAGTAGAGACTGTTTAATATCAGTTGTATGGGCTTCTATTGTGTCAGTTAGATTACTTGGGCACTAATGAGGTGTGTCTACATTAGATAAGATTATAGTCCTGGCCAATACTTCCACTGTTTAGAAGTAGTGTAAGTTAGCTTTTAAACACCATACAATCAGTAATATGTTGGTGATATACCTCCATGTCCTGTTACGTTTAGGCACACTCCTATGTTGAGTGATTTCCAAACCTTTATTCACTGTCCCTGAGTCTGCTTTAGATAGCCAATGTCATCTAGTTAGGACTGATATTGGGTAATAAATCCTTTGAGTAGGTAACTTCTACTGTGAAATCATTGTATTGTCAATGGACTTCTGTACATCATGAGTCCTTTACCAACCTGTCCTATATTTTGTGTGCAATGTACTTATCCAGGACATTTGAAAAACAATGTGTCAAAAGTGTCAGATTGGTAAGTCTATGTGGGTAGTTGGTAGTTCTTACCATTCCCTCTACTTCCACTCCTAAACGTTTTACCCATGACTGCTCCTGTATATCTAACAAAGTTTTCCTTGCCAGTCTGGACCTGTTCCCTGCACCTGTCCCAGCCCGTGATGCCCCTAACCGCCATGTCTCCTTGCCTCAACCCAGACCTTCCACCTCCCAATCCACCCATGGCTTCCCTAGTAGTGCCCATGCCCTTCCCCCTGCAAAGAAACCACCCCCTCCACAGCCTACGGTCCTGACTCCTACCGCGAAATCCATATCCCTCCCCCAGAATCAGAATCTAAGCCTAAACCCCCCTCCTAAACCTAAACCCAAGGACCCTCCTCCCAAGCCCAAGCCCCTGACAACGCCCCCACCCCCTCACCACTGAGGTGCCCAGGCACGGGGGCCCTGCAGGAGGAAGACACCAGCCCAGAAAGCATAAGGCCACAGTCCTGGGGAAAGGGAGAGAGCACAGTAACTTCAAGGGGCATCAGCCGGCACACAAGCCTGCCCCATTGATGCCCCTGCTATGTGGAGGCCAATTTGCAGTCAGGAGTCAAGTTGGGGCATGTGACTGTACCCAATGTGCCAGGGGCACTTAAGATATTTGGACTGTCCAGTAGGCCTCACTTGTACATAGTTTTTACTACTATTTTATTTATTCAATACATCTGCCCACATAGATGTGGATGTCAAGGTTGAGAAATGTCCTGGATTTCCTTCAACATGGCTGTGTTATATCTGTATACTTTGATGTTTGTGTTGTATGTGTATGGGATGTATCTGTGTTGCTGCATGCGCTGGGTTGATGATTGTTATGATGTGTTGTTAAGGTTGTGTGTGGCATTGTTTGGTAGTGGTGTATACGTCCGTGTGTATAGTGATGCATCTGTGATGTCCTTTGTCTGTTGGTTAGACGTGGTGTGTCACCTGAGGCCTTGTTTGGATGTCTGTACTATTTATATGATTGTGTGTTGTTGCTACGTATTGCTGCCAGTATGTATTGTCGGGTGGAGTTGTTCAATGTGCCTTTCTGACAATGCGTTTGTGTGTTTGTGATGTTGTTTTTGTTGTGTGATTGTGGGGTGTTGTGTATGGATGTGTTTGATAGTGGCAGTGGTGTGCAGTGTGCGGAGTGCTGTCTGAATGGCACGTGTTGTATGTATTTAGCGTATGCACTTGTGTAGTTTGTGTGTGCATGTCTGACTGTAGATGTGTGTGTTTGCGTGTGTGTGTGGCCGTCGCTGTCCGTGCCGGGTGTATGTGTTGTGTGTCAGTGTGTAATACTGCCCTTTCTTCCAGTGTGTGGTTGGTGGGGGTACTTACGGTTGTCATCTTCATTGTCGTCGCTGGTCCTGGAGGTGCATGGCGAGATACAGCAGTGGGAAGACTTTGAGTTCCATGGCAGCCGTGGATGCATCTGTGTACCTGGAGGAGAGTGACTCCTTTTATTCTGGCAGTTTCCACCAGACTTTTCGTGATGGTCGGACCACCCTGGAGATCCTAGTGATCAGCTGACTTATAATATGGTGGGCAGTGAATTGGTCCCGTCGGCCTGGAGATGGCTACCGCTGGCGGTAGAAGTCTGACCACACTGGATGTGGTGGGATCACTGCTGTGGTGGTAATATGCCGGTCTGCGGTCCAGTGACCGCCAAACCCATAATGGTGCAAACTTTGGAAAGTGCAGTACCCTGTCACTAGTGAATGAATGAATGAGTGAATTAATCTTTATTGCCTGATTAATTAAAATCATTACAACATATTAAATTTAATAAAAGCAAAAAAATAAAATGAAATAAACAGCAAAAGTTACCCTTCTGATGCCAAAGCGGATGCCTATTCGTAGCATCTTCTATCTAAACACATTAAAATACTATGGAGCCCAGGAAATCACCCCGCCTTGGGTCCCCAGATGTTAATCACCAGCTGTTACACAAGTATGTACCCGTAATACAACCTTCTGCTGATACCAACTAATTGTTCGCGTGTTAACCCAGACTCATTTCCAAAAAAACCCAGGACCAGCGCAAAGAGATATGCACTAGCCAAGGGACTGCTGTGCATAAAGAGCCTCTCTTAGCATGTCATCCAGGGCTATTTGGAAACAGAGAGGGATGGCATGGGTGGCAGAAGCCATCTCGTCAAAGCCGTTTCTTTGAGGGCACCCCTCCCTCCACAGATACCCATGCTAGTTTGACTCCTTGCCTGGCGTAAGGCTTACCACAGCTTATGAAAGATTTTTCCAAAACTGGCTAGTCCCATGGGGACCACTGTGGTGAAAATAAGGCTTAGAGCTTTGTTACATGTTATCACCCCATGTTTCAAGAACAGAGGTTTTAACAGGAGGCACGGTTCAGTCACCAAGCAAGGGCAACAGCATACAAGATGTTTTATCGATTCAGTATGGTGTTTACACAAAGTGTATTCATGCATGTGCCTTTGTACGATTTTCCACTTTCATCGGTATTCCCAGGCAGGTAAGTTTAGAAGGCACTTATGCAGAATGTTCTGTAACGCTCGCTCTCCTAGAGGTGCTTTTAGATAGGGCTGGCCTTTGGTGGTTGCATACGATTCATACAGGCCATCAGCTCCACGGATGTCCCTATTAAAATATCTTGGGCTCTAGAAGCTTGCACCCCATGTTCTTTCAATTTTTTCTTCAATACCGCTTTCGTGATGGCAGGGTCTGTAGAATAAGAAGGGGGCAAATTGAACTGACCCTCAGCCTTTGTCAGATAGATTGCCCAGCTACTTGTTTTATTTTTGGAAATTACTTTCAAAGCCCCCCTGCGGTTGCATGCTTCTGCCCTGCTAAAACTTTGATAAAACTTTATCATATCCATTTGGCACATCAAGTCCATGCATATTATATTTAGTTCCAAATGTATCCCTGCATGCCTTGTTGATCTAGAAATCTTGAGAATCCTTTTGTAGGCTCTCATCTGGGCATTCTCTAGAGTGGCTGTCAATTTGCCCGGGAAAGCCAAATGGCCATAGGTGATTGAGGGAAGCAATTTTGCTCTTATCACCCTCCCTAAAGGCTCAAATGTGGGTGCCTTAAGCCGTTGATGGAGTTTTGCTAAAGTGTGGGAGATTTTTACTGCTTTGGAAGTCAATGCCCCTGCCTGGTGTGATGTTCTCCCCGTATTTGATAGCCAGACCCCCAAGTAGTGATATTTATCTTCCAACTCTACACTTAGAGGTCAGAGTTTCCATTTTCTATACACATTTTTTGACTGACGGCTGAAAACCAGGACTTTTGTTTTTCCTGCATTTGCTTTTAAAACATTTTTTTCATTGTAGTCATGCAATATGTCCAGGCCCCTTATGAGCCCAATGTCAGTTTGGGCAAGCAAGACCATATCGTCCGCATATTGTAATATGGGGAGCACCAATTGCCCTAGCCTCGGAGGAAACATCTTTCCTCTGAGCAACTCAGCACCCAGGTCAGCTGTGTATAAATTAAAAAGAGTGGGGGCGATAACCCAGGCCTATTTTAGGCCTTTGTTGTCACTAGTGGTTGTATGGGGAAGTAAGCCATGACATGCGAAGGTTGGTAAGAGTAGTATCCTATAGCTAGATGCTATGTTGCTATGTTGTGCATATCCAATGGTATGTGAAGTTGGGGAGGTGTAGTACCCTGTTATAAGACATTGGATGGGAGTATTCCCATGGTGTCCTGGATTGGGGAAGTGTAGTACCCTGTCATTAGAACTTGCATGAAGGTTTGCCCCATTATCTGTGATGTGGGATAAGAGAAATACCATGTTTCAAGAGGTTGAAAGAGAAGTACCCCACTGAATGAAAATGTGGAGAAGTGTAGTAACAGGTGGTGTTGTATGTGATACCCACATATTTTACCTGAGTGTGCTATGGTTGCAGTCGTCTTTCTGTACAAATGACAAGACTTATCAGGAGTGTGGTACAGGAAGGAAAGTACGTTTGTGATCGCCTTGTAGTGCATTTTATTTAGTCACATGTAATGGAGTTGTTCAGTGGTGTTTGAATGGTAGTGTTTGGTATAGCCCTAGTGTGCTGTAGGTGAGTATGTCTTTATCAACGTGATCTGGAGTAAATGGTTATATTGTTTGTCTGCACTAGTGTTTGAATGTTGTGTTATGTAAATCATTTTTTAGTATGCCTCTACTGGAGGCCTTCATTGTGTTTGGAAGATGTCCAGACGTATTCTGTTGCAGTTTCTAGCATGCGTGGTCACTGAGTGCAGTTTATGGTGGTCATTACAACCCTGGCGGTCGGTGTTAAAGCGACGGTAAGACCGCCAACAGGCCGGCGGTAATAAATTAGCAATTACAACCGTGGCGGAAACCGCCAACAAAGATAGCCACTTTAACACTCCGACCGCCACGGCAGAACAAACAAACGGCTTGGCAGTCACCGCCAACAGACAGGCGGAAGACAAAGTACCGCCCACAGTATCACAACCTACCAATCTGCCACCGTTTCCGGGGCAGGTTCACCGCGGACAAAAACACGGCGGAAACAGGACTTCGAAGGTAAAACGCTCACCTCTACACACCCTACGAGGAATCCGGACACCATGGAGCCGAAACTCCAAATTCTCCCTGCGATAGTCTTTCTGCTCCTCTACCAGGAGCACGAACGCCGGCGGCGAAGACCACGGTGAGTACTGCACCTACGACACAGGGGAGGAGGGAGGGAAAAAATAGGGATACACATACGCAACACCCCCACCCCCACCGTCACCCACTACAACACACACACTAATACATATTTATACATGATAGTTACACCCCCCAGTTCCCCCGGAAGAATGCAAAGACAAAAAAAAAAAAGTGTAACCATTGTAATATATCAAAATCAGGTACGCAAAAATATATATATATATACACCATAAACAAAATATACACCAAGCATAGTAGTCCAGGTAGTGCTCGAATTAAGTCAGTGGAACACTGGGCCCACACGATATGGGCGAAGCCCACACAAGATCCCCGACCATGACGGAGAGAACACTGCAAGGGCATCAGAGAGCAAGAAAACAGGCACCTCAGGGGGAGGGAAAGGGGGAGCACCTCACCCGGTTGAGTGCACGACGCCAAATCCACGAGGGCCACATGCCCACTGTTCAATCCTGGGGAGTGCAAAGCCACAGTCTCTCAAGTCTCTACCCGTGGGTGGGTTGTCCACTGTTCCATCCTGGGGCGTGCAAAGCCACAGTCTCTCAAGTCTCTACAGTGGGTGGGTTGCCCACTGTTCAATCCTGGGTAGTGCAAAGCCACAGTCTCTCAAGTCTATACAGTGGGTGGGTTGCCCACTGTTCAATCCTGGGGAGTGCAAAGCCACAGTCTCTCAAGTCTCTACAGTGGGTGGGTTGCCCACTGTTCAATCCTGGGGAGTGCAAAGCCATAGTCTCTCAAGTCTATACAGTGGGTGGGTTGCCCACTGTTCAATCCTGGGGAGTACAAAGCCACCGTCTCTCAAGTCTCTACAGTGGGTGGGTTGCCCACTGTTCAATCCTGGGGAGTGCAAAGCCACAGTCTCTCAAGTGGATGCCTTTCTCCACTGGCTCTGGAGGGGGCTCTGTGCCCAGAGTGCTTCATCCTACTAAGGACAGAGGTAGTGGATGTATCTCTCCACTGGTTCTGGAGGGGGCATTGTGCCCAGAGTGCTTCATCCTGCTAAGGACAGAGGTAGTGGATGCATCTCTCCACTGGTTCTGGAGAGGGCATTGTGCCCAGAGTGCTTCATCCTGCTAAGGACAGAGGTAGTGGATGTATCTCTCCACTGGTTCTGGAGGGGGTATTGTGCCCAGAGTGCTTCATCCTGCTTGTGACGGGCTCAGTAGCGTCAGTGCCCTTGGTGCTCATGGGCCAGCGGGGCTTGAGGCGGCGGTGCCCTGTTCAGCGGTGCTTGAGGCGGCAGTGCCCTGTTCAGCGGTGCTTGGAGCGGCAGTGCCCTATTCAGCGATGCTTGAGGGGGCGGTGCCCTGTTCAGCGGTGCTTGAGTCGGCGGTGCCCTGTTCAGCGGTGCTTGAGGCGGCGGTGCCCTGTTCAGCGGTGCTTGAGTCGGCGCTGCCCTGATCAGCGGTGCTTGAGGCAGCGGTGCCCTGTTCTGCGGTGCTTGAGTCGGCGGTGCCCTGTTCAGCGGTTCTTGAGGCAGCGGTGCCCTGTTCAGCGGTGCTTGGAGCGGCGGGCTCCTTTGCAGTGATTCAGCTGCTGGCGGTCCTCTCGGTCCCAGCTGGGCTTGCGCTGGCGGTCCTCTCTGTCCCAGGGGGGCTTGCGCTGGCGGTCCTCTCTGTCCCAGCGGGGCTTGTGCTGGCGGTCCTCTCTAGCCCAGGAGGGCTTGTGCTGGCGGTCCTCTCTGTCCCAGCAGGGGTTGTGCTGGCGGTCCTCTCTAGCCCAGCGGGGCTTGTGCTGGCGGTCCTCTCTGTCCCAGCGGGGCTTGTGCTGGCGGTCCACTCTGGCCTAGCGGGGCTTGTGCTGGCGGTCCTCTCTGTCCCAGCGGGGATGATGACGGTGGCCTCCTGGGCAGCGGGGATGATGGCGGTGGCCTCCTAGGCAGCGGGGATGATGGCTGTGGCCTCCTGGCCAGCGGGGATGACGGCTATGGCCTCCTGGGCAGCCGGGATGATGGCAGTCTCCTCCGCTGTGCTGCTCTTCCCAGACTTTCCGGGTTTCTTGTGGCCCTTCCCCACCTTGGAAGGTGTCGCATCTGACTCCACACCACTCCCACCGGGACCCCTGGGAGCGGCTTTGGCGGCTGGAGTCTCCCCCCTCTCCCACCGGTCACTGGCCAGCTTTTGATGCTTGACAGGTGGGGGACTGTCCGTGCTGTGGCTCAATGCCACACTGTCTGCCCTGGTGGCCGGTGCACTCCAGATTCCGGTGACTACAAGCACCACTGGTCCCGGAGGTGTTGTGGCTGAGGTGCTAGTTCGGGACCTAGGAGACGGACGGGGTGGGGGAGGTGTGGGAAAGGTCAAGGTTGGACAGGAAAAGTTTTTGGGAGACACTGGGACAGGTAGCTGGAGGGGGTTTGGGAGGGGAGGAAGAGGTTGTGGTTGTAGGAGGTGTTTGTTTGGTGACTTTGGGTGAAGGTGCATGCGCTGGAGGCTGTCATGAGGTGGATGGCTGTTGGGTGGGTGTGTGCCTGCGTTTGTGTCTCTTGGGAGGTGGCGTCACAGACACACTGGGAGAGGACACAGGGGACGTGTGAATGGTAGTGGGGGTGGTGACTGCACGTGAGCGGGGTGTGGTGGTGGGTGTGCTGGTGTTGGCAGTAGTGGCTGTAGATGTAGTGCATGCAGGTGTGAGTGTAGACGAGACTGGGAGGAAGGAGGTAGACAAGGAGGAGGGGGACACAGTGGAGGCAGTGGATGTTGGTGTGTCTGCATGTGTCTGATGCTTGCGTGAGTGCCTATGGGATGTGTGGTGCTTATGTTTGCCTGAGCTTCCCTTGTGTGTTGACGTGTGTGCATGCTGGTCTGTAGGTGTGCTTGTGATAGGCTGGGGTACAGGGGATTGGGTCTGGGTGGAGGAAGTTGGAGGGGGGAGGCTAGAGACAGGGACAATGGCTGCCATCAGTGCTGAGGCCAGAGTCTGAAAAGCTTGCTGAAGGGCCGCCTGACCAGAATGAATGCCCTCCAGGAATGCATTGGTTTGTTGCAACTGCCTTTCGACACCCTGGATGGCATTCAAAATGGTAGATTGCCCAACAGTGAGGGACCTGAGGGGGTCAATGGCCTCCTCACTGAGGGCAGCAGGGGTGACTGGGGCAGGGGCTGAGGTGCCTGGGGCAAAGGTGGTGCCCACCCTCCCGGGTGAGCGGGCACGGGGCAAAGGCTGAGGGGCTGCTGGGAGGGCGGTGCTGGTAGGGGGGGTGGCGGCTGTACCTCTAGATGGGGGGGCACAGATGTTGGTGCCACCATAAGGGAGCTCCCATCAGAGGACGAGTCCGTGTCACTGGTCTCAGCTCCTGTCCCCGCTGTGGAGCTCCCCTCGCCCTCCGTGCCACTGGTGAAGTCCGAGTCCGTAGTGTGGCCCTCCATGGCCATGTGGGATGCAGCCCCCTCGTGCTCCGGTGCCACTGATCCTCCGCCTGATGATGCTAATGCACACAAGAACAGGGAGACCACAAAAAGGGGGACGACGACAGAAGAAAGACATGTTGAGTGCATGCATTACCGCTACAGTTGGCGGACACGACAGACACAGAAGCACCCTGCACTAAGCCGCGCTCTTGGGCTCCACTGTTCAATTCCTGGGAAATGGCCTACTAGGCTATGGACGACATCTGCACACATGGATGACACAAGGGCATGACTAGGTGTACTTGGTACTCTACTGAGGTGGGGTGGGGTGCCACATGGCCTGCCTTACGGAGGGACCTTGCCTACGGAACTTGCCCTGGCCTAGGGAAACCCACAGCCCACCTCCCCCACCCAGAAACCTCCACTGCGCGCAAAATCAGCAGGATGAGAGTGTACTCACCCCCTTGTGGCTGCTGTGATGCCCTCAAGTGCCCATCCAACTCCGGGTACACCACCGCCAGGATCCTGAACATCAGGGGGGTCATGGTGCGACGGGCACCCCTCCCACGTTGGGAGGCCATCCCCAGCTGAGCCTCCGCTGTCTTCTTGCTCCAGCGGCGAATGTCCTCCCATCTTTTCCGGCAGTGGGTGCTCTGTCTGTGGTAGACCCCCAGGGTCCGTACGTCCTTGACGATGGCACGCCAAATATATTTTTTCTGGTGGGCGCTGACCTACATGAATTGTACAGAGGGAAGAGAAACGTATTACCAACTGCACCGTCACAGTCATTGGCCCCCATCCCTACCCTTGCCATGTGGCACATGCACTCACCGTCATTTCATGCACGCTGCAATCTCCCCCCCCTTCATACATCCACCCCACTCCACACAGGCATAGCCAATACAGCATGATCCCAGTGTACTTACCTGTTTGTCTGGAGGACAGTAGAGTAGGGTGTACTGGGGGAGGACCCCATTCAGGAGTTTCTCCAACTCCTCCGATGTGAAGGCAGAGGCCCTTTCCCCAGACACTCGAGCCATTGTCTCTTCCAGACCAAGGTCACAGCAGCACTTGCAGTGTAGGTCCTCTCCTGTCAAAGATCAGGTATCGAGTGATTGAACAGATAGAAAATGACGGTCACGTCCGCGGAGGTGCGTACCGTCACCACCGGCGTACATCATCATTGGTTCCTGGGACCCATAGGGTCCAATGTTAACCATTTGCAGTATTGCGCTGTGGTCTTCGACCGCCTACCGCAACGGTGTACAACGCCAGCGCAGTTACCTCACATCCCATTGTCCCACTTTAGAGGTCAGGCAGCCACCATTTCAGGGGCCCACATGGCTTAATTTTTAACTGCGTCACACATACCTAGGCCTAGACTCAACACACATACAGGCCAAATATTGGATTATTATTCGTGTTCTGTGTAAGCTGTGGGTACGTACCTCTGAGTTGGTTGACTCTGTGCTCGCTGTTGTCCTTCATAGGCACCATCCGCTGGGACATGTGAGGAGATGGCGGCATCCTCCGGTGTACCGACCATTGGTGGACCTGTCGACAATGGAGGAAAGACATGTGATCATCACCTACAGGCTTGACCGTGCCACAATCCAGGAACTGTGTACCCAGCTGGAGCCATCCCACAGGAATACCCCCTCAAGTGCAGGTACTGTCAGTGCTCTATTTCCTTGCAAGTGGGTCATTTCAAACAACTGTGGCCATAGCATCAGGGATGTCCCAGCCTATATTTTCCAACGTGTTGTCCAGAGTGTTGTCTGCCCTGCTGAAACACATGAGGAGCTACATCGTTTTCCCTCAGGTGGAGGATTTGCCTACAGTGAAAGGTGATTTCTATGCCCTAGGACATATCCCCAACATCATAGGTGCCATTGATGGGACCCATGTGGCTTTGGTACCCCTCCGCAGGAGTGAACAGGTGTACAGAAACCAGAAGAGTTACCATTCCACGAATGTACAGATGGTATGTTTGGCAGACCAGTACATCTCCCATGTTAATGCCAAGTTCCCTGGCTCAGTGCAGGACACCTACATCCTGCGGAATAGCAGCATCCCTTATGTGATGAGTCAACTCCAGAGGCACTGTGTGTGGCCATTAGGTGAGCACCTGGAAGCAAGACAGTGGGAATGGTTGTCTCGGTCTGGGGATATCCCTACAGGTTAGTGTGTGTCTAACAGTTGTCCCTCGCCATTTGCAGGTGACTCTGGTTACCCCAACCTGTCATGGCTACTGACCCCAGTGAGGAATCCCAGGACAAGGGCAGAGGAACCCTACAATGAGGCACATGGGCTTACACAGCGGATAATCGAGCGGACCTTCGACCTCCTGAGGGCCAGGTTCAGGTGCCTCATATGACAGGTGGATCCCTATTCTACTCACCAAAGAAGGTGTGCCAGATCATTGTGGCCTGCTGTATGCTTCACAACTTGGCTTTGCGACGACAGGTGCCTTTTCTGCAGGAGGATGGTCCAGATGGCGGTGTTGTTGCAGCTGTGGAGCCTGTGGACAGTGAAGGTGAGGAAGCAGAAGAAGAAGACATGGACATCAGGGACTCAGTGATCCAGCAAGATTTCCAGTGAGACACAGGTAAGAATACAAACCTGCCTACTACATGTACTTTAACACTACTACCTCTCTACTGTCTGCCGTTTTCACCCAGTGTATGGTCACTGAGTTGTCACTTTCCCTTACGATTTCACAGATGCGTGTCGCACAGTGTGACTTCTGGTTTGATTCCTCATGGACAACAGCTGTGTGACATAGGTATGTTGACTTTACAAATGAAAGAGTTTTTTGACACTGTAATTGCTACTACACTATTCCGAAATCACAGACTGACTCCAGATTGTTTTGTGCTTTAAGTGTGTTTATTTCAGTGCTCAATATTGGAGGGGGTAGCAAAATGGTGAGGGGTGATGGCGGAGGAATGTCCAGTCTATTAGTCTCACAGGTGCATTGCCCAAATGGGCATAGGAAGTGGAGCTGAGGCAGTTTAAGTATGGACAGGGTGACAAAGTGGGACAGAAGGATGACATTCAGGGTGGTCTCATTTCTTGGCGGGGGTCTTGGCATTGTTCTCTGTCTTTGTCCTGGATCTCAGGGACCGTTTGCGAGGTGGTTCTCCATCTGCAGGGGGTGGGGTGCTGGAGTGGTGGTCCTGTGGCGGTGCCTCCTGTCCACTAGCGCCAGCGGAGGTGGTGGGCAGTTCATCGTCGAGGCTAGTGTCAGGGCCCCTTGTAGTGCCACAGTGTCCCACCTGGTGTTGAGTACTTCCTTCAGCACCCCTATGATGGTGCCCAGGGTGGAATTGATAGCTCTGAGTTCCTCCCTGAAGCACAAATACTGTTCCTCCTGCAGGTGCTGGGTCTCCTGAAACTTGGCCAGTACCGTTGCCATCGTCTCCTGGGAGTGGTGGTAGGCTCCCATGATGTTGGAGAGGGCCTTGTGGAGAGTGGGTTCCCTTGGCCTGTCCTCCCCCTGTCGCACAGCAGCCCTCCCAGTTCCCCTGTGTTCCTGGGCCTCCGTCCCCTGGACTGTGTGCCCACTGCCCCCAGGTCCCTGTTGTTGATGGGGTGGTGGATTAGCCTGGGTTCCCTGTAGTGGTGGACACACTGCTGATTGACATGTCCTGGGGACAGAGGTATGGGCCAGCTGGGTGGGTGCTGTGCTGGTGTTTCCAGAGGGTGGAAGCTCTGTAGTGGCCTGTGACTGTGTGATGGGAACCAACTGTCCAGAGGTCCCCGATGGGCTGGGCTGGTCATCTAGATCCAGTTGGACAGAGGTGCTGTCATCACTGTGGGCCTCTTCTGTTGGTGGTGTGGACATGTGTGGACCCTCCTGTCCAGTACGTTGGGTAGGGGTCCTGCAGGGGTATGAAAGGATGTTTATTACATCTGTTTGTGGCATGGTGTGCAATGGGTGGGTGACCGTGTACCCCTGTGCTTGCATTCCTGTGTGGGACCTTGTGTGATGATGGTTTAGGGGGGTGTATGGGTATGTGCAGTGGACATGCTTTAGCGATGGGTGTCCATGCTTTGTTGTTGCATGCAGGACTTGGTGTTAGGATGTGTAGTTTGTGATGTTGGGACAATTGTGAGGAGAGTGATGGGGGTGAGGGTGGGGGTATGTTTGGCATGCAGGTAGGGTGGGGGGATGTAATAGTTAAGGTTTGACTTACCAGAGTCCATTCCTCCAGCTACTCCTGCGAGGCCCTCAGGATGCAGAATCGCCAAGACCTGCTCCTCCCATGTTGTTAGTTGTGGGGGAGGAGGTGGGGGTCCGCCGCCAGTCCGCTGAACCGCAAGGTAGTGTCTTGAGACCACGGAACGCACCTTGCCCCGTAGGTCGTTCCACCTCTTCCTGATGTCATCCCTATTTCTTGGGTGCTGTCCCACTGCGTTGACCCTGTCCACTATGCTTCGTCATAGCTCCATCTTCCTTGCATCCGAATAGCTGTGGCTCTACCCAGACGATTTCCTCCACCATGACCCTGAGCTCCTCCTCAAAGAACCTGGGGTGTCTTTGCCGTGCCATGGGGTGGTGTGGGTGATGTGTGGGGTGGTGTGTGGGGTGATAAGTGTGCTGATGTGTAGTGGGGTGTTGTGTGAGGTGCGTGGAAGTTATGTGGGTGATGGTGTTGTGTGCTGTGGATGCTAGTATTGTTGATGGTGGTGTCTCTCTGTGTGCTTCTTTCTCAATTGTGGTCGTAGGGGTTTGTGGGTGATGTGGGTGTGTGTTTTATATTGTATTGGGAGTGTGGGAGTGGTGTGTGTATGTGTATCAGGTGTGTGTTTTTCGTCCAATGTGGTTGTGTTTTGTAAAAGTGTGTGTATTTTGAGCGGTGTGTACCGCCAATGGAATACCGCGGTTGAAAGACCGCCGTGTGAATTTGTGGGTCGTGATAGTTTGGGCGTATTTCTGTTGGCGTGACAGTGGAGGTTTTGTTTTCGCCAGTTTATCACAGACCTTTGGTGTGGCGGACTTGTGTGGGTGTCTGAATATTGGCGGATTCCGTGCTGTGGGTCATAATAGCTGTGGTGGAATTCTGCGGCCGCGGCGGTGTGTTGGCGGTCTTCTGCACGGCGGTAAGCGGCTTTTACCGCCAATGTTGTAATGACCGCCTATATGTTTTCTTCAGACTGGCAATTGGTCCTGTTATTATGAGCAGGTAGCATGGCTGGGTGTGGGCACGTTGGAGTTACTATGCTGCACTTTTCCCTATAAGTGTATAGCAGAGTGTGTTGTCATTCTGGGGTTATGTGTGTTGCTTGTGGAAGATGGAGAAAGTATGAGCATTTGTTGTGTGTGCCACCTGTGTAGCTAAGTAAGCTGAGGTTATTTCTGTTGATTTTCTGTATGATTATAGTTGTGATGACAGGTTTTGTGTTGGAGTGTGGTCATCAGAATCTGGAGTTGGGGTGATATACTGTTAAACTTTTCGTTTGTGTTTTGTTTTGTGCCTTTGAATGTGTAGACTAAGGGATAACAGGAAATCCCTTTGCCAATGGAAGTTAGTGAGATTTGTACCTTGGCTGTCGCATGACTTGGTCCCTGTGAGTGATGTCAGAGGTCATAAGACTTGCAGGTTCTGGACCATTAACAATGATAGTCACAACCTAGTTGTTTCGTTTCTTTGTGTGACGTGAGGAGCCTCATCTCTTGGCCTGTCACAGAGTTTCTGTGACTGCTATTTGTTATCTTTGTGTGTCTGCATGGGTATTGAGTTTCACAGGTTGTTGTAACATGAATGTGCAATCAAGACATTTTGAAGATTGAGGGATTGTGAATGATTGTCCCTATACTTTAACTGCAAAGGAATGGCTGTGAGGTGTGTAGTATCTTGTGCGCCCCAATCCCTGGATGTCTGAATTAATGTTGAGGATGCTGACAGTGACTGATGTAATAAATTGTTGGTGTCTGGCATAGATTGGAAGCTAGGAAACAGGGACAGTTGGCGGGAGGATAGAGTCCTTATGGGACCTACCTGTTGTTGCTGTTTATAAGAGCCTAACATGAAATAAATAACTTACCTCATGCCTTTGTCACTCCAGAATCTTGTATGAAGTCCCTGTCCTCTAATTACAATATTGGACCAAAGTCCACACACACACTGTGATCTAGTAAGAACTCAAATCCAAGCAGGTGGCCATGGAAATTCCTCACTGCTCTGTCGGGGAACAACACAGGAACTAACAGCAGACACCACTGCACAGGACCTAGCCCACAATTGTCACCAGCTAATCAATGTAGTGATGGTCACAACACAAATCAGAGCAGTACCATGTTGTGAACGACAGGGTTGTGAGGACATGAATACTTGTAACAGTCATGGTAGAACCTTTAGCCCACTTCCCAACATTACACAACATTACTGCTGGGACAGCATTCACACGCACACAAAAGATATAGATGGAGAGGTTAAGGGGAAGACAACAAAGTGCAACATTAATACTGCACTTTAAAAAATAAAATGTTTATCATGAAGGGATATTGCACATAGTTGACCACTTCTTTTGTTTATCTTCCCTGCCTACAGCTGAAAGTGTTGACATTTGTTTGAAATGGTGAAAAAGGCAATCACATTCATAATTTAGAACTCGAGCCTTAGGGGGAGTGCGCTTGCGTGTCATTGATCAGATGTTGTAAAAACAGTCTTTCTGTCTCAGCATATGATCCGAACTTCATTGGTTATGGTGGATAGGATGGTTTTGCACAAGAGACAATAACATTGCTGTATATTACTTTTTTTCTCAGGTTTGAAAACAAATGCGTGAGAACAATTACAATAACTATCTCTTCACAAACGGTGCCCTTAGTGGCAAATAATGCATTGTTCTCTTTGATGAATAATTATTTAAAGCAAGCACCTTTTACCACGTTACCATTATACCATGAAAATAGGTTTGTGAAAACATGTGGCGAAATTGTTTGAGACTATTTGACGAGATGCAGAGTAATTCAGACAGAAAAAAATCAAACCACAGGGGCACATTATTAATTTAACTGCTTCTTATGTGGGACGTGGACTCCCAAGAACGTACACAAGAGGGTCCCGGGGGGGAGCGCCAACATCGGCAGTCTTCCCCCCGGGAGGTTTGCGGAGATGGTACAGACCATTGGCGCCGTTTTGGGCGTTGTGGGTCACATTTTGGTAGCCTGGGGCTATAATATAAATAGGGGAACCATTTCAAAACAGTTACCATTTTGTAAGGTGACACAGTGGTGGTGAGCGTCAGGTTTTTGTCAGGTTTTGAGCATTAGTTTTGCAGGTTCTTGGAGAGCAGGTTGGCAGGTTTTTTGGCAGTTTGACGGTTGGAAGGGGAAGAGTAGCGGTAGTACATATAAAAAAAAATATATATATATATATATATATATATAACTTAGATTAGCATATAGACGTGAGACTTACTGGTGGTGTTAGTGCAGTCAGGGCTCCGGCGAGAGGCAGCCAGCGGCACCAGTATCCAGCGCTCCAAGTTTACAACAATGGATCGGCATGTGGCACAGGCCATCCAACTCCTTCAGGACGCAGGGCGCCTCGATCTCCTTGCGGCGGGTGTGGCTCGTCGGTCCCGGCCAGCGCGGCAGGCGGTGAGCAGGGTTGCGGCCGCTGTGGCAGCATGTTCGCCGCCGCGTGGGAGGTGCGGCGGCGAGGCGAAGCAGGTGAGACGACTGGGTTTTCGGTGGGGGAGGGGTGGCTGTGCGCCAGTGCCCGCTCGGATCGAAACGGGGGTGCTTTTGCGGCGGCAGCCCTTGAATCAAGCAGCTCGCGGGCCGCGGGCAGGGCAGGGGCGGCCCTGGGAGGTACAGAAGGCGCGACCTCAGCGGACCGCGCGATGCAGATACCACGGCAGGCCCAGTTCCTGCCATCTGGAGGGTTCAAGCGGCAGCAGAATCCAAAGGAGATGCACGGAGCTCCCCTGCCTCGACGTACAGGGGCTAAGGGGACCGCGAGAGACGGGCGGGGGGAAAGTAAGGGCGGCACCCTGGAGAGTGACATTATGGGTCGGTTTGGTGAGCAGGAGGCACTGACCTTCCAGGATAAGGAGGGAGAAGGGGGCCCCAAAGCAGGCAGCAGCCAGGGCAAGGGCAGAGAGGCAGACAACCTGGGTGATAGTAGCAGCGCAGAGTCAGGAGGGGACAGGGACATGAGGCATATATTTGACTGGAGTGAGGAGGAAGCCCCAGGGTTAGAGGATGATGGGATAACTATGAAGATGCGCCGACCGATGCGCACCTATGAACGCAGGTGGGGGGTGCAAATGTAGGGGGGCCAGGGGGTGTAGATAGTTCGGACAGTGAAGGGGTAGAGCCAGGTGCAGAGGTAGGTTGGCAAGGGCGAGAGCGGGGCCAGGGGGATGTATCTATGCTCACCAACACACTGGGCCTTTTGCAGCGGGAGGGGAGCATAAGCGTGGCCGGAGACCCAGGCGGGCTTGTGACGCCTCTGGCACCCTGGGAAGAAGAGAAGGCGGGGCCCAGTGCGGCTGGCTGGATGGAATCACAGCAAAGTAACGAGGCGATGCGGGTCAAGGTACTAGCGCGGAGGCGCCAGACCGGATTGGGTGTTGCGCCCACCGGGGGATCGGCGAGCACTGGTAAGCGGCCTGGCCACGCAACGCGGTTGGGAGGGCTACGGGTGGCCCATCGGCGACCGCGGACACAGACGGCGAGTGCAACGAGTATCACAAAGAGGGCAAAATTTGGGGAGGACTTGGTGACAGGTGATAGTGAGAATGCTAGTGAGCATGAGTTACTGGACTACGAGGACGACAGTGTCGAGGAGGGAGAGATACGCGGGGAGGAGGAGGAGGATTGGTGGACCACGGGGGGAGTCTAATGTTGTTCCTAAGTTGTTGCAGGTGCCAGCAGTTGTCTCAACAGCGAGGAGAGATACAGGACGGACGGTTTCGGAGCAGCCCCCGTCACTGGAAAAAGGTAATGCCACCAAAGTGTTGATCCCGATACGTGTGTCTGTAGGTACGGAGGTAGCGGGGGATAGCGCCAGGGAGCGCTTATATAAAGGGGTGTACGTGTCGGATGTAGGGGTGGGAACGGGCCCTGCCAAGGATCAGGTGAGTACGGTTTTAGAGGACAATCAGGTAAGTCTAGCGAGGAGTACGGGGTAGGTAAGGTCAGTGGGAAGCATAAGCAATTGCCGTATATGGGTACTGCAAAACCATTAGGAGCTCATCTGATGCTGGCCACAAAAGAGAAAATATGGAAAGGGGAATATGTAGAGATGCTAAAATTGCTGCATAGGGAGGTACGAGCGAAGGAAGGATCTAAAGAGGAGGAATATGAGTTGTCAAAGAGGCCCGGGGTACCGGTGACTATTGAAAATTGGACGGCGGCTTTTCTCATTTTTGCAAGTGTGTAGTGCGAGCGGTTTCCGGAACGGGCGGTGGCCTTGTTTAAGTATATGGATGTGATCCGGAAAGCTTATCTCAACTACGGTGGTTACGTCTGGGCGAAGTATGATGAGGAGTTTCGAGCCAGAATGGCAGCTGATGATGATGTGCAGTGGGGTGAGATTGATGCGGATCTGTGGCAGCATACCATGGGTCTAGCAAAGTTTGGAAAAACTGTGGTTACGGCCAGCGGCTTACCGATTATCTATCGACCCTTTCGAGACCGCCCCACCCAGGGTAGGGCCGCGTCAGGTAATAACACAGGAGACAAAGGGGGATCAGGCCCTGCGAGCGCGGGGGTGCGGAAGATAGGAGCCTGTTGGGACTTTAACAAAGGTTTGTGCACCAGAGAGTATTGTAAATTCAAACCCGAATGCTCCAAGTGCGCGGGGAAGCATCCCCTTACTAGCTGCTCGGGCAGCACCACGGGACAGCAATCTGCGGGCTCCGGAGGAAATACCCAAGGGAGCCAGGGTCAGGCCAAGACCAGAGGTCAGGGTCTAATGGGAAAAGGCTATTACGCCAATTAAGGTAGATAAGATACGATTTTGGGTAGGCAGCTATGGCCTTGAGCGCAAGGGCAAATGTTATTGCGGGGATTTACGTACGGATTCGAGTTGGGTTACGAAGGACCCCGGCAGTGGTGGTGGGCAGAGAATTTGCATTCCATTTATGGGAAAGAAGAGCTGGTGCGGCTCAAGTTGGAGAAAGAGGTGGCTAAGGGGAGAATGGAAGGCCCTTTTCCGGACTGGCCTTTGGAAAATTTGATTGTGTACCCTATTGGCGTGGTACCCAAGAAAGAGCCAGGGCAGTGTTGATTAATACACCACTTATCTTGGCCAGAGGGGTCGTCTGTCAACGATTTCATTCCAGAAGAACTCACAAAAGTGTCATATGCTTCAGTCGACGTGACAATGGCAATCGTCGAGTCATTGGGGCCGGGTACCCTCATGGCGAAAACAGATATCAAGTCTGCTTTTAGACTACTGCCGGTGCATCCTCTGGATTTTTAATTGTTGGGCATCCAATTTCAGGGCAGTTGGTATGTGGACAAGGCACTGCCCATGGGTTGCTCCATTTCTTGCTCTCTATTTGAATGCTTCAGCACCTTTTTGCAGTGGATTTTTGTGACGGTCACCGGCCATGCAGCGGTGACTCATTACTTAGATTATGTCTTCTTTGCAGGGCCGAAGACGGCCGATTCCTGCAAGAGAGCGTTAGAGAGTTTTCAGACGCTCATGGGGGACCTGGGTGTGCCCCTACCCACCGAAAAAACGGTGGGGCCCTGTACAGCCTTGGCTTTTTTGTGCATCGAGTTGGACACCATGGCCATGGTGGCTCGATTGCCCGTGGACAAGAAACAGGCTATGTTGGCAAAAGTGTGGTCCGTGCTTCAAAAGCGGAAAGTGACGGTCAAGGAAATTCAAGTACTATTGGGCCACTTGAATTTTGCATGTCGAGTAGTGAGGGCTGGGCACGCCTTTTGTAGAAGGCTCGGTATGTCACATCGGCAGTCTTCCCCCCGGGAGGTTTGCGGAGATGGTACAGACCATTGGCGCCGTTTTGGGCACTGTTTTGGGCGTTGTGGGTCACATTTTGGTAGCCTGGGGCTATAATATAAATAGGGGAGCCATTTTAAAACAGTTACCATTTTGTAAGGTGACACAGTGGTGGTGAGCGTCAGATTTTTGTCAGGTTTTGAGCATTAGTTTTGCAGGTTCTTGGAGAGCAGGTTGGCAGGTTTTTTGGCAGTTTGACGGTTGGAAGGGGAAGAGTAGCGGTAGTACATATAAAATAAATATATATATATATATATATATATATATATATATATATATATATATAACTTAGATTAGCATATAGACGTGAGACTTACTGGTGGTGTTAGTGCAGCCAGGGCTCCGGCGAGAGGCAGCCAGCGGCACCAGTATCCAGCGCTCCAAGTTTACAACAATGGATCGGCATGTGGCACAGGCCATCCAACTCCTTCAGGACGCAGGGCGCCTCGATCTCCTTGCGGCGGGTGTGGCTCGTCGGTCCCACCCGGCGCGGCAGGCGGTGAGCAGGGTTGCGGCCGCTGTGGCAGCATGTTCGCCGCCGCGTGGGAGGTGCGGCGGCGAGGCGAAGCAGGTGAGACGACTGGGTTTTCGGTGGGGGAGGGGTGGCTGTGCGCCAGTGCCCGCTCGGATCGAAACGGGGGTGCTTTTGCGGCGGCAGCCCTTGAATCAAGCAGCTCGCGGGCCGCGGGCGGGGCAGGGGCGGCCCCGGGAGGTACAAAAGGCGCGGCCTCAGCGGGGCGCGCGATGCAGATACCACGGCAGGCCCAGCTCCTGCCATCTGGAGGGTTCAAGCGGCAGCAGAATCCAAAGGAGGTGCACGGAGCTCCCCTGCCTCGGCGTACAGGGGCTAAGGGGACCTCGAGAGACGGGTGGGGGGAAAGTAAGGGCGGCACCCTGGAGAGTGACGTTATGGGTCGGTTTGGTGAGCAGGAGGCACTGACCTTCCAGGATAAGGAGGGAGAAGGGGGCCCCAAAGCAGGCAGCAGCCAGGGCAAGGGCAGAGAGGCAGACAACCTGGGTGATAGTAGCAGCGCAGAGTCAGGATGGGGCAGGGACATGGGGCATATATTTGACTGGAGTGAGGAGGAAGCCCCAGGGTTAGAGGATGATGGGATAACTATGAAGATGCGCCGACCGATGCGCAGCTATGAATGCAGGTGGGGGGGTAAAATGTAGGGGGGCCAGGGTGTGTAGATAGTTCGGACAGTGAAGGGGTAGAGCCAGGTGCAGAGGTAGGTTGGCAAGGGCGAGAGCGGGGCCAGGGGGATGTATCTATGCTCACCAACACACTGGGCCTTTTGCAGCGGGAGGGGAGCATAAGCGTGGCCGGAGACCCAGACGGGCTTGTGGCGGCTCTGGCACCCTGGGAAGAAGAGAAGGCGGGGCCCAGTGCGGCTGGCTGGATGGAATCACAGCAAAGTAACGGGGCGATGCGGGTCAAGGTACTAGCGCGGAGGCGCCAGACCGGATTGGGTGTTGCACCCACCGGGGGATCGGCGAGCACTGGTAAGCGGCCTGGCCACGCAACGCGGTTGGGGGACTACGGGTGGCCGATCGGCGACCGCGGACACAGACGGCGAGTGCAACGAGTATCACAAAGAGGGCAAAATTTGGGGAGGACTTGGTGACAGGTGATAGTGAGAATGCTAGTGAGCATGAGTTACTGGACTACGAGGACGACAGTGTCGAGGAGGGAGAGATACGCGGGGAGGTGGAGGAGGATTGGTGGACCACGGGGGAGTCTAATGTTGTTCCTAAGTCGTTGCAGGTGCCAGCAGTTGTCTCAACAGCGAGGAGAGATACAGGACGGACGGTTTCGGAGCAGCCCCCGTCACTGGGAAAAGGTAATGCCACCAAAGTGTTGATCCCGGTACGTGTGTCTGTAGGTACGGAGGTAGCGGGGATAGCGCCGGGGAGCGCTTATATGAAGGGGTGTACGTGTCGGATGTAGGGGTGGGCACGGGCCCTGCCAAGGATCAGGCGAGTACAGTTTTAGAGGAGAAATCAGGTAAGTCTAGCGAGGAGTACGGGGTAGGTAAGGTCAGTGGGAAGCATAAGCAATTGCCGTATATGGGTACTGCAAAACCATTAGGAGCCCATCTGATGCTGGCCACAAAAGAGAAAATATGGAAAGGGGAATATGTAGAGATGCTAAAATTGCTGCATAGGGAGGTACGAGCGAAGGAAGGATCTAAAGAGGAGGAATATGAGTTGTCAAAGAGGCCCGGGGTACCGGTGACTATTGAAAATTGGACGGCGGCTTTTCTCATTTTTGTAAGTGTGTATTGCGAGCGGTTTCCGGAACGGGCGGTGGCCTTGTTTAAGTATATGGATGTGATCCGGAAAGCTTATCTCAACTACGGTGGTTACGTCTGGGCGCAGTATGATGAGGAGTTTCGAGCCAGAATGGCGGCTGATGATGATGTGCAGTGGGGTGAGATTGACGCGGATCTGTGGCAGCATACCATGGGTCTAGCAAAGTTTGGAAAAACTGTTTACGGCCAGCGGCTTACCGATTATCTATCGACCCTATCGAGACCGCCCCACCCAGGGTGGGGCCGCGTCAGGTAATAACACAGGAGACAAAGGGGGATCAGGCCCTGCGAGCGCGGGGATGCGGAAGACAGGAGCCTGTTGGGACTTTAACAAAGGTTTGCGCACCAGAGAGTATTGTAAATTCAAACCCGAATGCTCCAAGTGCGCGGGGAAGCATCCCCTTACTAGCTGCTCGGGCAGCACCGCGGGACAGCAATCTGCGGGCTCCGGAGGAAATACCCAAGGGAGCCAGGGTCAGGCCAAGACCAGAGGTCAGGGTCTTACGGGAAAAGGCTATTACGCCAATTAAGGTAGATAAGATACGATTTTGGGTAGGCAGCTATGGCCTTGAGCGGCAAGGGCAAATGTTATTGCGGGGATTTACGTACGGATTCGAGTTGGGTTACGAAGGACCTCGGCAGTGGTGGTGGGCAGAGAATTTGCATTCTATTTCTGGGAAAGAAGAGCTGGTGCGGCTCAAGTTGGAGAAAGAGGTGGCTGAGGGGAGAATGGAAGGCCCTTTTCCGGACTGGCCTTTGGAAAATGTTATTGTGTCCCCTATTGGCGTGGTGCCCAAGAAAGAGCCAGGGCAGTGTTGATTAATACACCACTTATCTTGGCCAGAGGGGTCGTCTGTCAACGATTTCATTCCAGAAGAACTCACAAAAGTGTCATATGCTTCAGTCGACGTGGCAATGGCAATCGTCGAGTCATTGGGGCCGGGTACCCTCATGGCGAAAACAGATATCAAGTCTGCTTTTAGACTACTGCCGGTGCATCCTCTGGATTTTTAATTGTTGGGCATCCAATTTCAGGGCAGTTGGTATGTGGACAAGGCACTGCCCATGGGTTGCTCCATTTCTTGCTCTCTATTTGAATGCTTCAGCACCTTTTTGCAGTGGATTTTTGTGACGGTCACCGGCCATGCAGCGGTGACTCATTACTTAGATTATGTCTTCTTTGCAGGGCCGAAGGCAGCCGATTCCTGCAAGAGAGTGTTAGAGAGTTTTCAGATGCTCATGGGGGACCTGGGTGTGCCCCTACCCACCGAAAAAACGGTGGGGCCCTGTACAGCCTTGGCTTTTTTGTGCATCGAGTTGGACACCGTGGCCATGGTGGCTCGATTGCCCGTGGACAAGAAACAGGCTATGTTGGCAAAAGTGTGGTCCATTCTTCAAAAGCGGAGAGTGACGGTCAAGGAAATTCAAGTACTATTGGGCCACTTGAATTTTGCATGTCGAGTAGTGAGGGCTGGGCATGCCTTTTGTAGGAGGCTCGGTATGTCACTTTTGGGTCACACCGTGCCCCATCATCACGTGCGGCTTAGCGCAGGGGTGAAGGAAGATTTGAGGATGTGGTGTGTCTTTTTGGAGTCCTTTAATGGGATCCCGATCCAGGCATGGCCATTATGCGAATGGGACATTCAGATTTTCGCAGATGCGTCCGGGGCGTCGGGCTTTGGAATTTATTGTCAGGGCAGGTTCTGTGCAGAGGATTGACCGGAGGCTTGACGTGCGGGTTGTCGCAGCATTGCCTTCTTGGAGCTTTTTCCGCTGGTGGTGATGGTGTATGTGTGGGGCCACTGTTTGATGCACAAACGAGTACTGTTTCGAGTGGATAACTTAGCGGTGGTGCAGGTGGTCAATCGGCAGTCGGCCAGAGATGTGCAAGTGTTGCAGCTGCTACGTGTTTTTGTGTTGGAGTGGTGCAGCTTGACATATATTTGGTCGTGGACGAACCCTTGGACAGAGCTACTATGCCGGCAGCGCTTTGGAACGTAGGCAACGGAGGATTCTGCAATTGGTTGTGAAGTAATTGGCACCTTCCACTCAGCGAACGTATGTACAGGCTTGGCGGGAATTTGTGGAGTCGGGGCGCGCCGACGATGGGAGGAGCTGCACCGGGTGGAGGACGTGGTCAATTTCACCATGGTTATGGTTGAGAAACGATTGTCTAAGGTTTCCATTGCAGGGAAATTGGCGGGATTGCTTTCATGGGTAAGTTGCTTTGGGGTTATGCGCCGTCGGCGGGGGAATTGGAGCAGCGCATCCTCGAAGGTTGAGCTCGGGGACGTGGAGCTACGGGGCAGGCACGCCAGCCGATCACATTGAGTATGTTGAAGCAACTTATGTTGGCTACAGCGGGAGTTTGTAGTGACGATGCGGAGTGCGCTTTGTTTCGGACGCTTATGTCATGGATGTTCTTTGGGGCGTTCCGCGTGCCAGAGCTTTTGGGTTCTAGAATGTTGGTTGGCATACAGTGGGAGAAGGGTGCATTTCATCGCAGGGTGTGGGGGTACAGTTGCGGCAGTCAAAGACAGATCAGCAGGGTAAGGGCAAGCAGGTGTTCATGAAGGCCTATCCGGTGCGAGAAATTTGTCCTGTCCAACTGGTGCTATGACTGAAGACTATTTCGACAAAAGACAATGGTGGGATATTCTGTCATTTGCAGGGCGCGCAGGTTTCAGCGTACCAGCTGTTAGCGGTATTGAGGGCAAGTCTAAGGATTATGGGGTTGGATGCGTCGCGTTTTGGAACCCATGCCTTTAGAATCGGCATGGCAACAGAGGTAGGTCTGCGGGGTTGGCAGAAAGCAGCAGTGTTGGCGTTGGGACGTTGGAAGTCGAATGCATATAAGAGATATCTGCGCCAGGGGCTTGCGATAATGGAGCAATAACATATTTTCTCTTGCTGCAGGTTTTGTTCCGGGACCAGAGGTGCAGTTCATATCCATCTGAGTCGTGGGACATTCCTTTGTCAAATGGGCTTGGAGACAGTCGCGGTCAACAGCATTAGGGGACAACTTAGGACTGGACCGGGGACGATACTGGGTCAGGTGGGAAGGAAAGGGGGTATGCGTTGGGCGGAACTGTTGAGGACAATGCAGAGAATGCGGGGACGGGGTTTTTGCCCAGATTTACTGTTGGTGCATTTGGGTGAGAATGACATGGTTAAGTGGACGGGACTGGATGTTTTGCGGCATATGGAGCAGGATTTAAGTGCTTTGCGGCAGCAGTGGCAGGTTTGCCTTATTGTTTGGACGGCTTTCGTTCCTCAGCGATTTTGAAGGGGAGCCCGAAAACCTTTGGCCATTGAAAAGGCGAGGAGGGAGATAAATAAGGAAATGCAAGCTTATTGTTCAGAGCAGGGTTTTACGTATTTAGAGCATACGGATATCAGATTTGAGGACACAGAATTATTTCGGGGCGATGGAGTACACCTGTCTTTCGTGGGCATGAAATTGTACCTGCTCCAATTAAAAGAGGTGGTGAAGAGACTTTTTCATGAAACCTAGGTGCACGGACTGGCGTCCCTTGGGGGGGAAGAAAAGAAGAGGGGTTTCCCTGCGGTCAACCCTCTCCTTTTCTGGTGGCGGAAACAGAGAACGGGCACATGACAGACGATAATGGATGGGAAGGAAATATGACAACACAATTGCAGATTGGAGGAGGGTGGACAGTAGCAGGGCTACGAAGATAACATAGGGAGCTTTAGGGGTTGGAGACTTGCACGCAAAAGACGCTAGCAGCTGACTATTAAGGTACTAGACAGATTAAACAGGAGGACTGGACTAATGAGCGGCAAGTTCAAGGGGGGAAGGGAGGGGGGAGGGTAGGGTAGGGGAGGGGGAGTGGTTTGCTAGGAGAGATTATGTATAGTGAGGCTTTAGTTTTGTAAGGCACAAGGCCAAGGACAGTAATTTGTGAGTTCACCTGTTTCCAATAAAGCGGCATTTTACACACAAAAGGGAGTAATGGTCTGAGTTATTCTTCCGCAAGGGGGTCCCGGGGGGGAGCGCCAACATTGGCAGTCTTCCCCCCGGGAGGTTTGCGGAGATGGTACAGACCATTGGCGCCGTTTTGGGTGCTGTTTTGGGCATCGTGGTTCACATTTTGGTAGCCTGGGACTATAATATAAATAGGGGAGCCATTTTAAAACAGTCACCATTTTGTAAGGTGACACAGTGATGGTGAGCGTCAGGTTTTTGCCCTCCCTCCCGCCCGTAACGGTACGGGGATGGGGGTGGTTGGGTCATGGTGTGTTAGAGTGTGGGCCATATAGGAAAGGGGTGCACGGAGGGGAGTTGGTGTATTTGTCGCTTGGAGCAGGTGTGCGGAGACAGAGAACGGGCACATGACAGACGATAACGGATGGGAAGGAAATATGACAAGACAATTGCAGATTGGAGGAGGGTGGACAGAAGCAGGGCTACGAAGATAACATACGAAGCTTTAGGGGTTGGAGACTTGCACACTCAAGACGCTAGCAGCTGACTATTAAGGTACTAGACGGATTAAACAGGAGCAGTAAGAAAGGAGGACTGGACTAATGAGCGGCAAGTTCAAGGGGGGAAGGGAGGGGGAGGGTAGGGTAGGGAAGGGTGGAGTGGTTTGCTAGGAGAGATTATGTATAGTGAGGCTTTAGTTTTGTAAGGCACAAGGCCAAGGGCAGTAATTTGTGTGTGCACCTGTTTCCAATAAAGCAGCCTTTTACACACAAAAGGGAGTAATGGTCTGAGTTATTCTTCCGCAAATGACTTGTGGCGCGCACTCATCACGGACACCAGGAACTACGTGTCCCAGACTGCTTTGAATCCTGCCTGGAGGCCGGGACTGGCCTCATTGTGCCACAGGGCACATAAAATGGGCCGAATCTACCCGCAGTGTGGGATGCACTCATCGGGGATACTATGGATCCCAGAATGCTTTGAGTTCTGCCTGGAGGTGGGGACTGGCCTCACCTCGCTATCATGCGCATAAAATCGTCTGCATCTACCGGAAGCCCTATTGGTGACTGGACCATCTTGCGCCCGTCTTCGCCCGGAAGAGGTTGGGTCAGGCCACCCCCTTTGGTCCTTGTCCTTCAGTTGAAAATTGTGGGTGTCTTTTAGCGAGGGTTAAGTGGGCTTGTGACCCCAGCATACGGATAATGGTGAACCAAAAGCTACTAGGAGAGAAGGAAGCCTTTCCCAAAAATACGTGGCGACCTGCTATTGACTCTTTTCTGGTACGCTCTGTGTGGGCTATTGATAAGCAGTAGGGTGACTAGCCCTCGAGATGGGGGGAGCTGAGCCAGTCCCTTCGGAGGCCTCAGCGAGCATCCAGAGCATTGGGTGATAAGGAGGCCCCTCCCCCTAGTTCCAATAAGCCTAAGCATAGACATTGTGGCCCCAAATCTGCAGCCATCTTATTCACCTTCCAGCATAATGCCCATTATTGATCCATTTCTTGTCAGTGAGAGGGGGGCCCTGACCAACAGAACAGAGAGAGCCAAGCAAGCGGTCCATCACAGGGCCTCGAGAGCTACTAGGTCTGCCAGTGCCACAGCAAACTGTGCCCTTGACAATTAATTTACTCAGACATCATTGCTTAACTCTGTCAAAACCTTTAACTTTGTAAGTACAGACACTATCCCAAACCTGAATCTGGATCATCTCTTGGGCAAATTGACTACCAGCCTATCCCCAATACTGGTACAGGCTTAGTAACCTGGACATTGCAGGGTCCCAGCTTCATGATTTATAAGACAACTCAAAGGAGCATAGGGCCTCCATCTAAAATCCAGCAGGGGCTGTTGCTTCACCACTCATTTCGCATCCTGCTCAAGCTATAGTCCAAATTCAATCTCAGAATGGTCGATACTCTCCTTGTCTTTCTGGTTCCAGCAAAAACTGTCATTCCACTATACGTTCCTGATATTAACAATAGGGGGCTTGTTGGTATGGAAAGGGGGCACTTGAGTGAGGGTAACTTGAGGGACCTTGGATTGACATCTGGTAAATAAGTCTAAACCTCACAGAGGCCACAACGGTGCCCCAATCAGGATAGTCTTAACATGCTCCCTGACTGTTGCCCCTATGTGGATATTCTGACGAACGTTCAACATTTAAGTTCCAATAAAGAAGAATCGACCCTCTAGCTGAAGAATAAAGTTTACCATTGGCTGTCTCAAAACACCGATTTTGCGATCAACGAGTTTAAAGGATATCTTATTTGTCAGAAGTGTTGGGTGGGTGGGCATGTTGCCCAAAAATGATAGCAGAGATTGTATTGTAGTGAACTGTAAAAACCGAAAACTTTCTGAATGACTAATTAACTGTGGCACTAGCCTTCGCTTGAATGGTGCTGGTACAGGCATACGCATTGGCATTGTCCCATTGCGGTTTTTCTATAAACATCTGATCCCTTCCCATCCAAAAGTGCTGCTAGGTGGTGGTCTCAATATAAATTGGGCAGTGGAAGAGAGTAGAACCACTTTCCCAGTGAGCAACAGGTTTCAGCCACTCTCGGGTTTTGAGAGTATTGATTGACATTTGGGGAATAGAAACATTTGTCACGAGCCAATCCATGCTGAGATCACCCACGTAATGCATGGGTGCAATAATGTTGGGCGACTTTAACACTACCTTCAAGCCGTTGGATGGTTTATCCTCTTTGGTTTGGAAGATGAGACCTGAGGCATACCCTTGCTGGAGATTGAACCTCTACCCTCATGGCCAGTGGTAACCGTGCAACTTTTCACTAAAACTTTGAACTGTGGCGTTCACATCTGATACAAAGTGTGCTTCTACATTTGCTCGTGGCCCTACACAAATTAGAATTAATTATGTCCTATTGGATCTTGATCTTTGGTATTTGGCAGTTGACTTGGAGTTCCTCACATGACCAGATAATCATCGCAATGCACTGAGGCTCACGTAGGGTGGCCCCTCATCGTGGAAGCTGGCTGTCTGGGGTAACAAATTAGAAACGATTGTTAGCCTAAATAACAACAGGAAATCGATCAGATAGGCAAAGCTATGCCTTGACATGGGTACACTAACCAGCATTGACGATGATTTTAGTGACATCCTTAAACCATTTGTTGAACATCCTGGTGATGTTTCCCTATTGCCGGAATCTCATCTTGCCCTGTTTGCTGCCCTGAAACTTCATTGTGCTAAGGCTCAAAATGATAGAAACTCCTCTCTGCGCAGTCTCCCGCATGGTACACTATGGAGTGTCTGAAGGCAAAGGGTAAACTTATTGAAGCCATGAAAAAGGGTGACCATGAGGAAATATGGGCTTGTTCATGCAATCTACAAATAACTGATAACAAGCACAAAACAGAATTGGATAGATACAAATTGGCTAGCTCTAGTAGAGGCATCCAGCACAAATGAATCCCAGACTTTCTGGCATATCTTTTTTCATGGATGTCCCCGAACCAATAGTCCCATAGAACTATCAATTCAACCTCAACAGTGGGTCAAACATTTTTCTAAAATTTATGGTCATCCCATTATCGGGTTGGATGTGCCAGTGTTAAGAGCATTAGACCTGGAGAATGTCACGGTAACTGCCCCGTCTCACTTCACCCTCCAAGAAACCCTTCGAGCTATTCAGGCTATGCCTCCTGGGAAGGCTCCCGGCTCAGACAGAATTGCTGGCGACCTGTTCTGCTCTAAACCTCTTGTCTGAGGGCCTTGTATAAATGCACTTTCAAATGACATATTGGCAGGAGGGTGAGTTCCAGAATTTCGGAAAAACACTGAGATTGTTCCAAATTTATAAAATTGACAACCTGCTGAAGGTCTTCTGTTGTTGCCAGATCTTGACTAGATTACAAGATTGGATTGAGGAGTCTTCTATTTTGACACCTTTGCAGTCAGTGTTTCGCTCTAGGGTGAGTACAGTTGATCAAATCTTTCGCTTTAACCTCACTGTGGCAAATACCTTAAGCTTTCTAAGGATCACTTATATTTGGCATTTGTGGACCTCAGGGCAGTCTTTGTCATTGTCCTGCGGCTGCTCCTCTGGTCTACTCTAGCCGATATTGGCATTGATGACACCCTGTTGGACACTCTTATTAGACTTTCTGACAATTCTTTTTCGCAAGTTAGATGGTGGTCGGGTGCTAACCTAACTGATCACATACCAGTGCGGTGAGACAAGGCTGCATACTCGCACCAACCTTTTATCACTTTATGTCAATGATGTAGCCACATTTTTAGGTGATTGTGTTCACAACTCCCCAAAACTAGCTGGCTGCTTCACCCAGGCACTTTTTTTGCAGATGATACTCTCCTGCTCTCCTGACCTACGTCTGGAATTCAAAATTGCCTTAACAAATTCTTTGAGTTTTGTGACACTCGTGGGGTGAAGGTTAATATCACTAAAACTAAGATTATGATATTTAACCCGTACAAGAAGTGTAGAGAGAGGTTTCTAATGAAAGGGGACCCCCTCCAGGCAGTAGGCAAATTCGACTATCTGGGGATTAGAGTCTATAATAATGGGATTTGGAAATTGCACACTGAAAAAAGCAAAATGGTGCTGTTACACTCTGCCTCAGCAATTGTCAAGAGGTTTCAAGCAACTGATCCTTAATCTGCATCCCCCGCCATAGAGGTGTGTAGGGAAAAAACACATGCTGCTGCTCGTTACAGCACAGACGTTTGGCAAATTTATGATATCAAAGGTGTGAGCTCCAAAGAAAATAACTTTTTGAGATCTCTATTTAGCCTGCCACAGAGTACTCCTATGCTATCACTATATTTTGATACAGGGCTCAAAATGGTGGGAGACTTAGCAATGTTGAAACTTCTTCTGTACTTGGTGAGGCTGAGGGCTATCTAGCCCAGAGCTTCACCACTATACGCTGACGGTGGACGAAGTCTTGAGCCACAGTAAAGCACATTTGCTTCCCTGGTTCAAGTTTGTGAATTAGGTTTGAATGGGTAGTGAAGTAATCCTTCCACTGTTGGGCTGGCACCAAAGATAGAGTTAAAGCTGTGTTCTGGAGCAAAAAAGTAAATGGATATCACCTCAAAGCAAAGTCTGGGGGATTGACTGAAGTGTTTTTTAGCCTGCAATTTTCAACCACCTATTGCCCGTACATTATATATAAAATTCAGGCTGGGTATACTTTTAGTCAATAAGCTTACAAATAAGTGGAACTCAGTCTCCGGGGGCACCCAGGCAACCCTATCGGCCCTGGATGCCAAGATGGCATTCGACAGTCTGGAGTGGGGATACATGTTTGCAACACTCCGAAGGATGGGATTCGGTCTGTGGTTTTGTGAATGGATCAAATTGCTCTACCAGAAACCACTGGCGAGAGTGAAAGTAAATGGGATGGCTTCCCGAACCTTTGAGTTACAAAGGGTAACAAGACCGGGTTACCTGCTCTCCCCATGCTCACACCCTAAAAAGCACCAAGTTGCAATTCGAACCCGATTTCGACTGGTGCAGCTTCGGATTTATACTTGGGTCTTACCTCCCCCGGGTGCGACTACAGCGGATGGGATGAGCCCCATCAGATGTCTCTGAGAGGGTGCGGGATGACTGAACATTTTACCACATTCTATGGTCCTGCCCACGGATACAGTTGTTCTGGAGTGAGGTGGTGAATGAATTATAGGAGGTGCGGTCCAGAAGAACCCTTGGTGGCTGCTCCTGTTGATTCCTGGGGATAATGTATGGACAAAATATCAACGCATATGGCTAAAATTAGCAGCAGGGTTGGCCAAGCGAAATGTGGCCAGGGCGTGGGTGGCTTCACTTCGGCCAGGAGTGGAGGAATGGGTTGCAGATATGGACTGGTGCTGTAAGACAGAGAGGGTGGTTTACCAAAGTAGGGGATGTCCCAAGAAATGGGAGACAGTATGGGGACAGTGGAACGCCACCCAGGGCTTGTGAAGAGAAGTGGGGAAGAGAGGAAGTGGGTGAGGCAGAAAAGGGGGAAGTGAGACCGGAACTCTTAGCTTTGTAGAGAAGGCTGGAAAAGGAAATGAGGCAGGGTGGATTCTCCTTTTAAAGCTCCTGAGAAGGCTTGATATTCAATCGCACCCCTTCACCAGATGTAATTTCATGTCTCCGAAGTGAATAAGTGAAACACTCACCAGCCAAGTTCAGCAGCCTGTGAATTTTGTAAATATGCTAGGGTGTATGTAGAACATGTTTTTCTATCCAAGTACGCCAGGCGGAAATGACTCAAACCATTATGTAATCTGTTGGTGGTGAGGCAATATCCGGTTGCCTATCTCGTTCTGAGATTTGATAGAGGGCAGGTTGTGGTCTTCAGAATTAGTCAATACCTATACGCAGCATGAGTATATAGGGAAAAAGTGGGAATATTGTTTTAAAATGCATATGTACTTTTCCCTGTGTTCAGCCCAGGCTTTTTTAAATTATAGTGAATTAAGGGACATGATGGTCCATGTGGTTTGAAAACTATATTTTTTTAGCTGAATATAATCGCTGCTACACTATGCTTTTAACATCTTTTTAAACTTATTATTTGCACTTATGGCTGCAATCCTCTATATTTAGTATGTTTTGCACCCCTTTTGGTTCGCCCTCGGAACTAACGAACCTGTTTTTATCTCTTTTATTTGACTTGTATTATATTGAATTGTACTTTTAATGCCTTTTTATGTTTTTCTGCAATGTACTTTAATGATTCGTTGAACCGAAATAAAGTTGATTGATTGCTTGATTGATTTGTGGTGCACGATCATTATGCCACTGTTCTCATAGTGCTTTTATGTGATGCACCGTTACACTACAATTTTAACTTTAGCAAACACAGCAATGCATTTCAGTTTTCCAGGTGGCCACGGGAGCTGCATTATCAGGGGAAAGCGCATAATGACACTAATATTGCAAATACTTTCAATAGGTTCAATAGGACTACACTAACACAAGTGTGTTTCTTTAAAATTATGTGAAGCACTGTAATCTGCCACTACAATCTCTATTAAATCGGACCCAGAGAGGTGGATTGGGTCAGCCTACTTCGGCTGTTGGGTCAGTCCATTTCTTGAACAAAAAGCTTCATTCACACACAGAGCTCATAAAAACCTAAATCGAAGAGGATCTTTGGGTTAGCAAATTGCAGCCACTGGTTCTTTAGGATCACACCCTTAGCCATTGCTTGAATATTTTGTTATTCATTTTTTGGGGATCACACTACATGAATATTTTCACCTCGCCATTAGTTATTCGCTCTTAGGTGTGTTAGTTTGCCTACCTAAAGAGTATTTCCTATTTTGGTGGGCAGGTGTTAAATCAAAGTGTCTATGCACCGCAATGGCGGCACAGTTCTGCTCCTAAAAGTATTCTGTTAATACTGCACCAAGGGTGATTTTGGACCTTAATGTAGTTTTGCACCTAAAGATGATTTAGCTTCTTAACATATGTGATACTGCTAGGCTGCTTAGTGTCACCAAGGGTAGTCTTATACCTAATGTGCCTTTAAGCAAACATGAAGTTATACTAATGCACACCATTTACACATGTGACATCTTACTGCCACATTCTCTCTCTGTACTGATTGGTTTTAAACCTAATTGTGACACTACACTCCTGCTGACTTTGCACCACAGGTGATTTTGCACCTAAATGTGACGATTGCCCCTAAATGTGTTTTCCAACCAAATGGTGTTGCCACCCTTCTGTTAATGTAGCAACAAGGATACTTTTGCACTTAAACATGAGTCTGCCCTTACGTGTGTTTTGCACTTTTAGTAGTATTTACATTATCCTCTTATTGTTCCACCAAGGCTGATTTTGCTCTGACTGTAGTTTTGACTTACATGTGATTTTGTATTAAAATGTGATACCACAATGTTGCTTACTTTGCCCCAATGGTCACTTTTCACCCCGATGTTCTGTTTTCCAAATGTGATGTCCTATTGGTACACACATTTTACACCTAATCTCGCTAAAACAATTTCTTTGTGCTGACACATTTTGCATCTGTTTAACCACACTCCGGTTGACATTGTACCCTTTTTGCATTTAAACACGATTTTGCACTTAAAGGTGTTTTTGCACCTAGACGTTTTACACAAAGGGAGATATTGCATCTAAATCTGACTTTTGCTCTTACACGTATTGTTACAGTCCTGCTGATATGAGTGAACATAGTTTGGGGATTAAGGAAGAGGCCCAGCAATCATTACCACTAGCTATACTATCTCATTAGTAATTCAAAGAGTTTTAGTAGCGCCTAAAGAATCATAATAATGTCCTGGAAAATGTATTTGATTTAATATCTACTGTTCTCAGTTCAGAGCACACGCGCTTTGCATTTTACTACACCAATAGACACGTGTTTTAATACTATCGGTTCTTTAGGGCTGCTGTGTACAGTTCCCTCAGTGTGCCCACGATGGTTATTTTCCTTGATTACAACATTTTTAAAAGTATAATTGTTACAGGTTTTTTGAATAGTGTAAGTGGCAATCCAATGCAAGTGTTTAGCGAGAAGAATTCGTTCTCAGATGAATGGAAAGATGCCAGGGCTTATAGGCATGCAATTTGTACGCTGTAACTCGGGCATGCTGTTATTTACACTCCTCCGAGAGGGGCTTGTCTTCTATTTACGTACTGACGTACACCAGTACTGATGAACAGAACTGCAAGTTCTTTCCTGAAATAGATTGCAGAACCTCCTGCTACATGTTAACTACTTCCGTGCTCGTTATACTCTCAGAGCAACTACAGTAGTTCCACAGTAGCTAGGCCGAAAAAGTACACACTCAAGATGGCTGCATATTAAACTATTAAATCCTGGTTAGCATACACTACGAACATGTGGATAGATTTACTTCCACCACCATGCTGGTCAGAAACATTCCAATTCTATTATTTCTCAACCTGTTTTCCACACAGTTTTCTCTCATACAGGGCAGATATTCTGCCTCCTCCAGGAGCTTCTGCTGAACTTCAGTCTAAACACATGCAGGCTCAGATTTGGGGAAGCAACACTTTAGGCTGTAAGCATCATCGCAGTCCAGGAGACACAACACACCCTCACATTCAGAACATACAATGATATCACTGGCCTCAGAAAAAAAAAACAAGTCTCCCTACCACATAACCCCTGTGGGAACTCATTTAAAAAGGCACTCCTGGTTGTAAAGGGGGAAAATAAGTGGTAAGGGAGGAGACAGAAGCACTGCAGAACACAGGAGCTGACGGTCCCACCAGGTAATCACACCCTAGTCAGGATGAATAGCACACAGTGTTTGTCATTCTAAAGATTGTTTACTTGTCGGTGGACTACCTGCAAATAGTCCAAGAGTCCAATGGAAGAAGAGATGTTGGTGATACGTTAAACACATACGGAGCTAAAGGACATCTCAGTCACAGGTAACAATTACCGAGGCAACCGGTAGGGTAAACACAAACATTGTAAAAGAGGACTGTTGGCCCCCAAATGAAGCAAACAACTGCTGTTGCCTTACACAGTATACTGATTGATCAGGCCTTTAGTTCCCTGTTGGACTTGTGTCTCCTAAAGTTCCACCTCTTTCTCAATTCTCTTATTCCACAACCCAGTAGGACATTCTTTAGCTGTCTTTGAAGCCTCGCCCAACCTTCCAAGGTCAAGCTTTCAGGAATCCAAACACAATTGTCTCCACTCAGTATTCTCGATATTCTTTGTGGTACTGTTTCTCTGTTTATGTTACACTGATTGTAATTGTAAATTGAATCTATATAGTGTTTACTACCCCTGACGAGGCGTTGAAGTTCTTTGCAGAGAATGGCATGCTACTCCGGACCTCCAGGTTAGATGGGAATAGTTGTTAGGTTAGTAATATGTACTTCCTTTAACCTTATGGTAAGTTTGTTAAGTTTGTGTTCCTCCAGTCTCATGCATTTACTCTTGTGTTTTAAACTGCTATTGGTTAATCGAGATGGATTAGCAAATGGTTGATGCAAGATGTTTTGTTTTTTGAAGTAGTGGACATGTGCGTCTGTTAGTTGGATCAATTGAATAGGAGGAGGAAAGAGTTTGGAAGGATGTTTGGGAGTCTAAAGAAGTCAGAAATGTTTGGGTTGAGTGAGAGAGTGGAGGGAGGACAGTTAGGGGGTTATTCTAACTTTGGAGGAGTGTTAATCCGTCCCAAAAGTGACGGTAAAGTGACGGATATACCACCAGCCGTATTACGAGTTCCATAGGATATAATGGACTCGTAATACGGCTGGTGGTAAATCCGTCACTTTTGGGACGGATTAACACCTCCTCCAAAGTTAGAATAACCCCCTTAGTGTTGAAGGGTTTGTTTTTTAATAGCTAAAAAAAGAAATACATTCATGTAGACATATCCACACATTTAAATATATACATATATGTATTTCCCAGTGGCAGTCACCACTGGGTAATTATAGCAAGGACGATGTTTCCATTGAAAAAGCATTTTTGGTTTCTTTATAACTTTGGCACGGTTGATGAACCTTCATGAAACATTCCAAAAAAAGTTTCAGCAATCTCAATTCCTTCCTGGGATATTTCAGATTGAACTGTCAAGCATGGCCGTGGTAAAAGAGGGTGCGGGGACGGAGTCCCAAGATGTGTTTTCCCTATTCCTTTTTCAGTAGGAAAAGTAGACTCAGCTACAGCCAAAATGGCTGAACATAATTTCACCAGATTTGGCAGAAAGCTACATCTTGGTCCAGAAAGCATTTCTTTTGTGCATTGGTGTAAATCTGTTCAGTAGTTTTTGATAAATAAAGGCTAAAAAACTTTGTAAGTTTCAGACCTTAGAGGATCCATGCAGCTGGCAGATCTTGAGATAAGATCTGATTGGCTGCCACCACAACAAAGATGTGGCAATAGCTATCTCATGGACTGCATCCCCTGCTCTGGAAATAAGTGTACAAAAAGTCATAAGTGTAAAAGAGATAGATCCTACCCTCCCCCTCAGCTTGGTGGGCCAGATTTAAAAAAAAAAATTGTACTAAAAATTCACAGTAGATCTGCATTCATGTGCAAAAATAAAAACAATGCAGTCTCCCATGCTTTAAAAAAACAACCCTCCTGGGTTGGGCCGGGAAGGCTCCTTAAGACTCCGGTGACCCTATACTTCATGGCTGATTTATAGTTAAAGGGGAAGGAAGTATGCGGCCCCCACCCTGGGGCAAATCTAGAACTAAAAAGGAGGATGGTGAGCAGCCCTCCTCCCCGAGCTACCATGAGGCCCTGGGGACCCCATCCCCCGGGGCCGTATTTAAAATTGAGAGGCAAGGGGAGCGTGGTTTCCCACCATCCCTGAGCCATATTAAGCCTTGCAAAGCTCATCCTCTGGGACAGGCTCACTGACGGTGTCCAGGAGATCTCATCTGCAGGGATGCAATGGTTAAAAAAACACAGTAAATCTCCTGGGTCATTAAATCCATGACTCCAGGAGAGCTTACCATTTTTTTTTAACACTGTTAGCTAGAACTCTATGCTATTCAGTTGGAGTGCAGAGCCCCCTTGTAGTCAGTTGTATGGTTGCACTTCATAGCTTAAAAACTGTCAAAAAAGATTCAAATTATTTTAAGACAATCACTTTTATTAAACATTGCACTGGGTGAACTAAGGAAATAAACATTTGATTATAATTATTGGTTATGTGATGTGATGTTTTAACAAAGACAGTTGTGTGCTTTATGTATGTTGATATACTGACTCCTTCATAAAGCTGGCAGGCCCACTTTTTTTAGTGTTCAAACACTTTGACAAAGTTAGTGGGTCTGCCTTACTTAACATGACACCCTTTATTCTGTAACATCACATAGTCAGCTGTTCAAGTCCATTGGGTTTTGACCTGTGACTGTGTGCGGCATAGTGCTGGCTGCCAGCGAGGGAATAGACTCAGGTCTCTCTGGCCAAAGGCAAGGCAAAGGCAAGGCCCTGCTGCCAACGCCACACCAAGCTCAGCCTTGCGCAGAGTGGGGTTGGCGTTAAGTATGGTAATATAATATTACTCTATGTGAAAAAAATAATAGAAATTCACTGAAAAAACAAATGGTAAAGTAATAATATAGATAGGTATGGAAATAATATCTTACTTTGCATTAAAAAAATGTAAAAATTCACTGAACAAAACAAAGGTTAAAGCTAAGAACCCCGCCACTTTGCTTCGTCAACAGCCACGACTGGCAAACATACAATTTTATGCAGGGGTGCAGGGTAGGGGGCAATAGCATCAGAATTCCTAATGCTATTGATGTACTCTGCAGGAGTAGCACCAGATTTTTTTCTGCTATTCCTGCAGAGTACATAGGTGCCCATTGTATTAAATGGGATACCTCCTTTTAATGTCTGCTCCGTGCTGAAAAAAATGGCGCAAGGAAATCTCTAACGGGTGCAATGCCCTCCTTGGATTCATTATGCCTGGCGCAGGCATAATCTGGCGCAAGGGTTTACAAAGTAGTGCAATGCATGCATTGTGCCACTTTGTAAATATGATGGGTGTAAAAATCCACATTAGCACCAATTTGGCGTAAAAAAAATGACACTATGGTGGCACTAAGGAGGCACGAGGGCCTCCTAAATCAAGCCCTGTATATCTATCCAAGGGGTGAACGTAGTTCACCCTCCTGTTCATTGACACAAACTACTTGTAAACTACACACTGAACATTCCCCCTTTAATCTCTCAAAATCAATCACTAACTAACATCAAACACAATTTGTGGATTTCCCAGTTCCGTATGACAGGGCACTCAGTTATCAGACATGCTAAGGTGGTGTGGCTATAGTCCATAGTGTTATACAAATGCAAACACACAACGATCAAGCTGCAGGAAAAGTATTCTCCCAACATAAATCAAAAATCCAGTGCATGACATAAAGGAACCCTTTTTAAGTTTTGGGTCACTGAAATATTGAAGTATATAAAAAATACAAATTGTTTTCTTGTTTCTTTTTACAGTGTTATTTTTAAACATACCAGAGTCCGAAATGAGACAGTATCTTGTGGGCATGAATACCAGTGCATCTGACTGTGCCCTTCTTTGGCAGATAGCTCGACATTTAGGCCCTCATTTTGACCCTGGCAGTCCCACCATATATCCACACATACCACCATGGTGGTCAGAACTGCAGGGCCGGAGATGATCATCTCCGACCCGGTGGTCCACAGAAGACTGCCGGCGGTATTAGGAGCCGGCTTCCTGCCATGGTTTCCGCAGCGGTAGCACCTTCCCTGTCACCGGTAGATGACTCTCCCCCCCCAGCAAGCAGTAGACTCCCCTCCAGACACAGCTCCCCCCACCCTCCCTTCAGACACAGCGCCCCACACCCCTGCATACGAGCACACAGACATCCACCTGCACCACACATATACCCATTCACCTACACTTACATACACGCATTCACTCACATGCATCCAATCACGCATTCACTTCAACATTCATACATGCATTCAAGCATGCACACGTATACGCAGACAACACGCATACTCACATGCAAACATGCATACTCACATGCAGACAAACACGCATTCACCACTACACTCACACTCGCATACACACTTACATGCAGACATGCACTCACTTCTACATTCAGACACACATACAACCACGCGTACACACTTTCATGCACACACGCAGACACCACACACTCATACACGCATCACCCTTCACCCTCCCACCTCCTTCCCTGTCAGACGATCACCTTCCTGGTCCAGGGAGAAGGTCGTCCGGCAGGGAACGGGATGGGTGCTCCCACCGCTGGCGGCACCCCACCAGAAGGACACCGCCAGGCCGTATTATTGCTCATAATACTGCTGGTGGAGTCCTACTGACGGGGCGGGGCTGGTGGTGTAACCACCCAAAGTGTGGCGGAAATCTGGCAGTACCCGTGACATGGTGGGTGGAAGACCTCCAGCACTGGTGGACTTCTGGCACCCGCAGCTTTGGCGGTCTTCTGTGAAGACTGCTAAAGTCGTAATGAGAGCCTTAGTGACTTCTCTCTTATTACTTGGTGGAGACGTCAAATTAGACATCTCGACTCTCACCTGTGGCAGCAAGTACTGACAGCATCCAGGGGCGTAATCAACATCCCTGCAGCCCCGCAGGGCGGAACAAGGCAGTCTTCCGAAAACGAAAGGCACTCACACTTTGTGTAAGCAGGAAAGTGTATCTTTATAAAGCAGCTGCTGTGAGCAGAATGTTCTGAGCAGTGGCGTGCAGACCCATGACTAAAGAGACACAAAATAGTTAATTTGATTCTCATTTAGGCAGAGCCTGCAAGACTCATTCGGACAGTGGGATGGGCCCCCCTCAGAGATAACTTATTTCATAGAGCATTGTTCATCTGAGAGGGAAAGGTGAGCAGGCCCAGTGGTGCAATGGGTTGGGGATCCAACATCAATGTCAATGATGGTCACTTATCAATCTGGCAAATAAATGTCTTGTGTCTGTGAAAGCGGTCCCTGCAGCTTGCTGAGTGTGCTTTGCCTCCTTACATGAAAGTACATAGCTGCCAAGTCTCCCAGGTCCTGCGTGAGGTACTGGTCCTGGCTATGTTTTTTTCTTTGAATTTTGGGACTTTTAGACCTGTTTTCTAATAAAATAAACAGTAGTACAAGTCACAGACATTAAAGGACTAAAGCACATTATGTAGAGGCCTGGGAAACGTTATAGGGATGAAAGTAGAAATTATCACCAATGCTAAAGTGGTTACTCTTCCTGCAGGATGCCTCCACCCAGTCCCCTCCCTTTCTGAATGATTTTAAGTCACCAAGGTTGGGGTCTGTGCATACCTGCTCCATCCACAACATGAGTGCAGGGAGCTACAACAGAGCACACACTTCCAGAGCTCTACACTACAGTAGTCTCACCCGGAGCTGGCTTTGGGGGGGTGCGACTGGTGCCGCTGCACTGGGTGCTGACCTAGGGGGGACATTGACTTCAGAGGATGGCACTGTGTTGAGCAATAACTTTCTATTGTACACCTGCTGCAGAGTTCCTTGTGCTTCCAACTTTCAGGCAACAATAAAAATGTCAAGATAACTCTTGTGATTAATGTTCCTGCTACAGAAAGAGAGATTGGAGTTTTGCCCAGTGTAAGTTTTGACTTACTATAAAGTAACACAGAGGTTTAAAATGTCTACTGCAAAGAACAGATCTGTATTTTATTTGGATAGCTGAGTGAATTAGTAAAGCCAGCCTGTACCAGCGCTTTAAAGCTTTAAAACAAATTAATTGTATGTGAGAGAGGGGCCGTGGAGAGATGAGGAGCAATTTGGCAAGGTGTCAGTGAGGGAATCCGAGTAGATGGTCATGGGGGGCACCAAAAAAGATTGTTACCCCAGGTGCCACTAGCACTAAAGCCAGCCTTGCTCTCACTTGGTGCTACTCGAAGCACTTTAAAGCAGAGATCACGACCAGTCATCTGCCACAAATCGCAGACCTCTTCGCCAGCACCCAAGACCATGCACAATATAGGTAAAAGTCTCAGAGGTGCGATGGAAGGGTTAAAATGGGCATTAGAACAGAGAGCTCTCACAATTCACCTCTATGCAGATCAGCACCCTGCACTGATATGCCAGTGCTGAGGCAGCCTCAAAGCTCTCACAATTCACCTCTATGAAGATCTGCACTGCTAGGTCAGTGCTGAGACAACAACCATACTCCCACAAAAACAAATGCATCTCTAGCTTGAAAATCATGTTCCACTATCCTAGCCTTCAGACATCCCCGTGGGTCTCACAAAGCATCTCTATCCTGATCTACTCCGTTTACTGTTGTCCCTGTACTTGGAAATCCACCTAACTCCCACAAGACTCCTATGTTCTAAACTGCACGATGCACTGTTATCGTAGTACTGACATGATTTAGCTTGTACCTTACTTGGAAATCTCAGTGAAAATACTTGTCAGACATCTCTCACAATATAACTCCGTTCAAACCAGCTTTGTGTATGCCTACTCGACTACAGACACTGAAATAGTGCTCTTACAAGGCACCTCTATATCAGTGTTCATATTGAATACCCGTAATAGCAAATCTACTGCCCACTTGTGAAGCACCACTCTCCTTACATCCAGTAATGTATTGTAAATTATATAGTGCAACCCAAGCTGAGAAGGAAGAGACCAATGAACAAAAAAGCAAGAATCCATGGGTTTTGCTCAAGAATGCTCAGTGATAAAGTGAGTGTGGGTACCTACTGTGGAGGGCGGCATGAGTTAGATGCCTTGAAAAGGTAAGTGTTCAGCTTCTTTCTGAATTTTCGGAGGTTTGGGGTACTTCTGATGTCAGCTAAGAGAAGAGATTTTTTATTGCCTAGGCAGTAGGGATGATGCTATCAAGGCCATTGATGAGATGTACAGCAGCATGTAGTGTGCTTTTATGGGATGTCATAGTGGTGTGGTGAGGCAATGGAGAAGAAAATTGGGTTGGTCTAAATGTAAGAACTCAAGATTGCACTACTTTTCTGTAGTCTGTTTCAGGAAGGAAGAGTGTTATTTCTTCAAGCAGAAAATGTTGGTACCAGGGTGTCTTTCTTTTCTTAGCGATATGTTCCCGAAAGGAGAGTTTGATGTGATTTTGCACTGGCATTGAACTGAAGGTGATACAAATTAGATTTATGTCAGGGAGCCACAAGTTGCATCTGTTGATGTTTGGAGCTATGGGTAATAGGTGGACCTCTGTTATTTGGTTGTGTTTCAAGTAGTTGCCTGCTACAAAGTCATTTAATAGCTTGAGGCAGATTCTGAAATGCTGAATGTCATGCTGAGGGGTTGTTACGTAAGAGGTCGATGTCCAAGTAGGTCCATGCAGAGGTTGAAGGCGATGGGTGAGAGAATGGATTTTTGAAGTAATCCAAATCAGATGGCTTATGTGGATCATAGCTGTATGACAGTTGGAAGGGTAGGGGTGAACCAATTCCAGGGTTGACTTGGTGGAAGGTGGTGGCACTTTTTAAGACGTAGAAAGGTTGATTAGGATCAGGAGGCAGGGGGCATTTTTATTGATGGTGAGATGGCTGTAATCAAATAGTTGAAGAGTAGCTGCTTCTATGTTACATGGTGGTCTGAAGGAGGATAGGTTGTCCTCTAGAAAACTGTTCTTATTGATGTGTTCCAGGAGTAGGATGGAAACCTCTTTCGTGATGATCTTTCTTAAAAAATGCAGTTGGGTAATATGACAGAAGTAGGCCACATTGTCTAGTTCCAATGTCAGCTCCTTTAGCAGTGGCAGGATATGTCTTCCTTTGAGGGCATTCGAAAGGGTTATTTGATGTTAGGAGGCATTGACAATATTGAAGATGGGAGTGAAGGCATATTCATTAGAGAAATGGATGTTGGAGGATGGTAGGATGTCTCCTTCATGTGAAGTAGTCGCCAGTAAGTTCAGGATTCCAGTGAGTATATATACAAGAGAAGTATGAAGGTTTTCCACTTGGTGGTGGAGTGATGGGGGACAGGAAGTAGATAGATCAGGGATTATTTGTGTATTGCTGATGAGGGCTGCTGTTGGTAAAAAAGCTATTGATAGCATCATACTTGTCAGCTAACTGAGGGATAGGATAAACTGGAAGAGGGTGGATTCAATGTTTAACTACATTACCTCTGATAGTTGTTCATTTTAAGTTTATAGAAGTCCGCCTTTTAATGAGGTTTTCCTGGCTCTGCATGCAGAGCTGAGTGCTTTAAATTAGGTGAGGTCACCTAGGTCCTCGATCATATCCTTTTATTTTTTTCTGCAAATGGCGTGTTTGTTGTTGGAGGGTTCTTGGGTGTATCATGGTGCCTATGGTTCCAGTTAAAGGAAAGTGTTTTTGAGGATGCATTGTATGTGTTTTTCCTGTGTAGTGATGTAGATATTGGGTGTTGACATCTGATGTGGTCTAGATGGTTTTCTACAGGTGGATGAGGTCTTCTTAGAGGATGTACAAGTGAGAACCTTGCCAGTGCAGAAAGTTGAATTGTATTTCTTTGGTTATCCTCCATCTATAGAGTTGGAATGGAGGATGGAAAAAGGAATGGTGAAGAGATCCATCTAGTCCAGGGGTACTGGGTTCATGCAGTGTATTGCAGGGGATCCTGAGAGCATGAAGTTGAAGAGGTGACTTTTGGAGTGGATGGATTTAGAGACGAGCTATTTGAGGCCCAAGGCATTGAAGATTGTGTAAGATTTTTTTTATTACTTTGGTGCTTGAGTCGCCAGGTTGCTTCAAGTCTTTTAGAAAGGTAGATTTGAGGATGAGATCATATGCCCTACAAATTCTTCAATGAGAATTCTTTACTTTCTTTTCCCTAGTGTCGGTAGATGAGGTTGAAGATGGCTGTATCACATCCTGATGGTGACATGTGACAGGTGAGTTCTTAGAAAGATCTTGGTGTTGGTTGAACATTGACTGGGCAGAGCCAGGAAGACTTGTGGATGATGGCTAGTCTATGTAATGCCTTTGGCTATACACTTTGCTGAGGAAGGCTGGACCATAGGATTCCCTTGGAGATAGGCATAAAGAAGGATACTGATTGGCTGGAGTCAGGTCACATGCTGTACACAAGGCTTCTCCAGTGGATTGTGGCGTGAGGGCCATGATTTTGGCCAAGATGTGAAAAAGGGGCAAGCAATGGTAAAACTTGAAGGTGGCTGCTTGTCTTTTTCATGTGTCACTTAGTCAGGGGAGGGTGCAGTGCTGCCTGAGGATTCTTCTGGTGGTGCTGTGACCTAGAAGCTATGATTGGTCATAACTGGAGAGTCGTTGCTGACTGGCTTTGGGGGGTGGAGGGGTGCTTGGTGAAAGGAGGCTGCAGTGCTACAAGGGGTGCTTCTTTTGTCTTATGTTATTGGCATTTATATTGCCCTGTAGCAATATTATTCATGCATGTCTAACTCAGTATTGAGTCACCCACAAAGTTCTTGTAATGTAATTTTACCTTGATTTCCAGTCCCCCTCCTCTCATGGGCTTCCGGTTATCAGTTCAGAGATGCATAAAGCTCCTGCAAATCACCTCCATCACAATCTCCACCATGCAGTAGTACGCAAGCACCACAACTCTCACAATGTGCTTGCACCTAACTTGTTGTAGGTCCTGGTAGTATCACAGTACTGACACACCCAGTGTACTCTTGCAAATCATCTCTCTTCTGACCTACACTGTGCACTAGTATTTCAGACCTGTACCGAAATACAGACACTTGCAGCATTCTAGAATAAATCTGCCTCAAAGCCTTTTAGTCCAGTGTGGAAACATATCTCCCTTTCTGGTAAGTTAGATCAGTCAGTGTGTAACAAAGGCCCATGCAGCCCCCGCAGTCCGAGGGTGGGGGCGAGCTCCAAGGGGGCCCCCTCAGCACAGTACACTGTGCACCAGCGGCAGGCCCCTGACTTCGTCCGGGGAGAGGGGCTCCACCACAGTTACTTTTGCATGGGGGGGCCTTTCAGTTTACACAACTGAGATCAGGGGATCAGCACATCTGCTACAGAGATCTATGTATCCTTTCAATCAAATTCCAGATGCAGGTGAATATTATTAAACTGAGTAATACCAATACTTGAAATGTCCTGCCTCAATTTTACTCCGTTCAAAATAGACGAGGGTTTTCTATTTTCTCTATTCCAGAGAGTGTAAAATAAGACACTGCATAAAACAGCACTAAGCTAATTTCTTAACCCCAAGTACAGCATGAAGCACTGTAGTGCAAAAGAGCCTACAATAAGCTATTAACACAGGTCTGTGAGTTGAGCACATGCTGCATACATGTATGTGTAGACTAAATTCCAAAAAGGGCCGAGATCAGGGGGGGGTAAGCTCATGTTGAATAGATAGTTGATATCTGCAAGTTACAGATTCTAATCTCTGTGAAACATGGTAATAAACATGCTCGTTAGATCTGTGTATAATGGTCAAAGGAATATACATCCATATATAAACCCCTGAGCAGATATGTTAAATTCAGATGCGGCGTCTCATTCCTTTTTCCTCTTAAAGTTGGAGAAATAGTATATGTGCACTAACGCCGAATGCTTGCAAAATACTACACAATGCCACCACTTTATATAAAATCAAAGTATAATTTATTTCTCAAAATACTCTCTGTTTAACTTCCTCCAATGGGAGGATGATGCATAGTGGGAGATGTTCAGTCTGCTTCCCATACCGCAACCTGCTTCTCATTCAGTCTCGCAAATGCATATGGTCTTCCAACAGTAAGAAAGATAAAGAAAGGGATATTTGTTTTAAGGAAGAACCCATTTTGAGAACTTTGTGTTGCGGCTGAGATTGATTTAAGTAGGTTGAAACACACATTCTCAGGCACAGCCCTCAAGATTCTGGATATTCATCCTGAAAATGCCTACTGGTACAGGGAGAGTGAAAACGACATTCTTCACTATGATGATTGTTGCTATGGTAAGGGGTATGCAAAAGGCAGGGGACCCCCCCTCTGCACGTCATATAGGGAAGCCCCCTCAACGTTTGTTACGCCGCTGACAGTCTCTTCAGAGTCGGTTCTCAGTGCAAAATTGCCTTCCACAAGACAAGATTTACCAACCTCTCCTCAGTGCAAAATTGGGCAATCATAACTGACAGACAGTTGCTCCTGCTTATGAATTATAGACAGAGAAATAAGACTGACAGTCACACCAACATCTAGTGTACATAAAGCAGCAGCTGTGTCAAAGGGTGTGAATTGCCGCTCCACGCAAACAGTGGTGCACATAATTACTCTTTGAGTCGTATGAAAACGTACTAAACAGCCTTCAAGTGAACATTTCTGTTATATCATGGACTTCATTTTAGCCAGTTGTTATTGTTAAACATTTACAATTTTCCTTAAAACTAGATATTGCTTTATTTTTACCATTAGAAACAGCAATTTCAGATACGCACAGTTTGTTTTATATCAGTGTAATCCAAAAAATGATTGCTATCTTTGAATTAAATTAGTCTCGTCCCCCCTCGAGATGACTGCCCAATGTGGGCATCTGTAAGGTCAGGATAACATAAATGCCCATTTCTCCGTCAAATCATTCCATTTTGAATTAAGCGCCTTATACAGGTGTTTAGCCAAGACAAAGATTAGGCGGGTGGGAGGCAGAAAGGCTCGAACTAGGGGTGCAACATTTTGTGCAGCACCCCCAGACCTAGTGACAGGTCAAAATGATAAAGAAAATAATGAGGTAATTCAATTAGTTTTCTTTTTACAACAACATTAGTTGATTGTTCTAAATGCAGTGAAAGGTCACTGGTAATTAAATTATCCCAGAGATCATATTTTAACAAAGCACTACACATTTATTTGTTGTATATATCTAATATGACGCTATAGGGGTCATTATGACCCCGGCGGTCGGCGGTAATATGGAGGAAAGTACTGCCAACAGGCTGGCGGTACTTTCCTCCATATTATGACATTGGCGGTTTGTTACTCAAGTGATGGGTCTTAGTAAGAAGCAGCACCTGAAATGCACCAACGTAAAAAACAGATGCTTTCAAATTCTACAAATATTAAAAATGATCCTCATTTAGGTCTTTTAACTGTGGAAGGTGGTGGAAGGCACGTTTCAAAGTAGGGTGAGAAAAAAAAACAACACACACTTATTTTACCCTTGTGTTCATGCATGGCTAAATCCACTTGAAGTTTTATTTAAAAAAAAAATGTTTTGAATAAAAAATCGACACAACTTATCCAAATCTTTAAGAACATTCCTTCATAATGCACCATTGAAGTGCGTTGTCGCAAACAAATGGCTTGAAATCCCATATTGTCAGCCTTCTTCCCTCCCCAAAAATACATGCTCCCACTTAAAATGATTTTTGTTCATTTACTGCATTCGCTCAACAGTAATATCTTGAGAATTTAGAACCTCTGGTATTTTAGTGAGATGGTGAGCCTCATAAGCACCCACAGTCCGAAACTTGCTTCAGCACCTCTATTTTGATAGTGGACAATTAAAACCATCAACAGCATTTGACTTGCTCCAGGGTGCTGGCAAGACATGCAACCAGGCATCCAAATATAAGGGCCAGGGTTACATAGAACAGGCAAAGAGCACTAGAAGATAGCTAGTGATGGGGGAAGGCAGACAGAGACAGCCAGACTGTGGGGTGAGAGGGCATGCAGGAGTAACAAGCAGCTCGTGTGAGGGAGTGCGGGTAGTGATATGCAGCAACAGGAATTGTTTGATGGGAGGGTGGATACATAGAGACAGTAAAAGGGATCACACAGCAAGAAGAGATTGTTAGTGACGTGATAGGGAGTGGGAGGTCAGGCAAAGTCTGCTAGTGACATGGACTCTGAGTGGGCAGTCAGGCAGAGAGAGCCAATAACTGGCATTGGTGTGTGGATGAGAGGCGGAAACAGCTAGTGACAGAGATTTGGGAATTGGGGGAGGGTACAGAAACAGAGCTGAAGGGGACAGCCAGTGTCAAGCATTAGTGGTTCAGTAGCCACTGACGGGAACAGAAGGCATAAAAGTGAAAGCAAAGGCCGCCAGTAACAACTGGTGACAGAAGCAGCAGCCTAGAGAACGAGTGATAGAGAGATACACTAAAATAGCAAAAGACTAGAAATGGACAAGCAAGAGACCGAAAGGTGGAGCCAGCGTGAAAGGTGGCAGGATGGTAGACAGAAAGATCAAATGATGGACTGTTGGGGCATAGTTAACCAGAATAGGGTGATATTCTTGGTACTTCCTGGTTTCCAAGGAGAATGGTTGTCTTCATCCAATCTTGGATCTCTAGCTACCTTAGGGCCAAGTGATAGTTATTTAAGATAACTATAACTGATGAAGGTCAGTGTTTTCTTTTAGTTTAAAACATTACCTTGCCACTGACATTTTCACCTAAGTATAACATCACTTTAAACTTTGGCTTTTATCACTAAATTTCTGAGGTTTTTGTAATGTAAAGTAGCAAGAGAAAGGGTGCCCTTTTAGGTAAGGCTGACCTACTGGCTTATTTTAAATAGGGCAGACTGAATGGCTTGTCAAAGGGTCAGAACATCAAAATGTGAAAAGCAGGTCAATTGGCTTCATCAAGGGGTCAGCACATCAACATATGTAAACCTGACCTATTGAATTTGTCAATAAATCAACACAATCATTTATCAATAACTAAAATCCAATAATGTACTTAAATGTGTATGCACATTGCAATGATTATTAATAATCACTGTTAAATAATAAATCATTTTTATTTGAAGCAACCATAAACATATATTGAGTCATTCCTAGTGGTGGACAGAACTCGCTGAGTTGTACTCTGTGGAATTCGGCAGAGTTAACTAAAAACCCTGTGCTATTCCGCAGAGGTCCACAAGTGGCGGAGTCTGGCCACCAGCCTGATAAAGTTATGCGATAAATAGTAATACATAGTTCAGCTTCCTTTCGCATGCAGCATAGGTGACCCATCTTTAGACCAGCAAAGACACTGAAAACATTCAGAGCTACCGCTGTGGTAGTGTAGGAATCTAGCACTGCGGATCTCTCATCCAAGTGTACCACTGCACTGCTCACAACCGAGTCTAGAGGTGAAGGCACCTGCTGTGGGGTCTCACGACCGAGACTGACGCTGCGCACTCAGGAGCGGCTCTGTGGCGGGCTTTGGGCATGAGCTGTCTGTGTATAGCTCATCAACACGTCCAGGTCTAGATAGACGAAGAGAGGAAGCACTAGGAATAGATTAGAATAATTTGACAGATTGGGGCGCCATATCATGTAGATGTAAGTGTTAGGGACTGCTGCTATTGGTTAGAATAAATGTCCCACCTTAAAAAGGACGACCTAACTATCACTGCAGAATGGGCTCATGGCTGCTGCCCTGACAAAACATGCCTTCCGCCACTCTATGAAGTGGTGGTTCAGCAGCTATTGGACAAGTGCTCCAGCACTAGGTAGCAAAGCAAAGCGGGGGTTACAGGTTCCACCTCTCTTTTTAGTGAAAGTATCTGCTGTGCCAGTGATCAGCTTCAAATCAAAGCCACCATTCCTCCCTAATTATATAATTGTTTTTTCTTGCTCTGTGCTTGCTTTTAGCATTCGGAACCCGAGGGAGACACCATGGTGGATACACCCAGCTGTATGCTCAATGGGCAAAGGATACAGGCAAGGGTGCAGAAGGAGTAGGCTGTGCTCAGGGGAGCATGGTCTCTGCTGCATTGGTGAGCTGTTGTAATGCACATGAGTTTAGGTCTCTCTAGCACAAACACAACGTTGAGGGGGCATGTAATAGGATGGATATATTTTCCATGCACTGTTGTTGCTTTGTTGCGTGAAAGGGACTCAGTCTGCGTTCTAGTGCAGACCCTGCTTCCTTACGCAAATTCGGCAAAGCTAAGTGGGTGACTTGTGCCAATGGAGTTAAAGAGGCTGTAAGGCACTTGCTTTCATGTCATCTTATCAGTGGTCCAAGTGCATTAAAAAAAGTATGGGAAGGAACTGTGAACCCAACTCAGTTTTTGCTGGCCAATTGTGAACTCCAAGCGGAGCGGCAAAACTTTGTGAACTCTGCCAGGGGAGCGTTTTTTAACCACCCTTCCCTAGTTTTACATTAACATTCTTCAACCCACATTTGAGCCGAAGAGCATACAGCTTCAGTTAGGAGTGCTTCAGTTAGGAGAGACATATGAAAAGCCCTCATTGGGTCAAGAATCCAAGGACCCAGGAGACTTCCAGCCCCACACAACATGTTAATAAAAGATTGGTGATACCCCTGCCCAATCTAGAGGGGAGGGGGGTCATGCAATTCCCCCCTACCTGAGCCATTTAATGGCCCCTAGGATCCCATCCCGTGGGACCCATATGCACTTTTATATGGGCAGGGGGCATGCAGCCCTCCTCCCAGAGCATTTTTAAAGCCACATGGACCTCATTCCCTGGGGCCAATATCTTTTTTTAATGGGGAGGGGGATGTGTGGCCCCCTCCCCGAACCTTTTAACGGTCCTGGGGACCCCATCCCTGGAGACAATGTATTTTCATTTGGAGATGAGGGTGTGGGGCCCCTCGTGCTGAGCCATATAATGGCCCGTGGACCACATTCCCTGCGGCTCGTTGGCAGCAATACCCCGCAGACCTCATTCTCCAGAACGCTGAGTTGTTCCATACCCAGGAAAGTGTGGGCAGGAAACAGAAGCATAACTTGCTGCCCACACTCTCCCAGGGAGGGAATTTAGGTATTCTTCCACCAGTGAGAGAAGAAAGAAAAGCTGCTCCCCCACATGCAACAGCAAGCCAATGCAGCTTGCTCCTGCTCCACCGAGGATAGATTCAGGCAGGGGAGCCGACAAGGATGCTGGTTGCTGTGGGTGTTTCAGGTGGAACTATGGCTCCCACAACAACTTTTTATATTCCTAGGCTTTGGGGGATAAGGTCCCTGAGGACATGTAATGGCATAGAGAGGACCACCTTCCCCTAAACCCTTAATGTAGCCCTGGGGGAAACGGTCCCCAGGGCCATATAATGGCTATGAAAAGGTGTTTGCACGCCCCCTCCCCTGTTAAAATCATTACATGGTCTGGGGGTGTGGTGTTCCAGGGCCTGTATATTGATTCAGGGATCACACCCCTACCCTCAAATAATAAGTTGGTGACCCCATGCCCAACCTTGTGGCGGGAGTGATTAAAATTGAAAAGGGCAGGGGTCTGCCATTTAAAAAAAAAAAACATGCAGATTTGCTGTACTGCTAAAAAAAACGTTTTGGCCCCTTAGTCCCAAAATGACTGCTGCAACATCTTTGTTGATGTTGTGGCATTTGATTAGATGTTATCTTTTGATTTTTCAGATTCTTGGATCCTCCGCGGTGTGAAATATACATACATTGTATACCTCAATTTCTCAAAAACTACTGAACGGATTTGCACCAGATAACCAAAATCACACTTTCTGTATCAAGATTTAGCTTTCTGGCAAATGTGGTGTAATTTCATTCAGCTATTTTTTCAGTATCGCTGTTCGATTTTCTTATGGAAAAATACATGGTGAAAATGTGTTTTGGGACCCCTCCTTCTTTTTTTGCTGCTCCACTTGACAGATCACCCAGAAACTTCCCAGGTATAAGCTGGGGTGGGTAAAACCTTTTTTTGGGAGCGTTTTGTAACAATTCATCAAACAGCGCCATGGTTATTAGCAAACCCCAAAATAACTTTTCCTATGGAAATATGTCCCTAAGTAGTTTCACTCTAGTAAGTTATAAGGAAATTAAAAAAAAGTTTATTTAACAAAACAAATAGTTATTAGAAATATTTTACCTACTGCGCCATGTTTGAAGTTTTAGTTTAGTGTACAGATTATACATGTTCCATATTGTAAAGTTGTTAGACAGTACCCCGGACACAGTTCTGAATTACGGTTATTTTCCACCAGAAAAAAGGGTTCATGGTATTTTTGATGCATAAGCTAATACTTGTCTTAATTTAGGTTATGAAAACTATCCAGATTGTTTGACATCATTTTCTGGTGACCTCATTGCCAGCATTTCTGGGGCTATACGTTTTTTTTGGTTCCAAGGCAGAATGTGGAACCAAAACAGACAGCTGGTCGCGCTACCTGCGGAACAAAGAGGAGGCACCAACTACTCTAAATGTTCTCCTCTCAGAGAAGTCCTGGTTTCTCAGGAAATGTAAAGGAGAACATGGCTATGGTCAGGTCTCGCTCACCACGCAGCCTACCAGTAGCTTATATTATTTATCAATTTTCTGAGAGGAACTTTATCCAGCTATGCTATGTAACGTCTCCCAACTTAAAAAAAAATATAAATTTATTTTTGATTTTTCGCACCAATATATTAGTACAGCAAACAAATTGACAAATACACAAGTTACATTTAACAGTTGCCCCAAAATGTCTTCCAACTTTATAATTTCTACTACCTTCTAGACATAAATGTTCCATTATTGCCTGCTTACTCGTGCCCTAAGGTAACTATAACTCTTTTCCATAAAGGGTCCCCTCTATGTGTCCTAAGGAGTCATGATACCTGTATGTTTTTGCACTCTTCCTTTCTCACCCTCCAGCCAATGCAATAAAACAAAATGGCCCCGTAACTCTTCTGTGAGGTTGCGACTAGCCAATCAGGGCCTTGCTTTTCCCCTCAGATTCGCAGATCCCAGTCCGGATCAGCGGAAGATCTGTGTCTCTATATGTATATTTTTTCAACTCTAATATCTCAGAAAATACTGAATGGATTCACAGAAAGCATGGTTACTGGACCAAGAGCTAGCTTTCTGCCAAATTTGGTACAATTCCATCCAGCGCGTCAGGCTGTAGTCGTGTTCAAAATCCCCTCCAAATTTTCAAAACATCAGCTGAACTGACTAAAGTATACGTTTTGCACATTTTGTGAAGATTCATCAAGCGGCGCTAAAGTCATTGGCAAAATAAAAAAACGCTCTACCTAGGTCCTAACTATAACTACCTACTGGCGACTGATAGTTTGTTTTTATATATATATATATATATATATATATAGTTTTTTTTCTGTTGCTTCTTTAGCATCATTACCTCAGAAAGGGCCTCAATACACGCTTGATCCTGAGGCTTTTTTGTGCCCAGGCCGATGGATATCAATTCAATCAACAAAAAGACAATGCAGAATTAAACACACAACCCCTTATACAGTAAATGTTAAAGGCTCTGTCTTCTGTTTAATGAAGACGTGAGATATTCACACACCCCATGTAGGGAAGTGCACCACTTTTTGCTTTAGGTGAACCTGTTTTGCTCCCCATGGAGTGCAGCACATCAGCCAAAATAACATACTTTAAAAAAAATCTATTTTCCCTTCATCCTAAGATAGCCACTTTTGGTCATGCCGCTAACTTAAGACTCGCGCACCCACACTTCAGTTCCCAGCTCCACAGGCCTTCTTGTTCGGAGACAGACCACTCCTTCGCCGTTTTCATGGCCTCCCCACCATAGCATCTAGTTGTAGATCGCCAGAATAGACCAACCACTTTTAGGCACCGCTAGCTGCGCCCCACACTCATAGGGTGACCACCTGTCCATATTTTCGACACACTCTCCTGAATTTGTGTGCTGTGAAGACATGAGCGGTCCATTACAGATGCCTTTTGTCACAGGCACGTATCCAAAAGTTCACCAACCTCTAGCTCCACAACAGGGGTGCAAGCACATTGTTTATCCTTTCAGTGCCTCTCGGGACTGGTTCAGTTGCTGCTGCTTGCAGTGTTCTGATAAAGAACACTGTTTTTCCAAGGAATGTTAATGGTAGGCTGTTGGCAGTGAGATAATTGCATTTGCATTTGAAAGGATATTTCTGCCTTTTCTCCCTCACTGAGCTGTTTAGCCTTTGTTTACCTGCAAGAAAACAGGCAATGGCAAAGCCAAGAGGTCTCCCCTGAGAGAGCTATTGGCTTTGGTAATAGGCTGTACACGCAAACGCTCGATTGAGGATGGGGGAGGTGCACACACATCTCTCCTTCTGGAGAGATCCACATTGACTGCCTATTAAAACCTGAAAACAGAGGAAGCTCATTTGACATGTGCAACCCCTCCCTCAAAAAATGTAATACTGATCGAGGGCAGAAGTTCATTAAAATTAATGGACGAGTTTCCACTTTTCCAAAATGACATGAGCTTTTCCACTCATCTCAATGTACTGCACTTTACCAAAGAAGCAAACCATTTTCTCTTCAGCCTGTTGTGCTAACGCCACCACATTACGTATTCAATCATAAAGGGGTAAGGAGGATATTTTTTGCTGATTTTGGTTAGGCTTCTATTTTTGGCTTTATCTTGTATTACATTTCTTAAAAAGCAGAGCTCATGTACGGGTTGCGGTGTACCTAAATTAAACACAAACACGCATTTCTGTATTGAGATGCTCCGTTATTTATTATGTAGCTCACAAATATTTCACAATGCTCGATGCTCTCCAATCCTCAAACTTCCTACGAACAAGGAACCATTTCTTAAAGAGTTTAATGTGGACAAAAGCTGCGTTGATGTGTGAATGTGTGAATGGGTGACTGAATGGCTGCATTATTCGTGAAGAAGGATGGCTGGATAATGAAGAGTGTGGGGATTAGTGAAGAGGGTGTAGATGGATTGAAGAATGTGCAGACGAATGAAGAGGGTGTAAAGGGATGGAGTGATGGTGTTTGAGAATTATTAAAAGGATGAATGGGTGGACAGTGTGGGGGCGAATGAAGATGTAGATGGTCAATGGTTGCACAGTGTAGAGAAGAATGAAGAGGGTGTGGATGGACGGGGAGTGTCCGAGATGAATCAGTGAGGTGTAGTTGGTTAAATGGGTGGATGGATGAAAAGTGTGTGGGTGGGTGTACAGGGGTGGATGGGTGAGTAGATGGGTTAGGGTGCATGGATGGACAGACTGTTAGATGAATCTTGGTAGACCCCTGGATGCCCGAATGGGTGCGTAGATGACTGAATGGCTGTCGGTGGGTGAATGGATGAACTGATGGATAGATGGAAGTAATACGGTGAATAGATAGGAACAATCTCCTGATGTAGTGTTTCATCCCTCTGCTGAGCATCAGTATTGAATGAACTGTATCTTCCTCCATTTGCCAGAGAATAAGTGGTTCTGTCTTGGACTTGGAAATAAAGCTGCTGCTGCTACCCATATAGATATCAAGGAGGTCTGTGAGAAAAACTAGGCATAGTTTAAAACTCTTGAAGGCGTTCAGACACTCACAGAGGCCTCTAAGCCTTTTTGGTACAATCACAGTGCGCATCCAACAAGCTTTGGGCCCTGTCCTGGTAAGGTTACAGCATGTGTAGGGAACTTGTTGCCTGGTTTTTAGATGCAACTTTGACTGAAGTGCACTGGGTTCCTGCTAACCAGGTCCCCAGTTCCAAGACACCTGGTCACTTAACATCACCACTGCACCCAAGCGACCACATCCTTGGGCCCCCTGTAAGTCCATAGTAAATGGTACCCCTGGTACTAAGGTATGGGTACTTAAGAGGGCCCCTCAGAACTGCAGCACAACTTGTGCCGCTCTGAGGGACCCAGCACCAACCTTATGCAGACTGCCAATGCAGGCTGCGTGACAAGGTGCTCCCAAAATCGAAAACACAAAATAGCACACACTTCTGTGCCCTGTCCCCAAAAACACTGCTTGTAACATCTGTAAGTCAGCCATAGGGCAGGCCTTTACCCCTAAAATAAGGTGCATTATACTACAAGTGAGGGCCTATATGCATGAGCAAATATGCCCCTGCTATGTCTTTGTCAATTCTCAGACATAGTAAGTGTACAGGGAAGTCATTTTAAATACATGTGCTGGACACTGGTCACTATGAGTTCCCAAGCTACACGACAGCTTCTCTTAACCTAGGTATGTTTGGTATCAAACATCTCTTATTAATATACCCTTACTGATTCAGTGATGGATTCATTAATACATGCACCCAGAGGACACCTAAGAGGTGCCCCCTGAAAAACTTACCAAATGCTGGTGAGCCCACTGACAGGTCCTGCCAGTCTGCCACCAACAGATGAGAATCTGACCTCCCAGAGAGAGAGCCTCCGCTCTTGAGAGGTCAGAAACAAAAGCCTGCCCCAGAGGGTGGACTGAATTCCAAGGCAGGAGCTTCAAAGAAGCCTACCACTTTTGATATGCAGAACTTGCCTTTCTCAGAGGAAGTTGCCAACTCTCCTGCTTCAGGGCCCATCTGGCACCTGGACAGGTGGGAAATTTAGCTATGCAAGAGGCGTATCACACATCCAGATTGGGAACACCCCTAGGGTGGCCAGTCTGAAGTGGACACAACTTAGGAAAATCCACTATCTTGCATGTGGTGGAATTTAGGAAGTGGTCATCTACGGGGTGTAGTGACCCCAAGGGTAAGTAGCCCATTGTCTACTACCCTTCACTACCCTTAATGCACCCCTAAATTGAGTTTTTAGGGGACCCCCTGATACCAGATCCTCAAATCGTCACTGGGCACAAAAGGAGAAGTGGACAAGAAGCCTGCTGAACCCCAAAACCAAGGAGCACAACTGATTTGGCATCAACCCTGCCAGCCAGCCTGCAGCACCCAGCCCTCGAGGAGCAACTGACCTGTCCTGCCACTGCAGCCTCAAAGAAACTGGGAGAGTTGCCAGTGTTCCGCAAATCACCAAGAAGAACTTCCTTGGAGTGGAGGAGCTGGTCCCCTGCATCCGCAGGCACCCAAGAAAGAACTGTGTGGACCGGGGCTGCCAAAAACCCGACACCGAACATCACCACTGCACCCAAGCCACCTAGCTGAGCTGAAGTGGGTCAACGGTGTAAACATGGTCTACAGGCGCTCCAGACATGAAGCCCATCCCGAGCTTGCCTTCTGTGGACTTCCTGACTGCATCTGCAGTCTGATTCTGCAAACCCCACTTCAACGCAACAATCTCCAGTGATGGTAAACCAGACGGTCCAAACCACCTCTGCACCTGGACTGAGGAGAAGAGGACTACTGTTGTCCCTACGTACCCCAGACTCATGAGACTCAAGCCCATCTGTTGGTTCAGCCAGACTTGCCCCCCTGCCCACGCCTGCAGCCTGTTTCTGTGGGCCCCCCTGCACTGCGACCATATCTGGTGATGGTAAACCCAACGTCCAAACCGCCATTGCACGCGGACGTCCCGGACCGAGGAGAACAGGACCACTGGTCTCCCTACATCCCCGAACATCGCAGGAACTGAACTCCCTCAATGAGTCACCCAGACTGGACTCTCGGTCCACCCCTGCAGCAACTTTGTGACCAGACCTATCCCCCATAGACTTATAGGGGGTCTACTGATGCTGCACTGCACCACTGCACCCGGCCGCCCTTGGGCCGCCCAAGGTGACATGTTGGTTTGGCCTTGGACCTTGCCCTATACTGACCCTAAGTCTGGGAGATTTGTCCCGCTACTACCCTTCACTCCCCTTAACGCCCCCTGAATTGAATATTTAGGGAACCCCCCTGATACCAGATCCTCAGATCTTTGCTGAACCCAAAAGGAGTGGACACGAAGACTGCTGGACCCGAGAATCGAGGAGCAAGTGACCCATTCTGCTGCTGCAGCCTCCAAGAAATAGGGAGAGGTGCCAGTGCTTCGGCAATCACCAAGAATAACTCCCTTGGACTAGGAGAGCTGCTCGCCTGCACCTGCAGACCCACAAGAGGACTGGGACTGCTAAAACCCCAACGCCGGATATCACCACTGCACCCGAGCCACCTAGCCCATGATGAAGTGGGCCAACGGTGTCAGCATGGTCTCTAGGCCCTCCAGTAGAGAAGCCCAAGCTGTGCTTACCCACTGTGGACTTCACAGCAGCATCTGCAGACTGTTTCTGAAGACGCCCCTGCAACTGCGAGTGACCAGGAGGCAAAACCCGATGCCCTAGGACACCTCTGCACCCATCCGCCCCAGAGCCAGAAGAGGAGAACCAAGAGTGTCCCCACGTCTCCCCACCTCGTGAGACCTGAGCCCACTTGTTGGCTGGGTCAGACTGGACCTCCAGTCCACTTACCTTCCCTGTAAAGGGCTCCTAAAATCTGATGAGCACCCTTTTCATCTGCATCAGAAACACTACCAGGATTTAAAGACAGAAAACATGTTTTAAATAATCTCAAATTGTCAAAGAGGGCAGTGAATTACTAACAAAGACTGCATTATATTAAAAATATTAATTAATGTACTAGTTGTCAGGATTATACTGTAGCAGCCAATCTAGCTCTCTTGAATGTGCTCCTGAAGTAGTGTGACCACATGTCCACTAGTCACATGGACTGTCTGTAAGCGGAACCTACTGTCCACCGTTTCATGGTAGTGGTGCTCTGTTCTTTATACATTGGCCCACTATGCCCTTTGCAGGAGTACATTACTCAGTGGGTGATGGTGCATGTTAGAAATGGGGTTTATGGTTGGCTAGGGTATGCACCTAAGCCAGGCAGAACCCACAACTGTAGTCAGGGCAAGTAAGTTGCACACCAAAGATAAACTGTGCTTGCCCCCTGGTAGCTTGGCACAGAGCAGTCAGGCTTATTCTCAGAGGCAATGTGGTGTAAAGCATTTGTACAACAGACTCACACCAGTGACACAATAAATACACACACAATAAATACTCCACAAAAGAGACTCCACATAAGATTATATAAAAATACGGTATATTGTACATAATACAGACCAAAATGACATAAATACTGTACATATGATGCCAATACTGAACTCATACTTGTTATCCTGACAATGCAAAGATCAAAACGACATACATCATAACATTACTGCCAGCTGAGGTTAGGGAAAAACACAAACATCGTTAGACATCATCAGTAGTACATGGATTACAAAATATCCATGTCAGACTATAAATACTGTGCCAATATTGCAGACTTGGTTTAATAATAACACAAGAATACCACATATGACCACAAACGTAGGGCCCCCATGCATCTGTGCTCCTACTAGCAGAGTTATAGTAGATTCTAGTGAGCCCAGCTGAAACAAGCATATTGATGAACCTGACTGTAGGGCACAGGGATACCTTTGCACCTACTAAATATACTACAGTAGCATGAGGAACCCTTTCTAGGGAGATACCAGAGAAAAGGCAACTACGGTAATGGTTGCAGGTTTCTCTAACTGCGGCACATTCCTGTTTAGGAGGAGGCCTCCATTGAGGGCTTCCCTTATAAGGTTTCACTGAGCAAGTGCCCCTAGGTACGTTTCTATGGAGGGGGGTAGGAGAGCGCACATATGGCAAGACTGAGCAGAGAGACCTCATCGGGTCTCTTGAGTTTAGGGGAATCTGAGGCAGCTGCCCGTGAGCATGTGGCGCAGCTGAAACAAGTCCGTACCACTTCGTGGCCAGGCGGCTGCTGCTTCTGGGGAGAGAATGGCCATCCCAGCCTTTGGGGCGGTTCCTCTCGTCTGCACAGCAGCTTCGCAAGAGAGCCTCCCAGGGGAATAAAACATTTTCTAGCATTTGTGTCAATAATTTTTCAATTCTATTAAGGACACAGAGGTGAGGATTATGCTTCTCTTTCATTACCTTTATTTTCTCAGCAGCTTACCTAGAAACAAGTAAACAAAACTCTACAAATCCCATGAATCAATGGTAACATTTGAACACCCATAGAGACCCCACCCTTTATAATATGCTGACGACATTAACAACTCCTCTTTATTTTCACAAGGAAAAACAGAACAGCCTCATTAGCAATGTCACATAGCCATCCAGAGAAAGAAACTTCGAAGTCCTTGATCAACGGACTCCTCACGGAACTTTGAAGAACTCTGCAACTCCACACCAGCCAGAAGATGAATGTATAGAGGGAAACCACAAACTCGGCTGTGCACAGCCCTTGCCACAGGGAAAGCTCACTTGTTGTCATTGCCTTAAGAAGAGACCAGAAACAGAGCCTTAACAGATGGCAAGAAACAACACTTCAACAATCCTCAATAGGAAAGGGAGCACTCAAATACTCAGAATAACAGCCGTAAAATATAATAGCAGTTAAAACATGATATAAATCTCAGACAGATAAATAATTGACCACAGTGCGAGTGGGATAATCCTCGCCTCCGTGTCCATAATAGAATTGAAAAATTCTTGAAGCAAATGCTAGATTTTTTTTTATTCCATGTCAGGACTGGAGGCTCAGATTATGTTTGTTCAAAGTTGATCCACCACCTTAGATGCAATATTGACAATATTGACAATATTGACAATATTGACAATAGGTTTGCAATAAAAAAGACTTGAAAATCGATTCGGAGGACCAATCGGGTACTCTCAGAATGTCCTTCAAACGAGAACCTAAAGCAAAGGACATAGATGTCATGGCACCTCTTGCCAAATGAGCACCAAATTTAGCAGTATCAATACCGGCCTCCTGTGACAGCCATCACATTCACCTGGCTAGAGTAGCAGAGGTCACAGGCTTGAATGGTTTCTGTAATGCAATAAGTAACTGGCTTCTCATATCAGTCCAAAATTCTGCTGTACTCACCTTGTAAGACTGCACCACACAAAGCTCAGGATTGTCAGCAAAAACAGGATAAGATACTGACCTGGTATTACATTTCATCCAGCGTGAAATAGAAAAAGTCACTCCCTCAGGAGAATAAACTCTACCAGGCGGGGTCAGCCCCTTTAAAGACCTTAGCGCGCCCACTGCCGCGGGACGCGCTTCTTCTTTTCATTGAGGCAGGGGGCAGGATCCAAGCCCCTCTGCCTATCTGTTGACTGTGTTGGGGGCGGGGTCAGCCCCTTTAAAGACCTTTGCGCGCCCGCTGCCGCGGGACGCGCTTCTTCTTTTCATCGAGGCAGGGGGCAGGAGCCAAGCCCCTCTGCCTATCTGTTGACTGTGTTGGGGGCGGGGTCAGCCTCTTTAAAGACCTTTGCGCACCCGCTGCCGCGGGACGCGCTTCTTCTTTTCATCGAGGCAGGGGGCAGGAGCCAAGCCCCTCTGCCTATCTGTTGACTGTGTTGGGGGCGGGGTCAGCCCCTTTAAAGACCTTCGCGCGCACGCTGCCGCGGGACGCGCGCGGGACGTGCCCGAGCCCGTCCTGCGCCCGTCAGCGACCGGAAGAGGCCGGGCCATACCCCTTATCTCTGTCCCTGGGCTCATCTTCCAGCAGGGGCTGAGGAGATCATAAGTGAGGTGAGGGATCGCTAGTAGACCTATAGCAGGTGGGGCCTGTAGGCCAAGCACGCCACCATCCTAGGGCCTACAGGAGGTATACGGATTTAAGAAGGCAAGATGGGCAGACGGCGAGGGGGGGGGCTGATGAAAAATACGTGTCTAATAAAACCCTAGATGGTTTTCTACAAAAGGCTGTCGGGGCACTCGAAAAAGAAATAGAGCTGGTGCAGCGCCGCCTAGCTGTTTCCTCCTCTCCAGTCTCCAGTCTAGCCTACGCTGATGACGCTCTACAGAACCCCCTGCGAATGGAATCACAGCCTGCGCCGTCCACCCCCCCTCCTCTCCCTTCAGAAACCCCCAGGAGCACCTGGGTAATATGTTTAATGAATCTAATGCCCTTCTTGTGCTACCCAGGCCCACTCGGAGCCCCTCTATAGGAGGGCCCCCAATTACTGCAGCTCCTAACACTAAAGAAAAAAGGAAACGTAGGGAGCCCGCCATCAAAAATAAACAATCTAGGACTTCGAGCCCCCCTAACTCGGCCCTGCCCTCTAACAAGGACGTGATTCTAACCCCTTCAGAAAACACTTATGGACAACAGGCCAACGAGTATATCAGGGATCTTATAAGAGAAGAGCTTTCTAAGTTGCTTCTTCCCATTGTAGCCCGTCTCCAAACGATAGAGGACATAGGTTTTATTAAGAGCCAACAGCCAGCACCTCCCCCTAACGCAGATATCCATTCCTATCCCCCCCATTTTCAAATGGGCAAGAGCCTTCTTCTCCCTAAAAATCAAGAAAGGATCAGTTCTGTCAAAGCAGCCATCATCTCAAAGAACAAGCCTTCCAAGGTCTCAGTCCCTCTTTCAGAAGGTGTTGTTCCCTCCAACATCTCAGCATCTTACACTGGTGATTCCAATTCAACCAGTGATCATTTACCAACAGGCCCCCAGAAGAGGGTCCAGATTAATGGTCAGACTGGACTGAGAGTACTGCACCTTCCACCGGAGTCTTGCTTATACGTTCTCGTAATTACTAATGTACCTGTACTCAAAACCAATACTCCGGAATCTTTCACTGAACTCAAACATAAGGTCATACATTGGTTGCATGTCAACGCGGGGCTTGCATTTTCCATGATACCCTCGATAATGATGGTGAGAAGGGTTGGGTGGGTGGGCTCTCTAGAAAAGACTGGCACAGGGGACTGCATTGTTATCAACTTCAATTCTACCGATCTCGTACAGCTGCTTTTTTCCAATGCTAACAGTCCTTATCCCTTAGCAGACAAAGTTTCCCTGTGTAGACTACAAGTGTTTTATGCTCCTTCTCTGCCATCTGTGAATAGGCAATTGCAAAGAGATCCCACCGATATCCAGATTCAGTTTATCCCCGGACTTGGCCTTAGGCATTCTTCGGTGTCTCTCTCTGAGATAGATTGACTAAGTGATCGACCTCAGGAAGCGTTTTTTGTTAGCCTAGAAACTGAGCACACCAACCATCCTGCCCTCAGTGATCTCTCCTCTGTAACTCCACCGACTTTGACAACTCCTTCCTGTAACCCTGGACCTATCTGCCCGGATATCTTACCAGATAGGTACATGACTGGCATAACACCAAATGAGGTGAACAACCTACAGGGTGAGAAAGATATAGACTACTGTATGCCTGTGGGGAATAGCATGGTTCTTAGCTGTACCTCTCCCAGCAGGGAATACTCCCTGAAAGAAGCTGGGTATACTAAAACCAACGTCTCTGATATGGTTCTTAGTTGGAACATAGCAGGGCTGGAAAGTAAACTGCAGAGCCCGGGATGGGGCCAATTTATTGATGAGCATCTGATTTGTCTTTTTCAAGAAACATGGGCACTGGGACCCCAATATAGGTTAGGCTTTAAAAGCTACTGGGTTGCAGCACGCAAGATGCCCTCTGGGAGATCTACGGGAGGGCTACTTATATGGCTAAGTAGTTCTCTTAGGTGCAAAGCTGAACCAATAGACATGGGCTGCCCTGATCTACAGGCCTTTCTAGTAACAATCTCTGAGGAGAGATCTTTATTAATAATTAACATTTACAACAGGAGCGTGGGCAGCCATTATGACTCTGATGCCCTGTCCATATTGGACAACTTCCTTAAAAATAACTAATTTTACTTCACCTTGATTGGAGGGGATTTTAATGTTACATTTGAGCCTAATCCCCTGGTCCAAGAGATATATAAAGAAGAGGATGCCTATTGGGGTATCCCCCAACTAGCTTCCAACAAAACACCAAGACTAAATAAAATAGCGCGTCTAGTGGCTGACATCACATTATCACATGGTCTCCGAGCTTGTAATGGTCGCTCCCGCTCAGACATCAACCTGCACCCCACCTTTAGGCGTGGAGGGCACAGGAGTCAGATTGATTATATACTCCTCGACATTCGTCTATGGGGCCATATGTCTGATATGAGGGTACAAGAGCATGATGAGAGTGATCAAGATCCGCTGATTTTATCGACTAGCGGCCTCTTCCTTTCACTTGAAGCTCCCCATCCTAAGACCTCTGTTCAACAGCTTGCTCTGACAAACAACAGACGCAATATAAAATGGGAGTCTGTCATTTCATCATCCGAACATCTTACAACAATATACAACTTGTTAGCTAACCAAATGGAGAGTATGCTTCGATACAATGAGTCCGGTGATGGCGATAGGCTTTTAGAAGCTCATGCTGCATTATTTAATTCTTTAAAATATCTCTTCACGAAAGAGATTACTAGCAACCCCAAGAAAAAGTGCTGTGCTCGCTGGTTCAACAACTTATGCAGGGAAGCACAGCTCAACCTATTGAAAGTTTTAAAAGAAGGTTGTGCGGAGCACATTAGAAAAGCTAGGAAGGATTATAAGAAGGAATGCTCCAAGGCACGCAGAAGCTGGGAAGAGGCTAGATGGGCTGCTATCCTGGAGACTGCTAAATTCCAGGTTCTGGAAACTAATAGCTGACAACTGTAGAGATTCTGCCTCTGTACCCGGCACTTCAATTCTCTCTGCAGCATGGGTTGATCACTTTAGTTTACTATACGATGGCCCATCTGAAACATCTCCCAGGACCCTCAATGTTCCCATAATACAAGGGGCCACCCCAATTAAATTCACTCTAGCTGAAACAAGAGCCGCAATAGACTCATTGAAATGGGGAAAGGCCCCTGGTCCAGACAAAATTCCGGGTGATTTATACAAGTCAAGACCTGATATATGGGCACCTTATCTTAACTCAATCTATAATGCAATTGCAGCTGGAGCCCCTGCCCCATCCTCCTGGAAAGGGGCTGAGATAGTCCCCATCTTCAAAAAAGGTAGCCCCAATAACCCTGCTAATTATCGACCTATATGTCTCCTTGACAATTCCCAAAACATTTATGCAAAACACCTTCTGTCTCATCTCGATGAATGGATCTTGGAGACTGAAGCTCTGTCCAATTTACAAGCAGGGTTTAGACCAGCTGTGAGCACCATAGATCAAGCACTCAGATTCCTGGCAATCAAATGGAAGAACGTGGACCTGGGGGGGGGATCTGTATGTAGTCTTTATAGACCTCAGAGCTGCATTTGACTTGATTCCCAGGAATACATTATGGTTAACACTCTCCAATATGGGGGTTCCATCTGGCCTCTTGAAACTCATCACCCAATTGCATGATAATACCTATGCCCAAATTAGATGTGGTTAGGAGGGTGAGCTGACAGATCCTGTAGCCATCAAAAGAGGAGTCAGACAGGGTTGTGTCCTAGCCCCCACTCCTTTCTTACTCTACATAAATAACTGCATCCATTATTTAGAGAACTGCATAAACGATTCACCCAAATCAGCTGGAAAGAAAATCCTGTGTCTGCTATATGCGGACGATACAATCCTGTTAGCTAAATCTCCAATGGGAATCCAAAATCTGGTCAACCAATTTTGTGCCTTCTGTAGAGATTATGGGCTGGACGTCAATGCTAAGAAAACAAAATTCTTGATATACAGTACCTCAAGGAAATGTCCCTGTACTAGAATAGAAATGAACTCAATCCCGCTGGAGAAAGTGGATGAATTTGATTACCTAGGTATTAGACTCTCGAATACAGGTAATTGGGAGGCAGCTATTGACAAAGGGGCACTTATTATAAGTCAAAGAGGTGGGGCCCTAGTACGCAGGTCTAGAAAGGCCCCGAGTCCCCCTCTGAGCACAATCGCAGAGATTTACAATGTCCAAATCCGTGCGGCGGCCCTGTATGGAGCGGAACTCTGTGGTTTGCATAGAAAACTGAACATTCTACAAACCAAAGAAAATCAATTCCTCAGACAGATTTCTTGGCTAGGGATGGGCACACCAATGATCCCTCTCAGGCTCGACCTAGGTCTAAATAACATCAAATCTATAGCGGGCCTGAGACCACTCTCCTACTGGATCCGTCTTTGGAAAACAACTGAACTTGAACCTTTCAGGGTGGTGATAAGAGATCTCATAGCATCTCCCCAGGGCCCGGAAAAAATCCTTTGGCTGAAGAAGAGGAAATCGGCCTGGGACAAAATAGGTTTTCCCCATTATTGGAAACACCCGGAACTGATCCCCAACAATGCAAGGCAACTTGTTAAAAAAAGAATCCTGGGAGAAAATTAACGAAGATCCCGTGCATCATATTGGGGCGGGTAGGCTAACAACAGAATTTCTTCTACTTAAGCATGAACCCTGGCCCGAGAACTTTATGAATCTCCCCATCCCTCCATACGCCCGTGCCCTATATCTCCAGTTAAGATACGGTACTCTGCCTATTAACAGCTACACGGCTCGTTGGTCATCAAGCAATTCTTCATGTGACAAATGCATACTTTGTCATTATCGTAAGGAAACAATTGAGCATGTGCTTTTTTTCTACCCTCTATACAGGAGACCTAGAGGGAGGTGGATTATTCCTCTCTGCAAAAATCTATCACTGCAGGATAGAGCCAATGCCATTAGAATATGTAAATATGATACATCTACATTGGTAGCTAGTTCAGTCACCAAATATCTATCTGAGGCTTGGTCTATCCGGCGTAGGTTCATTTCAGCCAAGGGTCCTTGAGTCGGCTAGGCTCTCGCCCACAGTAGGAGATTTTACCAAGACATATTTCGCTCTACTTCCTTTTTTTTTAGATGTGACCTGCATTCTGATATTGATGTATATTTTTTTAACTCTCATATGGTATTTCTAGGAATCCCACTAGGAACTTGTGGCACATCCTACGAGTAGCAGAGTCCTCACAAGTCTAGGGAGACGAACTTCCTCTCGAATTTTGCCACGCCACTCGATAAAATATTTAATACACAACAATGAATTTTATCAGCTTACAGAATGGCTAAGATACTGAGTAAAAGTTCCATGGAAGGCAACAGCTGTATATATTTGCATGATAGACATTCGTTTTTATCAAAGTTCTTTTATCTTACGTTTGTTTAATTTATTGTATTTTTAAGCATAATCATAGCCTCAGCTCTGAGGATTTTATTGTAACATTTTTACCTGACTGTTGGCCTGATTATTACATACTATGTAAGACTGCTATTTTGAATTTTAACTGCATAAACCCACTATGTATGACTGTTACTTTTTGAATTTTAATGGTCTAAATTTTTAGACCGAATGAACTTAAATAAAAAAATAAAATAACTGGCTTCTCATATCAATCCAAAATTCTGCTGTACTCACCTTGTAATCTTTTAAAGACTGCACCACACAAAGCTCAGGATTGTCAGCAAAAACAGGATAAGATACTGACCTGGTATTACATTTCATCCAACGTGAAATAGAAAAAGTCACTCCCTCAGGAAAATAAACTCTACCAGAATGATCTAAATCCCTAAAATCAGAAACCCATTTACAAGAAATCAAGCATAGAAAGCTTGACTGAAAGCTGCTTCCTAGATAAATATGTGTTGTCCAGGCAGGCTTCCAGAAATTGTAACACCACATTCACGTCCCAAAGGGAGGGATACCTAGGACGAGGGGGATTGGACATCCAAATGCCCTTAAGTGGTTTACAAACAATTAGAAGTTCACCCAAAGGCTTGCCATCTAAAGGTAAATACCTGGCTGAAGTGGCCAACCTATAATTATTAACTGATCTATAGGCTAAGCCAAAGGAAGCCAAAGAAGACAAGAAATTCAAGACCAAACTACAATCTACAGAAGTGGGATCTGCGTTTCTTGAACTGCACTAATGACACGATCGTCTCCAAGTGGAGGCATAGCGTTTGTGTGTGCCAACTGCCCAGGCCTTTGCGATAAAGTCTTCTGACTCCTGCAAAATTCCTGGGAGGGTCCATCTTTTCCTGAAATTCTCCTCTCCACAAAAGAGAGGCTCTCTGTCAAGATGAAGGGATGAGAAAGGCCTGCTGGGTCCGGAAGAATGTTCCCCTGGTGTGGCATTAGTAGTAGGGAAGCACAACTCATTTCCAGAACAACTGGGACCCAGGCTTGTGCTCTCCGCTGAGGAGACATGAGAATCCGATCTGCACCCTGCCGACAGGCTTGAGCCAAAACTCTGGGAATCATAATAAATGGAGGAAATGCGTAACTCCGGAACGGAGACCAATCTTGAAGAAACGCATCGGTTGCCAAGGCTTCCGGATCCGGCTGCCAACTGAAAAAACATCTCAATTGACAGTTGAGACGGGACACAAAGAGATCTATGTCGAGAGGACCCCAGCGAGATTGTAAGACCCTGAATCCTTTCAGATGGAGTTTCTAATCACTGTAATCCAGCAGATGACATGATTGCCAATTTGCTACTGAACTGTCCCGACCCGGCAAGTACTTCGCCACCAAAGAGATCCGGTGTTGGGGGCAGAAGTGCCAAAAATCCTTGGCTATCTCTGCCCAGAATACAAGACTTCATCCCGCCCAATTTGTTGACATACCTCACTGCAGAAATGTTGTCCATTCGCAGGAGTATGCAACAGTCTGTCTTGACAAGCGATACACTCCGAATTGCAAAGGATCCTGCCAGCAACTCCAGACAATTGATGTGGAGTACTGGCTCCATCTATGACCAGCGATTGCTCCCCTGTGGACACAGGCCTCAATGAGCTCCCTATCCCCAACAACTGGCGTTGGGCTCAATAACAATGTATGAGGAGGTCCCAAAAATCACCTTGTCATTCCAGGCATCCATATGCTCCAGCCACCATTGCATCTCAATTCGAGCTTCCCCCTAAAGGGGGAGTTGCATGGAGTAAGACAGCACCTCCTGCAGATGAGAGATCTTTAGTTGCTGGAAGGCTCTGTAATGAATGGGACCCAGGAATATGGCCTGGATCAACGAGGACAAAAAAGTCACCACTCGGGCAGTCGCCCTCAAGGATACAGTCTGCTTGCACAACATCGATCTCAATTCTCTCTTGTAGTTGTGGACCTTGGGTGGGGGCAAGATTAGCTGAGGCAGGAGAGAGTCTACTTGAAAACCTAGAAACTCCATCCGCTAAGAAGGAGTCAAGATTGACTTCTAATCATTGATAATAAAGCCCAGATCCTGAAGGAGGGAGATTGTCCACTCCAGAAGGGACAAAACCAGAGGAGGACACTGAGCCATAATAATGATGTCGTCAAGATAAATAATTAGTCGCACACCTCTGGCGCAAAGAAATCCTGCTACCGGGCGCATTACCTTTGTGAAGGACAAGGGTGCTGAAGACAGACCAAAAAGAAGGACTCTGTATTCGAAACATCGTCCTTTCCAAAGAAACTGGAGGAAACGCCGATGAGGGGGAAAATAGGGATTGTCAGATATGCATCCTTTAGGTCTATGCGAACCATCCAGTCCCCCTTCTGTAAAAGGTCTTGCTACAGATGGATGCACTCCATCTTTAAATGACAGTAGATGATCCACTGCTTGATTTCTTTAGGTTCAAGACCAGACGGGAACAACCCCCTTTCTTGTCAACTAAGAAAATAGGACTGAGGAAGCCCGTAGGGTGAGGAGAGGACTTGATTATGGCTCCTTTGATCAAGAGGTCTGTCACTTCTGCAGAGGTAAACTCCTGATCGTGGAGGGCAAAATACATCACAGGAGGGGGAGCTACTTGGAACGGGGAGTTGTAAAACTCCAGCTTGAAGCCTTGGATAGTCTCCAGAACCCAGGCGTCCTGAGTAATCGTGCGTCAATTGTGAATCAACAATCCCGTCCTGCCCCCCAGAATCACACCTAGACATGAAATTAGTCTCACCTGCAGATCCTGAATCCTGGTAGGAAGCCTGGATCACTTTATCTCTGCCTCTTCGGAATGTGCCTCGACCTGCCCTGGTGCGAAAGGGGTAGAAGGTAGGGGAGGGGGAGCTGGTGTCCTGGTAACCTCCCCTGCCTTGGTGATAAAAGCATTGTTGGTGGCCTTAACAGAAATTGTGGTTAAATGCTCACCCACTAAAGCATCCGGCCCCTCGAAAAAGGTCTTTGCATTTCTCTTCCGATCACGTGGGGGAGGCCCAGAGAGGCTTCAAAGGGAAGGAAAAGAATTTCCTTCCCTTTGAAGTCTCTCTGAGCGTTTCAAAACCCGGATTGCAAAGCAATCCGGCTTTTGAAACGCCCACTAGACACCAGGGATTTATTTAAAAAAATGAAACTGGCATGAGGGAGCGACCCCTTGGCCAAGGGTCGCTTCCAGGGGGGACATTTTTTTTTAAGGCCTTTTCTGCCCCCTCTGTGGGCAGGTCAGCCTATTATTAGGCCGATCTCACCAGGGATAAAAAAAAGTTTTTGTTTTGTTTTTGTTTTCAATTTTCTTTTAGAGGTGGGGAGCGACCCCTTAGGCAAGGGTCGTTCCCATAGGGGGCAAATTATATTTAGGCCATTTCTGTCCCCCTTTCTTGTTGTTGTTTTACAGATGGGGAGCGACCCCGTAGGCAAGGGTCGCTCCCTGTGGGGTGTAGGGGGGCAAATTTATTTTAGGCCATTTCTGCCCCCCCGGGGGCAGATCGGCCTATTGTTATTAGGCTGATCTGCCCCCGGGGGGTGCAGAAACCTCTAGGCGCCAGGGCAATTTTTTGTTTGTTTGTTTGTTTTTTTAGAGATGGGGAGTGACCCATTAGGCAAGGGTCGCTCCCCTGGGGGGCAAATTGTATTTAGGCCATTTCTGCCCCCCTTGGGGGCAGATCAGTGGATTTTAGGTCAATCTGCCCCCAAGGGGGCCAGAAACAACTAGGCACCGGGGATTTTTTTTTTGCGCCAAAGTCACGCAAGGGGAGCGACCCCGTAGGCAAGGGTTGCTCCCCGGGGAGGGTTGGGGGGCAAATTTATTTTAGGCCATTTCTGCCCCATATTGTTATTAGGCCGATTTGCCCCCAGGGGGGGCAGAAACCTCTAGGCGCCAGGGCTAAAAAAAAATGTGTGTTATTTTTTTTGTTTGTTTGTTTTTTTAGAGATGGGGAGCAACCCATTAGGCAAGGGTCGCTCCCCTGGGGGGGATATTGTATTTAGACCATTTCTGCCCCCCTTGGAGGCAAATCGGACGATTTTAGGCACTGGGGATCTTTTTTTTTGCGCCAATGTCACGCAGGGGCGACCCCGTAGGCAAGGGTCGCTCCCCTGGGGGGTTGGGGGGGCAAATTTATTTTAGGCCATTTGTGCCCCCCCTGACGCCGGCTGAGCTAGAGGCCAAAATCCACAGGTAGGCACTTTGCAAAAAACACCTCTGTGTCCACGTTGTATTTTGGGCCATTGCCTTTCGTGGGCGCTAGGCCTACCCACACAAGTAAGGTACCATTTTTATCTGGAGACTTGGGGGAACGCTGGGTGGAAGGACATTTGTGGCTCCTCTCAGATTCCAGAACTTTCTGTCACCGAAATGTGAGGAAAATGTGTTTTTTTAGCCATATTTTGAGGTTTGCAAAGGATTCTGGGTAACAGAACCTGGTCAGAGCCCCACAAGTCACCCCATCTTGGATTCCCCTAGGTCTCTAGTTTTAAAAAATGCACAGGTTTGGTAGGTTTCCCTAGGTGCCGGCTGAGCAAGAGGCCAAAATCTACAGGTAGGCACTTTGCAAAAAACACCTCTGTTTTCTGTCAAAAAATGGGATGTGTCCATGTTGTGTTTTGGGGCATTTCCTGTCGCGGGCGCTAGGCCTACCCACACAAGTGAGGTACCATTTTTATCGGGAGACTTGGGGGAACATAGAATAGCAAAACAAGTGTTATTGCCCCTTGTCTTTCTCTTCATTTTTTCTTTCCAAATAAGTGTGTAAAAAAGATGTCTATTTGAGAAATGCCCTGTAATTCACATGCTAGTATGGGCACCCCGGAATTCAGAGATGTGCAAATAACCACTGCTCCTCAACACCTTATCTTGTGCACATTTTGGAAATACAAAGGTTTTCTTGATAGCTATTTTTTACTCTTTATATTTCAGCAAATGAATTGCTGTATACCCGGTATAGAATGAAAACCCTCTGCAGGGTGCCGCTAATTTATTGGCTCTGCGTACCTAGAGTTCTTGATGAACCTACAAGCCCTATATCTCCCAGCAACCAGAAGAGTCCAGCAGACGTAACGGTATACTGCTTTCAAAAATCTGACATTGCAGGAAAAAGGTTACAGAGTAAAACGTAGAGAAAAATTGCAGTTTTTTTCACCTCAATTTCAATATTGTTTTTTCAGTTGTTATTTTCTGTAGGAAACCCTTGTAGGATCTACACAAATTACCACTTGCTGAATTCAGAATTTTGTCTACTTTTCAGAAATGCTTCGGTTTCTGGATCCAGCATCGGTTTCACGCCCATTTCTGTCACTGACTGGAAGGAGGCTGAAAGCACAAAAAAATCGTAAAAATGGGGTATGTCCCAGTAAAATGCCAAAATTGTGTTGAAAAATTGGCTTTTCTGATTCAAGTCTGCCTGTTCCCGAAAGCTGGGAAGCTGGTGATTTTAGCACTGCAAACCCTTTGTTGATGCCATTTTCAGGGAAAAAAACACAAGCCTTCTTCTGCAGCCCCTTTTTCCCATTTAAAAAAAAACAACAACATTTTCACTGTATTTTGGCTAATTTCTTGGCCTCCTTCTGGGGAACCCACAAAGTCTGGGTACCTCTAGAATCCCTAGGATGTTGGAAAAACAGGACACCAATTTGGCGTGGGTAGCTTATGTGAACAAAAAATTATGAGGGCCTAAGTGCGAACTGCCCCAAATAGCCAAAAAAAAGCTTGGCACATTAGGGGGAAAAGGCCTGGCAGCGAAGGGGATAATGCATCGGAGTTCTGCAGTTTATCTCACAGGTTCACTGTGAGGCTACTTTCATACTCAGGGCATATCCTAAGTAAACAAGCATTGGTGTAACTGTATCTGGAGATTTATCCAAGATGATGCACCCACCCTATGAGAACCAATTTATGAATTCATTTCTGATATTTACCTACTTTTATTGATGAGATTTTCCTGTTATTCTTGTGCGGTTACAGGCACACATTTGACATACATTTATCGATGATTTCTGGAGGTGAAGCGCACAGCATGTAATCATAGTGCATTTTTACATCTTGAGGTTGCTGTGTTCTACAGTATTGTGCGGAATAGTGTCAGTAGTACCCTAAACCTGCAATTTAGAGTAGGTTGAAAGCATAGCAACAATGAATCTTTAATCGCCTCAACCTTTTCATGATAAGAGAGAACAGAGTACATAATTTGAAGTGGGAGGAATGGAAGGATTACGTCATTAATTACATAGATATTTTCCGGAGTGAGGATTTGTCTCATGATTTAAAGAAGATTCTATTATATTGCCTGGGACCTGGAGGTCTTAAGATTTATAACCTAATGGAGAAGAAACCTCGTCTGGGAGATGACCTGGATGTATTTAGGCATGCGTTAGCTGATTTAGATGCTTATTTCACTCCTACTGTATGTAAAGCTATAGACCGTTTTAATTTCTATCACAGCAAACAAGGTGTCAATGAGAAAATAGAAGACTACGTAGCTGCACTAAGGAAGTTAGTCCTTTCTTGTAAGTTTGGAAGTTTAGAGGATGAGTTGGTAAGGGACCTATTAATCATGCACTGTAGTAACCCCAACTTACAGGACAAACTGTGGGTGCATGGAAAGTCCAGTTTACAAGAAGTCACTTCGATCATAATCAAATCAAAGCTCACTGCCTGGTATGCTAAAGAAGTTATATCTTTCAGTAAAACTAATGGGAGTGATGATGTTGTTAAAATAGCATGGGAAAAAATTGACACAAAGGGTAAACAGGATGCCAAGAAGAAGGAAGTGAAGAATTCTGGGAAGTCTAACAAAAATAGTAAAATTGAAAAAGTAGGTTTTACAGATGTTTTAGTGTTTCCCATTTAGCTAATGACAGTGTCCAGCACTGTCTCAAACATGTACTAAATGTGGAGGTAAAGGTAATTTTGCTCTGGTATGTCAGAACTCCAAACGTGTAAAATATGTTGTCAAAGAATGTGAACAAGAGAACAGACACTCTGGGTCAGATTCAGATAATCTGTAAGTTTTGTGTATAAAGATCATTATTTTGAGTGTGGAAGGACAAACCAGGAAAAAACGATTTGTGAACTGGAAGCTGGATGTGTTCATCAGTGGCAGACTGAAGGTCACCATATAATATTATTAATAAAGATATGTGGTATAATTCATTCACCAGTAAAATTGGATCCAAGTTAGAAGAACCAGATATTCACCCACAGAGTTCACTGGAGAAAAGATAAATCTGCTACAATTTCGTAAACTAATGTTTGAGTTTAAAGGAAGGAAAGCTGAATGTAAATTGTATGTAGCAGTGTCGGGACCTTGTGTCCTTGGATGGTGGCGTCAAGTAGAATTAGGCATCTTACTTGATCCAAATAGTTCTGATCCTGTTTAAATTGTAAGTGATGATATTAGAAACAAAACTGAAGTAGTCAACAAATTCCCCAAAGTTTTTTCAGGAAAGGTGGGTGAGCTGAAGGGATTTGTACACAAAATAGTCTTAAAGGAAGACGCATGTCTGTGCATACACAAATTGAGGAACTTTCCTTTGAGTACAAAGGATGAGGTTGTCAAAGAGTTTAACAAGTTGGTTGAAAGGGGAGTGATTGAACAGGTGGAATTGTTAGGTTGGGTGGCTCCTCTGGTTGTAGCACGAAAAGCTGATGGTCGTATACTCTTGTACGTGGAGCTGAGAGAATTGAATAAGAAAATTTTCATGGATATGTTCCCATTACCTCCCATAAATTAATTATCTATAATTAAGGGGATGAAATGGTTTTCAACTATAGATCTACCATCAGCCTATCATCAGGTGCCACTTTACCACAGCAGTAAACACCTCACAGCATTTATGAACCCCATAGGGTGCTTTCAATTCAAAAGAGTCCCATTCGGACTAGTCTCAGCTGCGGCCATGTTCCAACGTCTTATGTACACATTTTTCCAGGACAAGAAGAATGTCATCTTCCAAGATGACATCTTAATTATGGGAAAGGACAAAAGAGAACATGTCATGGAATTGCATGGTGTACCATAGAAAATGGAACAGTATGGATTGACAGCTGAAGAATCTAAGTGCAGGTTCGCTAAAAGCACAGTGACTTACTTGGGGGACAAGATTAGTTACAGACGTATCAGTCCCAAAATAGTCTTAGGCCCTCATTACGACCCTGGCGGTCGGTGGTAAAGTGGCGGTAAGACCGCAAACAGGCCGGCGGAAAAAAAATTGAATTATGACCGCGGCGGTTACCGCCGCGGTCATCTGCCACTTCACCATTCCGACCGCCATGGCGGTGAAGACCGCTGGGCTGGAGATTGCGGTCTCCAGCCCGGCGGTCGTCACTAGACCGCCGACGGTATCAGGACCCTGCATACCGCCATGGATCTCGGGTGGTTGGCAACCGCCATGAGATCCATGGCGGTAGGCACTATCAGTGCCAAGGAATTCCTACCCTGGCACTGATAGTGGTCTCCCCCACCCCCCACTACCCCCACGAATCCTCCCTCCACACCCCCCACCCCCTGCAACCTCCAAAGGTGGCACAACCCCCCTCCCCACCCCGACCCCGAACATGCACATATACACATCCCTACACGCACACACCCCGAACATGCACATATACACCCTGATCAGTATAGGGAAAGGTGCGGAAGACATTGTGACGCAAAGGGTTAATTAGCTTGAGCAGTGTAGATGAGCGTGATGCCTGCTATAACCCCCCCAAACAACGTGGAAAAGTTCATGATATTATTTTCAAGCTTGTTTGTGTAGAAGACTCCGTCTCAACCTTGAGAACGAGAGTACAGGGAGAAGATGGAATTAAAACAAAGGCTGGGGAAGGGCAGAGCAGCCAAGTGCTGATAACATGGCTAGAAAATGCCAGAAAGAGATAGAATCCAAGCTTTGAGTTATTTAAGCACTGAAGGGAGGGTAAGGGATTTGAAGCTCGCAGATGGAGTTGTGAAAGCTGCCATGGCCCAGCGCTGCCTCCCTGTTTTGCTGACCGTGATGCTTGAGGGGGAGAGAGATCCAAGCAGAGGGCAGAGGGCTTCCCAGCATTTCGTGGACTAAGTTAAGTTCCACACAGGGATGAAAGGCCTTTGTTTCTCTGCTCTATTATTATGATTGATTATTTATGCTTGCACTGTGTTTATAACCTGAAGTATTCAGCTCGTTTATATTTTGCTTTCTAAACATCGTAGTGTGAGCCTGCTGCAGTAACTGAAACATGCATTTTGGTGTGCAGTAAATCAAAGCTTATCTGAAGTATTCAGCTCATTTATATTTTGCTTCCTGAACATCGTAGTGTGAGCCTGCTGCAGTAATTGAAACATGCATTTTGGTGTGCAGTAAATCAAAGCTTATCTGAAGTATTCAACTCATTTATATTTTGCTTCCTGAACATTGTAGTGTGATGCATTTTGGTATACAGTTAATCAAAACTTATATCTGTCAATGAACTCTTTGCTTATATATATATGCATAGGTGCTCTTTGTAGTGTACTCATATATAAATAGATGCTTTTCATTGCTATTCTTATTCTACTATTGTTAATGTGCTAAATGCCTACATTTACCTGAAATTCTAGTAAAGCTAAATTGTATCTATAATTGGCGTGTGGTCCTTCATTGAGCGTCCTTATTGACTTATACTGAACAGGTGTCAACCAGTCACCCGGATAAGACACACCCCGACAACACATATCCGCACACATACACACAGACATGCACACAGTCCGACCCGCACACATTTCCCATACACACAACACCCCCCGCAAGCATACACTCACTCACTCACTCACCCCCTCAACACTCCCACACGCACACCCCCCATGCACGCACACAACAACCCCCACCCCCTTCCCTACCGAACAATCAACTTACATTGTCCGTTGATCCTCCGGGAGGGGATGGGATCCATGGGGGCAGTCCGCCACCAGAACACCATCACCAGAACACCGCCACACTGAATCATGGGACGTGATTCAGTGGGCGGTGTTCTGTTGACGTGGCGGTGGAGGTTGAGCAACCTCCACTTTCCCGCCGTCCGCCAGTATGGCTGCTGGCGGCTTTCCGTACGAAAAAGGACGGCAGGCTGCCAGCGGTCATAATACGCGGCACGGAAGACCGCCACCACTGGCGGTCTTCAGCACGGCGGTACCTCGGTGGTCTTGCGAAAAGACCACTGAGGTCGTAATGACCCCCTTAGTGGATGCAATAAAAAAGGCTCCCACCCTCCTAGAACAAGGATGAAGTACGATCCTTTCTAGTATTGGCAGACAGCGAAAATTGATGCACAGCCTGCATCACGGTGACAAAATCACTGTATGCCGAACCGGAACAATGCAGCCTGACTTCGCAAGGAGAAGATTGACGCAGCGCCAGCGTTGTGACCGGAAATTTGACGCACGGCCCACTGGGTCGACGCAAAGTCGAACCGGAACAACGCAGCTCGACTTCCTGAGAGGAATCGACACAGTGACTGCAGTGCAGTAGAAATTTCCATGCATCGCCCACCGATCGACGCAGCCCCTGTGACTTCGTCCTACAAGCGCTGGATTTCAATGCAACGTCCTGAGGCGTCCGAAAACCCCGCAACCCGAAGAGGATCCAAGTCTGTGCACCGGAAATCAACGCAAAGACTTCCCTGCGTGGAAAATAAATGACGCATCGTCTGTGTGCAGCCGGAGAAATCAACGCAAACCTCCCCATTTTCCACGCATCTCCTCCTCTGCGGCCCCTTGTGGAGAATTTGCAGGCAAACCAGGTACTTTGTGCTTGCAAGAGACACTTGTTGTCTTTTAAGAGACTAAAGACACTTTATATCATTTTTAAAGTGATATTTCAACGTATACTTATTGCATCTTGATCATTTTGACCTGCATCTTATCAGATAAATATTATATATTTTTCTAAACACTGTGTGGTGTATTTTTGTGGTGTTCTACTGAGTTATTGCATGATTTATTGCACAAATACTTTACACATTGCCTGCCAAGTTAAGCCTGACTGCTCAGTGCCAAGCTACCAAACGGTGGGCACAGTATAATTTGGATTGTGTGTGACTTACCCTGACTAGAGTGAGGGTCCTTGCTTGGACAGGGGGTAACCTGACTGCCAACCAAAGACCCCATTTCTAACAGCAGAGTGCTATTCTAAGTTACCATTACCTATAAGTGAAGACACCAAGGCCCATATTTATACTTTTTTAGCGCCGCATTTGCGTAATTTCTTGACGCAAAAGCAGCGCAAACGTACAAAATACAATTGTATTGTGTAAGTTTGCACCGCTTTAGAGTCAAAAAGCGGCGCAAATGCGGCGCTAAAGAAGTATAAATATGGGTACAAGTGTGATGGGGATGAGTGTCAAGTAGCAATAGTTTTCACTGAAGAGCTACAAAGTACTGAACCTGAAATGTGGTCTTCTTCTTTAGCACATGACATGGTGTGATCTACTGTCATGAAGCTCACCAAGGAACGGTGGCCAGTTAGAGCAAGAGTTGACACCATTTTGGGAGATAAAAAGCAAATTATCTGTATAGGAAGGATTCTTATTAAAAGGTGACAGACTATTTTTTTTTTAGATATATTTTATTAACATTTTGCCATTTACAGGTTGTGTTCTACAATACATGCTCATTCTTCAATGTTATTTAACATTTAAGCATCATTACTCTTTTTTCTGTTTAGAGTCTACTTGTGTTGTTTGTTTCCAGGGTTATTCGCATGCTTTATTATCTTTTATTTGCTGTTAATCTGTGCTTTACCCCTTATTTCGGTTTAGTTGCGTACCATCTCTGCTCCGCCTGAGTGTACTAACCCGAGTCTCCTGTGTCATTGCCTTTTCCCATTACTACTCGTTTTGATAATATCTCTTCCCAAGTCGTGGCTATTAGTGTTTGGCGTATCCCTCTTGCTTCCTCACTCTTCAGGACCTGTAGTTCAGCTCTTGTCCACCTCTCTACATCTCGTCTCCACTCGGTCAAAGCCGGGCCCTTAGGGGATTTCCATCCCATTGCTATTAGTCGTCTATATAGTGCTAATGTAGTATCTATGTAGCGCTCCTGCACCTTCCCAATTGTAAGTCCCTGTTTCAGGCCTACTAGAAAAGGTGACAGACTAGTACCTCCAAAAGATGTGAGAGAGAGGGTTGTTAACCTTTGCCATGAAGGACACCTGGGAATTGTGAAGACTAATAGCAGAGTCAAGCAATCCTATTGGTGGTCAGGTGAAGATAAAGAAATTGAAAGGCTGGTAAGAGATTTTATTAAATGTACAAACTTTGACAAGGCTATAATAACTTCTAAACCACCACTACACCGCACTGAAGTACCATGCATGCCGTGGGAAAGGATTGGATTTGACATGTTTGGCCGCATACAGAATAGTAAAGGGTTACCCAAACTCATCCTGGTAAAAGTGGATCACTTTTCAAAATGGCATGAAATCAAGGTTGTACATAAGACCGATTTTTGGGCATTAGTGAACTTAATTGAAGAGGTATTTGAGCGGGAGGGTTTGCCCAAAGTTGTAATCAGTGACAATGGGGGACAGTTCATTTCAGATGTTTTCAGGACCTTTGTGAAGAAAACTGGGGTAGTGCATAGAAGCACAGCATTATATCGTCCTGTGGGGAAAGTGGAATGCTTTAATAGAGTGAGAGTGTATGTACAATTTGTTCTGTCTCTTAAGAACACCAGCTTTGCCTTACTGACCTAAAGGACAAGAAGTCAAATTTGCAATGGTTTGCCACTAGCCCTGCTTTGGCCTGCTCCTAGACAATTGTATGGCTGTATAGCTTTTGACGTGAGAATATCAGCTCTGCTTTAGCTGGCAAAGGTCCGATCCTCTTCAGTACCCATTTTTTTGTGATCAGAGTGGATCACTGAGTTTTTTTTTTTTTTTTTTTTTACAGAGCACCCAGTGGTGAGGGTTTTAAAGCACATTCCTGAAGCTTGGACGAAATGGATACTTTGACTTGGCTTCAAAGACTAGGGGTTGTGCTACTAGAACTACTACAGTTGCCCTTCTGATTTTAAGAGGGCAATAGCTCCTATGTCCCCTCTTTATGAGAACAATCTGAATCCTGTGCCTGTGAGGTATGGTCAATGGTGAGGTGTATTTATGACTCTGTGAGGAATGCTCAGTGGTAAGATGCGTCTATGACTAAAGGCCTTATTTATAGTTTGGCAAACAGATTAGTCCATCAAAATGGGACAGAAATCTCAGCTGCCTTGAAAGCCACATGATAGCTATATATCCTCATCAGAACCTGGAGTATGTTTGCAGACTCCTTCCAGGATTCAGAGGTATTTTTGGTTTCAAACTGTTCTTTTGTTTATACTGCTGGCATAATTGCTTGCTGATTTCAACTTGCAGTGGAGGCTAACGGTATGTGCCACTAATTAGTCTCAGTGCGATGACCTCGGATGCTTGCTGCCCATGATTTTTTTCTCTCCGACATGAACAAGCAGCTTGTTATGTGAAACTGAATGTTCCAATGAAAATAGGCCTGATTTAGAATTTTGATGGACAATACTCTGCCCATCATGGTGGCGGAAGACATTACCTCACCACCCTGATTGACTACCATCTGTCTAATTTAGCGATAAGAGCCCAGTCGCAATCTCTGTGAATAGAAAGGAAACGCAATCAATGCAGTTCCTTTCAATGTACAAAACGTTTGATGTACAGCCACCACAGATTTTGATGTCCTTTTACCAAACATTTTTAAAGTTTCTGTTTTTCAGAAACAAATCCCCTAACTGGAAAAAGTAAAAAAAGAACTACCCCCACATTCTGGAAGTTTTTTCCCCCAGGGTGTGAGGTCCATTCTTTTATTTTTCTGCTCCTTACCACCAGTGACAGAGAGAGAAAGAAGAGATTAAATCATCCACCCTAAAAAAGGTGGACGGTGTAATGTCCTTCCTCTGACAGTAACTACTCTGCCGTGCTATCGGTGGATGTTTTCCGGCAACGGGAACTTAGGTGCTGATTACAAGTGTGGCAGTCGGAAAACCTGACTGCCAGACCCATGGTGAGGAGGCCACCATCAAGGTGGCGGTCTCACCTCCGGCTGTATTACAACTTTCCCACTGGGCTGACATGCGGGAGCCAACGTGCCTGCCCATCAGTCCAGTGGGAAAGGTGCAACAGCATTGCCACTGGCTCATAATAGAGCTGGAGGCAATGCTGCTGCACGCAGGGGGCATCAGCACCCTTGAGCACAGCAGACAGTGTGCATTTCACGGGTGCTGGGCAGGGCCCCTCCTGTGGCCCCTGCACTTGTTCTCCACCAGCCTTTTCACAGCAGTGGAACCACAATGAAAAGGCTCGTGGAGAATAGGGTTGTAATCAGCAGGGCAGTGTTGCATTCAGCACCGCACTGGCTGATTACATCCAGCCTTACCGTCAGCCCATCGGGATCTACGAGCATGGCAGGGATGACGGTAGGTTGGCAGGTCTGCCCGCAAACCTCATAATGTGGCGGTCGGACTACCACAGTCATGGCGGTCCGACCGCCACCGCAAGCCTGGCTGTCATAGGACTGCCAGACGTGTAAACGGGGCCATCGTATTCAATTTTAGTGGAATTTATTTATGTTACATTATTTTAAATTTAGACATTAAAATATTTAACATTATACTTACTACTTGAAACTCCTTATTAAAATATTTATATTTTTGTATGTCTTTGGATGATATTAGTGTCAGCGATATTTCTTTCTGATATTTTGTTGCTTACCATTATAAGTATAGGAGAAGGATATTGTGTTAAAGAATAATTTTGTCAGCGGGATTGTTTACCATGATATTGTGTCATTGATCCCAAAAACCTAATATGACAAATAATATAATAAGTTAATTAGCTGAAAAGAGATAAAGGTCCACTGACATATTGCTGTGAGATAAGATGGACCAACATTAGCAGTAGATTAAAAGGTGAAAGCTTAGACAAACCAGTCATTCGGTAGATCAGTAGGTGAGCCTCATATACTACCAGAACCATCATGACTCCAAAGAAAGGCTGATTGTTTTCGAAACCAGAAACTCACAGCTCATGTCGCAGACAGCTAAAAGCCTGAAATAGAACAATATTCACCTACTTGTCACCAGAGCAGAAAAGCCTGTGCGATCAAGGAGTAGCAACAAGTGGAAGAAAGGTAACTTGATATGGAAGCTAAAGTAAACCCTTGTCAGGAATTTAAGGACACAACTGCCTGACAGCTTGGAGAGGGAGTGCAAAACCCTTTTAGGGAGGAGACACAATACATAGAAGAGGAAACAGGGCAGATTACATACCCCATATAACACTTGCAAGTAATAGAAATTGTGGCCATAGTGTTTGTTGTAAATTTTGGGAAACTGGGCAAAGGAAGCTAGGGCCATTAACTACATGACCAACCTATCTGCGTAATCATAGCTTAGTCAGAAACTCCTGGATGGATGTACTAACAAGTCACACAACACAATTTGCTGTGCTGAACTGTGTGACGGAGAGAGAGCAAGGAATGTGCCATATCTGCTAAGCTAAGACATGGAACAGAGTGCAGCCTAGTCCCAATGGAGGCACCATTGTGCAAGTTTGCCTGTGTTACAGCCAGGCTTTTTCCTCTTTCTATATGTGTTGCATAAAGCAGCATGACGAAAGAGGAAAAACTAGGAGATACAAACCTATTTCTCCTCATTACACCTCACCTGCGAACATGTAGCATTATGACATAGTCCCAGATTTACAAGTCTTGGCAAATCTGGGAGCACGCCAAAATCCATGGATGCATGAGAACACCTACACTTCATCCATCAAATTGCCTTCCCAGGGCACAGTAACGCAAAGCAGCGACTTGGGCTGCCTTGCATTAGTCTAGATTTACCAGGCCATGCAAGGTGCCTTTGTAAATCTCATTGAAGCTCTTGCATTGCCTTGCCCCCTGTTGCGTGATGCAATGGCAATGCAAGGGCGTCGTAAATCTGGGCTTCCATTTCAGGGGCAGTCCAGGCAGCAGGTGGGTTAAGTTTATTGCAAGCATTGAGTAGCTGCCTGGGAACTTCCTGTTGTATTGTATGGTTTTATGTTGCAAATAGTTTGTCATCTGATTTCCCGCATCAGCACCTTTGTTTTGCCCTATTTCGGATAGTTTGGGTAAATGGGTTTTAGGCAGAATATTTCTTGTTTCTACTGTGTATGAGCAGATCTTTCTCTGGCAGTCCGAACTCTCCTCAGCCTCTTGAGGTTTGCTATCTGAATCAGGGTTGGTGTGGAGATTCATAACAGTCCTCTCCATCAAGAGTTTGATAGGCACTGGTAATTGCAGATTATTGTGAATCATCGTCTTCCTGTTTTTACTTTTTTTTTAAATTTGAAATACATATGTTTATTTGCACAAAGACTATGGGGGTCATTACATGTTTGGCGGTGGAAAACATCCGACTACCAAACCCCTGACGAGGAGACCGCCATGGTGCTGGAATTCTCCCCACCGTCCCCATTACAACTTTCCCACTGGGTTGACGGTGGGAACCTTGTCAGTCCAGTGGGAAAGGTGCAGCAGCATAGTTCCCAGCTCATAATTGAGCCGGCTGCAATGCTGCTGCATGCAGGGTGCACCAGCACTCTTATAATGCGCACTGTCTGCACAGCAGACAGTGCGCATTTCAAGGGTGCCAGGAAGGGGGGCCTCCTGCACTTGTTCTCCCCCAGCATTGTCATGGTGGTCTGACTGCCATGAAAAGGTTGGCACAAGGTTGTAATCAGCAGGGCAGCGTTGACTTCAGCACTGCCCTGGCTGATCATAACCAAAACTGACGTCATCCCGTCAGGATCAGAGGGCTGTAATGTGGCGGTCCCGAGACCACCAGACTCGTAATCAGGCCCTATATCATCTGCAATATCTGACACCTGTGATGTCCCAAAAGAGAGTAAGTTGGACAAATGGGATTCTCATTGTTGCCCTTTGCTTTTAGATTGATACGCTTTTCTTTCCAAAGCAGATTTACAGATACCTATAGTAGATTTAAAGAAAGACGTGGACAGATTTATTTTGAAGAGGCTCTCTAAACTCTGCTTGGAATTGGTTGGTGGCATATCTCAACTAAAGCTATATATACAAAATGGAATTCAGGATGGAAGCCCTGAACAACTGCTCCAATCCTTGTCAGATATCAATCAGGTCATAACATTGTTTATCATCTCATGGGAAATCAGGTAAAACACCTCAAAGAGAAGCGTGAGGATTGCAAAACAGGTTAGAGAAAGATAACATTATGGTATGAAACATGAAGGAAGGGAAACAGTTGGAAGAGCTAGAGACTGCATCCTGGCCTTTTTTAGGAAAGTGTTAAAGGCAGATAACCCATTAAGAATATAAACCTGGAAAGAGTGCACAGGGTGATGAAGACCTTACAAATCCACTGACCGGTGCACAGATAGAGTGGAAAAGCATACTTCCTAGCCAGTTAAAGAACAGATTTTCAGAGTGAGCAGATTATGAATGCGCATAAAAGTTGGGGACTGTGGTAGTATGACAGTATTAGATTGCAACCACATTCGAGAAATGAAGGCAGTATTATCAAATGGCGGTGATGCTAAACAACAAGTATCACTTTCCAGAGGAACTTCAATTTAAGTGAAAAGACAAGTAAGTTTCAGTGGACATAGTTGAGCAGGACAAAAAGATTCATAATGTTCTGGAAGAAAATGAAGAGAATCGAGAGCTGGATTTTAGGAAAAACACAAGAGAGCAGTGAAGAAGAAATGGTAGCAGCCAAAACTGAGGAAACGATAAAGCTTTAAATCACTTTACAGAGTGGGCTGCATGACTTGAAAACTTACCTGGCTAAGCAAATGAAAATTAAACATATATGCTCTATTTGAGTGCATAATTATTAGAGGCTTGAAGCTACAGCACATCGTCAACGTTGAAAACATTATTTGGAGGATCTTAATGTCTATGAAACAGATTTGATGCAACGCATATGATCATACTTTTCCTTTGTTTTATACCATGGCTATTTTTCTCCTATATGGAGTACCGGGAGAGGAGTAATTCTTTACCACAGAGGGGTTTCAACTGGAATCTGCTATATCTATAATTTAAGGGTATTGAGTTATGTATAAGGGAATTGAGCTATGAATTGTACAAATAGACGTTTCTCACACTTCTAGTTATTTTCTTAGTTTGTCCACGATATTGCTAGTTGTAGTTCAAAATCAGGTGACTTTACACAGGAAGGTGGATAATTATGGATGAAGACAACTTTGTACAGATTAAACTCAAACTTGTGTCAATAATTGAGTCAGCTAGATTTTTCTAAGACAAACACTCACAAAAATAGGCTTTGGCATTCTGCAGCTGGGTCTTAGTCAAGAATAAGAAATCATGAGAGAGGTTACTAGTGAATGGTAGGTGTTAATCAAATAAATTCCTGGCTAAGGAAACAAGACAAGGCTGTCCCCTGCAACTGTTTTTGTTTTCCCTCTTCATAGAACCTCTAGTGGCCACTATAGTGCAACATCCAAAAAACTATGAAATCATAGTTGGAGGAAAGCAACATAAGATCTGCCAATTTTCTGATGACGTGGAACTAACATTAACCTGGATCTTTCACTGGCAGTACCCCTCACTCAGAGCTGTTTAAGAGGGTTGCTGGATTCTGACACAATAGAGCCAAGTCAGAAATATTGAACCTCGCGCTCTCTAAAGAATTGACCGACACATTGACATTAAAATATCCTTTCACTGGATAGACATATCTTTGAGGTACCTTGGGGTAACATCACATCTTTTCTGTCTAAGTTGTTAGTGGCTTCTCATTAAGGCGGATATTCAGGTGGAATTGAATAAATGGAGATCCCTGCCTTTCTTATAGCTCGGAAGACTAGCCACTGTAAAAACGGACATATTATTAAGATTAAAATACTTATTTCTGACTCTATCTGTAGCGATCCCCAAAGATGACATAGCACAACTCGAAAGGTGAAGCAAAACCTTTGTGAGAGGGGAAGAGAGTGAGGAGATCCAGAAAGATCATGCTGGCCTGAGGTGGTGGCTCTGGCCAGTCTAAATCAATGAATTATTACCCAGCCCTGTATATGTGGGTGTTGCAATTGACAACAGCTTGAGAATCGAACAAAATATGGGTGTACATTTACTGTGAAATAGTGGATACCTTAGGTCTCTACGGGATATAGGCCCTCATTACGACCCTGGCCGTATAGAACCGCCAGGGCCGCGGGACGCGGTGGCACCGCCGACAGGCCGGCGGTGCCCCGCGGGGCATTCTGACCGCGGCGGCTTAGCCGCGGTCAGTAAAGGGAAACCGGCGGTCTCCCGCCGGTTTCCCGCTGCCCCCAGGAATCCTCCAAGCCGGCGCAGCTTGCTGCGCCGGCTTGGGGATTCCGACTCCCCCTCCCGCCATCCAGTTCCTGGCGGTTCTCCCGCCGGGAACCGGATGGCGGGAGGGGGAGTCGCGGGGCCCCTGCAGTGCCCATGCCAATGGCATGGGCACTGCAGGGGCCCCCGTAAGAGGGCCCCTACAAGTATTTCACTGTCTGCTTGGCAGACAGTGAAATACGCGACGGGTGCAAATGCACCCGTCGCACCTTCCCACTCCGCCGGCTCGATTACGAGCCGGCATCCTCGTGGGAAGGTCGTTTTCCCCTGGGCTGGCGGGCGGCCTTTTGGCGGCCGCCCGCCAGCCCAGGGGAAAACTTGAAATACCCGCCGCGGTCTTTTGACCGCGGCGCGGTATTTTGGAGGGCGGAATTCTGGCGGGCGGCCTCCGCCGCCCGCCAGAATCAGAATGAGGGCCATAGTGTGAGTTCCTCAATAATACACGACTTAAAAATGTATATGCAAGTGCTGTTGAACAAGTAACTTACTGTTGGTAACTCCGTATCCGGTACAGACTCTGTCTAGCTGCAGATTCCTTAACTTAGAATATTCCCCATGCATCAGACTGGATTGTGGTTCAGCTCCAGGCACAAGAAGCAAACCAGGTGGGGGTCGGTCACAGACATCTGTCTGTAAAATGCTCCAAAGGGTTTAAAATTCTTAGTGGACATCTCTAAGGCACACTAGGAGCAAAACAGCTCAAAAAGGTCAACAAAATGGCAAAAAGGTGGTCAAATCAGGATTCATAGAGCACAACTACTCACCCGTAAGGGTCTTAAGGCGCTAAGGGTGTTTGCCGTCTGAGCTTCAGTTGAAGAGTCCGGTTTTAGGATCCTTCCTAATTGAGGTAGTGATGGTGACTGCCTGAGGTGTAGGGGCAGGGTGTTCCAGCTCGGCGAAGGATCTTCCACCAGCAGAGGTCTTCCATATGCGGGGTACAGTGGCTAGGCCTTGTTGAGCAGAGAGGTCTGGTGGGGGAATAGAAGGTGATGAGATGGTTTGAGGTAAGCAGTTCCTAGGTCATAGAGGGCCTTGTATGCATGGACGAGGAGTTTGAAGTGATTTTTTTTCTCAAAAGGAAGCCAGTGAAGGACTCTTAGGTGATGGAGATGTGTTCGCGTCAGGGTTGTCCAAGATGAGTCTGGCGGAGGTATTTTGGATGTGCTGTAGTTTTTTCAGGTTCTTCTGAGTTTGGTGGGAACACCAAAGTAGCTCTCCTGGATCTGTACTGATGGCACGGAAATAAAGGAGCTGAGGTCAGTGCACTGGACTGGTGCCTATGTAGGCACCTTTCAAGTGACAGCTGGCGTGGACGACGCTGGCATGGAACCATTCTGCACCACATAACAGCACGCAGAGGTACTGCTCAAGATTTTCTAGATCCTGTTGGACGCCTAGGAAACGTTCTAAGGTAAGGAATCTGCAGCTACAACTCTCTAAAAGATATGACACATACCACAGCTGTTTTCTGACCGATAGGGCAGTCGGAAGAGACGTGATCTATGCATGCCATCTTGAGCTGCCACCATGAGACTCTGATGAATGTAGGTGTGGCGACACAAACAAAATGTTGTGCCATGCTTATGAGGATTCTTCTGCCTTATTAGTGTGGCCTCTTGGTAGCAGCTAGCACTTCTAAGGAATTAATGACTGCGTACCAGAAATATATTTAGCAGGAAGAAATTCTTGATTATTGTGTGCTTTCTAGTGATGTTTAACTGTGATTTTTAGAAACCTTGGCTTTGTTTTTGCTTTATGTTGTGGAGTTGTTTTTCTTCTGTCAAGGTCTTTAGGATGTAATCCCTGTGAACCATATTTAAGGCAGACTGCAAGGGGTGTGTTGCAATGCTTCTGATAAGATATCTTTGAACCATTAAATGCCCCCTTGCACTTCATTCCCTTGTCTCTGTTCTGCTTTAGTGAAGTTTGTTTAAGTAGGTTTCTTGTGAATCATTTTTGGCCAGTGCATATAACTCTTGTGATATTTATATTGGCTGGTACTGGTTGCTTGAGCGGTATTGTTACCTTTATTGGCTTTTTTCCCCTCTCTAGATTGGAATTCCACTGCTGTTCTGGGTTTCAACTTCCATGGCTCCTGCCCTTCCTTTTCATCTTGAAAGGGCAGCAGTTGACACCTATTCTGATCATCATCTTGCTTGCTCTCTGAGATTAGGCAGAGTGGAGAATGGGATGTCATCCTTCTAGGCATTACCAAGATAAGGGAAGAGCTGATCTCAGGCTCGCCCTTATCGAGAGATACTTGCCTACAATGCCAAATTCTTCACAGTGTATTTACAAGGGGCCAATATAGCCATAAACATATATAATTTAATGCTAATACTCTGTAAAAAAAAAAAACTTAAATCTCTTTCACAACCAGTTTTGTAGTAAAAGTAGAGAAATGAAGGATAGCAGGTCAGTGCATCCCTATAGGCTGTCATTATGTGAGTTTAAAACTGTGTCTGTGCCTTTAAGGACCCAGGGACCACCTGTACCCTATCATGCCCATCAGGTGGCAGTTGCTTCAGTTTTTGTTGACAGGATGTGTCAGTGATGGGCAGGCTCGGTAATCACCTCTGTCATCTCTACCGGGGAGGCGGGAGGGTTGCTTATGACTTCAAAGGAAGATACTCCTAAGAGAGAACTGGGATTATAGATAAGAAACCATCTCTTCTCTCTTTGGGGATCTCCATGGATAGTCATAAGCACTGAATAGAGTAGAAAGCCTATCCCCACCAAGAGAGATGGAAAAGACAATGAAAGGACAATACTAGCAATTAAAGCAAGTAAATGTCTGAGGGAGGCTTGTCCGACTTGAGCACCAGTTCTAGCATCCGATGTCCAATCAATAGTGTTTGGTGAACATTTGAACAGATCTCCAGGTAGCTGCTTTGCAAATTTCAGCTACAGGGACATTTCTCGTTAATGCTGGAGTAGCTGCTTTGGCCCTAGTAGATTGTACCTTAGGTCTAGCTGATAAGGTCTTGCTGGCTTTCTGGTAGAAAAGGATGCAGGACACTATCCATCAAGATGTGTATCATTTGGAAGTAGCTAGGCCTTTGTGGAAAGACAGTAATTAACAAACAGTTGGTCCAATATGTGTAAGGATTGTGTTTTGTCTAGATAAACCTTTAAGACTAGCTTCATGTCAAGGGAATGGAGCGTTATTTCGGCCTGTGTGAAAGGATGCTGAAAGAAGGTTGGTAGGATAATTGTCTGATTGATATGAACATCAGAAATCACTTTTGGAAGGAATTTCAGATGAGTCCTCACCACTACCTTATAGGAATGGAAGACGATGTAAGGTTCATGAACACACAATGCCTGGATTTTGCTAACTCTACCAGCTGATGTGATTGCTTCGAGGAAAGCAGTTTTCCATGAGAGATGTTGTAATGATGATTTGTGAATGGACTTAAAAGGAGGCTGTATCAGATGGGAGAGTACTATATTGAGCTCCCAAGGAGGAGAAGGATGCCTTATGGGAGGAAAACCTTTTTAACCCCTCTATGATTGGAATTTTGAAAAAAGAAGTTTGTGAAGGACATTTTCTGTAGGCAGTAAGAACTGCTAAAGGAACCTTTATGGAAGAGAATTGTAAGCCAAAGTTTACTAAATAGAGTAAGAAAGGAAGAATGACTGCTTCCTGGCAGGTTGTTGAAGCCACATTCTTTTTAGAAAACAAAAACAAAATCTCTGCCATTTGGAAGAGTAGGCTGAATGAGATGCCGACTGTTTAGCCTCCTTGAGGATGTCCATACAGTTTTTCGGCAGGCTCAAATGTCCATACTGAACTGGCTCATGAGTCATGCTGCCAAAGTCAAGGAGGAGAGATTGGAGTGAACCATATGGCTAGAAGATCCTGTTTAGATGGCAGCTTGAGATGTGGACACTCTGACCAGTGAAGATTGTCCATGAACCACCACTGACGTGGCCACGCTGGAGCAATCAAGATCATTCCGGCCATCAGGTAGGACAGCATGACAAGGACTGACAGGATTAGGGGGGGTCGGAGGAAGGGCGAAAATAAATTTGGCAGACCAGTCAATTCATAGGGCATTCCCCAATGTCCCTGGTTGGAAGAACCCCAAGGCAAAGCCTGGGAATTTTTTGTTTTTTGCTGTGGCGAACAAATCAATGTGCCCAGCTTGAAGATGTATTCCAGAACATCATCATGAAGGACCCATTTGTGATTTTCCTGCAGGACTCCGCTCAGGGAGTCTGCTTGCACATGTTGGACACCTGGGAGAAGAGTTGCTGTGATCCTCAGGTTTCTGGCTGTGAGCCACTTCTAGATTGTTTGGGCCTCATGGGATAGAGGCCTGGTTCTAGTTCCCCCCCGCTTGTTTAGGTAGTACATGGATGTTGTGTTGTCCGTCTGAACAAGCAGGGATCTGGTTGAGAATGTCAGAAGAAAAGCTTTCAGCGCCAGGTGAATTGCACGGAGTTTGAGGAGACTGGTATGGTACATAATTTCTTTCAGAGACCATGGTCCTTGGATTTGAAGGTGATCTATGTGCGCTCCCCATCTTAGTAATGAGATGTCTGTTACTATGGACTGGGAGGGAACATCCTGATGAACAGGCATCCCTTGAAGCAGATTCTTCTGGGAGCACTACCATTTCAGAGACTGCGTGGCATGATGGGAGATTGTGATCCTGCCCTCCGAATTGCCTGTGAGTTGGTCACATTGATCCTCGAGACATTCCTGAAAGGAACACATATGGAGACGGTAATTCAGAGTTAGGGAGATGCATGAAGCCATTGAGCCAAGGAAAGATAACACTGCTCTCACTGTGGGATGAGAGGCTTTCATGAGAGAGTGACACTTTTGACGGATTGATAACAAACTTTTCCTCTAAGGACATTCTCTTACTTCACTAGTGTCAATAGAGGCCCCCAAATAATGCAGCAACTGAACAGGAGTAGACATGGACTTGCTGTGGTTGATATGGAGCCCTAATCTTTGAAAGACATTGCTTGTCCACTTGTAATGAAGACGGGCTTCCTGAGGAGTTGACTACTTGATGAGCCAATCATCTAGGTGTATGGGTAGACGAACACTCAATGTTTCCTTAGATGGGCAGCTACCACTGCCATGCACTTTAAGAAAGTTCTGGGTGATGACTTGAGGCCAAATGGAAGAACTTTGTATTGATAATGGTGTAGACCCACCACAAACTTGCAATGCTTCTTGGCTATTGGTATATGGAAGTACACATCTTGAAGGTCTATCAAGCAAAGTTTATCTCCCTTGTGCAATTGGGGATAGATCTGATGCAGTGTCAGCATTCAAGACGTCTTTTGCAGAATCCACTGGTGGTCAATTTCAAGTTGCGAATAGGTCTGAACTCGTTTTTGGGGCTTTTCTTCTTTACCAGAAAGAATCAAGAGTAAATAGCTGTTACCTGTTGTTTGAGAGGAACAGTCTCCATCGCCTGCTTCTGGAGAAGGATGTTGACTTCCAATTGCACCATCTGCAGATGTTGATTGAATGGCTTTGGTGGTATATTTGGTGGAGGACTTGTGAACCCGAAACAATACCCATTCCTAACAATATTTCATAACTAGGCGTCTTTTGTGATAGAAAATGCGAAATGCTTCCCCCTACCAGAGTGGGTAACTGAAGAGGGGGAAGGAAAGATTCATGGTTTTGAGCCTGCTGTGGCTTTCCCCCTTGGGAAGGCTGTTGAGTGTTTCTCCAGATAGGATGTTTATGTGCTGTTGCTGGTATGGCCTCTGCTGATGCGATTGCTGGTGACCTTGAACGCTCTGGGAGTAAAAACACTGCTGGTAGGGCTTGTAAGGACTTCTTTGTTCTTTTTGCTTTTCCAGGCCACCTGCCTTGATGGGTTCCATTTCGGATTTCATCCAAGCCATTTCTTTATTGTGTGGCTGCCAGAGTGTGGATCCTTAGAATGGCAGATTCAGGATTCTTTGTTGTGACTCATGCTTGAGGGCTGTGAGTCGAACCCAGAAGTGCCTGCGCAGTGCCACCCTATGACAGTACTCATATGCCGCTAGCAAGGGGGAATCAGCTGCAGCACTGATGATCTGATTTGAGACCGTCATCCCCTCATTGAAGAGCTCTAATAAGTCTTCACATTTTTCTCTGGGAAGATCATCAGCAAACTTCTAAATGGAGTCCCATAAGGCCCTATCATATCTTCCCAGAAGAGTCAATGCACTTGCTGCCTTCGTAGTGGTTGCAGCTGTACTGCATACCTTGCTGCCCACTGAGTAAAGCTTCTGGCTCTCTTTGTCTGGTGGCACAGAAGAGGAAGGAGTAGTAGCATGATGTTTCTTGGCAGCTAAAATTACCACAGAGTCTGGAGGTGGGTCAGAGCGGAGAAAGAGAGGGTCCTTTTTGGGAGATCTATATTTTTTCTGTAGCCTGGATGAAGCAGACTTAGCTGAGGCTGGAGTCAAGAATAGTTCCATTGCTGGTTCTAACAGTCCTGGCACACATGGAAGTAAAGGGCATGACACAGATGGATGGTGATGCCTCTTAAATACAACCGATGTGGAAGGTGTTGGGACGAACATCAGTATGTTGAGCTTCACACTCCCTCTCACCAGGGCCTCTTGGAAAGTGGTGATGTCATCCACCGGAAAGATTACCGTGGTCTTGAGTCTGATAGTTTTGGTGAATTTGGTGAAGTGGAAGTGCAATAATGGGAATGATGTCTAGATCTTGTGAGTGATCTTGATAGTGATCAAGAAGAATGATGGGGTGCCTTGAAGATAGATGGGACAAAGAATGCTGAGATCTGTGGCTTCTGGATTGGCGTGAATGAAGATGCGTTCTTGGATGTGGTCTGCGTGGATAAACTTTGGACCTCAGAAGAGGAGCTTCCACAGAGGAATTGGCACCGGTGAAAGAGGTGCCAGAAGTGGAGGCAGTGGAGGTGGTGGAGGAGATGGTGGCAGAGAAGTAGGAGGATCTGGTAACAATACTGGTGAAGAAGGAGAGTAGATTCTGGAGTATTCGGAGTCAAGAGATGTAGAAATGCGTCTTTGCTCCCTTCTTTCCTCATGTTGTTATGTCCTTTACGTCAATACACATCCACCTACCCTGTCTCACTGTTGACCTTCACTTTTTCCTCAATGTCGACCCAGCCCTCGATGGAGAACAAGAAGGTAGAACATCTTTTGTCTCGATGTTGATACTCTAGACATCAGCCTGGAACAATGTCGTTTTTGGGCTGAACTCCTCTTTTTTCACCTTTCATGTCTGGGGTCTTCAGAGGCAAATGAAAGAAACCTGGTAGAGGACTGACCCTCTCCTTGATCTGATATCCCACCTTCAGACTGCGCCTGCTGCCTTTGTGCTATGGAGGCAAATCTTCTCTCTCTCTCTCTCTCACTCTCTCACTCTCAGGGTGCGCATTGAAAACATCCTGAAGTGCTGCCATTTGTCGGGAACATGGCTTTGTAGAAGGCAAATAATACAGATATTGTAAGCGTCTGACTTGGCCTTCTTTCTCCCACAGGCAAGGTCTTGTCAAATAAAGAAGGCATTTTATTTGACAAATTATGACAATTTTCTGTCAGTCAGAAAATGTAAGGGAGAGATGAAAAACGTTAAATTAGGTTGTTGTCACAAAAATCTACTGGTGATTTTTGAAGAAAAGAAGCCAAAATGGCGGAGCTCAGTGCTCCAAGATCCTGTCACCAGGAGCTGGAAAAAAGAAAAGAAGCAACTGTCACCTAATGGGCATGATGAGATACTGGTAATCCCTGGGTCTATAAAGGCACAGACACTTTTAAACTTACATACTGATAGCCTATAGGGCTACACTGTCCTGCTTTTTTCGTCTCTCTACTTTCACAAAAAAAGGTTTGTGAAAGAGATTTAAGCTTTTCTTTTACACAGTATTAGCATTACATTATATATATAAATTGCCCCTTTTTAAGTACAATATGAAGAATTTGGCCCTCGTAGCCTGTTCCTATAGACTGTATAATGTTTTCATCTTAAGTGTTTTTGAAGGCCCTCCTGAGGAAAGGCGGACTCACACTTAAGAAGGTATACTATGAAAAAATGCGGTGGCTCATAACACATGGACAGAACTATTCAGTGCTTATGACTATCAATGAAGATCCCTTAAGAGAGAGCAACCATTTCCATACTGTTAGAAAAGGGAGAGGTGTGCAGGAATTAGGGGTATCAGACCTTCTGTGAGCAAGCACCAGGAAGTGTTTTGGGCACTATAATACTACGACTCAGAGACCAAAATGCAAAACTGATACCTAGAACTGAAAGGATTCTACTAGATACCTGTGGACAGCAGCACATCAACTGATGACAGCTAATTGGAGGTTCCCAGACCCACCCTTGCTGAGTCAATTATATGGTCAATTTTAGACAGTCTTCCCAATGGAGACTAGTGTATACAACATGAGTGGATGGACACAAAATCTTGTTTAGCGACTGCTGCATGCGCGGCTCGTGGGAGGGAAAAGGGATGGGGCGGTGCATAGTGTGACCCACAAAAATAAATAAAAGTAAAACTTACCTTTTTCCATGCTGCACCGCTTTATCCGCTCTGCTCTCCTCCGTCGTTGCAGGCACAGGCTCCCAGCCTGCCCTGCGGCCAATCCTCATGCAGCTCAAAGCAGCATCAGGATTGCCTGGGAGCACCCACCAGGGCGCTCCCACACAGACTGGGAGCCTCTGCCTGGTCTCTCCAACCCGGTAACGCAGTACCAGGTTGGAGAGACCCTACTACACATGTATGTTTGGGTGGCCCCGACACACCTATGGCCCGCCCACTTTTATAGTAAAAACATAATAAACAGAGTTTATCATGTTTTTACTATAAACGTTTTGCAGGTCCTGCTGCTGGTAGGGGGGCAGGGGGGGGCGCACTCCTTTGCCCGAGCGGAAGAGCTGCCCCTGGACTGCTGGTCATCCACCTTACTAAAACAGACAATATGATGAGACAAATCTAGCTTACAGCACTGGACCGACACTTCTGAAGCTGATGGTAAAAAACAAGTACTGATGTAAAGCTTACTAAGAGTGAAGGTAATCCATACTTTGCGTCTAAGTGGTTTTGGTGGATGGACAGTCCCACGGGGTTTATGATTATGGCTTGGAAGTTTGTTTTGTTTAAATTGAAAAATGTTGTGAACAGCAGCAGAGATGTTTTGAGCAGAGGGAACTATAGAAAGTAATGCATACTGAGGCTGTCTTGGCCTGATGGACGAAAGGTAATATGATGTTAATCTTGAATAAATGCTGAAACATGGAAGTACCATTCTTTCATAAATCGATACATAGACTGGATGGTCATTTATTAAAGGATACTAAACTTGCATACTGTCTGTCGTCTGTGTGCCTTGACTGACATTATATTCGTCAGTTAGGCTTGCATTGCTCAGTCTTGCCAATCCAAGAGAGTCAAGTGTTAAAGAAGGGTACTTGGTTATCCAGTTAGCCCTGGGGCACAAGTGTTAATTGACTCCAACTGTTACAACTAGAGTCGCGAATCTTTGACTGTCCTGGGAAACAGAGACCACGTGTATAAAACGTTTTGCAATCACGTAGTCTACAAATTGCAAAACCACAGGCTTTTTGACAGCAAAAGAAAGATTTAATAATGCCGAAAGTTACTCTATGAGTCAAAAAATTATTTCCAATTCTCAAAGTAACTTTTGCAACCACTTCTTTATAACAAACCTCGGGACGGAGTATGCGAAAGGGGCAGTTTGAAAAGCAATTTAACAATGATTTGTGTATAGGGGAAGCTGAGACCACCATACTCTCTACATGCCACAATATGTATCTTCTCAAAAACATTCCTTAAAATAAGCACATGTCCCTCAAGCGCTGCTTATCAAAAAAAAAAATCTGGACGGAATGCCAAAGTGGAGGTCTATTTCCCCTGCTTTTGCAGCTATCCCCAGGTAGCCGCAAAATGGTTTGTGTCTTATTAATATTCATGAGGTCAGACTCCTGCAACTAACCATTTTTCATTTTGACTGACTGGTACATAAGTCACACCACAAAATGAAGAGCACTTTGCTAACCAGTCAGTGAGCAATTTGCAGCCACTGGTTTGCGAACTGCCCTTAGTAGCTCTCTTCCCAGTATGTCCAAGCTGCCACACAAGACTAACCTATATTTAACCCCAGAAGGGTACTTACAGTGTAACACGTTCTACGCTTTGCCATACTCCTCAGCCTCGTATCGTTTCTCGTTAAATATACTATGCTCTTTCTTAATGACACAGTGACACATGCATACCTAGAAAGAAAATAGTGACTTTCGCATAATGGCTTTGTGCGTTTTAACTCACAAGGATAGTTCTTTTAATTAGCTGGTTTGTGGTCATTTCTAAATGTACTAAAATGAGATGTGCCGTCTGTTGATATGATAGTAATTCTTCTGAAAAGGTTTCAGAGTGACAAGAAGCTCTTCATTTCACAGACCGTGGTCCATTCTGTGTTATTCAGTCTTAGAAATTCAAAGCTCAGGTACCTGAAATTCAAGCAGCAAATTCCCAATCTTCGAACCACAGGGATGAGGCCTCAAGCATCCCATGCTTATATCAAGTCGTTTTTATTCTTCTGCCACAGAAATACCTTGTAGGGGTCAAATTCTCATTTCTGCACCACATTACATGGGATTGAAACACTGAAATACTACACCAATGTACAGAGCACAGCAGGACATACACACAATTTACAATGTTCATATATGGGATTTAGGTCATTGCACTTACAACTGTAAACATGTTATTTTTTTTTTAATTTGCTTAATGTTTTGTTGAGAACCCATATCTTTCTTTCACAACCCTAAAAAAAAAATAAACAACAAAAAATCATGGAAGCCAGATGAACATATTAAAACAATTTTCTCATTTACATATACAACATATAATGAACTCTACAAGACTTCTAAATGTTCAAATAGAAGATGTATTTTTTAAATCCAACAGTCTAGACTAATCAGCCACAAACACTATGCTTTTTTTAAATCGATGCACAAAAAGCAAGAGTTGGCAGATGGGCTGGTACATGAGATGAAAACCCCAACACCAGTATTTTTTTTTAAACGCATGTTCCTTTTTTATTCCTTTTATCATATATGAGATTTATATCTGTACATGTATTTACAACGCATTAGGTAAAGGGTTAGAAAGAGACACTGCCCACAGAAAGAAGGCAGTGTTCCCCTCTCATTCTTCCCTATGCTTTCCAAGGTAAAATAAATAACCACATACGACATTCGCTTGCACCATGCATACTCCTCACTATGCACTTCTCATCTAGGTGGCTCTGCCTGCTCTGAACGCACCTTCTCTGAATAGAATAAGGATTCCCACGGTTCTTGGTCATTAAATGCCTGGATGAGTAATAGGTCCTTGGACTGGTTATGGTGAAATGCCACAATTTGTTTATACCCGATCTCAGTTTCCCTCACAGTGGTAGTTTCATGGCTGGCACCCACCTACCTGATCCACAGTCACGTGGAAGGCATTATGGCTCTTTAGTACCAGAACACATGACGTCAAGTAGATCAGTAAGGGCGATATTTATCTGCACAAACATATTCCTCCCCCTCTCCTGTTATTAAAAAATATGTTCCGAAAGCTTTGGCCACCATACTCAAACATCAAAAATATCACACTGTAACCAACTGTATGGAAAATAAAATAATGGAAGGGCACATTGTGCCTAGTGCAACATTGTGGAATATCAGAAAGCACATATTGCAAATGGTAGAATTCTGCCCCAAAAGTCACTACATTCTTCCTTTCAGCTTGTTGCAGCCCTCAAAATAACTGCCTCTGAGGCACAGGTGTCTGTGTTTGCGAGCAAGATTCTCTATTGAAAGTCCATACTTCCCACTGTTCAAAGATGAATGCAACCTAGATTGCCTGGTAATAGAGTTTTATTGCTTTTGATAAACCAGGATCGTAGAGCTCAGTGCTGTTGGGACTCTTGATTAATGTAGATTTTGTTTTTACATTTTGTCCTGTGCTTTAAAATACAGACCCCAGCAGTTTTACGTCGAAGTATTGAGCCTTTTTGCTTACAGTGGATGTACAAAAATATTGCATTCTTGGCTGAAAAATCTGCAGAAACGTGTAGATTTAAAAACATGATCGGTATATTTGTTAATAAATCAATGTCCATGTATCTAGAGAGGTCTGCAGAATGCCCCATGAGCAAATGCAGGTGTTGACTAGGAATGGAGTGGACTAGTTTTTTTCTGGTGCAGGTGTCCCTCTTTCTCATTTCAGTCCCTACTGACCCTGACGAGCAAGTACTTTCTACTGGAAGAATAATCACTTTAAATTCACTTGTTCTTCAAAAAAATAAAAACATTAGCCGCAACTCTTGGCACGGTTATAAATCTACCCACCATTATCATCAAACTGCCTGCTTATGTCTCCAGTGGGCCGTGCCACTCACTGAACTGAAGAGTTTCTGTTTGCTGAACCTGAAAGTGTAGGTTGCTTCATTTTTATTTTAAGTGTATGAATTTCATGTAATTTGCATTAACATTAGTTTCTTTTAGGCGGTTGTGCTGTAGGAGTTCTATATATTGGTAAACGTCAGATACCATGGTAGTCTATCTTTGTAATATACTGCCTAACTGTTTATATATTATCTTGATATCCTTGCTGATCTGAGGTGGGTTGCAGCTCACTCTGTTTCTTTCATCATTCTACCTCTTCTCTAAATTAGGACCTGTCCAGCTGTGATTTATGGCTCAGAACCCTGCAGTTAGGCTCTGTATCTGCTTTTAATGCACACCTCATTCAGGAAAGGTTAGAGACCTAGACTCTGGATCATTTTCTTTAAACTAGATAGGAGGTGCTCAGTCTATCTATGTATTGTATCTTTCCCAGTTGTGGTGGTCTAGTTTGGAACTACTATCATTCAGAACAGGGACTAAGCCGTCACTTTCACTAGCAAGTCTCCCTATCTGATTCCTCCTTAGCAGATGGAAGACAAATCTTTGTGTTTTGTTTTTATGTCTGATCTCAACATCCAGGGGGATACATCTGCTTGTCTTCCTTCCTTCTTCTCATTCTCAAAGGGCTTGATAAAGTTTCAGGTGTTATGGTAAGCATAGTGCTTTGGTATTTCCTGTGCTTCACTTGTTGGTGGAACAGGAGTGGCTTTTTTCTTCACCTGACTTTTGTTCTTTGTGCATGGCATTCAACACCACTTTTGCAGAAAGGCTATATCTGCGATTGTTTATCTATGCCATACAACAGTATTGCCATCACTCTTGCCACCACATTTGTTCATTTATTTTCTCCACCAGGCTAAATTAAGGGTTTTTGGGATTGTAGGTTTTTGCATCTGGTGAACGTTTACTATTTTCAAGTGTTTAATTTGCCAGGGTGTTTTTGTCCTGGATCAAACATTTTAGAACTTATGTCCTATACTCACAGTTATCATTACTTTCAGGGCAGCTATGTAGTCATATTTCTTTTGGACTGTTTTACTTATGTCCTTTCCACTGTTAGAACTGTCGGAAAGTGTCAATTTACTGTCTTTGTAGGTATGTAACTCTTGTTTACCTTGAGAGTGTTTCATAGTGGTCTATGACATTCATGGATACCATACACCATCATTTATATAAAACCACCCCTGCTAGATTTTGTTTGATAAACAATAGATGAGTCCACAGTGATACCATATGACAGGTGTAAGCCAATTAATATTAGCAAAGGTTTTCTTTTATATTTTAATTAGTGATTTTTCTCCAAATAGAATGGTTTACATATAGAGCAATGGGGCTGTCTAGCCTCTTTGATTGTGATCTTTGAAAGACAGCTAAATCTGGGCTAGTTTATCTAATCTCCTGATCAATTCATTTATTTTCTGTACAAGTCATACCTGTCTCACCGGTGATGGATGGAACCGTAATCATGTGGTCCTGCCACATCTTGTAGAACTTCTCAACCAGGAAAGTGACAATATGTAGTTTGTGAACCGGAAGCACCCTTACAGCTCTAGAGGCCATTTCCATAAATGTCTATGTCTCTCTACAACAGACCTAAAGGTATATAAAATACCACATTTGGCACTTAACAAAGAATTGCAGAAATGATATGCACCAGTTTTTTGACATTCTCGGTGAGGGTAACAGGTGTTAAGTGAGTCATTTCCAAGTCTACAACCTACATGTGGCAACTGTAATAAATTCAAGATATTGACAAGACTAGCCTTATGTCAGTGTTATGATGGGTATTCCACAATAAGCAGACTGAAATCCCAATTTAGCTTTACCATCCCAACCACAAGCACAGCTTGTGGTGGCACAACACTGCTGACAGACAGTCGACAGTCTGCCTGACTTACAAGAGGGTGGGTGGATTGAGAGCTTGGCGGACAAATCACTCCATCACATTTATGATGGAGTAACCTAAAACAGGCCTTACGTTTCTTACCTGTAACTGTATACTGCAAAGTCTTCTGGAATAGTTAAGAAAAGCATTTAATTTCTCACAGTATGGAGCTAAGACTCATGACAAGTATTAGTAATTCATTGTTCACATCTCTCTACTTGCTATCCTCCTTCATGTCTCAATTTCTATTCGACTGGTACTTACTTTTGAGTACACTTACAGCTCTTGCCTGAATTTCAGCCTGCAGCAGCAAGAACAGATAAGCATGTATTTGAGAACTGGCAGTTTGGGAGGAGACTTACTAAGGTTTATGTGCCATAATTGTCAGAGACTTACCATTAGAGGCAAGTATTGCAGCCCACTCATGATATGGGTCATTCCAGACACTAAAGTTTAATTCTAGCTCTAGCAGTAATATTGCATGGGAAAAGAGGATGTTTGATAAATTAGAGATATATTATAAAGGATTGTTTTGGAAAACGTGGCATCAGACTTTTTCATAATCGTTTTCAAATCAGTTAAAACAGATACCCAGACCAGAGACTTGGAGACCCCAGTGCCAAGATAAAACTTAATTTGCGTGGGTGCTTAATGCATTTTGCCACTCACTTATTTACCATCAACAGCACAGGCATGTTCTTGGTTGGAACACTGAAAGCTGCACTGAACCTTCAAGGCTGGTATCTGATGCTTTCAGGGAAAGGTTTCGAGGCTACATTTCAGTACAGCACAGAACACTGTGAAGCTAGAGGTTCATTCCTTAGTAATGACATTCTCTTCAAATAGAAGAAAACACCAAATACTTCCACAAAGGCTTCGTCATCTCCAGGCATTAGAGCAAAGTCATTTTGACATGTAATGTGTGCCACACTGTTTTCCCCACTGGACAAAGCAAAACCATTGAGTATCACACTGATGGCGGCAAAGGCACACTACTTATTTTGGTAGGAAAGTGTAAGTAGCCACAATAAGCAATAAGTATGGCATTAATCTTCCCAGGTGAAAATGAGCCAAAGTTCTATGAAAGAGACAATGCTCACTAAACTTTGTATTTAAGCTTTGTACGTATTCTAGAATCAAATTTAAGCACATACGAAATTACTAGTTCTTATAAGGGGAAATAAAATATTATGAAACCTTTCATGAACCACTTGACCTCAGAAAAGGAATGCACAGCGATATCTTCAAATTAATACCTGTAATAATGGCACACACCTGTACATTAACAATAAACTACCTGTAGGCAAGACTTATCATGGAAGGTGAACTATTGCTCAGTGATTCTCATTGTATAAAGTGCCTTTGGTCACTTGAAGGCATGCGCATAAAAGGTCTTGAACTTTATATTCCAACTTTTAAGGACCCAAGCCACAACCTAGGAGACCATGTTAGGAATTTCCCAACATATAACATATCTCTTACAATCTAGGCATGACAATTTGAAGCCTACATTATAAGTATAATTCGGGAATGGATCTGATTTCCCTGAATAACCTGTCTAGGAAAGTAATGGGATCAAAGGAGAAAAAGGTCAATAGAAAAGTCCCATAAAATGCCCTACATTCTACCGATCCTGAAGCAATACAAGGCACATCTGGTGTTGCCTATTGCTCCTTGCCTCTCACAATCTCCTTTGAGGCTCTCCACCGTTCATGTACAATAAATGAAGATGATTTATTTAACGCTGCGTCCTCAGCTGACATAACAGAATAAATATGGTTTAACACTTGACTATAGACCCTGTCAGTTGTCGTTTGAACATCTTGTTAGCTAAGATTATCTTCTTCTTTCAGATCCATTGGGAAGCAGCGGACAAATGTTGCTTTCCAATGTTCACCTATAGCAAAAACAGATAAATTACCACATCTATAGATTTTAAAATAAAATAGCAAAAGGCGGCATTTGATTTGTGGCAGCTCGCTCATCACAAGAGAATCAGTACATTTGGGACAGAGATATCTAAAAGGATCCAAACACTTTGAACATAAAAAGCACACCGTTTTCTTTTAAGGACCCCTCTATCTCAACAAAGTACCCTCACAACTCATTCCACATCTCAACCTACGCTTGAGGCAAATTATGCAAAATTTAAAACCCCAAATTACTGTATAATTGAACTTACAGTGGCAGCCTCTATTTTAATGCCAATATTTGTGATCCATTATTGTCAACAGATGGCGCAGTACAGCATAGAGGCCACCTCTGATTTGGAAAATAGCATTACTCCCAGCTCAACTTAAGCTGGCCACTGCCACTATTCTGTGAGTGTTGAGGGACAAACTGACGTTTGTGAAATTGAAATTGCTAAAATAAGTTATTATGGGCCAATAAGGATAAATGGAAAGTAGAAACTATGGTCCTCATCATTACTGTATGCACTTTAGGGTGAGAAATTAAATATTGAAGCCCTTCCTAGTGGACTCATACCTACAGGCAGTATGCATGCAATGAGTTGCGACTGTGTCCTCAAGTCTTGAGCAACCACAGGTAATGGTGGAATGCCATGGAGTAAAGTTGTCTATCTATACAGATAAGGAATACCTGAAGTTCCATCCACCTGAGATATCCCCAAAAGTCTCAGGTGTTGAAGCAGGTAAGCAAATTGAAAGACTTTTTTAGTCAAACTCTGCTGGCAAGAACTATATATGTGATGAGAACATTTAGCAGAGCACAAATATTTACCTACATGTGAGTCTTTTGGCACTGGTGATACACATGAAGAAAACATGTTTGCTAGAATGTTAATCCTAGAAAAAGCCAGGTGTTAATAGTCTTTCTGAATCTGAGATGAGCTGGGTCAGATGAAAGTGGTAAAAGCTTCAAGATTCACAAAAATGTGGTGTGAACAGCAAAGCACTTTCCTCCTAGTCTAGTACCTTACACAAGAGAACACACAACAGGTTGCCTGTTTGAAGTCCAAGTTCTATGTTCAAGCAGGTCAAGGATAGCTCCCCACTCAGAACAGAAGGTCCTAGATAGTTTTTATCAACGAGTCATAGTGGTTTAAATTCCACTGTGGTGGCCACTGGGGGTAGACTGAAAGCAGTGAGAGTTGGAAAAACATTGTTTTAATTGTTAATGTGCAATAGCAAACCAGCAGGATTTATACGTGCTGAAGATGAGTCAATAATTTGGGGGGCATTACAAATCAACGCTGTTGCTTAAGCACAGGGGTCAGGGATTTATAGACAAGAGGAGAGCAGGTACCACAAGGGTCAAAACCGGACAAAGGAGTAATTGGCAAAACTAATCACTTCTGACTTAATAGGGTCTGTGCGACTATTCTTTTTAGGATGAATGAAGGTGGTAACAAAAGAAAATAGAAAAACTAAGATTCAGTAAATAAAACTGAAACTGTAGTTATCACTAATCACAAACATAAAGTTCCACTCCTATAAAGGAGTTGAACTAGAAAATAAGTGCCACGTTAAAAAAATACAGCATAAAGGCAGCCTATGAATGAAGTTGGTAAAGAGCTAGGAAACATCTTCTATAGCATTAGTATTTAATTTAACGTAATGTAAAAAAAAATGAAAACGCAAATGAAAAATAAGGTTGGTTTTAAAAATGAAAGAAAAAACAGCAGCTGTCTGCAAACCTTTCAACGGCATAAAACAACTAAATCCAACTGAGATCCTGAAGTTAGACGTCGGTACTGGAAGCTAAGAGAGGATAGATGGTAAGCAAACACAAAGTTAAGTGGTAAAAACAATAAACATTTGATTATTGTGGCTAATAACTACAAGTGACTGGAGCTTCAAAAAGGGACTGTTTCCATAATCCATAATATGAAAGAGGGGAGGAATCCTATTTCCTACAGCAATTGAATCCTAGGCATTGAATCCATAAAGAGAAATACATGTTGTAACCCTGTACATCTTTCCTAGAGGACACCTGAAATACAACAGAAAAACACATATCTGATTTTTGTATCTTTACCCACGAAAAAGTTCATGTTCTCTTCCACAAAGTATTTTATCAACTTAAGAGGTTCGTTAAGTTTAACTTTGAAGACCCACTATTTTAAAGTGTCACCTTTACTTAATAAGGCAAGACACGTCTCTGGTTCTAAAGGTCAATTACCCCGAACGAAGCATGAGGGAAAGAGCCAAGATCACCCTCAGTCTTAAACAAAAGTATAAGATCCTGGGGTAAAGCAAACCTGCATCAAGAGGCATAAACTAGGTCAGTGGTTCCCAACCTGTGGTCCGGGGACCCCTGGGGGTCCGCAAAGCCTCCTAAGGGGGTCCGCGACTGCTTAGAAAATTAAATAATATTAACTGATTAGGTCCATAGTTTTCAGTAATAACTCATTAGGGGGTCCTTGGATTCCAATAAGGATTCAATGGGGGTCCCCGGGTTCCAGTAAAGATAAAGTGGGGGTCCACAGAAGTGAAAAGGTTGGGAACCACTGAACTAGGTCAAGCTACCGTATTCCCATCTTGTGCCCCTTGATGTACAGTTGTCTTTGTTCCTGGAGCTTTATATTTTAGTCATATCTGGTTGTAAAGGCCAGAGAACTGAGAAACACAGATGCCTAAGTTCATCTGGATGAGCATGTTTTAGCTGCTGAGAAAAAATACTCAACACGATTAAATGGGATATTTTTCCTATTGTTGCCTTCCGAGCTACATTTCAAAAGTAATCAGTGCCTCACTCTAGGATAGTTTTTACTGTAGGGAAATCCAATTAAATAGGGAAGTATGTACTTCTTTAATTTGCAATTGCCATGGCTAATTCTGATATAAGTTGTTAACCTTCCCACACTTTTGTAAAATGAAATAAGAATAAAAAGCCACCAGATTAAGAGTTTGGCAGATGGCTTACTCCATCACAAACATGAGGGAAATCCCGTCCTCCCATATTACAAGTACATTAAATCTTATGGAACTTGTTTGCGACGGAGTACTTATCTTCCAAAGTCTAAATCAGGCCATTAGGAACTACATACAGTCCCGTATATATAACTTTTCCTGCTTACACTCGCAGTGATAACTACTGCTTGGTGATGACTATTAACTTTAGGTTTCAGAGGATGCTGATTTTGATGGCGTAATTGTACAGCTGATTGCCACCTCCACTGGTCTATGGTGGTGCAAAAAACACATAGATGATAGATTGTAATGGACATAAAAAAGGAGCTGCCAAGTACAACCAGATAGTTAAATTGATTTAGCAGGTTTAGTACATTTTATGTGCACTGGCAAAGAAATACCCAAATTGAATAGGCTGCTGTACAGCAGCAGCAATGAGGTTGCTGCAATGAATCTCAGATTTACTGGGGCAGATTGGTGAGAGTGGATGAAAAACATATATTACTTTGTAGGGGCCAGAAAGACTTTCTGAATAATTTTAATTCAAATGTATCAATACCTTCACAAGGGATCGAAGGGGGAGGAGAGGAGAAGTACTTTATGCTACCTGCTAGGCAGGGACACTTAAACTAGCATATCCGCTCACTCACACTGGTACACTCTTTTTGGTTAGCAGACTTTCAATTTCAGGAACTTCTGACTTAAATAAAATAATTCAAATATATAAATATATTTACATGTACAGGTTGTTTTTTATTGTTACTGCTAGTGCAAAGATTTAGAACCCCCAGGCTATCCTCTGTTTTTCATGGTAAACTATCAACGGTCCATTCCTGAAATCTTTAAATGGCTTTTAGTGATTGGTTAGAGTGAACAAGCATGAATGACCTCTACATGCTAATATTTGTGTACTCATTCTCTGCTCCACCCATGCTTGCAACATTTATTTTCATGATCCAGTTAATAGTAGGTGTCTGGTGAATTACATTAAGTGGAATGAATGATGTGGTTTTCAATGTGACAGTTCTTAGAAATTCTAGCTACAATATTCCCAAGGAACATCCAATACGTAAAAGTGAACCTTTCTCTAGGGGTACTGTTTTGTTTTAGCTGTATGTTTTGGTGACCCGTTGTCGGCCGTTGTGTTTGTAGCTCTAGCTCTCAGACATTTTCAGCAAGTAATTCAGATAAGTGTGAATAAGCCAGCAGCATTCATTGCCTTTCTAGTGAGAATTACATTCTCATTATCATTTATACCCTGCCTAGTTATACAGTTTATTTATTGATCTTCAATAACGAGTGCATACATTTGCATTCAACTGCATACATCTGCAAACAGCATGATGAGGAACTGATATGAGAACAACAAAAAAACTCCCATCAAATAACTGTAAGCATTAAAAGTAGATGAAATCATGCAAAGAAGTTGCAAGTCATGCGTAACTACAGTAGGACAGAAGACATTGTAACAGGCTATATGGCTACCCTTTGGCAACGTGTCCCTCAAATGGGTCAAACATGCCACTAATTGAAAACTCCATACACACAGGTGTTAGATATCAACATATCTATCCGATTCCTTAATAGCACATTTCAATTAAATCCTTATACATAACATTGAACATTTTTTTTAATATTAACACAGTATTTTTAAATTGTATTTCTTTGCATAGACAAGTAGACATGAGAACCGCTTGCTGTTGCCCAAGGTGAATGGAAGCTCAAACGGACAGAACAATGAGACGTCATTTTTCAAGCATGCTCAGCATTGAAGAGAGACTGGCAGAAAACTGACACAACCACGGAGTTACAAAAATTAACATTGTTTCCACTTGGTTCAAGTTCACATGAATTGGTTTGTTCACATTGCTTTCCTCGCGCTCTCAAGCCTTTATAGTGATAAGCCTGATGCTGGAGACTGGCAAGTGAAGTCACTTCCTGATGCTTGTTCGTCTCACTCGGCTGTGTGAGCATGCCCAGTGTTAATGGCTTAGGACTTTAATTGCACAGTCGCGGGAATGGTAGAGGCAAAATCTCCTGATCTTGTCACACTAAATTGTGCTTTTATAGCCTACCCCACTCTATTGCTTCTGCAGACACCACATTTGCTAACCCATTACAAGGCAAAAAAGGAAAATAAGGTTTTCGAAAACAAAAGAAAAATAAATATGAGGTATACAAGTAAATGAAAATGGAATGATTAAGTCTGTTCTTGGAAAAAATGTATACTCAGGCAAACACAAAATGACTGAAATATGCTTACGTCAGTGGAAATCACTGCCATCGGAATGTTGAATAATGGCTTAATGATGGCTTTAAAATGGCCGACTGACATGCCAGGCCAGCATTTAGATCCATTACTGCCTGGCGGCTAGCTCACTGCCTGTGTTCCATGGCCACGTATTTTAGTAGCAAGAACAGTGTTAGGTCCTTAGTTAGGTCTCTGTACTTTTATGTTTCCATCCTGCTTTCTAAATCCCTTTTTGATGTATTTTCCGGAACCAAGGGACAACAGAAAGAATAATGCAACATGCACAGAGAGCAGTGGCCCAAACCTGAATGTTCAGTAAAAATGGAGCGCCCTGCTCCCAGCCCTCAACTGAAAACCATTTGAAGCATGGCAAGCTTCAGTTTATATATGTCAAAACTGTGTGATCACAAGAAAGAAAAATGGTTACGGCCATCAGCAGCAAAATCAGCACATTCCTTCCACTTAGTGGAACATCCCGGTAGAAGTCTTCTGAGCTCCCAGAAGTAAAACCCAAATTGCATGATGGCCTGGAACATTCGTTGCGCTAGTGCCATAATAAGACATAATTTTCATAATTTTGCACAAGTCTTTTAAATACGTTTTTCACATGGCTCATCCTTTGTCTATTTTGTTGACAGGCTCGCATAAAAGGTATCAGATTGTGTTAAATGGATGCCCGCCACTCATAGCTTCAAATCTTTGACTGTTTTCTGCTAATCTGTGTCAGTCTTGCAGTGCGATTTTGACTTTTCCCCACCCGCACCAATGGATCCACTTGAAGAAGTACTGTTTCCTCCATATGCAGTTTCAGTGTCAGGTTTTCCTCCTTTAGCTCACCAAAGAACTTTAGTGGCTTCCACGTTATCTGATACTAGTTAAAACAGAAAGAGAGAAAAATAAATTATCAATGGTCAAAATGTACCTTCCTTTGGAAAGTAAAGTGCATGTCTTCCCTGCTAACTATATAACAATAATGCTAACCTTGTGCTAAATTTGTGCCAGTGAATGCAAGAGATCGGCAAACGCACTCATTTTTGGGACAAGGGCTTATTTCTCCATCAAAAGACTGATCTAAATCAAAAGCTAGAAAGGCAGAAAAGGGAGAAAGAAGGAAAAATATAGGAAAACAGTGACAAACCGAGAAAGCACAGATAAAGGGACCTGCAGTAGTCATGAGAGTAAGAGATGAGATGTGGAGGATGGCTTTAGTGTTTGGTACTCTGCAGCCCAGCAGTGCAGGCGGCAGGCTCATGAGAGAGGTTTGGGTGCTGAACTTATCATTTTGTCGTTCTACAAATTAAGTCCTCCACGGTTCTAGGTGTTCGAGGTTAGTGTTTTAAATAAACGCATCAACTTTGCAAAACATTAAAGTTCTAAAACTAGTAAACATATATTGTCTGGGCTCTCGTCTACCTAGTTTCTTCTTCATAGACAGCTTAGCCGGCCTCCCTCAAACAACCATTCTGAACCCTTTTATCTAGTTTTCCGTATGAGCTTTTTGCACATACTTACCCTGCTAGTTTTTTTATACAGTTTGCTCTTTTGCAGTACAGTTCGTCCAGAAAATGAGTTTTGTGTGTTTCTTGTCTAACTATGCCTGTTTTGCATTTTTGATATAAAAATGTAACTTATCATACAATGTTGTTGCTTTAGTGTTTTCACTTTTGATGTTTTCTTTTTCAAAAAGTAACTGCATACGTTGTGATCCAGTGGAAAAATAATCTAAGTATCCTCTCCTTACTCTGCGACTCGTAACAGAAAAAGCTAATTAATTAAGAATATTCTTATGGCGCACTTAAGCAAGCCCATCTGCATACCCCTACATTCTATAGAGGAAGCATTTAGAGAACCTCCCTTTTATTATCGTGCATACAAAATCTCAGGAAGAATTTCTCGGTTCTCACTCTACAAAGACTAATACATGAAATGGACCCTCCATTACAGGGTGCACCCAGTCCAGAAAGGTGCAGATGTGTATCATCTATTCCCAACTGAACCTAAGTATGAAACCATTTCAAACTATATCAACCACTACTTAGCACTTTTAACACGGGGAGACATTGTTGAAGCAACTCGAGGAATTATGTTTCAGAAGAGAAGACTACAAACACACAAAACCTAAACAATCCTTTTTGTTGACTGTTCAACAATGTTTTACTATTGTGGCTATCAGATATTTCACTGAAGATTTAGCAGACCCACCTTTGTAAGAAAGAGAAAGCATTTTTTAAGTCTCGTTTTTTATAGTAATACCTTTCAGGAGGTATACAGATCTAAATGACCAGGAGCTATGGAATGGCAATGATGGACAGATAAGAAAAAAATTGTGTTCTTGTGAATCGTTGCCGATCTGTATTTTGTGTCAATGACTTTAGCACCTGAAGCTACAAGATATCCTGGGTTAAGATCTGAAACAATATTTATCTGGAGAGAAGCAATGGCAGCTCAGGAAAATGGTAGATGTCTAAAAGTCAGGAGAATTCATAATGTAATGAATGGTCTGTGTTAATAAATGTAAGTTAGGCACTGTGGTATCAGGAACCATGGCTATAACTTAAGATCACTATGTGAACCCACGCAAGGTGGCAAATATTTTTGGAAATGTAAACTGAAATATTTATCAGAGCACATATGAGATTTTCAATATTGAGTAAATGTTAAAAAAGTTGAAAGCCTTCTATTAAGATGGCAATAATGTTCCTGGACAAAAGATGAATGTCAGTTTCAGTGGGAGCCACTGCAAATCTCAAGGGGGGGGGATCTTACCTTATCGCCGTCTCCGTCTGCCTTGCGCTCCTCTTCCCTCCATGTGGTGTCCAGGCATTCAATAGGAACCAGCACGGCTTCACAGAAATCCTGGTGCTGCATACATGCTAAACATAGCATGTAAGCAGCGTCAGGATTGGTCTGAGCAGCAGTTACTGCTGCTCAGACACAACCCTAGGGTCTGTGCAGTTTCTCCAGCCCGGCTGTGTACACAGCCGGGTTGGAGAAACCTAAGTGCACATGTGTGTTTGGTTGGCCCTCGACAGCCGGCCCAACACACATGTGCACTTAGTGCAATCTCCTATCCTCCCCCGTCCTGTGGCCCAGCCCTGCCCCGCCCCACCCCTGTACTGCTGGCTGAGCTAGCAGATGAAAAATGAAACAATCGTGGAATTATTGTTTCATTTTTCATCTCCTGACTCTTGGCCGGGGGAAGAAGCTCCTTCACGATAGCGAAGGATCCACCCCTGCTTAGTTAAACTGATAGAATTCCTGTGACCAGGAACACAACATTAACACACCTGTAAGAAGAGTACTTATTGGATTTGAAGTATAAAATGTAGATGTCAGAATGTTCTAGTCAGAAAAGTGACAATATAGACAATTTACATCAACTATGTTCTTCCTCATCCTTGGTGGTAAAAAGTGGCAGGATCAGGTGATATCTTGAAAATATAGTTGGATCAATACACAAACAAGGCATACTCTATGCACATACCAAACTTTACTCTGCAAATGTTTTCATGCAGTTTCAGACTACATACTGTATATATAGATGTATATTGGCTGTACGTAGCAGGAACCTAGCCAGGTAACAGAAGAAATACCTGGGCACAGGAGTGTAAGGTTCAAAACCAAGGTGGTAAACTGGAGGAAGAAACCAGTTTCTCTTCACAGCACAGCTGCTTCATTGCAGTGGGCAATGGGAAGGTGGTAAGATAGTCAACTACCGAGAAAGGGGTAATCAACAGCTGGTGATCTGATAATCAGACTGTATTCCTCCCGGAACATAAGGCTGTTCAATATTTTTTAAATCTCACAATGTCTCATTCCAAGGTGGAGAGAAGTTTGAAATTAATACTGTTAGAAAAATGGTCCTGACCCGTAAACACTCCAGTATTTTTGCATTTGCACATGTTGTTTGGACCACTGGTGTGAGTAAGACCTCCTAATGGGGTGTCTCATACTGTAAGCTCATATTAAAATTGTTCTGTACTCTATACGCTAGTGCCCAGTTTTTAAAATAAGAGGATCTGTGATTTTTACACATATGTGTATAGACATGCAGGCTGAGTGAGGATGACCGTTCTACGACTAAGGCTGGTATCAGCCCACAGGCAGCCTTGTCGCGGAGGAAAACCAGAATAAATTAGCTGTCACCTGAGTAGGCATTATTATTTAATTAGGAATTCAAAAACAAATTCTCCCTTTCATTTTGACTAAAGTGCAAGTTTGAAGTGCTTTAATGTATTTACACTGCCTAATATCTGCCTAAAGTATACCTTTGAACAGGCTCAACACAGAAAGCCCACTGCCTCTGTCCAAAACACATGTAAATTATTAGTTTATTTAAATGCATCCTTCATGTACTTTGCCTGTTGCATTATTTTCTCGAACCAGTATCAATGAGATTTGGGTTTTGAAATACCTTGATAGTCCAAGTTAGTTTCTATGGTGGTCTGCTGGCAGTTTAAATCCTCTCTGACAAGCCTGACCATTACTTTTTCATAGAGGCAAATGGAGAGCAAGCAGAACTCTGACTTCAGTCTCACCAGGCGTGTTGCAGGGAGAAACAAGTTTTGAGAGAGCATGGCTAGGCTCATGGAGGAGGTATTTTTCATCCTCAGTTGAGTCTGCCATTTTAGAACATCCTGAATACTAGGCACAGCATTGGGCCAGCCTGTGGGTGGCTTCGAGGGAGTGTATGTTAGAAGTGTATGGTTAATATGGCATCTCTGCAATGGGTAGGGATGCCAATGTTCTAGAACGCTTCATCTGCACTTGTAAACTCCTGCATAGGGCAGGCGTATGGAGAGAAGTGGAAACCCACACTTATATTTAGTTTGAAAACAGAAATTGTGAACTCCACAATACCAACTCTGGGACTGATTTAAAGGAATTCCTGACTTTATTTCATGGCCCTCGTAGACTGGTCAAACCGCCGTCTAGTCCTTTAGTGTCAGCAGGATCGAGTGGTGGGACTGGGAGCATCTTTGCAGAGAGACCAAAAATAAAGGCACAGAAGAAGGGCAAGCCTCCTCGCAAGAACCACCTCAGGGGAACAATGGAATAGGAAGAGGCAAGGAGTCTTTCTGCACTTCAAAGGGCCCTCTGTCTCCTATCCTGCAAACCACTTCTAATGGCCTCAGGAATGCTTCAGAGGAGTCTTGCAATTCACACTGCTCTATGGCAGGCTCTATCCAACCTTTATCTAATGTCCCATTCGTACACAGGTGATTCAAAATGGATTTCCGATCTTCTGTAGTCAAGCACAACACATCCACTCAATTGTCACCCTCCTATACTTACATGTGGTAAATATACAATATACACAATTGTAGGGGACTGTAAGACAACAAGAGAGACCAGTAGTAACTTGTTGGCGTGCAGGGCAACAGATATTGAGATGCAGCCAGTCTCTGCCACCACTGTCAGTCCTCCACACCCCAGTGAGCTGACTAAGTAGGCAAAAAAGGAGAAGTGGAAATGTAGTACTGTTTTATCCAAATAAAGTGAGGTTCCTGTGATGATATGGTGCAGAAGAAAGTTGTAACTGCATTTGGTGTTTGTACTTCATACATGTGGCAAGACCATGTGATCTATGGTGGGCTCTTTATTTAGGTGGTGTGGCTAGGCTTTGAACACAAGGAACATCTCAAAAGGAAGATACCGACCCCGCCATAAGCACAAGTAAGTTCAACTTTGCCTACATGAGCCGGGGGAGAGCTTCCTCTTTGAAACTGGAGCCAACCATCTTTATTATTGGTGGACATTGTTAGTATCTGTGCAGCTAGGACAGAGTTTGTGTGCCATCTCATGTGGATTGTGTGCATGCATGCACATATAGACAGGAGCAGTCTTCCCATCCCTGGCAGTGCCCTGAAGTGGGAGAAGTCTGCACAACAAGACACAAAAAAGTACATCGTCCACTAGTGTATCACAGAGACAGTTATCTCCAGCTATTCCCCCAGATAATGATGTGCATTTTGCTCTCCGTAGTTTTTGTCTATTAGTTACCTGTCTGGAATTAATAAAGTAACTTTTCTTGTCAAGTTAAAGAAAAGACAGGAAAATGATTTATTAACTGTTAAATGCACTTACTGTGTTTTGAGTTCCTACCAACAGAACACCTCCTTGAGTAATCCTTGAACCACTCTGCCTAGCTACCCATCAGGATTTCTGAAAGGACATCCTTGAAGACATATAAGATGTGAAAGAGGCTATGGTAGGTGTGTGTCCAGAGGTACACATATTGGATAACCCTCCACATGGCAAGATGGGAAAGACCATTGCAAATATGGTCTTGCCAGCAAACAAAAAGAACTAGATCACAGCTATAGGGAAAGACCCAGGCTGTTACATACCACACATGATTACAGAAACTTTGGACTTTTCTTAGATTGGATGAATTATTACACAATATCCAAGAGGAGCACACATCATTCCAAAAGATGCGTGGCTCAGTATTAGTGTACTTGACTAGGGGTTTTCAAAACTTATTTGTCTGAATATTTTAGTGACTTTAAATATCCTGGAGGAAACGTGGGACTGAGGCCAGGACCTATAGCTGTCGTTCTTGGGGACTGATGTTTGGTTTACTGGGAAAGGGAAATCATCCCATTAATGAGGTGTGACGACTCATCTTGGATGGGGGGAGGGCAGGGGAAGTATGATAGGGCATCTAACCAGCTGTGGGGAGAAAGGGTTTGAGGGAAGACATATGTTTCAAGGTGGTGATCACAGCAATTCATGTAGTAAAATGTTGGTAAACTCAATTGAAAGCTATAAACAAAAGATCAAAACTTTCTTCCGTTATTTCAGAACACTGATCGTGAGAAACTGTCAAACCCAGAGGGGTTTCACAGAATACACGAAAGAAGGCTCTATCCAGAGATGGGAATTAAAATAGTGAGCTGCGTTAAGTCCTCTTCAAGCTCGGGCAAAGTGGTGTGATTTGTGTGCATATCTTGTAGAGTGATCTAAAGGAAATTAGATGAACCCTCAGCAGTATCTTGGTTATCCACTGGCTCAGGCAAGGTTTATTTTGTAGTATATCTTCATGATAGTTTCAAACTTATACCTTATATTTTAGTGGATGTGACCACTACAGAATACTCAGCTGCTTGCAGCACCAGGGAGATTCAACTGAAATACAGCAGTATTGGGGCTTCACACTGCGTTCACTACTTAGGGGGCTGAGAACAGTCAGATGTAACCTCTCAAAACTTTCCCACATTCAATTGCCATTTTCCTAATGATTACAATCATTTAGCAGCAATCTGAAGCACAGACTGTGAATGAATGGCATGTTTGACTTCTACTTCCAGTCATCAGAGCAAGGACCAACTTACAGGTGGCCAGTGATAAGAGGCGTGAGCAGGATACCTAGTTATGGGTAAAGCTCAAGATGCAGCTCTCAAATGCATACATTAGCATAAATACATAGGTCCTTGTAAACTGTAAACTTCGCACTTGTATAGCGCACTACTCACCCGTTAGGGTCTCAAGGCGCTGTACTCATACTGCTGTGGAACCCCTCCTGGCTTTTCCCTGTGAGGTGCCCACTCCTGGACAGCCCCAGGGTGAGGCCAGGCACCCGAGCGCTATGAGGGCCGTTGTGGAGATTAAGCAAGCTATTGCCCAGAGTTACAGAGTGGGACCCATTAATTAGATTAGGCACCGAGGCGAGAATTGGCTGGTCCAAGGGAATTGAGCCCAAGACCTGCCGAGGCGGGAACTGAACCCTGGTCCCGGGCCAGATCTCTGCATCAGGGTCTGACGCTCTAGCCATTGTGCCACACTTCTCCACCTTGTCATTTTAGAGGTTCTCCTCCAAGTTGTACCAGCAGGAGAGAGAGCCTCCCACTATACAACTAAGTTCCAATGGTAGACTCTGAAGTTCCTGGCGAAGGACTTGCCTATCCCAAAGCTAGCTCCTGAACAATTTAACCCAGTGGTGGACGAAACTACCTGCGGTAGAGTCTCTGTTCTTGTGCACTGTGGACCGAGGGTGGAGTCACAACAGGTCTTGTGACTCAAACACAACTTTGAAGAAAAACAACTTGCAAAAGGCAGGCCCAACACTACACTGAAGGAGTATGCTGCACATGTGCATCTACTGTGACACATGCTATGGACATTACTTTCTTGGTAAAAGAGTGATTTTCCAAAGAAAACTGATGTGAAGTAGTACATCAAATCACAATCTACACCATTCTTAAAGAGAAAGAATATTAACACACATACAAGTACCCATACAATTTTCTTCCTTTCTTCACATCCTAAGACCTTAGATAGAGTTCGAATAGAGGACCTCTGCCAAAAGGAAGCGGTGGCCTGTTCACGGTATTAAGGGTGCATGATATCAATAGCATACTTAATACAGTGAATGGGCCAATGGTCACTTTCGGAGGATATCCCACTGCACCAAATTCTAAATAAGGTCCTTAGAGTCTAAATGCTGTGTGGGTGTTTACAGTTTGACAAACTGTTTACAGGGTCTGAGCAGTCCAGCAGGATCCTATTTGAAGTATCTCCCAGTTCTACTCAGAAAGCTCCGAATCTAGTTTGCCAACTTGACTTTCCCTCATGTGCAATTACCTTCCATCATTACTGAAATCAGGCTAAAAGGGCTATTATCCTCCAACCTACTGCCACTTTTGAGAAGTGTGACTGCACCTGCCGTGCTGCAGTCGTCCTCAATGCAATGTTGCTGTATCTGCCACAGAGGTCCTCTAATTGTAAGTTCTGATTTATTTGCAAGAGTCCATTAGTTATATGAACAAAAGTTCAGGAAAAAAGTAAGACCGATCCAGACAAATATCTACCAGTGGGTTCTGGTAGTTCATGCTCTCTAGCTTAGCTAGAATTTGATCCGCTGACATTAAGGGACTGATGTACTATACTTGTTTGTAAACCATGGATGTGCAAACTTCATGTGGGTTTAATTTGTGATGCCACCTATGTGCTAACAGATCGTTTTGCAAAATGCCTATTCACTGTAGGTTTAAAAAATACCTAGTTAATGAACACTAACTAGGCAAGTTTAATTTTTGAAACGCCTATTGAATGACTGGAAACACAGGGATGGTCACCCACTGGGACAGCAGACCACTATCCCTGCATTTACTTTCCCAGATGGAAATAGATTGTTTTAAAGCAGCCTTTGACCATTTAGGAGACATGTTTTCTTTTAAAACATGTTTTCCTTAGACAAAGACAGAATTCGGTGAAGACAATGATGTACCAGAACACTGCCTGCTACTCCAGAAGGAGAAGCTGTCTCTGGATCAGTTACTTTAACCTAAGAGGTGAAAACGTCCGAAGGATTTGGGACTGCAACTGAAGTCACAAATCCTGGCACCGTTCTTTGCAAGTTGTAGAGGACATTCCCCCAGTTTACAATTCCGAAAAGGCCACAAAACCCCTTTTACGATTTGCAGAGACTTTTCTGACTCATAAAAGGGTCTTTGTACACTGTGATAGGGTGTTCTACCGTTTCAAAGCTTATATCACAAGCTTTAATACCAAAAAATTATTTTGTACAATAAGCCTTACATCTTAAATAATGTCTTCAAAATTGCAGTAAGAATGGACTATAATGGACAGCGCTGTTTTAACAAGATCAGATTAACAAGAATACGTTTATAAAAACTTTGTAGGGAAAATCCAGAGGTAAAAAGTGTCCTCTTGCAAATCATTCAGTACATCATCCATTTCATCAGATGTGATCAGTGTTTAATCTCATAAGCTAAAAACTGCTTTTGAACACATGCTGAATTGCTTTGAATTGGTATTTTACCAATTCAAAGCTGTAATACTGTGCCTGGAGTGGTGAAAGGCATTATTCATTTACAGCTGGGCAAGGATAGCACTGTGCTAATCTTATGGTTAGAGACTTTGCTGTATAAATGGCAAAAGACTGTCATTTTCTAGCTCGGCATCGTTAGCTGTGCAAATACTAAGTTTAAAAGTTTGCTAGAAAAACGGACGTTTGCGGTGAGAAAATCTAGAGTGTTGCTGGTGTTTTAGGGTGCTCTGTAATGGAGCTGCTCTCGACCTAATCTTGGGAACTACCTAGAGTTCGCTCTCTCTCTCCCTCTCTGTATATATATATATTTGGACTCTGATACTGTTCATATGTAGTACAAAGACATTGGGATATGCAAAAATAGAAAATAATGCAAAAGCCCAAATGTATGTATTAAAAGAAGAAATATTTCCAGGTGGTAGACTTCCACTTACCATTTTTTTTACCACAGTGAAGAAAACTTCTTCCCAAAAGCAGACACAGCTGTAAAGAACAAGAAAAACAATAGGTGAACAAACAAACGGGTGGCTCTAGTACTCCTGAATTTTCATTTTATATTTTGAAGGCGTGAATGTAGACTTGAATGAAAAAGATTAGCTTATTTTATCGGTCTTGCGTTTTTAACAAACTCAAAAAATGTTGGCATTCTATGATATCAACAAGCTGTTGTAGGAGCAAAGTAATAATTAGTGTCGCTTTGCCCTCTAAGAAGCAATAAATCTGACTGCAGGTCACACCCCTCCTCAACCTAACCCCTCTGGCAAATAGATTTGGCTGATCAGACAAACCACAGGATGAACTGAAGAGCACGTTGCTTACAACTAGCCTCAGCCTACCCAGGGACTCGTTGGCTGGCCAGGGCTTATCCTTAATTTCTGTGCAGTCCAATGCAAGCATCGTCCATAAAGCAAATATAGGTATCAAAGAATTTGAATGGTATGAAGTGATACTAATATAGAAACAACATTTTCCAGAAACAGAATTTCCCAGAAACAGAATTTTCCAGTGGCGCTTGAAAAATAGGCAGAATTACTACATGATAGGATGATGAAAAGCTGTGTTAGCCCCGTCAGGTTTTGAATCTGTGACTTGCAACTGTATGTGCAAGTACTTATTCCACTGCACTGAGCTACTAGCCGAGTAGTTGATACACCGGTCACCCAGGAGGGGTGACGGAGGGGGAATAAGGGGATATTGATGCTCTCTTCAATACTCTTTACTTCGAAACCTACAACTTTTCAAACGTTTGTCATCCAATCTACTTGTCTCTGCCTTTCGCCAATCTCACAAGTATGAAATCGCAATGCTTGCACATACTCACATGTGAATGCCGGCAGCTGGCATGAACCAGATCTTTTTTTGTCAACTTTTACTGAATTTTTACATAACAATTCCAAGTCAAATTTCAAGTGCAGATTTCTAGATCTTTCCTAGAGACCACCAGCTCCTGCACAATCACCAGATTTCTGACATTGTTAAAACAAAGAAACTTCAAGCATTCTCAGAGCTTTAAGCAACACAATGTTCATTCAATGTGAAACTTTCTCAGTTATCCACGGAGTCTCCTTATCGAGCTCATTTCATAGGTAAACCTCACTCGAGTGCAAATGCCTTTTGCGCCCCGATTCAGATCCGTGTGAAATTAGTGCCTATACTATATTCTTTCCCAGTGCAAGTCCTTTAAGTATTTTTGATGCTGTAAAAACAGGTAGGCGATGGATAAAATGAACACTTTTAACTGCACCTTAGTCTCCATTATGACATTGAAACTGAGAGTGAGGCAAAAAATCGCTTATGGTGAAACAATAAAGATTTGTAATCTTGTTAGTAACGTGGTAGACTGTAACAAGATGTTCAACACTTGTAGTAAGAGGATATGTAACACCTACCATCAGTTAGCTTTCCTGCTTGTTCGGCTGCTCCTCCTGGCAGGATTTTAGAGAGCATACTCTCACCTTCTGTGCCTGACTGTCCGGTTGTCGCGCCGCCTGGTGTGGCACCTCCAGCAGAAATTCCAATACCAGTTGGTTTCTGACCAATTTTAATTGCTGTAAGTGGAGCACATGAAAAATTTATTGTAAGCATTGGCAATGCCAATAGGTCTGCCTTTAAAAGAATGTTGTATGGTAACGTGAAGCATTACAAGTACATAGCGTACATATTTGTGCAGAACCAAATAACTGTAGGATAATATTGGTTCAGGTTAAAAGGATAGGTGACAGTTGTACTGTGAAGCCAGACCTAAAAATCCATGTAGGTTAATGACTGCTCTCCTCCCAATTGTGCTGCTGCCAGAGAAAGACAAACACGATAAATTCTCTAGTTATCTAATTACACGTTTACAGCATTACAATGTCATGTGTGTGCCTCTGAAAGTTCAAGCTCAGCCAGCTGGATAAATAATCAAAATGGTGGCAGCTGGTGGAGGGAAAACACTTTTTGTGGAAGTCAACAACATATGCTTAATCAAAACATGTGCTTCTGGCTCACAACGTGTGGGTGGAGCCACAGTCCTCTCTAGTGGTGTACAAATAATTGTCTGGCGACGCAATAATGAGGACATCCTTTATAATATACACAAAATGGATCAATAAGGAAGCACTGATGAAGCAATAATATGCTGTTCTTTCAAGGGAATATACGACACACAGGAATTACATAGAGGCCAACATGTTCATACACACTACACTACAGGTACACATGCCACACTGTGGAAAGGTCATTAAATTTAGCGGTGAGGATTTTACAAATAAATGAATGGAACAATAGAAAATTAAATTACAACATGGTTCATTCCATGTCTTGAATAGGCAAATGCGACCCACCAAGATTCATTGCACTTTCCTATTGCCTACTATTGATAAGAATGCTAAAGAGAAAGATGGAATGCCCAAAACCTCAAATTAAATCAGATATTTGTATTATCTGTTTTAACAACTTATCATAAAGTACAGGAACAACAGAACATGAACGGCTGTTGGTCTCAGTGCTCTTGTTTAAAGGCATCATTGCACCACAATTTGATACATAGATGCATTTTGTGCTAAAATGTAGAACAAAATGACAGATTTTGTATTTTGTATAATTAGGCGTACTTGTGTTGTACATGAAAGCAAATCATGCATACTTCACACATCCTTACTAAAAACCAAAGTATATGTTTGTGGTGTGTGTTTATGTATGTAGCCTGCTAGGTACATGCATAGTTGTTAACTATGGAAATGGAAACCTGTGGCAATTTTTTTTTAAGTATCTCAAGCATGGCCTTGTTCTCAAGGTATAGGTGTGGGTTTCTTCCAATATGGTGTATTGCTGACATTCCTGAGACTGGTGGGAGGATATTTAAACGCTGAAGAATGGGGAAGAGAAGACAAGGCTCCTTTCGAGATTCAATTAGGTCTTTTACAGAGTGTGCTCCTGATTAGTCTTCCTGAAGAACTGCCATTTTATAGTGTAATCTCTGTTGCACAAGATGAAAGTGACACCTTCAGTTAGGCCAGCCTCTTGTTTTTCCCCTGATCACTCTTTAACATGTCTGATGACATCAAAGTGCAGAAAGCTCATACCTTTTCTTACTCTCTTTTGGGTGGTCTAGGCTGGAAAAACCCCTGCTGAGCCCACAATTTATTTACAGCCCTAAAGACAATACATATTTACGTATGCAAATATCTAGACTGTAATGCTTAATGAAAATTAGCTCAATCTTCTGGAATACGCGGATGATATTGCTTTATACTCTACTGTAACCAGTGTCACAATTCTGGAACAGAAGAGAAGGCTGATGGCTTATGGGAAATATCTGCTTACAAGCTAAACCTTTCCAAACACAGATAATCCTGAACCATAGATCAGATATGCATGAATACAGAACTGGTCAAAATTAAAATCAGTAGTGAGGTTGATCAAATTATTCCTATCAACTATGAGACCCTTCTCAAACAATGTATTCTTAAAATGTGTAAAGAGCATCAGCTACCTCTTGGGTTGCTGCAGTTTAAAAATAAGTATTAACAATGCCAATAGGTCTGGTGTATAAATAAAAGTGTCCTTTCTATCACTGAAGGTTTAGGCTCTAAATAAGTCATCATGTATGCACTCTGCCACTCATCCTTGCACTCACTCATTCATTCATCCATCTACTAACTCATTCTAACATTCATCCGCTTACACACCCATACAAACTCAAAGACGTATGCAAGATAAATTGAAAAAAAAATAAAAGTAGAAAAAAGCCATGCTTCCGCCTCCATTATGGGCTTGACGTATGTATACAGCAGATAAAATGAAGCCAATTAGCACTGTCTGGAGAACTGTGGTATGCTCCGAAAACAAGGAGGGTAAGGAAAGAAATGAAAGAGGACCCATGAAGGAGAAAAGGAAAAGCTTAAAGAGATGACCACCTGCCCTAGCACTGAAACACTCATTTGTGGGTGGGTGTGGACTTGGCAAGAGACAAATGGCATCACTCACAGGGCAAGAGAGCCAAGGCTTAAGTGGGCTGACCCATTACTGCATGCAGTATGCTGTCATGATTGGAAGCAGAGTGTAAATAACACTCATGTAAGTCTGATATCAGACACAGAGTGACCCACAGCTCATCAATGTATAAATGTTTTTATGTTTTATTGACAATTTTACTACAAGTGCTTCACAGACAACTAAGCTTCTCATGCCTTCCAAAGTATTTTTAGACAGAATTATTCCAGTGTAGATCTTCTACCACTATGGTTTGTCAGAGGGGGTAATCAGCAAGAAAACTCTGCCTAAAAAGGCAATCTTTTGATATTTCATGTATCAAGACATATGACTGCAGACTTTAACCCCATGGGTGCGGGCGTCGGCCACTGCCGGACGCCCGCACTACCTCCCTGGTGCAGGTCATGACCATTGGCCGACACCAGGGAGAGGGTTAATAAATCCTCGGGTGTGTCGCACCCGAGGATTTATTTATTTATTTTTTTCTCCCCGGGAGACACAGAAGCTTTTTCCGTGTCTCGAAGGCGCGGTGACGTCACTTTGTTGATTTCCCCATTGGAGCAGGAAGCGGCCTTGCGGCCGTTTCCTGCTCCAATGGGGAAAACGGCCCCAAACGGCTTTCACCACGTTCGGGAAGGCCTCGTAAGAAAGGGGAGACTCTCCACTTTCTTACGAGGCCTTTATGAAAGTGTTTCTCGATCGGGGGCCAGGAAACACCACTAGACACCAGGGATTTCACTTGGGGGGGTCGGCCCCCTCAGAAAACGGGCCCCCCTAGGTATCTCTTTCGATCGCACCCCCCCCCCCCCCGGGGCAAAATGTTATTTAAAAAAAATTGTTTATAAAAAAAATAAAAATAAATGGAAAGGGGGTCGCCCGTGGGCAGGGCGACCCCCTGTGGGGGCAATATTTTTTTTTAGTAGTTGTAGGGTTTCCCTGGGGCCATTTTGGCCCCCAAGGAAACCATACAACTACTAAAAAAATATAGATCTATATATATATATATATCACTTTTGTCAATACATGTGTGGTTTCCCTGGGGGCTGCGATCGGCCCCCAGGAAAACCAGACCCACATATAAAAGTGATCTAATATATATATATATATATATATATATATATATATATATATATATATATATATATATATAATTTGCCACCAGTTGTCTTGCAGTTGCAGCTTGCGTCTTCAAAGCAATGCACATACATCAACTGACGCATTTCACCTGTAGCTTTTAGACAGCAATAAAAAAGTCAAGTAAGTATTGTGATTATGTTTCTGCTACAAAAGGATCAGACTTTTGTCTAGTGGCAGTTTTAGTGCCATAAAGAAGGCTTATATGCCTACTGCAAAGAGCAAATCTGTATTTTATGTCAATAGCTGAGTACATTAGTAAAGTCAGCCATTACCTGCGCTATAATACAAATGAAATGTATGTGCGGGGTGGGGGGCGGCTATGGAGAGATGAAGGGCACTTTTGCTGGGTGGTAATGAGGGAATCCGAGGAGGAGGGAGTGGGAGCACCAATAATAATTGTTGGACTTGCCGCAGGAGGTGCTAAAGACTGTGACGAATGGTATGTGACAAGGTGTTTTTTGAGTGTCTTGAAAAGAACGTGCTGATTGAGGGAAGAAGCGCAGGTAAGGTGGCCTCTACTGTTGCACGTATCTCACACACACCATCGATTTTGTGACTGTCTACGTAGGCTAGTGTTTTAGAGCAAAGGTTTAGCCCATAGCAGAGATGCCATCTTGATGGATGACTGCTGCCGTCACTCGGGTTATAGAGGACAGCTCTGACATAGGATCAAAGACTGAGACAACATCTGAGGGATAGGACAACGGCGCAGACTCTGGGAGTGATTTTTCAGTCGGGGGGAGTCCCATTTGATAACTCCTCTTCCAGTAAATTATGAGGGAGGTGATGAGGACAGTCCTGCTGTCCTTTCGCAAGCACAGTCTGTGCAACGGGGTAATAGTGGGTTATCCCAACCCAGAGAGCAGGTGAATGCGGCGGCAAGCAGAGAGAGAGAGTGCTCACTTGGGAGCTCTCCAATTTAGTTCAGCCCCAAATTCCACCGCCCAAATCGTATTGTGGAGACATCAAAATTATCTATCACAAAACAAACTGGTTTTGTAAGGCAGGCACCTGTGTTTTTGGTCCTGGGTTCGGAGGCCATATAGAGAAACATACTAAACCCAGACATTTCTGGAAACTAGACAATCGGGGGAGTCCACAGAGGTGTGACTTGTGTGGATTCCCCAAAGTTTTCTTACCAAGAATACCCTGCAAAGCTGAAATGTTGAATAAAAACTATATTTTTCTCGCATTTCTGTCACACAAACTACAGGAATATGCTGGGATCCACAAAATTCCTACCACCCAGTGATTCCTCACCTGTCCTAATGAAAACACTACCCCACTTGAGTGCCTATACCTAGTGCCTGCGTCAGGAATGGATCACCCCAGGGTCAACAGCTGCCTCACGTAAGGACCAACATTGACCGTTGTGTGATCTATTCCTGTCGCTGGCACCAGGCCTACCCACACAAGTGAGGTATCAATTTTATCGGGAGACTTGGGGGAACGCTGGGTGGAAGGAAATTTGTGGCTCCGCTAACATTTCAGAGCTTTCTGTCACTGAAATGTGAGGACATTTTGTTTTTTAAGCCAAATTTTGAGGTTTGCAAAGGATTCTGGGTAACAGAACCTGGTCAGAGCCCCACAAGTCACCCCATCTTGGATTCCCCTAGGTCTCTAGATTTAAAAAATGCACAGGTTTGGTAGGTTTCCCTAGGTGCCGGCTGAGCTAGAGGCCAAAATCTACAGGTAGGCACTTTGCAAAAAACACCTCTGGTTTCTGTCAAAAAATGGGATGTGTCCACGTTGTGTTTTGGGGCATTTCCTGTCGCGGGCGCTAGGCCTACCCACACAAGTGAGGTATCAATTTTATCGGGAGACTTGGGGGACCGCTGGGTGGAAGGAAATTTGTGGCTCCTCTCAGATTCCAGAACTTTCTGTCACCGAAATGTTAGGAAAATGTGTTTTTTTTAGCCAATGTTTGAGGTTTGCAAAGGATTCTGGGTAACAGAACCTGGTCAGAGCCCCTCAAGTCACCCCATCCTGGATTCCCCTAGGTGTCTAGTTTTAAAAAATGCACAGGTATGGTAGGCTTCCTGTAGGAAAGTACCATCTTGCCTGGCATGTTACCCCCATTTTTCACTGTATATATGTTGTTTTAGTTGTATGTGTCACTGGGACCCTGCCAGCCAGGGCCCCAGTGCTCATAAGTGTGCCTGTATGTGTTACCTGTGTTATGACTAACTGTCTCACTGAGGCTCTGCTAATCAGAACCTCAGTGGTTATGCTCTCTCATTTCTTTCAAATTGTCACTAACAGACTAGTGACCAATTTTACCAATTTACATTGGCATACTGGAACACCCTTATAATTCCCTAGTATATGGTACTGAGGTACCCAGGGTATTGGGGTTCCAGGAGATCCCTATGGGCTGCAGCATTTCTTTTGCCACCCATAGGGAGCTCTGACAATTCTTACACAGGCCTGCCACTGCAGCCTGAGTGAAATAACGTCCATGTTATTTCACAGCCATTTTACACTGCACTTAAGTAACTTATAAGTCACCTATATGTCTAACCTTTACCTGGTAAAGGTTGGGTGCTAAGTTACTTAGTGTGTGGGCACCCTGGCACTAGCCAAGGTGCCCCACATTGTTCAGGGCCAATTCCCCGTACTTTGTGAGTGCGGGGACACCATTACACGCGTGCACTACATATAGGTCACTACCTATGTGTAGCTTCACAATGGTAACTCCGAATATGGCCATGTAACATGTCTAAGATCATGGAATTGCCCCCTCTATGCCATCCTGGCATTGTTGGTGCAATCCCATGATCCCACGGGTCTCTAGCACAGACCCTGGCACTGCCAAACTGCCTTTCCCGGGGTTTCACTGCAGCTGCTGCTGCTGCCAACCCCTCAGCCAGGTTTCTGCCCTCCTGGGGTCCAGCCAGGCCTGGCCCAGGAAGGCAGAACAAAGGACTTCCTCAGAGATCCCTTTGGAAAATGGTGTTAGGGCTGGGGAGGAGTAGCCTCCCCCAGCCTCTGGAAATGCTTTCATGGGCACAGATGGTGCCCATTTCTGCATAATCCAGTCTACACCAGTTCAGGGACCCCTCAGCCCTGCTCTGGTGCGAAACTGGACAAAGGAAAGGGGAGTGACCACTCCCCTGACCTGCACCTCCCCTGGGAGGTGCCCAGAGCTCCTCCAGTGTGCTCCAGACCTCTGCCATCTAGGAAACAGAGGTGCTGCTGGCACACTGGACTGCTCTGAGTGGCCAGTGCCAGCAGGTGACGTCAGAGACTCCTTCTGATAGGCTCCTTCAGGTGTTGCTAGCCTATCTTCTCGCCTAAGTAGACAAACCCTCTTTTCTGGCTATTTAGGGTCTCTGCTTTGGGGAATTCCTTAGATAACGAATGCAAGAGCTCATCCGAGTTCCTCTGCATCTCTCTCTTCACCTTCTGCCAAGGAATCGACTGCTGACCGCGCTGGAAGCCTGCAAAACTGCAACAAAGTAGCAAAGACGACTACTGCAACTCTGTAACGCTGATCCTGCCGCCTTCTCGACTGCTTTCCTGGTGGTGCATGCTGTGGGGGTAGTCTGCCTCCTCTCTGCACTAGAAGCTCCGAAGAAATCTCCCGTGGGTCGACGGAATCGTCACCGTGCAACCGCAGGCACCAAAGAACTGCATCACCGGTACCCTGGGTCTCCTCTCAGCACGACGAGCGAGGTCCCTTGAATCCAGCAACTCTGTCCAAGTGACTCCCACAGTCCAGTGACTCTTCAGTCCAAGTTTGGTGGAGGTAAGTCCTTGCCTCCCCACGCCAGACTGCATTGCTGGGAACCGCGACTTTTGCAGCTACTCCGGCCTCCGTGCACTTCCGGCGGAAATCCTTTGTGCACAGTCCAGCCTGGGTCCACAGCACTCTAACCTGCATTGCACGACCTCCTAAGTTGTCCTCCGGCGGCGTGGGACTCCTTTGTGCAACTTCGGGTAAGCACCGTTTCACTCAACTTCATAGTGCCTGTTCCGGCACTTCTGTGGGTGCTGCCTGCTTCTGAGAGGGCTCCTTGTCTTGCTCGACGCTCCCTCTGTCCCCAGACGCAATTGGCGACATCCTGGTCCCTCCTGGGCCAAAGCAGCATCCAAAAACCCTAACCGCACGATTTGCAGCTAGCAAGGCTTGTTGGCAGTCTTTCTTCAGGAAAACACTTCTGCACGACTCTCCATGGCGTGGGGGATCCATCCTCCAAAGGGGAAGTCTCTAGCCCTTGTCGTTCCTGCAAGACCTTCAGCTTCTACTGTCCAGTAGCAGCTTCTTTGCATCCACAGCTGGCATTTCCTGGGCATCTGCCCATCTCCGACTTGCTTGTGACTTTTGGACTTGGTCCCCTTGTTCCACAGGTACCCTCGACTGGAAATCCATCGTTGGTGCATTGCTGGTTTGTGTCTTTCCTGCAGAATTCCCCTATCACGACTTCTATGTCCTTTGGGGAACTTTAATGCACTTTGCACTCACTTTTCAGGGTCTTGGGGTGGGCTATTTTTCTAACCCTAACTGTTTTCTTACAGTCCCAGCGACCCTCTACAAGGTCACATAGGTTTGGGGTCCATTCGTGGTTCGCATTCCACTTTTGGAGTATATGGTTTGTGTTGCCCCTATCCCTATGTGTCCCCATTGCATCCTATTGTAACTATACATTGTTTGCACTGTTTTCTAATACTATACTGCATATTTTTGGTATTGTGTACATATATCTTGTGTATATTTGCTATACTCATACTGAGGGTACTCACTGAGATACTTTTGGCATATTGTCATAAAAATAAAGTACCTTTATTTTTAGTATATCTGTGTATTGTTTTTTCTTATGATATTGTGAAATGACACTAGTGGTACTGTAGGAGCTTCACTCGTCTCCTAGTTCAGCCTAAGCTGCTCTGCTAAGCTACCATTATCTATCAGCCTAAGCTGCTAGACACCCTATACACTAATAAGGGATACCTGGGCCTGGTGCAAGGTGTAAGTACCCCTTGGTACTCACTACAATCCAGTCCAGCCTCCTACACTTCCCTAGCTGCCGGTTGAGCTAGAGGCCAAAATCTACAGCTAGACACTTTGCAAAAAACACGTCAGATTTCAATGTAAAAATGTGATGTGTCCATGTTGCGTTTCCTGTCGCAAGCATTAGGCCTACCCATGCAAGTGAGATACCATTTTTATCGGGAGACTTGGGGGAAAACAGAATAGCAAAACAAGTGTTATTGCCCCTTGTCTTTCTCTAAATTGTTTCCTTCCAAATTTAAGACAGTGTGTAAAAAAGATGTCTATTTGAGAAATGGCCTGTAATTCACATGCTAGTATTGGCACCCCGGAATTCAGAGATGTGCAAATAACCACTGCTTCTCAACACCTTATCTTATGCCCATTTTGGGAATACAAAGGTTTTCTTGATACCTATTTTTCACTCTTTATATTTCAGCAAATGAATTGCTGTATACCCGGTATACAGTAGAATGAAAACACATTTCAAGGTGCACCTCATTTATTGGCTCTGGGTACCTAGGGATCTTGATGAACCTACAAACCCTATATATCCTCGCAACCGGAAGAGTCCAGCACACAAAACGGTGTATTGCTTTAAAAAATCTGACATTGCAGGAAAACGTTACAGAGTAAAACGTTGAGAAAAATTGCTGTTTTTTTCAGCTCACTTTCAATATTGTTTTATTTCAGCTGTTATTTTCTGTAGGAAAACCTTGTAGGATCTACACAAATGACCCCTTGCTGAATTCAGAATTTTGTCTAATTTTCAGAAATGGTTAGCTGTCCGGGATCCAGCATTGGTTTCACACCCATTCCTGTCACTAACTGGAAGGAGGCTGAAAGCACCAAAAATAGTAAAAATGGGGTATGTCCCAGTAAAATGCCAAAATTGTGTTGAAAAATGTGGTTTTCTGATCCAAGTCTGCCCGTTCCTGAAAGGTGGGAAGATGGTGATTTTAGCACCAGAAACCCTTTGTTGATGCTATTTCCAGGGAAAAAACCACAAGCCTTCTTCGGCAACCCTTTTTTCCCATTTTTTTGAAAAAAACTAAATTTTCACTGTATTTTGGCTAATTTCTTGGTCTCCTCCAGGGGAAACCACAAACTCTGGGTACCATTAGAATCCCTAGGATGTTGGAAAAAAAGGACGCAAATTTGGCGTGGATAGCTTATGTGGACAAAAAGTTATGAAGGCCTAAGCGCGAACTACCCCAAATAGCCAAAAAAGAGCTCAGCACGGGGGGGGATAAGGCAGCAGCTAAGAGGTTAACATGGTGCAGTCACAACTGCCATTGAAAGTCTAATGGATTTAACAAAAGTGTTTCAAAATAATTAAATCAGTCCTACTGCATTTTAATAATAAACCAATCAGATTTATGGCATCTCAAATATCCTTTTCCAATGAACATATAAGGCCTTTATCCTTCATAATTGGCTTATTATAACCAAATCAGAGGTATTGTACTGAGGATACGCTTTACCATAAGGCATCCATTAAGTATATTGTAATACAATTACAAATATATTCAAAATTATATTTGTCAAAATAACATAAATTTCTTCCTACTAGTGTTCATAACGGATTACCATAAGGATAATCTTCTATCCCAACGGTTTATTCTAGTTGGTCACCAATATCAAAATTCTTGTTTACTAAGGAAATATGTGGGATTCCATATTACAAGATACCTGCCTAAATGCTTTAGCATAGTGTAATAACAACCCTCCCTTAAAACCTTATTGCCTTTAGCACATGCTTTTAAAAATGTAGTCTGTATTACTGGTTTTGACATAACTTTTCATAATAAAAAGATCAAACATATAGAATCGGGCATAACTTTTCCCAATGAACCTTTATGGCCGATTGCCTTTTCCACTGACTTGATGGCATAACTAACACAAGCATTCTGAGCTGTGCATAAGCCGGCACAACCATCTTGAATACAGTTACAAACTGCATACCAACACATGGCTGCAAGTAAGGTTATCCATGACAATTTGTTTTTGTAATCAAAATTCCGCAATGAGAATGCCTCAAACAAGGCTGCATCCTGGTTCCTTTATTATTATTTTTTGTATATTGCCAATCTGTCAGTCTCTTAAATCAGGCCTTGGTATTCCACCAAAGCTGGGATGCATGGGTGTATCACACCTGTCCTACGCCGATGATCTGGTGATATTGTCACAGACTCCAAAAGGGCTAGAATATGCACTAAATTGTCTAAATGCATTCAATTTAGAGACTGGATTAATAGCCAACCAGTCAAAAACCTAAATCATGACATTTGGAAAGAAAACCGAGCCCATATTGTGTGTCTTACGAGATGCCTTGATCGAAATAGTCAATCAATACAAATACTTTGGAGTTACATTTGACAGTGAGCTATAGTGGACTAATCATCTATTCACAAGTAAGCTTAAGCCAACTAAAATCACAAAATCTATTATAAGGTTTTCCAACTTGTTCGGAAGCAGAGCAATCAAATCTTCACGAAAAAGGACTAAACTTGAAACGTATGCCTTACTTACTATTTGCATCACCTGCGTTAAATAGTACGGTCATAGCCAGTTTTGATAAAACTTACATGGGGGTGTGTATGCAATCTTTTGTATCTTCGCATATCCACTCCCCACTGCGTCATCAAGCTAGAACTGAATTAAAAAACTCTTAATGTCACTTCATTACAGAAGCAGTTTGAATTATTTTTGTGATTGTGCAAGGGCTGATCCGCCAACCTTAAAATCCTTAATTCACCAGGATTTATGATATAGAACTGAAGGTTGTATCTTTAAAAAAGGCTATAGAAACATATAATCTACCTACCTAATCTAGAATCACTGGCAAAGTTAGACCAGCTGGCAATGACGACCTCTGGAAGTGGTGGGGCAAAAAAGTGAGCGAGCCCCACTGCCATGGGGGGGGAGGGGGCTGCGGGGAGTTCTAAACCCAGTAAAACTAAAAAAAAAAGAGTGGGCAAGAAGGTTAATCGACGAATTGTGAAAGTGTAGTTATGACATCAATAAAGAGCCTCTGGATGACATTACTTGAACTGCAGACACTCGGAAAGCTGAGGTGTTCTGCACATGCATTCCAAAGGCCCCAGGTTCTTGTAGATACCTGTACATTGAGCAAGGTAGGGCTGTGGTACAAGTCAAATGCTAAGATAGAACATCAGAAGGATAGTAGGGCTGAAAAAGTGGTGCACTTGTTTTCAGAACAACCAAAGTGTTACCAACTTAAGACAGCAAAAAACAGGAGTGCCTAAATTGCAGGCTGTAACATCGGAACTAAAAACACTACAGACGCCACAAAGAACAAGCGCATTGCACCCTGCAGAGAGATACAATACCACGTCTGCTCAGCTGGTTCAACGATCGCTGTGAAGCCAAGTCTTACCTGCGCCTTTCATCCCTGTGAGGGATGGAAAAAGTGCTGCGTCATCACTACTCAGTCTTTCAACCTTCACAGAAAGATAAAATCAGTACCACTCTGTCAGCTTCCCAAAACCTAACCGTTAATAAAACACAGAGAGGCTCCAGTTTGTTGATACTTACAAATGGTTAACATTAAGATTGCTACTACTACGTAGTACAGTGTAACTTTCAGCATTTGCGCTCATTAGATAAATATGAAATGTCGCTGGCTTTTCACATACGAAGGTTTGAAAGCTAAATATAGTTTAGCTGTATACCTCAGTAACACCCACCGGCGGCCCCACGCTGACCCCTTTTGCACCAGTTAAAGTCCTCTAGTCTTTGCACCTCTTTCCCACGTTTAAAATAATTACATTCATAGCCGAACAATTCCTAGCCCGTACACAAGCAGCTCAACCTTTAGAGTACAATCTCTGCTGGCTGTCTTTACAAACCCCCACTTGAAGTAGGAGAAAAAGGCAGATAGTTTTAAAATGAAATCTGAAGAACAAGAAGCAAGGTTTGCGGGAGAAAAAAGGTGTACTTACAGGTCAGCTCTAACTCTTCGTGGAACGGGTCAGCACAGGGTGCGGTGCCCAAAGGGAGTGTTTTCAGCAAGGTACAGCCTGAACCCCTGCGGGAGGGGGGGAGTCTGCTCCAAGCCGGCGCTGGAAATATCCAGAGTGAGCAAGATGCAGATGGCGCTATTCCTAAGAGGTCTGAACACGCGAGCTAGTATAATTTTGTATCCCTCGGCTAAATGCACCCTTCCGACCCATGGGACTATCCCTCATGCTGGAGCTGAAACAGAAGTCAAAGTCAATCAATCAATCAGTGCTTGTAAAGCGCAACTACTCACCCATTAGGGTCTCAAGGCGCTGGGGGGGAAGAGTGTAGCGTTCACTGGTGGTTTAAAAAAGCCAGGGCTTCAGTTCCTTCGTGAAGCTGAAGAGCAAGGTGGTTTGTCTGATGTGGAGAGGAAGGACATTCCAGGCAGTGGCTGCGAGGTAGGAAAAGGAGCGTCCTTCTGTTCTGGTTTTCCTGATGCGGGGTGCTTCCGGAAGAGAGAGCTGGGCTGAACGTAGGGTCCCGTGGGGTACGTGGAGGTTGAGTCACTGGTTCAGGTAGGCTGGTCTGGTGTTGTGGAGGTGTTTGTGTGTGTGAGTAAAGATCTTGAAGGTGATTCTTTTTTCTAGTGCAGTGTACGCAGGTGTTGCAAGATGAGGTAGGTCGAGGACCAGTCTGGCGGATGTGTTATGGATGTTTTGTAGTTTGCGGATGAGTTTCTTGTTGATTCTGGCGTAGAGTGCATTGCCATAGTCCAGTCTGCTGGTGATGAGGGTGTGTGTGACAGTCTTTCTATGTTCGAGGGGGATCCATTTGAAGGACTTGCGTAAGAGATGGAGGGTGCGGAAGCAGGTGTTGGTGACTGAGTTGATTCGATGGTTTATGCTGAGTTTGGAGTCCAGGATAATCCAGAGGTTGAGGGTGTGGCTGGTGGGGGTGGGTGGGTTTCCGGGGCTGGGTGGCCACCAGAAGTCGTTCCACGCATTGGGTTGAGGGCCCATGATGAGTACTTCTGTCTTGTTTGCGTTGAGTTGAAGGTAGCTGTTTCTTATCCAGTTGGCGACTGCTTCCATGCCTTCGTGGGTTCGTTGGCGAGGGAGAGGGTAAGTTGGGTGTCGTCTGCGTAGGAGATGATGTTGATTCCGTAGCTTCTGACAATGGTGGCTAGCGGGCCATGTAGATGTTAAACAGCGTGGGGCTGAGGGAGTATCCCTGGGGAACTCTGCAGGTGGTGGGTGTGGGGTCTGCGAGAAAGGGGGCTAGTCTCACTTGTTGAGTTCTGCCAGAGAGAAAGGATTGAATCCAGGCGCGGACCTTGTCTCTGATGCTGGCTTCATGGAGTCTTCGTGTCAGGGTGTGATGGGAGACTGTGTCGAAGGCCGTCGAGAGGTCTAGCAGGATGAGTGCTGCCATCTCTCCCTTGTCCAGCAGGGAGCGGATGCCCTCTGTTGCAGCCAGGAGAGCCGGTTCGGTGCTATGGTTTTTCCTGAATCCGGATTGGGAGATGTTGAGGATGTTGTGGTCTTCTAAAAATGTGGCGGGTTGGCTGTTGACCGCTTTTTCGATAACTTTCGTAGGAAAAGGGAGTAGGGAGATGGGCCTGAAGGGGTTAAGGTCGGTGGGGTCTGCTGAGGGTTTCTTGAGGGGTGTTTGATCTCAGCATGTTTCCAGTCATTGGGGAACGTGGGGGCAGCTAGTGAGCAGTTGATGGTAAGGTGGAGCTTGGGGGCGATGGTGTCTGCAGCTCTGTTGAAAATGTGGTGGTGGCATGGGTCCTTGGGGGCACCAGAGTGTATGGACCTAATTTTTCTCAGAGTATCTTCTGTGGTGAGGGGGGTCCAGGTGGTGATTGTTGGTTTGCTGGTGTCGGGTTTTGGTAGAGGGGGTTCTGCGCGTAGGCTGTCCTTGCTGAAACTTTCATAGATGGTCTTGATTTTTTGGTGGAAGTAGGTGTTGAGTCTGTCACAGAGGTCCTGTGTGGGTGGGATGCCTGTTGTTTCACTGTTGGTCTAGGCGAACTCCTTGATGATGCTGAAGAGTTCCTTGCTGTTGTGTGCATGTGAGGAGATTCTGTCTTGTATAGCTTTCTTTCTGAAGTTTCTAATAAGTTGGTTATGTGTGGTGGTGGCAGCTCTGAAGGTGCTATGTGCTTCTGTGGATTTGGTGTTTCTCCAGATTTTCTTGAGGCGGCGACAAGTGCGTCAATAATGTAGGGCCAGATGTATCAAGAATGCATTTTGCGAATCGGAAATAGCGATTTTTAAGAAATCGCTATTTCTGATTCGCAAAATGCAATGTATAAGATTTGCTAATCGGTAATATCGATTTCTTAAAAATCTCAAATGCTATTACCGCATCGCAAATTGCGATACAGCGCCCATTTGTATCTATGGAATATTTTGCATGTCCCAAGTTGCAAATTCCTAACTGGAATTCGCAATTTTGGGAAATGCAAAGTCCAGGGTGCTGCACCCCAAAAACATTTTTTACAACATGTAAGGTGCACACATGCCAAAAGGGCATGTGTGCTTTACATGTACATTTTAAAAATGCATTTTAAATGCATTTTTAAAATTTGCACATGATTACCACCAAGTTCAACTTGGTGGTAATAGCGATTCCTTAATGCCCAATTTGCATTACGGAATTGCTTTGTACATGTGCTTTAGAAATCGCAAATAAGGAATCCTTATTTGCAATTTCTTATTTAGAGAGTCACAATTTGCGACTCTCTAAACAGGGTCGCAATTTTAAGGAATCGCTATTTTAGCTATTCCTTAAAATTGCATTCAGAATGCCTTTGATACATTCTGAAATGGCTTTTTGCATTTGATACATCTGGCTCGTAGTGGAGATAGTGAGAGAGACAGAGAACGTGTTCTTCGATAGCCAGGGTCTCCTCCTACAGGCAAAGGATTTCATCATTTCTTAGTTGTTTGATTCGTCAGGCATTGGTGGAGAACTCCTTTTGCTTTTGAGCTTTAGAACTCAAACCTGAAGGAAGCGCAACTGTCACTCAAGGACAGCACTTTGCATTAGTCAAAAGCTGTGAAGAGCTATGCGGAAAGCGCAGATACAAAAAACACATTGCGTCAGCTGCCTGCAAGCATTAACTTCATTAGTATAGAGGATCCTTGTTGCCGCATAAAAGTCACAAAAGAGGGACAACGTTGTATGCTCAGCATGTAGACTCCTTACGCTAGCTCATCTTTCCTTTCAGTGTCCTGGCAGTCCATGGCGGTGCACTCACTGCCCTGGCTCCCAGATTTCTGACCCTTAGGCCAGTCCAGATACTGTTCTCAAGCTGGTAATACTATTACCAACATGACAGAAGCACCGGTATTTGTGTGAGTGGGCCAGATTTGTGCTCACACTTGGACAGGGAGCCAGAGCCTGTTCTCTACCCAGCTGTAAATCACAGCTCGGTTTGGAGAAATCCAAGTGCTCATGTAGGTTTGGCTGTCCTAAGGAAGCCGGCCAAATGACATGTGCACTTACAGTGCCCACCACTCCTTCTCTTGCAGCTGCTGCTGCCTATCAGGATGCCCCCACCCCCACTCAGCACAGTTGGCTCGCTGGCAACCTGCAGGAGGAAAAATAAAATGAAAATAAAATTGTTTTAGTATAATTTTATTTTATATGCTTGAATTTGCGGTGAGACGACGCTCCTTTGCTCTAAGGGAGGAGCCGCTGCTGCTGACTGGCCCGAAATTGTCTGCTTCGAGGGATTTTAGCCAGTACACAGAGGGAGAACAACTTGGCCTAGTTCCAAAAATATAAATAATGGGCTTAGTTTCTGAAACTTTGCCTCACAGAACCAAGAATATCTTGGGTCAAATCTTCCTGGCTACATTAAAATGAAATTCCTGAGATTTAGGGTGTTCTATATTCCCATTTACTAATTTGAGGGGGAAATGGAAGCCAGCGCATAAAGGAAAATCTGCCTGTCAACTTTGCGGACTCACAACTGAAACTCTTGCACATTTTATGTATTTGTCCTAAACGTTTGTATCTAAGAAAAATGTACTTATCATCGATTTTAACATGGCAAAAATAAGGTCTACTTTATAGGATGTTATATATATTTTTTTAGAATCAAAGATAATAGTGCAATTATAAGAGCAATTAAATTTTTAGATTAAGTTTACAAAGTGACGGTGTCCTGAGTTTAGCACAATTTTTGTCATGGATTTTAACCTATATGTACAAGTTACTTACCTTCGGTAACAAAATATCTGGTAGAGACATATTCTAGTTGCAGATTCTTTACCTTAGAATTTCCCCCAGGCGTCAGACTGGATCCGGAGATCTTTCTTCGAGCAATACCCTTGCACATCGGTAGGTGGCGTCGGTCGACTCCGTGGGCGTCGTTGTTGCAGTGATGACCTCGGGAGTAGTATATAGACGCCACCTTCGCGCAGTGATGTCAGTTTCTTTTAACGACTTTCCACACCAAAGCGCAGAGCTGCTAAGAACACTGAGATTGGTGCGCCAGAGCTAAGGAAATGAAAGGGGAATTCCTGTTCCTAGAAATCAGTTTGCAAGCGGGGAGGATGGGTGGGCGGTAAGGAATCTGCAACTAGTATATGTCTCTACCAGATATTTTATTACCGAAGGTAAGTAACTTGTACATCTGATAGAGACTTCTAGTTGCAGATTCCTTACTTTAGAATAGATACCCAAGCAATGCCATCCTAAGTGGTGGGCTGCGAACCAAGATCATACTAGGAAGTCCTGCAGGACCAAACAACCAAAGTAGCCGTCCTGACGGACCTGACTGTCCAGACAGTAGTGTTTAGCAAATGTGTGCAGGGACGCACACGTAGCTGCCTGGCAGATATCCAGGACAGGAACTCTGCGTGCTAACGCAGTGGAAGCAGCAGTTGCTCTGGTGGAATGAGCATGCAAGCCCTTAGGAGGTTGCTTCTTGGCCAAAACGTTGCACATTTTGATGCAAAGAAGCACCCATCGAGAGATGGTACGCTTTTGCACCGCCTTCCCTTTTTTCGCACCCACATACCCAACAAAGAGTTGATTGTCCACACGGAAATCTTTAGCACGATTGCGTTAGAACGCCAACGCTCTTTTTGGGTCAAGACGGTGGAGTCTCTCCTCCTCATGGGAAGGGTGTGGGGGTGCATAGAAAGTAGGCAGACTGATGGACTGGCCTACATGAAAAGGTGTAACCACCTTAGGAAGAAAGGAAGCCTTAGTGCACAACACAACTTTGTCAGGGTGCACAGACAAGTATGGAGGTTTTGAGGAAAGGGCCTGAAGCTCACTCACCCTGCGAACAGAGGTGATAGCAACAAGAAAGACAGTTTTGAAGGTGAGGAGCCGCAAGGGACAATAATGCATGGGCCCAAAGGGAGTACACATCAAATAAGTAAGGACAAGATTGAGGTCCCACTGAGGCATGATAAATGGAGTGGGAGGAAATAAATGGGTGAGGCCTTTAAGGAATCTACTCACAATAGGAGATATAAAAAGTGAGGGCTGATCAGGTAACCTAAGGAAGCCCGAAATGGCAGATAAATACCCTTGAAGGGTGCCCAAAGCAGAGCCCTGCGGGGTCAAAGAAAGAATGAACAGAAGAACCTCGGATAAAGGAGCAGAAAGGGGATCAACAGATTTGTTGGTACACCATGCCACAAATTTATTCCAACGACCGGCGTATACAGTTTTGGTTGAGGGATGCCTGGGTACCAAGATAACATTGCAGACTTCGGGTTGAAGATCAAAATTTGTCAACTGTCGCCGCTCAATCTCCACGCAGGAAGGCGGAGGAGGTTGGACAGGTTTGGGTGAAGAACCATCCCCTGTTGCTGCGACAGAAGATCTGCCCGAAGGGGCAGTCTGAGTGGAGGATCGATGGACATGATCAATAACTCTGGATACCATACTTTCCGTGCCCAGTCCGGAGCCACCAAGATGACTAGGTCCCGGTCGTTCCTGATCTTCTTGAGAACTCTGGGCAGAAGAGGTATAGGCGGAAAGGCATAAAGGAGGCTGGAGTTCCACTCAAGAGGAAAAGCGTCGCTGAGCGAGTGCCGGCTTGGAAACTCCAACGCTCAAAACAGCTGACATTGTGCGTTCTCTGCGGAAGCGAACAGATCTAACCAAGGTTCTCTCCACTGCTGAAAGAGACCTTGCGCCACCTCCAAATGGAGACCTCATCCGTGATGGGCTGTGCATCGACAGCTGAGTTTGTCCTCTCTGGCGTTGAGGGAACCCGCCAGATGTTGAACCATCAGGGTAATGCCCTGATGTTCCAGCCATGTCCAGAGGCGTACTGCCTCCTGACAAAGGGTTCAGGACCCTACTCCGCCCTGTTTGTTGCAGTACCACATGGGGGTAGCACTGTCCGTGAACACCTGCACCACTTTCCCTTTGAGAGAGGGAAGGAACGCTTTCAACGCAAGCCTGATCGCCTGGAGCTTCAGAAGATTGATATGGAGCCCAGGCTCCACAGGAGACCAGAGTCTTCTGATCTCTGCTTCTCCCATGTGGCTGCCCCAACCCAGAAGTGACGCATCTGTCACTATAGAGAGATCTGGTTGGGGAAGAGAGAGGGATCTGCCGTGGACCCAATGCAGACTTGAAAGCCACCACTGCAGGTCTTTTGCCGTCCCCTCCAAGATCTGGACCATGTCAGAGAGATTACCCTGATGCTCCGCCCACTGGAACTTCAGGTCCCACTGCAGAGCCCGCATATGCCATCTGGCATGTGTTACTAGCAGGCTGCAGGAGGCCATGAGGCCCAGCAGCCTCAGAGTCAGTCTTATCGAAACCCAAGCCGAGGCCGAAAGATCAGAATCATAGCCTGAATGTCTTGGACTCGCCTCTCCGGAGGATAAGCCCAAAACTGCACTGTGTCCAGAACAGCTCCGATGAAAGGGAGCATCTGAGAGAGAGTCAGGTGTGACTTCAGCACGTTGATAGTGAACCCCAGAGTGTGCAGGAGGTTCGCCGTGTTCTGACGGTGGGAGATGACTTTCTGGGGCGAGCCCGCCTTCAACAGCCAGTCGTCGAGGTAGGGGAAGACTGAGACCCCTAACCTGCGCAGATGAGCTGCACTGCCATCACTTCTGTGAACACCTGAGGGGCGTTGGTAAGGCCGAAGTGGAGCACGGTAAACTGAAAGTGCTCGTGACCTACCACAAATCGTAGGTAACGTCTGTGGGCAGGCAGGATGGGGATGTGGAAATAGGTGTCCTGCAAGTCCAACGCTACCATCCAGTCTCCTGGGTCCAAGGCAGACAGAACCTGAGCCATGGTAAGCGTTTTGAAGTTCTCCTTCTCGAGTAAGTAGTTTAGGTCCGGAAGGTCTAGGATAGGATGTAAGCCCTAGTCCTTTTTTGGTATCAGATAGTAGCGGGAATAACAACCACAACCTACTTCTGGCACTGGGACCTTTTCTATAGCTCCCTTGGCCAAGAGAGCTGCGACATCCTGGCAGAGAAGTGCCAAATGATCCTCTAGAAGGTGACTGAAGGATGGAGGCATGGTTGGTGGAGCAGATTCGAAAGAGAGGGAGTAGCACTTTCAAACTTTCTGCAAAACCTACCTGTCCGTGGTGATGTATTCCCAGTGGGGAAGGTGATGGTGAATCCTGCCATCAACTGGACGGGAGTGAGGGGACGGACTAGGAGGGTTTGGAGGCTGCAGCGGGGGAAGAGGTGGACTGGGCAGACCTCTGGTTCCCTGTCCCATGGCCACGTAGGATTCCACGTCCCCGGCCATGCAGAGGCTGAACAGCATGGGTGGCACGGTGGCTGGGTGGAGAACGCGATAGGGAGCCCCTTCTATGGCCATGAAAGGGGCAAAAAGCGGACTGTGGGGGGCGAGGGGCAGAGGAAAGACCAAGGGAATGAGCCGTAGTCCGGGAATCCTTGAATCTCTCCAAGGCCGAGTCGCTTTATCTCCAAAGAGATGTGAGCCATCAAAGGGCATGTCCATGAGTGACTGTTGGACATCCCCAGAAAAACAAGAAGTACGCAGCCAGGCATGGCGTTTTAAGGCCACCGTCTTAGCAACCGATCTGCCCAGAGATTCGGTCGTGTTCAGCCCACAACAGATTGTGAACCTGGCCGCATCTCTCCCATTGTTCACAGCTTGGGAGATGATAGCACGGGCCTCCTCCGGTATCTGTGGCAGGACTTGCACCACTGTATCCCACAAACAGTGGGAATAGCGGCCCAAGAGGCCACAGACCGCAGCGCGAGACCGGAGGAAGAAAATAACTTCTTGCCAAACTGTTCCAGTCTTTTGGATTCCCTGTCCGGGGGTGCGGAAGGGAATGCACCTGAAGAAGAGGAAGCCTGGATAACAAGACTCTCAGGCATGGGGTGTTGGGACAGGAATTTAGGGTTGTTCGGAGTAGGCCAATGGCGGTGTGCGATAGTCCTATTCACTGGAGCCCCTATGTTGGGTTTGGACCAGGTACCCAAAAGGACATCGGTGAGGGCTTCGTTAAATGGCAAAGGGGGCTCTGAAGTAGAAGCCCCAGGCTGAAGCACCTCCGTCAGGAGATTAGACCTGACCTCAACAGTGGGAAGCTCCAGACCAAGGACCTCAGCTACCCTAGTGCCATACCATAAGTCGCTCCCTCCGCTGTAGCCACAGTAGGAGGAGACAGCATGCCAGCATCAGGAGAAGTATCCAGACCACTGGCAGCGCCCAATTCCTGAGCCCAGTCCAAAGATTGGGCATCCTGGTATTGATAAGGGTCCAGTGACCCCTCCAATCCCTCCCCGTATTCGTACCCTTAAGAAAAAGGGTCTGAATCCGACCGGGGCGGATAGGCCCCATCAACGTTGAAGGCGGCGTCAGCCAACTCCGCTCCGACTCTGATTCATCGGGAATTAGAATCGGGTTGACGTAGTTAGTGGGCACTACCGACGTCGGGAGCGTCAACAATCGATCTGGTGCCTAGGAAGGTCTCAAGGGTGTGACCGGCGCCAGTGCGGATCTGCGTACAGATGCAGAGGTGACCTCGGTGGCCAGACCCGAAGCCGTCGGCGCGGAACCCGAAGGCCCCTCATCTGAACACAATGGGCCCAAAGGCACCATATCGGAGTCAGACCTCCCAAAGATGAGGCGCATGGCCTCATAAAACTCTTTAAGCTGGGCGGGGGTCGCTCCGGCTCTGTGAAACTTGGGGAAGCGTGGAGCCAACCCAGACGCGACTCCGAGGACAGAGGCCTTGTGCATGGGTGCTCCTCCCGGGTTGCGTCAGTCAAGCAACAGGGAGAAGTCGGAGAGTGATGGGATCTCTTCAATTTCTCCTTCTTACCTTGACCCTAGGATTTGGAAGAAGAAGAGTGGTGATGGCTCCGCGTGCGGTCTCAAGACCTTCCTCTCGATCAAGACACGGAGTCGAGTGCCGGGCCGCCATGAGCTTTAGGGACCACTCCCTCAAAGCCTTTGGGTGCATGGCCCGGCACTCGGAGCACGACTTCTGGTCGTGGTCATGCTCAAGACACCACAGACAAACCCAAGAGGATCCATCATCGACACGTACGATGACAGTCCTCGCACGGCTTGAAACCGATCTTCGGGGACATCCTGATGCACCAAATTTCTCCTAAAAACTCGACAAAACGGTCGAAGTCGGTCAAAAAGAGACCAGGGTAGCTCTTCTCCGGATCAGCGCATGGCACGCAAAGAAAATAACTGACGTCACTGCACAAAGACGGCGTCTATACACTACTCCTGACGTCATCACGGCAACTACGACGCCAACGATGCCCGCGGAGTCGACCGACGCCACCTACCGATGCGCAAGGATATTGCACACAGAAAAATCTCCAGATCCAGTCTGACACCTGGGGAAATTCTAAGGTAAGGATTCTGCAACTAGAAGTCTCCATCAGATATTTCCAGTACTTTTCAATCAGTATTTTTATTCAACATTAATGCTGATTGTGATATACTCTTTTTATTGTATTCTTTGGATTAGTACAATACATTTCTTGTTTTACTTACAGTTACAAAATGACAAATATGTTCAGAATTACATTTGGCAAAACAATATCCTTCCAAAAGGGCCTAATAAGGTTTATCACAATAAAGATCTCCTACCCACAAGGTTTGACGGAGCGGTGACAAATATAAAAACTCTTTGCTACTATGGCAATGTGTGTGATTTCTTGTAATAACATATGTGTGTACATCCTATAACACAGTGTGATATCAAGCCACTGTTAAAGGCCTAAATGCTTTTCACAATAAATATGACAGGCCTACTGCTTTGTCACAACTTTCAATAATAAAATTATCATGCCTAAAGTCTTGATTATTGATTTGCCACAATAATCACCTTACCTAACTTTCTCACAAAGCAGGAAGAGCAATACGAGCACTCTTTTTTGACAGTGAAAGCATCCAACCTCTGCAAAACAAAATGCTGTAACCAGGGGCATCAAGATATGGGGGTGTTTGGGGGAGTCAAAGCTGCTCTCAGGAATAATTCTGAAAGTATTTTTCTGTGCTGTTTGAGCAGTCAAACCAAACCTAAAAAGGAATTTACCTCTTAGATTTCTTCATTTGGTTTGATTAATCCTGCTCTCTGTTCCAAGTTCTTTTGCCAGCATCTAGAACTGCTACTGTTACCTTATATGGAGTATCAGCGAATGACAAAAGGTGGATGGGCACTTTCTGACTTTAAATTCTATTTTTGGGCTGCTATGAGGAAACAAATAAGCAGTTTATTGTTTCATAGTCTGAAAAATGTTAATTTTCCATGTATCAGATTAGATTATTTTCTTAGATTTTATTAGATCCTAACAACTATAAATTTAAGGTCATGACAGCAGCAAGCACCATATATATTGCTTAGCGTATAAATGTTTGTTATACAAAAAATACAGTACACTCCTTATGGGGGGGGGGGGGCATCCAGTGGCGTAACGAAACTTGAGACTGCCCCCCTGCAAAGTACCTGGAGTGGGCTCCCTCTCCCCTGGACCTAGTCTGTGGCCTGCTGCCAGTACACAGCATGCTGTGGTGAGAGAGCCCCCTGGTTCTTGGGGGGGCTCACAGTGGGGGCTACAGGGGCGTTTGTTACGCCAGTTGGGGCATCCTCTTTACCAAATATCTTTAGGGACCCAGTGGTTGAAGCTTGGGCTCAGAGGGCTCTTGTCCGAGTAGACCAGCATTTTTGTGAGGAATTATGGGGGTCATTATGAACACGGCAGTAACTACCGCCATGTTCATGCTGGCGGTCAAAACACTGACCGCCAGCGACCCCGGAACCCCACCGGCCAAATAAAGAACCTTTCTGTGGGCCGGCGGGTGGAAACATTGGCCGGGACATTGACGGTGGCTCCACATGGAGCAGCCGTCAATTACTCTGTGCGGCAGGTGCAGCTGCACCCGTCGCACAGATCACCTGCACGACGGGGCACTGCATGGGCAGTGCAGGGGCCCCCAGGGGTGCCCCAGGGCACCCCTTCTGCCAGCCTTTCCCTGGCGGTTGAACCCGCCAGAAAAAGGCTGGTGGATATGGAAACATTATCCAAATGGTAGCACAGCTACCCTGTCGGATAGAGTTTCCACTCACCGCCTGGCGGCGGAAGACTGGCGGTGAGTGAGGGCTGCCGATGTAGGCCCTCACCTGGTCCATTATACGTCGGTTTGTCCCGCCATGCCGGCTGGCGGTTTGAGCCGCCAATGCCGCATGGCGGGACAACCCGCCATGTTCATAATGAGGGACTATGTTTTCCTTTACTCAACTCCAACGGGAATTTGCCATCCCACATAGTAGATGTAAACATGTACATATATTGTGGATTTATTACCAGAGCTGACATTACAAATATTAATTTGGACAGAATTAGCATTTTAGAAGTATTGGAAAAAATGAGGAAAGGATTACTGTTTGGTCACATCACATATTTATGACATCCATTGGCTTACGTATTGTTGCTGGAAAATGGTCTAGTAAATCAGGAGTCTAAATCTCACTGGAAAGGAATTATGAAGGGCTATAGGTTAGCTCATGATCCAATTTTAACCATCAGCTGGAAACTACATCAACTCAGTGTTATCAATAGGATCTACTATATACTACACTCGAAGTCAAAATGAAAGATCAGGATTTATTTTAAGTGGCCAAGGTGGGGGCAGGGCATGCTGCTGTTGTCTATATGTTTGTAAACTGCACTGTATTACACGATTTCGAGAAGGTAATTTGGTGTATTGTTCAGTGTGACTTCTCTTGGGATTGAGACCCACCAATTGAATGTTGTAGAATGGAGGATGACATTCCTAGTAAATACCCCCAAAAGGTCCTGTTGATTCTCTTAGTCTATGGTTTAGGACATACTTTATTATTCACTTCCAGCTTGAAGTTCTAATTCAAACTACTGTGTCAGGTTTTCATGTTACACAAATGACTCTATTCCATATGCGTCAACGATCCAACTTCACTCTAATGAATAAGTACACCTAATAGGAAGGATTTGAAGGATATGATGAATAACCTATAGCCCTGAAAAAAGCGGTCCTACAACTGCAAAATACATGTTTACTTAATGGAAAAGCAGTCCTTCTGGAGGTCCAAACAAAGGACCTAAAGTACAATCAAATCTACGAAATGTGAAAGGATTTAATAATGTTTTAAACATAGAAAAATGAGATGGTTTATTAATTTGTAATATGAGTGATGCTTTATGAATTTGCATATCTGTTTTATATTGAATTAATGAATAAAGGAAATTGGTAAACCACATTAGGGAGGAATCATTTGTATGTAGTAACAATCGCTCTCCACGAAATATGATGTATTTCAGTAATTTGTATGCCAGAAGGGTTACTGGCTAAGTGGGTCACCTTGATGTGCAGTTAATCCTAGAAGGTATATATTTTCCTTACGTGCAGAGGACTACTATGGCAATGTGTTCTTTTTGAGGCCAACACATATTTTTGCTTTAAGCCAATTTTTTAAATAAAATTTACACAAGAAAGCTGGTGGGCCTTCATCAGAGTTACGCAAAACCAATGACAAAATAAAACAAGATTAACAAAACACCGGTGGCCCACGGCAGAACTATCAGCTTTGCTAATACTCCCAGTTTATGTAGCGTAAAAGAGGAAAACATTGCTTAATGAACATGTAAAATGCTTTTTATTGCTATTGAGCTGAATTCTTCTTGTTGTTGGTGCAACTGAGGGTGCTGTTCTTGTTAGCCTGAGGATATGAAGTTGCAATAAAGGAGGAGATGACTCTAAATTTTCTGTTTGATTTAAAACCTTAAAGTGAAATAGCTTAAATATAAAAATTGCTTAGATACTTATAGGCTGGCAGCTGCTTCGTAATAATAACCTGAAACTCGTTTATGCCTGAGTTAAGCAAATAATGACATGCACTCTTTGATATTTATGTTTGATACGGATATCAGAGTTATGCTTTAGCTAATGTTAGCAATAGTGGCTATTTGCTTTTGAGATAATTCTGTGACGTGTGTGCTCAAGCCCTGATAGGGCATAGACCCCTCTTTTACTTTTCACTCTGTGACTCCCCTAAGATGGTCAGAGACTTATGCTCAATAGATCTGAATCATTTATTTATTCATGGAATATTTCTCAGAAAGTATGATTGAAGCACCAACAGACTGATAGGCAAACTGAAATACAGATACACAAATCTGGAAGGATTGTATCCATTGGGTTCCTCTGTCCGGCAATAATTCTTACTAATGTTTATGCTATTGTTGGGCTGATGTGTCTATGTATGCATGGGCTTAGTGGGCATGCTGTACATGGGAGTGGATGCTGGGAGAAAGTGATGGTGCATACAATGTTTATTTTTTTATTTTTTGTAATTATTATTTATGTATTAGAGAAAGGTAACATACAACAATACAATAAGAAGACAGCCCACAAAGCTAAATACAGAAGGAAAATTAAATCCAAGCCCTGCACAGTCCCTGGGACTCCACCTGTTGAGAAAGATTACAAACAGCTCTCTGTCCAATGTGCCATATCAAGATCCCTGCATACCGCTAGGGCCCCAGCCTCCACAAAGTAGACATGTCTGCCACAATCCAATCTCGAGGCGGTGCACATCGTGTCCATCGGGCTATAAACTATATACAGAACCAGTAAAATAGAAAGGACAAAGAAAAGAGGCAGGCAGAGGAAGAACACAGGGGCACTAGCAACGAACTGATTTACACTCTTCCCACTTTGTGACAGAAGAGGGAAGGCACACAGATTTACTAACCTCAAGACCTTAAATGAAATAAAGATCTTACCTCCTACCTGAATGGCTTCCAATTCTTGTGAGACGACCCCGCCCTCCAACTACTAGAGTTGTGAATTCACACATTTCTTAGCTTATCTTGAACCCCTAGTTCTTTCAGATAATAGGTTTTAATGCACACCAGAAAATAACAGCAATTCTGCCTGTGCAGTGGTGGGGAACACTACTTAATTTGCCTTACTCCTTAACTCTCCCCGTACACAAGGTAAATATTCTGTAATATAATCAGACTGAAAATGAAAAGCAAGCATTCAGTAAAAGTTGTTCACGCACTTTATCTCTATATGAGACAACAAACTGAGTTATACTTGTTTTGTGGACGCTCAACTACTCTTCCCAAGCACCTCTGTGCGTTGATGCACAATATTTTTGTGCCCCGAGGTATTGCAAGTTCTGAAAGATCAACACATGTGCAAGTGTCTAGTGGCATCAGAATACACAAGTTAAATGTTTTGCTCACTTCCACATTTGGCAAAGGATCTAGAAACAATCAAAGAAGGACTAACCTGCTGTTGTACCTTGCGGCTGCGGCTGCGGCTGTGTTACTCTTCCTATCTGTGGCGCTTTCACTGGTGCTTTAGAGGGATCAATCTGCTCAGTTTTCTGTAATATTAAGTCACAAATAAGGACAAAATTTGGAGCAAGACTTTACATGTGTTTGAATATTTAGATTTGACAGACAGAGATAATTTTCACTTTCTAGCTATACTGTTGAGAAACAACATTTAAAAAGTTGCTCCCACTCATTCTGAAGTCAGCGTGGCAGCACTTGCACTGCAACATAGCACCACATTGGAGGGCAAAATACAAATGGAGAAGAAAACGTTACTCACCCCTTTAAATTCAGTACACCTTATCCACAGTACCCTTCACACTAGCAACATATGGAAAAAGGAAGTGTCAAAAGAACACCCGATATTCTGATAGTACAGTTTTAACAAATGTAAGGAAGGCAACCAGCACATGTGCAGTCCTTCTGCAAGGTCCTGCCTCCTACTTGTAGTTTCCTGCAGGCTTCTTCCTCACTTTCACTAATGTGTGCTAGAAACAGTACTTGAGTACAGGTGAACGGTAACATCAATAGTTTAACGTACTGAAATAAAGTCATCTTATCCTTTCTTTTCTTATTCTCATGTATGGCTTCATCACAGGCATGTAACTAGATTAATGTGCAGGCTAGGGGTTCAAAAACAACAGTGGTGATAAGTCATAAGTATGAAGGGCAGCCCAGAAGGTTTCCTAAGCAATATTTAGTCAACCTCAAGATTGAGGTTTATATGTGTTTTTCTTGAAAGTTTGTTTACTTGTTCTTGTGTACGTTTATGATTACCTCTTTTGTTATTAGATGTTGAGTTGCAATGCCTGAATTAGGTCTGGTTATATAAGTCTACCTCATGCAAGAGCGGGATGTGATGGGGTTAACAGTACAGTGTTTTGTGTCGAATCAGAGACTGAGCAAATTAAATGTGTTCTCAAGGAGCCAGGAAACATTCCAAAAATGATGTTGTTGTTTCTGTTTTTGTTGTTTTTGATGCTTGTTGACATATGGTTCAACTGTTCATACTTTGCTGCAAATCGTGGGGCACCAGATGATCCTGATAAAATGTCAGTTTTAAAGGACATACATAAGTTAAAGGACGGCCCTTGCATAAATCACTATGCAATCATTTATAATGTACCAGAATATGATGGTAAGATGTTATCACTCTGTAAGACTGTTACTGATGAATAAACCAAAAAAGTATGCTTAAAAAACATTAACAATGAGGCATTCAAAAAGTAAAACATTTTTTGCATTCAGGTACTGCACTCAGTGTTGTGAAAAGTGTTGTGGACAATTGTTATGGTGGCCACTTGTCATCATGCATTTTCTGAGCTTCTGTGTTTTTATGTATTTAACTGTTTAACTTCAACACAGGTCGTTTTAGAGTTTTCATTCTTTACCTGGGTTCTGAAAGTTCTAAAGTTTCTTTAGAAATGTAATATAAGTCCCTTGTTTGTATTCTATTTGAGTCTGTCATGGCCTGTTGGTGCTGAAAAATGAAATGGCACAGTTGAGAAATTGTCCAGGTGGTAAAGTTGACGCTGCAGAAGCGACTCGGTGACCATCATGAAAGATAGCTAAAAACAACATATTCTTTTTTTTGTGAAACAGTTTTTATTGACATTTATCATTTAAGAAACAGTGAAAGTTTCAATTCAGACCACAAAGATACTCCAGCAAAATGCCAAATGCGTTAGCCCCTGCCTCGCTATAAGGGTAAGCATATCCATATTCAACAGAGGCTAAGTTACCAATCAAACATAGCACTAAAAATCCCCCCGGAGTCTGCACCATCTCGCTAACTTATGAACGTGCACTTCATAGAAAAAGGAGAAGAAGAAGAAAATTAAACAATAGAAAAAGGAAAAAAGAAACAAAAAACAAAAAAACATAATACTAACAACAAAACTCTATGTCCCATTTCCTACAGTGAATTCTATACAATCGGAGGCTGGAGCTCGAGAAGACAAGGGGCGCAGCTGCCCCCATGCTGCAACCTCCCCTCTCCTTCACCGATGTCCCCCACCTGGACTGAGCCTAATAGATGAAAAAGGTGTAAAGCCCTAAGACGCGGGCTACAGGCAGTAAGTGGTATACCCTTAGAAAGGAACCTCACTAGGGGGTACCAAATATAGTAAAAGCTCCTTCTAGAATTATCCAGTTTATGAGCTAAACGCTCCATAGCAAGCCTGCGCAAGAGTCTGGCGTACCACAGCACCACTGGTGGTGGTTCTTGTTTCTTCCAGTATGACGTTAGAACCGTCTATGCTGCCCCCTGCCCTCAATGCCAGCCAAAGGATAGATCGATCATCCTGTGTCTGATGTTGGAATTCGGGAGCGCGCAGACCCAATAGGACATGTGCTGGTGATGCCAGAATAGGATAGCCCAAAATCTCTTTTAGATGTGACAGAATTTCATTCCAGTATGGCCGAATAATAGGACAGTCCCACCAGATATACCTAAAATCTCCCAACATCCCACATCCCCGCCAGCACCTATCAGAGACCTGAGGAAAGAGTTTTTTAAGCTTCTCTGGGTAGAGATACCAGTTGTAGAGAAGTTTATAATGAGCTTCTCTAGTGCCCATGGAGTGGTTGTATTTGTCTATATCATGGAACAGGCAGGACCAGAGACCATCCTCCACTGGAGATTCCAACGTCTGCTCCCAAAATGCCAAGTGACAAGGAGTATAAGTACGTTGTGCTGATAGCAATAATCTGTATAGTGTTCAAACCGCCAGGAAAGGCTGGCGGTCGGGGACTCGTAATCCCCTGAGCAGCGCTGCCCTGGCGGATTACTACCGCCGGGGCCATTGTTGTGGTGGAAATCTGCCAGCCCCGGCGGTGCGACCGCGGTGCTTCCGCTGCGGTCGTAATCCCCCAGGAAGCACCGCCAGCCTGTTGGCGGTGCTTCCGTCATTTTAGCCCTGGCGGTCTCGTACCGACAGGGTCAAAATGACCCCCATAGTGTCTGGTGTAAAGACTTCCTTCACTGCCCCTGGAGGAATGATTAGAGAGCTGTCTCAAAAGCGTTCAGGCCACCAGCAGTTCGCCAGTCTGTCCAGAGCCGCCACACTCTCCCCCGGGAAGAGGAACCCAACATAGCCCTTCTCAAAAAGCCTCCGTCTCCACCCCCCAGGGTTTTCCCCAGCAGGTGCCAGACAAGCTCACAAACTACTCCTCGAGGGCCTTCCTTTCCCTCCGCGGCAATCTCCAACGGTCCCCAACGGGAGACACGACGGACTCGTCACCGACATCGCAACTCCCCCTGCCCAGCAAGGCCATTGTCCATACTTGTCTCGCCTCCCCACACTCCACAAAGTGATACGGCTTATTGTTAAGTTCAAAAGCAATGGAAATGGAAATGTCCATCTGTACCAAATATTTTGCGCTTTCAACTCATCCGTAATCAGGCGTAATCGCACATTGAGCACCTTGAAAAGACACCATGGGCCTGATTCTAACTTTGGAGGACGGTGTTAAACCGTCCCAAAAGTGGCGGATATACCACCTACCGTATTACGAGTTCCATAGGATATAATGGACTCGTAATACGGTAGGTGGTATATCCGCCACTTTTGGGATGGTTTAACACCGTCCTCCAAAGTTAGAATCAGGCCCCATGTCTTGTCGCCTCGCCTTCTGAAGTATGAGCTCTTTAACCTTAAATTAGCTCAATTTCACCACAATATCACGGGGTCTCTTATTCTCAGTGGTGGTATGGCTCCCCAACCTATGCACCCTTTCAATCTGTACTTCTGGATGATCATCACCCAAGAGATGCTAGAAGAGACCACAAACACCTCCAAATCTGGACCCTCACCGCCCTCCTCCAGACCCGCACTCTAATGTTGTCTCTTCGAGGACGATTTTCCAAGTCCTCACATTTCAGTATTGATAGTTGGAGTTGCGATTAGAGCTGCGAGACCTTCTTCTCCAAAGGATGTGCTTTTTGTTTGATCTCTTGGACCTGAGTTTCAAGGTCTAACGTGGGGGTCCCCACTGAATCCAAGTCCGCTTGAGGAGAGGTCACGCGCCTCCAGTGCCAACTTCAAATCCGCCGTGAGTTCCTCTTGCAGTTCTGCCTTAAAGGTGCGGAGGAAGGCCAAAAGATCTTCCTTGGTAAGTGCCATGCTGTCGGGCCCCTGCATCTCAGGCACCTCAGATCCGGCAGACATAAAATAATCAGAGACCCTATTAGATTGTAGCTTCCTCCGAGACATAGGCACCCCTCAGACCTCACCCGTGGTGCTCTTCTTTTCCGCAATAAGTGCCGCTCCTGCTGCTAGCCCCCAGCTGCTGCTCACTGGGACATGACTCCCACCGTAAAAATGCTGGTTGACAAACAAAAAGAAACCAGATCCCTATGTAGGGACAGGAGAAGCGATCCTCCTACAACTGCTCTCTGTTTAGCCGCCTCAGGAAAGTTCCACGAGGTCTGGCACCGGGTGGTCAGGCATCCAGGTCAGGCAGGCCCTTAAAAAGAAAAAGGACGGGGCTCTAGGGCCTACCCTCTCCCCCCAGGACCTCCATGTGGGGGGGTGCCCAGCAAGCCAAAAAGCCTTAGTCTGCGGTCCCCGGCCTACGCTCCTCGCCGGGGCCGCCCGATGCACTCAGCATTACAGATACAGCTGTGCCTCTCCACTTGCGCGACTGCCTGAAAATGGCAAGGGGCCCTCCTGCCCCTCCGTTGAGTTGCCGCAGCCACCTCCTTGGTCCCAACCCCTCACCTCACTTGGGGGCTCCCCCTTATGTACGGTTTCTGGGGCTTCCGCCCATGTCCAGGTCAGGGCAAATGTGCTGCCCGCACATGTGCGGGCATCAGCCGCCTCCGAGCCGCTCCAGTGCGCTCCACCAGCTCCCACTGACTCACGGCATCGTCCGGGGAGCCACAGCAGCTAACGGCTCCCCCCAGACACCTGGAAGGGTGGTGTGCAGGTGCGGGTGGTCGTGAAGCCTCCGGGCTTCACGACCTATCAGCCATGTTAGCTCAAACCAACATATTCTTTTGAAAGGTATGCTTATTTGTTTTCACAGACAAAGGAAGAAAAACAATAACGTTACAAAATGCAAAAGGTCAAAGTTGGCATCAGCTTAGAAAGCAGCAACGTTTAGGTCACAAATCAACCAATACACTGTGATTTAATTTAGGAAATAAAAAAACAACCATTGGTGTGGTGTGAGTGCATGTGACCCTCCCTGGGCTTAGGGCTTAGACCCAGTGCTAATAGATAAGGATTAGGCATCTAGAGATCCAAAACACCACAAATTGACCATTGCTATCCATCTATTGGCTAAAAGCAAACTAAGAAGTGCAGCTTTTTTCCTCATCAAATTCTTCTTTTCAAAGGTGAGATAGCTAACAAGCATGCCCTTGGTGATGTTATTGTGAAGTATCCGTCCATTATTTTATTGCCAGTGCGCAGCAAATATGGTACTTTGCCAGGTGAGATGTAGAAAGGACCTTCGTTAAATGCCACATTTTAGACATATCTCAAGCCTACCTTTGACAACTGTGGTGGTGTCACAATGTGAGATGTGTCAGTCGAAGTAGTGCATTGCTAGATGGCTTCCACATGCATAAGTGGACCTTGTCCTATTCTTTGGCAGATAGTTCACCATCAAAATCAGTTTCACATTAGTCCTTAGCCAATAGAGTGTTATTTGTTAGATCACTTTTACTGACCATGTACAGTACAATAATCAGACTCTCAGCCACACTGCAAATAATATAATAAACTGATAAGAGGCTTACAGGAATGTTGGTCTCGAGTCTCTTGCTTCCTTAAAAAATATACTGTATTGCAAAAACACATAAGGGCAAGATGTACTATCTTTCGGGTCAAAAAAAGTGGTAAACGTTTGGGAATCGACTTTTTGCAACCAGAAAATTAGTTTTCAAACCAACTTTTAAACTGATAGATGATTCACAAAATAAGGAACCAGAGTGTTTTGCAATTGATTTGCCTAATTAAAATTCATTAGGTGGGTTACAAAGGATTGACTCTATGCTTCGCTGCGTGTGCCACACTTAAAGTACGACACAAAGACCTTAATGATTTTTGTGGATGGCTGCAGCCAGGGTGTCTCACTCCGACTATCCCTAAATTGTCCCGCCTGCTCGCACACTCCCATTTACTAATTCCGGCACATCATATATGAACCCGCCCAAGTACCCAGGGCGAGGGAGTGGATCGGGCGGGCTGTGGGGTCAGATACCCCTCTGCTGTCAGGTGCAGATGGTCGCCGCTGTGCTCCAGTTGCGTCACTGGGCGCGACACTACATCCACAATCACAGAAATTGTAGTCTGCAAGAGTCAGTAGACCATCATGCCTGTGACTGCTTTATTTTTATTTAGTTGAAGAGTTGGTTTGTTAAAGCAACCCAATTTGCTTAGTGGGAAGAGGGCTGCTTTTCAAAAAAGACTTTTAAAAAAATGAATTCAATGAGGGCTGGAAGTGGTCCCTGGAGCCCTAACTTGACCTGAAACGTTTACCTCAGTTCACTAAAGCGAAGTGGTCTAAAGGGGCTCACTCACTCTTACAAATCAGTTACCAATCCCAGATCGGGAGTCTGTCACTTGTCAGTGGTTTGCAACCTCTATTACAGTCACAAACCATTGATACATAAGGATAGGAATCTCGATTTCGAAAGGACACCCACAACAGGTCCCTTCCAAATGGAAGCATCTCTTGTTTTTTACTTAGAACTTGCACCCACATACTGTATGGCATTCTTCACCCTAAAATTCACATCTGGATGTCTTGTACCCCCTGACAGGCTCAACTTTTATCCTTTCACAGATGGGAAGGCAACTTGATTTATATTCTGTGGAGTCCATTTTGTGAAATATTAAAATATTCTTCAGGTCTCCTAATACTGGTTTTATTTACTCGGAGACCTAGACTGGGTTAAACAAATACAGCAATGTGAGCAGAGAAAGATATATCTACGACATTTAAATGGGTCGACATGTTTCAGCTGGATCCACAAGTGCCCTAAGGGTCAACCGGCTTTTTTCAGGACCATGAAGGATCCCTATATATTAGGCTCTCTTGGAGTCCTACACCCTTACATACCTGTACATTTGTACCGAATGTATCATTCACACACATACAAACCAACACTTTGGTTTACTGCACTCAGGTAATTCCTGGCATCTTGTACATTTAAAAGAGTTGTCTTTTGCTCCATGAGAGTGTGTGGGTAGGGGGCACAGTTGTCACACTTACTCTATAGGGACTTCTTCACCTATGTCATTCATGCACCTCCTGCATTGGCATCCGAGGACTGACAAGGCCTCAGCGACGGACGGGATTACAACAAATAGTACAGGACACCAATGAGGTAACAGGTACAATCCCCTGACCTCGTATGTTGCAGGAGACCCATTTACTGAGTACAGAGTGCAAATGCCCAAATAAAGGCAAACACGTCTTGCTGGATGGTTCCATGTTTAGACTGGGCTATAGAGGGGTGACCATCTTAGGTAAAAAGAATCTACTCTTTGCTATTACCAACAAATGGTCTGACTCCAATGGGCGTAATGTGGGCTTTCACAGTATATAGAGCAGGAATATAGTGATGAATATTAATATTAACACAATCCTTAGATTATGAAATAGGATAGGCTACGATATATGGTGTTAGAATCAAAAACATTGATCCATGTTGTGATAGAGGATTTCAAAGATTTGATCTGCATAGAGTTGGATAAAACTGGAACTACTAAAGGGGACATACAGGGATCTATGCACCTGGAGCAGTTCCCACATGCACTGGGTCTGACTGACATTTGGCATCTTAAACACCCAACCGATTAGCCCTTATATTCATATCAGAAGCATGTAGTTTGCTGTCCCAGTTGCATACAACTTTTTTACAACTGGAGAGGTTGCACACATTCAGAAGGTAGACTTTTAAGCAAGGGGCATTTTGACCACTCCCTACTATGGTCACATTAGGGGACAAACTGAAACCTAAAAGGACTAGTTGGAGGCTGGATGCATGGGAGTTGAGGGATCCGAAAACCACTGCGGAGTGGCAAGTGGGCTCTACACTATATTATGAGAAGGAGGGTTTGGTGAATTCTCTGGTGATACTGTGGGAAGGCTACAAGACTGACAGTTTTGAGGGAAGGTATATCAGAATGGTACTCTCAAAGCTACTGGAAAGTATTACCTTGCAACACAGAATAAAATACATGAAATGGGGGATAACGCTGGATGCCTATTAGCCTGGCTGTGGTGCAGAGAAGATGAGGCGAGGTGGGTAAGAGAAATTGTGCTGGAAAATGGAAAAAAAGTGACATCAGATGCAAGTATAGCACAGGTATTCATTCATGCGATTTTACAGGAACCTGTATCAGGCAGTCAGATATATAAGCCTTGAGGAGACTAGCTAGTGCAGACTCTCTTACTCTAGAAGAGCAGAAGAATGGTTTGCCAGATAAGGATCTTTCACTCATCTAAATTTCAGAAGCCCTTAAGGAATGCAGGTGGGGAAAACGCCAGGAGCTAATGGTCTCCTGGTTAAGCTTTACAAAAGATTCTTTGACTGATTGGGGCCACCCCTTCTCAACATGTTAAATGCAGCCAAGGAAGGTGGAATCATACCACCAAATATACAACATACAGTGATAGCTGTCATAAATAAACAGGTTAAACCCAGAAGTGAGTATGCCTCGTTTAGGCTCATCTCGCTTCTGACTACTGAAACCAAAACACTGGCCACAGTATTGACTTCAAGGCTTGTAATGGTCATTTATATGCTTGTACGCACAAAATAAACAGTCCTTATGGCAGGAGGATTGACTAAAACCTGAGAAGATTACACAACTGTTGAGATGGTATCAAACATGTAAATGACCTCCTCACCATTTTATTACTTGACACCAGAAAAGCTATTGATTCTATTTGTTGGTCCTAACTCCTGCTGACTTGTAAACAAAAACTGGGTTTGGCCTGAATGTTGCAGCTGGGTCTTACTGTATGAGTCTCATAGCAGAGGTGAGGGTTAATTGGGTCTACTCTAAATCATTCCCACAGGAGGGGGTCACACGCAGGGGTGTCTGCTCTCACCTTTGTAATTTGCCCTTTTGATGAAGCCACTGGCCTACTGGATTAGATTTAGAATAGATGTGAAGATATTTTTGAGTATACAACTGAGACAGAAAAGATCTTGCTGTATGAAAACAATGTCCTTTTGTGCCTTGCAGATCCCGAGGGCTTGTTCCTGGTAGTACTGTTGATGCTTAGTGAGTTCAGGGAAAATGGAGGGTTTAAAGTACACTGGACTAACTCTATACTTTATCAAATTAATGATTGGGAGTGGGATGGATCTGAATTAGGAAATGTCCATGCAGCAGATGGTGAGTTTAAAAACGTAGGCAAATAGGTAATGCCAAATATCACATGTTTTTTTTTGGGAAAGGAATCTGGATATAGTTCTGCAGGAATGCAGCGATGGTAACTACTGCTGCTTACTTTATTAAGGAAAGTGGCAATTTCTAAGATGATCACAGAAGGCTTAATATGTCATGAAGAAAACCCCCTTTGAGATTCCAGACTTCTTTTTCCGATTTGATAAAATACTGCACAAATTGTAGTCGGAGGGAGGTAAGCAGAGTGTTGCACTTCAAAATCTATGTAGCTCTGGCTACAATGGAGGAATAGCATTACCAAACAAAAGGGCTTATAACTGGGCCTTCGTGCTTCAGGTCACCGCCAACCAGTGGTTTGTCCATCTGGAATATTCAGTAACTAGAATTGAGAGAATCTCAATAGAACAACAAACCTACATTAATTACCTATAAGGGAGGAGGAGAGGAGGGAGCTTTCTGGAGCCATGAGAACAGTCCTCGCTTCTTATCACCAAGCAAAGAATGTGGGCAGCAGGGGAAGATAACGAAAGAGACATGTTTATGGGACTATGAGGCGTTGAGGGGGATTACTATTGTTTTTTAATTTATCTTTATTTTGCCTAACAATCATACAATGGCTGATGATATATCAGTACCTGGTGCAGTAGGCAAAACATGGAACATAGAGTTATCAATTTGCAGTGAATACAACTGGGAAAGAGAGAACATTTTAGAGTGTTTGATGGATTAGGGCAATAACATAATGTTTCCCATTTGAGACTCAAATCACTCAGCGGTGTCATGCCCAGGGACCTAACGACCATCCATATATTTGATAACAATCCAAAGGGGTGGCTGTTAGAGCCGTTGCCACTTTGCAGTTAGCACCTCCTACAGATACAGCAGCACCAATCGCCACCAGCCAATAAACATCAGCTTCTCGCCAGCGACATCATTCTTAGAGTGTAAAAAGTATGCCTGATATGAGCCCTAGATGTATTTGGGAGATTACAAAGCGGAATAAGATCTTAATAAGCATCCAATTGCATGTTGCAGTACCCCCCATCAGTGTGCCATTCATGCAGTGCTGAAAGGGGACCTTTCATCCAGCATATTGCCATTGGTCACAGCACTAATAATAAGCCTCTGGCCACAAGTGTTCTACAGGCCCCTGGAGCATCTGTCATATCCTAGAAGTGCCTGAAAGAGGAAGTCTATCACTGTCTCTCCTGTAATCTTCAGCAGTTCCCCAAACACTGCACGCCAGAAGCACTGAATGCTGGGACAATGCCAATGCCATGCCACATGGGCCACTGTGACGGAGTAACCCATCCGCCAATATCTAAATCAGGGCTCAAGTTAGAGTATAATACATGCAGTTAATAGAGTTAAAATGTAGCAGGCAATGACGACCATTTGGGAAGGCAGTCCGGACTACAGAGCAACAATACACCCATTGTTTATCTGTAATTTTTATACCCAAGTCTTCCTGCCACTCGAGTCAAGCCCTGATGACTCCTGGCTGTTGAGCTTCCTGTGGAAAAGCATAGAGTTTGGAAGACAGTTTACGTGGTGATGCCATCTGTAACAGGTGCATTAGGGCGGGTGACTGCGGTCGTTTCGCAAGCAAGTCCTCCGGTACATCACGCCATGTGTGTCTCACCCTGTAGAAACGGAAATGCTCTAGGACTGTTGGAGCATCACATTGACTGCACACTTGGGACCAGCTATGGAGAGCACCCTCCTCGAAGAAACTGCTCATGCGTCAGATCCCTTCACCCTATAGGGCGGTCACTGCAGCACGCTCCCTCATTACTGTTAACCATGCACACCACTTCAATGGGATATGTGGGGAGTAAAACAGTGATTCAGTCTTCAGGCCCACTGATTTCTTCCACAGGCATTGCGGACTGCCAGGGAGAACTACGGTATGGTCTGCTAAATAGTCATTGCTGCAGGGATAAAGGTAGCGCGGCCTGGCCTTCCAAGCAAAGTTGTGGAAGGTCTGCCAGACTGTGTATCCAAAAACGGGCAAACACACACTGCATAGCCCTATAGTAGGCTTTGAGATCCAGTGCATTCAATCCACTCTTGCCGTGCAGAAGTGTGAGGGTGTCCCAGTGCATACTTGACTGTTTACCTGCACATGCCAAGCGCACCATCAGAGTACGCAGCATCCACAAAACTGAGCAAATCAGACGCACAGGGATGTTCCAAATAGGAACAAAATGCAGGCTAGCTCCCTCATCTTCATGATGGCAATGCAGCCGCAGAGAGAAAGTGGAAGGCAAATCCAGCAATCTATACCCGCCGTCAAGTGTTTTATGACCTTCCCATAATTCTCTAACATTACCACATCGGAGTCCGTGTGCACCCTGATGCCCAAATACCACATCAGGTTGGTAGTTCATTTTAGGGGGTATTCCAGCAGTACTTGCACTGTGGCCGCTTTAAGAGGGAAAATAAATGATTTGTCCCAGTTATTTCGTAGCCCAGAGTGACCTCCAAAGAGGATTACTTCTCATAGGACTGGTGAGAGATTGCGTTCCGGGTCACAAACATATAGAAGTGTATCATCAGTATCAGTGGATACTACCAAATTGTAGTGTGGGAAGCGCACACCCCAATGGGCATTTTATTCAAGTAAGGCACAGGCCAGCGGCTCTATGACAAGTGCATATAAGAGGAGAAACAGGGGCAGCCCTGACGTGTGCTCCTCGTGATGAGGGTCAGATACTATGCCGTTGATATGGATCCATGGCACCGGCACACCAGCCTCGGGAAAACCTCTTGTATCCCCATGCGACGCAGAACTGAAAGCACAAACCCACACTTGACCGAGTCAAAGGCTTTTTCTGCATCTAAAATGATCACTGCGGCTCACACCTCGGGGTTGATGTGAGGCATCACACCAAAGAGTGCGCAGGTTGTATATCAATGAACAACTCAATATGAAGCCAGATTGTTCAGGTCGCACCACTATGCCCGGAAGAAAATATCTGGTTGGCAAGCACTTTGGCAAATATTTTTGTGTCGATGTTTAATAGGGATAGTGGCCGTAGCACAAGCAGAGGCCCACAGGTTTACCCGGTTTGTGCAGTGCGATCAGTAGCGCTTCAAGCATTGTTGGAGGCATGTATCCCTCCTTAACCATCTCTTCAAACAGTCAGACCAAGGGAGGTACAAACTTGTCTTGATAGACCTTGTAGAAGGCGACCATCTGTCCATCCATGCCTGGCACCTTCCTGTTTTGCAAATACCTCAGAGCAGCCCCGATTTCAGAGAGGCGCTATGAGGTGCTCCCTGTGTGATGGCATCTGCCACTTCACAGTGATATATGAGACAAGTAGTCCTGTGTGGCCTGCTCATCATAAGTGATTTGTAAGGTGTGCCACTTTCCTTCTCGATCAATAGCACTGTGCTCTCCTCCCGGTTTGGCCTATGTAGGGCTCCCAGCGTAGTGCTTGGATGCTCACTTTCACCCTATATACATGCCGTTGCGTATTTGCCCATGTATGTGACTTTGTTCTGAGCCAGGTCATTATACAAGTTTGGCCCAGAAATCACACAGCAGGCCCTATTCCACTGTGGCCCTGTTAGACTGCTCCAAACTAGCCAGCGGTGTCTCAAGTCGCGCCAGTCGGCCACAGATGGAGCAAAGCATGCAGCATGCTTTGGTATACTAACCCCTCAGATATAGGCCTTAAAGGCTTCCCATATGGTGGGAAACTTCCCTACAGAGCCCAGATTAGTGCAAAAATATTCATCTATCACCTGGGCCAGCTCCTCAGAAAACAACGTGTCTAGCAGAGAGTACTGTGGAATTTGCCAGGCGAATGCAGATAGCCGTGGGTCAGAGATTATTAAATTACCAGGTTTTCAGAGTTGGGAGTTGATTGGGATTACTAAATTGGGAGATGTTGCTGGGACGGAAGGACCAAAAACATTCAGTGACCTGCAGGAAGAGTATGATCTGTGAAACATGCAGATGAACAAATATTTACAGCTTAGGTACACCTTGGGGGCAGACGCGACAGACTGGTGGGAACTGCAGGAGAGTACACCTCCGGAAAGTAGAGCGCTCACTTTGAAGAGAGAGACAAAAGTAGTGTCATTGATATAGCAAACATTTTTAAACAAACCAGAAAACCTCCAAATAAAAGAGTAACTTGGGAAAGGGATGTTGGAGAATTAGAGGGCATTGACCAAGAGGTGCACTTATGGCAATTAAATCAAGGTTCAGACTGATCCAGTTGAAAATCCAGCACAGGGCATATTATAACTGAAGTGAACTATATAAGATGAGGGGAGCCGATGCACCCACGTGTATAAAATGTAACCTCGAAGACGGCACATACCTACATACACTATGGGGATGCCCTGTTATAAATGTTTACTGGGATGAGATACTGTCCAAATAGGCTGCAATCCTGGGCCAGGAATCCCCAGGTACTCCCCACTTTGTTGTACTGGGTATCCCTAGTGATATCGATTTACCACAAGCTCAATTGGCGTTGTATATTTTGGGATTCATAATTGCTAAAAAAGGGCCGTGATTACCATTGGGGGATACCAATAACGTCCAACTAAAAAGCAGTGTTTGTCAGGCATGGATATGTACATAGAAACAGAGAAGGTGGTCTACGAAGGCAGAGGCTGCTGTAAGAAGTATTTTAAATCTGATTGGGGATGGAGATCGTTTAAGGAATTAACAGTAATGCAGAGGAGAGCATTAGGAATAATGCTATTACTAGTACGTTAGCTAAGAATCAAGGAAGTTAATTGTAACAACAGTTCTGGAGAATTTGGCATGTTTATGAGTAATGGAACGCTATGCATTGCTAGTGTTGCTGTGTGATATATAGCTACAGCTAAAAAACATACAAAAATGAACATTAGGATAAGAGGAATCAGCAGTGACATCAATAATCCTGATTTAAAAACACATGTACATGGTCTCTTCAGATTTGTCCTCCAGTATCTTAATAACATAGACCCTCTACTAACAGAGAACAAATCTGGCTCCTGATGTTATAATAGATCTACATTATTTTAAATTGAAGGAAAACATCCTGTTGGCAGCTTGAAACCACACTAATCTTCAAGGTATAAAGAATGTCGATCTTACAGAATGTTGAAAAGTATACTGAAAATTATAGGGGAAAGTAAACTACGTTTTTTAACTCGAAAATAATGATTTAAAACATTTTTATGCTAAATATTAATGCAAATTAATTGTATACATGTACTTTAAAAGTGGAACAAATTTTTTAAAAAATGCTACACCATGATAAAACTAATTTTGTAATAAAAACGTATTTAATGGACTATATTACATCATATTAAAAGAACACTTTCTGAATTTTAAATTAAAAAATAAATTCCCACCAAAAAAGAAAATAAATAATGTGCATCAAAAATTTATAGAAGTGATGTGCAGAATTAAATAAAATGCATGTAATGTAAATGTAACTTTAAATGTACATTTTAATTGAATATATAGTTACATTATTTTAAATGAAAAATATGTTGTTAAAATATTTTATGATAAATAATAAATATGTACCATTAATATATTTTAACATTGCCATTTACATATTTATATTTTTTATTATTATTGTATAATTTTGTACAGGAAGGTGTTGGAGTGTTGCAGTACCAGTGGCTGATCATGTCTGGGACTAGACCTGCTACTGTTTTTTTTTTTTGGTACTAACTTACACTAGGTGCTTGTGAATACCAAAAAGTAGTAGTAAACTTACTCAAAATTGTAAGTTACATTTGTTAATCAGACACTAAAGCCCTCATTACGAGTTGGCGGTCATAAGACCATCAAACTTGCGGTGGGGGTCGGACCGCACTCCTGGAGGACCGACCGCTGCCACAGAGAAGATCACGGATCCCGACAGGGTGACAGCGGTTGAAGTCATGGTCAGCCACAACGGCGCTGAGTTCAGCACTGCCGTCCTGATCTCATCTTCCCTTGCCGTCAGCCTTTTCATGGTGAGGTCCTCAGCTTCCCTGCAATCTCCTCCCCACGGGTCTGACGGGCCGACGATCGACCCGGCTAACTCATAATGATGCCCTAAGTGTATAGATGCAGCTTTCATGCAAGAAACCAATGTGGTAGCATCAGCTACTTTGGCATTCTTGACAGTATTCCTCCCAGTTTCATGCTACCACTGAAACTAAAGCTAAATGGGTGGCCAAACTATTAAGAAGAGGATTAAACTTCAACTTACAAGCAAAATATATGGACAAAGAGGGCAGAATAATAGGAATTATAGGTATACTGGTGCAATCAACTATTACATTATACAACTCTACCGACCCAATGAAGAGAAAAAAATAAAGATTCTTCTCTGAATTTTCCTAAGGTGGTACTTTTCACGAAGGACAGTCTGATCATAGGGGAAAATGTCAGCATCACTGCATCCTACTGAAAACTGATGGTTAGTGCAACAGATTTGCCGAATAAATATACCATCCCTATCACAGGCTACAGAAGATATGGATCTTCCTGATATTTAGAGTACCTGCACAAGGGGGTAAGGGATTTTACATTTATTTTTCTAATATGCAGAGATCACAAACAAGAACAGATCTTTTTCTAATCTCAATAACACTGAATCTAGCAATAGTGAACACTTCAACAGGTGTTAGGATTCTCCTAGGCCAACATTGGATTTAACACCAAAACCCCACCAAAAACCCTGTATTATTAATGAAATGGGCATTAGGGACCCTTTTTTGCAAGTGAACATTAGCAATGTTATAGATCACCATTTTGTAGAAAATGGCAACAAAGAAGTGAGCTGGAAAATAGTCTAGGATGCAGCAGCAAATGTAGTTAGATGATGTGAATTAATATTACACACTTCATATTTTGAATATCTAGCTAATCAAAAGAAACTGAATTTGAAACCCCAACTAAAACAACAGAAACACAACATAAAATAAATTGTTGGCTGAGGACAATAGAAAAAAGATAAGAAGAGAAATGAAACAACTAATGAGGAAAGAGTTAGCCAAAAATATTACATATATAAGAGACAAATCCAAAAGATTACTAGCTTCTCAACCAAGGGGAATACAAACTGTTTACCGTATCATAGAAATTAGAGCCGAAAATAGAAGAACAAATAAGATATTATTGCAATCTTTTATTCCTTCTAAATAGTGCTTTTTGAAAGCCAAAATATAGATGTGCATAAACAAAACGAGTATTTGAATGACTCTACTCCGTTGACAGCTCAATTATATTTTGTCGCTCTGAAAAGAGCGATCACCACAGATAAACTAAGGCAGCCATGACAGGATTATATACCAATTACGCTACTTAAATGTAGTGTGAACATTTTCACATCGATCTTGGTTTCACAACCACACACAATTTGGCCCCTGCTGATATCGGCACACTGATCCAGTGGCATAACAAAGGCTCCTGCAGCCCCTGTGGTGCTGGGGCACCCGAGATCCAGGTGCCCCCTCAGCACAGTACACTCTGCACGGGCAGCAGGTCCCTGACCGTGTACAGGGGGAGGGGACCCCCTCAAGGTACTTTACAGGGGTCCCCCCTCAAGGTTTGTTACACCACTGCACCAAAGAGGCTTTATAAAAGATTGGCACACAAGTGACAATATAAGGTTGGCTATAACCTTAAAGGATGCAGCTTAAAACTTTAAGCAACAGATGGTCATATCAAGTTTGATGCAAAGAAGGTCTTTAACAGAGCTAACTGCCATTACATAAAACATGTTGTAAGTATGATAGTGATGGGTCCAATTATGCAAATAACGAATTCAATCCAATTACAAGTGGGCATTAAAAAACATAAAGGTGAATGGAGAGCTGTCAGCAACAATATCTCTCACAAGAGAAACAAGGCAGGGTTGCCCCATTCGCTATTGTCCTTTGCCTTGTCGATAGAGCCTTGGCCGAAATAATTCTTAGCAATCCCACTTTTAAAGGCAAAACCACGGGCAACAGAGAACACAAGTTGGCAGTGTCTGCCGACGACATCAATTGTTTCATCACAGATCTGAAAACCATCACCGCAGGCCTTATTGCAAGAGCTAGTTATCTTTGAATGGGTTTCTGGATTCAAGAAAAACTATTTACAATTACAATGGATGAGGCTATCTGTCCGAAACATTGTATGCTGGACGCCAACAATAGATCATGAATTTACATGGACAGAGGGGCTATCAAATTCTTAAGCATACATTTACCCCAAGTGGTCTCCCAAGTGAACTAAAGTAATGTTCCCCCACTATTGCTTACTTTCTACAAGGATGTATTTTGATGGGAAAGGCTAGAAATAACATGGATGGAAGAAACATATGTAAAATCGAATTTTCTTCCCTGATTATTAAAGTATAGACATCTACAAAAATACCCCAAGACGATAACTGATGACATTTAACAAAAATATTTTCTTTTGTTCGGAAGGGCAGAGGCTTGAGAGTCAACAAGAACATGTTATTACACAAAAAAGAAAGTGGGAGACTGGGACTTCCAAATTTACCTGCATACATGCAAACAGCCCAGATACATCCAGCACAAGAGTGAAAAAAAACCTCCAGGGAGAAAACTGTGGATACAAGTGTAACAATATTTCGCTTCATCCCCTTTACGTTATTCATTGTCGTTTACGTCTAAATCAAGACTGGAGAACCAGAACATACTGCACTGAACACTGTCACTTTTAGAATATTGATAACAGATAGAAGAAAATTTGAGTTCACAACTTTCTCCTCCTTAATGATGATAATTACACACAACCAAGATTTAGCAATTTCAGATATGGGCCCAAGGAGGTAGAATCAATGTAATCCACCATTTTAGGAGAACTATCTCAGAATGGACAATCAATCTGTGAGAAGAAATCTCTGAAATTAAGTTAAGAAGATTACATTGAGCATAATCACTCCACTAGCCAAATACTCACAAGGTGAGAGCACCAAGGGATAGAGAATGTACACACATAGAGATGATGTGTGCAAATTCACAAGAGATGAAAAAGTATGATGTGGCTTTCCTGGCGCATGTGTAATTTGCAGAAAGTTAATTATATGGCCCACTGATAAAAAGATCTGAGATTAGAAATAACAGAGTTAACCTGGGTCAAAATTTGGTCTAGGGCAGCAATTTTTGTAGACTGTACAGCATAAAGAAATGCATATAAACTGATTAGTAAGTGGCATTTGGCTCCAACAAGTTGAAAGCAATGTTTGGACTTTAGACACTTGTTGGAAAAACTGTGGCAAAAGAGTAATGTTGATCCACATGTGGTGGTCCTGTAGGCATATACAAACCTAATGGAAGGAATACTTGTCTCATATTACAGCTATAATGGGGGTTATCCTTACTCTTCAACCTCTAATTTGTATTTTGGGGACTCTGGCAAAAACAACATTTACCTACTAACAACAACAGTGGGCAAATGTATCTCCCACCTGTTATAGGCAGTGACATTAGTTATTGGCACATTTGAGGAACCTCAAAACCACTCCACTATGCAATTTTGGAAGGGAAGATATGGAGCATATATATAAAACGGCAAAATTGTCAGCCTCATAAATGGCAAGGTGAATACATTTGGGAAAGTCTGGATGCCATTTAGGACTCATGTGGAAAGAACACAAGTTATTTGGGGGTTATGCAGCATTGTTGGCTGATATATTATGCAGTAGCCAGTGAAATGTCAAAACCTTCAGATAGTATGTAGTAAGGTCAACATCAATCTGATCCTGAGACATATAATGAACTCAAAGAGAACAATTTATAAAATAATGCAGAGAAACATATTCCTGTACCATCTGCAAATTTATCCTTATGACCTACCCAAATTATTTTTTTCACAAAATACATTCTATGCCCCACACCTTTGTGTTGAAATAAAGCCTCCCATGCATAGCCTTCACAAATTGCTTTAAGTCTACATACAAAGGCGGCGGCTGCTACTGAATCCTACCATAAGGCTCACAACTTTTGATAATAACCGAGTGGTGGTACAAGACAGAAGAAGATCCTGTATACACCACAGAGATATAGGCATTCCACGGGACCCGTATATTACACTTTCTATATTGATTGGGATGCGATCAACGCTCCGCCACGACAAAAATGCTGATTCGACTATGGACAACTACATGGGAATGCATGCGAAGGGGAAAACTCAAACATCAGACACCACTATGGGAAGGTTCCATGCAGCCGCAAGTGGCAGTGCTAGAGGGGATCCACAGATGGGACACAGTAGGTAACTTCATCCTCGGGATTTAAAGAAAGGTACAATACTCAAGTTATGCCATATATTACAGAACAAATATGGCCTGCACCATAGCCAATTTGACCAATATCTGCAGGTACTACATTCGGTGATGTCCTACATAACAGTACTAGAAGAATTCCCAGAATACACCCCCTGAAGGCAAAATTCCTCCTAGGAGAACTAGGGGAACATAAGGTGGCGCAGGTATACTGCTCTCTCATACATCACATGCCAGACATTTTTTCAGTACTTCACTCCACACAGAAGCTCGACAGGGGTGCCCTCAAAGACAGGGAATGGGCGGAGGCCGTGGCCTCACAATGATTTCAGCAACTGCTATACGCTTCAGCCGTACACAGCTTAAATGCATCCATAAAACATACTACACAAGACACAGAACTTTGAGGATGGAAGTGGTGTCCTCTCTCTCCTGTCTCTGATGCACAACTCAAGAGAAGGACCTCTTACATACTACATGGACATGTAGCCAGCTTGAACCGTACTGGAGACGGATATTTTCCTGCTTGGGAGCAGTACTGGGAAGGATCATTCCCCTAGATCCAAAATTGGTCCTCTTACACATTACCAAAGATCAGCATAGCCTCTCACTACTATGACTGGGATTGACTGTGCCCAGATGAGACAGCCCACAAATGGTGGACCCTCCCTCTGTACAGTATTGGGGCAGGGGACTTGACTGGTGCATAAGCAGAGAACATGCCATGTACGAAGTCGGAGGTTGTTCCCATAAGCACACCAAAATGTAGAGGAAATGGGCATATTAAAGGGGTATTAACATAGACGTAAGTGTCTCATAGACCAACACAATAAAGGCAGAAATCTGTACATTCATGGGCTGATTGTTGGTGCCTCCTCCCAGTCAACAAGTTGTGGGAAGTTCGATTCTGGGGATTCTTAGGTGAAGCAATGGGGCAAGAACTGCGGGGACAAAAGCGCCATTGTCGTTTTGTGTTCCTGTAATAACAACCTCTACATCAAAATCAATAAAATGTGTTATAAAAACGGAGAATCAGAGAAATATATATAAAAGATGAAAAGTTGTTATAATAGTATGAGAACGTATGCCTGAGATTCACAAATATGTATCACGGTGTGAATCCTATAAACCTGTATTTTTGCAAGAAAAGCCCGGCAACAAAGTTGTTAAAATGCAGAAGCTTTGATCTACCAGAAAAGGTAGGTTTCATTATCTCCAGGTATGCTACTAGGTTCTGCAACCAATAGAAAATGGTGACCTGGGAACTCATATCTTTAGACAGATGAGTGAAAGATGAGAATCGTGCACCTAATCTTATGCATGGATAAACTGTTCCTCCTAACCTCACGCTTAGGCAACAGCACAGGCCTGAAGAAATGGGAGTGGAAGCTTGGCAACGGACTTAGTGACATACACAGGGAACATGTTTGCAAGCAGGTTGGGGCGTGGCCAAACAGGTGAACATTGCGGACGCGCTGGTGTGACGCTCCACGTCTACCACGCTGCTATCCTTCACTGATCCTGGTCAGGGCCTGGCATTGAGGGAGGAAAAATTGCAGATGCCGTATAACAACCCTGCTCTGATGCCCTAGTCATGATTTCAGCTGATGGACTGCCCTGTGACACCCGACTGCTCTGATATTGCTACGGCCGCACCGCTCCAAACATGACGGCCATGCGACCTTCATCACCAGACGCTGCAGCTTCCTGAGGTGCAATCCCCATTCCTTCTGCTGCTTGCTGTTGGCTGCCTACCTCTGGGGCTACTGCCTGCCACACCCCGAATCTGATAACACCATGATGTCGCTGGAGAGGCCGTGGCTGAACCGATGGCCAGGGGAACCTCTCCCGGGGATCCATCCTCCCGGCCCTGTGTGAACTTCTCTGAAGCCAAATAGCCAGTGGCTGGATTCACACCTCACCCATCCCAGTAAGCCCGCTCCCCAGGCGACAGGGTACAATACTGCCATATCCCCTCTGAGACGACTCACCCTGCTCGGCTCTACACTACCTTCAACCTCTGCCTAAAGGGGCCTGCACTCCAGGCCTACTCCTGTGGATCGCCCAAGGGAGAAAACACAAAAGGGTGGGGATGAATGATGGAACACCCCAGTAGACTTCTTGCACCCATCGCTGGAGACCCCTGGCACCCCTTGTCCTGGAGTTTTGGGGATGCTAGCACACTGCACTCACCGGCCTCCCGCTCTTTAGGCCCCCGCATCAGGCCTTCATTATCCACTTAGGGATGTGCTAAGGGAACTCCCTAGCACCAAAACTCCTGGGAGAAACAGGCTGCTAGCTAGGGGCCTGAGTGCTCCTTCCTCTGTGAAACTGCCACATTTAGACAACACCACTTCTGCGGTACATGGGTGGCTGGGGGTGCCTGGCCAGCCAGGTGGAAGCGGCATTGGGCCCACCACACGCATAATTGCGCTTTTCTTCATTTCTAGCTGGGGTCTTGTCTGCACTTGTGTTCGCTCTGGACTCCCTTCAACGAACCCCCGGTGGCATTGTTGCACTGATAGGGTCAAACTCTCCCACCCTAGAAGGGATTCTGCGGTCCTTGCGGGTGACAGTATCAAATGAAGGGAATTTACTCCTACCTACTGCTGCCACCAGGGGACGCCGGAGGGTCTCCACAACCTCATATAAAATCCCACAGCCAAACCACCCCCCTACAATGCTGGACACTCTCCTCCAAGGCTCCTCTGCCACCTCCCCCGCAGCTCCCACAAGACCACTTGGTCATATATTGGCAGTCATTGAAAACTCATGCAAATCCATGGAGACTGCTCTGGGGACATTGGTCACGGAACTTACCTTCCTCGGGGATGACCACTGGAAACTCAAAGATTCCATGGCTGCGAGAAGGCAGACCCTGGCCTCTCTGCAACCGCAAACCTCAGATAATTTGCAAGCCATGAAAGACCTGCAAAATAGAGGTTGTGTCCCCAGGGGCCAGGTGAACAACCCTGGGGGTCCCTCCCATAGGAGTAACATGCGTATTATTGGTTGGCCAGAGGGAGTGGAGGGGACGGATCCACCTCAAATCCTAGAAACTTGGTATTGCTCATTTGTCTAGCCTTTGGAACTCACTGTCTTCTACTCAAAGGAAAGGGACCATCTGGTACCTGCCAGACGGGGCCCCCCTACGGATGCTGGTAAAACTCCTCCATTACTGAGACACCATGATGTCATCCTGTGGATTACGTGCTGGAAAGGGGCTCTCAAACCGGAGAATGCCCATGTGATGGTGTTCCCTGCCTACACCATTGCGGTGCAGAGCCAGCGCAATATGTTCCTTGAAGCCAAAAAAAATCTATGGCAACTTGGAGTGCAATGATCCCTGCTATTACCAGCTAAACTAAAGATTATGGATCAAGGGGAGACCTGCTTCTTTGCAGACCCAAAATAAGTGTGGAACTAGACTGACAAACACTTTGGTACTTCACTGCTGGACCTCCCCTCCAAAACCCAAATGTCTGCCAGGCCAGAGGAAATGTGCAGCCTGCTCGCCAATGAAACTCCCTCTTGCCACCATGGGACCCCCCTTGCCTGTGGCTCCTGACCTAGAACAAATCATAGAGAACTGCTGTCAAGCACTGAAGGCAGCAGCATATCTGAACTCACAGACAGCCCTCTCCAACAGTGACAGAGGCTCCCACGTTTTCTCCACAGATGGCAATTCAGATTCATCCTAGGGGTCCACTCATCCATCTATCACCCTTCCGTTGGTGACCTCTCAGACAGCAAAGACAATAATTTAGCACCTCCATGTCTACTCTCTAACTGCGCCCCCCCCCTCTGTAAGACACATTATGCAGCATCTGCAAATGTATTGTTACCTCTGTCACATGTGCACCTTGCTGGCACACTGGCTGTCAACTCTTCTTCCTCAACTCGCTCAAGCTCCTGGGCCCTGACACTCCTCATTGAAATCCACAGAGTGGACAGCTCCGCCTCCCCATCCTAGCATTCGGGCCACCCACTGCATACTGCGATTTGTTCTTACTGTTCAATGGTTTGGGTGTACCGCCTGTTGCAAAAGGCTCAAATTGTTTACACATGCCCCCTCTTACACTACCCCACACTACCCACACCATAACACCAAAGGACTACCTAGCAGCCAAGCAGCTTCTGCCACTAAGGGGTTGTATTGGAGGGCTGCAGAGGTGCTCAGGTCTTCCGCGCAATCCCTTAGCAATATCACGACTCACCATCCCGCCAATGACATAACACTTCTACCCGCTTACTTCCACTTAACTTCAAGGGCATATCCGTCTATTATTATATCAGATGTCAACATCCACACATAGTTTTTCTACAGGAGACTCATACGTATCAGTCTCACACCACAAAATGCTCATGAGCAGACTCATAGGCACAGTGCTCGCCCTGCAGTTTGATGCCTGATGAGTACCACAGGGCAGTGAGAAAGATGGCAGCACCATGTTATGAATACCCCGACCAGTGTTGAGATCCTGGCCTGAAGGGGGAAGATGCCCCAGTGGAACACCATCAGAGTGCGACAGATAGCCTTGCCCCCTCGTATCAGTCTCACACCACAAGTAATGCGCGGCAGTCCCAGAGGGATGACGATGCCATGCTAATACAGAGTGAGCGGCCTTGTGAAACTGGATTGCGGGTGAACTTGAGTGAAGTGGTGGAGTGGCAGAACATCATTGCCAGGTACTATCTACCCTTTCTTGATCCTCCACAGTACACTTTCTTTACTGACTTTACCAACCATGGATCCGGATCCAGTAAGGTGTACCCTCGAACCCAATGAACCATGAACTAAGAAATGTGGATATCCTAGAGATGCTGCGATCCAGGCGGGTTGCCGAATGATCCAACTGGAAAGCCTACATAGAGCAAACTAGACCTGGATGTTTACTATGGGCTGGACATCTGATGATCACTATCTAAGGGGCGCCTCATGGGAGGAACTCTAATTCACAGGATCTGAAAATGGCCACAGTTAGGGACCTACTGCAAGCAAGTGGGCTGATAAGATCTCAAAGACCCTGGACAACGAGGTGAACCTTACCCACCAATTGACCACACTAGGAATCTGGGGCAAACAAACCCTGGACGCTATGCCTTACTATTCCTGCTTTGGTGGTGGGCCGCAGTGATATTCTGAAACCCTGGAGGGCGCCCACTCCACCCATGATGCAGGAATGGAAGCAGGGTTTGAACTGATGCGTGGGGAGTGAAATAATTGTGTACAAAGCGAGAGGCTGCCCATGCAAATTCGAAAGAGGGGGGAGAGAAAAGACTGAGTAGGGGAGGAGGAATGCTGCCTGCCCAAAAAGAGGGCAGACCTGGTATCTCACTTAGATTGAAGAAGAAGGAGCCCTCGAAAATTGTACTTATCATCCTGGGAAGAACAATGTTTGCTGCGCTGCTGCCCGGCTCTAAACGAGCCCTTAGGCTGCTAACTGTAGTAATGAATGTGCATTTTGTCTATATGTCCTCAACTAGTTGAGGGGGGTGTATTGTGTTGTTTGTACCTTTATGTTAATCAAAATAAACAGATTAAAAAAACATGAACAAGTGAGCCAGGATTAAGGGGGCCGTACTGCTGTGATCAGATTCTCCTTCACTCTCCGTTCCTGTAATTCTGTCCTTTATCTAAATCAACCACTTTAAAGTTTCTACCACATGGGAGGATGGGGATATAGTACTACTAATTCACCAGCGGCCAGATTGAATGGAATCCCTTTATCAGTTTGGTGATAGTTTCCCTAATTATTGACACATTGGTTGCTGCAGGCAGCCTAAAAAATCTGCTCTGCTATTTCTTAGATGTCACCAGTTCACAAGACATAGAGGCTAAAGCATCAGTAGCAAGATCAATCTGTAATCAATACTGTAGTGGCTATATAACCCATGATCTCACTTTATGGTACCATCAACTAAGGCAGAATTTAAGTATCACAAGAAAAAAGAAGAGAAGGAAGGGAAAGACAGCCTTAAATGATCAAAAAAGGACCCCCGATTCCTGAATCCCCCCAAAAAAGGAAAGGAAGACGAACAAGTTACTTACCTTAGGTAACGCTTTTTTTGGTGGATTCACTAGCTACCTGTGGATTCCTCACCTTATAAATTATCCCAATGCGCCAGCATTCAACAACAAATCTTCTTCCCAGCTCTCCACGTCGACGAGGACGTCACAATTGCATGGCTCTGCATGCAACTCCATCTGACGTCACCATGGCAATAAGAAGCCCTCGCCAGCGTGCTGACATCAGTTTCACCCATTTTTCACGTGCCTTTGAGGCGAACAGGTGAAAACCGACCTCATGATAGCTCAAATAAATACATACATATAACCATATTGATGTAACATAATTATAACAATTATTTAGATAAAAATTAATCAAAACATATATACACTTCTAATACAAAAGTCTTGGTATGACCAGACATGCAACGGGGAGGCGGGTGGGACTGTGAGGAATCCACAGGTAGCTAGTGTATCCACCAGAAAAAGCGTTACCAAAGGTAAGTAACTTGTTTTTCTGATGGATACAACTAATTGTGAATTCCTCACCTTATGAATAGTCCCAAAGCAGTACCACACTCGGAGGAGAGTGTCTGACTAGTTACACCAAGAAATCCTGCAACACAGAACGAGAAAAATGGCCATCCCTTCTGACCTCCGAATCCAAGCAGGAATGCTTTGCAAAAGTATGAAGGGAAGCCCAAGTTGCCGCTTTACAAATATCTACCACTGGCACACCCCTAGCCAAAGCTGAAGGGGCAGCCTTAGCCCTGGTAGAATGAGCTCTAATACTTTCAGGAGGAATCTTCTTTGCTAACGAATAACAGATCTTAATGCAAAGAATGACCCGCTTGGATATAGTTCTTTTATCGACAGCTTTACCTTTCATCTTTCCTACATATCCAAAGAAGAGTTGGTCATCCAACCGAAAGTCCCTTGTTCTCTCAGTATAGAAACTGAGAGCCCTTCTGGGGTACAAGCCATGGAGTCTTTCTTCCTCTTTTGAAGGATGAGGAGGAGGGTAGAAAGATGAAAGGGTAACAGACTGCCCCATATGGAAAGGAGTGACAACTTTAGGAAGGAAAGCTGCCCTGGTTTTCAGCACCACTTTGTCAGCAAAGAATGATGTAAAGGGAGGTTTGACACAAAGGGCCTGAAGCTCACTCACACGCCTAGCAGGCATATTAGCTATAAGGAAAACTGTCTTAAAGACCAATAACCTTAAAGGACAAGAATGCATGGGTTCAAATGGTGAACCCATTAAAAAAGTTAAAACCAGAGTTAAATCCCACTGAAGCATAAGAAATGGTGGGAGGAAATTTATTTGATAAACCTTTCAAGAACCTAACAACAATAGGTGATTTGAACAAGGAAGGTTGATCCGGAAGACAAAGAAAGGCTGACAGCGCCGACAAATAGCCTTTGACAGTCGCAACTGCACAACCCCTGTGTGCTAACTCTGAAGCAAAGAACAGGACATCAGACAGATGGGCTCTCAAGGGATCAATTTGTTTCTCTCCACACCAAGCCACAAATTTTGCCCACCTGCCGGCATTAACAGTCTTAGTGGAGTGTCGTCTGGCCGATAAAATAATATCCACTACCTCTGGTGGGAGAGAGAAAGCACTCAGATTGCCCCGTTCAATCTCCAGGCATGTAGGTGCAGGCTCTGGAGGTGGGGGTGTAGAACCTGCCCCTGCGACTGCAAGAGGAGGTCTGCCCTGAGAGGGAGACAGACAAAGGGGAGGGCACAGTGAGAGTTGGAGAAGGTCTGTGTACCAGATCCTTCTCAGACAATCCGGAGCTATTACAATGACTTGAGCTCAATCTTGGCGAATCTTCCTCAGAACCCGAAGAATTAAGGGTATGGGGGGAAACACGTAAAGCAACTGGTCGCACCAAGACATCTGAAACCCACCCCCTAAAGCTCCTTGCTCCGGATCCTGGAGGCTGCAGTACCACGGACAGTGAGCGTTCTGAGTGGCAAATAGGTCTATCTACGGAAAACCAAAGGACCCGTGGGACCAGCCGGTGCACCAGCAGGGGCCATAGCACTGAACATGTTAAACATGGCATTCAAAAATGCTGCTGGATCCACTCTGGGAGCAGGGAAGGCAGGATACCGCTGATCTTCCTGCGGCACTTGTGCCGGCTGGGCATCAGAGTCCTGCACCCCAGGCGAAAAGCGTGGACTCTCTTGGGGCACAACCACATCGAAGACCAATGGCGCCGGAGAAGCCTGGGGGCTTTGAGGCTGTGGAGTCACCATAGGACTAACCTCCCACGTCGCACGGTGCCATCTAGATGGAGACATGGATTGTGAACGACCTCTAGCCGAACGACGCCGAGAGTCGTGTCGGCACCGCTTCTTATGCTTCTTTAAAGAAGTATGCAAAGACTATCTGGGATGACTCCTGTGCCCTTTCTTCGCCTTAGCCAGAAAGAGTTTGGCTTCTCTCTCCTTCAGCGCCTTCAGATTCATGCTTTGGCAGGACACACACTCCTTCACGTCATGCTCCGAACTTAGGCACCAAAGGCAGTCATCATGAGGGTCCGTAACCCACATGCGACCCCGTCGCACTCCCGACAAGGTTTAAACCCCGACTTCCTAAGAGGAGACATTGTAACCAGAGACAAAAGGACACCTTCGAAACAGTAACTAGAGCTAGGAGAAAACCATTAGCGTTGAAGGCACGGAAAAAAGGGAACTGATGTCAGCACGCCGGCGAGGACTTCTTAATGCCACGGTGACATCAGATGGAGTCGCGTGCGGAGCCATGCAATTGTGACGTCTTCTGGGACGTCTGAGAGCTGGGAAGAAGATTTTCCGTTGAATGCTGGCGCACTGGGAGAATTCATAAGGTGAGAAATCCACAGGTAGTTGTATCCATCAGAAAATGCCATTACTCTTGAAGCCATTCTCAAAAAACCTAAATGATGTACTTGATATAGCTCAGAGTACTAAAAATAAATACTGATCTTTTACAAGTTGAAGTTTCAGGGATCAGAACAGACCATAAAGATCTCAACCTCAAGATGTCAAATGCAGAAGGCAAAATGGGGATGGTGGAAGGATGTCTATGCTTAATCCAAACACCTAACTAAAACTGATTCTGTAATAACCTCGCTCAAATGTGAAATTACCGAATTGGAAGGCCACAACAGACAAATCAACCACAGAACATTCGACCTACCTGAAGGCTCTGAGTACGAAGCCCCCTCCGTTAACTACTTTCTTGAGTCCTGGATCCCATCAGTCCTTAGCATCTCATTTGCTAAAGATTTGAGCTTGAGTGTACAAACCGAATTCCCACCCATAAACCTTTAAGAGGTAGCATGATCTTGTATGCTAATTTTCAAACAACTTCGACATCAACATACTGAACTTATTCTAGCCCACATGAGGAAAATAAAGATGTTCCCAATGACTAGGATCCAGTATAATCATTTCTCAAGACTTTACAAACTGTACCATCATTAGAAGGAAAAGTGTTTTGGCACTCAGGAAAACACTTTTGGATACAGCAATCCAGCACTACTTTATGGGCCCATCCAAATTCGGAATTATCTACAAAGGTCAGAATCAGCGGATCTGCAGTCTTTTTTGGAAAATGTGTTTGAGTCTTGCATGGATGAATCCTGAGTAAGAGGGTGGGAGCAGGATGAAAACTACTAACTCAGTATTTAACTTAATGTATTTAGAGCATTCTAAAGTTTTGATAAACTGTACTCTCTACTTTTCAACTGCACTAAACACTGTTGTATAACAACAAGGTATGTGAAAACGTCTGGCATGGTTTGATGATTATTTGTGATTTAGTGTTATTTGTTACAGGTCCAGTTGGTCTGGATGGGGCTGATACTTTAACAACACATGTTACTTTATATAAACATTTGTTGTGTTTTATGTCACTAATAGCCTACGATACTGGTTAGTTTGTGTTAAGGGTGATGTGGTTGGTCAATGAGTACCTATAGTTGTGGTGGGCCATATGAGGGTGCTTTCTCACAATCAATGTAGTTTCACTTGGTTTGACATGCTTTAATGGGCCTATTTCTCAGACCAGCAAGAGCCACGTTTGAGAAACACATAACCTAGGGTCAATTGTGTGGCTCCAGCCCAGTGCTACACAGTTTTAATGAGGTAATTAACTAGCAATCCACATTCTTTACCCTGCACCTCTGATCTATTGTGTCTTAGCGGTTGTAAAGCTGTCTGAAAATCTTTTTGAAATGTTCAGGTTGTTTGCTTAACAAAATCCCATCCTGGGTCTGTAAACTGAGTTCACAATGTCACAATTTTGTATCTGCTTCCTCCTTCCAATCCGTGTCCTAACGTAGTCAGCAAGGCATTTTCAGAGTTTAATCTCTATCTCAACTTATTTGCTGTGTCACAGTAATTTCAAAAAGCGATTACCCACCTACTGTGCTTCATTTATATACACCCAGCCATCCACTTACTCATCTGATGTGTTGATGTGGAGGGTTCTCGTACCTCTTGTGTGAGAGTCGTCTGCGCAGTTCGCTTCATTTCACCTCCTGGAGGCACTTCTCCCTGCCTGAAGGGAGATTATTTGAGTTTTGTTTTTCAGTATTATTCTTCCCTTTTTCGTGCTCCTTCGTATCCTCTGATCTTTTCTTTTCGAGACTTGTGTGTCTATCTCTGTTGCGCCTATGTTTTTGCTCATTAGGTTGGTTGCAATTACATCCTACTCCAAACTATTCATCATGCTCATGCCTCTCAGACATATGTCCACACTGAAAATATTTTCCATCAATAGTTAAGGGCTTAACCACCCACTGAAGTGTAAAAATGTTTCTGACTACTGCCACACACTGAGGGGAGATCTGGTGTTTGGTCAAGAAACCACGACTGGTCATGAAAAAGCACTATCTATGCACACCAGATGGGTGAATGATTTCTCCTGCTCCTCAGCAATTTCTAAGAAAAATGATGTGGTCACCTTATTTTCAAAGAATTCAGGTCTATCAATCATAGCCTTGCAGCAAGATAAGGGTAGGTCGCTGGTCACCAGACTCCAATATTGCAACACAGAATTATTGGATGAGCCTCTATTTAGGTCCAATCTTTCGGCCTAGTTGGCACTGCTTCCAGCGAAGACCCGAATCGTCTTGGTAGGTGATTTTAATTTGCTGATGGAAATTATTTTAGACAGAAACTCTACCTTTAAATACAGAATTCATAAAGCAATGCACTCTCTCTGCACCTCACTTGATCTCCCTGATGTGTGGAGGCTACACAACCCCACCACTAATGACTTCACTTTTTTAATCCCCCACAACAAGAATATACTACCTATTAGTTGACAGTTTGCTCCTCCAGGATACCTCAGCCCCCTCCATCAGGTCCATCACAACTTCGGATTACTCCACCATTTCCCTTTCTCTACAGATTGTTCCCCCGAAAATTAAAAACTGCACATGGTGCATGAACACAGAAGTTCTTGGGAACGAAACAGATGTGCAGGAACTACGTAAAGAGCTGGGTCTGTTCTTACAGGACAATATCTCATCTGTCTCTTCACCTGTCACTTTATGAGACACTTTGAAGTGCTTCTGTAAAGACCAAGTGATAAATTGTATGGCTAAGAAAAATGAAGAAATCAAAACATCCGTAGACAAATTGACGGCTCAAATAAACTCCCAAGAAAAAAGTATTTAGACAATCTAAAGACTCCAATGCCTTAATGACAAACAATAAAATTCAAATACGAATATTACAAAATAATCAGTAAACACATTGAACTGTGCTTTCAGTCACAGAAAGATAAAAAACGATTTTATCTAAATAAAGTGGGGAAATCATTAGCCGCATACCTAAAATGTAAAAACAAATCCACCGTAATTTCTAACATCAAAGACCCTGAGTATAATTAAAACCGAGAAGTGTGACAGTCTCAAAATTTTCCAGAAATTCTCACCCGAGTTTTATACCCCTCGGTTGCCACGCCGAAAGATATATGTCTACATTTTCTCCAGACTTTGCCAATACAGACCATTTTTGATTCGGACAGTACGAAGCTGGGCAGGCGGATAGATCGTGGTGAGATTCAAATGCGATTCTGCTCATTCCTTCAGGCAAAGCCCCGGGCCCTGATGGGCTATCCATTCATTTTTAGATTACTTTGAATCCATGATTATGGAAACCTTGGATTTCATGCTAAAGGATTTTGCTGTATCAGGGCGATCATGGGTACAGCAGAGGAGGCCATTAATACAGTTATCCCAAAAGAGGGGGAAGATCATTTTGATCTTAAAAATTTCAGAGCAATTTTGGTTCATAAACATGGAGACTACAATCTGAGCTAAAATTCTAGCTACTCACCTTGCTCCCCTGAATACCAAGTTAATCCATGTCATTGAGACGATATTCGTCAAGGACTGATTCTCAAGAGATAATATTTGTTTGTTTTGCCATACTATTAAAAAACTTTCCCGCAGGCCGTCGCTACAGCAGCAATTGCGCTGATGTGGAAGACAACTTTGATCTCGAGGTGTCCTGGTCGTATCTGGAGGCTGCTTTAAATAATACAATCTTGGGGAATTGTACAATAAACTGGCCAGGTCCCTCTATGCAAAACCTTTAAGGAGAATTAGAGTTCTGGTTATTGATCCCTTATTATTTATATTAAATGAGTCTAGCAATATTCTGACTGAACTGGACTGAAAGTTGGTCATATTGGCCCTCATTATGTAATGGCAGTAAAAACCGCCTACCACCGTGGTGACAGCCGCCAAAAGACCATCGCCGCGGCTAACAGCCGTCCGACATATTATGACCACAGCTGGATTTCCGGCAGAAGAATGACAGAAATCTGGCTGTGGCCAAGCCGGCGGATGGCGGTAAGGTGGCTCTGCTGCCAGCAGCAGCACCACGCCAGTAGACCGCCGCCAGCCGTATTATGACCCATAATACAGCCTGGCGGTGTTCTGCTGGCGGGCGCTGCTGCCACCAGACCGGAGGACCCCCTGCACATGGGTAAGTCGGGTCTACGACAGGGGAGGGGGTGGAGAGTTTTGTGTGTGTGTGAATGTTTGTGTGTGCATGGACGCGGGTGTCTGTTGCATTCTGGATGCATGTGTGCATATATAGAGGTGTGAGTGCGTGTATGTTGTGTTATGTGAATGCATGTCTGGGTGTATGTATGAAAGTGTGTGCGGATGTGTGTGTGAATGGATGTATGCATGCGTGGATGCATGTGGGAATGGGAGTGTGTATGCATGTGTGTGTGTGAAGGGGGGCATGATTGTACGGGGTGGGCGGGCTAACTGGAGGGGGGGACCCCTATCAGTGACAGGGAAGGGATTCCCTGTCACTGATAGTGCCTACCGCCATGGTTTTCATGGCATTAAGAAAGGCACGAAAACCATGGCGGTTGCCGGGGTCATAATCCCGCAGGTGGAACAGAGACAGTCACTGGAATGGAGATGGATATCTCCAGCCCCGCAGCTGTTACCTCCATGGCGGTCGGAGTGGTAAATTGGCGGGTTGGCTTCAGCCAACCCGCCAATGTCATAATATGGCGGTAAGTACCATCAGTCTGTCGGCAGTACTTACCGCCATATTATCGCTGACCGCCGGGGTCGTAATGAACCCCATACTTTTTAAAACAGCTGCATAGGCAAATGACATTTTAATCTTACTACAACACTTCCTGTCTGGGGAACTCAAGCTTTCAATTGCATTGAAATTATTAATCAAATACTTGGGAATTCAGTTCTATCATAATTTGGCAGAATCTGTATTCCAGAATAAACTTAAAACAATTGATAAAATTGAAGATTTAGGGGGTTATTACAACTTTGGAGGAGGTGTTAATCCGTCCTAAAAGTGACGGTAAAGTGACGGATATACCACCAGTCGTATTACGAGTCCATTATATCCTATGGAACTCGTAATACGGCTGGTGGTATATCCGTCACTTTACCGTCACTTTTGGGATGGATTAACACCTCCTCCAAAGTTGTAATAACCCCCTTACTGTCCACCTGGTCTCCCAAATATACATTTAATGGTGGGGAAAATTAGAAACTCTAAATCTGAGTGTGACCATAAGTTAATTTTCTGTCAAGTATAATCTTGCCCGCTTGTATAAATCTTTTTTTTCCAGCAATTTATACAATGTCCTCTGGTTTCCTCTGGAGTAATAAGAAACCCAGAATAAGTATTAAAAAACTCAGTTCTCCCATCAAATTTGGTGGCTGCAACCTCCATGATAGGTTCAACTACCAAACAGCTTTCTAAGCGACTTAAGGCACCCAATGGAGAGACCCAGGCCTCACCAACATGCCTGCTGGACATATTAGCCACCCTTTCCCACTAGTCGCAAATGTGACCATGACCGAGCACACTTTTGTCCATTCCAACAACATTTTTAAAGATACAATTAAAGCCCTATTAATAGCAGATAAAACTCTAGACATGTATCAATCCTCCTCTATACCACTATGGAACAACAAGAAGATTCTAACATCTAGCCTTTTAACATTAGAACCTAATTGTGTCATTAAAGAGATTGCTTTAGTGTCAGACCTATATACAGGTAATGAACCTTTATCCTTTGCTGCACTCCAAGAGAAGTATACCCTCTCCAAATTCTAGGAGTTCCTGAAAATTAAAGCAAAAATCTCCACTGGTTTTTCTCTTCCCTTAAACACATCAAATTAGGAGGTCATGTTGCTTCCAAGATAAAACAAGTTACTTAACTGAACACTGTGGTTCTCTAGTATTGATATCTTTCATAGATTCACATGCTTGAATCTTCCCCGTCATCAAGGTGGGAGCCCCACGGTAATTGTAACTAGTAGGAAAGACACCATTACCTTAGACTATAAGTACATATTCCATAGGATTGTATAGCAATCTGCATCATTTTGAGCACAACCAAAGTTCAACCAATCAGAAATAGGCTTCGGTCCCATTCCTCCTGTCCAGTGGCACCACACCTCAGATTTAGGACCATAAGAGCATAAAGACACACAATCTGAATAAGTAAGAGATTAATGAGGCGAGCGACTGAAAGGGAGGTGGGAGGGTCACATGTCAATCTATGAAAGATATCAATACTGGAGAACCACAGGGTACAGGTAAGTCATTTGGTTTTTCTCCAGTATAAAATGTTTCATAGATTCACACTCTTGAATCTGAATAGCTAGCAGTGGTCAACTGGATTATTTTGTAATAATAAATATCTATACGGAAGCAGGTCAGAAGTAGATACGGATATATATATATATATATATATATATATATATATATATATATATGACTGGAGTCCTCTGTTGGGCATTTCTTTTCTCTACTATCTCGTGTCTGTGCACTTCTGCACTCTAGTGCATATGCTCTACGGTTTTCACTCTTTATGCACATAGAGTACCACTGTAACTACTATATGCTCACTACTAGACGTTCTCCGGTCTTTTACTCACTTGTCATATCCTTTTTTTTCTTTCACTACACAACCAATTGGGACTACACGGTATCACTTGATCTTGCCATGCCTTCTATTCTCCACTCGCTTGCGTGTGCATGATAAAGCACTTATCTGAAGCGGATCACGGGCACATTATATTTCACATCTTTTGTAGACACAGCGTAGGCTTATTTCCTTCAGACAACTGTACATACCAGTCTGTATTGATTACTGTTTTGCAGCCTTGATAAAGTCACTTGTGTGACGAAACACGTGTTGGCTGTTTTCTGCAAGACGATACTAACCTACGACAAACCTTGTCTATGAATAAAGACACTGTTCAACACCAACCGGGAATCAGCGTTTTTCTCTCTGCTTCTGGATTTATACTACCAGTGATACTTCTCTCCCAAAACGTTTCTAGACTTTATACCTCTGTGTGCCCTGGTCATTTTTGCATTTATTGTCACTGTGTATCTTGGTACACAACTCTTTGTGCCCATTAGGGTAGTAGGGCACCCGACCAATTGGCACCAGTTTCTTACCTCATTGACTTTGTTGTTTAATACGAGTTGTTACGACACGGAGGTGCAGCATCTTCACCGCTACTACCCTTGTACATTGTTGCTTTTGGCTTGGTTTTGCCCAACTGTGGTGTGCTGCACTCCGTCAACTTTAATACAAACTGTACCACTATTTTTGCTCTCACAATTTATTTCCTACTAGGTTCTTAGGCATGGCTTCCTTTGACGATAACAGAGACATTTTAGCTGCTGAACTGTTTTCCAAAAAATCTCTAGCTACACACACGAATAATCCCGCACCACCCAAAGAGGGACTTAGACACAAATTTATTAAACTAGAAAGACTAAGGAAACAAGAACTAGCACGCTGGTGGGATATCACAACTCTCAAACGATACTTGGAACTCAAACAAATCCCTAGGGGGCTACGGGTCATAATATATCCCTCATTTGAAGACCTTGACCCAGATCTACTTGGGGAGTGAGAACATCTCATTTCCTCCACTTCATTTGGCATGATTAATATACTTATTAAACATGCGGACAGAAAACGTAACAAATTACTTCTGGACATTGCTTCTCTAGAGGAGGAGATTAAGAACCTTAACCTCACGGAAGCAACTGACAAAAACTATGCCATTATGAGAGATATACTTAATGGGTATCAACTATATGTGAAGGATAAAAAGATGAGGAAGCTCATCAGGGACGAGAATGACTACAGTAGTGGTAGAATATACACTTTTGCACGCAAATTTGATCAGGTAAATAGAGACACTAACAGTAAGCCCAGTAAGGATTCTACTCCGGCAGGTTCTATTTCCGACAGTTTATCTGACATCTCCAATCTCTCTAGTGACGGTACAGATACACCCCTGAATAGGTCCTCTGGTAACACAGCCCTTACAAATGCCTCTCACCAATCAAACTCTTTTTTAGAGGAACTAGGTCGATACAGGAAGGGGATACGGCAGAATTTCAACAGATCAGGTCCAAACAGAAACCCACCCGCAGGGGAGGGAACAAACACAACAACAAACACAAGGGAGGGCGTCACAACCCGTTCCACCTCGAGAACTCAGAAGTCTTGATGAACAAACCAGATCAGGATCCATTAACCGTATCAGACGACTCTGTGCAGGTCATTAACTTATCGAGCTCTTGTTTGTCTACTCACTAAATAAATGTTCTGAAAAAAGGTTTGGGCTTCTGTCCTACTTCCACGCCTAACTACACCAATATACATATTGACCTCTTTAAGTTTGTACGGAATCTCAAACTTGAGAAGTTTTTCCATAACAGAACACTTACCACTAAAGACTCGCCCAATCCAACACCGACTTGTAACAGATCCATTAAAGATCTGTAAGACATACAGACAGTACTTTCACTTGACAATCCCTCCTTGTCTCCCTTGTGTCTGGACGAACTACTAGTCCAGCTTGACATCCCATCCAATTTAGATCAGGACAGTGGCCTAAACCTAAATCCACTTTTGTCCCAACTCTATCTCCTGATAACTGCATTGACGTCTTTCACAAAGCGGATAGCACCGAACTTTTCCATCTCGAGGACAAACTTGGAACACAGACACACAGACACAACAATAATCTGACTCAGAAAGAAATTCTTGCCTTGCAGGGACTCTCCAAACGCACAGATATAATAATCAAAGAAACTGACAAAGGGGGGAACGTGGTAGTCATGAACAGATCTGACTACCTTTTGGAAATCAATAGACAACTGGATGATACACATGCATATATCGCTATTCAGTCTAATCCTCTTCCTGGCATCTCCACTCTAATTGAAAACAAATTGACCTATTGGAAAAATATGTGTCTCCTGTCTGATCTTGAATACAGGTACTTACATGTTGCAGCGTCCCGAGCACCTTGTATTTACATTCTTCCCAAGGTACACAAAAAAGGCAGTTTTCCACCAGGCAGGCCTATCATTTCAGGCATTGGCTCTCCTACAGAACACATCTCTGAATACATCGACTCCTTTCTTCAACACATGGTTCGGAACCTTCCGTCCTACATTCAGGATACCAGGGATCTACTGTGTCAACATGAAGACATTGAATGGACTGATGATTGCATGTTTGTCAGCCTTGATGTTAGCTCTCTTTATACCTCGATCCCTCTCGAAAGGGGTCTTGAGATGCTCTCAATGACTCTCAGCTCACGTGATGCCACCCTCTATGAGCACACGCGCATGCTCCTCGACCTTACGCGCCTGGTACTTGAAAATAATTTGTTCTTACACAATGGCGACTGGTATCGCCAATGCCAGGGGGTAGCAATGGGTGCTAAATTCTCTCCATCCTATGCCAATTTGTACATGGGCCAATTTGAAAAGATACACTTATGGTCCAAGTGCCCGACACACATCACCCAACATATTCTCTATTGGGGGAGATACATTGACGATATTCTAGCAATCTGGACGGGTAACACTTCGATCTTGACACACTCATACATCACCTCAACACAAACAATTTCAAACTGACTTTCACACATAAGGTTGACCGTGCCCAAATCGAGTTCTTAGACCTTCTCTTATACATTACCAACAATAGGCTCACCTCCAGACTGTACAGAAAACCAACAGCTTGTAACTCCATATTACATGCGCAAAGCGCTCATCCCCTGACACAAATCAGAGCAATTCCTTACGGGGAAATGATTAGGGTACGACGTAACTGCACCGACCCTGACATCTTCAAACAAGAACTCAAGAATTTGACACACCGCTTCCAAGCATGTGGTTACACCAAGGAGCTTATCTCAATGGCTAGTAAACGCATATCCTCGAAAGACCAACACTCGCTTCTCATCAGGGGCTCCAAAAAACCGTCCAAAACATCCAACAAACGACCCGTCTCTTTCATCACTCAATACAGTCCCGCTAGTAAAACTATACTTCGTGTTCTTAAAAGACACTGGCATTTACTACTACTGGACTCATGTCTAAAAAACTATGTCAACAGCTCACCAACCATGACACACAGCAGGGGACGCACACTCAGAAACATTTTGTGTCCCAGCTTTCTCATGCCCCACACACAGACACACTCCCCATCGTGGATCCCAGTTAAACCCAACGTTTTTTTCAAATGTGGTTGCTGTATTTCGTGCCAAATGGCTCTCAACAAAACTACCTCTTTCACTTACAATACTAAGACCATTCACAGTGTTAGGAGCTTTATTAATTGCAACACCAGATATACAGTCTATTGTATCATTTGTGTATGTGGCCTGATCCATGTCGGCAGCACAATACGTCCACTCAAAGAACGTATTCAGGAACACATAAGAGCCATTAGAAACTGTAACACCACATACCCACTGGCTGTTCATTTCAACACTTTAAATGGCGAGAGGGATCTCTTAAACATCAGATTTCATGGGATTGCTCAGGTTACGGGCTCACCAAGATGGGGTGACAGAACCAGGGACCTCCGTAAGTGTGAGGCCAAATGGATTCTGAAACTCCGTGCAGTGGAACATGGACTGAACACTGACCACGAACTGCATTTCTTCCTTACCTAACTTTGTGATGAACCACTAGGCTCTAGGAATATTTCACTTGATTGCATCTATTGCTGTATGTTTAATTGAATATGTGACTAATTGAATACTTAACATATATTATATGGACATGCATTTTCCACCAAGGCTCACTTTATTTCAGTATATGTTGTACTTCCACCTGCCAATCTGGACTGTAACCCCCTTTACAGTTGGCTTGACTGAAATCTGTCTCATCAAATCTGTTACAGAATTTATGTATTGTTTTCCTATATAATTACCATTACTCTTTGTTGTCTGCGGTATATACGCCACTGAGAAACCATGTTCCACATTTGGACGTTACCATTACACTTTGTGCTTTGTGCCCACTGTTTGGTCTTACAGCTTGTCTCAACAACACTACCCTATACTTATCCCAAATTCCGCAATGTAGTACTACCTATATGGGGATACACTTTCTAACACGTCTCTATATTCCATTCCTCATATTCACTAGCATGCTTCACCCTTTCACGCTCCTGTTTACCTGGAAGTAGCTCACATTAATTTGTTTGATCTAAGCTATTTACACCTCTCGGCTTTTGTTCTTACTCCACCCCTGCGATCCTACTTTTTACTCCAACTTAACCTCTTCAAAATGGCCGCCTCCTTTCCATCGCTTTCGATACCTACGCTCATGCCGTTCGACAGCCTAGTCCCTTTTCTATGTTGCTGCAATTGGACTACTCAAACAACGTGCGGGGCTCTCAGACCCCAGACGCGCTGCATCGGACGGACTAGGTGCTCCCCGTATACTATACAGGTATCCTTTTGACTCCCAATAGACGTTTTATACTGCATACGGGACATTTGTGTCCCTCCACTTATTCTTTACTCTAGCTGTCTGCGCAATATACCTTTTAACAAATTTAACACACATCGCTTTACATAACGCCGGTTTAGCGTGCTTCTTTTAGTAAGCAAACCACTTAAGAATGAACGCCCACATCCAGGGGGCTGCTCATGTTCCCTTAGGTCACCATCCTCTGAAGTAGGCTCTCATTACCGAGTTTGCCCCTTTGCCCGACACGGCATATTTATCTACACTAGTAATCTTGCACCACATAGGCGATAACTGGCCTCGTGTTTAAACCACTACCCTACCTGCATACAATCACACGACCGTATTATCTACGGTCCCATGTGCATTTTCTCAGCCCCTAATTCTGGGCACCCTTATCCTTTGGACATTTCCCTGTTGCTATCTCCACAGGGGTTTTTCCGTTCACGACCCCGGGACCTTTTTTCCACTGTAGACTCTCTCGTTTTTACATGGTCACGTTTGGAGGATTATCAGGGCCTCTACACCTTTATTTACGATCACTGGACCACTAAATACTCACAGTTGCCAGGTTCAGTGCATACCACCAACTTACCTTCATATCGGTTTGCTGCTACCTTTCCCTTGGCCGGACGGGCCCAGGTATGTTCTTGGGATTATTCCCCTTTATCACGCTTCCTTCTCCACCCTACATAGCGGGTCTTTTCCCTTGACTGGAGTCCTCTGTTGGGCATTTCTTTTCTCTACTATCTCGTGTCTGTGCACTTCTGCACTCTAGTGCATATGCTCTACGGTTTTCACTCTTTATGCACATAGAGTACCACTGTAACTACTATATGCTCACTACTAGACGTTCTCCGGTCTTTTACTCACTTGTCATATCCTTTTTTTTCTTTCACTACACAACCAATTGGGACTACACGGTATCACTTGATCTTGCCATGCCTTCTATTCTCCACTCGCTTGCGTGTGCATGATAAAGCACTTATCTGAAGCGGATCACGGGCACATTATATTTCTCATCTTTTGTAGACACAGCGTAGGCTTATTTCCTTCAGACAACTGTACATACCAGTCTGTATTGATTACTGTTTTGCAGCCTTGATAAAGTCACTTGTGTGACGAAACACGTGTTGGCTGTTTTCTGCAAGACGATACTAACCTACGACAAACCTTGTTTATGAATAAAGACACTGTTCAACACCAACCGGGAATCAGCGTTTTTCTCCCTGCTTCTGGATTTATACTACCAGTGATACTTCTCTCCCAAAACGTTTCTGGACTTTATACCTCTGTGTGCCCTGGTCATTTTTGCATATATATATATATATATATATATATATATATACCAAGATACCAGCATTACCCGGTTGCATCCACCCTGACGGAGTCGGTGTCGCATGCGGGAGCTGGTCACTGCTTTTAAAATGAAATAACAAGTACCACCGTCACCGGTACTTGGAAAAATCGCACTCCGAGGCTTGTGTTTTGCGAAAGAAATGTTTAATGGTCATGAATATCGATCTCCAAGAGATCTTCCTCACAGCCAATGTAAACATTAAGTGCACCACCCCCTTAAAAACAAGTAAACCACATTAAACATGGTAAAAAGACTTCAAACAAATAATACATCTCCTCTTGAAACTGACCCATTCTACAGAAAACAATTTACCCAAATATAAAAATAACACCCATATAATAATAATAACAATAATATTGCTACCATATTGCACATCAAAATAGCTAGCTTTCAATCCATATCACCTAGATGGAAAAACAAAATCACATTTTAATCATGCTCTAATTTCATTTTGCGAATGTCCATATCCTATCAATGCTCGCTAAAAAAACACATAGAAAACTCTTGTATATGTTTCGGCCAAGTGGCCATATCCTTATTTTTACGTCACTATTGTCACAGCCCTTATCCCACTAAATAAAATAAAATTATATATTTGGCAATGATATGAATAAACATGGCATTTAAATATACAATTCATTATTCAAAGGTACTATGAAAGTGATCTCATAAGAAACATGGTTTCATTATATGACTTTTACAATCGTGCACTCGCAACCCTTATTCAAACTCTTCATGAAAGCTAGATCCTCAGTGTATATCAGCCAAATGGATTTTATCATGTCTTTCTCCTACAATACAAACACCGTGCACCCACTTGTGTACGTATAAATTGGAAAAAAGTACTGAGAAAACTTCTACTCACTGCATTACAAAAGCAAACTGGAAGGAAAACATATATTACATATAAAAATACCCCTGACCCATGTCATACATGAATTAAATAATATACAAAAGACAAACAGTGAAAATTACTGAGTATCCCATATTATAAATGTTTTCAACCTATATGCACAGAAAGTTTCTCGTCAAGATTCAGGCCCATCAGGGCCTTACTATGAAGGCGCACAATATATTCCGACTCCATAATCAGGAGTTTCCTCTCCTTGTTGCCTCCTCATGCTCCTGCATGCCGCACCTACCCCGTCAGGGTGGGTGCAGCTGGGTAATGCTGGTATTTTGGTGTTTGTGGACTCTTTAACCCGGCTCCCGCCGCAATTATAATATGTGATCCACATTGTGGCAATTAGTTTGGAGATACCGAGAGGAACGTCCAAGTGGACTCACACGTTGGCTTTTGTTGCCGGCATGTGACAGGACTCAGCTCTGGAAACGTGTGATTCTATGCTGTGTATATTACTGGTGGAATCGAGTGGGGCACCTGAGCGGACGTGCATTGCCCAAGTGGACATACACATTGGTATTTGCTGCTAGTACGGATACTGTTCTGGGAATGACGAGTTTCGGCTACGACAACAGGTGATTCGACTTTGTGCAGCGTTACCGGTGAAGTCGAGTGGACATGCATTGCAAGTTCGTTCATGTCATCTGAGAATTATGCTGCTGCAGGGTTTGCGGTAAAGCCCTATGGCATTGGAACGTGTGGATGCAAGTCCCTGACAAGTGTGTCAGTGAATAGTCTCATAGTGTTTTTTGCAAACTTCAACACAAAATTTGGATGTTAAGTCATATGGATGGAGATATTTATGATTAATGACAGGGGTTCTGCCCTTCCTTTTTGGAATAGTTTTGACAGCTTTGGCTTGTAACTGCGATTTTGTGGAGTATTAGTACTGAGTTTAGTTTGTTTATCTAGTAAAATCATTTTTGAGAGAGGACTTTCTAACCACTCCCCTCTGTTTTTCATCTAAAATATGGCATGGATGAATGGTATCTAAAACATGCAGAATTAGCGTGCAATATTCTTAATGAGGAACATTAAGATCTGTCCCTTGATGGGGGAATAATGAGCAGTGGATATGAGTCCTGCAGAACATTGAAACAACATTTATTTTTGTATGAAAAGTTATTGTAGAAGGAAATTAACTGCTGGTGGGAAACCACATCATTGGATAATTATATTGAGGTGGGCAGGGTCCCTGGAGGCTTGCATATTTTGATTACCCCTACATATCAAAATCCCAATCCAAAATTCTTGAGGAGTGGTCAGCTTTACTGGCTTCTACGTGTAAAGGTATGTTGGGCCTTTTATCCAAGTATGCCAAATTGGAACTTGAACAGACGTGTGAAGAAATAGTGGAAGTAAAAAAGATTTTGGATCAATATACAGAAGAGGATGAAACAAAAAATATTGTGGCTTGTATAAAGCAGAGACTTAACAAATATGAACAAGACATTCAGATGAAGAAAAGCAAAAAATTCTTGAGAGACAAACATGACTATGCATCTGGCCGTATCCTTACGTTTGGTAGGAAATATAACACTGCGGTGAGAGTTTTCAAACAAGGGGGTGCTTTGAGGCAGCAGGAATTGGGTACATCTGAATCTGGTTCAGAGATTTATTCGGACTTGGAAGAGCTCCGAGCAGTTATAATAGGGAAGTTACACTGTTGTCCACCTTGGATGAGTCTAATTTTTTACGGCAAAGTCGGGGCCCATGAGACAAACCTTGGCCAGGAGGAAAAGACGCCGGCAGCAACAAAGGAGGAAAAACAGGAGAGTTGGGAAAATGAAACAACACGGAAATGCCACATGGGAAATCAACACGGCAAACAAAGAAAAGATAATGGATGCGAACAAACTGACTGTTATCAATCTGTCATCTCATGAACCTATCCAAGGGGAACAGTCTCTTTTGGAGTAAGGTTTATCATTTTGCCCTGTAGCTAATATGGATTATTGCAGAACTCGAATTGATGTGGTCTTGTTTTGTAGAAAGTTGAAATTGTTGAAAATTTTCACACAACAGTAGAATAGACTTCCAAGAACTTCGGCTTTTGTTCCTAGTGTGGATCACACGTTTGATAATATATGCTTAAGTGACATTGAGGGTCTTAGGACTTTGCATGATTTGGAATATGGTGTTCTTTTCTTTCAGTCAGACAGAGAGTTTTTGTTATCAGTGAATCTTGAGTTGGATAGAACAAGTAGTAATTAATTTAAATCTAAATGTAACCCAAATACTCCACATGACAATATAGATACCTTTCAGGAGTTAGTGACAAGGGATTTGTTGAAGATGTGGCAGAAAAGTAAGAATTGTTTTGCGGAAAATCTCACGATATCCCAGAAATTGGCTTTACAATAATTAGCAGAGGATCCCAATATTGTGATTAAACCTTCAGATAAGGGTGGAAATGTGATCTTATGGGATGTTGAAAAATATTTGAAGGAAGCTGATATACAGCTTCTGACATTAAGGGATTATGAGACCTCATGTTGTGAAATTTATAAACAGTCCATTGGATGCTACCATAGCAAACTTAGTGATTGGAAAGAACGAGGTCTGCTTAGTACAGAAGAATTTCAGTTCTTGTATGTTCTTACAGGTAGCACCTTGTTTTTATATGCTTCCAAAAATCCACAAAAATAAAACCAATCCCCCTGGAAAACCTATTATTTCGGCCAATGTAGGCTTCCGGAGCCTACTTCCATTTATTTGGATTTTTTTCCTGCTACCTTATATTCTGAACCTTCCTTCATATTGTAGGAATAGTGCAGATTATATTTCTAAAATTGAGGAAATACCCTGCCAGCCCACATATCTTTTAGTCACCATGGATGTTGTGGCTTTGTACACATGCATCAACCATGTATTGGGAATAGGAGCATGTAGAATTTGTTTTCGAGATAATGCCATCCATATGTACGATCACACCATGATGTTATTAGACATGTTGGAATTTTTGTCTCAGTAACAATTTTTTCATCTTCAGTAACAAGTGGTATAGACAGGTGTAGGAAGTTGGCTCTGTATATACTATCTTAAAGAGAGAGAGTCCAAGGGTTCCCCTTAGAGGTTGATAGTGGCAAAATCAGATAATTCTAATGCTCTATTTTGTGTTAGTATGGTCGAGCAGTAGGCTTATCAGAGGGCAGTGTTAAGCATTTGTTGTACACACACAGGCAATAAATGAGGAACACACACTCGAAGACTTAACTCCAGGCCAATAATTTTTATATAGAAAAATATATTTTCTTAATTTACTTTAGAACCACATGATTCAAGATTTGAAATAAATACATAAAATGCAAAGTACTCCACACAGGTAAGTAAGGTACTTTGAATTAAAGCAGTAGTACACACAGTATATGTTAAAATGGCAATAAGCTATTTGAAAAGTGGACACAGTGCAAAAAGCAACAGTTCCTGGGGGAGGTAAGTATGGTTAAGTTTCTGAGGTAAGTAAAGCACTTACAAGTTCAGTCTCCTGGGCATAGGCAGCCCACCGTTGGGGGTTCAAGGTAACCCCAAAGTCACCGCACCAGCAACACAGGGCTGGTCAAGTGCAGAGCTTAAAGGAAGGCCAAAAACACATAGGCGCCTATGGAGAACAGGGGTGCTCCGGTTCCGGTCTGCTGGCAGGTAAGTACCCGCATCCTCGGGGAGCAGACCAGGGGGGTTTTGTAGAGCACTGGGGGGGGGACAAAACACATCCTCGGCGGCACAGGGGCGGCTGGATGCAGTGTGCAAAGTTGCCGGCGGTTTTGCTATAGGAAGCAATGGAGGAACCCGGGGGTCACTTAGGCGATGCATGCAGGGCACAGGGGGGCTTCTCTGGACAGCCACACACTGGGCTAGGAAGAGGGCCACCTGCTGGTCACTCCTGCACTGGAGGTTGGTTGCTCTCAGTCCTGGGGGCTGCAGGTGCAGTGCTTGGTCCAGGCGTCAGGTTCCTTGAGGCAGTCGCGGTCAGGGGGAGCCTCTGGATCCTCTCTGCAGGCGTCACTGTGGAGGTGCAGGGTGGTCAACTCAGTTACTCACGTAGTCGTAGTCGCCTGGGAGTCCTCTCTGCAGTTCTCTGGAGCTCGAGCCGGGGGCATCGGGTGCAGAGTGTGAAGTCTCACGCTTCCGGCAGGAAGAGTGAGTTTTTTAAAAGTTGCTCCTTTGTTGCAAAGATGTTGCTGTTGTTGAACAGTGCCGCTGTTCTTGGGAGTTTCTTGGTCCTTCGGGTTCAGGGCAGTCCTCTGAGTCTTCAGAGGTCGCTGGTCCCTGTCGGATGTGTCGCTGTGCAGGTTCTTTGTGTCTGGAGACAGGCTGGTAGGGCTGGGGCCAAATCAGTTGTCGTCTCTGTCGTCTCTGCAGGGCTTTCAGGTCAGCAGTCCTTCTTCTTTGTGTAGGTTGCAGGAATCTGATTTCCTGTGTTCAGGGTCACCCCTAAATACTACATTTAGGGGTGTGTTTAGGTCTGGGGGCAGTAGCCAATGGCTACTGTCCTGGAGGGTGGCTACACCCTCTTTGTGCCTCCTCCCTGAGGGGAGGGGGAACATATCCCTATTCCTATTGGGGGAATCCTCCAAAACCAAGATGGAGGATTTCTAAAGGCAGGGGTCACCTCAGCTCAGGGCACCTTAGGAGCTGTCCTGACTGGTAGGTGACTCCTCCTTGTTTTTCTCATTATCCTCTCCTGCCTTGCTGCCAAAAGTGGGGGCAGTGGCCGGAGGGTGGGCCTCTCCACTAGCTGGAATGCCCTGGGATGCTGTAACAAAAGGCATGCGCCTTTGAGGCTCACCGCCCGATGTTACAATGCCTGCAGGGGGAGGTGAGAAGCACCTCCACCCAGTGCAGGCCTTGTTTCTGTCCTCAGAGAGCACAAAGGCTCTCACCCCAGGGGGACAGAAACCCATCACAGTGGCAAGCTGACACAGACCAGTCAGTCCTGCACTGAAGGATTGGGTAAAATACATGGGCCATCTTCTAAGATGCCCTCCGTGTGGATTTGGTAATAAATCCAACACTGGCATCAGTGTGGGTTTATTATTCTGAGAGGTTTGATACCAAACTTCCCAGTATTCAGTGTAGCCATTATGGAGCTGTGGAGTTTGTTTTGACAAACTCCCAGACCATGTACTTAATATGGCCACACTATACTTACAATGTCTAAGAATAGACTTAGACACTGTAGGGGCATATTGCTCATGCAGCTATGCCCTCACCTGGGGTATAGTGCACCCTGCCTTAGGGCTGTAAGGCTTGCTAGAGGGGTGACTTACCTATGTCACAGGCAGTATTTTGTGGGTATGGCATCCTGAGGGGGATGCCATGTAGGCTTTGCCTTTTTCTCCCCACCAACACACACAATCTGCAATAGCAGTGTGCATGTGTTAGGTGAGGGGTCCTTTAGGGTGGCACAACACATGCTGCAGCCCTTAGGGACCTTCCCTGGTCACAGGGCCCTTAGTACCACAGGTACCTTTTACAAGGGACGTATCTGTGTGCCAGGGATGTGCCAATTGTGGAACAATGGTACATTTTTAAGTGAAATAACACTGGTGCTGGGGCCTGGTTAGCAGGATACCAGCACACTTCTCAGTCAAGTCAGCATCAATATCAGGCAAAAAGTGGGGAGTAACTGCAACAGGGAGCCATTTTCCTACAACAGGTTACCGGGACGGCTATGGGAAGTTGTTTTGCTCCAAGTTTCGCTGGCATTTTTATGGGCTGGTGGAAGCAACACCATGTTTGGACAGACAAGAATGGGCATTGGACAAGAAATACAGCTCTCTGGATAAGGTACATTGATGACATATTTGTCATCTGGGATGGGTCTGTCAATCTCTTACTTGATTTTTTTAAATTTATATAATGCAATGAGATAAATCTAGCTTTCACCCACCATTTCCACAGTAGTGCAATTGATTTTTTAGATGTACACGTGGAGATTCAGGGAGGTAAGGTGTGTACTAGCCTTCATCATAACGATACAGCAGGCAATAGTTTATTGCATGCACAAAGTCATCATCCAATTAATTTGAAGTGGAGCATCCCCTATGGGGAACGTTTGAGGCCCAGGCGTAACTGCAGTGATGTTAAGTCATATAAGTATGAGGAGGCTGTTATGTTGCATAGATTTCAAGTGAGAGGGTATCCCCATAAAATTCTTTCGGCGGCTAGAGACAGAGCACAAATGGCCCCTAGGAAGGATCTTTTTGCTAAGAAATCTAAAATCTCAACTGCTGAGGGGAGGGTGAAACTAATTACCACCTACAATGTTGAATCACAGGAAATCAAAAGGATGATTTCAAAACATTGGCATGTGGTGAAATTGGATACTGTAATTGGTATTGAGGTCTCGCCTTTTCCGCTGATTACAAATCACAAAGCAAGGTCAGTGAGAGATATGTTGGTTCATAGTGATATGAAGATATCTCCCCAAAATAGGGCAGCTGGCTAGCAGAGCAGAAAGGCTTTTATAAGTGTGGTAAATGTAAAGCCTGTAAGAACAGTAGCAATGTGGAGTCTTATCTGATGCCCAGTGGACAGGATAGATGGATTAACAAGTTAATCACATGCAACAGTGATTTCTGTGTTTATGTTTTGGAATGCCCATGTGGCTTACATTACATTGGGAGTAGTATTTTTCCTGTTAAGAAGTGTGTTCTGGAACCTTTGAGGGCAATTAGAAATTGTGATCACAGTTACCCTGTTGAAAGACATTGGGAACATGTTCATGCCAAAAATTATGACACTCTTTGCTTTTTTGGTATTGGCAGAGTAGAGGTGTCAACAAGAGGAGGCAACAGGGAGAGGAAGCTCCGTGTTATGGAGTCTGAATATACTGTGTGCCTCAATAGGAAGGCCCCGATGGGCCTGAATCTTGATGAGGAACTTTCTTTACACATAGGTTGAAAACATGTATAATATGGGATAATCAGCAATTTTCACTTTTTGTCTTTGTATCTTATTTCATTCATGTATGACATGGGTCAGGGGTATTTTTATATTTAACATATGTTTTCCTTTCAGTTTGCTTTTGTAATGCAGTGAGTGGAAGTTTATACATATATAAGTGGGTGCACAGGGTTTGTATTGTAGGAGAAAGATATGATAAAATCCATTTGGCTGACATGCAATATAAGGATCTAGCTTTCATGAAGAGCTTGAATAAGGGTTGCGAGTGCACGATTGCAAAATTCATATAATGAAACCATGTTTCTTATGAGATCACTTTCATGGCCCCTTTGAATAATGAATTGTATATTTAAATAGCATGTTTATTCACACATATTATATACAAGTATATAATTTAATTTTATTTAGTGGTATAAGGGCAGTGACAATAGTGACATAAAATAAGGATATGGCCACTTGGCCGAAACATATACAAGAGTTTTCTATGTGTTTAGCGAGCTTTGGTAGGATACGGACATTTGCAAAGTGAAATTACAGTATGATTAAAATGTGATCTTGTTTTTCCATCTAGGTGAAATGGAGTGAAAGCTAGCTATTTGGATGTGCAATATGGTAGAAATATTACTGTTATTATTATTATATGGATGTTATTTTTATATTTAGGTACATGTTTTCTGTACAATGGGTCACTTTCAAGAGGAGATGTATTATTTATATGTATATATTTAATTGTCTTTCTTCCTTTACTTTGCAAATGGTTTGTAGTCTTTTTACCATTTTTAATGTGGTTTGGTTGTTTTTAAGGGTGGTGGTGCACTTAATGTTTACATTGGTTGTGAGGAAGAGCTCTTGGAGATCGAAACACGTCGCCATTAAACTTTTGTTTCGCATAACACAAGCCTTTGAGTGTGATTCTTCACGTTTTATATTTGAATCAAAGCGGTCTTCTCATTCTTCGTTTACGGCGCACTCCACTATCCATGCAGGCAGAGGGAGAAGACCGATATCCCCAAAATCCCAAATATTATTTCCAAAGTAGACACAATGTCACAGCCGCACTCCAACCTTCTTTTTCAAAGCAATTTAATTCAAAGAACAAACACCAACGCGTTTCAACTGCTGCGAGTCTTGATCACGGTCAGTAAGTCCTCTATCCAGTACTTTATTTATACTACTTGTCCACCCTGCCAACAATGAAGCATTCTGGGACATGTAGTCAAAAAGTAATAAAATTATTTTCCAAGACATTACCATATATGTTACTAGTTTCTGTTTGTTCCTTCATAATAATATGACCATTCCTTAGCTGAATAATACAAAAGTAACCTTATGTTTATATCTAATGCCACCCTTAGAGAATGTATGTTTCCCTTTGACAAAATGTACAAAAAAAGGTCAACACAGCATTAATCTTCATTTCTCAATAATCTTGCAGACAGTTTAAATCCTATTTTCAGCAAATAAGTCATAATATTCTTACAAGTGTACATAAGGTTCCTCATCTGCATTCAAACCAAAAGGTACCTTGGTAAGTAGTCTCCTTATGTTCCTACTCTCGAGTCTGAGGAGTTCCAATATTCTATCTCCACCCCTGTAATTTTTGTATACTTGTGCTGTGCTGTAGTAATGCATTATTTTCCAATCTCGTGTGAGAGGTGGCATAATGTTTCACCATCGTGTAGCTCATATCTTTGTGCTGTACTGCATGTATGTGCTCTAATATACATTCTCTAAGGGGGCATGCGGTACGGCCCACGTATTTTAATCCACAACTACATTCTGTAATTCACATGCGCGTACCAGCTTGCTTTAATAGCGTTTACCAATGGCGGCAGCGGTAAACGCTTATCGGGCAAACGCGGGACCGAATATTCGGACTCCTGCTCTTTGAAAAACTTATGTGGGTTCATTTTAGGTTTTGATTGGATTTGCGAGTCTTATGTTTTGATGATAGTAGTTTGCGACGTACGGTGTTCCTCTAAACGCCTATTGGTTGGTGTATTTGAATCAATTTTGAATGTCAGCGAGCCTTGAAAAAGTCAAAGGGAGTATACTCCCCTCGACGAAACACGTGTTGGCTGTTCTTCGCTGCCTTTCACCATATTAAAGACGGATTAATTATGCTTATGGGATCTTTTTTCTTCTTTTTTCTATAATGTCTCTTTATCCATTATGTATTGTTGGATTGTGTATTTCTAAAAATGTAATGGTTAGTTTATTGTTATAGTGTGCCTAGGTCCTTTCTTTTACAAATTTTGTTATAGCTGTGTTTTCACAGATTTTGGAGGAAGGGAAGAATCCTCTAGGGCCGGGAGCACCTAAATTTATACTATAGGGGACAGTTGGGAGCGCTTTCTTTTCCCCTTAAACTGTTCTTCCCATTCTGTTGATTCTATGACATAGGTCACAAAAGTGGTGTTGCATGTTATTCTCGATTCTATTGGAATTTGTACACCTTTGAAATCCAAAACGGCCTTTGTTGTTTGACCTATGGTGCATGACTTGCATGTAGTACATTTAAAAAAAACCTTCTTCCTATTATTGAGCCAATTACCTGGTTCACAATCTACAAAGTGGCAGTGTACCAATGCGTCTTTGAGAGATATTGTTTTCCTGTAGGTGAAACATGGATATTTCTCAACTAGTTTTACAATGGCTTTATCACGGAGTAGAACCTTCCAAGGCTTTTGAAACACTTTTTTTTAATTTCAGCACTTTGTTTACTATAGGTGGTAATCATTCTTATGTTATTCTTTTCTTTTTCAATTTTTTCTACCTCTGAATATTGTTCATCAGAATTTGTGGTCGAGTCTTCTTACCTTCTTTTGCCAAGCCTTGTTTGATACTAAATCTGGAATACCTTCTCTGATAAAAACCTCTTGTTCACTTCTTTCAATTGTACTTCTGTGTCTTCTTCTTTGGAGCAATTATGTTTTGTTCGAACAAATTCACCGCGTGAAATACTGTTAATGAGTGCTTTAGGATGAAAGCTTGTGCCATGTAATGTGCTATTAGTCGCTGTAGGTTTCCTGTATAAAGTTGTTTCGAACTTGTTTTCTTAGACCTATACTCTAATGTCCAAAAAGTCATTTTTTTCATGACTCACATTGTAAGTAAACTCTAAATCATATTGGTTGTTTTTAAACTCATGAAAATACTGCTTGAACTGCTGTTCTGTTCCATTCCAAATCAGGAAAAGATCATCGACATATCATAAGTATATAATCACTTTGGCCAGATGATGTTCATATTTTTCATGCCAGGCAATCTCCCTTTCCTACCAACCCATTGTGAGATTCGAGTAGCTCTGGGAGAAGAAAATTCCCATTGCTGTCCCACACATTTGTTGGAATAATTGCCAATTGAAAAGAAACATATTGTTACATAAACACATTTCAATCATTTTTTAGGAGCATGGCAGAATATTTCTGGTGATTAAGCCTGAAATACCCCTTTAAGGAATTCTTTTATTTGCCTGTCTGACCACAAGGACTTTTGGTTCCTAGGCCGTGTGAATCTTGAAATTGCCACCAGATGTACTCTAACCAGCCTATGAGATAGTCCGGACTGAGCCAAGGATAGTAGGTACATCTGGTGAAGAGAAAGGGTGACACTTGTTCAAAGAACATCAACTAGAAAATCTTAATTATTTTGCCTTGTATGACTTATTTGTGTACTATGCCCTGGCTTTTGCCAGAATGTCTCTGAGATATTGAGAAATATTTAGTTGGTCAAATTCATTGTATTTAGGATCCATAAGGCTAACCTGAGAGATTCCGGGTTTGGGTGTGTCACCTGTTCGTTGTTCCTGTATAGTAATCCTGGGACAGGGTTGAGTGGTACATGATGAGGTTGTTATGACATAAGAAGAAGCTCTGGGTACCAAAACTGTCTTGGCCACACCAGAGCTATCAGAATAATACGACACAGTTCTCTTTTCATCTTGTTCAGCATTCTCTGAACGAAGTGTATTGGTGGAAAAGTATACAAAACATGATATTTGGTGTGCATTTCCCCATGATCTCTTCTGTTCTGTTCAGTAATACTGGCATTTATTGTTTGAAGGGGGTAGCAAATGGATCTAGGGACGGTGTTCCCCATTTGCTCAATATTTTGCTGAGTTAAATTTCCAACAGCTCCCAAACGTGGCATTCGTTCAGAGGCCTGCTCAATTTGTCTGCCCACTGGTTTTCCTTGCCTTGAACATGCTCTGCTTTTATGGAGACCCTGTGATGGAGACACCAATTACATATGTCCTTTGCCTCCCTGGACAGAAGACATGATCTTGGTCCACCTTGCTTGTTTAAATAGAACATTGTGGTTGTGCTGTCTGATGGAATCAAGACATTTGACCGATTGACTCTTGCAAGAAAAACTCGGAGCACCAAGGCTACCGCTTTCAGTTCTAGGAAATGTATATGTTTCTTCTTTTCCTCATCTGATCACTTTCTATACACTTCCAGATCCTGGAAATGTGCTCCCAAGCCTTCAATGGAAGTGTCTGTCATTATGACATAACTTAGTGGCTTCACTAGGAACGTTGACCCCAACTTAATGTTGACATCCCTTGTCCACCATTGCACAGCAGTCCCCATTTATGCTGTTATACAGATGACATTGTCAAATGATCCTGTGTCTTGTGTATATTGCTTGCTTGAGTTGTTCCTGCAGTGGCCTCGTGTACAAACAGCAGTTTGGGATGAGAGGAATGCATGATGATACCACTCCTAGGAATGATTTGAATTGCCTGACTGAAGTGGACTTTTTTCTTGAAAGGGTAGGCACTAATATTATTTTTTGCAATTCTTTATTTGTCTGATACACATTGCAAGTTTTTGTATCCAGAACCACCCCCAGAAATGTAATTGATGTGCCAGCAATGGCACACTATTTCGCCTTGTTTATTTGGACCCATGATCTTCAAAAGTTGAAAGCAAGTAGAACTCATTGCAGCCCTGTGCAAATTTGCAATCGTTGAGGTGAAGAAATACCTGATGGTCGTTTAATCTCAGGTAAATTGCTACCAGTGCCATGCATTTGGTGAATATTCTTGGGGCAGACTTTAATCTGAGAGGTAGGACACTGAATTGGTAGTGACATCTGGCCACCTCGAATCTAAGCTACCTCCTGTGATTTACATGTATGGGGATATGGAAATGGGTGTCCGGATGATCCAGCAACGTCATGTGGTCTCCTGAGTTTAACAACTGAGTGATAACTTGTAGCATAATCATGCTGAATGATTGTCTTTTGAGTTACTTGTTGAGCTGCCTCAGATCCAACACCTGTCTCCATTTTTCATTCTTCTTCTTCAGCAGAAAGAAGTTGGAGTAGAAACCTGTGTGTATGCAATTTTGTGTGGGACTTCTGCTATTGCTCTCTTCAATATCAGAGATTTGATTTCCTCTCTTAACAGATGAAGATGCTGGTATGACCTCCTGATAGACAGAGGATTTGGAGATTTCTGGGTAAATTATAGTGTGTGTCCATACATTATGATGTCTAAGACCCAATAGTCTAAAGAGATGGACTTCCAATTTTCGTAATAGTTGTTGAGACTGTCTCTGAAATTCAAGGGAGGCAAAACTATAGAGGCAACCGGTGTCACTTTTTTGTCACTGTCTCCTCAAGGACCCCTGACTTTTTCCTGCGGCTGGAGCTCTTCTCCTACCTGATGTCTGGAGAAAGCTGTTGTCTGTGCAGGTCTAAATTGCTGAGAGAACTGCAGAGGATATCCCTGCAACTGTTGGTTATACAGTTTATATTGTTAAGGTTGGTATCCCTCTCTCAATAAATATTATCCTCTGCTTCTACCTCCTTGAAAAGATTGAAACCTTCTCTGTTGCGGTACTCCCAATGACCTTGCAGTCTCTGTGTCAGCCTTGATAGATTGTAAGGCGTCATTGATGTGCTCTCCGAATAAAGCTTCTCCGTTGTAAGGCATGTCCAATTGTTTTGACTGCACTTCAGGTCTGAATGAAGTTGTCTTTAGCCATTCGTGCCTTCTCAAGACCACTGCTCCAGCCATTAGTCTGAAACCGCTGAGGGCTACATCCGTAGCTGTATCTATTATTTCCAAGAATGTCCTTTCCCTTTCTTGGAGGATAGCTCTAGCCTATTGTCTTTTATCCTCTGGTAGAGACTCTAAGAGTTAAGTCTGACCCCATCTTATAGTCAAACCTACCCATTATGGCCAGGGCATTGGACACATTAATGGTGATCACCACCCTGGCAGAGAAACGCTCCCCTATGTTCTCTAATCTCCTACCTTCCTTATCCTGAGGCGCTGAACCGGGTGTTGTCAGTTTTTTTTTATCTCCATTGTGTGACGCCGCACACTACCACAGTGTCTCTCCATCACACCGTGGTCAAGCCGGCAATCTGTGTTTCGGGACGCCGGCACCACCGCAGCCCATTTTTCTGTCTTAATTTTGCTGCAGTGCGGCCCAGAAGACACATTTCATGTCTTGGGTCGCGCCGCTGCCCCTGCCAGCCTCCCTGTTTTTCCCCCTACCCACCTCTTTGGGTTTTTTCCTCTTCTTTCCCCATTTTGCTTTTTGTTTTTTCTTCTGTCTTCATTTCTTCTTTTTTCTTGGTCTCCATATTGTCTTATTCCTTGGTGTTCTTCTTCCCAGCATGCCTTTTTCCTTTTCCTTTTCCTTTTCTACTTGGTCTTTTTTCCTATTCATTTCTATATGGTCTTTCCCAATCCCAGATGGTGTCGTACTTTCTTCCTGTTGTGTCACTTATTGTTTTCCGATATATAAGCACTGCAGCTCCTTTCTTCCTTGCGTTGCAAACACTTCCACATCGGTGGTGATACTCGCACCTGTTTTCTGTTTTTTCCGTGTTCCTGCTTCTTCCTGTAAGATTATATTCTATTTTTTCCCTTTTTCATAGTTTTTTTCCTCTTTTTCAGGATTTTCTGTGGTAGAGGTTTTCCCCAATTTTTTTGTGTTTTTCCTCTGGGACTCCTTCTGGAGGGTACGATCTGCCTTGGCATCTTTTTCAGTCAGCAGCACCATGGCTACTAGAAAGGGTTGCCCCTATCTTGGCCAGTCCAGAATCAGTAAAAGACCGGGTGTGCCTTCAAGTTCTTCAGCCTACGGTGGTAAGAGACATGCAGACCGTGACAGTTTGTGCTGCCTGCATATGAATTGGGTTCCGGGTGACCAATAAGGCAGGCTGTAGAATTTACAGGACCCTTGTATTTTTGATCAAGTCTCAGTATTACTGCTAATGTAACATGGTTCTTCGTGACCTTAGGTCCCTCACCCCAAATGTAGTTGACAATTAGTATGGATCTTACCAATTCTTTTATTTGGCTCTTTAAAAACTTACAAAAACATTCTGTTAGCTCACAGAGACTCTGGGCTTTGTATAGATTTCGACTGAGGGGTTATTCCGTCACAATGGTGACGGCTATCCCGTCTGCTGAAATCTAAATCCCATTGTTTCCTATGGGATTTAGATTGTGGTGGGTGGGATATCTGTCACTGTTGTAATGGAGTAACCCCCCCACTGAAATCTAAATCAGGCCGCCTCTTTAGAACGGAATGAAATCCCCCTATATCATCTGGCGACGAGCTGGCCACAGGAGGTGTTGGTGGAACCGATATAGGGGTCAAGTAATCATCCTATTCACTACCTGTGGTAGTTGGTTGATCTTGTCTTATCACGCCCACTTCAGGTTCATCTTTGTCATCTCCATGATCAACCTAGTCATCATGAATGGTGATAGTATATAGCTTGGTTGCAAGATGTCTTTACCGTGCACTAGCCGGGTTGCCTGTTGTGACAACATTTCTGCTTGTGGCACCCCAACTTTAACTTGTTTTGAAGGTGTGACTTCCTTTTCAGGAAAGCTTTTATAATAGCCCTACAATATTAGACAGAGATCTGTCACTAGGGCTCCTGGGCCTTGCATTATAGGTTTTTGTGGTGGTTGTTCATAGAGAAATTCCTCATTAGGAACAAACTAAAGGAATTTCTCATTTGTTTTCTACTCACCTTGCAGTCTGTCTTTAAGTGAAAAATCACATTGTGAATATTCAGATTCATCTTGGCATTTTACATGTATTTGTGATGGACTTGTGGCATCTCCAAAAGACCCTTCATCATCCTCTTCATCCAATCCTCTCCTTTCTAGAAGACAAACTGGTGGCACAGGTTAAACCTTGCTAGGAGAAGTTATTTCTGGCTGTATGGCTGGGGGCACTAGTGACCATTGATGTGTCCGCTGACCAAGTAGTAGTCGAGAATAATGCTTTTGGCTTCAACGGCCATCTCTTCACTGTTGTTGTTGAAACTGAAATTGACGGCGGCACCCACTACGCATCCGTTGACGGTGCAATAGATGGTGCAGCAATTGTTCTGCCCTGACGAGGAGAGTGACATTAACAGTCTTGCAGGCAACTATGACATCGTCGACACAGGTCTTACAATCGCCATATCCATACACACGGTAGATGTCGTTGAAGCCATCTTTGCCGTCGACGGTTTAACCAGCGACTTCCCTTATTTTTCTGAGGCTGGCTTCCTGGTGTCAGCAAAGGCCAATGTTCTTTCAAAAGGCTTTGATGGCTCTGATAGTGATGCCTTTTGTTTTGTTAAGCCTTGAGGTGCAGGGGAAGATAGCTTTTCCAGTTCTGGCTTCTTCTTAACTGTCATTTTATGAATCTTTTTAGGCAGTTCACTGAGGAGCTTTCTAGGTCTTTCCCTCTACATTGTCCTTATTACCTTAGAAGAGAACCCTTCATCTCCAAAGACTGGAGTTTCAGACGCTTTTGTTTTTTGAAGCCATAATAATAGTCTTGCCTGTGTGACTTTGAGAGTTTTTGCAGAAAATGTCCTGCAGTATTTGCAGTCCATGGATTTGTGATGCGGGCACAGGCAGTACAGGTACTTATTCTGACGATCTTCAGAGAATAACCTAATTTTCCCGCAGGTCTTACATGGACGAAACAAACCTTTCTTTGAACCTTCTGACACGGTGAGAAAAAAACTGTCAGAGTAGCCAGTATACTCCTCTATTAGAAAAAAAGTTCACCTGGAGGTCATAGATGTGACAAAGTCAAATTCTGAAGAGATAACTGAACAGAGCTCAGGGAGACTCCTTCTCATACGATGTGCGGTAAGAAATATGCAGTGTAGTGCCAATGGACAGGAGGAATGCGACTGAAGCCTATTTCTGATTGGTTGAACTTTGGTTGTGCTCAAAATGATGTGGGTTGATACACAATCCAGAGGGATATGTACGTATAGTCTAAGGTAACAGAGTTTTTACTACTAGTTACAATTACCACAGGCCTCCCGTCTCAACGACCTGGAAGATTCAAGCATGTGAATCTATGAAAAAGATTCATTACTGGAGAACTAGAAACTGATCAGCATTGTATCTTATTATTCCAATTCTATTTTGTGTAGCAAATGGTCTACCCACTTCACTGATAAAGTTAAAGCACCAAACTCAGAGGATTCTTGGGGGCAATCTGCTCTCACCTATTTCAAGGTAAACTCATGCCATCACTATTACAAACAATTTTGTTTGCTGCACATTTCCTTTACCTCACCCCAAGTAGACTTTTTAAATTAAAACTGAGAGACTCCACCACTTGCTGGTCATGTAAAACAGTGCAGAGCGATTCAGAACACACATTCTTTTCATGTACGCTGCTTAACTCTTACTGGAACTAAATCTCAGCTCAAATCAAATAAGCAACATTTTTAATACAACTATCTCACTAGACTTCTCAACCATCATACACGATCCGTATGAATCAATGACGCCACTGGTGCGTTCAGACCTGGACCTCTCCTTCCTTGCACTTAAAGGTATTCTTTTAGACTGGAAAGACACTAACAATGTCTCCTATCACACCTATTAAGTGTGGGTCACATACCTCAGAAGTACACATGTAACCTAATCACAATCAGAAAGGAATCACATTATCTCTCAACACATTTGGAAAACCCTGGACTCCTTTATTTTCAAGACATCTTGCTCTCCTTTTCTATTATTTCCTGTTTCTTTCTTTTTCCACCCTCTTCTCTATTCTTCCCCTTCCCTATGTTCTTGTTGTCTTTTTATTGTTTTTTTCCGGATGATACTTGGTTGTTTAATGACTGTTTGCCTATATTCTCTAGTGCAACACAGCTTGAACTTAGGGTCACTACACAATCCATGGCGTGTTCATATCACTGCACCTTATCCTTAAAAGCCACTGTTCATATTGTATCTGCTTTGTTTAATTCCAAGTGCTGGAAACTATTATGCATTGTCATTTGGTGATGGAATGTTTTTGTATTACAGTAAACATCAACAAAATGTTTTGGAATAAAAAGATAAACTCAGTCCTGTTTATTTTAAGGGAAACATGCTACATAAAAAAAGATCGCTTTATTAAAAAGCAATCACAGACATGGTGGTCTGTTGACCACTGAGATGGCTGCATTTGTAGTGAGTTGCAATTTGTGACCTAGTTCAATAATATTCGTGAAGTAGGTCAAATTGTGACCCTCTACTAATCAATAATTTGAGAATTGACCTATGAGTACATAGGTTTATTTGCTTCCTGTCCGAGTACATCGGCTCCACTACTGGCTGCACAAAGTACTGGAAGATAACCAAATAATTATTTGCCCGCTTAACGCCAAGCAGGTTTTTCAGCTCGGATGAATGTCAGTTCCTTTTCCAAGTATTTGAACGCTCAGAGGTCGACCCTGAATTTTGTTACTGGGTGAAACTACTTTATACAAAATCCATAGCACCATTTAGGGTTGATGGTACCCTTTGCTCAACATTTCAGCTGACAAAAGGTACGTATCAGGGATATTCTTTTCTCTACTCCTGCTCACCACAATGTTTAATTTGCTGTCCTGCTGGGTTAGAATTTCTTTTGAAATACACAGGTTCAGAATGGAGGGAGGAGATGAGGGCAGAATCTTACTCTTCGTGGACAAAACCCTCTTGTATGTGAAAATACCAGTGCATGTAATTCCTGGGCAATGGCACGGTTTTATTGACTATGGGGAATACTCAGGCCAACTGTTCCAAACCAATTTTATAGTTGGGAAAAGGATCAATTGGCCCAGAGATGTGTCAGTATGAGTCAAATTGGGTTAATGTACATGAGGATAGATGTGAGCTGGGGATTTTTTTTTTAAATGTAACCTGACAACACATTGGCAGGCCTTCAGGCAGATATGATACATTGGAGGATGTTGCCACTCCTTCTGGGTACACCAGTCGCCTTTCACATACGTCCTCAAAACAACCCTGCGTAGTTTCTGAAATCAATCAATCAGTTCTTCCAAAAGGCAACTACTCACCACTAAGGGTCTCAAGACGCTGTGGGGGTTAGGTCTTCTGTGATACAGACTGATAGCCAGGTCTCAAGGTCCTTCATGAATTGAGGTAACGATGGTGAGTGCCTGAGGTGAAGAGGCAAGGAGTTCCAGGTCTTCAGTTTGAGGTGGGCGAAGGATCTTCCTCCAGCTGAGGAATTCCGTATGCGGGGTACGGTGCCCAGTGCCTCTTGAGTGGAGCGGAGAGGTCTGGCCCTGGAGTAGAAGATTATGCGATGGTTAAGGTAGGTAGGTTTTAAGTTGTGGAGAGCCTTGTATGCGTGGATGAGGAGTTTGAAGTTGATCCTTTTCTCAACGGGGAGCCAGTGGAGGTCTTTCAAGTGTTTGGTAATGTGTTTGTGGTGGGGATGTTCAGGATGAGTCTGTAGTTTCTTCATATTCTTCTGGGTGGTGCCTGCATAGAGGGCATTGTCATAGTCAAGCCTGCTGGTGACTGGGGGGTGAGTTACGGTCTTGCAGCAGCCGTTTGGGATCCATTTGCAGATTATCCGGAGACGTCAGAGTGTGTGGAAACAGAAAGATGTGACAGAGTTGATCTGCTGGGTCACTGCGAGAGGTGAGTCCAGGATGAAGCTGAGGTTGCATGCGTGGTTCTTTGGGGTGGGGGGAGGGGTGCCCAGTGTTGCAGGCCACCAGGAATCGACCCAGGCGAATGTGGAGGGTCCCAGGATGAGGATCTCGGTCTTGTCTGAGTTGAGCTTGAGGCAGCTCTCCTTCATCCAGGCGGTGACAGCTTCCATCTCGTTGTGGAAGTTCTTCTTGGCAGTTGTAGGGTTTTAAGTCAGTGAGATGATTAGCTGGATGTTGTTGGCATAGGAGACGTTGTTCAGTCCATGGCTTCTGACAATGGACATGAGCGGAGCCATGTAGAAGTTTAAGTGTGTGGTAAAGCTCCAAGATAAGCAGTTCACGGTGTTCAAAGTGGAGGTTCTACTCACACTGCTGTACATGGTTCTAGGTATTTTGAATGACAATTAACTGATTAAAGAAAGCTGACTGTTCTCTTGGGATCAATGTATGCAAGAATGACATATCAAGTGAATGGGGTAATGTGAAATGTCCTACCCAGATGCATAGGCCAATGTGTAGATACGGAAAGAGTAGTACATGAAAGCAGCGACTGTCCGCATAAGTTTTGGCAAATGTGGGAGCCATGGATAGCCATGGATAGCATATCTTGGGCTTGGATGAACAGAGAAGGAAAGAGTCTGAGACATGATTCCTGTTTAAATGCAGATGAGCATAGAGCAACAGTCAGCGCCATTGGCAGGAATGATATGATCAAGTACATCCTGTTGCATTTCAGCAAACTGCTCAATTACCACAAACATAGTGACACTCATACTGTGTTGTGGACTTTTCTTGTGACCCTTAGTTTTGTTGGTTTATGTTGGTTTATGTTTAATGCATGTTAAAACAGATATCTTGGACCACCTTAGGCCCTGACCTACTCTGAGTAAAAACCAATGAAACTATTGAAATATGTAGGGTCCGATGTGATCCTTACATAAATTTGATATACGCATCTACATGGATGAATATGGGACCGATTACAGAATACTAAATAGACCAGAGGGCCAGTAAAAGTTAGATTAGGGTACACTGTGTAGGTCCAATGAATGCCACTGACACATAGAAACCACACAATGGCACTGCCACTGACACATAGAAACCAAAAAGCAAGAAACATGTCGACCATCACCAAATAAATGTGGACTTTTATGGGATAATGATATCCCATAGCCCTATTCTTCTTTTAACTTTACCCTGGATAGTGTAAATAATGAATAAAAATCACCAAGGCCCTCATTATGAACACAGTGGTTTTCACTGCCGTGTTCAGGCCGGCGTTCATTCTACTAAGAGCCAGCCCCACTAGGATCCCGCAGGCCGCATAATAAACATTTTGCTGGGCCGGCCGGCGGAAACATTATTTCTGCCGACGGCCCAGCAGAATGCCTGGCCGGGACATTGCCAGTGGCTCCATATGGAGCCGCCGTCAATGCCTCTGTGCGGCGGGTGCAGCTGCACCCATCGCGCAGATCACTGCCTGTAAATCGGGCAGTGACCTGCACGATGGGGCACTGCACAGGGGCCCATGCCCTGCCCATGCCAAGTGCATGGGCAGTGCAGGGGCCCCCAGGGGGCCCCCAGGAACCCCTTCTGCCAGCCTTTCCCCTGGCGGGTTCAACTGGGGGCAGTAAGGATCATTATCCTTACTATCCCCTTCCGCCCCATCTCTCTCCTGCCTTTCCCTGCCAAGGTAATAGAGAAGACCGTCAACAAACAACTGACCACCTTCCTGAAAAAACAACAACCTGCTCGACCCTTCACAAACCGGATTCCGAACCAACCACAGCATGGAAACCGCCCTTATCTCAGTCACAGACGACATCAGAACCCTGATGGACAACGGTGAAACAGTCGCCCTCATCCTCCTCGACCTCTCGGCGGCCTTCGACACCGTCTGTCACCGCACCCTAATCACCCGCCTCCGCTCCACCGGGATCCAAGGCCAGGCCCTGGACTGGATCGCCTCCTTCCTCTCAAACCGCTCCCAAAGAGTTTACCTCCCAACCGTTTCGCTCAGACCCCACCGAGATCATCTGCGGCGTACCTCAAGGCTCATCGCTCAGCCCGACACTCTTCAATGTCTACATGAGGCCCCTCGCCAACATCGTACGCAAGCACGACATCATCATCACCTCCTACGCCGACGACACCCAACTTATACTCTCCCTCACCAAGGACCCCGCCAGCGCCAAGACCAACCTACAAGAGGGTATGAAGGACGTCACAGATTGGATGAGGCTCAGCCGCCTAAAGCTGAACTCTGACAAAACGGAAGTCCTCATCCTCGGCAACACCCCGCCCGCCTGGGACGACTCCTGGTGGCCCACGGCCCTCGGCACTGCAACGACCCCCACAGACCACGCCCGCAACCTCGGCTTCATCTTGGACCCCCTTTTCACCATGACCAAGCAAGTCAACGCTGTGTCCTCCGCCTGCTTCCTCACCCTCCACATGCTCCGCAAGATCTTCCGCTGGATCCCCGCCGACACTAGAAAAACCGTGACCCACGCCCTCGTCACGAGCCGCCTGGACTACGGCAACACCCTCTACCCTGGGACCACCACCAAACTCCAAAATCGCCTGCAACGCATTAAAAACGCCTCGGCCCGCCTCATCCTCGACGTACCCCGCAACAGCCACATCTCCGCACACCTGAGACACCTGCATTGGCTCCCAGTCAGCAAAAGGATCACCTATCGACTTCTCACCCACGCACACAAAGCCCTCCACAACAAGGGACCGGAATACCTCAACCGACGCCTCAGCTTCTACGTCCCCACCCGCCACCTCTGTTCCTCTGGCCTCGCGCTCGCTGCCGTCCCTCGCATCCGCCACTCCACGGCGGGTGGGAGGTCTTTCTCCTTCCTGGCAGCCAAGACCTGGAACTCCCTCCCCACCAGCCTCAGGACCACCCAGGACCACTCCGCTTTCCGGAGACTCCTAAAAACCTGGCTTTTCGAGCAGCAGTAACCCCCCCCTTTCCCCTAGCGCCTTGAGACCCGCCCAGGTGAGTAGCGCGTTTTATAAATGATAATGATTTGATTTGATTTGATTTGATTATCCGAAGGGCAGCAGCGCTGCCCTGTCGGATAATGATGCCTTCCACCATCAGGCTGCCTGTCGGAGGCAGCCTGGCGGTGGAGGACAGGCGCCTATGGCGGCCCTCAAGCTGTTTATTATATGGAAGTTCAGCCCACCATGCCGGTGGTGGGCTTGTCAGCCACCGCCGGCATGGCAGGCTGAACCACCGGGGTTCGTAATGACCCCCTAAGTCTCTCCATAGGTAATTTTAAAATCACTCCATCCTCACCCACTTCAAAAAACACAAACTCCAAACAAAGTTAAAGGGTAACCAAAAAGCAAATGGTTGTCTTTCAATCATTGCACATAATATCTCCATAAAAAACACGCCTTATGAAGCCCATTGAGTACTGCACAGCCCCAGGAATGTGGAGAATGACACGATAAAGAAGTATGCCACCTTGGTAGGTGAGGGTCAGTACATCCTGCAAAGGACAATCTTTCAATCGGTTACAACAGTGCAAATTGCTTTATTTTAATGTCACATGTGAGTTATCAGTTAAACCAACTAAAGAGAATATAAATTGACAGAAAAGATTAGCAAAGAATCTTAACAATTGAAGGACTGACTACTGCATCATTGACTGTTAGTCTAAAGGAAATGAATTATTACTACTACTACTATTAATATTATTATTGCCATTTTTTAATTAAAATGTACTTACTGCTCCGGTTTGGAGAGAAGCTAACTGTGGCTGCATGGGTTGTTTGCCTGCTTGCTGAGGCTGTGCAGGCTGTTGTTGCTGTGTTCTTGTTAACTGTTGCCCTCCAACTCCTTGCTGAGAATGCTGCAGTGGTGGTTGCTGCTGCTGCTGCTGCCGAGATTGTTGTTGTTGATGAGGACCTTGCTGTTGGTTTGCTTGCTGTTGTGAAGGTTGTTGTTGGGGGCCCTGTTGATTGGACACCTGTGTATTAGACGTCTGTTGATGGGAACCTTGTTGAAGGGGGACTTGCTGCTGAGAATTTGGCTGTGTAGACCCTGATTGCTGCTGCCTTGAAGGTTGTTGGTGGGGTTGCTGCTGTCTTGGGGACTGCTGTTGACCTTGCTGTTGCTGTCTTGTCATTTGTTGGGTCTCAGGTTTTTGCTGCTGGGGCGGTGGGGTCTGCCTTTGAGTTTTTTGGGGGTCTGATGTATGGTGGTAACTTGATGACTGTCGGGATGACTGGGAGTAGTCTGTGTTTGAATAGGGTGGCTGTTGAGGTTTCTTCTGAGATGATGGCTGTGAATGTGGGCGGGATTCGTGTCGACTCTGTTCTCTTGGGTGTTGCTTTGATGACCTCCTAGCTGATTCTTCATTACTGTGCCGTGATGAGGAGGATGAAGAATAATGTCTTCCTGGCTCTCCATGATGTCTTTGCTCTTTAGAAGAGGAGTGGCGAGATTGAGAATAGTCATCATGCTGCCACAAGTCTTCATCTGGAGGTTCATCGTAATCATGATATGTATGCTTAACTGGAGTTTTCTTCTGTGATGTAGAGGAGTGGCCACTGTAGTACCTTGATCGCTCTGAACGGGCTTCCCTTGGTTTATCAAACCAGTCTGTTTCCTCCTGACCCAAATGATATGCTTCAGAAATCAAAAATATAACAGTCAATCTCTCAAGCCTGATGAGTGAATGCACCTCAGACTGAAGCCATGCAACAAAATGAAAAAATGCAAGCAACGTATCACATGCAAAAAAGGAATTCCAGATGCACCGCAGACCCAACTCAAGTGCCTTCACCCCAACAAAAATAAACAAAGGATTACAATTAGTGAACAGTGTGCACAAGTGAAAAGTAACACTGCACTATGATAACACAAAACCCCTCTACAGAAATGAAAAAAAATACAATGGGAAAAGGCACAAGACATGCAAACACAAGTTGCAATGTTGTCTTTATACATGAAGGTTTAAAATGTTTAACTTTGGGATAACAATTGTAAGCATGCTGTAATGGATATCACCACTGATAGTCTTTACCTTCACTGTCAGAAACAACACAGTTTGAATCATCCATGAGATAACATTCTTCCTGCTTGTACGAGTGATTCCTTGGCACTTCTTTGACATGTTCTTGCACATCGGGTAATGAGTGACTGGAGCAGAAAGGGGGGCAGCTATCGGCATTGGCTTGAGGCAATGGTCCACCTGAAGATCGGGACATGCCTACTGACTTTCCTAAAGGACTAACAGGGCTTTCTTCTTCAGAGGCCTGGTTTCGAATAGGGGCACGACCTCTATTTTGACTCATACTAAGAGAAGAAGGTTTCGAGTTTGCCTTCTGATATCTATCAGCACCATCTCTCTCATAGGATTTACTTCTGTTATTAACTGCTTCACGACTTATGGGCTTATCTGTCCCATAACCAGAGGCAGACCTGGATCTACCTCCACTGTTGTATGACCTATCATCTTCCTCCACCATATCCCTTCCAGATAAACCATAGTATTTTTGCTGTACATAGATATTCTTTTTTAGGCCATATGTGATCTCATCCTGAAGCTTTCTTCCTCTGGTTGCAACATTGCTGCTACTGCTAACAGAAGTAGTTACTGGATATGAAGCCAGATCAGACTCTACATCCTTGGCTTCTTCGATAGGAGAAAATTTTGAAATCTTCTGCTCCATACCTTGCTTGCGATGTTTGCTGCGTTTGGATGATATAACTGCAGGGGCCAGGTTTTTGGATGAATGTTTCTGAACTCCAGTGCTGGACCCATGCTTTTCTGGCCGACCAGAGGACCTGTATTCATTATCCCCATAATAGTAGGATGAACTGCTAGATGTTCCTGACACCCTACCAATGTTTTCAGAGTTCCTATGGTAGTTGTTCTTCCCTCGATGGTCAGAAGTGTGGTGGTCATAAACATCTTCCTCAGATTCTTCTTCAGCCCTTGAGTAACACGTCCTGCCTGAACCATCATTTTCAACTGTCCCATTCCTTTCTTTATTGTGGCGACCATTTATGTTCTGTGGCTGTATATGTGATTGTGGGTGAATGTGAGGGTCATACTTCTGGTTCTCAGTCGAATTGGAGTTTTCTTTGGTTAGCTCACTAATATCTTCAATCACAACGTAGTTACGAGGAATATTTTGTTCTAAGTTTGTGTACAGAGAATCTGAGCCGTAGGTAGCTGAAGATGAACCATCCATTGTATTAATTCTCTCAGAGGGCCTTACTTCAGTGTGCTTGTACTGGTCATAACTAGTTGTGACTGTACTATTATTGTATGCAACATCAGGAGCCGCTGAAGAGATTACCACAATGGGATTTCCAATTACTTCATAATTAGTGGGGATTTTTTGCTCTAGATCTGCTAATGTTGTCTGGCGAGGCTTCTGTGGATCTGCTTGAGCAGGAAACAGGGAATTTTGAGGTGGCTGCGAGGAAGATTGGTTGGAATAAGTGGTCTGAACCTGATACTGGTTTGGTGGCCGAAAACCAACATGGTTTTGAAGCCCAAGTTCAGTCTGGTAGCCTTGTGTTTGGGTGATAGTTTGCGTTTGGTATGCGCCTTGTGAAGAATAGTTGGAAATCTGCCTACTCTGAAAACCATTTTGAGAAATACCATTGCTTGAAACAGGATAATTGGATTGTTGTAATCTTGAATGTTCAAATGTAGATGAGCCATGTAGGATAGCATGCCCTGTTGGGTGCTGGTAAGAACTCTGAGTGTAAGATGTTGTTGTTGGGTACTGTTGTGTGGTTGAAAAATCTGAAAACTGGCTAAGTGGGGTAGTGCCAGGTCTTGAAAGAAGATTACTGGTTTCATAAGAGGAAATACGAAGATTGTTCAGCTCACTGTCAGACATATAATCCCTATTCTCTCCTAAGGACCTCATGTAGGAGAAATCTTGCCTTCCTCCTATATCCTTGACTAAAGACTCCTTTCTTTGTGTAATTCCCAGCTCTAAGTATTTAAGCTTTGCATCAATCTCTTTCTCTTCCTCATCAAGCTCTGCTTGCTGCTTCCGGAGCTTTGTGGACTCCTGCTCTACGATCTTCAGGTCACGATCAATACTTTTCAAAAGTCCTACTTTTGGAAGTTGTGCAACTTGACTTGCTGCTGTACTCCTTTGCAATAAGCTAGTCATATACATCTGTGACTGTGCCTGGCTGGTAATAGGAAGATGAGTTTCGTCTGGAGGGGGGCTCGGCAGAGTTCGCTTCACTTTACGAGTCAATGTACTGGATTGTAATGCTGATATCTGCAAAACACAATATGTATATATTTTAACACAGGATATGCAAATTATCATGAGACCACAATAGTAAAACTAAAATGATTTGTTTTTAAGAAATAATGAAAATACACAGACACTTTAAGACTGTAACATTTGGAAAATATTGGACTACTCTAGAACATCCTGGAGTAGCGAACACAACTCCCTGCATCTAAAAAATAATTTCATAACAGCTCTGTTTAGACAATCTATCAACTGAGGTCGTGGCTGTAGGGGATGCAACTAAATAATGTCAGGTTGGGAATAGCCATCACAACCAAAGAAAGTTCAATTAAGTATGATACAGACTCTTTCCTCTATATTTCTGTGTGTCTGAGCCCTCTGAAAAAGCTTCAAGGTGACACGTTAGTGTTTTAATAAAATACCTAAATAAAGGACCAGAATTTAATTCCATTAGGCCTGTAAAAAGGGGCAGCGGTAGGTGAGAGTACTGTCATCCATTTCTAAGTGGGCTACTATGTATAACCGTTTTGCAAACGTCCACCTCAGTTCTGACTCTGTGCCTGATGTTAACCTGAAGGAAAGTATTAACTATGAGAATCAGTCTGACCAAGATTTAAGGATTTTTCTGTCTCCTTCAAGGTGGCTTCATGGAACGTGTCTGGACACAACTGACCATCTAGTTAACCATTTACTGATGCTTTCCCAGACTGACCCCGTTGTATACATCCTGCTTGCAAAGGCTTTCTGAGAACCATGAGACTTCACCCCTGATTTGATGCTGTAACATCTGAATCACTAGGCTACCATGCCTTCAAGCAACATCTTGTTACAGAATAAATTCAGGGATTGACCACTCCCCCCCCCGCACTGGAGAGATCTACGCTTTAACTACTGTCAATGTACAGCACACCTTGGCTTTACAGACAAGTTCAGACATTTTAAATCTGGTACGTTTCATTCACAGCCATGTTTAGTCCTTAATAATCTCATACATATCTTGCTATTTCCAAATCCCGATGCAAAATTCTCTGAGGACGGTATCAGCTATATGTAAAACTTTCCACAAGCTAAAATGATATTCATAAATAAATACATTCTCCTCCCTTCGGATTCCCACCATGAAACTGCCACCCTGTAGCTATACATGAAAAAACTACTAGGTCAAAAACAGTACTATGTGTATTACTGTCTATCCTTCACCCACACACACCCCGTTGTGTAAGAGATGTTATATTTTTTCATATAAAAAGGTGTTTATGTACTATTGCCGGGTATTCAGAAGGCTTTAGTGCCCCTTTCCTTTCTTTCTTGGCAGGAAATTATCATTGCTTTGATGGAATATTAGAAACTGAAGGTCCTGCATACGTAATATGAGGTTTAATTTACCAGTTAATGCTCACTTTACTCATTTTTGGGGCTGTCTCACCAAATTACAAATGCAAATCGTCATCATAGGACAGTCTCACTCTGCAGCAGAAATTCCAGAAGGGCTACCAATAGCCAGCAAGTCTAGCATCAATAACTTATGTAAAATTATGAAAGAGGACGATTACCAGCAAACTACTGACTAAGGGTTAACAACATCACCATCTCTCTAGCCATCTATCTCAGATGAATAGAAGAGAAAATAGACACACTTAAGCAACTGGTTTGTATATTAATTCCAATGTAGAGGATCACAGAAAAGAAATAATTATCTTTAGTTTATAGAAAACACAACCATAGGTTTTGATTCATCATTATTCTGTAAGTTTGTTAGGGAATATTGCTTCATATCCTCCATACTTCTAGTAAGGATCAGTCTCTTATTTCTCCTAACTGAACTGACATGAAAACCTGAATTTCCCCTCCTCCTAAGGTGGTGCCTCTTGCTGTTGGTTCACCTGGGAAAATGAGAAGGTAGCACTCATTATGTGATCACCCTCAGCAAAACTTCTCCCCTTCTCTTTTTCCCAATCCCTTTTTACAACCTAGACCACCAACTGGCAAAGTCCCTAACTCACCTGGAAAAGAGAGAAGGCAGTGCTCACCCCACATCCCTCTCTACATGGCTTAATCACTCCTCTCAGCTACTCTCAGGCTTTTATAGCAGGATCCCCAAGAGATGGTCCTCTCTTGGCACACACTTCTGCACTCTATTTGTTATTCCCATCTTCCAGGGATGTTCTTACCCTTCCACTCACCACTGACTGTACCCTGGGAAATCCTAGATCTTTCTGGCCATGCCCTTCCACCAGCATGAGCCAAAGGAAACATGGCTGTGGTGGTTGGTATGCTTGTCCAGCTCTCTTTGACCAAGAGCACTGTCTCTCTGGCCCTCCTTCCTTTAGTCTAGGCAGTTGGTCCCCAGCACTTCCTCCACCCACCCGCCCTTGGGAACTAACCATTGTTTGTCAGTGCCCCTGGGCAGATGTGTATCTTCACCTCAATGTCCATATGAGTTAGATTATTCTAGGATGGAACACTAGCGGATGCATTTAAGTAGGAACAAGCATTACTCGAGTGTATCTGAGGTTGAGGTGTAGTGAATAAAGCTATTCTCCTCGTTATGGTCACCAGAGCAACCTCTTACATAAGCCCCTTTGGGCCAGAAGCTTGATCTGGAAGGTGCAGATAGTCAGCATTAAGAACTAAGAACATGGTTGATAAATTACTTTAAACATGAATGCTTGCAAGGACAAATACAACCAGAGTATTCAAGAATCGTATCATTATTAACAGACAGCTGATGGAAGACAGGATGATTTATCACAATGATGAAGGTACAGGTAGCATCACAATATCGCTATGGCTCACTTTATGGCAGGATGTTCCCTTTCAAAAGTGGCTTACGATAGTTTATTGATGAGTTAATTCCAACTAAGGAATAAGAAAGGATGAGTTCCATTCTCAAAGTCCTGGGTGGAGATAGCTCCCAAACCTTCCCCTTTCGCACTGGTTTGTAAGAGAAAGGATAACTGAAAATCTGACAATATAGGACTGGGAAAGAGGGCAACACTTCTTTGAATTCCTTGAAGGTATTTTCTTCCTGATTACCCCATTTTATCTGGTTAGGTTTGTTTTTCACGAGGAAGTCTGTGAAGAGACTGGTTATCAATACAAAAAAATGCTGAAAGAATGCTCTCCAATATCCTACAAATCCAAACAATGCTCTTTTTTCTCTTTTGGTAAATGGTACAAGTATTGAAATGTACCCAGGACACGCACATTAGAGGAGTAACATAGGGCTTGCAGTACAGATTGTGACACCATAGAGGTCTCTCCCAACTGAAACAAGTCCCCCAGTCTACCACTGCAGAGTGGTAGAGCAGCCATGCACTGCTTATCCGTACTTTCCCATTGCAAGCAATAGCAATGCCACCACTTTTCCTGGACATGTGTAGAAGTCACCCCTCTGGCAAGCCTACCAAGCCCTAAAGGCAGAGTGCAACATATGACACAGTCAGCACATGTCCTGACAGTAAAACACGCAAAACTACTGTTACACTGTGGAATGACTTGGTCGCTGAGTTGGCGACTGCAGGGTTCCACAGTGACCACTCAGCTGTACTAACTTCTGAACAGTGCAACCAAAGTGGGCACTAGAAGGTATCAAACAGCTTGTTACATTAAGCCCGTCTTGTAACACAAGTCAAAATGTATTAACTTTTTGTAGCGTGCAGCTTTAACAAAGATGCTGCCTTTAAAACTCCTCTGCCTTCTGGGAGTACATGGGGCCTGCTCCAAGAGACAGCTTTCTGCCCTTCTGAAAAGGCCTGCCAATGACTATCAGGAAGGAGAATAACGAGGGATTGCAGGCCAGGGAGGTATCACCTCCCTGCTGCAGGAAGCCGCTTAAGTGTTAACCCCAAAAGGAAGGCTTCAAAGGAGAAGCCGCCTTTGAAGAGCAGATGTGGGACCCTGGGGAGTTGGGAGTGGGGTGTGGCAGGTGGGGGGCTGCCCCATTGTTGAGGAAAACAGGTTTGCAAGGGGAGAAGACAGGGGAAACCAGTTGCCAAACCGGTTTCCCCAGGGGTGTGTAGCTGTGAGGCAACCACATACTGGGGGTGGGTTAGTGAGGTCAGTACACCAGGAGAGGGGTCTCGCCATCTTGGGAGTGGGAAGAATGGTGCATCCTGGGAAAGCCAGATGCCACACTCCACAAGAAGTGGTCACCAGATGGGAGGAAACCTGTTAGCTCATTGGCAATCAGCTGCATCCTGCTCTGAGGTCTATTTCAGAGCATAAAGGGGGCACGCCTAGCATCCAGGTCTCAGATTAAAACTGACTTGGAAAAGTGACCTAAGAAGGACTGCCCTGCTGCACTGAGGGACCAGCAAAAGGGGGCTACACCTTCAAAGACTGCACCTGCTAGACTAGCGAAGAGAAGGAGACGGTGCCTGCTGTGGTCTGCTCAAAGAAGGAGTTGTCTCCAGAACCCAGTCAAGCCACGAGTATCCAAGGGCTAGCCGACTGGCCTCCTGTTCGCAGCACAGGGACACAACAGTTGAAGAAGCCTTCAGGGAAAAGTTGGTATTCCAAAGTCTTCAAGGCGCTGCCACCGCTGCCGTACAGCAGCGAGGACCAAGACCCAACGCACAGAGTTGCACCCGAGTTTGTTGAGCCTGAGAGTGCTGTTGGAGAGTTGCTGAGACCCTCAGAAGGAAAGTTATCAACCCAGGAAAGATTGGCCCATGACCACGTCAATGGGCGACTGTTAGTCCAGTGGTGAATGGACTTCGGCCAGACCGGAGAGGGCTTTGTAGGAAATCCCAACCGGGAACCCCTACCCATCTTAATGGACCGAGGAATCCCTGCAGGAAGTCCCCCACGACTTCGCATCAACAGTATCCTTAGATCATCCTCAACATTCAGAATCAGGACCCCTCCATAGAAATCCATTGAAAGCCCAATAATGTGCCTGGAACTCTTGAAGGACTGCTTCTCCTGTGAAGGTAACTGTTCTTGAGGACCTTGCTGGTGCCCTTGACTAGCTCTCTGTCGGAGTTGGTTGCCCCAAGTACTTCTAACCGACCGCATTAACACTTACCAAAGTTTCCTAACTGAGTGAGATTTATTATGACTGTAGGCATTATATCAGGTAGAGAGCAATCGGTTATCTTTGAGGATTTTGATTCCTGGTATTCTTCTCTGCCATGTGATGTCCTGACAGGGGTAGTCGCTTAGCCCATCGCTTTCTAATATTTATGTGGCTCCCTCGTCGAAGTTGATCAAGTTGTACGGTTTTTCAACCATCTGTAACAATGATGACACTCAGCACGTAGTGTCAATTACAAATGAGGTCAAAGAGGTGGCAAATTGATTAAATAAGTGCATGAGTGCAATATTTAGCTGGATGAGTAATCACTGCTTAAAGTTAAACTCAGAAAAAACAGAGGTTTTACTATTTGAGAAGGACATCTCATTCTGGAATTTGACATGGTGGCCTCCAGAGCTCGGCACTCTCTCCATACCTGTCCTCAAAGTAAGGAATCTAGGTGTGATCTTTGATACACAGCTTTCATTTACTGATCAAATCAACAAACTAGTTTCACCTTGTTTTTCCTGCTGAAAAGCCTTAAGAAAATGTTTACAATTTATTCAGGTTGAGTTACAGAAGACTGTTATAATCTCTTTAATGTTGTCCAGACTCGACTATTGTAATGCCCTGTATATGGGCATTCAACAAGGTTCTTTGAATAAATTGCAGAGGCTGCAAAATGCAGCAGCAAGGCTTCTTATGAAGATCCCAACATTTCAATTGTTTTCCAGGGCTATAGAGTAGCTACATTGGCTTCCAGTGAAATAGAGAGTTACTTTGTAAGCATTGTGTACAGCTCAAAAAGTACACCATGACTCTGGCCAAAATTATTTAAAGAAAACATTTCGTTCACACATCCCAGACACTTGCGTTCCAAAACAGCTAAACAGGCGACTATCCCAGAGATGAAGAAAGTTTCTTTGGTAAATAGAAATTTTGTCTATTCCTCTTCCCGTCTTTGGAATAGACTGCCCAGGTACCTTAGAGGACAATCGGATTTGAGCATCTTTAGGAAGCAGTTAAAAACCTGGCTGTTTTCTATCACACTGTAGCACGACCGCTCCTCAGTCTTCCAGACCTTAGCACCAAGACGCCTTCCGGCATTTGTTGCGGTGTACAAGTTACTTACCTTTGGTAACAATATATCTGGTAGAGACATATTCTAGTTGCAGATCCTTACCTTTAGAATTCCCCCAGGCGTCAAACTGGATCCGGAGACTTTTTCTTCGATCAGTACCTCTGCGCGCCGTCAGGTGGCATCGGTCGACTCTGCGGGCATCGGTGGCGTTGTGTTTGCCTTGATGACGTCACGGTCGTATATAGGTACCACCCCGGTGCACTGACGTCAGTTTCTTTTCACAACCTTACACGCCAGAAGCGCAGAGCAATGAAGAATACTGATAGCGGTGTGCCAAAGATAGGGCCCTTTAAGGAACGTTCCTGCCCCTAGAAATCAGTTTGCAGAGCAGGGAGGATGGGCGGGTTGGTAAGGAAACTCCAAAGCGCCAAACAGCTGACATTGCACGTTCTCTGAGGAGGCAAAGAGATCTAACCAAGGATCTCCCCACTGCTGAAAGAGACCTTGCGTCACCTCCGTGATCGACTATGCATCGTCTGCTGATTTTGTCTGCTCTGGTGTTCAAGGAATCCGCCAGATGTTGAACCACCAGGGAAATATCTTGATGTCCCAGCCAAGTCCAGAGACAAAGGGCCTCTTGACAAAGAGTCCACAACCCCACTCCGCCCTGTTTGTTGCAGTACCACATGGCGGTGGTGTTGTCCGTGAACAGTGAGAGAGGGAAGAAATACTTTCAATGCTAGTCGAATCGCACAGAGCTCCAATAGATTAATATGAAGCCCGGATTACGCTGGAGACCAGAGGCCTCTGATCTCTGCCTCTACCATGTGGCCGCACCATCCCAGGAGTGATGCATCTGTCACTACTGTGAGGTCTGGTTGGGGAAAGGAGAGGGATCGGCCCTCGACCCAATCTTGATTCGTTAGCCACCACTGAAAATCTGGACTTTGTCGGAGAGTCTTCCCTGATGCTGCACCCACTGGAACTTCAGGTCCCACTGCAGAGCCCGCATATGCCATTTGGCCTTTTGAACTAGCAGGATGAGGGAGGCCATGAGGCCCAGCAGCCTCAGAGTAATTCTCACCGAAATCCAGAACAGAGGCTGGAACATTGGTATCATAGCCTGAATGTCCTGGACTCGCTTTTCAGGAGGATAAGCCTGAAACTGCACTGTGTCCAGAACAGCTCCTATGAAAGGGAGTGTCTGAGAAAGAGTCAGGTGTGACTTCGGCATGTTTAGAGTGAACCCCAGCGAATGCAAGAGGTTTGCTGTAGTCTAGAGGTGCAAGACGACTTTCTGGGGCGTATCCGCCTTCAACAGCCAGTCGTTGAGGTAGGGGGAAGACTGGGACCCCTAACTACCGCAGATGAGTTGCAACCACTACAATCACCTTCGTGAACACCCGAGTGGCGCTGGTAGGGTCAAAGAGGAGCATGGCAACTGAAAGTGCTCATGGCCTACCACAAATCTTAGGTAAGGTCGGTGGGCCGGCGAGACATTGAATGTGGAAGTATGCGTCCTGCAAGTCCAACGACACCATCCAGTCTCCCAGGTCCAGGGCAGATAAGACCTGAGCCAATGTCAGCATCTTGAACTTCTCCTTTTTGAGGAAGAGATTGAGGCACAGAAGATCTAAGATAGGACGAAGACCCTTGTCCTTCTTTGGCATCAGAAAGTAACAGGAATAACAACCACAACCTACTTCTGATGCAGGGACCCTCTCTATAGCTCCTTTGGCCAAAATACCTTTGACTTCCTCACGGACATGTGATCCTCCGATACGTGGTCTGAGTCAGCCTTGTCTCCGAAGTGACATATGCCATCAAAGGGCATGTCCATCAACGTTTGCTGGACATCCCCCGAGAAGCCAGATGTTCTCAGCCAGGCGTGACGTCTTAGTGCCGCTGTCGATGCAACCGACCTGCCTAGAGAATCGGTCGTATCCATTCCATAGCGGATGATGAACTTGGCTGCATCTCTCTCATTTGTGAGCACCTGGGAGAGGACAGTCTGGGTCTCCTCCGAAACTGTAGTCATGCACCTGCGTGACCATATCCCAGAAAGTATGGAAATAGCAGCCCAAAAGGCATGGAGTGTTTAATGACCGCAGCACTAGACAGGCAGAAGAAAACATTTTCTTACCCAAATTATCCAATCTTTTTGAATCCTTATCCGGGGTGGGTGGTAGGGAATGCGCAAGAGGAAGAAGAAGATGAAGTCTGGATCACAAGGCTCTCACACGTGAGGTGTTGGGTGAGGAATTTTGGGTCTGTTGGCGCAGGCCGATGGCGGCGGGCAATCGTCCTACTCACAGGAGCCTCAGTGCTGGGTCTGGACCAAGTTCCCCAAAGGATGTCAGTCAGTCTCTCATTTAAGGGGAGAAGGGGTTCTGATGTGGAAGACCCCGGCTGAAGCATGTTGTTTAGAATATTAGTACTGCAGCTCGGCCCAGGCTTTTGACACTCAGGGGGTCATTCTGACCCTGGCAGTCATTGACCGCCAGGGCCAACGACCACGGAAGCACCGCCAACAGGCTGGCGGTGCTTCCTGGCCAATTCTGACCGCGGCGATAAAGCCGCGGTCAGAAAAGGGAAACCGGCGGTTTCCCGCCGGTTTTCCCCTGGCCAACGGAATCCTCCATGGCGGCGCTGCAAGCAGCGCCGCCATGGGGATTCCGACCCCCTTCCCGCGGTTTACACCGCCTGGTGGGAACGGGTGTCGTGGGGCCCCTGGGGGCCCCTGCACTGCCCATGCCACTGGCATGGGCAGTGCAGGGGCCCCCTAACAGGGCCCCATTAAGGTTTTCAGTGTCTGCTTGGCAGACACTGAAAATCGCGACGGGTGCAACTGCACCCGTCGCACCCCAGCAAATCCGCCGGCTCCATTCGGAGCCGGCTTCATCTTTGCTGGGGCTTTCCCGCTGGGCTGGCGGGCGATCTTTTGAAGATCACCCACCGGCCCAGCGGGAAAGTTAGAATGCTCCCCGCGGTCATTTGACCGCGGGGCGGTGTTTGGGCGGTTTCGGTCGGAATGACCCCCTCAGTCTCTTGACCTCAAACAGAAACTTTCCAATCGTCACTATCCCAAAAAGATTATCAACGCTGCTTATAATAAAAGGGCTCGTAATATTCAGAGAGACGCTCTTCTGGCACCGGTGCACAGGGAACCAGAGAAACGACTGACATGTGTGTCTACATTTACCCCGTTTTCCAACTCTGTAAAGAAACTCATTAATAAACACTGGAACATTTTACAGAGTGGCGGCATCCAGATCCCGAGGCCCTTATTTGCCTTTAAAAGATCTCCTAACATACAAGACTTGATTGTTCATACACGCCCTCGTGCACAGACGGACTCAGTCAAACAAACCACTCTATGGAATTTGCCTCCTGTCACCGGACATTACTCATGTGGCTCTTGTAATGTTTGCCTGCTTACCAAGCGCATTGACAGAGTGGTCCTTGATCATGTCGGGACCTGGCATTTGAATAAACACACTAACTGTAACACACGACAGTGTATTTACCTGATTTCCTGTCCGTGTGACTTAAAATATATCGGTATGACATCCCGTCCGGTTAAGCAAAGAATCAATGAACACCGGAGCAATATTAGATGCTCCCGGATTACAACTAAATTGAGTTCGCATTTTATTGAAGCCAATCACGGTCCCGATGATATGTGGTGGATTGTACTACAGGTACCAAGATACAACAGCAATGACCCCACTTTTTTATTTAAAGTTGAACAAAGATGGGTGTATAGACTCAAGACCCATATTCAAGGTCTGAACGATGAGATCCCCTGGAATTCTTTGACCGCCTAATATACTATTTCAGTACATTTCCCACTTGTATGTACAAATGTTGACACTTTTACATTTTTGATCCCCTTGACGACCTTTAGATCTGTCCAGAGCTTTGGACAAGATCAATAGCATACACAATTTTTCGATCTTGGCACGACCCCAATTTCTGAAAATCCAGGCCACATGAGTTCCCCTTCTTTTGTATGAACAGGACACCCCGCCTGTGAATTAATTAGAGATGCCACTCTTTTTTTGCGCGTTAAGGTGACTCAGGTGGTTTATTTAGATTTACCTTACAATCATACCCTGTTTGGGAGTGTCCTTAACTGTGACTGTAGGATACATTACTACTAGTAAAATGGCTGCTCCTTTATACAATTGTTGTCCTACCCCTATTTTTATGCCCCGACTACAAGTTCGTTTTTTCTGTCGTACCACAATTTTATGATATTGCCCGTGGATGTTTTTATTGTAAATGCCACTCAGACCGCTGTTTGGCGTTTACTTAATAATTTCCCTTGTCTCTCTTGGGGCGACATCGGGTTCGGCTTTTTTCTAACATTTGTGCCACTCTATATACATGGAGAAGCACTCGAGCATCTGTTTCAAGATGGCCGCCGCAAAATCGTTAGTCCGTTGTTTATGTTTCCCTTGGTTACCGGCCAGATTCTTCCGGATCTGAACGCGGCAAAGACGCGTCCTGGTAACCATATTTAAACCGCCGTGTAATGCCACTTAGCCGTCTACAGGTGCGCGGCACACGGGCAGTTTTCTGGTTACATCAAGGAGGATTACAAGTAAGTGCACCCTTTGACAAAGGGGTTTATAAAGGCGATCAGCTGCTTCTATGACCTGTTATTAGTAACTACAGACTATTGTGCATAGGCATATGCGCGAATGTTTGTAGATGCCCGATTTGTGACCGGATAATTTCTGATTTCCCCTCATCCTTTCTACTACAATTCTTTGACTGCCATCTATATATTTTTTTTTAGGAACGTACTTTTTGATTCACACTGGACCCTTGGTCTACCTTTGAACCGTGGATCTACTGTTATCTCTATTATAAGCTAAGCTCGGCATCTATACAGTAAATAGACCTTTCAAAAAGCGCCCAGTTATTCTCCTTATTGATGTTTGATACTCCTACATGGATAACCACCATTTCATGTATTACTTGACTAGCTATGTAGTGATGACTTGGGCTCTCCCTGTGTGACCCACCATTATGCATCTGTTACCATGTCATTTATATATTTAGTATTACCTCCTTGATTGTGGCTAGCGCGGTCCTAGGATGCCAGATCTCGAATGTGGGATGGTAAGCTTATTTACCTTTTTTCAGTGTGGCACTTTGGGGTTGCTATGTACTGCTGTCTCTATGGCGATTGCACAGTTTTTTTAGCTTATTTGAACTTTTGCACTAATATTTGTTTGTCTTTCACTTATATGCAGGGCGACTGATTGACCAACTGACATAGACAAATCATCTGCAGTTTGTAAGTGACACCTTGGTATTTTTTGATTTGAATAGGAGAAGTAGTTTTCCGGGTCCTGACGAAGCGTCGCGGGATCATTTATTGACCCATAGAAGACGCATAGTTGACCACAAATTAGCAGGATGAGGCACACTACCTTTTCTTCCCTATAGAGTTCAGTGGGACATTATCCCCACTAGCACTCTGGACTATTTTTAATCTTGGCCTGCGCCTTTTCCCTGATTCATTAAAGTGATGTTAGAGTCACAGAGCTAATTTTATTCTTTCACTCTCTCCTACACACTTACTCCCTGTCTTTCACTCAGTTAGCATTTCGTTTCAGACCTTTCCTGGCAAATTGCCCTCGGTTTAGCACCACCCTCATTGTCGGGGTGGGCCGCCAGACATTGCAGTACCGGTCTGACGAGGAGATAGCCCAGTGATGATACTTGTCACCCACAGGGTGCTTGAGGGCTCTCCTGATACTATAGACATTCTTTGTCCCTGCATCTATTAAGTGTCCTTTTGGAACAGTGTACTTTTCTATATAATAGTTTAGAATATTAGGCCTAACTTCCACAGAATGTAGCTCAACGTCCAAGACCTCAGCCGCCCTTCTCACCACCATGGAGTATGTGGCGTCTTCCTCCAAAGCCACAGTAGGGAGAGAGAGCATACCAATGTCAGGGGAGGTGTCTAGACCACTGGCATCACCCAAATCCTGCACCCAGTCAATTTGGGGGTCAAGCTGGTATTCTAAAGGGTCCAGCGGCCCCTCCACACTCCCCCCCTTACCCATACCCATAAGTATAAGGGTCTGGAACAACAATGGGCACCAGGAGAGCCCATAGAGAGCGGAATCGGCATCGAGCGAAGTCGTTCCGGCTCCGGGTCGTCGGGTATGAGAAAAGGATGTACTTCGATTGTGGGCCCAACCGATGTCGGGAGCGTTGATGTCTGACCCGACACCGGGGAAAGTTGCTGTGGCACGACCGGCATCAGGCGGATCCAATATTGGATCCGGAGGAGCCCTCCAGAGCCATGGCCGAAGCCGATGACTTTGAACCCTAGGGGGCCCTCAACAACTCACCTGTGCCCGAGGGTGACGAAGGTGGGGCGGTCTGTCCAAAAATGAGGCGCCTTGCCTCATAAAACTCTTTTAGCTGGACAGGGGTGGGTCCAGCTCCCGGGAAGTCGGGGAAGCGCAGGGCAGACCCAGATGGGGGCTCCGTGGACAGAGGCCTGACGCTCTTCCCTTGTCACATCGTACGAGTGACGGGGTGAAGCTGAAGAACGTTTGTTCTTCTTTGACTTCTTTTTCTTATGACCCGAATGTCCCAATGACTATGAGGACGAAGAGTCGTGGTGACTCCACGGCCGGTCTCGAGACCTTCTTCTTGAACGAGACCGTGATTACCGTGGAGTTGAGTGTTGGGCTGCCATTAGCTTTAGGGTCCGCTCCCTCAAAGCTTTCGGGTTCATGGCCCGAAAATCGGAGCACAACTTCGGGTCATGATCACGCTCCAGGAACCAAAGACACACAAGGTGCGGATCTGTCACCGACCTCATTAGGTCACAGGAGACGCAGGGCTTAAAACCAGTCTTGCAGGACATCCCTCAATGCATCCACGACCTTGTCAAAATCGTTTGATAAAAATGTCGGCGTAATCAAAAAGTGACTGAGGTAGCTCCTCTCCGGATCTGCGTGCAGGCTGACGCGTAAAGAAAAAAACTGATGTCAGCACGCAGGGGTGGTGCCTGTATATGATTGTGACATCATCACAACACCAACGCCCGCGGAGTTGACCAATGCCACCTGACGGCGTGCAGAGGTACTGCTCGAAGAAAAAGTCTCCGGATCCAGTCTGACGCCTGGGGAATTCAAAAGGTAAGGAATCTACAACTAGAAGTCAGATTTATAAATCTATCAATGTCAATATCAATATATCTATGGAAACATCTAGTGGATCCTGTAGGAAGATGGCTCTTTATATACTATCTCAAAGTGAGAGGTAGTGTGCACAGAGTCCAAGTGTTCTCCTTGGGAGGTTGATAGTGGCAAAATTAGATAATACTAATGCTCTATTTTGTGGTATTGTGGTCGAGCAGTAGGCTTATCAGAGGGTAGTGTTAAGCATTTGTTGTGCACACACAGGCAATAAATGAGGAACACACACTCAAAGACTTAACTCCAGGCCAATAGTTTTTATATAGAAAAATATATTTTCTTAATTTATTTTAGAACCGCAAGATTCAAGATTTGAGGTAAGTACATAAAATGCAAGGTACTTCACACAGGTAAGTATAGAACTTTGATTTAAAACAGTAGTACACACAGTTTAGGTTAAAATGGCAATAAGCTATTTTAAAAGTGGACACAGTGCAAACATCAACAGTTCCTGGGGGAGGTAAGTTTGGTTAAGTTTCTCAGGTGAGTAAAGCACTTACACAGTCACTCTCCTGGGCATAGGCAGCCCACCATTAGGAGTTCAAGGCAGCCCCAAAGCCACAGCACCAGCAATACATGGCCAGTCAGGTGCAGAGGTCAAAGGAGGGCCCCAAACACATAGGTGCCTATGAAGAACAGGGGTGCTCCGGTCCTAGTCTGCTTACAGGTAAGTACCTGTGTCCTCGGGGAGCAAACCAGGGCGGTTTTGTAGAGCCCTGGGGAGGACACACACAAGCCCACAAAACACACCCTCAGCGGCACAGCGGCAGCCGGGTGCAGTAGGAAAAATAGTCTGGTTTGCTGTTGAAAGCAATGGAGGACCCAGGGGTTACTTAGGCAATGCAGGCAGGGCACAGCGGGGCTTCTCGGGCCTGCCACTGACTGGGCTAGGATGAGGGCCACCTGCTGGTAACTCCTGCACTGATAGGAGGTTCCTCTCTGTCCTGGGCGCTGCGGGTTCAGTGCTTGGTCCAAGCGTCGGGTTCCTTTGTTACCGGGCAGTCGCGGTCAGGGGGAGCCTCTCGATCCTCTCTGCAGGTGTCGCTGTGGGGGTGCAGGGAGGTCGACTCAGGGTGTCCACTTCATTAGTGTCACCTGGGAGTCCTCTCTGCGGTGTTGGTTCTCCTGAACTCGAGCCGGGGGCGTCGGGTGCAGAGTGTGAAGTCTCACGCATTTTAAAAGGTACTTCTTTGTTGCAAAGTTGTTGCAGCTTCTGAACAGTGCCGCTGTTCTCTGGAGTTTCTTGGTCCTTTGGGTTCAGGGCAGCCCTCAGACGTCGCTGGTCCCCGTCTGATGCGTAGCTGCGCAGGTTCTTTGAGTCTGGAGACAGGCCGGTAGGGCTGGGGCCAAGTCAAGTCAGTTGGTGTCTCCGTCATCTCTGCAGGGCTTTCAGGTCAGCAGTCCTTCTTCTTTCTTCAGGTTGCAGGAATCTAATTTCCTGGGTTCAGGGTCACCCCTAAATACTGAATTTAGGGGTGAGTTTAGGCCGGGGGGCAGTAGCCAATGGCTACTGTCCTTGAGGGTGGCTACACACTGTTTGTGCCTCCTACCTGAGGGGAGGGGGGCACATCCCTATTCCTATTGGAGGAATCCTCCAAACTCAAGATGGAGGATTTCAAAAGGCAGGGGTCACCTCAGCTCAGGGCACCTTAGGGTTGTCGTGACTGGTAGGTGACTCCTCCTTGTTTTTCTCATTATCTCCTCCGGCCTTGTAGCCAAAGGTGGGGCAGTGGCCGGAGGGGCGGGCATCTCCACTAGCTGGAGTGCCCTGGGGTGCTGTAACAAAAGGCATGAGCCTTTGAGGCTCACAGCCAGGTGTTACAGTTCCTACGGGGGGGGTGAGAAGCACCTCCACCCAGTACAGGCTTTGTTCCTGGCCATAGAGTGACAAGGGCACTCACCCCATGTGGCCAGAAACTCGTCTGGTTGTGGCAGGCTGGCAGAAACTGGGCAGCCTAGCACTAGGAGTCGGACTGGTATTCAGGGGGCATCTCTAAGAAGCCCTTTGGGTGTATTTTACAATACATCCCACACGGGCATCAGTGTGCATTTATTGAGCTGAGAAGTTTGATACCAAGCTTCCCAGATTTTAGTGTGGCCATTATGGAACTGTGGAGTTCGTAATTGACAGACTCCCAGACCACATACTCTTTATGGCTACCCTGAACTTACAATGTCTAAGGTTTTGCTTAGACACTGTAGGGGCATAGTACTCATGTAACTATCCCCTCACCTGTGGTATAGTGCACCCTGCCTTAGGGCTGTAAGGCCTGCTAGAGGGCTGACTTACCTATGCCACAGGCGGTGAGAGGTGGGCATGGCACCCTGAGGGGAGCGCCATATCGACTTAGTCATTTTCTCCCCACCAGCACACACAAGCTGTGAGGCAGTGTGCATGTGCTGAGTGAGGGGTCACCAGGGTGGCATAATACATGCTGTAGCCCTTAGAGACCTTCCCTGGTCACAGGGCCCTTGGTACCAGGGGTACCATTTACAAGGGACTTATCTATGTGCCAGGGCTGTGCCAATTGTGGGAACAAAGGTACAGTTTAGGGAAAGAACACTGGTGCTGGGGCCTGGCTGGCAGGGTTCAAGCAAATTTTCAATCATAACTGGCATCAACAAAGGGTTAGGGGGTAACCATGCCAAGGAAGGCATTTCCTTACAGATCCTTTTTAACTAGTTTCTAAATTCTTACAAAAATAACACATATTTTTTAAAATTCGCATCAGATTTTTTGAGTGTATTGTCTACTCTTTCTTCAATTGTTCTGGTGCTGTTTAATTGCTTAACTCTTGTTCCTCTGTGTAAGCCTTGCTGTTCAGTACCACAACTACCCAGGATTGAGCTAAGGATTTGACAGGCAAAACCCAAGGGTCCTAAAGGGGTGGGTAAGTTTATTACACAGCGCTGTTGCCCTACCACACCTTATATTACACCCCATTTCCTCACAACATGACTGAATTCTGAGCTTCAGATCATTGTGCTCCCCATGGCAAGTGACCTTTCCTAGTACTTCCTTAATGGTATAAGGTCCATACCATTGAAAAAGCATTTAAACCAAACTTTGGGGGTCATTCTGAGTCTGGCGGGCGGCGGAGGCCGCCCGCCAGACTTCCCCACTCCAAAATACCGCTCCGCGGTCGCAAGACCGCTGAGGGTATTTTGGCTTTTGCACTGGGCTGGCGGGCGACCGCCAAAAGGCCGCCCGCCAGCCCAGTGCAAAAATCCTTCCCACGAGGACGGCGGCTCAGAATTGAGCCGGCGGAGTGGGAAGGTGCGACGGGTGCAGTTGCACCCGTCGCGAATTTCACTGTCTGCTAAGCAGACAGTGAAATTCCTTTTGGGGCCCTCTTACGGGGGCCCCACGACAACCCATACCGCAATCCTGTTCCTGGCGGGAGAACCGCCAGGAACAGGATGGCGGTATGGGCTGTCAGAATCCCCATGGCGGCGCAGCTAGCTGCGCCGCCATGGAGGATACCAATGGGCAGCGGAAAACCGGCGGGAGACCGCCGGTTTTCCGCATCTGACCGCTGCCAAACCGCCGCGGTCAGAATGCCCTGCGGGGCACCGCCAGCCTGTTGGCGGTGCTCCCGCCAACCCTGGCCCCGGCGGTTCCTTACCGCCGGGGTCAGAATCAGGCCCTTTATCTCTGGGCTGGAATGTCATCAGTCAAGTACTGTGGTTTTAACAATGTTTCTGTTTGTACTGAGCCTCTTTGAGATTAGTACAGCCCACTTCCCATACACCATGAACATTCTCTTATAATGCTGATACACAATCCACCAAAGAATCCGAGTCTCCTCTTCTTTCCACTCTTTACAGGCTAAGTCCAATATTCTTCCTGGTTACTGATTAAACAAGAGCTCAAAAGTACTGAATCCAGTTTAGAACTCTGGAGTAGACTGTAGTACGAAAAAGAATAACTTTATGATCTAATTCCAGTTTTAAGGGTCGTTGTCGGTAGCATTCGTATCACGGTTGGTTGTATCTTTTGACCAGACCATCCGTTTATTGGTTAAAAACTGAGGCCTAGATGTACAGGTCCTTCAAACTTGTACATATCACGGACATCAACTGTAATGAGAAGCTGGAGCCTTGATCGTGATAATCTCATTGGGGAGTCCCACTCTAGAAAAATAGGAATTAACTGATCCGTTATATTAGCCACCATATTATCATGTAGGGGAACTGCTTTGTGTACCAGGTTGCATAGTCAATTATCTTAAGAATAAACCAATATCCTTAGCCTAATGGTTCAAGGGCATCCAGTAATTCCATGCTAATGCTCTGAAAGGGGCTCTTTATTAAAGTCAGAGGTTCTAATTGAGTCCAGGTTATTCCACCTTTGTCTTAATCCCACAGAAAAGAGATGCTCTGCAGACTGCAGGGCCAGTGGTGAACTCTAAATTTGTCAGGAAGAGAAAAGGCAGAGCAGCAGAAGTAAAGCCCTCCAGCACACTGACTGCCTTTACTCCGTCTGGCAAAGTCTAAATTTGTGTCTAGGGGGCCATATTTATATTGCATTTTTGCAGTTGCAAATGGCCCAAATGGGCTGTTTGCGGCCGCAAAAATGCATTTTGGTATGTCTGAATTCCAATTTGCGATTCGGTAATATGCTAGCATATCGCAATTTGGAATTGGAAATGCATACTGATTCAGTATTAGGAAGGGGGCATGTTCAGATTGTTTCTTCTTAATACCGAATCGCAGTTCTATGTAGGAAAGGTTTGTGAACGAAATATGGTTGCAAATCATTCCCATTTTACCACCTACTTCAAGTAGGTGGTACCCCATTCGCCAATGGGCAGGGGTCACCAAGAGACTCCTTCCTCTTTGTTAGTGTAGCAAAAACGTTTTGTCAGAGCACTACTCTTAACAAATGAAAAGATATCTTTTCATTTTCCTTTCTTTAAAAGCATTCCCTTTAAGGAAAATGGGTTGCATTAAAAAAAAGACTTATTTATTTAAATGCAATCACAGACATGGTGGTCTGCTAACCCCAGGAGACTACTATCCCTGTGATTTTTGCGTGTCCTAATGGGCCGCAAATTGCAACATACCTCATGAATATTAATGAGGTAGGTCGATGTGCAACCCATTAGGAAACGTTAAATGAAACTCACGGCGTTTCACATATTAAAATAGTGATTACCTAATTGCGATTTGCAGTGAATTGCGATTAGGTAATCACTATGTCTAATAATGATACATATGGCCCTTAGTGTCCATGTGTTTGAGTGTTACAGCATTCATGGCTTACCACAGTCTGAATAAAACCTACTATATAATAGGCATCATGTTTCTTTCCCATTTACACTCTGTTATGTTTTATTTGTTCAGAAATTTTATATATATTCTTCGTCTAGAAACCATATATATATATATATATATATATATATATATATATATATATATATATATATGTATATAGTATGCGCTCTTCACCCTTCCACAAGCGTGCTCCTCTTAGTGTTCCAGATTCTTGCTAAGATCGGAACATTAAGGAGTTGTTGGGAGAGAAGGATGAAGACAGGATGCTTTTTGAACTTGTGTATTGGCGACTCGATGAAGAATAAAGTAACTTAAATGTATCTTCAATTCTGCATGAAATATACTTTACAATTTGGCGACGAGCTGCTGGAACCGTGGAGATATCAAGTAACCCATGTATTTATCAAGCACTATTTCTAGGATTAACCTTACTGGAAGTCTACGCTCACCTATTATCCAGCACAGGTTGGAAAATGAGGCGATAGTGCACTGCCACTGGAAATTGGAAACTGGTACGTTGTATTATTGTGAGAGTGCTTACTGCTGCAAAATGTTCACTTCCTGCGGACACCAACGGTCCATTTGTGACTGCTGTAAGCCGCTGCAGACATTTTATGAAGCAGCAATTTCTGAAACTTTGGTGTGGGACTTGGAATCTTCACGAAAGCAAGGGTGACTGTGACGTGCTTCTTCACTCCTTCACTCTGCTGCAACGGAACGTCGGGGTCATGAACATAGACAAATTAAGGTCACTGGACGTTCTCACATTGAATATTACATGCCGCCATTTTGGAAAGTATATTGTTGATTGCAATTGGAATTTTGAGAAGGTTGCGACCCAGTATACCTTCTTTAAAGGGTCAATTAACTAAAAGCTACACAATTACATCAGGTGCATTTCCAATTTTCAAGTTGTAGTACGTTTGCCAATTTATCGTAGTAAGTTACACAAGCGGTTTGTTCAATTTGAGAACAATCTTTAGATCCTTGTTTTGAGTATTGATAATTCACATTTTCTGGAAGTATTGGCACTGGACTAGTCCCTCTTCCTAAGTGAAGAAAGGACACTGCATTTGTGAGGAAAGATTTTTGTTTGTTTGTTTGTTTCTCAAAGAAACTATGGCGATGCAAAGTTTTGCACTTCAACCCCCACAAGCATTTTGGCTAGAGTGGAAGACGTACTTTCTTAACTTTTTGGAAACAATTACTGAGGAGGGCGAAATAAAACCCGAACATAAAAATAAACTTTTTCTTACATTCTGTTGGACCCCAGGGGTTGAAGGTCTATGAGCAAATGACAAAAAATGTTAAGGGGGAGATTCTAATATATTTAATGATGCTTTTAAAGATTTTGGTAACCATTTTGCCTCCAAAGTGTGTATTGGTATAGTAAGATACAGATTGTTTCAGAGAAAACACGAATTGGGTGAGATGATAGGTGAATATGTAGCTCATCTTAAAATATTAGCAGGGGATTGCAAGTTTGATCATTTACAGTAACAACTTAGTAGAGATCAAGTGGTCATGCATACACGTGATCCAGTTATTCTAGAGAGGTTATGGATCGATGGGGATGCTGACCTCAAATGTGTTTTAGCCATAGTATGGAAAGCAGACTTATCTAGCTGAAATGCTATGGCTCTCAAACCAGAGTCAAAGGAACTCAGGGAGGAGGTGATTAGTAAAATCAAAAACAAAAGTATTCACAAACCTACGAATGAAAGTTATAAGATGCTTGATCCTAAGAAGGAATGATGTTACAATTGTGATACTGCATCACATTTAGGGGGTCATTCTGACTCCCGCCGGGCGCGGTCACCGCGCGCCCGGCGGGAGCCGCCAAAATACCGTACCGCGGTCGGAAGACCGCGGCGGGTATTTTGAGTTTTCCCCTGGGCTGGCGGGCGGCCTCCAAAAGGCCGCCCGCCAGCCCAGGGGAAAACGACCTTCCCACCATGAAGCCGGCTCGTAATCGAGCCGGCGGAGTGGGAAGGTGCGACGGGTGCTACTGCACCCGTCGCGTATTTCACTGTCTGCTATGCAGACAGTGAAATACAAGCGGGCCCTCTTACGGGGGCCCCTGCAGTGCCATGCAATTGGCATGGGCACAGCAGGGGCCCCCAGGGGCCCTGCTTCACCCCCTACCGCCATCCTGTTCCTGGCGGGCGAACCGCCAGGAACAGGATGGCGGTAGGGGGTGTCAGAATCCCCAAGGCGGCGCAGCATGCTGCGCCGCCTTGGAGGATTCTGACGGGCAGCGGAAAACCAGCGGGAGACCGCCGGTTTTCCTGCACTGACCGCGGCCAAAGCGCCGCAGTCAGAATGCCCTGCGGGGCACCGCCGGTCTGTCGGCGGAGCTCCCGCCGACCCTGGCCCCGGCGTTCTGAGACCGCCGGGGTCAGAATGACCCCCTTAGTTTCTAGTAAATTTTGCCCTGCAGCAAAGCAGACGTGCTCGTCATGAGGGGTAATTGGGCAATTTGTCAAGATGTGCAAGAAAAAGAAAAGTTTCAAAGTAAAGTGTGTGGATGAAAAAAGTTCAAGTGAAGATGAATGCAAAGAAAATACTTTTGACAAAGTTATGTACAGCTAAGCAGGAAAGGTTGTATGAGATTGTCAATTCATTTTGAACATTAATAATGAATCAACAAAAATTAAAAAGAAACCAATTTGTTTAATGATCACTGGGGGAGTAAATCTACATATGTATCCAGATTTAGGCTCCCCTTACACTATCGTTAATGAAAATGTGTGGAACAAAAAGTTTGCAAAAAAATGTGGGAAATAGGTTATTAGAACCTGATATAAAACTGGAAGGTTTCTCAGGTGAAAAAATAGACATAGTTGGGTATAGAAACCTGTATTCCAGTTCAAGAATAGAAAAACTATAAGTAAATTGTACATTGCCAAGAATGATCCATCAGTGTTAGGATGGAAAAATCAAAGTGAATTACACATTATTTTAAATCAAAATAGCCCAGAACCGTTATGATAGTGGATGATAGTGAAACCACTTGTTCTGACATGTTGAGGAAATTTCCCAGAGTTTTCAGTGGGGAAATAAGTTTCCAAAATAAATGTTGAACATCGTATGGTTTTAAAAACTGATACTTGCCCCAAAGTACACAAAGAACATTTTATTCCTGTATTGCCCAGAAGGGAAGTTGAAAGGAATTAGGGAAACTGGTAAAAGCTGACATAATAGAACCTATTGAATCTTCTGAGTGGATCTCTTCAATTGTTGTAGAAAGACACAGTAATGGCAAGATCAGGTTGTGTATTGATCTGCGTCATATAAATGACATAGTAGTGGATACATTTCACCTGACAAAAAATCCAGGGATGTTAGCATTAATAAAAGATGCCAGCTGCTTTTCCCCCATTGACCTGTCAGTCGCATACCATCAGATATGGTTGAAGAAAGTAAAAGTGCACTACATTATCACACCAACAGGGTATTTCCAGCTTAAGAGGATGCCAATTGGGCTGGTGTCTACAGCAGCTATTTACCAAAGAATTATGCACCAACTGTTTAGGAAAACTATAAATGTAAGGTGTTTTCAGGATGACATCTTAATATTTGGAAAGGACAAACAGTACCATGATAAAGTGCTGCAAGCAGTATGGGAATACTAGAAAAAAGGGATTAGCTGTTGAGTATTCCAAATGTAAATTAGCAGTAAACTCTGTGACTTATTTTGGTCATGTTCTGAGTGGTGAAGGGGTAATAACCAAACCAACCTTGGGGAAGTGATCCAAAGTGCCCCACATCCTTCAAACAAAGACGAAGTGAGGTTATTCCTTTTACTCCAAGTTTGTCAAGAGATTTTCTAACAGGGTGTTTAATATAAGGCAACTGCTAAAATACACAGTGAACTTTGTGTGGACGGATGCAAGGAGAAAGGAATCTGTGGACATAATAAAAGCGATAACAGAAGCTCCAATACTGAAATGCTTTGATCCTGAACTCACTAATATTATTACAGTTAATACTAGCAACAAAGAATTGGAAGGTGTTCTTTCTCAAGTTGATGTGGAGGGCAAAGAACTTATAACTGCATATGCTTCACATGCATTGTCACCGGTGGAAGACAAATTATTGGTGATTGAAAAAGAGACTCTTGCATGTGTGTGGGCCCTGGAACATTTCCAATCTTTTGTTTGGGACAAACAGTGCAAAGTACACAATGATCATAAACCTTTGGTGAAACTTTTGATGACAGAAGGGTTATTTAATGCTACCGCCCATATTGCACACATGTCAATTAGGTTACAAGACTTCATATATACTGTAAAATGTGTACCAGGGAAGAGCAATGTGCTGGCTGATTTTTTATCATGCATACTAGTGGACATGCAGGAGTGTGATAAGAATGAATGGGATGACTTACAAGTTGCGTTTGTTAATGACCAACGTGCACCAAGGATAAAGAAGAGGAAAGGGGAAATAAAATAATCCAAAGATGTCACACTGCAGAAACTCATTGAAGTGGTGGAGAAAGGATGACCAAAGAAAATGTTAGTTTCCAAAGAGTTGAAGCATTTTTGGGAAATCAGAAATTAATTGTTAGTAATTCAAGGTATTTTATTAAGAGGCGAACAAGCCATTCCGCCATCCAAATTGATAAATAACGGAATTGTGTCTTGACAGCCATTGTGGTATAGTAAAAACTAAACAAGGAGTAAAGACATGGTAATGGTGGCCCGACATGGAAATGTGTATTGAAAGATTGGTGAGAAATTGTATGTTGTTCACAAATTCTGAAAAAACGTTAAGAACACTTGGACCCAACATATGTGAGCCAGTTGTTCCTTAAATAACTTGGCATATTGTTGCCATTTATATTATGGGTCCTACTGGTACTTCACCCAAATATATTATTGCCATGATAGATGTGTTCTCAAGGTGGCAAAGTGGTGGAAAGAGTAAATTCAGCAGAAGTTCTGAAATTCATTGATAAAGTATTTGTGGACGGGGATTACCTGATCAGATTATTAGTGACAATGGGGTACAATTTATGTCCAATATGGCAAAAGAATACTTTGAAAGAATTAGTGTGAAACAAGACTACTCCATTATATAATCCATGGTAATTGCGTGATCAAGAGGTTTAATAGAGTTCTGAAGAATGCCATACAGTTGTGTATGGAGTATAGTGAAGACTGGGAAATTCATGTTAAAAAAACTGTGTGGATGTGTAGGACCACCATCCATGACGCATTGGAATGTCTCCCTTAGAAGCTATGAGAGGAAGGAAGGCTAAAACCAAGTGAATCCAGATTGGTTGATACAGGCAACTGACATTGATGTTTCTGTAGAAGAAGTAAAGGAGAAGATTATAGATAGACATTTGAAGTATAAGGAAAGATTTGATCGTAACAAAGGTTCAGAAGATGTAGTTATCCACAGAGTTATGTGGGTGAAGGTTAAATTACCATTGAAGGTAAGAAAGGGAGAAAGCCAATTTTCTGAACCATTGCCAGAGGCGAAGGTATTGTTGAATGCTGTTCTTCAAGGGAACTGCACTTCCTATTAAAGAAACTTCAAGCAGAATAGTGAAGGTCTTTTATTTAATCCTATCATAGAAGAGCTTGATATGGACGGTGTTCCTGACAAAGTGATAAATGATATTAGTAAAGTAATTTCTAATGACAAAATTGTGCAAAGGGAAGGAAGTGGTGTTGTGGTATAAGCAGAGGAAGAAGTGGAGGGAAACATAGTGAGTGGCAGTGTGACTAAGAAAGAGTGTGAACTGGGGAGTGAAATTTTGACTGATGCTGAGGAGGAATTTAGAACTAACAATTTAAAATGTGATAGACAATTAAAGGTTGGACACAACAAAAGAACTTGCACGAGACCCAACGGAATGTCAGATTTTGTGTGTAAATGTAATGGTTAAATTGTATTCAGTTTTGGGTTTATATGTTTTCTTTAGCCACTTAGTAAATTTACATTAGTAAGGAACATTTATTATGTTAGAAGGGAAAATGTGTTATTTGTTTAAAATTTTATATTTATTGCATGTGTTCTTCATCTAGAAATTGTATGTATTGTAAGGTTAAAGAGCCCATAGGGCTCTTCAACTTTCCAGGAGCGTGCTTCTTCTCAGTATTCCAGATTCCGTCTGAGACCGAAACCAGAGGGAGTTGCTAGGAGAGCAAAATGAAGACAGTATGCTTCTTGAACTGCTCTGTACTGGTTACTAAACAAAGAATAAAGTAACTTATTTATATCTTCAATCCTGCGTGGATCATACTTTACACACTCACATTAGAATGTGGCAGATGCCAGGCCCTTTATTATTGCCATAATGGATCCCCCTAGGTTTACATCCATTGGTTCCAGTCTCCCTTTACGATGGTAATACTGAGAAATATGGCCCCACTCTCCACAATCATAACATTGGAGGCCATCTTGTGGCACAACATCCCACTGATGTAGTTTTTCTCTGTTCATCTCGGTTTTGGAATCTTCCTTTTCTACTGATGTTCTCTCCCTCTCCAAGAATATTGTCTTAATGGCACTATAGCTGGGAGTTCCATCTGCTTTGGCAGTCGGATAAGCAAGCTGCATTTCTCCTGTTATTAACAGGGCTACATAATGCCCCCATCTCTCCTGACACAAGCTCACACTCCTAGCACCTCTTTGAAATTATGTAAAAAATATTTCAGGATAACCTCCTGAGATAACTTTATGCAGTACAGATGACAGCACATATGGATGCAGTCGACTGGCAACAACAGTGTCAGTAAATTGGGCAAGTGTCTCTTGGTGTCTTTCTTGAGCTGCCATCTATTCAACTCCCTGTACTTGTATGACTTGCTGAATGTCTGTTGGATTGGGCTTGCTTTTATTGCAATGTTGCAATTGAAAAGCTTATTGTAACTGTGGCTGTCCTTCTGCCACCTTCTGCAGTAATGCCTACATGGCTTATCTGTTCGACGGTGATCTCACTTGTGACACCAGCTATCACTCCACTGGCAGAGGAAACCAGGACTCTTGACATACTAGTACTTGGTTTGGATAGTTTGGATCACGTTTAGACGATGACTGAAGAAGAATACATCGCTTTGGTTTATCAAGAAGAACTATGGTTTTGATTCATGATTTTGCTGCAAGTTCATTAGGGAATATTGCACATATCGTCCTCCCTTCTAGTTATGATCAATCTCTTTTTTCTCCAGTCTCTACTGGACTAAAAATCAAAACTACCCTCCTAAATCCGCTTGCGCACTTCCTTTTGGTCCTGGTTCACCTGTGAAAAATAGAAGACATGGTTCATTTCAGATCTCCCTCTGTCCTTCTCTTCTTCTTTATCCCTCTTACATCCTATACCAATTGGTAAAATGCTTGACTCACCTGGGAAACGGAGAAGGCAGTGCACATCCCATATCTCCCTGTGCATGGTTTCTCCATGACACTCATCTCCTCTCAGCTTTTATTACTGGAATCCTGATCGGGGCCTTTTGGCCTGCCCTTCTACTCTCTATTGGTTAGCTGCCACCTTCTAGATATGTTCTTACAAACAGTGAAGGGTCTCACAACTTGATTCTAGCCAATACTCCTTTACAAGGGAGCCCTGTTTTCCACCTGAATGTGTGCTAAGGGAAACATGGCCAGAGTAGTCAGTGTGCACCTTGGCTATAAGCTGCATTACACTGATCCTTCTTCTTCAGTCCAGGTGGTTGGTCAGCAGGTCCTTCCAAAAGTGTCTTCGAGCCTGCCTTTGATAACCAACCATTGTTTGTCAGAGGCTCTGGGCGAACTTGTATCCTTATATGGCTGCCTTATAGGTTGAGGCTGTGCACCTGAACAGTACATGATGCAGGTAAGTGGCTACACGCATTACCCTGGTGGATTTGAGTGATAGGTGCAGTGGGTAATACAGTTTCTTCCTTAACATGATCCTGTTACACAACATCTATGCCCAATTTCTGGAGCTGAATTTCCCAAAGTCTTCTCTCATGGCTCCAAACTCAGAGCTGTAAACTACGCAAGTATACCTTTGTCTTGGAATATTGCTTGACCATTGAGTGTGTGAATTGACAAAAAACCCTATGTCAACGAATTCAATGAATAAGAAACAGGATGACAAGTGTGAGGCTCCAAAGGACCATTTTATTGCTATTTTAAATCACTCTGGGGCTGGGGGGGTGTTGTGTGCGTGTGTGTATGTAGAGGGGGTGTGTGAGTGCGTGTATGCTTGCGGGGGTGTTGTGTGTTTGGGAATGAGTGCGTCTATGTCTGTAGGTATGTCTGTATGGATGTATGCGTGTATGTTTGAATGGGGGTGTGCGTGTCTGACTGTGTGTGTGGATGTTGGTGGTGCCTGCGTGCGTGTAGTGTGTGAATGAGTGATGTGATGTTGGGGGTCAGGGTGGGGAGGGGGTCCTGCCACCTTTGGGGGGTGGCAGGGGTGGTGGGGGGAGTAGGGGAGGGAGTCGGGGTGGGGGTGGGGGTGGCAGAGACCCCTATCAGTGCCAGGGAAGGAATTCCCTGGCACTGTTAGTGCTTACTGCCATGGATTTCATGGCGGTTCCAGCCGGGTCCAAATACCGCCGGCGGTATAGTGACGACCGCCGGGCTGGAGACCCAGGTCTCCAGCGCAGCTGTCGTCTCCGCCCTGCCGGGCGGAACGGAGAAGCAGCGGATGACCATGGCGCTAACCGCCATGGTCATAATTGTAAAAATTAGACCGCCTGCCTGTTGGCGGTCTTACCACCGCTTCTCCGCCGTCCGCCAGGGTCGTAATGACCCCCTCAGTGTTCTAAAATTGCCAAAACTCGTTCACAAATGGAAGCTGTTGTTTAAGCCAGTAGTGTTTTGGCTGCTCTCAGAGCTGTGTGGAGTATTGCACCAAGTTGAGCCTGACCACTCATTCAATTTAGTTTTATTCAATATATCACAGCAGGTTATGCACACACACATACAGTATGGGTTGCAGTGGGGAGTCTATATTACTGTGCCTCTCTTCAGGCAGGTGAAAATAACCCCTAGTTTGGCAACGGCCAGGGCATGTGCAGCCAAGTTGATCAAATACATCTTCGCTACTAGGTCATGAATAAAGAAAAACTTCAACACCATACTTTTTAACCTGTTAAGTCTCAATGGGTGGTAATGTCACTCAGGGGGTCATTATGAGTTTGGCAGATGGAAAAGGCTGTCTGCCAAACTCAAGCGGTCAGTTTACTGCCAGTGCGGGCCCCTTACCGCGGGTCCCATTAAGAGTTTCCTGCTGGAAAACTATGTTTCCGCCTGCTGGCCCAGTGGGAAACGGCCTACAACATTGATGCAGGCTCATTATAAAGCCAGCGGCAACGCTGTAATGTGTAGGGTGCACCAAGACCTGTTGTGGTTTTCACTGTCTACAATAGCGGCTGGGCTGACCAGGGGGATCCCTGCACTGCCCATGCCAAGTGCATGGGCAGTGCAGGGGCCCCCTGCACCCCGTCTCCGCCAGCCTTTACATGGTGGGGCTACTGTCATGTAATCGCCGGGGATGCGTAATCCCCAGGCTAGTACTGCTTGCAGCGCTGCCCTGGCAGATTAGGACAACCAGCACTGCCAGCCCCTCCAGTGGAGGAGAACTGGCGATGCTGGCAGTCCACAGTCGTAATATGGCTGTCAGACCGCCACATTGGTCTTAAGACCACCAGGGTCGTAATGAGGCCCTCAATGTGTGGTGGATCACACTAAAGTCAATGTAGGTGATCAATTTTTTGGAAGGTCGCTTTAGGTTTTTAGGGCAGCATGTGAAATGTTTCCAACACAGGAATCTTTAGGGATGAATGATTCCAGGTGGCTACCTGACCAGGCTAAGTGTAATTTTAATACCCTTCTAATATTGAGTAATGTTTTGATAAAAGGGAGTTTAGAAATTAACTTTAAACCAGTGAGACTTTATAAGCACAAAACAGCTGGATGTAGCCTCCATCGCAGCATCTATAACAATGTAAGTAATAAATTACAACTTATTACTTGAACTGCACTTACAGTGCAATGTCTCTGGGTGGTAAAATAACACAAGGGTTCACAAAATCCATCTAGTGCTTTTGAAGTAACAGCAAGGCAACATGTTAGTGATCTCCTTATAACATAAAAAAATAATATAATGTGAACAACTCATGAATTGAGTAAAATACTCTTAGCTCGAGAGGATGGTTCGAGTCACTATACCTGTATGTCCGCAGATCTGGTAACATTTAAAGATGTTTCAGCCTGCTGAATTTGGAGATGTCAGTGGCGAGAACCCTTGAAAGAGGGCAGGTCTTTTTAGGTGTTACACTGACCTGGGAATCAGAGGACTCTGAAGCAGTCGGTTCTGCCAAGACCAGGGAGTTGCATTACCTCCGCTCTCTAAACCACTTTTTTTTAATTGGTCAGTAGATCACAACAAAATTAGCACATAATAAGAAAAGAGAAAAACGACCATATGTAATAGCATAGCTGCAGAGATACTAAAGCAACCAACTGATCAAAATTCAAACAATGAGTCCACTGTCATCTTAAAAAGATGAAACGTTCCACATTCCCCAGTCCTTTGGTCGACCTAGGTTTAAATGAAAGATTTTACCTGAGACCCTCTCATATACATTGACATCATACAAAATATATTGAATCCAATTAGCCCCACTTAAAGTGTGCCCATGTTCGCTCTAATTTATTAATAGAGCAACCCCCCCTAGCCTTAGCCAGGGTTAGCTCTAACTCAAAAATATGCCTGGTGGTAGCCAACCACTGCACATCCCTGGGGGATCTAGGGGAAATCCATGTTCTAGCAATACACACTGTAGCAGTGACAATTCTAATTGCCAATAGCCGGCGTCAACCCATCATCAAACTCCATCTTAAAGTTAAGCATAATCTCCTTGAATGACAGATGTATAACGCTCCCGAGGAATATGTCAACTGTTGTGGTACTCCTTTCCAAAAGTCTCACAGCCTTGGGCAAGTGGCAAACTTGTGTTAAATCTCCTGCACTAACCCCACATTTAGGGCACTTCTTCTTATCGCCTGCTAAATTCCCACCCCACTTAGCGATCCTTCCCGGAATGTAACACATCATGAACACTGTCTTCGGTTGTTGCAGTTTGAAAATCTCTGAATGGGCTGTCATCAATAATCTCTAGGGTCCGAGTAATCTCCGCTGCAGCAATATCCTCAGCGAGAGCCTGGCTCCCTTTGATGGCCAGCTCGGAGCTGTCGTCAGCCTCATGCTGACAGAACCCCTGATAAATCCTACTAATTAACAACTTCATAGGTGCCCTATAAAAAGCGCCAAGTAAAGCTGAAATGTCTAATTCAGCGAGTCGACATTCAGAGATGAAAAAGTCCCTTATCTGTAGATATATAAAAAATAACAATCAGACGGACCAAAAGCATTCTGAAGCCCAGCGAACATACAAAACTCATTGATGTCATAAAGATGCCCTACAGTCACCCGGCAAAGTCGTTGCATCGCTTTGCCCACTCTGTCAGGGAACCTTGGGGGAAACACCGAATTATCCCAAAGTGAGTATCTGGATGAATTAGAGGGAAGGAATATTTAACAGAGATTTCCCGCCAGGTAGGAATCAGATTCCTCATCACCCTAAACCTGACATGCTTTAAATAATTGGGGTCCCTAAATCGATGTAAAAATAACCAATACCCAGGACCCAGCGTCAGTTGGTAACCCAAAGCTGAAGACTCTGGTTCATTTAGGGTTAACAAACTGCGCAGACGACCTGCAAATGTCACCCAGAAGTAGAGTTTAAAATCTGGTAACTGCAACTCACTCTGTCCATAAGTAAGCTTGATACACCTAATAGCACGTCTGGCCCCAATAAAACTGCCAATAGTGCTTTCCAAACACTTAAAAAATAAATTAGGGAACCAAAGAAGAATAGCCCGAAATAGATATAAGAATCTGGGGGGAAAATGCATTTTTATTATATTACATCGCACGATGATGCTAATCGGGATTTTATTCCAGAGCCGCAATTTGCTAATTACAGAGAGTAGAAAAGGCTCATAGTCCAATTTAATAATCTCCCACACTGGTGAGCTCAATTGTACCCTAAAATACGTTGCTGTTGAGCAAGTTGCGGGGATCGGGATATCTGCTTTGAAATTCAGAAGGACAAGGGTCTTGGAAACATTAAGGGCCATATGTACGAACGCATTTTCCTATTGACACAGAATGGGAAAAACCCTTTGCTACATCTGGCCCTAGGTTCATAACCTGAAAATGTACCAAACAGATCTTCCTCTCTAACAATATGAGGCAATGCGTCTGAAGGATTAGTCATAAAGACAGCAACAAAATCGACATAATCAGGGCTTATTCATAGCCATCTGAAACCATAGGCCACATTTGCTCATTCTTTAGATAGGACTGTAAGAGTGGTTCCAAATATAAAGTAAATAGTAGGGGCAACAGTGGGCACACCTGCCGAGTACCTCAATAAGTCCGAAATGGCTTTGAGAACCTCCCTGCGTGAGCGAGCTGCGCCTAAGAGTCTCTGTACAACCCCCTTGCCCATTTAAGAAAACGGTCCCCCATGCTGACAGCGGCCATTGTTCCCCATAATACTTCCCAGGCAACACAATCAAATGCCTTCTTGGCATCTAACAGTATCGTCCCTAATATTTGACCTTGGTGTTCAGCTATGTCAAATGCAGCAATTACTGTATTAACAAGGGCCGTCATATCCCTGCAGAAATAAAACTGTGTTGTTGTTGCAAGATCAGCTCCGACATATGCGGCGCGAGTAGGGCTGTGAGAATTTTAGCAAAGACTTTCACATCCACATTTATAAATGATCTTGTACGATATGATCCTGCATCATCTGGAGGCTTGCCCTTTTTCAAAAATCCAACAATATTGGTCATGTTCCAAGAATCAGGCACCCACCTCCCCCCCGGAGTCTATATGCCAAATAAAACTTCACAGAATTCAAGTGGGATGGAATTTTCCCCAGCCACTTTGCCAGATGGCAGGGCTGAGACAGCTAACTCGATATCGCTCATGGAGATATCTTTCTGAAGTATACTAACCTGCAATTCCCCCAAGGTCGGCAGATTGCACTCCTGGAGATACTGTAGAAATCCAGGAAGACTGAACCTGGGTGGCTGACTATAAAGCTCTTTTTAGAATACTGAAAATTGTTCAACGATAGCATTAGGGTGTGTGTGAACCAGGCCATCGCTACCTTTTATAGAGTGAATAATACCCCTGGCTTGCCTGTCAGCAATTTGGTGTGCAAGAATGTGCTCCACCCTTTCCCCATATTCATATTGCAATGCTCGATTCTTGGCATAACATGCTGCTATCTTCTCTTTCATGCTCCTACCTAATAGCGATCGTTTTTTGACTAAGCCAATATATAGCATTCGTTCTCCTAATCCCCCAGTTGCTAAAGCCTCAGCATACAGTATCTCCATTTGTGTAGTCTTCTGATGGAGAAGCCTAACCCAGGCTTTAGAGTCCCTACTTTCAGCATAGGTAAATTGTGACATAGTCCCCCTAGTAAATGCTTTCATAGCATCCCAGACTACTGGAGGCGATGCCATGCCCACATTCAACATTAAAAATTCAGAGAGTGATCTAGACATAAATGTGATGGATAACAAATGCTGCGGGAATGTGCCCGGACAGGCCTGGCAATGTGGCAATTAAAATACAGCAAAATAGGGTTGTGATCAAAAGTGATTCTGGGACATACCTCCTTTGCGGCCTCATGAAACAGGGCTGCATTAGCAAAGGCCATATCTGTTTGCGAGTAATGCTTATGGGGCAAGAGTAATATGTATAACCTGGAAGGGCCGAGTATACTGCCCTCCAAACATCCCTCAACCTGTGCAGACGGGCTAGCTCGAACAGAACTGCCCTAGTTTTACCCATTCGCGGAGAAGCAGAGGGATTAGTAGAATCAATGGGATAGTCCATCACACAATTGAAGTCACCTATTATAAGCAGCTCCCTGGACCAATCTAATAGTTCTAGGAATAGCTCATCCAAAACCCCAGGGTTATCTTTATTGGGTCTATAGACTATGCAAAACACCACTTACGTACCGGAAATCAGCAGCTGCGCAATTACCCATCTCCCGCTGGGATCTGCCTCAGTGTGCAAGGTGCTAAATTCAAATTTAGCCAGCACTGCATCCCCCCAGATAGAGACTGCTTGGGGAGTACAGACCACTATGTTATACCCAAATTGCCTTAGCAACAAATAGTCCTTATACGCTAGGTGAATCTTAGTTAAGCACAGTAATTGGGGCTTAATCTGTTCCCAGACCAGCTGCCACTTACTAAGCCGAATTTAACCAGAAACGTTCCAGCACATGCATTTCCATTTAGCCATCACAACATCCCTTGCCTACCAACTTCAGATGAACCATCCCCCCAAAGTGATTGACTATTACATCTGCTACAGCTAGCAAAACCCTGCGGCTCTCTATACCTCCTAAACAAAATGTATTCACACATAGAATGTGGCTAGACTGTCAAGAGACAGAAAAAAAAATACAGTTGTATTTGATGTCTTTCCTGAGCCTTGCACCACCACCACAGGAGCAGCATATGCCTTTAAATGATGCCACCCCAACTTCCCTTCCCTTCTTCTCCTGCTCCTGCTCCAACCGACCCAGCCTTTTTCTTGGTTGTTCCTACACCAACTGCACAGCATTCAGTTGCTTACAGCTAGGTGTAGCGCTCCATTAGTTTACAGGCACACATACATACATCCATGCATGATGACTGGTGGGCTGCAATGAGACAAAGTGACCATCATCTTTTAAAAGCAAGAGCGCACGTCAAGTGAAGTGAAGTGTAAAATGCTTCTAATTTTATTTTTTCTGAAGCAATAAGTTAGAGATTAGAGGGCAGAGATTTTTCTTCCAAACAGTGGAACAATGTAGTGAGGTGGCAATTGCTACTGCAGTGCATTGCCTGATACAGGAGATCCAGGCAGCCTTAAAGTGTCAGTTCCCTTTCTTGGGAACAAGTTAGATGCCTATCACCTTCATTAGTGTTTATGTACCTTTTAAAAGAGCTACTGGGCACTTTTACTTTCCATTCTGATTACAGCCAGTTTCTTAAAAAAAGAATTGAGTGAGATAGGCCAGTTTTATTCTTTATCAAAAGGGGAGTTTTCTTTGGAGAAATCATGATGATATTGATATCTTGTACACAGGCAGATATATTGTAGGTTCATGAGTATGCATGAAGATTCCACAATGGAGAACTTGTAAGTTACTACTAAATCATCCTGCATGCATTCTCATCAGGCAAAATGTTTACTACCCTGGCAGATACAACTTCTTAAAAATCCTTTGGTGAATGTGTCAATTAGAGCTAAAGCTACTAATGGGACAGTGATGCCACTGAGAAACTAATATAGGCGAGTTTCTTGAGGTAGTTTTAGGTTTCAGTGGACTGACAGAGTGAATGCTCGTAATTTTCAAAGTAGTCCATACCCTCGCATTCATACTTGGGGAACCTCGGTCACTTGTGCAGCATGTCAGGTAGGACCAATTAAATTATGAAACATCTATTTTAGGCCATATTATCCTTCTACTGTCTCTTGAATCAATGTTGTTTGCTGCTATAGAGGAGATCATTTCGACAAAAACTCTGTAACAATCCAGGGTCCATGACCTCTCCTAGACAGCTGCTTCTCTTCAATAACCCTAAATGATAGGGCACTCCTTCTCTGTATGAACTGGATGTCACACATGCTGCAACTCAAAACAAGCACACTTCCAGGACAGAAATGGAAGCTTCAGATTCCAGTTCAGTCTCCTCTCCTTCAGGGGCAGGCAACTCAGGTTTCCTCTGACTTCTAGCCCTTGTTCTACAGAGATCCTCCCAAGGCTTATTAACCTACTCAGATAAGAGTTCTGCAATATTAAAGGCACTGCTTCTGGCTCAGAGTCCAGTAGAACAAGTTTCTTACATTTGTCAATTTTTCTTTTGGATAAGGTTCCTTATGTGAACATCTTATGATACCACACAGTATCTTGATTTTTTTCAGTAGCCAAAATACAGGCACCATGTGTGTGATGCAAGACTCTGACTCCAGGTCCCCGAGGTTCCACTGTTGGGGATGTTATGGAACCAATATAGGGAGTCATGAGTGCTGGTGATACCAATTCCACTTAATGTTTTCAACAGCCTACAAAGGCTAAGGACAGATGTTAGCAGAAACAGAGAAATAAATAGAAGACCCCACCTAACTCACGTGGGAGGGAGATAAGGAATTCCTGGGACGATGCAGCAGAAGGACATTTACAATAGGTAATTAAAATGTTCTTTCCCACACATTACTCATACAAACTTCTAATATGTTATCAAAAGGAAGTAGGATGAGTGAATACAACCTATTTGCACGAGGAAACTCTGAAACACAGCACTACCAAACTAAGGACGTCATTACGACTTTGGCGGTCCAAATAGTGGGTCACCAAAGCCGTGGGGAGGACACCGCCGTCTTACTGGTAGCGTTTCCCCCACCAGGCATATTATAATGTTTCTGGCAAGGACATTGCAGGGGCCCTCCTGTTGCCCCTGTCACTAGCTTTCAGGCAGCCTTTCTGTGGCAAAGCTGAGCTGTAATCAGCCAGGCGGTGCTTAGTTCAGCACTGCCATGGCTGGTTACAACTCTGACGGCCATCATCCCATCGGGAACCATGTTCGAAGCTGAGGCGGCGGTTGTAATATGGCGGTCGGCCCACCACAGTTGCAGCGGTGCAACCATCACCGCTAGGATGGCAGTGCTTGGACTTTAAACCTATAATGTTTTTTTACATACTCCTCGGGAAGGAAAAAAACTGCAGAGGAGGAGGATGTGACTTTTGAAAAAGTAGGTTAAAATTATGTCAGTATACTCTGAATTTCCTATACTGCTGAAGGAACACAAGGTGAAACAAAATGCTTGGGCAGTAGTCCTGTTCTGCCTAGATGTGCTAATGAATGGTCAGCCTTTGCACATGTTGGGCAACCTCTTTACAGATGGTCACCTACTCACCTTCGACCACTCCAAGTGAAACATGACATGCCGCCCGGCCAATTCCTCATTTAAGGACAACTCCGCAACACATACCAGACCCTCTGGTCCACTCTGGATGAGGAACCCCAGGTCCATGACGTCCTGCTCCTTACGGGAGAGGGACAACACTGATTACATGGATTTACAAAGAAATTCAGGAGCACAATGGGTCCCCTCTGACGGCCCTTTGAGGAAAATGGGAGGACGATATCAGCTGAGCACTTCATGATAAGGAACAGGAGCAGGCCTTAGAATTCCCACAGAAGGTTTCTCGCAACGCAAGATTCAAAGTTTTTCAATTTCTCATTCACCACTAGGCCTACTTAACCCCCGAACAACTTAACTACTACTTACTAAATGTGCACTTGTGTTGCTCCTACTGTGGACCTACACCACATGCTCTGGTCATGCTTGGCTTTTAATCTATACTGGGTTTAGGTTCATGAGGCTCTGCCAGAAGTTACAGAATTATCCGACATCTATCAATGGGAGCTTGTGCCCTGGGTATCTTTAAGATGAGGAAAAACCACAAGGTGGGAATGCGCTTCGCCAATGTGGCCCTCTCTCTAGCGAAGAGAACCTTGACCACGCACTGGAGGGCATTGACAGTGTCGCCGGGGCAATGAATAATTAATAAGTGGGGTAAGACTGAAGGAGATGCCCCTTGCTATAAGTAGGCCTGCCATCTTCGCAAACTCTCCATATCCACATCCTGGGATACACTCCTCAAACTGTTCAGGCAACTCAGACTAGCTTAACTATATGACTGCACTGGGAACCGGAACACTCTGCACTTTTCGTCCCAGCGTTTATGACTAGGCCACAGCCCAACCACTTCAGCAGTCCCTCTGGACCTCACACTCACATATGATTGAAGGTGTATGCACACCAGTTATGATCACTCGCACTCCAAACTGCAGCCCTGTGCGTACTTTCCACATGTCCATGCTAGCCCAATAAGCAAGTCATCTGTTAAAGCCTTGCCAGGAAATTCACTCAACTGTGCCCCACCCCGCCACTCACCCCTTTTCTACCTCCCCAGAGTCCATCCCAAAATCCACCCCTTTTTATCTCCCAATTCAAGAGATGTTCTCATAGATAGAAGGACGCTCTTAGCAATACATGATGGAAACAAGCTTAAGCTCTTTTGGTCCTCTGAAACATCAATAGCACCTGGCTATGCATAGCTGCAACTATGCACACATGACTGAGTTCTTTATGTGAACATCATGGTGAACAAATGTTTTGTTGCTTCCCCCTAAACAGGGACCTTATATACTGTAACCCTGTTAGAAATGGGGTCTTTGGTTGGCAGTCAGGTTACCCCCTGCACAAGTAAGGACCCTCACTCTAGTCAGGATAAAGGAGAATCACCCTAAGCTAACCCCCACTTGCCCCCTTGGTAGCTTGGCACGAGCAGGCAGGCTTAACTTCAGAGTGCTAGGTGTAAAGTATTTGTACCAACACACACAGTAACTCAATGAAAACACTACAAAATGACACAACACAGGTTTAGAAAAATAGAAAATATGTATCTGAACAAAACAAGACCAAAACGACAAAAATCCAACATACACAAGTCAAGTTATTAATTAAAAAGCAAAAAAAGTCTTGAATCCTTTTGTAAACAGGTTAAACACTCTTAGCGTTGAAAAGTACCTGGGTCACATCAAAATAAAACGCATGGGCGAGTGTGTGTCGAAAAAGGTATGCAGTGCGTCGATTTCTCACCTGCAAGCGAGCTCATGCGTCGTTTCTCCTTCTCTAGTCGGACCGGCAGCATCCTTTTTTCTCCCAGCAGGGGAGCGATGCGTCGATCTGGGCAGCACTCGGGTCCGGGCAGAGGTTGCGTTGTTTTTCTGCACCCAGCAAGGTTTGCGTCGAAAATCCTGCTGCACGGTGATAGCAGAACCATGCTGTGTGGATTGCGACATTACCAGCCTCTGTGAGCGATGCGGTTCATCGTTTCTCCAGCCGCGTGCGTTGATCTCCCAGCCACGCTGCCAGCGCTATGTCAATTTCAGCGGCAGAGCCGACGGCGCGTTGTTTCTTCAGCTTGGAGGTTGAGTCGGAAATTTCCCCGCACACCAGTCTGTGCGTGGATTTTCAGGCTTGGTCTGCCAGCTTGTGGAGAAGTGTGGCACAATGGTTGGAGCGGCAGACCCTGATGCAAAGATCTGGCCTGGGACCAGGGTTCAATTCACGCCTCGGCAGGTCTTGGGCTCAGTTCCCTTGGACCAGATAATTCTCGCCTCGGTGCCTAATCTAATTAATGGGTCCCACTCTGTAACTCTGGGCAACAGCTTGCTTAATCTCCACAATGGCCCTGACAGTGCTTGGATGCCTGGCTTCACCCTGGGGTTTGCCCAGGAGTGGGTGCCTCACAGGGAAAAACCAGGAGGGGTTCCACAGCGGTATGCATACAGCGCCTTGAGACCCTAACGGGTGAGTAGTGCGCTATACAAGTGCGAAGTTTTAGCTTCACCCGTTAAGACCCCAGGAACTGGATAGGGCACCACTTGGCAGTGCAGGAGTCTCAGCAGAGAGTCCAGGTGCTGGCAGGGGGAGTCTTTGATGGCCCTGAGACTTCAACAACAGGAGGCAAGCTCAGGACAAGCCCTTGGAGATTTCTTCACAAGCAGGAATGCACAACAAAGTCCAGTCTTTGTCCACTTTCACCAGGCAGAAGCAGCAACTGCAGGATAGCTCCACAAAGCACAGTCACAGGCAGGGCAGCACTTCTCAGCTCTTCAGCTCTTCTCCCGGCAGAGGTTTCTATTGATGTCCAGAAGTGATCTAAAGTCTGTGGTTTTGGGTGCCCTCCTAATACCCATTTTGGCCTTTGAAGTAGGCTTACTTCAAAGGAAAGTCTCTCTTGTTTGTGAAATCCTGCCTTGCCCAGGCCAGGCCCTGACACACCAAGGGGTTGGAGACTGCATTGTGTGAGGGCAGGCACAGCCCTTTCAGGTGTGAGTGACCACTCCTCCTGTAAAGAAATGGCTCCCTGTTGCAGTTACCCCCCCACTTTTTGCCTGATACTGATGCTGACTTGACTGAGAAGTGTGCTGGGACCCAGCTAACCAGGCCCCAGCACCAGTGTTCTTTCACCTAAAATGTACCATTGTTTCCACAATTGGCACAACCCTGGCACCTAGGTAAGTCCCTTGTAACTGGTACCCCTGGTACCAAGGGCCCTGATGCCAGGGAAGGTCTCTAAGGGCTACAGCATGTCTTATGCCACCCTAGGGACCCCTCACTCAGCACAGACACACTGCTTGCCAGCTTGTGTGTGCTGATGGGGAGAAAATGACTAAGTCGACATGGCACTCCCCTCAGGGTGCCATGCCAACCTCCCACTGCCTGTGGCATAGGTAAGTCACCCCTCTAGTAGGCCTTACAGCCCTAAGGCAGGGTGCACTATACCACAGGTGAGGGCATATGTGCATGAGCACTATGCCCCTACAGTGTCTAAGCAAAACCATAGACATTGTAAGTGCAGGGTAGCCATAAGAGTATATGGTCTGGGAGTCTGTCAAAAACGAACTCCACAGCTCCATAATGGCTACACTGAATACTGGGAAGTTTAGTATCAAACTTCTTAGAATAATAAACCCACACTGATGCCAGTGTTGGATTTATTAAAAAATGCACACAGAGCATCTTAGAGATGCCCCCTGTATTCTACCCAAATGTTCAGTGCAGGACTGACTGGTCTGTGCCAGCCTGCTGCTGAGAGACGAGTGTCTGACCTCATGCGGTGAGAGCCTTTGTGCTCTCTGAGGACAGAAACAAAGCCTGCTCTGGGTGGAGGTGCTTCACACCTTCCCCCCTGCAGGATCTGTAACACCTAGCAGTGAGCTTCAAAGGCTCAAGCTTCGTGTTACAATGCCCCAGGGCACTCCAGCTAGTGGAGATGCCCGCCCCCTGGACACAGCCCCCACTTTTGGCGGCAAGTCCAGGAGAAATAATGAGAATAACAAGGAGGAGTCACTGGCCAGTCAGGACAGCCCCTAAGGTGTCCTGAGCTGAGGTGACTCTGACTTTTAGAAATCCTCCATCTTGTAGAAGGAGGATTCCCCCAATAGGGATAGGAATGTGACCCCCTCCCCTTGGGAGGAGGCACAAAGAGGGTGTACCCACCCTCAGGGCTAGTAGCCATTGGCTACTAACCCCCCAGACCTAAACACGCCCTTAAATTTAGTACTTAACGGCTTCCCTGAACCTAAGAATTTAGATTCCTGAAACCTACAAGAAGAAGAAGACTGCTGAGCTGAGACTTGCAACACTGCACCCGGCGACCCCGACTTGACTGGTGGAGAACCAACACCTCAGGGAGGACCCTCCGGCGACTCCGAGACCGTGAGTAACCAAAGTTGTCCCCCCTGAGCCCCCACAGCGACGCCTGCAGAGGGAATCCCGAGGCTCCCCCTGACCGCGACAGCCTGAACTCCATTTCCCGACGGCTGGAAAAGACCCTGCACCCGCAGCCCCCAGCACCTAAAGGAACGGAACTCCTGTGCAGGAGTGACCCCCAGGAGGCCCTCTCCCTTGCCCAGGTGGTGGCTATCCCGAGGAGCCCCCCCTTGCCTGCCTGCACCGCTGAAGAGATCCCTTGATCTCTCATTGAAATCTACAGAGAACCCGACGCTTGTTTGCACACTGCACCCGGCCGCCCCCGCGCTGCTGAGGGTGTACTTTCTGTGTGGACTTGTGTCCCCCCCGGTGCCCTACAAAACCCCCCTGGTCTGCCCTCCGAAGACGCGGGTACTTACCTGCTGGCAGACCGGAACCGGGGCACCCCCTTCTCTCCATTGAAGCCTATGCGTTTTGGGCACCTCTTTGACCTCTGCACCTGACCGGCCCTGAGCTGCTGGTGTGGTAACTTTGGGGTTGCTCTGAACCCCCAACGGTGGGCTACCTTGGACCCAAACCTGAGACTTGTAAGTGATTTACTTACCTGTAAAAACTAACAAAAACTTACCTCCCCCAGGAACTGTGAAAATTGCACTGTGTCCACTTTTAAAACAGCTTATTGTGTTTTATGTAAAAAGTATACATGCTAATGTACTGATTCAAAGTTCCTAAAGTACTTACCTGCAATACCTTTCAAATGAGATATTACATGTAGAATTTGAACCTGTGGTTCTTAAAATAAACTAAGAAAATATATTTTTCTATAACAAAACCTATTGGCTGGATTTGTCTCTGAGTGTGAGTTCCTCATTTATTGCCTGTGTGTATGTACAACAAATGCTTAACACTACTCCTTGGATAAGCCTACTGCTCGACCACACTACCACAAAATAGAGCATTAGTATTATCTCTTTTTGCCACTATCTTACCTCTAAGGGGAACCCTTGGACTCTGTGCATACTATTCCTTACTTTGAAATAGTGCATACAGAGCCAACTTCCTACACCTCCCCTCCCTCATAGCACAGATGGCTCATCAGGATATGCAGGCTACACCCCTGCTCTCTTTGTGTCACTGTCTAAAGAGAGGTACAAACAGCCCAACTGTCCAACTGACCCAGACAGGGAATCCATAAACAGGCAGAGTCACAGAATGGTTTAAGCAAGAAAATGCTTATGTTCTAAAAGTGGCATTTTCAAACACACAATCCTAAAATCAACTTTACTAAAAGATGTATTTTTAAATTGTGAGCTCGGAGACCCCAAACTCCACATGTCTGTCCGCTCCCAAAGGGAATCTACACTTTAGTCATATTTAAAGGCAGCCCCCATGTTAACCGATAAGAGGGAGAGGCCTTGCAACAGTGAAAACCGAATTTAGCAGTATTTCACTGTTAGGACATATAAAACACATTAGTATATGTCCTACCTTAAACATACACTGCACCCTGCCCATGGGGCTACCTAGGGCCTACCTTAGGGGTGTCTTACATGTAAGAAAAGGGAAGGTTTTGGCCTGGCAAGTGGGTACACTTGCCAAGTCGAATTGGCAGTTTAAAACTGCACACACAGACACCGCAGTGGCAGGTCTGAGCCATGTTTACAGTGCTACTAATGTGGGTGGCACAATCAGTGCTGCCGGCCCACTAGTAGCATTTGATTTACAGGCCGTGGGCACCTCTAGTGCACTGTACTAGGGACTTACCAGAAAATCAAATATTCCACTCATGGATAAACCAATCAACAATACAATTTACCTAGAGAGCATATGCACTTTAGCACTGGTTAGCAGTGGTAAAGTGCTCAAGGTTCAAAAGCCACAACAACAGGTCAGAAAAAATAGGAGGCAGGAGGCAAACAAATTGAGGATGACCCTGCATAAGAAAAAAGCCCAACAAACCCAATGTCCTATTTGTAAAACCAATATAAAACAGTTTAAAAAAAAGGAATGGTCAACTTTGTCATCAAGTACAATTTGCCATCAAAAGGCATATTCAACATCCTTGCTTAGACATTGAATGAAAAATCCAACTACAGAATACTACGCTAGAACATTCATGTGCACCATGACCTAGGCCTGTCTCATGGTAATGAGGTCTTGTTAAAGCAGAAGCAGCAAGCCAAGTGCTACCCTCCTAGTAGTAAAGGGCTACTGCCTTAGCCAACAGGTAAGTGTCAAGGATGCAATAGTGGCAGCATACCTGTTTTGTGTTTCATATGAGTCACTAATGTAAACATCCCTTTTTACATCTTTCACTGCAGACTAGCCTACTGGCTCAATCGTGTAAAGTTACCTCACCCTTTGCAGAGCTTAAGAGGCTGTGGACATTATTTAGTGTGTTGTAGTTATACTTTGTGTGCTTGAATACCACTTTTATCACAAAAGCGGTCATTTGCTGTGACAATCAACTTAGTGGGTTACAGTTCGTCCTATGAGTTTTGTGTCTCTGTATGCTTTGCACCTAACTTCCCTCCTCTCCCACGAAGGCTTGCACTGTTCAACCCGTGCTACCCCTGAAAATCAAGTGCTGAAGGTATAATATGTGGCACACCAGTGCACGACCCATAGTAGGTCAGGGCCCGGAACATTAGGAGTAAAAGGCCACAACACCCAGGGTTGGGCCTAGTAACCACTGCCTGCCCCATGGCCATCTGAAAGTTGTTCTGACAATAGTGGAGACACATACAGAGCTAAGTATTATCATGTCTAGGCATCTTCAAATGTGTTAGTCAATGCAGGGTTACATTAAATATAAGTAACATTTCCATGGGTAAGTGACACATTTGAACCTCTTGATCTAAGCACTGCAGTGCTGACATCAAATATTAGTTTAGGTAATCCCAGGATAGAAGCCCTTTTCCTGGGCGACCCAACGTTTTTTGAACTTTTGTTGGGACAGCCTTGGGCTTTGTAAACCTCCCTATCCATAGTGGAGTATCCCCCTCTGCTGAACAATTGGAGAGAGGGGCATCGCTTCTTTCCACCTCTGTGCAATGTCATGTTTCTCAATGAGGCATCCAAGGTCTTTGAACGTTTGATCGCTCCTGGGCCCTCACAGATCATCCACAATCCTTAACAGAGCGATCTTGGGAGTGAGGGATAGAGAGATGTTGCCTGCAGCTGATAACGCGTAGTGCATATGGCGCCAAAACGTTTTTGGATACAAGGGCATTCCCACGTGACATGTAAAACAGAGCCATTGGACATATAGCACATACAACCGAGAGAGAGTCCTTCAGTCCCATCTTCAACATTCACTCACTGACATTGCCAATGCTTGTTTTGTTTGGAACTCTCTAAATCAATATTAACACAGTTCCCTTTTCTCCCCAAATCAGAAGCGCTTAGACGCAAGACACCAACCATTATTGAACTTTATGTAAAAGTATTATCCATTCTTATGCAGCATGCAAGTGTTAATAACTGATTTTGATTCTGAGGTTGTGCTCTAGAGGTTTCACATACAGATTTACTTCTTAAAACGTCTTTTGACACAAACTGCAACCTGCTTATGGTAGTGAGTTCAGTATCACTTTAACTCTAGTCAAGCCTCCTCTCACCAGCCTCCACTGAATAGCTGCCTCACACTTCGAACGGACTGCGAGTGTCCACCTCTCAACACTAGCCTCCATGGTTTGCCCAACTTTCCATATCAATTAATACTGAGTGGCTTACTTTTAAGAGAAGCAATATGTGGCCACCCCCGCCCACACAAAATCCTGCAGTGAGTGGCTGTCTATCCCCACCAGTCTGAAGTGAGTGGCTGACTCACACACCAACATACAGTAATGCTTCCTACACCAGCTTAGGGTGCCTCTTTACACCCATACACAGTGTGTAGCCACCTCACACACCAGCCTATATTGAGTGATCGCCCCCCATACTAGCCTGTAGTGAGTGGCTGCACTTTCCACAAGAGCAAACACAACAGCTAGAGGATCACGAACTTTCAGACACCCACTGCACTTAAAGTTTCCACATTTTTTAAACACCATACCACCTCAATGATATGGAGAACACGTAATAAAAAAATACAAGACATTCAAAGATGAGCACAATCAACACAGAAGACTCTTATTGCTACCCACTTTCAATATTTGACACACCCACCAGTCATCCCTTACCCATACCACACACCATACTCTTTCTACCTTTGTAATCCTCCTTCCACATGAAACACCCGATAGCTCGTCATTCCAGTACAATTTCTAGGACCCTTTAGAACCCAAACAACTGTCATCATTACTAATCTATTTCAACCCCTTTATGCTATCCCTCCTTTTAGACTCCCTACACATCACATCTCCTGCAACATCAGCTCATCTTACTATTAAGAGCCTGATTTATATTTCGCCGGATAGAATACTCTGTCACAATGGTGATGGATATCCCATTTGCTGAAATATAAATCCCATTATTTTCTATGGATTTATATCTTGGCGGATGGGATATCCATCACCATTGTGATGGAGTAAACCATCCGCCAAAATATAAAGCAGGCCCAAAGTCTTAACCTATCCTTGCCCCCTTTGGTCACAATCTTCCTTCTGAATCCATAACCCTCACCTCTTGAACAGCAGCATTACAGTGAAAAGCCTTAGCACTAGCGGGAATAGGGTGGGAGCATGCCCATTCAAAATTACTGTAGTTCGCCTTCCACCTCGGCCACTGTCTCCCAAGTTCCAATCTTGACAGCCACACGGGTAATGCTGCTATGTCCCACCAGATTCCAAAAAGGCAGCACATACACACAGGGAGTAAGAGGAGACTACTTATGTAGGCGGTAGCATGTCAGACACATACTGAAACGTACTTAGGGCAGGGGTGGTGCAAGACAGAGAATAGCAAGACACAGAGTAACAGGATGAGGGGCAAAGGCACCCACATGAAGGAGTTGAGTGAGTGGTTGACAGGGAACACCAAGCCGACTGAAAAGAGTGATTTGAGAAGTGGTAGAAGGCACTGAAGGCCTAAGATAGTTTTATCCAGGTAAAAACAAAAAGCTTTCCTCACATTCATTGTGTGCAAAGATCTCTTCAATGGAGAGGGAAGACTTTGAAAATAAGTTTTCAAAGAGAAACTTCTGATTCATGGAAAACCAAAACTTAATTAGACAAATAAGTAAACTGAGTTAACTGGGCCTTCATTCTTCATTGCTCTTATGAAATACCTTAAAAGGTTCATGATAACATAATACTTAAAACACAGTAACCATATAGGTGACAGCCTCCAAGAATGCTGCTTTCCAAGAAAGGTGTCCCACCCTAGGCTTTTAGTATAGGCGCATAGGGAGAACCCATAAACTTTGCAAGAACAATGCTGATTTTACATGACTTCTATAAAGTCTTTAATTACTAGAATTCGAAGAAAAGAGGTTGATTAATGACTTTTTTCATGTCACGTAGTAGGAAAGGAGAATTGCAGAACTGATCTTGCCAGTTAATAGAGGACGGCAGCACAGCCTCTTCTTGTCAGTTAATAGGGTTTAAGGTCTTGTGCTTACACCAAAAGCAGAATCTTTTCCATTCAAAAGAGTATTAGTTCCTGGTGGACTCCTCTTGGCTTCTTTGAAGATGCCCATGCATTCCTGCAGAAACTTCAGCTGTCCATACTGCATGTGGTCCAGACTCAGGCTGCTGATCTCAGTAATGGAAGACTGGGGAACTGCATCTGACTCTGCATGGCATCTGTCCTATGTGCCTATGTGGCCTTTCTAGTAAAGGAAGTTGAAGTCTAGGACTGCTGCCGCAAGAGAAATAATGATCATTCTCTGTAGCAGAGGTGTGGAATTATATCTATCTATCTATCTATCTATCTATCTATCTATCTATCTATCTATCTATCTATCTATCTATCTATCTTTGCCCAAAAGGCAAAATGTTACTGATATCTACTTTACAGCAGTGAGGCACAGCTCAACAAGAGAATGGATCCTATATTTTTCCTGTTGGGGGGAAAGAAGGGGTGTGGTATGGTGCCACCTGCTTCTGTGCTTTGTGGTTCCCTGCTGTCCCCTTGACATCCCCGGTGCGCTCGGCTTGCAGCCTGGCAAGCTGCGGGTCTTGACTTTGTGGGCAACGCTCACCCGGCTGTTCGAGGATCATGGGCCATGGAGCGGACGTGAGGACCAGACTCAGAAGGGTAGTGCTAGTTGCTTTGAACACAGGAATCTATGGCTGCACCTTCGCCACTTAAGAAGCCTGAGCAGGTGTCGGGCAGCGTGCCTGTCTTGCATGGATCGCTGTTGGCTATTTCAGTGGGACACTCACGTCCCCATTATGTTGCGGCCCGGCTTGGTGCGGAGTTGGGGAACAGGAGGAAATTTTGGTGGTTCAGTCCGCCCAGGAGCAGACTACATTTCTCCTGTCGATTGAGCCCCCGGCAGCAGAGTGCCTGGGGCTGTGAGAATCCTGGGGCCAGGCTTGCTTTCCCTGAGCTGTTGGTGGATCTCACTTGCGGCCTCAGCTGGAGAATGTGGGGAGTGCTGCCACTTCCGGACTTGCAAGAGTGAGTCTTCCCCACCCACCATGAGTGACAGACAGGGGAGGTGCTTAGGAGCACATGCTGCACGGACGCCTGGTTCTTCAGGGGTGACATCAGCAGCCCTGTGGTGGTGGTCCTCTGAGGGGAGGGCCCATTAGAAACTGAAAGACGTGGCCACAAGATGCCACCAGAGGAGTGGGTGGTGGCCTGTGGGAGCCTCCCATGGTTCTTAGTGAAGGCCTCTCCCTGACATTGGTGATATGGCGGGAGGTCGAGGCAAAAAAGACTCCACTATTAAATCCCTCCTTCAACACTCATCCCAGGGTGAACCAGATGGCGACACGGAGGTGCCACCTGCGTGCGAAGGATGGAGTGATACTTCAGAGAATCTTTCCTAGCCCATCACCAATCAAACCGGACCTTCAGCATGATTTGCTTGACCTGCAGCAGGACACTAATGACTTTGGTGAGCGGATGGTACAAACTGAACCTATGGACAAACAAATCAAAGAGTGCAAAGTACTATAGCAATGTATACCTCAACTGGAGGACCTGCAAATTAGCCTGCAGGAGAAAAGTGAAGACCTCTAGAAAAGGTCCATTTGCAACAATATTCACGTTGGGGGGGGGAGTTTAATTAGTGTCTCGGATGCAGATCTCCCTGGGTGCCTTTCTCACCTCTTCAAAATTATCTTGTTGAGAAGCAATGGCAGCCCTATTCGTAGAGGGCTCACAGGGTGATGCCTCTCTGCAGAGCAGGGAAGCGGACTAACAGACTCATATGTTCACCACTCAAATTAACTCCTATTTCCCGATACTAAATCACCACTAATCCTTTTGGGTTCCGGGGTAGCATGCTACTCGCCGAAAAGCGCAGGGTAGGAAGCTCTATTTAAATACAATTTACAATTACAATATGCTCAGATTGACCTCCTTTTATTGGATAAGCGCTCTCTCTGACCATGGGGGGGAGGGAGGCGTGGATGGGGAGAAAACAACAGGGGACATAGAGCCTCAACAATTCCATTGTTTAAGACCCAGTAGTGGGGTCTGAGAGCCGCAAGAAGATTTAAAAATACCGGAGTCTTAACAACACAAAGGACAAAGACAAACGCATAGTGTAGTATGCCCTCAAACAGTGGTAAGGGAGAGCTTTTTTAAGGAACCAGCCAGACTTCAGTGCATGAGCGACCTGACCAGATTCTAGTTGACCTCAGAATTGTTGGCCCTTAAGCAACAACATAAAAGTTCACCTTCCAATAAGCTGTGGCGGAAGGTCTTGGTAATACAAAGTCAGTTACGCAAGCTAGATAGAGCTAATTATATCCTGTTTAGATTGGAGGCCCACTTCCACAAGGGGAACAACATACCTGGTACTATGTTGGCTCACGTGCTGTGGTCCACCAAGCCCATAGGCTTATTGGTGAAATAAGAGAATATAGCACCACACACTACCGGGGAGAGCAAGCTTTGAGCCATCCATACTTTCTATCAGCCCTTCTTTACTGTCAGGCATCTCAATTCTGCTATAAGGTTTAATGGCTTAGAGGGGAAACGGATAAACAATAGTGCTTTATAGATCAAAACCATTGCAACCAAACTGCTGGGTGAGGTCCCGCGGGTTCCAAGACCAAGAGAGACAGTCTTGTGTACATCCCCGCTGTTACCGGAGTGACACTAGAAGTTTGGGACTCTGTTGCTGAAAGGCAGTGTTTCACCTTGTTTCTATCCTCCTTCACACCAATTGTAGAAAACAAGGAGTTTACTCCGGGCAGGGTGACAAGGGCCTTCCAGGTCCGGAGAGAGAGAGAGATTTTTTTAACCTTCGGAACTTCTACGCTAAAGGCCAGTTGAAGACATTTGAAGAGCTCAAACATGAATACAGGACTCTTGAGGCCGAGTGCTTCCCTTACCTCCAGATCCACTACTGGGTCTCACGTAGTGCCATTAAAGAGCACACTACAAAAACATTTACACCTTTAAAAATGTGTTCAGTGCCTCTCCTCCTTCAAACTCTGTGTCTCTAGCATCTACAGCCTACTTAACACAGCTGTCACGACTCACGTGCTGCTTGCGCCTGGAATTTGCAGATCTAGTGGCGTGGGTCTTCAGTGTTCGGCTTTGGCCCAAAAAGGGGCGACTCTTTCTGGTAGCCACGGTGCTGTAGGCAATGGAGACGCCAAGAACAGACCGTGCCCTTCAGAAAATAGCGCCAGAGGGAAAAAAAACCTTTAAAAAAAAGGGGAAAAAACCTCCAAACAGAAAGATTCCTGAAAACAAGGACAAAAGAACAGGAATCAAAAAGAATAAAATTCAGGTAACACAGAAATGACGAAATCCAGAACCGAAAGGCAAGGAAATCAGGAGCGAAGACACTATCCGAACAGAAAGTGTTGCAGCGCAAAGACAAGAAGAAAACACATCCCTTAAATACCATAAAACAGGAAGTGACCCACAGGAAGTAAAAGGACACCATCTTAGACAGGGGAAATTACATAGAACAGAATAGAGTAGGAACCATAGAGAATAGGGAACAAGGAAAGCTGGGAAGAAAAAGGTAACCTGGGAAGGGGGAAAAGACATAAAGGAAGGTATAACAAAAAGACCCAAGAAAGAAGAAAAGAAAAAAGAAGGAGCAAGAACAGGTAAGAGGGGTCAGGAGTCCCCAAAAATGCGGTGAGGAAAAGCAGAGCGAGGCCCCATGCCAATTCTGGGGCCTCGTAATGTGCAGGAAAGGCTGGGGGCGCGCCGCGTTTTGGAAACGCGCTGCGCGGCCCGAGCCGAACGCCCGGCTTGCGCAGAACACTCGGCTCGCGCCGCACCACGCAGTGCGACAGTAGGTCCCCCTCCCGAAGGTCCAGGTTTGAGAGGAAATAAACGGTGAAAGCGTTGAATCAGAAGAGGTGCATGAACAGAAGATGCATCTTCCCAAGAGCATTCATTGAGAGGATAACCCTTCCAATGAATCAGATACTGAAGACGTTTGTGAAAAAGACGAGAGTCACAAATTTCCTGTACCTCATATTCAGGAACATCATCCACTAGTACAGGAGGAGGACAAGGGAACTGACGAGAGTAAGCGTCAGGTACATAAGGTTTGAGCTGGGAAACATGAAAGACTGGATGAATCTTCCATGTATGAGGCAAGTGAAGACGGACAGTGACAGGATTAATCAACTGAAGAATACGGAAAGGCCCGTAGTAGCGAGGTGTGAACTTGTTCTGAGAAAGACGTGAGGGTAAGAATTTGGATGAAAGCCAGACTTTATCTTGCAGGTGATAGTCTGGAGTGGTCCTACGTTTCTTGTCTGCTGCTTTCTTCATATATCTCTTGGTGTGTAACAAATTGGATCGAATTAGTCTATGGATTTGTAGAAGTCGTTTGGAGAGATAAGTAATAGCGGGCAGAGGAGAGGTGGACCGAGGAGAAGTAGGAAAAGAGGTAGGATGAAAGCCATAAGAACAGAAAAAAGGAGTGACCTTGGAGGCACTATGGACAGTATTATTGTAGGAAAATTCAGCAATAGGGAGATAAGTGTTCCAGTTGCTTTGGGTAGAATTGCAAAAACAACAAAGGTATTGCTCTAATCCTTGGTTCAGACGCTCGGTCTGTCCATTGGTCTGAGGATGGAACCCCGATGACAGGGCTCTATTGATATTAAGTGTTTTACAAAAATACCTCCAAAACTGGGAAATGTACTGAGGGCCTCTATCAGATATAATGGTATGTGGGAGTCCATGGAGACGGAAGATATGATCAATAAATATCTGGCTTAGTTCTTGGGATGTAGGTAGCTTTTTCAGGGCAGTGAAGTGAGCCATCTTAGTAAAGGAATCCACAGTGACCATGATAACCCGGTTTCCTGCTGATGGTGGGAGCGAACACATGAAATCAGTAGAGATGGTGTGCCATGGAGCTGGCGGAACAGGCAAAGGCTGTAGCAATCCTGCAGGTCTGGTACGGGGAATCTTGACTTGAGCACATATGGGACAAGCCTGAACGTATCTTTCAACATCCAGCTTCCAGGTAGGCCACCAGAAAAATCGCAAAAGAAGTTCTTGTGTGGCCTTGATGCCTCTATGACCAGCAACCGGTGAATCATGGCACATTTGTAATGCTTTTTCTTTAACTCTGTTAGTAGGGAGGAATAACAGGTTCTGATAATAATAATATCCTTGTCTCTTGCTTAATAAAGGTCCTAGTTTCTCTACTTCGTGGTCAGATAGGCTGGCGTATTCCAGTTGTACCTCCTCCAGAAAAGACTGAGCCACTCAAATGATCTTACTAGGTTCCAGTAGATACTGAGATGGGGAAGGAGTACAATCTGGATAACGGCGAGACAGAGCATCAGCCAGAATGTTTTGGGATCCAGGAATATAAGTGATGTAAAAATCATACTGACTGAAGAAAAAGGCCCAACGAGCCTGGCGACTATTCTGGCATACAAAATTTCGTAAACATTGTAGGTTACGGTGGTCTGTTCTCACCTCAAAAGGCTCCTTGGAACCCATCAGAAACTGTCTCCATTCTAGGCAGGCTGTTTTCAGAGCCAATAATTCCTTTTCAAGTACTGAGTAATGTTGTTCTGCGGTAGAGAGTATATGAGACAAATAGAAAACAGGATGTTCAAGACCATCATCCTCTTGTTGTTGGAGTAAGACAGCTCCGATGGCTCTTTCGGAAGCATCAGTGACAACAATAAATTGTTTGTTGGTATCTGGATGTCTTAAGATGGGGGCTTGAGTGAAAGCCCTCTTTAAATCTTGAAAAGCTGTTTCAGCCGCCTTAGTCCAGACAAACCCTTTCGTTAAATTTTCCTTCTTTAAAGTGTGAGTTATGTGACTGGTCTGTTTCGCAAAGTCTAAGATGAACTGCCGATAAAAGTTTGCTAATCCTAGAAAACATTCTGTTTCTTTAATAGAGGAAGGAGAAGGCCAATTTAGAATAGCTTGTACTTTTTCTTGATCCATAGCTATGCCGGTGGGACTTAAATGATAACCCAGATATTTGACTTCCGTTTTGTCGAACTCACACTTTTCTGGTTTGCAAAATAGTTGATGTGCCCGGAGTCTTTGAAGGACTTGTTTCACATGGGAAGAATGGAGTTCGGGATTTCTAGAATAAATAAGAATATCATCTAAGTAAATTACAACTGTCTGGTTCAGAAGGTCAGAAAACACTGAGTCCATAAATCTCTGGAAGATTGCGGGGGCATTAGTGAGACCAAAAGGCATAACTTTGTATTCAAAGTGACCAAATGGGGTCCTGAAAGCTGTCTTCCACTCGTCTCCTTCTTTAATGCGTAAAAGGTGGTAGGCTCCTCGTAGATCTAGTTTGGTAAAACGTTGAGCCCCTCTGACTGCTTCTAGAATATCCCTGATGAGAGGCAAAGGATAACGATCTTTAATAGTTATCTTATTCAGGCCTCGAAAATCCAGGCAAGGACGAAGATCCTTTGTCTTCTTGGGTACAAAAAAAAGAGGAGCCCCGGCCGGAGAAGACGATGGAACAAAAAGACCACTCTGTACATTTTCTTCCAGATACTCTTTTAGAACTTCCTTTTCGGGTTCCGTGAGGGAAAACATCCTCCCAAAAGGGACGATTGTGCCGGGTTCCAAGGGAATAGCACAATCGTAGTCTCGATGTGGAGGTAACACAGGTTTGGATGGTTTTTGGAACACATCTTGAAACTCCAAATAGTGTTCAGGGACTCCTTGGACAGTATTAATGGAATAACCGGTAGTACCTTCAGTAAATATGGATCTTTTCGGTGACCAATACTTGTCGGAAGCAAAACAGTTCTCATGACAAAATTGTGAAGACAAGGAAACAGTCCGGGTTACCCAATTCACATACGGATTATGTCTGATGAACCACGAATTCCAAGAATGATGGTATGGTTGGGGGATGTTATGAGATCAAGGAGATGTGTTCTTGATGGTTCCCGATCTGTAAACTTAACATCAGGGTTGTAGTATCAACTGGACCAGAGGATATCAAGGATCCATCCACTGTGTGCACTTGTTCGGGAATTTCTTTAGGTTGTGTAGGAACTTGTTGAGTAGCGGCCCACGTCTTATCCATGTAAATACCACTAGCTCCACAATCTAGTAATGCCATAGTCCTTTCTTGACGGCCGTCAGGAAGTTGTAACATGACAGGTAATATGAACAAGGATGTCGTATTGTCATTAAAGGAGCTGATGGAAGGTATAGCCGATGATCCCGTCCCCTCCCTTCTTACAGAGGACGGGAAGTGGCGTTTCCCGATGGCCTGGGCGGACGTACAGGACAGGTACGAAGCATATGACCAGCAGAACCACAGTACAGGCACAACCCTTTCTTACGTCTGTCTTCTCGCTCGCTAGCGGAGAGCGGGCCTCGAGTAGTATCCACCTGCATGGGTTCCCCTTCGATGTCTCTAGCAGGAGGGTGAGGTTCCTCAGAACGATGCAGATAAGCTCGTGAAGTGCTTGGCTGGGAAGACCCTCTACTCCTTCTCTTCTCCGATCTCCGTTCCTGAAGACGGTACTCGATGGAAAGTGCTTGATCCATCAGGCCACGAAGATCTTCCACTCTGGTGGAATGTACTAATTCATCTTTTATTTCTTCTTTGAGTCCTCTACGAAACAAGGTCACCAGAGTACGTTCCACCCAGGTGGTCTCTGCCGCTAGCTGACGAAAAAGTGTTATATATTGAAGGACATCTTGTGAGCCTTGTTGGATGTCGCATAAGGCTTCTTCCGCAGAGGCCTCCAATCCTGGACGACTAAACATTTGTTTGAAGCGGTTCACGAAGGTGGAATAGTCCGACAATACCAGGTCGTTGGATGATACCATCGGGGTTGCCCAGGCCAAGGCAGGACCGGATAAAGCACTGATAAGATAACCCACCTTTGTCCTGTCATGGGAGAATTGGGTAGGTCGGAAGGCGAAGTACACCGTTAATGCATCAAGGAACTCATGTAGTTTGGTTGGTTCGCCGGAGAAACGAGGGGTTGAAGCGGAGATAGTCGGAACATCACTACTGCGAAAAGCCAAAGCCTGTCGTAACGCAGCATTTTCATTGCGTAGTTGTTGCAATTCCTGAGCTTGTTGCTGAATCGTTGTCAGAAGAGATTGATCAGGATCTACAGCCGCCGCCACTGTGTCATCCATGGTGTTTGAGGACGTCGGAATGGTTGGGCGCTGCAATCTGTCACGACTCACGTGCTGCTTGCGCCTGGAATTTGCAGATCTAGTGGCGTGGGTCTTCAGTGTTCGGCTTTGGCCCAAAAAGGGGCGACTCTTTCTGGTAGCCACGGTGCTGTAGGCAATGGAGACGCCAAGAACAGATCGTGCCCTTCAGAAAATAGCGCCAGAGGGAAAAAAAACCTTTAAAAAAAAGGGGAAAAAACCTCCAAACAGAAAGATTCCTGAAAACAAGGACAAAAGAACAGGAATCAAAAAGAATAAAATTCAGGTAACACAGAAATGACGAAATCCAGAACCGAAAGGCAAGGAAATCAGGAGCGAAGACACTATCCGAACAGAAAGTGTTGCAGCGCAAAGACAAGAAGAAAACACATCCCTTAAATACCATAAAACAGGAAGTGACCCACAGGAAGTAAAAGGACACCATCTTAGACAGGGGAAATTACATAGAACAGAATAGAGTAGGAACCATAGAGAATAGGGAACAAGGAATGCTGGGAAGAAAAAGGTAACCTGGGAAGGGGGAAAAGACATAAAGGAAGGTATAACAAAAAGACCCAAGAAAGAAGAAAAGAAAAAAGAAGGAGCAAGAACAGGTAAGAGGGGTCAGGAGTCCCCAAAAATGCGGTGAGGAAAAGCAGAGCGAGGCCCCATGCCAATTCTGGGGCCTCGTAATGTGCAGGAAAGGCTGGGGGCGCGCCGCGTTTTGGAAACGCGCTGCGCGGCCCGAGCCGAACGCCCGGCTTGCGCAGAACACTCGGCTCGCGCCGCACCACGCAGTGCGACAGTAGGTCCCCCTCCCGAAGGTCCAGGTTTGAGAGGAAATAAACGGTGAAAGCGTTGAATCAGAAGAGGTGCATGAACAGAAGATGCATCTTCCCAAGAGCATTCATTGAGAGGATAACCCTTCCAATGAATCAGATACTGAAGACGTTTGTGAAAAAGACGAGAGTCACAAATTTCCTGTACCTCATATTCAGGAACATCATCCACTAGTACAGGAGGAGGACAAGGGAACTGACGAGAGTAAGCGTCAGGTACATAAGGTTTGAGCTGGGAAACATGAAAGACTGGATGAATCTTCCATGTATGAGGCAAGTGAAGACGGACAGTGACAGGATTAATCAACTGAAGAATACGGAAAGGCCCGTAGTAGCGAGGTGTGAACTTGTTCTGAGAAAGACGTGAGGGTAAGAATTTGGATGAAAGCCAGACTTTATCTTGCAGGTGATAGTCTGGAGTGGTCCTACGTTTCTTGTCTGCTGCTTTCTTCATATATCTCTTGGTGTGTAACAAATTGGATCGAATTAGTCTATGGATTTGTAGAAGTCGTTTGGAGAGATAAGTAATAGCGGGCAGAGGAGAGGTGGACCGAGGAGAAGTAGGAAAAGAGGTAGGATGAAAGCCATAAGAACAGAAAAAAGGAGTGACCTTGGAGGCACTATGGACAGTATTATTGTAGGAAAATTCAGCAATAGGGAGATAAGTGTTCCAGTTGCTTTGGGTAGAATTGCAAAAACAACAAAGGTATTGCTCTAATCCTTGGTTCAGACGCTCGGTCTGTCCATTGGTCTGAGGATGGAACCCCGATGACAGGGCTCTATTGATATTAAGTGTTTTACAAAAATACCTCCAAAACTGGGAAATGTACTGAGGGCCTCTATCAGATATAATGGTATGTGGGAGTCCATGGAGACGGAAGATATGATCAATAAATATCTGGCTTAGTTCTTGGGATGTAGGTAGCTTTTTCAGGGCAGTGAAGTGAGCCATCTTAGTAAAGGAATCCACAGTGACCATGATAACCCGGTTTCCTGCTGATGGTGGGAGCGAACACATGAAATCAGTAGAGATGGTGTGCCATGGAGCTGGCGGAACAGGCAAAGGCTGTAGCAATCCTGCAGGTCTGGTACGGGGAATCTTGACTTGAGCACATATGGGACAAGCCTGAACGTATCTTTCAACATCCAGCTTCCAGGTAGGCCACCAGAAAAATCGCAAAAGAAGTTCTTGTGTGGCCTTGATGCCTCTATGACCAGCAACCGGTGAATCATGGCACATTTGTAATGCTTTTTCTTTAACTCTGTTAGTAGGGAGGAATAACAGGTTCTGATAATAATAATATCCTTGTCTCTTGCTTAATAAAGGTCCTAGTTTCTCTACTTCGTGGTCAGATAGGCTGGCGTATTCCAGTTGTACCTCCTCCAGAAAAGACTGAGCCACTCAAATGATCTTACTAGGTTCCAGTAGATACTGAGATGGGGAAGGAGTACAATCTGGATAACGGCGAGACAGAGCATCAGCCAGAATGTTTTGGGATCCAGGAATATAAGTGATGTAAAAATCATACTGACTGAAGAAAAAGGCCCAACGAGCCTGGCGACTATTCTGGCATACAAAATTTCGTAAACATTGTAGGTTACGGTGGTCTGTTCTCACCTCAAAAGGCTCCTTGGAACCCATCAGAAACTGTCTCCATTCTAGGCAGGCTGTTTTCAGAGCCAATAATTCCTTTTCAAGTACTGAGTAATGTTGTTCTGCGGTAGAGAGTATATGAGACAAATAGAAAACAGGATGTTCAAGACCATCATCCTCTTGTTGTTGGAGTAAGACAGCTCCGATGGCTCTTTCGGAAGCATCAGTGACAACAATAAATTGTTTGTTGGTATCTGGATGTCTTAAGATGGGGGCTTGAGTGAAAGCCCTCTTTAAATCTTGAAAAGCTGTTTCAGCCGCCTTAGTCCAGACAAACCCTTTCGTTAAATTTTCCTTCTTTAAAGTGTGAGTTATGTGACTGGTCTGTTTCGCAAAGTCTAAGATGAACTGCCGATAAAAGTTTGCTAATCCTAGAAAACATTCTGTTTCTTTAATAGAGGAAGGAGAAGGCCAATTTAGAATAGCTTGTACTTTTTCTTGATCCATAGCTATGCCGGTGGGACTTAAATGATAACCCAGATATTTGACTTCCGTTTTGTCGAACTCACACTTTTCTGGTTTGCAAAATAGTTGATGTGCCCGGAGTCTTTGAAGGACTTGTTTCACATGGGAAGAATGGAGTTCGGGATTTCTAGAATAAATAAGAATATCATCTAAGTAAATTACAACTGTCTGGTTCAGAAGGTCAGAAAACACTGAGTCCATAAATCTCTGGAAGATTGCGGGGGCATTAGTGAGACCAAAAGGCATAACTTTGTATTCAAAGTGACCAAATGGGGTCCTGAAAGCTGTCTTCCACTCGTCTCCTTCTTTAATGCGTAAAAGGTGGTAGGCTCCTCGTAGATCTAGTTTGGTAAAACGTTGAGCCCCTCTGACTGCTTCTAGAATATCCCTGATGAGAGGCAAAGGATAACGATCTTTAATAGTTATCTTATTCAGGCCTCGAAAATCCAGGCAAGGACGAAGATCCTTTGTCTTCTTGGGTACAAAAAAAAGAGGAGCCCCGGCCGGAGAAGACGATGGAACAAAAAGACCACTCTGTACATTTTCTTCCAGATACTCTTTTAGAACTTCCTTTTCGGGTTCCGTGAGGGAAAACATCCTCCCAAAAGGGACGATTGTGCCGGGTTCCAAGGGAATAGCACAATCGTAGTCTCGATGTGGAGGTAACACAGGTTTGGATGGTTTTTGGAACACATCTTGAAACTCCAAATAGTGTTCAGGGACTCCTTGGACAGTATTAATGGAATAACCGGTAGTACCTTCAGTAAATATGGATCTTTTCGGTGACCAATACTTGTCGGAAGCAAAACAGTTCTCATGACAAAATTGTGAAGACAAGGAAACAGTCCGGGTTACCCAATTCACATACGGATTATGTCTGATGAACCACGAATTCCAAGAATGATGGTATGGTTGGGGGATGTTATGAGATCAAGGAGATGTGTTCTTGATGGTTCCCGATCTGTAAACTTAACATCAGGGTTGTAGTATCAACTGGACCAGAGGATATCAAGGATCCATCCACTGTGTGCACTTGTTCGGGAATTTCTTTAGGTTGTGTAGGAACTTGTTGAGTAGCGGCCCACGTCTTATCCATGTAAATACCACTAGCTCCACAATCTAGTAATGCCATAGTCCTTTCTTGACGGCCGTCAGGAAGTTGTAACATGACAGGTAATATGAACAAGGATGTCGTATTGTCATTAAAGGAGCTGATGGAAGGTATAGCCGATGATCCCGTCCCCTCCCTTCTTACAGAGGACGGGAAGTGGCGTTTCCCGATGGCCTGGGCGGACGTACAGGACAGGTACGAAGCATATGACCAGCAGAACCACAGTACAGGCACAACCCTTTCTTACGTCTGTCTTCTCGCTCGCTAGCGGAGAGCGGGCCTCGAGTAGTATCCACCTGCATGGGTTCCCCTTCGATGTCTCTAGCAGGAGGGTGAGGTTCCTCAGAACGATGCAGATAAGCTCGTGAAGTGCTTGGCTGGGAAGACCCTCTACTCCTTCTCTTCTCCGATCTCCGTTCCTGAAGACGGTACTCGATGGAAAGTGCTTGATCCATCAGGCCACGAAGATCTTCCACTCTGGTGGAATGTACTAATTCATCTTTTATTTCTTCTTTGAGTCCTCTACGAAACAAGGTCACCAGAGTACGTTCCACCCAGGTGGTCTCTGCCGCTAGCTGACGAAAAAGTGTTATATATTGAAGGACATCTTGTGAGCCTTGTTGGATGTCGCATAAGGCTTCTTCCGCAGAGGCCTCCAATCCTGGACGACTAAACATTTGTTTGAAGCGGTTCACGAAGGTGGAATAGTCCGACAATACCAGGTCGTTGGATGATACCATCGGGGTTGCCCAGGCCAAGGCAGGACCGGATAAAGCACTGATAAGATAACCCACCTTTGTCCTGTCATGGGAGAATTGGGTAGGTCGGAAGGCGAAGTACACCGTTAATGCATCAAGGAACTCATGTAGTTTGGTTGGTTCGCCGGAGAAACGAGGGGTTGAAGCGGAGATAGTCGGAACATCACTACTGCGAAAAGCCAAAGCCTGTCGTAACGCAGCATTTTCATTGCGTAGTTGTTGCAATTCCTGAGCTTGTTGCTGAATCGTTGTCAGAAGAGATTGATCAGGATCTACAGCCGCCGCCACTGTGTCATCCATGGTGTTTGAGGACGTCGGAATGGTTGGGCGCTGCAATCTGTCACGACTCACGTGCTGCTTGCGCCTGGAATTTGCAGATCTAGTGGCGTGGGTCTTCAGTGTTCGGCTTTGGCCCAAAAAGGGGCGACTCTTTCTGGTAGCCACGGTGCTGTAGGCAATGGAGACGCCAAGAACAGATCGTGCCCTTCAGAAAATAGCGCCAGAGGGAAAAAAAACCTTTAAAAAAAAGGGGAAAAAACCTCCAAACAGAAAGATTCCTGAAAACAAGGACAAAAGAACAGGAATCAAAAAGAATAAAATTCAGGTAACACAGAAATGACGAAATCCAGAACCGAAAGGCAAGGAAATCAGGAGCGAAGACACTATCCGAACAGAAAGTGTTGCAGCGCAAAGACAAGAAGAAAACACATCCCTTAAATACCATAAAACAGGAAGTGACCCACAGGAAGTAAAAGGACACCATCTTAGACAGGGGAAATTACATAGAACAGAATAGAGTAGGAACCATAGAGAATAGGGAACAAGGAATGCTGGGAAGAAAAAGGTAACCTGGGAAGGGGGAAAAGACATAAAGGAAGGTATAACAAAAAGACCCAAGAAAGAAGAAAAGAAAAAAGAAGGAGCAAGAACAGGTAAGAGGGGTCAGGAGTCCCCAAAAATGCGGTGAGGAAAAGCAGAGCGAGGCCCCATGCCAATTCTGGGGCCTCGTAATGTGCAGGAAAGGCTGGGGGCGCGCCGCGTTTTGGAAACGCGTTGCGCGGCCCGAGCCGAACGCCCGGCTTGCGCCGAACACTCGGCTCGCGCCACACCACGCGGCGCGACAACAGCAGCCAGCAAATCAGCATTTCAACTACACTAGGAGAAAAATCTTAACATTACATTGAATGCCAAACAGTGGCACAATGTGTTCCTCCGTAATAACAACAATTTTGCCCATCATGATTGTGGCAGTGACAACCTCTGTACTTAGCACATTACTTCACACAGACTCCACATCATCAACCACACCTACCATGAGACCTGCTGGGTTAGGTGTGGAAAGGTAGGTACCATCATGCATACCCTGTGGCCATGCCCCCGACTGGGAAACGTCTGGGAGGCAGAACCTCAGCTGGATTTTATCCACTCCAATGCAGGCAATCCAATCCACCTCCTCCTCACTGCCAAACACACCATTCTTTCATTGTGGAAGAAACTAACTACCCCTACACATGAGCTCTGGCTCCACAAGCTCTGAGACACCTGGGACATGAGACAATTGCATACAATTTGGTAGACAAATCTCAGATCTTTCACAAACTATAGTGCCCTGTTCTTTCCTACTTGAACATGGGGTTTTGGAGTAATACATGCACACATATACTACGAGCGTTAGATCTGCTTGATCCTGTACTGTTGCCTGTTCGATCTTCTGTAACCTTAGATACTGATATGTAATGTATTGCCATTTACCATGCGACTGCTCAAGTGTAGGGGCGGGATTGCTGAGATTGGAGGAGGAAACGGGGGAGTGATTGCTTAGGAATGTTTTACTGTAGGGAGTTTCTCCTAGTTGTCCAGTATTTGTAAAAGCAACATATAAACCTATTGAAAAGTGAAAAATCAACTTGTCCCACATGGGCCCTAAATCAATTAGATAGCTGGAACAATCACAGCACTATTTCTTTTTTGTTTTATTGGCGTTGCTTAACAAAATGAATACTCTGCAACAATGCTTAAAGTAAAACACGGGACAGAAATGTCCTTTTCAAGGAGACAGAGTGGCTGCCCTCCCACAATGCTTCAGCTGCATGGTCAGCGGTACGCCAGGTACTGATAATTGATTACAGGCGAACATAGATCACACGAGTACACCATGACGTAGGCCTGTTTCATAGTAATGCGGTTTTGCAGATTTGTTAGACCAGGAGAGGCGCATCAAGTGCTACCCTTAAAGTGTTTGAGGGCTATTGGGCTTGCCAATAGTTAAGCGACACAAGCGCACTGGTGGCAACATAACATTTTGTATTTCTTAAGTGTCAGTAATATAAGCAGGCCTTTTTATCTGTGTCACTGGAATGGCGTCTACCAGCCAACTCATGTAAAGTTCGGCTACTATGGGCCTGATTACAACTTTGGATGAGGTGTTAATCCTTCCCAAATGTGACGGATATACCACCAGCCGTATTACGAGTTCCATAGGATATAATGGACTCGTAATACGGCTGGTGGTATATCCGTCACTTTACCGTCACTTTTGGGACAGATTAACACCTCCTCCAAAGTTGTAATCAGGCCCTCTATGCTTAACTCACTGTTTGCCTATATGATTGCTTGCATGTGTTTGCTGTCTTGTGTGTGTGCATGTGCTTGGTACATAACATGGAAACCTGTGGGTTCCATTTTGGAAGCCTTTAGCCAGGAAAGGCTAGTCAGAAATGAGGACTGTAATCCCATACAGGAGATGTGTATTGCTTACATTCTTGAGAGCTACGGTGGGCGCAACCACACTGGAGGAAGAGGAGCAGAGCATTCTATCTGCACAACAAAGTTACCTTTGATCCCATGAAGAGTTACTATTCAGTAGAGCCTGGCCGTGGTGGGTATACTAAGGTTGGAACAGGAGAACCAGGAAATTGTAATAGAGGGGAATGCTTAGGATACTGTTAAGGATTCACATTAAGTTGGGACCCGGGACAGCAGGAGGAAAAAGTCTCAAATCCCATGGTTGCAATCTGTAACCCCTGCCTGCTCCGTGGCGCTACGAAAAGGGCCATGACAATTGGCAGCAAACTGTGGGATGCGTAATGATTAGTAGTCCAGTGTGCAAGTATTGCAGAGACCATTTTCAATTTACTCCAGTAACACAGTAAATTTAGCTTTTTTCTGGTGCAAAGTCTGCACATGTAAATAATGGAGAACACAAGGTTGGAATTTCACCTTAGCACCATGTTCAGTTGAAGGATCTATGTAGGACAGAGGGGGGAGAGCTCCCAGAAGCAGGGGCCGAGAGGTTGGTTCTTGTTGATTTCCTTGGGGACCAGTCTGAGTGATTAGGTGACAGGGAGGAAGATGTAGTAGACTATGAGAAGAAAACCATGTTGGGAACCCAAGAGGAGGGCTCTGTGGAGGCAGGCTCTTGTGTCCGCATAGCAGAAATTCATCCCATTCCAAGTGTGTCCCCTAATGCACTTTTGAAGAATTTGAGGACCTTCTAGGTTTCCACACTACACACACCACCTATAATGTTTAGGGTACCACTGTCACCAATTCCAGGAGTAAACCCCTTTGTTGGGTTGAGTCTAGTAGAAAACTTGAACACTGAGTTGGCTCTCCAGAATTCTAACACTGAGAACGAGGAGGCCAGTAGGTTTGAGAGAGAGAACCTGAGGCTAGCTCACCAGGAACAAGAGGAGAAGCATTGGAAGAGACAGGAGGAATGGGCACATGAAGAGAAATAAAGAGCAGGAAGAGATGGAGGAGGAAAGGGAAAGAGAACCGGAGAGGAAAAAAATTGCCCTTCAGAAGGAGAAGCTTAGGAAGTTTAGGATATCTTGGAGTAGTTTGTTAGCTTTAACGTGGCTTATAAGCCTCAGGCCTGGAATGAGGAGTAGAAGGCAGCTGCTTTAATGAGTTGCTTGCTTTTGGATGGGACAACCATCATTAGAGGCATGGTTGTAGCTGACCAGATGGTCTTTGGGTGGGTGAAGAAAGCTCTGATCAGGATCTTTTCAAGAGTTGGATTTCCCAGAATGGTGATCTCTGACCAGGGAACCTACTTTATCTCCTAATACATGACAGAGATGTGGGAGCAAGCTTGTGTGACTTAGCACTTTTCCACAGCGTACTACCCCCAAGCCAGTGGTTTGGTGGAACGGTTCAGAAAGACACTCAAGAGCATCATGGGAATTCGGCCAGAAAACCTAAGGAACCTAAGGTGGAAGTGGGACCTTTTCCTGCATTGTCACTCATTCACATACAGAGATATTCCGCAGAAGGTAGTTGGGTTCTGTCAATTTGAACTTCTGTATGTTCATCTGGTGCAAGGTTAGCTCATTTTAGTCAGAGAAGGGTTGGAGGGAACCTCTGATTCTCCACAGCAGGATGTGGTGGACTCTGTGATTTGACTCAGGAAGCTGATGATGCAATATGTGAGACAGAGAAGAAAAACCTTCAAGCAAGCCAAGTGCTTATGAAGGACTACACTCACTGGGTATCAGGAAAGTCACGAGTATTGGTACTGAAGCCTATTTGTCCTAGGGCTTTGTAGGAGAAATGATGTGTCCATAGAAGGTAGTTCAGAAGATTTCTGAGGTTAGCTACTTGGTGGATACAGGTGGGAGATGTGATCTATGTCAACTAGCTGAAGTCTTACTGCTAGAGGGACTACACAGTCAATGTCATGGCTAATGTAGAGGAGATTGAGGAAGACAGGGTGACTCTTCCTGAGCTGCTGCAAGTTCATATGAATGAAGGCACTGTGGAAGGGGTTTTGTTAGCCCCTGAGTTAACGCCTGAGCAGCAGAGAGAGTATATAGAGGTGTTGGGATGGTTCTCTTGTTGACTACAGGTTTGACACCTGTCTGTGCCCATATCACAGGCACCAGTGACAGTCTGCCAGTGAACGTCAGAATTTACAGAATGTCTGACTGGGTTCTGTGATGAATTAGGACAGAGCTGGCAAGATGTTGGACCTGGGGGTCATTGAGAGATCTCATAGTCCTTGGTCTAGTATTCTGGTGCTAACAGGCTTGCAATTCTGTGTGGACTATTGAGTCCTCAATGAGGTAACAAAGACCAATGTCCATCCAATTCATAAAGCTGATGAGCTTGTGCTGCGCTTGGCGGCTGCAAAGTACTTAAGCACATTTGATTTGACCAGTGAGTACTTGAAGATTGCTGTAGCACCACATCTTCTACACCAGAGTGGTTATATCAGTTAAAAGTGATGCTCTATTGGTTGAAGTATGCTCTCTACAATTTTCAGTGATAGTGAACCAGGTTCTTGCAGGGCTGGAGGATTTGTGTGTGGCCTACCACCATGACATTGCAATATTTGGCAATTTGTGAAAGGACCACCTGAGTTACTTATACTATGCTGGCTAGGATACAGGAGGCAGAACTGACCATCAAGCCAATCAAGTGTCAGGTAGGGCAGCCCTCTGCATCTCTACCTGGGGCATAAGGTGGGTAAGAGGAACATTCACCCATTGGATGCCAAGATACAGTCTGTGATGGAGTGAGAGGTGCCTACTACTCAGGCTGAAGTAAGGGCATATTTAGAACTCACAGAACATTTGTGGAGCATAGATGCCCGACTGGCTGCTTTGACCTCAAGAAGCAGCCCAGGAAAATGATTTAGACTGTCTCATAGTAATGTGGTCTTGTTAGACTGGGTGTGAAGGCACTCCTATGGTGGTAAAGTGCTACTGCCATGGCCAGGAATTAAATGATACAAGCGCGGTGGTGGCACCCGATCTGTTTTGTGTTTCATAAGAGTCAGTAATATGAACAGCCTTTTTTACCTGTGTCACTGGAGTCGCCTACCTGCCCACTCATGTAAAGTTCCGCTGCTAGGTACTTAATTCACCCTTGGCCTACATGATGACTGCATGGAGTGGTATTTAGCGCGTGGTGTGTGTGTGTGTGGGTGTGCTGGTTTGTACGTGTGTCTGTGCTTGGTACATAGCATGTAGGCCTGTGAGTTACATTTTGGAAGCCCAAAGCCTGAAAAGGACAGTTTGAAGTGAGGGCTGTAACCCCAGATATGAGATGTGGATTGCTGATTTTCTTAAGGGATGGGGTGGAAACACACACACTGGAGGAAGGGGAGCAGATCATCCTCTATGTGCATCAAAGGTCCCTATGATCCCAGGAAGAATTACTGGTCAATGTGGCCTGGGCTGACTGTCAGGCAACATGGTGGGTCTGATGATGTTTGCAGTGTAAGAGCGGAGAATCATAATAGAGGGAAAGGTTTGGACTTTTGAATCTTTGTGAGATATATTTCAGTGGCGGCTGAGTTTTGGGCCACCGCTCCTTGAAGGAACATCGTTGGGACTGTGTAACTTGCCTGTGACCCCGTATGCCACAAGTGGGTGACTAGGACTGTTAGGGGTAATCAGCCACAGACGTGAAACCTTTGGGGCCGTTGCCCAGTACAGCAAAGGCATAACAGAGGCCCCTGCAGCCCCTGTGGTGCGGCGGGGCCCCAGGCTTTCCCATTCTTGAGGAGGTCCCCTCAGCTGTATTGATGTGAATTGTGGGGGACCTTTCAGCATATTTTCAGGGGTGGGGAGATAAATAAAATATCTACTTGTCCATGGGACAGGTTGCTTCTTAAATCTACTTGTGCTGTAAAAAAATCTACTTGTCTCTTTGGTGCCATGTAGTGCAGTGACAAATTACAGCAGCAATCGCATTTTGTAAGAGCTCTGATAATGGCATCACAGATTACGGCAGGGCTAATACTATAATAGGGTTTGAATAATAGCGATTTCAAGGCCTGCTATGGCAATTTCCTTATTTTGCCACCTTTTTGCAGATCTACAAATGGGGGGACTGCAGGAAGCAGTAAGCAATAGTTCCCGCATTGGAATACCTTTGAGTCTCTGAAAACCTACTAACGTGCATGCTTTAAGGATTTTCACCAGCTCTTCTCTAATCTTTTCCCATACTGAGAAAGGTTGGAAATTTACTACTGACAAGGGCAGAAGTAGGAATTCTTCCAGGGTTGGGAAAGAAAAAGTGGTTGGGGGAAAGTGAACTTGTAAACGCTCAACAGATTTTCATATGAGCAAATCTACACCTGCATATTTGCTTGTGCTAAAATACAGTTCACATATATTTTCTAGGGGTATGATTTCCAGGTCTAGCGCTGTAACTTTTTGTGAATTCATGAGAGCCACTAATTCAAAGACATATAGGGGGTCATTCTGACCCTGGCGGTAAATACCGCCAGGGCGGTGGTTGGCGGTAGAACCGCCAACAGGCTGGCGGTGCTCCGCCGGGCATTCTGACCGCGGCGGTACAGCCGCGGCCAGAAGCGGAAAGCCGGCGGTGTACCGCCGACTTTCCGCTGCCCATGGGAATCCGCCATGGAGGCGCAGCTTGCTGCGCCGCCATGGGGATTCTGACACCCCATACCGCCATCCTGTTCCTGGCGGGTCGCCCACCAGGAACAGGATGGCGGTATGGGGTGTCGTGGGGCCCCTGGTGGCCCCTGCAGTGCCCATGCCAATGGCATGGGCACTGCAGGGGCCCCCGTAAGAGGGCCCGACAAAGAATTTCAGTGTCTGCTTTGCAGACACTGAAATTTGCGACGGGTGCAACTGCACCCGTCGCACCTTCCCACTCCGCCGGCTCCATTCGGAGCCGGCTTCCTCGTGGGAAGGGTGTTTCCCACTGGGCTGGCGGGCGGACTTTTGGCGGTCGCCCGCCAGCCCAGTGGGAAACCCAGAATGACCGCCGCGGTCTTTTGACCGCGAAACGGTCTTCTGGCGGTTCCCGCTTGGCGGGCGGCTCCCGCCACCTGCCAAGCTTAGAATCAGGCCCATACTATGGGTACAGTTTTGCTACTTTAGGAATTTGGCCACTAATTAAGTTTGGCGTTAACCAAGACATCTTGTTTTTATTAAAATTCTATTTCTCTATCTATTGGGTGGTTTTACTGTGAGTGATAGCATTCTGCTCTTCCACAGGGAGCTTACTGGCACACAAAGTAGTTTGTTCAGTGCCAGGAAACACTGAGGCAATGTGTTCTTTTTGGGACCATACATCTTTTTTTCGCTTTTTGCCAATGTTTCTTACAATGGTGAGGGCCTGGCAGCTCCCACAATAATAAATGGTTACAACAGCCATGTCAAAACAAGAAACGCATTTCCAAATGCAAAAGACTGACCACCAATGTCAGATCGGTTGACTTTGCCATTGGTGGTTTGTTTTCATGTTTCCCATAATCTTGTTGAAAATTGTTACACTGATTTTTCAGTATGAATATGTTTTAGAAAAACTAGATTGCATCAACACATTTTACTAAATGATGCTTCAAAGAAATAGCACCTAAAAGTTCACAGTAATTTAGTAAATTTTTTTTTTCCTACTTGGATTTTCTTATTGAACATTTTATTTTGAAAGCAAGGAATCTTCAATCTTGCTTACAAGATTCTGCAAATATTTGTATCTAATCAGAGAGCATTCTGGGAGCATTACATGTAGCCCCATTGTTAAACTTGTATACACACTTTTTGTTACTTGAACCACGGTCAGTAGTGTAGTGTGACCTTACAATGTTTATTTAGAGCACTCATGTTAATAATAAAGGCTTTGAATTCATGAACAATAAATACAAGTTTGAACAGCATTAACTTATGGACACAACTATTACCTCAAGTGCATTCTGTTCCCTTTCCTGTAAACTGGCAACCAAAGGATCTGTGCTGCAAGGGGTTGTGCCTACTTGTCCCGAGGACAAGTCCTTGTCCTTGTCCTGGGCATCGGGATATAGCAATTCCACACACCTGCATCTTGTAGGTGGGCCCCCTTGCATTTTGTTACGCCACTGCAGTACAGCCTATATTTTTGGGGCCACCACCTAAGCCCATGAACCCTTCATGCAAGGCGGAGTCCACTAGGAACGCTGGGCTCATCGCTTGTATCGAAGAACCCATTCGACCATCAATGGGGCTCAAGAACAAAAGCCAGTCTGCATCACCGCTGCTGCCCCGTCAACTTACCTGCACAAACTGCAAAGGAGAAGCTTCATGCTGTACCAGGAAGCTGTTGTCAACTTTGACCGCTTCAGTGTTCCACTCTCGTTGCCCATGGGAAGGCACGGAGCATATTGCTAATCGCCAGAGCATGAGATGATGCGCCCCTGGTTCTCAACCACTTCTTCAGGTCGTGGCTAGATAAAACTGGAGCATGGCCGGCAGGCCTTTCGAGAATTGCATGAACTTGGTGTATTAGAGTTATAATGGACTGAATTTTCAGGGCAAAAGAAAGTCTTTGTTGTCCATTGCTAGTTTAAGCCGCATCTCTGGGGTTGCAGCGAGTAAAATGCTAGACACACATTTGTTAGTGTGGAGGAGGGAGAGCAAGGACCCAGGAGACACCGCCTATGAAAGCGCTAGTGCGCTTGCCCTGACAGATTGTAGAGTGTGATTTGTGGAGTGCTGTATTATACTTTTTGTGTACTTAATACTTCTTTTCTTACCAAAAGTAAGTACTGGACTGGGCAATCAGATTATTTGAGTTACAGTTTGATTTTCAGTTTGGTGCCCTTGCTTGCCTTGCACCTACTTCCTCTGAGAAGCTTTGGTTTGGTCAACCCACACTACAGAAAGTCAAGTGCTGAAAGGACAGTACTTGCCTTAGCTTTTCAGGATCCATAGTAGGTTACACCCTGGCATAGCAGAAGTCAAAGGCCTCAACGCCCGTAGTAGGACGAGTAGCTTGTGGGGTTGTGACAAAAACATTTTTCCTTTTTTACAGGAAATACACATCCCTAGTATGGAGAAGTACTATTAAGTGTGACACTGGTGCATTTTGAGAGTAAATGGTTCAGTTGTTCAACATGGTTCAACAGTTTTAAACCTAGGACTCTGCTGGGACAGTAATCACACTGCCAGTACACAACCGGTATGGAGCTACAGTTCTAAAACTGAAATCTGGATGCACAGGTTACATATAGGTGGTGATTATGTCCCTGTGGGTCAGAAGACCACCAGGGATAATGTGACAGTATGACCGCAAACAGGCTGGTGGTACATACCATCACATTATGAGTTTGGCGGGATGGCTCCAGCCAACGTGCCACTTCTCCACTCATACCGCCACGGCGGTATGAGCCTCCGGGCCGGAAATGTATATCTCCAGCCCGGTGGGCGACATAGTACCACCCATGGCATAATGAGCCGGCCTACCACCATGGTTTTCATGGTGTTAGCAACGCCACAAAAACCATGGTGGTAGGCCCTATGGGTGACAGGGAATTTCTTCCCTGTCACCGGTAGGTGGCTCCCCCACCCCCCAACACTCACCTGACTCCCCACAAGCCCCTATCCAAACTCAACCCCTCACCATCCCGATACACAAACTAACCCCACTCCTCTCCAATACAATCACTCACCGCCACCCCCATACATGCACACACCACACAACTGACCCCACCCCCCACAACCGCACACTCACACATCGCCCCCCTCCCCACACTCCCACTACAGTCACAGTGCCCCTCACCCCACATGGCCTCCTCGCATACACGCACACAGACACCCACACGCACCACGCATACACCATTAACTTACACTGACATACACACATTCATTCACACACACACAGACATACACGCATTCATTCACACACTGACATACACGCATTAATTCACACACTGACATACAGCATTCATTCACGCATACTTCCAGACCTACTCACACACATTCTTAAACACAATCACACAGATGCATTCACACACACACTCACACATTCATGCACGCACTCAGAAACACACACACAACATCCCCCATCCTCCCAACCCCCTCCCCTGTCGGACTTACCTTGGATGAGGAGGTCTTTCAGCAGGGAACGGGAAGGAGCGCTGCTACCACCAGCAGCGCCCCGCCAGCAGAAAACTGCCAGGCCGTATTATTGGTCATAATACGGCTGGAGGCATTCTACTGTTGTGGCTGTGCTGGTGTTAGCAGAGCCAGGTTACCACCATCCGCCACTATGAACCCTGCTGGATTTTCGCCCTTATTGTGGTGGAAGTCAGGCAGTGCTCATAATATGACGGACGGATGGTAGCCGCCATGGCGGTATGTTGGTGGCCGTCACCGCGGCGGTAGGCGGTAAGTACCGCCAATGTTATAATTAGGGCCATAGTCTCTTATAATGTCTCTCCTAAAAAGCCCATAGCTGATCCCACCATTCTCTGCATCTGTCACTATGCATACCACATAATTACTTCTCTTATGTTCCTGCTCATCATCTTAAATTTGCTTTTCTTTGCCTCTTTAGCTTGCCCAAAATAAGGACATCCGGATTTGGGGTCATGCTTTCCCGTAGTTGTTGGCCAAGCAACTGGATCTAGATGCCTGCCTCTATTCGAACTATGTCTACTCATGCAGTTTTGCAAGTTTCTAAAAAATAGGCTGCCCTCCTTTTGTAATTAGCACTTTTTAAGCTCCTTCTACTCTTGAATATGACTGATTAGTGCCATGACAGCCTTTGGGATAAAGGCCACACTCTACAAGTAGCTATATAAACAGAAACATGAATCCAATGAGCTTTCTGAATCAGATTATAGTAGGTGCCTTCATGAATACACAATGATCAGTGCATAGGTCTGTGGTTAAATCCTGTGACCTGCAAGCTAGATATGTATCTCTGCAGCCAGTTATGAACCGACAACACTATCTCAGAAGGGCTGGTACTAGTGAACTTCAAATTACTTTACACAAGGTCACATTCATGTTTAGGCATGGGGAGATTAAGGCCCTCATTTGAACCCTGGCGGTCGGTGACCGCCAGGGGAAATGTGACGGTAGTACCGCCAACAGGCTGGCGGTAATACTCACCATATTTTAACCGTGGCGGTCCCGGCAGTCGTAATCTGCCAGGGCAGCGCGGGGGATTTCGACTCCCCTTACCGCCAGCCTGTCCATGGCGGTGAACACCACCATGGAAAGGCTGGCGGGAAGGGGACTCGGGGTGCCACTGGGGGCCCCTGCACTGCCCATGCACTTGGCATGGCCAGTGCAGGGACCCCCAGGCACAGCCCCATCGCACAATCCACTGCCCGAATTACGGGTAGTGGATTGCGCGACGGGTGCTGCTGCACCCGCCGCACCGCCACATTGCCGCCGGCTCCATTAGGAGCCGGCTGCAATGTTACAGCCCTGCTGCCCACTGGGCTGGCGGGCGGAAACTTTGTTTCTGCCCACCAGCCCAGTGGGAATGTCGAAAATGCGGACGGCGGGTTCCATGCCGCATAGGCGGCCGACTGGCGGTTCAATATTGGCAGGCGGTGGAAATGAGGCCCTAAGTGATTTGCCTAGAATCACAGGATGTTGAGCAGACGTTGAAAATCAAACCTGCTTCCCTCGTTCCAAGGTTAACAGCTCTGGCCATATCTCACATTCTCTCTTGTTACTTGGCCTGTGGTTTTTCCTTCAATTCCTTTTCTTGTATTTTGCAAATATGTTTCATTTTCTTTATTTTTCCTCTTATGATTTTATGTCATTAATGCTTTTATGTATCTTCTTCTCTGTTCCTTTCTCATCTTTCCTCTTTCACTCCTGTTTTCGTTCACGTCCATCAGGGAAGGTGCAGTCTAAGTGAAAAGCTGAGCACAATCTTCAAGGAGCAGCTGTTTTTGAGCTCCAGATCGTAAAGATCTCTATAAAGCAGAAGAGGCGTGGGTGTGTGCCTGACAACTCTTCAGACGTTTGCAGAAGGGAGCACAAACATACACTGCAGAGACAAGCTCACATACTCAGTTTCTGCAGCGACGCAGAGACAGACAGTGATGACACAGAGCTCTTGCAAATATACACAAGCCTTTCAAAGACAAACCATGTATCAATTATAGCACTCACACACATCCATCACCCATGACACATCCTTCTTATATAGATAACCTCTTGAGAAGTAGTACTAGTAAAAGGAAAATACTACTTACCCTGTAAGCATCTGTTCATGGAATGTAGTGCTGTAGATTCACATGCTATGCAAACTCCTGCAATCTAGTGTTGGCTGTGGCTGTGTGCAAGCTGTTTTTCTTTAAAGAATTAGGGGGTCATTACGACCCTGGCGGCCGGCGGTAAGGTGGCGGTAACACCGCCAACAGGCTGGCGGTGTTCCGCCAGCAATTATGACCGTGGGGGAATTTCCACGGCCATACCGCCGGCCCCTCCAATATCCCGCCTGGATTCTGCCTGGCGGTCATAATCCCCGGGGCAGCCAGCCATGGAAAGGCTGGCGGTAAGGGGACTTGGGGTGCCCCTGGGGGCCCCTGCACTGCCCATGCACTTGGCATGGGCAGTGCAGGGGCCCCCAGGCATAGCCCGTCGCGCATTTCACTGCCCGAATTTCGGGCACTGAAATGCGCGAAGGGTGCTACTGCACCCGCTGCACATCAGCATTGCCACCGGCTCTATTACGAGCCGGCAGCAATGTTGATGTGACATTTCCGCTGGGCCAGCGGACGGTAACACTGTTACCGCCTGCTGGCCCAGCGGAAATGTCATAATAGGGAGCCAGGAATACCGCCGGAAATGGCGGTATTCTGTTTCCCGAGGCCTCGGCGGTCTTTTTGCAAAACCGCCGAGGTCATAATGACCCCCTTAATCTCAAGTCATGAGGTAGTGTGACTCTAACTTTTGCTTGCAAAGTGCACGGTCATCAGCTCCATCGTTAGATTGTTTTCCACATGGTGGGTGATGATGGAGCCAGAGCAAAGTGATACAGGAGAGAGAGAGAGAGAAAGATGACCATGCAAGAGAAATAAGAAGGAATGATAACTACAACAGCCGGAGACAACCAGAGAGGAGGGCAGGTGCATGGGAATCTACATCATTAGATGCCACAAACAGATGCTTGCAGGGTAAGTAAAACTTCCCATTCAAGACATGTATGTCCCACATTCTGTTCACAGACTGCAAATTAGTCCTCCCGTAAGCAGTAACTAGCCTGTGGATGTTTCAGGAGACTGAAAAAGGGTGCTAAGTACAGCCTGGCCAACATTGGTTTGCTGGTGGGCTAATACGTCTACACAATAGTGTATAGTGAAAGTATGTGGCGCAGACCAACTAGCTGCTTTACAAATTAACGCTAACAAGGAAGGCCACGTAGGCTCCTTTCTTCCTAGAAGGGTGGGCTCCGGGAGGAGCAAGTAAACCCTTTTAGCTTTAGCATAACAGGCTTGGATGCATTTAGCTAGCCATCTGGCTATGCCTGATTTTGATAAGACCTTCCTCTTATGCAGTTCAGAAAAAGCAACAGTTGTTGAATTTTTAGAAATGGCTTCATTCTATCTACAAAGTACATTAAGGCTTGCTTAAAGTCTAAGGTATGAAGAACCCTCTCTGCAACTAGGTCAAGTTGAGGAAAGAAAATTGGGAGTTCTCCAGACTGGTTAAGGTGGAAAGTAGAAACCACTTTAGGAAGAAATGTAGGGTTACTGTGAAGGATGACCCTATTATGATGAACTTGAAAGGTATAGCTTGGAGCTTGCGGACATGTTTTAATGGTGTCATAAGCACCAGGAAAGCTACTTTCCAATAGAGAAATTGCAAGGGACATGACTGAAGGGGCTCAAAAGGGGGACCCATTAGTTTTGTGAGGACAATTTTTAAGAATACACACTAGGGGAGGTTGGGGGTGCCTAATTTCTCCATGGTTCTGTACGGGAAGGTCCACCTGTTGGGGAGCCTCTCTTGCAGAACCACAGAAAGCTTGATGAAAGTGTTGAACCAGGGATGTCTGACCCAAGTGGGAGCCTCTAGGATGAGAGTGACTGAGGTTTGCTGCAGCATCTGAACCACAAATGGAAGACGGGAGAGAGGTGTAAAAGCATAGGCAAACATCACTGACCAGTTCATCCATAGTGCATTGCCAATGGACTGTGGGAATCTGGACACACAGTTTAGGCATTTTGGCCCTCATTACAACCCTGGCGGTAAATGCTACCTACCGCCGATCTGACGACCGCCAACAAACCATGACCGCGGCGGTATTCCGCTACGGGTATTATGACCCACACTGAGAAATCCATCACTATACAGACACCCACACAAGTCTATCACACCAAAGGTCAGTGATAAATTGGTGGTACCAAAACCCACACCGTTATGCCAACAGGAACACGCCCACAGTATCACGACCCACGAATCACTGCAGCGGTCTTTCAAACGCGGTAAACCATTGGCCGTACACACCGCCGTGCTCAAAATACACACACACTTACAAAACACCACCACATTGGACAATTCAAAATACACACACCTGACACACATACACACACCACACCCACACACCCACACACCCACAACACTATAAAACACACACCCACATTACCTATAACCCCTTACAGCGATAAAAAAAGACAGCAAGCAGATAGAGACACAAGGCAGGAGCACCCACCCAATCAGAGGCACCTCACACCATCACCCATACACCATCCACGCACCTCACACCACAACACATCACCCTACACCTCACCCGCACATCCTCACACCTACCACTCACACCACATCCATGGCACCCCAAAGACACCCTAGGTTTTCTGAGGAGGGGCTAAGGTTCATGGTGGAGGAAATCATCCGGGTAGAACCACAGCTATCACTGGTGCAGCAGACGTCCATTGCAAGGAAGATGGAGCTATGGCAGAGAGTTGTGGACAGGGTCAACGCTGTGGGACAGCACCCTAGAACAAGGGATGACATCAGGAAGTTGCGTTCCGTGTTTGCTAGACACCAGATAGCAGTACAGAGGACTGGCGGTGGACCCCCACCTCCTCCCCCACAACTAACAACATAGGAGGAGAAAGTCTTGGCGATCATGCATCCTGAGGGCCTGGCAGGGTTAGCAGGAGGAATGGACTCTGGTAAGTCAAATCTTTAACACTATATCCACCACCCTACCTGCATGCCATCACAAACTCCTAGTCCTACCCTCCCCATCACTTCACCACCTCACATACACCCCACCATCACAACCCACCCATCCCAATACCAAGCCCTGCATGCAACACCAAAGCATGGACACCAATCACAGACCTGCATGGACACCCATCACAGACCTGCATGGACACCCATCACAGAGATTCACCCAGCCCACAAAACCACCACGAACACAAGGCCAGGCTGACAGGGAAATCACAATCATACAGGGAAACTCACCCATGCACAAGATGGCACACCCAGATACATTAACACTGCATTTGCATCCCCACAGGACCCCTACTCAACGTCACCGGAGAGGAGGTGCCAGCTACAAACAGTCCACCCCCTGAAGAGGCCCACAGTGATGACAGCAGCTCTACACGCTTCAGGGGAGAGAGGCACAAGACAACAGGGAAGCTGGAAGTACTGCTGTGCGACAGGGGGAGGACAGGCCCAGGGAACCTACTCTCCACGAGGCTCTCTCCAACATCCTAGGAGCATACCACCATTCCCAAGAGACCATGGGCCAGATACTGGCCAAGCTGCTGCGGAGGGACAGTACCTAGGGATCAGGGATGACCTAACAAACATCTACACCATCTTGGTCACCATTGCAGGGGTGCTGGGTGACATGGCCAAGACCATGAGGGATGCAGTGGCACAACAATGGGCCCCTGACACTAGCCACACAGATGAACAGCCCTCCACCTCCGCCAGGGCTAGTGGACAGGAGGCACCGCCACAGGACCAACAGGCCACCAGCACCCAAACCCCTGCAGAAGGAGAACCACCCCGCAAATGGTCCCTGCGATCCAGGCAGAAGCCACAGAACATTGCCAAGACCCCCGCCAGGAAATAAGACTCTCCTGATTGTCACACTTCTGTCCCACTCTGTCACCCTGTCCACCTTGAACTGCCATTACTGCCCTTCCTATGCCCCCTTGGACAATGCACCTGTGATACTAAGAGACTGGGCTCTAACTGGACCTTCCTCCACCATCATCCCTGCCCATTGCACATCCCCCTCTACTTATCAGCAAGTAAAAAAACACCCTTGGATCAAAAACAAGTACGGAGTCTGTCAATTGATTGCAATATGTGTTAGGTTAGCAAGCTGTAAACATTTCAACCCATATGTCCAGTTAAATATACATTGGTATGACCTGTAGTGGGCAGCAGTACACATAGCAGGAACCAGAGTGGGGCACAGGGTTCTGAAAATAGACATGGCAAAGGGTAAAGTCAGTGGCCAAAAACATAGGGTAAGAGGCTGTCTTGTACAATGTCCAATAGTTAAATGAAATGTAATATGAACGTAATGTCTTACCTGTGTGTCACTTGAAGTATTGCAGAATAATGTTGCTCCTGTTGTCAACATCTTCTTCCTCTGCCTCCTCTTCCTCACTGTCCATGGGCTCCACCGCTGCCACAAGACCATCTCCAGGCTCGTCCTCCTGCAGAAAAGGCACCTGACATCTCAAGGTCAGGTTTTGCAACATGCAACAGGCAACGATGATCTGGCACACCTTCTTGGGTGAGTAGTACAGGGATCCACCAGTCAGATGGAGGCACCGGAATCTGGCCTTACAGGAGGCCGAAGGTCCGTTCGATAATCCTCCTTGTATGCCCATGTGCCTCATTATAATGTTCCTCTGCCTTTGTCCTGGCACTCCTCACTGGGGTCAGTAACCATGAGAGGTTGGGGTAACCAGAGTCACCTGCAAATATCGAGGGATACCTGTTAGACACACACTAACGCTTAGGGACAACCCCATACCTAGACACCTACTCATACTGTGTGGGGGCCTTGGGCTCACCTATTAGCCACACCCGCTGCCTCTGGAGTTGGCCCATCACATATGGGATGCTGCTATTCCTCAAGATAAAGGCGTCATGGACAGAGCCAGGGTATTTGGCAATTACATGGGAGATGTACTGGTCCGTCAAACACACCATCTGCACATTCAGATAGTGATAGCTTTTTCTATTCCTGAAAACTTGCTAATTTCTCCTGGGGTGGGGGACAAATGCCACGTGTGTACCATCAATGGCACCTATGATGTTGGGGATATGTCCAAGGGCATAAAAGTCAGCTTTCACTGTGGCCAAATCCTCCACTTGGGGGAACACAATGTAGCTGCGCATATGTTTCAGCTGACAACACTCTGGTCAACACGTTAGAGAACATTGGCGGAGACATCCCTGATGCCATGGGCACTGTTGTTTGGAAGGGACCACTTGCCAGGAAATGGAGCACTGACAGGACTTGAACAAGAGGGGGGATCCCAGTGGGCTGCCGGATAGCTGACATCGGGTCTGGCTCCAATTCTGGCACAATCAAGTCTGTAGGTAATGATAATGTGTCTGTCCTCCATTGTTGCAAGGTCCACCAGGGGTTTGTACACCTGAGGATGCCGCCATCTCATTTGCAGCCTCAGCGGTTGGAGCCTATGGAAGAGAACGGTCAGCAGAGGGTCACATTCCCACATCTCTTACACTAATGCTGTTTTTTTTTTTTAGCTTTACAGAAAAAAAATGTGAATCCTAGAATCAGTTGCTGTGGCAATGTATGCTGTGACGCAGTTAGGTGCCATGCCCTGTGAGAAGTGAAAAGTGGAAATGAGGTAATTGCTCTGACGTTGTGCGCTGTCGCGGTATTCGGTCGATGACAGCCGCGCAACTTCACATTAGTTATCATTGGGCCCTATGGGTTCCAGGAGCCAACGGCGATGTACGCCGGCAGTGACGGTACGCACCGTCGCGGACGTGACCGCCCTTTTCTATCTATTCACGACCTTCAACAGGAGAAACTGGTGGATGGGGTCCTACCCCAGTACACGTTACTCTACGGTCCTCCAAACAGGTGAGTACACTGTGAGCATGATGTGTGGGCCATGAATGTATGGAGTGCTGTGGATGTAAGCCACATGTTGGGGGCTGCTGAGGCGTCCTGGCCAGAGTGCAGCATGTAAGGTGGTCATTGTATGTGCGTCAGGGGATGGGTGGGAACTGGTGGGCAATGAGTCTGACGGTCTGGACGGGTGAATAATTCCCTTTTCTGCTGTCTGTTCCATGCAGGTCAGCGCCCACCAGAAGAAGGGTATTTGGCGTGCCATCGCCAAGGAGGTGCGGACCCTGGGGGTCTTTCACAGGTGGAGCACCCACTGCCGCAAGAGATGGGAGGACTTGCGCCGCTGGTCAAAAAAGACGGCGGAGGCCCAGCTGGGGCTGGCCACCCAACAAGGAAGGGGTGCCTGTCGCACCATGACCCCCCTCATGTTCCGCATCCTGGCAGTGGCCTATCCGGAGTTGGATGGGCGCTTGAGGGGTGAGTACAGATTCTGAAAGCTGACTCTGCGCGCGTTAGGAGGTACCTGGGTGGGGGTTGTTGGCTGTGGGTGCCCCTAGGCCAAGGCGATCATGGCAGGGTAGGTTCCATGTTGGGCAGGCTCTGGCGCACTCCTACCCCAATAGTGTAAGTGGCCATCTACTACTGGGCAGGGTCCTGTGGGTTTCTGGTGTGCAGATGCTGGTGTTAGGCATTGTACCCCATGGGCTGGTGACTGTCTTAGGAAATGGGTGGGCATGGCCTAGTGCATAGGGCTGCTCCCTGTGTGTTGTGTCCGCTAACGGTAAATGGTGTTGCTGGCATTGATCAAGTGTATCCTCTGTCTCTCCCCCCCTTTTTGTTTTGTCACCCTGTCCTTGTGTGCATTAGCATCATCTGGCGGAGAAGCAGAGGCACCGGCGACAGAGGGAGCTGCATCCCACATGGGCCTGGAGGCCGAATCCACCGAGGGTGAGGGCACCAGTGGGACACAGGGTGAAGGGAGCACCACGACAGGGACAGGAGGGGAGACCACAGACAGCGACTCCTCCTCCGATGGAAGCTCCCTGGCGGTGGTGGACACCTCTGTGCCCACCCCAAGAACAGGTATAGCCGCCATCCCCCCTACCAGCACCGCCCTTCCAGCAGCCCCTCAGCGTGTTTCCCGTGCCCGCTCACCCAGGTGGGTGGGCATCTCCTTCGCCCCAGACACCTCAGGCCCTGCCCCAGTCAGCCCTGATGCCCTCAGTGCGGAGGCTATTGACCTCCTGAGATCCCTCTCTGTTGAGCAGTCAACCAAACTGAATGCCATGCAGGGTGTCAAGAGGCATTCACAACAAACAAAGGCATACCTGGAGGGCATTCACTCTGGTATGGCCGCCCAACAGAGCATTGCAGGCTCTGGCCTCCGCACTGATGGCAGCCATTGTCCCTGTGTCTAGCCTCCCCCCTCCAACTTCCTCTACCCAGACCCAATCCCCTCAACCACAGCCTATCCCAGGCACACCTTCAGACCAGTATTCACCCAAGTCACCACACAAAATTGGCTAGGACAAACATAAGTGTGTTAGATTGTGTGCTTGGAAGTAGAATGGATAGAATGTTAGGTGCTGGGCTTAGTTCTCAGTGACATCATGTTAGAGTGTTAGAAATGGAAGTTCTGGAGAGATTCTGGTGGATGTCGGTTGGACTGGAGGAGAGCTGTGACTGAAGGCGTTTCTGCTGTGGCTGGGATACTCCTAATAAAGAACCTGCTTAACCTTCCTTGGATTGGATCTTCATTACAATCTGGCGACGAGGTGACCCAGGAGTATCCTAACACAAGAACTTTTAGAAGTTATGTATTTGCGCTCTTCTGAAGATTTTCTTTTACTGTCAACCTTACAGTGCCACGTTTTCAACCCAGTTTCTCAGTTTTCTGCAATTCCAATTTGCTGGTGAGCTTTTAAGTAACTTTTGAATTTCTGTGAGACATTTTGCTTGTCTTAGTTAAAAATTTACACCAACATTCTCACGCGGTGTCTCTGCCTAGGCAACCGTAGCGTGAGAGACACCGCGAGCCATCTATTTCATTGCGCATGACTACACCGCGAGCCATCTGTTTCATCGCGTGTCACTGAATTCCTATTAAAGCTCGAGAGACGCTACGAGCCAAACACTTCTCCGCTCGCTGCGCGTGTATTTTTTTTTTTTCAATCTATCCTGAGCGCTCCTTCGGATCTTTTGATCAAATAGGGCACCGGACTGGAAATCAGGCACATTACCAACGCGCCTGTAAAAAAAAAAAATATATATATATATATAATATAATACCAAGCACTTTCTTACCGTTTAAACTTCAAACGAGTTGGATATTTCACAGATTTTTCTGCTGTTTGTTTTAGCCGTCTCTCCACTCGCATCTATTTTTTTAATGATAAGGAATAAGTTGAAATGAAAAGTTTTTTTTTTAGAAATAAGCCTAAAATTCTACTGTTTATATAACGACAAGAAGAAGCTACTAAAGTGAATTTGTATTATTTATCACACTGAACATTTTGCTACTGTTAGAAGTATAATTGTACAAAACAGGATGCAGAATATTTCACCCCCACCGTTTTTCCTTACTGTACCAGGGGAACCGCCTATCAAGTGGTCCAAATGGAAAAATACTTTTCTTCATTATTCAAGGGTATGTGGCACTAATTTGTCCAATGAAAGAAAATCTGCACTGCTGATGCACTGTTTAGGTTGTGAAGGGCAGGACATTTTTGAGACTTTACCGGATCCAGGGGATGAAGGTACAGATTTGAACGAATTTGAAATATGTTTAAAGAAGTTAGATCTGCATTTCCTGCCTAAAGTGAGCACTATTTTGGAGCGGTACCATTTCGGGATGAGGGAACAGAAATCAGGAGAAACTGTAGAAGCATATATCACAGCTTTAAGAAAATTAGCTTCCACGTGTAAGTTTGGAAGCACGATCGATGAGCGCATCAGAGACCAGTTCATGCTCAGATGTTTGAGTGATAAAGTGAGACAGGAATTGTGGAGTAAAAATGACCCGCCTTTACATGAAGTTATAATGTTGGCTAAAAGTGTTGAACATACTTTATCATGTGTCGAAGAATTGGAAAGGGACAGAAACCTATAGATAAATAAGGTTACTGTAAGAAAAGATAATGTGAAGAAAGAAAGTGATTGTGACAAAGGAGACGACAGAATCAGTCAAGAACAATGGAGCAAATTCAAAGATGCTAGGTGTTTTTGCTGCGGCAACAGTGGACATTACACTTCCTATAAGAAATGCCCAGCCATTAATGTGACCTGTAGACTTTGTAACAAAAAGGGTCATTTTGCTAAATGCTGTAAATCATCTAAAAGTCCAGCATCTGTGAAAGTAGTTGAAGATTGTGTACTGTCCGTCTCATCCAATGTTCAAAAAAAGAATTACCCAAAGGATATAGTGACCATTTTAGGAGTCAAAAGTGAAGTCTTATTTGACTCAGGAGCGTGGTTAACGTTAGTGTCAAGTGAGTTTTTTGATGAACATCTTAGACATAAGGTTGAGTTGAAAGACCCGGATGTCATTCCTGGTGCCTACGGTGGTCAAAGCATAGATTTGAGAGGATATTTCGAGTCGGAGATCACATACAAAACTAACACTGTAGTTGGAAAGATTTATGTTCCTATCAAAGGAGACAGTGTGTTGAGCTGGCCACATCAAAGGGACCTAAATGTTATTCTAGATCCTAATTCTACCACGCCTCTTATGATAAAAGAGGAGTTTGTTGCAAAGTGTCAAAAAAATTCTGCAAGTACCATTGAAGCTGTAGATGCAGAAAAAGCGCCTGGTTTTGTTAAAGAGTTCAGTGAGGTATTTAGTGAAAAGCTGGGGTGCTTAAAAAAGTATGTTCATCGCATAAGAATTAAGGAGGGATCAGTGCCAGTGGTGGCAAAAGTGCATCAAATTCCCATCTCAATGAAGGACGATGTTGAGAGAGAAGTACAAAGATTGTGTAATAAAGACATCGTTGAACGAGTGGAATCATCTGAGTGGGTTTTGCCCATTGTAGTCGCGCGCAAACCTACAGGAGAGATTAGGTTGTATGTGGATTTAAGAAATTTAAACAGGTGTATTGTCAGTGATCAATTCCCTCTGCCAAATATCACGGAGATGGTCACGTTGCTCCATGGATCCAAATTTTACAGCAAGTTGGATTTAACGTCGGCTTACCATCAAGTCATGCTTGATCATGGTTCTAGAGATTTTACAACTTTTATCACACCGTTTGGAACCTTCAGATACAAGAGGATGGCATTTGGTTTGGTGTCTGCAGCAGCGGTGTTCCAACGCATTATGTACAATTTGTTTGGTTTGGAGCCGGGAGTAAAATGCTTCCAAGATGACATTCTTATTCATGGACGAACAGAGGCAGAACATGAAATGAGAGTCAGAAGGGTTCTTACTATTTTGAAGGAAAATGGTTTAACTTTGAAGCTTAAAAAATATTTTCTTTCTGCAGAACTGATGTGGAGTATTCGGGACACAAGATAACGTCAGAAGGAGTGTGTCCGAAGGAGAGTTTAGTGAAAAACATTTTAAACCTACGAAATCCAGAAAAAAAAAGAAGAATTGTTGTCATTTCTTGGAATGGTAGAATTCCATGCCAAGTTTTTACCAAATTTAGCCTCAAAGACAGTGCACATGCGGAAGTTGCTTAAGAAGGGTTGTGAGTTTATCTGGAATGAGGAATGTAAGATTGAGTTTGAGAGTATAAAAAAGGATCTATCTGATGCTGGAAGTTTGAAGTCATTTGATCCAGATAAACAAAGTGTCATTATGACGGATGCAAGCATGTGTGGTTTGGGTGCTGTGTTGTTGCAAGAAGCAGATGAGAAGGTTCTCAAACCTATAGTTTATTGTTCCAGAACGTTGTGTGGAGCGGAGGTCAAATACTCCACAATTGAGAGAGAAGCCTTAAGTGTGTTTTGGGCTATTCACAAATTAAGGAATTTTTTGTGGGGAAAACAATTTTTGGTCTTCATTGATCATAAACCATTGGTGGAAGTATTCAGGAGTAAAGGTCTTGATACGATTTCCAGTAGAATCAGTAGGTGGGTTGTTGGTTTACAGGATTTTGCATTTGAAGTACTTTATGTTCCAGGGTCTGATAATAGGTTGGCTGACTGTTTATCCAGACTTAGTACTGGGACGGAGGTGTGTTTAGAAAGGAGTCAGGAAAGTGAAATAAGTGTGTGTAGTATAACAGAAGGAATTGTAGGTCGAGAGGAATGGGAGAAAGCAGTTGTAGAGGATGATGTATTGCAACGAGTATGTAAAAATGTTTGTGAGGGATGGAGTGGGAATGCCAAGTGTGAGAGAGAATTGGAAGGATTTGTAAAAGTTAAAGATGAGTTATCTATAGATGGTGGTGTGCTTTTGCGAGGCACGAGATTAGTAGTTCCATCCATTTTGAGGGAGAGGATAATGGATTTAGGACATGAAGGGCACCAGGGAATGGGCAAAACCAAAGCCAGAATCCGTCTTAATTACTGGTGGCCAGGGATGGATCTTATGATTGAAAGAAAAATTAGAGATTGTTCGGATTGTTGCAATAGTGATAAAGTATATGAGCCTAGAGTACCTCCAATGGGAGTTAGAGTAGAGTCACATAAACCATGGGAAATTGTGGCCCTCGATGTGGTTGGACCCATTCAAATGAAGGGTGGTTGTAATTATATTTTGGTATTGGTTGATCAATTTTCCAGATGGGCTGAAGTATGCATTAGTTGCAGTATGGAAACAAGGAAGATACTTGATTTTCTGAGTGAAATTTTCAATCGTGAAGGTTATTCGAATGTTATTGTGACGGATAATGGTCCTCAGTTCGTGTCAAGGGAAATGGAATTGTATCTTAAAGAAAGAGGAATTAGACATAAAAAGTCTTCACTATATCATCCTGAAGGTAATGGTATGGTCGAAAGGTTTAACTGATGTGTTAAGGAGTGCATACAATTGGAGGTTGCAGCTAACAGAAATTGGAAGGATGGTCTTAAGTGTTTTCTGCACGCATATAGGTTTACTCCCCACACTACAACTGGTAAGGTTCCTTTTGAATTGTTTAGGGGACGCAGAGCGAATACTTTATTAGCACCAGGATTAGTAAGTTGGGGAAAGAATGAGTGTGTGTTGTGGGATGACATGAGAGACAGAGATGAGCATGAAAATAAATGTGTGCAGAGGAGGAACGAATATTACGACAATAAGAAGAACACGTGTGAAATTGATATTTAAGTTGGTGACCAAGTTTTAATTAAGCAACCAATGTTGCGCAAAAGTGAAAGCAGATTTATGCTCCCTGCGTCCCTGTGTCTAGCCTCCCCCCTCCAACTTCCTCTACCCAGGCCCAATCCCCTCAACCCCAGCCTATCCCAGGCACACCTTCAGACCAGCATTCACCCAAATCGCCACACAAAAGTGGCTAGGACAAACATAAGCACCACACTTCATCTCACAGGCACTCACACAAGCACCATACCCTTGCAAACACACCAACATCCACTGCCTCCACTGTGTCCCCCTCCTCCTCCTTGTCCACCTCCCTCCCAGTAGCGTCTCCACTCACACCTACATGCACTACATCTTCTTCCACTACCTCCATCACCAGCACGCCCATCACAACACACCCCTCATGAGCAGTCACCACCCCCACAACCATGCACAAGTCCCCTGTGTCCTCTCCCAGTGTGTCTGTGACCCCTCCTCCCAAACTACACAAACGCAAGCACCCACCCACCCAACAGCCGTCCACCTCACAACAGCATCCAGCCCATGCACCTTCACCCAAACTCAGCAGACAGACACCCGCTACAACCACTCCCTCTTCCTCCACTCCCAAACCCTCTCCATCTTCCCGTCCCAGTGTGTCTAAAAAACTTTTCCTGACAAACATTGACCTGTTCCCTACCCCTTCCCCCCCCGTCCTTCACCTCAGGCCAGGGTGTCAAGATCCCAGGCCGGGGTCCGCTGTGGTACTTCCAACTCCCAGAGGATCTAAGGGGGCACCCGTCAGGTCAGGCAGTGTGCCCCTGACCCCTGCAAAGAACCAAACAATCTCTTCCACCTGCTTGATGGACATCGAGCAGCTTCAGACAGTTGATGTGGAGGCCACTGTGACTGAGATCCCACTGATCCTGGACAATCAGGTTTTGTAGATAAGGCCCCAAACCAGTGAGAAATGTGTTCATTGTAATGGTAATCTGCAGACATGGATTGAGAAAAGGCAGCTGTTGCACCAAATTGTTGGTGTTCCTTCAGTGCAGAGAGAGGAGAGCGCAATGGCTGACCAACACTAGATGGCAGCACTTTAAACTGGTAGTGTTTGCCACTTACCACAAACTGAAGGTAGTGCTAATGCACTGGATGAATCGGGATGTGGAAGTAGGCATCTCTGAGGTCCAGTCATGAAATCGCCTTGCTGTAGCAGTGGAGTGACATCCTGAAGAGTGACCATGTGGAAATGTTCTAATAGGATGTACTCGTTCAGAGGCCTGAGGTTCAAGATGGGTCTCAGGAACCCATCCTCCTTTGGAATGAGGAAGTAGAGAGAATACACCCCCAAGCCCTGTAGATCTTGTCGCACGGGTGGTATCTCCCCTTTGAGAAGGAACACCTGAACCTCTTCTCAAAGCAGGCGTTGATGTTCTGGGGAGAGGACACGTCTGAGGGGTGGTATGTTGGTTGGTGTGGAAATGAGTTTATGCAGTAACCATGTTGAATGATGTCAAGGACATACTGGTCTGAGGTGACGTGTTGCCAGTTAGGGAAGAACATCTTCAGTCGTCTCTAACAGGTGATGTGGAGTCAGGGAGGAAGAGTGGCAAGTCACTGCTGGGCTGGGGCAGCTCCTTTGGGGAATCCCTCTATATCTCTACCTTTAGTGATATTCCCACAGCAGGCATCCCTGAAGTAGCCTCTTATGGAGGTTAGTTGGCTGGCTGACATTACAGAATCGTGGAGGTTTCGGGGGAGGTGATCTTGGAGCCTCCGCTATAAGCCGGTAGGGCGCCCCTGGTTTTCGCTGTCTCCATGTACTTTTTTATTTTCTTCAGAATCTCATGAACCTGGATCCTGAAGAAATGTTAACCATCAAAGGGCAGGTTGAGGGCATGTTGATTGTCTGGCTTGAAGGCTGAGACAGAGCCAGGCATGTCTACTAAAGGAGTATGCTAGGGTTGATAACCTGAGTGGCCATGTTAGAGGAATATAAGGCACACCTAATGGTGGTGTTTGAGATCAGTTTGTCATCACAGACCAGCTCATGGCCTCTCTTACAATGCTCCTCTGGGAGATGTTGGAGAAACTCCTCCATCTCATCCAATTGGGCGTGTTGTACCTGGAAAGTAGGCCGATAGAGTTGGCAATACGCCAATGATTGGCAGACTTTGCCTCAAGGTCCTTCCGTGCCATATTTATAGATTTACTTTCTTTGTCCGGTGGAGGGGCGTCACCGGTGCCTTGAGCATTTGCCTTTTTACGAGCAGTAAGCACCACCAGGAAATCGGGAGCGAGTTCACCCCTAACGTAGACGGGATCTGAAGGGGAAGCCTTTTAATTTTTATTGAGCTGGGAGGTGATGACTCGAGCCTTAACTGGCTTCTTGAAAATATCAGGAGCGGGTTTGAGCATGTCTTTCAACATGGGAAGGTACTGTGTGGGACGGTGGGCAGGGGAAAGTCTTTCAAAGATAAAATCCTCTTTGATAGACTCCTTCTGCATTTCCACACTATGATATGCTACAGCCCTACCCAAAACCTCATTGTTGGAGGTGGTGTTGTCTGGAGTTGAGGGTCATGAAGGGTAAAGGTTGGGATCCGTATCCCCTGGTGGATCCACATCCTAAGATTCCAATGGGCCTCCTAGTAGGGGTATGGTGTACAGTCCTCCCCCCTCGCTGTTAGAATATGGTGAGGCCTGTGGTGTTTATGAAAGTGGGTCAGGCAAAGAAGCAGGCGGGAACGATGATGCTGGAGGTTTGGGTTGTGTGGTAGATGGGAGAGACAGACAACACTCAGGAAGAGGATTGGTAGCTTTATTGTGCTTCTTCCACTGTCTGTGTTGTGTTGGGGACTGCAGAGCTTCCTCGAGGATGAGCTGTCTCTTTGAAGAGCGAGTGCCTGGTACCGGAGGCTGTGTGAGGACTCAGATTGTCTGGGGGTGGATGACCATGTGTCCCTGGCAAGCATCGAGTTCATCCTGCAGTTTCTGGAAGATTGGTTCAACAGCACCAATTATTTCCATGCCCGCATCAACCTGGGTTTAAATACCAATAATTTAGGAGCCGACAACTGGGTTGGTGCTGACCAGGAAGCGAGCGCTGATGTAAGTCAGCTTCAGGATTTTCTTTAGCGCTGAGCTGAAGCTGGGCATAGGGTCTGAAGTCAAGAGTGAGTGCCGCCATGGCCTAAAGGCAGTGGCAGCCCAGAAGTCTGTCTCTGTGGATCCAGAGTGGCTGAAAGCCCCTTGTGGGGTGGAAAATCAGAGCGATGTTGTGGGGACAAGAGCTGTACTCACGACCTATTGAGCCAGCAAGAGGTCTTATATCTCAAGGTCAGAGCCGGAACTCTCTTCAGATGAGAACATCTCCTTGTCGGCGGCCAATGCCTTGGGATGATGTTCTCCCTCAAGGTCCTGGGTGCTGAAGTGGTTTAGGGTATTATCACCACTACTGCACAACATCTTGAGTCCATAGGCCTTGTGGTCTCAAAGATTTTTTTTTCGATGGGAAGGACTGACACCCGTCGCAAGAAGCCTTGTCATGCTTGGGTGAGAGGCAGAGATTACAGACCTGGTGGAAGTAGGCCAATGGGTATTTCGAGCAACACAAAGGGGAATATTGAAAAAAATGGGTGTGGAAATCCTATAGCCTGACGCCCAGGACATATTGCTTGGGAACAACATGTTTTCATGTTTATTTCGTCTTTGGGACAATTAGGCCCAACCCCCTACAGCACAAACCATTTGGCTGCCAGTTTACAGTACCGCATTATGGAGCAAGGAAGGGAATTGGCTGCATTTGAGATAATATTTATGCCCCTAAGTTAATGCTGTTCGAACTTGTATTTATGGTTCATTAATGGAAAGCCTTTATTATCAGGGTGAGCGCTGCAAATGAATGTTGTAAACTTGGACTGCACTACTGACAACTGTTCCAGTAAAAAACATGTTGTACACGTTTGCAAAGTTTATCAATATGAGATTATGTATAATGCTCACAAAATGCTCCATGATAAGATGTAAATATTTGCAGAAGTTGGAAACAAGATTGATGGTTCTTTGCTTTCAAAATAAAATTTGTACAAAAAACTCAACTACGAAAAAAATGTTTTGCTAAATTACTGTGAAATGTTAGGTACTGTTTCTTTGAAACATCATTTAGTAAAGCGTGTTGATGCATGCTAGTATTTCCAAAAAATATTCATAATGGAAAATCAGTGTAACCAGTTTGAACATGACTATGGGAAACTAGAAAATAAACAAGTATTGGCAAAGAAAATAGGTCTAACATTGGTGGTCAGTCTTTTGGTGTTGTCAATGCGTGCCTTGTTTTGACATGGCTTTTGTAGAACTTCTTTGTTGTGGGAGTTGCCGGCCCCTCACCATTGTAAAAAACATTGGTAAAAAGCAAAAATATTTTTTTGGGTCTCAAAAAGCACACATACGCAGAGTAGTTCCTGACACTGAACAGCTGTGGTTTCTACTAGAGGACAGGGAAGCATCAACCCACCCACCTCGCCTACTGCGAGCCACACAGGCAAAAATAAAATGGCAATGAAAAGATTTTACCAGTGCAGTGCACACTGCAGCAGCACCAGCCCTGAGCTCAGCGACATGGTGGATGTGTCCTCTGTTGCTGATTGGCAGCAGAGGACTAAAGCAGGGCTTACTGGATGCTCCAAAGTGTGCATGTTACTTTCGCCGGCTGTTTTGCACCGGCCAAAGTGACATGCACACTTTCACTTTTTTAAGACAGCAGGTTGGAGACCAAGCACAGGCCTCCAGGGCCTGAACGAGCGTCCAGCCAGCTCGCTCCAGCTGATCTAGGTGCTTCTCTCATGTTGGTTAACAGCATGAGAGCAGTGCCTGTTAGTTAGGGAAGCTCTTCCTCTATTGGACAGCAGAGACAGCAGACGAACATCAAGGAGGATGTAAGTGCTGTTTTATTTTATTTTTATTTCAAATGTGTAATGCATGTAAGTGTTTGGTTTGTAGTTAGTGTTATACTTTTATTTGGACTTTTGGGGGGTATTTAATCTTGGGCTTTTGGAGGGATGGGTGGTTTAATTTGGGGTTTTGGAGGGAGGGGTGTTTTTTTTTTTTTTTTAGGAAGTGGTGGGGCACTTCACTCATGCCACCACTTTCAAAGGGTACCAGCCGCCGCTGGCACTGAACAAAAATACTTTGTGTGCAGATATGTTCCTGGAGAAAGAGCAGATTGCTATCACTCACAGTGAAGTTGGCAGATGCATTGCTACAGTGAGAGAGAGAATATTAAGAAAAACAAAAGCTCTTGGTTAACGACCAACGTAATTACAGGCCCAATTTATAATGAAATTCACAAAAGTACACAAGGGCAGATGTCTTTATATTAGTGTAGATTTCCGTATTTCATGAATTCACAATAATTTACAAAGTTAGACCAGGAAATTGTACTCCTAGAAAATATTTGTGAACTGTATTTTAGCATCAGCAAATATGGATGTGAAGATTTGCTCATGCAACAATCTGGTCTATTGATTGCCGCTACCTCCAGCCCCAGAACGGTAGATCTGTGAAAACATGACAAAATAAGATTTTTTTTGTATTCCAGGCCTACCATAGTATTAGCCCTGGCATAATCAGAGAGGCTATTATCAAAGCTGTTATATAATGAGATGTCTTCCATAATTTGTTGCTGTACTACTTGGCACCAAAGGGACAAGTAGATTTTTTTACCAGACAAGTAGATTTATGAAGCAACTTGTCACATGGACAAGTCAATAATTTATTAAATTCCACACCTCTTGAAAAGGCGTATATTCCATCACAGGCGAGGCATGGTGAGAGCAGACTAAGTGGAATGCAAAGAGGCCCTGATAGGCGAGGCCTGACTGGGGGCCCAGGTCGACCAGAGACAAAACAGCAGACATCAACCCAATATGAGAAAAGGGGAACGCAATTGAATACCATAGAGACGAAAGGAGAGGAACCGTGAAGACCAAAAATAACACTGCAACTGTGTTGATCCGGAACACAGGATTGCACGTCTGACAGAAAGAAAACAATCTAACAATAGAGCTGATGACCATGCGCCTTGCAAGCAAGATGTGTATTTAGAGTACCTCCTGACTTGAGAAGAATTCTTCGAAGAAAAACAACTTGCACCCATCAGGACCCAACACTAGATGGCATGAGTATGCACAGCATGTGTTCCTACAGCTCGAACATACGTTTATTAAGACCACAGTCTTTTAAACTGTAGGATATTATACATAATATTAAGCAATAAAACATATAAAATCACAATAAACTACATAAAATCGACCTGTATCTTCATAGTCATCATCATAAAAGTCTTAGTCAATTTCCTTCAAATGCGCCACATGCCTCCAAGAAATTTGGCAACTGCAATGGCAATGGGCAGACTGCAGTCTGATTTTAAAATTCTCATGGCTGCAGTGTGACCTCGGGTCCCAAGCCGTTTGCAGGTTGGCGTGAGCCATTTCCTTCATAGGGGAGCGTAGGATGGGCATGCAAAGAGGAAATGGGCAGTTGACTCCTGGTGCAGGTTGCAGCAGGGGCATGACTTGTTACTAGGGCTTTATTCTGCCATCTGCTGGTAAAGGTTTTGAGAGGGAGGGAACCAAATCTGAATTGCATATAGAGCTTCCTATCGGTCGGGTCAAGAATGCTGTCCATGTAAGGTTCTAGCAACCAGGTAGACTTGAAGTCCAGAAACTCACTAGTTAGTCGTCCTAATGAGAGCAAGTGAGATATAGACTGGGTTACACACTCCTAGTAGCAGGACTTCACTCCTTCTTTGGTCGGTGGTGGCCCTGTGTGTGAAGAGTTTCATAAGCCTCCCAACCAAATGGCAATCAATGTTGACTTAACTGAATGGATCCACCGAATCTTATTGGAGGTGTCCAAAGAACAAACTTCCCTAACGCGGTGGCATAGGAGGAAAGTTTGGGAGTTGCCATGATTCTCCTCCAAAACAACAGCATTCTGAGACTGACTATGGCAGCTAGTGGTTTACGGGCCAGATCCAAGTGCAAAGGAAGAAGCAGGTTACTCTGTGGCAGGGAGGTGAGCTTTCTCATGAACATGTTCTCAATATGGGTGAGCTCCTTTACATCCTCAAAGCCCCAGAGTTCGGCCCCGTAAAGTGCCTCGCTAACAAACTTCGGCCCTCATTATGACAATGGCGATATATCCCACTTACCGCCACGCTGACTGCCAGCAACTTACCACCGCTGCGACGAATAATTGTTCACCATATTATGACACTCATACACTAATCAGTCACTATTCAGACACAAATCTGCCACACCAAAGGTCAGTGATAAACTGGCGGTATCAAAATCCACACCGTTACGCCAACAGAACAACACCCACCACATTATGACCCACGAATCACCACGGCGGACATTCAACGGCGGTAAACCATTGGCAGTACATACTGCCATGCTCAAAATTGACACACACAAAGAAAACAACGCCACATTGGTCAATTCAAACAACACACACCTGACACCCATACACACACCTCACCAACACACACACCCACACCACTATAAAACACACACCCACATTACCCACAACCCTTTACCATTACAAACAATTGCCACCAGAGAGCCAGCAAGACCACTGACACAACCAGAGCCACACACTACTCACACCTATACCCTACTCACGCACCCCACATCACACACCCCAACACTTTACCCAACACACCCTCACCTACACACCTCACACAACAACCATGGCACCACAAAGACACCCCGCTTCCCAGAGGAGAAGCTTAGGGTCATGGTGGATGAAATCATCAGGATAGAGCCACAGCTATTTGAAGCACAGGTGCAGCAGATATCGATAGCTAGGAAGATGGAGCTATGGCAGAGAATAGTGGACAGGGTCAACGCTGTGGGACAGCACCCAAGAACTAGTGATGACATCAGGAAGCGGTGGAACGACCTACGCGGGAAGGTACGTTCTACTGCAGCAAGGCACCAGCTTGCTGTACAGAGGACTGGCAGTGGACCCCCACCGCCTCCCCCACAACTAACAACTTGGGAGGAGCAAGTCTTGGCAATCCTGCATCCTGATGGCCTGGCCAGAGTAGGAGGAGGACTGGACTCTGAAAAGTCAACTCTCTACTATTATCACCCCCCCTACCTGCATGCCATCACATATCCCCAGCCTCAACATTACTCCCATTGCTCCACCACTTCACACACACCCCCCCACCATCACATCTCATTTATCCCAATGCCAAGCCCTACATGCTCTATCAATGCATGGACACCACTCACAGCCCTGCATGGACACTCAGCACTAAAGCATGCACACTATAGAGAACTAATTATCCCACCATACACCAACGTACACAAGTGAAAGATGCCGGGCAAATACAACCATAGAGGGCAAGTCACGGATGCACAATATGTTAGATACAGAAACCATAACACATCATTTACATCCCCAAGGGTACCCCAGCCAATTGCCACCAGAGAGCCAGCAAGACCACTGACACAACCAGAGCCACACACTACTCACACCTATACACTACTCACGCACCCCACATCACGCACCCCAACACTTTACCCAACACATCCTCACCTACACACCTCACACAACAACCATGGCACCACAAAGACACTCCGCTTCCCAGAGGAGAAGCTTAGGGTCATGGTGGATGAAATCATTAGGAGAGAGCCACAGATATTTGAAGCACCGGTGCAGCAGATATCGATAGCTAGGAAGATGGAGCTATGGCAGAGAATTGTGGACAGGGTCAACGCTGTGGGACAGCACCCAAGAACTAGTGATGACATCAGGAAGCGGTGGAACGACCTACGGGGGAAGGTGCGTTCTACTGTAGCAAGGCACCAGCTTGCTGTACAGAGGACTGGCAGTGGACCCCCACTTCCTCCCCCACAACTAACAACTTGGGAGGAGCAAGTCTTGGCAATCCTGCATCCTGATGGCCTGGCCAGAGTAGGAGGAGGACTGGACTCTGAAAAGTCAACTCTCTACTATTATCACCCCCCCCCCTACGTGCATGCCATCACATATCCCCAGCCTCAACATTACTCCCATTGCTCCACCACTTTACACACACCCCACCATCACATCTCATTTATCCCAATGCCAAGCCCTGCATGCTCTACCAATGCATGGACACCACTCACAGCCCTGCATGGACACTCAGCACTAAAGCATGCACACTATAGAGAACTAATCATCCCACCATACACCAACGTACACAAGTGAAAGATGCCGGGCAAATACAACCATAGAGGGCAAGTCACGGATGCACAGTATGTTAGATACAGAAACCATAACACATCATTTACATCCCCACGGGTACCCCAGCCAATTGCCACCAGAGAGCCAGCAAGACCACTGACACAACCAGAGCCACACACTACTCACACCTATACACTACTCACGCACCCCACATCACACACCCCAACACTTTACCCAACACATCCTCACCTACACCTCACACAACAACCATGGCACCACAAAGACACTCCGCTTCCCAGAGGAGAAGCTTAGGGTCATGGTGGATGAAATCATCAGGAGAGAGCCACAGATATTTGAAGCACAGGTGCAGCAGATATCGATAGCTAGGAAGATGGAGCTATGGCAGAGAATTGTGGACAGGGTCAACGCTGTGGGACAGCACCCAAGAACTAGTGATGACATCAGGAAGCGGTGGAACGACCTACGGGGGAAGGTGCGTTCTACTGTAGCAAGGCACCAGCTTGCTGTACAGAGGACTGGCAGTGGACCCCCACTTCCTCCCCCACAACTAACAACTTGGGAGGAGCAAGTCTTGGCAATCCTGCATCCTGATGGCCTGGCCAGAGTAGGAGGAGGACTGGACTCTGAAAAGTCAACTCTCTACTATTATCACCCCCCCCCCCCCACCTGCATGCCATCACATATCCCCAGCCTCAACATTACTCCCATTGCTCCACCACTTTACACACACCCCACCATCACATCTCATTTATCCCAATGCCAAGCCCTGCATGCTCTACCAATGCATGGACACCACTCACAGCCCTGCATGGACACTCAGCACTAAAGCATGCACACTATAGAGAACTAATCATCCCACCATACACCAACGTACACAAGTGAAAGATGCCGGGCAAATACAACCATAGAGGGCAAGTCACGGATGCACAGTATGTTAGATACAGAAACCATAACACATCATTTACATCCCCACAGGTATCCCAGCCAATGTCACCAGAGAGGAGGTGCCAGCAATATCCAGTCCCCCAACAGAAGAGGCCCACAGTTATGACAGCAACTCTGGTCTTCTGGATCTGGATGACCAACCTGGCCCATCAGGGACCTAGGGACAGCCGGTTACCCAGGCCCAGTCACACACCACCACAGAGCCTCCCACATCAGGAAACATCACCATAGCACCCACCCAGCGTACCCATACCTCTGTCCCCAGGACATGGCAATCAACAGTGTGTCCACCTCTACAGGGACCCCAGGGCTCACCTCATACCCAAGACAATCAGGGACCCAGGGTCAGTGGCAGTGGGCACACGGTTCAGGGGACAGAGGCACAGGACAACAGGGAAGCTGGGAGGAGTGCTGTGCACCGGGAGGAGGACAGGCCCAGGGAACAGACTCTCCAGGAGGCACTTGCAGAGATCCTGGGAGCATATAAACTTTCCCAGGACACGATGGGCCAGATCTTGGACAATGTGCAGGAGAAAAGGCGGCTGCAGGGGGGACAGTACCAGGGGATCAGGGAAGACTTGCTGGCGGACATGGCCAATATTATGAGGGAGGCAGTCACACAACAGCGGGCCCCTGCCACTAGCCAGACATCTGAATAGCTTTTCCCCTCCCCCTGCAGAAGGAGAGCCACCACGCAAACGTTCCCTGCGGACCAGAGAGAAGCCAGAGACACTTGCCATAACACCCACCAGGAAATGAGATTCTCCTGCTTGTCACCATTGTGTCCCACTCAGTGACACTGTCCACCTTGAACTGCTGTATCTCCCCTTCCTATGTCCCCTTGGACAATGCACCTGTGCTACAAACAGACTGGAACAATACCCTGGACTTTCCTCCATCATCACCCCATCCCATTGCACTTGCCTCTCTATATTTTAGCACTTCAATAAACACCCTTGGGGAAAAAAAAGAAGTATGGAGTATGACAAATTTTGCAAGTATGTATTCATTGGAACAGGTACAAACATTGTAATTCAACTGTACAGAAAATGAGCATACATTAATGACCTGGCTGCAGTGATCACACCAGAAGCATATGTGAGGTCACCAACATCTGCAAAATGAATTTGCAAAGGGTACAGTAAGTGAGCATAGAAGTGTGAAAAAAACAGCAAGCCAGTGACACAGATATTCAAACAAATGTCATAGAAAAGTGAAGTAACACTTTCTTACCTGTGTGTCATTGGAAGTATTGTCTGATCACTGATGTTCTGTTGTCCTCATCCTCATCCTCTGCCTCCTCATCCTCACTGTCTACAGGGTCCACTGCTGCCACCTGGGCATCTCCAGCCTCCTCCTCCTGCAGAAAAGGCATGTGGCGTTTCAGGGCAAGGTTGTGCAACATGCAGCACGCCACAACTATCTGGCAGACCTTCTTGGGTGAGTAGCACAGGGATCCACCTGTCAGATACAGGCATCTGAACCTGGCCTTCTGGAGGCCAAAGGTTCGTTCTATTATCCCTCTGGTTCGCCCATTTGCCTCATTATAACGTTCTTCTGCCCTTGTCCTGGCATTCCTCACAGGGGTCACCAGCCAGGGTAGGTTTGGGTAACCAGAGTCACCTGCAAATTTTGAGGGACAACATTTAGCCACACACTATTCCATATGGCCCACACCATACCCCAACATCTACTGGGTGGGAACCAGGGCTCACCCATTAGCCACAGCCTGTGTCTCTGTAGCTGGGCCATTACATTTGGGATGCTGCTATTCCTCAGGACAAAGGCATCATGCACTGACCCAGGATACTGAGCATTAACGTGGGAGATGTACTGGTCTGCCAAGCACACCATCTGTACATTCATAGAGTGGAAACTCTTCCGATTTCTGAACACCTGTTTATTCTGACAGGGGGAGGGGGGGCAAATGCAATATGTGTTCCATCAATCGCCCCAATTTTGTTGGGGACATGTCCCATTGCGTAGAACTTGGCCTGTACTGTGGCCAAATCTTCAACCTGGGGAAATACAATGTAACTGCACATGTGCTTAATCAGGGCAGACAACACTGTTAGCACTATTGAGAACATTGGCTGTGACATTCTTGCTGCCAAGCCCACTGTCACTTGGAAAGAACCAGTTGCCAGAAAATGGAGTACAGATAGCACTTGCACAAGACAGGGGATCCCAGTGGGGTGAGGAATAGCAGACATCAGGTCAGGCTCCAACTGGGCACACAGCTCTGTGATTGTGGCCCTGTCCAGTCTATAGGTGAGGATAATGTGCCTGTCCTCCATTGTTGCCAAGTCCACCAGGGGTCTGCCAACGGGGGTATGTCTCCATCTCCTATTCATCAGCAGCTGTAGCTATCTATGGGGCAAAAGAGTGAGGAGACAATCAAAAACTTAACAATGGGGCTACAACAGAACTTTGCATGCTGTTATCTTGTAATGGGTCAGTGTGATTTGTACAGTATGTCCTTATTTCACCAGTGGCACAGCAATTATCCAGGACTTGTCCCCCCCTAAAATGGCGTCCGCCTATCCTGTGTGGAGGGACAGGTGGAAGTGAGGTAATTCAGCTGATGTTGTTGCGTCGTGGCGGGAGGTGGTCATGAACCGCCGTGCAACTCCTCATTGGTTAACATTAGGCTTTATAGGGTACAGTGGCCAATGGTGATCTACGCCTGCAGTGACGGTGTGCACCACCGCAGACGTTCCTTCTGTGTTCCTTCTGCTCCCTCACTTGCTACCTGATCTTCAACAGGAAAGGACCTACACTGCATGTGCTGCTGTGACCTGTGTCTGGAGCCTACCATGGCCCGTGTGACTGGGGAAAGGGCCCCAGCCTTCACTTCAGCGGAGTTGGAGAGACTGGTGGATGGGGTCCTACCCCAGTACGGACTGCTGTATGGGCCTCCAGACCAACAGGTGAGTACACTGTGGGTACGATGCATGTTGTCAGGAATAAGGCCAGGCGCGGTCCAGGTCTCGCCCAAATTTCCGCTGCGCAACTCGGCGGCGCTTTATGTGTACCATTGGTCATCCCCACTTGTTCCAAGAGTGGCCATCAGCGTTGTCTGCCCTGTGGTAAAGCTCACGTAGCTGCACGTTCAGGGCACTGGTGGTCAAGATGCACTTATCAGTGTTATCCTATGAAAGGACTACATTTCCCATGTTTTTAGAGGCAGGGGCCATCTTGGGGTGTGGCAGGCCTAGAAAGCCAAGCCACACCCAAGCACGTTGCTAACTATTTTGAAGACTTTGATGCAGCCAGACCCCGTGGAGGTTTCTCTGGAAAAGTCCAGAGTTTCTGAATGGCAGAGTATCGTATAACCAGAGTCCATGGTGCATCCAAAAACGAGTAGGTTGTACTCGTAGCGGTAAGGCCTTACTGAATCCAAGTTTGGAGGAAGTTGATACTTCCAAGAGGTAATGCGCTTTGTGCGCACGTGATTCATGGTTTTCCGTTCATAGATGTAAAGCGCTCTTTTGGCTCAGTGAATTCAAAGCGATTCAATTCACAGAGATAACGCGCATAGTGCACAAGTAATTCATGGTGTTTCCGTTCACAGATGTAAAGGGCTCTTTTGGCTCAGTGATTCAAAGCGATTCAGTTCACAGAGATAACGCGCATAGTACACAAGTAATTCATGATGTTTCCGTTCACAGATGTAAAGCGCTCTTTTGGCTCAGTGATTCAAAGCGATTCAGTTCACAGAAATAACGCACTTAGGGCCAGATGTAGGAAGGTTCCCTTTTGCGAGTTGCAAATTACGAATCCCAGCGACTCGCAATTTGCAACTCGCAAAAGGGAATGCAGAAAGGTGTCTCAGACACCTTCTGCGACTCGCTATGGGGTCGCAAAGACCCACCTCATAAATATTTATGAGGTGGGTCGCAGTTTGCGAGCCCATAGCGAGTCTAGGCACTCACGGGGATGGTGTCCTGCTGGAGACAGCAGACCACCATGTCCGTGACTGCTTTTGAATAAAGCAGTTTTTTTTTTCTTTTTGCAGCGAGTTGATTTGCGACCGCTTCCGCGGTCACAAATCAACTCTACATCGCGATGCGGTCGCAAATAGGAAGGGCACACTCCTTCCTATTTGCGAGTCGGAAACACATTTTGCGAGTCGGTTCTGACTCGCAAAATGTGTTTCTGCATCGCGTGAGGCCTTTTGCGCCTCGCAAACTGCATTTTTCACCGTTTGCGAGGCGCAAAAGGCTACCTACATCTGGCCCTTAGTGCACATGTAATTCATGGTGTTTCCGTTCACAGATGTAAAGCGCTCTTTTGGCTCAGTGATTCAAGGCGATTCAGTTCACAGAGATAATGCGCATAGTGCACAAGTAATTCATGGTGTTTCCGTTCACAGATGTAAAGCGCTCTTTTGGCTCAGTGATTCAAAGCGATTCAGTTCACAGAGATAACGCACATAGTGCACAAGTAATTCATGGTGCTTTCCGTTCACAGATGTAAAACGCTCTTTTGACTTAGTTATTCAAAGCGTTTCAGTTCACAGAGATAACGCGCTTAGTGCATATGTAATTCCTGGTGTTTCCGTTCACAGATGTAAAGCTCTCTTTTGGCTCAGTGACTCAAAGCGATTCAGTTCACAGAGATAACGCGCTTAGTGCACATGTAATTCATGGCAATTCCGTTCACAGATGTAAAGCGCTCTTTTGGCTCAGTGATTCAAAGCGATTCAGTTCACAGAGATAGTGCGCTTAGTGCACATGTAATTCAAGGTGTTTCCGTTCACAGATGTAAAGCGCTCTTTTGGCTCAGTGATTCAAAGCGATTCCATTCACAGAGATAACGCGCTTAGTGCACGTGTAATTCATGGTGTTTCCGTACACAGATGTAAAGCGCTCTTTTGGCTCAGTGATTCAAAGCGATTCAGTTCACAGAGCTAACGCGCATAGTGCACAAGTAATTCATGGTGTTTCCGTTCACAGATGTAAAGCGCTCTTTTGGCTCAGTGATTCAGTTCACAGAGATAACACGCCTAGTGCACATATAATTCATGGTGCTTTCCATTCACAGATGTAAAACGCTCTTGTGGCTTAGTAATTCAAAGCGTTTCAGTTCATAGAGCAAAACGCGTTATCTGTACAAGTAATTCAAGGTGTTTCAGTTCCCAGATAAAAAGCGCTTCCTGGTGTTATTAAGTAAGGCGCTTTAGGTTTCGATTAGTAAAACCTTTTTGTCAGTTATTCTTATGAATGTGAAAGTATTTTGGAGATAAAACTAATCAAAGTTTTCATTGATCTTTGAATAACTTAAGATATGAAAAAACATTTAAGTCTTTGAGATTTTCTAAGTCATGATCAAAGGTTTATGATGTGAATACATAAATGTTACAGGATTGATATTCAGTGTAAAATCATAGTTCAACATTCTTGCCATCTCTTGCATCTGAGGTCGTGTTTTCACAAGGGGCTTTGCCCCGATTTTAGAAGAGGTCTCTTCCTGATATCTCGGAGACACATTTACTCAAGAGTCTATAAACGATTTACGTTTTTCTATGAATGAGTACATGCAGATTGTTCTAACCTTTTCCTTTTCAGATCTCTCTCCCTGCTGTTCCCTTCCCTAAATTCCCTTTCCCCAACTGGCTTCACCATAACTCTGTTCTATAATAGCTTTCTGAATTGGTGACGCCGGGAGGTGGACCTTTTGTTCAGCAACGTGCAGATCCAAAGGAAAGGACCCCGTCACAATGTGGCATGAATGCATGGAGTGGTGTGTGTTAAGGCCTCGTCTAAGGAGGGTGGGTGGATGTCCTCTGGGCGGCGTTTTGGTTGTGTGCTGGGCCATGTGTGTGTAAATGGTGATTTGAAGGGGTATGGTGGGTCATAAGTGTAACATGCAGGACTGTTTGACTAATTCCATTTTCCTGTGTGAATTGCCTCTGCAGGTCAGCACCCATCAAAAGAAGGGTATATGGCGTGCCATCGCCATGGACGTGCGGACCCTGGTGGTCTACGGCAGGTGGAGCACCCAGTGTCGGAAATGATGGGAGGACCTGAGACGCTGGGCACGGAAGACAGCGGAGGCCCAGCTGGGGATAGCCTCCCAACGAGGAAGGGGTGCCCGTCGAACCCTAACACCCTGATGGCCCACATACTGGCGGTGGCCTATCCTGAGCTGGATGGGCACTTGAGGGCATCACAGCAGCCACAAGGGGGTGAGTACAGTTCCCATCATTACAACTTAAGCATGGCAGGGTGGTATCCGGGTGAGGGATGTGTGTCCGTGGGTGCCCCTTGGCCAGGCCTGACATTGCAGCATAGGTCCCCTGATGGCTAGGTTCAGAAGGGAGAATCTTGCTACCTAGCTCGTAGGCTTCCACAACTGGTCAGGGCTGGGTGGGTCCCAGGTGTGCTGCATTTGGCGGCGTGTGCCCCTCTCCATGGCTTGGGTGCTAACTACTTCTCTGCCAGTGGTATGGCATATTGTGTAGGGCTGTTCCCTGTGTGTGAGGGTGCTATGTACGCCAATGGTGGTGTTGCTGCAGCCATTGACCAAGTGTATCCTTTGTCTCTCCCCCCCTTTTTGTTTTGTCATCCTGTCCTTATGTGCATTAGCATCATCTGGCGGAGGAGCACAGGCACCGGCAACAGAGGGAGCGGCATCCCACAGGACCCAGGAAGCAGAGTCCACCGACGCTGAGGGCACCAGAGGGACGGAGGGCGAGGGGAGCACCACGGTGGAGACTGGAGGGGACAGTTCGGACACAGATACCTCCTGCGATGGAAGCTCAGTGGTGGTGGCAGACACCTCTGTGACCACCCCAGCTACAGGTACCACCACCACCCCCGTACCAGCACCACCCTCCCAGCAGCCCCCCATCGAGTTGCCAGTGCCCACTGACCCAGGAGGGTGGGCATCTCCTTCGCCCCAGGTACCTCAGGCCCTGCCCTAGTGAGTCCTGCTGCCCTGAGTGAGGAGGCTATTGACCTCCTGAGATCGATTTCTGTAGGGCAGTCAACCATTGTGAATGCCATTCAGGGGCTGGCAGCCCAGATGCAACAGACTAATGCATTCTTGGAGGGCATTCACACTGGCTTTGCGGCCCAACAGAGATCGATCCAGGCTCTGGCCTCCTCTCTGATGGCTGCCATTGTCCCTGTTTCTACCCTCTCTCCTCCAACTTCCTCTTCCCAGTCCCATTCTCCAAAACCCCAACCCATTCCAAGCACACAGCCAGACGAGCGTGCACACAAGACAACACACAGTAGTGGTTCAGGCAAACACAAGCACCACACTTCATCCCACAGGCACTCACACAAACACGATCCAGATGCAGACACACCAACATCCACTATTTCCACTGTCTCTCTCTCCGCCTCCTCCTCCACCTTGCTCCCAGTTCCGTCTACACTCCCACCTGCATCATCATCATCCACTACCAGCATCACCGCCACACCAAGTCGAACATACATCTCACTGGCAGACACCTCCACAACAGCCATGCACACGTCCCCTGTGTCTGTCCCTCTAACTCCCCCCAGGGTACACAAACGTAAGCACTCAGACACCCAGCAGCCATCCACTTCACAACAGCATCCAGCCCATGCACCTGCATCCAAAATCAGCAGACATACACCTCCAACAACCACTCCCTCTTCCTCCACTCCCTTCCTTCTCCCTCTTCCTGCCCCAATGTCCCTAAAAAACTGTTTCTACCACCATTGACCTCCTCCCTGTCCCTCCCCTCCGTCCTGCACATATGGCCACGGTAGGGAAAACCCAACCAAGCACCTCAGCCACCGAGTCCACAGGCCCAGTCGTCACCACACCCAGTCGTGGTGGAAAAGGATCCAGGCCACATGTCCTGAAGGTGAAGGAGCCTGCACCAGGCAGCCTCAAGACAAAGGAGCCGGCCCCAGCCACCAGAAAGACCAATGAGCCTGCCCCAGCAGCTGCTAAGAAGGTAAAGGAGCCTGGCCCAGCTAGCAAAGACCAAGGAGCCTGCCCCAGCAGCTGCTAAGAAGGTAAAAGAGCCTGCCCCAGCTGCTAGAAAGACCAAGGAACCTGCCCCAGCAGCTGTTAAGAAGGAAAAGGAGCCTGCCCCAGCTGTCAGGAAGAGCAAGGAGCCTGCACCAGCAGGCAGGGAGAGCAAGGGGCCTGGGGCAGGAGGCGGGAAGAGAAAGGGGCCTGGGGCAGGAGGCGGGAAGAGAAAGGGGCCTGGGGCAGGAACTGCGACGGAGCCCTCACCATCAACCATGTTTGTGCAGCTGTCCAAGCGATGGCCAGGAGACACCCCCCACCAGCAGCACACGACTTCCAGTGGGCAGCCATTTGAGGTTGCAGGGTATGGGCAGGAGCCTCCCCCCACCAGCAGCACCACCACCACTGAGCAGCCATCACCGTTGGTGGACGGTATGTAATCCTGACTCCATGGCCTGCTGTGTGGCCTGCCCCCTGCAAATCCAGTGGGTATTACTCTCACCTGAGAGACTGTGACCTTGCACTCCTCAGGTTCAAGAACACAGGGCACAATGCTACCTCCAGAACCAGTGGGTAAGACACCCACATGTCAAAACTACCCAGGATCAGGAACACAGGGCACGAGGCCCCCTCCAGAACCAGTGGGTATGACACCCACATCGCCAAGACTACCCAGGATCAAGAGCACAGGGCACGAGGCCCCCCCCAGAACCAGTTGGTATGACACCCACTTCAGAGACTGTGGCCTTGCACTCCCCAGGACCAAGCACAGGGCATGTTGCCCCCTCCAGAGCAAGTGGGCAAGTCACCCACCTGTGAGACTGTGGCTTTGCACTCCCCAGGACCAAGCACAGGGCATGTTGCTCCCTCTAGAACCAATGGTGTTGTTCCATCTCCCGGCTGAGGTGCCCCCCGTACCCATCCCCCTGAGGTGCCTGCCTATTTACCAACTGATGCCCCTTCAGTGTTCTCTCTGTGTTGATGCAGGTGACATGTGTGGCCTTGGACCTTGGCCTGTGGCCATTTGGCCTACGAACATTGTGGACTGTGTCCCTTTTTATGTACAAATGTATACAGCTATTAATTTGTGTAAGTTATTTATCTTGATGTGTTGCTCTTATTATATTCCCTTTTTCAAAATCGATTTGTCCTTGCATTATTCATCCGAGTTACAGGGGAAAACTGTTTTTGTGAATCAGCTGATTGTGTGTATGGTGTTGGGGGTGTGTGTGTGTGTGTGTGTCACTCTCTTTTTCCTCCCTCCCTCCCTTGTGTGCTAGGCGGCTGTACTCACCATTGTCTTCGCCGGCGTTGATGTTTGTGGTGGAGCAGCACATAGAAGGTCATGGGGAAGACATGAAGCTCGGGCTCCATGGCGGCAAGGTAGTTCCCTGTGTCTCCAATGGGGAGTCCTTTCTCTTCTGAGCTCTGTTTCCCCCAAGCTTTTGATGTCGTTGGTACCGCCTGGGAAAAGGTGGCGGTTTCCTATGTCTTAATATGGTTGTCGGAACATTGACTTCCGCCTGGCTGAAGGCGGCTACCACGTGGTGGCTGTTTCCACCCTGGCGGTCGGTGTCGTACATTTGCTGTCTATCGGAGATCTTTCCTCCATGGTCATAATTTGTCGGTAATTACCGCCAGCTTGTTGGCAGTATTACCGCCAATTTAACACCAACCGCCAGGGTTGTAATGAGGGCCTTCATGTTATAAATCTGGAGAGCAGCAGCTATTGGTTGTGTAGTTGATGCACGGTGCTCCCTTAGAAGGACGCCCACTAGCTGGCTGAATTTTAATGATGTGGAGTTGATATGGGCTTTCCAGGACATTGAATTTGATAGTTTTATCCCCAGGCATTCGAAGGTGTTAACTAGTTCTAATTTAGACCCACCTAGGGAGAGGTTCCCCTATATAACCTGTGAGGGTTAATGACCATGAACTTGGTTTTAGAGGTGTTTATTTCTAAGCCTCTCTTGGAGCAGAAATCATCAAATCGATTCAGCGAGGATTGAAGGCCCATCAGGGTTTTGGATACTATCAGGGTGTCACCTGCGAACAAAAGTGTTGCAATCTTTTCATTGACTAAGGATGGTGCATCAGAGGGCTGCAAGGTGAGCTGTTGGATGACCTGATTCAAATAAAGGGAGAAGAGAGTTGGAGCTAGTACACAACCCTGCCGAACGCCCCTTACTACTTTGATCGGATTGGTGAGATCCCACTGGTTCCCCCAAAGTATTTTTGCATAGTTGGCCTCGTGTAGTCGAATTGTTGTGGTCAGGAGCCCTCAGGCATACCCATCTCATTGAGGACCTCCCAGAGTTTACCTCTAGGGATCAGATCAAATGCAGATTTAAGGTCTATGAAGGCTACATAGAGACTCCCCTTCCCTATCACTACAACCTTCCAATACAAAAGCAGAAACCTGAACACCTGATCTATGGTGCTTGTTTTGGACCTGAAGCCATCCTGGAATGGTGATAGGATGTCATTCTCAGAAATACAATCGCAAATTTTCGATAGTAGGGCACGACAGAATACCTTTAGCACTGTATTGATTAGGCTTATGGGCCTATAGGTGGCGGGTAGGGACATATCACCTTTATTGTAAATGGGTATTACCTCGGCACCCCTCCAGGACTTGGGGATGGGGGCCCCCCTAACAATTGCATTGGATAAGAGAAGGATGTACTCAGCCCATTTGTCAGTGTTATGAAGGAAAAGGTCACAAGGAATTAATTGGGGCCAGCGGCTTTCAGTCGAACTATGTTGTTTATTGCATCTCGGATATCTCCCAAGTTGAACAAACCATTCCTGTGGGTGGTATTCGGCTGGGGTGGAAGTAAAGGGACAGAGATGGTTGCGAATTGGCTTTCGACATTATAGAGAGAGTTGAAGTTTTGGAACCAGTCTGAGGGCAGGATATTGTTAACAACTGCAGGGACTCCCTTTTGGTTTCTTTTGCTTACCATAAGCCAAAAGGATCGGGAATCCCTGCGTTCACATGCAACCTTCAAGAGTCTCCATCTTTCCTCCTCCCAGTCCTTCCTGGCCTTGTTCCGCATCTGCTTGTACAGGTTCCTCTGAGTCCTAACTAGGGCAACATCTTTTGTTTGATTGCACTGATTAGATTTGTTCGGACCATCCGGCAATCTCGATTGTACCAGTTATCTCCTTCACGGGAAGGAGCACTACTGGTGTGTGGGCAGCTGGCAAAGATAATAGCTGTTCCAATCTTTTGAAAAACTCAATGTGTACATCCATTAGAGAGGAACAGTTTACCACATCTTCTCCCATCGTGGATATCAATGCTACGCAATGTGTCAGATCTAAATTGATGGAGGAGAGAATGTCATCTTGCAGGATCACCTTGCTCCATCTAAGTCACCATCTGCTGTTCTCAGCCTGGACCACCTTGGCTACTTTGGCAGTGGCTGTTGCAATGGACGCCCTACCCCACAGTAGCTCTAAACTAAGACAGAGTGGATTGTGGTCACTGTCCATTTGGGTCCGGACTACCATGTCATCTACCAAGTGCCAGTATCTAAGGTCCATCAATATATAGTCGATGCTGCTCTTCCCCGATGTGCCAGTGAATGTGTGGGCTTGTCAGATTTGGTTCTTCGATTTACAGACCTCAGGCCTTGGCCAAGGTTCAAGGCATTTAGTTGCAGGGCGGCCGAGTGCCACTTCCTAATGGTGGTGGGAGCTCCAGCCTCGGTATGTGCCATATGTTATCTTCTTCCCCGAAATCGGGTTTGTGGGCTGGTTGGATTAGCCAGGTCTCCTGAAAGATACATATGTCATAGTGGTCGATAAAGGTGTTCCAATGAGGCAACAGGAGTTTGGATTTGATACCTGCCACATTCCAGGAGACAATCTTTACTTTCCAACCAGTAGTCATGAAGTTGGATGTTGGTAGCGGGTTTACCTGGAGATATAGGGTGGCTGGTGCAACAACATTAAGGGAAGCGCTGGGGACCATCCTATTTCTTCGGTTGGGGATGTCCTCTGGGTAGCTGACAGTGCAGAGACAATTGTTAGAGCTTGTGCTGCTATCAGGTCTATCAAAGGCAGCCTGCGTTTCGGGTTCCGTTAGTTAATCTGTCTTGGAACAGACAGTGACATCATCTAAAGCTACTTGGGAGGGCTTTATAGTCAATAAAAACCCACCCACCCTCTGAGACAGATGAAAAGACACACATTCACCATGCATACACACCTATCCACCTTCCACATCTTTCAAAGACTCATACACTCTGCAGAAATATACAACCACCACTGTGGGCACACTCAATCCCTGCAGGGACATACACAGAAACCCTCACCGGGAATGTAAGTACACTGCGGGTACACAGTATATGTACCCTCACCTAAACCTAAAGAAACAGAGAGACAGCAAACAACCAGGAGCAGATGCCATCCCTCAGCAGATCTATGCCCATCCATTAAACTCAAAAGCACTTACGAAAAAAGCAGCAGCCTGGATCAGTGGATAACTGACAAATGGGCAGGGGCAATTGGCTCATCCTGAACATATCATTTGTCCATGAAATTGCAGCGATTGCAAGGCTACAAGGCTATTTTTCTGTACTAGTTCTGGTCACAATCTACACTGCCCACTGGGTTGTGTAGAATCAACATTTTGGACTGTTAATGAAACATTAAATAGAAAAAACTATATCATCATACTGGACTTTCTTCATATATATTGTTTTTTTACAGTTTGCAGTGCACCGCCTTTTGGAGTATTTACCTATCAATCTCTGTCAAGGATGAAGTATATCAGAAATTAAAATAATTGGTCGAGGATGGTATAATAGAGCAGGTTGAGTCAGCACAATGGGTTTCTCCTTTAGCTGTGATGAAACGACCCAATGGGAAAGTAAAGTTGTGCTTGGACCTTAGGGAACTGAACAAAAACATTTTGTATCTTCTACCCAGTATAAACAAGATGTTTGCTGCAACCAAGAATGTGTGCTGGTTTTCAACCTCAGATCTTAAATCAGCTTATCATCAAGTACCACTACACCAGCCCAGCAAGAAATTCACAACGTTATCGTGCCTTTTGGATGTTTCCCATTTACCAGGATACCATTTGGACTGGTATCAGCTGCAGCAATATTCCAAAGAATTATGAACAACATGTTCTGTTGTGTTGCTCTAGTGATGTCTTTCCAAGATGACATCCTGGTTATGCACAAATACAGACTGGAACATGAGAAGAGGCTTGGACAAGTTTTGGAAATGCTTTAAGAGAAAGGCTTAACAGCTGAATTCAGTGAGTGCAAATTTGCACAGGAGGAAGTTGTATACTTGGGGCACAGAATCAGCAAGAATGGCATTAAACCTAAACAAGTATTAGGCTAAGCAATTAAAATTACCCCTAGCCCAATGGGAAAGGATGATGTAAGAGCTTCCCTACGTTTAATTGAATTTGACTCTAACTTCATAAAACATTCCCAGAGAAAATGTATCACATACTTCAATTGCTTAAGAACAAATCCAAGTTGTTTTGGTCAAAAGAATGTAAAGAAGTTTTTATTAACTTGAAAAATTAAAGTGGACCTACACCATTTCTAAAACGGTTCGATCAAAAATAAAAAATCATAGTGACAACCGTTGTAAGTAACAAGGGGTTGGGCGCAGTGTTACCTAGGTGTGATGATGAATGAGCACAATGAGTGGGTGGTTGCGCTCGCCTCACTTTCTTTGTCCCCAGCCAAAGAAAGATATTTGGTGATCAACTGAGAGACATTGGCATGCGTTTGGGCAGTGAGTCATTTTCGTCAAATTTTTGGGGCTTTTCAGTATTATATCGGTCAGATCATAAACCTTTAAGAAAAGTATTAACAACTGTTGGTTTGCGAAATGCATCCCCAAGAGTGACTAGGATGTCTATAAAATTGTTGGAGTTACTTGTAATGTACAATACTGGTCAGGTGTCAAGAACACGGTTGCTGATTTTCTCAGCAGAATGCCTTTACCTATGAAAAAAGATGGGCAAGTTTGTGAAGAAGGGTGTGTGGAACGGAAGCCGTCTGAATGGAGAGATAATTGGGAAAAAGATGACAGAATAACAACATACATTAATGAAGGTTGGCCAAGCAAGAAAAACTTAAACTCTGATGATAGAGTGTTTTTGGAGTGAGGAAGGAACAGTGTATGGAATATGATATGTTGTTCAAGAGGAAAGGTGGAAGAGTAATGCCAGCAGTCTCATTCAGGAGAAAAATTCTGGATATGTGTCATGAAGGACATCTCGAGGTATCCAAGACAAAGCAAAAAGTAAAGAGTAATTAATGGTGGCCTGTATTACATCAACAAATAGAGAAGAGCATAAGCGATTGTATTGAGTTCAATAATTCTGACAAATTCTAAAAGGCATTCAAACCTCCTTTCTTACATATGCATGTCCCAATATGTCATGGGAAAGAATCAACCTAGATGTACCGGGTCTGGTGGAGGATGATGAAGGTAGTGTAACTTAGTTTTAATGGACAATTTCTCTAGGTGGCCAGGAATTGAAATAGTGTGTAAAGCGGATTGTGAAATAATTACTAAGTTTTTGGACAGAGTTTTTGTGAGATAAGTGCTGCAGAGAAGAATTATTACAGATAATGGACCTCATTTTATTGCAGACTAATCTCATCAATTCTTGAAAAGAACTACTATCACCTATAGAACCACCTCGTTATACCATCCAGAGGGAAACGGTTTAGTTGAGCGCTTCAAAAGCGTTATTAAGGTATTATCCAACTGGCCAGGAATATTGGATTGAATTGGGAAAGTGAGGTTTTTAAAGTAGCCTGGGTGTATAGGATTACTCTCAGTAGTGTAACTGAGAAAAGTCAGTTTTCATTGATGAGGGGCCGAGAACCAATTGGTAAGGATCTGTGGTGGATGGCAAGCAGAGTGGTCACCAGAGCAGTTAAGATGGAAAATTACCATGGTTCAACATACAAATAAGTCATGGTATGATAATAAAATGTGCACTAAGGAGTCTAATTTGAAATGTGGAGATCGGCTCTGAGTGAGAAAGGAGAAAAAGGTTTGGAAAGGTGAAAGCAGATTTTTAGAACCACTGCTGTTGCGTGAGATGTTTCGTAACTCTGCAAAGTTGAGAGATGGGAAAGTGTGGCACATGGGCAGGATAATTTTGCCCAAGCTTAAAGGGATAGTGTCAATAAATATGAGTAGATGGACATGTGTGAGGATGTAAATATTGACAATGGGCAAGGTGGACGTGAATGTGAAGCTCATACAGAAGAAGTGAGTGACGTGCCAGATATATCCAATTCTAGTTCTAGGAACAAATCCATACTGGAGGATCTGGTAGAATTATTACTAAACCGAAGAGGTTTTAAGATTTTGTCTGAGCTAGTACGGTATAATAAAGACATACAGTATAATAGTGTTTTGTTGCTTATTCATTTTCATGTTCTTGTATGTATTATCATTTCAGGTATAATTTCTTTTTAGGTTATTTGTTTTCAGTTTTTATGATGCATCACCATCCATTTCATGTAAATTGTGTCATAGTATATGAAATATATTTTGCCAGTTGTTAGTTGCAATTATTTGTTTCAGTTATAATTTTGTAAAGCGGGTGTTGTGCTATAATGCTAAGTAGTGTAAAAGCCAAGTGTATTAACATGCACAAGATTATGACGTATATAGATTTGTTGATTTGTTGTAGCTGAATGGACAGTAAGAGCATGGCTATAGTTCCATGATAGAACATGGATAGGAGGGGGTTCATGGGTTGCCAAATTGAGAAGGTGGTGAAGTTGAAGCAGTTGATGTACAAAGTCTGGGGCTGTATTAATAAAGAAGAACCTACCTAGATTGCCTCAGTGTCGCTGCTACACCCTTGTTGGTGATTTCCCCATGCAGGACCCAGCACTGCTTCTACCTGCTAAGACCCAGGGTAGATCTGGCTGTGTGACTGCCTGGAAGACCCTGCAGTGCAGTGCAACCAGGATACAGCTGAGTAGATTGGAAGGCTGTGCTGCTAGGGGAGGGAGAAAATTTTGGTGGCAACAAAGAGGGACATGGGGCACCCTTCTCCGACACTTCTTCCCCTCTTACAAGAGTAACATCATTGGGCACTGTCGCCATGGTAGTGTGCCACCCGGTGCGCAGAACACCAGTGCCATGATCTTGAATGCAACCCACAGTTGAGCACAGCTAAGAGTATAAAAGAAAGGCCATCATACAGCTCGTAGTTCTGAGTCTATAACGCAGAGCAAGTGTTTAGATCTTACTTGTGCACTGTGTCAGACCTGGTGGGTTGGGCCTTTTGACATATCACATTAGCAACAATGAGGCTATAGTCATGAATTCTCACTCTCATAGCGGCTCACCTCCATGCATTCCAGTGGTGAGGAAGGCAACCAGCAAAGAGATTCCAGCTTGCCACAGAGGCCCACAAAGCAGGCCCTACGGCCTCCCCTTACACATCAGAGGAAACACAGACAGAGAGCTGACCTACCAGTGAAAATGAGAACAGTCCAACTCGAACTGCCAGTCCCTGTCTGAACTGGAACACAAGCAACCCAAGACTGGGTACATAATTATTAGAGCTCGTCAGTTGGGCATAGCTTGGTTGCAGTGCACAGTGTGCACAGGACCCACGCCAGGGCATACATGTCCCACTTAAAGCATCATACTGAAGGATAAAAAAAGTGGTAGATGGAATGCTTGAATTAATCTCAGCCCTTGGCAAATGACTTGGGCTGCATCTCACTCCATTGTTATTGTGCACACCATGCCACCTCAGTTGGGACCCCGCCATGTGCAAATCAGTCTTGATCCTGCTCAAATGGGACCAGTCCAGTTCGAACTCCCAGACTAGGTCCCTCCTGAACAAGTAACTTATGATTGCTTCCACCATTATTAGGGCTCATCGGTTGAGTATAGCCTGGTTCCTGTGGCACAGCGTGGATGGGACTCACGTCTGGGCATTCTAGTCCTACATAGAGTGTCACACTGAAACATACAAAAAAAAAAGGAATGGATGGAATGCTTCAATTAATTTCAGTAGTTACCTGGGCCGCATTCTGGTACATCACCATTTTGGATATCATGCTACTTCAATTTGGACCCAACCATATGCAAATCAGTTTGACCCTGCTCCAATGGGAATAGTCCATCCTAAATTGCCAGGGCAGGCCCTCCCTGAATCAGAAAACCCAAAACAGTATGTTAATACTGGCCTAGGGTTCCCTTCCGGAATGGGCCTTGCCCAGCAATTTGGGACAGACTGCCCCGTGAGGAGCAGGGTCGGTGGTAATTTTTATAAGGCGGGCCTCTGTCTGGAGTGGCCTGGGGTTGAAAAATCGATTGGCTGGAATGTGCCGGAGCGACTGCCTGTGGCTGAGATTATTTCAAGCATTTCCTCCATAGCCTTGTTGTTGCTACAGATTACGACCTAAGTGCAACAGATTTGCAGAGACATTAGTCCCATGCTCACTTTGCCATACGACTCAAGCTATGCCTCATTGATGATATCTTAGTAGGTTGAGGCCAATCTGGGGTTGCTTTTGGTCCCTTTTGGAGGGGGTATTGCCTGGCAGTTCAGGACAGACTGTTCCCATGAGGAGGAGAGTCGCTGCTGATTTGCATAAAGTGGACCTTTGTATAGAGTGGCATGGGTGAAAAGTGATTGCCAGTGGTTGCGATTAATTTAAGCATTTCGTCCATCACCTTGTTGTTGTTGCAATAAATAAAAGGACATCAAACCACTTGTGGTCTGTGTACTGCAGAGCAGTTGTCTAGATCTTACTTGGGCGCTGCACTGTGGCCCTGAGGGGTCAGACTTACTGAGGTACCACAGCCTGCAAAACCCCCGCACCCCATGCAACCTATGCCTTGTTTCATTCTTCCTGAGCGGTTTGTACTTGGCCAGCGAGGTGTGTGGGAACGGTCCCCTCCCAGTCATTTTGCCACCCTCTGCCTTCCTTCCACTGTGTGGGGCAGGATCTGAAGAGCCTTTACTTGCTGTCCTGTGGGAACACTGCCTTACTGAGTCCAAGGGTACCCCATGGTTCACTGTGCTGCATGACTTAGATTGCCTGAATGGTGAATTACTTCCCTGAAGTTGCCAAAGTGATTGTGTCCACTTCTCCGCACACTGAGAATAGGTAAACCCCTTGCACCCAGGTTCATTGATGATCATCACTACAAATGTACCAAATTAGTCAGAGAAAAAGCATTGAGAGCGACCCAACAGACAAAAATGGATAATATAGAGTCAGAGTCAGAAGTGAAGCGCTTGTGGAGTCCCAAGTGGACATCAAGACATTATGAGGGCTCAAATACTGGCTGCTACTGAGCAGTCCGGGCAAGCTCTGGAGAAAAAACCCATGCCATATCCCTTGGGGTCAACTTACTGTGGGCAGACCAGACGTGTGGAACATTAATGAAAGATTGCTTCAGACCGAAAAGACAGCGAAGGATCTGAATCCCAAAGTACCTTGCTATAGTCTGACTTTGGACTCAGGTATTTCATCCTTCGCATAAAGTTCAGGCAGACGACAATAACTGAGTCTGACTCAGGTTTAGTGCTGCAGGTTGGTATTCTTGTACCTCAGCCCACTGAGGTCCTCTTCTAGAAATGATGGTGGCTATACATGGAAATTGATCCCCTGCTTACTGATCATAAGAATTATTTAATAGCAAGTCATTACTATTCATGTAAATTCATCTTTTGTGTTTTTAGGTGTAAGTGCAGGTGCTGTGCAGGAACTGTGCTGCTTCAATCAGCCAGTAAACAAAGGCGTGGCAAACTACTAAAGCTTCATAGAATGCTTACCTGGTTTGGGCGAATAGGAGTTTAATTTATGTTCTGGAAAGATGAACAAATAGCCAGTGGTCTTGGGTCTCATTATATCATCCCTCGCCGAGAGATGTTTTGCATCTATGTCTGTCCTTCAAGGAGGCTAAGATCTCCCTTCTTTAACTATCACACATGAAAAGATCTTTGCTACATTGTCACTGATAAAAATAGGTAGACCGCTTTTTAAAACTACGTGGAATGTATGAGCCCTTAATAGCTTCATCAAGAGACGATGCCTGCTTCAATTTCTTAAGCGACACACTGCAGGTGCAGTCTTCAGGCAATAAAATCACCTTTCTGAACCTAAAGCAAACTCAGGAAAAATGTATACAGATAAAATTTATTTTTTGCTGTTTGATTCAAAATCATAAATATAAAATATTCACTAAAAAACCCAAAGGTTACAGGAATGTTATAGTTAAGTTCTGAATTTACTGGCACAAAACCATAGAAATTCAGGAGTTATTTCAAGTAAGTATAACTCACGGCCTAAGGCAACTATAACTTGTGCGCCTGCCATACAGCTTTTTTCTTCAATAACTTTACTTCTAATGTTTCATTGATATTTTGCAGGCAGGGAAACAGAGGAACCCTCTAGAACATAGCAGGAGCCGGCCATGGGTGGTGGCGGCCCACAGGGCCATCTATGGCTCCTTGAGGGGGGCAGCGCGGCCCCCTTCCAACATTACAATTTTCCCTGGGAGGTGGTGGTCCCTGGGGCCGTGTGTCCGCAGCAGACCCCCCCTATCTCCTTTAAATTCAACCTGAAGAGGTGGCGGTACCCGGGGCTGTGTGGGGTGGGCACGCAGGCCCCCCCACTTATATTAAATATTGTCCCAGGGAGGTAAAGCATAGCCCCCTGCTTAAAGTTGAGCCCAGGGAGGTAGCAGTCCCTGGGGCTACAGGGGTGGGGGAGGTTGGGTGCATAGCCTCCCGCCTAATTGTTAGTTGCCCCAGGGAGGTGGTGGTTCCAGGGGCTGCAGGGGCGGTGGCTTCTCCTTAAAGGTGAAGGAGCGTCACCTCACTGCTCTCGTAGCTGTAAAAACATGAAAAATAAAATGATAAGAACACAAGTTATAGATTTTATTTTTCTTCACTTACTTGAGCAGAGTCTAGGGCGGGGCAAGTCGAGCAATCCTGATGGACAGCTGCAGCAAGGAGGAGGAGGGGTGGCACTGCTGCAAGTGCATATGTCAGTTTGGCTGGCCACCTTAGGACGACCAAAACAAAATGTGCACTTAGATCGCTCCACCGGAGCTGTGTTGTACAGCTAGGTGGAGAACAGGTACAGGGTATTAGTCCCTTAGAGAGCGCCAATCCAGGGCGCTCAGACCAATCTCAGCACTGCTTCATGCTGCGGAATACCAGCATGAGAGCACCGTCTGGATTGGTGTAGAAGAGCCTATGGACTGCCAGGAGTCGAGGAGCAGAGGTGCAGAAGAGCACCGAGGAGGTAGACAGAAGGTAAGCACTAATTTTTTTATATATTCTTCTCCATGTGCCTTCCCCCACCACTTTAATGCCACAGCAGTCGCCACTGATATATATATGTATGTATATATATTAGCTAGTGGTGGTTACCATTAGGTAGTTATAGTAGGGACCTAGTTTTATGGCTCGTGTGGCCGAAATAAAGTCTTTTGATGATGATATAAAAAGTTTTTTTTTACTAGCCTATACCTTTGGCGCCGCTTGACAAATCTTCACAAAACATTCCAAAACAATTTGCCAGTCCCGTCAGCTGCTGCCTGGAAAGTTTCTTGGTGATTCATCCAGTGGAGGCTGAGAAAAAAGGAGAGGTCCCAAAACACGTTTTCCCCATTCTTTTTTTCCATAGGAAATTTGAACAGCAATAGCGCAAAAACTACAGAACAGAATTACAACAAATTTGGCAGGAAGGTAGGTCCTGGTCCTGAAAGAGTGCTTTTGTTGTTTTGGTGTAATTCTGTTCAGTAGTTTTAGACAAGTTAAAGAAAATCCAAGTTAGTATATCTAGGGAATGCAAAGGATTTGCTACCCCTCCCGATCGCGCGCAGCTATCTGATTGGCTGATAACACTTCAACAACAGAAGTGGTTGAAGTGTTGTCAGGCATCTTGGGACTCTGCTGAAGCCAAGACCCCCAAAAAAATAAAAGGGCCCTTAGTTCTGGTGGTAGAGTCCCAAACGGTTAAAAAGTATTTTATTTTTATTTTACGGACAGATACAAAGCACAATCCCCTTGGTAAAATGTAACTCATTTGCGGGTGCTGCACTGCCCCCATGCTCTGGGAATCACCACCCCATGAGAAAAACGTTAAAAAAGAAAGGTGGTCCCTATGCATACACTTAAGGGGGGCTGCACGGCCCCCCTTTTGGAGCCACTGATGGCCCTGGGGACCGACATCCCCCAGGGCCGGCTCCTGCTCGCGCCCTCGCCATGCACTGCTAATTAACCCACAAATTACAGCACTCATGACATCTTTGATAACATCATTGATAATATCAATGTAATATTTGCAGTAAATTATTTGCTAAAAATACTGTGCATGGTGGGGGTGCGAGTTATAGTTACCTTGCGGGTACGAGTTATAGTTACTTGAGGTAACTAACTGTAACTGGTGAATTTCTATGGTTTCGCACGTTTAAAATGTGAGCTTAACTTTTAAGTGAATATATGTGTGTGTGTATATATACCCACAAAAATGGATCCTTCAAAGCCCTTCGTCCCTCTTCTCCAGACCAGGTCCACAAGAAAGAACACAAGCGTGTATACAAGTAAGAGTAAAATGATTTTTTTTAAAGTTGTTATAAAACGATCTATTTCTGAGATTCTTCAGTCACAGATAATACTCAGACGTTTTTTGTTTAGCACCTATTTGTGGTTAATTGAGCACACCTACTGCAGCTTTTCATCCGCATCCTCCACTCCTGGAAGATTCGTCGAGATTATTTGAAGATTTCTGGCAATGAGTCCTCTCATCTTTATATAGTATAGGTTTCAAGAACAGGATTCGAAGTTCCCTTCCTTGTTCGGGTAATACCTCTTTGTAGTCAAGGCTATCTGAATGAAAACTGAATTTGCTCAGGAATCTTGACATGGGTGATTTGAATTTGTGGGAAGATGCACAGAGGGGATTTGCAGATTTCTGGCAATTAACTCGCCTGCATATAATTAAAGTTTTCAGAAACAGGGGTCTCGATTTCATTCTTTGCTGCTTTTGAGATCGTATTATCTTTGTAGTATTATCTGTCTAGGAAATACATTTGCTGAGATCGCTCTAGGATCTAGGAATACAGATGGAACCCCATTATGTTTATGGCTGTCAATCAAAGCGCCAAAAAATAGATTTGGTGCAGAGTTTAAAGCCCAGTGATTTGAGAAGAAACAAAACAATCTGAAAAACATTTTTAGCATAAATGAGAAATATCTGACAGCTCTGTATCCTGCGACGGGAGAGCACAGAAAAACACACCAGTCACACAGCCGGTCACAGATCCACAACTGGAGAAGTGCAGCACCACATAAAGCTAATAAATGGTGTTAAAGAAAAAAATCAAAATCCAGTGTGGCTTCTGCCATAGTTAACATATGTAATCTGTAATCTGCTGGAAGGATATTCCAACAGAAAGTCACATTCCAGAGCACAGGACAGTGATACATTAAAACACACAGCTATTTGTCCTTCAAAATGTCCACCCTTCTTTCCACAGTGCCAGAGGGCAGTCATGTTTGTTTTTTCGAATTTCAATAAACGCGGCAATGCTTAGGGGTCTAGGGAAGTGTTACTGGTGAGGCCTAATCACATTTCTCTCACCATAGTAAAACTACCCTCAGTGACGCTGAGAGGGGCCATTCCGATATTTTTAACCAATGATTCCAGGAGGTATTTTTGGGTCATGGCTGTAATCCTGGCCTGGATCTATGGGTTATCCTCTAAAAGTCCCAGATACATAAATGTGATTACCCACTCACATTCCCTCTAGCCTAACGTTATTAATTTCGAAGGCACACCAGTAGACTTTTTAAAACGGTCTTCTTTCCTAGCCTGACTTCATTTTTCATTTAAACTGAGGTGCCTGGATCCCTATGCAAACCAGAATTTTAAAGATCTTTGTGTAAAACTGTATTTTTATTCCCACGCTAGGCACGCTGCTGAAAACTTGACCCAGCACCTTTTAAGGCACAGTGGTGCTGACACCCATTAACTTCAGGAGCAAGCCATGTAAATTAAGTGTACTCAATATACTAAACTCTGCCAAACAATTCCTTAGGATGTGATCTGTTGCAATCAGATTGCTCAATTCGTAATATTTCTCAGTTTTGCTAGCCTTAATCCTGGTAATCACTGTTTCCAATACTGGGTACGCCCAGGCATTCCCATGTGTAGTGGACTTCTTAGTGCTGTCCCTAAAGTTACTCACTGCACAGAGTTCGTGCTGAGCATGCTCAAGAGAGGTCCCTTCAGATGCTTGTAACCTGCTCTTTACTTCTGTGTACATATAAAATGTCATCAGGACACAGCTAAAACCATCAATCTATTAAGGCCACTCCAATGTTCTCTATCTACATCCAGCACATTAGATCAAGAGCTGTTAACCAATCGATCAATAACATAAATTTCCACAACACAGCTTTCTAAGCCTTTCTTAGGGATATTCACATTAGCTTTTTTCCATCTTTTTTTGATTGCCATTCACCCTTCCCCCAGTAGACGGTACTAGGAGCGATCTCTTTGTCTTCACTCTCACAGCCTCAACTCAAATGACCTAATTCTGTCCGTATGGATCATCCTCTACAGAACCAATCATACATCTCTTTCCAATTACTAGTTATGAAATGCTCTATCAGTAAAGATACACTTTGTTTCTTTTTTTATCAAGGGTACGCGTTCTCTCTCTCTCTTTCTCTCTCGCTCTCTGTCTATATCTTTCTTTTTCTCACTCATCAAATTTTCATTGGTAGGCGTCAGCATATCCAGGGTGATGCTCTTGGAAAACAGCAAATGACGTGCTTGGAAAATAATTTCGTGGCCAGGGCTCTGAGCCCTATGAAGGCCATCTGGGGTACTATATTCAGTCTAATTTTGATAGGCTTTATCTGCTTTTGTATATCCTTGTTGTTAGAGGATCTATCTGAAGTCATCCTAGGCTCTAAAGCGTATCACAAACTCTGGTCTCTTCTGTTTACTGTATAAGGAAAATTCTCTCTTTACACAGCTTTCCCATAGAAGGTACTTGAAGTATGGGCAACAATTTGAGTAAATAAATAGCATCTAACACCTTGACTGGATCTTTCGTACTAACTATTAAGCATAAATGAATGTTGCAAGTCATGCAGAAAACCCACCATTCGTCAACAATGTAATGTCCAGAGACTTTTGTTAGGTTTATGGCCTCTGTCCAATAGTTACCCAGCTGGGGATATCTTATCCCATTTCATGATCGTGCAGAACTAACACAATCTGCACTCAGCACACTCTATTTATAACTTTCTAACCATCTGTGAGTAGTTCACACTGTCCACCTACATGCACTTACTTGTACCTTGCCCACACTAAGAATGGCAACACATTTCTTGAATTGAGCCCAGGCCCAACACCTAAATTGTTTATAAATGTCTTCTTCCCTTGTCTTCATTCTGCTAGAAGAAAGCATTTTAGACACTTATGTAGACACTTATCATTCCTCATACAATTCAGAGGGACAAGTTCCTATAAATTTAAGAAATGTTGAGGTAATATGATGCTCCATTGTTTCAGTTTTGGTGATACTGTAGGTTTTTTATTTTATTAAAGATGTTTTCTTAATGAACTAGCAAACATGCTCTTGTTCAAACTTTAAAACAAAGGCAAACACTCTTACCTGGCTTTGTAGTAATTGCTGTTGATACAATGAAAATCGATCTTTTCCAGATTCCTCAGATGTAGGACTGAGTGGCTTGGGGTCTGATAGTGACCTCTGCATGGTTTTAATAGGACGAGGTAGAGTTTGCTGGCGCTGGGTAGTGTCAGCTGTGAAATGTTTCTGTGGGGTTACATGGGCCTTATTAAGTCTTTCACTAGAAGTAAATGTTGATTCCAGCAGTCGATGAGGGGAGAGGGGAGAGACAGGTGAATACAGTACTTGTGGGGACTTTGGTGGTTGACGTGCCACAAGCTGAGATAAAGAATCAGTAGGTAAATGAGATTGATAACCAATTTCCAAAGGGTCAGGTTTCTTCTTCTCAAACTTTGCAACCCCTTGTTGTCTAGAGATATTGGAATCCAAGGGTCCTGATGTTGCTATTTGGATGTTAGAAGAATATGGCGTTATTGTTGTAGGGACATTGAGCTGAGGGACTACAATTCCTTGAGACTGAGATTCTGGCTCAGTTTGGCAAGCAAGGCTCTCTCCTCGTTGGGTCTTCTCAGGAGCAGATATATATTTTACAATCTCCACCCTAGGGTCTGGATCGGTTATGTGTATGGATGGAGAGACTCTCAGTAACTGGTCAGGCTCTGTCTGCACCGAACAATCATTAGTAGTTTGGATGGCTATACTTGATGTTCCCTTTGATACATCATGTTTACTATCCGAGCTAGAGTCTGAATGGCGGGAGAATCTAGACCTCCGTCGTCGTGTCGGCTGCTCCCACTCAGCATTGTCCTCATCATCTGTTTGGACACTGCAGTCAGTGCTGCGCTTTGTTCGGCGTCGGCGAGACATGTAATACCTTTCTTCACCATCCTCATCATCAGTCTGGACACTGCTGTCTGTTATCTTCTTGACAATGTAAGGCTCATGACCATCATCCATCTCATAAGCATCTCTTAGACGAGGCATGGAGTTTCTCTTCTTTATGCATCTATTGCTTTCCCAGTGCTCTTCGGTTTGGAGGGACATGTCAGATGCAGAGTTGGTTAGGGGACGATAAGGGGCAGAGCAGCGTTGTTGCGCTTGAATTTCCTGCCCTTGGGCTGCCATAGCTATAAATGGTTGGGTCATAGGTGGCCAGTAAGGTACATTTTGGGCCAGAGATTTTTGCATTTCTATAGCTATTTCAGATACAGTCTGTGGAAGAACCTTTACTGTTGCATCACAAGCAGCAGGTAAAGTTGTTTTCTGTCTTTTCTGATCCTCTAGCTGTTGTTGCAGCTGCTGCTGCAAATGCTGTATCTGTTCTAGCTGCAAACGCTGCTGTGCTAACTGCTCCCTCTGTAGAGCAAACTGTGTCTGCCGCTCTTCCTGTTGTTGTTGCAGTACCTGGTGCTTTATTGACTGCAACTCTTGTATCTCTCTTTGTACCAACATTTGTTCCTTCTCCCGATGGCGTTGCAATTCTAATCGTTCTCTCTCCAGTTCCTCGTGTAACCTCATCTGCCTCAGCTTTTCCAGTTCCACTCGCTCTCTCTCAATTTGAAGTATATGTTCCTGCTGCTTTCTTTGACGCTCCTCCTCCTTCTCCTTTTCTTCTTTTTCTATACTGCTTTTACTCGTGATAGCCGATGATTGTGATTCAAGTTGTTGCTTTTGAACTGCCAGTGGTTGGGGTTGGCTAACATCTTTAGTGATGCTCTGCCCTGCGTGTGCTGCAATCATGGGCTCCTCCAATATTCCAGAACTTGTCTGCTCTGTTTTATAAACAGTTGCAGCAGGTGTGGGAGGCACAGTTGTGACTAGACTATCAGTAGTTGCACTAGTACTCACAGAAGGGGTATTAACTGGCTTTCCCAAATATACAGGTGTTTCTATTACTGAGGCAGTAGATGCCGGTGGAAACCTGCTAGGGCTTGAGTATCGATAGAGGCCTTGGGATGGGTGTGGAATGCGTGGAGCAACAAGAGGTACTCTGGTTAGACTTGCCAATGGCACAGCAGCAAGATTTCCTGTGCAATATGGCCTGTATATACCTCGAATCATTGGTCGCAAAACAGAAGCTGGCTGTGTTGTTATGGGAAGCGTTGAAGCTATAGGAGTATTTATTGTTGAGTAAATCATGCCATCTGCTGCTCTTACTGTTGCTGTTGAAGGATACATCTGCCTTACAGCTCCGAGGCGAGAACCAGGTACATTGTACTGGGCCAAATTTCCAAAACTTTGACGGAGTCCTGGAAAGTTAGGGTTGTACAACATGTTTGATTTCATGCCTTGTTCAGCAGATATAATACCAGTTCGTACAGCTCCAGCACTAATTGAACTGGGTCCGTACTGCAATAGGTCAGGATTGTTTGCGTGTCTTCCTCCATATTGGTCCATAGAGTTTAGGGCTGCACACATTCTACTTATTTCACGAGCTGTAGTTGCACTATACTGTGCAAGACTTGACTCTTGGAAATTAGACAAATCACCTCTAGAGGAATACCTGTAGTCAGAGTAGATATTGGACAGTGAGTTATACCGCCTCATTGGAAGTGAATGGCTCAATAAATCCGTGGGTTGGCGGAGATCAGTAAATGAGCCATACTGCAGTCCCTGACCAATGTAGTCAGTAATACCAGTACTGTACGAATGATTCATTGTTGTTAAGTCCATGGCAGCATCCCCACCTGCACCATTAAATGTTTGATCATTCTTTAGGGGGAAATAATTCAAACCAATTTCAGACAGGTTGGGGTCTGACATAGATGGTTGCAAACGCCCACTGACATTTTGGGGGTAATATTTTTGCTCTTCATATACATTCTGAGCTGCAGCAGTTGATGGGTCACGATAAGGGTATGTCTCTGAAATATCTTGTCCTTTGTTTCCATAATATTGAACTCCTGGGCGTCTAACTTGACTTGGATCCATGGTATTTACTTCAGGCATCTTTGGTGGTGGAGTAAAAGTACCAGTGCAACTACTGCCAAAAGGAAATTTATAGACTACATCACAGCATGCCACTTGACTTTCTGGCTTTATTCCTGTAAGGTCCAAGGCATTGGCAGAAGGTTCTTCTTTAATTAACTTAGTGACCGTACCTGTTGCCATATCGTCCAACTGCACCATTATCTCATGAGTTTGTTTGTCAGGAATGTTCAAGGGGGGAGTGTGAGATTTGATATCTGTTGGAAACCCTCTATAAATCTCTGTAGAACTTACGCGTTGATCCTGCTGAATTTGCCTAGGCATGGTATTGATAGCAACAACATTTTGGGCATGTGTGGTTTGAATAGCTAACACCTCTTTTTGAACTAAAGCTGTCATTTGGTTAGGCAAGTTGTATCTAGTAAACATAGTGTGCTGAGGACTGCCCATTACTTCTGCCTTTTCTTCAAAAGTAGAAGTTTCATCATTGTGCACAGCACCTCTTATGAAACCAGACTGACCTGCATGCTCAATCTGTCTTACTTGGGTCAGACATACTGCACTTCCAGTTCCCTGCCCAAAGTCTACTCTGTTCTGGAAGGGATCGCCATACACTGTAGGTTGTTTTGGCTGTGACACAAGCATGGATGATGCAACTGTTATGCTCACTGTAGTAGCAGTGCTTATAATAGCATGAGGCTGTTCCTGGGCATTTAGGTTTATTATCAAGGGTTGCACAGCTGTAGATTGTCGAGTTGGAGATTGTTCCATGGTGAGGGAGTACCTCCTCGACTCTGTAGCCAAGGACGTAAGATCCATTCCTTGGTCTGTTATAATGATTGGGGCTGATTTTATAACAGTTCGAAGGTCAACAGCACTGCCACCTTGCAATTTTGGTCCAGGTTCTACTCTCGATGTTCCAGGTACAGAAGATATTCTACATAAAGAAATATTCTCAGCAGGCAATGCTCCCCAGCTGTATGTATTGGCAGTGGTGTCTGGAGCAGAGGGAACATGTCCTTTTGCAGTACTCACATTGATGGCTGATGAGGAAGTAGGTGGTCGTTCTATTACTGTTCTGGTGTAACTGGATAAGGATTGTTCCTGGTGAATTTGTACTGAGGGGTGACGGCTCAGTCTGGTTGGAGTGGTGGCAGGAGATGCAGACGAGCTTACACTTACAGGTTTGGTTTGGCTTGCTGCATCTGATGCTAATGTGATGACCATAAATGGTTCTTCTTGAGATGAATGTTGCCGGGATAGACGAGGAGCACCAGACCGGTGAGGAGTTTGTGTTCCTTGAGCTACCATAGGAGATGATGTTAAAGTGGCAGAAGCGACAGAGGCAGTGCATGTTTTAACTGCACTTTGAAGACGAGAAGAAAATTCTGATGTTACTTTATCTCCAGTTACAGGGCTAGATGGCCTACATATTTTTGGAAAAGAATGAGTGGGACTTTGTGTTGGGGAAGTAGGAGACAGTGGTGGGCTTGGACTCTTGAAGAAAGAAATGACCTTGGATGTTAAAGATGCATTTGATTTGCTTTCACTTGTGTGCTGGGGCTTATCTTTTGGTGATTCACTGATGAATGAAGTATTCTTTGCTCGATGCAGATCTTCATTTGAGCTGTGATAATCTGGGGACACTTTTGAATGAGCATAACCTCTGCTGCTAGGAGTTGCAGAGGTCACATCTGAACCACTTGCTGAATGAGGACTACTGTGCTTTGCAGGAGCACTTGTTACATCAGTGATAAAAGTTTGATTCATGGAAGTCCCAATTGTTGCAGTGCTAGAACCTTTGCTAGACTGACATGTAGTGGTCAAAACTTTTGATCCTAAGCTGGGCGCCGAAGGAGAGCTATGAAGTTTGGGTTTTTGGTGGCCCAAATTTGAAAAATGTTGTGTAACTCGAACATCAGGAATATTTTTTCCAGAACTTATTTCAGAAGAGGAAAAGGACACAGGTGCAGATAGTTGTGTTGGACTTGTTCCAGGGGTAAGTGGACCACTACTTTGTTTTAGCATATCTGTATACGCGCTATCTGCATTAAGAAACTGTTTTTCCTGGAATGTTTTTTCTATACTGGGTTTATCCTCAATTTGCATAGACAAATCTAGAGATGAGGACTGGTGCATTCTTGAAATATTCTGTGAAGTCTGCAGGATTTCCTCATAGACTGTTCCTGACTTAGATAAGTCATTCTGATAGTCATTTTGCTTAGAGCCAATTTGGCCACTGTCATAGCTGTACTCATCAATATACTGATATTCAAATTGATTCTGGTTTTCTTCCATCCGATATCCAACCTGTTGATAGGTGTTACTGTAAGGCATGTGTTGTTGAGGTTGTTGAACATGTTGTTTCTGGAACATTTCTGCTTTTCTCATCATCTCTTCATACACCTCTTCAGCACTTTTGAGCGGCTTGTTTGATTGGTAACTTGAGGTGCCCGCTGTTTTTTCTGTTGGCGAATAGAGTGACATAAAGGTGGGCAAGTTGTATTCACTGCCAGATTTATACAACTTAGAAGCTATGATATCAAAGCCTTCAGCCTCAGAATCGATGGAGGGTGAATACTCTGAGCAGGAGGACCTATGAAGTTCCTCCATCTCTGCAGCTTGCCGGAGTTCTTCTGTTGGTGATGCATCTTCAATAGGAGAAAGATTACTAGGGGGCGTTTTAGATCTTTCCCGCCTTCTTTGTGCTCTCAGCTCTTCCTTGTCCCGTTTTGTTTTACGTGCAGTACTTCGAATGCGCTGTTGTTCAACCTCTCTCATTTTTTCCTGTTCTCTTAAAAGCTCCTCCTCTTCTCGAAGCTCTTCTTCCTCAGAAGAGTCCTCAATGGTTGGTAATAGGGGACCATGGGAGCGGTGTCGTGCTTTTCGCTGTTGCTTAACCTCTTCGAGCCTTTGCCTTCGACTAGGGCTGCTATCACTGTCTTCCTCAAGTGATGAAATGGATGTGGGTGAGGTACCGGATGTGTAACTAGGTGTTGTTGCAGGTAGTGTTGAAGAATATTCACCCCGTGACCTTTCGTCTGGAGAACCTGTCAAACTTTCCATCTCTAACTCAGGCTCACGTTCTAAACTAAGGTCTGTTTGATGGCTCAATTCCATATCTCTACCATAATTATTAGTGCTATTTAATTCAATCGTTTTAAAGCGCCTTAGTCCCCCTTGTGAAGCGGTCACATCCTCATCTTCCATGACTTCCATTCCTTCTCCATCTTCTGCATACATATTGTTGGAATTGTGAGAAAGCCGCCTTTTGGATGAAGACATATCTTTGTTTTTTTCTGAGTCAGATTTGTGGTTGCTTTTAGTACTGACATATTTGACATGATCATATTCTTCATCATCATCATCAAAATTATCTTCTTCAGCACTCATTTCCAAAATCTGTTGCCTCATAAATTCCTCAGCAGTGAACTCTGCCTTGTGTTGCTTGGTTGGTAGTGGAGAAAAACCACCTTCACTGCTGTCTTCTACAAAGTCATGACGCATCTTGCTGCCAACATCATCAGAGGATTCAACGGTGTCCTTTAGATCCCTTTGTTTGTCCCATTCCATAGAGTCCTCATCCTCTTCCATGATGTCTTCCAGCGATTCATCTGAGTCAAAAGCTTCAGGTGAGATGGAAAGCGACAATGGGCGTTGTTTTTGCCTTTGTTCTTCACGTAACTCATGGAACATTTTTCCTGCTTGTTCTCTGGAAATGCCCTTGGATTCCAACAGAGGACGTACAGAGCTTTCAAGCTTGTTAAGTTCAGAAGGACTTAGCGGACTCCTCTCCAATAGCCCTGCTCCACTCAACTGTTCTTCATCTTGCTGGACAAGGCCAGTAATCTCACTTTGCGAGCTAGAAATTCCATCTGAAGAGTAGCCCGTATCACTTAGGCTTTGAGGACTGCGGGACACATCATGAGGATAAGACTTGCTAAAGTCCTGAAAAAAAGAGAAACAATTATTACAGATGGTTAAAACATCACTGTTTCAAAGGTGGTTTGACAATGCAATAGAAGTAAACAATAATATACCTTAATGTCTACCTAAAGAGAAGTATTCACCAACAGTGACACAACAACTTCTATGATATTATGCAACACAAATGATATTTCAACATAAAAGCTTTAGTTCTAGTGAATAGTATCCAGTACTATTTACTAATCTGTTGCTGCGCTATTAAAGGGTATTTATTATGTTTTTTTCCAAGATGAATTTCAAAAAAAAAATTTATCAACCTCATCAGGGACAGATGTTAACAAAAATGTTGTCTGTGCTTAGTGTGAACTATTGCTGATTGTACATAGTTTAATGAGGAAATGTTGCAGAGATAACAGCCGACTACAGTTCAATTTGTTTAACTGAACAAGATGTCCAAGGACTATGTGCTTCACGTGGAAAGCAAGCTTCCGGTAAAATTAAAGAGTTGAACAAAACAACTCCTTTATTAGAAAACAACTTCCAAATTTGTTTCAACTGTTCAATATTGTGTCAACAAAAACTGTATACTGAAAGAGGACTCAATAATGGTTGAATGGTACATATTGTAGCATTAGCTAAGACTGAAAAGAAACATCTGTAGACTTTAGATTAGCATAATTAAATTTTTCACACTAATCAATTAGATTTTTACTCTCCAAATATTCTCCTTCACTATTCCACCTCTCTAGTCATTCTCTCATTTCTTCAGACATGTTTTCATTATGATTTAATAATTCCAGGTGTGGTATTATGGGTATGAACCATGGTGAAAACAAAAAAGTACATAATAACATTTCAGTAGGTCATGCATCTCAATCATCAAGTGGTTCTTGAGAGGGAAATACATTGTATGAGGGAGGAATAAGATTGGTAAAAGCAGGAAGTAAATACTATTATCAAACCCACATTGCTGACATGTCCTACAGTCCACCATTAAGGGATGTAACAAGAGACAATTTGGAGCAGTTACAGTCATGTGTATGGATGATGTGCCACTGTTTCGCCCAGTGAAGCTTGGGGGAGGTCACCAACCGATGAGCATCATTCTCTTGCATCATTAGCTCATGGAAGGATTTCAGTAGGTTCTCCCATTGTTTAGAATGTTCCCCCTTACCTAGTACTTTGTAGTTGCCAGTTCCGTTCCATTTCAGCCCAGTGTAATGTTATCTTCGACCAAGTCTATATTCAGGATCCCAACTGCGATTTCCAAGTCATAGCAGTACCTCTTTTAGCTATAGTTAGTGACAAATCTATACATTTATCTGCCATATTTTCCTTTTGTGGCCACGATTATGACACCCAAGAAGCAGCATTTGGGGTTGAAGTTGAATAGTCCTGTTCTGTTTGTAATTTGTTCCAAGCATCTTGTCACCTTTTCCAGGCAATTTTCTTCCCCGTGATAAAGTTCAGATCCCTTGACATGACAAACAAGTTACTTACCTATGGTAACACATTATCTGGTAGAAACTATATCTAGCTGCAGATTCCTTACCTTTGAATTTCCCAGGCTTTAGGCTTGATCCAGAAACTTTTCCTTGAGCAATAACCTTGAGCAGCCATCGGGTGGCTCTGTTCAGTTCCGCGTGGCTCAGTTGGTATTGTTGGCAACAGATGCGACGTTGCAGTCACCTATATAGGCGCCACCCAAGAGTGCAGATGTTAGTTACTTTCTTTACGACTTTACACGCCAGGAGCACAGAGCCATGAAGCAAACTGACAATTGTGTGTCCTGAAAAGGGATCACCCTGACCCTAGAAATCTGTCCGCAAAGTGGGGGGGAATTGGTGGGTGTAAGGAATCTTCAGCTAGATATAGGGGGTCATTCCGACCCTGGCGGGCGGCGGGCACCGCCCGCCTGGCGGGAACCGCCACTTGGCCGCTCCGCGGTCAAAAGACCGCGGAGGCCATTCTGACTTTCCCGCTGGGCCGGCGGGCGCCCGCCAAGGGAGCGCCCGCCGGCCCAGCGGGAAAGGCCCTGCAACACAGAAGCCGGCTCCGAATGGAGCCGGCGGTGTTGCAGGGGTGCAACGGGTGCAGTTGCACCCGTCGCGATTTTCACTGTCTGCTATGCAGACAGTGAAAATCATGCTGGGGCGCTGTTAGGGGGCCCCTGCACTGCCCATGCCAGTGGCATGGGCAGTGCAGGGGCCCCCAGGGGCCCCACGACACCCGTTCCTGCCATCCTGTTCCTGGCGGTAAAAACCACCAGAAACAGGCTGGCGGGAAGGGGGTCGGAATGCCGCCATGGAGGTTCAGCCCAGCCAGGGGAAATCCGGCGGGAAACCGCCGGATCCCCTTTTCTGACCGCGGCTTTACCGCCGCGGTCAGATTGGGCAGGAAAGCACCGCCAGCCTGTTGGCGGTGCTTTCCGTCTTTCACGGCCCTTGCGGGTTTTACCGCCAGGGTCGGAATGACCCCCATAGTCTCTACCAGATAATGCGTTACTGAAGGTAAGTAACTTGTTCATCTGATAGAGACTTCTAGCTGAAGATTCCTTAGCTTTGAATAGATACTCAAACAATATCCTCCTGGCGGTGGGCTGTGGACGAATTTTATAAACTAAAAGTGCTGCAGGAGTGAACGTATGAAATGCCTGCCACTGATTGTCCAGGCAGTATTGTTGACCATACTTGTGCAGGAATGCCCACATTGCTGCCTGACAGATGTCCAGGACTGGGACTCCCCTAGCTAACACCGTGGTCGCAGCATTTCCTCATAAGCCCTCAGGCGGCTGCTTTTTAGGCAGAGCATAGCAGATTATTATACAGAGAATGACTCAGAGTGAAATGTTTCGTTTCTGTACTGCCCAACCTTTTTTTGCTTCCACATATCCCAATCAGAGTTGGTCATCCACCCGGAATTCTTTTATGCATTCAAGGTAGAACAACAATGCTCTTTTTGGGTCCAGTCGGTGGAGTCACTCCTTCTCCTTAGAGGGATGCAGGGGGAGCAAAGAAGGTGAGCAGGGTGACCGTCTGTCCCAAATGAAATGGGGTCACCACCTTTGGAAGGAAAGAGGCACGGGTCCGAAGCACCACTTTGTCAGGAAACACTGTGAGATATGGAGGTTTGGATGACAAGGCCTGCAGCTCACTCACCTTCCGGGCAGATGTTATTGCCACTAGGAAGGCTGTCTTGATGGTGAGCAGCCCGAGGGGACAATTGTGTAGCAGCTCGAAAGGAAAACACATGAGGTATGTGAGAACTAGGTTGAGGTCCCACTGAGGCATAATAAAGGGTGAAGGGGGGAACATATGTACAGGCCCTTTTAGAAAACTATTTACAATAGGGGCCTTAAACAATGAGGGTTGGTCAGGCAGCTGGAGGTGGTCGTCCCCAGGGCCATCAGTGGCTCCTTGAGTAACAATGATTGTGTTTTGGTGTTGTATGGGTTATTTATGTTTTTCTCTACATATTGTTTTGGTATGTTTGTCTATATAAAGCTACTTATCTTGAAATTAGAACAAAAAGAGTTCTGTTTCAAAATAAAAAATTGTTTTCAACAAATTAGAGGTGATTTCTTTTCCAACAAAATCTAAATAAGCATATTAAATATGTGGTGTTTTGATGTATTAGTTTGCAATCTTCTGTTACTTCTTTCAGAATTGAATGTCATAATGGGAATACAGTTTCTGGCAGTTTATACGTAGAATTGTACCAATTATTATCACTATGAACAGTGAAGCGAAGGACCTTAGATGTGTACTGAAATGTGTACTATTTAGTTACTAGACATTTGACGATGAAGTAGGATTGCTATGAATTTGTGTTAAAAATATTTGGAAAGTGCTTATTATGACATGGATATGTAAATTTGAAAGTCTATATGTGCTAATGATTTAGATTTAACTTGATTAATGTTAATTACATGGTTACTCTTCTAGTATGACTTTTTTTACTCTCTTGTATGTTGATAAATTGTTGTCTCTTGTATTTATTTTTACATAGGAATGCCTCTAAACATGTTGGCGGAGCTGTTCAACTATTCAAGTTGGCTAAACATCTCATCTTGATAAATTTGGGTTGCATGTATTGATAAATCTGGAACACTTGAATTTAGGATTGTGACCAGAATTTGATTCAAGTCACAATTTAATTCAAGTTCATTGGTTTAGACCTCTACATAGATAAGCAATTATAAAATAATCAAATATTATTCATATTATTCATTCAATTCCATACAATAACATCAATACAAGAAAGCATCAAAAACACACTAAACGATTCAAAATTTAAAAACATTATAGCATATATATTCGTTAGAAGGAAATGTTAGCAAATTGATTAATTTGTCAACTCTCATATTACAAATAAAATACAAGGGGGCTAAATAACAGCTTTGGTGGTGAAGCAACTGCAGAGCAAACAAAAAGTGCATGTTTTTAAATCTTGAGGCCCTCTGTTACATAAATTGCATAGACTAGTTTCAACTTTTCGAACTGAACCAGTGGCTTTTGAATGCATTAAGTGGAAGAAAACCCAGCCTAAGTGCAAGTATAACCCTTCTAACTCCATGATATAATGTAATAGATAAATACTTTTGTGGGCAGTCATATTCTATATTAGCTAGGTAGGGTTTATACAGTTTAAGTTTCTTGCAGTGCATACTGGCCTCTGGATAAAAGTATCTTGAAATCACATTTTATTTTTTAAAAAGTGTCTTATTTGTCCAGGAGACCATGGTTTCTGGCATTCAGTCTTGCAATCTTAATGCACATTTGAGATTCCCAGTGAAAGTATAGCTTTTCCCGACTTCCACAAATATTTCCTGCTTTAATAAATCTCTAAGGATGCCTTCTTCTGCATGTAATAGACATTAAGCTTAACATACTTTGTTTACAATAGCAAATGAGAAAAAGTTAGTGCAAAGTTTTATTTGTAACTACTGAAGTGGAATTGCTTGGCTCACTATTGTTAACTTTTGAAGAACCCTCCCTTCGTATAGATCTATGAGTGATGATTTACTAATGGGATGTGCCCAGTGCATATGTAAGTATTGGAGGGATTTTGACTCTATAAATTTCTAATAAATAATTAAAATGCCTCATTCCAGAAGCTGTATAGAATTTATTTAGAACACTAGCCTGTGCAAAAGCCTTATTGTGAGTGATGCAGTTTACTATCCAAGTTCTGAGAAAAAAATCTGCCTAGATATGTATACGTTTTTACCACTTCTGGGGAGTTTCCAGCTTGCTTCCAAGAAAAGGAATGGCATGTTTTTCTCCCATTTAAGGCCATTACTTTAGTTTTAGATATGTTGATAACTAAGGAATTTGTCTTTGCATAAGTATTTAGAACACCCAAATTTTGTTGAAGACCAATTGAGGTTAGGTCAAGCCATATCATCTACGAACAATAAAATGTGCAAATCAAAAGATGCTATACTTGGTAGAATGTTTAGATACTTTTGAATTGTACAGGTAAATCATGTGTATATAAACAGAGAAAGGTAAACGAGCCAGCAGGTAACCCTGTTTCAAGTCGTTATTAGTTTGGACATTAGGGGTTAGACCTTGATATCCACTCAATCGGACTCTGCACCATATAGATGAGTGAAGAGCAATTATCAGTCTTAAGAGGTTTATAGTCTAGCACAAGTAATTTAGTCTATAAAGTCGGACTGTCCACTTTATCAAATGCCATTGAAAAAGTCTATAAAAGCTGTATACACATTTTGGGACTTTCCAATTAAACACTGATTAATAATAGTTTGGACAATAGCAATGTTATCTCTGATTGAATTATTGGGTCCAAAATTTCCTGTTCACATGCAATTATTCTTTTGTTCAAGAGCCTAATCTTGGGAGCGGGCATGGCCAACCGCTGAATACAATGGCGGCTTCCTAGAGCGGCTCTGAGATCCGTCTGTTAAATCCTCCAAACAATCATACTTTTATTCATCCTCTGCCACAATCTGATGGTGCTATCCTGGAAACCTCATAAATCTATGAGAGAGTTTTCAGGAGACTAGTCACGGGCAATCTGGAGCAGCATATCATTGATCTCCCTGGTAGTCTTCAATATAAGAAGGTGATTGCATTATGATTGGGGTGTCATAAAGGAGGAGCCTCACCTGTTTAATAGTGGCATGTGAATTCACTTTGCGCAAACATACTTGGTAGCACCTGCACATTTGGCAGTGTCTCACATTTGCTTCAGTCCTTTTTCACCAACCGGTCCAATTGACTCCATTCTTTCATTCAGGAAGGTGACAGTGAGAGCACATATACAATCTATGGCGGATGTGATTCCGCTTTTTCCTTCTGGAGTAAAGATACAGGATATCTTTCTTTACCATTCTACATGATAATCACAATTTTTAGGAGACTTTTATGTTGTTGTTTTTTCTTTTTACTTTTTCGTCTCTGATTTTTGGTGCATGTATGTACTCCCTTTATCTACCTTGCATGTTATGTGTGACTCTTTTTTGTATTGTTTTCATCCTAATTTTGCCATTATAAATATTGTATCTGCTTTTGTTGCAGAATTACAAAACATAGGACTACTAAATATGTCCCTAGGAACTATTTTTAACTATTACTTGGTGTGCCCTGAGGAAGGTGAGCGACCCTGAGAGGTCGTAAAGTCACCGAAACGTACCTCGGCACTGGCCTATACATCAAGGACATTGCTTTTGGATCTACCTGACACAGCCACATAGCCCAGTGGGCACTGACTGAAGGTCTGATATGGACATTCCAGGAATATGAATGGAACCATCATCAAGTTGCAAGATTCCAAAGAATCTTTCATGATAGATGAGACCAGGAGGATTATGAAAATTTGACATTGTAATAATATGGAATAATGTTAACCCTGTATTTTTGAGAAAGATTGTTTATTTTGATAGTATCTATTTGGCTGTGTGTGGGGGGTTTTCCCTTGCTGTTACATATTAGTTTGTCCTTTTTGTATGTATGTATATATAATTTGTTTTAGGATTTGTGTGAATGTATTGGAGTGATTGTGTATATTGTTTTTTATTCATTCATTTTTCCTAGGGAGGACTATCCACTTTAGTATTTTTTGAGCTGATTAGTAATAAAGGTATTTTGGTGATCATCTAAATAAATAATAATATATATTTGAATAATTAAAAAGTATGAAATGTGTAGCATATATTATTAGTGTGGAGGACCCTTTGAATTTGTGTTGTTTGTTTCGTGTGTGTTTTAGGGATTCCAATTTCAGGAACCCTTTCCTGATCTAGCTATTTTGGCTTTGCCCTGCTTAGAGGGATTTCTTGTGTTTATGATTCGTCCCCCTTGTCCCTTTTCTTCAACAGATTATGTGGAGCCCTTTTTTTTTTTTATTAGAACTTTGTTCCCGCAGCCGTGCTGCTTAGGGTTTTGGTGTTTTGTTTGTTGATGTGTGTGTTTGGTTTTTCTTTTTCTTTTTTTCTTGTCCTGTGTTTTTGTTCCTGTTTTTTCCTTTTTTCTTTGGTTCTCTTCTTCTTCTAGTATTTTCTTGTATGTGTATTTCTGCTTTGGTTGGAGATTTTCTATCATGGATTCCCTGTAAACATTTGTTTTTTCTGAGGATCAATTTTTAGCTCTGGTAGGGAAGGAATCAACAGAGGGCAATAGTAGCTCAGTGCTAAGGGAATATGATCAGGATAATGCAATGCTCACAAATCTTAAAAAGAAAATGAAAAGAGTGGAGGCCCATGCTCATTTTATTTTGGTATATCTAAATGTGGGGGTTATCCCCATGGGCCTACGGGTAAGAAACATCCCTGGACTTTTTGGAGACATTCGTCTGTTTTTGGAGAAATGGTCCCTGATAGCTAATCGCTGTTCAAGGGACTGGATGATTCTCATTATAGAAACCGCAAAGGAGATGTTGAGTTCCCTTGACAATGAGATGATTACTCTTGAAACTAAGATTAAGCAAAAAGAAGCATTAGAAGAAGCTAAAAAAATATTAGAGAAGATAGACATGGAGATTGAAACATACCATGAATTGTTATGCCGCGGCACTTGCCACGGCGCTCGCCACGGTGCGGCACGTTAATTCTGCCGTGGCCAACGCCCGGGTCGCGGAGAGCGCCGTGGCCGGCACTCGGGTCGCGGTAAGCGCCGCAGCCGACGCTCAGGTCGCGGGGGTTGCCGCGGCTCGAGCGAGAGCCATGGAGGCTCCAAGGAGCCGGTCTAGGGGTCGCGGCACTCGCCGCTTCCCTTATTTCACGTACTGCCATAAAGGCAGACGCGGCAGAGCCTGAGACCCCGAGGGGGTTTCAGGCATGGCCGCATACAGCGCATTATGCGCTTAACATTTATTTTTCTTGCATGTCCATTAACTGCCCACCACTTACCGATGTTCCTAGAAACAAACCGAACCCTTGCACTTGGGATCCTTTATACTTGCCTTTTTCTCTTCCCAGCATGCTGACTGCTTCCTCTCTGCCCAGCATGCATTGTTTAACGCACATACCTAATTCACTATTGTTTTCCTTTCCCCAATCCAAGATGGTGGTGTTCTACTTCCTGTTTCCTATTTCCTGTCCAGGGGTATATAAGGGGATTCCAACTGCTTGTCCATTGCGTTGCAACACTCCTTGGTGGTAGTCACGCTCTGATTGATTTCCTTCTGCGAATCTTGTGTATTCCTGACCTGTCCTGTTTTCCAGCCTTCCTGATCTTCGGTCCTAACGCCCTGGTGTTCTCCTTTCGTTTCAGGGAGTTCCTGTGGAGGTTTTTTACCCTACTGGGGTTTTTCCTCTGGGACTCCTTCTGGGGGGCACGGACTGTAGTGGTTCGCTCATACCAAACAGCACCGTGGCTACCGGAAGGGGTCGCCCCTACCTCGGCCACAGCAGAACCAGCCGGAACAAGGGCCGTTCCCCTACGCCTCTCAGCTGCGACGGTAAGACCATTGAAAACCGTGACATGAATATCTAATCAAAAGAAAGACAGACAAACTCAAAAAGGATTTACGCATTTTTTCTCAAGAGAGAATTTACCCTTACTTAAAGCCCAACTTCTATACAGAACAGACGAGTCAGGGATATAATGATACCAATGTAGGATATAGAAAGCAGCGGGTCACGTTCTCAGATACCACTGAATCCGATGGAGAAGGAGGATCTAGCAGACATGACCTAGCACAAGACAAGGATATGGGATCCAATACTTTTTTAGAGGGTTGGGGGATATGGCACAGCTCCCGTGGACGACCACAAAACAGACGAAGAGGGAGACCGTACCATCCGATGGATCAATCGCATCAGTATCTTCAAACAAGGAAACAGCAATAATGGAAAACATAAGTACGGGATCAGCTTTCCCTATTTTTAATCTGACCAGTTTTCATCTGAAGGAGGCTACTTTGGAACTTCTGGACAAGGGTCTTTCCTTTGTCCCTAGTCAGAAGTTAAACACATTTGAAATTATGACAGATATTCAAGCCTTTTTTCGAAAAATCAGATAAAAAAAATTCTTCCAAAATAAAGAAAGCAATTCCGATCGGACTGTTGAGGTCTTTAGGTCCAAATCTAGATTTACCTCTAATCTGAATACTGTGGGGCCTGAAGTAGGGGTGTTTGAAAAAATGGTTTCTGAGAAAATCAATAAAATACTTAAATACGTTCCTGCCCCGATATCGAACCTCACTATACAACAGAGAGAATCTATGAGAGATCTGCAATTTAATAAAGAAATCGTAGTGAAACCATGTGACAATGGTGGTGGAATTGTTTTGATGAGCACAGAGGCGTATAAACAGAAGATAAAAGCTATGCTGTCGGTTACAGCACATTATCAAAAGGTAAGCGGTAACCCGATAGCGAATATCTGCTCAAAGATTCAGACTATCTGTGAGAGGGGTATTCAAAATAGGGCTATAACGACAGCCGAAGCTGATTTCATAATGATCAATAATCCGCAACTACCTGTAATCTATGGAGTGCCTAAAATGCACAAACAAATCAATGACCCTCCCGTTAGGCCCATAGTTGCTACGATAGGTTCAGTGACAGAACCATTGTCCAAATATGTAGATTTCTTTCTCCAACCGCTGATCTCTAAATTCCTTTCCTACATAAAAGACACAGGACAGATGATACTAAGGACAGAATGATTTAGTTTTAATCCGGATGGGGCTGTTTTAGTCACTTTAGACACTGAGGCATTATACACTAATATTCCACAAGAAGCAGCCTATGATGCGGTTCAACAGATGCTTCTAGAGGAAACTGCTGATGCCCCTGTGGATTTTATCATGAGTTGTCTTGATGTAGTGCTGACCAATAATGTTTTTGAATTTGATGAGGAAATATTTAGACAGATTAAGGGAGTCGGCATGGGAGCCACATGTGCTCCAAGCGTAGCGAATATCTATATGGGTCTCTTTGAAAGACGATGTATATATAATGAAATTGCCCCTTTCTTTGAAAACATCTCGCATTGGGGCCGATATATAGACGACATTTTTTTTTATCTGGCAAGGAGACGAGGAACAACTACATGAATTCATTGAGTGGCTCAATCTGTGCGACAACAACCTCAAATTTACCTCTAATCACAGTAGGCGTAAGATCGAGTTCCTAGACATCCTTATTCTTGAGAAAAGGGGGGGCACCTCCAAGTTACTCTCTATACTAAACCTACAGCAAGAAATACTCTGTTACATTTTAAGAGTTACCATCCTATTAGTCAGAGACAGAGTATTCCTTTTAGTCAGTTCCTCAGAATTAGAAGGAATTGCAGTAGCCTTCTGGAATATGACAAGGCGGCCATTAAAATGAAGGAGAACTTTCTTCAGAGAAGATACCCATATAGAGTAATACGGAACGCCTACAAAAGGGCGAAGTATTACAATCGGGATGCTCTTTTGGAACCACGCAAGAAGATGGAACAGTCTAGAATGGTATGTGTTATCAGACATTCCAACATCAACAACAAAATACAGGGTATCATTAACACCTTTTGGAATATCCTAAATACTAATGATGACCATACTCCCCTTCCGAAGCCTATGTTTGCTTTTAAAAGAAATGCCAACTTGAGAGACAAATTGGTACAAGCACGTATCAAGAATGAGAATATATTTATCCAAAAAAGTATCACAGGGACTCAGCCTGTGCTAGGCAACCATCGATGTGGCACTTATCATGCCTGTGCTCAAGCCTTATTGTCTGATACTTTTCATCTTAATAGGAAAACCATGCATCTTAAAATGATGACTAATTGTCAAAGTGCCAATGTCATTTATTGTATAATATGTCCTTGCCACTTTGGATATATAGGAGAAACAGGCCATCAATTTAGAACTAGATTTAGTGAGCACAAGTCAGCAATTAGAAACAAGAGCCTTCAAGCTCCCCTAGTTGACCATTGTTTGGACAAACTCCATCATGAAGATGACCTTCAATGGATTAGAAAAGATTTCCACACCATATGTGAACTTTGAAAAGTATAGGAAGAAAAGAGAAGTGTTTTGGATTTACTTTTTCAACACAGTTGAACAAGTATTGAATGACAGAATACCCTGGGAAAATTCTTTTTTATAAAGTGCTTTACATTGTTTAACGATTCACTAGACTGCTTATATATATATTATATAATATTTCTTTATCACAATGTTTGTTTGTGGAAGGATGGGGCATATATATTGTATACCTGCTTCTATACATAAGGTTATTCATTAGTCATCAGATAGATTTCTTCTGGCTTCAATACAGGTTCTCTTTGTGAACTTTTTTTTAATCATTTTTTTTTTTTTTTTTTTTCTGCTGATTCTTGTCTGTTTCTTTTATTGCGTGACATCTGGGTTAGTAACATTCTAACATGGCGATTTTTCTAGCCTCCAGTGTTCTGTCCTTTTCCTTTGTTCATTCATCAGTAATTCTTTTCTCTATGTTCAGCAGTATTCCAAAATGGCGACCATGTAGTCCTTTGGTCTACCCCCCTTCTCTTCCCTCGGTTATTGGCAGTCCGTTTTCTACTTTTATCATTAGTCCTCGTTACGTTCTGACAAATATATTGGGGTTTAATCAGTGGAGGAACGTTTTCGTCGGCGTCTCGGCACTGTCCGTTAAATAAATTGGAGGCACCTTCCATCTATATGATTAGGTGTTCTGCCGGAATGGAGCAACTTTTGACCGCAAAGAACTCGGCACTAGGGAGGGGTCTTGCTCTGGGTTCTAGACGTGCCCGTGTTGTGCAGAGACCCGTCGGAGAGTACTTTATAAACTTTCGAGCTACCGTCCAGTCCTGTATAGTAAAATGTTCTCGAACTGCCCAGGTATGATATTGCTATATATCTCAGTCATGGACTTTGCCCGTTTAAGATAATTATTTCTTTGTATACTTCTAGATTATATCAGTTTATTCACTTTTTAAGTAGGTTATTTTTTCAATTTATAGGAAACCAGATAAGTCTATGAGAGAGTTTTCAGGAGACTAGTCACGGGCAGTCTGGAGCAGCATATCATTGATCTCCCTGGTAGTCTTCAATATAAGAAGGTGATTGCATTATGATTGGGGTGTCATAAAGGAGTAGCCTCACCCGTTTAATAGTGGCATGTGAATTCACTTTGCGCAAACTTGTTTGGTAGCACCTGCACATTTGGCAGTGTCTCACATTTGCTTCAGTCCTTTTTCACCAACCGGTCCAATTGACTCTCTGCATTCTTTTGTTCAGGAAGGTGACAGTGAGCGCACATATACAATCTATGGTGGATGTGATTCCGCTTTTTCCTTCTGGAGAGAAGATACAGGATATCTTTCTTTACCATTCTACATGAAAATCACAATTTTTGGGAGACTTTTATGTTTTGTTTTTTTCATTTTTCTTTATTCCTTTCTCTTTACTTTTTCGTCTCTGATTTTTGGTGCTTGTTTGTACCTTGCATGTTATTTGTGACTTTTTTTGTATTGTTTTCATCCTAATTTTGCCATTATAAATATTGTATCTGCTTTTGTTGCAGAATTACAAAACATAGGACTACTAAATATGTCCCTAGGAACTATTTTTAACTATTACTTGGTGTGCCCTGAGGAAGGCGAGCGACACTGAGAGGTCGTAAATTCACCGAAACATACCTCGGCACTGGCCTATACATCAAGGACATTGCTTTGGATCTACCTGACACAACCACATAGCCCAGTGGGCACTGATTGAAGGTCTGATATGGACATTCCAGGAATATGAATGGAACCATCATCAAGTTGCAAGATTCCAAAGAATCTTTCATGATAGATGAGACCAGGAGGAATATAAAAATTGGACATTGTAATATTATGGAATAATGTTAATCCGGAATTTTTGAGAAAGATTGTTTATTTTGATAGTATCTATTCGGCTGTGTGTGGGGGGTTTTCCCTTGCTGTTACAGATTAGTTTGTCCTTTTTGTATGAATATATATAAAAAAAAATAGGATTTGTGTGAATGTATTGGAGTGATTGTGTATATTGTTTTTTATTCATTCATTTTTCCTAGGGAGGACTATTCACTTTAATATTTTTTGAGCTGATTAGTAATAAAAGTATTTTGGTGATCATCTAAATAAATAATATATATTTGAATAATTAAAAAGTATGAAATGTGTAGCCTATATTATTGGTGTAGAGGACCCTTTGAATTTGTGTTGTTTGTTTCGTGTGTGTTTTAGGGATTCCGATTTCAGGAACCCTTTCTTGATCTAGCTATTTTGGCTTTGTCTTGCTTAGAGGGATTTTTTGTGTTTATGAGCTATCCAGATTGTAGCCAATTGGGGATTCCAGTGAGCCAACTGTCGCTCAGCTGCCCACGACTGTTGACTGAGAAATGCGGTGTGGCCTTTGGGGAGAGGTGCAGCACCGTCTTCTACTGTGAATCGGGCCATGGCCGCCCTGCTAAAAGCCAGTTGCGGTGACCCAACTGCACACAGGCAGACTTCTGGCAGCAGCCGTGGCCCATACGGGGCTGCTTTGATGAGTGGTAGCTATATCCCAAACAAGTACTGACTCCTGCTGAGGGGACTGGGTCCCCTGAAGAACCTGAGGCCGCAAAGCTGCGCAACAACAAGATTATGGCCAGATGCGAACTAGCCCACATACCTGGACTTTCCTGACTCGGCAGGCAGCCAAGCCAGACATCCTGCACCTGCTGGAGGTGGCGGCAGAAGACCCCAGGCGGGTGCGGACAGCGGTCTTGGTGTTGCCACAACAACCGTGGGGCTGCTGTAAAACCAATGGGTCCTCCCAGGTCGCAAGATGGCAGTGTGCAGATAAAGAGGCGGGCGAGCTGGCAGACCTTGAGTCGGATTTACATTCCTGGCGTAGTGGTACTAAAAGTACTAAAAATACATGGCTGGCAGAGAATTACCCATACTATTGTCCACACTCTCAGAGATTACCTGTGTAATGCTGGCGAGACAAGTGGGAAGTACATTGCTTGATCTTGGCCCACATTAAAACCCAGAGATAAGTGAGACCGGCGTGACGGGAGGCTGCCCAGCAGCTGGGTGTTACTTTGACTGGCTCATGCAGTGAGCGCGAAGGGCTGAGACAGATCAGCGGACCAAAACAACACTGACCCTAAGTGTGGTTACGGGGTGATTGGAGTGGCTGGGACACTGCTGCCCATTAGGGCCCCACCTTAAGCTGCGCATATACATCTATATACCCCCCATAGTGATAGAACCTAGAGTCAACGTCTGAAGTATCATTATCCCCTCCATCACTACAAACGCTGGGGAGGGTTGCAGGTGACCGGCTGGAAACACAATAGGCTGCATGGTGCTCGTAAGTCACCAAGGCAGGCTGTGGTGAATAAAGCTGCACGCTTCCCGCCTAATTTGCAGTGATCAGAGACTGGATCGCAGGAGGAACACAATCTGCCCTTGGACAATGATGGGGGCAAAGGATCCCCAGGGGGACACTAGACCAAACTGGACAAATATGCTGTCCCTAAAGAGCCGGCTGTAGCAGGTTGAAATTAAGATGTCGAAACCCAAAACGTATTGGGGACCTCTGGTGAATATAAACACTCACGTTGAGAGATGTAATGGTGGCCATTCAGGGGTTACGCACATCCTTTGAGACCAAGATAGATTCTGTCACTACTGAACTCACGCTGGTAAGGGCGGACTTGCGCAATGTGGGCCCTTGAGTAAAGGAGGTGGCGGACACTATAACAGCCATAAAAGCAGATACAGCTGACCTACAGACGCAAGTTACTGAGCTGTGGGCAGTGACAGCAGCCCTGGAGACCCGACTTGAAGACTCTGAAGGCTGCTCGAGGTGCAATAATGTCTGTATACTAGGGGTATCTGAGTGAGAGGAAGGGCCAGCAACAGATCTGTCCCTGTGGTCTCTCCAAATACTTCTCAGTGGAAAGGGTGCACAGGGTCCTGGGCACCCAGCGGAAGCCGGGAGTGCCCCCATGTCCCAACATAGCACGATTATTCAACTACCGGGACACAATACTTCAGATCGCCCACAGTGCCCCACCACTCACCTATGAAAATGCTACAGTCACATTCTTCCTGGACCTCACCTTAAAAGTACAGAGAATGCACTGTGGTTTCTTAGAGGTCAAGAAGGCGCTTTGTGAAACGGAACTCAAATACTTTAAGATATTCAAGTTGAGACGGAAGGTAAGACTCCGTATTTTTCCACTCCAGAGGAGGCATGGGATTGGATTATTGGCTAGAGACTGGCTCCTGGGGCCAGACCTCAGAACTGCCCTGGGAGATGGACCACCAACTCTACGGAATCACAGACCGTGATGGACTGTAAGAGAGACCAGAACGACTCTCCTCGTCATCCTAACTCGTGACCGATGTGGCTCTGGATCGTCTTAAAGTGATTAACAGCTATAGAGTGAAAGACAAATAACAAGAACGCCAGCCTGTATTGTGACTTCAGGTACCCTACGGGGATCATACTCGCTGGGACCCATTGACCTGGAACTACTGCCTGTTTGTAGTGGCTTTTTGATTCAATTTCAATGACTAATCGTTAGTAACAGTAATATGTTCTAATTTAGGGGACAGACAGGAGGGGCCTTGGTGGTATCCCTTGCCACCTATTGTTTAAAATGTTCCTCTGGGGTGACAGGCGCTCTGCAGTGTTGAAGGAGCAGGCAGTTTCAAGTACACTGTGCAGGGAGGCAGGGACCAGGGGGTTTCATTGGGAACTTTAACTTTGACAAATGTGCACCACTGCATGGTTTGGTTACACTTACGGGTCACCCTTTAGGCATTTTCACATACATGAAATTCTGGAGAAGTATCCCTGGCCCATTCATCTGACTGCACTGGGCTGGGGAAGCAGCATGCTAGCCCAGGTACACTTCTGGCTCCTGGGGCATGGGTATACTTGTTAAATAATCACTACCATAACACCTGGCAAGATACAAACGGGTGATACGGGCCCTTACTGGTATATGGGAGGGTATAACAGTGAGCATCTTTCGAGTGTATATCCCATCTAGACTGCATGACACAGCACTGCCTGACTTAAGTTCAATATTACTTAGCCTTCCGAAGAGAGAGTTATTTTTGGGAGGAGACTTTAACTTGACTCTCAGTGAAGTTGAGGATTGATGGTCCCCATGACAGGTGATATCAACCTTTGGCAGACTTCCTAAATGCGCTGGGTCTCGTAGATGTATGGGATGCTCTTAACCCCTCAGACCAACATTTCACCTTTCACTCAGGGGCACAGGGTAGTCTTTCTAGAATCAACTTTATGCTACATTTAGCTTATTGCTTCCTCACTTCTGTGAGATAGGCCACTTGGCCAGAGATATCTTTGATCACTCCCTCTCAAGGTGATTTATGGCCCCAACAGTCCAGCGGACTATTAAGTGATTATTCTCAACCCCTGATACCTTAAGATTCCCAAGGTGAAAGAGCCACAGAACATTATTTTTCCAAAAATGAGGCAACAGTTGATTCAGCATTGACACTGTGGGAAACCTATAAGACTGTGGTACAGAGACAGGGTCTTTCCTTAATTGTAGGCCATAAGAAGGACAGAAGTGTCAAGTTGGAGACACTGGACAGTGACATTTTGAAATTAGAAGCTCAGCTAATGCTCCAAGTCCAAGGGGGTGTCAATCATAAACTGGCAGTTAAGCAGCAAGAATACAGGGACATGGTGACTGAGGCGGACAGAGCCCAGCACAAGGCGACTATACACTGCATATATGAGGTGGGAGACAAAGCCGGAAAATTAATTGTCTAGCTAGACAGGAAAGAGAGGGCGAGCCATAGGTTCTGAGAATTCGCTCCAGGGAGGGGACGTGGGCAACAGATAGATCGGCAATTGCCAAAGCCTTTGCCTTCTACTACTTCCATTTTACTCCCTATCTCAGCCCGCGACAGCAGAAGAATCCTACGAATTGCTAGCAGACATAATACTCCCCTCCCTTACAGAGGATGTTAACACCCTAATGGAGGGTGATCTCACAGAAGAAGAAACTGTTTGTTCAATTTGCAAGCTAAATTCTGGTAAGGCACTTGGCTCTAATGGGATGCATATAGAACTCTATAAACTTAAGAACCAAAAAGTTGCCCCTCACATATTAAAGATGTTCAGAGACAGCAGAGAGCAGGGTATCCTCCCAATAGATCAGCCGGTGGCTACTATAGGAGTAATATATATAGAGGGCAAACCACCTGATGACTGTGCGTCGTACAGACCAATATCGCTCCTCAACGCTGAGGTTAAAACAATGGCAAGCGACTAGCCTCCTGGTTAATACAGGTCACTGGCAGGCAGGTTTACCCAGGTCAGTCTGGCTTCATGCTTGGACGCAGCACTGCTCTTAACCTTTGGGAGGCTCCATGGGGTGCTAGGTCGAGCGCGCTAAATCTGGGAACACACCCTAGTCCTCTCTTTGGGTGCCCGTATGGCCTTTGATACTGTCGAATGACCATACCTCTTTGAAGTATTGACTAAAATGGGATTTGGCCCCCCCAAGTCTTGGGGTGGGTACAACTCCTATACACTGAAACCTCTTGCTCTGGTTGTGGTCAACAGAGGGACCTCCCGGGTCTTTGGTTTGCAGTGCGGTAACTGGCAGGGCTGCCTCTTCACCCCTCTCCTCTTTGCCCTAATCCTGGAGTTGCTGGCGGCTTGGATCCAGATGGATCTTCTGCTTTGTGGGCTCTGCTAGTCTACACAGGGAAAATACATCATTTCCCTCTATGCTGACATCCTGTTATATCTAGCTGATCCCAAGTTCTTCCTCAATAGAATAATGCATATACTCACCCTCTTTGGCCATTACTGAGGATATGTGATTAACGCGACAAAACCACTATGCATGGTCCAGTGCCTCGCTGCCTCTGGGGTGTGAGGTCTGGATAGTCACAGAGTGATTCAAATATCTCAGGATATTCATCACTACTGACCAAGACCTCTTTTACGACAGGAATCTTCTGCCACCCTTAGAGATACTAAAGAACGATGTACCACACTGGAGATCCCTACCTCTGTCTTTGCTCTGCAGAGAGAGCTCTTTAAGATGATGGCTCTGCTCTGATTTTTATATGCATTACACAATGCTCCTTACCCTGTCCCAGCGGCCTATTTCTAAGCTATAGACTAAACGCTCTGTACCTTGCTTTGGGATGGGGAGGACAGCATGTATAGCTCTCAATAAGCTCATAAGGCAATGGTACGATGGAGGAATAGCTCACTCAGATATCGGAAAGTATTATTAGGCAGTACAACTTACTACCATCAGTCAGTGGGTACACCTTTCGGAGAACGAGCCACCGCTACACATTGATCGACTAACCTTACAACCAGGGGGCTATCGGCAGATCCTATACTCAACCGTCACGACGCCTGACTTTCCAAAGCCCCACTGCTGTTACCACTATACTCTGGTGCACCCCATTAGCAGCATTGGAATGGAAGTGTAGATTAACCCAGGCCACACCCCTGTGGGACTCTGAGGTGTTGGGTACTCTACCTAATCGGGGTGTCCAAGGTTGGTGATATCTTGTCACAGGAAGACATTATCCCCTTTTCTGGTTTGCAACACAACTACCCCCCGCAGAAACATACTATTACTTACAGGTTTGACACGCTCTCCAGACAGCAATTCCGCAAGGCAAAGAGCTACCTGACTCCTCCCCACTGGAGGATAGACTGCTCGATAATCACATGATACGTAAGGCTACAGCCATCACACATTGCAAACTGATCAGTAGCACCACAGACACCGTTCATACAGTTCTGAGAGAAATGGGCCCTTGATCTGGGTGGAATGGAAGATAATAGGTGGTCTGAGGCCCTGGCCTCCTCGCGGGAAGTAGTGATTAAAGCTGGGTTGTGCTTGGTGCAGCTCATAATATTGCACAGGTCGTACTTTGCCTGCACCACATTAGTGAAAATGGGTAGAATGGAGGATGTGAACTGCTGCCGGAAATGTGGCTAGAGAGGCACCTTTTTAAAATATCCTATGGAAATGCCCTTATGTGCACCACTATTGGGATTCAGTCATAGATTGCATGAACACATTATTCTTTATGCTTACTCAACATCTGGTAAGACACTGATCTGAACCACATGGACTGGACCTGGATGACTCTGGGTCTGGCAATAGCCAAGTGCAACATCTCTCGTCACTGGGGGTTAGAGGCAATGCCATGTCTGAGGGGCTGGAAGAAGGAACATGTACTGCTGCATGGTGGCTGATGGAGTTGTTTATGAAAACAGGGGCTGTCCTAACAAGTGGGGGAAAATTTGGGATAAATGGAATGACTACAGAGGAGGCCTGTGTGCCCCCCCCCTTCCAATGGAGATTCAGCCTAGTTATAATTATTAAAAGTGCATTTCCATTTATTATCTTAGGGGACGGGTGGGGGGAAGGGAGAAACTGTGTCCAGTGTATATTACAATTAATCAGATGTTTGTTCATTTAGAATAATGATGAGATGTGGTGTGTAGACTTGTTTTCATGCTTCAATAAAAAGATCTTTGAGAAACAAATAACAATTTTGAAGCTGATCCTAGATGCTCATTACAAAGATCTTTGCTGTGTCATTACTTTAAAGAAATTGTGAACTTTTCATACACAGTGGTATTATAATACTGACTTCCCAAGAATTAGGAATGTGATCTGTCTGATAGCAGTATTCAAAACGTGTAGATAAACGTTTTACCCATGCCTCTGGATCCTTATTTAAAACTATTGCAGGTATTTCAAATGGACCCATTGCCGAAAGAAGGCCTTCCTCTATTAACATAAGCATGAGTCTTGAATTCCTTTTGTCAGTTTGAGGTATGAAATGTATTCAGTTTAGACTGGTCCTGGAATAAAGACAATAGCCAGAGTTCTTTTAGTTCCACTGTGTGCTGCAGTTAAATGCCAGAGCTGCCTAGAGTTTTTATTTGGCGCTGCCAGCTGAAAATGCATTTATTTCTACTAAGATGTTTTTATCCAGTTTATTCCTTGACAAAGTTTCCATCTTTTTTAGTGATTTAATGATTAACTTATTCTCCTTTTCCTTTGGAAATTTCCAATGGGATAATAATGATTTATTCAAAGAATGAATTGAATTGAGATTTTAAAATATGTCACCCTGTTTTGAATGTACAGTTGCTGTCACCTGTCTTCAAAGGCAATTTTGCTGATTCTTGCAACTGTGAGTCCAAAGTCATACAGAGAATGTGGTCCCTGACTGGATGGAATTGGACATCTACTTACAGAAATGAAGAATGAAGATAATAGTCCATGATTATATCATCAATAATAGGGGAGCCTGTGTTACCTCTTCTAGTTTGTGACTCAGGGATATCTGGATCCACTCTTCCATTTATTATCACTGTGTTTATCCTATATAATAATAAATCAAGAAGAAATCTTCTTAATCTATCTGCTTTAAGACTGATCAGAAAGGAGCATTCTGGAAATTTCAAGGCATCGTCAAGCTCTTTATCCCTATATACTTTTAAGGCTTCATTGGAAATTTTAGCTGGGAAAGCCCTCGCCAAAAGTATATTGAAATTATTTCTGCTATCTAGTAGTATTACAACAGATTCAAATATGTGGTTAAAAATTGAGTTATTTTGCTGACCGGAGGAACATAAACATTGAATAGCAAAAGAGAATTACCTTGTTGGTTAACCTTCCTTGAGGATTTAATACAAAAGCCTTGCATATTTTTAAATGACAGGGTAAGTATCTGGAAGTCTTAATAACAAGATTCAAATATTTGGTTCAAAATAGAGTTATTTTGCTGACCCGTGAATATAAATGTTGAATATCAAAAGAGAAATACCTTGTTGGTTATCTTTCTTTGAGAGTATAATACAATAGCCTTGCATATTTTTAAATGGCAGGGTAAGAATCTGAAAGTCCCAATAGTAATCTATGGAAAGCAAAATGGCAAGGCTGCTTTTAGCATGACCTTTGAAAACTAGTTGCACATTAACCTCTATTACAAAGTATGAGTCTGAAATCAGTTTATTAGCAAGCCAAGTCTCCTGTAGACAAATATTCAATGGTCTCAAGTCAGCAAGAAAGGCAATCATCTGTTCAGTGAGGCCTGCGAAATTCCAAGATATCACTAAGATTATCACTAAAAAGATAATTTAGAAAGTTTTTCATTTATTTTCATTGACTGAACTGGCGAGCCAAGCCCAAGATTCTTCCTTGTCTACAGTTATTCAAGATTGATATTCCTGATTTCTAATTTGTCTACCATTTGAGTTAACATGAATAATAATTCATCAAAATGTCCCATGGGACTTGTGGAGCACGAGACATTTACTGGAAAACCCCTTTTAGGTTCTTTTGTGTCAAATATGCAACTGTGGGAACATTTTGATTGTAGAAGAGAAAGTGTAAAAGAAAAAAACATTTTTATGTAAAGTATCACTTTCCTTAATAATTAACAGTGGTATGAGATTCAACCAAAATTTGACTCATAACGAGAACAAATCATGTTTTATTGGGAAAGGAACAAGTTTAAGTTCCACTGAAGAAACGGATTGAAATTGTGAGTGTGTGTGCAAAAGTTTGAGGATTCTTTTTCTATTTAATGAAGTAATGTTATTTGGAAAAAAGATCAACAATTTCAATAATCAGTGAGAGAATGAAATTTCCATTTTCTACTGCTGTATTCATTGTCCCTCTGGCCAGTTTCCTCCCTCACCTTTGATGGAATAAGAATATTGTTTTGTAGATCTGAATATACTATGCTTTTTTCAAAAACCTGCATAATTGATTCTAAAATTCTCTTAAGAGCATGGAGAGCCTCAGAGAGGTGCTAATAATCTCCTCAAAAATGAAAGGAGCTATTAATCGGAAAGTCAGATCAACAAGAAAGGCCATTCACGTAGGCAGCTTCATCACTTGAAGGGATTTTCAAGAGTTTAAGTTTAAGTGTCTTTTTCTGAGTTTAATCCTTATCTGCATCAGTTAGTGTGTTCAACTCAAGATCAGGTAGAGTACAGTCTAGACGTAGCACGGCTGACTGGTGCTCTTTATTAATTCCAGTATTACCAGGTATATTTACAGAAGGTGAGCTCCCAGCAGCAACTTAACCGCCAGCCTTCAGTTAAGTTGCACTCATTGAAAAAGCAAATTAAGTTTTGAAGCCACTCTTGAGTGCTGGCTACGGGTTCACACTCAGTGAGATCAGAGAAATAATGGTCAACATTGATAAAACTGTATTGATACGTAATAATGAAATTAAGATTTTTCTGGTGCGAATGTACAATGACAGAATTAGTTTTTGTCAGTCTAACAAAAAAGATGAGCCAATTATGACGTTCTCAGCTGATTTGACTCCTGAAATTCTTCCTGCCAAAATAAGATTACAGGATGCAGTAAAACCAGCCGGATCATTTCAAGAAATGTCCTGAAAGATTCAGATTTTGATCAAAATAACACATTTTGTGATGTCCCAGAGCTCCGCAAATCATGGGAGTCAACAAGAATGCCTGATGTTGTCTTAATGTTTTATATATCATTGTTTAATAATAGCAAAGCAAAACTGTTACAAACTAAAGTTCTTGAGTTCGGAACAGGAGCTGACAACATTGATGATGGCTTTGAAGATATATGCGAAGAAGTGGAAGACAATCCCATGAACCGACAGGCTTATGCTGTGCAAATGTACTGTCTTTTCCAAATCATGTTTTATGAATTACACCACAGCAAAACGAAAACTCAGCTACCCATGATGGCTGCTCACGCAATCCTTGACAAGTGCAAAAGTAGAGAGCTAATCACTTCAGAATAGGATTGGTGTATCAACAAGTTATAACATAGTACAGAGCAGGAACTTGTTAGCAGCTCATGCTGTAAAATCTTGTGAATCCGACAGCACACCACTTCCAAGTCACTTTACCAGGAAAGGATTTATAATTGCTGCTCTTGATAATTTTGATTTTGAAGACAGCTCTTCTTTATCTGGAACATCCAGCACACAATACTGCCATGCTGCTTTTTCAAGACTTTACCAATGAAGTAGCTGCTGGAAAACAAGCTGGGTCAGCCGTAGGCATAAATAAACAAAGCTGCAAACTTGTAACCCAGTTGCCTTACCAAGTGTGCAAAATCACTACAACCCATCAACACATCCCAGTCTACCCGAAAATTTTAAAGTGGTTGAAAACATGGATCTTCTATCTGATGCTGCGGTCTGCAAAGCTGATTTAACTGAATTTATCATATCGCTTATTAAGTGCAAATTGAAGGATGAAGAAAAGCCAGTTCCTCCGTGGGCTGGAATTCATGCTCTGATCTCCAAGAATACCGTCCCACTTAGGAAGGTTGTTTTTTTTCCAGTAATACCATCTCCAGTAACAAACTACGCAACAGTGTACACAGCTCTAAAACATTTTCTAAATGTGCATGCTCAGCTTGACGAGCGGCCTATCCTGCCAATTTTCTACGATGAATGTGTTCTGAGGTGATAGAAATGTTGCGCTGGAATGTTTTCTGGAACAAGAAAGACAAATGTGGTTTTGCATATCTTATCTCTGAAGTGAACAAGGCACAGGGAGCACTTCATTCAAAACATACAATGCAAAGCCAGGCAATGTTCAGTACACTCAATTCAAAATCAGAAAACCTGAAAATTAAGTTCACAGAGTTTGTCAAAGAATGTGAAGAAAAATCAAAACTTTGCAAGTACTGGAGAAATGTTTTACACATGTTAGCTCTAGTGAAAAACTTGGTACGTGCTGATCCAGAAGGTGAGTGGGAGCTGCACATGAAGACTGTGAAGTCACTGATTACTCTTTTTCGTGAATTCAATTGCATAAACTACCTGAGATATGGGTCCTGGTATTTGGAAAGAGTGAAGAAGTTAAAGGTGAAAAAAACATACCTCTACAGAAGGATTGTCAGAGTTATGGATATGTTATGGAACAGAAGAGAAAAGACACTTAAGCCCTCATTACGAGTCTGGTGGTCCTTGGAACACCACACTTGCGGTGGCGATCTTACTGCGGGTGTACTGGCGGTAAAGACCACCATATTATTAGTTTGGCGGTCCTGCACTGCCGGGCAGGAAACCGCAGCACCGTATTACAGATTGTAATAAGGCAGGCGGCATCCTGTTGGCGTGGCGGTGCTGGCGGTGGAACCGCCTCTATTACGACATCGGCCAGGCCAACGCTGTCGGATTTCCGTCCAAAATCATACGGAAATCGGCACTATGTCTTAATATGGCGGTCTTTCTTTCGAAAAGACCGTCAAAGTCATAATGAGCACCTAAATCTTGCTTCATATTCTGTACAAGAATTTTGACCCAGCGATGTCCAGTGTTCTTATCAAGGCACATATTCTTATGGGTGATGACATTATGAGCAAAATTGGAACAAAGCTTGAAGCTTTAACTGCTGAACCTGTGAAGCTTCTAAAAGCCTTTGCTGGGACAGAAGAAGAATGTGACTTTAAAGAAATAGAAAAATACCTTGTGCGTGTGGAAAATGAGTTCTGAAGGTTACACATTTGACAATATTCGTTACAGTGAGTTAAAGAGTTTAGTCCCACTAAGAGACATTCCACCTACGTCATATTCTGCGCATGGCACATTAAAAGAGCGTTCTACTTGATCAGAAGATGTGTAAATGTTTTGGATCATGCATACGTAGAGAAAGATCCATGTGAATTTGGTTGAGAAGATATTGATGGGGTGTACAACCTATGAAATCTCTAAAGCCTCTACTGACTTAACTTACACGTACATGTACTTGCAAAACTTGTGCTACAAAAAAAGGTCCTTGCTCTTCTCAAATGTTCAACATTATGCAAACAGGAGTGATAAACATAATTTTTTTCATAATCAGAACATAAAGACTGTTGGTGCATACATAAAAGTTGTCTTCCTCTATTATAGCTGCCATTTTGGAAAATGGTGGAAGGGTTGCTCTTAGGAGTTATTTTGTGTCTCTATAAGACTACCTGACTCCCAAAACCTATGTTGATTATCCCTGCTGTGTGGAATGCTGTAGGCTATTGCTGAAAGGGGGGGCTACCTATCGTAGTGCTCTGCTACGCCACAAGGTACAGGCGGAGACGCCCTAGGATTTCTTTAGCGCTATATAGCATGTTGCACATTCTTGCTACACAGATGGCATAGGAGCTGCACCACGGCCAACGGTAGTCCTGTCCTGCCCAGTTTGGTGCCAGAAAGAGCCAGGGCAAGGTCACCCACTTGGGTTTGTCATTAACATCAGACCTCCTGTACTTGAACCTCAATATTATCACAGTAAGGCTCATCACTCGACTAGCAGGACAAGGGCTCATATGAGCCGACCCTTGCAAACTGCAGAAACTGCTCCTTGGTTTTGGTCCTGGTAGACATTGCTTCTTCATTGAGAACTCATTCCTAATACTTATTGAACATACCCATGGGGAAGAGAAAGGCAGCAGAAGCTTTTGTAGCTGACAAGAAGGGGCTGAAAGTTACCAGGCACTCAGCAGAGAACTGTACATGGCATGAGATTGATAAGCTAATTGTGGAAGTGGAAGAAATATTAAGTAAAGAAAAGAAATAGCCTCAAATTCAGAGTAAAATCACAAATTTTTTAACTGGGATATATACACGGAATCCCCAAACAGGAACCAGCTCCTGTCAAAGCAATTTGTGTTCATAGCAAGAGCCCTTTAGAGAGTTCCTCCACTGATACTTAAAAAGCTGGAAACAACATTCTTCCACAGGCTGCTGCTCAGGCTCCTACTCAACCAGCAAGTGAGTGTCTCCATGCTCCTGAAGCTACTGCCCCTAATTATCTCACCTCTCAACGGCCTTTCCCAGGGTAAACTAATAATGTTAGCAACAAGCTCCAATCTTTATTTAGTAACTAACAGATGCTTGGGAATGTAAGCGAAAAGGAGAACCAGTCACGAGATTCTGAGGGTATACAGTATACAATGGTTTTCCCAAATGCCAAGTGCAATCATGTCATTACATAGCAAGCTAAGGGGCTTTCAGGTGGCTATTAATTCAGCCATAATACTACACGCTAATCAGAGATATTTTGGGGCTCTTGCCATCGGAAAGTTAATTCCTCTTTGGCAGCCAAACTCCTTGTCAGGTGGCCAAGATCACTTACATTCTTACGTATGTCCACCATCATTTGACAAGGTAATTGTGAATCTCCCTCCTTATCCAAACCAAGAAAGGACTCTTAAACCAAGAGGCCGCCTGAATTCTCATATTAACTACAGAACAAACTTGCCCCTTGTGCATTATTGACAACTCCTTGATGAATTCTTTGAATTCAAGGGTTACAAACTCTGATTACCCTACAAGACTGAGAGGTGGTGATACCTCTTATCACAACATTAAACAGGAACCATTACCTAGAGGGTCTCTTGCTTGTGGAGGTGAAGCCCTGCCAAACTATAGCAGCCACGTTCCCTTGGACTAATCTTGTTGAGAGGCCTGTGATTTTTATGTCAAATGTACACAACATGATACCAGGCCAAAGAGGGGGCACGGAGGCACTCCAACAAACCATTCACTGGATTTGGTTTCATCATCAGTTTAGTGTCATATTTCATAGATATATAATTTAAGCCAAACGTCTAGTTGGCTATTTGAACAAATACAACTCTATTAAGTTCACACTTGATGGCCATGATGTAGCTGATGGATTAATGATGATGGAGGCAAGGAGTTTACCACAGGATTTGCATAAACCTACTCCTTCCATGGATACTACTGCTCCTTTGAGCTCTGGAGAAGTTTGACGCAAACTGGACTCACCAATCACTGTGACAGAGAATGCTGCTTCAGTAGCTAGTAATTAATCCCCTACATCTGCCCCAAGCATGGATATGGCCACAACTCTGTCTCAATTATCTAACTTCCCTGTGGAGGGGCCAGCTTTTTTTAAACTAATCTACACTTGCTCTATCAGAGATTTGCAGGCTTGCGTGTTAATTTGTCTGATCTTGACTGGGTTGAATTTATTAAACAATTCAACATTATTTTGCTCTAGGAGACCTGGGCCCTCATTACAACTTTGGCGGTCTTTGTGCAAACCGCTGAATCTGCTGCTGCCAACAGACAGCCATATTTGGTGTTGAATTGGATTTCTTCCTTTATGGGCGGAAATCCAACCCTGTTGGCCTGACCGACGGAAGAAGAGAGGCGGTTCCACTGCCAGCACCGACAAGCCAACAGAACTCTGCCAGCTGTATTATGATACGTAATACAGCACAGCGGTGTCCTCTACGGCGGTGCGGTGCTGGCGGTGGCAGACACAAGGGCCCATCCCCTCCCGGACAACCACCTCGCCGAATCAGGTAAGTGGACTGTCTGAAAGGGGGGAGGGTTTGGGCGCACAAGTGTGGTGTGTGCGTGTATGTGTAACGGAATGAGTATGTGTGAGTGCGTGTGTGTATGTATGTGTGCACGGAGGGTGTGTGTGTCTGCATGTATACGGAGGACAAGGGGGTTTCAGGGTATGAGTCAGTAGGTGTAGGTATTAGGATGCCTGTGTGTGGGGGTGCAAGTGTGCAGGTCTGTGAGTGAGTGGGGTGTCTGTGTGTATGCGTGCGAGTGAGTGGGGTGTCTGTGTGTATTCGTGTGGTCAGGGGTGTTTGTATGGAAGTGTGCGGATGGGGGTGTTTGTGTGTAAGTGTGCAGATGGGGGTGTGTGAATGTATGCGAGCGAAGAGGGGGTGGGGTGTGCATGAATGCAGAGGGGGGTGCGTATGTGTGAGTGGGGGTGTGTGTATGTCAGAGTGAGGGTGGGTGGGGATGTTAGTATGAATGTGTGTGGTGTCTGTGTGTCTGTATGAGTGCGGGTAGAGGGAGTGTCTGTGTGTGCATTTGTGAGTGTGTGTATGCCGAGGGGTGCTTGTTTGAGTGCGTGTGTGCGAGTGTATGTATCTGTTTGAGTGCGTGTGTGCAAGTGAATGGGTGTATCTGAGTGTGTGTTTAGGTGTGAGTCTGTGGGGGTGTATGTAAGCAAATGCGTGGGGGTGTGTGAATGTAGGTGTGGGGTCGTGTGGGGGTGTGTCAGCCAGCGACAGGAATGAAGATTACTGTCGTTGGGTGCATGACCGCCAGCATTTGCATGGCGGTGTGACCGCAACGAAAATACTGGTGGTCTGCTGAGTCGTAATGCCAATGGCAGTAATACGGCTACCTCTGGGCCGGAGGTGCCCACCTCTGGCCTGGTGGTCCGACCGCCCTTGTGGTACAGGCGGCGTTTCAGCGGTTTGGCTTCGTCCAAACCGCTAAGTCGGAATATTGCGGTCTTTACCACTGTTCCGGCGTCGGCAAGACCGCCACAGGGAGTCTGGCAGTCCAAGGTGGTGACTCTAACTCCTGTAAATATAAATGGTTACATCAATAACAGTGTTGAAGCATTAACTTCCAGAGCAGGTTGACCTATAGGGGGTGTTCGACTATGAATATGGATAGCTCCTAATTAAACCGTGAAGCAAATACCCATTGTTTGTGAGAATGTAATTGGGATGACCATAAGAGGTTCTAATGGTACATGTATAAATCTGTTTAATATCTATATTTGCTCGATGAGCCCCCACAAGGAGTCCATTACTTTAGCAAATCTTGATTTTCATTTGCCCAATAGGCCATCGCAATTCCCACTAATTAGTGCAGGGAATTTTAATGTAAGGTTTGAAACTATTTCCCATAGAGATTCTATAATGGAATCTGATGACAGACCTAGAAACATCCAGCGACTGGACGCACTGCCGCTTAGAAAATTGACAACTGTTTCCCTTCACCTTAACACCTTAAATCTGAAATCGGGTATACCTGCCTGTAATAGCAGGTCCAAATTAGACTGTAATCAATATTTCATCATCTTCAAGGAAAGAAGTAAGAGTAGGATTGACTATATATTACGAGACCTAAAAATATTTTATGCAATGTTTGATTTTAGTGAGTTAACAAGAATTGACAGCGATCACCCGATCACAATATACACTATCTCTATTTAATAACAGGAGAGCAATACAATGGGCTAAACTTTCAACTAAATCTGATACAATAATTCAAGTTTACAATACCTTTAATGCATTTGTTAGTAAGGACTCCTTTATGGTGATGCACCAGAGCTTGCTCAGTACTTTAAAACACTATGTGGGGTTTTCCACTTGGTATAATGTTTATGCAGGAAGGCCAAATCTGAACTAATCTCAGCTCTTAAACATGGAAATAAATAGAGGATTAGATTCATGAGAAGGGGATACAAAGATGATATAGTCAAAACTAAACATAATTAGAGGCTAGTTGGCTAGACCTACTCAAAGCATTCAGAACCAGCAATTCCAAAGCTTTTTGGCAAACAAGTTACTTATGGAAGTACCGCAGCCATAAGCAACATAGAATCTCACATTATAGCCCATATCTGAGAAGAACATTTTTCTACTTTGCATAGTGCTCACACACCCCGAATAAGACATTAGCTCTGCCCGAGGCCAGCCTAGTTTTAATCACCAAAAAGTGATGATCCAAAAGATTTCTTCTCTTTTTTTACACTAGAAAACATATGTAAGCTACTAATTGCCTTCAACCCAAGAAAGCTCCTAGCCTGACAAAATACAGGGTGATGTATACTGATAGGAGCCAAAAGTCTGGGTCACTTATATTAATAAACTTTCAAACAAAATAGTGGGAGGTGATGAGATCCCTGATACTCGACGGGGAGCTGAAGTCATTACTGTGTATATAAAGTTAGATAAAAGTAATCGTGGAAATTACTGCCATATAAGCTTGACTGACAATCTTCAGAAGGTGTTTTGTCACCAGGTTCTGGATAAGCTGCATTACTGGGTAACTGAAGCTAACGTTTTATCTCCCTTACAAGCTGGCTTCAGACAAAGGATTAGCACAGTAGATCAGATATTTCAGTTTACCTACTATGTTGAACATATCCAGCTAACAAAAGACCAACTCTGTTCTGTTTCCGATTTTCTCCCAAGGGACAAATTGTAGTCTGTTTTAGGGCAGATGGGAATCAGCCCCGTTCTGTTAAATATTATAGTAAGACTACATAAATCAAATTATGCCCAAGTGAGGTGGGGAGTAAGGGGAGGGTTAATAAACTGAATAAAAGTTGAGAGAAAAGTCAATCAAGGATGTGTTTTGGCTCCCACCCTATTCTCACTTTATAACAATGATGTACCTAGGTACCTGAATGATTGTATTCATTATTCTCCATTATTCTCACAGAGCAAAGGGAATTTCTATACTGGCACTTTTGTTTGCCGAAAACACCTTACATATCTAATGTACCCCTATGGGACTACAAAATGTTCTAAATAAAGTCCTGATTTTTATGATGAGAGGGAATTAGAAGTAAATACATTGAAAACAAAGCACATGATTTTTAACCCCCACAATACGTTCAGATGTAGCTTTAGTGTGAAAGGGGCATTTTACAGGAGAAGATTTTGACTAGCTTGGCATTACACTAGATAAATCATTATCCTGGTTAACACAATTAAATTAAATAAGTACATCTTTGTTGCAGGGTGTCTTCACTGTTCTAAAAAGCTATAGCTATAAACAAAAACTACACCTGGACATGTATTGCTGGCCGTAGAGATATACCAAGCAAAAGTACACAGTGCAGCGTTGTACAAGGCGGAGATCTGGGGCCGTTTGTGAATGAAGGGTGCAGCTATTAAAGAAAATAACTACCGCAAAGTACACCTATAGTCCCCCTATTGTTTGATACTGGTCTTAAACAAATCCGTGCTATAGCAGCCCAAAGGCCACTTCTATTTTGGATCTGACTGAGGACAACTCCTGAGCTGAAACCCTACACCAGTGTGTTTATTGATGTCTTTGGTGAGACTAATTTGTCGTCTATTAATTGGTTTTCTCACATAAAGTCCAGATTCCAGGCAGTAGCTATGGATTCAATCTCGAGTAATCCCTTTTCTATGAATGGTAGAACAAGAATAGCTGTTAAAGTGGCATTTTGGACCTATAATTATGACTAATATTATAGAAATACCAGATACGGTTCCCTTACGGCTACCTTTCTTTCCTTCAAGTGCATCTCGGTCTGTGAATTTTATATAGATGCTATTACTCCCTTTTTAGCCAGGACTATATTTATTAAGTTTAGGGTGGGGACACTCCAGTTAGGACAATTCACAATTAAATGGAAAAAGCCACCTGCAACTCACACCCTTTGTGCTTTTTGTAGGGTTGTAATAGAAGATTAAGAACATTTATTATTTGTTTCCCGCCTACACAAAAAAGCTAGAAGCACATGGATTAAACCACTCTATTATGGTGAATACTGATCCCCATACAGTTTTTGCTGTGAGCAGATATCTTTATGACGCTTGGCTAATACGAAAGAGACTGGGATACCCTCTGTAATTAAACATTTTAAACTGTTTTTTAGATTATTTATACTGAGAACTGATTTAATCAAATGATCTTTGTGACTATTACTATTTACACATAACTAATTAGAACTGAGATGTCTTAGGATGCAGCATAACAGGTTTATAGGGGAGACCTACTAAATACTGATCAGTAGATACAGAGGGGGGATGAATTTATGCAGGTTGTCACCCTTTTAAAGCAATTCATTGCAATTGATTTTATACATTTTATAAATATTTGATCTGCTTCTAATATTCGATTTCTAGTTCATGTTTTTATATTTTAAATATCATTATCTCTTTCGTTGTCTTTTATTGTTTGTGTTGTTTATGCATATTTTATAGAGTTACACCACAAAATAAACATATGTGATGATGATGAATTTATGAAAGCTCAATGACAACAGTTGAGGTGATTTGTAAGAAAATTATAACAAAAATAAAGATTATTTTTCAAATATATATGTTTTTTTATGACTCTCCATCAAATGTAACATTTATTGTTACAGTGGAAACTGTACATTATAATAAGCCTGTTTTTAGACGGGAACTGCCAACCCGCCTGTATTATGATTTGTTTAGCAGGGCCATTGCTACTATTTTCAGTACCTCTTATTACCTCTTCATATGTCCATTGACTTTGATTTTGACTCAAGCCTCAAAGCATCTGATCAAAATGGTTTTGGAGAGGTAGGGTGCAGAGAGCAGGGTGAGTATTGATTAGTCTAATACTTTTGAAAAAGGTTAGGTCTTCTAAAATATACGGATTCCAAGTAAGTTGTTAGTGTCTTGCAGAAACTGACTTTATAGTATAACACTCCAGGTTGACAACTTTTCTCAGTCTACAGAGAGGGATTTGAAGGAAGGGGGAATGTTTGGGCTCATGCTGGCTAAGTAAAGAATTCTAGCAGTGAGGTCAGGGTTGATCAGGCATAAGACAGAATTGGAAGTCTTATTATGAAGACATGTATATGTGAAGGCTAAACCTGTTAACAATTATCTTTCATTCGCTCGAATCCAGGGGAGTGCACTGAGCAGCTGATAATGCTCTTTCTGGTGGGTACTCTATCTAACTGCAGATTCCAAACTTTATGTATACCCCCCCCCCCCGGTGCCACAATCGATACTCCATTTCCTCACACCTCAGTAGGTGGCATGGTACAGCTCCATGTCGAGTCTGTTCTGTCCTTCCCTGAAAGTGATGTTTAGCACCGCCACATAGTTGTCACCTCCGTCTGAAGGAGGAGTCATTCCACAGAACAGGAAGGAGGTAGGAGTTGGTTAAGAGTCTGCAGTTAAATAAAGTATCCACCAGTAAGACCATTAAAAAAGTTAAGTAAACTTTTTCTTCTGATGCATACTTCTAACAGCGTATTCCATACCTCTTAAATAGATACCAAAGCAGTACCTCTCCAGGTGATGGGTCTGCGGAATGACTCTGACCAGGAAATCTTGCAGGGCAGCGCAGGTAAATTACCCCTACCCCTCATGTAAGACTGATGGAGGTGTCACGTAAGCCTTTCAGAGGCTGTTTCTTTGTCAGCCCCTAACAGATCTATATGCACTCAGACTAACCACCTCTGAATAGTACTCTTCTGCACCACTTTCACTTTTTTCCCCAGAGAAACCCACAAAGAGTTGATCATCCACTCATTGTAGAAGCTCAAGGCCCTGTAGTAGAAGAGGTGATGGAGTTGTTCTTCCTCCTTGGAAGGGTGAAGAAAGCTTGTAGGGTGATTAAGTGCCCTACATGGAGTGTGCAACAACCTTCAGGAGGAAGCTAGCTTTTCTCCAAAGAATCGGTTTGTCAGGAAAATAGTTGGTATATGACTGCTAGACCGAAAGGGCTTGCAATTCACTCACAGCACAAGCTGAGGTAGTTGCAATGAGGAATGTTGTTTTTATTGTCAAGAGATGTAGGGAACAACTGTGCGCCAGTTTAAACGGGGTGCACATGGTGAGAACAAATTTAAGCTCTCACTGCGGCATCAGAAAGGGTGCTCGCGGGAACATATGGATCAGTCTTTTCAAGAAATGCATCATAACAGGGGATTTAAAAAGAATTGGCTGATCAGGTAGACATAAGAAGGCCAAAAGGGTCTACAAGTAACCTTTAAAAGTTGCCACAGTAAGGTCGTGCTGGGCTAAAGAAAGACAAAATAACAATATGTGAGCTAACTGTGACTGTGGAGGCTGGATGTTGCAGGAGGATCGCCATACAACAAACTTCACCCAACATCCTGCATAAACAGTTTTGCTGGCAGGACACCTGGCTATCAATATAACACCAACTACTTCGGAAGGAAGATCAAAAGCCATTAATTGTTGCTGCTCAGTATCCAAACATGGTGATGTAGGTTGTACAAGTTTGGCCACAAGATCCTGCCCTGTTGCTGCAACATGAGATCCTCCCGAAGAGGCAGCCGGATTGGAGGACAGATGCTTGTGACAAGAGGTTCTGGGTGCCACACCGGCTTAGCCAATTCCAGAGCAACTAGGATGATTTGGGCCCGGTCTTTTGGGGCTTTGGGCCCGGTCTTTCCTGAAGGCAGAGGCATGAAGGTGTACTGAAGTCTCGAGTTCTAGTCTAAGAAAAAGAAGTCCCCGAGCAGGAACTGCCCTGGGAAACCCAATGAACAGAAGCTTTGGCATTTCATGTTCTCTGCATGAGCAAAACATCAAGCAAGGGTTCTCCCCATTGCTGGAAGACACCCTCTTCCATGTCTGAGTGCAGCTGCCAGTTGTGGCCCGCTAAGCAACATGAGCTGCGTTTATCCTCCCTGGCAAGTAAAGATCCAACAAACTGTTGTATAGGCAGAGAGATACCCTGATAATTCAGCCCCTTCCAAAGGAACAAAGCCTCCCTAGCACACGATCGACAACAATGACCCACTCTGTTTTTTGCAGTAGCACGTGGCAGCAGTATTGCCATTGAGGACCTGCACCCATTTTCCCTTGATGGACGGGAGGATCGCTTTCAGTGACAAGCATATCCCCTGTAACTCCGACCAGTTGCAGTGGAGATGGGTTTCCACTAGAGACCAGAGGTTTTTGAACTCTACCTCTCCCAAATGAACTTCTGAACCAAACAATGATGCATCTGTTTCTAGGCTTCCAGCTCTGCGGGGGCAGGGAGAGGGGTCTGCCAGCGGTCCAAATGCGTTCTAGCAGCCACCACTGCAGGCATGCAGTCTCCTTTAACACTTGGATTGAATCTGAAAGGTTCACATGTTGCTGAACCCACTGATACTTCAGATCTCAGTGGGGTCCACAAGCAGGATACAGGAGACCAGGAGGCAAAGAAGCCTTAGCCCTGCACTGATTGAGACCCTAGTTAAGATCAAAACATCTCGATCATAGCCCGAATGACCTAGACTCGCTGAGGCAGGGAAAGGCTCGGAAAACACCATTCCTATAATGGCTCCAGGAAAGTGTGACTTCGGCACATTGATAGAAAGACCCAACAATGTTAACAGGCTGGCTGTCGTCGCTCCTGACAGACCTGGAGCAGGAGATGTTGCAGTTTGGAGAAGTCTCAATTCCAGTGGTGACACATACTTTCTGTTATTTGTAATTCACATATACCGTGACGCCACGCAAAGGGAATCTCTTATGGGCAATCAGTTCTCTCAGGCCACAAATTACTTTATGGAATACTCTGCCCCTTTCTGTGGCATGCACGCTGGCACTGGCAAAGATGGTCCTCCTTCCTAGACTCCTCTATTTTTTTGTCAATCTGGCAGTGGTGATACCATCTCCGGTGTTCCGTATGTTGAACACTTTGCTGACTGAGGGGCGGGACGCCTCAGGGTCAGGTTGCCAAAATCACAATTGTCAGTGCTGGACGGAGGTATGTGAGCCCTGGAACATAAGGAATACTGCATGGCAGGCCAGCTGCAGTGGATTGCCTACTGGTTAGCAGGATATAAGTTGCACGAAACAGGTTTTACGCCCACTCAGGTACAAAATGGGCAGCTGCATAGGTTGCTATGCCCAGGCATGCCAGCCCCTCGCGGCACCTCCATATTGTTGCGGGTAGCTATGGAGTACTGGCATGTGGCACTGCGTTATGTGCATGCGTACGTTCCATATGCCTCAAACATACAACTGAGGGGTATCCCTCTTGCAATGGGACACTATCAGTACAGCGTTTGAACCTTGGGAGCATTCTGAAACCATGAGAGTGTTGATGGTTTACAGAGGGAACATTGATGACACACTCAGACTTTATACATACACACGGACTCCCTGACACCCTGTTTCTCATACATGAAGGACTGACACATTATATTAGCAAATATTGGGCTCCGGAGAGAATAGAACCTCCTACGTTTGAATTCCTTCATGCACTGCATACAATGGGCCACAACAGTAATTTGGTCCGATAGTTGTACAAAGGTGTGAGGACACACCTAGGGATATCTTTAATCACACTCCGCTCTAAATGGGAGACAGACCTTGGTCACGTGCTAAACACCACCAAATGGGAGGTTTTGCTCAAAGCCCCCAGGACTGTATTGAGGAATTCCAGATTTAAGTGAATCCAATTTTTTATAGTAGAGCATACCTTTCACCACACAAAATAAATAAAATGCTTCAGGGCGCAGAAACGGGATACCCTCACTGTCACCAGAGAGATGATGATCGGCGGCATACGTTAGCACCCAACACTCTCTACTCCCACTTTACATATAGGACTGTCTAACCTTGCCCACTTTTCCAACCTTGATAATGTGTGGCCTTTAAGCACCAAGATCTATGAAAAGTCATGAAAGGCATACAGTGGATGATGGTGGAATGCTCTTGCTAGTCGTTTATTTGAGGGAAGGGGGAAGGGCAATGTGGGAGTTTATATCATGGTAGCAAGATTTGCTTATATATGTGTCTTTGAGCCAGTGTATGGCCATGTACCCTGATGTTATATATGGTGATATCATGTGTGTCACTGAATCATTATGTGATAAGATATACTTGCTACTGTCAAATGCAATAAAGTTTATGAAAAAAAAAACAAAAAAAAACAGGCTGGCTGTTCTCTGGAGGTCATGTTCAACAGTTTGAGGCGAGCCTGCCTTCAGCACCCTGTCACTGAGTTACAGGAACTCCCAACCTTTGAAGATGGCCAAGCAACAACCACTATCACTTTCATGAACATCCAAGGTGCACTGGTAAAACCAAAGGGGAGCACCGAGAACTGAAAGTCCTTCTGGTCTACCCGAAGTGGCATGTAGCATCAGCAAGAATGTAGGACAGAAATATGAAAGTAGACATCCTGCAAGTCCAGCTCCACCATCCATTCTCCTGGATACAGGGAAGTTAGAACTTGGGCCTGGTGAGTATTTTTAACTTGTCCTCCAAAAGAAAAAAAGTTGAGAGGGCAAAGTAAAGGATAGAGCAGAGGCTCTGTACTTCTTTGGCACCAGGAAGTAACAGGAATAGAAACCAGTCCTGACTTCTGATACTGGCATCCTCTTTGTGACTCATTTGGCCAAGAGAGCTTGAATTTCTCCTTTGAGTATGCAAAAATGGTACTTCAGGTGGTGTTGAAGTGTAGGAGGCATGTCAGGGGATCAGGGTCAGAAAAGGAAGAGAATAACCATTCTTGGGTGATTTGAAGAACCCGCATTCTTGGGTGATTTGAAGAACCCACTAGTCGGATGTGATGCTCATCCACCCGGGGAGGTAAAGCATGGTACAGCTTCCCAGTTGGCAGCTGTGTACCACCAATGGAAATTAAGCAGTTTTCCAAAGGCTGCGGGGTTAGGGTATTTTGTTGCCCCTGGGGCTTGGACGATGATGCCCGGATTCCCTATCTTTACCTCATAAGGCTTAGGAGACCTGTTGCTGTTATGGGAAGATATGACACTGCCACTGTTGGAATTTCATCCAGAACCACAAAAGGGGAAAAACTGTTGGGGAAGCTGCTGTTCAGGTGGTGCCAACACAAGGGAGCACGCTGTTTCTTTGATCTCAAGTACTCAAGGGCTCATTCAACCTTGTTTCAAAGAGACGTGTGCAATATAATGGCATGCCCATAAGGGATTGCTGGACGACGCCCAACAACCCGGTGCAGCAAATCAAAGCGTGGAGACAAAGTATCACACTAGTCCAACTGCTCTACCCAAACAGTCTGTGGTGTCAGAAAAACATAAACCAGGCTATATTGCACATTTATCTTACAAGTATAATTAATGTTGTTGCTTTACAGAGTTCATTATACAATTCAGCTACTATTGTATATTCACCAGTGTATTCCATCTTCTTATGACATGTGCCAAAGCCTAACTGAACATTTTCTACAGTCCCAGTTCTAACCACAGGGCTTCAATATAGAGACCCTTACCTATGCCCAATGTTTTCCTTAGGATGCCCTATGCTCTATTTATTTAGTTTGATTTAGTCTCAGCAATATCTAGGCTATATAATCTAAATACCAATAATGGTGTGATTTAAACTTTATAGGAGATTTTCAGCCTGTGGCCCGCACCTGTAAAACAAAATAGGGCCATTACACTAAGCATAAGACTTAGGACTTTGTTTCTCCCCGTGCTCGGTCAGTTTCAAATTATTCTCTAGTATGACTGAAATAACAGAAAGTCTTAACGTGTTCTATTTACGCTTCATTTAAATAACATGGATTTCAACAGCTCCTACACTCAGAGTATCCATCATTATTTTATCAGCTGCCTCAACTTTTTTGCAGGCCAACATATGAAAAGCCTAACAGGACAAAACCATAGGCATGCAACAATATCAGCCATGAAGTAATCCTATTGTTTGTGGAAAAATCCTCACAGAGACAACAGCATTTTGAAAGAGGGCTATATAAATTGAGAATAGTAACAGTACCAGGATGCACCCCGACTGTCAAGGACCAAAGATCTTTGAATCCAACATGAACACTCCCTTTCCTTTTAGCCTTTGTGAAAGGCGCCCAAACTGCGACTAAATAATGTAGGCAGTTAGAGGAGAAAGGGTAGGAAGATACACAGCTGTTTCAGCGTCTCTTCTGATGGTGGTATGTGGAGACTGCCAATTCAATGACTGGCATTCTTCACGTAAATGCGTAGAGACTAGTTTAGAAATCTCTCTTGTGAGATGTTCCGAGTAGGCATGTGCACTAGAAGGTGGAAATCTTTCTCATGTGGTAATTACATTCTGTGAATATGTACTTACCCGAATGGTAAGTGTGCACTGTAATGAGTCTGAACTTTAAAACCTAGGCGCCAAATTAACTTTAATGCCTCAGACAATATAAAAGTGATATTAATATAGTAGTAGCCAATTGGACTGTCTCTTACCTTCGCCAATGGTGCTGTAATGAGCATTGGTAATGACTAGGATGCATTCCTAACAATCAGATGAAAATTACTAAAGCAGGCACCAATAGCAGGAGGAATCCAATATGGTATTTGGCCAAAATATTGTGTTAAAAATATTGGTTTTAGCCAGACGTTAAACACAAAACCTCCATCTAGTATTTATCTACACCTAACCAGTATTAGTATCTGAGGACGCACTAATCCAGCTGCACCCTCCTCTCCGACCTCACACTTCCAGTGGTTTATGGTTAAACAGAAAACGACTGACAGAAAATACAATCAGGCCAGATGTATCATATCTCAGCACACACTGTGCCTGAAGCAGCTGGGCACCACTAGTGCTAAACAGAGAGGGAATATCGATTTTCCGCGTAAGCCACGGTAACTTGAACAAGTAAACAATATGATCCACTGTTTCAAGATCGGTACCACAAGCAGGTCAAAGAACTACTGCCTGGTCGTCGCTCGAATTTCTGGAAAAGGTTCTTAGGGGGAGACAACCTTATCAAAATGTCATATATAAACTTTAAGCCAATGGTGGAGTTATGCTGTCTAAAAAGTTTTCAGACACAGGTAGGAGCTTCACAGCTAAGAACTGTTCTGAAAGATGCCCCAGTTTACCCCAAGTAAATCAATGTTCTTGCTCATAAGACCAATAAGTTGTTTTCAAAATAATGTTATCTCCTTTGCAGATTAGTTTGGGAGAAGCCCACAGCTTTCGTGATCCTAATTTTTCACACCATCTAGCAATAAATCTCAACCAGAGAACATTTAGAGCATAATCTAATTTTATTAAATCCCACAAGGATTGGCTAAAATCAGAAAACTCAGGGGTCGACCAAATGAGTATCCAAAATAATATAAGCCTCAAATGAACTAAAGCTAATACACGCTTGAGGCCTAAATCAAGGTATATCTGAATAAGGGGGATATTAACAGGTACAGAAAACAATGCCCTGAAAAAGTTGTTCTCCACTACAATCAGCTTATAAGTATCAGTATAACCCCAGATTGCTGCTCCGTACAGGGCAGCACTCTGTGCCTTGGTGCGATAGGCTTCCAAGGTAGATGAAATATGTTGTGAGTGTATCTTTTTATATATGTATATATGTATTTGATAATTTAGAATTTATTTTAATATTACAGTTAAAGCTAAAAAATGTAGGACATCATTTTTTGAGTTTTACAGTAATACAACCTACAACCCAGGACAGCATGCATGTTACAGTGAGCTAAACAGTATACAACAATTCCCATTTTTCACATACATCTTAAGTAGGGAAAAGGGATAGGGGGATAAAAGGGATTAACTGCATCTCAACAAGAAACTTACCATTAAAAAAAGTGTCTGCCGGAGGTGTAGTCTATTTTTCTGGCAGCAATCACCACGCATGTCTCCCTACATTATGCAACCTGATTGTCGATGCTCATTGCCGATAATCCAGCAGTTTGGTTAGCCTCCTTGGCAAAAAAACTCAACCAGACTCTCACCCTCATCTGGACCAAGATCATCAACAGCTCCCTGCAAACCGGCGTGATACCTGACTACCTCAAGCTGGGTCAAGACACACCAATGCTAAAGAAACTGGGAGCAGACCCGAACAACCTCAACAACTACAGACCAGTCTCCAATCTATCCTTCCTTGTCAAAACTCTAGAGAGATATGTTCTCTCTCAGCTAATCCAACACATAGACAACAACCTTCTTAACCCTCTCCAATCCGGGTTCAGAAAAGGATGTAGCACTGAAACAGCTATTCGAAACATAGTAGACGACCTTCGCAACTCCCTTGACTCTGACCGATGCTGCCTGCTAATTCTCCGAGACCTATCAGCTGCCTTCGACACGGTTGACCACAAGCTGCTACTGGACTCCCTCCAAAAAAGAATTGGCAAGGAAGGAGCAGTCCTACAGTGGTTCTCCTACTTTCTACAGAGCCGCATGCAACAAGTAAAAATAAATAACAGGACCTCTGCCACATGTATACTCACCAGAGGGGTTCCCCAAGGATCTGTCCTCTCACCCACACTCTTCAACATCTACATGGACCCCCTCACCACCATTCTCAACCGAGCTAACATCCTCTTCCAGCTATACGGTGACGACACCCAACTATACATGGAAATATCCTCTATGGAGGACATACACTGACTGAATGTCACCCTTAAAGAAGCTCAACTTTGGCTATCCTGCAACCACCTGAAACTCAACCAGGATAAGACTGAAATACTTCTCATATAAAAAACGAATCAGCTCCCCCAGATGCAAGAATGGCTAAAATCCATAGACACTCTCAAATGCAATCTTACCCCAACAAACTCGGTCAAGTCGCTAGGAATAACTCTGGACACCAACTTGACTATGCAGGACCACATAAAGAATAACATGAAAACTGCTTTCCACAGCCTGAAACTACTAAGCAAATTCATACCCCCAAATGACCTAAAACATACCACTCAAGCTCTCCAGACTAGACTACGGGATCTCCATCCTCACCGGCATGGCTAAATCCCAGCTTGCTCCCATGAGATCCACTCTCCATGCAGCGACCAGAATGTTGACAGGAATGAAAAAATATGACCACATCTCCCGTGCTCTGAAAAGACTAAAATGGCTCCCAATCAAAGCCCGCTGCAACTTCAGAACTGCCTGTCTAACTCACAAAGCCCTTCACACTGGGAAACCATAATACCTTGCCACTAAACTCATGAAAGCAGGACAGACAAGAACACTAAGAAGCTCAAACATCTTTCTCCTCATCCCGCCCAAAACTCAGAAAGAAAAAACCCGGGCATGCTCCTTTACAAGCAACGTCCCCAAAATCTGGAACTCCATACCAGTTCACATAAGATCAAACCCCTCCCTCCAGATCTTCAAGCAGCAACTAAAAGAAATCCTCCTCAACCAACCAACATCTCAGAAAAGAGTCACCGTTCACTCTAATTCCCATCCGCCCACCACTGCCTACACTCCATCCTCTATGCCCATGTGAAACCTTCCTGTATAATTATGAATATGTTATTTTGATTACCTGTACTGTTGTAAAGCTCTCTGATACCCTTGGGTCTTGCCAGCGCTATAGAAAACTCTCTAACTAAAAAATAAAAAAAATACGCTGCGGGGTGGCTCTGGGTGGGGGAGGGGTGAAATGCTGGGACCCTATGGACTCTCTCAAGGGTCTAAAGATAAGTGAGGGCTGCTGGTAGAGTGAACATTTTGAACCTGCTCCACCTGGGGGAGAGCAGGGGGTGGTGGCGGGGGGGAATAGTAATAGAAATGTGTAAAACAAACTTACCTGCACGTGTGCTCAGCCACCGCACCTCCGTCTCCTCAACAGGCTGCAGTCACAGGCTCCCAGCCTTCCCTGCGGCCAATCCTGACACCGCTCAGAGCAGTGTTAGGATTGGGTGGGAGCACCCAACCAGGGTGCTCCCAGGCACACTGGGAGCCTGTGCCAGCTTTCTCCAGCCCGGCAACACAGTGCCGTTACTTGCAGTTGATTCACTGGTATTTTCTCCAACAGAAACCCTGTCCACTAATTTGCGTTGGTCATCTTGCAAACGTCTGAGATCAGTGGTTAGTGTCCCCAGCCAGGCATCCACTAACACTCTGGAGTGCTCGATGGCCCCTAGAACCTGGTCCAATCTGACAGACATGGAAAGTGAGGCAGCGGTGCCCAGAGGAGGGGTATCCGGCACAAGGGAAGGTGTTGGGCCAACCACTTCAGTTGCAATCTTGTAAAGTGTTCCTCAAGTTGATCCCCGAAATGCGCTAGTGGTGACTGGAGGCAAATCAAAAGGAGGAGAGTAAGAGTTGTGCATCCGGACTAAGACCAACAGTACCCCCCCAGGTCCGGATGTTCCCACCATGCTCCCTGTACTCCTTATCACCAGAACCGCAGTGATGTGGTACAGTGGAAGTGTGGGTCGGCATACACCTTTATGCAGCTTCTAGGGGCTTAAAGTGCAAATGTTGTGGTGTTGCTCTTGATCTGTCCAGTGGCGCGCAGCCAGAGCGTGACCTCAGCACCTTCAATGGTGCCAGCGTGTAAGGGGCAGTGAAGGAGTCCAACAGGAGAAGCGGCAACCTCTGTGTTAAAGACTCCACTTAAGTGTAGGTAGAAGCTGCCAAGGCCAATGTATTCTTCTTTTGTGATGACAACATTCTCTATAGAGTCACTATGGGTAAACGGACCATATCAGTAACACATTCCACATTTCGCTGCCTGGGATTCAGGTCTTTAGAACCCCCAAAGATCTGTTGGATGGGAATCTCCTTAAAGCCATAGCTGCCCTGCGTACACAAGTAAAGTTCTGGGTCACTCTGCCTCTCTCTGTCACAGGCTTCCTAGCCTTGTCCAAAATGGACATGTTGCCAAAATGATTTTACTACTTTGATAATTTACCAATTATCATTCCGAGTTCAGTCTTCAAAACACTAGACTCCCTACTCCTTGATCTCATCTGGAGCTCTACAGACGCTGGGTAAGTCTTTTGAATTTACAATTGCCTGTGCCGAGCGGCAACGTGGGTGCCCCTGATTTTCTTTCTCACTGCGACACGGCCCAATTACAATGGCTTTCACAATGACTAGCAGTATACACTTGCAGGAAAACGGCTATACCCAGTTTATACTATGCTCTGGTCGATTACACAGACTCCAGTGCTTTAAATGGGCCGGTACTGTCTGATACTGAGTACCGGCACTTTTTTATTTTGAGAGGGAGAGTACCGGCACATCTCAAGAAAAAAGTAATACTTTTAATTGGAGAGTACCGGCACTTCTCGTAAACAAGCAGGTACCCTGTCACAGAGTACCTGCACTTTAATTTTTCCATTTCAAGCACTGACAGACTCCTTTTGCCCAGAGAAGTATGCCCTCACAAACTCCCAACACTCTTACACAGTGCTGTGATGTATTGGTAACAGGCACTTCGCTATACCTGTAACACTACCCCCATGTCAGACATATCCCCCTATACAGACTGCCCAAACCAATGGGTATAATTACAGCCAGAAAACTTATACCATGGGAGGGGATAGGACTCAGCGTAATTGGTGACCTATTTGAAGGCAGCCAATTATTGTCACATCAGGATTTTATGCACACCCACGATCTCCCTGGGACACATTTTCTTACATATGCCAAAATATTGTATTATGTCCATACACACTGGACACAGTCAGGTGTCAAACCTGCCACACATGAATTCATCAAGACGATGCACAAAATGGCAACGGGCAGACATTTAATTAAATGGCTATACAAAGGCCTTCGCACTCACTTACACATCTCCCTTGTTCCATTCCGCACACAGTGGGAAGCTGATACAGGCCGAACTCTACATGATAGAATACCCCAGTGTGATACCTCGTTTTAAGTTAATCCAGTATATGCTCCTCCACAGGGCATATTTAACACGTTTAAATTACACAAGATCTTTCCCACAGCCACAGTGGCTTGTCCTCGTTCCCGAAACACATTATGGCCTTGCCCGGCCTTAATGTTGTTTTTGGGCAGAAGTCAGAGATTCACTAAGATCATTAAAAGGCAATCTGTATTGGGACAAGTTGGAACACTGTCTATTAGGCCTTTACCCGAGGAATGAGTCTTCAAAAATGATATCACATTTTGCGGCTCTAGCGCTCCTATTAGCCAAAAGCAGATAAAGAGAGGATTGGAAATCCTGCACTGCACCCATACATGCAAGCTGACACGAGGAGGTGTGGTGCTGGGGTTCGGCAGAAGGCCAGATGCTCACTGCCACTCAGACACAAGCCTGGGGTATGTGCAGTTTCTCCAGCCCGGCTGTGTATGCAGCCGGGTTGGAGAAACCTAAGTGCGCATGTGTGTTTGGCTGGCCTCAGACGGCTGCCAAAGACACATGTGCACTTATTGCACTCTCTGCTCTTCCCCCTTCCACCTCCCATTGTTTAGCCCCGCCCCTTCCTGCAATGCTGTGCCAGAAGCAGGAAAATAAAACAATTGAAAATTATTGTTTTATTTTTCTGCTTCTGGCACAACCAGTGGGGCGATGCTCATTCGTCATAGCAAAGGAGCCGCCCCTGAATATGACACTAGGCCCTTCACCAGTCATGCGGGCTTCATCTGGTTGCCATTTGACAACATTTGAGAAAATGTTAATACTTAGAGGGACCAACAGAAACATAGATCTTATATCTTCAAATATCTTATGGGAGTTGGAGCAGCATATAATTCCCTGGGTGCAGAAATACTAGCAAAATGAACACGCAGTACTTACAGGAGGGCAACAAAGAGGAAAGTTATAGTGAAAATCACACTAAACTGGTATCAGACCAGGAGCAGCTCCTCCAGTATAGCAGAGGGGCGTTCCACCCCCCACTAAAAATGCCCCCAGCAAAGCCTCGGAGATTAAAAATAAAATGGTAATAAAGTTAATTGATCACCATTTTCTTTTTCACCAACCCGTTCTGAACCGAGTGTCATGCCGGGGAAGGGCCATTTCTGCTGAGTGGCAGCAGGGAGCTATGCATGTCCCTTTGGCAGGTCGTTTTGCAATGGCCAGCCAGATATGGGCATCTTAAACCTCTCTAACCCAACTGTCTTAGACAGCTGGGTTAGAGAAAGCACAGGCCTCCAGTGCTCTTAAGAGAAGTTGCTCCTTCCAATCCTGGCATGTCTTTCATGCTGGTTAACAGCATGAGAGCAGCACCAGGATTGGTTAGGGGAGTTGCTGAGGGTGCGGTGCTGGAGGCAGAAGAGCTGAGAAGAAGACTGGAGAAAAGAGGAAGTTCGTGCAGGAAGGTGAGTGCCTATTTCTTTTCTTTATTTAATGTGTATTTATTTATGCATGTATTCACCCACCCATTTGCCCGCCCCACCACTCTCTAGTGCTGCTAGTTGCCACTGTATCAGACACCAGCTAAAGTGGATGAGTGAGACCTACATCAAAAATATGTTGGTGCGGTTGGGTGTTATCCTATTTTCTCTGTCACTAACTGTAACTAGACACATAGTGGATAGAGGTCCTAGATGTGACAGACAGCATGTTTGATGTAAATAGTAATGTTCAAAACATACGTCAATGGGGCTACCAAATGGGCTTAAATTCCCCTTATGTTCCTGAAAGGGAACGCAAATTTTCTTAGCAGTGTGAGCAGCCAGACAGGCCATTACTGAATTCTGGAGGGAAGACCCCTGTCACAGGGAATGCCTATGTGGGTTGTGGGACCTCCTGGGAATGACGAAAACAACAAGGTCACTTGTTCACAAAATTGGACTCATTTGAAAAACACTGGAGTCCTTTCCTGGACTATTTGCTCTTGGGGTTTAGAGAGCTATCCTGTCCTGGAGCTCTCAGATTTACTTTAAAATATTTACACCACTAGAATGCTCTCAAATACACTGAGGGCCCGATTCACAAAGGTAAACGTACACTTTTGTGTACGTTTCTAATTGTTTGCCAGTCACAAAGGGATTTACGAGTAGACTCCGCACTAGAAAAGATACTACTTGTAAATCCCTTTATGAATAGCAAACAATTGTAAACTTACACAACAGTGTAAGTTTACATTTGTGAATCAGATCCACAACATACTGTATAAAGTAGTATACAGGCAAAAAAACACAACAGTCACTTGACTAACATGACATGAAAAGAAAGCTGTCGCTATCTTACTGGGTAACCTCCTGTTGCGATGGAATATAGCAGGGCCGGCTTCAGCTCTGGGAGTGCCTGGAGTGACAATCTTTTTTGACGCCTCCGCCCATCCCATGAATTCCTCCTCAGATCTCCTCACTGCCACTCTGCAAAAGTGCTCCTCATCTCTCCATAGACCGTCTCTAACATACATTATATTTGTTTTAAACCACTGGTAAGGGCTGGATTTGGCTACTCAGGTAGCCACAAAAAAATCCTGATCTGTTTCTTGCAGCATATTAACCCTTTGTGAAACGTTATGGCGACCCTAAACTTCCACTAGACAAAACTCCTGATCTCTCGCTCTAGCAGCAACATTATTCACAAGAGTTATCTTGATATTTTTATTACTGCATTGAAAGCTGGATGCACAAGGAACTCTGCAGCAGGTGTATTAAATCATCCAAAACATTTGCATAGTATCAAACAAGTAACCCCTGTAACACCTCTGACATCGGTAACAACACTGCACAGAGAATTACAGCTCCAAATATCATACAAGACCCCATGGTTAACTCTGTCAGGGGTCACTGCAGGGCCATGAAAGTTAGTTCCAGAAGGAGAGGGATGAGGGCATGGTGAAGGGGAGGAAAAAGGAGCGGAACAAAATGCGTGCAGCATATCTGCGCACAATAAAACCACCATCCAAATAACACCTTCATATGGCATGGTCTGGCCCTATATAGATTCAGGAAAGTAGAGATTCATCAAACTGGAAACGGTTGTACCTCTTTAATTGATGCATCATGCTCAAACTTGGAAAGCCATAAAGGTCCTTTTTAGTAGTAGTTTTCTTTGTTTGTAGCTGCTTCTTCTTTGGTATTTGGCTGTTTGACTGGAGTCCAAGAACATGTGGACCTTCGCCCCTGAAGTGCTGACATTTGGCTTTCTTGCAGCCACTCAAGTCACAGCGCTCAACTAACAGTGTAAGTCCAAACAGTCCTTCACCCCCTGGAACCTGATGGTGTGAGTGGAGAGGGACTGGGTTGAAGGATTCCTACTGGCCTTGCCTATCTCAATGCCTCAACCAGAGGGAGCGCATCCAGTAATCGGAACTAGGCAGCTCTTGCCTCCTTTTCAAGAAACTCTCCAGTTCCATTTCCATTGTGGTGTCTAGTTTTCAAAATCCTTGTGGCATTGAGATGAAGACCATGTGTCTTCTTTCCCTGTTTTCAGGGCAGAGATCCAACGAACAAGGCTGTCCACTGACTCCTCATAATTCGCCACGCTGGTCTTGTTTCCTTCAACAACCCGTCCAAAGCAGTATGTCATGTATGTGGTTGACAGTTTGTTGCATAGATACCTGCGGAAGCAGAATTGGGCTATCAGCATCCAGCCCACCGAGGTTTTCTCCCTGAATTCCTCCAGATTTTGAGGCTTTTGGTGCAAAAAGTATTGCATGCCTTTCAGTCCATTTTGTTTATTCCCCGTTGGATATAGAACACTAGTGAAGAGGCTAGAGTTTTCCTCCAGAATTCCTCCAGATTTCGGAGCTTTCGGTGCAAAAATGTCTTGCGTGCCTTTCAGTCCCTTTTGTTTTACTCCCCTTTGGGTATAGGACACTTACAAAGAGGAGATGCTTAAAGCAGGGTCCAAGAGCTGTAGGAGAAATTGTAATAAGGTCTCAGTTCTTCCCCTTTCTGAGTGTCTGCTCCTCAGCTATCTATTCATCAGCCTTCAAGCCAGGGGCAAGACCACAAACAAATAAGCGTAAACCATCGCACCTCCACAGAAGATTTCTTCCATAGGCCTTCCTATCATCATGGCAGTCTAGTGCCAGAATCATCGGGGGCTTGTCTATTCCAGTCCTCTGGATCCACTCTGACCTCAGTCAAGTGCATCACAGGTGGCAACAGCGCCGCGCCATTCCACAGAACCTCACTCCTACGGGTGTTCAGAGGTTATTCCTCTGACTTATATAGGCAAGAGCAGTCCTCCATATACAGGAGCAAATAATCAGCTAGCCCATCACTTCCAGTTCTTGGAACTCACTGCAGTCAGCTGCATTCTACTTCTTGGGGCTTTACCATAGCTCTGGAAAGGGAACCATGTTGGAACTGCTGAGAATGGTAGGTCACCTCCTCAGAATTTAGGCCCTCATTATGACCTTGGTGGTAAATCTCACTTACCGCCATGCTGACTGCCGTCAACATACCGCAGCAGATTACCGCCACCCATATTATGACCCACACATAGCAATCCGTCACTATACAGCCACACACACAAGTCCGCCAGCCCAAAGGTCAGTGATAAACTGGCGGTACCAAAACCCACACCGTTACGCCAACAGAACTACGCCTACAGCATTATGACCCATGAATCACCATGGCGGACATTCAATGGCGCTAAACCATTGGCGCTACATACCGCTGCGCTCAAAATACGCACACTCAAACAAAACTACACCACATTGGACAATTTGAATAACACACACCTGACACACACACACACACCACTATAAAACACACACACACATTACCCACAACCCTTTACCATTACAAACAAGTGCCACAAGAGAGATAGAAAGACCACAGACAAGACCACAGACACACACCACCATGACCTATACACCATCCATGCACCCCACATCACGCACCCCAACCCAGGACCCCACACATCCTCACCCGCACCACTCTCACTACACCCATGGCACCGCAACGACACCCCAGGTTCTCTGAGGAAGAGCTAAAGGTCATGGTGGAGGAAATCATCAGGGCAGAGCCACAGCTGTTCAGATCACAGGTGCAGCAGACGTCCATTGCAAGGAAGATGGAGCTACGGCGGAGAATCATGGACAGGATCAACGCCGTGGGACAGCACCCCAGAACAAGAGATGACATCAGGAAGAGGTGGAACGACCTACGGGGGAAGGTACGTTCCACAGCAGCAAGACACCAAATAGCTCTACAGAGGACTGGCGGTGGACCCCCACCTCCTCCCCCACAACTAACAACATGGGAGGAGCAAGTCTTGGCAATCATGCATCCTGAAGTCCTGGCAGGAGTAGGAGGAGGACTGGACTCTGGTAAGTCAAATCTCTATTACTATCACCCCCCCTACCTGCATGCCATCACAAACCCCCACTCCTACCCTCACTCCCATCATTTCACCAACTCCCACATACCCCACCATCACAACACACTCATCCCAATACCAAGCCAGGCATGCAACACCAATGCATGGACACCCCTCACAGACTTGCATGGACACCCATCACTAAAGCATGCACACTAGAGACTAATCACCTATCCCACAAAATCACTACTCACACAAGGCAAAGCTGACAGGGCAATAACAACCATACAGGGCAACACACCCATGCACAAGATGACACAAACAGAAACAATAACACCGCATTTACCTCCCCACAGGTCCCCCACCCAACGTCACCAGAGAGGAGGTGCCAGCAACTTCCAGTCCACCCCCAGAAGAGGCCCACAGTGATGACAGCAGCCTTGGACACCTGGATCTGGATGACCAACCTGGCCCATCAGGGATCTCCAGATATTCGGTTACCCAGGCACAGTCCCATACCACCACAGAGCTTCCCCCCTCAGGAAACACCAGCACAGTACCCACCCAGCGGGCCCATACCTCTGTCCCCAGGACACGTCAATCAGCAGTGTGTCCACCACTACAGGGACCCCAGGCCACCCCAAAAACACAGGGACCTGGGGTCAGTGGCAGTGGGCACACGGTTCAGGGGACAGAGGCACAGGACAACAGGGAAGCTGGGAGGACTGCTGTGCAACAGGGGGAAGACAGGCCCAGGGAACCGACTCTCCGGGAGGCACTTACCAACATCCTGGGAGCATACCACCATTCCCAGGTGACGATGGGCCAGATACTGGACAAGTTGCAGGAGACCCAGCGGCTGCAGGAGGGCCAGTACCTAGGGATCAGGGAGGACTTGAAGTCCATAAACACTACCCTGGTCACCATTGCAGGGGTGGTGGCTGACATGGCCAACACCATGAGGGAGGCAGTGGCACACCACCGGGCCCCTGACACTAGCCAAGACGATGAACAGCCTTCCACCTCAGCTGCCGCAAGTGGACAGAAGGCCCCGCCACAGGAACAACAGGCCACCAGCGCCTCACCCCCTGCACAAGGAGAACCACCCCGCAAACGGTTCCTGCGATCCAGGCAGAAGCCAGAGAACATTGCCAAGGCCCCAGTCAGGAAATAAGACTCTCCTGAATGTCACCCTTCTGTCCCACACTATCACCCTGTCCACCTTGAAATGCCATTGCTCCCCTTCCCATGCCCCCTTGGACAATGCACCTGTGATACAAATAGACTGGACTACAACCTGGACTTTCCTCCATCATCACCCCAGCCCTTGCACATCCCCCTCTAATCATTAGCCCTTAAATAAACACCATTTGAAAAAATACATGTATGGAGTCTGTCAAATCATTTAACCATGTATTTGTTTAACAAGCTTTAAACACTGCAATATAACTGTACATTATTGTATACATAGGAATGACCTGTAGTTGGCTGCAGTCAACAAACTAGGAGCAATAGTGGGACACAAATATCTGAAAATAGATGCCAAAGGGAAGTGGGCACAGAATTTGGAAAATCAGCCTGCCAGTGACAATGTCAAATACAAAACTGTCAATGTAAAGTGTAATTACAGTGTCTTACCTGTGTGTCATTGTAAGTACTGTCTTATTATAGCACTTCTGCTGTCCTCACCCTCATCCTCTGCCTCCTCATCTTCACTGTCCACATGGGTCACTGCTGCCACACGCCCATCTCCAGCCTCATCCTCCTGCAGGAAAGGCACCAACGTAAGGCAAGGGTGTGCAACATACAGCATGCCACGATGATCTGGCCCACCTTCTTGGGTGAGTAGTACAGGGATCCACCTGTTAGATGGAGGCAACAAAACCTGACCTTCAGGAGGCCGAATGTCCTCTCTATTATTCTTCTAGTTCACCCATGTGCCTCATTGTAAAGTTCCTCTGCCCTTGTCCTGGGATTCCTCACAGGGGTCAGTAGCCATGAGAGGTTGGGGTAACCAGAGTCACCTGCAAATATCGAGGGCCAAATGTTAGACACACACTAACCCTTAGGGCCCACACCACACCCATACACCAACATCCACTGGGTGGGAACCAGGGCTCACCTATTAGCCACACCCGGTGCCTCTAGAGTTGAGCCATCACATATGGAATGCTGCTATTCCTCAGGATAAAGGCATCATGTACAGACCCAGGATACTTTGCATTGATATGGGAGATGTACTGGTCCGCCAGGCACACTATCTGCACACTCATTTAGATTTCTGAACACCTGTTTATTTCTCCGGGGTGGGGGGGGGGCACAAATGCAATATGTGTACCATCAATAGCCCCAATAATGTTGGGGATATGTCCCATTGCATAGAAATCAGCTTTCACTGTGGCCAAATCCTCCACCTGGGGGAAAACGACATTGCTGCGCCTGTATTTAATCAGGACAGACAACTCTGGTCAGCACTATTGAGAACATTGGCTGAGACATTCCTGCTGCCAAGCCCACTGTCACTTGGAAGGAGCCACTTGCCAGGAAATGGAGCACAGATAGGACTGGCTCAAGAGTGGGGATCCCGGTGGGCTGACAGATAGCAGATATCAGGTCAGAAACCAATTGGGCACACAGCCCTGTGGTTGTGGCCCTGTCCAGTCTATAGGTGAGGATAATGTGCCTGTCCTCCACTGTTGCCAAGTCCACCAGGGGCCTGTACACGGGGAATGTCTCCATCTCCAATTAATCCGCAGCGTTTGCAATCCATGGGGCAAACGTGAGTAGCTGGTCAGTATCCCATATTTCAAAACACTACAATGCATTGCATGTTGTGACTGTAACACAAGATTGTTGAATAGGCCCAAATTGTGCATATGTGTACTGTGATGAAGTTAGGTGCCATGGCCTGCCCTACCCCTGAAATGGCGTCCACCTGTCCTGTATGGAGTGAGATGTGGAAATGAGGTAATTCCGCTGACATTGTGCACCGATGCAGGAGGCGGCCGAAAATTGCCATGCAACTCCTCATTGGATCCCATTGAGCCCTATGGGTTACAGTGGCCAATGGTGATTTACGCCGTCGGTGATGGTATGCACCGCCACAGACGTGACCGCCATTTTCTATCTGTTCACCCACTTGCTATCTGACCTTCAACAGAAGAGGACCTACACTGCAAGTGCTGCTGTGACCTGTGTCTGGAACCGACCATGGCTCGTGTGACTGGGGAAAGGGCCCCTGCCTTCACCGCTGCAGAGTTGGAGAGACTGGTAGATGGGGTCCTACCCCAGTACCGAATGCTGTATGGGCCTCCAGACCAACAGGTGAGTACACTGTGAGCACGATGCATGGGGCATGAATGCATGGAGTGCTGTGTGTGAGGGCCTCGAGTAAGGGGTGGGGGTGGTGGAAGGGTCCTAGGCAGTGTGCTGCATGTATAGTGGGCAATGTCTGTGCGAAAGGGGATGGGAGGGCTATGGTGGGACACGAGTGTAACAGGCCAGACGGTCTGACTGATACCTTTTTTCTATGAGTATTTTTCTGCAGGTCAGCCTCCATTAGAAAAAGGGTATATGGTGTACCATCGCCAAGGACGTGCTGATCCTGGGGCAGGCGGAGCACCCACTGTCGGAAATGGTGGGTGGACCTGACACGCTGGGCAAGGAAGATGGCGGAGGCCCAGCTGGGGATGGCCTCCCAACGAGGAAGGGGTGCCCGTCGAACCCTGACCCCCTGATGGACAGCATACTAGCGGTGGCCTATCTGGAGGTGGATGGGCACTTGAGGGTATCACAGCAGCCACAAAGGGGTGAGTACAGTTTCCAAATATACTACTTGCGCATGGTGGGGTGGTCTCCGGGTGGGGGATGTGGGCCTGTGGGTACCCCGGGGCCAGGCCGGACGTTGCTGGGTAGGTCCCATGTTGGGCAGGGTATGATGTGAACCAACTCCAACCAAGCTAGTAGGCATCAACTACTGGGCAGAGGTCTCTGGCATGCTGGTAGTGGCTTTAGGTATTACTGTCCATAGGCTAGTGACTACCATTGTGACTGGTAGTGCATTGCCTAATGCGTAGGTCTGTTCCCTGTGTGTGTGTGTGTTATGTATGCCAACGGTGGCATTGGAGCAGCCATTGACCCAGTGTATCCTTTGTCTCTTCTCCCTTTTGTGACCCTGTCCTTCTGTGCATTAGCATAATCTGGCAGAGGAGCTGAGGCACCGGCGACGGAGGGAGCTGCATCCCACAGGGCCCAGGAGGCCGAATCCACCGACGGTTAGGGCACCAGTGGGATGGAGGGCAATGGAAGCACCACAGCGGAGACAGGAGTGGACAGCTCGGACAGTGATACCTCCTCCGATGGAAGCTCCCTAGTGGTGGCGGACACCTCTGTGGCCACCCCAACTACAGGTACAACCGCCACCCCCGTACCAGCTGCTCCTCAGCGAGTTTCCCGAGCCCGCTCACCCAGGAGGGTGGGCATCTCCTTAGTCCCAGGCACCTCAGGCCCTGCTGCCCTGAGTGAGGAGGCTATTGACCTCCTGCAATCCATCTCTGTTGGGCAGTCAACCATTGTGAATGCCATCCAGGGGCTGGCAGCCCATTTACAAAAAACAAATGCTGTCCTGGAGAGCATTCACTCTGGCATGGCGGCCCCTTCAGAGATCAATCCGAGCTCTGGCCTCCTCTCTGATGGCAACCATTGTCCTTGTTTCTAGCCTCCCCCCTCCAACTTCCTCTACCCAGTCCCATTCCCCTCAAGCCCAACCATCCCAAGCACACAGGCAGACCAGCATGCACCCAGGACAACACACAGGAGTGGTTCAGGCAAACACAAGCACCGCATATCATCCCACAGGCACTCACACAAACACCATCCAGATGCAGACATACCAACATCCACTGCCTCCACTGTGTCCCCCTCCACCTGGCCGTCCACCTCCCTCCCAGTAGCGTCTACACACACACCTGCATGCACTACATCCTCATCCACTCCCTCCATCACCAGCACACCTATCACTACACACCCCTCACTGGCAGTCACCACCCCCACATCCATGCACACATCCCCTGTGTCCTCTCCCACTGTGTCTGTGCCCCCTCCTCCCAAAGTTAACAAACGCAAGCACTTAGACACCCAACAGCCATCCACCTTACAACAGCATCCAGCCCATGCACCTGCACCCAAACGCAGCAGACACCTCCTACAACCACTTCCACTTCCTCCACTCCCAAACCTTCACCCTCTTCCCACCCCAATGTCCTTAAGAACCTTTTCCTCTCCACGGTTGACCTCTTCCCTACCCCTCCCCCCTGTCCTTCACGTCGGGCCAGGGTGGTCAGAACCCAGGCGAGCACCTCAGCCACCCAGTCCACGGCCACAGTAGTGTCGACAGCTACTGCAGGTGGGGGAGAATCTCGGGAACCAGCCAGTAGTACTGGAAGTGTGCATGCACCAGGTGCGTCAAGGAAGGGCACGGAGGCACCACCAGCTGCAAAAGTGAAGGGCAAGGAGGCACCACCAGCTGCAAAAGGGAAGGGAAAGGAGGCACCACCAGCTACAAAAGTGAAGGGCAAGGATCCAACACCAGCTGCGAAAGGCAAGGAGGCACCACCAGCTGCAAAAGTGAAGGGCAAGGGGCCAGCACCTGCAGGCAGGAAGGACAGGAGGCCTGGTGCTGGGACTCATTCGGAGCCCCTACCACCAACCACGGCGGTTGAGCCGTCCGAGGCTGCAGGGGAAGGGCTGGAGCCCCCCCCCACCCACTGCCAGCACCGCCACTATGACCACTGCCAGCAGCAGCAGCCCCTGTGGGCAGCCGTCTGAGGCTGCAGGGGATGGGCTGGAGCCTCCCCCCACCACTGCCAGCACCGCCACCAGCACCCATGCCAGCCCCGACACCAGACCCGCCACTGCCACCACTGAGCAGCTGTCACCATCGGCGGGCAGTGTGTAGTTCTGCCTCCATGGGTTGTAGTGCGTCCTGGCCCCTGCTAATCCTATAGGTGTGAGAGACTGTGACCTTGCACTCCCCAAGATCTGCATCACAGAGCACAATGCCCCCTCCAAAACCATCGGAAGAAGCCATCCACTCACCCCATCCTTCCCAGGATGAAGCACTCTGGGCACAAGGCCCCCTCCAGAACCAGTGGAGAAGCCACCCACTAGAGAGACGGTGGCCTTGCACTCACCAGGACCAAGCAGTGGGCAATTCACCCACTTGAGAGACTGTGGCCTTGCACACCCCAGGACCAAGCAGTGGGCAAACCACCCACTTGAGACACTGTGGCCTTGCACTCCCCAGGACCAAGCAGTGGGCAATCCACCCACTTGAGAGACTGTGGCCTTGCACGCCCCAGGACCAAGCAGTGGGCAAACCACCCACTTGAGAGACTGTGGCCTTGCACTCCCCAGGACAGCGCACAAGGCATGTAGCCCCCTCCAGGACCAGTGGCGTTGTACCATCTTCCGGCTGAGGTGCCCCCGTTCCTCGTCCCCCTGAGGTGCCTGTGTATTTTCGACCTTCTGCCCCTGCAGTGTTCTCTCCATGTTGTTGCAGGAGTGAGGTGGGGCCTTGGCCTATGTGTTGTGGCCCTGTGGCCCACGGACACTGAGGACTGGGCAGTGTCCCTCCATTTGTAAATATGGATATACATTTGTATTTTGATGCACTTATCCATGTTATTTTATCGTATTACACTCACTTTCTTCCAATCTTTTTGTCCTTGCACTATTCCTGAGGGGCACGGGGTCAATATGTAATGTTACTGCATCTGTTTGCGTGTATGGTGTTGGGGGTGGGGTGTTGCATGCGTGTGTCACTCTCTTTTTCCTCCTCCTCCCCCTCCCTTGGGTGCTGGGCGGCAGTACTCACTGTTGTTGTCTTTGCCGGCATTGATGTTCGTAATGCAGGAAGAGTTAGACGAGCATGGGGAAATGTGCAACTCGGGCTACATGGCATTGTGGTTGTTCCCTGAGTGTCCAGAGGTGAATCCTTTGACTTCTGTGTTCTGTTTCCGCCGTGCTTTTGATGTACTGCCCAGGAAAATGTGGCAGATAGGCCCGTCTTAATACAGTAGGCGGAACATTGTCTTCCGCCTGGCTGTTGGCGGTTATCGCCGTGGTGCTTATTGCTAGGCCGTGGCGGTCGGAGTGTTAAAGTGGCTGTCTGTCTGAGCGGTTTCTGCCATGGTCATATTTCCTTTTTTTTACCACCGGCCTGTTGGCGGTATTACTGCCGCTTTATCACCGACCGCCAGGGTTGTAATGAGGGCCTTAGTTTTTAAAGCTTTCGTATTTAAATATAATATATATATTTTACCATGCCATTTATTAGAATGCATGAGTAGTACAGTTTCTAATTTTAAAACCTAGATACTAGGAAAACATGCCTTACTCCCTAAGAAGAGCAAGTTACTTACCTTCGGTAACGCTTTTTCAGGTGGATACACTAGCTACCTGTGGATTCCTCACCTAATGAATTCTCCCCATGCGTAGCATTCGACGGAAACTTCTCTCCAGCTCTGCACGTCGGCGAGGACGTCACGATTGCCTGACTCCACGTGGCTCCGCCTGACGTCATCGTAGCAATAAGAGGCCCTCGCTGGCGTGCTGACGTCAGTTTACGCCATTTTTTACGTGCCTTTGGGACGAATAGATAAACATTGATAACCCAAACACTTCAAAACTGTATCCAATAAACCTTTATGGAAAAAGCAATCACCAAAAATAGAAACAATACCAATGCACCTTCCTAAAAGTTCTACACCATTATGAACAAAATTCAGAACTTGCAAAATAAACAGAAATCCCTCCTCACCTCCAAATCCAAGCAATAATGCTTTACAAAGGTGTGGAGGGAAGACCAAGTCGCGGCCTTAAAAATGTCCGCCACTGGAACACCTCTGGCCAGGGCCGATGTGGTCGAGTTGGCCCTGGTGGAATGGGCTCTGATCCCCTCAGGAGGATCCTTCTTCGCCAATGAATAACATATCTTAATACAAAGAACGACCCACCTGGATAGCGTTCGTTTGTGGACGGCCTTCCCCTTCCTCTTCCCCACGTATCCAATAAAGAGTTGGTCATCCAAGCGGAACTCTCTCGTCCTGTCTATGTAAAAACTGAGAGCCCTCCTGGGGTCCAGACGATGGAGTCTTTCCTCCTCCTTAGATAGATGCGGAGGAGGGTAGAATGTCGAGAGAGTGATGGATTGTCCCAAATGAAACAGTCACTACCTTGGGGAGGAAAGCCGCCCTGGTCCTCAAAACCACTTTGTCTTTATGAAAGGTTGTAAAAGGTGGATGAACAGAAAGTGCCTGAAGCTCACCCACACGTCTAGCCGACGTGATGGCCGTCAGAAACACAGTTTTTAAAACCAAAAACCTTAGAGGGCAAGAATGAAGTGGCTCAAAGGGAGAGCCCATCAAAAAAGTTAACACCAGATTTAAATCCCACTGGATATGATAAACGGAGTAGGAGGAAACCTATTGGTAAGCCCCTTCAAAAACCTTAACACTAAAGGGGATTTGAACAAAGAGGGTTGATCAGGAAGACATAAGAAGGCCGAAAGGGCCGAAAGATAACCTTTGACAGTGGCCACAGCGCAACCTCGCTGCGCTAGCGACAAAGCAAACAGCAATATATCTGATAGATGGGCACTTAAGGGATTAATTTGTTGCTCTCCACACCAATGAACAAATTTAGCCCACCTGCTCGCATAGAGAGATTTGGTGGAGTGTTGCCGATAAAATAACGTCCACCACCTCTGGCGGGAGAGAAAAAGCACTCCGGTTGCCCCGTTCAATCTCCAGCCATGAAGGTGCAGCCTCTGGAGGTGGGGGTGTAGAACCTGCCCCTGCGACTGTGAGAGGAGGTCTGCCCTGAGAGGGAGACGGAGCGGAGGGCACAGTGAGAGTTGGAGTAGGTCTGCGTACCACACCCTTCGTGGCCAATCCGGAGCTATTAGAATGACTTTGGCCCGGTCTTGGCGAAACTTCCTCAGAACCTGAGGAATCAAGGGTATGGGGGGAAACGCGTAAAGCAACTGTCCGTGCCAGGACATCTGAAACGCGTCCCCCAACGCTCCTTGCATCGGATACTGAAGGCTGCAGAACGACGGGCAGTGCGCGTTCTCGAGAGTGGCAAATAGGTCTATCCGGGGAAAACCCCACATCCAAAAGATGTAAAGAACCAGATCCGGATGAAGACGCCACTCGTGATCGTCTGAGAAGAGCCGACTGAGAATGTCCGCACGCACGTTTTGAACCCCGGCCAGAAGGTTTGCTATAACGCAAAGCAGATGGTCCTGAGCCCAGGACCAGAGCCGGAGAGCCTCTATGCAGAGAGGGTACGACCCTACTCCTCCCTGTTTGTTGATGTACCACATCGCAGTCGTGTTGTCCGTCAGGACTTGAACCAACTGACCGCGAAGGGAAGGGAGGAAGGCCTTGAGGGCCAAACAAATCGCCCGCAGTTTCAGCAGATTGATATGAAACATCTGCTCTACTGGAGACCAACGACCATTGATCTCCAGCTCCCCAAGATGAGCTTCCCACCCCAAAGTGGAGGCATCCGTTATCACTGTGGTCACTGGAGGAGGCAGTGAAAACGCTTTCCTTGAGACAGGTTGCCGCCCGCAGCCCACCATTGTAGATCCGCTGCAGTGTCTCTGGAGATCTTTATCGACTCCTCAAGATCCCCTTTGTGTTGAAACAACTGTCTGCGGAGGCACAACTGAAGAGCCCTCATGTGCCAGCGTGCATGAGTGACCAACAGAATGCCAGAAGGGAACAAACCGAGCAAACGAAGGACCTTTAGGACTGGAACAACCGCTCCTTCTTGAAACATCGGAATCAACGCCTGAATGTCCTGGATCCGCTGTGGCGGAGGAAAGGCCCGATTCAATGTAGTGTCCAGTACTGCCCCTATGAACAGGAGGCGTTGAGAGGGCTCCAGGTGAGACTTGGGCGCATTTATTGAAAAGCCCAGACTGAACAACAACTGGGTTGCCAGCTGCAGATGATGCAGTACAAGCTCCAGAGACTTGGCTTTGATCAACCAATCATCCAGGTAAGGGAATACAGCTATCCCTTTCCTTCTGAGGTCTGCTGCAACAACCGCCATCACCTTCGTGAAGACCCAAGGTGCCGAAGTAAGACCAAAAAGAAGGACTGCAAACTGGTAGTGTTGCGACCCCACCACAAACCAGAGATACTTCCTGTGTGACTTGAGAATGGGAATATGGAAATAAGCATCCTGCAAGTCGACAGACACAATCCAATCTTCCTTGTTCAACGCCATAAGTACCTGTGCTAGAGTCAGCATTTTTAATTTCTCCTGCTTGAGGAACCAATTCAAAATCCTCAGGTCCAAGATAGGCCTCAGACGACCATCCTTTTTGGGGATTAGAAAGTTCCTTGAATAACATCCCTGACCCCTCTCCTGCTCGGGAACCAACTCCACTGCACCTTTCGACAATAGGGACAGACCCTCCTGTTCTAACAACAGGAGATGACCTTCTGAACAAAAGGAAGGACGGGGAGGAATGGGAGGAGGAATCTCCCGAAAGGGAAGGGCATAGCTTTTTCTCACCACACTGATGACCCAGGAATCGGATGTTATGGACTCCCACATGGAAAGAAAAAGAGATAACCTTCCCTCTACCGGAGAGGCATGAGACGCTATGGCGAGAGGACTAGGGCTGCTTTCCTTGTTGCATCCCTCCTGAGGAAGAGGAAGAGGAAGGGTGCTGCTGCTGGGTGGCCCCTCTATTGCGGACCCTACCCCGCCCCCTAAATGATCGATAAGGGAGGCTAGAAGACTGCTGTCCTGCCTGCTGCGATCTCCCACGAAAGGAAGCCCCTCGTCCAAAAACTCGCAGCCACCTAAAGGATCTAAATGGGGTCGAAACAGTCTGCAGGCGCAAGGACTTAGCAGTGGCCCTACACTTCTTAAAACACTCTAGCGCAGAGTCCGCTTTAGATCCAAACAATTTAGCCCCATCAAAAGGCAAGTCCAAGAGCGTGGCCTGAACATCTGATGAAAATCCAGATGTGCGCAACCAAGCATGGCGCCTGGTGGCAACAGAGGTTCTCATGGCTCTAGCAACAGAGTCAGTGGTATCCAGCCCTGACTGTATGAATTGCGTAGCCGCTGCCTGGGCATCCGAAAGTAGGCCATGCAAGTCCTGGGGCATGTCCGGTAATGCTGTCTTTGCTGCATCCATTATTACGTGTATGTACCTGCCAAGGATGCAGGTAGCATTAGCAGATTTCAATGCCATGCTACACGAGGAGAACATTTTCTTGGCCGACTATTCCATACGCTTGGACTCCCGGTCAGATGGTACTCCCGGAAAGGAGCCAGGAGCAGACCGTGAAGAACAGGATGCCTGTACGACCAGACTCTCTGGAGACAGATGCTTCGATAGAAATTCGGGGTCTCCAGGTGCAGACCTATACCGTCTGGCCACCGACCTGCTCACAGCCGATGAAGTGACAGGTTTCTTCCACACCTCTTCTATTGGCTCCATGAGAGCCTCATTGAATGGCAACAGAGGATCTGCAATGGCCGTGGCAGGATGAAGTACCTCTGTCAGGAGGTTGGTTTTAACCTGCGCCATAGGCAGGGGAAGTTCCAGGAATTCCGCAGCCTTTTTGATGACGGAATGAAAGGTGGCTGCTTCCTCTGTATACTCCCCTGGGAGGCCAGGTCCCATTCTGGGGAAGTATCTAGTCCGCTGGCTGTATCCAACCCCTGAAACTCACTCTGGGGCTCAGCAATCTTTCCTTCCTCAAGGATCTGCCGCTGGTATTCCCTCTCCTCCAACCCCGGTGTCGACATGGAGTGCAACGACGTCGGTGAATGGTGCAGAGAAGGCGTCATTACAGGATCTCCGGATCCGCCCGATGCCATAGATGGATCCATCGGCGCCGTGGATATACGCCCTGCACCTGTCGACGCCATCCGGCTTCGGGGCTCCATCTCAACAGACAATGGCGTCGAAGGTCTCTTCCTCGATGTCGACGGCTGCACCGCCTTCGCCGGGCTAGTGTCTCCTGCCGGGCAGAACGGCATAAACAGCATTGGCCTGTACGGAGCCAGAACGCCTACGTTGAATGCCAGGGGAGCAGTGGGGCCAGCCGGCGCACCACCTCCCAGAGCCATGTTCTGGAAAATAGCAAACATGGCATTTACCCGGAGGCGGGAATGCAGGATAGTCCTGAGGAGGCGGAGCCGGTGCCGGACTCGACTCCTGCGCGCCTGGATGCGCTGGAGAAGCTTGTTGACTTTGAGGCTCCACAACCTCAAAGACCGACAGCGCCGGGGATGTCTGCGGAGTCAACGGTTGAGGGGACACCGTCGGGCTGACCTCCCAGGACTTACGGCGTCGAGTCGACAGAGACCTCGACTCCGACCGGCTTCTGGATCGACGCCTGGAATCACGATGACGCCACTTCTTGTGACTTGACTTCCCCGACGATGATCTGTGGTGCCGTTTTCTCTCCTTGGCTAAGAACAACTTAGCCTCACGTTCCTTCAAGGCCTTCGGGTTCATTTTTCGGCATGAATCACATTCCTGGACGTCGTGGTCTGAACTCAGGCACCAAAGACAGTCGTTGTGGGGGTCAGTGACCAACATCCGACCTCCGCATTCTCTGCAGGGCTTGAAACCTGATTTCTTCGGGCCGACATGTTGACGAAAAACACAAAGTATCCCTTCCGAAGAGCAAACAATACAGGTAGCCGGAAAAGTAACCGCTATCGAAGGCACGGAAAAAAGGGAACTGACGTCAGCACGCCAGCGAGGGCCTCTTATTGCCATGATGACGTCAGACGGAGCCGCATGGAGTTGGGCAATTGTGACGTCCTCGCCGACGTGCAGAGCTGGAGAGAAGTTTCCGTTGAATGCTACGCATGGGGAGAATTCATTAGGTGAGGAATCCACAGGTAGTTGTATCCATCAGAAGGTGCTCCTTACTAGTATGGTATACCATTATATGATATGAAAGTTGGGTGCGATCGTGAGAAAACTCTGAGTATTCGGATTCTCTGGTGTAGGCTATTGATTTTTTGTCCGATTGAAGCTGGCTTGCGGTGCCAATGGCTAATTGCTAGTTTTCAAAAATATTTTGCAGGTTTACAGAAGCATTAGCTTCTCTAGACAGTACAGAAAGAAAATAATGCATCTTCTACTATTACATACATTTTGTGGAAAGCCTGAAGAATTAGGGGCACAAACGGTGTCTCCTAAAGAAAATAGTTGCTAATGTTCCCTATTGTACTTGATCTAATTATAACAGTTTTCCTTTCTGCTGCTATTTGTGAGAGGAGTATTTCTCTAATTGTTCAGTAGAGTACAGGATGATGAGTATACAAGTCTGTTTTTTAAAATGATATTATATGTTATACTAACTAAAAGGTACAGTTGTAATGCAGACCTATATTTCTACCAAGGGGTTCTGTTGATATCATAATGACAAGGTGGTTTGTAAAAGTCTTCAGACCTGAGATGGCAATCTAGAACCATATTATGCATGCTACCAGTTGTGTAATTTTTATATTGCATGGTAATTGTCTGGATGCGTAGCTTACTTGTAAAAACTCAACGGGCGCAGGAATATTCGTCCAAATCCAGATGTGCAGAGTTTATTTCAAGGATAGCTAAGCTGGTGTTGGTCGCTCGTCTAGAGAACAGCTCTGCGTTGATTGAGAATGCAATATACTCAGGCGCCTAACAAGGAAACTACAATTCCCAGGAATCATTAAACTCAAACACTTCTTGGAGATGTCAGCACTCATCTTTGATCTGGCGTCCTTTGTAGGCAAGTGTGCTCCAATTTTGCTGCAGCCATGGCCTTAAACTTGGATTCATGTTTTCTTCTGGGGAGCTCAGCGCTCATCACTAATTACTAAAGGACAACTTAGAATCAGGAAAGAATTTCTGACTTCAAGTCGTGTTGGAATAATTACTTTTCATTGTTTTTAACATTAGAGTTAACAAATATACCTTTACCAGCAAGTATTTTACAAAAACTATGGGTTACTTCTTGCGAAGGAAAGGGAAGCACAACTGCAAAAAGAACTTCTGAATAATCTTATATATGATTATGTGCATAGTACAATAATTGCCCATCAATTGATATATGTTGGAGGCTGGGTATTGGTAGGGGTAGATATACACCTACCACTTGTAATACACCCCCAACAAAGGGTTGTGCCCAGTCAAGGTCCCACAATGTAGCCCCTAGCTCAATCCCTGGTAGCTTGGCAAAAAGCAGTCAGGCTTAACTCGGGAGACAGGTATGTAAACCATTTAAGTACACTAATACAGGAAATAAGTAAGACACAACACACAATAAAAATCCCACACCAATTTATAAAAATAGTAACTATTGTTATCTTTAAAATGACACCAAAACAACAAAGGTTCAATGTTGGGGATCAGAGATATACATTTTTAGAGATTAAAAGTAAAACTAGTGCTTAGAAGTAAATAACGCTCAAAGGGAAGGTTGCACTGGACCGGGACACAGTCAAGAGTTCCAGCCATCCACAATGTAACACTTTTACACTTACTTCCAGAAGTGTTTCTTGATGCAGAAAAGTGGTCCACAACCACAATCCAAGGTTCAAGAATCTCTGAGTTGCTCCTTGGGACGTTGGGAATACAATTCCCACAATGCACCTGGCCAAATCCTTGCAAGCCCACTGGACACACTCCAGGATGGGGAATTTTGTAGAAGTTGGTGCAGGGAAGTTCTTTTAACCTGTTGCTTCAGGGAGTCCACTCCCAAGTCCGTTTTGAAGCAAGGCAAAGTCCTTTGGGCTGTCGTTCCAGTGTGCAACGGGCACAGTCCCTAAGCGTGCAAGCCTTTGGGTTGCACACAAGAGTTTCAGCAGGGCAGTCCTTCTTCTTGTGGTTTAAGGAAACAGATCTGGATTCCAAAGCATATCAGCCACCTGTATTCAATCATCTTGGGGCAAAGTCAGTGAGCATCCTTGCTTAATGGGCTGCAGAGTTCCACCCAGAAGTATGACAACTTCCTCCAAATTATGGCATCTTCTCGACCCTAAAACACTGCATTTTAACTTTCCAAGATGGGTGATTTTCCTCCAGAGGAGTAAGATCTGGCTAATCCAACCCCCTGGCATAGCTCATTTCCATTAACTCTGTCTCTGGGTATCTGCCACTTCCCTTCCTAAGCCCACCATCTATCTGTGGCTTACAGGTGTGAGACGGCCACTTTCCTTTCTGACTGGTATCCTTTTGAAGCCTCAGCTTGATTCACCCAGCCCCCCTCTTGCCTGGCTTCACCATCTGACTAACCTACCCCATCAGATAACCTCTGCTCAGTGCAGGCCACTTATCACCTAATCGAAGCAGCCTGGCTAATCTTGTTAGAGCTGACCAATCAGGAGAGACCACTAGCAGGCTGGAATTTGATTTACAGTAAAGAAAGTCTCATAAAGTTTTTTCTGTATAAGTTATGATAAATTCAACAATTGCAAATCGTTGCATTTATGATTACCATTCACTTGACTCCTTTCATGGCATTTTTATCTTTTCCCCTGCAATATTTAGGCTAATGAAAAATATTTCCATTATAGCCTATGAAGGCAACTTTCTACATGGGGGGAAATGAAAGATGCAGTTTCCCCTCACCAGGGCATATACAACATATTTTATAATGTCCCTGCTTATAGTTACATGGCATCCTAACCCTGGGACATCCAGGGTAGAAAAAGGGGGTGCCTTATATGTACAAATAAGGCAGATTGTTACTTTTGAAGTACCTTTAATTCCAAAGTCGAGTTTGCATACATTTTAAATTTTAAAGACAGTCTGCAGGGAAGGCCTGCCTTTAAAAATGACAGCAGGCACACAGCAGTGCACACTCCAGTGCAGGAAATCTACTGGGTCTCTAAACTTCCTTACCCTATTATAAACTAGGGACTTATATAAAGTTTGAATCCCCTTTGTAACAAAATCTACCAGGGACTTACAAGGTCTGTCATTACCATTGGAATTATAACATTGTGCTATCTGACCATCTACCTTTTTGTCAGAGCACTGGCCCTGGGCCTGTTAAGCAGAGCTTTGGGCACAGTCATGGTCAGTTACCATCAGTATTAGTCAGAAAAATTGGGGTGAACATGCTAAAGGGTGACTTTTCTCACAACATATACGTATGTTGCTAAACAAAATAATCCAGGAATACTGAAGAATGTTAATTGCTTTACAGCTGCACAGTCATGCCCGTTAGAAATTACTCTACAGGTGCACTGTCATGCCCGTTAGAAACTACTCTATCATCCCCATAGAATGCAAATTCATGAAGTTATGAACTAGATGGCAGTTGAATTATCAATAGCAATGGCAGAATTTTCAACATTGATGAGATACTCAGGCCCTCATTACAAGTGTGGCAGTCAGACCGTCGCAAAGTGGGCATCCGACCTCCACATTATGACCATGGTGAAAGTGCCACGGTTGGACTGCCAGCACCACCATATTTTGAAAGGCCAATGGCCTGGCACTGCCTGCGGTCTTAATCCTGGGGATTACAACTCCCCTCTCTGCCGGCTTTTGCAGGGCAGTTCCACTGCCATGAAAAGGCTGGCGGAGATGGATTGCTGGGGGCCCCACAGGGGCCCCTGCACTGCCCATGTACTTTTCATGAGCAGTGCAGGGGCCCCGATGGACAGACCCATTGTGCTGGTCACTGCAATGTTGTGGTGAGTTTCCGCCCAGCGGGAAAATCATAATAGGGCCGGCCAGCAGAAAACTGGAGTCGGGGTTTTCCGTCAGAACGAGTTTGGCAGGCGGCAGAGAGGCCCTAAATCTTGCAATCCTTATGTTTTAGAAATTGCAGCTTTACTTTCAGAACACTGCGAGTGTGTTAGATAGAAATATGCCCATATCTACTGTTGTTGCTCCATGCTAATGACAAACTATTAAAGCTTTACTATTTGCCTTATAATATTCACCTGGACCTGCAGAGTGGTGAGTCAATGAGGTTCGGTGTCTCTCTTTTCTCTCTTATCCCATTCCCCTTTTCCTGTTTTCACTATCAGTCTTACTGTGTGGACTAATGGTTGAGAAACCGGGGATGGAAAAGTGCATAGCTCCCAGTGGAACCAAAGTACAAGGTTAGTGCTTTCTGACAGGTATTTTGGGTCAGGTGTTTTGAAAACATTTTGTTCATATAGGTAAATGATTATTGAAAAAAATATAGAAGTAATACTGGATTATACCATTTGTTTATCAGTTGTGAAAAGAAAAGAAAAGAATTATGTATTTACAAAGGTAGAATTTTAGGATAAACACCATTTGGTTTGTTAAACAAACCACACATTCTACCCAGATTAGTAGTTATGTGCATGTGGCTTATTTACAGTGTATTGGTGTCTATGGCCTCTGAGTTAGGTGGACAGAACTTCTGTCCCTTTTTGGTGAATGTCCTCCATCTGCCAAACTCTTAGTCAGGCCCTCTGCCTATATAAGGGAACTTTTCACAGAGTACATTTGAATGTTCAGAAGTGAGTATCTGAATGCAAATACAGAGCTATCAAGTGGAGATCATTGCTGTTTGACCCAACCAAAGACTGAAGGAAAATCAAAGCATCTTTTCTTCTTGTACTGGCAACTTCTAAATTGGGGCAGGGCTAAATATTAAATGCAAAAATACAAAATCAAAACGCAGAAGATTATAATAATGCGCTACTAAACGTAATAACAGAGAATTCCATTAAGGTGTTTATAGGCGTATGTAATGTTTTCATGCAGGTACCTTGTATATACATTTGTTTTCAGTATTATTTTACTAAGTATAATATAAACCCTCAGAATCTTAGTTGACAGTGAATAGTTTTGTTACAGCTTCTGTGAAATAATTTCTATTTTTGTGCAATTTTACATTAATAAGTGCACAGTAACATTTGGAAAATTAGAAGGTGATTACTTTCTTCTATTTTTTAAAATGTATACATATAAGAGCATGAATAAATAAAAGTTTTAAAAACTGTCTCATTCACTGAATTAGAAAATTAGACTCTTACCCAGTGGATTTCAGTTTAGGAAGGCCAAAACTTAGTCATAGGGTAATATACCGTAATGAAACTAGAAATTAAAAACATACTTCAATTAATGAAAAATGATTACTACATTTGAAATACAATTATTACTTTTACTCATACCTTATTCTGGATGCATCCTATATATGACTTTATGACCACTCAAGATGGAAAGGTTGGGTTATCTTTATCCAACATGGCAGATACAATCCGATAATATCTCCCGGGATTTGAACTTGGGAGCCATTTTCGAAGGTGTATGGATGCCAGTATGGTGAAGGAATGCTTCCTGTTCATTTTGTTTGTCCTTCACCTCGATATCTGAAACTCGCTGTACAAAAACCTTTTTGGAACCTATTTGGTTCCCTTGGCTGTTCGCCTTTGAAGTTATGTTGGTTTGCTGAAGCCGTACACTAAAGCTAGTATTTATAAACTTTGTACACAAGGGTTGGGGCTTACATGTTTGCTTGTTTGTTTTTCATTATGAACCCAAGGGTGGCTTTCAATTTACCTAGACTCGATTATAGACCACTGTAAAGCAACTGTTTCCTATGAGCTTTTTTCCAAAAACTGTGTTTCCACACCCTTAACTCCTTACCATTCAGTATATCCTCTTATGTATGCGTATTTGATTATGTGGACACATTTTAGCAATAATACTAATATCACATATTATTATTAATTTTAACATGACTTGAAGACAAAAGGACAGATTTAGATATTTATGTTATTTACTTTGTAAGAGCATTACATATTCCATTGTCCTGACAGTAAATGTACTCTGAATTTAGAGATTTTATCCAGCGGACATCTATTAACATGTACTGCGGTTCCTGTCAATGTAATTAAAAGTTTAATGGATGGCTCTGTCAACCTGATGGTACCATCTATCAAACTGTAACATGTTTTTGTTTTTCAAAAACAAAATCTCAAAGCAGGATTTTGTTTTTTTAAATTACAAAAACTAATGAGGCTCACACCATACAAGTTGCCTCGTATGATGTGGTGATCTTTTTGCAATTTTCACTGCCCCTAAGAGCCAGATGTTACCCAGAGTACGGATAGTAAGAATTTGACATTTGACCAACTACTCTAAATTGACGTAGTCTCAGTCTCTGACATAATTAAGATCTGCCTTTCTTTAAATCGGGTGGGCAGACCTTCAGTTTGGTGAAGAGGTTACTCCATTGCTTTTACGAAGGAGGACCCTCCCAGCAAAAACTCTAAATCAACCTAAAACTCAATTAGTAAAGGTATAACTGTGATCTTTAATATTTAGAAATATTTCACATTATAATTATTATAATTATAAATATCGCAGTTTATGTTCTAAGAACAGAGGCAGTGAGTGCTAAACCACAGTCAAAATCGTCAACTGATCCAAACAGAAGGCTGGTATCTCAGCTGATGTTTCTCTTTCCCATTCTCTTTTGCCACCAATTGCTCCCAGGAGCTCATTAAATAGAAAACAGCAGGTGCAGTGGGTGCCCCATGTTTTCTGTTCTGCTTTATGTCACAGAGCCAAAGGCTTCCTCCTTGGTTGAGATAGGATGCACCATAGGTGTAATACAGCAAAATGTGGCTGATGCTAAAACCTAAAATCATTAGTTGCTACAACAATTTGAGGAGGTTACACAGAAATTGAAGAGGCTACAGTTAATTAAAATACCAAAGACAGAGACAACACCTAGTCCCTCTAGTATGTCCACGTAAATCACCAAGGGTACACACAAGCTACAGGCAGGTTTCAAGTTCCACTACCCACAATCACCCTCCTATTGTGCTGGTGTCTCTAGAGAGTTTTTCTGATGATCCTAGTCACATGGGACAATTTATCAATCAGTTCACTCTTCATTTCCTATGCAGGCCTACAGTCGTCCTTACACAAGTATTTAAGGTAGTCTTTGTGTTATCATATTTGGCAGGAGAAATGTAATGATCCATGTCTTTAATAGCTCAGACAAGTCTTTTTCTCTATGTTGTTGAAACAATTTGAACAAACTCTGTGGTATATTGGATAGAAGGTAATTTGCAACTGCATTAACATACACTTACTAAAGTAAAGCAAGGTAATAAAAAGCTCCTACTTTATTTGACCCAATGTCAGCATTTGATACTGGAGACTGAATGGGTTACAGAAAAAAGAGCAAGACTCTTTCATAAGGGCTTAAATGTAGAATTGATGTAAGATGTAAAATAGTCACTCAGTTTACCTAAAGCCCTACCAATTGTGAAGAATTCATTTCGTGTTACAAATTATTCATCAGATGGTAGAAAGACTGAGCAAAGAGAAACGTAAAAAGTGAACTTATAGAATATGTGAAGGATCACATTTGGAACCAACAATAGAAACAGTAAAACGTTCTTTGTGCGACTTAATGCAGATAGGGACTTTATGTTCATCCTTACCTAAGGAAGAAAGGCAACAAAGGCACGTACGCACTGTGGTTCTGATAAATATGTGATAAAATTGTGACAAAGCATTCCTGGCTGAGTGTCAAGCTTGGATTAAAGGACTACTTTACTGCTGGGAATCCTCAAACTTCTGATCACTCTATGCTGATGACAAGATGCACAGGCACAACAATTGTAGTTAATGAGGTAAAGAATGGGGGAAGGGAGAGACACAAGTGTCACTTATCTTCAACTTCAGATCGTCAGAGGAATGGATAGGCTAAGGAAGCAATGTGGTCCAGATAGTAAAAGAACATTTAACAGTAAGGAAAGTACATTACCGGAAGTATTTGAACAAATAGACAATAATTCTCAATGCTTAACGTACCCTCTTGCATGCTGGGCTGTAATGAGCCCCATGCCATCCTGCATACAAGCGTAAAGCCCCTGGATACCAAGGAGGGTTCAAACTATAGGAGGAGGTATTGCACAAACAGTATGCACTGAGAATACCCTGCCTACTTCCGCTAACCAAAGGGGATCAGAAAAATGAGAAAAGGTGACAAACTAGATGAAATTGAAAACCACAGAACAAATAAAATGTTGCCAGGAAATTACTGCTTGCTTTCCTCAGGACTAAAAGCCCCACTATCCATGCTTCCCCAGACATGTTCTTCCTAACATGGAAATGAGAACACAGTTAGGTTAGCCGGCTAGTATTTACTCCTAGTTTACACAACCAGTCTTCCAAGTTTTCAATACACCTTTTAGCCGGGTCTCCTATTATATTCCAAGGCACATGGGAAATAGATTCATCCCATATTCACCCATGATTTCTATACCCTTCCTCTTAGCGTGTCATGGTACATCCCCATGTGGTCGACCTGACTGTTTCCTCTGGCATCTATGTTCTGTCATAGTAGAAATACTCAGAATGTTAGGTGTTGAGGTCTTACCACTCTCTACAGATCGGGATAACATGTTCACCTTATCATGAAACTTTTCAGGTACATAAGTGATCTTATAATGGAAGTAGGACATGGCTAATTACCACCAACCATAAAGTACAATTGCACACTTCAAGGATGTGAGACATAACAAATTCTTGTGATCTGTCTACACTGAAAATTCATGAATTGCTCTCTTGAGACAGTGTTGCCAATGTGCAAAGGAGTACTTAATAGCTGGTCATTCTCTCTAATAACTAGTGTCAGCAATGAAACTGGTCTTACTGTCAACCATGAAGATAAGTCCAGTGTTCATGTTGCCTTAAAAAACCTGGTTCTAGACAACACTAGACTGATGCATCTGCCTCTAGTATTTTCTTGTTCTGACCTTAAATACAAGGCAATAGCTATAATAGATTCCCTCATGTCTAAGGAATCTTTACAATATTTTGGTGACTACAAACTGAAGAGCAAACCATGAAGATATGTCCAGTTTTTCATACTGCCTTACCCAAACCACTGCTAGGCAGACTGGTGCTTCCTCCTCTTCCAGTATTGTCTAGTTTGGAGCCTGAATACAGGGTACAAATAATATTAGATTCCCTCAGGTCTATGGAATCTTTATGACATCTGGTCGATCGGAAGGAATGTATTCCTGAGAAGTGATCCTGGTAGCCTGCAGCCAATATAAATCCCTGCCTAGTGAAGAGATATCATATTGTCTGTTAGAAATGGGGTCTCTGGTTGGCAGTCAGTTTGCACTCTGTCCAAGCAGGGACTTACACTCTAGTCTGGGAAAGGGGGTTAGACTCCTAAGACAACCCCTGCTCACCCCCTTGGTAGCTTGGCACAGGCACTCAGGCTTATCTCAAAGACAATGTGTAAAGTTTTTGTACCACCACACACAGGAATACAGTGAAAACACTACAAAATGGACACCAAACCAGTTTAGAAAAATAGACAATATTTATCTAAATCAAACAAGAGCAAAACCACAAAAATCTAACATACACAAGTAAAGTTATGAATTTTTAAATAATAGAATCTGACTCGATAGAAAACAATGGAAATGTTGTTGTAACACAAAGTACCTAGTTGCGTCAAAAATAAAGCAGTACGGGTGAGCAATGCGTCGGTTTTCTCTCCCACAAGGGAGCATTGCGTTGATTTCTGGACCGGACACCTCGAGTCCCGGTGCACAGGTTCACGTTGATTTTGAAGCCCAGCGACGATGCGTGCGAAATCCGGCTGCACGGTATTGGAAAAACTGTCTGCATGGGGTTTGCGTTGTTTTCAGCAGCCACATTTGGGTGTTGAGTCATTTCTCCAGCCACGATGCAGGTGATGCACCGATTTCCCAACTGCAAAGCAGGTGGTGCATCGATTTTAGCCATGAGACGGGTGGCGTGTCATTTTAACAACCGCGTTGCAGGTGATGCATTGAAATTTTCACGGCACGGCTTTTTGTGCGTGGATATCAGTCCTTGTTCCACCAGCTTCACCTTTCAAGGGCTCAGGGACTGGGTAGGGCACCACTTGGCAGGGCAGGAGTCTTCGCAGAGAGTCCAGATGCTAGCAAAGGAAGTCTTTGATGGCCCGGAGTCTTCAAAACAGGAGGCAATCTCAGTCCAAGCCCTTGGAGACACTTCACAAGCAGGAATATACCACACAGTCTGGTCTTTGTCCTTTTTCAGGCAGAAGCAGCAACTGCAGGCCAACCCAGAAAAGCAGTCACAGGCAAAGGGGTAGTAGGCCTCCTCCAGTTCTTCAGCTCTTCTTCTTCGCAGAGGTTCCTCTTTAATCCAGAAGTAATCTGAAAATATGGGATTTTGGGTCCACTAATTATACTCCTTCCTGCCTTTGACAAACTTCAAAGGAAAGTCTCTGTTGTTCACAAGATCCTGTCTTGCCCAAACCTGGCTCTAGACTCACACCAGGGAGTTGGAGACTGCATTGTGTGAGGGCAGACACAGCCCTTTCAGATGTAAGTGAATACTCCTCCCTCCACTCTAGCCCAGATGGCCCATCAGGATATGCAGGCTACACCCCAGCTCCCTTTGTGTGTCTGTCTAGTGGAGATTCACAAACAGCTCAACTGTCAGTCTGACCCAGATAGGAAATACACAAGCAGGCAGAGTCACAGAACGGCTTAAGAAAGAAAATGCCCACTTTCTAAAAGTGGCATTTTTAAACTGACAATTTAAAAACCAACTTTACCAAAATATGTATTTTTAAATTGTGAGTTCAGAGACCCCAAACTCAACATCTCTATCTGCTCTCAAAGGGGAACTGTAGTTATTTAAAGACAGCCCCCATGTTAACCTATGAGAGAGATAGGCCTTGCAACAGTGAAAAACAAATTTGGCAGTATTTCACTGTTAGGACGTGAAAGACACATCACTATATGACCTACCTTTAACATACACTGCACCCTGCCCATGGGGCCTACCTTAGGGGTGCCTGACATGTATAAAAAGGGAAGGTTTGGGCCTTGCAAGTGGGTACACTTGCCAGGTCGAATTGGCCATTTGAAAACTGCACACACAGACACTGCAGTGGCAGGTCTGAGCCATGTTTACAGGGCTACTCATGTGGAGGGCACAATCAGTGTTGCAGGCCCACTAGCAGCATTTGATTTACAAGCCCTGGGCACCTCTAGTGCACTTTACTAGGGACTTACTGTCGCGCCGCCGTGCGTGGCACGAGCCAAACATTCGGCTCGGGCCGCGGCACGAAGACGCACCGCGTCCCCAGCCTGCTGTGCACAGTACGAGGCCCCAAATTGGCCACGGGGCCTTGTTCTTTCTTAGCGCGATGCGCCTTCATGCAGGTCTGACCTCCCCCACTCACCTGTTCTTCTTCTCTTCTTCTTTTTCTGTCTCTTCATTGTGCCTTCCTTTATGTTTTTTCCTTTTCCCATATATTCCCTCTATTCCCAGCATGCCTTCGTTCCCTACTCTCTATGGCTCCTAGTCCATTATGTTCTATGTGTTTTTCCCTATCTAAGATGGTGTCCTTGTACTTCCTGTTGGTCACTTCCTGTTTTTTGGTATTTAAGGGCTGTGATTCTTTCTCTCCTTGTGCTGCAACACTTTCTGTTTGGATGGTGTCTTCGCTCCTGCTTTCTTGTATTCAATACTGGCTCATGTCTGTTCCAGTGTTTTTTCCTGTACTTTGCTCTTGTATTTACCTATTCATTTTGCTCCTGTTTCAGGAACCTTTCCTTTTTGGAGTTTTTTCCCATTTCAGGGTTTTTACCCCTCTGGCACTACTTCTGAAGGACACAGCCTGCTCTTGGTGTTTCCATTGCCTGCAGCACCGTGGCTACCAGAAAGAGTTGCCCCTACCTGGGCCAAGGCCGAACATTCAGGAACAAGATCCTCGCCACTCATTCTGCGGACTCCAGGTTAAAGCAGCGTGTAAGTCGTGACAGATTGCAGCGCCCAATACTCCTGACGACGTCTAACACCATGGATGATACAGTGGCGACTGCTGCAGATCCTGATCAATCTCTTCTGGCAACCATTCACCAACAGGCTCAGGAACTGCAACAATTATGCAATGAAAATGCTGCTTTACGACAGGCTTTGTCTTTCCGCAGTGCAGATGTTCCGGCCGTCTCCACCTCCACTCCTCGTTTCTCTGGTGAACCAACTAAACTGCAAGAGTTTCTCGATGCATTAACTGTGTATTTCGCCTTCTGACCCACCCAATTCTCCCACGACAAGACAAAGGTGGGTTATCTTATCAGTTCACTATCTGGTCCTGCCTGGGCAACCCCGATGGTATCATCCAATGACCCAGTATTATCTTACTATCCAGCCTTCGTGAATCGGTTCAAACAGATGTTTAGTCGTCCAGGATTGGAGGCCTCTGCTGAAGAAGCATTATGTGACATCCAACAAGGCTCTCAAGATGTCCTCCAATATATTACCCGCTTTCGACTGCTTGCGGCCGAGACAACTTGGGTGGAACGAACTCTGGTGACTTTATTCCGTAGAGGACTTAAAGAGGAGATCAAAGATGAGTTAGTACACTCCACCCGAGTTGAAGATCTTCGTGGTCTGATGGATCTAGCTCTTTCCATCGAATACCGTCTCCAAGAACGACGTATGGAGAAGAGAAAAAGTAGAGGATCTACCCAGCCAAGTACTTCACCTGTCTTTTTGCATCATCCTGAGGAACCTCGTCCTCCCGTCAGAGACACAGAAGGTGAACCTATGCAAGTGGATACTACTCGATGCCCACTTTCCGTCAGCGAGCGGGAAGAAAGACGTAAGAAAGGATTGTGCCTGTATTGTGGTGCTGCCGGTCACATGCTTCGTACCTGCCCTGTTCGTCCTCTAAGGCCATCGGGAAATGCCACTTCCCGTCCTCTGAAAGAAGGGAGGGGACAGGATCATCTGCTATACCTTCCATCAGTTAATTCAAGGACACTGCCACAACTTTGTTTATGCTGCCTGTGACGTTACAGTTACCTGACGGTCGTGAAGAAAGAACAAAGGCTTTACTTGATTGTGGTGCTAGTGGCATATATATGGATAAGACTTGGGCTACAACACAACAAATACCAACACGACCCAAAGAAGTCCCGGAACAAGTTCACACAGTGGATGGATCCTTAATATCCTCTGGTCCAGTCGATACTACCACCCTGACACTAAGTTTACAATTTGGGAACCACCAAGAACACATCTCATTTGACCTAATATCATCTCCCAATCATACTATCATTTTAGGAATTCCGTGGTTCATAAGACATAACCCTTATATAAATGGGGAAACCCGGACTATTTCCTTGTCCTGACAGTTTTGTCATGAAAACTGCTCTACTTCAGATACATACTGCTCACCCAAGAGGTTGATGCCTACTGAAATTATTACAGGATGTTCCATCAATACAGTCCAAGGAGTCCCCGATCACTATCTAGAATTTCAAGATGTATTCCAAAAACCATCCAGACCTGTGTTACACCCACATCAAGATTACGACTGTGCTATTCCCTTGGAACCTGGGGCGATCGTTCCCTTTGGGAGAATGTATTCACTCACGGAACCCAAAAGGGAAGTTCTCAAAGAGTATCTGCAAGAAAACTTGCAAAGCGGTCTTATTGTACCATCACCCTCTCCGGCAGGGGCTCCTCTCTTTTTTGTACCCAAGAAGACGAAGGATCTTCGTCCTTGTCTGGATTTTCGAGGTTTAAATAAGGTAACTATAAAAGACCGTTATCCTTTGCCCCTCATCAAGGATATTCTAGAGGCAGTCAGAGGGGCTCAACGATTTACCAAACTAGATCTTCGTGGAGCCTACCACCTTTTGCGTATCAAAGAAGGAGACGAGTGGAAGACTGCCTTCCGAACCCCATTTGGTCATTATGAGTACAGAGTTATGCCTTTTGTTCTCACTAATGCCCCCTCAATTTTCCAAAGATTAATGGACTCTGTGTTTACTGATCTCTTGAACCATACGGTTGTCATTTACTTAGACGATATGCTTATTTACTCTAGACGTCCTGAACTTCATTTTACTCACGTGAAACAAGTCCTACAAAGACTCAGGCTACATCAACTGTCCTGTAAACCAGAAAAATGTGAGCTTGACAAGACCGAAGTCAAATATTTGGGATATCACCTTAGTCCCACTGGCATAGCTATGGACCCGGAAAAGGTACAAGCCATCCTAGACTGGCCTTCCCCTTCCTCTATTAAGGAAACACAATGTTTTCTAGGACTGGCTAATTTGTATCAACAGTTTATTTTTGACTTTGCAGAACAAACCAGCCACATAACTCAAACTTTAAAGAAGGAGAATTTAAATAATGGCTTTGTCTGGACAAGGGCGGCTGAAACAGCTTTTCAGCGTCTAAAAAAGGCCTTCACTCAAGCACCGATATTGAGACACCCAGATACCAACAAACAATTTATTGTTGTTACTGATGCTTCTGAAAGAGCCATTGGATCTGCCTTACTCCAACAACAAGAAGATGACGGTCTTGAACATCCTGTTTTCTATTTGTCCCATGTACCCTCTGCGTCAGAACAACATTACTCAGTATTAGAAATGGAGTTATTAGCCCTGAAAACAGCCTGCCTTGAGTGGAGACAGTTCCTTATGGGTTCCAAAGAGCCCTTCGAGGTGAGAACAGACCATCGTAACCTACAATGTTTACGTAATTTTCTATGCCAGAACAGTCGTCAGGCTCGTTGGGCCTTTTTCTTCAGTCAGTATGACTTTTATGTCACCTATATTCCTGGATCCCAAAACATACTGGCCAATGCTCTGTCTCGCCGTTATCCAGATTGTACTCCTACCCCATCACAATATCTACTTGAGCCCAGTAAAATTATCGGTGTAGCTCAATCTTTCCTGACCTGTCCATAGTGCCTCCAAGGTCACCCCCTTTTTCTGTTATGGCTATCATCCTACCTCTTTTCCTACTACTCCGCAGTCTACCTCTTCTCTTCCTGCTGTCACTTCATTTTCCAGACGACTGTTACAGACTCTTAGATTGATTCGATCTAACTTGCTGAACACTAAGAGATACATGAAGAGAATAGCAGATAAGATGTGTAGTGATGCTCCAGTATATCATCTCCAGGATAAAGTCTGGCTTTCTTAAAAATGTTTGCATTTGCGACTTTCTCAGAATAAGTTCACACCTTGTTACTACGGTCCTTTCCGTATTCTTCAGCTGATTAATCCTGTCACTGTCCGTCTTCAATTGCCTCGTACCTGGAGGATTCATCCGGTCTTTCATGTTTCCCAGCTTAAACCCTATGTACCTGATCCTTACTCTCGACAGTTTCCTTGTCCTCCTCCTTTGTTAGTGAATGATGTACCAGAATATGAGGTACAGGAAATTTGTGACTCTTGTATCTTTCACAAACGCCTTCAGTATCTGATTCATTGGAAGGGTTACCCTCTCAGTGAATGCTCTTGGGAAGACGCGTCTTCTGTTCACGCCCCTCTTCTGATTCGTCATTTTCACCACTTGTTTCCGCACAAACCTGGGCGTTCGGGGATGGGGGGGACCTACTGTCGCGCCACCGCGCGTGGCACGAGCCAAACATTCGGCTCGGGCCGCGTCCCCAGCCTGCTGTGCACAGTACGAGGCCCCAAATTGGCCATGGGGCCTCGTTCTTTCTTAGCGCGACGCGCCTTCATGCAGGTCTGACCTCCCCCACTCACCTGTTCTTCTTCTCTTCTTCTTTTTCTGTCTCTTCATTGTGCCTTCCTTTATGTTTTTTCCTTTTCCCATATTACCCCTCTATTCCCAGCATGCCTTCGTTCCCTACTCTCTATGGCTCCTAGTCCATTATGTTCTATGTGTTTTTCCCTATCTAAGATGGTGTCCTGGTACTTCTTGTTGGTTGCTTCCTGTTTTTTGGTATTTAAGGGCTGTGATTCTTTCTCTCCTTGTGCTGCAACACTTTCTGTTTGGATGGTGTCTTCGCTCCTGCTTTCTTGTATTCAATACTGGCTCATGTCTGTTCCAGTGTTTTTTCCTGTACTTTGCTCTTGTATTTACCTATTAATTTTGCTCCTGTTTCAGGAACCTTTCCTTTTTGGAGGTTTTTTTCCCCTTTCAGGGTTTTTTTCCCTCTGGCACTACTTCTGAAGGACACAGCCTGCTCTTGGCGTTTCCATTGCCTGCAGCACCGTGGCTACCAGAAAGAGTCGCCCCCTACCTGGGCCAAGGCTGAACATTCAGGAACAAGATCCTCGCCACTCGTTCTGCGGACTCTAGGTTTAAGCAGCGTGTAAGTCGCGACACTTACTAGTAAATCAAATATGCCAATCATGGAAAAGCCAGTTGCACATACAATTTACACAGGAAGCACTTGCACTTTAGCACTGGTCAGCAGTGGTAAGCTGCCCAGAGTAACAACACCAGCAAAAACAGAGTCCAGCACATAGTCAAAGCAAGAGAATCAGAGGCAAAAAAAGATAGGAGAGACCACACCAAGAATGCCAGGTCTAACATTGTCCATCCACATAACTTAAGTCCTGGAGAGGGTCTTGCTTGGGGTGCAGGGATGGGATACTGTAATGGACTTGAACATCGGCTCTGTAACCATCACTATAGTTACAAATAGAAAGGTGATGATTTAGAGTGCTAATCACCTCAGATAAAACAGGAAGAACAGTTGCTCATACTAATTACGTATTATTCTGTTACACTTTAAGTCGAAACACTCTTTAAATATCTATTTAGTTTTAAGCAATTATTCACACTTTATTCTGGATGCATTTGATATGACGCTATCCTCACTCAAGATGTGTACCACACACAGAAAGAAAAGGTTGGATTATCCTCGTCCAACATGGAGGATGTAATCCCATGACAATTCTCATGCCATGAGTGGGATTTAAACTTGGTTGCTATTTTCAAGAGTATATAATTTACAAATATAAATATAGCCATTTATGTTCTGCAATCAGAGGCAGCCAGCACTAAATCTAAGGAAAATTATCATAATCGGTCCAAGCAGAAAGCTGTTATCTTAGATAGTGTTTCTCTTTGTTTCCCATTCCCCTTTCACCCCCAAAGCTCTCTGGTGTTCAGAATGTGGAAAACATAGCAGGTAGGGTGCAATTACTGACATTCATGTGGATCAGGCGTTTTGTGACTTTTACCAATGCAGTTTACTTACCCACCTTAAAAAGAGTGATTGGCTAGGCTTTCTTGTCTGTGAGAAATGTCTCAAAAAGTTAGAATCATACCATACATTGTCACTGTAACCCCTGTACTAGAAATGCTTAATCTAGAGATACCACTTTTATGCAATAACATGAAAAAACATACCTCCTTGTCCTTCACTTTGTAAATCTCAGGCGCGGTTTTGCTTTCCTTAATTGTTGTCTCCTTCTTAGTTCCAGAGATTTTTCCTTTTGGCATTAAAGATTTGGACAATTTTGGAGACTCTACAAGTGATTTTGACTGCAGCGTATAATCAAAATCTGTTGGTTGTTTACTATGTGTGCTGACTGGTGTCTGATTTGTTGTCTGTTCAGAAGCCCTGAGATTGTCTGATTGCAAATGGTGCCTGGCTTGTGATGACTCCAGCTGATGACTTGTTACAGGTGTCTGAGGGAGCACTCTGTGCTGCTGTTGCGGCAAACCAGTTCCACTAGGCTGATGCCGTGGTGAGCCCGTGTGAGGTTTTCCGGGTTGTTGTTGGATTGAACCAGTGGATGTTGTCACAGGTTGATGACGAGGCGATCCTGTGGGAGTTCCGCTGGCGGGGTGCCTTGTTGATCCTGTAGGCTGCTGTTTTGGTTTAGGCACAGAAACAGATGGAGGGGCATCTCCCAGACTTCCCTCTAGCAACCTCTGAGTTTGGCAGTTCAAACACAGCCATTCATTTTTCTGCAAAATAAAGAAGACACACAAGTCTTGTTAGCATTATAGAATCTAGTCTCTCATTGTCCCTGTTAATCCTTTTACATTACCCTAAGTTTAGAGTGAAACATACATGCTATGCACAACTCAATATAATCATTTCATGGTAGAAGGGTAACTTTAACTATCTCACATAGTAATATTTGATGGTCGTAGGTTCTACCCCTAGGTAAGATGGAAAGGTTTCCATACTTCTAAATTAATTGATTATGGTGCCAATGTACACAATGTACACAATGTACACAATCTCCATTTGCAAAATGTAGTTTTAAACTGAGGAAATAGGTTTTGCGAATTGAACACTATTCTGAAAAAATTACTTATATACAAATACATAAGTCCACAAAATACCAAATTGTAATGGGAAACAATCCAATCACTATTCATGATGATGGCATTACAGTCAGTCAGCAGGCCATCATGTCTGTGATCATATTTTAATAAAGAAAACTTTTCTTTTTAAATGCAGTCCAATTCTTTTAACATATTGTATTGATTTTTATTTTATTCTTGCTTTTTACCTTACATACATATAATACATCATAGCATCATGCCTGAGTCACGTTAACAGTGTCTCAGTAAACAATGTACTGTGATATGAGGGCTAACAGATCACTTAAGTCAACAGTATTGGCTGATCAACAAATAACAGTATTAATTTGACGTTTTTTGATGCACTGAAATATTCTACATCATGACAAAGATAATGACAACAAAACAATCTAAAACAACAGCAAGCCTATTCATACAGCATAGGCAGTAGCAAGGACGACAAAATAAAAGATGCAGTAGTCTTTAGGGCTGTCATCACACGTCAGGGAGCTCATCTAGAATTTAAATTACAAATTAGATACTGTGTTACAATACCACTTGCAGCAGTGATGTGCTAGCACAGCCTGTTCTGTTTCAGGTGGTATAGTGTGCTTGAGGCAGTCTTTCAAGGAGAAAATCTACATTCCCTACAGGGTAGCAATGGAGTGATTGTGGAGTCTCCTTACTTCTACCCACACCAGAGATACAGATTCTGCATCAGCCCATCTGCCAGTAGTTTATGCTGGACAGTGTTGAGGCCTTGCATTTCCTTGTGATCAAGCGTCTGGCTATAAGGAAGGCGAAGTCCAAGAATCGGCTTATCGCCCTACCAGGCTTAGGATGCTTCTATAGACCCAATATACAGCAATCTAAATTATTTAACTCTTGGCGGGCAGTGGTAGACGAGAGAGAATCTATGGGCAATTTGGCAGTCCCACAACATGTGTATCATGTGTGCATATGGATTATGGCAGCATGGGCAGTCAGAAAAAGCAATTGTGTAAATGCTATAGAGCCATGCTGAGGTTAAATAAGCGTGACGGAGTATGTAATGTCGAATGTACACAAATCGGACACTGTGAGTAATTTTTTGCAGGTGCACAAGTGACCTGTTCCATTCTTTCTGTGTACTGTGGCAGCCAGCATCTGCTTCCTACTTAGTTTGAAGGTCAGCCAGTGGTGCCATTGACCAATCCATAAAAGTCTAAAAAAAACAGGAAATTCATCTTCGACCATTCCAATTGGTAATAGTGTTTGGAGCAATGTTAAATGCAGTTCTATTATTTTTTAAAGTTTGCTTGAGAGCTGGCAGTGGTCACCTGGACCATTGCCTTCTCCCCAGCAAACATGTTTTCTACATTAACGATGTGTAAGTGTTCCCAAGGAATCTCCTTTTCGTTTGTGAATGTTTTAGCACTTAAATTTGGGAGTCAATAGATTTCCAATGTTTTGTGAGGGGTTACACTCGCAAAATATTGATACATCTTTTAACAAATCGATATTTGAAAGGGATGCCCTAAATAAACTCCTTCCAATCAGCGATTTGTTATAGGTTTCTATACTCATTTTGCTATTTAATACCGTGACACTGAAACGTAAAATGGGTTTAGTAAACAACAAATAGCCGTTGTGTAGTTACAAATCCTGTGATTTTGCTTTATCTCAAGCTTTGTAAATGCAAAACTGCTTGGCACATCATGCCCTATATATGCTACTTATTCTGGAAGTGGGACATTATCTGAACTGAGACTGGGACATTACCATACCAAAACCTATGCTATAAATCCAATGCACTCTGAAGACAAAAATCCAGTATCCTATAGAAAAATTCAGTGTCTCATTCAAACAAGTATGTAATAAGAAATATTACTCATTCTATACCTGCACACAAACAATAACATATTTTCTAAACATGATCTCCATGCCATTGCAATACATACGTGAGGAAGATTGTTGGAGCGTTAATGCAGAAACTATGCTGATTTTGTTAATTTAGGAAAATAAATTCCTTCAAATTACAAATAATGTAAAAATTAAACAGGAGAGTATTCCTTTCCAATAATATGTTTAATTTGGTGTGTTCTGCTTTGTTAATCCTGCCATCAATCAAATGTGTCCCCCTAAAGATTTATGGAATTAAGTATCCCACTTTGTTATGCGTTTCCTACTATAGTAATAGGACTGCATGTTTAGGAAGGCAGAGTGTGGAAGACTGGGTCCATACACACCATTAGTAACTGTTGGCCTAACTCCCTGCTAGCTCACAGTGGCGCACCCCAACACCCAAATCTACCGGTGTGGAAGGTGATTATGGCAGCATGAACACAAGACTCTGACTCCCCGGGGAAGCAGTGGAAGCAGATCTTACCCCTTTCATATTATTCCTCATGTATGCCAAGGCGAAACCCAAAAGATGCGAACTAAGTTTTCAATACTTTTACTGAAACATAACAATCTAGCATATAAAGAGTGAGCTGTAGTAATTAGGCAGGTGAAACTAAGCAGGGTAATCAGCATTACAAACACGATGAAAAAGATAAACAATCCAACCATGATGTATGTTGTTCTAGATGTTCTAAAGGCTCCTACCTGATCCTGTATCTACACTGAAAGCATAGCAGGTGTACCCTTCTGCCTGGCCTGATCTAAAGGATTAGCCCCATACCTGGAAACAGTGTCAGGTGGTGGACTGTTAGGTAAATAGCAATCTTTTTAGGAGGCTGGTAGATCTACAGCAGCCTGGCAGCATGTTGCACAGCATGCATCCCAGGATAGTTTTGTCCGGAATGCCCCTGTGCCCCCTCTGGGCTCCCTATGGGTCTGTGCACCGTCTATATAATGAACAATACTGTATTGGAAGTACAGTTCTGATGCAATGCTGTGTCTAGGTGTTAGAAACTGTCTCCTGAACAGGCAACACAGCTCGCATATCGTATACAGTGTTCTTTTGCCTTCGATAGAAAATACTGATTACATGTTGTGCAAAGGCTAACTAAACGAGCAACTCGTTCTTTGTTTTCCTATAATAAAGCAAGCTGAAAAAATATGTAAAAATCATCACTAAAAGCAGCTCTACTAAAATGAATAAAATATGAACAATAAAACAAAGCTAAAACAGGAGTGACCAACTCGGGTTCTAGAGGTCCTCACATTACTTTGATCCAAGAGATGAATAGAGAATGAGATAGAAATGGGCTTGTTACTAGGCAACTGCTATTCATATTTTCAGAATGTGTTATGCCTAATAGTTTAATCAAAACATCCCTCTCATGACTGACATAACTATTGTGATGCTACAGAGTTTTAACTGTAAAGGAAAACAGCTTTATAGTTAAGCTGTTTTTATGTAACAAAGTGATGATTAATAATAAATAATACTTTTTGACCTCTTGGAGTATGGATACTACATAATCTATTATTTCTACACAAGATTTCCATGTGCTTGTGGAGCATTTATTGCTGCTCATTTCCAAAGTAAACTCTTAGGTTCAGCTAAAACACAGTTTGTGTCTACTTAGAAACAAGCAGTAGCAAAGTCAATAGGTCTGGGTTTAACACACAGAAATACAATGTCAGCACATGAAAGCCAGACACATGTAAGACACAAAAGCGCTTGTATATTAAAGGCTCCCTTGCCTTTGTTACAGTACTATTTTAGTTTCTATGGGAAATGAAGGTCATATGGTTAGTGAGTTTTTATTACAGTTCTTTTATCAAGGCTCATTACAGTTCTTTTATCATTTCTATGACATACGCAGTCAATGGATTGTAATGAAGGGTTTCTTACTACACAACCTTCATTTCACGTAGAAGCAAAAACAGGACCACCAAACTCAAAGAATAGGCTCAACTCAACTTGCTATTGTTGCAAGAAAACTGTAGTGGTCAAGGCAAGTCTGCGGAAGATGCTGACACCAAGTGAGTGAAACTCTGTTTACTTAAAGTTCATAGGTATAAGGAAGTGCCACAGAGACAGAACACTATATAGCACTTGGGTCCTCCCCAACTGCCCTCAACTGTCTCACATTCCAAATGTGAACATTCTCCACTATGATCTAACTACATTCCAGAGTGGAGAATGTCGGCAAGCAGAACAGAACACTACATTAGTTATCCCTTTACAAAGGAAACAAATCAAATTACAATTACAATACAACTAAAAGAACAATAAAAAATACAAACAATACGTCATCAGACAAGCTAAGTATTTGTCAAGGGTAGGCCACAGCCTTTAAATAACAAGTCACCTACATAATAATCTGTAACGTATAGGAAGAGCAAAAGAACCAATTGACCTACATAATGTTCTGCAACATATAGGAAGAGTAACAGAAACACATGACTTACAAATTAATCTGTAACAAATGGGCAATCGTCTAAGGCAATCACATCTGCGAGCCTGCCGTGGAACACCAATATTACCTTACCTTTGATTGGTGCTCATGCTGGTACCCACAGACCTGGATCCTGACATGAACATTGACTCGGAACCTTGATCTGGGCCTGCCACTGCCTTGCACTGTATCACCTATGATGTAGATTTACATAGGTGGCATTACCAGCGACCGTGTCAATGACTACCAGATCCCCAAACATTTCCTCTCCTATGCTGACAAAATCACCTTTTTTAATACGAACCACATTGCGCACCTTAAACTCATGATGGTGGTCACGATTTCGTTTGTCATAATACTCTTTCTGTTTAACTTTAGCTATCTTACCTCTCACCATCACATCCATCTTTCTTAATGATATATCCTGAATGACCCACCTACCCATCCAACCAAGGCAGACATCTGTTGAAGGAATCCTCCCCCTCAAAGGCTCAAACAGAGACATCTGGGTTGAGGGATGAGGGCTGGTATGACAGAAACACACCATGCTGTATTCTGCCTTGCTTACAATACACCTGCAACAGCGCAACGTACACACTGTCCCAAAACAAGATTCGTGTATTCAACTTGACCATTTGCCGGGGGGTGCTGTCAAAATGTTTTGAGGTGTTTAGCATTACCAGGCCTCAGAAATTGCTTGACTTCTTCATTCACAAACTGAACCCACTGCCTGATACAAGAAACTGGGGAAATCCTTTACGAAGAAAGAAATCTGACGCGAAAGCGCAACACTTCTTTCTATCGGCCAGCCATTCTTCACATACAGCATAACTTGTTTGAGAGTTTCATCAAAGAACAACTCTTCCTCCACTCATCCTCAGAGATAGCACTCATTTCTTTAATGTCGACTGAAGTGATCAAGCAACTTTCCTCACTCGAATCATCACTCTAATCATCCACTGCCGAACTAACAGGAAATCTGGACAGGCAGTCAGGCTTGACACTTTTTGCACCCTGTATGTGCATCGCCTCAAAATGAAATTGGAGCAACTTGAAAGACAGCCTGGCAGTGAGTAGGGTTGATTCTCTCCCCACTCAGAATTGACACCAATGGCTTGTGTTCGGTTTTGACCATGAACGTAGTTTCCCACACATAGGGTTTGAATTTCTGTATAGCCCATTAACAAGCCAACAATTCTTTTTTCAATAGATGAAACATGGAACCCCTTAGAACTCTTGATGCATAATGGATAGCGTGTTCAACACTGCCATCCTGTTCAGGGAGGACAGCATCTAAACCCCAATTGCTGGCATCGACCGTTATGCAACACAAAAATTAGGGTTAAATGGCTTCAGTATCTTTTTTTACCCACTCAGAAGATCCTTGGCAGAGGTCATCTCAAACAAAAGTTACATCTTTCTTCAGTAACACAGTGAGAGGCTTAATGTGCGAAGCAAAGCCTGGTATGAAACACAAATAAATATCACACATTCACATGAATGTTTTCAGACCTACTTTGTCCTTGGGTACTGAGACATCAATAATGGCCTGCACCGACCCTGGCCTGGGTTCAATGCCTTCACCTGAAACCAAGTGGCCTAAATACTCTACTTTGGTTTTGAAAACCCCACATTTGTCAATTTAAAAAATCTCGTGCCCCTTTCTTTTAGCAGAATGAACACCAGCTCAAGTATGGCAGTATGGTCTTCTTCTGTGGATGCAAAGATGAGAATGTCATCCTGGAAAGCAGTGACACCCTTCATCCCATGATAATATCTGGTGCATGAACCTCTGAAATACTGACGTGGCAGAAGCCAGTCCAAAGAGCATCCTGCAGTATTAGAAGATTCCCATGGTAGAAACAAATGCAGCAAAGTGTCTGGTGTTAGGTTCCAATACAACTTGATGGTAAGTGGAAGCTAAATCCATTTTACTAAGTAATTTAGCCCTACTCACTTGGGCCAACAGTTCTGCTATATTGGGTAAGGGATATGATTCCACCCAAATGGCTTAGTTAAGGTTTCTCAAGTCAAAACAGACTCTTAAATCACCACCTCGTTTTTGTGCAACAACCAGTGGGGACAACCATATGGAAGACTGCACAGCTCAATTATACCTTTCTCACATAAGGACTTCAGTTCTTTTTCAGATCATTGCTGACCGAAAATGACACACTACACAATTTGTGCTTTACAGGAATAGCTCCCTCCTTAACTTTGATCCTGTACTGGAACCCCTTGCTGGTACCCTGATTACCAGTGAAGACAGAGGGGAACTTGCTTCTGTTTACTTCAGCAATGTTATCGCTCATGACCAATGCTTGTTCCTTAGTCCCTAGCCTCAAAACCATTTTGAAAAGGCCCTGGTGGAACCACCCCAAAATACAAAGTCTCTTTCGCGCAACATAAATTTGACCAAAGATCTTCCCCTCACCAAATGTTTTTTTTTTAAAAACCTGAAACATCAATCTTCCTTGCATCGGAAGACACTGTGTCCCGGTCCCGGGGCTCCAATCACCTATCTTGCCTCAACTCAGAAAATAACTCCTGAGTGATCATAGGTATTCTTGCACCGGAATCCACAAGAACTTTTACAACCTTGTCCTCAACTGTAATGTCCATATAGGGATCGACACGGTTAGCAGGATCCCCGTTGTCACATCACTGTCCCTGACAATTAAAACCATATCCCTGAGATCATCCTCTATGCCGTTGAAATATTTCTCAGCCTATTCATCTGATCTATCTGTGACTACATTAGCTGCTCTGTCATTCTGTATTTTCTACCTTTGACATTCTGCTGGACATGTTCTTCCAATTTAGAATGCGGAAGATTACCACACCTGAAACAGATCTGGGATAAAAACACTCCTATTCTGTTTGGATGACTCTTTTGATCTCTTGCTTTGTATAATTTTTTTCACTTCCTTATGTTGGATAACATTTATGCCTTTCAGACAATTATCTATTTCCTTTATTGAAAGTTGGGAAGTTTCAGTGCTCTTGGCAATCCGTAGAGTTTCCTCTTAAGACGGATTCCCCAAAGACAACAACTTTGCTGAGTAGATCTATCTGAACAATGTACAATGACCTGGTTGCACACCAATTGGTCTGTAAAATTTTCAAATCTACATTCAGTTAATAACCTTTTTAATGCTGGCACAAAAGTATCTACATTTTCACCTGCTAGCTCCAATACCTCTCCCTCATCCACTTCAGCTTCAGGAAGTTGGTTGAAAATAGAACAACCTTCAATCCGTAAAGTGCAGTAGTAAACATTTCCTTATTTCTGGTCTGAACCTGAATGCCCCAATGGCACCCAGAAATGTCTCAACTGCATCAAACCAAGACTTGCACCATATGGGTGGCTCACCAGTTGCTTCCAAAAATGAAGGAATAACCTTACAGGATGCATAGTGGTAGTAGACACTAAAATGCAAAGTATTAAAACATCAACATTTCTAGGTGTGCATGAATGGCCCCCTCTGTGCAATTACCATCAAAACTTTCCCCCTTTTTGACTTTACAACATACACAATCTTGGGAAAAAATAGTATGTTCCAATATTAATGCAGGTATTAATAGTCACAAACCAAGTTGGATCTGTTATGCACATTACATTTAAAAAACACAATTTTCACTGCGAGACACGCTGTAAGGATAATATAGCTGTTGTGCGTGTCACAGATAAAGTTTCTCACCGAAGGTGGGTTTCCCTCATAATTGAGTGTCAAGGTTTCTGAGTACAAAACGGTTGATGTTCAACTGCAACGAGACTCCTTTTGTTTCCCCCTATGCATGAGATTCACACTGACAATGTTCCCCTGGTCCCTGCCCTGCCTCCTGTGAGTGCTGTCACCTAACTCTTCGTTGTGATATGATTGACATGCTTTGAAAGAAGTGGAGATCAAAGGATGCCTCATACCAAGTCACTGCAATGATGTGTGCCAACCTGATCAGGACACCAATGCGACCACACTGCTGACTGCGGCTGCTGAAACCATGGGGGAAACAGCTTCCTGTCTGGGTGACCCAGATTATGCTGTGAGGATGTGTTTGGAAGGCAGCTAGGGTGGAAAGGCTCCATTATAGCACCATGAAGGAGTGAGCTGCGGGAGGTCAGTAGAACAGATTGTGTACTCAGCACATCCCATAAACTTTAAAGGTAATCAGCAGCAATTAGACACTGGTTGGCCGGTCTCCCATTAATCTTCTTCACCGATGTGGCAGTGGGTCTGGGTGCGCCTTCCGTAGGCTTTTTGCAGTTCCCTATTCTTGTTTACCATTTGGAGGTACAAGCAAGCAGTGGTCTCCGCTCAGCAGCCTCAGTATTGACTCTTTCTGGACGTTGTTATTGGCAACAGGGACTACGTGTCCCAGGACACTTCTCTACATCACCTTCTCACCAGCTACTGGAGGCAGGACCCAGCGTAACTCACACTATAAAGCGCTGAAGGGCTTCCCGCACCAGGGGCACATTGTTGTTGGCAACAGGGACTATGTGTTCCAGGAGACTGTTCTGTATCACCTGCTCATCGGTTGCTGGAGGTGGGTCTTAGCCCGTCATAGCCCAAAGGAGGCCAGGCTGGGCCTTGCCTCCTTGTTTTGTGCTTTCTGGTTAATAGTTAAGGAATTTTTTGAGTGCAAACTTTTCTTAATATTCTGTTCTGTATGCCATTGATGACATGAGGAAAAGAAAGGCAAACATGGCAAGTAATTCTGACATACAATCCAAACCCTCATGAACAACCATTGACATTTTTTTGGTGAGGGCTGGATATGATAACAAATTAAATTAAACTTGTGGAACATGGCCTTTCGCTTACGCAGACAAGCTGTTAATATCCGGATTGTCTCTAACAGCTCTGCCAGTAGTACATGTAACACCAAGTGCTGATGATCGAATTCACATTGTTAATTCCCCAAACAGCCTTATAAGACCTTGCCTAGAGAGTATGGGTATACCTGCCTCAAATTTGCTAGAGAAACATGGTCTATTGGGCAAGTTGGCTTCTGCCTTGAGTCCACTTAACGGGGGACCATTTCCTAAAAGTAGAAAGAAGGTGGTTAATCCCAAATTGTTAGAAATGGGGTCTTTGGTTGACAGTCAGGTTACCCCCTGTTCAAGCAAGGACCCTCACTCTAGTCAGGGTAAAAGAGAATCACCCTCAGTTAACCCCTGCTTACCCCCTTGGTAGCTTGGCAGAACAGTAGGCTTAACCTCAGAGTGCTAGGTGTAAAGTATTTGTACCAACACACACAGTAACTTAATGAAAACACTACAAAATGACACAACACCAGTTTAGAACAATAGGAAATATTTATCTAAACAATACAAGACCAAAACGACAAAAATCCAACATACACAAGTCAAGTTATGAATTTTTAAAGATTAAACTAAAAAATAGCGCTTAGAAACAAAAATGCTTCGATGAGGTGTTAACACGGCGTCGTGATGGAGTCGTTTCCAACAAGCCAACACCAGCGGCGTCGGACACGGAGTCGCGTAGACCCCCAAGTACAGTACCTTTGGTGGAGTGAAAACGAGCCGATGCGCGAAGTCGGGGATCGCGGCGTCTGTGCAAAATGTTGAATCCGCGCACTTCGAGCGGCGTCGGTAACGATGTGGTGCGGCGACTTCCACGGAGTCGCGGACTTCAGTGGGGTTGCCGTGGCGTCGGGCGTGTGAAGAGCGTTGCGTTCCAACGAAGGTCACGGCGTTGGGTGCAGGCGGCGTCACCGAATTCAGCAGCGGCGTCGGTCCGAAGTCGATTTCCTTGGATTTCCACCAGCTTTCCTTTCAAGGGCCCAAGGACTGGATAGGGCACCACTTGTCAGAGCAGGAGTCTCTCCAGAGACTCCAGGTGCTGGCAGAGAGAAGTCTGAGACTTCAAACAATAGGAGGGAAGCTCTAAATCAAGCCCTTGGAGATTTCTTCACAAGATGGAAGGCACACAAAGTCCAGTCTTTGCCCTCTTACTCTGGCAGAAGCAGCACTGCAGGAAAGCTCCACAAAGCACAGTCACAGGCAGGGCAGCACTTCTTACTCAGCTATTCAGCTCTTCTCCAGGCAGAGGTTCCTCTTGGTTCCAGAAGTGTTTCTAAAGTCTGTGGTTTTGGGTGCCCTTCTTATACCCAGTTTCTCCTTTGAAGTAGGCCTACTTCAAAGTAAAGTCTCTTTGGAATGTGAAATCCTGCCTTGCCCAGGCCAGGCCCCAGACACTCACCAGGGGGTTGGAGACTGCGTTGTGTGAGGGCAGGCACAGCCCTTTCAGGTGCGAGTGACCACTCCTCCCCTCCCTCCTAGCACACATGGCTCATCAGGATATGCATGCTACACCCCAGCTCCCTTTGTGTCACTGTCTAGTGTGAGGTGCAACCAGCCCAACTGTCAAACTGACCCAGAAAGGGAATCCACAAACAGGCAGAGTCACAGAAATGGTATAAGCAAGAAAATGCTCCCTTTCTAAAAGTGGCATTTTCAAGCGCACAATCTTAAAATCAGCTTTACTAAAAGATGTATTTTTAAATTGTGAGCTTAGAGACCCCAAAATCCACATGTCCATCCGCTCCCAAAGGGAATCTACACTTTAATCAGATTTAAAGGTAGCCCCCATGTTAACCTATGAGAGGGACAGGCCTTGCAACAGTGAAAAACGAATTTAGCAATATTTCACTGTCAGGACATATAAAACACATTACTATGGGGCTCATTCCGACCGCCGGGGCCGGGGATGCGGGAGCACCGCCAACAGGCTGGCGGTGCCCCGCAGGGCATTCTGACCGCGGCGGTTTGGCCGCGGTCAGACCAGGAAAACCGGCGGTCTCCCGCCGGTTTTCCAAGCTGCGCCGCCATGGGGGATTCCGACCCCCTCACCGCCATCCTGTTCCTGGCGGTTCCCACCGCGAGGAACAGGATGGCGGTGAGGGGTGTCGTGGGGCCCCCGTAAGAGGGCCCCACTTTGAATTCCAGTGTCTGCTCAGCAGACACTGGAATTCGCGACGGGTGCAACTGCACCCGTCGCACCTTCCCACTCCGCCGGCTCCATTCGGAGCCAGCTTCCTCGTGGGAAGGGGTTTCCCGCTGGGCTGGCGGGCGGCCTGCAGGCGGTCGCCCGCCAGCCCAGCGGGAAAGCCAGAATGGCCTCTGCGGTCTTTCGACCGCGGAGCGGCCATATGGCGGTTCCCTCCAGGCGGGCGGCTCCCGCCGCCCGCCGGGGTCTGAATGACCCCCTATATGTCCTACCTTAACCATACACTGCACCCTGCCCTTGGAGCTACCTAGGGCCTACCTTAGGGGTGTCTGACATGTAAGAAAAGGGAAGGTTTAGGCCTGGCAAGTGGGTACACTTGACAAGTCGAATTTACAGGTAAAACTGCACACACATACACTGCAATGTCAGGTCTGAGTAATGACTACCGAGCTTCTTATGTGGGTGGCACAACCAGTGCTGCAGGCCCACTAGTAGCATTTGATTTACAGGCCCTGGCACCTCTAGTGCACTTTACTAGGGACTTACTAGTAAATTAAATATGCCAATCACGGATAAACCAATCACATACACATTTTGTAAAGGAGCACTTGCACTTTAGCACTGGTTAGCAGTGGTAAAGTGCCCAGAGTAACAAAAACAACAAAATCAGAGTCCAGCACACATCAACAACCTGGGGAACAGAGGCAAAAAGTTAAGGGAGACCACGCCAAGGATGAAAAGTCTAACACGTGTCCTCCCAGCTGAAAGTGGGGAGCAACTACCCAACCTCATGGGAGTTCTCATCACTAAGGCGGAAGAACCTGGACAGACCATCAGCATTGGCGTGCTCTGTACCAGGACGGTGTTCCACCGTAAGTCCATCCCCTGTAGGGAAATGGACCACCTCAACAGTTTTGGATTCTCACCCCTCATCTGCATTAACCATCTGAGGGGCCTGTGGTCGGTCTGAACTCGGAAGTGAGTCCCAAACAAGTAGGGTCTTAGCTTCTTCAGTGCCCAGACCACAGCAAACGCTTCACGTTCTATGGCACTCCACCTACGTTCCCTGGGTAGTAACCTCCTGCTAATGAAGGCTACGGGTTGATCTAGGCCCTCCTCATTAAGCTGTGAGAGTACTGCTCCAATACCATGCTCTGAGGCGTCTGTTTGCACAACAAACTCATTGGAGTAGTCCGGTACCTTCAGCACAGGTGCTGTGCACATGGCAGCCTTCAGGGCATCAAAAGCGGTCTGGCAAGCGTCTGTCCAGATCACTTTCTTGGGTTGCTTCTTAGAAGTCAACTCAGTTAAGGGGGTAACAATGGTACCATATCCCTTAACAAACCTCCTGTAATATCCTGTGAGACCTAAAAAGGCTCTCACTTCAGTCTGGGTCTTGGGAGGCTCCAAAGCCAGAATCGTGTCAATCTTAGGCTGTAGGGGTGCCAGCTGGCCACTCCCCACCTGGTGTCCTAAGTACACCACAGAACCCTGCCCTATTTGGCACTTGCTTGCCTTAATAGTGAGGCCTGCCTTCTGCAGGGCCTCTAACACTCTCCAGAGGTGTTGCAGGTGTTCCTCCCATGTGGAACTAAACACAGCAATGTCATCCAGGTAGGCGGCACTGAACTCATCCAGGCCTGCCATCACCTGGTTGACCAACCTCTGAAAGGTGGCAGGGGCATACTTCATCCCAAATGGCATCACTTTAAATTGAAAGTGTCCATCTGGTGTAGAGAATGCTGACCTCTCCTTGGCCCCCTCAGTTAAGGCAATCTGCCAGTACCCAGATGTTAAATCTAACGTACTGAGGTACTTGGCAGCTCCCAACCGGTCAATGAGCTCATCAGCTCGGGGGATGGGGTGTGCGTCAGTCTTGCTGACCGCATTGAGTCCCCGGTAGTCCACACAGAACCTGAGTTCTGGGGTGGCACCAGGTGCAGCAGCCTTTGGGACCAATACCACTGGGCTGGCCCAAGGACTGCTGGAGTGCTCAATAACCCCTAGGGTAAGCATTTTGGATACCTCATCCTTAATGTATGCCCTGACCCTGTCAGTCACCCTGTAAACCTTCTGTTTGATAGGTGTACTGTCCCCAGTGTCCACATCATGTGTGCACAAGTGTGTGACTCCTGGGATCAGGGAAAACCGTGAGGAAAACTGTCCCAACACGTGGCGACAGTCACCTTGCTGCTCCTCAGTCAGGGAGGGGGAGAGGATCACTCCCTCCGCTGACCCATCTTTTTCTCCTGCAGACAGGAGGTCAGGAAGAGGCTCACTCTCCTCCTCTACCCCATCATCTGTCGCAAGGAGCATGGACAGTTCAGTACGCTCAAAGTGAGGTTTGAGGCGGTTGACATGCAGGACCCTTTAGGGTTCCTTGGAGACCGCAAGTCCACCAGGTAGGTGACTTCACTCTTGCGCTCCACCACCTCAAATGGCCCAGTCCACTTATCCTGGAGCGCCATAGGCTCCACTGGTGCCATCACCCACACTTTTTGACCAGGTTGAAACTCGACCAGAGTGGCATTGTGGTCATACCACTGTTTCATATCCTCCTGGCTTGCTTCCAGGTTCTCCTGAGCGAGACTCCTGAAGCGGGCAGTCTGGTTTCTCAAAGCCAGCATGTAACTGAATACATCCTGGGGGGGTTTACTAGGAGCTTTCTCCAAAGCTTCCTTAACCAGACTCAAGGGTCCCCTCGCAGGGTGGCCATAAATCAGCTCAAAGGGACTAAACCCAAGTCCCTTTTGAGGCACCTCCCTGTAGGCGAACAGAAGGCATGGTAAGAGGACGTCCCACTTCCGCCTCAAGGACTCTGACAGGCCCATGATCATGCCTTTTAAGGTGCGGTTGAATCTCTCAACCAGACCATTACTTTGGGGGTGGTAAGGGGTGGTGAACTTGTAGGTTACCCCACACTCCTTCCACAGAGACTTCATATACGTGGATATGAAGTTAGTACCCCTATCAGATACCACTTCCTTGGGGAACCCCATGCGGGTAAAAAAAAAAACATCAATGCACGTCCCACCACAGGGGAAGTGATTGATCTCAAAGGAATGGCTTCTGGATACCGGGGGCGTGGTCCACCAAGACCAGGATAAACCTGTTGCCCATGGCTGTCTTGGGATCCAGAGGCCCCACAATGTCAATGCCTACCCTCTCAAAGGGAGTACTGACAACAGGCAAAGGCTGGAGGGGAGCTTTACATTTCCTCCCACTCTTGCCACTTGCCTGACAAAACCTGCAATGTGCATCTGAGTGCCTGCGAATTAGGGGCCAGTAAAAGTGGGTGACAAGCCTCTCAAAGGTCTTGTCCTGCCCCAAATGTCCAGCTAAAGGCACATCATGAGCCAACCCGAGTAGGAGTGCCCTGAAGCACTGTGGTACCACCAGCACACGGGCTGACCCAGGCTCAGGAACCTTAGGCTCACTATACAGGAGGTCATCCTCCTAATAATTCAGGTGTGATCCTGGCTCCTTGCCAGCCGCCTGGTCTGCTGCCTGCTGCCGCAAACCCTCCAAAGTAGGGCATGACTTCTGTGCTGCACAGAATGCTTCCCTGGTGGGCCCCCTTCCTGCTGCCACTGCGACAGCCCAGGGACCTCCCACAGTTCAGCCACCTGTTTCCCTGTAGGCTCTGGGACATCACCCTCAGGCTCTGCCTCCTCCCGGACCGTGGGAACTTCTGGGGCCGGTTTCCCGCACCCCCTGCCCTTCCTCTTATTGGCGGTCCCCTGGGCCACTGTTTCAGGCTCCAGGGGCTCTTGATTACCCTGACGGGCTGCCATTGAGCGGGTGGATACGCATACCCACCCAGGCAGACCCAACATCTCCAAGTGAGACCTGTGTTCCACCTCCTTCCAAGAGGAATCCTCCAGGTCATTGCCTAGCAAACAATCAACAGGCATGGTTGGACTCACAGCTACCTTCAAGGAACCTGAGACCCCCCCCCCCCATTCAAAGGGAACCTGCACCACTCTGCACAGGCGCTCTGAGTTGTCCACTGCAACTACTTGGTGAAGTACCTGGGGATCAATCTGCTCTTCAGACACCAGCTGACTCCTCACTGTAGTCACACTGGCTCCTGTGTCTCTCAGAGCCTCCACCCTCTGTCCATTAATGGTCACCCACTGCCTGTACTTCTTAGTGTTTTCAGGCACTAGGGTTCTCTGGACCATCTCACTGTCCCCTAATGAGACAAGGGTCATCTCAGCTGGTTCCCACCCACCTGAAACCAACTCCTCCCCAAGCGCTACACTGGCCAAACCCTGGGACGGTGCACCAGTGGGTGCCGGTGTACTTTTGGGGCATTTGGGGTCCCCCCTCACATGACCCACCTGGTCACATGCATAACACTTACGTGGGGGATCACCTGTCACTGGCTTCCCTTTGGAGAACCATGGCTTCTTTTCACTGGGGGGTTGGGAATCCTTACCCTGGGAATCAGTTTGGGGCCCTTTAGAGAACTCCCCCTGTTTGCCCTTACCCCCCCCCTTTCTTCTGAGAGGGACCCTGCCCACCCTTGGCGTGATCTCCCCCATACCTCTTTTGGACCCTGGTGCTCTCCCAGCGGTCCGCTTCCTGCGCAAGCTTCCTGGGGTCAGTCAGCTTGCTGTCAATCAGGTGTTGGCGCAGCTCTGGAAAACATAAACTGTACAAGTGCTCCAAAGCAATCAGATTGTAAAGCCCCTCATACGTAGTTACCTTACTGCCCTTCACCCAACCATCCAGTGACCTGCAATAAGAATCAACACATTCCAACCATGTTTGGGATTCCTTCTTCTTGTAGGACCTAAACTTATCCTTGTACTGCTCAGGGGTAAGACCATACCTTGTAAGCAAGGCATCCTTCATGTTAGAGTAGGTGAGATTCTGAGCATCCCCTAAGGCTGTCAGTGTATCACTCCCCTCTACCTCAAAGTGCTTCCACAGACCCGCCCCCCAATGAGCTTCAGGGACCAGATTCATGTGGAGAGCAGACTCATACCCTTTGAACCACAAGTATATGTCATCCTCCCTCTTGTAATCTTTCACAAGGTCTTTAGAAATGTGCACCCTCCTCTCAAGCTGCACTGTAGGGTTGCTGCCACCATCTCTACTGGACTGGCTTCTATGATCCATCTCTTTCAAGCTAAGCTCATGAGCCATTGCTAACTTCCTCTCCTCAAGGGCTAGCATCCTCTGCTCCAATTGGTACTCCCTTTCTGCCTGTCTGTCCTGTAACTCCTCAGGTGTCAGACTCTTGGATGAGACACTGCTACCTGCCCTGGAGACCTTCTCCCTGGACATAACAGGCCCACCCACAATACCATTGTGTACTGAACACTCTTCCTCATCCTCCTCATCTCCCTCATCCTCTGTGTGCCCTTCAGTGCTCTTGGCTGTCACCCAGGCCCTCAGCGCCTTTTGCAGCTCCTCCTTCCTGGATGAGCTCTTAATGGGACAGTCAAAACTTTTACAGAACTGCTTCAACTGAGCTTTGGTATAACTCTCCAATTTCTCAAGGTCAAAGTCAGCTCCAACTGATGAATCTCCAGCATGGGACATGATGAAGATTCAAAAACAAGTGCAAAGTTCCAAAGGCAGAAAAACAAGTTCCCAAATGTAGTTCCAAAGAAAGTCAATCAAGGAATCAGCGAAAAACAAAATGGAAGGAGAACAAAAACAGTCCCAAAGAGAAAAAATCAAAAGATCACCAAACAAGTAGTATGTGGTCACGTAGTGGTTTGAACTCAAACAGTAGTGTACACTTAATCACTGTATGTCAAGTACAAATACAAGTCCAAATCCCAACCGCTGATCACCAATGTTAGAAATGGGGTCTTTGGTTGACAGTCAGGTTACCCCCTGTTCAAGCAAGGACCCTCACTCTAGTCAGGGTAAAAGAGAATCACCCTCAGCTAACCCCTGCTTACCCCCTGGTAGCTTGGCAGAGCAGTAGGCTTAACTTCAGAGTGCTAGGTGTAAGGTATTTGTACCAACACACACAGTAACTTAATGAAAACACTACAAAATGACACAACACCAGTTTAGAAAAATAGGAAATATTTATGTAAACAAAACAAGACCAAAACGACAAAAATCCAACATACACGAGTCAAGTTATGAATTTTTAAAGATTAAACTCAGAAATAGCGCTTAGAAACAAAAATGCTTCGATGAGGTGTTAACACAGCATCGTGACGGAGTCGTTCCCAACAAGCCAACACCAGCGGCGCCGGACACGGAGTCGCGTAGACCCCCAAGTACAGTACCTTTGGTGAAGAGTGAAAATAAGCCGATGCGCGAATTCGGGGATCGTGGCGTCTGTGCGAAACGTTGAATCCGCGCACTTCGAGCGGCGTTGGTCAAGACGTGGTGCGGCGACTTCCACGGAGTCGCGGACTTCAGCGGGGTTGCCGTGGCGTCGGGCCTGCGAAGAGCGTCGCGTTCCAGCGAAGGTCACGGCGTCGGGTGCAGGCGGCGTCACCGGATTCAGCAGCGGCGTCAGTCCGAAGTCGATTTCCTTGGATTTCCACCAGCTTTCCTTTCAAGGGCCCAAGGACTGGATAGGGCACCACTTGTCAGAGCAGGAGTCTCTCCAGAGACTCCAGGTGCTGGCAGAGAGTAGTCTTTGCTGTCCCTGAGACTTCAAACAACAGGAGGCAAGCTCTAAATCAAGCCCTTGGAGATTTCTTCACAAGATGGAAGGCACACAAAGTCCAGTCTTTGCCCTCTTACTCTGGCAGAAGAAGCACTGCAGGAAAGCTCCACAAAGCACAGGCACAGGCAGGGCAGCACTTCTTCCTCAGCTGTCACAGAAATGGTATAAGCAAGAAAATGCTCACTTTCTAAAAGTGGCATTTTCAAGCCCACAATCTTAAAATCAACTTTACTAAAAGATGTATTTTTAAATTGTGAGCTTAGAGACCCAAAACTCCACATGTCCATCCGCTCCCAAAGGGAATCTACACTTTAATCAGATTTAAAGGTAGCCCCCATGTTAACCTATGAGAGGGACAGGCCTTGCAACAGTGAAAAACGAATTTAGCAATATTTCACTGTCAGGACATATAATACACATTACTATATGTCCTACCTTAACCATACACTGCACCCTGCCCTTGGGGCTACCTAGGGCCTACCTTAGGGGTGTCTGACATGTAAGAAAAGGGAAGGTTTAGGCCTGGCAAGTGGGTTCACTTGCCAAGTCGAATTTACAGGTACAACTGCACACACAGACACTGCAATGGCAGGTCTGAGTCATGACTACAGAGCTACTTATGTGGGTGGCACAACCAGTGCTGCAGGCCCACTAGTAGCATTTGATTTACAGGCCCTGGCACCTCTAGTGCACTTTACTAGGGACTTACTAGTAAATCAAATATGCCAATCACGGATAAACCAATCACATACACATTTTGTAAAGGAGCACTTGCACTTTAGCACTGGTTAGCAGTGGTAAAGAGCCCAGAGTAACAAAAACAGCAAAATCAGAGTCCAGCACACATCAACAACCTGGGGAACAGAGGCAAAAATTTAAGGGAGACCATGCCAAGGATGAAAAGTCTAACACAAATCATGTAAATCAAAATAGGTATTGGGAATAACCGGCCCCCATGACACAGTTTCTTTGGAATCTCCAAATGTCAGCGATTGGGAGTCCTTAAGGGTCCATCTTAGTGACTTGGATACCAAATTAAGACCTATTCATGATTACCTTGCCTCTATAGAGGCTAATGTTACTCAGTTAGTTAAATCAAGGGAAGGTCTAATACAGAAATCCATTCTCAGAATTCTGTTGATCTACCCTCTTTACAGTCTCCCGTAATTTTAGCAACCCCAGCGCCACAGCTTTCACAATTGCCTGCGCAAGTCTCATCAGGCATTATGGAAGTTAGTAATCAAGGTAGTTCTAATTCTGTGAATATGGCCACTTCTTCTGGTGAATCGTTTCAACCCTCTTTCCAAAATGACAGACATAAAACACCCGCACAGCAGTCAGAGATCCAGGGTGGAAATAAGGCCATTAAAACATAATCTTTGGTACCAATCCATCTTCCCCCTGCTGCATGCCCTTATGTCATAACCTTGGCAAATGGACCACGGTTGCTGGGTGGCTCTATAGAACAGTTGTGGTCCCTTAGGAATAAGGTTTTGTTTTGGCTAAATCAAAATCTTAATTGTCAATGAACCCTGGGCAGTGACATTATTTTTGTATGGTGAGTGGGAGGTATTGGCCCATTAAAAAGAGATGATCAAGGCAATACTGTTGTTGTCAATTTCCGTAACCCTAAAATTGTGGGGAATATTGTGGCCCAAGCCAGAGAAGGCATGTTAAAACCTAATCCGTTGAAGATATTGCCACTTGGGTTTCAATCTGGGCACCTAAAATACATCTTCCCCAAGGGGAGAATTGGATTACAGCTTCAAACCCCGTTTGTAGCAGACGCCAACAAAATTTCTCCTTGACACTCTTGAATAGATATATGGCCCTGACTAACATGGAAGCCAATGATTGACTGCATGCAAGGGAAGGCAGTATAGTACCCCCCTTATCCAATCCAGCAGAAATAGCTTGTAATACTGACACACATTTATATGATTGGCAGTCTGGATATTCAATTTTTGAATACTGATAAGGATGGTCAGAGTAGGATTTTGGTTTCATGGAATGTAGCGGGGATTCACCATAAATTAAAAAATTAGGACTGGCTGTCTTTTGTGAGGATATTTGGCATAATCTGCTGTCGGGAGACTTGGGCCACTGACACCTTAGTTATAAATGGGTATAAATCATTTTGTAGCAATGCTCTTCTATCCGTTGCGAGAAGAGGGAAAGGGAGCCTAGCTATTTTTGTGGCATGTACCATTAGGGAAGTGGAAGCTAAATTACTAACGTCAAGGCCATGTTATCAAATCTTAAATTTGAAACGGACTAAACGGTTCAATATTCTCTTATTTTCATTTTTATTTTAATATTTTGAAGCACAGCCTACAGAGATTGTTGATGAATTGGGGAGGTCAGTTTCAAAATTTGGTGCCAGGGAGGGCAGCAGTACCTCCATTATATGGGCAGGTGATTTAAATATTTCCAAATGTCCACAGAATGGGGATCGCATAATTGGATTTGCAAGTTTTCAGGGAGATGATAGAGATCATTTCACACATTTGAATTATGGTGAAGCCTTAAATCAGCTGGTTTTGTCATACAATCCGTTTTTTTTCATTGGATGCCTAGGACAATGACAAACTATTCCTGCCTACATTCATAGGAAAGGGTAAGGGTAGTACGATAGACTTTCGCACTCATTACGAGTTTAGCGGTCCCACAATCCTCTCCGGCAGAACCCAGAGAGTCCGCCTCCCCCCTTCCGCTCTGAAGCCACCGACATCATCTGCGGCGTCCCCCAAGGCTCATCCTTAAGCCCGACGCTGTTCAACATCTACATGGCCCCCCTCGCACAAGTGGCCCGACAACACAACCTCAACATTCTCACCTACGCCGACGACACCCAGCTCATCCTCTCACTCACCAAAGACCCGCGCACCGCCAAAACCAACCTCCACGAGGGAATGAAATCCATCGCCGAATGGATGAGAAACAGCCGTCTGAAACTGAACTCGGACAAGACGGTGGTCCTCATCCTCGGACCCACCCCCTCCGCCTGGGACGACTCCTGGTGGCCCACTGGGCTTCATCCTCGACTCCTCCCTCACCTTGTCTAAACAGGTCAACGCAGTCTCCTCCTCCTGCTACAACACACTCCGCATGCCCCGCAGAATCTACAAGTGGATCCCGACAGAAACAAGAAGGACAGTGACACAGGCCCTCGTCAGCAGCAGGCTGGACTACGGCAACGCACTCTACACAGGCATCCCAGCAAAAGACCTACTACGCCTCCAACGCATCCAAAACGCCTCTGTCCGGCTGATCCTCAACGTACCCCGCCACAGCCACATCTCCCACCACCTGAGAAACCTTCACTGTTTCCCCGTGGACAAAAGGATCACTTTCAAGCTTCTTACCCACGCTCACAAAGCGCTCCACGACACCGGACCAGCCTACCTAAACAACAGACTCAGCTTCTACACCCCCACCCGTCGCTCCGCTCCACTAACCCCGCCGTCGTCCCCCACATCCGAAGAAAAACCTCCGGAGGCAGATCCTTCTCATACCTCGCTGCCAAAACCTGGAACACCCTCCCCCCCACCCTGCGACAGACTCAAGACCTACTCACCTTCAGAAGACTCCTCAAGTCCTGGCTCTTCAACCAGTAACAACAGCTCCCCCACCTCCCCCCCCCCAGTGCCTTGAAACCCTCACGGGTACGTAGTGCGCTTTATAAATCCTATGATTGATTGATTGATTGAATAGGACCTCCAAGCTCACAGGGAGGACGCCCCCACCATGGCAGTGGCGTCCCCCCAAGCCTATTACAATGTTCCCATCGAGCTGACTGGTGGGAACATTGCAATGCGTGTTCCTTCCGGTCAGACTGGCAGGAACAGTGCTACGAGATAGCACTCGGCTCCATTGAGGGAGCTAAGTGCTATCTCGTAGCACAGAGGGGGCCGACCAGCACCCTAGGAAGATTTCAGGTGAAAGGCCTGGGAGAATATTAATAAAGCGGCCCAATTAAGGAAATAGTTAATGGCTCCTTTTTTCGGACAGACAATTCACAGAGATTGACTGTCATATATCTAATTAAGACTGGGTGGCTCACTTTTCAGTGGTTTTCAATCCTTGTAAACAGAAGGAAGGGGTTATTGAGTAATATGGGTCAGATTCCTCTATTATTGATGAAAATTGGATAGCTGATATTATAGAACTAGTCACGGAAACTGAAGCCATTGTGGACACTGCAAACTGCAAATGAGAGGCCCCCTGGCCCTGACGGAGTAAATATTGATCTTTTTAAGCATAATATAGAGTTTTGGGCCCCATTGGCTACTAATGTGTTGAGGGCTTCAGTGAAAGTGGGACTGATCCCTTCATGGAGAGAATCTGTAATTGTACCTATTTATAAAAAAGGAGATCTGAATTCCCCTGCGTGCTATCGCCAAATCTCTTTGATAGATTCAACAATGAAGATTCTAGGGCGGGTCATTTTAGGCAAACTGGAAACCTGGGCCGAAGCTAATTCCTTTTTGTCTCCATTTCCAGGTTTAGGGACCATAGAACAGGCCCTTAATTTAACCCTTATTAAGTGTAAATATTTCAAGACCAGAAAAAGGGGTCCTGCAAATGGCCTTTATGGACCTCTCCTGTGCTTTGACCTGGTTGATAGGGATCTGTTGTGAACACTGATGGAACAAGCAGGATTAGATCAGCCACTACCAGACCTTATAAGCAGTCTCCACTGGGTCTCTACGATCAGAGTTCGTTACCCACGAAGTGGGGACTGTACAGCTTCAATAAAGGTGGTCAGAAAGGTCAGGTAGGGTTGAATATTAGCCCCCTTCTTCTACATAAATTCCCTAGATAAAGAGTTGAATGTCTGCAGCTCAGATAACCCCAGAATTGGAATCAAGGCAGTTTCAGTATTGTTGTACACTGATGATGCAGTTCTTTTAGTGCGTACAGCGAATGATCTCCAAAAGCTTTTAAATGGTTTTATTGATTTCATACTAGACTTGAACTCAAGGTGAATCAGCAAAAGCCCATTGTAATGTTTTTTGGCCCTAAAAACACCAAGGCAAGACACATTTTATATAGAAGGGAGACCTATTGGTAAAGTATCTTCTTTTAATTATTTAGATATTCTATTGCATGCCAACGGAGGATGGAAAACCTTAATGACCCAAAGAGAGCAAAATAAATGGCAGCTATTGGTGATGCTACATTTAGATTCGCCAAAAGGTTGGGGCAAAAAACAGCGCAAGATATGGTCCAGCTCTATAAGAATAAATGCCTGTCTGTGGGCACTTATGGGGCTGGCTTCTGGGGTTGTGCTGGCTCAGAGAAAGTCCAGGTAAATGAGAATAGCATTTTATGTACACTTTTAGCAATCCCAAAAACTACTGCAAGCTTTATTACTCATGTAGACCTGAGATTAGGCTTTATCGAGGATCCAATCAGCTTAGCTCCCCTCCTTTTGTGGCTAAAAATATGGACCAGTACCAGGGCACAATTTTCACCACAGGTGTTAGCGGACATATAAAGTTAGATAACATGACCGCTATAGCTTGGCTGGCCTACACTAAAAAGTTTTTTATAAACTGGGCTGCAGCCATTTGTTTGATAGACCCGAAAGTGTTACTTTTAACTAAAAAAAATTCAAAGAGGCCTATGATTCATTTAGAGAGGAAGCAAGAATTGAGAGAGCTTGCGACATGCCATCAATTATTAGGTATTTGCAAATTTCTATAACTAGCGGCATGGAGCCGTATTTAACATGGATAACTAACCCGGAGCACAGATTTTTATCTCACCAGGGAGAGACTAAATATAGACCACTGTATTGTGGCATTCGCTAAAGGAGGAACCTGGTTTGCATCCCTCCCATGTTGTCCCTGCAATGCCATTTCTCCCCAATCTACCCCACACTTTATGCTCTTTTGTACACTGTACGACTCTCTTAGCTTATGATTTTTGCGCTCACTTCTTTTAAATAAAAAAATTACATCATATAAAGAGGGCCTGATTCACCTATAGTTTATCTTCTGTCGAGATCTGTACCACTGTCCTCAGTTTTATCCTTGCTGCCATTGAATTACAAAGGAACTATGCACTGTAATATTTTAATCAGACGATTGTTTTTTATCCTGGTTTGATTTTATAAGGTTTGTTATAATTGTTACGACTCTGAGCAAATTGCTGTACTTTAACTGTTTTAACTATTTGTTTTTTGTAATGTTTTTGAATGAGTATTTATGACTGTAATGTTTTATGAGATTTACATGATATTATGGAGTGGATTTTATGTGAATTTATATGGTCATATCTTGTGACCGAATAAAGGATTTTGACATGATTTGAGTATCAAGTCACAGCAGCAGCTGAATGTAATTTAGGAACAGGTGTGCGTGACAGCATTTGTCGTTCCTTATATCTTGGCAAGATGTTGATACCTTTGCTGCTGTTTACAATTTAGAAAAGAAAGGTGTGCGTGTCACCGTTTGCCGTTTGTCTTATGTTAGTGACACGCTGATTAAATCTTTAAAGTGTGTGTGTCAATGCAGATGTATGTGCCTTCTTGTTAAGCACTATGTGGCAGGATTTAATAAACTACAGAATGTAGAAAGTAGCTGAATGCCTGCAATGAACCGGGTTCAGACTGCTTAACCTCTTAAATGCGGGCGTCGGCCACTGGCCGACGCCCACACACCCTCCCTGGTGCGGGTCACGACCAGTGGCCGACACCAGGAAGGGCATTAATAAATCCTCGGGTGCGTCGCACCCGAGGATTTATTTTTTATTTTTTTTCCCCCCCCGGGAGACACGGAAGCTACCGTGTCTCCCCCCGCCCCCCACCCGCCCCTTTGTGACGTCAGCGCGCCGCGAGGCGCGCTGACGTTGCAAAGGTGTTTTCCCCATGAAAGCAGGAAGCAGCCTTGCGGCCGCTTCCTGCTTTCATGGGGAAAACGGCCTTTTTCACGTTCGGGAAGGCCTCGTAAGAAAGGGGAGAGTCTCCCCTTTCTTACGAGGCCTTCCTGAAAGTGTTTCCTGGCCCCCGATCGCAGCACAGCTGCGATCGGGGGCCAGTAAACACTTTCAGGAAGGCCTCGTAAGAAAGGGGAGACACTCCCCTTTCTTACGAGGCCTTCCTGAAAGTGTTTCCTGGCCCCCGGTCGCAGCTGTGCTGCGATCGGGGGCCAGGAAACACTTTCAGGTTTCCTGGCTCCCCCGATCGCAGCACAGCTGCGATCGGGGGGGTCAGGAAACATTTTGAAAAGGCCTCGTAAGAAAGGGGAGACTCTCCCCTTTCTTACGAGGCCTTCTGAAACTGTTTCTGGCCCCCGATCGCAGCTGTGCTGCGATCGGGGGCCAGAAACAGTTTCAGAAGGCCTCGTAAGAAAGGGGAGAGTCTCCCCTTTCTTATGAGGCCTTCTGAAACGGTTTCCTGGCCCCCGATCGCAGCACAGCTGCGATCGGGGGCCAGGAAACCCCACTAGACACCAGGGATTTCACTTTTGGGGGGCAGCCCCCCCCCGGAAAACGGGCCGCCCCCCCCGGATAATTTTCCTAAAAAAATAAAAAGGTAGGTGCCCCCTGGGGAGGGGGGGGGGGGGCGATCGCGCCCCCCCCCCCCCCCCCCGGGGATTTTTTTTTTTTTTCAAAAAAAAAAAAAAAAATGAAATGACAGGGGGTCGCCCGTGGGCAGGGTGACCCCCTGTGGGGGCATTTTTTTTTTTAGATGTTGTAGGGTTTCCCTGGGGGGCATTTTGGCCCCCAAGGAAACCATACAACAACTAAAAAAAAATATATGTATATATCTATATATATATATCTATGTAGATAGATATATCTAGGTACATGGATATATCTATAGATATATCTATGTAGATATATATTTATATATATATATATAGGTAGATCTGTATCAAAGAGATTTATAAAGCGCGCTACTCACCTGTGAGGGTCTCAAGGCGCTGGGGGGGGGGACGGGGGGGAGGGAAAGGGGCTAGGAGGTTCACTGTTCAAAAAGCCAGGTTTTGAGGCCCTTCCTGAAAAGAAGTAGGTTTTGGGTCTTGCGAATGTGGGTTGTGAGTGCGTTCCATGTTTTGGGTGCAATGTAGGAGAAGGATCTGCCCCCGGTGGTGGTGTGTTTGATGCGGGGGTCAGAGGCGAGAGAGAGGTCAGCTGAACGGACGTTTCGTGTGGGGGTGTGGAAGGTGACTCTCGTTGAGGTAGGCAGGGCCTGTGTTGTGGAGTGATTTGTGTGTGAGGATGAGGATCTTGAAGGTGATCCTTTTGTCAATGGGGAGCCAGTGGAGGGATTTGAGGTGTGGAGAGATGTGTTCGTGTCGGTGGAGGTCGAGGATGAGTCGTGCTGCTGAGTTCTGGATGCGTGTAGTTTGCACTTGAGTTTTAGAGTGGTGCCGGTGTAGAGGGCGTTTCTGTAATCAAGCCTGCTGCTGATGAGTGCGTGAGTGACAGTTTTTCTGGTCTCTGTGGGGATCCATTTTAATGTTTTTCAGTATACGGAGTTTGTTGAAGCATGAGGAGGTAAGAGCGTTGATTTGTTGGGTCATAGAGAGGGAGGAGTCTAGGATGATGCTGAGGTTGCGTGCGTAGTTGGCGGGGGTGGGTGCAGGGCCTAGCGTGGTGGGCCACCATGGGGGGTCCCAGGTTTTTTTGGTGAGGGCCAAAGAGGATTATTTCGGTTTTGCTTGAGTTGAGTTTCAGGTGGTTGGCTGTCATATATACATCACTTTTGTCAATATGTGTGTGGTTTCCCTGGGGGGAAAAGGGTCCGACTTGTCTAGTGGCAGTTTTAGTGCCATAAAGAAGCGCAGAAGGTTTATATGCCTACTGCAAAGAGCACATCTGTATTTTATGTAAATAGCTGAGTACATTAGTAAAGTCTATGGAGAGATGAAGGGCACTTTTGCTGGGTGGTAATGAGGGAATCCGAGGAGGAGGGAGTGGGAGCACCAATAATGATTGTTGGACTGGGCGCAGGAGGTGCTAAAGACTGTGACGAATGGTATGTGACAAGGTGTTTTTTGAGTGTCTTGAAAGTACATGCTGATTGAGGGAAGAAGCGCAGGTAAGGTGGCCTCTACTGTTGCACGTATCTCACACACACCATCGATTTTGTGACTGTCTACGTAGGCTAGTGTTTTAGAGCAACAGTTTAGCCAATAGCAGAGATGGCATCTTGATGGATGACTGCTGCCTGCACTCGGGTTATAGAGGACCGCTCTGACATAGGATCAGAGACTGAGACATCAGATACTGAGACAGCATCTGAGGGATAGGACAATGGCGCAGACTCTGGGAGTGATTTTTCAGTCAGAGGAGTCCCATTCGAAAACTCCTCTTCCAGTACATTATGAGGGAGGTGATGAGGACAGTCCTGCTGTCCCTTCGCAAGCTGTTCGTGCAACTGGGTAATAGTGGGTTAGGCCAACCCAGAGAGCAGGTGAATGCGGCGGCAAGCAGAGAGAGAGTGCTCTCTTGGGAGCTCACCAATTTAGTTCAGCCCCAAATTCCACCACCCAAATCATATTGTGGAGACATCAAAATTGTCTATGGCAAAACAAACTGGTTTTGTAAGGCAGGCACCTGTGTTTTTGGTCCTGGATTCGGCGGCCATATAGAGAAACACACTAAACCCAAACATTTCTGGAAACTAGACATTCGGGGGAGTCCACAGAGGTGTGACTTGTGTGGATTCCCCAAAGTTTTCTTACCCAGAATACCCTGCAAAGCTGAAATGTTGAGAAAAAACTCTATTTTTCTTGCATTTCTGTCACACAAACTACAGGAATATGCTGGGATCCACAACATTCCTACCACCCAGTGACTCCTCACCTGTCCTGATAAAAACACTACCCCACTTGAGTGCCTACACCTAGTGCCTGTGTCAGGAATGGATCACCCCAGGGTCAACAGCTGCCTCACGTAAGGACCAACATTGACCGTTGTGTGATCTATTCCTGTCGCAGGCACCAGGCCTAACCACACAAGTGAGGTATCATATTTATCGGGAGACTTGGGGGAACGCTGGGTGGAAGGAAATTTGTGGCTCCCCTCAGATTCCAGAACTTTCTGTCACCGAAATGTGTGGAAAACGTGGTATTTTAGCCACATTTTGAGGTTTGCAAAGGATTCTGGGTAACAGAACCTGGTCCGAGCCCCACAAGTCACCTCATCTTGGATTCTCCTGGGTTTCTAGTTTACAAAAATGTGCTGGTTTGCTAGGTTTCCCCAGGTGCCGGCTGAGCTAGAGGCCAAAATCCACAGGTAGGCACTGTTTTCTATGAAAAAATGTGATGTGTCCACGTTCTGTTTTGGGGCATTTCCTGTCGCGGGCGCTAGGCCTACCCACACAAGTGAGGTATCATTTTTATCGGGAGACTTAGGGGAACGCCGGGTGGAAGGAAATTTGTGGCTCCTCTCAGATTCCAGAACTTTCTGTCACCGAAATGTGAGGAAAACTTGTTTTTTTAGCCACTTTTTGAGGTTTGCAAAGGATTGTGGGTAACAGAACCTGGTCCGAGCCCCGCGAGTCACCCCTCCTTGTATTGCCCTAGGTCTCTAGTTTTCAGAAATGCACAGGTTTGGTAGGTTTCCCTAGGTGCCGGCTGAGCTAGAGGCCAAAATCTACAGGTAGGCACTTCTCAAAAAACACCTCTGTTTTCTTCCAAAAATTTTGATGTGTCCACGTTGCGCTTTGGGGCGTTTCCTGTCGCGGGCTCTAGGCCTACCCACACAAGTGAGGTATCATTTTTATCGGGAGACTTGGGGGAACGCCGGGTGGAAGGAAATTTGTGGCTCCTCTCAGATTCCAGAACTTTCTGTCACCGAAATCTGAGGAAAACTTGTTTTTTTAGCCACTTTTTGAGGTTTGCAAAGGATTCTGGGTAACAGAACCTGGTCCGAGCCCCGCGAGTCACCCCTCCTTGGATTGCCCTAGGTCTCTAGTTTTCAGAAATGCACAGGTTTGGTAGGTTTCCCTAGGTGCCGGCTGAGCTACAGGCCAAAATCTACAGGTAGGCACTTCTCAAAAAACACCTCTGTTTTCTTCCAAAAATTTTGATGTGTCCACGTTGCGCTTTGGGGCGTTTCCTGTCGCGAGCGCTAGGCCTACCCACACAAGTGAGGTATCATTTTTATCGGGAGACTTGGGGGAACGCCGGGTGGAAGGAAATTTGTGGCTCCTCTCAGATTCCAGAACTTTCTGTCACCGAAATCTGAGGAAAACTTGTTTTTTTAGCCACTTTTTGAAGTTTGCAAAGGATTCTGGGTAACAGAACCTGGTCCGAGCCCCGCGAGTCACCCCTCCTTGGATTGCCCTAGGTCTCTAGTTTTCAGAAATGCACAGGTTTGGTAGGTTTCCCTAGGTGCCGGCTGAGCTAGAAGCCAAAATCTACAGGTAGGCACTTCTCAAAAAACACCTCTGTTTTCTTCCAAAAATTTTGATGTGTCCACGTTGCGCTTTGGGGCGTTTCCTGTCGCGGGCGCTAGGCCTACCCACACAAGTGAGGTATCATTTTTATCAGGAGACTTGGGGGAACGCCGGGTGGAAGGAAATTTGTGGCTCCTCTCAGATTCCAGAACTTTCTGTCACCGAAATCTGAGGAAAACTTGTTTTTTTAGCCACTTTTTGAGGTTTGCAAAGGATTCTGGGTAACAGAACCTGGTCCGAGCCCCGCAAGTCACCCCTCCTTGGATTGCCCTAGGTCTCTAGTTTTCAGAAATGCACAGGTTTGGTAGGTTTCCCTAGGTGCCGGCTGAGCTAGAGGCCAAAATCTACAGGTAGGCACTTCTCAAAAAACACCTCTGTTTTCTTCCAAAAATTTTGATGTGTCCACGTTGCGCTTTGGGGCGTTTCCTGTCGCGGGCGCTAGGCCTACCCACACAAGTGAGGTATCATTTTTATCGGGAGACTTGGGGGAACGCCGGGTGGAAGGAAATTTGTGGCTCCTCTCAGATTCCAGAACTTTCTGTCACCGAAATCTGAGGAAAACTTGTTTTTTTAGCCACTTTTTGAGGTTTGCAAAGGATTCTGGGTAACAGAACCTGGTCCGAGCCCCGCGAGTCACCCCTCCTTGGATTGCCCTAGGTCTCTAGTTTTCAGAAATGCACAGGTTTGGTAGGTTTCCCTAGGTGCCGGCTGAGCTACAGGCCAAAATCTACAGGTAGGCACTTCTCAAAAAACACCTCTGTTTTCTTCCAAAAATGTTGATGTGTCCACGTTGCGCTTTGGGGCGTTTCCTGTCGCGGGCGCTAGGCCTACCCACACAAGTGAGGTATCATTTTTATCGGGAGACTTGGGGGAACGCCGGGTGGAAGGAAATTTGTGGCTCCTCTCAGATTCCAGAACTTTCTGTCACCGAAATGTGAGGAAAACTTGTTTTTTTAGCCACTTTTTGAGGTTTGCAAAGGATTCTGGGTAACAGAACCTGGTCCGAGCCCCGCAAGTCACCCCTCCTTGGATTCCCCTAGGTCTCTAGTTTTCAGAAATGCACAGGTTTGGTAGGTTTCCCTATGTGCCGGCTGAGCTAGAGGCCAAAATCTACAGCTAGGCACTTTGGAAAAAACAGCTGTGTTTTCTATAAAAAAAATAGGATGTGTCCATGTTGTGTTTTGGGGCATTTCCTGTCGCGGGCACTAGGCCTACCCACACAAGTGAGGTATCATTTTTATCGGGAGACTTGGGGGAACACAGAATAGCAAAACAAGTGTTATTGCCCCTTATCTTTCTCTACATTTTTTCCTTCCAAATATAAGAGAGTGTGTAAAAAAGATGTCTATTTGAGAAATGCCCTGCAATTCACATGCTAGTATGGGCACCTCGGAATTCAGCGATGTGCAAATAACCACTGCTCCTCAAAACCTTATCTTGATCCCATTTTGGAAATGCAAAGGTTTTCTTGATACCTCTTTTTCACTCTTCATATTTCAGCAAATGAATTGCTGTATACCCAGTATAGAATGAAAACCAACTGCAGGGTGCAGCTTATTTATTGGCTCTGGGTACCTAGGGTTCTTGATGAACCTACAAGCCCTTTATATCCCCGCAACCAGAAGAGTCCAGCAGACAAAACGGTATATTGCTTTCAGAAATCTGACATCGCAGGAAAAAGTTACAGAGTAAAACATAAAGAAAAATGGCTGTTGTTTTCAGCTCAATTTCAATATTTTTTTATTTCAGCTGTTATTTTCTGTAGGAAAACCTTGTAGGATCTACACAAATGACCCCTTGCTGAATTCAGAATTTTGTCTAGTTTTCAGAAATGTTTAGCATTCCGGGATCCAGCATTGGTTTCACACCCATTCCTGTCACTAACTGGAAGGAGGCTGAAAGCACCAAATATAGTAGAAATGGGGTATGTCCCAGTAAAATGCCAAATTTGTGTTGAAAAATTCGGTTTTCTGATTCAAGTCTGCCCGTTCCTGAAAGGTGGGAAGATAGTGATTTCAGCACCAGAAACCCTTGGTTGATGGCATTTTCAGGGAAAAAACCACAAGCCTTCTTCGGCAGTCCTTTTTTCCCATTTTTTTGGAAAAAACAAATTTTCACTGTATTTTGGCTATTTTCTTGGTCTCCTCCAGGGGAAACCACCAACTCTGGGTACCATTAGAATCCCTAGGATGTTGGAAAAAAAGGACGCAAATTTGGCGTGGTTAGCTTATGTGGACAAAAAGTTATGAAGCCCTAAGCGCGAACTACCCCAAATAGCCAAAAAAGGGCTCAGCACTGGGGGGGGAAAGGCCCAGCAGCTAAGAGGTTAAACAACATGGTTGCGCTTGACCAAAAATCTGCATGGGCCTCTCAAGACTGGACCAATGACGTGCATTTCCGCGTTAGTAGCTCCTCACTGTTTCCACTCCCATGAGTCCTCACAAGGCCATGGGAATGCGCGTGTATGTGCTCAATGCTGTGCACCTCCGCTGGGGCCTACCAACCCTGAAGAAAACCTGCCAGTGCGTTTCTAGGAGCTGCCTCTCGTCTCCCCTACTGTCGATATGGCCTGTAGACCAAGATGGAATCGTTTGCAAGTCTGCATATGCGTGGGTGAAGCCGATCCTGGACACAGTAACAGTTCCTCCCCACTTGTCGCTAAGAAATTATGTAGTGGGCGAGGCAAGTCTTCGGGAGAAAGATGCAAACACCAAGTGAGTAAGACTCAGTTTATTTAATGTTGGTAGGTATAAGGTGCTGCCACGCAGACACAATACAACTGTACAGCACTTGAGTCCTCCCCAACTGCCCCTCAACCGTCTCATGTTCCAAATGTCAGCATTCTTCACTCTGATCTCACGATATTCCATAGTGGATTGCTGGCAAGCAGAACAGAACACTACAAAAACCTAAACAGGCAGCTTTTCAGGTCTGGAATTTTACAAAATTGCAGCTGTGGTTTAATTCCTGCACAGTCAGATCGATCTTTTGAGATTTTTCAGGAACAAAATTAACTGAATAATACTGAATTCAGAGAAGCCGGCAGCACAAACCAAAAATTGTAATTATGAATATATCAAACCCACATTTTCAGATCTGCCCCAGTGTTTCGGTCAGCTGTTGACGTGTGCATTGGAGATCCTTGTCACAGACCATACTGTCAAGACTGCATTTTATATTTAATTATTACTGGCATTACAGCTAGGCTCATTTTGGCAAATTTGCACCTACAGCACAGCAGAAGTACTTATATCTGAGAGTGATGCTGGTTGGCCACCATGGCATGGTGGCTAGTTGGCATTCATTTTGCGCTAAAAATCCACAAAGCTAAGGTTTATTTTTGCAAAATAAAACATCAATAACCCTGACACATGGGAAGTGTTTTCCCTCCACATGAGAACCAACACATTTTTTTCCTTCAAGGGATTGCCATGTTTTTTATGATGATCCTCAGAAGGAAAAGTATGGATATGGACCACAAAAACAGTCCTAAATAAGGCTGATCTTTCAACGCATTTACCCAGCGGACAGATAAGCAGCTAGTTTGTAGAATTCAGTAACGATTGGAAGTAGGCAATGGTGTCATCAATAGTCTTTCACACTGTGCCCTCTTCAGATTTTGACATATTGGATATATTGAAAAAACAAGAAAAAGGAAGTCCAGTAGAGCTTGATTGAGGGACTTGCACATGCCTTGCCAGAGACTGGTCAATAGAATCTTTATAAAATCCTTTCTGGCACTTAACTGAGGCAGGCACCTTTTGCCTTTTATCTGATGTTGAATATTGCAGGACCCCGATGCTTTTCCAGGAGAAGAGAAGAAAGGGAATAGAGATAGGAGCAAAAGAGAAGAAATTGTGCGGGTACAACTTATTTTGATGCAGAGAGGGTGTGGAAAAATAAAAAATAAAGAAAAACACCCAATAAAATACCATAGGGAGGTGGAACTGTAAGAATTATTAGGGAAAGCATGCAGCTAGAGTTGCTTGCTGCTACTGTGCACAGAGTTTGGAAAATGGACAGAAGAAGGCTAGGAAAACTCAACAATCTGGCTCTTGCCTAAAATACCTAAATATAAAAATAATGAAATATTTCTTTATTTGTAAACCTGATGCTGTTGCCTGTCCAGGAAAAGCAGTAGAGAAGATGTGATAATGGAAAAAGAATGGGCTATTGGGGATGAGTCATGAGTTGGCTCTACCTAATGGATGGAGATTCTTTTTTTCATCAGCAATCTGATGAAGGGTCATAGTCGATATACAAGATGGGAGGCTTCCATTCTCTGGAGCTTTAACGTTGGCCTCAGATATCCTATTAAACCTTGATACTGGCAAGAATGAACAAACTGTCTGGCAGCACAATGGAGCCCAAAATGTTGGCAGCATTGTGGGACTGAACCTGGCACAATGATTCGGCCAAGAGATTGTTAATCGAGCCTATGAAGTCTCATCGGTGTTGAGAAAATATGGCGGCCACCCACAACTAGCAGACGGACATCTACATGAAAAAATAGCAAAGCTGAGAGGCCCCAACCAGTGATGACTAGGGAGCCCAGAGCAAACCCTGAGGGGCAGAAGACAGGAGACGGGGGCATGGAAGAGATCATGCATCCTGGCTGTTGCTGCTGCTGAGAGGCTTGCTGTGCCCAGAGGGAGACAAGCAAGTGCTGGTGGCCCAGGATGTTAGGTCTGCACAGACAAAAGGGCCTTAGGGAAACTGAGGACATGGTGAGGCTGCTGGGGGACGGGAGATAGTGAGGAGCAGGCGGATGACATAGAAACCTGTCACCCTCTTGGGCCTCTATTGGTTTCTGGGCAGTGGCTGGGCGTCCCCAATCTCTTGGGGCCAATAGAAGACACTGAGTAGCCAGAAGGGCAAGCTCTATGGAGCTTCAACATCCAGAGAGGGATATGAGATAGAACACCCTTTTGAGACCAATACTCAGGGAGCAACAACTATGGGTCCCCTCCCATTGCTCCACTCTCCCCTTTGATAAGCCTTAGGCCCATATTTATACTTTTTTTGTGCCACATTTGCGTCATTTTTTGACGCACAAGCTGTGCAAACGTACAAAATATAATTGTATTTTGTAAATTTGCGCCCCTTTTGAGTCAAAAAAGGACACAAATGTGGCGCAAAAAAAAGTATAAATATGGGCCTTAGTCTCTGCTAATTTGAGGCATATTCAGGCAAGAGAAATGTCACATATGTAGGAGCGAACTGAGGCTGACCGTGAGATGTTGATCGACAACCCTGAAGCATGGCCTGTGCCCCGAGAGGAGGAACTGAGGCACCTTGGGGTGAGCTGGAGACAAGAATGGGCATGCTGCCCTTACAATTAAAATTTTGATTCCAACTTGGGAGGCTGCATTGATCAATACAATTTGGAATGGGCCACACATGTGGTTGATTGCTGGACTATGTGAGCCACATACTCTTGAGTGATGGCCATTTACCTCCAAAGGAGCAATCTGCATGGTGCCTGGGTGCTGACAGGGGTGACACCAGTGATACTCAGTAACATAATACTGTGATAAATACCTGCCTTTGACACGTGGCAATAAGGCAGGTCTCTGTTACGCTGAGACATAGTTGAAAGAAGCAGTACAACTGACGTCCAGAATCCTGATACCTATGGACAGAATATTTGATGGCTGCCTTAACCACTCGTAGAACCACATGGAGGGGTTCAGCGGATCGAAGGGTGACAAAGGCAAAGAAGAAAGGCAAGGTCTCTGCTCCTGCTATATTACGCTTGAACGACAGCTGTAATAATATGACTATACTGAGTATTCCATGCCAGATTTACTATGGGTCTAACGGGGCTGCTATTTTATTACATAAATCATTTCCTCTGGTAGTCTCCAAAGTTTATTCCGATGGCGCAGGCAGGTTTGTTATAATCAAAGGTACACTGGAGGGGAGGAAGACCAATGGACATTTGTAATGTCTATGTAACGCCCACCCTGGTTAGTGGCACTTTACAGGCCCTCTATAAGGCACTGCTTCAATCTCCAATTGGCAGGTTAGTTTAGGCGGAGATTTCAACAGCATTATGCATGCAACATGTGATGTAGAAACACCTGCTGTAGCCACAAGACTGCTAGCCTTACACAAATGGGAGACCTTTCTGGTACTGGGAGATATATGGTGACACTCATCCTGGTGAGAGACAGTATATGGACGAGTTGTACTGTTGCAGCAGGCTCCTGCATACTCCCCAGGGGACTTTCTGTCCACGAACCGGTTGAAATGTGCCTTAAAGAGTCACAAAATGGTCAGTGGGACATATGGCGTTTCAATGAATGGTGGGTGAAGGATGAGACCCTGATTATAGACTTTGAGGTACGATCAAGGAGTACTTTCTTCAGTATTGTCCCTCTCTATACTTTTAGAGGCTTCAAAATCAATGTTTAGGGGTGCGGGTTTCTCTTTTTTCTGGATGGTGGAAAGGGACAGGAAACATGAAATTACAGAGTGTGAGTTAAAGCTAGTGCAACACAAAAAAGAGCGACTCAAAGTAATATGGAAGCTGATAAACACTTGGAACAGATCAGGCACACACAGAGCGATTCATGGACACGGTTAGAATGGCCTTGAATGTTTTAAGATTCAGAGTATATGTGCTATGGTGTAAGGCTTTTTATTCTATCCCAGAGAGAGACCAAGCAGTGAATATCATCCTTTCACTCCCAAATGAAGATGTCAAAGAGTTACAGGCTCTCTGTGGATTACAGAAGCATTTATTGATTAATATAAAAAATTATACTGTAAACAACTACCTCTTCCCTTACAGATAATGCACCCCATTGTGAGTGGTTTACGTTTTGGAGAACTGATAGATGACAAGTGTAGAGAGAAGATCAACCCTTCTTGCTGGAAGAGGTCCCAAGGGTAATAGTGGGGACATCCTCAAGCAAAACTCCTGGCCTAAATGGCCTGCCAATTGAACTAAATACTAAATTCTCCTCCATATTATCTTCACACCTGTTAAAACAGTTTGAGGACACTGGGCGCACTGCCTCATTGCCAAAGGACCTACATGGGCCAACATTTGTCACCATTCCTAGGTCTAATAAAACATTGGAGGATTGTGGGTCGTATCAACCCATTAGCCAAAATTCTGGCCTCTTGGTTGGCCAAGGTGATAAGGAAATTAGTGCACGAGGTACAAAACAGCTTAATGCCAAGCAGAAGCACTAGACACTGCCTGAGCTGGGTATAAATGGCATTAGCCAGAATTTGTTTTGCATGGTCTGGCTGCAGTACTAGTGAAGGCCTTCGACACAGACCATTGTCCTTTTCTACTTGCAGTGTTCAAATAATTAATATTGAGATGAAGTACTTGAGATATGTGCAGGCTCTATATGAGGATCTGACCATGTAAGTGTTAATGGAGTGCTGTCTTTGTCGTTTCCCATTGAATGAGGAACCCTGAATGGGTTGCAGAACTTTCCAGCTTCATTCAAGCGACTAGTTAACATTTTTGAAGTATGCGGGAAATCTGCTGTGTTGTTTGTAAATTGGAGCAAATAAACTTCTATCCAGCTTACTGGTCCAATGCTGCAGTTTCCTGCCTACACATCGGTGCTGGTGGTAGTGGATCAATTTCAACACCGGGGGCACAAGATTACACACAATAATAAACTGGTGTGGGATCTGAATATTGTCCCTTTGATGAGGTGTACTCGAGAGAAGCTGGGGGGATGGTCCCTATTACCCATTTAATTGATGCGGTAGGAAGCTCTGTAAAGAATGGTCACACTCCGATGTCTTCTATATATATTGCAGAACTAAAACTTTGTTCTCCAGCAGCATGGTGTCTTCACAGGACTCAAGGCTTTAGTAACAAAAGTTTCCGTAGGGAGGAACGGAGAAGCTGGCCAGGGCCTCCTTCTGGAAATGTACTTTGTTTACATGCAATGGGGGTTAGGGGTGCCAGACCTCAGGCTAGATGACTGGCTGCCCAGTTGGCCCTGATTGGAGATAGGCATTTTAGAGACAGACTGGATGTTGTTCTTAGTGTGCACTTGGAGGCCTTAAGTGAAGTTGGTATTCAGCATCTTTTGTATAGTGGGCCTCCTTTAATTATGTTACCACCTGTAACTATAATCCTAGTTCTCTGTTGGTAGGACGCTCTGAAGCATATTAAGTACACTGCCTCACGAGACATCACTCTGGACTGGTCCTAAGCTAAAGCATATGAGTCAGCTCCTGGGTTTAAAGTGTGGGATCTCATAGGGATGTCCACCCTCGGGGGCATCTGGAAGCAAGACCATATCAAGTCTTTTCAGCAACTCAGCATAGAATTTGAGCTGCAAAGGTCGCAATTCTACTGATATCTGCAATTAAGAGATTCCCTAATCCGAATACGGAGAGGATCTTAGTAAAGTCATGGATTATAACCTATTGGAGGTTAAACTAGTGATGGAACCCTTAGGGCAAAAGGGAATAGCGTGACATTGTAGATTTTCAATACCGAATACCCTGACCCGCTAGTAGGAACACAAGCTGCCTGTGAGAGAGATGTGGGAAACTTGGAAGACAACAAAAGACAACAAATGGGAGGAGGCCAACATGGCATTTAGAGTCCTTATGATCCACTCAAACCTGAGAATGATCCAGTTTAATTATTTTCATGGGACTTATCTTAGCCCTGAAAGAAGTTTGAAGATGGGCAGTGGGAAAAGCCTGCTTTGTGTTTGATGTAAAGATCCTGCCAGCAGATAAATGATTCCCTGGCGGAATGTATATGCACATTGCCTAATCATGACATTAAGGTAGCGCTTTTGGGGACTATGGATGGTTATGTGAACAAGAGGGCAGAGAAAATGCTGGCAGAGGTGGCCTTCCTGGTCACCAAAAGAGACACCGTTGACTAAGTGAGAGCCTTCCTAAGTGAGACATTTGTCTGGAAGAATAGATTACTGCACAGGTGCTGAACATAGAATATATACATAGAGGGGATGCCAAGCCAAATATCAGAAAATATGGGGTGCATGTTTGTCCCATCAGTCCGTTGAGTAACTGAGAATATGATTCAACTTGTAAGTGGTTACCATAAGTCTGTAAAAAATTAAATGAGATATGGCTCTGACCTGAGATTCTGTGTTACCCCTGCTACATACTGTTTTTTTAAGTCAAAAAAGGATACATATATATATATATATATATATATATACATACATATATATATACATACATATATATATACACACATATCTGTTGAAGGAGATTCCTGAGTCTGGGGAACTGTTTAGGATGTGTCTCATCAAGGGCAGCAGATATTGAAAGAAGATGTTATTGAGGGTTTGTGCTAGTGTGGGATTTGATAGATTACCAGAGAGCCCACTTTTCATGTCCTGTCCCTTCGAATTTGGTGTGATCCAGCTGTTTGAAGGAGGCTAGAGAATGTTGACTATCTGCACTATTTGATTTGTTCATAATGTTCTGAATAGGCTTGATGCTAGTCATCTGTCATACTCCTAATGCAGCCTTCGGGCTTCTACTTTTTTGTTTGAGACAAGCTCATTTGAGTTGGTGTTGCAGAAAGGTTGAACTTGTGGTGTGTTGCTGGCGGAGCACACTAGATTTAGGAATTCAAAGAGGGTCTTCTGTGATTACTTTGAAGAACATTTTGCGTTAGAGTACTTTTCAGACTAATGCTGTCTTTTATATTCTTGATACATGAGTTTCACATCCTTTTGTAGCTTTCGAGACATATATTAATAATTTTCCTTGGTTTTGTATTCTCCTAAGAAGAGGAAGGATCGTTTTTGCTTTCAGATGTTTCAATTATTCAAATCAATCAATTTGGTATTCTGGCTACAGTCGCACCATCTCTGAAAGGATTACTCATGACCAGTGGCGTTCGGTCACTGGATGAAGGCATGTGCCATGAGAAACTGGTTGAACTTGACTGCCATATCAAGCACAGTCTGTGGAAGAGGGTCCTGTGTAAGATATTCATTCCAGGCAGATATTACGTCATCCCACAGGAAGCAGTAAATCATGCATCTTGACAGGGAAAGATCAGAATGCTTTGGGGCATGCTTTCAGGATATACTTTCAATTTCATCTTTCTATTTGACCTAGCAATCAGCATGATCACAGACAGGCAGCTCCTAATGTTTCAGGTAACACTGGCTAATATCAAATCAGTCTCAGAACCGAATGCAGGAATTGATGTGACCGGGCTCCAGGAGGTCAAATACAGAAATGCTGGAAAAAAATAGAACGCACTAAGTAGATTAATAATTAGACTACACATGTGTTGAATTCTTCTAGGCAATGGCAGATTCGAAAAATAGGCTGTCCATACTATAGATCTCTTTTATTCCTTAATTATAGATTTCTTGATTAGTAACATTCAGTTTACATGTGAACTCACTAGTGTGTACCCTGCAATGCGAAGTATTGGAACTGTACATTACAACGGAGGCAGTCATGCAATGTATTTATGTACTAAACATATCATTTATAGCACAGACCTACCCATGTAAGTAACGAGACATTTAAAATGTAATATAGAGAAATAATACTGCAGAAGAGGCAAACATTGGACGCAGACAATTTGCACAGGCCAATATTAGGGGGACATTTAGGGCATGGCAGAGTGGAAGTCCACTATAACTCAGTGGGCCTCACACCACGCCAAAACCTCTGTAGCCACACCTCAATTAGAGGTGTGGGAACTCCTAGTTATCTGACACCAGAAGCTCCGTTTATTACTTTTGTCGTTTTCTGGGTTTGATGATATATTGGCCAAATTAATCTAGAAGCGAGGTTGCTAGTGGTTGAAAGACATGTTTTGCTAAAGATGCCTGTAAAGATTCACCACGCCATAAGTAGTTGAATTTCAGCTAATTTCATAAGAACACATTCCATTCCCTTTGTAGTCGAACACTTTGGCCTTTCTAGTCCTTTCATTTCATGATTGAATTGGCTCCAAAAGGGTGAGTCTAACAGAGTGCCTCTCAGGTGTTCCTAATTCTGACAGAGACTGCAACGCTAGCTTCAAGATTCTGTTCTCGAACCCTACCTGTTCCACATTCCTCACAAAGCTCTTGGTGGGCTTTGACCTTTCATATTATGGTGGTCTCACTGTCATTATAGTGGGGATTTTTCTCATCATGAGAGTTTCTTTTCGTTTTTGTGCCTTTTGAACTGGCACAGTCGTTTTTCTTAACATTCTTATTATGGCCCTCTCCAAGATTGCCAGGGTTTTCTCCAGTGAGACCACTGTACTGCCTCGTGAGACTGGTTGCACTGCTCTCCAGCTGTGGGCGATGTTATCCTTATTCCTCAATGAAACCTTTTTCCTACTATGCAATGACTTGACATTTAACTGTCAGTTGAGAGGCAAATTATCTGCCTTCAATGGCTTGCTCCATAAAGTGTCTAAGGGCCTGATTTAATTACTGGTGGACGAGTCGGATATCCCGTTTGCTGAAATATAAATACCACAGGATATAAAAGGATTTAGACTTCCACCAATAGGATATCTGTCACCATTGTGATGGAGTAACTCGTCCGCCAATATCTAAATAAGGTCCTAAGGATGTTCCTCCTCAATATTACAATATTTGGCATGCCAAATCTATTCAACAATGTAACTGAGTACGTAGGTTTTGGGACCTTAATGACATACCAGGAATGCAACAGCATGATTTAGGCAATTTAGTTGAATACTTGAGGTCAGGGGCCCCACCCCTATCTAAATACATTGCTTCTAGGTGGATTCAACGTGGCCTGCTTAATCACATACAGAACAATAAATTAATAATATAAAATGCATGCTTTCAAGCTATCACTCTTTTTCCTGCGTCACACTCCTGGGAGGACCGACTAAAACACAAGACAGCACCACTCTTGGTACTCATGCAGGACGCGAAAACACATCACACAACACACACAGCAGTTCAACAGTCTTCCAGTTGAACACTCCTTCAGTGTAGTGTGCAGCTCATCAGATAATGTACTTGTGGTCCTCCGTTTGGATATTAAACACTACATAAATGCAATTACAGCACACTGACAAAAGCAAATGAACATTAAGATGGTCCTGAAGAAAATGGTAAGGTTTCCTTTCCCTTGCAGAACAGTGAGAGAGATTTATAGTCTTTGCCCTCTGCAAAATATTGCTGCTTATCTGAACTTATTTGGGATGACTTTGTTAGGAGTGATCCATAGGACTTAAGGTGATTGACATAAAATATTTATTTGTAGATTACAAGATAAGCCCACTGGAACGCGACCCTTCACATGAAAGTCCCACAGCAACTAACTGAGAGAACCGCTGCTTGAAATATTTCATGTCAAAGGATTCCAGGGCACCAACATTCTAATATCTATCAACACTCTACTTTCTTTTTACACATGTAACACACCATCCCCCTTATGAACAAAACAAACATGAAAAACTTGTAATACAGAACCGAGCTGGCAATACACCAAAAATATTAATATAAATAAAAATATCTAAATCTTGAAGGTACAGAAGTAACACAAACAGATCTGGGATTGTCAGAGATATTATTTTTTTTTCACTCAACTTTTACGAGATTCCGAATCAGGAATCACAGAATTATCAACTGAAGATTCGCCATCTATTGGTGAACATGGAAGAGAGAAAACAGGACTTTGAATCATGTTGTCAGAAGACCTTTTGTTGTCCCAAGAACTTCTAAAACTAGACATAATTAGTTTTATTTCCTTTAACTTTGAATCTTTTTAGCTCTGTCAACTTAATCAATTTTTTATTACTCCACCAATCATTTTCTGATAGTAACACTGAATTCTTGGAGAGTTTCACAATTTCTACTGGATACATATACTTTGATTCTCCTTTTCTGATTCTAAATGTTTTTTCTTAATTTAAATCCAGTCACCAACATTACATGCTACCTCTTTCATACTGTATTTCTTTTGACCAAACCTTTCCTTTGTTAAGGGCTGCTTCTTTAATACCTTTAATTGGATCAATTCATTTTCTAATTTAATTCCTGGCACTCAATCCACCACAACTTCACCACAATTTAGGAGTTCTCCTTCTAATAAGTTCAAATCGTGAAACACTTGTGGTGGAATGTGGTGTGATCAGCTAATTCCATAACTTTTGTCTTACAAAACATTCTACATCCATATGGGCTGTCACTGCTGTCTGTAATCCTTCAGTAAGAATTCTATTAACTCTTTCCACCAAACCATTCGACGAAGGTTTGTATGATGCCACTTGAAGACGTTTAGGGCCTGATTCTAAGCTTGGCGGGCGGCGGGAGCCGCCCGCCAAGCGGGAACCGCCAGAAGACCGTTCCGCGGTCAAAAGACCGCGGCGGTCATTCTGGGTTTCCCACTGGGCTGGCGGGCGACCGCCAAAAGTCCGCCCGCCAGCCCAGTGGCAAACACCCTTCCCACGAGGAAGCCGGCTCCGAATGGAGCCGGCGGAGTGGGAAGGTGCGACGGGTGCAGTTGCACCCGTCGCGAATTTCAGTGTCTGCAAAGCAGACACTGAAATTCTTTGTGGGGCCCTCTTACGGGGGCCCCTGCAGTGCCCATGCCATTGGCATGGGCACTGCAGGGGCCCCCAGGGGCCCCACAACACCCCATACCGCCATCCTGTTCCTGGCGGGCGACCCGCCAGGAACAGGATGGCGGTATGGGATGTCAGAATCCCCATGGCGGCGCAGCAAGCTGTGCCGCCATGGCGGATTCCCATGGGCAGCGGAAAGTCGGCGGTACACCGCCGGCTTTCCGCTTCTGGCCACGGCTGTACCGCCACGGTCAGAATGCCCGGCGGAGCACCGCCAGCCTGTTGGCGGTGCTACCGCCAACCCCCGCCCTGGCGGTATTTACCGCCAGGGTCAGAATGACCCCCTTAATGTCTAAAGAATTTACAAAATGCTTCATGATTCTGGATGTGAAATGCGTTCCATTGTCTGTAGCTAAGTATTTTGGTGGACCCTCAATTTAGATTTTTTTTTTTCAAAAAGTTGGTCAGACATTCACTACTAGGAGATGGAAAAAAATCCATATATACCCATCTATTGAAATAATCCACCAACACAATCATGTATTTTTTCCACAGGCAAAGACTCAAATGGACCAGCAAAGTCAAGTCCAACTTTATCCCATACAGATTCTGGCATGGCCACCATATTCAATGGTGTTTCTGAAGTTTTCCATTGCTTATCAGAAAGCAGACATGCAGTGCAATTATTAACACAATCAGCTACATGAAAGTCCAAACCTGGCCACCAATAAAATTATTTCAAATACTTGACTGTACTGTTTACTTCTAAATGACGGTGAAATACATTGGTCATTACGCATGAGGATACCATTTACAACTTTTAATTCTTGTGCCACCTGGACGAATCTCTTTACCTCTCTGCTCAGATTTCTTTCTCTTGGCCAACCAAATTTTAAAAACTAAAACACTTCCTGTAAAACTTTATCTTCTTTAAGTGCTTCCAACCAGGCTTGATATGATATACTAGCATTGCCCTCAACTAGATCTTCAACCATAGCTATGACACTTTCTACCGCCTCCTGGCAGTCATCCTCATCATCACCGGCTAGAAGAATATTTGATAAACAGTCAGCTCTTATATTTTTACCCCCAGAAATGTACTAAATGTCAAAAATATACTCTTGAAGATGTGACAACAAGGCAGGCAGAAGCCTTACCCGTTCCAGTCCCCCTGAGAAGGTAAACAAGTGGCTTATGATCGGTATATATGGTAAATCTATTGCCCCGTAAAAAGATTTAAAATTTCTCCACTGTTCACATATAAGCCACAGCTTCCCTCTCAATAGTACTGTAGTTACATTCATAAGTCTTCACGTACGGGACTCAAAAGCAATGGTCTCCTCTTTGTCATCAATCCACTGATATAACACTGCCCCAAATCCTATTTGACAAGCATCAACTATCAATTTACATTGTTTTCCTCCGGTAAACGGTGTTAAGGTAGGAGTTGAACAATTAGGTCTTTAACTTTGTCAACGGCTTCCATTGCTTCAGTATTCCATTTGATTGTTATACTTTTCCTAAGTAATGATATAAGTGGTTGTACCACAAAAGCATAGTCATTAACAAATCCTGAATAGTACTTACTTAGTCCTAAGGTAATTTGCAAATTGTGAATGCGACTCGCAAATAGGAAGGGGTGTCCCCTTCCTATTTGCGACTCGCATCGCAATGCAGAATTGCTTTGTGACCGCAAATGCAGTCGCAAAGCAATTCGCAGTTACCACCAGTGTCACACTGGTGGTAACTCATTCGCAAAAGGGAAGGGGTCCACATGGGACCCCTTCCCCTTTGTGAATGTTGCCCAAAAGGTTTTTTTCAGAGCAGGCAGTGGTCCAATGGACCACTGCCTACTCTGAAAAAACTAAACCAAATGGATTCGTTATTTTTTTTTATTTTGCAACTCGTTTTCCTTTAAGGAAAACGGGCTGCAAAATAAAAATTAAAAACTGCTTTATTTAAAAAGCAGTCACAGAAGTGGAGGTCTGCTGACTTCAGCAGGCCACCATCCCTGTGAGTGCAGGGACTCGCTATGGGGTCGCAAAATGCGACCCACCTCATTAATATTTATGAGGTGGGTCTTTGCGACCCCATAGCGAGTCGCAGACGGTGTCTGAGACACCTTTCTGCATCTGATATTGCGACTCGCAATTTCCGAGTCACAATATCGGAAATTTGTACATCTGGCCCTAGGTTCCTCTGAAAATGTTTTTACTAGCCTATTAATGACTTCTGTGTACTCATCTCATTGACCAAAATGGTCACCATAGCATCCAATTCTGATAAGTTATCAAATATATGTTGGCCCTATTGTCCCAAGTCGCTGAAGAGTAAGGCTAACTTTCTTCTGGGTTCAACCTTAGTGGCATCCACAGCCACTAAATAGTTCTCAAAACAACGTGACCAATTTTTCCACTTCATGGGTGGTTTTCCTGGATGTTGTTAGAAAGGTGTAATTTGAATCAAATATTGATTCGAAACCATGTTGTATTCAAGATTAGAAGTGAAACACCAACAGCTCTGTCAATATTCTATGAGCAAAGATGTATGTATAAAGGTGCACACTGTATTTATTAGATGAATGCAATACTGTGTGCCTGTAACAGTTGTGAAAGGTATACAGTTTACATAAAGTTGGCAAAGATAATGGTGTTCCAATCGCCGACTGTGCAGGCACTTCCACAGTTGTAAAAGTATCCATTAAACTATTCCTGCAAAGTTGAGTTCAATATTTATATTTTGGTGTGCATGTCACCAGACGTGCATGCACTTTCATGAAAATATATAATGCCACCCTTAAGCAAAGCTCCTTAAATAACACACAGATTAGTTTAAAAACAGGTGTACCTATCACCAAAAGGACAGGCTGTGAGAAGCATTATGATCGTGCTGAAAAAGAGACATCTAAAATGGCCACCGCAGCGTCTTGGACATGCTGACGTGCCTGGCCCTGTAGACAATTATGCATAAACAATACAGCAAATCCGCCTGACCTGTGTGCTTGCAGTAATTGGTTGAATACAAGTTCTGCCTTGATGACATGTACTTGTTAGTGTGCTCGTGCGATAAGCCTGCGCACATGACCAACTCACAGCAATTAAATCCTTTTGAAACTCAGGCCCACCTGAGTGCCTCTCGACACAGCAGCACCACCGACACTCCAGCTTACAGCTCAATAGGAAGACCAGCGCGGTGCAGGGTGGCCAACTAGAAGGGAACCTTCAAAGGACGGCAACCTCAAGTAATGGGCTGCACAAAGCCGCTGGTGTTCTATTCCTGGACCACTCGTCGCCAATATGTTAAGAAAGATCCATAGGACTTATGGTGATTTATGGAAAATCTTTTTATTAGTAGACTACAAGAGGAGGCCACTGGAACGCGACCCTTTGCATGAAAGTCTGGCAGAAACTGTCCAAGAAAACTGTTTCTTGGAATCTTTCATGCCAAAGGATTCCAGCTCACCTACATTCTAATATCTATCAACATTCTGGTTTCTTCTAAGTATTACACATGTAACAGACTTGCTTGTCGGAAATCGTCCCGTTCCCCATGGCCACTAATATATTCTTGTATTGTATTCGTATTGACATAGTGCTTTCCTATTGTTTTAGCAGGGAGTGTCTCCTTGGTATACATGTTGTTGATTGATAGGACAAAGGGCTGTTAGATTAACTAGTAAGCATTCCCTGCTGCTACTTATGCCAGGCCTTTCACTTAATATTGTCAACGTCCATCTACAGACCACCACATGGTTACTGTGCGAAACAATGATCTACTTGGTGTAAGCAGAGATTCCCTTGTGGGAATAAATGCATTGCTATGTATTACCAATTCCTTATGAGCTTGGCAGTTGACCTTATACTCATAACACAGAAACAGATCTGTATCTAATTAATGGCAGCGAATGACAGGCTTATAACAGGTCCTAAACGCAATTTTACTACTAAAGGTTCCCAAAAGGACAGTTTGGAATTTAAGACCTTCGATGATATTAAAAAAGCCTCACTTTAAAATCAATGACAGACTTCTACCATTCACCCATTGGTCTGTTCAGGTGTTAATTACATGTTGCATCTGTGCACCAGAGCATACTGCATGGGGCAGTATACTTCAGACATTGGCCCTCATTATGACCCTGGTGGTCCATGGACCGCCAGGGCCACTGTCGCTGTCTCACCGCTGCAGGACCAGCAGTGCAGACCGCCATGTTACTACTGCCAAACTGCCACGTCCCCACCCGTTCCGCTACTTTACCGCAGCCCGCCGGGCTGGAGGTTTCCACCTGGAGCCCGGCGAGAGTCGGATAACTGCCGAGGTTATTCCAACTCAGAACACGGCCAGCATTTTCCTGGCGGTCTCATCGCCACAAAATGCTGGCAGTAAGGTATCCCGATGACAGGAACCTGCGTTCCTGTCACCGGGATACCCCCCAAACACCTCCACACACACACATGCATGCACCCACACACACAATCAAAAACAGACACACACCCACTCACACACGCACTCACAACATTCACCCCATAGACATGCATACATACACATCACACACACACATACACTCACCATCACCCCATCCCCTTCCTTCAACTACATCCATACGTGCACCTGCACGCACTCACTCACACCCCACTTTACCCCGTACACATTCACCCATGCCAAACCTCCCCCTCCACATGCATACACACATGCATCACCATCACCACATTTACACACAGGCACACATGCACGCACAGACACTCCCCCTCCTTTGCCCCACACTCATGACACACTTACACACACACCCATCCACCAGAAGACCGCCACACAGAACTACTGGTTGTTCTGAGGGTGGACTTTTCCTGGCATGGCGGTGCCGGCAGTGGAACCACCTAAGTGCCGCCGACTGCCGTGATGAATGCCGCCTGATATCTGACCGCCTGCGGTGCAGATATCGGGTGGCAGTCATAATACAGCGGTCGGAAGACAGACAGAGTTCTCAATCAGACATTTGGATATCATAAGCACCTGATAAAGATTTGACATCTGCCATGATAATTGTTAGTTTCAACACAAAGGCTTTAAACACATTCGTTACGAAATTAGCAGTACTAAAAACGCTGAAAGAATTAAAGGGAAAGAGCTGCATGATAAAAATACACCTTTTGAAGGGGAACTACATCATCACGGATCCAAGGGGTTCATTAGATTGCTCTACTTCTCTGCCCCAAATAATGTGGTAGCGTGAGGAAGTCAGTCATTTTCTCACAAGGCTGTTGCTGGGAGGTTACACAGGTTTGTAGAACTTACAACTTAGAGGCAAATATGGCTGGTTGCAAACTTGTACACTCAAAACACAAAACAAGAGGCTTCCTCTGGGAAATGATATCATTCATACTAGGATTGGGAGGAAGCTAACATCACACTTAGCTCTCTAAAGTACACTAAAGTATTAAAAAAAGGTGATAGATGGAATGCTGGAATTAATCTCAGCCACTGGTAATCATTTAGGGCTGCATCCCAGTCCATCATTATTTTGCACACCATGCCACCTTTAGTGTGTCGCCTTAAGTGGGACGGGTGTGCCCAGGCACGGACCCAGTGCACATTGTGTCACTGGAACCAAGCTATACCTGGCTGGTGAGCCCTAGCTAGGGCAAAACTGGTCCTCGGTTGTTTGTGTTCGGGTTCAGGGAGGGCCTTATCTGGCAGTTTAGGCTGGACTGTTCCCACTGGAGCAGGGTCAAGACTAATTTGCCTATGGCTGGGTCCAAACAGAGTTGGCAGTGCATGCAAAATAATGATGGACTGGGGTGCGGCCCGAGTAATTACCAGTGGCTGAGATTATATTAAGCTCTCCAGCTATCACTTTTTTGCATACTTTATGGACCAGGTGATCACACACACCACTGAAAGGTGCCATGGCTGAAAAAGTCACAGAGATTGGGAATATACTCTTCACTTGTCACTAGGGCCACTATGACAATCTAGGATAGAGTAGCCATTGAAATGCAGTTTTATTTATTTTCCTTCCCATTCACAACAATAGTCAGAAAGCAGATGTTCACCCTGGCTCATGAACAACTTCAAAAAATAAGCCACTCAATATGTCACAGATGGTGAGACTGAGGATACTGAAGTAACCTAAATAGGCAACAACCCTAGAATAGTAGATCTAGGGATAATCATGTCAGGTTGATCAGGGGAGAGGGGTTGGAGGGAGATGGTAGTTACTGTTAGCCATGGTTTTTCCCATCTTATTTCCTTTTCTTCTTTTATAATATTCTTTTTTGGTTTCCATGCCAGCCTCAAGAATGTGGGCATTGTTATGAGTACCTGAAATTCGACAGACAGATTTGATTAATCAAACCTTGATCTGGGCTTGTTTGTTGGCCTGCTGACTGAATTACTTTATCAGTCTACCTTTGTAAATAAGGTAATAGATAATCTTCCAAATTCTCAAAAGAATGTGATCCAGAGAGAAATGTAACTGAAGAGGTTTCTTTAACTAAGATATAACATGGTGCTAGAAATTCAGCCAGCCCAGACTTACAGGGAATGGGGACACACAAGATGCTGCACACCTTCCTTTCTTATAAACAATAAATCAAATAACAGCCATTGCCTTGCCTGGCTTGCATGGAAAGTAATGGATTGATCATTCAGAGCCACTCAGTTTTTGTCTAGCTGACAGATTTACTCAACAACAACCTCTAAAACTCTCCATACCCAAGCAGACACACAAAGTCGACAAATAGCAATCACAGAAAGTCTGTGACCGGTGAAGACATGAGGCACCTCATGCCTCACACCAAAAAAACAAACGAGACAACAACTAGGTTGTGCCTACAACTGCACAATGTTCCAAGACAAGCAACTTCTGCAATCTAGTCAGACATAATGCCCAACCACAACATGACTAAACAATTAAAATGACTACATACAACATTTATAAATACAGGACATGTAGTCACAGACACTCAGTCACAGGACAGCCAGGCTACCAAACCCACCATATTCCTTCAACAAATGGTTTCACTCTGTTCCCTAAGTCTACCCATTCAAGGCATAAACAACACAAAAACAGAAGGTTTACCCATACATTACTTAAACACAAAATTTCCTTGACCATACTCTTACCTGGTTAAAATTCCGACAGACGTTCATTACATACAAAGCATGAATAACCGTGGTTTATCCATAAACAGAAACACAGACATTCTAAATAGTAGCCTTGGGGAACTTCTTCACACCCCTGTCAAAAAACATAGACCAGCCAATTTACCTTATTCAACTTGTGATCAACAACGGGACAGTCCTACTTGGCAAAGTTGCTCAAAATGACTTGCCTAAACAACTTTCTTCTTGTGTGGAATTACACTGCATAAAAAAAACTGCAACACAGAGCTCCACACAAAAGTAGCATGGGGCCACAGCCATTGATTTGTTTACACTTTTCTTGTATATTTAGACTCATCAGTTCAGGCTCAGAACCTTTTTCTGCAAACACCAACTGCCTGGGGAATGTCACAAAGATTGGTGCTTTTCCTCAGCCAATTCAATGTATCCTGATACCACGGGTTCTGACTGCTCAGTGACCCAATATCAGATTTTGTAAGTATGATCATCATGTTAAGCTAGATCTGAAGCTACAGGCAGTAGCTAGTGAATGGCATCAAATGGGGCCTTGCTGTTTGAGGATATAAGATTATAGGCATCAAAACAAGCTCTCCATCAATGTCTCAAAGTGAGACATTATGCTCAGTGTGACTGATCAAACCTTGTTGTTACCTATTTAGTGGACAGCTTCTAACCTTGACACCGAGAGCCCTTTCAAAAAGTATGAATCCAGTTGTCACATTTGAGTCCAAGCTGTCTTTCATCCCTCTAGTTGAAAGTGTGGCGAAACATGTCAACCTCCATCTACACTTTCTAAGTGGAATTCTATTCTGACCTCGCCACACTGATTAATATTCACAGTAGCAAAGTTCAGACTAGACTACCTCAATTTAGTCCACATTGGGCAAACTACAAAAGTTTCAAAATCATTTCACATGCTGTGTTATGAAACTACATCTCACAGGATGTGTAAATCGAGCTCTAAAGGTTCTGCACTAGACTCTGAGCATTCTGCTTAAGGCCGGCTAACATGGTAGGTCCCATGTCTGCTGAGCCACACCCTTCTAAAAATACCTGATGATTAGATGCTAGCATCAATGAATTTGCTGAACATCCAATGTATGAAATACAAGAACTTCAGGCAAAGATGCATCTTCTGGAACTCTACTTCTCCAACTTCAAGCCTATTTTATAATATGTCAGGCAGTTGGGTTCTCTGTCAAGGAGCCGGAGTAAATTACTCTGTTGCCCTGATGGAAGTGCTACCTGACAAATTTAAAATTGATTCCCCCAAGCTGGTTATCGTTTCTAAAGCACTGGCAGGAACCACCATCATGGTGGTTCCCTTAATGCTGTTCACAGTTTAGTACAGAGCTTCATCAACATGAAGGAGCCCTGCACCAAAGTGTTTTCTATTTTCTTTTCTCAAAGAAAATCCCAAAGCTTTTTGAAAATAATAAAGAAAGTACTCCCCCCACCATTGAAGTCCTCTCCCATGGCAGGGGAAGCATGCATCAATTTTCACTGCCCCTAGCCACCAGGGTTTTCCTGGTGGTGATGGGCAGTGAAGCCTGACCTCTAGTTCCCCTCACCTAAATTAGGTGGGCAGAATTAGAGGTCTGTATCCTCTGGCCCTTACTCTGTAGGTCTGTCAGAGGCGTTTAACCACAGTCAGAATATTCATCACCATAATTAAACCTAGGTTCCTGCTGCATGTAAATTTGGCAGGCAGACCATTATCTTGGTGGCATAGATACACAGTCGTTGCGATGGAGTATCTATGCCGCCAAAATATAAATTGGCCCCAAAGACTCAAACAAGATTTCTGGAGATTCAGGTAAAGACTAACATATCTGTTCTTGTCTGTCCACAGCCCTATCATACACTGATGTGATTCTAAGCTACCTGACCAATCTGCATCTGAACATGGTATCAGTAGCATGGACTTTGTCGACTACATCTTAACTAACTGCTCTCCTAAAATACATTAAAACAGAAGTACTCAGTGGTAGAGAAATGTTTGAATACATGTAAAAAAATAAGTACTAACACATTTTTGAGTAACGGACGTTTGAAGACAACAAGAAAATAAAACACATCTCTTTGTCAGTGTAAGCATGCCACCACAGCCCCAATGTTAACTGTAGTTCATGCTGGCAGATTTCTCGGCCAGAAGCCTGAAATGGCCTCTGATCACAAACATATATGTGCAGATTGATACTAAACATAAGCAAAATATCATTTAATTTTCTTCATTGGCTAAATAACAGTCACTAACATACATAGCGTTGTGCTCTGAATACTGAGGTTCGGAAGTGATGTCTTCTGCACCATTTCTTGCAGAGACATCAAACCTTACTCACCTTGCGCTTAAATAGCTGTAAGATTACAGCAATTTCACTAATAATGATACTATTCTTTCATCTTGAGTCCCTGGCAAGTTTTGCTACTCCCACACAGCAAAGTACAACATGCTCAAATTATTCACCAAAGAACATAAAGATGCTCTGACAGAAATATTTTTAACTGAGTTTCAACAACAGGTTACATTCCATACTTTCGCATATCCACTGTCCCACACTGGCACTTACCCTAGGTACAATAAACTGCCACACAAGGTTTAGACATTAACTCACATGTTTGCTCACCAAATTTTAATCACTTGGAAGCAAGTTTAGTAAAATCTCTTTGACAGTGCATTTATATGGATAATTGTAAAGGAGAGAACTAGATTTGTCTATATTCATATGTGCAGATATAGCCAGCATTAGAGTACTGTTATAATAATTAAACATTTGAGATCCTGGCAGATGGTAAACAATGCCTCTGATGCTTCCTATATTAGAGTGCATGGAGTCAGAAATGTGTTTTTGTGTGGCTAAAAATATATTGGGCAGAATCATTATCTGTCCAGTCTCTTTAGGTTTGGTTTCAGCACCTTTCATGCTATAGTATACTCATGCAGACAGCTACTGGCTTTGCCAATGCTTGTTTGCTTTAGCATCGGTATAGCGGGCAGCATCAGAAGTAAAGAGAGTGAGAAGGGGACTATCCTAAGGGTAATGAAGATTACCCATAAGTAATTGGTTCACGAGTGGCCATCTTGGAATGACTGCTGTGATAAAGAACACGAATAGCATGCTAGGAAAGAGCCTGTGCATGCACACATGTACACATGCAAGGTGACACACGGGTAAGTAATGGGTTCGTTACCCCGACCTATCGTCCTCCTGTTCATAGTCTTTATTTGTTCGGATATACTAAAGCCAAAAAGGAGACAGGTACAATGTATGCTGTTCAATATTAATAATACTATTTTCTACAATTACTTTATTGCAGGGTTGAGAACTGATACTCCAAAATTCACAGAATCATCAGAGACAATTCCAATCTATAATGCTGAAGAAAAAGGTGTTACGGTTAGCCTATATGGCAGCACTGCAAATTTCTTGAAGGGATGCTCCACCCTCCTCTGCCAAACAGGTAGCAATGGTCCAGGGTCAACAAGCCAACATTATCTGGAAGCTGTTCTCTCATAAGAACATGGGCCTGAGAAAGGGCTCTTTTGAGGTCTAGAAATGAAGGGACGTTATCAGAGTCCGGAAAGACTGGGAGAACAATTTCTTGGGTTGAATGAAAAAGAGACTGGACCTTAGATTTGAATCTTTGGTCTGACCTGAGAAACACTCTATCTGGAATAAACTTCAAATAATGAAAGGAGTGTAACAGAGATGTTTATAGGGTGGCTTTTTCTGACCTTGCAAAATATTCCATGAAGGGATTTGATGTGATGCTCTCAGCCTCTTTAACTTAAAACATTTTAGGAGTTTTTTTTAACTAAGGGAACAATGTGAGATAGCTCTCCAGATGCGCCTCTACAGGAATTAACTGAATCCCATAGGGCTGTCAAATTAGAAGGAGCCAGATCTTTGGAGAATCCATCATGTTAAAAAATCAAGAATATTAAAAGGATCTCCTGAAACAGGATCACATCCTAACTTTGTACACCAATTTGAAAAATGTACCCAGTGTATAGCATAGGACTTAAGGGCTGAAGTTTTCTTGGAAGTCTGGATGGCACAGGCCACCTCTTTGAGACATTCTAATGTTTTTTAATCTAACCCTTTCAATTTCCAGACAATCAGTCATAATTGACGCAACTGGATGTAAGTCAACACTGGAAATTAGAAGGGGATCCAGATGAAAAGGTAGCATGAAATAGAGTTCTCCTGACATCTGTGAAAGGAGAGGAAAACAAGGTCTCCTCAGCCAAAATGGTATAATTAGGATCACTACTGCGTTTTTCCTCCAAATTCTCTGAAGAAGTCTAGGTAGGAGAGGAATCAATGGGAAACCACATGATAGCTCCAGAGGCCACAGTGCTGAGAGGGCATCTATCCCCCAATGATTTCCTCCTGAGGGTAAAAAGAGGAAGGCGGGCATTTGGGTGACGCAAACAGGTCCAGGGTCAGCTGACCCCACAACTTTATCACAAATAAGAAAGCTTCCTGACTTAGGCGGAAGTCTTTTGAGGACGGAAGGAATGTTCCAACTGAGCATGTTGGCTCAGAAGTTGTCCTTCCCGGGAATGTACATTACTTTAAAGGAAAGAAAAGTTTCCTCTGCCTATAGGAAAATCTCACTGGATACAGAAGCCCAGGATAGAGACTTCATTCCCCGCCTCTTCAAATAGGATTTCACCACTCTTTTCTGGGAGTAACCACCATTGGAGAGATTGAACAATGTTGTGAGTCACTGGTATATGAGAATTGTAACTCTTGGAAGCTGGAGACCAGGGGGATAGCACATGTAGCACCAGAGGTTTCAAATGGTGTCAAGTCCATGGGACTACTGCAGTACAAGAAGCCATGAGATCCTGGATTATCAGCCACTGACAGAGAGACTGAGTAAAACTGGAGAAGATGTTGTTAGAGGGAATGAAAGATTAGTCCCCTTGGTCCTGGGAAAAATGCTATCATTTGGCCCGTGTTGAAGAGTTGAAGGTCTTCTGAGTCATTGGAATCAGTTGAGACTTCTTTTTCTTGATGACAAATCCCAGAGACGCAAGGGTTACACAAACCAGCTTCACATGTTCCTCCGTCTTGAGCAAAGAAGGAGCAACAATTAGCCAGTCATCCAAGTATGGAAACATTTGAATATCAAGCACATGTAGATGAGCAACAATAGGAGCAAGTACCTTGGCGAAGACTCTGAGAGATAACAAGAGACCACAAGGAAGGACAGCTAACTGAAAATGAATGTCATGAACAGTGAAAAGAAGACACTTGCAGATCCAACATTACTGAAAAGTCTCCTTTCGAGATAAATGAAAAGACTGTCTGAAGGGGTATCATTTTTAGTGTTAGGTATTTGAGATACTTGTTCAGGTTCTTCAGATCTAGCGCTGGACTTCAGTACAAGGAAAATAACAGAGTAGAATCCGCCCCTCTCATCTGCAGAAGGAACTAGAATTATTGTTTTTTTCTGTAACAACACTTGATTTCCCAGTATCATAGAAAGCCTCTTTACTGGATACTTGGGTAGAGGAGTCCTAACAAAGTAAGGTTCCAGAGGAGGTGAGAGCAGTTCTATGGAATGACCTCATGGAAGACGTTGAGAACACACTTGTCGGACCCTACGTTTTCCCACCATTCGGAAAAGAGGCTTGTCGTTCCTCCCACCATACGAGATTGATGATCATTATTTTTGCTAAACTTGAGACTGCCGATTTGGTCAGGATTTTCCTTCTGACGCTGCTTTCCAACCTTGAGCTCAGCCTTAAAAGGGGCATCTGTTCTGATAACTCTGTGAAGCCTTCTTGTGAATTAATGGCTTTTTCAGAAAAACAGCTTAAATGGCTCAAGATTTTATCTTTCCCCTGCTGCATTTTTTACCAAATGATCTAGTTGTGTTGAAAACAACGTATTTCCTGTGAAAGGTAAGTGAAGAAGCAGAGATCTCTCAGACTGTTCCAATTTTCATAATTTAAGCCATTTTTTGCAGCAATTGAAGCCACTGCTGCTGTCGCTGAAGCCAATAGGTAAGCGAAAATAATGTCTGAGAGGAACTTGGAAGACACCTCCGTATCTGCTAAAATGTCAATGGGGTCTTCTGATCCTGCAGACCTTCATAAAACAAATGAAGGTTCTTTAGGAGAGTTTTAATGTCATGGGCATTATGAGTAGATACAAGTAGAGAGAAAATGGAGGCTGAGTAAGACCTTTTAATGGCCCCTTCTACCTTTTTAACTGTTGGATCTGAAAGAGAAACTTCCTCAAAGGCAAAGGACGATGACAAAGACATACTGGCCATTACAACATTATATTTTGGAACTTGGGGATATTTCTCTACATACTTTTCTAGAGCAATTATTTTATGATTCAAATATTTTTTGTTTGTATTTCTCAACATGAAAGCAGCAATGGAGGGAGCGTTGCAGCACTCCTCACATTTACCCCAGTCATGAACAACAATATCCCCCCAATAGATCAACAACTAGGGAAAAGATAAGAAACAAAGTACTCATCTGGATAGTATACTGAAGTTATGGCACTCCATCATTCGTTGATGGTCAAGTATTAGGACTCAGCAGCTGTGGTTGGGCTTGCATTGTCTATTTGTAAGAGATGTAGGTCCTTAGGAAATGGAACTCCGGGAACTCTTTTATGAGTAAAGTGATAAATGGGTTCCCAAGGTTCCTGTAGGAATCACCCTGCGCGGCAAGGGTGAGTGTAATTCTTTCCATCCCCACAGTATGTCATAGATGATGGAACCACCTGAGATGTGTTGGGATGTGCTCTGTGCCCCTGTCTGTTAAGATATTCTGTAGAGCCTGCCCTATCTAACACCCCCTACGAGATCTGAGCAGAAACGTGAGTGAATTGGGAGTCCAAAGAGTACATAGAATGGTAATCAGGGAAGTTGTGTCAAAATGTGTACCGATATCGTCTGACAGTAGACCAGTATTTTGTAAGTTTCAGTCAGTCCCACAGCAGGTGGAGCAGTGTTCCAGGGGATACGCAGCCCCTCAGCAGTCAGCCGTCCTTGCTGGATTACCCTGTGTAGGTGCACTGGGGTGAGGTACCAGTATGTAACTATCTTGGTGGTGATTTCAGTACTGGCCACGTTTATGTGCTTTGTCGTGTTCTATAGTATACCTCTTCCCATTCCTTTTGAGTGAGCTGTCTCCCAAATTCTGCTTCCCACCGTCTCTAACCACTGTTGTACTGAGTGGCGTGGCTTGGCGCAGAAATTTGTATACCTCAGTTACTAAACGCCTGTGAGAAGTCTTCGTCCTCAGCCTTTTCTCAAAAGGGGTGAGAGGCCTCTGTGCGCCGGGTCAAACGGCTGGATGCATAATCCAGTGGCGAACCTGAAAATAGCGCATCCGTTCCAATTAAGGGAGGTTGTAGTTGACTCTGAGTTGGTCGAAAGGGAGCAGGCCCTCCTTTCAAACAAATGCCCCACAGAGTGGCATCGCTCTCACTGCCATTCATAGAACGCTGTTTGATCCATGCCTGGTGTAAAATCTGCATTGCCTAGGAGTGGCGTCAGAGGTGACGGGAAGGATGATAGGCCTTTATGCAGACTCACATGATCCCATACTTCAATGATAGTTCTAGTGACAGGAGAAGTGTAGAGAGTCCGTGGAGGGTGTGCTTTTTTAAGAAAGAGGGTCTTCCGTAAGTGCTGTCCGGCTACCGCCCAATCCATAAAGAGCCAGTGTTTCTCAGATTCTTCCTTACCCCTCTCGCGCAGGTATCTGAGTTGCGTCACCTGATAGTATTGCAGGAGGTTTGGGTTACCAAATCCTCCCTTATCTATGGGTCTATAGCTATGGTCCCACTGCATCTGAGGATGGCCTCCAGCCCTGACAAAGCAATTCATTCACCTTCTAAGGGATTGAATGAGACCCGCCAGAGGGCCCGTAGTTAAAGGACACAATTGCTGCGACCGAAGGTGCTATAGGCATCTCCAGGCAAGGGATGGATTAAGTTTTCAATTGAATCAGGTATTGCAGTGCGAGATGTGCTGCTGTCTGTTGAGAGACAGAGACGTGAAACCCTGTCGCCTGTCCACAGGTCTCCGGTTCCATCTGAAAGGCTGGTAGGGCTGTGATTGGGTTGCCTAAAGCCATTAAGACACAGGGATGTGGAATTCCTATCGCCCGACGCCCGGGACATCTTGTTTGGGATTTTATGTTTACTTTGTCCTTGGGACAAGTAGACCCAACCCTCTGCAGCACAAACCCTTTGGCTGTTTGTTTACAGAGAGTGGAACTCTCTGCAGTTGAGGTAATGTGTTTCCAAGAGATAATGCTGTTCGAACTTGTATTTATGGTTCATTATTTGAAAACCTTCATTATTAGGGTGAGTGCTGTAAATAAATGTTTTAATGTCACACTTCACTACTGACGTTGGTTCCAGTACAAAAAAAAAAAAACGTGTATACACAAGTTTGAAAAGTTTAGGCTATGAGGCTAAGTATAATGCTCCCAGAATGCTCTCTGATTATATGCAAATGAAGTGTCATTTAGTAAAATGTTTTGATGCATGCTAGTATTTCCCAAAAATATTTCTAATGGAAAATCAGTGTAACCATTTTCAACACGATTATGGGAAGCATGAAAATAAACAAACACTGACAAAGCCAACTGATCTGACATATTTTTATAAGTCTTTTAGTTTCATCAATGCGTGTCTTGTTTTGACATGGCTTTTCTAACACTTTATTGTTGTGGGAGCTACCAGGTCCTCAACATTGTAACAAACACTGGCAAAAACCCCCCAAAACGTTTTTGAACTCTAAAAGCACATGTTGCCACCAGTGGCATAACAAAGGCCCCGCAGCCGCCCTCCAGGGGGCCCCTTCAGCACAGTACCTGCCCTGAGTGAGTCTGGAGAGGGGGCTCCTCCATGTTCTTTGCAAAGGGGCACCCTCCAGTTTCATTACGTCACTGATTGCCACTGTAGTTCCTGACACTGAACAAAACTACTTTGTGTGCCAATATGCTCCTTGTGGAAGAGAAGAATGCGATCACTCACAGTAAAGCCAGCCGAAAGAGAGAGAAATAGAAGTTTAATAAAAACAAAATGTCTTTGTTAACACCAGACCTAATTAGGGACCAAGACCCACATGTAGGTAGCTTTTTGCATGTCGCAAAGAGCGACTTTCGCTGTTTGCGACGTGCAAAAAGCACATTGCGATGCACAAACCCAGTTTTGCGATTCGGTAACCTGGTTACCGAATCGCAAAACGGGTTTGTGACTCGCAATTAGGAAGGGGTGTTCCCTTCCTAATTGCGACTCGCAGTGCAATGTAGGATTGTTTTGCGAATGCGGGCGCAAACCAATCTCAGTTTGCACCCATTTCAAATGGGTGCTAACACTTTCACAAAAGGGAAGGGGTCCCTCTGGGACCCCTTCCCCATTGTGAATGTCACTGTAAACATTTTTTCAGAGCAGGCAGTGGTCCTGCGGACCACTGCCTGCTCTGAAAAAATGAAACGAAAATGTTTCATTTTTCGTTTTTGTAATGCATCTCGTTTTCCTTTAAGGAAAACGGGCTGCATTACAAAAAAAAAAAAAAAAAAAAACTGCTTTATTTAAAAGCAGTCACAGACATGGTGGTCTGCTGTCTCCAGCAGGCCACCATCCCTGTGAGGCCGCCATTCGCAAGGGGGTCGCAAATTGCGACCCACCTCATGATTATTCATGAGGTGAACATTTGTGAAGCCCTTGCGAATCACAGATGGTGTCAGGGACACCATCCTACATTCGGATTTGCGACTCGCAATTTGCGGGTCACAAATCTGAACCTACCTACATGTGGCCCCAAAATTCTTAAAGAAAGTCACAAAAGTGCACCCATGGTATATGTCGTACCCCTATAAAATATTTGTGAACTGTATTTTAGCATGGGTAAATACGCATGTGTAGATTTGCTCATGTGAAAATCTATTGAGCATTTGCAAGTTCATTTTCCCTCCAGCCACTTTCTTCCCAACCCTGGAAGAAGTTCTAATTCTGCCATTGTCAGGAGTAAATGTCCAACCTTTCTTATTATGGGAAAATATTAGAGAGAAGCTGGTGAAAATCTTTAAAACATGCAGGTTAGTAGGTTTGCAGACTCAAAGGCATTCCAGCCCTGGAACTATTGCTTACTGCTTCCTCCAGCCCCAGTATGCAGATCTGTAGAAAGGTGGAAAAATAAGGAAATTGCTACAGTAGGGATTGAAACTGCTAGTATTCAAGCCCTACTATGGTAGTAGCCCTGGCATAATCAGAGAGGCTATTATCAGAGCTCTTACATAATGAGATTGCTGCTATAATTTGGCGCCACACTACATGGCACCAAAGGGACAAGTAGATCTTTTTACAGGACAAGTAGATTTGAGAAGCGACCTGTCCCGTGGACAAGTAGATATTTTAATAAATTCCACACCCCTGAGACATCATCTGTATAGAGACTAATGGTGTGTTCCATCCCACCAAATGTGACCCCATTATAAGGGGATTATACCAGATGTGTCGGGTCATAGGCTCTATGTAGAGGGCAAACATCAGGGGCGAGAGAGGACACCCCTGCTGCGTGCCTCTACCTATGGGAAAGAGTGCTGAGATGTACCCATTCATCCTCACCGTCGCCTTGGGGCAGCTACAGTGGCTAAGCACCCATGCTCGGAAGCGTTCGCCAATGCCAAGTGGACGAGCGTAGCCTCCACATAAGGCCAGTGAACGTGGTCAAACACTGTTTTGCATTTATAGCCTAGAGCATTATTTCCCTTCTGGAGCACTTAGCTTTATCTATGAGGTGTAGGATGCGCTTGGTATTATTGCTACACTGTCTGTGGGGCACAAACCCTGCCTGTTCAGAGTCTTTCAGACCTGGCATGAGGGGTCCCAGCCAGGCAGCCAATATACTGATAAAGAGTTTAATCTCAACATTCAGAAGAAATATTGGTCCATACAAACTGCATTGTTGCTTGTCCTTCCCTAGTTTGGGAATGACTATGATAGTGGCATCCAACATCGTAGGTGGAATTGTGCCTGGACCAGTGATTGACTTAAATGGCCAATGTGGAGCAAAAGATTTTTATAAAAGAGTGCTAGGAAGCTTCTCTGGCCATGGCGACTTTAGGAGTTTCTGACAACTAATAACCAAAATGACTTCTATCCATATCGGGTGGTCAAGGTTGTCTGCTTGCTCAGGAGAGAGACGCAGTGTATGTGTTCCTTTAAGGTAATGGTTTGAACTATCCGGGTGTAGTTCTTTCCCCATGTATAACTCTTTATAAAAGCCCCAGAAGGCAGATGCTATGGGCCCATTCCCTGTAATTTCCAAGCCGCCATGGGCTGGGAGGGCGTGTACTCCAGCGACCTGCCACTGTGCCCGCAATCCGTTAGTCAGCAGAGGTCCACATCTGTGTTTCAATATATTAGGAATGACGGAGCTGTAGTGCAGCATTTTTCAGCCTTATTGAGATCAAGGCCCACCAGTTACACGTGAACTGCTTTCAATTGTCGCCATACCCTTAGGCTCCTGTGCGGTTCTGTATGTGCTCTAGCTCCTGTACTTGCTGGTGTAAGCGCTCCCTTTTATCCCTGTAAAGTTTATTATCTGCTGCAGAAACAACAATGAATTCCCCTTCCATGACAACCTTTAGGGTTTCCCAGAGTGTAGTAATGGGAGTGTCTGCTGTGTCATTTGTTTCAAAGAAATCCACCACAGCTTGTTTAAGCCTATCTACTAAGTCTGGCCAGTGTAGCTGCATATCTCACAACCTCCATGGTTTGGGAGGGCGCAGTACCGAGGGGGGGAGATTAAGGGTAAGGCATACAGCAGCATGGTCGGAGAGGGATCGCAGTTCAAACTTTGATGAGGTTGTGAGAGTTTGGAGCTCGTTATACCCCAGGAAGTGGTCAAGGTGGGCATATGTTTTGTGGACGTGTGAGTAAAAGGTGTTATCTTATATTTGACGGTGTTTTTCTCGCCAAATTTCTCTCAACTCCATCTCTTGTAGCCATTGCACCCCCTCCTGTGAGAGAGCCCCTGTGTTGCCGTAGTACTGTGTGACCATATCTAAGTTATTATCAAATACAAAGTTACATCCCCGACCAGTAGCACCTACCTATCCTGGGTAGACATGGCCTCTGCCACTGCCATATGGAGGAAACGTTCTCGGCCATCATTTGGAGTGTAGAGGGACCCCAAGGTAAAAGTGTGATCGCCAACTTGTGGTGTGGGTGTCAGTAACAGGCCTTTGATTTCAGCTATTTTATTTCCAATCTTTTGCCGCTGAAAGAACGGGACACCAGAAGGGCAACACACACTGTTTTAGTAGGGGCAGAGAAGATGAATTGCTGGGGAAAGGCCCCAGATCTCAACCTGTGCCAACTGCTAGTTAATAAATGGCCTGGCGCTTGACTGGGTTATTGAGCCCCTTCACATTAAGGGCGACAATTTTAATGGTGGTTTGCATAGCGTATGGGGAAGACATACGGTGTGGTTCCCTGTTAGTGTTTCCAGATCCCTTTTGGTGTTAACCGGTCTGGTAGGGTCAGTGTATACATATGCCGGTGTGAGGCCCAGCCGCACGTGTTTGGAGTACATCCCCCCCCCCCACCAATAACCACAACATCAACAAACAATAACAAAGCATCATAATAAACTAGCTTATCACTTCAAAGTGGACTCTCCACTGAAAAAGGATCACGGGTCTGTTACTGTGGCTAAAGGCTCCCACCCTCCATCTTGTCTGCCTCAAGGAAGGATCGGGTCACTGGCCCTTCCATGTTGCCAGTCATTGATGTGTGTTCCAACATTACTACCGATGTACGGTTGCCAGATTGGCCCCCAGTTGGATTGGTCAACATTTTTCTCAGGGAGCAGCCTTTCTTTGCCCTGGTTGATGTCATGGTAATGTAACCTGCAGGAGTACAGTCTAAGGCAGACATAGGATCAGCGTCTTTCTTTGTGTCTTGCCTTGTATCTCGCCCAATAGAGGGGGCTTGAGTGCAGTGCCAAAGTCACCAGAAGGATGTAGTGGGTGGGACAGTGTCTGAGGGCAGTGGTCACTCTAGTGCCGTCTTGTCCCGCCACACAGGCTTGCTTGGTATGCTCAGTTCACACTTGGTGACCTGGCAGTATGGGGTCCAGTATTGTCGAGGGACGGCCTCCCGGTACCCCTCCCCTGTAGCCAGATGGAGAATTTGTCAGTGAGGCCTCTCTAGGGTGCAATCAGCCTCCACCTCCAGAAGCGGTCCTCTGGTGAGTATCTGGGCTTCCTAGTCCTCCAGCTGCACTGCCAGATGCCAATAGTCCCACCTGCTGGACCTCAGTGCTACCGGTCAGAGAAGAGAGCCTTGGGCTGAGAAAGGGTTGCAAGGCACGGGTGTTACTGTCTTTCAAGCGGCACTAGATAGAGGCACCTCCAATGAGACCCAAGCTGCAGCATGCTGCCAGGGCCCCCGTGGTCCCTAGGCCTCAGTTGGCATAGCCTTGTCTGGTGTCACTCCTTATAGTGGGAGTCTGGAGCTACTGAGGCCGACAACACTGCAGTCAAGCCACCAGTAATGTCATCGCTCTACCATTCAGCCCCCTGGGAGGTCACCGTGCTTCTTCCAGTGTAGCAGTCTGGAGGCGACCACAGAACCCCAAGTATGCAGTCCCCACGTCTGATGGCGATGGGTGCCCCGACAATGATGCTTCCTACCCAGGGGGGCCGAATGGCTTTTGAGGGGTTAACACTTCTCCCTCAGGCCACCATAGCCCTCCGCATTCCACAAGTGCCTCGAGCAGATAGCCTGGCTGTGCGTGGTCTCAGTGGGCCATTTTCAGTCTAGGCCTCAGTGGCTATTTGCTGCGGGACTCTGATCCGTGGTAAGCGCGGCGTGGCAGGCCTCACCTATGTCAGAGCCACTGCTTCTGCACTCAGCTACCCGCCAGGCTGCTCTGAGGCTCATCTGTGTCACAGCAGGTATCAGTGGTGTCGCTGCAGTGTTCCAAGTGAAGGGGGGGAGGTAGTGAAGCGAATTTCAGCTATAATTAGTGCAGCATGACGACCGGCATTTTGCTGCATGTGGCCACCGGCTCCCATTCGCAGCTCAATCCAGGGTTTCGGTTTGGTGCCATGGGTCACTCCAGCATTTCCTCCGGTGCCTCGTATTTAGGGCACCGAAGGTGTGGGGTCTCTATGTGCGGCAGGGAGGGTGTTTCAGGGCAAAAGCAGCAGCAGAGACGGAGTGACAGGAAAGCACGTCTAAACCTTCTGCCATCTTGGCCACGCCCCTGAAAATGTCCAGAGCATTTATTTAAAAAAAACAATTTGTCTGTGACTTTCCAGTTCTTAGAAATGATGTTCTTTGTTTCTTTTATAAATCTGTTTACTGATTTTCAGGTAACATAACAAAGTTGAGCCAACATACAATATTAACAGTACTGCATTAAGCCCAGGCTTGTAACACCCAACTAGCAGGGAGACAAAAGTATATAATAGAAAAGTCATGTTGTAGAAGATCAAAATTCAGAATATTTCAACCATTCACCAGCATTTTATGGTGTTTTTCCAGATATCCCCTGGATTTATAAACATATTTCTCTGCTGCAGCGGTGAAGTCTATCCCTCTTGTCCATTTGAGGAAGGATGGAGCAGGTTTAGAGTGCCAATGTTGGGTAGTGGCCCTCTTTGCAAAGGTGAAGCCCAATCCGATGAGCTGCCAAGCATTGCCACTCCCTCCCCAAGAGTCCAAAGGGTCCAAGAGAACTAATTTCAGATCTAATGGAACTGGTCTGTGTACGACATGGGAAAAGGTAGTGCAAAGGTGTGACCAGTATCCGTGGATAGTTGGGCACTCCCAGACCATGTGGAAGAAAGGTGCCTATATGCCTTTGACAACACCAACACAGGGGTGAAAGAGTACTTCCTATACCCTTCAGCCATGAGGGCCTATAATAAACATGGTGAAGATATTTCAGTTGGATGATACGGAACATCATTGATTTTGCCTTGGGTCAATTTTTGCTTCTGTCCAACTATCATCATCCAAAGGGCCTAGATCCACCTCCCATCAGTCTCTGATGGGAACCATGTGGTCCGGAGTATTATTGACTAGTGAGCAGTAGACGCTTCCTGACTAGACTAGTGTTACTTCAACAGATATACTTCTAGGGGGTTGGGGCTCTAGGTAGTCTGGGGAGACCTCCAGAGCATGTTCTAACTGCAGAAAGCAGAAGAATTGTGATTTATGAATTATGTAGGTATTGGTAAGGTGTTGAAATGTACACTCAGACATGCCTTGCCATATTTCCCTCAGTGTTGTGATGCTGATGGAGTCCCATGCCCTGAAGCCATCCAAGGCAATAGTCTAGGAAAGCCAGCAAAAAACCCACAGTAGCATTAATGTTGTCAGCATCCTGTAACATCTGATTCGTTTTAGAGAAGGGTACCTAGCAAGCAGAGTCAAACAGGTGGCCGGGGGCAGGTTAAGGGGGACGGTAGGTCCGTAGAGCAGAGTGAGGGTGCCATGGTGTTCCAGTTCACGAGTTACACTGCTATGTTAAGGTCCCCGTGGTCTGCGAAGAACCAGTCAATGACAGGGAGCAGGTGGCTGGTCCGACTGTATAAGTGAAGGTCGGAGAACCCCAGCCTGCCATCATTTGGGTGTAGCACACATTTGCAGAAGGAGATTTGTGGCAGGCGGCTGGCACAAATAAAGCGTGACACCTAAGACTCTAATGTGCGGAAGAAGGAACGAGGATGGAGGATGGGGTAAGGGTAGTTTTGCAGGACGTAAAGGAATCTTGGTCATTTTAAATAGTACTCCTCTGGCAACAACGTTAAGAGGGAGAGTGGCCCAGTAGGCCGTGTCCCTCCTGGTACCAGCAACAAGAGATGTGATGTTATGGTCCCAAGCCTGCTGCTGGGAGAAGACGATCTGTATCCCCAAGTATCAGAAGTAATCTATAGGCCACTGAAAGGGGATTATGGCCCTGATGTCTTTGTAGGAGCCCCAAAGGAGGATTTAGGTAGACCTGGATCAGTTCACTGTGAGGCGGGAAGCATCGGTGTAGACCAGCTACACGTGTAGGTCGCAGAAGATCGAGGTCTCAGGGTCGCCCATACAGACAAGCAAGTCATCAGTGTAGATCAAGACTCGCTCCTCGCGACCACCAGGTCAACAGAAGCCACAGAGCTGTACATTCCACTGGATCCTTTCTGCCACTGGCTCAATGGCGAGTGCAAACAAAAGTTGTGATAGAGGTCAGCCCGGTATTGTGCCTTACTGAACGGAGATAGCCTGTGACATTACTCCGTTTACACTGACTTCTGCCCAGGGGCCCCAAGTAGAGCATTTGGACCCAGCGACAAAAGAAAGAATCTCCTTCAGCAAGCAAAGCAACAATTGCCAATAAGCCAAGTCAAAGGGTTTCTCAAAGTTAATTGAGGCAAGGGCACGGCGGTCCGTCATGTCCTCAGAAAGGGCAAGTGCGTTGTGCACTTGGTGGAGGGAGTGGCGAGTGCTGCGCCCCGGCATGAGCCCTTCTGGTGTGGGTGAATTAGGGAGGTGATGAAATTGACTAGCTGGTTTGCCGGTACGTTGGCCAGGATCTTAGATTCCATGTTCAAAATGGAAATGGGCCTATACGACCCGCAATTCCCCTGGCGTTTCCATAGTTTCAGGATGACAAAGATAGTGGTGCCAAGGAGTTCTAAGGGAGTTCGCTGACCCTCAGAGCCTCCTCATTGTGAGCGGGTGGTGGGGGACAGAAGGGAGGAATATTTCTTGTAAATTTCAAGTGGGAAGCTCTTCGGGCCCGGCGTTTTTTGTCTGGCAGAGAGTGCCCCTGTAGCTATTGTGATTTTGGCCGCTGTAATGGGTTCTTCCAGGTCCTGACTGTTGGTGTCAGCTAGGGGCAGGAGAGGTAAGTCCTCCAAAAGAGAGTGGAGAGATTCAACCTCAACTACCGGGCAATTAGAGTAGATGCAGGTGAAGTAGCGTTCAATTTCCTGCGCAATTGATTGTGGGTCTCCCTTCCCCTCTCCATCACAATCGAAGGGATCAGACAGAGAGCTAGGTCTCTACTCGCCAGCCAGTGTAGAAGTTTTCCAGCTTTATTTCCCACCTCGTAGACCCGGCCCTGCAACACAGTTGCCCAGAGATTGCAAAGTCAAGCTGTTTTGCCATGGAGTATGAGCCTTTTAAGATTTGTTGCATGTTTCAGCTGGATGGTGGGGTAGGCAGTACAGGCTTCATTGGCCACTTAACGATCATGTTCTAGGGACAAGACCTCCTTAAGTCTACAGGAGCGTGCAGCTGTTTGGTAAGAGATTATCTGGCTATAAAGGGTAGCCTTTAGGGCCTACCATACTATGGTAGGGGAGTTTAGAGAGCAAGCACTGGTATCAAAGTAGTCTGAGATTTGATTCCAAAGGAAGACTGCAAAATCTGAGTTGGTAAGCCACCAGGGCTTAGTTGCAGGTGTCTGAAGGATCTGAGGGCCAGAGCGATGGGGATATGATCTGTCAGTGCATGTGGGAGGATGAGAGCATCTATCAGTCCTGTAGTGTCTGTGGAGGATATAAAAAGATAATCAAGCCTAGCAAAGGATTTGTGAGGGTGACAATAGAAGGTGTATTCCTGATCTTGGGAGTGAAGCAGGTGCCATGAGTCCGAGAGGGCCAACTAGGAGGCCCAAGCAGCTGAGTTGTACGTAATATGGGCGGAGGAGTTACTAGAGTCCAACACAGGGTTCATCACAGAGTTGAAGTCACCCCCAGAAGGGTGGGACTGGGAATGGGTTGTAAGAGTAGGGGAGTGAGGGCCTCCAGCTTATGGGATACAAGTGTGGGGGGCATAAACAGAAGCGCTCGTTCAGTGGATGCCTTCCATGTCGCCGTCCACCAGGACAAAGTGACCAAGGACGTCACGATCTTCTTACGAGTAGAGCAAGCTCCTTGTGTATAAGAATTGCAGTGCCTGGGATGGCAGGCTCAGGTGTAACCCCTCCTCTGCAGCACGGGGCAGTGATTGCCAAGTAGGTGAGTTTCTTGCAGGAGCACCACTAGGGGGGAATGACATTTAAAGTATTGGAAGACAGCCCACATTTAATTTTGTGATTAAGGCCATTAACACTCCAGGAGAGGGTGGTAAGCAGTGTGTCAATGTTTGTCATGGGGATGTGAGTTGAAAGCTTAGGTGAGGAGTGATGGGCTCAAAGTGCTGCAGTAAACTTAAATATAAAACAACAAAACAGAGCTGTTGAAACATTTGAACACCCCAACAGAACACTTCCACCCCAGAAGCATCTATTGCCCCAGAAAACTAGGAACTAGGTGGAGAGCAAGGCAAAAGAAAAGCCCTCCAAGTGCCAACCAATCTCATTGAAGCCAGAACTAGTTAAAGGATGTGGTGGTGCTGGTGGTCGTCATGAGAGGAAACATGGAGGTGAGCACCAGGGCAGGTCAGGCATCGTGTGGGCAGTTCCAGTCATCCAGGGAGCCAGTGGCTGAGGAGGGTGAGGCAGAACGATGGAGGACAGGAGGTTCCTCAACAGGTCTCTCTCCTTCAGAGGCCAGACAGGGGTGTCTTTGGGTGTGTTGATGGTTGGAGGGTGTTGATCTTGTGAATTTCCTGGGAGGGAGTCCTGGAGCCTTTTCCCCTGTGTCCATGGAACCGCACAAGGGTGGGATGGTCCTTTTCAAACGGAGCAGACCGCAGTCTGCAAGGTGAGTGTCTCCGCTGAGCCCGGCGCAACCCATTGTGTCTGCTGTTGAAGCCTGCCATGTGTGTGGTGGAAGCTCTCCTGATGTTCAGGTATTTCGCAATGCAGTGCAGGCCGATGGAGGGAGTCTGGTGCCGCCGTCCAAAGCACAGACTGGTGATCTTGTGTTCTTGGTGCCGCATCAGCAGCCAATGATAACAAGTGCCACGGCAGGCCAAAAAAGTGTTCACATTTAGAGCAGAGTCCTCTCCGTGATATGGGGCGCTCAGAAGGGTGGATGCGATCTGTGGTCCCCGCCAGCACCAAGGATTTTGATTGCTCCAGTGTGAGATGGTCGGGAGCGGAGAAAGGTGCGTCCACCATCTTGGTCCAGTTGGCCATGCCCCAGAAATTATGTTCTTAATGACCTCATAAACTGGCAAGTCTTTCGTTAGAGGAAAATTATACTGGGGAAAGAGTTCATCTGTTGATAGGTCCTTGGTTTGGAAACTCAGCATCTCCCTAGTATGCTTCAGGATTTCCTGATATTGCGAGCCCAAAATATACTTCCTCTTGGAACTGAACTCACCCTCCTCCTCGTTATCATGGAGAGTTTTTCTCTTCTTTTATAAAGGTTGGACTAAATCCGTATTTTCGGCCTTATTAATAATTAATTGTAATTGTGAACGGAATACAGAGAGCATTTCTTCCCCGTCTAAAGCACCTCTAGATGTGCTCGAAATGGGCTCCATTGTAAACAGCAAGTCGCGCTAGAAACACCCCCTTCCTGTTTATATGGTTGGAAACAGCCTGAAAGCCCACAAAACAGGACTTAATAGGCATACAAACCCTGTGTGCACGTCTCGCAATGCGTGCGCACCTAGTCAGGCACCATGAAAACGTTGAACGAACGAATCTCAAAGCAGAGTTTGCAGCTTCAGTATCTCTTGGTCAACCCCCGTCCCAGCTAAAGCACCTGGATGTTTGAAACGAAGACACCGATACAATGTCTTTCCAACCGTTTCATCAAGGTGCTGTAAGCTCTTAACTTACAAACAAGCCAAGTGTAAAAACTCTAGTCCAGAGGGCAGGAAACAGAACAGCAATTATTCCAAGATGGACACACATGGGTGCACACATAAGGGCGGTCGTCTTGGAGTAACAAAAAATAAACAAGCATTTGCAATACAATAGGTCGCGCATTTGCGAGAATTAGAGACACTGGGGCCAGATGTAGCAACCGTTTTGCATGTCACAAACTGCGAAATTCGAAGTTTGCGCCATGCAAAACGTGCATCGCGATGCACATTGCCATTTTGTGAGTCGGTACCGACTCGCAAAATGGGAATGCGACTCACAAATAGGAAGGGGTGTTCCCTTCCTATTTGCGATTTGCACCACAATTCGCAGTTAGCACCCATGTCATGTGGGTGCTAACTCATTCGCAAAAGGGAAGGGGTCCCCAAGCTTTATTAAAAACAACAGTCACAGACATGGTGGTCTGCTATCTCCAGGAGGCCACCATCCCTGTGAGTGCAGGGAACCGCAAGGGGGTCGCAAATTGCGACCCACCTCATTAATATTAATGAGGTAGGTCTTTGCGACCTCCTTGCGATTCGCAGATGTTGTCATGGACACCATTCTGCATATGATTTTGCGACTCACGATTTCCGAGTCGCAAAACCATCTCTACCTACATCTGGCCCTTAGTGTTGTAAATGACAATGGCGGTCATTCTGACCCTGGCGGTTGAAAACCGCCAGGGCAGAGTGCCGCGGAAGCACCGCCAACAGGCTGGCGGTGCTTCATGGGCAATTCTGACAGCGGCGGTAAAGCCGCGGTCAGAAAAGGGCAACCGGCGGTTTCCCGCCGGTTTACCCCTGCCCCAAAGAATCCTCCATGGTGGCGCTGCTCGCAGCACCGCCATGGGGATTCCGACCCCCTTCCCACCACCCTGGTCCTGGTGGTAAAAACCGCCAGGAACAGGATGGCGGGAACGGGTGTTGTGGGGCCCCTGGGGGCCCCTGCACTGCCCATGCCACAGGCCTGGGCAGTGCACGGGCCCCCTAACAGGGCCCCATAATGATTTTCAGTGTCTGCCTAGCAGACACTGAAAATCGCGACGGGTGCCACTGCACCCGTCGCACCCCTTCAACTCCGCCGGCTCCATTCGGAGCCGGCTTCATTGTTGAAGGGGCTTTCCCGCTGGGCCGGCGGGCGGCCTTCTGGCGGTCGCCCGCCGGCCCAGCGGGAAAGTCAGAATGACCGCCGCGGTCATTTGACCACGGTACGGTCTTCTGGCGGTTCCCGCCAGGCGGGCGGCTTCCGCCGCCCGCCGGGGTCGTAATGACCCCCAATATCTTTTACCTATGTCTTTTGGTTTGGTCTCCAAAACCACTCAAATTCATCCTTTATGGAGACTCAAAAGAAAATGGTCACCATTACGATCAGGATGATTAATTGTGATTTATAACTCTTGTTACCACACGTATCTCGATTATAAGTTTTGATAATTAATATCAGCGTGTCAAACTTGCTGATTTGTATTGGGGGAAAAAAGCCCGGTATTCATAGAAAAATACAACTATGGATGCATTAAGCACCATAATCCGCATGTTATTCCCCCAAAACATGTAATCGGGTGGTCATTTTTGCAACTGATAAACTCCGATTCGGCGGTGCAATAAATATCACACCAATTCTTGTGCCATTTGTAATGAGGGCCAAAGAGAATTGACCTTGTCCATATGTTCCTTGAAAATATTTTTTAAAGTTACCAGCTAGTATTGAAGTGGCATTGTCAATGTCACTCTGACCTCAGTCCAGAACTGTGTAGCTGCCTATACAGTTTAGCAGTGGCGTCGGCTCATATTTACAACAGGGTGGGAGGGGGAGTACAACAGAAAAAAGGCACTTACCTTGGGATGTCTTCTCACCGTCTCTCCTCGGGACCTAGGAAACTGCACTAGCTAATTCTGGCACTGCTTTTATGCTGGTAACCAGTATGAAAGCAGCATCAGGATTGATGTGAGCGGGCTCTCTCCGCTTAAGACAGCTGGGTTAGAGATGTTTAAAGTGCGCACGTCTGGCTGGCCATCGCAAGACGGCCATCGAAAGGAACATCTGCACTTTAAACAAGTGCACAGCTCCCTGTCCCCACTCGGCAGCAATTGCCCTGCCCCATCCTGACACTTGGTTCAGGACGGGGCGCTGAAAATTAAAATGGTAATAAAGAAGGTTATTACCATTTTATTTTTCAGTTCTGGGGCATTTTATTTAGTGGGGCGGTGCTCCTCTGCTCTTGTGGAGGGGCCACCCCTGCAATTTAGTCAAAACTGCAATTATAATATGCATGACTGTCTTTCACAGATCCTTCTTCATCACACTGCTATGGGCTGTGCACCAAAACACCAAAGGAGCACCTCCCTGGTCACTAATGCATAACAGCAAAGTGCATCCCCCAAAGGATCACCATCTAACAACCATGCGATCTCCCACTATGTAGCGTGTACAAAACAGCATTTTGCACACCACATTATAACTATGACTATATAAAAGCTACAATACATTATATCCTGCTTCTCACAAGATTTTCTAAAAGAAGGAAAAGCATGTTACATGTGGTGTATATATAAAACTATCACTCCCAACTAGCTACGTACTTTATTTTTTGACTATGTTGAAAGGATTCGTGGGAGTCAAATGAAAAAGGGCTGGTATTTAAATGTAACTATGAAACTTTGCTGCAAGGGTTCATGCCTTGCAAGGCCAAAGTGCACAGCTGAGGAGGACCCCCAGGGGCATGCAGGGCGTGGGCCATGATGCTCGCGGAATGTCATGGGTCCAAGGTGGAGAGAGCACCGATCAGGGAGAACCATAGCCTCTTCATCCCGTCGACTACTGTAGAAACCGCCAGCCAAACTGAGACTGCGCAAAAGCCAGACCGTAATAAGTCTTGAGAGGCATCCACATTAGAGTCAGGCAGAACGTCACTGCTCAGTCTACAGTGTTAGGATAAGTGATGAGGGGGCTTTGTACATCCTAGCACAATGCTCAATGTTTACAAACGGATGACTAGCTAATCCTATGGATGCGTCTTTGGGCCATTTACATGCCCACGTCGAGCCTGGGAGCTGGAAGAGGAGCTGCTTGGGGTGAGTACGGGGTGCTTCCCTATCCAAACCAATAGTTTTATGCCCCAATACATTTCACTCACCCCGTCCCATCACTAGTCAAGCTGGCGCGTGGCCAAAGAGCTGGATGTGTAGTGCTGTGTGTGCGTGCTTTCTCAAACTTCACTCTGAATAAAAAATTTCTCTTGCTGTAAAAGTACAGCATGTAGCCTATGAGAAATTTAAATGCAACAAGGGTAACCTGTAACAAAGAATTCATAAAAGCAGTAAAAATGGCTTGAACAAAGCAACGCATCAGTCACTGAACAAATGAAATGCACGTTGTCCCCGCTCACCTAAATTCCTAATGCTGCCAGCTGAGCCCCCCCAAAAAACACAACCTCAAAATACAAAAACAGCAATATTTAGAAAGAGGCTGTGGTGTAGCATCCAGAGCTGCCGACTTTGGAAATGGGGAGCTGGGTCTAAGTCTCAGCATCTCCTGTGCCTAAAAAAAGATTTTAAATACATTGCAATTGTTAATGTAAAGGAAACAAAATTATAAATGCGCAATGCCTGCAAATGAACTCACGCAGATTTAGAGGAAGCAACATTTCCCTCCCAAAAAACTCAGGTGCAGCAACACATACATCAGAACATGAGGCAGAAAACAATAAAAAAAAAATGTTCCCCCCAAACAGCAAATGAGCAGTTCAAAGCGTAAGGAAACTGTATTTGGCCGGTGCTCCACAGCCAAGAAAGCAAGTGAGGTATCGGCTATGCAAACCATTTAGAAGGCAGAAAAGAAGAGAGGCACTGCAGTCAACCTACGGTATGCAGCAAGCAGGATAAAAGGTTCTTTACTGAATTCAGCAGGTCTTGCAGACAGCGCATGCGCGCTGCCTAGGCTCGACCTAAAAAGCAATGCAATGAGTCTTGGATTTTTTTTTTGTTATACTTCATTATTTATTCACTGTTCCAAAATAGCTATAAGCCACTTTCGAATAGTAAAAAATAAAGTACGCATGGAAAGTTGTGCAAATGGCCTAGAAGGGTGCACTTCTGGGCCCTTGCTAAAACAATCAAAAGAAAATCTACAAAGCTGATGATTGAGAGGGAGGGGAAGTTCATAGGAGGACACAGAGTGGGAAGTAAGAAAAGAGCTAGCTGAGGGTGGGTAGGTGGAGAAGGGGAGAGCGCATGAGGAAAGCGATGCCCTTCCATCAAGTGCTAAAAGTGAAATAGAAGGGGAACTTGAGGAAAAAAATATTATCTTGCCACAGCAGTGAGGAGACTTGAAAAACTCCAGTCAGAGAGGCAGAGTGCTTTACACGCATATTAGAAAACCTGGCAAAAAACACAGATTTCAGTTAGCCAATTTAGGTAAAATGTGAGAGGCTCATATTGCTAATATCATGGTCAGTTTCTGCTTGACTATAAGGTTTGTTTAGGGAGCAGGCTTTAGAGTAAAAATTCAGTAGTATGGATAAAGACATTTCGCCTGAAAACACAAAATGACTGGTTGTGTAGAGGACAAGTAAGTGTAGTATGAGGTGCAAGCCGGTTTAATTATTGGTGATCATTTTGGCAGAGGTGAATATGACTGATCCGAAGATAGTCTATTCAAGAATGTCTGTAGTGTGGGACATTTAAAAAGAGGTGAATTACCAGACTGGGGCTGTGTATTCTCCATACTTATCATCAAGAGTAAGGTGCTTAAAGAGAGAGCGAGAGACCAAAGGGATTTATTGGATGTGGGTTGACTATAGCAGTAAGATGAGCTGGTCTCTCCAGGATGGAATCTAGGACTAGACTAGAAGCCAGGAGTTAGAAGGAACGGCTGACAATTATTCAACAACTGCTTTCTAAAAGGTTGGAGAGCCTTAAGTTGGAACATAAACCTTCATGAAAGAGACACAAGGAGCTAGAACGGTATTGGAAGCTCACTCTAGGTAGATCTGAGCCTTCCATACAGGTTTTGATAGAACACAGAAAGGATGAACCTCCATACAACAATTCCACAAACACAAAGAAGCATACAATTCCTGCAGGTAGCACAAAGTATAATCAAGCTAATAAAAAGGGTGTTATAATAGAGCCATTGCTAGGTGCTTCCCAAGAATTCACATTTGATTAATTTAGCTGAGTGGGTCACCATCTCATTTATTTGAACAGGACATCATCGCCTAACCCTTACTTTTTAACAGTCTCTTATTAATACCCTGGAATCAGCATCATGTTCTTTACATTATTATAATGGTCGGTATTTTTAATGTTGAATTGGAAAGTTGACTGTTTGACTCTATTTAGAAGACCTCTAATGTAGCCATTACATATTTGGAAGTTGATTGCTATGGAATGTTTGTTGAAGATATGCAGACAAAGATTAAAGTGTGGAAGAGTGATTTTAATCTGGCATCCCCTCATGGCTCTGAAGAGAGCTAGGCTAAAAAGGAAGAAGGATCACAATAGAGCAGGACAGGAGGAATTGCACATAGAAAGAAACATAAACCAATAAAACGTTTGAAATGGTACACCGTAACTAATATATATAATTTCTACTAGGCATTTGCCCATTAGAGGGAGACCTCTCCAAACATCCCACCTCCCAAGAAACATGAATGGTTACTTAGTGTTAGATGTATCATTGTAACAAAGCCAATAACTGCTCACAATTTGCTGTCATAATTTTGTGTCCATGATAGAAATTGGGTCTCTAGTTGACAGAGGTAGGATCCCTGTCCAAGAAGGGACCACAATCCTAGTCAGGGTACGTTAGTTACACACCTTTGGTTAACCTGTGCTCACCCTCTGGTAGGTTGGCACAGAGCAGGCAGGCTTAACTTAAGAGGCAATGTGTAAAGTGTATGTGCAATACTTAAAACAAAACAGTAAAATAGTCAAAACGCCACCAAAAAGATACCACACCTGGTTAGTAAAATAGAGCTTCATTTAATGAAAAAAACGACCAAATTACAAAAATCCAATAAGTAGAAGTCAAGATATGCATTTTTAAAGATTAGATGAAACTGTAGTGCTTAAAAACAGAAAGTACCAAACAGGGCAATCTGGTCACGCTAGACCGGGTCAAATCTGAAAAGTCAGGCCGTCCGTGATGGAGAGTGGGTCAGATACAGGGACCAACCTTGGCCTGCTGAAATCAGTACCTTGGTTCGCCGTTGTATTGAGAGAGGATGTCACGAACGATGCAATGGGTGATGCAAAGCCAGTGTGTCGTCCTCGATCCTGGCGGTGTAGGAGATGCAACGGTTCCAAACCATACAATCGGCGATGCATTGCTGTCGAACCCTTTGTGAGGAATGAAATGCATCGTCGGTGAGCTGTGCAGCCGGTGATGCGTGGTCCGCAAGCAGCGATGCGCCGGAGGAGATGAGTCTGTGCCCACCAATGTAACGGAGATGATGCTTAGATTTTCTGCCCTTTTACCCACTTCCAAGGACCCAGGACTGGGTTGGCACAACTTGGCAGGGCAAGGCTTGAATCAAGCAAAGTCCACATGCTGTTGCAGGTTGTGTTGGAAGTCTTTTGTGTCCCTGAGACTTCAGCAGAACAGGAGGAAAGCCAGCAAGCCCTTGAGTAACTCTGGGTCAAGTGAGATGGGTCCAGTCTGTTCTCAGCAGGGCAAAGGGAAGAAGGCAGTGGTGCAGCAGAGCAAAATAGCAGTTCTTCCTGAGCAGCGGTCCAGCGTGACAGCGCTTGTAGCAGCACAGCAGTCCTTCTTCCTGGCAGAGTTCTTCAAAGGTCCAGGAGTGTACTGAGTTGGTAGGGTCAGAGGTCCAGTATTTATACCCAGTTGTACCTTTAAAGTGGGGGTGACTTCAAAGAAGGGTGTTTGAAGTGCACAGAAGCCCTTTCTTCCTCCCCTGGCTGAAGAATCACTAAAGGGGTTTAGGCAGTCCTCTGTGTGCCTATTCAGGTTTAAGTGTCAGCTCCTCCCTCCCATCTTGGCCAGTATGACCTATCACTATGCAGATTGCCACTCAGTCACACCTACCCTTCCTTTGTGTGAGGCTGTCTAAAGGGAATGCAGGAAACCAGCTGTCAGCCCACCCCAGATGTGTACTGGATACAGGCTGCAGGCACAGAGGGCTAAGAGCAGGAAAATGCCAACTTTCTAAAAGTGACATTTTCAAAATTGTAATAATAAATCCCACTTTACTATTAAAGAGGATTTGTCATTACAGTTCCATAGATACTGAACATGAAATGCCTACTCTTTCTCAATTCGGAACTGCAGAGTATTAAATGTGATAAGGAATGCCTCGATGTTGACCTATGAGAGGGGTAGGCCTCACAGTAGTGAAAACACATTTGGAAGTTTTTCACTACCAGGACATGTAAAACTTAAAAGTACATGTCCTCCCTTTTAATTACATAGCACCCTGCCCTTTGGCTACCTAGGGCCTATCCTAGAGATGATGTATATGTAATAAAAGGGGAGTTTAAGGCTTAGCAAGAGGTTTTCAATGCCAAGTCGACATGGCAGTGTAACTGCCCATACAGGTTCTGCAACGCCAGATCAGGGGAATGTTTAAATGGCTACTTGTGGGGGTGGCACAATCAGTGCTACGGGCACCCTAGTAGCATTTAATTTACAGACCCTGGGCACCAGGAATGCTCTCTACTAGGGCCTTACAGATAAATTCAATATCTCAATTGTGAGCGATCCAATTTTACCATGTTTTAGGGGAGAAGCACATGCACTTTAGCACTGGCCAGCAGTGGTAGAGTGCTCAGAGTCCTAAGGCCAAAAATAGGAGGGAAAAAGGCAAAATGTTTGGGGATGACCCTGTAGAGAGGCCCATTTCCAACACTCCAGTATTGAAATTGTAAACCCACTTATGTACTAATAAGTTGGTTCATAAATTCCACACCGGAGTGGGTTGCAAATGACCCACTTACTTAATATTAATTAGGCAGGTCACAAATTGTCATACACTCTGACTGGATTCAATCACATGGATCATAGCCTGCAAGGATCAGTAGGCTCTCATGTCTCATGATTGTGCTTAAATAAAGACATTGGCCCCGCCATGGAGCAAGATGTTGGCTTTGTTTTTTTTTTTCTTGGAAACAATTTTAAGGGATTTTTATGGTTTTTGACATTGGCAAATACACCAAGCTGGAGAAGGAAACAAGCAGTGTCCAACAGTTTAAGTACAATATTAGTACAAAGAGCAATAAGTCACAGGATTCAGTAACTTAGCAATCAGAACGGAAAAAAAATGGCAGGCATCGTCGGAAAGGCATTTTTAGCTTGTGCGTATTATATGCACAGAAGAGAAATGAACTGGCTTACTTTAAACTGTGAACGATGAATCACTGAGCTGCATCTGCATCTGCATAGCGCATTTCCAAGGCTTTATTTTCCCTGAGCGTCCCGTTAGGATGAAAGGAACCCAGAATGAAATGATAAATGGAGCCTCCATCAACTAACAGGTAAGGCTAGTGGTTGGGGTGGGATTCAGGATTGGGGAGAGGACCGGGGTGCACAGTGGGTGGGGAGGAGGACAAGAGAACAGTCACCGGAGTGGTGCACCATCTGGTGTGCTTCAATTCTTCTAGGGGGAAGGGAAGTGGGTTTCCCTAATGCACGGGGGAGTACTGGTCTACCCGGAGTCAAGGTCTGGGACAGCTAAAGGCCTTCAGTAGTTCTAGAGGATAGGGCTCTATAGGAGGTGGGGGAGTGGTCTTCTATGGTCTGTTACTTGAACTGTGTAAACATGGTGTCTCGGGCTGCAGCTTTGGGCATCTGTGTATTTGTCAGGCTTCCTCCTTGTGTAGTGCAGGGCTTTTGGGCTATACCCAAAGAAGTAGCACCCTGGGCCACTGGGGAAAAGCCGGGGGATGGTGAGCTCTCAGTGCATGGTTAGAAGATGTTCAGCCAACAGAAGGTTGAGGTTGGTAAAGCGTGCCCTCACCTTGTGGTTATTCTCCGAGGGAAAATGCCTAGAGCTCTAGCCTCCCAGGAGTTTAGTGTTGTAAGTTCTGTGACAGTAGCCAGTGAGGTGCGTATGGTGTGCCAGAAGCTTGCTATGCTTAGGCATGACTAGAGCATATGTTGGAGGTCAACCGCATGGGCATGGCACTTGGGACAGGTGAGATTAGCAGTGGGGAACTTCTGATTTAGCTGGGAAGGTGTATGATAAGCCCTGTAGAGGACCATGTATCGGATGTTTTTGAAACAAGCATTCTTGGAGACAGTCTGGGGGACTCCAGGGCTCTGGACCATTCGGTGTAAAGGAGAGGTCTCTCCAGGCTCTCTTCCCAAAGGTGTCGAAGGTGCTTCAGTGGAGTCCCTGTATGCCCCTTGATAGCTTTGTATAGTCATGTGATGAGGTGCCGTCCTCCCCCCATTATGTATAAGGTACGCATCACAAAGTGGGTAGGCAGTTCTTTGTCTTTTCGCTCCCCACTATAAGTTGAGCGCCACCAGCTGCTGTCTGTGCATTAAACACTGACCCAGGGGAATGTCATAGTCTTGGCGTACTTGATCGACTTTAAGGAACTGGGCGTCATGAATGAGGCTCCCTCTGTGTCTAAGAAGTGATAATGCCACTCCAATAGCTGGTCAGCTGTGAAAGGTCCCAAGGGTCCTGGTAGACTCTGAAGGGAGCTAGCAGGGGGGCAGGGTGGGTACCTGTTTTGTCAGCTGGTAAACCCAGGCTAGGCATTTCCGGGCAACCAACACGTGAATGGACCAAAATCAATGTGTCTTAATGGTAGGATAAAGCAGCTAGAGTACTATGTGTAAGGGAAGGGGGCCTTCCATTGTGCGTGCCTCATATAGATTCGTACCTGCCAGCCCAGGGGATACCCACTGGAGCATTGCTGCAAGGTAGTAAGTCTTGAAAGATGGTACCCCTAGCCCTCTGTGACCCACTGGTAACTGGAGTTTTTGAAGGGCCACTCGTCACCTTCCACCGTCCCATAACAAGTCCTCCAGCATCTGGTCCAGGTCCTGGAAGTAGAGGCGGTGGGGAAACACTGGTACGTTAACGAAGTAATACAGCAGGTGGGGAAGGACAATAAGTTTTGAGAATGCGATCCTGCCCATTAAGGCAAGTGGCAGCTGCTGCCAAAATTGCATTTTGGACTTAAGGGCTGTAAAAGGTTGCTGCAGGTTGCCTTTAAACAAGTCCCTTTGTGAATCATATAGTCTGAGCCCCAAGTAGCAGACTGCTGCTGTCATCCAAGGAAGTGGAGAATCGCCCATGCGAATTGCCTCTGGGAGTGTGTTGCAGTGAAAAAGGAAGGCGTACGATTCCCACCAATTTACTTGGAGGCCTGCACCTCTTTAAAGTCCCAGCAAGTTGCTGAAATCAAGGTCATGTCGCCGGATGCGTCCCAGATATACAGCAGCAGGTCATCCACATAGAACGACATGGGGTGTATGGCCACATCCAGGGGAATACCCCAATCTTAGCTATTCTGGCGAAGGCGATGGGCCAACAGCTCCATGGGGATTGTGAACAGGATAGGGGAGAGGGGGCATCCCTGATGCGTTCAGTGGCCGATGGGGGGGGGTGAGATCAGGCAGCCTACGTGTGCCGTGAATGATGGGTTTGTGTAGAATAATAAGATGGTGGCTTTCTATGCCAGCTACGAGGCTGCCTGATGCGGCTGGATAAAAATCAGCAGAGAGGCTTAACCTCGGTGCACAAGAGAGCAGAGGGTGGACACTGAGAATACAGGTAAAACATGAAATGACTTTCAGAACCCCTGAGCCAGGAACAAGTGGTGGGTTTGGCTTGCACCATATGCAGTTGTAAGTAGAAGGCTCCCACAGCCTATTAGACGTAAAAGCAGACCCAGGGCGGATCCTCTGTGTCCCAGAAAGTCAGTGACATTGTCTCCCCTACAGGTGGGACCTTCTTGGACACTTAAGATACACTACAGTGCAGGATAGCTGAGCACCTGGGCATTGGTCCTCAGGGTGAGAAGTGGCCGCCAGGTTGTGAAGATAAGTGATGCTGACCCCGGGCCTCGATCTCTGGGATCTGCTGCTGTTCGCAAACAGGTGTGGCTTGCGCTCTTTCTTGAGGCGGGAAGTAGGTCCTATTGGAAGAGCTGAAACGAGAATCCCGGCAGAAGAGTGATTGGGCACTACTTAATGAAACTATGTTGCTCAAAGGGAGTAATCCTTGTTAAAAGCCCAGAGTAACATGGGAGCAATCCTGAGATCAACAGCATCCAAACTCTCACTTTTTGAACAGAGGGGGCCCTGGCCTCATGGGGAGAACATGGAAACATATATGCTATGCCTAATTAACTAAAATGATAAGGAGGCAAGCATATTTCTGACAGCAGGCTGGGAATAACTGCAAATAACAAATAGGATTACACGTTGGGTAAATGTGTCTTTGAGCGATTAGCACATATATCTCCATGTGAGATGGGAATCAATGAAAATAGAAGCTCCCAGTGCAAAGAAACATTGTATCACATCTATGACTAAAAGCATACTACACAATAAGAAATTGGTAGGAAACCATCCTGAGCAATTATCAACATCATAAGGCATGCCCACATCCCCTAAGAAGAAAACACAGGACAAAGGAATGTTTTTCTGCACATCCCTTCACCAAGAGGCCCCTAGTAAACCTACAGCAGAAACTGCAGCCTGAAAAAAACCAGCACCTAATCTGACCCTCACTAAGACTGATGTAGTAGCCAGTTTCCAATCCTTTAAATCTGAATTTTGAGAAGAACTTAAAAAATAGATCTTGGTGGCACTTGCAGCAGAGAGAACAGACCTAGGTGTTAAAATAACTACTTTGTGACAGGACATAGGCGCAGCAGGGTTCAAAGTGGTAGAAGTGGAGGGACAAAAAGACTCAGCAAATAAAAGAACGCAACCCTGGAAAACAGATATCTCACACTGTCCACCCAGAATTATGAAATCATATAAAAGTTTGAAAATCTGGAAAATTGTGCTACGTGTGACAATATTCATATACAAGACCTCAGAGAAGGGGCAGAAGCCCAGAATAGGGAGACCTTTGTGAAGGGTTTTTCAGCTATGCTGCTTGGAACTGAACTGGGCAATATCATGCTAGACAGAGTTGCCAGAGTGAGACTCAGACCCTCAGCTCACGCAACCTGCCCTCAAAACAGAGTGGCAAAATTTCATAACTTCAAACCTAATGACAAAGTTTTGAGGGCTGCACAAAAACAAGACCAAATCAGATATGAGTATCATGTCTATACTCTAGCAGCCAACAATTACACCTATCACCAGCTTTCTCAAGGACAATACCATTAGCAACAGAGAAGTTTGTGAGCCAGGTCTTTGTGTCTGAAGGAACAGAAGATTTCGGAAATTTGAACAGAAACCTGTTTGAACAGAACCAGTGCCAAGTCAATAAAAAGAAGGGCATACTTGTCTTTCTTCGTCTTTGGCATTAAGCCGAGCATTGAGCCGAAAGTCTCCAAGGTCAATGCGAGAGGTCAGTCCGTCAGGTCTGACTTATCTCCAGGACAGCCGCCCATGTCAGCGACAATGGAGTGCAGGTCCAAATGATATGATAAAAATTAGTGATGGGCTGTTTACAACTACGGAAGTCCCAAGACGCCTGGGGAAACATGCAGTATATGCAAGCTGGGGCAAGATAAGTCTGGTGGGTATATTTAAAAGTGTGAATTTTACCCTGGCGTTCCTCAACACTTGTTTAACTTGTGCATCAGATGGTTTGTCACAGAAACAGACACAGAGACTAACAAAGGCTTTTACAACACCATATCACGTGAAATTACAGAAGTTCTTACACTGAATGTTAGGGGAATAAGCTCCTCAAACAAATGCATAAAAAAATTTGGCAACACATTAGAAGAGGGGGATATGATATAATTGGCCTCTAGGAACACACTTGAAAAAATCAGAAGAAAACTGATTCAAACATAAACAATACTATTAAGTCATATATGCTTCAGCATCCACACAACATCCTTCTCCACAGTCATCTTCCTTTTATTGTAGCAGACACCAAAAGAGCCTGGGAGGATAGGTACTTCTTTGTTAGAGTCCATTGGCAGGAAGGAAATTTATGATAGCCACACTATATGCCCCAAACACTGGACAAGATAGCCTCTTATGTGGCGTCATATATAAAATTGCATAATTTGCAGAAGGGGCTATCCTTCTGATGGGAGACTTTAACATGGTGTTGAACCTAGCCTTAGATGCAAAGGGACATCATACACTCAAAGTGGCTTCTCCAAAACACTTATAGCTACGTTGTGAGAATTTGTAATGTGTGATGTCTGGAGAGAACATGATATACTGAGAGATTGTACATTCTATTCTCACGTCCATCAGATGTATTTCAGGATCGACTACACATGGTTAATAACCCACTACTCTCATTGATATCGTTCTCAAGTATAGAGAGAATAATACTCTCTGACCATGCCCTGTTGCACTTGGAGATAGCATGGGAAGATTACCCGCGGACAGGCGGCAGATGAATGTTTGATCCCTCCTGTGGTAGGCTACTTTAGGTACAGAGGACGCAACTACGTTGATACGGTAAGAAGGGTTTATTTATGTTAGTTTTAGGCCGTTGGATGTGAGGAAAAACAAAAATTATAAAAATATTAAATGGGAATGAGTTCACTAAAGTACGGATTGTTGGCGCCTTCTCCGTCCTGTTTCAGCTGTCTCTTCTTTTCTTGTCTGTTTCTTTTTAGGTATGGTGGTTGACCGCGTCTTGCCCCGAGGATACCGGAAAAGGAAAAAGAAATAGTAGGACAGGTAAGTCAACTGGGTTTCTCTGGGGTTCTGGTATTAGTTACATGCAAGGGAAAAGTATACCGGGTTATGGGGAAAATTAAGGCTGGGAGTGTCCGATTGTGCAAGGTTTGGGTCACACGTGCAATTTCTTAAGTGGTTCTCTCTCTTCTTTGTGATATAGTGTACCCCGTGCCCTTTCCCTCGCTCCCCTCCCTGGCCTTCTCCCTGTTCCCGGTTGCCCTTCCTTGTTTCCCTGTTTTATGCTGTATTTTCGGAAGTCCTATAAAGGACCGTACCTTGTGAAGCCACGACCCTCCAGGGTCGTGGCTGGGTTCCTCAGCGTTTGTTTCGGGTGTTCTTTGAGTCCGTTCTAGCGCTCTTCTTGGCTTCGGTATCCTGCTCCTCTTTTGGGTCCCGCGGTCGTCCCCCTATGATCGGCGTCTCCTCCTTCGTCTTCTCCGCGTCTTCTCTTTCCCGGCATTCCGCATCCGCTGGAGAGTCCGTTGTTTCTTTTCTAGGTCGGACCCGGAAGTCCGGGTCCGATGCATCTCCCAGCGTTCCCATGTCGCCATGGGAACGCGCTCGTCGCTTCGGGAGGAGGCGCGATGGCTGCCAGCTCCGTGCAGTGAGCGACGCGGTCAAAGAGACCCGTCTACACTCCCCATCCCAAGAGCGGGACTGGTAGAGGACCGAAGAGGTAGGGAAGCGAGACAGAAAATCCGCCGGACCCTGCTGTGAACCCGGGACGTGGCGGACCTGAAATGAAAAAGGTTGGAGCTCAAGGAATCAGCGAAGGATACGAGCATTCGTGTCTTTGTGCGAGGCGAGCCACATAAGAGGAGCATGGTCCGTAAATAGGATGAAAGGCCTGCCCAAAAGGTAATATTGCAAGTTTTCCACAGCCCACTTAATGGCGAGGCACTCCTTTTCAATAGCAGGGTAGTGACACTCGCAAGGGAGGAGTTTCCTGCTAATAAAAACAACCGGGTGGACATGACCCTCCCGATCAGGCTGGGCGAGGACTGCACCGAGCCCAACATTAGAGGCGTCAGTATAGAGATGGAAAGGGGCGGAAAAATCTGGACACTGGAGAACGGGTGTGGTGGTAAGGATCTGTTTTAAGGTTTCAAAACTGGACAGTTGGGAGACAGACAATGGGGCCAAATTCGAAGGACGATGCTTTTGTAGGAGGTCGGTGAGGGGGGCCGCAATGGTGGAGTACTGTGGGATAAACCTACGATAGTACCCTACGAAGCCTAAAAAGGATCGTAGGTCTTTCTTAGTCTTTGGCATAGGTACTCGTGCAATAGCCTCAATTTTGCTTTTTTGGGGTTTCAGAGTTCCGTTACCGATTAAATACCCAAGGTAGGATATCTGGGTATTTCCCAGGGTAAATTTTTTTGGATTCGCCGTGAGCCCTGCGTTGGTCAGGGCTTTAAACACCTCATTTAGATGGTATAAATGATCTTCCCAGGAATTACTATAGATTACTATGTCATCTAGGTAGGCAGCCGCAAAGTTATGGAACGGTTTCAATAATCGGTCCATGAGTCGTTGGAAAGTGGCTGGGGCACCATGGAGCCCAAAAGGAAGGACGGAAAAGTGGTATAGGCCTGATGGAGTTGCAAACGCGGTCTTTTCTTTGTCTTTGGCTGAGAGGGGAATTTGCCAGTACCCTTTTGTGAGATCGAGGGTAGACAGATATTTGGCTTTACCTAGTCTTTCTAATACATCGTCTACCCGAGGGATAGGATACGTGTCAAACAGTGATATGTCATTTAGTTTGCGAAAATCGATGCAGAAGCGCACAGAACCATCAGGTTTTGGGACAAGAACTACTGGGGAACACCAGGGGCTCACCGAGGGTTCGATTACTTCCAGCGCCAGCATTTTCTTTATTTCTTCCTCAATGAGGTGTTTCCGGGCTTCCGGAATTCTATAGGGACGGAGTCTCACGGTTTTTCCCTCTGGGGTTTTGATTTGATGGTGTATTAAAGACGTCCTACCAGGGGTCTCAGAAAAGAATACTGAGTGGTTCTATATGAGGGTGGACAGTTGTGATTTTTCCCTGTTTGTAAGCGATTTGTTTATCTCAGGAGTTGCTTTCTCTTTTATTTGTGTCGTGGGGCATAGCTCTAATTCCAGTGTCGTGGATGGTGTAACAAGAAACCCGGTAGCGATGGGATCACTGTTAACGTCTGGCTGTTCCCATTTCTTTAACAGATTGACATGGTAAATCTGGGTTTTCCTGGGACGTTGATTTACCTCAATAAGATAGGTGACGGGGTTAACGGCCTTTATTACTTTATATGGACCCTGCCATCTCGCTAACAGTTTGTTTTCAGAGGTTGGCCTCATTATAAGAACCTGGTCCTCTGGGTGGAAGGACCGTAATTTGGTTCCTTGGTCATAATAGGCTTTCTGGTTGCTTTGTGCTGTTTCTAGATTACTTCGTACATCTTCCCATATGGACTGTAGCTGGGTTTTCAATTGGTTGGCATAGTCTAATAGGGGTTTCCCTTCCTCCGCTTCTTCTTCCCAAGTTTCCACAGCCATATCCAGGAGATTACGTGGTTGTCTCCCGAAAACTAATTTGAATGGACTATGTCCGGTGGAGGATTGTTCATGCGTCCGGATGGCGTAAAGGACCAGTGGTAGTTTCTGGTCCCAATCCTTTCCGGAGTCATTCACTAATTTTCGCAATAGAGTTTTAATGGTACGGTTATACCGCTCCACCAAACCGTCTGTTTGGGGGTGATATACAGAAGTCTTTATTTGACTAATCCCTAATAATTTGCATATCTGTTTCATAAGACCCGACATGAAAGGGGTGCCTTGATCGGTGAGAAGCTCCTGTGGAAAACCTGTTCTGGAAAAAAACGTTATCATGGCCTGAGCTACTGTTTTGGTAGTCATACTAGACAGAGGAATAGCTTCTGGGTATCTTGTGGCGTAGTCCACGAGTACCAAGATGTAGGTGTGACCTCGGGAGGAGGGTATAAGAGGACCGACGAGGTCCATGCCCATGCGGCTAAATGGAACATCTATAATAGGTAGAGGTTGTAAAGGGGCTCTCCTAGGAACTCCAGATTCTGTCAGTTGACATCTCGGGCACTGCATACAATAACGTCTCAGTTGTGCATAAATCCCTGGCCAATAGAATCTTCGTAAGAGGTACTCTTCTGTCTTGTCCAGGCCATAATGACCACCCCCTGGCTGGTTATGAGCCAGAAACAGGACCTGTTGACGATAGGAATCTGGCACCACCAATTGCCTTTTTTCCCCCTTCGTAGTGTTAGTGACTCTATATAGAAGGTTTTTTTGAACTAGGAAGTAAGGACCCACCTCTGTAGATGGTTCTGTTTTGGCTATTCTCCAGGCCTGGCTGAGGGTTGGGTCCTGTCGTTGGCTATCCCTGAAGGAAAGAGTAGCGTCCCCGACTTCGGCTATAACTTTACTAGAGCCGTGTTCACACTGTGATTCTTGATATTTTAGTTTTCCTTGTCTTTTCTCTTTTCGTGTTAGTTTACTGCGAGTGGGAGGGCCCTCAATACCACACGTAGCGAAGGGAGCCTCTGTCCACCAGTCCGGGGTTTTTCGGGGTACTTTTGTCTTTTCTAACAACTGAGAAAACCGGATGTAATCAGTTTCGATAATACAATCTTCTATCAACTTATCCATGATTCCTACTGGAAGGAAATCGAAGTAATCGTCCCACTCTATCCTGACCAAACCTAGAGGATACTGTCTCTTGTCTCTATGTATACAACAAATAGTGACGCTCTGTTGTGAAGCCTGTTCTGAGGTTTTCACCAGATCCTTCCTTATCACGGACTGGCTACAGCCTGAGTCCACCAAGGCTTCAGTGGGTTGCCCATTGATCTGTATAACCTGTCTGAACTTATAATGGCCCCCTCCTGTGCATAGTACTCTGTGCCGGGTAACCCCGATTTCCATGGGTTCAACCCCTTCGTGTTTCCTGGGACACATTCTTGCGATATGACCCCATTCCCCACAACTGAAACATTGGGGCTGCTGTAAGTGGCTACCCTCCCCCTGTCTCTGTGTCATTGTATCTTCTACACCATGCCTAGGGGTATTTTTAAGTGGAGCCATGGGTGGTTTCATAGCGGGTCTGGGAGTTAGTGATTTCACATCTGTAGATCGGTGATAGGCACAAGCTAAGTCTATGGCCACCTCTGTGTCGATCTTGGGGTGCTGCCTAATCCAATTCCTGGTGTTGGTTGGGAGTGAGTCTAGGTATTGTTCGAGAATAATTGTTTTTATTACGTCTTCTCTACTCGTTCCCAGAGGACCCAACCATTTTAATCCTAGATCTTTCACTCTGAAATAGAAAGTTCGGGGATCTTCACTCTGGCCCCACTTCACTTTCCTGAATTTCATTCGGTAGTATTCCGCATCGTGTCCCACCCGTTCTAAGATGCTATGCTTGATATCTTTGTAGGGTGTGTTACCTCCGGGGTTAGCAGCCTGGTAGGCAGACTGCAGGAATCCGGTTAGTAATGGCGCAATATACTGTCACCACCGGTCTTCCGGCCATTGGGCCGAAGAGGCTACCCGCTCGAAGTTAGTAAAGAAGGAGTCGGGGACTTCTCCTTCCTGTAATTTCTGTAAAACCGAGCTCGGACGTTGGGATGGACCTTGCTTGCTGCTATGGTGTCCGTTAGTTTTTGCAGTGCAGTCTCATGAACGAGCTGGTTATTCGCCATTATTGTGGCTTGACTCTTTAAAGCCGTTTGCAAGGCCTCTCTATCCTCTTTTGCCTCTCTTTGCTGGGCTTCCCAGACCAACTGGAGATGTCGCTGCCCCTCCGCCAGCTGCTTTATCATGTCCTCTATTGTTGGTTTCTCCTCCATTTCCGTACCTCTCAGTAGCCTTGTAGGACAAAAATCATCCCACTTCTGACACCACTGTGGTAGGCTACTTTAGGTACAGAGGACGCAACTACGTTGATACGGTAAGAAGGGTTTATTTATGTTAGTTTTAGGCCGTTGGATGTGAGGAAAAACAAAAATTATAAATATATTAAATGGGAATGAGTTCACTAAAGTACGGATTGTTGGCGCCTTCTCCGTCCTGTTTCAGCTGTCTCTTCTTTTCTTGTCTGTTTCTTTTTAGGTATGGTGGTTGACCGCGCGTCTTGCCCCGAGGATACCGGAAAAGGAAAAAGAAATAGTAGGACAGGTAAGTCAACTGGGTTTCTCTGGGGTTCTGGTATTAGTTACATGCAAGGGAAAAGTATACCGGGTTATGGGGAAAATTAAGGCTGGGAGTGTCCGATGGTGCAAGGTTTGGGTCACACGTGCAATTTCTTAAGTGGTTCTCTCTCTTCTTTGTGATATAGTGCACCCCGTGCCCTTTCCCTCGCTCCCCTCCCTGGCCTTCTCCCTGTTCCCGGTTTCCCTTCCTTGTTTCCCTGTTTTATGCTGTATTTTCAGAAGTCCTATAAAGGACCGTACCTTGTGAAGCCACGACCCTCCAGGGTCGTGGCTGGGCTCCTCAGCGTTGTTTCGGGTGTTCTTTGAGTCCGTTCTAGCGCTCTTCTCGGCTTCGGTATCCTGCTCCTCTTTTGGGTCCCGCGGTCGTCCCCCTGTGATCGGCGTCTTCTCCTTCGTCTTCTCCGCGTCTTCTCTTTCCCGGCATTCCGCATCCGCTGGAGAGTCCGTCGTTTCTTTTCTAGGTCGGACCCGGAAGTCCGGGTCCGATGCATCTCCCAGCATTCCCATGTCGCCATGGGAACGCGCTCGTCGCTTCGGGAGGAGGGGCGATGGCTGCCAGCTCCGTGCAGTGAGCGACGCGGTCGAAGAGACCCGTCTACACCTCCCTACTTAAAGACTCAGTATTAAAGGATAATTACATACTCTAATAAAAGATTACTTCAAAATGAACGACACCCAAGATATCTCACTGCCAAACATTTGGGACACTTTTAAAGCTGTTCTACAGGAAACATACATAGAGAAAGGTTCTTTAAAAGCTGAGGCGCCAATTTAGGTAAACCCTGGGAGAGAAGCTTATAACCGCTGAGTTGATATATAAGGAGACCTCTTCCCATCACCTACTGAGAGAGGTTAATTCCTTAAATGGTCAACTACGTAGTTTAGACAACAATAAGGCAGACCTATTGCTACTATGCCTCAAGAACCTTTATTACACAAACAGGAACAGAGCTTTGTGAAGGAGGCTTACCTAGAGAATGGGGTCACGTGAACTAAAGAGGAGGAAAAAGTTGAAGCTTCCTGAAATTCCTATAGTTTGATGTAAAAGGCAGAACACCCACCAGAGTCACTGCAAGATAACCATCTGGCTGCTAATCCCCGGGCCAGAGACTCGGACACCTTAGCCAAACAACTAGAAGTCTCAGAAGCTGAGGTTAAAGCTGACATCAAAACCCTAAAGACAAACAATACGTTCGGTCCTGATGGGTTTCTTAGGGAGTTTCAATAAAGTTTTTGCAAGTAGCTTAACACCTACTTTAAACTGTCTATACAACTCCTTCTTGAGAACAGCAAGTATCACTCTGTTGATGGTCGAAGACACCAAGGGCCCGATGTAGACTGTCATGTTGGTGGACTTCCGCCCATCATACTTAGATGTATTGCGGCTAGGCCAAAGACCACCATGATGGAGTGTACTCCGTCGCACCAGCTACATCCCATAGCTGCCACGGCAGACTCTAGTGAAGACGAGTAGGCTCTCTGTCGCTGTCTTGACTGCGGCATCCCGCCGATCCTATTTCGGTCACACACGGCGGGGGTCCATCGTGGAACCCATTCAGTATGGTACTATGGCTGTGGTCATTGGTTAGATGCTGCAGCCCCCACCCTTTATAAATTGGACGATTGTCAACACATTCAAAACACACTATAAAACACACTCCATTTCAGACCATGATCCTTTACCATAACACTGCAGAACACCACTTGGATGCTGGAATTGCCACACAGGAGACAGGATTTTTCTGCTTTACTCTCCATCTGTATTTTTTTGTTAAAACTATATGCAATTGTTTTTCCCTCATGTTTTGGGGCACATAGTTTAGTTTTTCTCCATAATTCACTATAACAGGGATACAAAAATTCCCATTTTTCAGAGGGAGAGTTGTCTGTCATGGTGGATGAAATCATAAGAGTAGAGCCACAATTGTTTGGAGCCCAAGTCCAAAATACTACCATATCCCAGAAGAGGCAAATGTGGTCCAGAATAGTTGACAGAGCGAATGCTGTAGCTAACAAACTGTACACACAGGAGGAGATTAGGAAGAGGTGGAATGACCAATGGCGGAAAGTTTGTTTATTGGCCTCCAAGCATCACCTGGAGGCCCAGAGGACTAGTTGTGGTTCTCCCAGCCCCCTTTTACAACTCTTTCCCAGGGAGGAGAAGGTCTTGCAGATCCTACATCTTGAAGGCTTGACAGGAATTTCTGGTGAAGAGGAAACTGGTAAGTTACACTTACGTATGTCTCACTAATCACTAATGGAGTCCTCCCCTTAAGTTTGACGTTTAGAATGCTGCAACACCCTTAGCAGAACAGACATAGCTCATTTTGACTTCACAAAATATATTGGCCCTCATTACGACTTCGGCGGTCTTGCAAAAAGACCACTGAAGCCGCGAGAGCCACAATACCGCCAGCGCTGGCAGAATTGGTGGCTCCCTATTATGACATTTCCGCTGGCCCAGCGGAAAAGTCACATGAACATTGCAGCCGGCTCATAATAGAGCTGGCAGCAATGTTGATGTGCAGCGGGTGCCGCAGCACTGAAATGCACGATGGGGCTATGCCTGGGGGCCCCTGCACTGCCCATGCCAAGTGCATGGTCAGTGCATGAGTCCCCAGAGTCCCCCTTACCGCCAGCCTTTCCATGGACAGGCTGGCGGTTGGGGACTCATTCTCCAGGGCAGCATTGCCCTGGGGATTATGATCGCCTGGCGGAAGCCTGGCGGTCAAGTGGGGGGGCCGGCGGTATGGCCGTGGCTAATGCGCCACGGTCATAATACACAGGCGGAACACCGCCAGCCTGTTGACGGTGTTACTGCCAGTGTACCGCCGCCCGCCAGGGTCGTATTGACCCCCATTGTGTCATAACAATTACTAGCAGCATTGTTGTAACTCTCCTTTTAACAATGTGAAATATGTATAGTCAGATTGTGTGTAGTTCCCAATGGATTATCCCTTGCATTGGCTCTGCCCATTGCTTTCTATCAATGAATGTTGTTGTGCTTCCAAAAACAGGCCCCATACTACATCCATTTTCACAGGAAAGTTTGGGCCTGATTACGACCTTGGCAGAGGGGATTACTCCATCCCAAAAGTGATGGATACCCCGCCCGCCATTTTTCAAGTTCCATAGAATATAATGGGACTTGTAATACAGTAAGCGGGATATCCGTCAAGTTTGGGCGGAGTTATCCCTCCCACCAAGGTCATAATGAGGTCCATAGTGTTTTTTAAGTGGTATTTTCTCCTAGTCACACCATGCCCGTATGTGTGTACATGTTTCAAATGTGTGTTCATCTCCAAATTAAACATTGAAAGTGATATGTGTAACTTACTTTTCAAAGAAGTATTGTTTATGGAACTACCATGATGCTCTTTTTTTGGATTTGAAAAACAACAGTGCAATGTAATGTTGTTTCACCATCCATTACTTCCATTTGTACACACATTTAGAAAATGTGTGTATTTAACAGTCACGCTATGGATTAAAATGTCACTTCTTGTGCATCTCAATCATGTTCACACCTGCTCATAGCAAAAGAATTGATGAAAATGCTTACATCATTTGTTGCCTATTGAATCCAAGTTTTCCTAAAATTAGTTTTGGCATCCTGAATAGAAGTAGTATCCACACAAAAGTTAATTTGCACTGTCCATATGATGACCAAATACAGTTATATTTGTAAGTTGAAGCACTTTGATCCCAATGATTTATTGCCTGCTAGGCTTTGGAATGGTCCAGTGCATCAAACTACTCACCATTGTGTTCAATGTCTGCTACATGTAACATACATTTCTGAAATAACACTTTTGCATTTTAGGACATCTTGACAATGTCAGCCCTGGAGTTGTCATATGTGTAAATCAGGCTGCATGTGTAAAATAATGAAAATAAAACAAAGGCCTAATCAGTCTATCACTCTGTTTCTACTTTCTTAGGCTGGCCCATTTGTAGACAAAGACACATTAAATGCCGAATTATGTATTAATTGCATATTCTCTGCAACATTCACAGGTTCAACAACCCGGCCCAGTGGACCACCCCCTACCAGGCAAAACAACTCCACTCAAGACTGGAAGCAAGCCTTCAGTGAGGACTTCACTAATTCAAGTCTGGATGATCAGCAGCCAGTTGGTCTACCTGGTCTATCTGGCCAGACAGCTTCAGTGAGTCAAACTCTGCTCACACCTACACCTCCCACCACAGTTGCAACAACACCTCAGTGTAAGGACACCTCCACTTCCTGTGCACCGAGGAGATAAACACCAGTCCTGTGCCCCCAGTCCTGGCTGCTGTTGAGACACCATCAACACATTCTCCAGTTCTGCCAGGACCGAGAGGATGGAGCACACTTCATCAAGGGCACAGGCTAGTGGGGATAAGGTTCACGAGAGGGAACTATAGGCCAGCCAAGTGGGGCCACTAGGGTTTTTGACAGCCAGACCACCATTGACTAAGTCTTGAGATCAATACAACAGTCCCAAGACGTAATGGGCCAGGTTGTAACTGAGCTCCGGGTAATCAAGGAGGTGCAGAGGGAGCACATTCTGGAACTATGGAACCACAATGAAAGAATGAGCTCCCTCACTGGGGTGCTATTTAACATCTATCCCCATATGTGCAGGGCTTTTCACATACCTTCTGCCCCTGTCTGTGGTGCCTACACATCTGGGCAAAGCATGCCACTGCCAGCCACAGACAGGGAGGCCTTGTCACATGAGGAGCCTGCTCCTACTACCCCAGTCCCTGCACCTTTGCCCCCCCACCCCTCCCCAGACGGGACGGTCATCCGGACCAGCAGGAGAGGATGGCAAGACCAACAGTACCACCTCAAAGAGACACAGAACCTAATTACCTCCTGTGTGTGTCTACCATTCACTCTGTGGACTATTTCATGGACACATTTATATTTTCTGAGGACATTGGTTTCTTGGGCATTGGACTCTAAACTATTTTCGGCTCTACTACCATGTTTCCATCCACCATAATAGACATTATTTGTTCATTTCATCTTTTTTTTTATTCACCTTACGTTTTTTAATGTCATGCAAATAAATGTTATGGACACAGACTACAAGACTCTTGTTGGATTATTTATGACCTCTCATTTGTCATGTCTATCTTCCACCATCATGTTGACAAATCTTTTGAGCATTCAGTTGCCAAAGAAATGTTAAAAATGACAAAGCCATTAAGTGTTAACAAATTTATTTGAAGAAGACAAACTCAACTCAGAATGTATTTGGAACTCACATATTTTGGCAGCAAGTTCTTGTAGAAACTAAGTCTGTGTTTCAATAACCAGGCATAACCCCAGAAGTCTGTGCCATTCAGGGTTATACGTTCTGCGACCTTGACACCATGGAGGAAAGGGAATACGTGATGGTTTCAAATAAAATAGGCACACTATCACTGATGTGTGACCTCAGTTGGAGCCATACATCCTGCACTCACAATAGGAATACTAGATCAATGACACCAATAGCCTACATCATGGCAGTAACAACATTTGAGGCCCCATGACAGTATCTGTGGCAGTATCTGGTGCAATGACATATTCACCAATCAGTGGTGTGCTAACAAATAATTCTATCACCTATAAGGAATCCAATCAACAGCTATCTCCACTGTCCAAAAATTGAAGATTTAGCCAATGTGAAAGAAAAACAGTATGCTAGGGCTTTACATACACATGTGGCTTGTGTAAGTCAATGGCAGCATCACACAAAAAACAGGTCTGATTCAATCGTCTGAACTTCCATACTATCAGAGTGCAAGTTGTCTCTGGAAAAAATGTGTCCAGTCCAAGTGGGTTTCTGTCCCAGGATCAACAGATGTTCACTTTGAACTTCCATATCATAGCAAATGGCACAACTTTGAAATGTCCAAATGAAGATAACATGGTGAAGGATCTTGAAACTGAATAACAAGGGGAAATTATTTTTACCACATGAGGACACACATACTTATCACTAGCACAGTTAATCTCTGTCAATGACCACAGTAGTCAATGTAGGGAAACTCTGATCCACTAACATCATTGCCTTGAACTTTCCTGCACGGACCATTCCTAACAAATTACTATAGCAGACTGATATGTTCCCTATGTCACAAGTTGTACTGACATTGGTAGTTACAATTTGTAAAGGTAAACTTACACTCAGGTGAAGAAGTGGTCAATCACATCCTGATGTACATCAACTCCTTCTTCACCACTGTGATCTTCATTGGGCATTTCAACATCCTCACTCGGGGGCTCATCATGGTCTCCTTCCTCTGGAATTACAGGGATGTTCCTCCGCAAGGCGATGTTATGGAGAATGCAGCAGGCAACCGTGATGTGGCACACCTCATCGGAGGAGTAGAGGAAGGCTTCACCGGTCCTGCTCAGGCATCTAAACCTGGCCTCCAGGAGCCCAAATGCCTGCTCCACTGGCCTCCGTGTTCTTCCATGGGCCTCATTGAAGCGGACTTCCCCTAATGTTATTGGATTCCTCTGCAGTGCCAATAACCACGGTGGGTTAGTATACCTGAGTCTCCTACATGAAAGCAACACATCAACAGATTACTGACATAAAGCCATTGTCCCTTCCTAAGTTAGGAATCAGTCAAAAGATCATCAAGACATATTGTACTTACCAACAAGCGAGGCCCTCTACAGTGCAAGTTGACCATGTAATAGGTGGTAGCCTGCATGACGGGCCCTGTCAAAGACTAACGTGTGACAGCAATGCACAAAAGCCAATGGCTGTGTCCGTCTTCATCACGGATCGCGTCCGCAATGTACTTGTAAGCTTCGTTGTGAAAAAGCACTCTCTTGCCTTATAACACTGCAGTCATCAAGACCTCCTCATTTTTTTGCTGCTGGTACTGAGCTCTGGGAGCCAGGATGCCGGCAAAGCAGGTGACAGGGCCCCTGCCTTTGAAATGGAGGAGCTGGAGCTCCTTGCCAGGGAGATTCTGTCCCTATACAGCCACCTCTATGCTGTTCCTCTTTGGTAATGGGGGTAGTGTTGTGATTGGAGCTGACAGAATGATGTAGCTGAGACACATTGTTTTTTGACACTGTCTAAAATGTCTGTGCATGGCAATATTAAGTCACATGAAAGCAGAAGCTGTAATGTGTGTCCATTTAACACACAAATCCTATGTCCTCACACAAACTACAGGCCACTGACTCCCAGTGCCAGTAGACAATATACCAGTAGTATAACTGACAACACACTGCCAATGTTGGATGATGTTGATTTTGAGATACAAATGTAAAGGGTCTGGAGTTGTCTGTCGCTATACTGTTATGTGGGATTCCAGCACTTAATGTGTATTAGGTTGCTATGTATGTTTTAAACCTTTCATGGAGTCACATATAGGTAAAGTTAGTTTATGTGCAGCAAGTTCAGATGACACAGGCTCACAATCATCCATCCCAGGCTATCCCATACCAACACACACTTGTTCATACAACCCACAAATCCCTGCTCTAAATGACACATAGCAGCCTTTCTATCTTGCCCTTAGTCAGTGTATGTGAGTTTAGGCAGGAAAGCAACGTAGCTGTGAGTGTGATTATGTGCAAGGATTGTACAGGTGGTTTGGCCTTAATGAGATCAAAATGATTCGAGTAATCAGGGGTGGCTGTCACAACAGGATAGCTTGCATTGCTCTGGCTAAGATGATGTTGTAGGCTTGATTAGGTAACACGAGAAGCTAGCAAGTATTGATGGTGCACATGAGCTCACTGCAAATCAGCATTTCGGAACCACTTGTCACATTTGACTGGGAAAATAATCAGTCACTGTTTGGTGAATGTACGTGTGAATATCCAAAATGTATTGTCACAGCAGTACTGCCAAACAGAAACACAGATTTTTAATTTTTTGTTCTTTTCTGTCATCTGTACCGGTCAATGTCCATCATAAGCAGGAGATTTGGAAGGCCATCACAAAGGTGCGGACCGTGGGGATTGTCAGAAAAGGTGGGAGGACCTGCATCAAGTGACATGAAAGTCTGCTGACAGCTAAGTCGGGCAGTCCTTCCACCGATACAGGCAGATGTGCTGCACCCTGACTGCCATACATGATATGGGAGCTGAGATGGAGGATTACTGAACTTGTTGCAAATGTTGTGTGATGTAAATTGATGTCCAATTGTATTCTCACAGATACCCTGAAACTGTTGTATCGGTGCTTTCAACATAAACTGGGCAAGGCAAAGGTGACATCGGCCACATCGGCGTGGATGGAGCTTGCCACTGGGGTTCGGGTGTGGACACCACGGACACCGAGGGACCCAGTGGCATGGAGGGTGATGGGACTGGTCAGAAGGCTACGAGTGATTCAATATCTTCCTCAGAGGCCTCCAATGAAGACCTGTGACACCTGCATTTTCGTCCGCCCTCCCATTCCAATCTCCACTCTCCCTCTTACTCCCCTCCTTGTTGGCTTTAGCCGCCCTACTAAAAGTGGCGGCATCACCTTTGCCGCAGGCACCTCTGCCCCTGCCCCATTGTACCAGTCTGCGTTCAGTCAAGAGGCTATAGTCATTTTACGGACTAGCGTTGTAGGCCACACCGCACTTCTGAAGGCCATCCAGGGGCTGGCTGGCCAGAACAACCAGATGCTGGCTTACCATGATGGCATTCACAGTGCCCCGTCTGGCCTACAGCAGTCATTCCAGGGTCTGGCCTCATTGACTGCAATAAAACCTTGTGCCCACACTTCCACCCCTTCCCCATCCCAAATCCCTCAAGCCAGCTCCATACAAACCACATACAAACATAAGCATGCATTCACAACAACAACCACAAACAGCACATCCCAACACCGACACGGCAAAAAACAGACATAGACACACACATGCATACATCACACACACCATCACCACAAGCACACCCACAGGCACAACCCCCACCACTACACCAACACCCACACACACCACAAGCAAACCCCACTCAGTGTACGCACCACAACACAAACACACATTCTCCCCACCAGCACACCTACAGACACAAAACCCACTACTACACCAACACCCACACGCACCACAAGCACACCCCCATCATTGGACTCACCACCACACACGCATGTACCAGCACACCCATAGACACCAACACATACCACATCCGCTACACACACACATACTGGATCCAAATGCCCACACTCACCCAACCAACAATAGTAACAGACACAAATCTAAGGATACAGCACATACACCAGACCCTCAATCAGCCACACCTTCAACACAAACATGCACAAAAGACAAAGCCACTCCCTCTGCCTCCCAATCCAAATTCCCTGTAAACTACCCTACCCATTTTCTTAAGGAGCACCTACTTTTTTCCTGGTCCCATTTAAAGCCCAAAACCACCACTCCCAAATGTCTTTCCAGCCCTTTCACCTCCCAAACACCCCCTTCCACATCCCAACCCACCCCTCCCAAATGTATATCCACCACTCCCTAACGTCTTTCCACCCCCCCAAAATCTAAAATCACCACTCCCAAAACCACCCCTCCCAAACCCAAGGACCCCCCTTTCCAGTGGGATCATTGAGGTTCCTGCTCTCTGCTCCAAAGATGCCCCTTCCAGAGTAGGTTTATATTGGCAGTGACATTAGGCGGCAAGTTGTGGGCATGCACCCACACAATGGACTATGGGACTTGTGTCTTTGTTTTTTTCTGTACAGTTTATTTTAAGAGACTTGTGAGAGAATTATCTCATTTCGATAAAATACATATTTTGAGAAAACCTTTGTCCTGGCCCTATTTTGTGATTGCTACTAATTATTTCCTCAGGATGTTCTTTCTGGTAATGTGTGTGCCGTGCACTTACTCTCATTTGTGGCAGTGACAAGCACAGGTATATTTTAGTTTTGTTTTCAAACCATACATTAGTGTTGTAGATTTGTGTGGACATATTGATTTTGATGCAAGCATTCATGTTGTTTCTGGACACTTACACCCACATTATATATGTTTCTGTTTTTGTGACTGGAGAATGCATATGTTTATTTTGACATGAAGTACCAATAATATGAACATGTGCATTATACAGGGAACCTGGCACGTTACAGTTAAATGGAATCTTATGTTTGTGATATGTTGTACACACCAAGGGGACACAGGACCTTCATACATAAAGTCTATCCTCCTGTCGTCTTGCTAGTCCCGGTGCTGTGCATCTCTCCACAGTGGTCTCTCGCCTTCCTCTTTACTTCCACCTTCTGGGGGCTCAGCCGGGCAAGAGCTGCATCAACATTTGGAAGCTGTGGCGCCTGATGACCTCCCTCCCTCCCCAGGATAGGAGCAGATCTGAGCCTGGGAGGGGGGGGATCTGTGGGAAAGAAGGGGGTGTCGAGTACACAGGGCAGGTGGTATGTGCTGCACTGGTGTTACATGTGTCTCTGATACACAGGGCAGGTGGTATGTGCTGCACGGATACATGTTTCTGGACACTTACACCAAAATTATATATGTTTCTGTGACTGGAGAATGCATATGTTTATTATGACATGATGTGTCAATAATATGAACATGTGCATTATACAGGGAACCTGGCACTTTACAGTTAAATGTAATCTCATGTTTGTGATATGTTGCACACACCAAGGGGGCACGTTACCTTCATACGTACAGTCTATCCTCCCGGCGTCTTGCTGGTCCTGGTGATGTGCATCTCTCTACAGTGGTCCCTCGCCCCCCTCTTTACTTCCACCTGCTGGGGGCTAAGCTGGCCAAGAGCTGCATTAATATTTGAAAGCTGCGGCGCCTAGTGAGCCTCTCCCCTGCCCGGGATGGGGGCAGATCTGAGCCTTGGGGGGGGGGGGGGGGGGGTCTGTGGGAAAGAAGGGGGTGTGGAGTACAAACAGGTGGTATGTGCTGCACTGGTGTTACATGTAGCTGGAGTAGACAGGGCAGGTAGTATGTGCTGAACTTGTGTTATATGTATCTGGGGTACACAGGACAGGTGGTAAGCACTCCACTGGTCTTATGTGTCAGGGGTACACAGAACAGGTGGTATGTGTTGCACTGGTGTTACATGTGTCTGGGGTAGAGAGGGCAGGTGGTATGCGCTGCACTGTTGTGACCTGTGTCTGGGATGCACAGGCAGGTGATATGTGTTGCACTTGTGTTACACATATCTGGGGTACACAGGGCAGGTGGTATGGGTTGCACTGGTGTTACAGGTGTCTGGGGTACACCGAGCAGGTGGTATGTGCTGCACTGGTGTTACATGTGTCTGGAGTACACAGGGCAGGTGTTATGTGCTGCACTGGTGTTACAACAACCCTACTAAATTCTCCCTCATTTAGCTCACCTTTGACTCATTCAAAAAACCCTCCTGCTGCTCTGATCTCCCTAACCTCTTTCCACAGACTCTTCCCTCCATCTCTCCTTTACTCATCCCAAGCCTCATCCTATTTCTATAAACTCCCAATTAACACTTCTGGATTCTACCCTCCTCTATCCCTCCGTTACTATAGTCAATCCAACTAACAAACTCACATATCCTCTGCTCAAATTAACTCATAATAATACTAATACTGTACTCACATTTCTGTATACTAATCCACCACTAATTCCTCTTGGGTTCTGGGGTAGCATGCTACTCACCGAAAAACGCTTCAGTGCCTCAGCAGGGGTAGTAAGCGCTATATATATATACACAATTACATCTCTGTCATGTTTGCAGTTTACCGGTAAAAATTGTAATACATTATGTGAACACCCACCTGTAGCATACTGTAGTCTAATTGCTACATTATCATGGGATTGTTTGGTTCAGATTGGGTATACTGTTTCAGATGATGCTTTCGATATTTTGAGGACATTATTCCACACACCTGTGCGGACACAGTGCTATTTGTAATTGTTGATACTTTTTGTGTAGGTGTTAATTGCCACAAAGGCAGTTTGTACCAGATTTGTGGATGCTACTTATACCTCGAGATCTGTTCGGACACATTTTCTGACTGCAACATTGCACACTTTAGCATTGTGCAGCATTTTGGTGGTGTGTGCACAAATTACTGAGCCATGGACGAGTCCAGTATTAATGTGAAGCTACAACTCCAAGGATAAAAAGAATGCCTTACCTTCCTTCTGGCAACAATGGGGTTGATTTCCACCTTGGACCTGGCGCAGGAGAAACGTCAGGACTGGTAGCAGTGGGTTCATGGCGGCAGGATATGTGGAAGGCTTAACAAAGGTGAGTTTTGGCCTTTTATCGCTCCCAATCCGTCAACTCCGGTGTGGAGGTTTCCTGCCACAGTTAAGTCGGCGGGAATGCACATCAAGATTGGCTCCCCGGTTAAAAGGGGCTGTCGTCCTGCTGCCAGCCACTTTTGCCTATGGTGCCATAGACACGGATTAAGTTTATTGGAGGTGACGGCGGGCCGCTGGTCGTCTTTAGCCTATGCTGAACATTCGGCTCGGGACACGGCCGGGCGCACTGCGTCAGGACGCGCCACGTTGGGCATGGGGCCTCGCTACAATAATGGTGTGACGCGCCCGCTAGTTTCTTGCCTCCCCCCAACCTCTCCATTTTCCCCCACTTACCTTCTGCTTCTTTTTCTTTCTTCTTTTCTGCCTTCCTCGTTTCTTCCTGAATTTATGCCTTTCTTTCATGTCCATGATTCTTTTCTCTTTCCCAGCATGCCTTCCTTCTCCATGCATGCCTTTGGAACCTTTCTTAACATGGTGACTTTTACTATGGATTTCTATGTTATGTTCCCAATCCAATATGGTGTCTTTTACTTCATGCCGGTCACTTCCTGTTCTTTGGGTATATAAGGTGTGTGATCCCTTTTCTCTTTGAGCTGCAACACTTCCTTTGGGTGGTGATCTTCTTTCCTGTTCTTCTGCGTCAAATATATGATTTCTGAGCCTGTTCCAGCTTTTTTCTTTGTCATTTTTGCCTTTTGTTCAGATTTACTTTTTACTTTTTGTTTTTGTTCCAGGATTTCCTATTCGAGGTTCTTTCCCTTTTTGGGTATTTTCCCTCAGGGACTCCTTCTGGAGGGCACAGACTGCCTTTGGCGTTCCCTCCATCAGCAGCACCGTGGCTACCAGAAAGTGTCGCCCCTACTTGGGTCAAGGCAGAACCTATAAGAACAAAGACCTCGCCACATTTCCAGTGGGCCACAGACAACGAGTAGGTCGTGACAGATTGCAGCACCCAACGAACCAGACTTCGTCAGGCAGAATGGAAGATACTGCAACGGCTGCTGCAGGCTGTAACCAGTCCCTACTCGTAACTATTCAGCAACAAGCCCAGGAACTCCAACAATTAAGAAATGAAAATGTGGCTCTACAACAAGCCTTAGCATCCCAAAGTACTGATGTTCCTACTGTCTCTACTACTACATCTCAACTAGCAAACGTGAAGACAGACGTAGAAGATGATTGTGTCTATATTGTGGTGCAGCTGGTCATTTGCTCCGCACTTGTCCAGTTCGTCCTATGAAGACCTTGGGAAACGCCACTTCCCGTCCTCTGTGAAAAGGGAGGGGACGGGATCTTCTGCAATACCTTCCATCAGATCTTCCAAGGAAGATGCCACTATTCTATTTATGTTACCTGTTAACCCTGCAATTACATGATGGTCGTGAAGAAAGGACCCTGGCATTATTAGATTGGGGAGCTAGTGGCATTTATATGGATATGACCTGGGCTAAAAAACGACAAATTCCAATACTGCCTACAGACGTTCCAGAACAAGTGCATACTATAGACAGATCCTTATTATCCTCTGGTCCTGTTATTAATACCACTTCAGTTTTAGGTCTACACTTTGGGAAACATCAGGAACATGTCTCTTTTGATTTAATTTCGTCCCCCAATCATTCTATAATCCTAGGTATCCCATGGTTCATAAGACACAATCCGTATGTTAACTGGGAAAGCAGAACCATTTATTTGTCTTCTAAGTTCTGTCACGATCATTGCTATGCTTCTGACACCTATTGGTCTCCCAGAAAAATAATAACCTCAGAACCAAATGTAGGACATTCCATAAATTCAGGCCAAGCCAATATCTGGAATTTATAGACGTATTTCAAAAACCATCAAAGCCCGTGCTACCTCCACACAGAGACTATGATTGTACCATTCCCCTGGAACCTAGAGAAATTGTTCCTTTTGGAAGAATGTATTCTCTCCCTGAACCAGAAAGAAAGATTCTCAAGGACTATCTTCCAGAAAATCTACAGAGTGGTCTCATTACACCATCTTCTTCTCCTGCGGGGGCTCCCCTCTTCTTCGTACCTAAAAAGACGAAAGATCTTCGTCCCTGTATAGACTTCCGTGGATTAAATAAAATCACCATAAAAGATTGATATCCACTACCCCTCATCAAAGACATTTTGGAGGCTGTCAGAGGGGCACAAATGTTCACAAAATTAGATCTTCACGGAGCCTATCATCTCTTGTATATTAAGGAGGGAGATGAGTGGAAAACTGACTTTCGGACCCCTTTCGGACACTATGAATATAAGGTAATGCCTTTTGGCTTAACCAACGCCCCCTTAGTGTTTTAAAGATTTATGGATTCAATATTCTCCGACTTTTTAAATCACACTGTAGTGATTTATTTAGACGATATCCTCATATATTCCAGACGCCCTGAACTTCATCCTACACATGTTAAGCAAGTCTAAATAGACTCAGGCAACATCAACTTTACTGTAAACCGGAGAAATGCGAGTTTGATAAGACTGAGGTGAAATATTTAGGCTATCATATCAGTCCAATTGGTATCTCTATGGATCCGGAAAAAGTTCAAGCCATTCTAGATTGGCCATCTCCTTCGTCAATAAAGGAAACTCAATGTTTCTTAGGGCTGGCCAACTTCTCCCGTCAATTCATCCTGGACTTTGCAAAACAAACCAGTCAAATTACACAAACTCTAAAAAAAGAGAGTTTGCAAAACGGTTTCATCTGGACAGACATGGCTGAGACTGCTTTCCAAAACCTAAAACAGGCCTTCACTCAAGCACCCATACTGAGACATCCGGACACTAATAAACAATTCATAGTTGTTACTGACGCCTCCGAAAGAGCCATCGGGGCAGCATTACTACAACAACAAGACGACGATGGACTAGAACATCCGATCTTTTATCTATCCCATGTGCTCTCTGATTCTGAACAAAATTATTCAGTACTGGAAAGAGAACTGTTGGCTCTAAAAACTGCCTGTCAAGAGTGGAGACAATTCCTCATGGGTTCAAAGGAACCTTTTGAAGTAAGAACGGACCATTGTAATCTGCAATGCTTACGCAATTTTCAGTGTTGAAACAGTCGACAAGCTTGTTAGGCCTTTTTCTTTAGTCAATACGATTTCTATATTACCTATATTCCAGGATCTCAAAATATTTTGGCTGATGCCCTATCTCGCCGTTACCCTGACAGTTCTAATACCCCTTCACAATATCTACTTGAACCAGACAAGATAATTGATGTAGTCCAGTCATTCCTACATGAAGTACAATCTGAATAATTAAGCCTTTCAGAACAAGAACTGAAAGGATCTGCGTTCCAAGATACGCAAACATAAAGAATACTACTATTACAAGGACACCTTAATTCTACCTTCTAAAAAAGTGCAAGAAAAGGCACTTCAGATGTGTCATGATTCCCCAGTAGCCGGTCATCGGGGTATTAAGGCCACGCAGGAATTACTTCTCCGCTCTTTTTGGTGGCCTACGTTGAAACAAGACGCCGAAAGATACGTGGAATCTTGTCCCATTTGTGCCCAAGTGAAAGTACCCCGTACTAGGCCCGCAGGACAACTTCAACCATTACCAGTTCCACCAGCCCCTTGGCATACGATATCAACCAACTTTATGTGCTCATTGCCTCCATCAGCAGGAAACCGAGTTATGATGGTGACAATAGATTCATTTACTAAGATGGCTCATTTTACTGCTTTGAAGAAATTACCCACCTCACAAGAATTGAGTCAGATCTTCATTCAACACATTTTTCGTCTCCATGGTCTCCCACAAAGTATTGTGTCAGACAGGGAACTTCAATACATATCACGGTTCTGGAAACACTTTTGTAAGATCTTGAATATCAATGTAGCGTTATCATCTGGATTTCATCCCCAAACCAATGGGCAGACTGAACGTCTCAACCAGGGACTTGAGCAATATCTTTGTTGTTTTTGTAACTCCACTCAGAGTAACTGGAGCACTTATTTTCCCATTGTAGAGTTTTCTTACAGTAATACCGTCCATAGTACCTCCAAAGTCACTCCTTTTTTCTGTTCAAATGGATTCCATCCCACATCTTTTCCTAATACTCCCAAGACCTCCTCTACACTTCCTGCTATCACCTTTCTTTCCAAAAGACTACATAGAATTCAAAAGCTTATTCGATTTAATCTATTAGTCACTAAAAGATACATGAAAAGACTGGCTGATAAGAAACGAAGTGAGGCTCCAGCTTATCAAGTCCAAGATAAAGTTGGGCTTTCTTCAAGATTTTTCCCCCTATGTCTTTCCCAAAATAAGTTTAAGCCCCATTACTACGGACCCTTTTGTATTCTTCAGAAAATTAATCCTGTAACTTTCTGTCTCCATTTACCTCGAACCTGGAAAATCCATCCAGCCTTTCATGTCTCTCAGTTGAAACCCTATACACCTGATCCTTTTTCCCGACATTACACATGTCCTCCTCCTTTATTGGTGGATAATGAACCTGAATATGAAGTACAGGAAATATGTGACTCTTGTATATTCCGGAACCATCTCCAGTACCTTATTCATTGGAAAGGCTATCCTCTTGGTGAATGTTCTTGGGAAGATGCCTCTTCTGTTCATACCCCTCTTCTGATTCGTCAATTTTTTCTGCTGTTTCCGCACAAACCCGGGGCTCCGGGAGGGGACCTACTGTTCGGCTCGGGACGCGGCTGCAGCGCGCGGTGGCAGGACGCGCCGCGCCCCTGCAATTTACTATTTTATCGAGGCCCCAAATTGGGCATGGGGCCTTGCTACATTAATGGCGCGACGCGCCCCTGCTAGTTTCTTGCCTTCCCCCACTCTCCATTTTCCCCCACTTACCTTCTGCTTCTTTTTCTTTCTTCTTTTCTGCCTTCCTCGTTTCTTCCTGAATTTATGCCTTTCTTTCATGTCCATGATTCTTTTCTCTTTCCCAGCATGCCTTCCTTCTCCCTGCATGCCTTTGGAACCTTACTTAACATGGTGACTTTTACTATGGATTTCTATGTTATGTTCTCAATCCAATATGGTGTATTTTACTTCATGCCGGTCACTTCCTATTCTTTGGGTGTATATAAGGTGTGTGATTCCTGTTCTCTTTTCGCTGCAACACTTCCTTTGAGTGGTGATCTTCACTCCTGTTCGTCTGCATCAGATATATGATTTCTGAGCCTGTTCCAGCTTTTTTCTTTGTCATTTTTGCCTTTTGTTCAGATTTACTTTTTACTTTTTGTTTTTGTTCCAGGTGTTCCTATTCAAGGTTTTTTCCCTTTTTGGTTTTTTTCCCTCGGGGACTCCTTCTGGAGGGCACAGACTGCCTTTGGCATTCCCTCCGTTAGCAGCACCGTGGCTACCAGAAAGGGTCGCCCCTACTTGGGTCAAGGCAGAACCTATAAGAACAAAGACCTTGCCACATTTCCAGTGGGCCACAGACAACGAGTAGGTCATGACATATGCTCCCGCTGACATCTAAATCAGGCGGGTGGACCGTCACAGCAGCGGGCGGCTTTCCAGTTGAAAAATTGACAGCAGGACCGTTACCGCCAACATCTAAATCAGGCCCGAAGTCCTTAATACACAAAAAAGGGAAAGGCCCGGAGAACTTCTCCTCTTATAAGCCAATAGCTCTCTTCAACATAGATGTCAAAATCTACGCAAAACATCTAGCCTAACAACTGGAGACACCACTTCCGATAGGTATACATCTCGACCAATCAAGCTTCATTAAAGTAAACCAGACACACAATAATATAATGCAGGTCATACATTTTATCGGGAAAGCAAAAAGAAAAATTATCCCAGAAATCGTGCTGGGATTGGATGTGGAAATAGAAGCCAACAAGTTGACTGGCACTTTTTAAGGAAAACAATAGAAGTGATAGGGATGGGACCGAAGTGTATGGCAATGGCCGAGGCAGGGTACCAAGTTCCCACATCTTGAGTGATTTTGCCCATGGGAATTTTTAAGCCTTTTCAATAGGAGAGGGGTACATACCAAGGCTGCCCTCTCTCTCCTCTCTTATGTGCCCTTAGAATTGAAGGTCTAGTCACTCATATAAGAACTGATGTTGGAGTCCAGGGTTTGCAATTCGGCAGAGAAGAGCATAAGATCATGCTCTTCACTGATGATGTTCTCTTAACACTAAGATAGACGGTCACGTCCCTTTCTAGAATACAAAACCACTTACACCTTCAAAAATAATACTGCCAATTGAGAAATTTTAAATATGACCTTCCGACAGCATATCATTGTTTTTAAACAGACATTATTAGTTTTTGCCATATTCTAGGTACAGTCGCATTGAGAAACAGAAAATCACTGTGTCAAACAATCAAACTCCAGCATATGTTTGGTGAGATTTCAGAGCAGTCCAACGTTCGCTGGGCAAGTAGAGGAATTAGGTACTTCAGGATAAATAGAACATCAGAGGTCCCAGATCTATTAAAATCCAATTTACTACCACTCGTGGCAGGCATACAGGGGTCCTTTCGACAGTGGGTGGATTTGTGGTTAATCTGGGTAGGTAGAATAGCCACCATCAAGATGAATTAATATCTTGCCTTGACTACTCTATCTGTTCCAGGCCCTACCAATAGTGATACCCTTGAATGTTTTTGCTACTCTTTGTCTGATTCTAAAATACATCTGGGGTGCAGAAGACCAAGGCTAATATATGGAGTCAGACTCAGAGAGAGAGGACGCCTCACTCTACCAGATATGCATACTTTCGATAGAGCAGCACAATTTAAAGTCTTAGTGGACTGGAGCTCATGCAAATCTGAGAAGCTATGGTTACAAATGGACAGAGCTACTGCAGGATCTTCACTATAATGTGGAAACCTTGAGTGGATAACCCACCCAAAGTAAATCTAAGCAGTCCCATATAAACCACTCTGGCAATATGGGATGAAGAAAACAAGCATCTGAGGCTCATTACATATCCCCCATCGTATACTACTAGTACAATCATAAATTCACACAACCCATTTTAGGACTTTACTAATTCCTAAAATGGGTTTGTTACATGAGTAATACTTGTTTTGCATTTGAAAGCTCTGAATCTGAGTGTCTGCACTTCATAAATGTTTTGTACATCTGGTCTGTAGATAATTAATAAAGAAACATACGCTTTCTAAGTAATCAGGTGCATCAAAATGAGTACCACGGTGCATATAATAATATATCATATAAAAACTATACAAGTACATAATGTGGTAAGAAGCAACATTACATTAAGTTACTTTATAACACAGTTATTCATAACTGATGCAATACGTGTGGGAATACTAAACCAGGGTTATTGGTAATTCTTGGATTCAGCAATATCAGATCACACATTATCCCCCAGTGGAATGTCAAATTACATGTGACAATTAGTGATGTCATATTGCTTTGTGTACAGCATGTAATAATTCCAGGCCTTTTTCCTTAGATCCATTTCTCCAGGTTTGACCTGGAGGACTTGCCCCCACAAATCAATGCAATAATACAGCAAGTTGTATACCATTATGCAATATTCACATGGGGCTCATAATACAGATTTGGGTGGAAACTCCTTTTTCAATCCAATATCAGGTTAATAAGTGACTCACAATGAGGGACACAGCAGAAACAAAACGCTTGTAGAGTGAGACCTTGTATTGAACTAAATCCTTGTGACTAAGTGTGATTAATGACACATAGAAGCTGGACAGAACCTCCTTAGGTGGAAAAGCTGCACGGGTGTAGATCAATTCCACTGAAATATTTAATAAGAGTATCAGAAATTCATAGTTATGTTATGTGCAGAAGCTGAATGACTGCAAGTAGATAGCAGCAGTGATACAGTGCCGTAGGGTGTTGCATGAGACTTCCATTTGCTGCACACAAATCTGCAAGGTCATTCATTGCCATGCTCTCTTGGTTTGTTTTTAAAACTTATCAGAAATATTTGAAAACAACTGTCCTTGGCAAAGTATTTACAAACAGAATTGATTTTCCATGTCAGATTATGAGGAATAACTTACCAAATGTAAATCAATTCTTTATTTTAAGATATTTTGTTGTTTGGGATGCCTTTTAAGTGCACTATCATTGTGTAACTCAACAGATAAACCTTTAATGCTATTGTAAATTATTTAGAGAATGGGTTGCCAGATAAATGCGGGGAAGTAACACTAAGTTCAAGTTTGGACATCAGAAGACACATTGCAGACAGAAAAGACATTTTGTTCACTGGCCCTTCAGATATACTTTTGAGGCTGGCAAAAAGTCACAAAATCAAAAATGTGCAAACCCTTCTTTTTGGAAACATCTGCCAGGAAGCATCACCAAATTCATTTTCAATGGCAGGCTGTATAGCCCTGATGAAAATGGTGGTGCTTCCAAAACGTTTCTTTATTCCTCAGCTATTGTCAAACCAATTTTTCACCAATCTAAAATCTCTCATGATTAGGCTTGCCTGGCCAAGGCAATTATGCTGCATTAATGGAAGGTGTTGACACTGCAATGTAACATGAGTCTTGGAGGCCATAAACTTTACCTTGAATTATATTACCTATGCACACATGCCCAATATGCCCACTTTTGGTTCTATCATTCCTACTGCACTTGGTTGTGAAGCAAATTATAGTGCAACCATACCCTTTATATGTACTATTGAGTCAATCGGCTAGGAAACTTGCAGGCTCTTTTAATTCTGTAGAGGGTATCAAATGGGCTTGGCATAGGTTGACTAAAGTGGCCATCAACCTAATGTTGTACTTGCCTGACCTGCCATTGAAAGATAACACCTCAATACCACTCATGTTTGAATATGTGGTTAAAACAGGGCTTTTGACACTGGAATTACATACAGCAGTTTTACTAACTTTGCAATCAATAGAGCTCAATATGCACTGCACCCCACTTAACTCTTTTCTCTACTTGGTAGCAATGTTCAATAAATTTATTCAGGGCAAAATAGTTAGCCGGGTTGTCTGTAAGACATAAATTGGGGGTGGTGAGGGCAGAGGTAGATTTCAGCCCAACAATAACGGATGAACATTGAATATACTGATGCACTCATTCAGCAGAAGTATCGTCCAACAGAAGGCACTGCCTAATACACTATAAATGTCTGTGAAAGGTATACCATATGCAGAGAGGTCTAGAAGAGAAGAAGGGAAGGAGGCTGACTTGGGTTACTGGCAATGCCGAGCCACTGGAACAGGATTTTATCATCTTGCCTGGAATTATTCTGGGATAGCTGACTGCTTGGCAGTGTTTTTGAATAGCTACCCCTTATGCTGGCTACAGTACTTCATGGATTATGTGCGAGGTGGTCCAACAGCACTCCTGAAACACAAAGCTCTCAACTTACTAACAGCAAAAAGATGCATACCCATTTGTGGGGGGGCAGGACCTGTGTCTAACAGTTGTAAAATGGTTGAATGATCTAATCTACTCTAATGATATCACTTTTATTCCACAGACAGCACATCCAAAAGACATCTGGGGTCCCCTGGAGCTGCACCTGCTAAAAATATGATTCAGTGCAAGAAACACAAGCTGCTGACTGTACAGTGGATTCCTAGGAGAAATTGCACTGCATCATTATCTGGACTGCAGTCACAATGTGTACAAAGCGGAGCCCTGATGACACACTATGCATTTTTGATGCTAGCTGCACCTAATACTACATTATACCAAGTAGAATATGTTTAAGGTGTATATTGTAAGTCTGTGTCAATAAATCATTGAAGTCAGTCTGGATATATGATAGTTCTAGAATAACCTCCTGCATGTATACTTTGTACTTAGTGTTATATCTGATGTTCAAAACACAATAAAAATAATAAATAAATTAGTTTTAGGTCTCTTAAAATCTAATGGATCTAATGGTATGTAGCATCCAAGTGTGGGGCAGGTTGAGTTGTACTAAAAGTTGCATATGTAACAATGGCCACCTCTCACCATAGGTCAGGTGCTCAAATAAATATAGTTGTCTGCTGGTGGTATTTGAGCTTGTTAGTTATACTGGCTGCATCAAATAAACAGATTTGTGTAGCTTCACAAGAATGTGTTCATTTAAAAACTACCTGCAATATTTGTAATTATTGAATAACATTTATTTATTGAAATATCAGTAATAAAAATGAGAATAAATTACAGGGGCAGAACAGTACTACCTCAAGGAGTGCTTGTAATCTAAAATAGGGTCAACAACTTTTGTACACCAATAATCCAAGTGTTTTCATGATATGGCCCCTACCACTTTAAAAAGACTTCAGAGTTTATTAAGTTTGGCCAATGAATGCTAAATGTTTCCTGAAAATTATAGAGATACCACACATCCAAAGATGAGGTTCAGTGTGTAATGGAGACACCTGCCAAAGAAAGCTCAAAATAAATGAGAATGTATCATCGGCCCCTAGCTCCAAAGGTAATGGAGAAAAAATAGTAAAACTAGTGGCTGACATTAGAAATGCACGTCTACTTGTTTATCCTGCGCACTCAGCTGGTGACACTGTTGGATCTCAAATTATACCACACGTTAAACATGGCGTCCTTGTTACTAATTTAAGTTATGCACAGAGTTAATTAGGTACTGAGATAAGTAGTGCATAAGTAATAAATATAGAAACATTAAAACTAGCTATACTCATTCAATTTATTGATGGCCTGAAAAACCTAATAGGAGATGATACAGATTTGATCACAGCACACGAGAATGACCCCATCATTGAGAATCTCTACTTATACCTTAAAACCCCTGTTATCTATACATTACTGCAGTTATGAAGATTATATGGGGAGGAATATTTAAGAATCATTCTTGGCTTCCAAAGACACCTGAAATCTAAAGCACGAAAGTCATAAGTTGGGTATACACATTGGAAATTCCTACATTTTTTCAAAGTGCCATTTTATACTCAATCCTTAATTCTGGTAGGCATAGAGAAGCTCAAATATGAGGTTCAATACAGAGTATATGCGTATTTCCATTCCAGTAGTCCTTCCTGTAGAGCTCCTTTAGAAAAAGTAGAACTGACTCCTAATTGTCCAGGTAGATTTCACAGGATCAGTGGTCTAATCAGGTATGAAGAACAAGCACATGCTTATCCTCACCTGTCATTTAACAATGTGAATGGAATGCATACCTTGTCTGAATTGTACGTCAGAAGCGGTTGCCATCTTGGTGATGCATCACATCTTCTAAAGGTATAGCGTGTCCCAGAGATTTGAGTCAGGCCAAGAAAGTTACTTAACTAGCACAATTATAACAAAGATATTAGAGATACTGTGAGAAAATAAAAGGTTCAATGTAGTGGTGGTGTTGAACCCTAGAAACCACTTATTATATGGCATTTTAAAAACATTCATAAAGAACACACAAACGTAAGACTAAGCAAAAGGAGTGATGCACAGGAATTAATGGTCCTAGGAAGAGGAACACAGGCAGTGGTTACAAGTATATGGTAACATAAATGAAGACAGATATGATGAGGAGTCAATAGATGCATTTATATGTGATACAGATTAACAAAAACACAAGGAAAGTCAGAAAGAAACACCAAGTAAGACATAAAATATAGAAATAAGTTCTGTAGTGGATAAACTGAAAAGGAGATTGCCTAAGAACAGGGCCAAAGGGATTTCTAAAATAACAAAATACAGATTATGTGAGTCTCAAAGGGCAAACATATTTTTATATGCAACTAGTTTCTTCCAAGATAATGTTTTCAGCTGAGTAGCTGATCTAAACAGCAAGGTGAGTGTATTTGCAGCAGATTTGTTATCCCACCCGAAATGCATGCGTGTATACATTCAAAAATATGAATGTACAATGAGCTGCCAGCAGCAATGTATCCACCAGCCTTCAGTTAAGTTGGCACTCTTTAAAAAAGCAAATGAAGTATTAAAGCCACTCGTGAGTGCTGGCTACGGGTTAACACTCATTGAGAACAGAGAAATAATGGTCAATATTGATGAAACTGTATTGATCCATAATAATGAAATGAAGATGTTTCTGGTGAGAATGTACATTGACAGAATTTGTTTTTGTCAGTTTAACAAAAAGAATGAGCCACTTATGGTGTTCTCAGCTAGTTACACTCCTGAAGTTCTTCCTGCCAAAATAAGATAATATGATGCAGTAAAATCAGCAGGAACCATTTTAAGAAACGCCCTGAAAATATTAGATTTTGGACTTGATGACAAGTTTTGTGATGCCCCAGAGCTCCACAAATCATGAGTCAACAAAAATGCCTGATGTTGTCTTAACATTTTTTACATCATTGTTTAATATCAACAAAGCAAAACTGTTGTCAATCAAAACAAGCTTTATTCGGTCAAATTAACCATCAGAGCATCACAATACATTACATTATAACTCATTTTATGGCCTATACAATTATTAAATAAAACAAATAAATACATAAAATCTTTAACTGCTCATATCTAAAATCCCACCTAATCAATCATCATTAGTCCTTATTTACAAGACGATTACGTATATGCCATGCTGCCACTAGAGACTTACTAACTGGAGGAGTTAGCTCATTAGAACTATGGCTTTTAAAACTCTTAGTACCATGTTACATTTTTTCAGCCCCATTTCTCGACAGATTTTGCGGATCCATTTTGACTGAATAAACAACTTCATTTGGTCAAATTAGCCATTGAGGCATCACAATACATTAAACACTCATTTTGTAGCCTATACAATTATTAAATAGAACAAATAAATACATACAATCTTAAGCTGCTCATATCAAAAATCCCTCATAATCAATCATCATTAGTCCTTGTTTACAAAACGATTACGTATATGCCATGCTGCCACTAAAAACTTACTAACTGCAAGAATGAACTCATTAGAACTATGGCTTTTTAAGACCCTTATTGCCATGTTAAATTTTTTCAGCCCCATTTCTCGACAGATTTTGCGGATCCATGTTGACCGAGGAGAAGAATAACCAGGGCAGAAGAACATAAAATGTTCAACTGTTTCTGGGGCCCCCCCGCATGTTGGACATATGTCAGAAGCAGCAGTTAACTCCCAACTACTTGTTAAGGACATAAGCCTTTGCCCAGTAAATCAGGTAAAATGTCTAAATAAGATTCATACTGTGGATACCACTTAAAATCGATAAAAAGATGAGTTAATCGACCGTGAGATTTGCGACAAATATAATCATTCCTTACATGGGACCAGTATGCAGATTTCAAGACAATTTTATGGGATTTCTCTAATTTATGAGGATTCTCCCAATATTCTCCCATACCCAGTATACGGAGCCAATAGGACACATGTCTGAACCAAGGAATAGTAACAGCATTTGGTCTCTTTGAGAGATCAAGAAATGAGGACTTATATATATCCAATTCAGGGACAGTCCAGATCCTCATCCAATATAATGAAGGTCTTAAAGCTATTAACTCAGGTACTCGCTTTAGCCCCAAGTCTAAAAACATTGGGATCAATGGTGTACTGGGAGGGCACGCAATCAAGGCCCTCGCAAAATTATTTTCACCTACAGTTAGTCTATTACTGTTGGAGAATCCCCATATCTCTGCACCATAGACAGCGGCTCCCTGCGCCTTAGCCTGGTAAATCTTAACAGCTGGATATACAGCTTTTGTTGTCAAACTTTTATAAAAGCATAAAATGGGTGCTGCTCTGTGCTGTAAAAGCCCCACACTTTAACTAATCTGGTCCTCTCAGAGTAATTTGCTTGTTAACCTCACATCCAAATAATCAATTGAACTAACCTTGTTTAGAGGAACTCCATCCAGTTTAATAGTGCATCTCTTGCAAGGTCCAGAATTGAACACCATCAGTTTGGTTTTGCTGATATTCAACTCCAGCCCGTAATCCCTGCAGAATTAATTAAATCTATCAACAAGAATTTGTAAACCCATTGGAGTCTTTGAAATAAGAAGTGAATCGTCAGCAAAGAGAAGAATGGGAATTTTCTGTGCATTCAAAGAAGGGGCATTGTTCTGACAGGAGATCAGGGCCTACACCACCTGGTTGATAAATAAGGTGAATAATATCAGAGCTATCACACAGCCCTGGCGGACTCCCCTTTGAATAGGATTTTTTTAAAGTCAACTCACCTTGATTACCCCATCGCACTTGCGCATAAGTATTTTCGTGCAGCCGCTTCACCATTTGAATTATGTTAACTGGGGTTCCTAATCTATGCAACATTTCCCATAACTTTTCTCTTGGGACCAGATAAAAAGCAGATCGTACGTCTACAAAAACAACATATAAATGTTGCTTGGCAAGGGCTACATATTTCTAATATAGGATTGCCAGCCTAAAAACCTGATCTACTGTGCTGGTTTTTGGGCGGACCCCCGCCTGAAGTAAAGAAAGGATCTGATGATCTTGGGCCCAGCTAGTTGGCCTCCCTAAAAGTTGTTTAGCAAATATTTTTGGGTAAGTTATCAGTGAGGCTGATTGGTCTATAGTTAATTAGGGAATCTGCATTACCCTTTTTAAAAATAGGGATGATTTCGGCCCCTTTCCACGTACTCAGGATTTCACCCCCTGCAGTGATTTTATTCAAGATCAAATTTATGTACCAGGACCATATAATTGGCTCTGATCTATAAAGATCTCCCGGAAGCTTGTCCAGACCAGGAGCATTGCCTGGTTTTAGTGAATTAAAAGCAAAACTGTTATAAACTAAAGTTCTTGAGTTCGGAACAGAAGCCAACAAAACTGATGATGGCTTTGAAGATAGAAGCAAAGAAGTGAAAGACAATCCCATGAACTGCCAGGCTTATGCTATGCAAATGTACTATATTTTCCAGATCACGTTTTATGAATTTGATCATGGCAAAAAAATCACTCTGCTAAACATGATGTCTGTCCATGTAATCTATGCGAAGTGCTAAAGTAGAGAGCTAATCACTTCAATTAGTAGGAATGGTGTATCAACAAGTTATAATGACATACTATGCAGCAGGAACTTGTTATCAGCTCATGCTGTACAATCTTGCGAATCCAACAGCACACCACTTCCAAGTCTCTTTACCAGGAAAAGATTTACAACTGCTGCTCTTGATAAATTTGATTTTGAAGACACCTCTTCTTTGTCTGGAACATCCAGCACACGATAATGCCATGGTGCATTTTAAAGTCTGTACCAATGAAGTATCTGCTGGAAAACAAGCTGTGCCGGCTGTAGGCATAAACAAACAAAGCTGCAAACCTATAACCCAACTGCCTTGCTACTGTGTGCAAAATCACTACAAGCCATCAACATGTTCCAGTCTATCAGAAAGTTTCAAAGTTGCTGAGGACATGGATCTTCTTCTACCTGCTGCTGCAGTCCACAAGGCTGATTTAACTGAATGTATCAAATTGCTTATTTGGCACAGACTGAAGGATGAAGAAAAGGCATTTCCTCTGTGGGCTGAATTCATGCTCTGATCGCCCAGAATACTGTCCCACTGAAGAAGATTGGGGTTTTACTAGTACTACAATCTTCAGTCACAAACTACGCAACAGTATACACAGCTCTAAAATTTTTCCAGAATGTGCGTGCTTGAAGACCAGCTTATCCTGCCAATATTGTGTGCTGAAGGTGTTTTCCTTATTGTAGCTGACATTTTGTATGAGCAATCCAGCAGGATTTGATGAACTTTATCCAATTATGGGCATTTTCCATATGACAAATGTTGTGTTGCGGTGTGCAGGAAGTTATCTCAGTGAATGTGGCATAGACAATGCACTTATTGAGCCTGAAATCTTTGAAAGCAAAACTGTCGAGTCAGTATTGAGCGGAACGCATTGTTTGTCCGTTACATGGTATGCTCATCATCTCTGAGGCTATAGAAAATTGCGTTGGAATGCTTTCTAGAACAAAAATGACAAATTAGGTTTTGCATATCTTATCTCAGAAGTGAGCAAGAAACAGGGTGCACTTCATTTAAAAGACATAATGCAAAGCCAGGCAATGCTCAATACACTCAGTTCAAAATCAGAAAACCAAGTTTGTACAGTTTATCAAAGAATGTGAAGAAAAATCAGAACTTTGCAAGTACTGGGGCAATGTTTTACACAATAGCTCTAGTGAAAAACTTGGTACATGCCGATCTGGAAGGTGATTGGGAGCTGCACGTGAAGACTATGGAGTCACTTGTTACTGTGTTTTGCGAATTTGGTTGTATAAACTACTTGAGATATGGGTCCTGGTATTTGGAAAGAGTGAAGAAGCTACAAATGGAAAAAACATACCTTTACAGAAAATTCATCTAAAGACACTTTGTGGTGAAAGACAGAGAGGGAAGTTGCAATGCTGTGGCTCCAGATATGAAACTGGAACAGACGATCCAGACATCACAGAAAAGCTCCCACAGAATTGTTGGTCAGACACGTAAAAGTGAATATGTTGCTCAATGGCAGCTAGTTTACCATAAAGTCCTTTCTATTTGCAATGCTTTCAGGGAGATGACAAATTCAAAAATAATTAACAATCATGAAAGTGTTCCTCACCACAAACTTGTGAGAAAGAACAGAGAACATTTTACTAAGCATGTTGATAGCTTTCTTCATTTCAGGTAGCAGCAAGGAAACACCTTTAAAATGACTGAGTCTGTGAGGCTACACAAAATTGTGACCAAACAATATGTGGAAAACGAAATAAAGACACATCTACTAGATGTCCTGGAACATGGATCGAAACTAAACGCAGAACTGAAGCAGGATAGGTTTGGATTGAAAGAGAAAAAGCTGTTTGACATAATCTCTAAAGCTAAACTTCCATACTTTAATTACCCTAGTAAGAGTTTCGTCCAACCAGCCAGAACAAAACAGGTGACAAAAAACAACTTTGGCAAGCACATAGAGATATGGATGTAGCAAAAGAAAGGGGTGAATTTATCAAGGAAATTCTGTTGCATGAACCTCTTCCATCAAATGCATTATTTGATGGAGATGCTGCAACCAAACTAGTAAAACACAAACTCATACAAGAGCTCACAAAAACCTTTAATTGAAAGATTTTCAATTAGAAAAGGTGTCCTCGTTGAAAACTGATGATGTTGTAGACTATATATCACAACTGCAAATGGTCAAGATTTCATCCATGCAAAACTTCGGAGAGGTCGTTCAGACTGTTCTACAGATATCAAAGTCAGTGTGCATCTTGCAAGAACTACACATTGTCTTTGACAGTTATCTTGAACTATCTGTCAAAGAATGTGAAAGAATCGGATGAATGTCTACAAGTAGAACAACTGACCTTGCGTGCATCAAAAATTCGAAACCTATACCTGTGCAACTTGATAAATTCTGGTCATCAACATCGAACAAGATGAACTTGGATATGTTAATTCGCCAAAACATTGCTGATGCTTCAGTGAACACTGAATTTACAATTACTGCAAGTGGAATGATTGCCAATGAGGAGTTGGTGCCTGCAGAGATATATTCAGAAGGTAAGGGCCATATTGTTAAACAACTTAACAGCAAATTGGAAAACACTGACCCTCGTGTTGTACCACGTTGAGTGGGCTGTTCGAAATAGTTCAAATCAAGTCACTGTAATGTCAAATGTCACAGATGTTATTATTGTTCTAATTAGATTTGTTCATAAGTCAAGGATTGTCAGAGTTATGGATACGTTATAGAACAGGCGAGAAAAGACACTTAATCCCGCTTCACATTCTGTACAAAAAACATGATCCAGAGATGCCCAGTGTTCTTATCAAGGCACATAATCTTGGAACAAATCTTGGATCTTTAACTGTTGAACCTGGGAAGTTTCTAAAAGGATTGCTGAGACAGAAGAATGTGACTTGAAAGATGTAGAAAAATTACAAGTGCAAGTGTGGAAAACGAGTTCCGACTGTCACACATTTGACGATTTTTGGTACAGTGAGTTCAAGAGATCAGTCCCGCTAAGTGACCTTCAACCGATATTACATTCTGTGTGTGGACACATTAAAAGAGCGTTCTACTTGATCAGAACATGTGTATCATGCATATGTAGAGAAAGATCCATATGAATTTAGTTGAGAAGATACTGATGGGGTTCTAAAACCTTTGAAATTTCTAAAGCCTCTACCCACAGAACTTACACGTACATGTACTTCCAAAACCTGTGCTACAAAAAGATGTCCCTGTCGAAATGCTCTTCTCAAATGTTCAATATTCTGCAAATGTACCACGACTGATTGCTGAAACTAATAAATAGAGTGAACTATGAAAATGTGTCTAAAAAACAAGTGATTAAAACTTTTTTTTCATATTTAGATGATAAACATTGTTTGGTGTATACATAAAAGGATTAAAAAACGTTATTATTTGTTTAATTTCTATATATGTCACTTCTTCCTCTATTATATCCGCTATTTTGGACAATGGTGGAAGGGTTACCATGAGAAGTTATTTTCTTTCTGTCTCTATAAGATTACTTGACCCCCAAAACCTATGTTTTGACACCACAATGAAGTACATAGGTCTCATGGTTCTTGAAATATTACATCATCACTGCAACATATCTGCAATGTTTAAAAATGGCGCCCAGAAAGATTCAGTCGGATCAGCAATGTCTATCCCAGCTAAATTACTTCTCTAATGATCAAAAAACACAAATCAGAAATGAAACTCTCTGGATAACAATTTTTTTACAGAGGTATATCAGAGAGACAGAATTATTAAAGCACTGACAAAGGCACATACAGCCAGTTACATACAAGGGTTGCATTAGGACCTTCAATCAGTAGTATAAGAGAACAATCCCAATTACACACAGAGACAGCAAAATAGAAAAATGACCACTGTGGCACACGTAACAAACACCACCAAAAAGGACCACAAAGCCATATTCAATGAGCGACATCAAAGGTGGCTTACAGTGGCACATAGAACCAGAAACAATCTTTTTAAGGGTCATTCTCATAATGAAAAGAAATCTTATAATTCAACCGTGGGCATACAGTGAGTGCCTTAGTAAAGTAAAGACACAGCTGAGAAGAAAAGTATACAACTGCTGGGTTTTATTTGTCAGGTGTTATTTTTGAAGAAAATATTTTCAATGGAGCAACGTTTCCACATCAATTTTCTTTCCAAATAACACTCTATAAATTATATAAAGAATTTAAATACATCAAGTAAGCATTTGCCTGTAATGTAGTATATGTTTCCTTAAGAGTAGGTGCCCTGTTTTCAAGATGGATTTTTCCCTCATCAAATATTGCCTGCCATCTGCTGAAAACAATTAACCCGATGTAATCCACGGGATGCACTGAACGGACAAAAGCATGACGTAAGAGATGTATACTCCTGTGAAGCACACTGTATGCATGTTTTCAGAAAAGTAGTGACAAAATCTCCAGTAGGCAGCTGCATTGTCAAGCCTGACCTCAGACAGTGAGGAGCACAAGCCCCACAGACTGGTACTAGGTGTCCTGACAGGGAGCAGTAAAGCCTCCGGTGCCACTGGCTCTTATTTGTTCTCTCAAAAGTAAGCAGCACAAGCTTATAGTACGCTAGGCTGTAATTAGTAGCACAAGACCACTGTACCCCCCGATTGTTAATAGGTGTCCAGAGATTAAATAATAGAAGCTGCAAAATATTATGAGACTGCATAGTAGCTGTGATATAATTACTAAATGAGCATTTATTTATATTGGTGGGATTCATAGTTTAAATAAAATTGCTATGCTGAAGAAGGCTCACAATGGTAGATCCACACAGCAACATATTAGAAGGGCCGTAGTGGAACTCACAACCGGTGACATAGAGGGACCACACTGGTTAAAAGAGAACTACCTAAAAAATATATCAGAACATCTTCACTTGTGCGGGCCTTTTCTGGACCAAATGTAGACAACCTGGACCCTCTAAAAAGACTAGACTGCACCCTAACTAAATAGCCTTCACCACCCATGATAAGAAGAGACATTAATGTGGATAAGGATAGTAAAATAGACAGGACTTCACAGAGGGCAAATATTAACCCTGCCAGGATATATAAATATGTTAAGTACCTGATGAGAGTTGTGATTAAGTGAATGCTAGCTCCCTCAATGTAATACACATTTTAAAGTAAAAAATACAGCAATTACCCCAACTTGATGATTTTTTATTTGAGGCAAGGGAGATGGGGAAGGTATTTAAAATCAATCACATGCCAAGACAACTTTCAGATTATTTCCCAGTGTGCTTAGAAATTAGGGTCCCTGTGGACATTGGATAGAGAGATTTTACTGAATGAGGAAGTGATAAAACAATTCAAAAGGGGCACAGAGGTGTTTTTCTGATTTAATCAGGGATTATCCCTCATAAACGTTTTCTGGGATTCATACACAGCTTTTTTGAGGAGCAGACTGAGTGCCATTGCATGGCATAGGAAAAGAATGGAGAAACAAGAACTCAAACAATTGGAGAATAAGATGAAACACACCAAAACCTTTTTAAAGTCCAGAAGAATAGACAGTATGGAGAGTAATCTATTAAAGTCAACATTAAAATCCCAGCAGCAGTATTTTAGACTTTATTTAACAGAGAAACATTGTTGGGAAATGAGTAGGTTGAGGCACTTTAAATATGAGGAGAATTGATGCAAATGTTTGGCTTGGATAGCAAGAGCAGACCAAGTTAATAATGACATAAATAAGAAGGGATACATGCCAACAGAAGAAAACTAAGATTGAGGAAGATTTCTTCAGGTTCTATCAATGACTTTACACAGAAGTCATAAAACAGGAAGTGGGTAATGTAGATGGCTCACCAATGTACACCTCCCAAAGGTGGGCTCAGAAGATTAAATAACCATGGAATGGACAATAGGGAAAGAAGAAATATGTAAGGCAATAAGAAGTTCAAAGTCAGGGAAGGCATCTGGTTCAGATAGTATTCCAAATGAAGAGTATCAGAAAATAGTGGATGGTATAATTTAGATATTGTGTAAATTATTCAATGCAATACATTTAGGAGGAATGCAAATTCTGCTGTGCTGGAATGAGTTAGCTGTAACTATAATTCTGAAACCCAATAAGGCACCAATGGATTGTGAATCATATAGACCTATCTCACTTTCGAATTGCCAATTTTAAAACATTTTCCAACATTTTAGCGAAGAAACTATGTAAGAAGAAAAACAAGTTGGTACATAAAGATCAAAAAGGTTTTCTCCAGGGTAAGCATATGAAGGAGTTGACACACTCCCTCACAGGTTCAACAAATTCGACAACAACTCATATGAAACCCTTATTTGATAGGGTGAACTAAAAATAGTTTTGGTGTGGTGGGGGGTTATGAAACATTACAATAGATATATTCTAATCCACTGCTAGAATTCTAGTAAATGGGTGTTTAACTCCACAGGTAAAAATCATTCGGGGGCCAGGCAAGGTTGTCCCTTTCACCTCTGCTGTTTAACCTGTATATAGAACCCTTGGCACACCAACTTGGGAATTAAATATTAATAGTTTTAATACTTTTCTCCTGTAATGGTCTGAAGAGGAAAGTAATTTTACAAGTACATGGCCTTATGAATTGCACAATGGATGTAGACAAGGCACTCTGACATGTATAGAATATTGCAAGAATTTGGATAATGATCAGGATATCAGGTGAATACTGCAAAACAGAAATATGACAAGGAGCATGCATTGGGAACCCAGAGCAGTGAAAACAGATTTAAAATACTTGGGCATAACGGTAGTACAAGAGCTAGATAAGATTATGGTAATTAACTCCTTGGTAAACTACTTAAAGATGTAGAGCACCTATTGAATAGATAGCAAAATCACCCGTCAATTTTTGGAAGAGTCAATTTAATTAAAATGATTGGTTTGCACAAATGCACCTTTCTTCGCAATAATATAACCTTGCGTTTTGACAAGAAATTGATAGCAAAAATAAGGGGGAAAATTATACGTTTATTTGTGCATCGAATGGTGCCAGAATGTCGTAGAAATAACTTAGGAGAAAAGAAAGTGGAGAATTAATGGCTCCAGATTCTCAGTATTACGTGGGCTTTCCAGTTCAAAAATAGCAGAATGTTCCTAACAAAACCAGATCAAACCATTGCAGGAGAGATACTACAGGCAATGATGAATGATTCTCAGTGTGAAAGTGCTTTCTTGTGCAAGAATGGGGCTCCAAAATTTATTAAGAAAGTGTCCCTTAAGGAATTACTAGCTGCAGTCAAACTCTGGACAGAGATTAGGTATCTGATAAATATTGCTTATCATAGAAATTTAGTTCCAGGGATTTACCAACAACACCAGTATGTATGAAAGACTGAATAACGTTTTTTGTAAATTTCTTTATTGACATTTTAAATATAAAACAAGACCGAATAACTTTTCTCTTAATGAAAGCTGATTATGTATGTAAATTGGGTACCTGATGGAGGGGTATGAACTGATGTCTTGGAACACTGAAGCTAACAAAAGAATGGCAATATTTTTAAATGTAAGTATTATCAGTTGCTGGAATGGGTCACGATAAATCAAGACCTCCAATGAAAAACAACTTGAATGGAGATGGATCTTTAGGATGTAATACCTATAAAACAGGAAGATGCATGGTGCTCCTGGAAACTTTTAGAGGTTGAAAAGGAGGACCAGAAATTGTTGATACAAATAGGGAATAAATGCTTGCCTACAAGGGACTTAAAACCCATATAGCAAGTATCCTTTTTGTACTTTATACAACATGTGAAATCGAATCCTTAAGAAAAAACACACCTTTTAACTCTCTACAGCCTCTTTTGGACCCCAGCAAGGCTGGCCAAAATCAAGATACTTGGAGACTGACATATGTTTGTCAATTGCGCAAAGATTCATTCATTCTGGGGAAATTTTGGTAAGACTGCTTCAGAAATTCTGAGACAGAAAAAAAAGGTATGCCTGATCGTTAGCATCTTCGGTATACTAAGTAAAGAGGAAAAGAAGAGAGTAAAGTTATCATTGATTTAAAGTAAACTGCTATTTTATATTATGCTGCTGGCCAGGAGAAACATTTCTAAGAATTGGGTTGAGGCTGATGTACCCTTCCATGGAGAATGCCTAGAATATGTTAAATATGTAGGCGCAGAGGACAGCCAATGTGCTTATAAAGAGAAAACAATAATGGGATGCTACTGGATATTGAGGAAAACTGATATTGATGTACAATGATATGACCCATGAAAGGGCATATATGTAATAAGCCTGCATAAGCAGCACTCAATTTTGAAAAGGGATTGTAATTTAGATATGTGGCTGAGAAGGGTTGTACTTATTCAAGATTCAACTCAGACTTATAAAATTTACATACTGCCAATTGATGTGCAATCGAGCTTCCAGGAGGACAAAAACAAGAGAACCAGTGACTTAAAAGGACCACAGTGGCACAGACACCACGTGATGCTGAAGGACTGCTTTGGCAAATACAACCAGGGACATAGAAAAAAGACTTCAGGAGTATATACAATCAGCAATATTGAATGATGGCCATACTGGCACATACAACCAGCAACCTTGAAGAAGGAAGAATAGGGGATTAGATGAATGCTCAGAAATCTACAACCGACATAGGTTTCTAATTGTACTTTAGGGAATATTTGTACGTCTCCAAAAAATACAGAAATCTTTGCCAAATGTGGATCGAATCCTATTAGTAGTAAGATTTTCGATAAAAAGAGACTGACTTGCTGTAACAAAGATTACCAGCAAGTAATGAGCACAATACTACATGTAATGCTGAACTTTCTTCCTACTGTTTCCTGGGGTGGGTTTGCCATATTGTGTCAGTAACACATATTTACTATCACCTTCTGTAATGGAGTTTGGCATTGCCACATTTAAATAGCTTATGAGGTCTGTATTCACTCGCTGCACAGTTTCAATGGCATAAAGCCTTCACTTTCACTACAGTCCAGTTTGTGCCTTGCTGCATTCAAGATTCAGATTGCCACATCTTATTAATGATGGTCTATTATCACTTTGCTAGGTGGTGGTGGGAACAATATCTCTATTTACTTCATCCATCCTCTCAGTCACATACGCTATTGCATCTCAAACTGCTGTAAAATATTACCTAGCACCACAGCATTTCAATGAGGTATTTCTGGTGATGCATTCAGTTCCGTTGCCAAGACTGCAGAGCTACACTTTTAGTAATCAAATGCTGCCTTCAAACAGAGGGCATTTGTTATTTGTGTTTCAAATATTCTAAATCAATCTGGAAACAAGTGCAAAGAGAGGCAGAAAGGTTAAAAAAAAGAATTTTAAAAAACAAATTTACCTGTAAAGTTAAAATCTAGTAGTCTGTGTTGCAGACCATAACTGAAAGATTTCAGGGGTGTAACGGGTTTACTTTTGCTGAACTATATATATATATATATATATATATATATATATATATATACCTAATGGCAGTCGCGGGGCGCAAGTTATAGTTACCTTAGGACAGCTGCCTAATGGACTATGAGGAAATATCACCAGTGACCTTGTGTGCGTTTTGGCAACTGGATTGTTCCTTGTGAATTTTTCTCTAGAATTCTGTGATAAGATGAATCGTTCTACAGAGAGGCCAACAAGACTACAAAGATATAAATCTCCAACAAACCAGGGTCCTTCCTCTTATTTATATAAAGTAAGTGCTTCTTTGTTTTGTGGAGATGTCCTCATACTCGTCAGCATCAAGAGTGTACCATCAAAATCAGCGGGAAATGCACTGGGGGCCCTTTGGGACATCTTTGTAGTCTTGTTGGCCTCTCTGTAGGAGGATTCATGTTATCACAGAGTTATGGAAAAAGAAGCACAAGGAACAATCACATTGTCAAACACACACAAGGTCGCTGGAGACATTTCCTCGTAGTCCATTAGCCAGATGTAAAGTAGAAAACACCCTGGATATTTACCCAGCGAGGTAGCACTTACTAACTAACCAGTAGAAAGTACTCCAGCTGGGTAGACATTTTGTGCAAAACTGGACTCTTGCTGGATAAATGAGCAGGTGAGCTTCTGTTCCGGCCATAATACTAATTTCACAGAAAGTAAACCTTAACATCAAGCACTTACAATTAAAAACGTATAAGAAGCCCAGTTAAAGCTCCATTTCGTGAAGATTTGTCAAACAGTGCCAAAGATATAGGCAAGTCAAAAACGCTTTTTCAATGGAAACATGGTCCTAATTGTAACTACCTACTGGCGACTGCCATTAGGTAATATATATATATATATATATATATAGATAGAGAGAGAGAGAGAGAGAGAGAGAGAAAAAGGGGGAGAGGGAGAGAAAGAGGGAGACAGCGTTGTATAGAGAGATATAAAACATACACATACATATTTTGATCACCTTAGATGTGACATCTTTGTATACCAGCATTGCACATGAAGATGGTTTGAGGGCTCTTCAACATTTTCTCAGTACTAGACCTGTTTTCCTGTATAACCACACTGAGTTGCTGCTAACTATGGCACGTTGGTGTCTTGAGAACAACTTTTTCTTGTTTGGGAAGGATTTTTATAAACAGCTGAGAGGGACAGCAAAGGGCACCTGTTTCGCTCTTAGCTATGCTGATTTGCATATGGACTGGTGGGAGGAGCAGGTGCTTTCGCGCGAGTTTGATCAAGTATGTTCAGAGATTATCGTTCTTTGGACACATTTCTTTGACGATATTTTCGTTATGTGGAAAGGTTCTGAACAATCATCAAGGTTCTTTGCAGAGATAATAAACAACAGTGATTTAAATCTACTCTTCTCTTCTCACATTGCTAAAAAAAACAGGTGCAGTTTTTAGATCACACAGTCTTTGTGAAGCAAGACAGCATCCACACTAGAGTCTTTCAGAAAGCCACAGCAGGCAATACCATTTTACATGGCAGAACTGCAGTGACCCGCAACAAATGAAGGCAGGTCACGAAGAATTGGCATTAGATTTGCAGCGAGAGGCTATAGTGAGGGTGTGATACAAGGAGCAAGCGATAAGGCAAAGGAAAAAATGAGAGAGGAGCTCCTTTTTGTGAGAAGGGAGTCCAACAAGGCAGAAGGCCAAGAAATATGCAAGATCACTGGATATAGTGAGCAGCACTTGAAAGTAAGAAAGCTACTAAACAAATATTAGTACTTGAAGAAGAAAGATCCGATAATTGGAGACAGGGTGACAGATGTAAAGCCACGTCTATGAGGCAACATTTATTGTCCAGTAGTCCTGAGTTGACGAGAGAAAATACTTGACTCACGAATAACCCCTGTTTCTGGAAGTGCTATAAGTGTAAGGCCTGCGCCTTTGGAGTGAATGCCCCACAAGTTAGTTCGCCATTAGCGGACACGCCGGGGCACATTAATAAATTTCTTCATTGCAAAAGTGATTTTGCAGTTTATATACCCAGGTGCATGTCCCCTAAACTTTATGTAGGAAGTACTAGCTTGAAGGTCCATCTTTGGATTTTACAACACATTAGAGCCATTAAAAACAAACATTACAATTACCCAGTGGCCAGATACTTTGAGTAGTGCCTTGGCAGCTGGGAGGCTGAATTGAGTTATTTTGTGCTAGATGAAGTACCTAGAAGAGTTTCTTTAATCACAATTCTCACTTTCCAAAGGAGGTACACTTCATGCTTTACATCTGAATGATTTAGTCAGTCACACTTGTAAATTTGTGCATTTAAATGTATATAATATTTGTTTATTATTTTTTTCTATTGGATGTAATATTGTGTCAGGTATCAATGTTGCTAATACCGACTTGGGCTGGTAGGCCTGGAGTCGTTTGAAAAATTAGCTATTATAGTAAAATGAGTCAATTTTGTGTATTTATTGTTTGAAAGATATAACCATTAGTTGAATGAATTATAATATATATATATATATATATATATATATGCTCTTAAGGAGAGGGGGACTGCACAATAATTTGATGAGATGGGTTACAATCAATGACTTTATTTGGATGGTGGATATTCAACAGGCATTCCTTTTGAGTATTGTTTCTGTTTTTAATTGACAGGCATGCACGTCACTTGGGTGAGACACAGAGTGTTATATGTTGGTTGCACTTTTGATTATGGTAGCTTTCGAGAAAGGCCATTCATATGGTTGAAACGCGTTAACTTTAATGTTTGTCGTGCACTGACAATCTACTTCATGGCATTATGAACCTAAGCGTGTTGGTGCTCATTTCTTCATGGTGGTGACGAGTGGTCAAACGAATACACATACACACACACACACACCTATATATATATATATGTATATATATACACACACACACATACCCATGTTACATATAAGACATATACTACACAGTAGCAGTCACCACTGTGTAGTTATAGTTAGGACCTAGGTACCATGTGGATAGCTTTCTTTTGGTTTACATATAACTTTGGCAGCTTCTGAGTAATCTTCACAAACCTTTCCCAAAAAAGTTCATCCATCTCAGCAAATTTCTGGAAAGTTTTGGGGTGATCTGTCACTCAGCAGCCGAGAAAAAAAGGAGGTGGGGCCAAAAAGCAATTTCTCCACGCAAGTTTCTGTAGAACCATTGAACAGGGATACCGCAAAAATAGCTAAATGGAATTAAACCACATTTGGCAGAAATCTAGATCTTGGTCCAGGTAGCGTGCTGTTTCTGAATTTCCAAAAACTTTGTATATCTGGTCAGTTAGGTTTGCGGGAGGCTCACAAGAGCCCTGTGATCACACAATTTCAAATATTCTAGTGATCTGATAGGCCGAGTGGGTTTTTCTCTCATTGGCCGCCTCACTCCTTTGGGGCGAAAGGCTTGCACAAACTCCTGCGTGATCTTGCATTCTGATTTGGTGGCCGCAACATGAAAATAATTTTTGAAGCGGCCTTTTCAGAACAGTGGAACTTTGCCCTAGTGTCATGAAATTAAAAAAAATGAAGGTCACAAAGGACACAAAGCACCTGTGGCATTGAGACTTGCCACACAAGCTGAAATGAGCGCTAAGCAATCGTCACCAGGTGGGATAATGTGAGAAGAGGGCTCTGTGAGGCACAGGTGCCTTAATACACACAATATAAAACTATAACGAGGAACATCAGCCCCGTGGCAACATCCTTCAAATGACATAGAATGTTAGTCTATTTGAGAAAGAGTGCAGTCCAGACTGCCTTGCCTAAAGAAGCACACCTGGCAAAACCTGAAATCTGCTGAATACACTGTAAAGGAAACTGTTAGCAACCAGGTACTACTCAGTTGCCTATGGTGCAATAACTGACACTGAGAGGAGGTGCTTGATCACTCTGGGTTTGCTAGATGGTACTTCCTTGACACTGGTTTCTGTCTATACTCCTTTTTCACCTGTCGCCCTCCTACATGACGTAATCTGTCATGTAGTGGCAGACCTTCAAATGTGGTAAGGGGTGAATAACAGATTTATAAATGGACAGATCACACTCACTGGTGGAAGCCACAGTGAGCAAAAAAGATGCATCACCTCTGAAGGACAGGTTGAGGAACTGGAACTTACTTGAAGTATGGCGGGTCACCCCGACACACGGGGATATTTTGTTTATTTCCCTGTATATGACTTGTACACATGAACAGACAGATTCCTGATGTGGACTAAAAGGATGCATCAGGTGCTTTAGTCATTTATCGTCTACCCGACAGCCCAGATAATCGTAGGTCATGACACGATCCAGCGGCCTGTTCCTAACCTTGAAAGTTGCCCGCAGTTTCCATTTTTGATTGAGGATCGTGTATTTTGTTTTGCATAGGTTTATCGTCAGATTCTTTGATGCACAGAAGTCCTCTTGGCCCTGTATTAAATGATGCATTGCTACCTCAGTTCGTACTAGTAGCACAGCATCATCCGCATGGAGCAGCATAGGTATACTTTTGTTTGCAAGTTTGGGAACATCAAGGTTTAGGTTCTTCTGTTTTTGGGCCACCTCGTTTATGTAGCAGTTTAATAAAGGTGGGGCAAGAACGCACCCTTGTTTGACCCAACGTTTGATTGGTATCTCCACTGTAAGCTCATTTCCCGTACTATATCTAACCCTTGTGGAGTTTCCAGTGTGTAATAAAATTAGCAACCTTAAGATTTTTCTTGAGATGCCCATCTCTGGCAAAAGGTGCCATAGTTTCGGGCAGTCCACACTGTCAAATGCGGTCTGAAGTTTGACGAATACCAAGTACAACGGTGTATTCTTTAGAGAGGCGTATCTGGAACAAATCAAGGTCATTCTAAAGAGTTGGTCCACTGTGCTTTGGCCTCTCCTGAACCCCGCTTGGTATGATGATAGTAAATCTCCTTCTTCTAGCCAAAGCGGTATACGCGATTGCAGCAGCTTGCCAAAGATTTTTCCTGCGCTGTTGAGAAGAGAGAGTGTCCTAAAATTACACAGACTATCTTGTGGACCCTTTTTATGGGCGAGCGCAAACATTCAGTAATCTCTCTTTGGGCTTCAAACCACACCCATGTCACGTCAGTCACTTACATTGGTTTGTGGGCTTGCCTTTTCAAATCCGCTTGCTTTCATTTGTGAAAGGCATGCATACGTCATGCCTCTTCCGGTGTTTAGCCCACCTGCACAGCACCGGTAAACTACTAGAAACATACGAGGCTCGATGTTTTGAGCCTGGGGTCCAGACTAGTTTATCTGTTTATTTTCCACGCAGCGCCATCGCACTGCATTTTACATAGTGCGATCGCGCTGCGTTTTTTTTTCTTTACACCGCTAATAGCACTAATTCGAGCAAATGCGAGACCCGTTGCATTGAAAATGCTTGCTGTGTATTAGAACTATTATTGATTTTGTTCATGACAACGGAATTTCCTCAAGACACCAGAAAATATAATATAGATGAGTTAAAACTGGTAGCCATAGGGCTAGATGGCTGTGATAAGTGTCTGAAGATTTTCTGTCTGGACCCGCTGCCTTACTTGGTTGTAGTGAGAGAATGGCTTGCTTGACTTCTTTTTTGTTGAATTCATACTCTAGCATGTTGATGCAAGGCATAGCATAGGTCAGATGTCCAGGCTTGATCTGAGAGATATTAATACAAACTGACTGACTGAATAATTGACTTATGGAAGCTTTGGGCTGTTGGGCCGTAGTCTCATGTTTATTTTGCAGCTTTGTTGTCTCATAAGTCAAAAGACCTGTACAAGACACTCTAAGGCCATAATTCTCTCCTGCTGAGCTGGGGCAAGCCACTCACATCGATACTTACTTGCCAATATCAGGCATCAACTATGATGAACCGTCAGAATAATTTCATTGAAAACCAAGAATAGGTGTGGAACAAAAGAACAGAATGGACATTGTTCAAGGTTGTTATTGAGAGTGGTGAGGGTATATCATAAATATAAGGAAATACAGGAAAGACTTTTGCATGACATGTCTAAGACTGAGGCTGTAATGAGTACAATAGAGACTGCCCATGCTGCAGACTAAACTCTGGATACCGTAACAAGGGGATTTCAAGAATCCTTACACATCCAGCCAGAGAGTTTGCATAGTTTTGACTTCCCATGTCAAAATACATATATAAAGAGAGACAGGCCTGGCATGCTGCTGGCCTTGTGGATGGTGGTGGAGTGGCTGAGACAAATTGACTTCCCTGAGGAGATAAAGAGATGAAGGCCAGAGCTGAGGGATTATACAGTACGTTGTTTTATAGTTCTCATATGATAAAAAAATCTGTAGTCCTAGGTTAGTCCATAGTGTTTTTTTATTTTTTTTTACATTTTGGGTAAGGTTCTAAAATGAAAATGATAGTGTGTAAGGAACAGTCAACACATGCTTCACCCCTTCATAGAATGCAGGCCTAGGGCTTTCTCAAGGCATGGAATATGAATCACACCGAGAAGTTCTAGTAAATCAGCTGAATTGTTGGGAGGTCCTTAGGTTCAGTTTTGTTGGGATAATGTGGTTTGAGGGGCCGTCTTGGCAGCGAATAATAAATAATAGAGGTGTACATATGGTCCCAAATATCGCAAATAGGGAAACGTTGTCACACGCGGTTCGGGGAGGACAGAGGAAGGAGACAGTCAAGGCAGTAGACATATAATAGTGCGATTGAACATATTTGGAGACCTGTCCGGTCTTTGGTTTAACTGGGTTAAATCCTGCTGGTTCTCGCTATGTACTGACGACTGGATTATGCATTTGATTTTTTATCTGGCTCCTGTGATGTGGACGTGCATGACCTATTGCTGTCTGGTAATCTAAATATACCAGTCGGATACTGGTTTGCTCTGGGGGAACGTCTACAGGGTCATGAGGTCCATCAGGAACCCGGTGTGGCTCATGCACACACTATCGGGGTCATTATGACCCTGACGGTCTGAAGACCGACAAGGTAAAGGGGGCGGTTTCACTGCCAACAGGCTGGCGATGAAGACCGCCACATTATGAGTGTGGCAGGTTGGCCTATGCCAACCTGCCACATCTCTACTCATACCGCCAGGGCGGACTGAACCGCTGGGCTGGAGAAGAATAACTTCTGGCGGTCCACAGAAGACCACCAGCGGTATTAGGAGCCGCCTTTCCACCAGGGTTTCTGCAGCAGTAGCTCCGCCACAAAAATCCTGGCAGAAAGGATACCGGTGACAGGGAATTTGTTCCCTGTCACCAGTAGACGATTCCCCCCCCAGCAATCCCCACACAGACACCTACATGCACCACACATACACTCAATCACCTACACTTAAATACACGTATTCACTCACACATCCATACTCGCATTCACCTCAGCACTCATACACGCATTCAACCATGCATACTCATACCCATCCAAACACGCTTACACACACCCATCCAAACACACACACTCACTTGCAGACAAACACACATTCACCACAACACTCATACTCGCATACACACATGCATACACACTTACATTCATACACGCACTCACTTCTATATTCAGACACGCATACAACCACGTATAAAAACATTCATGCACACATGCAGACACCACACATTCACACACACAACACCCCCCCACCCCTCTCCCCTGTCGGACGATCAACTTACCTGGTCCGGGGAGGAGGTCGTCCGGCAGGGAACGGGAAGGGGCGTAACCACTGCTGGCAGCGCCCACCATCAGGACACCACCAGGCCGTATAATTGCTCATAATACGGAGGGCAGTGTCCTACTGGTGGGGCAGGGCCAGTGGTGGAACCGTCCAAGCGCCTCCGCCTGCAAGCATGACTACTGCTGGATTTCCACCCAAAGTGTGACAGAGATCCAGCAGTACACATATTATGGCGGTCTTCTGGCGCTCGTGGCTTTGGCGGTCTTCCTGGAAGACCACCAAAGTCATAATGAGGGCCTTTGTTTGTTGGTACTTAGCAAGTCTTACTGTGAAAAACCACAAAAGAAAGAGTCATGCCACACTACCTGTTCAGGGATCTAGTAGCCAGGTGCACTAATGGTCGCAAACCCTACCATTTGCTATATCAGAAGGTTTGCTACCACTAAAAACATTTTTGGAATGTACTAAACACATTTAACTATTGGGAAGAGTTTTTCTGACTAGTCTGATAGGTTTAGAAATGGATACCAATTCACAAGTGATATCGACTTTCAAGTTGTGGTAGTAACTCATTAACAAAAGAGAAGGGGTCCTATTTTGACACCACCTCCTTTGCAGACTGGGGTGGCAGTTTCAAGGGGAGTAAGCAATAGTCTAGGGCACCACTGCCAACTCTCTATAAAGTTTTTCAAAACTTAAAACTTATGTTTTTTGACAGCCAGCTCCCTTTAAGGAAAAATGTTTTCTGTTTTGAAAAGCAAAGGCAAGGATGGTGATCTGTCGTCCCTTGCAGGCCACCATTCCTGCCCTTGTACCTAATCAGAAAGAGGAACAATTAGGGAGGTCTTTCAGCAACACCCCTCAAATTTGATATTCTGTAAAACCAACCTGGACATTGACTGACTCACAAAATTAGATACTATTTGTAAGCGTTTGGTTGCAAATTGTGACCCTTTTTGTGACTAGTGTCTTTGTACATCTGGCCCAAGACACCATACTCACAGCCCTGATATGGGATAAGGTGAGACACAGGGTTCCCAAGAGGCCCTCTCGCACCCCACTCACTTGAGGCCAAGTTCCTTACAGCAGAAACTGAACCAGACAAGCTGTGGGGCCTAACCTTTGCAAAATATGCTGCAAATGTCCTATTTTAAAATAGATCAAAACCACCATAGATGGAATAAATACTCAAAATTAGGGGTAGTAAAGCATATATGCACCACAGCTGACCCTGGTCTGCTTCAAGAACAGAAACCTTTAACTACCATTGGTGCATTCCCATGGGGCGCTCACTCCTTAGAGATGGTGGGTTGACCTCTACTCGGATGACATTCTGTGCCTTTTAGGGACCGTTTTGTATGCCCTAGGGATAAGTCTCACATACAGTTGATTAGCGCACATGGCAAACAAGTGTGAAATAGGCAGCACTGAGCCACCAACAAATGGTGAACTGCAGACCCTCCTGACATGTGACATATATGTTTTGCTCTAGTTAGAATTCATCTGAGATACTGCTCTTAACAGACACAAGGAAGCACCAAGTAAAGGTCAAGATTATACCCTTTCAGGTTCAGAGTGCAAAATAAATTATGCAGAACAGGAAGCGAGGAACTCTGAGTAGTTCCCAAGTTTAGGAAGAGAGCAACTCCTTTATATGGAGCACCCTACCGAACTGAAAAATTAGGAGATCCAGAGTGTTACTTGTGTTGTAGGGTGATCCATATAAAGGAGCTACTCTCTGTCTAAACTGCCCAGAGATCCCTGCTTCCTGTTTTGCATAATGTACTCAACACTCTAAGCCTGAATGTGTCAGGGGTTGCGTTTATTAATTTCAAGTTGACTTGGATCATATTTTACTAATCGAAAACTGTAATGATGTGCCTGGAGTTGTAAAAGGCTTTTGTCATTTTTGTTTTTAGCTCTGAGTGGATGGTTCTGTGCTAAATCTGTGCTTAACGACTTTGCCATAAAAATGGCAAAAGGCTATGTTCCCAATTAGCTCAGTGTAGATGGCACTGTGCTAATTCATGGCTTAAAACTCTGCTAGAAAAACAGACATTTGAGAAGACCAAATCCAGAGTGTTGCTAGTGTTGTAGGGTGCTCCATATGAGGTTGCTTCTGTCTGCCTAAACTTCAGAGCTACCCAGAGTTCCTTGCGTAATTTATTTGACTCTCTAAGCCTGAAATTTGCAGAGGACCTGCAAATTCACTGACATTTTTCAAAAAACAAGTGCGGTCTCCTGCGCTTGTTCTCAAGTTAGCCCCTGGGTGGGCCAGTTCCTGGCAGTATCAGCGTTAATTTAAAATAGGAGGGGGGGGCGCAAACCTCCTTCCCCTCTACAGGCCTTTTATATGCACCTGAGGACCACCACTTCCTTAGGGCCAAACAGAGGGGAAGCCACATCCCACAACTGATGCTTTGTAGGCAAGACAACAGATGAAAGGCTTGGTCCCACTGCAGGGAGCTGCATTTCTAGCAGCTCCCTGCGTGCTGAAGCAATGAGGGCTCCTGCAGGAGGTTGGGAGAAAAGGGGGTCCTCAGGTTCCCACTATGGTTCCAGTCTTTATGTGGCAGGGGTAATTTCCCTGTTTTAATTTCTTTTCGACTTCATATATTTAAAGTACATACCGAAAGGTGATCTCACTCTTTTTACTTGATAAATGCAATTTTCTTTTTAATTTGTCCAGAAATATCTCATTCTAAGTATGTCATTCATCAAACCTAACAAGCTCTCTCTCCCTCTCACTCTCTCTCTTTCTTCCACTTCAAAAAAAGATGGAAAAGAGAGAGATAGAGAAATATTGGTATTGAAATGTTCTTTCCATAAAATGACTTAAAAGCATCACACTAGCAAGATGCTTGTTACGAATGTTAGTTATGTTTTGACATACAGCATAACAGAGTCACTTCTGGCCTACTGGTAAAGCTCTTCGACTGTCACTCAGCAGGTTGATGGTTCAGATCTTGGTATTTATTGGCTGTAAGTTTGTTTATTTACTTGTGTTTTGAATGTTAAACATTCCTAACGGTCAGAGATTTACGTCTTTTTCCCATCATAGAGAAGTCTGGACACTGCGTAGTAAGGAGTCACCTGCGGCATAGTGGTTAAGGTCTTAGACCCTCACACTGAAGTTTGAGGATTTCAGTCTAGGTCTGCCAGTGGCCATTTCCTAACTTTCATTTCAACTTCAAATATTTGATGTACATACCGAAATGTGATCTCGCTCTTTTTACTTGACAATACATTTTTCTTTTGAATTTATCCGGAAATATCTCATTCTGAGTATATCATTTATCAAAGTCTAAAAAACTCTCTATCTCTCTCTCTCTCTCAATCTCTCACTTTCTCTCTCTCTACCATCCCATAATGGAATGGAAGAGAGATTGCTAGTGTAATGGTCTCTCCATGCAATGACTTCAAAGTGTTAGACACTGAATTTACACACACAAAAACATAGAAATTCAGCTTAAACTATAGTGTCCCTGTAAACTTTGTGTTTTTAAGTGTATTTATATGTCAAGGCAAGTCAAATTTATTTAGCATAGTTAATAAAAACCATTGCATTACAATTCTAAAAACATAATATCTGGTACAATTATCAAAAGCAAAGAAAAGAACATCAATTTGAGAATCCCCTCGAAAAGGTGACTATATAAAAACAGCCTCATGACGCTCAACTAAAGTTTGAGACAAAGCCCTTAAAAACATTTTTATACATAAGATCAGCTGCTGAGGGATCCCACAATTTGGATATAATGATTCCAGGATAATGAATGCTCGCCTGCCCCAGTTGCTCCTGAGCACTTTCCCTCTGTTTTACTAGTGCCTGAGTTATCTTTATATAGGCCCCTTGTTTAAAACAATTCGCCAGTGCAGGTAAGCACCCCTTAGACCAATCTGTAAGGTGCGACTGTTGTGTGCAAAGGAGAACTACAGAGGTAACCTAACCATATCCAGTCATTTTCCCACAAATGAAAACCTTGCATTACAGTTTTAAAAACACCATGTCTGGTAAAGTCAATTATAAAAAGGGGATTAAAGTTCATTTAAACAAATAATATCCATAAAAAAACCTCTCCAGATAGGCAATTATAAAAAGACATTCTCGACATGCTCACCTAGAATATGAGTACAAACGTTAAAACCTTTTCCCAACATGGTTTTAATTGCTAAGGTAACCTGCTATTTGAACATAATAAATCTGGGAATATGGGAACGCAATAGCCCCAATTATTCCTAAGCACTTTCCCGGTATTTTACTAAGGCTAGATTTATCTTTATATGGTCCTCTCGTTTAAAACAGTGAAGTGCAATTCGCTAATACAGGTAAGAACTGGTAAGTTTCCCTCAGATCACTTTGTAAAGTACAAGTGTTGTGTGCAAAGGAGATCTATAAAGGTAGTCTGACCTTACCTCATCATAATCTCACCAAAATGTTTTTGGGACAATTTAAATACCAACCTCTTGAGGTGGGGTTATAAAGTGCATGTGTAGCCCTTAAACCAGGATTGAGTAGCCCTTAAACCAGGACTGTTAAGAGAAATAGGGATGGGCAAAAATGATCTAATCAGTGAGGTCTGGCCTTGCCCCTCAATGAGATTTTGGGCAATTTCACAAGTTGACCTCTTAAAGAGGGGCTGAAAAGTAGCTGGTGGATTGTAAAATGAGCATTCTTGGAAATAGCATAACCTTGGTCTTTAACTGATCCAGCTCTTTTAGGAGCAGTCTTGATAATTTGACTCTCTTGCAGGCTAGGGGAATTAAACTGTTGCTTAACCAGGTTATTACTGCTTGCCAGCAGGAACAAATTTGCAGCTTTTTGAAAATTGTTTTCAACATCCTTTTTCATTTGGCTAAAGGGACTGGGCATAGGCATAATATGTGGATTAGTGGCTCTTAGTGGAATTCACATAGACGGCAGCTTTGGTTTTTCACAGTTTTTTCGAGGATGGAATGAGACCTTTAGTGACTGTGATTCCTAGTCGATGTAGCATAAATTGCTGTTTCGTGACCTGGGAGAAGTGTGTAGATAAATGTTCCTGAGGTCTCAAGCTTTTGTATGAGTTAATCACTGACCAGGCATGTATTCTTGCAGCGAGGGCATTTTTATCTATTTGCAGAAACACCAAACGTGTTGAGGAGTTTATTGCTCAATTAAAGGCTTTTTTTCCTATACTGATGGCCCAACTGCTGAATACCTAACTTCTTGATGGCCTGGCTTAAATATTCTCCCCAAGAACCTTTTCAGTGGCTGTGCTGTTGCTCCTCGATTTCAAGCCAGCATAGATTGTTAATGGAGTCACTTTCAGAAGTGCACAATCAGAAGTGCACAATCTCCAGCACAATTTGGCAAAAGAACACTTTCTTTGAATTGATTGATTTTTTAAGCCAAACTCTAGTCAAACCTGGGCTGGTGAAACTCTTTTTGGCATTGAAAACAATGATTTATACACCCTAATTTGGATCGTGTTGAGTGTAGATATTTTCATACTGTGCATGATTTCTGTGCCAAAGGCAACTGTAGCCATTAACTGAGATTATATTACAGTTAACAAATGGCTAAAAGATTAACAGTTCTATTTCTTTTTCAGGGTTTTGAAGCCGAAGGTTAATGACTGTGCTTTTGCGTGAAGGTCTGCCAAATGATGCTTGAAGGTCACACGCTCCAACCTAATGCCTAGATATTTGTATGTGGTTGCCACCTCAACCTTCTTGTCTTTCATAAAGCATGTGAATTACTTAAATTTGGTGTTGACAGATGCATCACTTTTGTTTTGTTTAAGTTTAGCTCTAATCCTTGAGTATCTAGGTACTTTTTCATGCTTCGTAGCAAGCCTCTTGCGGTCTACCTTAGGAGGACAATGTCATCTGCGTACGGCGAGGGTGACTGTTATCTTGCGGGAGGGAACCTACAAGATCTGCTAGGTATAAGCTAAACAAGCTTGGTGCCAACACGCAGCCCTGTTTAAGGCCATTCATTGTGGGGATTTTATTGGTAAGGCAACTACCATCACCTATTTTTACCTGCACCCAGGTGTCTGTGTGCAGCGCCACTATTACCCTCAACAAATCTCATGGAATGCCTCAATCCTTGAGTTTTGTCCTGAGGCAATTTCGGGGGATCTGATTGAAGGTGGACTTAAGACCTACAAAGCACACGAGTAGCTGGGATTTCCCTTGCTTGGCCTTCTCTACTAAAATACTTTTTTGCTGCCAACTTCATTAGTGTTCCCATGCCTGGTCTGAAACCTGTTCAATGAATGAATGAATGAATGAATCTTTATTGCCTGATTAATTAAAATCATTACAACATATTAACATAATAAAATGAAAACTATAAAATAAACAGCAACAAATACCCTTCCGATACCAAAACTGATGCCTAATCATAGCACCTTCTATAAAATACTATAAAGTACTGTAGAGCCCAGAAAATTGTCCCAACCTTGGGTCCCCAGATGTTAACCACAAGCTGTTACGCAAGTAAATACCCATAATACACCCTTCTGCGAGCGCTAACCAATTGTTCGCCTGTTGACCCAGACCCGTTTCCAATATCCAAGACCATTAAGTGAAAATGGGGGGATGACTTGGGCGGCAGGAGCCATCTAGTCAGAGCCGTTTTTTTGAGGGCCCCTTGCCCTCCACAGATACCCTTGCTAGTTTGGTTCCTTGCCTGACATAAGGCTGAACACAGCTTATGAAAGAATTTTCCAAAACAGGCTTGTTCCATGGGGACTACTGCGGTAAAAATAAGGCTTAGGGCTTCGTTGCATGTTCTCACCCCATGTTTCAAGAACAGAGGTTTTAACAGGAGGCGCCTTTCAGACGCCAGACAGGGGCAACAACATACAAGATGTTTTATCGATTCAGTGTGGTATTTACACAACATGCATTCATGCATGTGCCCTTGTGCAGTTTTCCACTTCCATCGATATTCCCAGGCAGGTAAGATTAGAAGGCACATCAAAAGGATGTTCTGAAACATTCATTCTCCTAGCAGGGCTTTTAGATAGGGCTGGCCTTTGGTGGTTGCATACAATTCATGCAGGCCATCAGCTCCACAGATACCCCTAACTATTAAGATATCTTTGGCTCTCGAAGCTTGCACACCAAGCACTTTCAGTTTTTTCTACAGAACCGCTTTCGTAATGGCATGGTCTGTAGAGTAGGAAGGAGCCAGATTGAACTGTTCCTCAGCCTTTGTTAGATAGATGTCCCAATTGCTTGTTTTATTTTTTAAAATTACTTTCAAAGCCCCCCTAAGGCTACAATCCTCCGCCCTGCTGACACTTTGATAAAACTTTATCATATCTATTTTGCACAACAAGTCCATAGATATTATATCTAGTTCCAAACGTATCCCTGCATGCCTTGTTGATCTGGGGATCTTAAGGATCCCTTTGTATGCTCTCATCTGGGCATTCTCTAGAGTGACTGTCAATTTGCCTGGAAACGCCAAGTGGCCATAAGTAATTGAGGGTAATAGTTTTGCTCTTATCACCCTCCCTAAGGGCTCGAATGTTGGTGCCTTAAGCCGTTGATGGAGTTTTGCTAATACGTGGGAGATTTTTACTGCTTTAGAGGTCAATGCCGCTGCCTGATGTGTTATACTCCCCGTATTTGATAGCCAGACCCCCAAGTAGTGATATTTATCTTCCAGCTCTATACCTAGAGGACCGAGTTTCCATCTTCTATAAAAAAAAAATAGTTTGACTGACGGCTAAAAACCAGAACTTTAGTTTTTTCTGCATTCGCTTTTAAAGCATTTCTTTCATTGTAGTCATGCAGTATAGCAAGGCCCCTTATGATCCCAATCCGGGTTCGGGCAAGCAAAACCATGTTGTCTGCATATTGAATTATGGGGCGCACCAATTGCCCCAGCCTCGGAGGAAACGTATTTCCTCTGAGCAGCTGAGCACCCAGGTCAGCTGTGTATAAATTAAAGAGAGTGGGCGCTATGACGCAGCCCTGTTTTAGGCCTCTATTGGTAAAAATCTTCCTAGTCACGTGTGATTTTGTGATTTTTATTCTCACCCAGGTGTCCGAGTAAAGGGCCATTATTGAAGTTAACAATTTCCTTGGAATCCCCCACAGGATGTGTCGCACCACCCCGTCGTGAGCCGCACTATAGTCAATAAAGTAAATAAAGTATGCAAAAAGCGGTGGAGACGTTGGTTTTAGTGCTTGTTGTCCAAGGTATGAAAGTGCCAGGACATTATCTAACGTAGAGGAATTAAGTCTGAAACCTGTTTGATAAAGTGGAATTATGCCATTTGCTGAGATGTTTGCATTTGTGGTATCGGTTCTCCTTTATCCTAGCTCATAGATGCTGAAGTAGACATGATGCATATAGTTTTGCCTATTCTTCAATTAAAGCAATGAGCCTGTAGTTGTTTGGTGAGGCTGGGTTTCCATTCTTGTAGATAGGTTGGACGATGTTGCCTTTCCAGGAAGCTGGGATAATGTTGGTGTGAAAAGTGTTGATAGGTAGTAGGCCCAGATGTTTGTATTACATTTAAAAAGGGCATTTGGGAGGCCATTCTGACCTGCCACCCCTTTGGCCTTTAGTTTTTTCAAAATCTTTTCTAGCTGAACTATATCCACAAATGGGTCTGCATTGTGCTGTAGCTTTTTAGTAGGACTTTCAGGCTCAGCTGGAAATACCAGGTCACTGTTGGTTGATGTGACTTGCTGTCCATTTTGGCGGTTCCAAGATGCAGCTTTGGATAGATGCCTATCCCCTATCTCATCAGTGACTGGTTAAGCAGTACATTGTGTGGATGTAGACTTTCCAGGCATCTGCATCTATGCCAGCATTTTGGTGTCTGGCTTTTCCATGGAGCAATCCATTTACCGCTTTGCAGATCTGTTTGCTGTTTGGTTGCCCGCTGGACCTTAAGAGCTTGTTCCACAAATCTTCTTGATAGCTTCTTTTTGCAGCCTAGTATCCTTTATGGTATTACTGTCTTAGGATTCATAAAGTAGTTTTATCAGCCTGCTTCTTCTTGTTGGCCTCCTTGGGCACTTGTCTTGTTTCTCTAACAATTTGTGTTTTAAATTTACATAGCCCACTGCCAACTTGTGTTCTTAAGTAGTTGTGATCTGGCTGGGAATTTTCTAAGTAAAGTCATGGTTAGGGTAACCCATTCTTTTTCACGTTCGATAATTGACCTTTTTTGTTCTTTGTGAGCATCAGTTGTTCTTTGTAACTCTTCTAAGGTGCCAGCACAATGGTAAACCTCTCCCATCACTGTCTCAATCCCAGGCCCGTGACATTTTAACCTTTTTAAGTTTTCGGTGAATGGGGCAGAAATGAATCGGTTTGTTGGACTCAGCTGTCTGATTTTGAAGGCTATCTGGAAGGTTTGGGGGAAGTGGTCCCTCTCTGTGCAAGGTGAAATTTAAAAATGACGGTCCAGGGATAAGGCAGCTTTGCTTACCAATGTGTGGTTAATTATGGGACTTTTTCTACCACTTAGGCAAATGATGGCTGCGGGAATGCCCTCCTTCCTATTGCCAGTCAAAAGTCGTAGATCTAGTTTTTCCATCTGCTTTTGAAGCCTATTGCAATGCAGGTGCAAAACACTTTTTTTTTGCTGTGGTGGCTTAGATCTATGTTGAAATTCCTGGAGATGATAAATGAAGCTTGCTTATAAAGATTCTGTAGTGTTTTTATACATTTTTTCAAGATTGCTATGTGTACCCCATTGCTGACTGTGCTAGGATAGATGTATACATTGACAATGAGGAGTGGTATCTGAGTAAATATATCCCTTTTGGGTGCTAGCTTGGAGGCTTGTATCCAATTTACCCCAATATTGATTACTTCTGTTGCCCTGTCTAGTTTTGTGGAGCAAAATGTGGATAGTCCACCCCCTGAGATGCCCGAAATGTTAAAACCTTTTCGCTGGGATGCGATGCTCTACGTAGCCAACTATTGCCATTGGATTTTGTATCCAGGTTTCCTGCATTAGAATGATGTCAAATGTCTGGAGAAATAACAAAGTGTCTCCATCTTGTACCATGCGTTCTAATCCATGGGTGTTCCAAGAGCATATATTAATGCAATCCAAATCTGTCACCACACTATTACTATTGCCATCAGGACTGGTACGATTCATGAAAATTGGCTGGACCTGGGCAAAACTGATTTTTGCATGGTATAATCTTGTGATGGACCTTCACCTGATTCCCCTTACTTGGGTACTGGACAATTGCTAGGTTCTTATAGAGTAACGGCTCAAGTCTGGCCCCCAGCACATCTCTTAGGACCATGCCTCTGCCTACAGTGAGTGAACGGTTTAGGCCTCTTGCTTTTGCAAGAAGCAGCGGTCCTGGATATTGAAGGAGAGGAGGGGGGTAGAGTGTTTGTAGCTCTTGGAGCTCAATCCCCCCAGTATTTAAAAATGTACTGATGAGCCAGCAGTTGCTGGATGATATCGGGAGAGGCCCAGGATGTCTGTGTTGCTTTTTTGTCACTCGTGGGTGCGGTGTAAATTCTATTGACAGGCGGTTGCTTCAGGTGATGTGCTCTAGCTCCCTTATTTCCTTTATTAGCTTTATGATGGCTCCTCGATTTAGAGTATCAAAAGCCCCTATCGATATGTAGTTGGGTATTAGCAAAGGTTTAGTGACTGGTATCTCCCATGATGTCCCTTTCGATATTGAAGCTATTATTCCTCAGTTGACCTGAGCTTGGGCTTGTTGGCCCTCTTCTACTCGTACCTGCAGCCCATGAGCTTGGGCCGGCAAGGTCCTTTCATTTTGTTGTGTGAAGATGTATCTCCTTCCTTTCCCCGTGGTAGAATTTTCTATGCAAATAAACCAATTATAACGCTTACTGTTGGGAGTTGTACAGGTAGAGGGCTCCGCGTTGTTGACCGGACTTTTGAGGTAAGCCGGAGGGCACTCTTGCAGCATGAATTGATGATGAAACAACCCAGATACCTGACCATCTAGGTTCTGTGTTTGGGCTATTGGTTTGGGGGCTAATTTTTCACTGTAATATTCTGCAGCTTATGGGGTTTTGAGTGGATACTTGCCTTTGTTTTTTCCCCCAGGGTAATACCAATAGAACTGATTTATTTGTTTTTTTCCTTCACAGCCTCGGTCGTTCCTACTGGTCTGTGTTGGGTGAATAACTGTAAAATTCAGTTTTGTTGCGTCACTTAACTTTTCCTATGAGATTTTCTTTGCCTTTTATTTTCGCTTTTTGTTAGGGCTAAATCCTATCTCCCCCTTTCCTCATTCATGGTTGCTAAGAATACTGGTTCCCGAGCCTCAGGTACTAAACTCTTCCTACCTGAGTCTGCTGCGCAAGCTGTGGGGACATTTTGTGGCTAAGGATTAAATACTTTGCTGCCTTAGTTTTCTGAAGGCAGATATATATATATATATATATCATAGCTGTGAGGATCAGTGTTGACCAATAACACGTTATTTAGATCAATTATTCTAATAAACACACATTCATACATTTATTACAACAATGCAAAGGTGATGAAAAATCACAGATTGCATGTCACAATTACTTTACACAGGGGAAACAATTCCCACAACAGTCACACTATCTCTTCAGTGTGATTCCCTTGCATTCTGGTTTTGGATAAATATATTTTGTTGAAACAAATATATATGAAGAAATGTCATGTCATAAACCATATAAGCAATTGCACAGCGTATAAAATGATATTTAATGCAATTTGTGAGGGAGGGGCAACATGACTCACTCCATGCTTTGCCATTTTAAGTTGTGGCCCCTACTCACACTCAACAACGGCAATAATATACAGTCTAATATAACACTCTGCACATCTAGATTCATATTATATAAAGTACACAATGGCCGTCACCTCCTTGTAGTAATAATTTATTCCGAGTTTCGATAGGAAGAAAATGTTTTTGTTTTGTTATAACTTTGGCACCGTTAGATAAATCTTCATTAAACTTTAATAAAAAAGTTAATCCACCAACTCCTTCCTGGCATGTTTCAGGGTAATCAATCAAGCAGGGGCAAGGAAAAACAGGGGGCCTCAAAACATTGCTTTCCCATGTTAATTCCCATTAGAAATTTTGGGAAGTGATACAGAAAAAAACCCTGAACAGAATTACTCCAAATTTTCTAAAAAGTAACAACTTTACTCAGCAAGCGTGCCTTTCATTCTTTGGTGTAAATCTGTTCAGCAGTTTGAGAAACTTGTGTTTACATAGGTGTGCAGGGTGGTCATGAAGGCTTAATTAGATAGTGATACCTGGTGTGTTGGTGTTAAGATATGCTCTGATAGGCCACTGTAAAGGGGCCTACTCTATCCTGATTTGCGGACCGCAAACTAAACAATATGTTGTAACTATTATTATCGGACTGAATGTGAATTAAATACATATAAATATATATATAAATAAGTGGCTGTCACCACTAGGTAGCGATAGTTAGGACAGCCATCTGATGAATCTTCACAACATTTTCCAAGAAAATACAATGCACTCTTCAGCGTCTGTCTGGAAAGTTTTGGGGTGATCCGTCAAGCAAGGGCAGAGAAAAAAAGGGGGTCCCAAAACGCTTTTTCCCCAATGCATTTTTTTATAGAGATTTTGAACAGAAATAGCCCCTGAGCCACTTCACGGAATTACACCAAATTTGGCAAAAAGGTAGCTCTAGGTGCATAAATCAGTTCAGTAGTTTTTGAGTGGTTATAGAAAAAGCTAAATTGTATATATAGGGATGCGAAGGCTCCGCAAACCCTCCCGATCTTGTGCTGAGATCTGACTGACTGCCAACATTTCCACCAGGAAGTGTTGGCAGTCATGTTGGGACTCAACTTCAGCTGAGTCCCTGAAAAAAGATTTTTTTTTTAAAGAAAAGGGACCCCGTCAGAGCAAAAAGGCATTTGAAAATAATTTTAGGTGGTAGTCGTGGTGGATCTGTTGTGAATTTAAAAAAAAGACAAGCACAGTCTCCCTCGCTTGTTTCAGTAAAGCCACATAGGGGCTTTAAAATTTTGAGGGGGGCACCTGGCACCCCCGCTGCCCCAGGGATGCCACCTCCCCGGGGCTCATCTTTAACAAGATGCGGGGGGCCTCTCTGTCCCCCGCATCCCAAGGGAACACCATCTATACAGGGCACAATTTGTAATCTAATGCGGGGGGATGTCCCCGCTGACCCACTCATAGCCCAGGGCACTGCCACTTCCCAGGGGCTCAATTTAAATAATAAAAGGTGTCATTTACGAACCTCCAGGGGCTATCACCTCACCGGGGCGAACATTTAGATGTGTGCAGGGGGGTCCCCACCGCAGCTCTGAGAACCACCAGCTCCTGGGGACAATTTAATATGCGATGTGAGGGGGGGCGTACCCCGGGGGCTCTCAGTTCCCCAGGTGAAGATAGCAGTAAATGCAGGGGGCCGCATGGTGCTCCCACATCCCCGGGGACCAAAACCTCCCCAGGGCAAATATTTAGTTCTGTGCGGGTGGGCTGCGCAGCCCACTGCATCCCCAGAGACCACCACCTCACCAGGACTAAGATACAATAATGAGGGGGGTATGTTTCAGACTGCTGGCACCGGGGACCTCCACCTACCCAGGGCAATATTTGTTGGAGGTGGCAGAATGGCCCCCACCCTAAAGGATCCAATGATGGTCCTGGGGACCACCACCCCCCACGGTCGGCTCCTGCTACGTCCCGAGGTGCCCACACCCGGGACATAGCTATTTGATTTTGGTTTGTGGGAGCTGACAACTCCTACCAAGCAAATGAAAAGTCCTCTTTCTGGCAGCTGGAGCTGTCACACAGCTCCCACTGACAGAATGAGGAGATTTTAGCTGTTTCTGTGCCCGCAAATATGTGTGCAGGGAAACAGATGAAAACATTGCTCCCGCAAACAGGGAGCTGCTATTTAAAGCAGCTCCCTGCTTGTGGCAGCAATGCTGGCTTCTGCAGGACGTGGGGAGCCGCTTAGGACCGCAGGACCTTGAAACTTCTTCTGCGGTCCTGTTACTCTCTCTCTCTATCTCTCTCTCTCTCTCTCTCTCTTCCATCCCATAAAAGAATGCAAGAGAGAGAGAGAGATTGTTATTGTAAGTGTCTCTCCATACAATGACTTCAAAGAGTCAGACTAGCAAGATGTTTGGTATGAATGTTATAGTTACATTTGGATGCAGAGCAGAACAGAGTCTTCTGGCCTAATGGCTAAGGTCTTGTGCTGTCACTCAGTAGGCTGAAGGTTCAAATCCAAGTATTGCTTGACAGTGCGTTTGTTTATTTACTAGCATTTTGACTGTTAAACCTTCCTAGTGATAGCACCTTAACGCTTCTTTCCAATCATATGCCTGGGTTGACTGTCATAGTAATGTCTGGAAGCATCACAGTAAGGAGTCACCTATGACCTAAAAGTTAAGGTCACAGACTCGGACACTGAAAGGTGAGGGTTCTATTTCAGGTGTGTCCATTGACATTTTCCTTCTTTATTTTCTATTAAACCTCAAAAGTTTAAGGTTCATACTGAAAGGTGATCTCACTCTTTTTATTTGACAAATACATTTTTCTTTTCAATTTGTCCAGGAATATCTCATTCCAAGTACATCATTCATCAAAGCCTAAAAACGATCTATCTCTCTGCCTCTCACTCTCTTTTCTTCTCTCTCTCAATGTGTTTTTCAATCTCTTTCCCCCACTTACAGACCCACTCAGATGCTCATGCACCCACTCACAGACCCACTCAGACACTCACGCACCCACTCACAGACCCACTCTGTTCTCACACACTCACATACCCACTGAAACCCTCACGCACCCACTCACAGACCCACATACACACTGACCCACCCACTCACAGGCCGAGTAGATACACACTCATCCACTCTCACACCCACACACTCTCTCAACCACTCTCATATCCAGATACACCCTCTCATACCTATTCTCTCACCCAGAGACAGGCTGTGGCCCATTCCAGTCATGCATGGCCAAAGGCCACGTGCAGCACGAGGTTTTGTGCTTAGGGCAGTTGGCCGCAGGCCTGGCCCTGAGGCCAAGCCACGCCACACACAGCCAAAGATCGTGCGCTGCTGTGGTTAGATTACAGTTTAGTGATAAAAATTACTTTACATTAAAAAAACAGGGTTACAGGGACAATGTAGTTAGGAAATAGAATCTAAAAAAATATAGAAATGCACTTAAAAATACAATGGTTTATTGAATTACAACTGTAAAACCTAAAGCATTTCCTTTAAAAATGTAGAAAATGATGGAGATCTTTTTCATAGATATTATGGTTAGTGCTCTTCAAAGTTAAAATAAGGAGACATTTTCTATGAGTTCTCAAATATCTTCCTCTTTCACTTCAGTAAAAAATTCTGACATGCACAGTGAAACGTACTTCCAACACCAGTAGCGGTCTGTCTGTTAACTTCATAGCAGTGTTGCCAGATTTTAGATGCATCCCAAGCCCAAATATGTCCAAGTTCAAGCCCAAATTCAACCCAATGCAGACCAGTATCAGCCCAAAGTTGCAACTCACAAATTATGCAAACATAGCCTTCAGGAAAAATGTTAAGATATAATTCCATATTGTATTCAATATATGTATTGTAGAGGGAGATTGTTTTAGTACATGTGCACTTTTTCAATCATGCCTCAATTCTACTAATAACTACTAATTTTCAAGACCAGTGCCCACTGTGACCTATCTTGCACTTCAGTCACATGAGATCCAAATGAACCTGGCACTTGTGAATTAAATTCTACAAGAGCAGACGGTCCACCTTAATGAAGTCTGAGACCAGAAACCTCAATGTATTTAAGCCGTGTGGCTCCAAAAACATAATACTGAATGGATCTTGCGGAATTAACACCACATAATAATACACATATTTAGAAATAACCCTTTGTGTTAAAGTAATTCCAAAACGACTTGTTTGGCAAGGTTTGCAGTCCATCTAAATGCCTAAACATTCACACAAAAAAAACTATTTTACAATGGCAGTATAAGACAATAGTAAAAATAAATAATGAGGCAATCTGACAAGCAGTTTTTGTGCCAAAAAACGGGTGTATGTAAATGTGAGAATTTTGAAGACTAGGGCCCTCATTACGAGTGTGGCGGTGTCAAGACTGCCACACTCGTAATGGCGGTTGGACCGCCGCAGAGAGGGTGGTCCGACTGCCTTATTATGAACGTGGCAAATGGACCACGGTCTGACCGCCGGCACCGCCAGGTTGCTGCCTGTTGACAGCCTGGCGGTCTCAGCGGTCTCAATCCGCCAGGGCAGCGCTGCCCTGGGTATTACGAGTCCTCTTTCTGCCAGCCTTTGCATGGCGGTCTCATCGCCATGAAAAGGCTGGCGGAAAGGGGCATCAGGGGCCCCCATGCACTTGCCATTGGCAGTGCAGGGACCCCCATGGACAGCCCCGTCGCACATTTCACTGCCTGAATAACAGGCAGTGAAATTCGCGACAGGTGTTCTTGCACCCGATGCACCACAACAGTGCCGCCGGCTCGATTACGAGCTAGTGTCAATGTTGTGGTGAGTTTTCCGCTGGCCCAGTGGAAACTCCTATTAGGGTGGGCAAAAGACCTCCATTACTGGCGTCTTTTGCCTGTGAAAGGACCGCCAAAGTCAGAATGAGGCCCGCGAAGTGTTCTGCTGCGAGGGTTGCTGCAGTGAGACATGAGACCCACACCCTTTAAGTTAAAATGTATTGAAAAGGACAGTAGAGACTTGGCTCCAAAGTCCTTCACTACGAAAGCTTACTCTGGTGGTAAAACTTAGAGGGCATTTGTTGTTGCCCTTGTGTTGCAGTGAACACTTGACTAAAGCTCCCAGCCATTGCAAGCAACAGATGGATGTCTGGGATCAAGATGAATGCCAGACTATTAGAGCAATAAGGATAAAGACGAATTTTTCCAGAACTTTAGGTGACAACTTCCACAACATCTGAACGATAACACTCTCTCACCTCTGCTGAAACTGTCATCACTACTCTTGTACTATCCCCACATAATAAATCACCTTCAAATACGTAAATTCAGAAGATGAGCAATACAAATACATATTGTGTCTGATGTAAATTGATTGTAATGTTGCTCTATAAGAATGTGAGCCACATACAGGATGCGTGTGACTACTGACTTGTATTTTAGTTCACTAATGGCACTGTCACCAGGGTGGGGTGGGAGCAGAGAGAGGTATGGTTCTAAGTTCATGTTTAAAAACTATCACTTTTAATAAGTAACCCCCAGTATGGTGATAAAACGTACATTTTCAGGGCTTGGCTCGTGCAAGGACTGTTGGCTTTGCTATCCCTGTTTGTTGGCTTGCCCACCTCTAATAAACCACAACTCTCAATTCAAATATTTGCTTAGGGTCAGACAATTTGGTCAAGCAGCATGTGGTTTAACGTTTCACTAGCGCCCCCACCTCGGATTATGCAGCTGTGCTTTTAAATTCCTCACTCAACATAAAGGAAGGCAAAACATTAATGCAGTGGGAGAGCGAATGCCTCGAGGCACTCTGTGAAGGGGAGGAAGGCCGTGACAGAGGGAACCAGGGTAAAGCTAGTTAGAGTGGTCGAGAGAGAGAAAGAGAGAAGGTAAAAGTGACTTTGGGAGACTGGACAGACAGAAAACAGGAAAAAATATGAGAATGAAAACAAACTTAGCCTGGACAAATAATGTTCCATTTAAAAATGCGCAAAGCAGGTAACAATGTTGGTCGACAAGTAACCACCTGGACTCAGTCGCTTTGACCTATACTCTTTTTATTCATAACTTAATATTGTCCTAGACACTGCCGTTCTCGCCGTCCAGGTCAGTCAGGATCAGGGGCCAGCTAGAAGTCCGTTTTACGCCTGCATTGGATAGTAAATCTAAGGGTGGGGGCGGGGTCCTGAAAAGTGGCACGTAAAGAGAGTTTCCTATGCGCTGCTTTGCTCAGTGAACAGTGTGGGACTGGACTTGAGTCCATCCACATTAATGCATGAGTGAGTGAGCTGCAGATGCAACGCAGCAATTAAATATAGTTTTAATAACTTAGCACTGCCCCAGACTCAACAAATGCACACAAAGGGGGAAATAAAAGCTCAAAAATAAACGGCCCGCCAATATATGTTTTTTCCCACACAAATGAGAAATATATCTCTCATAAGTGCGGGAAATAGCCTAATTTAGCAACGCTGCTTCCCTGTAATCAACTGCAGTTTCCCCGCAGTGATTTAGCTAACAACTAGAGAGCTAACATTCTCTATTTAAGACAAAAGTGTGGCACATCTGAAGCCATCTTGATGGAATAAAAGCTGTAAAACATAAAGAGTTTCCTTTAATAATTCTCAAAATTAAGGGGTTATTTTGGTCATAGAAATGATGGTTAGGGCTTTAGGAAGCTAAAATGAGGACTTGTTTTCTATGAGTTCTCAGATAGCTTCCTCATTCCTTTCAGTAAAACACTCTGACATGCAAAGCGAAACATACACTTCTAACACCAGCAGCACTTTTTCAGTTAACTTTCTAGTAATCAACTGAAGTTTCTCACAGTATTCTCATGAACTACTTGAGAACTGACAATCTGCATTATGACAAAACTATGCCACACCAGAAGCCATTATGATGCAATCAAACCGTGCAAAATGTGAAGCAAGCCCTTTGGAAATATTAAAAATGACTTGGTTGTTTCTGTCATAGAACTTATGGTCAATGCTCTAGAAAGCTAAAATGAGGACACAGCTTTTATGAGTTCTCAAATATCTTCCTCATCCATTTCAGTAAATTATCCTAAAATGAATACTGAAATATCGGTAAACGCCAGTAGCAATACATCTGTTAACTCTGTTGTGATCAACTCCAGTTTTACTACAAAGTTCTTTAGCACAACTATTGTGCTAAAATCTGTATTTAAGACAAAGGGGTGGCACAACAGAACAACATGGAATCAAAACCTGTAACACTGGAAGCATGTAATTTCTAGGATACTGTAATAAAATAAAAAAATGAGGGGTTTCTTTTTGTCATAAAAATTTGGGTTTGTCCTTTACAACACTGAAATGAGGTCACAGTTTCAGTGAGACACCCAATATCTTCCTCATCCATTTTAGTAAAACATTTTGACATGCAGAGTCAAACATGTACTGCTAACACTAGCAGCAGTCTCTCAGTTAACTCCCTAGTAATCAACTGCAGCTTTACTAAAGAGCTGTAATGAACAACTAGAGTGCTAACAGTTTGTATTCAAAAATAAGAGTGAGGTGCTCCAGACCACCATTTTGTGTCAGTAGGAGCTGTTTAATGTAAAGCTCTTCCTGCAAAGGAGGCAGAACTTAATGAGCATTGAGATGATAATATACGCATGAAATCAGGGGATTAAGCTTTTAGTAATTTGAGGCATAATGTATTATAGAGGGGCTAAACATAGGTAAACAGAGAAATGTCTGCATTATTACCACATCCTTTTTCTAGGTATGTTTATGCAGCCTACCCATCTTCTCAGTCTGTGAACAGCTTCCTAATTTTAAACCAGTAATATTTAGTATTTAGTTCGACTATCTATGTATCTATTTACCTACAGACTATCTATCTATCTATAAAACTGCCTTTTCAAGGTCCAAAAATGAGTGCTGGGACCTGGTTGAGTTTCCTTTACGCTGTTTTTACACCATGTTGCCAACCACAACACATCATGGCTGCAGCGGTATCCTTGTTCGCTTGCTGCTTCTTGTAATGTTTTGGGATGATCCATCAAGAGGGGGCAGAGAAATAAGGAGGGACGAAACCTAACCCTAATTTTTATGACAACACCCAGAAAAAAGGCTGCTGCTGCAAAGTAAGCAAATTAGGGTATATGAAGTCAGGGCAGGGAGACCCTGACCCTTAGGGACTTGTGAGGTGCTGGGCCCACAGGCCAAAAATAAAAAATACTCCAGCGGGACCCAGCACAGCCCTCTGGTGAAGTACTGTGCCATCCATCAACTTCACCTCCATGGTACCGCAGTACTATGCAAGCTTTACTATGGAACCGCCTTTGGTTGTGTACAGTGAGCACTTGGCTGCAGGGCCTGACCCTTGACCAGGTCCTGTGCTGAATACTCCACTGACACACATCCACTGCAGACCACCAACCAACATTTAATTTATTATTTTATATTTTTTTTTGTGGCACTGTAGTACTACTGTGGTTCCGGAACCACAGTTCCACTCCATGCTGTACCACTGTACCTCATGTGGGGGTGCCTTTGGTCTCACAGGAGTACTGCGGTACCTATGACACACAAAAAAATGTTTTTACTTTCTGGTCTCCCCGACAAGTGCAAGGCAATCACAGTGTCCCAACTCTGACCCTTTATACTACTTTTTTTAAACAAAGTCAGAACACAGGGATGAATTCCGAGTCCTGCAATGGGGGCTGCAATTCTTCTCTTGAGTTTGAGTTTTGGCTAGCCAATTTTGCCACTCAGATAGATCCAAGTGAACCAAAATAGCTGATAGTAGACAAAGCTCCCTCGGCCTTAGTTGGTTAGCGGTTTGCCAGTATGCCACATTTGACCTGTGAATCTTTCCAAGTTATCCACAAACATAATTTGTCTGCAATTGTACACCTGTTCAAAATAGTGGTGATTATTAATTAATCATCAGACCCACTGAGACCGAAATGTATCAAGCTGGTTGAGCTGGTGTTTTGATGAATTAATTAACTGCATTATTTTAACAGTGCTGCTATCAATGCTTTAACTGACATTTTCTTCTAACTATAACGTCCCTTTAACCTTTATTTTGTCAGTGAATTGCTAAATACTGTTTAATGTAAATTAAGATATTCTTAAAATATCTAACTAGAAAATCACTTTAACCTTTGTATTTTCAGTGAGTTTCTATGTTTCTTTTTAATGTAAACTAAATGCAGCCAGGCCCTGCACCCAACTCCCAACAGGCACCCACCTCCCACTGTGCAGTTGCCCTGCCCCTCCATGTTTTCTTTCAACATTGCAGATCTTTCCTGATTCCCCACAGGACTGCACTGGCCCTCACCGTGGAACCATCGGATCCCAAAATTAAACCTTTTTTTTTTTTATTTGGCCTCAAAATGCCTGGAGGCACTGGGTATCCCTAACCTGCCCCCTTACATCTTATTTTATTTTGTAGGTCTTGAGGACGCATTCCCTGAGTCCTAAGGTGGCAGCTGCAACTTTACTTTCAGGTTGCGTCCAGTCAACCACATCACATGCTTGATCCTTAATTACTCAAAAACTACTGAACGGATTTATACTCAATCACAAAAAACACACTTTCTGGATCAAGATCCAGGTTTCTGCCAAATTTGGTGTAATTCTGTACAGGAAATTCTCTGTTTAATTTGCCTGTGGAAAACTATATGGGGAAAACTCATTTTAGGAACCCCCCTTGTTCTCGTCCCCCACTTTATGGAACACCCCAAAGATATTTTGTGTGCATGTGTGTTCGTGTCTGTGTGTGAGTATAATTATACTACCCAGTGGCACTGGGTAATTATTATAGTTATGATTGTGTTTCCATAGGAAATGTCTCTTTTGTGTTGATGATAACTTTGGTGCCATTTGACGAATCTCCACAAAACTTTCCCACAAAATCTACTTTTTTACTAGTTTGCACAATTTAAAGTTTTTTTTGGGGGGGGGGGTTCGCCAAACAGGGGCTGAGATAAAGGGGGTCACAAAACATGCTTTCCTCATTCATTTTTCCATAGGAATGTTAGACAGAGCTAAAGCCCAAACCACTGAACAAATTTACACCAAATGTGGCACAAAGCCTGATCTTGGTCCAGAATGAATGCTTTTTTGTGATTTGATGTAAATCCGTTCAGCAGTTTTGAGCCATTAATCCTCAAAAATGTTGTATATATCCTGCCACTGATGATTTGTGGGGCTTACAAATCTCTCTTAGAGCCCTGTTTGTCTGTCACCACATCATCAATGACCCCATCTGAGACCCACATTTTTTTGTTTTTTTAATTTTGCTATGACTTTTGCTGCTAATTACCCCACCTATTATATCACCCTTGACAAGATCTACAAAATCACTGATAACATCACTGCATTATCTGAAGTACATCATTGATGAAAACACTGTGCATGACAGGAGTGCGAGCTTTAGGGCATGAGTTAAAGTTCTCTGTCATAACTATAACTGGTGAATTTCTGTGGCTGTGTTACTTTAAAATAGTATATACCCTATAACCTGTGTTTTTCCAGTGTTTTGATATATATATATATATATATATATATATATATATATATATGTATATATATATATATATATATATATATATATATATATATATAAATATACATATACACACATACAGATTACATCCTCTAAAATCTATAAAAAAGAGAAATAATATTTATATCCCTCTAACCTGTGTTTTTTCCAGTGTTTTGATACATGTGTGTGTATATATATATATATATATATATATATATACATATACACACATACAGATTCCGTTCTCTAAAATCTATAAAAAAGAGAACATTAAAAAACTTTTTTGAATCGTTGGATTGGGGAAAAATGCACATAGAATGTAAACGCACAGTTTCAAATCAATTATATTAATTTAAAAGTGTGCTTTTTCTACTAAATGACTCTGGCTAATAGAATACAAATATTCACATCAGTGCTTGCAAATGCTCAGGGAAAAGCAGACCGATGGAGGTAATACACACACCACAGCTCGACCGGTATACACCAGAGCATTAGTACACCAAGACATTGTTGACATATGAAGGAACTAGATAAAAAGTGATGGATAAAATGCTTGATTTATTCTACTGATATTTAAGAAGGCCCTCACCCATTCCATTATGATTTTGCATGCTGTGCAACTGCAAACAGGGACCAGCCTAATACAAATAGGTCTTGACACTCCCCAAAAGGAGCAGTTCTACTAACGTGGGTCCTCTCTGTGTGAGAACATAAACAACAGCAGGACAGGCCTCTGAGGGTTCAAGGCAGGCTCCATGCACCAAAGCAGTCCTTCCAGTTGCAGCAAAGAAGTCTTGTAGAGTACACAACAGGCCAAAGCAGCAGGCAGTCATCCTTTCGCAGATCCAGAAAGGGAACTAAAGAGTGGGTCTGGCGGTCCTATTTTATACCTGGTGCATTCTTTGAATTAGGAAAGTTTTCCTGAAAATTCCCTTTAAAGTCCTGGAAGTTTTCTGCCTCCCCTGCCCTGGCTCCAAGGTAGCTGCATGAACAAGGCAGTGATGACAAGTCCTTTATGTGAAGGCATGGCACAGCCTATCCAGTTGTAAGTAAGGATGTGCGCAGTTCCACTCCCCCATCCTGCCAATTGAAGGCCCATTCAGGCACACCTAATCCCTTTCTGACCCAGGAAACAGGCTGCAGGCAGCAAATAGGGCAGATAGTGCCATCTTTCTAAAAGTGGCATTTTCAAAACTGTGACCTAAAATCTGACAATCATTAAAGAGGGTTTTAAATAAAAATTTCTCAGACACCAAACTTGAAAGGTCACCTGTTCCTAATCAAGAGCTATTACTTATCACATTTAATAAGGCAACCTTACGGAGAGGTAGGCTTCACAGTAGGGAAAACACATTTAGGATTTTTTTTCACTACCAGGACATGTAAAACTTAAAAGTATATGTCCAACATTTTAATTACTATGCTCCATGCCCTATGGACTACCTAGGGCCTAACTTAAGGGTGACTTATATGCAATACAAAGGGAGCTTGAGGGTTAGCAAGGGTTAGCAAGGGGGTTATAGTGCCAAGTCAAATTAACAGTTTAAAACTACATTCAGGTTGCAATGGCAGACTTGAAATATGTTTTAAGGGGTTACTTAAGTGGGTGGTACAATAAGTGTTGGAGGTCTACTAGTAGCCTTTAACTTACAGGCCCTGGGTAAATTGTATAGTATTCTACAAGGGAATTATAAGTAAATTAAATATGCCAAACACGTGTAAGTCAGTGTTACCTCATTTAGTGCAAAGAGCAAAAACACTGTGACACTGGTTAGCAGTAATACATTGCACAGAGTCCTAGAGCGAACAAAAACTGATTTCAGCAAAAGGTGGAGGGGTAAAGGCAAATGTTTGGCGGTGTTCCTGCAGAGAAGGCCAAGCCCAACACCCCCAAACATGTTTTGGTCTTATTGGTGAGGTAATACTTGAGCTCTGTCGCACAGTGAGCTGCCTACCACAATACTCCACCCAACTTAGAAAGGCAAACGTGACTGCTAGAATGCTTGAAAGTATACATTACACTCATTATTATTCAGGGCCTCATTCCAGTCAAAGGAGTTTGAAAAAGGTCTGAGGTTGCCTTTTTTTCACCTTAGTAAGTGGCTGTGGCGTGACACTTCTAGCTGGACTTTCCATTTCAGCACAGAGCCACCTCTGATTCCATTACGGTTGCCCTCATCTTTAGTAGCACACGCAAAAAACAATAGGCTGGAATTTGAGTATTCCATATATCACATTTTGCTGTTCTCATAAATGACAACAGTGGTACATCATGGCGTGCTTGATAAATGAGGGAATACAGACACACCACTCAAATGACTGGCATATTGAGAGTAAATGAGGCACATGAAGGCAATTACTTTTCATGACATGGTACCTGAAAACATAGCAGTAATTGACATATTATGAACCAACAAGCATATAACATGGAACATAAGTCATTTACAAAATATTTCAAGCTGATACCTCATACTAATTAGGGGTAAAGATTGAAAACCATGTAGTATACATCCTTTAGTGTTCAGGCTAATTCCCGTTTTGGATACTTTGGCACTTCTTAATCGTCTACCCCGAGCTGACCCTGGCCTATGTGTAACTCCTGTCTGAGGTCAGAGTCTGAGAGGTCAGAGCATCCTAGCCCAAGTTGGCTATGGCGACCTGCAGTCTGATCGGCCGAATTTTGAAGAGTATCTCTCACAAACCTATATACTTTCCCTCTACGTCTTCTCTCAAGCCTTCTTTGTTCTCAAAATCAAGTCACCCCATCAAACTCCCTCTCACACATCAACTCTCCAGCATTATCACCTTCTCTCTTACCGCTCAATCCACCTATCCATCCACATATCCATTGTCAAAACCTCATTCACAGCCTTTTATCCCATATGCACATCCTTTAATTTCCATCTCCTTTTTCAGGTGCCTTTTCAATCATCCTTATCCCTATTCCCTCCTCTCTCACATCCCACCCACTCCCTTATGCACTATTCACTCTCTCATGCTTCATATCCATTCTCACATTCTGAATCCACTCATACGTTGCATCAACCTTGCATACTTGCAAACTCTTTACTCCTTTTCCCATTCTCACTCTATTTGCAAATTCAAAAGAAAAAGCAGAAGGTGCAATTTTTCCACTAATCAAAGTTATGAGGCTTTAAAAAGCAACAGTTGTTAGAGGACTTTTTGTACATTTTTATTGTCAACCTATTGACATCAAAGGACTAAATGAAGAGCTATAAAAAGAGATGAAACATTGCAGAATTAAAATGGTCTCAAGGCACCTCTAGAGACCTCACTACAAGCTGGTGCCTCTGAAATGAAGGATGGAATGTTGAAAAGGGAAGTGTCAGTCACACGTGTACTTTGAAATAACATGCCACTGACTCTTCTCCAGCACTTTACACATTTTGCCACTGATACAGTCGTGAATTCACAGGAGGATGGCACAAGATGCAATTATTTAATATGATATGCTAGTCACAGAAAACAGGCATTCGGGCAAGAAGGAGCATGCTATTATTAGTGGTGTAAGACTATTAAAAACGCCATTCCTCTTCGTTTCCTACTTGTTCTAAATTGAATTAAATATTACACATAGCTCGTAATGTAGTCTACACATATGCATACTTTTAAAAGGTCTGTCGCAAACAAACTGCAGTGCACCAGACAGCTGCTACCCTTATCATTTAGTCTTGACTAGGTCAAATAAATCTTTGCTTGGAAGCAAGGAAATTACAAAAAGAAATCAGAAGCCAATTGTGTTTTAGGAGCACTAGCTCCCACAGCAGTGGCAGCCTGGAGCACAATCTGATAAAGTACTTAAGGTTGCCATTTTCCCGAAAACCTCCCTAATTTTATTCATTTTTGGCATCCGATGTAAAACAGAAAAGGTCAAAATGTTATAGCTCTGAAAGCGTATTTATTTAATGAATGAATAAATGAATGGGGTATTCATTTGCACATGTGTACACAATGGGCACCTAGGAGCTAAAGCTGCACATATAAAATTAGAAACAAATTAACAAAAAATATATATCTTATTTACAAAGGAGGGGTAGCTAACAAAACAAGCATTTTCAATGCAACGGGTCTCGCAATTGTTCGAGTTAGAGCTATTAGCGTTGTATTGCAAAAATAAAACGCAGCACACTACGTAAAATGCAGCGCAATCGCGCTGCGTGGACAATAAACAGATAAAGTAGTCCAGACTCCAGGCTGAAAACATCAAGCCTCGTATGTTTTTGGTACTTTACCGGTGCTGTGTAGGTGGGCTAAACACCGGAAAAGGCATGACGTATGCATGCCTTTCACAAATGAAAGCAAGCGGATTTTAAAAGGCAAGCCCACGAACCAATGTAAGTGACTGACGTGGCATGGGCGTGGTTTCAAGCCCAAAGAGAGATTACAGAATGGACGGAGCACTTTGTGCTCGCCCATAAAAAACAAACATAGACGTAGAGAGCAGCAGGAATGAGTATATAAGGAAATATGTGACGTAACAAGTGTAGGTGTGTAACGAAAACAAGAGCCACCCAAAAAGCCCATAGGAACATGGATAATACATATAATTATAAAGAAACAATGCTTACCTGGGATTTATTCAAAATATTTATTTTAAAATTAAGTTCTTTTAAACAAATAAACTCATAGGATGTTAGTTCCAGAAACAGCATGAGAGAGGTAGCCTCTTAAATCGCACATGTAGATTTAATAAAAAATGACTATGTGGTAAAACAACGGCGCAGTGCTCAGTGTCCCCACTGCTTACATTCAATAAACAGAACAAAAAGATAAAACGAGTAGACAAACCCATATGGCTAACTTTTATGACCACTCACACTCCCCTGCAAAGACACAACATCCGCACTATGGTTCCTACCTTAATGCCTACATGGGCAGGCAGGATCAGCCTGTGGCACTCAAAGCGCAATTGCCAGGAGTTTGCAAATCGAGGTTCAGGCCTCTCGGGCCGAGAGTCAGGAATTAAGACGAGAGTTGAGTTCTGTGCGCAGGGATGTGGCCAGATTAACTCGTAAAAGGAAATCCGATGGTAGTAAGGCCTTTGGTGGGGGGGAACACACTAAGGCTTGGCCTCTACTCACCTCAGGAACTTCCTCCAACCATTCAACTGCATCCTTACCAGGGGTTGGAGGAGCATCAGGTGGTGGGATTTACATCCAGCCACAGAAAGCTACTGGCCTGGTGGCAGGTGCCTCACCTGTTAAGGTAATCCATACTACCCAAATACCCTTGGCCACTCCAGAACATTTCTTTGGAGTTCCTAGGAAATGTAGTATTTTCCTGAAGTGATGTAGGCTTCACTTTCTATGCAACAATACGGACTTTCCGGATGAACAAACCAAGACAGCGTTTGTGTTATCCTATCTGGGGGGCAAGGAGAGCTGTTTGGTCAATTCCATTGATTGAGCAGAATGATCCATTATTGTACTTCTCTGCCTTTTGTGTGGAGATAAGGAAGCAGTTTGATCCTAAGACCCACCTTCTCTCTTTGGATAGAGAACGTATCACTTTGAAACACTTGTTTACTTACATTACGACCTTCAATCGGCTCATAGCAGAGACAGAATGGCCTGTGGATAAATGTACCTCCCTGTTTTATCAAGGTCTACGTGAAGATCTAAAAGATTTCCTGGCCCAGGTAGTGAACCTCCCGAACACCTGTGAGGAATTTATTGAACTAACAGTCCGACTGGACCACCAGTTACGGGAGTAATGAGGAAACAAGACCAGAGGAGAAGCCAAACGTATAGTTGTACCAAGTCCCAAGTCCACTGTAGAAGAAGGAACCCGCAGTACCAGTGGAAGCGACCCCATGCAGATTAATGGGTTACGATGACCCTTAACCCTGGAGGAGAGAGAGAAACGTCGGATACAAAAACTCTGTATGTTCTGTATGTACTGGGCAAAGGTGGCCATTTCAATAATGATGGTCAAGCTAGAAATAAGCCACTAAACCAGGAAACATCAATACCACAAAAAAAAAAAATCAAGCAAGACTATGTACAAAACCAGGAGACAAGTCAGAGTGGTAAAACTAGTCATCCAGAGGAAGATGGAGTTTCCTTGTTTGGGAGAAAAAGAAAATGAAACCTCATCAGTGGAACCAACACTCTACAGACATACAGACATCCATAGCTCATATAAATGTTAACGTTACCTTGTGGTTGCCTGATGGATGCCAAGAAGAAGTTCCAGCATCAATGGATTCAGGGGCCACGGGAAATTTTATAGCTCAGAATTTTGACAAAGTTTTACAAATTCCCTGCTTTAAGAAGAATACCCCAGAGCCTGGCAAGGCTTTGACGTCTGGACCAGTATGCTATCACATCACAACAGAAGTGATACAGCTTGGCAAAAAACATTACAAGCATATCCACTTCGATTTAATCAAATCTATTTTGCTTCATCCTAGGAAGGCCCTGGCTAACACAACATGACCCCACGGTAAGCCGGGCTGACCGGTCGGTAATGAAGGATTTGGAATTTTGTCTTGAGCACTGTACCAAGGACCCAGTGTTCCTTACTCAGCCAAGTGTCAATCTGGCAAAACACCAAATTTATGGAAGTCAAGATAGTTATGTCTGTTGTACAGTGATGTTACCTGCTGATTACAAAGATTACTAATCTATCTTTGATAAAGAAGAATCAAGTCAGATACCTCCTCATCGGGAGTATGACTGTAAAATCAACATGCTTCGAGGTGCAACAATTCAGTGTAACCGCATCTAAGCACTAACCAAGCCACAGACACAACACCTGAAGAATTACCTAGATGAGAACCTACCTTTGGGTTTCATATGCCCCCCACAGTCACCTGACTCATCACCTGGGAGATTTAAGGCCTTGCATTGATTAAGGGCAATTAACAGGGTGACAATTAAAAACAGATACCCCATGCCCTTAAACCCCTGTGCTGCTCGATCAGTTAAAGGGGGCAAACATGTTCACAAAATTAGATCTTCTGGGATCATATCATCTGGTCCAGTACAAAAGGGGTATGAGTAAAGAGAGCATTTCAAACTAAGTTTGGCCTACACGAATATCAGGTAATGCCCTTTGGCATTTGTAATGCCCCGGAGGCGTTTCAATACTTCATGAATGATGTTCTACGAGGATTCCTAGACGTGGTTTGTATCATTTACATAGACGACAACTCATATATCTAGAGACTCTACAAGAGCATGTAACCCACATACGAGCTGTTTTGGATTGGTTAAGACAACACTGTTTGTATGCTAAACTTGAAAAATGCCTCTTCTGTGTTTCTGAAATAGAGTACCTGGCCTATGTTATCAACACTGAAGGTGTACTATGGACAAAACAAAGGTGTCAGACATTACCTTGTGTAAATCCTCTACTAGTGTCAAGACCTTGCAAAGCTTTTTTGGGTTTGCCAATCTCTATCAGCATTTTATTAAAGACTTCTCCAATATTGCACAACCCATCACTCTCCTTTATGAAAAGGAGTACCCTTTGCATGGACCACAGTATCCGAAGAGGCTTCAATTCTTGATAAGTCGCTTTACAAAAAAAACCATTGTACCTCACCCAGACGTCTAACTCCCCTTTATGGTGGAGGCGATGCCTCCCAATTCGCTATGGGAGCCATCCTATCGCACAGACATCTTGACACTGGGCAATTCCATCCTGTAGCCTTCTATTAAAAAAATTACCCCCTGTCAAGTTAAATAGAGCATCACAGACAAAGAACTGTTGGCGATCAAACGTGCCTTTGAAGAGTGGCACCAATACTTGATGGGGGCACAATACCCGATAGAGATTTATACTGATCACCGTAATTTGCAATTTTTAAAGACTGCCAGAGCACTTACTTCGAGGCAACTACAGTGGTTTCTCTTCTTTTCTGACTTCAATTGTTTGCTGAAATATCTACCTGACCATCAGAATGAAAAGTCAGATGCTCTTTCACGTTGCAAACCTGCAAGAGAGAACGATCACAGGCAAGAGAAGAATCACCCATAATTCTGTCAGGACCCTCAGCAGAACCAGACATAGCCTTGGTGATGCATTCTGATGAGTTAACTGATCTACAAAAACAAGTGCAAGCAGTTCAAGCAGCAGGAATGGTTACAAAACAGTTCAGGAACTAGGGAACAACCTGATGGTCTGCTATACCATCGAAAGGCACTATGCATCCCAACAAAACAGCTGCAAACACAAGTATTTGAATTGACACATGATTCAGTCCTTGATGGTGGTCACTTAGGCACACAAAAAACCATAGCTGCTACCAAACTTTACTTTTGGTGGCCAACACTAAAGTTTGATGCCAAGGAATATATAACAATTTGCACTATCTGTGCCATAGCTAAAGCAGACCATAGCAAGCCAATCAGGCTTCTACGTCCTATTCCAATACCACCCAGTCCGTGGCACACCTTGTCAATTGAATTAAAAGTGGAAATGCCACCAAGTGAAGGAAACACAGTAATTTTAATGGTGATAGACCATCTGACAAAAATGGGCCATTTTATTGGCCTTTCCAAGTTACCCACAGCTGTAGAACTGGCATGCATATTCCTGCAAAAACATAGTCAAACTACATCCATACATTCTATACTAACTACTGATAGAGGAGGCCAATTCACTTTGGCAAACTCTTTGCTCTACATTATATATTGATGCAAGACTATCGACCAGTTACCATCCTTAAACTGACAGCTAAACGGAGCTAAACCAAACATTAGAACAATTCCTCAGATGTCTGGCCTTGGAACACAGTGAAGACTGGAATCCACTGTCATGGATGGCCAGGTTTACTTATAACAATGCAGAGCATACCACATTAGGGTGTTCACCATTTTACTGTGTGAACGTTTTCCATCCTCACGCTCTCCCATTTGTCTGGCCCACAATAACAAAACACCCTCCGATACAAGAACACCATGAACACATGCATAATGTACTCAAAGACGCTAAAAGACATCTGGAACAAGCGCAACGCGCTAGCAAGAGATTCACAGACACTAAATGCACAGTAGAACCCCTCTATGACGTAGATGACAAGATATTTGTCTTTGAAGGGTGCTAGAAAATTGAAACCTAAGTATATAGGACCCTATAAATAGTATATTATAATTCAAAGTAATCAATCCCGTAGCCATGCAAGTAGCTTTGCCAACTACATGACACATATATCCTGTATTTCATGTATCCCTCCTAAGACCATGTCCTCCAGCCACATGGTTAAAAGGTCACCTCAACCACTTGAAATAGAGGATATATGAGACTACGAGGTCTAGCACACTTTAGACTCCAAACTAATACGTGGTGAAGTCCATTATTTGATAGCTTCGAAGGGGTTTGGTCCAGTTGAAAGGTTGTGTGAACCATTACGCAATCTCCGCTTACCAGCACCTGTGTGGCGTTTCCATTCTCAACATCCCTGTAAGCCAGGACAATTGCCAAGATGGCAGTCTTTAAGGGGGGAGGAACTATTCTGACCACTCACACTCCTTTGCATAGACACAACATTTGCACTATGGTTCCTTCCTTAATCTCAACATGGACAGGCAGGATCAGCATGTGGCTCTCAAATCGCAATTGCCAACACTCCATGGAAAACGTTATGTTTAGAAGCAAAACACACCACGCAAACCAAGAGTGAATAAATGTGTGCGATAAGAATGCTTGCAAATAATAGAAAAAGTACTGAAAGTTTATCACATTAACATGTGCACGTGTATCCATGTAAAAATTGCCTCTTGAACTACATTTCCCAGCCCGCCTAAATACCTATGGGGCACAAAAACATGTTGGGCGGCCATGTGCGCTACCACCGAGGGCTTAAAAGGCCACACCCACCGACCTCACCCACTCTGCAATCATCATCCTGGAAGGAGACAGTCGCCTTCAAGTTCCTTCAAGGTCCCAAGAAGTATCTCGCCCAAAATTCTCCTGCCAAGAGCCTCCTGCTTCCAGTGACTCCGCTTCAGTCTCCCCAGCCAGGGCTGGCGTGTTCCGACAGCTAATTGACTTAAACTTACTGCATTTTTGCGTGTATATGGAAAGATGTTCTGATTGGTTGTTGACCTCTCAGCCTCCCTTAATCCTGCTGTGTGACAGTGCAAGAAGCGCTGTTAGGAGAAACCAAATACTTGGTCCAAGTCCTTATAAGGCATAACTATTTGTGCTTTCGGAACATTTCATTAGACTTTGGGCCAAGGATTTAAAAAACATTTTGTGGCACAGTGCATGGCTAGGATCCATGTGTGCTGCACAGCACCCAGACATTATAGGGTGGAGTTCTTAGGGTGTTGTACATGACAGATGAGTTAACGCAAGACTGACTGATTGTAAGTAAAGTCTTGGGAGGACACAAGCATAACTTCTAGACAGTGCGCATGATTGCCTAGAAGCTGTGCTGCTGAAGTGATGGAAGCCTCCTGTGGAACCTATTCATAATTTGCGCAATCAAGTTCTATTCCTACATAAACTTTAGATTTTCTTGACATCTGTGATTTAGCTTTACAGCCAGCAATTACAGTGATTGTACCACATTTTGTAAGAGTGAGCACGGTAAATGGGATAAGCAGGAGTAAGTGTATGTTCACTTATGCCTGTTCTCTATTTCGTTTTATGCAGATACTAGACCACTTAAGTACTACCCGAGTACACGTATCCACTGAGCAGCTCCAGATGACACACAGTGGTACAGCTTGCAAGGACGCACCAGACGAGGTACCAATCACAGATCACCACAGAAGACTGTCTTTTGTTATTTTAAACACTCCCCCATTCACTTGAGTGGGCTCCTTGGCGAACGATATTACCTGTTCTCGTACAACAAGCCAAAAGGAGTGGATGGACTGTCTTCACGTCATTGCTCCTGCTGGTCCCGGACAAAACAGGTCAGTGAAACTATTCAGGCTTAAGACACTAACACAGATAAAAAGGAAAGAGGGCTATGTATCAAACTCTGTGTAGCTCACAAAGCCTCATGTTGTTTTTTGTAGTACAAAAGTCAATTTAAGGTACTGCCAACCGCCAACGACGTTTAGACCACTCAATGATTAGGTGAGGTCATCGTCAGGAAAGCTTTGGATTTGGGACACATCAAGGTGAATGATCAATAGTGTGCCTATAATTGGTTGTGATAACATTTGGCCTAACCACAAATTGAGGCCCTGCCACGAACTGTAAAATAATAGAATCAATCATTGATCTATCAGAATGGAAAAAATGTCTTTAATGGTGCTGCTAAAATAGCAGCTCACCAAAACAATGCAACATCGATGACTCACAAGAAGAGTAAATGAGGCCAGTAAGTGGGATGTAAATCAGTGGGTGGAAATCAACAGGAATCCCACACAGGATAACTGGTACAAAAAACCTGAGATTCAGTCCAGCAAGCAAGGCCAAATAAATAAAGATATCTCTGAAGGTGTAAGTGTCAGTATACTGAATTGCCGGACCCAGACTGAGACAGATTTCCCATGCAGGCAAGTTTTAAAGACAGAATGTCTCAATCAGAGAGTGGAAACAAGAAGGAATCTCCGCAGGACTACAGCCACCAAAACCCTGAGAACTGATCTGGCAAGCAAGGCAAAATATCCTTTGCTTTCCCTGAATGGAAAACGCCAAAGGTTTTTGGTACCCATAATTTTGGAGCTGAAGGGGTGGGAGAAGGAACCTGGGGCCAGATGTAGGAAACTATTTGCGACTCGCAAACGGCAAAATTTGCCGTTTGCGAGTCCCAAATCGCAGTTTCCTATGCAGAAATGCATTTTGCGAGTTGGGACCGACTTGCAAAATGCATTTCCGAATCGCAAATAGGAAGGGGTGTTCCCTTCCTATTTGCGATTCGCAGTGGTATGCAATACCATTTGCGACCGCATATGCGGTCGCAAATGGTGTCGCAGTTACCATCCACTTGAAGTGGATGGTAACCCACTCGCAAATTGGAAGGGGTCCCCATGGGACCCCTTCCCCTTTGTGAATGGACCACAAATTATTTTTTCAGGGCAGGTAGTGGTCCAAGGTACCACTACCTGCCCTGAAAAAATACAGAAACTAAAGGTTTTGGATTTTTTTTTAAGTGCAGCTCGTTTTCCTTTAAGGAAAACGGGCTACACTTTAAAAAAAAAAAAACTGCTTTATTTAAAAGCAGTCACGAACATGGAGGTCTGCTGATTACAGCAGGCGTCCATGTTTGCGAGTGCCCATAGTCGGTATGGAGCCGCAATTTGCGACCCACCTCATTAATATTAATGAGGTGGGTCTTTGCGACCCCATACCGACTCGCAGACGGTGTCTGAGATACCGTTCTGCATACCAAATAGCGAGTTGCAATTTGCGAGTCGGAAGGACTCGCAAATTGCAACTCGCTATTTGGTTTTTTGCTACATCTGGCCCCAGGAGACCAAGAATACAGAAGACAGTCCGAGCAGAGTGAGATTCACAGCCCTCAGCTGTGGACTTTTTTGCAGCATTTTATGATGTTGGGAAACAGCAGAACAACAAAAGTTATTGCACATCTCGGATGCCCAGATGGCTGAGATGCCGCAGCCACAACACCTACAACCCACTTAGCAATATGTGAGTGACATATGTTTCAGGAAACATCAATCCTTTAGGAAATCACAGGGATAGTTAGTGGAACCACAAACCATATTTTGTTAAGAAAGAGCACATTCCAGAACAATGGGAAACTATTGATACATTTAAAGATTAATTTATGAAATCAAAATCCTATCCGACTGCACACAATATGAATTGTTGCTATAATAACGACAAACAATGTTACCCACAAAGTTTCCTAAAAACATGAGCAGCAAAAATATACTATCATATTTGCAGTGTGTATTATTACCTTACTTACAGTTAGTCTAGCACAAATAGAACACCTAATTTGAGTTTCAGAAGCATTACACCTGCACTAAGTCTTTATGTTCCATGTAATAAAAGAGTGCGCTTTTCTCATCTTGTGCTTGTAGCTGGACTGATCAGCTCAGCCAGTGTAGGCCGAATGCCTTCTCATTAGCCTTTAGTTAAAATAAGTGATTCAGTTCTCCACAGCCTGTCCTGTTGTCACTTGGCACAATGTCCATTTCTGCCCCTTTACACACTGTCTAACTTTTAGTAGAACATTGGAACGCTGGCAGCTCCATTGAAGACAATGGAGTGCTGCGGGCTTTTACTGGCCGGTAAAAGCCCGCAGCGCCAACATTCCAATGTTCGCTTTGTTCACAGCAACAGCTGTGAACAAAGCCTCACGGAGCTGGAGGGGATTTTAATCCCCTCGGGCTCCGTGAACAATTTGTTGAGTAGCAGAATGTTCTAATAGCCTTAGAAACCGCCGTAGCGGGCTCTACCGGCTATTAAAGGCCCTTTCCCTTGTTTAATGCCCTTGCCTTTGGCTCGGGCATTTAACGCGGGAGCGGGCCTTTAATAGCCGGTAGAGCCCGCTACGGCGGGTTCTAAGGCTATATAACATTATTGAGACACAGTGGAATCTTTCAGAATAAACAATTAGCAGAGAGTGGTCTGATGCCCCTTTACTCATTCACATTCACCAAGACTGTTCCTTGAACAATAACAATGAACAAAACACCTAGTTATTAGCTTTTCATGAAACTTCATTCACAATTCAATAACAATTACTTAGAAGCGTTTTGGTATGCTTGTGCATTATTTAGTTGTCATTAAACTTATATTTATTGCAGTCTTTTCAGTTTCTCTCTGGTGTAATACTGATTTGGGATTGTGGAGGGAAAGAGGATGATGTAGTAATGCCTAGTTAAGTTACCTGTATTTTTATTACAATATGTCCTCTTTAAGTCATGCAAATGTGGTACAATGTCACCTTTGACAGAAAGATGACATCAAGTAGATGACAGAAAGATGACAGCAAGTAAACTCTGGTTTTCAGAGGGAAGAAGTTACAATTTTTAAGAAAAGAAAGTTGATGAGGAGCCCTGTGTGATCATTGAGAAACGGGATTTGAGCAGTGCTTAATTTGAGCCAGTGGTTTCCTGTGAAGGTCACCGGCACTTATTTTTGAGGGCCTCAAGCATCTACTGCGCGCAAAAGACATATATGGGAAAGACGGAGCAAGATAAAAATGAAAAAGCGTCACATAGGGAGAAAGCAGAAAGCTGCAAGACTGAACCTAAGGGGCAGGGAGTGGAGGTAAATGGATTAAAGAGGCCAGAGATGGCTCCAGGATTACGCTGCCTCAGTATTCCGTGCTCGCATATTTAAATGTAGCAGCTGCGTGTTTCAGAGGAGAGCTTTGGCACCTGCACGTTTTTATTTACAAATTACGCACCGGATTTGAGGCTTGTGAGAATGGAATATACATCTATGCTTAAGTGAGTGATTCTGTGGTACCTTCAAATCGGTAGATTTGCCAATATAGTCCACCTCTATAATATTGCAGGTAAACAATTCTTTCTTTCTGTCATTCCATGCACACGCACACACAAAAGAGAGAGAGATACATTGCTCATTTTATCAATTCGCATGATACTAATGTTTTTTAATCAAAAAACCTAATGAGATTCATAGTTGATCTCACGTTTTCCTTTCTCTCCCAACTTTTTCCACAACTACACCTCAATAGGCCACACCTGGCTAAAATATATCAGAGTGAAAGAAAACGTCTTAACGATATGTATTGTAAAAGTGATTTGCCATGTACCCCACTACAATGAAATCAAGGCAGTGTTTATGTATGTGATGAGAAATTGTATGTGACAATCACAAAAAGCAGGGGCATGGGTGAAATGCTGGTGTGAGTTCAAAGCCCACCACTTATTTCATGGATACTTCGACATGGATACTTTAAATGTGGCTCAAATAATCCAGTTTGCAGCGTTGATATCTGCTCATCGTTACCCCTTGTGTTTGCACGGGGGATGATGTCTGACCGAGACTACGGCGGTTTTTGTGTACATATTTTTAAATGCAGAAATGAGGTCAGCAGCAAATAGCCATTTTGATGACACTTATTGACTCATTACGGTTGCTATTTCTGATGAAATTATCCAACATTTTGAGGATGTGGCGCAATGGCCAGAGCTGCCGTCTGTGGAACTGGGGAAACAGGTTCGAGTCTCTGTATCGGCTCAACATCCTCCTGTGATTCTAAGCAAATCCCTTTATTTCCGTGCACAAAACACAAAAAAACGAAATAACCTTGTGTAATGTGTATGACGCTCACGTAAATCGTTCCAATACCTTCGGGTCGAGTTCAGACTGCATACAACTACAATGAAAAACATTACCTTGAAACTTCACATATTGCCACACATCAAGGTTTCCTTCTTACAAAGTCCATCCAAAAGGTATCTCCGGAACGCACACGTCCCCACACATGTATCAAAGAAACATCTTCTGCTGTTCACATAATCTTGGCTCCACTGAGCCAAGAGCTACCCGCAGTGTGCAGACGTATATACATTTGAAAGCAATGAAAAACAAGGCAATAGTCCACAAATACACCTGCATAGGAATATTATTTCTAATACCGTTTGTAGCAGTTAATGATGCTATCTCAATATTTTTTGCACTACAGACAATGATGAATCTCAGAGCATTTGATTAAGAACAGATACAAAATAACACAGAGCACTTTTGTGGGCGACAAGGAGCTCTTAGTAAGCACACTGAATTCTGAATCATATGCATTTGCATTATGTTAAGAATGCACATAATATTCTGTCATAGCAGTGAACAAAAGGGGCAATCAACTTACCAATGCCTTAAATTAATATAATTCTATAGTTATTTATAGCTGACAGCGTAAAAAGAAGGCTAGCTGTTGTAGTTAAGAATGTGAAATACTCGAGCAGAAATATATTTACATTTATTTGCTCCGAATGAAAGGCTAATTAAACCGTGACTGCAGCCTTTCATTTGACAATGACCACGTTAGTCTCTTATTTTAGCCCTGATTCTCATCAAGAATATCCTCTTGTAAGGAGCTAGCATCTAATTATTTTGTTCTTTGACAAATTCACATAATTGCTTGTCAAATACTTAAACATTCTACACCATGTTCTTTTCACATTGAAAAGCAGATGCATTTCTTCAGTTTGTCAAAAAGAGCAACGTTCCTACTTAATAACTAACCTTCCCTTCATACCCCATTTGCTCACGATTAAACTGGGAAACATTTTATGCCAAATGCACACTGGCAACCATGACTTCCTCTTCTACAGGTAACCACAACAGGGATGTGGAATTTCTATAGCCCCACGTCCAGGACATATTGTTTGGGGTCAAGGACAAGAAGTTTTCATGTTTATTTTGTCCTTGGGACAAGTAGGCCCAAATCCCTGCAGCACAACCCCTTTTTTGGCTACCAGTTTACAGTACCATATTATGGATCAGGGAAGAGCATTGTCAGCAGTTAAGGTCATATTTGTGTCCATATGTTAATGCTGTTCAAGCTTGTATTTATGGTTCATTGATGCAAAGCCTTTATTGTTTGTGTGAGAGCACTATAAGGAAATGTTGTAAACTAGGACTGCAACCCTAAGAGTGGTTCCATCATGAAAATGCTCACAGACATTTGCAAAGTTTGACATTATGAAGATATATATAATGCTCACAGAATGCTCTCTGATCAGATGCAAACATTTGAAGAAGCTTGAACACAAGTTGATCATTTGCTTTCAAAATAAAATGTTCACAAAAAATGCAACTAGGAAAAAAAAGTTTTGCTTGTCTACAGGGAAATTTAAGGTGCCATTTCTTTGAAGCATCATTTAGTAAAAAGTGTTGATGCAAGCTAAAAAATCACAATGGAAAATCAACGTAATCGTATTTAACAAGATTATGGTAAACATGAAGACAAACAAGCATTGGCAAAGCCAATAGAACCAAAATTGATGGTCAGCCTTTTGGTTTTGTCAATACGGGTCTTGTTTTGATATGGTTTTTGCAAAACTTTATTGCTGTGGGATCTCCAAGGTTCGCACCCTTATAACAAACACTGGCAAAAAGAAAAATTATTTTTTAGTCTTAAAAAGCACACATTGCTCTGAAGTCCTTTGTGTGCAGATATGCTCCCTGTGAAAGAGCAGAAAACTGTCGCTCACAGTGGAGCCAGTGATAAATAGATAGAGAGATAGAATTTTAATAAAAACAAAACGTCTGGGTTAATGTCAGAACCAATTAGGGGCCCAATTATTAAAGAAAGTAACATAAGTGCACTTATGGTATATGTCCTTGCAGATTTATGACTAGTGAATTCACAAGAATTTACAGAAGTAGGTCAGGAAATCATACTCCTAGAAGATATTAGTGAACTGCATATTAGCACGTGCAAATATGTATGCGTAGATTGGCTCAGGGTAATATTTGTTGAGCGTTTACAAATTCACTTTACCCCAACCACTTTTTTCCCCCACCCCTAGGATTAGTTTTACTTCTGCCCTTGTCAGGAGTACATTTCCAATGTTTCTCAGTATGGAAAAAGATCAAAGAAGAGCTGGTGAAAATCCCTCAAACATTCAAGTTAGTAGGTTTGCACAGATTTAAATGGACATTCCATCCCTTGAACTACTGCTCACCGCTACTTCCAGCCCCCAGTATGTGATCTGTGGAAAGGCAGCAAAAGGAAATTGTTAATATTCAAACAATACTATTGTATATGCCGTGGCATAATCTGAGAGGCTATTATCAGGGCTCTTATATAGTGAAATTGATGCCATAATTTGTCGCTGCACTAACTGGCACCAAAGGGACAACAGATGTTTTTTACAGGACAAATAGATTTATGATGCAGTCTGTCCCATGGAAAAGTAGATGTTTTGTTAAATTACACACCTTTGAACTAGCTTTGCATTGTGTATAGACAACCAGTGCAATTATCTATTTGGAGAATAGCTTCAAACCTGTGCTAAAGGAAAAACTGAACATATGTAATTGGTGATGTTTTCCACACTCCAAAGCTTTAGAGGCTTTTGTGATTTTGTCCTTTACAATTCTAAAATGCACATCATTTTGACTGAGAGCACACACTCATGTTCACTGCTAATGGAAAGGATTCATCATTTTCTTTTTCAAAACATGAATTTCTATTGAGATTTTAATGAAAAGGAACAATACACAAATGAGAAAGGGGGGTGAAACACGTCACACTGACTTGAGGAAGCAATAAAGAAGTTCATGAAATGGGTGGTTGTCATGCCCTATAGAACTACAATGCAACTTCAGACAAATGTTTTGGGTGTCTGGCGCATGAAGGGAGAATGCGTGAACTTAGAGGGTTCCTAGTTCTGGATGACAGAAAGGAATCTGACTCAGTGGAGTGGCCATACATGATGACACTGTTGGAAAAGCTGGGCTTTGGCCCCTCCTTCAGAGCATGGGTGCAGCTCCTATACAGATGCCCCACAGAGTGGGTCTGAGTCACTGGCACCCTATCAGGGGAAGTCTGAACTGTGGAGGGGACCAGACAGGGCTGTCCCCTCTCCCCACTCCTGTTTGTGACAGTACTGGAACCAGTGGTCACTTGGGTCTTCTGTGATGCCCTGCTCCGTGGTCTGCACTGGGATGGCAGATGGAAAGATGCCATCTCGATGTATGCAGATGATATTCTGGTGTATCTGGCAGAGATGGAAAAAAACACTTGAATACTAGAGATCTTCAAGATCTTTGGAAGTAACTCAGTACTCCACAGCAACTGAAGTAAGTTGTGCATGTATCAGTTGGCCGGATGGCATCCTCGACAATACTGATTAAGTCTAATACAGAGGAGGGAGCTGGGTTTTAAATAACATGGAATCTACTTTAAAAGGGAACAAAAGCTCTTTCACAATAAGATTCTGGGCAGACTTCTCAAGTTGTTTAAAAGAGAAGCAAGTAACTGTAGATGGCTAACACTGTCCCTAGTGGGTCGAGCAGCTCTCTATAAAATGATCTATTTACCCAAGTTTCTATATGCCCTCCAGAACTCCTGCTTTGAGGTTCTGGACTGCTTCTTCATGTCGGCTAAAGCAGTAACCGGGCTACTGTTGTAGGATGGCAGCCCACCATGAACAGCACTAGCAGTACTAATCAGAAAGTCCTTTGAAGGGAGCACTGTCCTACGCTACCACATATACAACTTTATTACTGGACGGCTCAATTGGCGACACTTAATGATTGGTCCTTCACAAACAGGTGAAGCCTTGTTACTAGCTGACAAATCCGCACTGGAACCTCAGGGATAGATATGGCAGATCTACAGAACAGGGAAACTGGCCAAAATGGAGGTCAGCATGGTGAGAGTAATCAGGTCATGGAGAGGGGCTATGAAAGAAATAGGATGACAATGCTGAAACGCTGGAGACCCAGCCATGAGGGCAGTCAGTTTGGCGCCCCAGTGAGAGGTGGAAGGGCACAAGAAGTGGGACACTCTGGGCATATCGAATGGGGGATCTCAGGACAGACAGGGGCATGGTGGCATTCATGGAACTCCAGGCACAATATGAGAAGTCAGGGCACCAGTACCTGCCCTATGTGCAGGTCAGACACCTCTTAAGCACCAGTATAGATCTGGGTGGGGAAGTACTGGAAGAAAGCCCATTGGAACGTAGAGTACTGGGACCCCCCCACACACACATCCCCACCAAATCTCAGAGATATATGGCATTCTGCTGGTGAACAGCACTGACTCCTCATCCCCCAGGATCCCTCCTTCTCCCCCCTGTAGTGGGCAAAGAGATAAATGGGAAAGGGATCTGGGAAGGATGGAATACGATGACTGAGAGAGGCATGCATCTACCCCGAACAGGTGGTAATTAGGGCAGGCTTAAGACTAAGGGCCTGATTTACAGTTCAGCAGAGGGGATTGCTCCATCACAAACGTGACGAATATCCCATCTGCTGTATTACAATTCCATTACAGTCTATGGAACATATAATACAGTGGATAGGATATCCGTCACGTTTGTGATGGAGTAACCCCTCCGCCAAACTCAAAATCAGGCCCTTATCCAGCTGAAACTCTTTTTTCAGGGCATATCACACTAGATCAAGACTATTCATAATGGTTAGGACCAAAACAGACAAACGGATGCACGCAGAGGGGCACACTGATAAACATTATGTGGGAATGCCCCAGGATAACCCATTCTGAGATGCAATTTAATGCAGACTCTTGCAGGTGCTGGAGGGCCAGCTGAAGCTCGCTGTGCAAGTGATTATGCTTGGAATTTGGAGGGAGCAAATACTCAGCAGTTAGGGGCTTCTCTTCACCAATGTAGCTGTAATGGTAGCCAGTAGAGATACTGTCCAGAGGGGGGAAGCCCAATTACCCCGAAAGAATAAAGGTGGGAAGAAAGAAGGAAGGTGGGCTGTTGCATGCGGGCAGAAGAACAGGTGTACAAAGCCTGCGCCTGTTACAGCAGAGTCACCAAACCATGGGGCCCATGGAAGACTCTAGTTTGTGAGGAGAGGAAAGAGGCTGACATGGGAGAACCAGGATGACAAAAGGACTGATGGTCTGTGTGGAGAATAGATGGGAAGAAACAAACTATGCTAAACAGTCACATTATTGTTGTATTTGATTGCTAAGGCCCATGTAGCTGTCCAACGGGGATGGGGTTCTTTTGGTTTCATTGTTTCCAGTGTTATACCATTGATATGACGTATAAATGCAAAAATGCATAAAGTCCCTCTTATATATATTTATATTATATTGGCATTTTTTGTATTAAAATTGTAATTGAAATAGCATAGTCTTGGAACCATCACACACCATTGATATCTTCTTTGATTATTTCATATCTACTTATAGAACTTTCTAGTAGAATTGAAGATTCTATGGACATAACCAGTAATTTAAGTTAACTATTCAAAGCGTGCTCCGTTCTTATTCTAGTCATAGATTATTTTTTTTAAAGGGTCCTTTTCCATCGCAGTTCCATGTTGTAGGTGAGTGCAGCGTTTGATGAACTCAAACTCTCTGGGTGACATCTGTTGTGAGTGTACTCAGCTTGGTAGGCATCAGCACACTCTATGACTTGAGAGTTCTCTCAAGTGGCATAGAGGGAGGCACTGTTTTCTTCCAGGAGGGGCCTTCCCATTAGTTTGCCTTCCCACATTAACCCGAAAATGGCTAAGGTGGCAGTTCAACTTCAATAACTGGGGACCATGATCAATGAACTAGTAAACATAAAATCATAAATGTGGTCAAATATGGAAGGAAAGGGAAGGGGAGGGGTCAAGGTATGCTTCTCTGTTCCTATGGATGTCCCCTTTTGCTTTTGATTTATGGGTCACTTCACCACAGTAGGAGTGCACTGGATTTGGTGATCTAAGCAGGCAATTGTCCATATGTGATGTCAGGCATGCATGGGGAAATATGGAAACAGAAAGAAATGTGTTGTTGTACCTTGCTGGTAAGGTATATCAGGACATATTGTGAGATGTTGCTCATCTTATACGGTACTTTGTTAGTGTATGGGGGCTATTTAGTCTCTGAGCTCTACTCCTAATCTCAGGCTGGAAAGTAGTGTCCAACAGAAGGTGCAGGGGCATGATGAGCCGCATAGGTGTGAAATTGGGTGTGTTGATAATCTCACATCCTCATCTGATGCTGTCAGTTTGAAAGCAGCTATCAAACAAGGCACATATGTCATGAAAAGAGGTTCAGTATGTGATCCTATGTGCTAGCTTCTTTATCTCCCTGAGTTGTGCCACTTTACTTTCTTTTTGCAGCAGCTTTCTTTGGGAGAGGGGTTGTGACACTTGACACTTTTATTGTCTGCTACCAACAATATGGAAGAGAGATATCTCTGGCTTTGGGTTAAAGAATTGACTTCTCATGAGCATCTAGAATGGCATGCACTTTCCTCTGGAGCCCAGATTGGAAGTGTTGTAGTTTAGGCCATGTGCAGAAAATCTGAGAGAGCTTAAATGTATTCACTCCCTCCAACACCTGGCATCAAAATGGCCCAATGTGTTACACTTGACTTGGAGTCTAAAAGAACGTGGGGCAGCTTGCCATTGAAACTGAAAGCAAACGTTTTTACCAGCCATCATCTGTAAACATTTCCTCAATGTCATTTTCTCATTAAGTTATACTATTTTGGCTCATGCCTGCTTTCAAGGGGGGTCATTCTGACCCTGGCGGTCGGTGATAAAGCGGCGGCCAACCCGCCAACAGGCCGGCGGACAAAAAAATGCAATTCTGACCCTGGCGGGAACCGCCAACACAGCCCGCCGCATTAACACTCCGACCGCCACGGCGGAACAAACAAACAGCGCGGCGGTCATCGCCAACAGCCAGGCGGCAGACAATGTACCGCCCACCCTATCACGACCCACCAATCCGCCACCTTTTCCGGGGCGGGAGCCCCGCCGATAAAAACACGGCGGAAACAGACATTTCCAATGGAAAACGCTCACCTCGAGACACTCCACGCGGAATCCGGACAGCATGGAACCCGCTCTCGTCTACCTGCTCATCTACCACGAGTACGAACTCCGGCGCAGACGTCAACGGTGAGTACTGCACCTACGACACACGGGAGGGGGGAGGAAGAAAGTTACGGGCATACACATATGCGACCCCCCCAACCCCCCAATATGTACACACCAATGCAGAGCAGGAAGTCACAGTGACACCACACAAAGACCCTTTAAAAATACAATGACACAACCAAATTTGGAATAAATTTTCATGTACAAAAAAAGCACCTGGAAATAATTGAGCAACGTGAAAAATATTTACAAAAACCAAAAAGATATACACATCAGTGTATCACTGAAGTAACAAGTCCTGCACATCCTACGAATCTAACATGTCCGTGGGCCAAGGTTCTGCGAAACAAGGGCAAAGCCCACACACGAGACCTGAGTCCTTTGGAGAGAACACTGCAGGGGCATCTGATGTCAAAACTACAGGCACCTCAGGGGGAAGGGAAGGGGGGGCCACCACAGCCACATGAGTCCACGACGCCAGATCCACGAGGAGCCACCATGCCCACTGTACCATCCTGGGGAGTGCAAAGCCACAGTCTCTCAAGTCTCTGCAGTGGGTGGGTTGCCCACTGGACCATCCTGGGGAGTGCAAAGCCAAAGTCTCTCAATGTCTCTACAGTGGGTGGGTTGGCCACTGTACCATCCTGGGGAGTGCAAAGCCACAGTCTCTCAATGTCTCTACAGTGGGTGGGTTGCCCACTGTACCATCCTGGGGAGTGCAAAGCCACAGTCTCTCAATGTCTCTACAGTGGGTGGATTGCCCACTGGACCATCCTGGGGAGTGCAAAGCCACAGTCTCTCAAGTCTCTACAGTGGGTGGATTGCCCACTGTGCCATCCTGGGGAGTGCAAAGCCACAGTCTCTCAGGTGGATTACAGAGTCCACTGGTCAAGGAGGAGGCATGGTGGGCACAGTGAACCATAAACAGTGCCTGAGACGGCGGGACCCAGCGCAGCGGTGCATGACATGGCGATGTCCAGCGGAGCGGTGCTTGAGAGGAAGGGCCCAGCGGAGCGGTGCTTGACAGGAAGGGCCCAGCGGAGCGGTGCTTGACAGGAAGGGCCCAGCAGAGCGGTGCTTGAGACGGCGGGGCCCTGTTCAGCGGTACCTGTCTTCACGGCGGGGCCCTGTTCAGCGGTGCTCTTCTGCACGGCGGGGCCCTGTTCAGCGGTACCTGTCTTCAAGGCGGGGCCCTGTTCAGCGGTACCTGTCTTCACGGCGGGGCCCTGTTTAGCGGTGCTCTTCTGCACGGCGGGGCCCTGTTCAGCGGTACCTGTCTTCACGGCGGGGCCCTGTTCAGCGGTACCTGTCTTCACGGCGGGGCCCTGTTCAGCGGTGCTCTTGCAGTATGTCAAGGGAGTCATACCTGGCCTGGACACCCTGCTCACTCGCCCTCCGACCGTGCTGTGTCAGGCCCCTTCGGGAGTGAGTCCTGGGCCCTTTGGTGTCGTCCCTTGCAGCCGGGATGGGGCTTGTGGGGCCCTCCTGCTCCGCGCTCCTGGTGGTTGTCCTCTCCGCCCTGCTGTCCTTCCGCTCCTTAGATGGGGCTCTCGGGCCCTTGCCTCCCCTGGCTGCTGTGGCCGGTGAAGTGGCCGGAGTCACCTCCTTGGGGGCAGCCGTCTCTGTCCGCTCACGGCGGCCCTTCAATTTCCGGGTCCTCTTGCCTGGGGGGGGGGCTGGCTGTCCCCTTGCTGCTCACCGAAGTGTTACTGCCGCCAAAGGGTGGACTCCACATGCCATGCACCACTTGCACTGTAGAAGTTGGGCTGGTGGTGGCTATGGTGCCCTTGGGACTTTTCCCAGTTGGAGGGGGTGGGTCGGGGGAGGGAAAGAGGTCAAAACTGGAGAGGTAATTTTTCTTGGGACCAAGGTAAGGGGTAGGAGTAGTGGTGAGAGAAGTGGAGGAAGAGGATGTGGTTGTATGAGAGCCAGGTGTGCTGTCCTTGGGTGCAGGTGACTGGGACGTAGGCTGTGGTGAGGTGGTTGGCTGTTGTTTGGGTGTCTGCCTGCGTTTATGTGTCTTGGAAGAGGGGGTGACAGACACAGTGGGAGAGGACACAGGGGACGTGTAAATGCCAGTGGGGGTGGTGACTGCAGGTGTGCGGACTGTAGTGGAGGGTTTGCTGGTGGTGGAAGAACTGGCTGATGTTGGGGTGCATGCAGGTGTGAGTGTAGACGTCACAGGGAGGGAGGAGGGAGACGAGGAGGACGGGGACACAGAGGTGGTAGTGACTGTTGATATGTCTGCATCTGTGTGTTGCTTGGGTGAATGCTTGTGTTTTCTGTGGTGCTTATGTTTGGATGAGCTGGCCTTGGGTGTTGAGGTGTGTGCAGGCTGGTCTGATGGTGTGGATGGGATAGGTTGAGGTACAGGAGACAGAGAAAGGGTGGAGGCAGATAGAAGAGGGAGACTGGAGACAGGGACAATGGCTGCCGTCAGTGCTGAGGCCAGAGCAGTGAACGCTCGTTGATGGGCAGCCTGACCCGAATGAATGCCCTCCAGGTAGGCATTGCTCCGATGCACCTCCCTTTCCACCCCCTGGATGGCATTCAGAAGGGTAGTCTGCCCAACAATGACCGTCCTCACCAGGTCAATGAGCTCTGCACTGAGGGCAGCAGGGGTAACAGAGGCAGGGGCTGAGGTGCCTGGGGCGAAGGAGACGCGCGCCTTCCTGGCCGAGCGGCCACGGAGCGAAGACTGAGGGGCTGCTGGGAGGGCGGTGCTGGTGCGCTGGGTGGCGGCTGTACCTGTTGTTGCGGGGGGCACAGATGGTGCCGCCACCGCTAGAGAGCTCCCAAACGAGGACGTGTCCGTGTCGCTGGTGTCTCCACCGGCCCCCGTTGTGGTGCTCCCCTCGCCCTTCGGATCACTGGTGCCCTCGGTGTCTGTGTCAGTGCCCACCGGGGCCTGGTGACCTGCAGCTCCCTCCTGCTCCGACGCCAAATCTCCTCCGCCTGATGATGCTAAAACACAAGAAGACAAAGATTTAGGGTGGGGGGAGAAATGAAACAAAGTTGAGTGCATGCCTTAGCAATACCCTTTGCGGAGAGGACAGACACAGGTGCCTCGTGCACTAAGTCGCGAACTAGGGGTACACTACTCAGTACTTCTGACTAGGCAAACAGGTCTAGGGACAACACACGCGCACATGTGTGATGCTGGAGCATGGGTAGCTGCACTTGGCACCCTACAGAGGTGGGGGGCGGGGGCACAGGGCCATGCCTAAGGGAGCGGACTACACTACAGAGAGCGCCCTGGCCTAATGTCACCCACAGCCCTCCTCCCCCACCCAGACGCCTCCAATGCGCATACAGATAGGAGAATGTGCGGATACTCACCCCCTTGTGTCTGCTGTGCTGTCCTCAAGCGCCCATCCAAATTAGGGTAGGCCACCGCCAGGATCCGGGACATCAGGGGGGTCATGGTGCGACTGGCACCCCTCCTAGGTCGGGAGGCCATCCCCAGCAGTGTTTCTGCGGTCTTCCTCGTTCCGCGGCGGATGTCCTCCCACCTCTTGCGGCAGTGGGTGCCCCGTCTGTTGTAGACCTCCAAGTTCCGGACTTCCTTGGCGATGGCACGCCAAATATCGATTTTCTGGTGGGCGCTCACCTGTTTGACATGTACAGGGTGGGAAAGAGAAACCGTCACATATCTGCATGTTTGGAGTATATGCCCCCCCCTCCCCAACCTTGTCATGGTTCCCATTCTCTCATCTGTCGTGCGTTGCACTCCTCATTCCCTCCACACCCCACCAACTTACATCCCCCCCCCTCCACACAGGCATAACCCATTCAATGTGCACTAAGTGTACTCACCTGTTGGTCTGGAGGACCGTAGAGTAGCGCATACTGGGGGAGGACCCTGTCCACGAGCTTCTCCAACTCTTCTGAACTGAAGGCGGGGGCCCTTTCACCAGTAGCAGCAGCCATTGTCACTTCCAGACCGAGTTCACAGCAGCACTTGCAGTATAGGTCCTCTCCTGTGGATGATCAGGTCTCGAATGATTGAGCAGATAGAAAATGGCGATCACGCCCGCGGCGGTGCGTACCGCGGCGGTGCGTCCCGCGACCACCGGCGCACATCGTCATTGGCTCCTGAAACCCATAGGCTTCAATGTTAACCAATGCGTCTTCGCACAGCGGTCTTCGACCGCCTACCGCCACGGTGTGCCCCGCCAGCGCAGTGACCTCACATCCCATTGTCCCACTTCACAGGTCAGGCATCGGCCATTTCAAGGGCCCACATGGCTTAATTTCTAAAGCGTCACACAGGCCTAGGCCTTGCAATGGCACACATACAAACATATCAAACCATACATTTACCTGTACTGTGCAAGCTGTGTTGTACGTACCTGTGAGTGGATTGACTCTGTACTCCATATTCTCCTTCCTAGGCACCGTCCGCTGGGACTAGCGATGAGAAGGAGGAATCCTCGCGTGTACCGGCCGCTGGTGGACCTGTCCACAATGGAAGAACGCAACATAATACTACGATACCGACTTGACCGAGCCTCCATCCATGAACTGTGTGCCCAGCTGGAGCCAGCCCTGATGTCCCCCATCGTCCAACCCACAGGAATTCCCCCACTAGTGCAGGTTCTGTCTGTCCTCCATTTCTTTGCAACTGGCTCATTCCAGACAACAGTGGCCATGTCATCTGGGATGTCTCAGCCTATGTTTTCCAAGATCTTATCCAGAGTGTTGTCTGCCCTGATGAAACTCATGCGGAGCTACATCATTTTCCCAGAGGAGGGTGATTTGCCTACAGTGAAAGCTGATTTCTATGCCCTTGGACACATCCCCAACATCATTGGTGCAATTGATGGGACCCATGTGGCTTTAGTCCCCCCAAATGACGATGAACAGGTGTACAGGAACAGGAAGAATTACCATTCAATGAATATCCAGGTGGTCTGTTTGGCTGACCAGTACATCTCCCATGTAAATGCCAAGTTCCCAGGGTCAGTGCATGACGCGTATGTTATGCGAAATAGCAGCATTCCCTATGTGATGGAACAGCTACAGAGACAGCGTGTGTGGCTAATAGGTGACTCTGGTTACCCCAACCTGCCGTGGCTATTGACCCCAGTGAGGAATCCCAGGACCAGGGCAGAGGAACGGTACAATGAGGCCCATGGGCGTACTAGGAGGGTGATTGAGCGAACCTTTGGGCTCCTGAAGGCCAGGTTTAGGTGCCTGCATATGACAGGTGGATCCCTAATGTACTCACCATAGAAGGTGTGCCATATCATCGTGGCCTGCTGTATGCTCCACAACCTGGCTTTGCGACGCCAGGTGCCTTTCCTGCAGGAGGATGGTCCAGATGGTGGTGTTGTAGAAGCCGTGGAGCCTGTGGAGAGTGAAGAGGAGGAAGACTCTGAGGACGACACAGACAATAGGGACAGAGTGATACAACAGTATTTCCAGTAACACACAGGTAAGAATCACCCACGCCATTTCACAATTGCTTATAGCCTCCTGCATCTGTACTTTCTGTAGTTCCCCACAGATGTTTTTCATTAATTTTTGCCTTTCCCTTCCCTTCTCAGTGCTGTCTGACTCAGTACCTGACTTCTGCTTGGTTCGCCCATGAAATACAGCGTATTGACATTGGTATGTTGTCATGACTAATTGACAGAACAGAAATTGAACAGTAATATGTAATACATTTGTTAATAATACAGCATGACTCAAAACAGATTTGTGTGCAAAATGTGATTTATTTACAGTGCTAGATATCGGTACATGTGATTCTAAGGGTGATGGGTGGGGGTGGAGGAATATCCATGGCAGAGTCCAGTTCTCAGTCTCACAGGTGCATTGTCCTTTTGCCTGTGGAAGGATGGAGCATAGGCAGTTCATGGTTGGACAGGGTGGCAATGTGGGACAGTGGGAAGACTTGAGGGGGTATGTCCTGCTGGCGGGGGTCTTGACATCCTACTCTGTCTTTTTTTTTGGTCTCAGGCTCCTCTTACGGGGTGGTTGTTCTTCAGCAGGAGGTGGGGTTCTGGGGGGCTGTCGAGGTGTTGGGACCTCCTGTCCACTAGCGCCGGCAGAGGTGGTAGGCTGTTCCTGGTCCGGGCTAGTGACAGGGGCCCTGTGTGGTGCACCATGGTCCCGCAACGCGTCCTCTATCCTGTTGAGGGCCAGGACGATGGTCCCCATTGCGGTCCCGATGATTCTCAGCTCCTCCCTGAACCCCATGTAGCGTTCCTCCTGCTGTGCCTGGATCTCAGTGAACCTGGCCAGTACCGTCGCCATCGTTTCTTGGGAGTGGTGGTAGGCCCCCATGAGGGTGGTGAGGGCCTCTTGGAGAGTGGGTTCCCTGGGCCTCTCCTCCCCCCCCTGTCGCACAGCAGCCCTCCGAGCTGCCCGGTTTCCCTCGGCCTCTGTCCCCTGGACGGTGTGCCCGCTACCACTGCCCCCAGGTCCCTGTTGTTGTTGGGGTGTTGGGTTAGCCTGGGTGCCCTGTAGTGGCAGACACACCGCTGATTGAGCTGTCCTAGAGACAGAGGCATGGGCCCGCTGGGTGGGAGCTGTGCTGGTGTTGGCAGAGGGGGTCGGGTCTGGTGTGGCCTGTGGCTGCCTGAGGGGAACCGACTGCCCAGAGGTCCCCGATGGTCCGGGCTGGTCATCAGGTTCACTGTTGACAGAGCTGCTATCCTCAGTGTGGGCCTGTTCCGGTGGTGGGATGGACACTTCTGGACCCTCCTGGCTGGTGTGTTGTCGTTCGGGTCCTGCATGGGGTAAGAGAGTTTGGTTATTGTTTCTGTGTGTGCAATAGCGTGCGTGTTATGGGTGCCCTTGTCCCCCAGTGCAGGCATTCCCTTGAGGGAGGTGTTGTGAGGGTAGTTAGTGGGGGGGGGGGTTAGTGCAGTGGTCATGCTTAGGTGATGGGTGCCCATGATTTGTGTTGGCATGCAGGAGTTGGTGTTGGGATGGGTGGGTTGTGCTGGTGAGACATTGTCAGGGAGGATGTGTGCTGGGGGTTGGGGGTGAGGGTGGGGGTGTGGGTTGGCATGCTGGTGGGGTGGGGGGATATAGTAGTTGAGATTGGACTTACCAGAGTCCATTCCTCCGGCTACTCCTGCGAGGCCCTGAGGATGCAGGATGTTCAAGACCTCTTGCTCCCACGATGTGAATTCGGGAGGGGTGGGTGGGGGTCCGCCGCCAGTCTTCTGGACCGCGATGTTGTGCCTGGAGACCATCGATCGGACCTTCCCCCGTAGGTCGTTCCATCTTTTGCGGATGTCCTCCCTATTCCTGGTATGCTGTCCCACCGCGTTGACCCTGTCCACGATCCGCTGCCATAGCTCCGCCTTCCTAGCTATACTGGTGTACTGCACCTGCGAGCCGAAGAGCTGGGGTTCCACTCTTAGGATTTCCTCCACCATGACCCGGAGTTCTTGGTCCGAAAAGCGTGGGTGCCTTTGGGGTGCCATGGGGTGGTGTGGGTGAGGTGTGGGGTGGTGTATGTGATGATAAGTATGTTGGTGAGTGGTGCTTTGTGCTACTATGTGGTGTGTGTGATGGTGTAGTGTGCCTCAGTGTGTCTTGCTATGGATTGTCTGCTGTGTCTCTCTCTCCTTCTCTCAGTAATTATGGTCGCAGGGGTTTGTGGGTGATGTGGGTGTGTGTTTTATAGTTGGTTGATTGTGTGGGAGTGGTGTGTGTATGTGTATCAGGTGTGTGTATTTCAAATTGTCCAATGTGGCTGTGTTTTGGTGCTGTGTGTGTATTCTGACCGCAGCGGTGTGTAGCGCCAATGGAATACCGCGTTTGAATGACCGCCGTGTGGATTCGTGGGTCGTAATGGCATGGGCGTATTTCTGTTGGCGTGACGGTGGAGGTTTGGTCATCTCCAGTTTCTCGCTGCCCGCAGATGTGGCGGGCTGCAGTGGAGGACGGATTTTTGGAGGTTTGGCCGTTGTGGGTCAGAATGACCGTGGCGGTTAACCGCGGCCGCGGCGGTGTTATGGCGGTCTTCTGACCGGCGGTAAGGTCCTTTTACCGCCGAGGTCAGAATGACCCCCAAGGTCTGTTGTACTGATAAGTAGTAACTACATAAGTGTCTGATAGGCTTACCGTGGGAAGTTCTACAACAGTAGCCTGAGTTCACTTCAGGTGGCTACATGTTTCTCTTAGGTGTGTTGGGTTATGGCAGGTAGTTCCGCACCTGAAAAAATTTGTAAAAGTGTGATTGAGATAACTGATGTTGCTAAGAAAAAGGGGGACTAACTTCAGTACACTATCATCTTTTTCTTCACTTTTCCCACAGTGGGAACAGACACTATTCTCTCAGATTCTGGATGTCAGGTCATGTGTGATTTGGTAATTGCACAGCAAAATCTTTGGGGGGCCTCAAACTTCCTAAAGCAGCCCTACTGAAGGGTCACTTACAGGCCCGGCTTTAGCACTGGTAGTACCCTGTATGATAGTCTTTTGTGGCAACCCCCCACCCCAGGACCACCTCCTTGGATTCACTCAGTACCACCCGGCAAAGGTGCCGCATATCTCCCCATAGCCCCCCTTTCACATACATTCAGTTGTTTTAGAGCACTTATAAAGGCTGGCTTTACTAATCCACACAAATTTCCATATGAAATATAGTTCGGTCCTTTGCAGCAGGCATATTAACCCTCTACGTTACTTTATGGCGAGTCATAGCTGCCTCTAGACAAAACTCCCACCTCTCTCCCTACTTGGAACATTAATCACAAGATGTATCTTGACATTTCAATTGTTACCTGAAGGCTGGACATGCAAGATACTTTTCAGCAGGTGCTTTTAAATCGCAGGTTTCGTAAATCAGTGCTAAAAACAGCGCCCCCCAATCCAGATCCGCACTCGGTGCGGCCGCACTGCTCACACCGCCCTAATGCCGGCCCTGGTCACTTAAAGCAGATGAAGGAACTCTGTGGGTCGAGTGCAATCACTCTTGTCTCTCTTTGAGTTTCCCAATAGAACATTTGGATCACAACAGTCTTAATATATTGTCCTAACCTATGCTCTCTGCTACAAATACTCTTTGGCCTGTGTGTATTAAATGGGGCATATACATATATTTTACCTACTGGCGTTTGCCACTAGGTAGTTATAGTTAGGATCTAGTTCCAGGGACAGAGAGTTTTTTGTTGTGCCTATAACTTTGGCAGCACTTGACGAATCTTCACAAAATTTTCAAAATGTATACTTTGGTCAGTTCAAACGCTGTCTTGAAAGTTTCAGGGTGATCCATCAAGCAAGGGCCAAGAAAAAATGGAGGTCCCAAAACGTGTTTTTCCCATTCATTTTTCTATAGGGTCTTTAGACACTCCTGCAGCTCAACCCGCTGAATTACACCAAAATTGGCAGGAAGCTAGATCTTAGTCCACAGATTGTGCTTTTTGTGATTTGTTCTAAATCCGTATAGTAGTTTCTGAGATATTTGAGTTTAAAAAATATAGGGGGTGATTCTAACCCTGGCGGTCGGTGTTAAAGCGGCGGCCAACCCGCCAACAGGCTGGCGGTAAAAAATATGGAATTCTGACCCTGGCGGGAACCGCCAACACAGACAGCCACTTTAACACTCCGCCCGCCACGGCGGTACAAACAAACAGCGCGGCGGTCACCGCCAACAGCCAGGCGGCAGACAATGTACCGCCCACCCTATCACAACTCACCAATCCGCCACCTTTTCCGGGGCGGGAGCACCGCCGATAAAAACACGGCGGAAACAGACTACGAACGGGAAAACGCTCACCACTACGCACTCCAGGAGGAAGGAGGACAGCATGGAACCCGAATTAAACATCCTACCTGCTCTCGTCTACCTTCTCATCTACCACAAGTACGAAGTCCGGCGCAGACGACAACGGTGAGTACTGCACCTACGACACACGGGAGGGCGAAAGGTTACGGGCACACACATATGCAACCCCCCCCCCCAACTATGTACACACCAATGCAGAGCAACAAGTCACAGTGACACCACCCAAACACCCCTGAAAAATGCTAGGACGTAATCAAATTTGGAATAAATATTTATGTACCAAAAAACCCCTGAAAAATATCGTACAACCATGAAAGATATTCACAAGAAAACAAATGACATACACATCAGTGTATAACTGAAGTAACAAGTCCTGCACATCCTACGAATTCATCATGTCCGTGGGCCAAAGTTTTGAGAAACAAGGGCAAAGCCCACACAGGAGACCTGAGTCCTTTGGAGAGAACACTGCAGGGGCATCAGATGTAAAAACTACAGGCACCTCAGGGGGAAGGGAAGGGGGGGGCACCACAACCACACGAGTCCACGACGCCAGATCCACGAGGAGCCACCATGCCCACTGTACCATCCTGGGGAGTGCAAAGCCACAGTCTCTCAATGTCTCTACAGTGGGTGGGCTGCCCACTGTACCATCCTGGGGAGTGCAAAGCCACAGTCCCTCAATGTCTCTACAGTGGGTGGGCTGCCCACTGTACCATCCTGGGGAGTGCAAAGCCACAGTCTCTCAATGTCTCTACAGTGGGTGGGCTGCCCACTGTACCATCCTGGGGAGTGCAAAGCCACAGTCCCTCAATGTCTCTACAGTGGGTGGGCTGCCCACTGTACCATCCTGGGGAGTGCAAAGCCACAGTCTCTCAATGTCTCTACAGTGGGTGGGCTGCCCACTGTACCATCCTGGGGACTGCAAAGCCACAGTCCATCAGGTGGATGACAGTCTCCACTGGTCAAGGAGGAGGCATGGTGGGCACAGTGAACCATAAACAGTGATTGAGACGGCGGTGCCCAGCGGAGCGGTGCTCGAGAAGAAGGGCCCAGCGGAGCGGTGCTTGAGACGGCGGGGCCCAGCGGAGCGGTGCTTGAGAAGAAGGGCCCAGCGGAGCGGTGCTTGAGACGGCGGGGCCCAGCGGAGCGGTGCTTGAGAAGAAGGGCCCAGCGGAGTGGTGCTTGAGAAGAAGGGCCCAGCGGAGCGGTGCTTGAGACGGCGGGGCCCAGCGGAGCGGTGCTTGAGAAGAAGGGCCCAGCGGAGCGGTGCTTGAGAAGAAGGGCCCAGCGGAGCGGTGCTTGAGACGGCGGGGCCCAGCGGAGCGGTGCTCGAGAAGAAGGGCCCAGCGGAGCGGTGCTTGAGACGGCGGGGCCCAGCGGAGCGGTGCTTGAGACGGCGGGGCCCAGCGGAGCGGTGCTTGAGAAGAAGGGCCCAGCGGAGCGGTGCTTGAGACGGCAGGGCCCAGCGGAGCGGTGCTTGAGAAGAAGGGCCCAGCGGAGTGGTGCTTGAGAAGAAGGGCCCAGCGGAGCGGTGCTTGAGAAGAAGGGCCCAGCGGAGCGGTGCTTGAGACGGCGGGGCCCAGCGGAGCGGTGCTTGAGAAGAAGGGCCCAGCGGAGCGGTGCTTGAGAAGAAGGGCCCAGCGGAGCGGTGCTTGAGATGGCGGGGCCCAGCGGAGCGGTGCTCGAGACGGCGGGGCCCAGCGGAGCGGTGCTTGAGAAGAAGGGCCCAGCGGAGCGGTGCTTGAGAAGAAGGGCCCAGCGGAGCGGTGCTTGAGAAGAAGGGCCCAGCGGAGCTGTGCTTGAGACGGCGGGGCCCAGCGGAGCGGTGCTTGAGACGGTGGGGCCCAGCGGAGCGGTGCTTGAGACGGCGGGGCCCAGCGGAGCGGTGCTTGAGAAGAAGGGCCCAGCGGAGCGGTGCTTGAGACGGCGGGGCCCAGCGGAGCGGTGCTTGAGAAGAAGGGCCCAGCGGAGCGGTGCTTGAGAAGAAGGGCCCAGCGGAGCGGTGCTTGAGACGGCGGGGCCCAGCGGAGCGGTGCTTGAGACGGCGGGGCCCAGCGGAGCGGTGCTTGAGAAGAAGGGCCCAGCGGAGCGGTGCTTGAGAAGAAGGGCCCAGCGGAGCGGTGCTTGAGAAGAAGGGCCCAGCGGAGCGGTGCTTGAGAAGAAGGGCCCAGCGGAGCGGTGCTTGAGACGGCGGGGACCAGCGGAGCGGTGCTTGAGAAGAAGGGCCCAGCGGAGCGGTGCTTGAGACGGCGGGGCCCAGCGGAGCGGTGCTTGAGAAGAAGGGCCCAGCGGTGCTCTTCTCCACGGCGGGCCCTCTTCAGCGGTGCTCTTCTCCACGGCGGGCCCTGTTCAGCGGTGCTCTTCTCCACGGAGGGCCCTGTTCAGCGGTGCTCTTCTGCCCCGTGGGCCCTGTTCAGCGGTGCTCATCCAGCAGGTCAAGGGAGCCAGACCTGGCCTGGACTCCCTGCTCAGTCGCCCTCGGACCGTGACGTTTCTGGACCCTTCGGGGACGGACTCCTGGCCTCCTTAGTGTCCTCCTTCCCAGCTGGGATGTGACATGTGGGGTCCACCTTCTCCGCGCTCCTGCTGCCCTTCCACTCCTTTGATGGGGCTCTCGGGCCCTTGCCTCCCCTAGATGGTGTGGGTGGTGAAGTGGCCGCACATTGCTCCTTGGGGGCAGCCCTGTCGGTCCTCGCACGGCGGCCCTTGTTTTTGCGGGTCCTCTTGCCGGGGGGGGGGCTGGACGTGCCCTTGCTGCTGATCGATGTGTCACTGCTGGCAAAGGGTGGGCTCCAGAACCCATGCACAACAGTGACACCCGAAGCTGGGCTGGTGGTGGCTGCGGTGCTCTTGGGACTCTTTGAAGATGGAGGGGGGAGCTCATCGGAGGGAAAGAGGTCAAGGTTAGCCAGGAAAAGTTTTTTAGGGCCAAGGTAAAGGGTAGGAGAAGTGGAGATGGAAGTGGAGGAAGAGGAGGTGGTTGTAGGAGAGTCAGGTGTACTGTCATTGGGTGAAGGTGCTGGTGCTGTAGGCTGTCGTGAGGTGGATGGCTGTTGGGTGGGTGGCTGCCTGCGTTTGTGTGTCTTGGAAGAGGGGGTGACAGACACAGTGGGAGAGGACACAGGGGACGTGTAAATGGCAGTGGGGGTGGTGACTGCACGAGTGTGGACTGTACTGGAGGGTGAGGTGGTGATGGAAGCACTGGCTGATGTTGGGGTGCATGCAGGCGTGAGTGTAGACGTCACAGGGAGGGAGGAGGGAGACGAGGAGGAGGGGGACACAGGGGTGGCAGTGGCTGTTGGCATGCCTGCATCTGTGTGTTGCTTGGGTGAGTGTTTGTGGGATCTGTGGTGCTTGTGTCTGGATGAGCTGCTCTTGGGTGTTGAGGTGTGTGCAGGCTGGTCTGATGGTGTGGATGGGATAGGCTGAGGAACAGGAGACAGAGAAAGGCTGGAGGCAGTAAGAAGAGGGAGGCTGGAAACAGGGACAATGGCTGCCGTCAGTGCTGAGGCCAGAGCAGTGAGCGCTCGTTGATGGGCAGCCTGACCCGAATGAATGCCCTCCAGGTACGCATTGCTCTGTTGCACCTCCCTTTGCACACCCTGGATGGCATTCAAAAGGGTCGTCTGCCCAACAATGAGCGTCCTTACCAGGTCAATGAGCTCCGCACTGAGGGCAGCAGGGGCAACAGGGGCAGGGGCTGAGGTGCCTGGGGCGAAGGAGACGCGCGCCTTCCTGGGCGAACGGGCACGGAGCGAAGACTGAGGGGCTGCTGGGAGGGCGGGGCTGGTGCGCTGGGTGGCGGCTGTACCTGTAGAGGCGGGGGCACGGATGTTGCCGCCACCGCTAGGGAGCTCCCATTCGAGGACGTGTCGCTGTCGCTGCTCTCACCAGCGGTCCCCGTCGTGGTGCTCCCCTCGCCCTCCGGATCACTGGTGCCCTCGGTGTCTGTTCCTGGGCCCACCGGGGCCTTGTGTCCTGCAGCTCCCTCGTGCTCCGATGCCAAATCTCCTCCGCCTGATGATGCTAATGCACACATGCACAAGAAGATGAAGAGAAAGGGTGGGGGGAGAAAAAAGAAGACCAGGTTGAGTGCATGCAATGTCAACACCGTTGGCGGAGAGGACAGACACAGGAGCCTAATGCACTAAGCCGCGCATTCGGGGTACACTACTCAGTACTACTGACTAGGACAACAGGCCAAGAGACATCAAACGTGCACATGGGAGATGCTGGACCTTCAATGGCTGTACTTGTCACCCTACAGAGGTGGGGGCCGGGGGCACAGGGCCATGCCTAAGGGAGAGGACTACACTACAGAAAGCGCCCTGGCCTAATGTCACCCACAGCCCTCCTCCCCCACCCAGACGCCTCCACTGCGCAGAAAGATAGGAGAATGTGCTGATACTCACCCCCTTGTGTCTGCTGTGATGTCTTAAAGCGCCCATCCAATTCAGGGTAGGCCACCGCCAGGATCCGGGACATCAGGGGGGTCATGGTGCGACTGGCACCCCTCCTAGGTTGTGAGGCCATCCCCAGCAGTGTTTCTGCGGTCTTCCTTGTTCCGCGGCGTATGTCCTCCCACCTCTTGCGGCAGTGGGTGCCCCGTCTGTTGTGGACCCCCAAGTTCCGGACTTCCTTGGCGATGGCACGCCAAATCTCGATCTTCTGATGGGCGCTGACCTATTTGACATGTACAGGGTGGAAAGGAGGAAATCATCAATTTTCTGCATGTTAGATGTGATTGGCCCCCCCCACCAACTTTGCCATATGGCACATGCTCTCATCTGTCGGGCGTTGCACTCCTCATTCGCCCCCCACCCCACCAACTTACATCCACCCCAATCCACACAGGCATAGCCCATTCCATGTGCACTCGGTGTACTCACTTGTTGGTCTGGAGGACCGTAGAGTAGCGCATACTGGCGGAGGACCCCATCCACGAGCTTCTCCAACTCTTCAGACGTGAAGGCAGGGGCCCTTTCCCCAGTCGCAGCAGCCATTGTATCTTCCAGACCGAGGTCACAGCAGCACTTGCAGTATAGGTCCTCTCCTGTGGATGATCAGGTCTCGAGTGATTAATCAGATAGAAAATGGCGGTCACGCCCGCGGCGGTGCGTACCGTGGCGGTGCGTACCGCGACCGCCGGCGCACATCGTCATTGGCTCCTGAAACCCATAGGCTTCAATGTTAACCAAAGCGGCTTTGCGCCGCGGTCTTCGACCGCCTACCGCCACGGTGTGCCCCGCCAGCGCATTGACCTCACATCCCATTGTCCCACTTCACAGGTCAGGCAGCCGCCATTTCAAGGGCCTACATGGCTTAATTTTGACTGCGACACACAGGCCTAGGCCTTGCATTGCCACACATACACGCCTTTCAACCCATTGCCATTCTTTAACTGTGCAAGCTGTCTGTACGTACCTGTGGTTTGCCTGACTCTGTGCTCCATGTTGTCCTTCCTAGGCACCGTCCGCTGGGACTTGCGATGAGAAGGATGGGGTGGTGTGTATGAGGTGTGGGGTGGTGTATGTGATGATGTGTGTGTTGGTGTGTGGTGCTTTGTGCTTCTATGTGGTGTGTGTGATGTTGCGGTGTGCCTCTGTGTGTCTGGCTCTCTATTCTCTGATGTGTCTCTCTCTCTCCTTCGTCTCTGGTTTTTGTTGGTAGGGGTTTGTGGGTGATGTGGGTGTGTGTTTTATATGGTATTGGATGTGTGGGAGTGGTGTGTGTATGTGTTTCAGGTGTGTGCCTTTCAAATTGTCCAATGTGGTAGGGGTTTGTAAAGGTGTGTGTATTTTGACCGCGGCGGTGTGTACCGCCAATGGAATACCGCGGTTGAATGAACGCTGCGTCGATTTGCGGGTCATAATGGGATGGGCGTATTTCTGTTGGCGTGGCGGTGGAGGTTTGGTCTTCTCCAGTTTACCGCTGGCCGCTGATGTGGCGGACTGCAGTGGAGGGCGGATTTTCGGAGGTTTTGCAGTTGTGGGTCAGAATGTCCGTGGCGGCTGACCGCGGCCACGGCGGTATTGTGGCGGCCTTCTGACCGGCGGTAAGCGGCTTTTACCGCCGAGGTCAGAATGACCCCCATAGATATCTAGCGCCGCAGATTCAGATTTGTGGATTCAGATCCGTGAAGTCAGGGGAAAAGCAAGACCCTGACTGGCTGGCCACAACCTTACAGAAAAGTTGCGGCCACCATTTTGTCGCTTCGTTTGTGGGTGGGAAAAGAAGAGTGAAAAAACACATAAGGGGTCAGGATACCGGTTCCTTAGGTACCCCTGGTGGGCAAAAATTGCCCAATTAATATTTTTTCACCTGATTTGCAGATCCACGGGTGGATTCAGGGATACCGGAATCACAAACCCACTTGTGGATCCCCAAATCCAGAGAAAAATGTAACAAAAAAACACCCACTGCATCCAAACTCATGCAGCCTATGGCCGGAGCTGTCCGCAGTTTGGGTTTCGGTGCATGCAGGAGGGTTGGCCACAGGGCCTGACCCGGTGGCCAACCCTGCTGTGCACAGCCTTTAGCCGCGCACAGTGCTGCTTATATTTACGTCTGTTTGAAATAAAATTTGAAATTCACTGAAAAAATAAAGGTTACAGGGATGTTGTAGTTAGGTTCTGAATTTCCTCGCACAAAACCACAGAAATTCAGCAGTGCTAGGTATGGTTAACTCGAGTAACTATAACTTGTGCCCCAAGGTAACTATAACTTGCGCCTTCGCAATGCAAAGCTAATTACTCCACATATTACATCACTGATGACACCTTCTATGGCATCATTGATATTATTAACATTTGCAATACATTTTTTGATGAGAATACTTTGCACTGGGGGGGCGCAAGATGTAGTTACCTTAGGGTGCGAGTTATGGTTATTTGAGTTAACTATACATGCTGAATTTCTAAGGTTTTGTGTGAGGAAATTCAGAACCTAACTATAACATCCCTGTAACTTTTAGTTTTTTCAGTGAATATATATATATATATATTATCTACTGGCAGTTGCCAGTAGGTAGTTATACTTAGGACCTAGTTTCTATAAAAAAAGTGTTTTTTTTACTTGCCTATATCTTCGGCATCACTTGAGTAATCTTCACGAACTTTTGCAAAAAAGACCACGCTCACGTCAGCAGGTGTCTGGAAAGTTTCAGGGTGATCCACCAAGTGGGGCCGAAAAAAAGAGGGTATCAAAGAGGTGCATTTCCTTTGTTAGTTCATATAGGGATTTTGAAAAGTACTAGCACCCGAACCGCTGGATGGAATTAAACCAAATTTGGCAGAAAGGGAGCTCTTGGTCCAGAAAGCACCCCTCGTATTATTTGGTGTAAATCCATTCAGGAGTGTTTGAAATATTGAAGAAAAACCAAATTTGTATATATAGGGACACAAAGGCTCCGCAGACCCTCCCAATCTCATGCTGAGGTCTGACTGGCTGCCAACACTCCAACAAGAAAGTGTTGGCAGACATATTGGGGCTGTCCTTCAGCTGAGCCCAAGAAAAAAAGATGAAAAAACCCGAAAGGGGATAAGGCAGGAACACCCTGACCCCTTAACTATGGTGTTGAGGTCCTGAAAGTCCCCGCACAGCAAAAAAAAACATTTTAAAAAAAACATTTCAGCAGAACCCATGGCAGATCCACTGAAAATAAAAAAACAAGCACAGGCTCAAGCTATAGTTACCTTAGGGCACGGGTTATAGCTACTTGAAATAACTCTAACAATAACAGCTGAACTTCTATGGCTTTGTACGGTTAGAATGTGAGCCTAACTATAACATCCCTGTAACCTTTGACTTTTTAAGTGAATTTGTACTTCTTTAATTGTATTTTCTAACTATAACTGTCAGATATAAATTTGGTCATAATCCTAAATTCAAATGAATCAAACAATGAACCAACAGATCAAAACATACTGTATTCCATGGAAGGTATTTTGAAAGCAGTATGGTTCAGAAAAGAAGCTGGAAAATCGTAAGGATAAAAAGCAAATCTAGAAAAGGAGGAGGTGCTGTTGAATTTGACAGCCTGAAGTAAGGTGTCTTGACACGAGAAATAGTGCAAGTAGAGATGTAGCTCTAAATTTAAGAAAAAAACAACACTCTTAGGGCCAGATGTAGGTAGTTCTGATTTTGCGGATCGGAAATTGCGAGTCGGTGCGACTCGCAATTTCCAATTTGCAAAATCGGATGCAGAACGGTGTCTCAGACACCGCCTGCGATTCGCTATGGGGTCGCAAAGACCCACCTCATTAATATTAATGAGGTGGGTCGCATTTTGCGACCCAATAGCGAGTCCCTGCACTCACAAGGATGGTGGCCTGCTGAAGACAGCAGACCTCCATGTCTGTGACTGCTTTTTAAATAAAGCAGTTTTTTAATTTATTTTGCAGCCTGTTTTCCTTAAAGGAAAACGAGTTGCAAAATAAAAAAAATAACAAAACCATTTGGTTTCGTTTTTTCAGAGTAGGCAGTGGTCCATTGGACCACTGACTGCTCTGAAAAAACATTTTGGGCAACATTCACAAAGGGGAAGGGGTCCCCAGGGGACCCCTTCCCTTTTGCGAATGGGTTACCACCAGTGTGACACTGGTGGTAACTGCAAATTGCTTTGCGACCGCATTCGCGGTCACAAAGCAATTTAGCATAGCGATATGAGTCGCAAATAGGAAGGGGACACCCCTTCCTATTTGTGAGTCACATTCACAATTTGGGACTCGGTACCGACTCGCAAATTGTGAATGTGCATCGCGATGGGCATTTTGCATGGTGCAAACTGTGATTTTTGCAGTTTGCACCATGCAAAATGCTTGCTACATCTGACCCTTAGTGTTTCAGTAGGAGATGGGGTGGAAGAAGGGGATACAAAGTAGATAAATAGAGAAACACTTGTCATAATACATTCATAGAGTGCAAACTGTTGCTGGAGCACTTCACAGGAACCTTCTAGTAATAATTTGTAGTGAGTAGTGTGGGGTATAACAGAACACTGTACACTCATTAATGGTTGAAGTATTTACTTGCCAGTTAAACAGTTCTTTGGGTTACGGGTTCAGCCAGAACACAGGTCATTGGTTCCAACCCTGAAAGTCCTAATTAAGCCTTTGATCTGGCTGAGTTTGATACAGTGAGTGCCAGGCCAATTCAGGTAGAGATGTGCACTTTATATATGTTCTTTTTATTTGTAGTGGCTGAAAAAGTCGATAAGAATGCACCAGAGACCAGATACAGTTGAAATTGCACTGTAATGCTAATGGTCAACTGACAGAATTCTGCCTTCAAGGTGGGTCATGACCATGGCACCTAACTCAGTAGGAGGGATAGTTGTATCAGATGGACCAATGAGTCTGGTTTATTTTATTTCCAACAACATTGTATTTATTTTCAAGTCACACAAGGCCAATCATTAAGCTTATTAGCCAAAAGATATCAAGGAAGAACATTTGTAACTGTAAGTTATATGAGCCATATACATTCCCATCACTCCCCCCACAACTCTCTGCAGTGCATATTCCACAGTAGTGTGATTACCACATCATCTTTCATGTCCAAGTTTCCAATGCACTTAGAGACGCATGCTGAGTGGGTAGGGAACTCATCAGGACAGTCTTAGAATAGAGTATTATGGTCTTGTGTGGTTTATGTTTTCCAGTCTTCTCTTCCCAAGTACAAGGCACGACTGGTCTTGCTTCGTAGCACTGCCCTAGCTGGACAGGTGTTAGCAGGTTGTAGGCACCTGTGAACTGCCTGTAGCAACCTCTACATTTCAAATATCTGACTGAGAGACCTTTAGAGTAGAAACTGAAATGATGGGAACACCCACTCAAAGGTCCATTGCGAATCACACAAAATGAAGCATATGATTTGCTCAAATCTCAGTCCAGCCAGACGTAGATCCAGTCAAAAACAAAAGCATGAGCAAAGAGAAATCCTTTGATCAAGGTTCGAGTAATGACTGCATCATCATACATTGTCATGCATAGAAGCATGCAGAAGAGCATGATGAGGAGAGGCATAGGTAATGGTAAAGGACAGTGAATTGCATGACAATTGAGTAAATATCAGACATACTGTTTCTCATACTACATCATCCACAAGAATGTCAAGGAGCCGGAGTCAGAGTTCAGTTTGTGTCAAGTAAAAACAAGTGACATATGAGTGAGGGAGTATGTTATGGTATGTGTATTTGAAAAACCCAGTATCACCGCAAGTGTATCTTGGTGCTGAGAAAGAGTGCATGTGCCTACCTTGTCTATGGTAAATTGGCTAATTGATAAGCCAGGTCTTTATCTTCTTGCAGAATTCAGCAAGAAAGGAGGAGGCTGTTTCAAGCTTTAAGAGCAATATAAGAGAACATCCATCCTCCTGATCTGGTTCTGTGTATATGTGGGGTGTGGACGAGTAAGAGTCCTGTGGAGCAGAGGCACCTGGGTGATTAGTGGAAGGCGATCCGACTGTTAAAGTATGTTGGCGCTGAAGTTGCATGGTGCCTTCAATGAGTGTGTGAGGAGTCTTAAATGAGCATGTCTGTGTATCGAAAGCCGTTGGAGCTCCCTGTAGTGTAGTGTGATATGAGTTCTGTGTGGGAGGTTGACATTGAGCCTGGCTGCTGAGTTCTGAATAGTTTGTATTATTTTAGTATGTTGCTTGGTGATCCCAGAGTAGAAGTTCTTCCCATAGTTCAACTTGCTGGGGACTAGGACATGAGTGACACTTTTTCAAGTGTTGCTTGGGAGCCACTTGAAGAACTTCCTCAACAAGTTCAGGGTGCGGAAGCAGGATGCAGTGACAGAATTGACTTGTCCGGTCATGACCACTTTGCTGTGGATGATTATTCCGAGGTTCCTGGCATGTGTGCTGGTTCTGAGTTTGGCCAACCACCAATTAGAGCCCCATGGTGAGAAGGTTTTGCCAAAGATCAATTGAGCTTGAGACAGTTTACTTTCATCAAGTTAGAGATTTTAGGCATGCAGGCAGTGAAGTTGTGTCTTGTGTTGGGGCTCTTATCTGAGAGAGTATGAGTTGCATGTCGTCAACATAGGAGAGGATGTTGATGTTGTATGCAAGGATGTTGCTGCCCAGAGGGCTCATGTTTGCTTCAAGAGGGTGAGCCTGAGTGATAAACCTTAAGGAACCAAACAGATGAGGTTGCTGGCTTCCCTACTAGGCTGACAGCTTGCGTTTTGTTAAGAAAGAGCTGATCCAGCAGACAGCAGGTACTTGGGCACCTGTCTTGTCCAGGTGCCTGATGAGGACGAGATGTGAAACTGCGTCAAATCTACCTTTTAAATTCGCCTCTCCCCGTTAACCTCCAGCCTCTTACCATGTCTCACTGTTTCTGAATTTCTTACATCCACCTCCAACTTCCACACTCTACACTTCACCTCATCCCTCCCCCTGCCTTTCACTTTCCTCCACTGATTCTGCTCCTCTTTTATCCCCCTTTCTCCTACCTCCTGCACACTTCACCTCTCATCTCCACCCTGCCTCTAATCTTCTCTCACTGGTTCTGCCCCTCTAACAGCTAGTTCTCCATTGCTTCCCTCCTCAGTCTCTTACTTGCTCTTGCTGATCCTGCCCCCTTACATCCACCTCTCACCCCCCCTCTTCCTGCCAATTAAGCTCCTCTGATGATTCTGATTCTATGTCTACAGCTCTTATCCATGCACTACCCTGGCTGTTTTATCTTTCCCTGTATCCTCAACTGGTTCTGCAGCTTTTAGATACACCTCTCTCCTCCATGTTCTACTCTTCATGTTTCATCTCTTCCTACCTCTACCCTCCTCTTGCTGGTTCTGACCATATAACATCCACTTCTCCCCTCCATGTGCTTATCTCCACAACTCTTCTCCCCAGGTCTTTATCTTCTTTTGTCTGTTCTCCTCCTTTACATCTACATCTACCTCTAACATTCCAGCCTGCCTCTCTCCACAGTCCTCTTACCACTGGGGACTGGTGCCTGAGGGTGGTAGCGAATAGCTGCCCAGTAGCAGCAGGAACAAAAAAAAGCTGATTTGAGCAGCTCTGAAAGGCAAACAGCACAAACACCCATAATTGCACACTGAGTTTATTTTAAAAGCAAGGACAATGGATTATTCTCTCATGTACCTGCTGTGTTACAGTATTTCTTATTTCCAAGTTTGAATGTAAACTTATATTTTGCACAATCCAGTGGGCCCCCTCAGTGTAAATCAGACATATATTAATTTGATTGAACTACTTTAGACTAGCAATAGCTCTACTAGAATAGGAACACATTTCAAAGGGGGTAGAAATGCTTCAATTGCAAAGAAAAGTAAATGGAACAATAACTTTTCTATATAGTGCTTCATACCACACATTAGCCTTTACTAAGCTCTTTAAATATGTTTTATTATGAGCCAGTTGAAACGTGTGATGTGCTGACCATTAAAACTTGAAATTAAATGTTTTATTCCCTACACAAACCTGCATTTGGACACAAGTTAAAGCACTTAATTCTTGGATGATTCCCCTGTCTCATAGAGACACTATGCTTTGAGTCCAGACAGAGGTAACTGTTAGCACCTTTGGCCAGGGTAATTTAAACCTAGGTATGGCAGAAATAGTGGAACAAAGAATTTTCACCACCAGTTTTTAGCAGTAATGGTTTTATTAGAACTCACATGCAAATGGGGCCTGCTCCTGTTTTGCCCACTAGGCGGAGAGGAAACAACACAGGTAGGGTAGACATGGTGTTATAATGGTGTATGTAAGAGAAGGGTGTTTAGAGAGCAGAATGTTGCATTTTAAAGAATAGGAGACATTAGAGAGGTGATTACTGGGGGAGAATGTTGCAGACAGGAAAGTGTAATGATGGAAAGTGGAAAATGGAGCACGTGGGAAAGTGGAGATTACAGGAGGGAGAAGGGAAAACACAAGTACAGTTCTTGCATGAGAATGAGGCACAGGAAAGTGGCACAGACCTGTTAGAAGGATCACAGATGTGGCTTTTTGACCACTTTTTAAGGAAACTGGGCTAAAATACCATCTTCAACTATTTTTGAAAGTATTCTTCAGGAGGGTGGAACCCCAAAACCACTGAGAAAGGTAAAGCTTAGCTGGCACATCACAAATTATTGCATATTTCATTAGGAACCTCTATATTTTCATGTAACCTAGTGACATTTGTGCTGTAAGCTGTACCATTTAGCTTTGTTTTTTCAAAATATTCTCCTGGTCGAATGCCCCTGAAAGCCCCAGAGAGGGAGTCGAGCTTACCTGCCTCACTTGCTCAGTCCTACTTCAGGAGGTATCTGAGACTAGTCTCTTCCAAAGTTAACCCATTGCCCCTACCTATCACCCTTTTGTGTGGAGTTTACCCCTTTTACATCGCTGCCTTCTGCAGGCAATTCCCTTCATCCTCATCTCCTCATCCATCCTCCAGCCTTTTCCTATTGGTTCTTCTCATTATATCCACCTCTCCTCTTCCCCTCTCTCCCTTTCCTGAACTCCAGGGCTTTTAAGTGGGATGAAAAAAGTGGGTGGACGGTTTCTCAAAAGGGGGTGGTCTGTGTAATTAAGGTTGTGACTGAAAACACGTAATCTACATTTCTGTGAGCCCCATAGTGGTCAACCTGACTGGTACATTGGTTCCTCTCTGTGCCTTCTGTATTTAATCAAGAAATTTAACACAACCACTGACATACACCTAAAACCAGCCAGATCTATTGGCTTTGTCCCTCTGTAGCGGTGTAGGATAAATGAGTAACAAAGATAAATGCTTTTACTTTCACCTTGTCAATATTTTGACCAATGAGTACCTCTCTCACACACATTTGCACAGAATCACAACCGCAACTGGAGTACTTGGCAGTGGCTCTGTGTGCTCTGCAGAGACGCCATGTATTGAATAATCATGTACTCCGAACATCTTTTTGACCCACAGCTAGAAAAGTACCCCATGTTTGCAAATTCGGGCAGATTTTAACTTGTCAAAACGTGCTGTATCTGTTTTTGCAAAGTATGGAAGATTGCATCGATCTGAGTTTGCTGCAAGCAATGTTTGTTTTTTTAATATCAGGAAAATGAACAGTAAAAAACAGCTAATCTGACCATAAGCAGGCCCACAAATAGCCAAACAACAGACCACATACTGACCTGACACACCAGCATGTCAGACACTGCCTCATTGCCCTACAGACCAGTCTGACTCAGTTGACATGTTTTACATTCTTTGTTCTGTGTTTTTGCAGGTAGTTAAAGATATGGATATAGGGCCTGCAGGGAACCATTTCAATGTCCGTTTTAAATTGCTACCAGGCCCAAGGGGCCAATTATGAGTTTGGTGGTCCCAACTCGGGAACACCAAGCTCGCACAGAGGCCGCCATCATGGCAGTGACATCACCCCGTCATATTACAAAATTTCCGCCGGTCTGACCTGGCTGACTGGCAGAAACCTTGAAGAACAAGTTATTTATCTTTGGTAACGCATTATCTGGTAGAGACTCTATCTAGCTGCAGATTCCTTATCTTTGAATTCCCTGGTGTCAGCTTCGAATCTGGAGCCATCTGTGGCATCACGGTCGCCTATAAAGGCACCACCCCGGCGAGCATACGTCAGTTCTTTTATCCATAAAACTTCCACTCCAGAAGCGCAGAGTCATGGATAGAGCCAACATTTTGTCCATGCAAAACTAGGGCCTTGAAAGGGATAAACCCTAACCCTACTAGACATATCCGCAGAGCGGGGAGGCATGGGTGGGTGTAAGGAATCTGCAGCTAGATAGAGTCTCTACCAGATAATGCGTTACGGAAGGTAAGTAACTTGTTCATCTGATAGAGACTTCTAGCTGCAGATTCCTTTCCTTTGAATAGATACCCAAGCCATAACCTCCTGGGAGTGGACTGAGGATACCTCTACTTACACTAAGAAGTCCTGTAGGACTGAACAGGCAAAGTGCCCGTCTCTCCGTACCTGACTGTCCAGTCAGTAATGCTTTGCAAACGTGTGCAAAGATGCCCATGTTGCTGCCTAACAAATCTCCACGTCTGGCTAACGCAGTGGTAGCAACTTTGCCCCTGGCAGAATGAGCTGTCAAGCCCTCAGGAGGCTGCTTCCTTGCCAATGCGTAGCAGATCTTGATGCAGAGAATGACCCAGCGCGAAATGGTCCACTTCTGCACTGCCTGACCCTTCTTTGCTCCAACATACCCCACAAAGAGTTGGTTATCCACCTGGAACTTTTTTGTGCGGTCAAGGTAGAACGTCAATACTCTTTTTGGGTCCAGTCAGTGGAGTCGCTCCTCTTCCTTAGAGGGATGCAGTGGAGTACAGAAGGTGGGCAAGGAAATGTTCTTAATTAGATGAAATGGGGTCAGTACCTCAGGGAGGAAAGAGGCACGAGTTCTGAGTACCACCTTGTTCAGATAAATAGTGAGATACAGTGGCTTTGATGACAGAGCTTGCATCTCACTCACCCTCCTGGCAGATGTTATCACCACTAAGAAGGCTGTCTTGAAGGTGAGCAGCTGGAGGGGACAGTTGTGCAAAGGCTCGAAGGGAGCGCACATACAAAATGTGAGGACCAGATTTAAGTCCTGTTGGGGCATAACAAAAAGCATAGGGGGAAACATATGAACAAGCTGTTTGAGGAATCTATGTACAACGGGGTATTTAAACAGAGAAGGCTGATCAGGCAGCCGAAGAAATGCCAATAAGGCAGAAAGATAGCCCTTGAGAGTCCCCAAGGCAGAATCCTGCTGGGCAAGAAAAAATATGATGAGAAGAATATCAGAAAGAGAAGCAGAAAGAGGATCACTAGACCTTTCTATACAATAATATACAAAGCGTTTCCAATGGCAGGTGTGTATTGTTTTAGTGGAGGGACAAAATACCTTTACAGACTTCGGGAGGAAGGTCAAAAGCCACCAACTGCCACCACTCAATCTCCACGCATGAAGGGGCAAAGTTGACGGGTTCAGGTGGAGAACCCTCCCCTGCTGCTGCAACAGAAGGGGCAGCCTAATCAGAGGATTCATGCTTATTTTGAGAAGCTCCGGATACCAGACTCTTCATGCCCAATCTGGAGCCATTAAGATGACTTGGGCCCGGTTGTTCTTGTTCTTCTTGAGAACTCTGGGTTGAAGTGGTATTGGCAGAAAAGTGTACAGGAGGCCTGAATTCCTCTCGCAACTAAAAGCGTCACAGAGCAATTGCCGCCTTGGAAACTCCAACATGGAATACAACTGACATTGCGCATTCTCTGCAGAGGCGAACAGATCTAACCAAGGCTCTCTCCACTGCTGAAAGAGTCTTTGCGCCACCACCAGGTGGAGATACCATTCATGATCCGCTAGGTATCGATGGCTGAGTTCGTCCACCCTGGCGTTCAGGAAACCCGCCAGGTGTTGAACCACCAGGGTTATGCCCTGCTGTTCCTGCCATGTCTAGAGATGCAGAGCCTAGTGACAAAGAGTGCACAACAACACACCTCCCTGCTTGTTGCAGTACCACATTGCGGTGGTGTTGTCCGTGAACACCTGCACTATCTTCCCTTTCACAACAGGAAGAAATGCTTTCAATGTCAGTCGGATCACCCGGAGCTCCACCAAGTTGATATGGAGTCCGGATTCCGCTGGAGACCAGAGGCCTCTTATCTTCGTCTCTCCCAGATGGCCTCCTCACCCCAGAAGTGAAGCATCTGTCACTACTGTAAGATCTTGCTGGGGAAGGGAGAGGAGTCTGCCTCTGACCCAATCGCAGTTCACTAACCACCACTGCAGGTCTTTTGCAGTTCCCTCCGAGATCTGAACAGTGTCGGCAAGATTTCCCTGATGCTGTGCCCACTGGAACTTCAGGTCCCACTGCAGAGCCCTCATATGCAATCTGGCACGTTTGACTAACAGGAAGCAGGAATCCATGAGTCCCAACAGCCTCATTGTCTGTCTTACCAAAATCCAGGATAGAGGCCGAAACATCGCCATCATAACCTGGATATCCTGGACTCCCTGCTCGGGAGGATAAACACGAAACTGAACTGTGTCCAGAACAGCCCTGATTAAAGGGAGCTTCTGAGAGGGAGTCAGGTGTGACTTTGGCACATTTATAGTGAACCCCAGCAAATGCAGGAGGTCCGCTGTAGTCTGAAGGTGGGTGACGAGAGCCTGGGGTGTAGAAGCCTTCAACAGCCAGTCGTCGAGGTAGGGGAAGACTGAAATCCCTAACCTGTGCAGATGAGCTTTTACCTTCTCCATCACCTTGGTGAACACCCGAGAGGCACAGTTGAGACCGAAGGGGAGCACGGTAAACTGAAAGTGCTGGTGGCCCACCTTGAACCGCAAGTAATGCCTGTGGGCGGACAGGATGGGGATGTGAAAATACGCATTGTGCAAGTCTAACACTACCATCCAGTCTCCCTGGTCTACAGCAGACAAGACCTGTGCACGAATGAGCATATTGAATTTCTCCTTATTGAGAAGAGATTGACATTCCTTGAATCCAAGATAGGACGAAGACCCTTGTTCTTTTTTGGAATCAGAAACTAGCGGGAATAACAACCACTTCCTACTTCTGACATCGGGGCCCTTTCTATGGCTATTTTGGCCAAGATAGCTGTTACTTCCTCGCGGAGCAAGATTAAATGATCCTCCATCAGCCGTTATTTCAATGGAGGGATAGAGGGAGAGAAAGACTGGAAGGGGAGGGAATAGCCCTTCTGTATGATCTGTAAGACCCATTTGTCCGATGTTTTGGAACGACAGTAAGGGAGATGAAATCGAATCCTCCCTCCAGCTGGACAAACATGGTCTTGCAGAACCATACTAGGAGGGCTTGAGCGTTGTGGAAGAGGAGGGCTAGGTGGTGGCCGACCTCTGGCTATACCCGCTGGGTCTGAAGGTACCACAACATCGTCCTCGCACTGGATGCTGTGAAACTGAAGGACGGTGGCTGACCTGTGGTTGGTGTGGTACCCCGCCCCTCCCGAAGCCTTGAAAGGGGTGAAAAGCAGACTGATGGCGAGTGCTGAGAGGCCCAAGGATCTGGCCATAGCGCGAGAGTCCTTGAACCCCTCAAGCACCAAGTCTGCCTTCTCTACAAAAAAGGCATGAGCCATCAAAGGGCATGTCCATCAGATTTGCCTGGACATCCCCCGAAAAGCAAGTGGTACGAAGCCAGGTGTGGTGACGAAGGGCCACTGGCGATGAAATCGCCCTGCCCAGCGAGTTGGTTGTGTCCAACCCACAGAGAATTGTAAACTTGGCTGCATCTCTCCCATCCTTTATAGCCTGAATTAGAGTGTCCCGTACACCCTATGGGACCTGGGGCAGCACCTGTGCCACCGTATCCCATAAAGTATGGAAAAAATGGCCCAATAGGCATGATGTGTTATGGACATCAATGCCAGGCTGGAGGAAGAAATATCTTCTTCCAAAGTTGGTCCAGCCTCTTGGATTCTCTATCCGGGGGAGCAGAAGGGAATGCACCATGGGATGTGGAGGCCTGCACCACCAAGCTCTCCGGTTTGGGGCATTGGGGGGGGGGGAGAAACTAGAGTCGGTAGGAGCTGGTCGATGGCAGTGGCCAATTGTCCTATTTACAGGAGCCCTTGAGCTGGGTTTTGACCATGTCCCCATCAGTAATGGCCTCATTAAAGGGCAACATCGGCTCCGATGTAGCAACCCCCGGCTGAAGCACCTCCATCAGGATGTTAATCCTGACCAGCACCGTAGGCAAGTCCAGGTCCAAGACCTCAGCTGCCCTATGCACCACCATGGCATATGACGCTCCCTCCTTCCTACCAACAGAAGGAGGTGAGAGCATACCAGCATCTGGAGAAGTACCCAGTCTGCTGGCTTCCCCTAGATCCTCATACCAGTCCTTCTCCTCTAATCCATACTATAAAGGGTCCTCAGACCCCTCCCATTCCTCACCTGTGCCTGGCTGATCAAAATAAGCCTCAGGTACTGATCTGTTCTGTGTCGGCACTGTCGAAGTCGGAAATGGTGTCGTGCAATGACATTCCGGCTCTGGATCATCTGGAATGAGGATGGGGCTCCCATCACCATTGGGCGGCGGCGGTGGGCGGATCGTCGATGTCAGATCCGGCGCCGGAGAAGGCCGACTGGTGCCAGTCCGGCGTCGAACCAGATGAGGCCCCTACTGTCCCTGCGGGGTCGAAGACCCACCCGCGGGGTCAGCCCGCTCAAAAACGTGACGCATGGCTTCGTAGAAATCTTTAATTTGAGCAGGGGTTGCTCTGGATCATGGATAAGGGGGGGGAGAGGCGATGTCCGCCTTAACATGAGCTCTGCGGAACCGTTCTCAGAACGTCGATGTGCCTGTGACACCTCGTTGGCTGAAGGGCGTGGCAAAGTCGAACTCAACTTGGACTTCTTCTTCTTTTTGTTCCTCTTCCCCGAGTGCCCCGAGGACCTCGAGAGCGAAGACAAGGACTCCTGGAGCGGTCCCCCGACCTACTCCTCGAGTGGGACTGTGACCTCTTAGGAGTCGTGCCAACCGAAGTCGACTGCCATGCCACCATGAGCTTTATAGACTGCTCTAGAAGTCGTGGTCTCTGCTGAGACATCAGAGACATACCTGGTGAGGGCCCGTCACCGATATGGCATGATGGCAGGCGTCACATGGCTTAAACCCCGTCTTCTTAGATGACAGTCCTTGCACACAAAAATATCTTCACCAAAACGGCTGAAAAGAAACTTGCCAAAAAAAGGCAAAGGGTAACACAATCTCGGACCTGTGTTTAACCAGCGCGGAAGGAAAAGAACTGTTGTACGCGCGCCAGGGTGGTGCCTTTATAGGCAACTGTGACGTCACAGACGGCTCCAACAACAGTGATGAAGCCACATGAAGCATCGATGTCAGACCCGGCGCCGGAGAAGGCCGACTGTGTGGAACTGGCACCAGTCCGGCATCGAACCAGATGGGGACCCTGCACGCGGATCCAAACTACGCTACCCGACATCACGCGCAGGGCTTCTAATTGCCTGGATGACGTCATACGGCGTTGCGTGGAGTTGGGCAATTGTGACGTCGACGTGCAGAGCTAGAAGAAAATTTCCGTTCAAGCTGGCGCATGGGGGAAAATTCTTGAGGTGAGGAATCCACAGGTAGTTGTATCCATCAGAAATAGAGTGTTCCCACAGGTCAGACAGCCAGGAACAGTGCTACAGGATAGGACTTGGTTCCCTTAAAGGAGCTGAGTGCTATCTCATAGTACATAGGGGGCAAACCAGCACCCTCAGAACGTGTTGCACATTCCAATGCTGCTGGGCAAAAGGGCCACTGCACAGCCCATGCCATGTGCATAGGCAGTGTAGGTGCCCCCCTGTGGCTCCCAGCAGTTGTTCTCTGACAGCCTTTTCATGGTGGGGAAACTGCCATGAAAAGGCTGGCGGAGAACAAGGTTGTAATTAGCAGGGGGACGCTGAGTTCAGTGTCACCCTGGCTGATTACAACCAGGACTGCCATCAGCCCATTTTAATCTTTGATCCTGGCGAAGAGGACAGTCTGTTGGCGGGTCCGCTCGCTAAATTTGCAATGCTGCAGTCAAACTACCACAGCTGCAGCGGTCTGACTGCCCCTGTGAGTCACTGCCAGACTCGTAATCAGGCCCTAGGACTCTGAGGGACTCAGCCCACCTAAAGCCCTGCTCGAACAACTTTTATGTGATGATTTTGCTCCTCTGAGTGCAACTGTCATCTCACTGCTCCACTCAGACATCGTTGTTCCCCATTAGCAACTTATTTTGTTTGTCTTACTTGTTTTATTCACCTTGCACTGCTATTCTCTCCTCTGCTTCCTTTCCCCATTATTCTAGGTGAGGATTACCATTGTGGTGCAACATGATCCTTTCTTTTGTGGTGAGCCCTGCAGGATATCCTGCTTTTCACCTACATAGGGGTTTGTGGCTGTGAGCAGGCATAGGTAGGGCCTGGGCAACTGCCCACACTGCCCATGCCTAGCGCTGGCCCAGTATATATAGCCCAACCCATGACAAAGCAACCACTCCAACGACAAGAAAAACATGTGGCTCTCCCTGATACTGCAAGGCGTAATTCTCTACCAAGCACTGCTAAATGACGAAGAATGCATCCTCCCCACCTTCTAATCAACAGAACACATCTTTTATTTTTAATTATACATCCAATGTTGGGATAAAAGTTAACTAAGCTATTTGTTTACAATATCTTAATCACAAAATGCAAAGTAGGCACTCATCATGACCGCCCATGTGTTTCTAAATAGTCTAACACATCTAAAAGTTTAAAATTCCACCCACTGCATGTATTATTGTGGACTTTTGTTGTTTAGAAATGTCAATTTTCACACTGAATATGAATGCTAAATATTTTCTGAAATTATTTCTGAACATTTTACATAAAAATGCATTAAGTATTGTATTTTTTTTCCATTCTACCCTTGAAGGTAGAACACATAGCATAAAAACTTAGCATTTGAGAATATTTACATTCCTACCCTACATTTCAAATATTTACAAATTACTATTCAAAGGGTATTCAGTTTTATTAGTCAAGTTTATTTACTATATCATTTATTTTTAAATGGCACACAATTTTTTTTAAAAACTATAAGCTAACCAGTTTTCACTTTTCACTTGTAACTTGAATTAAATTATTGACAGAAAGCCCAAAGTGCTGATATTAGTCTATGGAAGTGTTACAGTGGGATTCAGGCCAACTGCGATGGAGCCCTGGTCGATACACCAAGCGGATTGGTCCCGGTGAATTAATGAAGCTTTGAAGCTTTTGTTTCAAATAATTTTTTTTCAAAGGTTTTAAGCTTCTCCTCTGGGACACTTCAAAGGTCTCCAGGACCTCGAGGACAACACTTAGAGACCAGGATTTACTAGTGCTGAGATCACCCTTAATATCCATTGCAGATCAACTGGTAACTTCAGGAAAGTTGACTGATGTAGCCACATAGGTGGTCACTCAACTGACCCTTGGAGTTAACTTCTGTGTCCTGGCTACAGGAGGGAGTAGGTCCAGTCCCTCAGTGCTCACCTCAAGTCACAGACAGCAGTGCCAGACCTCTCATGTTCTTCTGCAAGTACAGAAAGTGTTGTGAGGAAGTGCTTTGTGGTGCTACATTTATGTCAGTCTCCAGCTAGTGGTTGGAATGAATCGTGCCTTTTCACTAACCAGTGGTTTAGAGGTTACCAGTGATAATTTTGTTCTGTTTGTTTAACTGCAAAACGACACAAAATGGCATGTGACATATTGATGCCACAATGAAGAAGGTCTTCACCTACACAGATCTTAAACTCAAAAAGCTGGCTGTGCGCAGAGGAGGGGATATTGAACTCAAAAATCTCCACCCATGAGTAACATTAAAAACCAGATTCAAGAGGGTTCTGTATCTACTCTATACCAGGAGGTATATGTGTGGCAAGGCAAAAGCAGAGTCTCCACCACTAGGCGGGGTATAAACAACATTTATCTTACCATAATTTTTCTTCTACTCTTCTGCTGAGCTCAAAGGAGTCACCCCTGCCCATCAGATAGACCTGAATAGGCTCCCAGAGGTTCAGACAGGGTTCATTATTACATCCTAAGTGAACTTTTCATCTATATTCCTTTATGAAAAAATACATAATTTATATACACAATTATTTAAATATGTTCTTATTGTAATTTTTTTCCAGGTGGTTTTCCTATTAGGAAAGCACAATTTGTATTTTATGAGGTACTCTAGTTTTCTCATAAAACAGTCAAGGCTGCCACAGTAAAAATAGCCTTTGAGTACTTGTCACTGTAGAAAGATGTTAATGTAAGATTTTAACATGTCACACTTTAAAGAACATTCCCCATGCCTTGAGGTCCACAATGCCTATACGTATAGTAAGTATGATGTAATAAATGTGTTTACTATTTTTCACAGTCAAATGGTTTATTTTGACAGGTGGTCACTGGTAGTCCACATGCCAGGTTTTCCTGGGCACCATAGTGGATGTCACAGTAAGTGCAAAAGTGCACAAGTGAAATAAAAATTTACACAGCATGGTAAAAAAAAAATCCACATATAGAATGGCCACTTAGGTAAAATGAATATTATTATCATGTATTACTCATTTTGTACATATTATAGGGGTCAAACAACATAACCATGGCACTGGACAGCAGTTGCCCGGGGGTCTGAGTAAAAAAAAAAAAAACTAGATACATTTCCAAAAACATATTTGTGACCATGCAAAGAGTAAAATTTTTTCACACAGACCCTAGACGCTCTACCCATGATTATTACACACATCATAAAATCACTTGTAAAAAAAGCCATAAAAACATCAGGGGTGCCCAAAGGAATGTTTCTTTTGTTAAGCATAAGTCACATTTTCAAACGAGTTTTTACCCCCCAAATAATATAAACAAGGTAATGTTTATTCTAAATTACAATTCTTTAATAATCAGTTGGGGCAACTTAAATCGTCTGCCTCTGAGTATGAAATTTTTTAATTTTAAAATTCCAACGTTCATGGGAGTGTGGGCAAACAGTGTGCTACACAGTCCAAAATTCTGTGCATTATCTGGATTCTGCCACAGTTCTTGCCTCCCAAACATGAAACAAGTGCAGACTTATCCTTCTCACGGGTTTCTCCAGTCTCCTCAAGCAGATGTTATCTGAGCACCTATTTCTTTGGAGGGGTGGGGTGTTTCTGGATGTTTTAAGTGGGAAAGGGATAGGTCGTTCTGCAGAGGGTATACTGTTCTTGGAGTGTTTGACTATATGTGAGGGTTTAGAGTAATGGGGGGATTTGGTGTATATGTGGAAGGGAGTGTTTGGATGTATGTGCATGGATGGGAGGGTTTGGATATATGTGGATGGGACATGTTAGGAGTATGGGAGAATGTAAGAGCAAAGGACAGCTTAGGGGTACGGAGGATGCAGGAGCAGGGAGGATTTACCGTTATGGGAGGGGGAAGGTTTAGAGTATGGGAGAATGTAGAAGCGGGGGAGGGTTTAGGGCTATTGAGGGATTTAGGAGCGGGGGTGTTTAATGGTATTGAATGATGCATGAGCAGGGAAGGGTTTAGGGGAATGAGAGGATTCAGGAATAGAGGAGTTTTGAGGTAATGGGAGTGTTTCTGTGACTTCGGGAATATATATTTATGTGTGTTTGGATTTTGTTGTATGTGTATGTTTGGTGTATACAAGTGTTGTGTCTTGGGAGTGGTTGGGAGGTGTATGGTTAGAGTTTGAACATAGTAATGGGATTGGATATTTAATGGGATCAGGTGTTTACATGTGGACTGGTGTGGGACTAGTAGCAGTGGATGTAGAAGGGGGAATGCTTTCAGGTGTGGTTGAAGCACTGGCCTTCAGAAGAAGCTGTGGGAGTAAGTGATCCTTCCTGTAAGGAGGACAGGGTAGAATGGAGTCGATGGAATCCAGGATAGTGATTACTTTTATCCGTTGTTTACCAACACCTTGGATGGCATTTAACAATGGAAGGCTCTAACACTACAAGGATGTCCTCTGAAACCAATGTTGGCAGGACAGATCAAGAGGAGATCCAAGCCCATTTATTGGTTGGATGTTACCAAATTTCTAGAGATATAGGACTGTTGTAGGTGTGGTGGTGGGAGGCACAGGTCAAGATGAATTTCCCGGGATGTTTGGTCCACCACCATGATGGGCTGTCCCACAGTAGAATCTCAGAGCTGATAGTTGTTTTGGCCTCCTGGTCAGTCCTGTAACCCCCTCAGTGCTGCTGGATACTTCCATGTCAGTAGCTGCACTCTCAAACTTCCAGCAACTCTCCTGTTGCTCCTGGGAAGCGTGGCCACCAGGCCCTTGAATGGCTCCAGAAGATGCTGGAAACACAGATTTGCACACATCAATTATAGAGTGCAATGATTAATCTAAAAAGATACACATATCAAAGAGATACATCCCTAAAAGATTTTAGCAAAACTTTCTAAACCAATGACCCACAATAAAGCAACACTAAGAGCCAGGATTCTAGTTTGAATATCACTTGCTGAATTACACATCATTTCAAGTACATTCAATTACAACTATTAAAAGTCTGCAAAATTATATGAGGGTTCTACTAATGTAGCAAGAGGATATGTGACATATGGGAAGAGGTAACACTGCTAAAACAATGTGTCAGGTTTGTGTATGGTGGAGGGTAATCTGTCATTAATTTGTTCTGTCCGCCTATTCACAAGTACACTAGGCAGATGGGATATGAATCATGTTTGTGACAGAGTACTAGTCCACTGGAATAACGTGGCAGGGGAGGGTCAAATTATGCATCAGGGCTCAGTAAATTATGCGAAAAGAAAAGGCAAACTATGCTGCATAATGCAGCACATTTTGAGATAGTTTGACTTCATTGTTTTGTTTGTTTTCACACTTGTTAACGCTGTCTGAGTGTTGGCTGCACCTCATTAGTACCAGTTCAACACCCAAATATAGTATCAAGCAACAGAAAGGTGACAAGTCAACCTTTGCAAAGGGCCTTCCACAGCATGGCAACAAGTATTGCTGTGTTATTAGCAACTTCTGAATCGTATGAGCCAGAAACCATGTTTTTTGTTAATATCTACAGATTATGCAGCAGATGACGGAGTATCTGCGAATGTGTGCAAATCTATAACTATGCGAAAAAAGCTGCGGCTGTGCAATCGTATAATCCCAGTGGGCGAGTCCAAATATATATACACTTGCCCCATTTTGTAATAAATCTTTTGCAATCATTGCCCATGCTATCCTGGACTAAAGCGGCTGTGTTCCAGAAGTAAAAAAAGGTTATATAATCTTATTCATGGATGACACATTTCACTTACTGGTAAATCGCTAATATATGTTTGATAAAACGCAGCCAAGGGCATGGAAATTAAAAGGCACATGTGTCCTATGCCAACTGTTCCATCATTTGAATCAATATGTGATCTAATTTGTGTAGTGAGACCAGTCACAACAAAATGTAGAATGTACAGCGTTGAAAAATATTTGTGACATTAACCCACTGGTAGATATTCTACTGAGCTGATTGGCTTACCGCAAGGCAAATTTAAATGTATTTATACAGTACCACAACTTTAAGATTACAACTAAAGTATATTTTAACTTTCAAATGTGACCGAAATTGTGGACATCCAAATATTTGACCCAAAGATAAGAGTTTTTAAAGTTTATGGAAAACGCAGTGCCAAAAAATCCAAGATGTAGACATGATTTGAGGACGACTGTAATGAAGCCCTGGTCAGTTATCTTAGATTGGTCCCTCTGAAACCTGGAACTTGAACATTAACAAAAACGTTTTAAAGTCTCAATCCAAAATGACACCTTGTAATTTTTCTAGATTAAAAAACCTCTACAATCGGGAAAAGGCTAGTTTTCCACCCGCTGCCATGGAACTCAATGTCAGATGCTTGAAGTAGGTTGGTCCTGCTAAAGCCATGGTGCTTTACATAGTTTTGGTCAAAAAAGTTTCTAAATCTCAATGAAGAAGAGGACTTTGTCATTTTTTATAAAGTCCCTTTCTGCATCGATATCTAAAATTTTATACACACTTTTGGACTTTCCCCTTTAACCAAGACCAAGCCCGTGGAAGAATTCCATTTATGACATATAAGCATTATTTTTAATGTTCTTTTGGAAATCTGTAGGAAATTATTAATATAAATAACATGACAATTACGACATCAATATAAATACATTACATGTATTTTATGTAACCACTTACATATATTTTTTTTTACATTTTTTTACATATTTATGTTAGGCCTTTATGTGTGTGGAGCTTACCTGACTATCTGTTTGACCATATCGCTGGCAGTAGTAACCAGGGCCCCCTACTCAAGGATGTCTAATTTTTCCACTGTGAAGTTGGGGGCCCTGTCACCTGTACCATCAGCCATGTTGGGTTCCAGCAGAAGCAAAAGAGCAGCAACCGGTGAGGAGATCTGCTACACTGGAGGGTTAGGATGCAACTGACAAAATGACTCCTGAAAAACTTGTACACTAATATGATAGCCATCACATACATCAACAGACATATGAATACCTTCAAAATTTGTTTCAACAGACATGAAAAACAGGAAGGGATACACTACACTGAATAGTCCTTCACATCAGTCATCCATCGTATTTGGTCTGGCAAGATAAATCCAGATTGTAAGGCTTGGTCCTGCCTGACAATATGGCTATCTGCTATTCCAAATTCGATTGAAACATCTGTTATCTGTGATGTTCATTCAGGTCACATGTCTGTTGGCAAGCTGATTAGTGATATGCCTATTGGCACCTTTGCCACTGGATGTTACTACAATATGGATGTACTCATACACCTGCTGGAGAATCCTACTACATCTGTCACTTTGACATTCTTGTAGTGCCGATATGTGTATTTGATTGTTGCTTGTAAACAGAAAGGCACTTTAAACAATGAAGACACATGCACCACGACTTGTATTAATTAGTGTTTATTGAGAGTTTCACATCACAGTCCAGAGGAGTGGAGACTTGTTTAGGTGAAGATCAGAGTGGGTGGTCCACAGGTCCTGTATCTATTAGGTTTAGGATTGTGGGATAAAAGGGTGACAGTTCAGGAGAGGGATCACTTTGTGGTGGTGGGATTGCTCTTTGCCTCTGGTCCAGCAAGATGATTGGATGGCTGACCTCTTTTACGGGGAAAGTCCCTCAGCTGCAGGGTTAAGGGTGCTGATGGCCTGTAGGTCCTCCTGCTGGGCCCCTATTCCAGTAGCAGGTGCTGATGTAGAGGGCAGTGGTGTTGTGTGACTACTGGATGGGGCCTGCTGTTGGGTGGTGGACGTACACAGGATGGGGTTGAGTTCTTTGTACTCCCCTAACATGGAGACCATGGTGGCATTGAGTACCTGCCACTGCTGCATGGCCTCCTAGTGCTATTCCCCCTGCAGCCTTTGGGTCTCCTGCAAGGTGGTGACTATCTGGCCCATCTTGTCCTGGGATTGCTGGTAGGCTCCCAGGACTCTGGAGATGGCCTCCTGATCAGTCGTGTCCTGTTGCTGCCTCGTCCTTTGGCCCATGATTGCCCACCCACTGGCCCTTGCACCCTGTGCCCCTGGTACAGTGTGCCCCCCCACTGGCACCAGGACCGTCTTGTCTTGGTACTGCAATATTGACTAATGCCCCTGTACAATGGGGCACACTGATGTTTGATGTGACCTTGGGGCACAGGTTTGGGAAGGTGGGCTTTGCTGTGCAATGGATGCCACAGGGGAGGTGGCTTCAGTTGTGGGCAGGGTGAGGCTGGTGGTGGTGGACCTACTACTCATGCCTGATGGGCCAGGTACATCATCCCTATCCAGAATCCAAGGGATTCCTCGTCTATTGGACCTGCTTCCAGGGCTGGGCTTTCTGTCACTGGCATCCTCTGCTGTGTGGCAGTACTTGGGAGACCTGTAGAATGAGAGGTATTGTGTCACATGATGGTATTGTACAAGTGGTACACATGGCTGTATGCCATAATTGTCTGGCTTTGCAGGGCAGTAATGGCATTAACAGTTACTAGCGGACTGCTTGTGTTTGCATCAGTAGAATGTTCCAATGGTCCAATTTTTAACAATAGTTGATATTGGTCTTGCTACTGTCATTTCCATGTACTCATGTCCCTTCCAATTTCTTGTTGGTGAAGGGGGGTGACATGGTTTCACGTGCAGGTGCACAGATGTGAAATGGATTTAGCAGTCATGCACAGGTAAGGAGTGTTGCATTGTGGTAGTTGTAGCACTTGCTGCAGTGTGGGGAATCCATGCACTAGGTTGGCCTGTGATGGAATGGTGTTAGTAGGGAGCTGTGGCATGCAAGAGTGGGTATTGGGTCTATGGCGAGTTTGTGCACGTTAGGGTTCTGTAAGTGGTGAGAGGGTCGTGGGGGTACATGCTGTGCAGGGGTACATGTTGGCCATTGAGTATAGTTGACTTACCAGTGTCCAGTCCACTAGGTATTCCTGTCAGCCCCTCTGCATGTAGGATGGCCAAGACCTTCTCCTCCCATGATGATAATTCTGGGGGAGGTGGTGGGGCCCACCACCAGTCTTCATGACAGCGATTTGGTGTCATGATGCCATGCCCCGTACCTTCCCCTGTAGGTCATTCCACCTCTTCCTAAAGTTGTTCCTTGAGCGTGGATGGTTTCCCACTGCATTCACCCTATCTACGATAAGTCAGTTTTCCGGGCTATGGATGTGTGCTGGGCCTGCGCTCCAAACAGTTAAATGACCCTCAGCTCCTCGTCTGTGAATCGTGGGTTCTTTTGAGGTGCCATGGTGGTTGTATTGTGGGTGGGCGGGGGTGTGATGTGCAGGGATGCTGGGTGTGCTGTTTGTTGGTGTGAGTTTGAGTGATAGGGTGTGCGTGTGGTTTGTGGTGTTTGTGTGCAGTGGTGATGTGAATTTGTGTGCTGCTGTTGATTTTGTGTGTTGTGTGATACGTGTTCAGTGTGATGGTGCCTGTGATATCTAGATGCAGTGCCTTCTGTCAGTGTGCCCTTGCCTCGCTATGTCAGACTTTCTGGGTGCAAAGGATTCTGAGTATGTGTGGGGGGGTGTTTTGTGTAGACCTGTGGTCAGGTGCGTGTGGTGTGTGTATGTGTATCATATGTGGGGTATTGGCATTGTACAATACAGTGCTTTATTTTTGTCTGCAGCGGTTCGGACCACCAATGGATTGCTGCAGTGCTAAGACTGCGGAGCTGATTTGTGATTTGGAGGGTGGGATGTTGTCGGCGTGGTGCAAATGCCTCTTTCATGCCTTTGTTCTGGCCGACGGTGTCGGTTTTTTGGTATTTTTTGGCGGTGTTGTGTTGGTGACTCGTAATATGGTGGTATTCAGACCGCCATCACTGGCGGTCTTTCGGCACCCGCTTACACGGGGGTCTTCTGTATAGACCGCCGAAATCAGAATGACCACCTCAATGTCCCAAATGATCATGCGCTGAATGGTACTGCAAATAGAATACTTGCTTAACTCAAGTCAGCATATAATGCAAGGTGTGCAGCAGTGATCATTAATTAAAACCACTTAAAATGTAAAAACATTAAATAAATATTTTTTATGGCAGAAAAAACCTGGCTAAATATAACACCAAAATTAAAAAAGAAAAATTAGGGGAACTGGAAATATGTCCCTAAAGTGCATTTTAAAACTGCAGTGCCAAAAAGTCCAAAGTGCCAATTCGAACAGGACCTAGGTGTGATGTGTATCTGGGCGCAATGAAACCCTGATCAGATACAGTAGGTAGATTGGTCCACTGCAACCTAGAAATTGAACAGTTTAAACAAATGCCCAAGTCCCAATCCATAATAATATATATATATTTTTTTTTTGTCAAAAACCCTCTTCAACCAGAACAAATTTGATTTTTTATCCATCGTCGGGGAACTGTCGGTCTGATGCTTGAAACAGGTTAGTCCCGTTGAAGCTATGTAGTTTTTGATGTTTTTAGTCAAAAAATATTTCTAAGTCCCTTTCTTCACTAGGACAAAGCATTTTACAAAAGCTTTTGCACATTCATACTTCTACTAGGAAAAATCCACCTAGAGTATCTGACCAGAGGAACATTGTGGTTGACCTTAAATTGCATCCATGTCCAAGAACTAACAGTTCTTACAGTAACATTGTCAATATGGACTTTATTTAAAAATTCAAACAATTGTATCTCTGGTTCCTCAAACTGCATTGTTTTGTTTTTGGTGTATTTTTTAAATACATTTCTTTTTTTTTAAGAAAATCAGTTAGGATTTTTTACTGCTTCATGTTTTATATTTATTAAAGTTTAAGTCCTCTATATTTGCTATGCACATTTCTTAAAATTCAGTGTATCTGTATTGAGGTACCATTTCAATTAATGCAAACTATCAGTGCACATAACAGGTTACTAATATCAGATGTTGTTGTTGACCACCATCCAGCACCATTAAAACTGAAGTTACATACTGTGAGAAAATAAAAGGTATATTAGGTGGTGACAGACATTGCTTTTTAAAGTAGTGTAAATAGATTGACATTGAAGAATACCTTTGTGTAAGACAATTGGGTGTCAAAGTGACGAGAGGGTGAATTAATGCTAAAAAAGTATTAATTGGACATACATTTCTTTCTCCTCTGAGAGGCATGAGGTAGAAGGCCTGGGAAAACTACTACCAGTTGCCAAGGCATCTCAGTGTGCCTTGGAGCAAGGGAATGTATTCTCCGCTGCAGGTCATTCCAGTGCTTGTAGATGTTCTCCTGTACGCACCTGGTGCTGGAGACAACCATCTGTCCCATTTTCTCTGAAGGATGGTTGTTGCCTGGATCAAAGCTCCATATAAGCATGGTTCTACCCTCAGTATCTCATCCGCCATAACTGGTAACTTATTTATAGAAACTCTACTGGCTCTTTTACCTGGCATTTTGATCATAAACAGGAACTAACATTGAAGAGGGTCTACTGCTGCTGGTGTTGTCAGTTGAGAGTGGTAAATGGCTTGTCTGGTCAGAAGAGTGGCTTTTGTAGACACAGGTGAGTTTAAGTTGATATAGAGCAACTGTGTGTGTGTATTGACAGACGCATCCGTCATTTTGATAGACATGTCTGCTTTCTGGAAACACGTCTAACATTTTTGCACTCTGTCTTGTTGGCCCCTCATCCCACAGTTAGGATGCAGAGCTCTAAATATGGCAGACAGGTGTCCACTATACCAACACTGATGGAGTTGAAACCAATGAGGAAGTACTATTGATTTTCTGAAAAACTGATGTGGGCAACAGTCATTGGGAACCAAAGTCAGCAGTGAATATGGCGAGCACTGTGTAATGGATGTGCTACAAAGGTAAAATACATATAGGGGGTCATTACGACCCTGGCGGCCGGCGGTAAGGTGGCGGTAACACCGCCAACAGGCTGGCGGTGTTCCGCCAGCAATTATGACCGTGGCGGAATTGCCACGGCCATACCGCCGGCCCCTCCAATATCCCGCCAGTATTCTGCCTGGCGGTCATAATCCCCAGGGCAGCGGTGCAAGCACCGCTGCCCTGGGGATTATGAGTCCCCGACCGCCAGCCTGTCTGTGGCGGTAGACACCGCCATTGAAAGGCTGGCCGTAAGGGGACTTGGGGTGCCCCTGCACTTGGCATGGGCAGTGCAGGGGCCCCCAGGCATAGCCCCGTCGCGCATTTCACTGCCCGAATTTCGGGCAGTGAAATGCGCGACAGGTGCTACTGCACCCCTGCTGCACATCAGCATTGCCGCCGGCTCTATTACGAGCCGGCAGCAATGTTGATGTGACATTTCTGCTGGGCCAGCGGACGGTAACACTGTTACCGTCCGCTGGCTCAGCAGAAATGTCATAATAGGGAGCCAGGAATACCGCCGGCAATGGCGGTATTCTGTCTCCTGCGGCCTCGGCGGTCTTTTTACAAGACCGCTGAGGTCGTAATGACCCCCATAGTGTGAAGTGGGTTGACAGGAAATCCACTGAAATACTTGCAAACAAAGGCTATAAGACTTTCATGTAGGCAACCAGTAAAAACTAAAAAGTATCTGTCCAAATACATCTGAGGCAGATTACTCTGGCACTGGCTCCTCCATCCTTCGCTGGTCACACTTGCTCAACTACCTTGAACAGGTTATGAATAACAATCAGCAAAAAATACCTCTGTGGAAACCCACCTGTTCTTCCAGCAGTACTATATCATGTAGTAACTCTGGTGAAGTACTCACAGAGATAAAAAGACTTTTCCTTTGAAATGATTCCCTTCCACATTCCTTCTTTTACATGACACACTTCTCTCCCCCATGTTCTCGTTTCATTTTATTGCCTTAGCCACAAGATATTATTTAGTGTTATGTTAGTACCTCGGGGTCCTCTAGCTACAAATACCTCTACATTGAAGGCACCACATTAACCCCACTTCATCAAATCAACTCAAATCGTAATTACAGAGCACAGCTAGTCACTTGCGAGGATATCCAGGCGCTAAAAACATTGCTATCAAGGGGTTTAGTTGAACAGCCAGGTCTTGAGTGCTTCCCTGAATTCCAGAAAAGAGGATGAGGTCCATAGGTGCAGGGGAAGTGCATTGTTCCAGGATTTCACAGTGAGGTAGGAGCAGAAGCCTTAGCCATACATTTATATAACAACCCTAAAATTAAACTTAACGCACACCATGCCATGAACTAAAATTAGTTAATTGTAATTAGAATATGTAACCTTAAGCTAGTTACAATAATAATTATAAACCTAAATTAATTATTAAATCAATTATTATTTAAATTAATTTTATGAAATCAGTGATGTTTAACTAATCTTAATGTTAACATGTTCCCTAAATTAATATAAATTCAATTATAATAAATTAAATATATGGATTTAAGTTTAATTAGTGATCTAGCTCATTAAATAAAACAAAACAAAACATACTCTAATGCTCACTTTAACCTGAAATAAAATGAAATCAAATTACATTTAGCAAAACACTTCCAATTACCCTTAACGATAACTGTAACTTTAATTTAAATTACACTAAATTAAATAAATAATAACCAAACAAAAGTTTGAATCCTAACTGTATTTCATAATTTACTTTGAAATAGTAACCCAATTTTAAACTAAATGAAGGTAAGTCAAATAAGTACACCTAAAATAACCCTAGCCTTAACCTTCAATGAAATCATTTTAACTTGAATTATATCAACTTAAGTTACATTAGTACCTTTAACTTACCTTAATCAGTGTTGGACCAATCTCGGTTGTGGTAATGTTGCTGTAGTGCCTTTGATGTAAATGCCCTCAATGTAGTGGATTTGGGACGGAGGGGTGTACCTTCACACCACAGTCAATTTTCTTCATATTGTGCTGGAACTCTCTATGATTATGTCATGTGGGTTGCAATGTGATTGTGCTGGACGGTCACCTGTTTAATTCGTCAAGTTTCAAACATGTATCCTTTTCATACAGAACTATCTGTGTACATGCAGTGTTTTCTTTTCACATGTCTGAATGAAAAGATGTATCTTTTGCAATATTTGGAAATGGTGACTGTGCTGAATATCAAATGCTGGCACTGTCCAGATAGATCAGCCAACTTCTACTCAGGCAGTCAATGTGCTGGATGTAAGTGATAACACCTAATGGGCAGAGACTCATTGTCCACAGCTGTTGGGTTTAAGTTTAGGAGGGTGCTTGGATCTATGTACTAATACTTACAGATGTTATACTTTGCACTAGTTCTAGTAATGTCATCACACATCAGGCAGGCAGTTTCCTAGCTATCCACAACATATGCTAGTGTTGCCATTTCAGACACTTTCCCATCATGGTTTTGGAGTACCAGTCAACAGATATAGATTATAATGCCAGTCCTATCATCTGACATGCAGTTTATGAATTATAGCACAATTGTCAGCAGCCGTAATTATGGTAACTGCGTACTTGCCTTCTGTCTTCTGCTTAAAATGCTCTTGTTTGTCCTGCGGTTAGCGCTTTTACTGTGTGCTCTTAGGCATGCAGCATGTTTTAGAATGTACTGTATTTCAGGTTTTCTTCTCCAATACCCGATGGTCTGGTTATATAAACTTTGCATTGGATGCAAAAATTAAGCTGGTTTTCTTTTGAACCTTTTTGCTCTTTGTGTAATAGGAAATGAAATATATAATGTTTGCCTTGCACACAACTTTAAGATTACTGCACCAGCGCAAAACTTGAACAAAATGAATTTAATCTATTTTGTGATGTTTATATCACAAGGGATGGAGCAAATAAAGTATTGTCCATTTTTAACACGTGAACCATTGAGCTAAGCTTGATTAAACAAGCAAAAAAGGGCTTTAGTTTTATCTTTCACCTCTGTAAAGTTGCTATGACTTGGCCACCCGATTCCCAATTTAATTCTATTGAAAGCAAACAGTGCGCACCTAGAATATATTTTATCTACAGCAAGTTCTTGTGTGTATGAGTGAGCTGTCAGTTATTTAGGTGTGTCTATTGGTGCAGCTTCTAGATGGGTTAGGCAAGGGACAGCCACTCCACTATGGCAGAGGACCGTCGCCCCACTACTAATAAGGCAACAGAAAAATAAAATGATAATACATTACTATCATTTTATTTTCCTGCTGTCTAGGGCAGGGTGGGACCAGCATCCTCCCTGTCAGGAGGGAGGTAGAGTAGTGGTGCACCTTAAGTGTGCATGTTGGTTTGGCCAGCCGTCTGAGGCCGGCTAAACTGACATGCGCACTTAGAACTCTCCACCCAAACTGTATTTCTCAGCCGGGTGGAGACCAAGTGCAGGTTCCCACTCCCTCCATGAGCGGCATTTCAACCCGTTCAGGCCAATCCCGGTGTTTCTCTCATACTGTGTAACAGCATGAGAGAAGCATCTGGATTGGGTGGGGAGGGGAGCAAAGCAAGCACCGAAGCAGTGGCAGAGGCGAGGCAGCAGGTAAGTGCAATCTTTTTTTTATTTTTTATCCCCAACCCCTGCTCTGCCCCACCAGCCCTGCCTGGTAGCAGCTGCCACTGGGTTAGGCTTATTTGCGCTCAGTTTTACTCGAGCGGCTATCAATAGTGCAGCAGGGGCATTTGCAATATGACCCATGGGTGCGAGGGGTCATCTGCCCACAACTGTGGCTCCTAATTATAGAGAGGCCCAATTTCCTTGCTTTCATTACACCCCCGAGGCACCCAAGCTAGATTTGGTGAATGAAAAGCAGCTGGCAGTGGAAAGAATCACACGAGGGTCTGGATTGGAAAAGACATGCACTCTCATGCAGAGTTTAAGCATCTAGCACACAGCCAAATTTAGGAATCAAGTGAACTCGGAATAACTGATACCAGTCATAAAGGGAACAGTTCATTGCAACACTGATTATTGCTTGAACAAGCCAAGTTGGCTTTTTAAAGGCTCATTATCATATGTTTAAGATTTGATCAATCAAGGCTATCAGCATCCAGCCATATACTCCTGATATTAAAAGCCCCACTGTAAAGGTACTCCAATGTAGTGGCTGACAATCATGTTAGTATTATGTTGCACAAACATAATGTGCACTAAAAAGATCCTTCCTCTCTCTTACATCTCAGGCAATCTGGTTTGGTTGTCAGTCCCATTGTGCAGAGTCCTGTTTGTATGGCCACCTTTTTGGAAATCAATTGAGTCCGCACCAGTCCGTTTCACAGTGCCTCCAAATTTAATTCCCATCTAGACTTCTAAATCACCAATAAGTCTTGGGTACTATTAACAAATATTTTGTATTTCAATATTAGCCCACTTCTTAAATCCATTTAATAGAATACCTCTCCCGGAGAGAATACTCATGCATTGTCCCCTGAGATTGGCATACCCAAGGCATCCCTAACTGCCCGCTTATTTGCTTGCTTAGTTCCCTGTATCATACAGTCACCTCCACAACCCATACATAGCATGCCTTCAGTGTTTCTGAGGTGAAAATACAATGGATCCATGAAATGGAGAGTTACCGCATGGAACCATACTCAGCAGTCATAAAGCCCCACGGAACTTCCCTATTCCGGGGGGCTTACAGCATACACTACCACCTGACCTAAGCGTGTGGTAAATCTATGGCACGTCGCAAATGTATGTGGGGGCCTCTTGTGGAGTGAGTGTGGACTGAGGTGGAGGTGCAGAGAGTAGGGGAGGGAAAAGGTATGTAACATCTGGCGGGCAGAGCATTGAATGACCTCTTTCAGAAAAAAAAGATGGGTAACTGTGCTCTGTCTGATTAATAATGAGGCAGGAAGGGAGTGGCAGAGGGCTTGTATTAGGGGAAGGTGGCGTGGGCGTGATGGCAGGACACCAGATTTATTATTTGGGAGGGTGAGGAGTGGGTACACGCTGAAGGTGGCTGGGATGAGTGTCAGAACACCAAGCAGCACATTTTAATATTTGGGAGAGGCACTGCTCACATTTAGAGATCTACTTTTTTCATATTGTTTAAACTCTGCATGAGAGTGCATGTTTTCCAGCCCTCGTGTGATTGACCCCCCTGCCAGCTACTCGCCCCTCGTGCTCCAGGTTGCTGTTTCCCTCATGTTGCTAGCTTCTCTTGTGTGTCTCCCCCACCAAACTCTCTGCCACCTCCACGCTCGGTGATGCTTTACCAGTTTTGCCATGTCATTGTGTGCTAGATGTTGAATACACATTTCCATGATTTGCTACTCCCTCCAGTCATTCCTTAATTTATAACCCGGCGCCGTTCACCAATGCAGGCCTGTTTCATTAGATAGATCTGTTTAGCAGTGCGCCATTTTCTGAACCAGTGTAGGTGACGAAACGCCATTATTTTATTAGGGAGCACCGTTAAGAAAAGCATATGTTCCCTAAGCACCACTCTGTAAAAGTGCTCCTTATTTCGTGAGCTAATATGTATTTAGCCTGGCCAACACGCAATAAATAGTGCTCTCAGTCCTAAACCGACTCCTTCTATTTATTTCATCGCCAGGTGGAATAATTGGGGGTGTTTTCCTTGGCATTTCTCAGTTCCTCACACCACACATCCTTGCTTTTCAGTACTTCATTTGGTAATGTGAAACCAAGGCTTTGCCTATGTTTTCCTACCTGGCAGCTTATTTGTTGTGGCCAGGTAATCAATACTCCACTTTCTCCTGTTACAGCCTACCGAGTGACTGTGTGAGAGCCAAGAGGCATGGACACATCGAAACACACAAACATGATGATGTTTCTCACCTTGAGCGACAAATGCCATAGCTTATTTAAAATTAATTGAGCTGCCTGATCCACAAAGCCAATACCTGCATGACTTCACGATGGAAGTGTTGAAGGCATTCTCTGTAACAACTGTGATTAAAGAACATACAGATCTTTAATGTGAGTTAAAGAGCACTGAACAATCCTTTAAGTTTTTATGTACTCGTTTTGTTATCTTGCTTGACAATTGGGATGTTTTGTTGGATGAAAAGTCTCTGGAGTACCTGTTGCCGATGAGTACTTGACTCCATGAGTTACCTCTCACATAGTGTTTTTATTATGTTCTCACATATGTTTTATTATTACTGGCAATATCCGTAGGCCCTGTACATAATGGTCCAATGGGGAAGTAGCTTTCAGAGACCACATAGATAAACTGACAGATGAAAATAATATCTTGCAGAAAGCATATATTCATTCAAATCTTTATCTGGCAGAGCACAAGGGAAAGCATTCAGGGTGACTTTGCTCCTGGATGCTTATACCCCAGGGTTTCCAGGGTCAGATGATAAGTGAGAAAAGCCAGGTCACCAGGGGCAGATCTGTGTTGTCTAACCGCTAAAAGAGTGACTGAGTGTGCTGAACATGTTTTCATTAACCTCTTAAGGCCGACGCCCACACACCCTCCCTGGTGCGGGTCACGACCAGTGGCCGACACCAGGAAGGGCATTAATAAATCCTCGGGTGCATCGCACCCGAGGATTTTTTTATTTATTTTTTTTTCCCCCGGGAGACACGGAAGCTACCGTGTCTCCCCCCGCCCCCCACCCGTCCCTTTGTGACGTCAGCGCGCCGCGAGGCGCGCTGACGTTGCAAAGGTGTTTTCCCCATGAAAGCAGGAAGCAGCCTTGCGGCCGCTTCCTGCTTTCATGGGGAAAACTGCCTTTTACACGTTCGGGAAGGCCTCGTAAGAAAGGGGAGAGTCTCCCCTTTCTTACGAGGCCTTCCTGAAAGTGTTTCCTGGCACCCGATCGCAGCACAGCGCGATCGCGCCTCCCCCCAAGGGGATATTTTTTTTTTTCAAAAAAACAAAAACAAAAAAACAATTGAAATGACAGGGGGTCGCCCGTGGGCAGGGTGACCCCCTGTGGGGGCAATTTTTTTTTTACATGTTGTAGGGTTTCCCTGGGGGCCATTTTGGCCCCCAAGGAAACCATACAACAACAACAAAAAAATATATGTATATATCTATATATATATCTATGTAGATAGATATATCTAGGTACATGGATATATCTATAGATATATCTATGTAGATATATATTTATATATATATATATATATATATAGGTAGATCGGTATCAAAGAGATTTATAAAGCGCGCTACTCACCTGTGAGGGTCTCAAGGCGCTGGGGGGGGGCGGGGGGAGGGAAAGGGGCTAGGAGGTTCACTGTTCAAAAAGCCAGGTTTTGAGGCCCTTCCTGAAAAGAAGTAGGTTTTGGGTCTTGCGAATGTGGGTTGTGAGTGCGTTCCATGTTTTGGGTGCAATGTAGGAGAAGGATCTGCCCCCGGTGGTGGTGTGTTTGATGCGGGGGTCAGAGGCGAGAGAGAGGTCAGCTGAACGGACGTTTCGTGTGGGGGTGTGGAAGGTGACTCTCGTTGAGGTAGGCAGGGCCTGTGTTGTGGAGTGATTTGTGTGTGAGGATGAGGATCTTGAGGGTGATCCTTTTGTCAATGGGGAGCCAGTGGAGGGATTTGAGGTGTGGAGAGATGTGTTCGTGTCGGTGGAGGTCGAGGATGAGTCGTGCTGCTGAGTTCTGGATGTGTGTAGTTTGCACTTGAGTTTTAGAGTGGTGCCGGCGTAGAGGGCGTTTCTGTAATCAAGCCTGCTGCTGATGAGTGCGTGAGTGACAGTTTTTCTGGTCTCTGTGGGGATCCATTTGAATGTTTTTCAGTATACGGAGTTTGTTGAAGCATGAGGAGGTAAGAGCGTTGATTTGTTGGGTCATAGAGAGGGAGGAGTCTAGGATGATGCTGAGGTTGCGTGCGTAGTTGGCGGGGGTGGGTGCAGGGCCTAGCGTGGTGGGCCACCATGGGGGGTCCCAGGTTATTTTGGTGAGGGCCAAAGAGGATTATTTCGGTTTTGCTTGAGTTGAGTTTCAGGTGGTTGGCTGTCATATATACATCACTTTTGTCAATATGTGTGTGGTTTCCCTGGGGGGAAAAGGGTCCGACTTGTCTAGTGGCAGTTTTAGTGCCATAAAGAAGCGCAGAAGGTTTATATGCCTACTGCAAAGAGCACATCTGTATTTTATGTAAATAGCTGAGTACATTAGTAAAGTCTATGGAGAGATGAAGGGCACTTTTGCTGGGTGGTAATGAGGGAATCCGAGGAGGAGGGAGTGGGAGCACCAATAATGATTGTTGGACTGGGCGCAGGAGGTGCTAAAGACTGTGACGAATGGTATGTGACAAGGTGTTTTTTGAGTGTCTTGAAAGTACGTGCTGATTGAGGGAAGAAGCGCAGGTAAGGTGGCCTCTACTGTTGCACGTATCTCACACACACCATCGATTTTGTGACTGTCTACGTAGGCTAGTGTTTTAGAGCAACAGTTTAGCCAATAGCAGAGATGGCATCTTGATGGATGACTGCTGCCTGCACTCGGGTTATAGAGGACCGCTCTGACATAGGATCAGAGACTGAGACATCAGATACTGAGACAGCATCTGAGGGATAGGACAATGGTGCAGACTCTGGGAGTGATTTTTCAGTCAGAGGAGTCCCATTCGAAAACTCCTCTTCCAGTACATTATGAGGGAGGTGATGAGGACAGTCCTGCTGTCCCTTTGCAAGCTGTTCGTGCAACTGGGTAATAGTGGGTTAGGCCAACCCAGAGAGCAGGTGAATGCGGCGGCAAGCAGAGAGAGAGTGCTCTCTTGGGAGCTCACCAATTTAGTTCAGCCCCAAATTCCACCACCCAAATCATATTGTGGAGACATCAAAATTGTCTATGGCAAAACAAACTGGTTTTGTAAGGCAGGCACCTGTGTTTTTGGTCCTGGATTCGGCGGCCATATAGAGAAACACACTAAACCCAAACATTTCTGGAAACTAGACATTCGGGGGAGTCCACAGAGGTGTGACTTTCTTTTGGATTCCCCAAAGTTTTCTTACCCAGAATACCCTGCAAAGCTGAAATGTTGAAAAAAAACTCTATTTTTCTCGCATTTCTGTCACACAAACTACAGGAATATGCTGGGATCCACAACATTCCTACCACCCAGTGACTCCTCACCTGTCCTGATAAAAACACTACCCCACTTGAGTGCCTACACCTAGTGCCTGTGTCAGGAATGGATCACCCCAGGGTCAACAGCTGCCTCACGTAAGGACCAACATTGACCGTTGTGTGATCTATTCCTGTCGCAGGCACCAGGCCTAACCACACAAGTGAGGTATCATATTTATCGGGAGACTTGGGGGAACGCTGGGTGGAAGGAAATTTGTGGCTCCCCTCAGATTCCAGAACTTTCTGTCACCGAAATGTGTGGAAAATGTGGTATTTTAGCCACATTTTGAGGTTTGCAAAGGATTCTGGGTAACAGAACCTGGTCCGAGCCCCACAAGTCACCTCATCTTGGATTCCCCTGGGTTTCTAGTTTTCAAAAATGTGCTGGTTTGCTAGGTTTTCCCAGGTGCCGGCTGAGCTAGAGGCCAAAATCCACAGGTAGGCACTGTTTTCTATGAAAAAATGTGATGTGTCCACGTTCTGTTTTGGGGCATTTCCTGTCGCGGGCGCTAGGCCTACCCACACAAGTGAGGTATCATTTTTATCGGGAGACTTAGGGGAACGCCGGGTGGAAGGAAATTTGTGGCTCCTCTCAGATTCCAGAACTTTCTGTCACCGAAATGTGAGGAAAACTTGTTTTTTTGGCCACTTTTTGAGGTTTCCAAAGGATTCTGGGTAACAGAACCTGGTCCGAGCCCCGCAAGTCACCCCTCCTTGGATTCCCCTAGGTCTCTAGTTTTCAGAAATGCACAGGTTTGGTAGGTTTCCCTATGTGCCGGCTGAGCTAGAGGCCAAAATCTACAGGTAGGCACTTCTCAAAAAACACCTCTGTTTTCTTCCAAAAATTTGGATGTGTCCACGTTGCGCTTTGGGGCGTTTCCTGTCGCGGGCGCTAGGCCTACCCACACAAGTGAGGTATCATTTTTATCGGGAGACTTGGGGGAACGCCGGGTGGAAGAAAATTTGTGGCTCCTCTCAGATTCCAGAACTTTCTGTCACCGAAATGTGAGGAAAACTTGTTTTTTTAGCCACTTTTTGAGGTTTGCAAAGGATTCTGGGTAACAGAACCTGGTCCGAGCCCCGCGAGTCACCCCTCCTTGGATTGCCCTAGGTCACTAGTTTTCAGAAATGCACAGGTTTGGTAGGTTTCCCTAGGTGCCGGCTGAGCTAGAGGCCAAAATCTACAGGTAGGCACTTCTCAAAAAACACCTCTGTTTTCTTCCAAAAATTTTGATGTGTCCACGTTGCGCTTTGGGGCGTTTCCTGTCGCGGGCGCTAGGCCTACCCACACAAGTGAGGTATCAGTTTTATCGGGAGACTTGGGGGAACGCCGGGTGGAAGGAAATTTGTGGCTCCTCTCAGATTCCAGAACTTTCTGTCACCGAAATGTGAGGAAAACTTGTTTTTTTAGCCACTTTTTGAGGTTTGCAAAGGATTCTGGGTAACAGAACCTGGTCCGAGCCCCGCGAGTCACCCCTCCTTGGATTGCCCTAGGTCTCTAGTTTTCAGAAATTCACAGGTTTGGTAGGTTTCCCTAGGTGCCGGCTGAGCTAGAGGCCAAAATCTACAGGTAGGCACTTCTCAAAAAACACCTCTGTTTTCTTCCAAAAAGTTTGATGTGTCCACGTTGCGCTTTGGGGCGTTTCCTGTCGCGGGCGCTAGGCCTACCCACACAAGTGAGGTATCATTTTTATCGGGAGACTTGGGGGAACGCCGGGTGGAAGGAAATTTGTGGCTCCTCTCAGATTCCAGAACTTTCTGTCACCGAAATGTGAGGAAAACTTGTTTTTTTAGCCACTTTTTGAGGTTTGCAAAGGATTCTGGGTAACAGAACCTGGTCCGAGCCCCGCGAGTCACCCCTCCTTGGATTGCCCTAGGTCTCTAGTTTTCAGAAATGCACAGGTTTGGTAGGTTTCCCTAGGTGCCGGCTGAGCTAGAGGCCAAAATCTACAGGTAGGCACTTCTCAAAAAACACCTCTGTTTTCTTCCAAAAATTTTGATGTGTCCACGTTGCGCTTTGGGGCGTTTCCTGTCGCGGGCGCTAGGCCTACCCACACAAGTGAGGTATCAGTTTTATCGGGAGACTTGGGGGAACGCCGGGTGGAAGGAAATTTGTGGCTCCTCTCAGATTCCAGAACTTTCTGTCACCGAAATGTGAGGAAAACTTGTTTTTTTAGCCACTTTTTGAGGTTTGCAAAGGATTCTGGGTAACAGAACCTCGTCCGAGCCCTGCAAGTCACCCCTCCTTGGATTCCCCTAGGTCTCTAGTTTTCAGAAATGCACAGGTTTGGTAGGTTTCCCTATGTGCCGGCTGAGCTAGAGGCCAAAATCTACAGGTAGGCACTTTGGAAAAAACAGCTGTGTTTTCTATAAAAAAAATAGGATGTGTCCATGTTGTGTTTTGGGGCATTTCCTGTCGCGGGCACTAGGCCTACCCACACAAGTGAGGTATCATTTTTATCGGGAGACTTGGGGGAACACAGAATAGCAAAACAAGTGTTATTGCCCCTTATCTTTCTCTACATTTTTTCCTTCCAAATATAAGAGAGTGTGTAAAAAAGACGTCTATTTGAGAAATGCCCTGCAATTCACATGCTAGTATGGGCACCTCGGAATTCAGTGATGTGCAAATAACCACTGCTCCTCAAAACCTTATCTTGATCCCATTTTGGAAATGCAAAGGTTTTCTTGATACCTCTTTTTCACTCTTCATATTTCAGCAAATGAATTGCTGTATACCCAGTATAGAATGAAAACCAACTGCAGGGTGCAGCTCATTTATTGGCTCTGGGTACCTAGGGTTCTTGATGAACCTACAAGCCCTTTATATCCCCGCAACCAGAAGAGTCCAGCAGACAAAACAGTATATTGCTTTCAGAAATCTGACATCGCAGGAAAAAGTTACAGAGTAAAACATAAAGAAAAATGGCTGTTGTTTTCAGCTCAATTTCAATATTTATTTATTTCAGCTGTTATTTTCTGTAGGAAAACCTTGTAGGATCTACACAAATGACCCCTTGCTGAATTCAGAATTTTGTCTAGTTTTCAGAAATGTTTAGCATTCCGGGATCCAGCATTGGTTTCACACCCATTCCTGTCACTAACTGGAAGGAGGCTGAAAGCACCAAATATAGTAGAAATGGGGTATGTCCCAGTAAAATGCCAAATTTGTGTTGAAAAATTTGGTTTTCTGATTCAAGTCTGCCCGTTCCTGAAAGGTGGGAAGATAGTGATTTCAGCACCAGAAACCCTTTGTTGATGGCATTTTCAGGGAAAAAACCACAAGCCTTCTTCGGCAGCCCTTTTTTCCCATTTTTTTGGAAAAAACTAAATTTTCACTGTATTTTGGCTATTTTCTTGGTCTCCTCCAGGGGAACCACCAACTCTGGGTACCATTAGAATCCCTAGGATGTTGGAAAAAAAGGACGCAAATTTGGCGTGGTTAGCTTATGTGGACAAAAAGTTATGAAGCCCTAAGCGCGAACTACCCCAAATAGCCAAAAAAGGGCTCAGCACTGGGGGGGGAAAGGCCCAGCAGCTAAGGGGTTAAAGCAGCAGTCAAAGTGTCTGTAAAAGCATCATAGCATAACACCGAAGGGCCCAGCCTGCAAGATTTCTGCCAACAAATTAGCTTTTCCTTCTACAGTGGGTAATGCAAATTAAGAACTTCTGCTGTCGTGTGTACAACCGCTGCAAAGGAGGCACTTTATTCTGTGGACAGGCCTTGCCGAGGTTCTAACTCAGCCTCAAGAGAATGTCTAATACAGTAGCATTTTGTAGGCCCATGTACAACTGAGCAATAGTATAATGAGGGAGGAGAAAGTTGTCCACCTACTCCTTGTGATGTAATGAAGTCTGAAGCCTTAAACTGCATCAGAATAAGAGCCGAACAGAGCTTACAGCCTCATATAGTACTGATTCTATAGAGCATGTAAATGCCTGCAGATTAACACATCACTGTCTAATTGCTTTAATTTATTCAACTGGAGAATTAAGACACAATAAAAAATATTTTGAACATAGAAATCAATATTCCAAAATCTACTTATTTACATTAATTTTGTCCTTGTTTATATTGTATCTCAAATTATTACTGAGGTCAAAGGAAGTTCACCAAAGCTCAATACAACCAGCTTCCATTCTGGATATCCTAGGAGATGGTCAAACAAAACGCGAGATAAATTAAAATGAAATACGATATAACCAATCTAATTATACCAAGCTGCTCGGACTTATTCTTGATGACCTGCTCACGAATCCTAAAACAAATTGAAGTTCACTGTCTCTGTGGACCGTGTGTGGCAGATACCAGCACCTGAAGCGAGATTTTGGAGCAGAAGCCATGAAAGCAGCACTCTGGTGATCTACTGCTATCCACAATGCCTAAAGGCTTACTGGCCATGCCATATAGCACCAAGATACTTTTGCTGAATCGGCACACCTTTCAGACTTACAGAAGTATTGACCTGTAAACTATGCTGTTGTTTTCGATTAAGCTAACATATTGCTTCAGCATATTAAAGAGTCCACATTAAGCTAGCATTTTTTTGCAAGACAGCCTACAGACGCCTTTTCACGAATGTAAATTCCTGTAAAAACATCAGATAAACGTTAACAATGTTTAGCAAAAAAATGTTTTGGTATAAACAATAAGGTTTCAGCTGGGGGGTATCTTTACATCAGATAACGAATGAGGGTTTGAAATCACATCATCAGCCTTGGTCCGAAAAACCGCTTCTGTCTAATATAGGTGACATTTTTGCATATTTAACGCATGCTTGCCGTTCTCATTTGCGGTGGGGCTTTAATAGTAACATAATTTAGGTAAAACATAATTAGCAGCATTATAGCTAAAACTATATTGATCCTTGTTTTAAAATAGACGTGTGCCTAAAAAGACCACACGCCCTGTACAGAAACTAAAATGCACCAATGTGTGCGATATATAGTGTAACAGACAACTTCCTGCTCTCTTTTGCTAAAGGAGTCTGCAGATAACTAGGTTACAAAACTAATTTAAAAACTAATGTAGAACAATGAAATTAGATCAACCACTGCGGATAAGTTATAATTGCCTGGCTATTCGTAGGTCAATATGCATTTGTACTCTGTATTCCGTAATATGCACAGCCAATTTAGATTCACAAGGGAGAAGTAACAGTAATGAAAATAATGCCGATATATAGGCACACTTTCAGCAGAGAAGCAACTTTGCACAAAACGTATAATAGTAACAATTTATTCAACTTGATAAGTTAAACTTTTAGGACGGGTTGCAAAACACCTTCATAACTAAATTACCCAAAAAGCCACTCTATGTATGTTACTTCAGTACTAGCACTGATTTGAACTGTGAAAACAGTATACTGCAGAATATTGCTACTGGGTACAGTCTAAACAACAGTTGCAATGGCTACATAATCCCTTTATGTGCCAATGGGTCACATTTCTTAACAGGCTTTTAGTTCCTTAAGATGGATGCCTGCAACCAGTGCATGCTGTAGGCTGCTTCTCTGTTCCAGTTGGGTGCAACCTACAGAACATTTACCTTGGCTGGCACTTACCATCACATGCAAGGAGTTGCAGGGCTGGTGGACACTCTGCATTTATATTGCCTGCCTGTAACCATTGAATGCCCATGGGCTGATCCTCAGTCACTAGAGGGATAACCCAAGCAACCAGTGTGGACGGTTTTGAATAACCTGCACAAGAAAATTCTGAAAACTGACTTTTACTGCTATTCGTCATTATGAAGTGGTGAGTGTTACTGCACAGGTTGGGCGGTCATTGCCTCTTCAATTTGTGACTTGTTGTTTGCTTGTTTGTCTCTTTTAGTTAAGTGCCTTGGATTGTGGGAATGCACACCTCATTGTGGGTCCCTCGCTGTCTGTAACCACTTCATGCCTGCGACTGCCTTATATCAGTCCTGGGTAGACTTGAAATAGTATTCATATAGCTACAGTGTCCCTTGTGTACGCCAAGTTCTAACACTCCTTAAGGGATGATTTGCATCTTTAGGATGGCTGCGTATATCTAGTGCATACTAATGGCTGCTCCCCGGTTGCTCTTCCGTGGACCCTAGAAGCCATTTAGCCCTTTGTTAACCAGTGATCATCTGCCACTCATGGATGGATATCACAGAAGATTTATTTGGGTTCCCTGTAATCAGGGCATGTCATGTTATGTCCCTCTGTCAGTCCAGGGCAGTTCAAACAGACCACTTATCATGGCTGTCTGTGATCCATACACTTCTGTGGGTTACTCCTCTGTTGCAGCACAGTCCACAGAAAGCACTTACAGAAAACATTTACTATGGGTACATTTCTCCTCTACATGCCTGGAGCTGCCCTCAACTTTGGACTGTCTGGATACAGACAGTCCAAATTTTAGGGTAGTTCTTCTTTCACTACAGTGGGTTATACATACATCTTCATACCTGCCTGTACCTAGAACAACTGCCTTGGCGTGGTCCTCTGCTGCTCCAAGGAATTATAGAAAGTATCTATCACAATTGCATGTATCCTGTGCATGGTTTGGACTCTTTCTCTTTCAATCCAGTGTGGATTCACAGGCGACCCATACCTTCAGATGTGACCAAAAATTGCTGCATACTCCCAATATGGCGACTTCATTGGCTAATAACTCTTGATTAGAAACCCACCTCTTAACTTATTCACTGGGAGACAATTTAAGACAGCCCCTGCAAAGGTTAGATACAGATGAGGCTGTCTTAGCAACACCAGCTAAGGGTATGGGGGCGAGAGGGTTGTCCACATGATACTGAGAGAGCGTAGTTTAAATATCATATATTATAGACGTGAAACGCTTACATTTGGCAAAGCAATATTAATAAATAATAATTAAAATGCATTAATAAAAGTGAAGATTTACTCATTTATGAACACTAATGATAATAATAATAAGATATATGCATTATTACAATCAAAACTATATTCATTAAAACGTGTATGTCTTAAGTTAGCATGAGTTGCGAACTAGCTGTGTAACTCTCATTTCAAAGCTTGTTTTTCCTGCTTTTTCTGTGTGCGGACTCACAAATGATTATGACCCAGCTATTGTTCTTTCTATATTAATTTGAAACATGAAGAAATCTTCCCATCCGCATGCTAGCAGCTTTTAGTATAAAAGATATGTGCTTCGAAACAGTAATGGACACTCTCAAGGACGATGAGACGAGGGGAAAAGAACTCCTGACCCGAGACGTGTGCCAAGATGGTGAAGTAACCCCGGACGTACCACCTACGAAAAATGCTGATTATGAAGACCAATTGAGAAACAATTCAGTATCAAGAAATAACAAATGCATTACTTAATGAATAATTTGATTGGTTACCAATGATGGGGTGTAGTTATTAACCAATAGAATTTTGGGGGAATGGATTACGAAAAGGGGATAAAAACTCATGACACAAGAGACAAGACACATTAGGTAGGGAATGATACCGATTGCATCCAGAAACTCTGTCACTCTATTTGGTGATTTGAGACTTAGACAAAATTATCCTAGCCCATAGACTGCCCTATTACACTTTCCTCCTTATGAGGAGAGTGTCCCTTGTTTCTATTTAGTTAGATTGACGGTGAACCATCTGATGTCCTGATACGAAGACTGATCCTGTATGCTGACTTAACTCGAGGAGGGTAATTATTAATGCTAATAGAATCTATATGCCTTTCTTTCTAGGTACCAACTGCTGTATGTTTAATTAGGTATCTTAGTTAGATGTTTTCCAAATTGATGTTCTAAATTGTTTTGCATGAAGCCCAACATGCTAATGCTAATTTGAGGTTAGATGAGGTATTCATTTGACGGACGGAACTGACGTGACTGACATGTAGCTATGCTGAACTGATATTCTATTGTTTATCATGTACTATGGTCTAATCACTGCTAACATAACTATCCTATGATTCTGATCATTGCATTATTGAAAGTTCATCATAAGTGCCACTTTGTGACTATGCTTTTATGCTTCTTGGTTTTAAGATTAATACGTTTATTATTAGATTGTAATCAATAGGGAATAAAATTCACAAATTCTTCTTTCAAGGTGTGGTTATTTGAGTCTAAGAACATCTGAATGCGCCGAAGATTTATTAATGGTTATGGTGAAATATATTTGATGTTTGGTAATCTTGTCTTACGGAGACTCACCACTGGGTCAAAAGGTTCATCGACCTAAAACGAGTCCTGATGTGTATAAATTAACATAGACGGACGCGTTAACAGTTCTGGTAGCAGAGCGACGGTTTGGCCCTTGGGGGCCCTAGGACAGAGTTTTCATTGTTAATTTTGTTTTCTGTGATAATGAAATTTGCCAAAACGATGAGTGGCTAGGTTCACCATGGGCTTTCCTGGGATCTCGGAGCCTGCCTAAGATGAGTTGGGAATGTTCTCGGCGCCATAGTATGTGTGGTTAGGATCTTTGCGCTTGCTCAAAGCTTATGCAACTTGCAGAAGATTGTGAGATTGTGTGTATTTAGGCCAAAATAAGTGTTGTTTAGCAGGAGTGGGCGTACTCCACAGTATGAGAGTAGGGAAGTCGGCGTACTTCATGTGAATACAGCGCTTATTGTTCAAAATTATCCACGTGGTTGGCAAAAGTACAGGCCTATTGAGGTCTAAGACTCCGGAGTAGGATGAAAAATATGGTTTATGTTGTAATCTGCGCAATTTAATAGGTCAATCGGGTGTGGTTGACAAGTCAAGTTTGAGTCACAACGTATGTGTGAAACCTTCGATGGAGATTTGACAAGTTCTAAAGTGCACTAGAAGGAGTCATTGACAAGTCGAGAGTAGGATTTGCGGGTCGAATTCTGCTTGCGTATGAGGGAACTGAGAAGGAGAGAGTAGCGGCCGAGGCTTCAAGTGAAATCTCTGTAAAGTTCTGAAGCGAATGTGTTACCCTTCCTCTAGTAAATCGGCAGATTTGTATTGTCATTTAAGGTGTTTTGCAATAAATCGCATTAGTTTGTATGAGTTATAAGAAGTTAGTGAGGTGTGGACAAGCCGCAAGACTTTGTCAGCTGCAGTGTGTATGAGTGTGACGTTAGTGGTGCCGCGCTGGGATAGGTCAGATGTTGAGAGAGGTCGCGCACGGATTGGCTGCCGTTCGTGAGAGGCAATAGGGTGAGCAAAGGGCAGGTGAAGAGTGTCCTGGGAACTAAGCCGTTTCTGATTAAGTATAAAATAAAATGAATTTTGTTAAGGCATTCAAAAGCGCTTTGAGGGGAGATGTGTACATCGTTGCAACAGATGGGGAACCTACACCGCCCGAGGGTACTCCAGCTTATACAGTTATGGAGGAAAAGGGTGTTGCACCTTGTTTGTGGTTAAAACAATGGCGCAAGTTGACAGAAAAAGAAGGGTGTCTAGCGTTTCCGGAACATGGGACGTTCAATCAAAAAGTTTTAGAAAACTTGAGGTGGATTTTAAGCACACAAAAACCACCTCCGAGACCAGCACAATACGAGGCTCTAGCGATCTGGGATCTGATGGCTCTTAAACATAGGCAGGAAATGTTTCACAGGAGACTGACAAGAGCAGAGAAATCTTATGCAGAAGCAAGGTGGGACAACAAGAATAAGATGTGGAGACGGGGAATAGTAGATGGGTTAAAGCTATTTCCAGCGATAACACAGGGAGAAGAGACACAGGGAAAGAAAGCTTCTTGCAAAACTAACAAAGACTCAGACAAAGTTAAAGAACAAAAAAGGACCTGGGAAGAAGAGGATGATTCAGAGGATGAGGAGTTTATGGATAGGTTACTACATGACCGACCACCACCTTATGCGGTGAGTGACAATGTTCCGAGCACTAGCTTGGATCCTGGGAACCAGACACAGGAGAAGGGAGTTACTGATACGGTACAGACTAGCGATACAGCTTTGATACAGAATGGTGACAGTGTACCTACTGCTCCAGACGTACTGACACAGTTACAACCTCCACCACAGATAAAAAGGATTTATCCCGATGTTCCAGTGCTCGAGACTACTACGAACTTAGTGGTGCCGCCAGACCCGATATATACAAAACCAAGATTGGTTCAGATCGAGTCAACCCCACAGTTGGTGTCACAACCGCCACAACTGATACCGGGGTATAACCCAGTAGCGGGTCCTTTGAAAGAACCTGCACCAGGATTATTGGAGCAGACCTATGGTGTTGCAGCTCCTAGAAGCCTGGGATCAGGTCAGACACCTGCCGCAATATCACTACCTATCACTGTTGGTCCCCCAGTACCGTTATATGCCCAAGAGAGAACAAGGTCATGCGAACAGGGAGTCATGACCCATGAAGCCATAAGAGGAGGGTCTATTAGAACTCCACAAATAATGGCCCAGGGAGGTCAGGTTTCCGAGCGATCGAGACCTTTAATGGACCTCAGTCCAATAGGGGCACCTCTTGAGGCAATGCGGCAAGCAGGTTTGGGAGTCTTAACTCCCCAAACCATGAGTACAAATACCTCATATACTCCAATGATACATACAGGGAACATTTCACTGCAGGGTTTTACAGTACAACAGTTAAATGAGTGGTTAGAGAAAACTTGTACATCACAAAAGGCTACAGCAACTACAGTAACCGAAGTCAATCCCGAGAAAGAAAAACAAGATGAATACCTGAATCTGGTACGGCTAGGTGCAGAAGCTGCTGAGTTGGTGGAAGGAACAATGGGGGTGACCAGGTTAGAATCTTACACTGAGGCAGAACTGAGGTACTTATGCCCTAAGATTACTAAAGAAGTGGGAAAAATACACCAGAGATTAACGAATTTGGCAGACAAATACAACATCGATATTGGGAACACGAAACATTTGAAACGAAGTTACAGATTAGACTTCGACACAAAAGATTTTGAACACATGAGATCCGCAGGCATGAAGACACACCTGAAAGAATTGCTGCAGAGTGCGCCAATCTGGAGAGCATTAGAGAAATGGGAAAACCGTTGGGCAAAGAAAAAAGACAAAGGGAAGAGGGATAGCCCAGGGTCTATTGAAACAGCGACCACACCCAATCTAGATTCAGTAAAAATCCTGCCCATGAGAGAAACAGCTGGTGGTGTTTTAGTCCATGTGCCATGGTCCAGGGAGATATTTTGTCTTTTACAAACGATTACCCGAGGTTGAGAAAAAAACCGATCGAGTGGTATCAGCAGACAGATAGATTTGTGAAGCTCGCAAAATGTCTTTGGGAGGACTTGAATACTTTGTTTGAGATTATTGTTCCACCAGATTTGTGGCTTGAGTGCAAAAGAGGGGTAGATTGGCCCACTAAGGAACCGGCAAGGGACAAGGCGACAGGAGCACCTTCTGAAGAGGTGATGAAATATTATCATAAAGTAATGGAGTTTTTGAAACAAAATTGGCAGAAAAATCGATTGGCAGAAAATCGACCGGACTTCGCAAGAGGTTAAGGAGTCAATACATGCCTATTATGAGAGATTGTTAAAAGCATTTAAACATTACAGTGGTACTGAAACGATCGAGCCGAAGGACATGAATCATCTTGTGTTCAGATTTGTTGAAGGGCTGAGACCAGAGGTTGGTCAGATGATTAAGAACCATTTGATTTGTTGGCAAGCTAAACCGATTGACGAGGTGTTGCAGTATGCGAAATACTGTAGTGATGAAATTGAGTTAAAACAGAAAAAGCTGAAAGAAAAGGTGATGGCGATGCAGATAAGAGCTGCACAGGCTGGAATTCAGGGAAATGGTGTTCAGCAAATGATGCATCAGCAACCGCAAATGAACGGTGGGTTTCAGTTACAGCCGAGAGGTAGAGGTCGAGGCTTTGTGAATCGTAATTTAGATATGAATAATGCTGTCGTTCAAAATGATGGGCAAGTAGTGAAGAGGATGTCACCATGTCACGCGTGCGGGGGCATGGGACATTGGAAGCGGGATTGTCCAAATATGGTGCATGATGGTACAGTTCAGCAGAGCATGAATGTTGGGGCACAACAGAATCCACGAGGTCCAAGAATGAGACAACAAAATCAGAATTATCAAAATAATTTGGCACAGATGTCAGGGGTACAACCCATGCAGCAAATGCAGATGCCATGTTTCCAAACTGTGTCAGTACAACCAATGCAACAGCAGATTCCTATGGTGCCTAGACAGCAAATGCAGCTACCTCTAGCCCCGATGGGTCAGCAACAGGTGATGCTTCCTCAGCAGGTCACAGGTCAAATGTCGAGTCAAAACAACACTATACAGCAATTCCCATTGCGAGGTGAAAATGAAACGAATGACGAATGGTCAGATGACAGTTCAGACAGTGAAGAGTGTAGGCTCGCAGCCTCATTAGAAGTAGATCAGAGAGGCCCATATGTAGAAGGAAAAGTAATGGGCTATAAGGTTTCATTTTTGGTTGACACTGGAGCTACACGCTCTACAGTCCGCAGTGTGGAAGTACCAAGGTTACCTTTATCAGGACGCACAATACGAGTGGTTGGTGTGGCTAATCAGTATTTGACAAATCCAATTACTGATCCAGTACAGGTTGAAATTGGAAATTTCCAAGGCCTGCATAGGTTTGTCGTATGCGACTCGAGTCCAGTATCCCTACTGGGAAGAGACTTACTATGTAAAACTAAATGTTCAATTACCTGTTCCAACGATGGAATAGAAGTTCAGACAAACAGTGATGATGAAGGTGATGAGGACCAGCCCATAGGAGGAGGGGAGACGAGCGAAGATTACCCTCTAATTACCTTATTCCCAGTGTTCACACTAATCGACTTACCTGCTGACCTACAAGGGTCCGTAACAGAGAGAGTGTGGGATTTGACAGGAAAGGAGGTTGGATTAATTAAAGGAGTTAAACCAGTCAAGGTGCAGATAAAACCAAATGCAGTATTCCCACAAGTACCACAATATCACATGATTCAAGATGTACTCATCGAAGTGACACAGATAATTGCAGATTTTCTCAGGCAAGGAGTTTTGAAAGAGGTTTTGAGCAGTCCATGTAACTCACCTATTATGGGTTTAAAAAAGCCCTGTGGGAAGATTCGGATTGTGCAGGATTTGAGAAAAATAAATGAAATTGTGATAAAATGCTGCCCTGTGGTTCCTAACCCAGCGGTAATAATGTTCCAAGTTCCTTGCGATGCTGAATGGTTTACCGTAGTAGACTTATCACAAGCATTTTTCTCAATACCACTGCATGAGGAAAGCCAATTTTTGTTCAGTTTCAAATTCCTAGATAAGGTGTGCAGTTGGTGCAGGATCCCTCAAGGGTTTTCTGAATCGCCATCTATCTTTAATCAGATCTTAAAGAAGGATTTGGAACCTCTTGTACTGCCTCTTAATTCAACTCTTGTGCAGTACATTGATGACTTGTTGATTGCATCCAAAACCAGAGACAGTTGTAAATATGATACCATTGCATTATTGAATCATTTGCGAAGAAACGGGCATAAGGTGTCACCTAAGAAGCTGCAGTACTGTCAGAAAGAAGTAAAATATTTGGGGCATCTAATTGAGAAAGGATCCTGAAGAATATCAAAGGAGAGAATAACAGCTTTCATACAAATGAATCCCCCAACAACAAAAAGAGATGTCAGAATGTTTTTGGGAATGGTGGGTTATTGCCGCCAATGAATACCCAATTTCTCAATCATTGCAAAACCATTAATAAAATTGACAGGAAAAGATGTTAAAGATGAGCCATATACAATCACTTTGACAAAAGAAGAACTTGAATCATTCTTGGAACTGAAAGAATGCATGTGCAGGGCCCCAGTATTAGGGATGCCTGATTATGAAAAACCTTTTCTGTTGTTTTGTCATGAACGTGATGCTTGTTCTTTGTCTGTTTTAACACAGGTCCACGGAGATGCAAATCGCCCTGTAGCATATTTTTCAGCTACTTTGGACCCTGTCGCAGCAGCCCTACCGGGTTGTTTGCGAGCAGTTGCAGCAGTTGGTCAAAGCCTTTCCCAATGTGAGGGCATAGTCATGGGATACCCTTTGACACTTTTGGTTCCACATTCTGTTGAAATCTTGTTGACAAGAACGAAAACACAACACATGACAAATGCACGACTTACCAAATATGAGACGATTATTTTGGGATCACCAAATGTTACACTGAAAAGATGCACAGTACTGAACCCGGCAACTCTGCTTCCCAATGAAAATACAGAAATAAAAGAGGGGGAAGAATTTGAGCATGATTGTCTCGAGGTGACAGACCTCTGTACCAAACCTCGCCCAGACATACAGGACACCCAATTAAAAGAAAATGATTGCATTATGTTCGTGGATGGGTCCTGTTTAAGAGATTCAACTGGAACATTAAGAGCTGGCTATGCAGTGTGTACAATGTCTGGCATAGTCGAAGCCTCCTGGCTTGAAAAGGTATTTTCAGCACAAGTGGCAGAATTAATAGCTCTTACAAAGGCCTGCCATGCTGCTGTAAATTTGAAAGTTACAATTTATACTGACAGTAGGTATGGATTTGGGATTGTACATGATTTTGGTCAGATCTGGTCACAAAGGGGTTTCATGACCTCTTCTGGATCACCTGTGAAAAATGGAGAGCAGATAAGAGATTTGTTACATGCAATTCAGTTACCTCTTGAAGTTGCCGTGGTAAAGTGCAGTGCTCACACCAGATCACAAGACTTTGTGTCAATGGGGAATGATTATGCAGATCAGGTAGCAAGATTTTGTGCATTAAATTGTATATCATTCAAGGAACAGTGGGAATTGCTACCTCAGCCTGAAAATGACACAACTTTGAATCTAGCATTACAAGTGGTTGATACCTTAGATGAGTTAAAGACACTACAAAGCCATGTTAACAAAGAAGAAAAACGTTCCTGGCAGAAAATGCAATGTACACAAAGAGCAGATGATATATGGGTCTCAGATGATGGAAAGTTGGTTTTACCTAATAGTCTTCTGTCACAATTTGCCCGAATATATCATGGGCAAGCACATTTAGGAAGAGACGCCATGATCAGATCTTTTAAAGTTGATTGGTTTAATCCAAAATTCAGACATGCTGCAGAAATTACTTGTCATAGGTGCATTATCTGTCAACAGATGAATGCTGGAAAAGGAACAGTGGTAAATTTGAGCCACATTGGAAGAGCTGGAGGTCCATTTATTAGAATACAAATGGATTTCATTGAAATGCCTGTTTGTGGAGGATTGAGGTACGTGTTGGTGATTGTGTGTGTTTTCAGTCATTGGATTGAGGCATACCCTACACGTAGAAATGACAGTCTCACAGTTGCAAAACTATTACTAAGGGAATTAATACCACGATTCGGGTTCCCGGTTTCTATAGAATCAGATAGGGGAAGACACTTCGACAATGAGGTGATCAAGCTTCTATGTGCAGCACTCAACATCGAGCAGAAGTTACACTGTAGCTATCGCCCTGAAGCATCAGGACTAGTTGAGCAGATGAATGGTACCTTAAAATCAAGAATAGCGAAAATGTGTGCAGCAACAAACATGAAGTGGCCAGATGCATTACCGCTAGTACTGATGTCCATGAGAAACACACCAGATAAGAAAACAGGATTGTCCCCCCATGAAATCCTCATGGGTAGAGCAATGAGGCTACCAGCGGTACCTGCCAATGCACTAGTGAATATTACAGATGATATGGTGTTGGATTACTGCAAAAATTTAGCTGACGTGATACGCTCTTTCTCTCACCAGGTAGAAGTTAACACGTTACCACCAATTGGCGAACCAGGACACTCTCTGCAAGCTGGAGATTGGGTGGTTGTCAAGAAACACGTAAGAAAATCGTGTCTTGAGCCGCGTTGGAAAGGGCCATATCAAGTGATATTGACGACCACTACCGCTGTGAAGTGTGCCGGGGTTCCTAACTGGATACATGCCAGCCACACAAAGAAGGTAACGTGTCCTGTTGAAGAGGAACTTGAAAATTTCAGCACAGCAACTTCGAGAGAAGAAGTCTCAGAATCAGAGATCAGTCAAGAAAGATCTGAGACTACAGGAGAGCCCGCTGAGAACAGCCGCGTCCCTCACACTATCAGAGAGTTCGAGAGAGGTGACTAAGTGCCAATCTCAGTGCAGGCAGCAGGAGAACAAAGACAAGGAGAGGTTCTCCCAGAAGCAGACGAATACAATTCAGAACCAGAATACAGTATTGAACCAGAAGTAGAGAGAGACGGAATAGTGACAAATCCAAATCAAAACGAATCAGACTATTTTGATCGAATTCCAAGCCTACCGAGAGAAAACACCATATCACAAGAGGAGGGTGCTGTCCAACGTCCTGAAGGAAATCACCGAAACAAGACACATAGAGGTGATACATGGCCAGAAAAGTCGCCTTTTAGAATAAGAAAATTAACAAATGAGACAATAATAGAAGAGAGTGATACCTCACAAGCAGATGATCTGAGTGAAGGAGAACAGCAAGGCGAACGAAGCTTAAAAAGAAAGCGAATAGCAAATCGAAGGTACACAGGTCCTGAATGGGCATATGCTACAACCTCTGAATGGCAACAAGAATTCTTAGCATTCTGTTTTGATCGAGAAGTACCTGGCCAATACTACGGTACCTGAAGGAAAGCAACAGGAAAACTCTGCAGAAAATATATCAAAAGGAAAGAGACTTTATAAACCTACCGGAAAGAGACAATCAAACCTGGATTTGACATCAAGAAACCTGATTACGACAAGCTGCTAACCTGAATTGACAAAAAGGGTCCTGGAGTGAGAGAAGACGCTGTAAATACGCATAAAGAGTTTGCCATCTTAAGTTGATTGTTGATCTGCTATTCTGATTCTATACAAACATGGCTTATAGCAACAAAGGAAGTAAAGTGTGTGGTTGGTTAGGACTTATGATAGGTGTTGTATGCGCGATAATGATTGTGGGAGTGATTGTGGGAATGCCGTGGAGAGAGAGTGAAACTATTAATGCAACTTCAAAACCTGAGACTACCACTACAACTAATAAATTATCACCGTGGGAGAAATTCGAACAAGATACTAAACATCTTCATGAGGGAACTAATACGAAGAGGGAACTTTCTACTAATGTCTTCTATCGCTTATTAAATGAGTATGTGGAAACTATGGATACGAAAGATTGTTATGTGTGTACTAAAATTCCTTCATCTGTGCAGGAGGGGGTTACTTATCATAGTCTCCCTCTTACTTATGGAATTAGCTGCAGCTTGTTACTAACGCGATTCTATAATCAAGAGCATGTACAGTACTTCTATTCGAATCTGGATGTTGTGTTTTCTTTTGTGCCTGTAATTGAATTCCTAAATAAACTAGCTAAAGAGCATGATATAAAATTAGTTAGAGGATTCTTTGAGCCAACACTAACATTTGGAACTGCTTATGCACACCGCAACAATTTAACATGCTTACTTTCTTCTGTAGAAAAAAGCTTTTTAGATCACACAGATGATAGACGCAAAGCACAAAAAGAGAAATTAGAAAAAGGTTTAGAAAAACGTACTTATGCAAATGATTATGCTTTTACTGCCATTAAAACACAAGGCAAATTAGCTATAGATGCTTTACACGTAGGTAGGCTATGTATATACAGACCAAAATCTGATCAAGACAATTTGTTTGTGGGTACGAGTGAATGTAGGCATGTGTTTTTGTTTCAGAGTAAATGGACCTTCATGTTAAATGGACAAGACCCAGCGATTCCTGGAATCTATTACATCTGTGGGTTAAATGCATATTATCGTCTTCCAAAGGGATGGTATGGGACGTTATTTGGGAATAGTTTTCCCAAAGATATACCAGATTGATGACTTAAAAAAAATACCTAAATCTTCTGAAATACAACATTCTAGACAAAAACGAGAATCAGTGGCTGCTGTCATTGGTGACATATTTGGAGCAATAATCCCATCAGTTGGGGTTATCTTAAATTCTATGAAAATTCAAAAGCTGTCTACTATTGTGGATAACATGCTGACAAACTTTACAGGAGCAATATTATTAATGGATACTGAACTCGCTGCAGAAAGAGCTATGACTCTTCAAAATAGGCTTGCTTTAGACATTCTTTTAGCAAAGAAAGGAGGTGTGTTCAAAATGCTTAATGAGCGTCACTGCTGTTCCTATATACCCGATAATAGTAAGGAAATTAGAAACATGCTTACTAACCTGACTAGAGATAGTACAGATTTGAAGGAACTGAAAGAACCTGGAGTTTGGGAAAAGTTTGGAAAAGGAATTGCCCGGGTAGGAAACTGGTTTACCAATATTTGGAATGGTGTTCTTGCAAAAATTATGTTGGGCCTACTAATTGTTTTAATTTGTCTATTAGGATTATGGGGAGCATGCAAAATTAACGACAAAATTAGAAGAAACTTGTCAAAAAGAGTCAAACAGAATGAAGAAAGTGAAAGAGAGAAAATGTTCAATGAAATATGGGAAGGTTCACATAAAGGGCAAGATGTTGAAATGCGTATTATGCGCAAGGTGAAAAATTGAAAATCAAGAATTGTGTGATGACGTGCGTCATCAGAGGAGGGACTGAGAGAGCGTAGTTTAAATATCATATATTATAGACGTGAAACGCTTACATTTGGCAAAGCAATATTAATAAATATAAAATTAAAATGCATTAATAAAAGTGAAGATTTACTCATTTATGAACACTAATGATAATAATAATAAGATATATGCATTATTACAATCAAAACTATATTCATTAAAACATTTATGTCTTAAGTTAGCATGAGTTGCGAAGTAGCTGTGTAACTCTCATTTCAAAGCTTGTTTTTCCTGCTTTTTCTGTGTGCGGACTCACAAATGATTATGACCCAGCTATTGTTCTTTCTATATTAATTTGAAACATGAAGAAATCTTCCCATCCGCATGCTAGCAGCTTTTAGTATAAAAAATATGGGCTTTGAAACAGTAATTGACACTCTCAAGGACGATGAGATGAGGGGAAAAGAACTCCTGACCCGAGACGTGTGCCAAGATGGTGAAGTAACCCCGGACGTACCACCTACGAAAAATGCTGATTATGAAGACCAATTGAGAAACAATTCAGTATCAAGAAATAACAAATGCATTACTTAATGAATAATTTGATTGGTTACCAATGATGGGGTGTAGTTATTAACCAATAGAATTTTGGGGGAATGGATTACGAAAAGGGGATAAAAACTCATGACACAAGAGACAAGACACATTAGGTAGGGAATGATACCGATTGCATCCAGAAACTCTGTCACTCTATTTGGTGATTTGAGACTTAGACAAAATTATCCTAGCCCATAGACTGCCCTATTACACTTTCCTCCTTATGAGGAGAGTGTCCCTTGTTTCTATTTAGTTAGATTGACGGTGAACCATCTGATGTCCTGAAGACGAAGACTGATCCCGTATGCTGACTTAACTCGAGGAGGGTAATTATTAATGCTAATAGAATCTATATGCCTTTCTTTCTAGGTACCAACTGCTGTATGTTTAATTAGGTATCTTAGTTAGATGTTTTCCAAATTGATGTTCTAAGTTGTTTTGCATGAAGCCCAACATGCTAATGCTAATTTGAGGTTAGATGAGGTATTCATTTGACGGACGGAACTGACGTGACTGACATGTAGCTATGCTGAACTGATATTCTATTGTTTATCATGTACTATGGTCTAATCTCTGCTAACATAACTATCCTATGATTCTGATCATTGCATTATTGAAAGTTCATCATAAGTGCCACTTTGTGACTATGCTTTTATGCTTCTTGGTTTTAAGATTAATACGTTTATTATTAGATTGTAATCAATAGGGAATAAAATTCACAAATTCTTCTTTCAAGGTGTGGTTATTTGAGTCTAAGAACATCTGAATGCGCCGAAGATTTATTAATGGTTATGGTGAAATATATTTGATGTTTGGTAATCTCGTCTTACGGAGACTCACCACTGGGTCAAAAGGTTCATCGAACTAAAACGAGTCCTGATGTGTATAAATTAACATAGACGGACGCGTTAATAGTTCATTCAAAGTTAAATAAAAATGTTTACGTTTTCATCTGAATACACTTAATGTAGCAAGGATCTTTATTACACGCACATGAGATATGATTTTATACACAATGGCAATGAAGAGCTCTGGTTTTAAAGCAGCCATCCGGTGAGACATTACCCTAAAATCTGATGCCGTGGAGAAATCTGATCACACCAATCCGGCAAGTAGAAACACCATAAACAGTGAGCTTTGCCTTTTTGGTCACCAAACAGATAAGGTGAACATATTTGGAGATTTCCAGAGTAGAAATCAAACCTGCATAAATATGTTTCCATTAGTTGTGGGGTGGTCAGCTGTTCAATATGGTGGACGCTTAATGGTGCTGCTCCCCAGCCAGGACCCCTGCAATCCTTGTTAATTCCCTACTCAGTGGATGCTGACAATCGTGACGGGACCATGACACTCATCCAGGTATGCCAGCAGATCTCAGCGGGGGCTGCAGCAGTCAGTGATAGCTGCTTTGGACGGCGCCATTGCAAGGGCCGCATGAATAATGGGCTTAACCTTGCTGGTGTGGGTCAGCGCCGGTTGTACAGTGACTCCTCGGGCTGCATGAGCAGGGCAATCACCCTACGAGGAGCAACATAGTGAAAAGAAGTGGACCTGACCAAAGTGGCGTGTGGCCCCTGTCTCAGGTAGTGATAGGAGCCGGGTGGGAATAAGGCCCAGGTGCAGACGGCAAGGTCAGCCAGCTAGCAGCGCCCGGAATCTAGTTGGTCAGTAGGAATAAGCAGGCTCCTTCAGTATGCAGAGGCGTAGCAGCCTGCTCCTCACCCCTGGAGAGATTTTCTCTGTGCACTAGCAGCCACTGATCTTTTTCAAGAAGAAACTGCATGATGGAAACACTAACAAGGCCTTCATTAGGCCAGGCAGGCTTGTGACAATTCCTCGGACCTGGCGCTGGGGGCAATACACAAGCTGCAACAAAATAGATGCAGGCCAAGGACTTGCAAATGGAATAGGCCTTGCACACTTCACTCTGGGACCTAAAGAGATCCCCTAGACGTGTCCATTGTACTGCATAGGAAATCTGCCCTAAATTAATTAATTGATTTATGTGGGGGCACTGCACCTTTTTATGGCCATTGGACAGCAAAGCTGGCATATTACCCTCAGAATGACTTGGTGCTGTATACCCTATTAGAAATTTACACTGACCTGTTGGGTGTGTAACTATAGAGATATCATTTCAATCTTCCTTTTACTCATTGAGGCTGGATATAATATAGTGGGGCTCTGTCAAGGACAATCTTTTAGGAGAGCCATACCCCCATTTGGCTCTTTGTCCCAGAAAGCACTGAATGGTAGCGATACTAGTGGCTGGCACAATGGGACGGACAAAAACTAAAAATGGTAGACCAGGGTCCCATATACGCCCCTTCTCATGTCCATCTGAATGCTCTTCCTCCTGCATCCCAGAGACTTGTATTCCTCACACTGACCGCACACCCGCAATGGAAAAACTCAATATCATCCTTCAGGAAATCCGTTACTCTAGCCTTCCCATAGAACAGCAGTTAGGAGTCATCACCACAGACAAAAAACTGCTCAAGGATGAACACTGCAAATTAGTGGAGAAAGTCAAAATGAATGACATGTCAATTGCCTCCCTTATGCCCGCCAATGCGGACCACAATGCGCAAACTACCAAATTAAACCAACAAGTGGAGCTTCTCCGGGAGTGAGCGAAGGATGCAGAAGGAAGGGCCGCAGAAATAACGTCCATATTGTGGGGACGCCTGGTGGTGTAGAAGGTCCACATGTGACGCAACACCTAGAAAAATGGCTCCAAACAGCAGTGGCCACTACAGCACTATTAAATGTATTCATGGTCGAACAGGTTCACTGAGTTACTACCAAAAAACAGATTCCGGGTACACTGCCAAGACCCATCGTGGCTAAAATACTAAATTTCAAAGACTGTGATGTGTTGCTGAAAGTTGCTTGTGAAAAAGCACCTATACTCATGGAAAACATGAGGATCTCCCTATTCCATGACTATACTGTGGCTGTACAGTGCTGACGATCCTCCTTCCAAGAAGTGAAAAGATGATTACGATCAGCCTGCCTTGCCTATGCACTCTTGTTCCCAGCTAAACTCAAGATAATGCACAACCAATGAGCCCTCTTTTTTAAATCTCCTGACAGCACGAGAATGGCTGGAACAAACATTCCCAGCTGCCTGCGGTGTGAACCTAAGAGACTTACCTAAGAGACATACCCCTCCAAAGCCACAGCAGAGGCCGTGTTGTCGACAGCGAGGTGGGACAGCCAGTAGAACCCAGGATGGGACACCCTCTCCTCAACAAGCCTTGGAGGGGCCTACTGGAAGAAATCAGATTGGTGTCCATTTTCACCCCAAAGCAGTACCTGGCAGCTCTAGCTCGTTGCACAGTAGTGTGTCTGAGTCTGACACCATGGGGTGTATGGCTCTGTTTCCATTCAACATTCTGCAGATGGCTAATGATTTATGAGAGAATCTTTGAAACAGACATGGGGAAAGCCCGTCTGCCAAACTCCTGACAGGTTGGCCGCCACTGTAGTGGCAACCACAATGCTGGACCTAGGTGTTTCCCGTTAGGCTGATGGGCAGAAACCTCAGTTTCCACCCGTCAGCCAAGCGGGAAACAGGTGGAAGCATTGTCTCTGGCTCGAAAGCAAGCCGGCGGCAATGCTGTCACTTGCACAGCAGACAGTGAACAATGCAAAGGTGCTGGGCAAGGAGACCCCTGCACTGCCCATGACAAGTGCATGAGCAGTGCAGGAGTCACCCTGTGGCTCCCTGCACCTGTCCTCTGCCTGCCTTTTCATGGTGGTGAAACCGCCATGAAAAGGCTAGCGGAGCACGCGGTCGTAATCTGCAGAGCAGCACTGCCCTGGCAGATTACGACCTCCACTCGCCGTCAACCACTTGGGATCACTGATCCCGCAGAGAATGTGGAACCCTGGCAGTCTGATTGCAAGGGTCTTAGGGGGTCATTCTGACCTCGGCGGTAAAAGCCGTTTACCGCTGGTCAGAAGGCCGCCACAATACCGCCGCGGCCGCGGTTAGCCGCTACGGACATTCTGACCCACAACTGCAAAACCTCCAAAAATCCGACCTCCACTGCAGTCCGCCACATCAACGGGCAGTGGTAAACTGGAGATGACCAAACCTCCACCGCCACGCCAACAGGAATACGCCCATGCCATTACGACCCGCAAATCCACGCGGCGGTCTTTCAAACGCGGTAGTCCATTGGCGGTACACACCGCCGCGGTCAAAATACACACACCTTTACAAAACTCTACCACATTGGACAATGTGAAAGGCACACACCTGAAACACATACACACACCACACCCACACACCCAATACAATATAAAAGACACACCCACATCACCCACAAACCCCTACTAACAAAAATCAGAGACGAAGGAGAGAGACAAACATCACAGAATAGAGAGCTACATCACACAGAGGCACACTACACCATCACACACACCACATAGAAGCACAAAGCACCACACACCAACACACACATCACCACATACAACACCCCACACCTCATACACACCACCCCATGGCACCCCAAAGGCACCCACGCTTTTCGGACCAAGAACTCCGGGTCATGGTGGAGGAAATTATAAGAGTTGAACCGCAGCTCACAGGTGCAGCACACCACCATAGCCAGGAAGGCGGAGCTATGGCAGCGGATCGTGGACAGGGTCAACGCGGTGGGACAGCATCCCAGAAATAGGGACGACATCCGCAAACGCTGGAACGACCTACGGGGGAAGGTGCGCTCGATGGTCTCGCGACACAACATCGCAGTGCAGAAGACTGGCGGGGGACCACCACCCACACCACCCGAATTCACAGCATGGGAGCAAGAGGTACTAAACATCCTGCATCCTGAGGGCCTCGCTGGAGTATCCGGAGGAATGGACTCTGGTAAGTACAAGCTCAACTACTTCACCCCCCCCCCCCCCAGCATGCTAACCACCACCCCCACCCTCACCCCCAACCCCCCATTACACATCCTCCCTGAGAATGTCTCTCCAGCACAACCCACCCAACACCAACCCCTGCATGCCACCACAAACTATGGACACCCATCACCTAAGCATGACCACTGCACATACCCCCCCCCCCCCCCACAAAACACCCTCACAACACCTCCCCCAAGGGAATGCCAGCACTGGGGGACAAGGGCACTCATAAATTGCACGCAATTGCACACACAGAAACAATAACCATACTCTCTTACCCCATGCAGGACCCGAACGACAACACACCGGTCAGGAGGGACCAGAAATGTCCATCCCACCCCCGGAAGAGGCCCCTAGTGATGACAGCAGCTCTGTCGACCTGGAACCTGATGACCAGCCCGGACCATCGGGGACCTCTGGACAGTCAGTTCCCCTCAGGCAGCCACAGGCCACTGCAGACCCAACCCCCTCTGGGAACAACAGCACAGCTCCCACCCAGCGGGCCCATGCCTCTGTCTCTAGGACAGGTCAATCAGCGGTGTGTCTGCCACAACAGGCACCCAGGGTAACCCACCACCCCAACAACAACAGGGACCTGGGGGCAGTGGTAGTGGGCACACCGTCCAGGGGACAGAGGCCGGGGGAAACAGGGCAACTCGGAGGGCTGCTGTGCAACAGGGGGGGGAGGAGAGGCCCAGGGAACCCACTCTCCAAGAGGCCCTCACCACCATCATGGCAGCCTACCACCACTCACAAGAGACGATGGCGACGGTACTGGCCAGGTTCCAGGAGATCCAGGCACAGCAGGAGGAACGCTACATGGGGTTCAGCGAACAACTAACCAACATCTCTACCGCTATGGGGAGCATAGTCCAGGCCCTCAACCGTATAGAGGACACGTTTCGGGACCATGTGGCATCACACAGGGCCCCTGTCACTAGCCCGGAACAGGAACAGCCTACCACCTCCGCCGGCGCTAGTGGACAGGAGGCCCCACCACAACGACAGGCCACCAGAACCCCACCTCCTGCTGAACAACAACCACCCCGCAAGAGGAGCCTGAGATCCAAAAAAATCGACAGAGTAGGATGCCAAGACCCCCGCCAGCATCAGATACCCCCTGAAGTCCTCCCACTGTCCCACATTGCCACCCTGTCAAACCTTGAACTGCCCCTGCTCCATCCTTCCACAGGCATATGGACAATGCACCTGTGAGACTGCGAACTGGACTCCGCCATGGACATTACTCCACCCCCACCCATCACCGTTTGACTAGAATGTACCATCATCTTGCACTAAAAATAAATCACTCATTGCACTGAAATCAATCAGCCTGTATTATTTACAAATGTATAACACATTACATATCAATTACGTTCTGTTAACTTTGTGCTGAACACATACCGAGGTCACTTAGCATTAGTCCATGGGCTAACCAAGCAGAAGTCACGCAGTGGGTCATACAGCACTGAAAAGGGAACGGAAAATCAAACATCAGTTTTAAAGTTCTGGGGGGAAATAGACAAAGTTGAGATGCAGGAGGCTTTCACGAAATCTAAAATGGCATGGGTGATTCTTACCTGTGTGCTACTGAAAATACTGTTCTATTACTCTGTCCCTGTTGTCTGTGTCGTCTTCTGAGTCTTCCTCCTCTTCACTCTCCGCAGGCTCCACAGCTGCTTCAACACCACCATCTGCACCATCCTCCTGCAGGAAAGGAACCTGACGTCGCAATGCCAGATTGTGAAGCATACAGCAGGCCACGATGATATGGCACACCTTCTTTGGTGAGTACATCAGGGATCCCCCTGTCATATGCAGGCACCTAAATCTGGCCTTCAGGAGGCCAAAGGTCCTTTCTATGATCCTCCTAGTTCGGCCATGGGCCTCATTGTACCGTTCCTCTGCCCTTGTCCGGGGATTCCTCACTGGGGTCAGTAGCCAAGGCAGGTTGGGGTAACCAGAGTCACCTATTAGCCACACACGTTGTCTCTGTAGCTGCTCCATCACATAGGGGATGCTGCTATTTCGCATAACATACGCGTCATGCACTGACCCAGGGAACTTGGCATTTACATGGGATATGTACTGGTCAGCCAAACAGACCACCTGGACATTCATCGAATGGTAATTTTTCCTGTTTCTGTACACCTGCTCCTCGTCTTTTGGGGGCACCAAAGCCACATGGGTCCCATCAATGGCACCAATGATGTTGGGGATATGTCCAAGGGCATAGAAATCACCCTTCACTGTAGGCAAATCACCCTCCTCTGGGAAAATTATGTAGCTCCGCATGAGTTTCATCAGGGCAGACAACACTCTGGACAAAATCTTGGAAAACATAGGCTGAGACATTCCAGATGGCATGGCCACTGTTGTCTGGAATGACCCACTTGCCAAAAAATGGAGGACTGACAGAACCTGCACCAGAGGGAGAATGCCTGTGGGTTGGCGGATGGGGGACATCAGGGCTGGCTCCAGCTGGGCACACAGTTCATGTATAGTGGCACGGTCAAGTCTGTAGCGTAGTATTATATGGCGTTCTTCCATTGTCGACAGGTCCACCAGCGGACGGTACACGCGAGGATTCATCCTTCTCCTCGGAAGTCCCAGCGGACGGTGCCTAGGAAGGACAACATGGAGCACCGAGTCAGGCAAACCACAGGTACGTTCACACGGCTTGCACAGTTAAAGAATCGCAATGCATTGAAAGGCGTGTATGTGTGGCAATGCAAGGCCTAGGTCTGTGTGACGCAGTCAAATTTAAGCCATGTGGGCCCTTGAAATGGCGGCTGCCTGACCTGTGAAGTGGGACAATGGGATGTGAGGTCAATGCGCTGGCGTGGCACACCGTGGCGGTAGGCGGTCGAAGACCGCTGTACGAAGTCGTATTGGTTAACATTGAACCCTATGGGATTCAGGAGCCAATGACGATGTGCGCCGGCGGTCGCGGTACGCACCGCCGCGGTACGCACCGCCGCGGGCGTGACCGCCATTTTCTATCTGATTAATCACTCGAGACCTGATCATCCACAGGAGAGGACCTATACTGCAAGTGCTGCTGTGAACTCGGTCTGGAAGTGACAATGGCTGCTGCGACTGGGGAAAGGGCCCCTGCCTTCACGTCTGGAGAGTTGGAGAAACTTGTGGATGGGGTCCTCCCCCAGTATGCGCTACTCTACGGTCCTCCAGACCAACAGGTGAGTACACTGAGTGCTCCTTGAATGGTCTATGCCTGTGTGGAGTGGGGTGGCTGTCAGTTGGTGGGGTGGGGAGAAAATGAGGAGTGCAACGCACGACAGATGTAGGAATGGGCCACATGGCAAGGTTGGGGAGGGGGGGCATTTACTCAATACATGCAGAAATGTGACGTTTTCTCTTTCCCACCCTGTACATGTCAAACAGGTGAGCGCCCATCAGAAAATCGATATTTGGCGTGCCATCGCCAAGGAAGTCCGGGCCCTGGGGGTCTACACCAGACGGGGCACCCACTGTCGGAAGAGGTGGGAGGACATCCGCCGCGGAACCCGTAAGACCGCAGAGACCCTGCTGGGGATGGCCTCCCGACCTAGGAGGGGTGCCAGTCGTACCCTGACCCCCCTGATGTCCCGGATCCTGGCGGTGGCCTACCCTGAGTTGGATGGGCGCTTGAGGACAGCACAGCAGACACAAGGGGGTGAGTATCAGCACATTCTGCTATCCTTACGCGCAGTTGAGGCGTCTGGGTGGGGGAGGAGGCCTGTGTGTGACAGTAGGCCAGGGCGCTTTCCGTAGTGTAGTCCCCTCCCTTAGACATGGCCCTGTGCCCCCGCCCCCCACCTCTGTAGGGTGCCAAGTGCAGCTATCCATGGTCCTCCATCACCCATGTGCGCGTCTGTTGTCCCTAGACCTGTTGGCCTAGTCAGAAGTACTGAGTAGTATACCCCAAGTTCGCGGCTTAGTGCACGAGGCACCTGTGTCTGTCCTCTCCGCCAAGGGTTTTGACAAGGCATACACTCAACGTTGTTTTATTTCTCCCCCCACCCTTATTCTTTGTTTTCTTGTGCATTAGCATCATCAGGCGGAGGAGAATTGGCGTCGGAGCACGAGGGAGCTGCAGGTCACCAGGCCCCGGTGGGCACTGACACAGACACCGAGGGCACCAGTGATCCGGAGGGCGAGGGGAGCACCACAACGGGGGCCGGTGGAGACACCAGCGACACGGACACGTCCTCGTTTGGGAGCTCCCTAGCGGGGGCGGCAACATCTGTGCCCCCCGCAACAACAGGTACAGCCGCCACCCAGCGCACCAGCACCGCCCTCCCAGCAGCCCCTCAGTCTTCGCCCCGTGCCCGTTCGCCCAGGAAGGCACGCGTCTCCTTCGCCCCAGGCACCTCAGCCCCTGCCTCTGTTACCCCTGCTGCCCTCAGTGCGGAGCTCATTGACCTGGTGAGGACGCTCATTGTTGGGCAGACCACCCTTTTGAATGCCATCCAGGGGGTGCAAAGGGAGGTGCAACAGAGCAATGCCTACCTGGAGGGCATTCATTCGGGTCAGGCTGCCCATCAACGAGCGTTCACTTCTCTGGCCTCAGCACTGACGGCAGCCATTGTCCCTGTCTCCAGTCTCCCTCTTCTGACTGCCTCCACCCTTTCTCTGTCTCCTGTTCCTCAGCCTATCCCATCCACACCATCAGACCAGCCTGCACACACCTCAACACCCAAGGCCAGCTCATCCAAACATAAGCACCACAGAACACACAAGCATTCACCCAAGCAACACCCAGATGCAGACATACCAACATTCACTACCACCTCTGTGTCCCCCACCTCCTCGTCTCCCTCCTCCCTCCCTGTGATGTCTACACTCACACCTGCGTGCACACCAACATCAGCCAGTTCTTCCATCACCAGCACACCCTCCACTACAGTCCTCACACGTGCAGTCACCACCCCCACTGCCATCTACACGTCCCCTGTGTCCTCTCCCACTGTGTCTGTCACCCCCTCTTCCAAGACACATAAACGCAGGCAGCCACCCAAGCAACAGCCAACCACCTCACGACAGCCTACGTCCCAGTCACCTGCACCCAAGGACAGAACACCTGACTCTCCTACAACCACATCCTCTTCCTCCACTTCTATCACCACTACTCCTACCCTTTACCTTGGTCCAAAGAAGTATTACCTCTCCAATGTTAACCTCTTTCCCTCCCCTGACCCACCCCCTCCATCTGGGAAGAGTCCCAAAGGCACCTCAGCCACCACCAGCCCAGCTGCTAAGGTACAAGTGGTGCATGGATTATGGAGCCCACCCTTTGGCGGCAGTGACACTTCACTGAGCAGCAAGGGGACTGCCAGCCCCCCCCCCCCCCCAGGCAAGAGGATCCGGAAAGTGAAGGGCCGCCGTGAGCGGACTGAGACGGCTGCCCCCAAGGAGGTAACTCCGGCCACTTCACCTGCCACAACAGCCAGGGGAGGCAAGGGCCCGAGAGCCCCATCTAAGGAGCGGAAGGGCAGCAGGGCGGATAGGCCAGCCAGCAGGAGCGCGGAGCAGGAGGGCCCCACACGCCCCATCCCGCCTGCAAGGGACGACACCAAAGGGCCCAGGACTCCGTCTCCGAAGGGGCCTGACACTGCACGTTCGGAGGGCGAGTGAGCAGGTTGTCAAGGCCAGGTCTGACTCCCTACACTGACTGGAAGAGCACCGCTGAACAGGGCCCCGCCGTGCAGAAGAGCACCGCTGAACAGGGCCCCGCCGTGCAGAAGAGCACCGCTGAACAGGGCCCCGCCGTGCAGAAGAGCACCGCTGAACAGGGCCCCGCCGTGCAGAAGAGCACCGCTGAACAGGGCCCCGCCATGAAGACAAGCACCGCTGAACAGGGCCCCGCCGTGCAGGAGAGCACCGCTGAACAGGGCCCCGCCATGAAGACAAGCACCGCTGAACAGGGCCCCGCCATGAAGACAAGCACCGCTGAACAGGGCCCCGCCGTGCAGAAGAGCACCGCTGAACAGGGCCCCGCCATGAAGACAAGCACCGCTGAACAGGGCCCCGCTGTGCAGAAGAGCACCGCTGAACAGGGCCCCGCCATGAAGACAAGCACCGCTGAACAGGGCCCCGCCGTGCAGGAGAGCACCGCTGAACAGGGCCCCGCCATGAAGACAAGCACCGCTGAAACAGGGCCCCGCCATGAAGACAAGCACCGCTGAACAGGGCCCCGCCGTGCAGAGGAGCACCGCTGAACAGGGCCCCGCCGTGCAGAAGAGCACCGCTGAAACAGGGCCCCGCCATGAAGACAAGCACCGCTGAACAGGGCCCCGCCGTGCAGGAGAGCACCGCTGAACAGGGCCCCGCCGTCTCAAGCACCGCTCCGCTGGGCCCTTCCTGTCAAGCACCGCTTCGCTGGGCCCTTCCTGTCAAGCACCGCTCCGCTGGGCCCCGCCGTCTCAAGCACCGCTCCGCTGGGCCCTTCCTGTCAAGCACCGCTCCGCTGGGCCCTTCCTGTCAAGCACCGCTCCGCTGGGCCCCGCCGTCTCAAGCACCGCTCCGCTGGACCCTTCCTGTCAAGCACCGCTCCATTGGGCCCTTCCTGTCAAGCACCGCTCTGCTGGGCCCCGCCGTCTCAAGCACCGCTCCGCTGGGCCCTTCCTGTCAAGCACCGCTCCGCTGGGCCCTTCCTGTCAAGCACCGCTCCGCTGGGCCCTTCATCTCAAGCACCGCTCCGCTGGGCCCCGCCGTCTCAAGCACCGCTCCGCTGGGCCCTTCCTGTCAAGCACCGCTCCGCTGGGCCCCGCCGTCTCAAGCACCTCTCCGCTGGGCCCTTCCTGTCAAGCACCGCTCCGCTGGGCCCCACCGTCTCAAGCACCGCTCCGCTGGGCCGTTCCTGTCAAGCACCGCTCCGCTGGGCCCCGCCGTCTCAAGCACCGCTCCGCTGGGCCGTTCCTGTCAAGCACTGTTCACGGTTCACTGTGCCCACCATGCATCCTCCATGACCAGTGGACTCTGTTATCCACCTGATGGACTGTGGCTTTGCACTCCCCAGGATGGCACAGTGGGCAAGCCACCCACTGTAGAGACTTTGAGAGACTGTGGCTTTGCACTCCCCAGGATATGTCAGTGGGCATGGTGGCCCCTTCGTGGATCTGGCGTCGTGTACTCATGTGGCTGTGGTGCCCCCCCTTCCCTTCCCCCTGAGGTGCCTGTAGTTTTGTCACCAGATGCCCCTGCAGTGTTCTCTCCAAAGGACTCAGGTCTCCTGTGTGGGCTTTGCCCTTGTTTCGCTACACTTTGGCCCACGGACATGATGAATTCGTAAGATGTGCAGGACTACTTGCTTCAGTTATCCACTGCTGTGTAAATACTTTTTTTTAATGAAATATTTTTTGATGGTTGAATAAGACTTTTCTGCAGCTATTTTGTACATAAATATTTATTCTCAATTTGGTTATGTCATTGTATTTTTTACGGGTGTTTGGGTGGTGTCACTGTGAGTTGTTGCTCTGCATTGGTGTGTACATCTTGGGGGGGGGTTGGGGGTCGCATATGTGTGTGCCCGTAACCTTTCGTCCTCCCCCCTCCCGTGTGTCGTAGGTGCAGTACTCACCGTTGTCGTCTGCGCCGGACTTCGTACTCGTGGTAGATGAGAAGGTAGACGAGAGCAGGTAGGATGTTTAATTCGGGTTCCATGCTGTCCTCCTTCCTCGTGGAGTGCGTAGAAGTGAGCGTTTTCCCGTTCGTTTCTGCCGTGTTTTTATCGGCGGTGCTCCCGCTCCGGAAAAGGTGGCGGATTGGTGAGTTGTGATAGTGTGGGCGGTACATTGTCTGCCGCCTGGCTGTTGGCGGTGACCGCTGCGCTGTTTGTCGGTCCCGCCGTGGCGGTCGGAGTGTTAAAGTGGCGGGCTGTGTTGGCGGTTCCCGCCAGGGTCAGAATTCCATTTTTTGGACCGCCGGCCTGTTGGCGGTTTGGCCGCCGCTTTATCACCGACCGCCAGGGTTAGAATCACCCCCTTAATGTGGTGTTCGGAAAGCCACAGCAGCGGAGGTCCTGTCCGCCACCATGAGGTTGGTGGTCTTATGGCCCCCACCCTCGTAATAAGGCCCATAATGACAAGGGCAGTTGTTATCACCAGGTAACAGGTAAAGGTGGGCAGAAGGGTGTAATGTTTAATTACTCTATCTAGTCTTTGTTGGAACACTATGCAGAGACTAGCGACTGACTCTGTGCATACAATGCCCCAAAGCAGACACTTCACTGTTACCCACTGCTGCTGCTTTTCATATGTAGTTACTCAGTATTACTACCCTCTGGTGGTTCCAGGCTCAGGAGGACCCCCTTTCCACACCAAAGTGTTATTGAAGTATAGTGAAACAATGTTTATACAGGTTATTACGATCACCTCAAAGCAAAAGTTACTTGATAGCCATAATGCTATGGCTTGTTATTCAGTTTGGTCAAACAACAACACAGTGTTGGACCAAGTATTGGGAAATTAAGTTTAGTTGGTTATTGCAATCAACAACATTACCTATTACATGTATTACGCTATTTGCCTGGCAGGTTGTATCTCATATTATATACCCTATACAATGGCCACTATATGAAATTCATGTCACATTATTACCTGGAATGTGCGGGGATTAGGTATGATTCATAAATGATACAGAGCACTAACTCAATTGCACATAAGGTAAGCGCAGATTGTTTATCTGCAAGAAACGTACCGTACGGCCATAGAGGCTCGGAAGCTCTGCCAGAAATGGAGAGGGAAACTGTTTTACACATCCCATTCATCCATTGCTCGCGGAGCAACGTTTTGGTTCTGGGGGGGGAGTCCCCTTTGAAGCCCAGGATACTCATATTGATACTCAGGGGTGATATATGTTAGTGAAGGGAACCCTAGATGGTGCAACCTTGGTGCTCAGCTGCATATATGCACCTAACACAGACCTGGGAAAGTATTTGTCCCATTTATCAACTGTGCTAGCAGACTGGATGCACTATCCTTGGTACTGGGTGAGGACTTAAATGCAGTATTAGATATCACACTAGACCGTTCACACCCCCCTCTACCTGTTGCGGCCTCTGTACAACAGGCCAAGTCCCTACAGCAGTCGGCGGTAGGGTGGGCTCTTGCAGATCCCCATCGGAATCGTAACGTGAGCCTCAGGGAACTCTTGTTCTAGTCTTACCCTCATACACTGCATTCCAGCCTTGATAGATTTCTGAGCTCCTCCCATTTACAATCCAGAATTACAAATGCCACCTACTTAGCCAAAACATTCTCTGACCATAATCACCAAATTACACAGGTCTAGGGCTGTGTACCTGTGCCCATACCCACCTGGCGGATGTAACCATCACTCCTGAAAGATGCAATCTTCCAAGACTCCATTGCCACTACTATAGATAAGTACTTCACCAAAAACTCCTGGACAGCCTCTTCTCTGGTAGAGTGGGAGGCGTTCAAAGTAGTAATACAGGGCACCTCGATATATACCCTAGTGGGAGGGCGCAAGGAAGTCTCCTGAATGCACTTGAAAGAGTGGAAACAATTATGACCCTATTGAAACAAGCTGTTGTGAGACAGGAAACGGACTCAACATAGCTGCAAGTGGATAGAATTGCTCATGCAGAACTCCTGGAGCACCTCAGAATAATAAACCATAGGACATATCTGCAAAAAAATTACACGGAGGCTGACAAATCAGGAACTTTGCTAGCCCAGCTGATCCAGCCGACTCTGCCCCCTACTCATACCTATCAATAAACACTCCAACTCAAGGTATTGTGGCAACACAGCTGGAAATAAACACAGCTTTCTGAGACTGTTACACAGTACTCTACACTGCTCCCTTATCATCACATGTGGAAGACGTAACCTACCTGGATAGCACACAATTGCCTACAGTGCCCACTACTGACTGGGAGACCTTGTGGGCCTCTATTACAGTGGGTGAAATAAGAGGGGCTATCACAGAAATGGCCCACAATAAAACACCTGGCCCTGATTGGCTCCCTGTTAAATTCAACTTTACATATACCTCAGGGTTAGTCCTGCAACTAGAAAACTTCTATACAGTGTCTTTGAAAGAAGGCAGTGTCTCTTCACTACACCTCAGGCTATAGTCACTTTCCTGTTAAAACCAGACAAACCGCTCACGAAATTGTCCTCATACAGACCTTAGCTTTATTAAATACTGAATATAAAATACTGAGCAAAGTCTTGGTGCTTTCTTTGTTCCTGTGCCTACTTCACATAGATCAGTGAGACTTTATTCCAAAGGGTAACACGTTGCGGAATATACGTAGCCTGTTTCAAATAACTCATGCAGCCGCGAGAACATTATCCCTATATATTCGCCATGCTTTTAACACACTAAGCTGGCAATTTATGCGCATGGCACTGGCTCACTCGGGATACCTGCAATCTATATCAAATGGGTAATACTCCTATACTCAGAATCGATGACGAGAGCTAAAAAGTGATTTAAGATTTTTGCACCATATGGGATCTCTCCAGGGACCAGGCAGGGCTGTCCCCTATCGCCACTGCTTTTAGTGCTAGTGATTGAACTCATAGCGCAGTAGCTTTATCAGGAGGCGGTGAACTGGGGGATCAATATAGTCGGCACACTGCATGCTCTCTCTCTCTATACAGATGACAGGATTCTGTACTTGAAAGACCTGTGAGTGGACCTTGCAGGACTGGCCCAGGCACTGTCTGAATTCGGAGAACTGACTGGCCTGTGGCTCAATGCTGACAAGTCCTGCAAATTCTCTTTTGGGGGCACCCCAGTAGGATCACCACTCGCATTCAGACCCACCTCAATCCAGTTGGCACCACACACATTTTGCTTCTTAGGGATCTAAGTATATCAGGAGATACAAGATCTGTTGGAACGGAATCTCATATGCACGGTTGACCCTCTCAAAACTCAAGCTGGGATTTGGACCACGTTGACACTTTTGGCGGCTGGCCAGCTAGCATTAGCAAAAATGGTCCTTCTCCCAACGTTGTTGTATCACTTTCTCAACCTACCTATTGTGGTACTGGCTTGGGTATTTCATTTAATGAATATGTTGGTAATTGAACTAACCTGGGGCAGTGGGTGTCGCAGGGTGAGCCTGGCCAAATTACAATTGCCGGCGGTTGGGGGTGGGATGGGTGTCCCAGACCTTAAGGCAAACTGTATTGCAGGACAACTGCAATGGCTAGCGTACTGGTTGGCTGGCCATATTTTAATGGAAATTGGCTTTATGACTGTTATGTCCAGGAGCATCAGCTCCCCGCACAGCCTTGTTATTGCTGGGAGTGGCTCTTGCTTACTGGATCATGGCCCTGCTCTACACAAACTCCCCAACCCCATATGCACCAACCATTCCTTTACATAGCCTCCCTAGTACCTTGTGTACGAAGACGGCGCAGCTGTTAGGTGTGTGGGAACAAAATGGAATGCTGACAGTATCCGCACTGTTTACAGGTGGCATATTAATGACACACTCCGAGTTTGTACATACATATGGATTGCCCCACAAGTTATTTTTAATTCATGCCAGCATCCTACACTACGTTAGGCAGCACCTGGGCACCAGACGGGAGGGAACCCAGCACAAATTAATTCCTTTGGGCGCTACACACGATGGGGCACAGCAGACATTTGGTGCGCTGGCTCTATCGTGGCTTTCGGGCACATTTAGGGATCTCCTTGGAGACCTTAAAGCCAAAATGGGAGGCAGATTTGTCCCACAAGTTCACAAACAAGAAATGGGGCATTGTGTTGGAATTCCCCAAAAAAGTATCATGTAACTCAAGATTCAAATTCCCTCCATTCTCAATATTACAAAGAGTTAAACTCACATCATATAGAATCAACAAAATATTCCCTGATGCCACTGCTGAATGCCTCCACTGTCACACGACAGATGCAGGTCTGCTACTTAAGCTATGCAGCTGTATGGCGCTGTCTGTGTACTGGTCAGAAATCGCATCATTACTTATGGACTTGACTGGACATACCAACTGGCAAACACCATATTCCTGCATTATGGGCCTTCACCCAGGTCCAAAAGTGACGGAGTATTGACACGCTTTACAGACTCGGCCTTACTGTTGTCCAAACGGTTAATAAAGAGACGATGGTAGTTCCCAATGTCACCACTGGTAACACACCGGCAGGAGGAAGTTGCTAACTCGGGGCAAGCAGAGAGTGGGGCATTGCGTAGGGAAGAATTCAGAGGCTTACGTTAAACACCCATCTCCTTAGAATAGGCTATGTTGTTGGTGAAGATTAAGAGACAAACAGAAGAGGCAGGAAAGGAGCAACACAAATAGACCCACCCCAGCGACATGTTCCTTGTCTGTCATGAGCTGAGGTGTAATTTCTAACTTTTTGTACCCCTAATCGATACTACATCGTACATAGCTGCTCTTTTGACAAGCTGTACAGGTTTTTACCTGCCCAATAATCACCACTAGAAATGCTGACATGAAAAAGCCCTGCTTACAGCAGCTTACATATGAGGTTCCCTGTATAGTGCCACTCACCTAGGTCTAATTGTTAATCCCTTTTGTTTGGTGACTCAGGTTGGTTGGAAGGTTGATGGGGGAGGAGATATTGTTTGATAATGCTGTATGTTCTATATTACAAGTGCCTATTATTTCATCCACATGTAGTCACAGCAATGTATAGCTAGTATACTGTTAACTGATTTGCTCCTGTGTGCCACTGTGATGTATGATGACAGCTATTATCTAAAATGCAATAAAGTTTGTTAAAAAAATGTTTCCATTAGTTGAACAGTTCCACATGGGCCCTAATTACAAGTTAAGGGCAAAATTCTGACCACACAGGGATCAGAATTATAAGTTGTGTAATAATTATCATAGCTTCGCAGTTTTCCACTGAGATTTCAGGAGATCAAGCCTACCAAAATTTAGCAGGAGAAAAGGTCTGGAAAAAAAGGAACACATACTGAATTTGGAGCGTTAAAAACATGGTTCTGCCTGTTATCCCTTATCTCCTGTTGAAAATTCAGAATAGGAGATATATACAACACATGGTTCATACCTCCTTCTGGGGTACTGCTATTTACCACACGTGGAAAGTACTTCACCCTATTCTGCCCAACTTGTAATAAGGGTGTAATTGGCTATGAATTACTTATCTGTGCCATCTATTATGAAGCCTACTGTGCATGTCTAAACCGACATTCTGTATTGTCCCTAAATGGACCGATGGAGGCAAGGGCACCAACTTCTTGAGATTCTCTACAAAGAGGAAATAAAGATAATTTGTAAAATTAGAATCTGTATGTAGCATTGACATTTTCTGCATTTGTAACTTTTTATAGTGTTTTTTTATTATCCCCAGTGCATACAAGTCTGACGTGATGCCCTCTTGCTATGGAATAAAGAACTTTATTACAGCTGACGGAAAAGGAAGATAGAACTCTGTTCTGCATTAGCTTGGTGCTCCTCTGCTGCGATGGAATGTTATTACCGCTAAATTGCTACATGCAGTTGTAGTTGCCTTTGTTAAAAGGGTCACTATGAATGGAATAATATTCTGATATTGTCATTGGATAGACTGTGTTAAAGAACATTTGCTCAGCATCATCAATAAAGAGAAAACAGTCAATCCGTATGCTAGATATTTTTTAATGCCAGGCCTAAAGTCCAAAATCTTAACCAGGTATAGCTCTAAAACAGGGGCTCCAACTTTATGTGCAACGAGCTACTTGTGTCAATGAAAATCACAGCAATCTACCAGCAGTGACATAAAACGCCTTTGTCAATTCGTAATGCTTCTACATGGGTAATATAAGACAGCTGTAATGCCCCTGGCACTAAAGTAATGATAATAAGTGATAAGTCTCCCCCCCCTGATTTATCATCCAAAATTCAGCTTTAAATATATTTTGGAAAGTCATTTTTCTCCAAACATCCGCTCATGAGTAAAACAATATACAAATGCCTCAAATATACAATTTTAGCATACATAAATTTTTTCAAACAAGATAAAGGATCCTATTTAGTAGGCTGGGATGTACACATAAGAGCTACCCGTTGGAGAAGCCTACTCTAAATTGTCACACACTGACGGTGAAACAATGAGACACCCAGAGGTTAGAGGTAATAAACGGGACAAAAAGTGCTAATTAAATGTCACCTGACCCCTATAATTTATACCTTAACAATCAGTACAACAAATCATTCTAGCCACTTTGCCCAGTGCTTCTTTCGTGGTTCACCCTGTTCTGTTACCTTTGCATTATCTGTATTGTGTACGTGCAAACAGATGGTTTTATTGCGTTGTCTGTGAGTGCAGATGACTCTGCAGCAAAGCAGATTAACTGGGGAAAAGCCTGGTATCCAGCTGTTTCGCATACAAACTGACTTGTCATGAATGCTTGGAGTTGAGGACTTAAAAGGTTTCGGATGCAGATTTAACAGACATATTTTAGGAAAAACATGATATCTGCTTTCCTAAATTCCTACCAGCACTGACAGATGTAGCCTGAAACTGTTTGACCATGCGTTTCTAACGGATCCAAAATGGCTGTTGTATCTGAGACCTTACTTAGGTAACAACTATAGAAAAACCCTAAAGGTGTCTTTGCTTACATCTTCAATAAGGGACCTGGCTTTCTATTGAGTCAAAACATTTGTATAACAGTACAGCCAGAAACTGACCTTAATTCTCAGTCTATTCATTTGGGTCAAGCTGTTAATATTTGTGGTAAAACCTAGAGAGGCGAATTAATAGAGATGAATATCATTAATAAGATAGGTAGGACAATTTTATGGCAAACATTAAAACAAGAAGTAGTGCATGTCAACATGGTTAAAGTTAATCTTAAGATAGCTGTATACATAAGCAGAAGAACAGAATGGGACTCCCAGAGTTGCAAACTTAGATAGTATTTGCTTATAGCTTATACACAGTTTTAGAAATCAGTCTTGTAACATATTGTCTGGTTCCACCTTCTCTTCTTCAAGGCACTTCTAGATTGAATATGCCATGCTGATTTCCAGATATTTGGCAGGAGTCATCACAGCCTCTAAAAATAATAGGCCGTAGGAGAAAGGGCAGCATGTGTTCCATGAGACTTTTGCTAAGAATTTTATAGCCTGAATTAAGGATTGGGGTAGGTCACTAGGACGTTGGTGAAGGAGAATTGCGGCTCATAGTAGGGGGCAAATGGTCAAGAGATTTAGCAATGTGGAGGAGGAGCTTCAGACGAGGGACCTGGGTGGATTCAACGGCGATTTAGTACTTAATGGACAGGTCTTCTGATCCCAGGGTCTTGCCTCAGGGGAACGGAGCAGATGGCCTGCCTTATTTCTAGCTATGTATGTTTTTTGTGAAACAGGTTTTAACATAGAAAAACAATACTCACAAGGGGTCAGAGACCAAATCCATCTCTGACCAAACCAACTGAGACCCCTTAGTCATGAAACTTTTATATAACAACTTAGCATATGCATGTTGGCATTTGCATGAATTCTCACACCTCGAAGAGAAAGCCTTTGGAGATTGAGCTTGCCGGCTAAATTACGTGGCTTTGGCTAACATGGTACTCACCAGAAGGGGCCCCCATCATCACTGCGTGTGAGGAGTGGTTTCTTGCTATACCATGAAAGGTCAATTCCCGTCTAGTTCAGGCATCTTTAAACTTTTTCCCACCCCTTCCTCCTCATCTATTAGAGGGTTAAGATCACCGTCAAGCATTTTAATACTGCTCATTTTAAATGCATACCTGTCTGGTGTATTCCCACAACTTCTCCCTTGATAATGCCTCAGCTTTGCCACAAAAGTTCAACCTCTTCTCCGGACATGTAACTATAATCCTGCATCCCAACCACCAGTGATCGTAGAGGAGAAAAGGCTGTAAGTGTAGTCCTGCAGTATGTCTCGGGGTGCTTTCCAGGGCAAGAAAGGCTGCTTGGATGAGAGCATATCACAATAGTGTCCTTTTTAGTACACTTTGACAATATACTACGATCATGTGCAGTGCTAACAGGTTCACAGGAGCTTGTGTGATTACAAGTGGGATAAGGTTGGAGTCTCTGCTTATGGCTGCGTTATCTGTGTCACTGTCCTCTTCTCCTGTAGTCAAACATTTATCCAGTGTGTGCAGTGTTGCAACCATATCAATAGCGGAGTTGAGATCTTCTTCCATATGTGCCTGGGATGGCTGAATTTGATGTGGGTAGGGACCCAATTTCTCCAGTTATCATTTACAGTGCTTCTTGGATCTGCTTTGATCGCATCCAGGCAGTTCCTACTTTTGGCTGATCATTTGGATGGCAGTGTGACACAACTCAATCCATAGCCAGGGGTCTTCAAGTTCTGTAAAAAAGTGAGTGTGTTGTAAAGTCATTATTTTCAGTTGCACTGGGGACAGCAAGGCGTATTTTAGAGTCAGCTCATGTAAGTCTGGAAGGATGCTCTGTGATGTTGCAAAACGAGAGGGAAGTCCAGAAAGATCACCACTGCATTTTCACCATTAGCTAGCTACTCGATCTGGATTTTTGCAAAATAATTTCTCTATCACAATAGAGATGGATTCTTGTGACAATTGGTTGGAGGAGGCACTCCGGGAGGGGATGGGTCCTCCTGTTGGGACCAAGTGCGCAGGTTCCCCTGTAAACCATGGCGACAGGCCCTGCGATGCCACTCAGTCTTCAGCCAGGATTCAATGTATTGTGTGGCGTTTGCGCCCTCTGTATTTTCAGGCATGACAATTATGCACAGGTTATTCCAATGTGCATGCTCTTCCGCACTTTCCACTCGCCTCCAGAGAACTCAAATGGCCTCTCAATGCTCTTTGCTTGGTAAAGTCAGTGGAGTGCAGTGGAGTGTGTGAGGAGTTTGAGTAGTACAGTCTCATTCTAGTGCACTTGGCCACTTACCTTCCGTTGATCGTCTTGGAGTATATTTAGGTTGTCAATGACTACGTTGATTTTGGCCTTCAAGGCTACCTCGAATCTCCTACTGCCGGAGCCATGGCTATGGCCAGACGGCAGTATCTCCATTGTCCTTAGATGCCATGCCACCCATTTACACAGGTGTTCCTGGTTTTGCCCAGCAACTGGACACCATGAGTCTGGTGCATATGTGAAGGGGTGATCTAGCACTCTTCAAGGCCAATATTTTTACAGACCTCCGAACACCCTGTGGGGAGGGACCCACCAATGCTTTCAGTGTGTTACAAGCATCTGTTTGCGGTACCTTGTGCCAGGGACCCATAGGCCATTGTGGAAGTGCCAATGAAGTAGGCCATGCAAGTTATGCCTCTGGTTTAAATGGCTGGATGCTTAGATCTTCAGGCTCTTCTTTACTCCGCAGTTAGGGTGCCAGTTAGTTCAGCAGTTGACTGGAGCAAAGAATGAAGGAGTTCTTCTCCCAGAGCAGGTTGTTGCTGAACCAGGGAAGGCTGCTCTTTGGTGCGGTTCTAGTGCTCCTCGCCTAATCCGGCAACAGACTCCACAAGCCCTGAAAAGTTCTCAGGGTGCCAGTTTCTTCTGGGGAGGTTTTACTAGCATAGGCTTGGCACTTCACCTTCTCTGGTAATCTGCCTGGTCCCAAAACACCACTGTGGTGGTGTGGCATTTCTGCAGAGCCCTTCAAATGGTAGCAGTCTGGGGGACATGGGCTATCCCCACCACCCAGGTGACCTTCCCAGATCCACCAGCTCACATCTCTGGTGGTATGAGGCCTGATTCTGGGTCCCACTGCACCTCTGGCTCCCAGCAGCTCAGGCTTAGGAATGGCACTGAAACTTCCAGAGCTCTCCCAAACTAGGAATCAGGCCAGAACGCCTGTGCTACTCCTGGATAGGCCCAATGGGTGTCCAAAGAAAGGGTGCAGGCCTACTGTGTTATGGCTATGATCATGACAGGGATAAGACCAGTTGGTCTCACCTCTCCTCTGTGCTAACTGATGTGCCTCCTATGTGCCAGCGAGAGTGCTGCCACTTACTTGATGTATACAGGCAGTCCGTGCCACCAGGTGGGACTGTCACTGCAGTTGGGCAGTCGGCACTGATCTGGTGGCCATCAGCAGCTATACTTGACCCATGCAGCCACTCCTCCATCGGCCACAATAAGTAAATGCAAAGGGCGCAATGGTGCAGCCACAAGGTGTACATCAGGCCCAGCTGGTACCCACGTGGGACAGTACTTGGATCAAGTAGTAGCAGCAATTTCCAGGTCACCAGCTCAGGACAGTTTTCTAGTTCCAGACCCCCAAAACACAAGTCTCCAGGCTCAGATGAGAGCACCCTCCGATGGATGATATTGGATTTTTAGTCCACAGCGTGAGCTAGCTCAAACTATGTCTGCCATGTTCAGTGCATACCCACGCACCCCTTGTGAAGCACAATTGTCCTTGCCAACTATGGGACTCCTCCAGATCATGGGAGCCTGCATTTGTTAAAAATAAATTGTTTTACCCTTCAAAACATCTACACCCACTCCTTTCCAGGAGGATGGAAGAATCATGGTTACCTCTGATGGTCTTCAACGTGAGTCTGTAGTGAGAAAGGCAGCTGTTTTAAAACACAAATTCCAATCCCAAGGAAAATGCATATTACTCTTTCCAGACTTCCATGTGGAGGCTCAATGTTAGAAGAGGCCTTTGTTGCAGGTCGAAATGCTTTGATGAATGTAGACATAGCCATTTTGTGGAATCGATAGAACAGAGTCCCCTGTAATGGATTCATATAAAACATGGTGGTGCTGATGTTTTGAACAACATTTTAATCACCAGCAATGTAGGAGAAGAATGTCAGAGTCAGGAATATTATGTTCAGTTCAAGAGTGATTGTGTGAAGCGCTCAAATCTGGAAGCACCATGTATCATGTATTATGAACTTTTAAGGAGCCTTCAATTGTGCCCCAGTCAGAGTCTGAGTAATCGGTCATGATGAAAAACGTAAGATCTCAATGCAGTGAAGGGCCACTAACAATGAGGTTTAATGGGTTAATCATCCATTAACATAATTCTAAACCAAAATCACAATGAAGTTTGGATCTGACTACTGCTTTCAGAGGGAAGTCAGATAGACATGGGTGACTTTTGTGTGAAACCACGCACATGGAGCCAGCTGGACACAAAATGACATGGGTCCTAAAATCCTCTTGAGGTACAATTTAAATGCCTGCTGGTGGGACTGAAGTAGCCTCACAAAGAGTGTAATTATGCTCAGAGAAAAAAAATCATTCCTCACCATGCCCATGGACAACAGTTTGTCAAACAATCAAAGCATCTGAGTTGCTCACACAGCAATTTCCCGATAGCCCTCTTTTAAAAGGTCATATAGTTCCCTAAACAAGAGACCGAAAAGACAACTAAATGAAAAAGTCCATACCAGACAGTATCCCAGATAAAGTAACGTGTGTACCTTGACACCTGAGGAACTCAGCAACGGTGATCATCACCTTAATTCAAACATTAAATGCTGAGATCTGGCTGAATCGTACCACTTTGTATTGCAAGTGCTAGATGCACACAAGCAATTATCTTAACCATCTCCTTGGGGAAAGACAATGTCAATACGTAAAGGTCATTATGGTATACAACCCAAAGTTTTCTTTATCAATGCAAATAAATGTAAGACAAAAACAAAGCAAATGAACACAGCCCTTCTATCCAGCGGATGCTCCTTCTGAAGTGAATGGAGGTAGAGAAAAGAGGGAGGACAAATTCAGAAGGGAAAGTTGGAATCCTGGAGCAACCACTAAAATAGCAAACCGCTTTTGAGAAATGCGTTTCAGGCCTGAACTAATGGCCCACTTTTCAGCTGACTGGGTAGCTAAAATGCCTAATAAGAGGAGACAGAGAGGCAATTGTTTATCTTCTCCTTTGTGATGTTTACCCTTAAAGCTCATGCACAGTCTCTCTTTGAATTCGGAGGAGGATCAATCATGGCAAGTACAGCTGCTGGAGAAGCCCAGGAATCCATGAGACATCCCCCACCCTTAGACTTTACATCACGCCCCCTATAAATCGCAGAGAGCACTGGACATCAATATTCATGCTATGAACCTGTCAGGAGATCTGGGGGTCAAGACCTAGAGAACTGTGGCAAGACACTTGCTGGCACTACATTTGGTCCCAATTACCATTTTACTGTGGGGGTGCCACTCTCACCTCATTATACTGACATGCCTGCTGTTTGCGTCTACAAGGCCGGCATGGGAGTGCCCATGGTGCTATTACTTTACTGGATGTCACAGCAGGTTGCTGAGGTGGAGGGCTAATGGCGACCACAGGGTCGAGGTTCTGACTGTGCTGGGCAGGCACAGTGTCATCAGAGCACATTATGAGGAAGGGCAGCACTAATTGAGCTGATGAGCTGAAGGCCATATCAAAATGCCATCTCTTTCATGACTGGTCACATAACTTCTCCCCATCTAATGTGGATATCAGAGTTTCCTAACTGACACTTTCTGTTTCCTGAAAGCATTTAGTAGTCTATGTTTCTCACAGAGATGCATTGAAAATGCTTCTTCAGGGTGTTTTTTGCTGATGTGTTCTTTGCCCACTCACTACATTTTTCCTTTTTCAGGATTCCCCGATTTCTTTGCGAATTCTTAGTCTAATATCTGTTTAGTCTTGTTAAGGTCTGGTAGTGAACAATTACAATGATGCCTTTTGTACTGATTATGGCACACCTAAACACACAGTCCAAAATAGTATAATCTGGTAAATAACCTAGGCAGGGGTACTAAGCCACTAAGAATTTCAGCCTATCACCTAAAGCTGAAAACAAAGCAGGTAGATCTTGCTTGTCAGAGGGCCAGCAAAACCAATTAAAGAAACCGCATATACAGAGCTCAGAGGCAAGCACTCCAATTAGAAATAAACAGTTTTACGCAATTAGGGTTCCAATATTAAGATGCGGAAAAGAACATAGATTTGCAGCATGCATTTCAATTAGAAGATTAAAATATAAACATTTGTTTTAAATTAGTGTTCCAATATTAAGATATGCACGAATAAAGGAACAGACCTGTCTTGCTTAGTTTACTATTCGGAAATATTACAATCGGCTAGATCTTGTGGTCTGGTATTTGTTTTAGGCCACTGGCAGAGCCCTAGGGCCTCTGTGGCCTACGGCGACTACCGTGCAGGGGCCAGCCCCTGAGATTACTCTTATTCCAGTACTCACCTGAGGCACCCACAATGTGTCCACCTGTTGGGGGCTGCTGGGGGCCCAGAGACGGTTCCCACCAGAATCCATTCTGGGAGCTGGCTACATTCTTAACTTTCGCCTGGCAGAGAGCAGCTGCTTTCACTACTCCTGCCTGTCAGGAGAAAAGTTGTATTTTCTGCCAGGAGGAGTATGGGCAGATATTACCCACACTCTCCGGGACAGAAAAAAGCTGTGTCGCGGTGGATGGGGTCCCTGGACCATTGCTTTGAATCGGCCCCAGGGAACGGGGTCTCTGAGACCAATGTACGGCATGTCGAGGGGGTAAGCCCCTTCTCCTAATAATTTTAACAGACTCCTAGAGGCCCGTGCAGGGGGGCGCAAGCTCCCCTCCCCTAATAATTTTAATGGCCCAAGGGGATAGGGTAAACGGGCCTCCTAGAAGCTGAGCTAAGGGGGCAGTGCACCACCTCCCCTTATTATCAAACCGATCCAGGGCTGGGGTCCTTGTGGTCTTCTAGAGGCTTGTGGAGGGAGGCTGCACGCCCTCTCCTCTAATAATACGAACAGCCATGGTGAATGGGGTCTCCAAGCACTCCTAAAGGCTGAGAGAGGGGGGGCATGCACCTCCCCCTTTATTATCAAAATGGCCCTTGGGGATGGGGTCCGCCGAGCCTCCTAGAGGTTCAGGGAAGGGGGCCACAAGCCCCCTCCCCAAACAATATTAATGGCCCAGGAAGATGGGGTCACCAGGGCCTTCTAGAGACTCAGGCAGGGAGGCTAACTCCCTTATTATAAAAATGTCTCTGGGGGATGAAGTCCTTGGAGCTTCATAGAGAATCAAGGAGGAGGGGTACACACCCCCTCCCCACAATAAAGTAAAATAAAATAAAGCACTGCACCAGTAGCCCGCACCCCGGGCCCTGGCCCACCCCAGGGTTTTTTTAAAGCTTGGATGCACCGCAAATTCACATTTTCTTAAAACTTAGTTTTACATTTTATTTTATTTGTATTATTTTATATTAAAAATAGTATACTTTGCCTACTGTTGCTTATGCTACAGTGGGATTAGTAAATCTGATGTCTCCATAGTCAAACATGTTCCCTATTGTTGGTCAGACTGGAGAGAGAATAGTAAATCTGACTGCGCAAAAGACCAACACTTTCCCTAAAGTTGCTCAGGGTAAAGTGGGAATAATAAATCTGACTTCTCCAAAGTTCAACATTTTTCCTGGTGTTGCTTAGTTTGGAGTAAAATTAAGCCCTCCAACATTGTTAACCATTTAAAATTCTACATATTTCCCTATTCATTGGAAATATTATGTTCCACTACATTTGTACTTGAAATAAAAAGTATCTAAAGTCGATGTTTGTCTCTTCAATATTATTTTGGCAATATTTAGTATTGCAATATTTGTGTTGCAATATTCTGTCATAAAAACACATATTGATTAGTACAGAAATAATGTTTGCATTTCCTTTTCATACACAGATTCTGAATTAAGTTTAGAAGTAGTGAGGACAGACACTAAGCTTTAACGAGCAAGGTATAAACTTAAGTGTGTATGTCTAGGTAGTAACATATGCTTTTCTGTTGAGAGTACCAACTACTTTTCACAGATAATACAGAAGCCCCAATACAATGTTCCTCCATATCTGATAGTAGCTTTACTGTTGTGCTTGTAACAGGAATATAAAATACATAAAAGATATAAAAATGCTACTCTAAAGAAAGCTCCGACATATTATGGGGATCCACTCAGACTACACTATAGTAAGGCAACTTGTGAGGTAACAGACTACAATCTAATGTAACCACTAGGGGGGCCATGGCACAAAAACCTTGCTACCTCCGTATGGTAAGGGCCTATTTATCTTGTTTTTCCTTGCATCAAAACTCTAGCAAAATCTTTAATGTTGCTGGCTATTTCATTAGGAAGCCCTTTGTGGACCTCACTAGAAGACGTGCACAAAACTGCAAGAGCAACAGGATGATGGCGACCCAAGCAAACAAGGCAGGGGTGGTGCAGCCTAAGAGCACTGCACACTGCTGATTAAGGGGAGTGAGAAAGAAAGCTGGGGAACAAAAGAACAAGTTTCATACCTTCGGTAATGCTTTTTCTGGTGGATACAGTATCTACCTGTGAATTCTTCACCTTCTGAATTCTCCCAATGCGCTAGAATTTGATGGAAACTTCTTTCTAGCTCTCCACATCTACGAGCACATCACAATAGCACGGCTCCGCACGCAACTCCGTCTGACATCATCTGAGCCATAAGAAGTCCTCACTGGTGTGCTGATGTCAGTTTCACCAACTTTTGTACAGTGCCTTTGAGGCGAATAGGTAAATACCAACATCACAAGTACAAGTGCGAACTCGATACATAATTTTTTTTATATGTAAAAATATGTATATCTATACATCCTTAAATAAACATTAATTTTGAATATATGTATATAAATTTCAGAAATACATATATATATGGAAAATGTCACTTACCCAGTGTACATCTGTTCGTGGCATTAGTCGCTGCAGATTCACATGCTGTGCACATCCCGCCATCTGGTGTTGGGCTCGGAGTGTTACAAGTTGTTTTTCTTCGAAGAAGTCTTTTCGAGTCACGAGACCGAGGGACTCCTCCCATTTCGACTCCATTGCGCATGGGCGTCGACTCCATCTTAGATTGTTTTCCCCGCAGAGGGTGAGGTAGGAGTTGTGTATGCTAGTAATAGTGCCCATGCAATGGAGTGAATGCGTCTGTACATAATGAAGTTTAAAGTAATATATTTACAAATGTACAAATGTTTAAGATCTACTTCTGAACGGCTACAGGCTCCCGGGGAGGCGGGTGGGCGCATGTGAATCTGCAGCGACTAATGCCACGAACAGATGTACACTGGGTAAGTGACATTTTCCGTTCAATGGCATGTGTAGCTGCAGATACACATGCTGTGCATAGACTAATAAGCAGTTATCTCCCCAAAAGCGGTGGGTCAGCCTGTAGGAGTTGAAGTAGTTTGAAATAATGTTCTTAGTACAGCTTGACCTACTGTTGCTTGTTGTGCAGTTAACACATCTACACAGTAGTGCTTGGTAAATGTATGAGGCGTAGACCATGTTGCTGCCTTACATATTTCGGTCATTGGAATATTTCCTAGAAAGGCCATGGTAGCACCTTTCTTTCTGGTTGAGTGTGCCTTTGGTGTAATAGGCAGTTCTCTTTTAGCTTTAAGATAGCATGTTTGAATGCACTTAACTATCCATCTAGCAATGCCTTGTTTTGAAATTGGATTTCCTGTATGAGGTTTTTGAAAGGCGATAAATAGTTGTTTTGTCTTTCGAATTAGTTTTGTTCTGTCAATGTAGTACATTAGTGCTCTTTTGATGTCTAATGTATGTAGTGCTCTTTCAGCTACAGAATCTGGCTGTGGGAAGAACACTGGTAATTCTACCGTTTGATTCAAGTGGAACGGTGAGATTACTTTTGGTAAAAATTTAGGATTGGTCCGTAGAACAACTTTATTTTTGTGTATTTGAATAAATGGTTCTTGAATGGTAAATGCTTGAATTTCACTCACTCTTCTTAGAGATGTGATGGCAATTAAAAATGCAACTTTCCACGTTAAGTATTGCATTTCACAAGAGTGCATGGGCTCAAAAGGTGGACCCATGAGTCGTGTTAAGACAATGTTGAGGTTCCATGAAGGAACCGGTGGTGTTCTTGGTGGTATAATTCTCTTTAGGCCTTCCATAAACGCTTTTATAACTGGTATCCTAAATAATGAAGTTGAGTGCGTAATTTCCAGGTAAGCTGAAATTGCCGTAAAATGTATTTTAATGGAAGAGAAAGCTAGTTTAGATTTCTGCAAATGTAGTAAGTATCCTACTATCTCTTTTGCAGATGCATGTAAAGGTTGAATTTGATTATTATGGCAGTAATAAACAAATCTTTTCCACTTATTTGCATAACAGTGTCTAGTGGTAGGTTTTCTAGCCTGTTTTATGACCTCCATACATTCCTGTGTGAGGTCTAAGTGCCCGAATTCTAGGATTTCAGGAGCCAAATTGCTAGATTCAGCGATGCTGGATTTGGATGTCTGATCTGTTGTTTGTGTTGTGTTAACAGATCTGGTCTGTTTGGCAGTTTGATATGAGGTACTACTGAAAGGTCTAGTAGTGTTGTGTACCAAGGTTGCCTTGCCCATGTTGGTGCTATTAGTATGAGTTTGAGTTTGTTTTGACTCAACTTGTTTACTAGATATGGAAGAAGTGGGAGAGGGGGAAAAGCGTACGCAAATATCCCTGACCAGTTCATCCATAGTGCATTGCCCTGAGACTAATGTTGTGGGTACCTGGATGCGAAGTTTTGGCATTTTGAGTTTTCTTTTGTTGCAAATAGATCTATTTGTGGCGTTCCCCACATTCTGAAGTAAGTGTTCAGTATTTGGGGGTGAATTTCCCATTCGTGGATCTGTTGGTGATCCCGAGAGAGATTGTCTGCTAACTGATTCTGAATCCATGGAATAAATTGTGCTATTAGGCAAATGTGGTTGTGAATCGCCCAATGCCATATTTTTTGTGTTAGGAGACACAACTGTGTCGAGTGTGTTCCTCCCTGTTTGTTTAGGTAATACATCGTTATCATGTTGTCTGTTTTGACAAGAGTGTATTTGTGGGTTATTATGGGTTCTAATGCTTTCAGAGCTAGAAATACCTCTAACAGTTCTAAGTGGTTTATATGAAACTGTTTTTGCTGAATGTCCCATTGTCCTTGGATGCTGTGCTGATTGAGGTGTGCTCCCCACCCTGTCATGGATGCATCTGTCGTTATTACGTATTGTGGCACTGGGTCTTGAAAAGGCCGCCCTTGGTTTAAATTTATACTGTTCCACCATTGAAGCGAGATGTATGTTTGGCGGTCTATCAACACCAGATCTAGAAGTTGACCCTGTGCCTGTGACCACTGTGATGCTAGGCACTGTTGTAAGGGCCGCATGTGCAACCTTGCGTTTGGGACAATGGCTATGCATGAGGACATCATGCCTAGGAGTTTCATTACTAATTTGACCTGTATCTTTTGGTTTAGATACATGGCTTGTATGACATTTTGGAATGTTTGGACTCTTTGTGGACTTGGAGTGGCAATTCCTTTTACTGTGTTGATTGTTGCTCCTAGGTATTGCTGTGTTTGACACGGCAGAAGGTGTGACTTTGAGTAATTGATTGAGAAACCTAGTTTGTGTAGGGTTTCTATGACGTAATTTGTGTGTTGTGAACACTGTTTTTGCGTGTTGGTTTTGATTAACCAATCGTCTAGGTACGGGAACACATGTATTTGCTGCCTTCTGATATGTGCAGCTACTACTGCTAGACATTTTGTAAAAACGCTTGGCGCAGTTGTTATTCCGAATGGCAACACTTTGAATTGGTAATGTATCCCTTGGAATACAACCCTTAGGTACTTCCTGTGTGAAGGATGTATTGGTATATGGAAATATGCATCCTTTAGATCCAGTGTTGTCATGTAGTCTTGTTGTTTGAGCAGTGGGATTACTTCTTGTAATGTAACCATGTGAAAATGGTCTGATTTGATGTATGTATTTAATATTCTGAGATCTAGTATAGGTCTTAGAGTTTTGTCTTTTTTGGGTATCAGAAAGTACAGTGAGTAAACTCCTTTGTTTAGTTCTTGTTTTGGTACTAATTCTATTGCTTCTTTTTGGAGCAATGCTTGAACTTCTAATCCTAGAAGATGTATATGTTGTTTCGACATACTGTGTGTTTTCGGTGGGACTGTTGGAGGGAATTCGCGAAATTCTATGCAATAACCATGCTGGATAATTGCTAGTACCCAAGTATCTGTTGTTATCTCCTCCCAATGTTTGTAAAATTGGCTTAATCTTCCCCCACAGGTGTTATGTGATGGGGATGTGTGACTTGTGAGTCACTGCTTATTTTGAGGACTTTTGGGGCTTTGGAATTTTCCTCTACTTCTTTGGAATTGTCCCCCTCTATATTGCCCCCGAAAACGTCCCCGCTGATAATGGCTTTGGTAAGTGGGACTTGTTTGTGATGTTGTGGTTTCTGTAGGTTGTCCTCGAATCCCTCCCCTAAAAGGTGTTTTGCGAAAGGTGCCTCTGCTCTGCGGGGAGTAGAGTGCGCCCAGGCTTTTGCCGTATCAGTGTCTTTCTTGAGTTTCTCAATAGCAGTGTCGACTTCCGGCCCAAACAACTGCTGTTCATTAAATGGCATATTTAGCACGGCTTGTTGAATTTCCGACTTGAAACCCGACGTGCGGAGCCATGCGTGCCTTCTTATTGTTATTGCAGTATTTACTGCCCTTGCAGCCGTATCTGCTGCATCCATTGAAGACCGTATCTGATTATCAGAGAAACTTTGTCCTTCTTCCACCACTTGTTGTGCTCTTTTTTGGAACTCCTTGGGTAAGTGTTCTATCAAATGTTGCATCTCATCCCAGTGAGCTCTGTCATATCTTGCCAAAAGCGCTTGTGAATTGGCAATGCGCCACTGGTTTGCTGCTTGTGCTGCAACCCTTTTGCCCGCAGCATCAAATTTGCGACTCTCTTTGTCTGGAGGTGGTGCGTCTCCCGAGGTATGAGAGTTTGCTCTCTTACGAGCTGCCCCGACAACTACTGAGTCTGGAGTTAACTGCATTGTAATATAAACAGGATCTGTTGGCGGTGGCTTGTACTTTTTCTCCACCCTTGGAGTTATGGCTCGGCCTTTAACAGGATCCTGAACGATTTGTTTTGAATGTTTTAGCATTCCTGGGAGCATAGGTAGTCTTTGGTACTGGCTATGAGTGGAGGTTAGCGTGTTAAACAAGAAGTCATCCTCAATTGGTTCTGAATGCAAGGTGACGTTATGGAAAGCAGCTGCCCTTGCGATCACCTGTGTGTAAGATGTACTGTCCTCAGGAGGGGACGGCCTGGTAGGGTACGAGTCTGGGCTGTTGTCCGATACTGGAGCATCGTAAAGGTCCCATGCATCGGGATCATCTTGACTCATGGCAGTATGAGTCGGGGAGTGCATCAGTGGAGGAGTTGCTACTGGTGATGTGTGCACTGATGGTGGTGGAGAAGGTGGTGGAGTTGTTTTCTTTGCCACCTTTGCCTGTGGCTCCTTGTCCTTTTCGTGAAAGGCAAGTTTTCTTTTTGTTTTAATTGGAGGAAGAGTGGTTATCTTCCCTGTATCTTGATGAATGTGGAGCCTCCTTTGAGTATAGTCTGGCTCTACAGCTTGAAGTTCCTCTCCAAATCTATGTTTTTTCATTTGTGAGGCTAATCCTTGTTCCTCTGTATAGGAACCTGTTCTCGGCTCCGAGGCTGGATGTTTCGGAACCGAAACTTTTTCGGAGGTCTTTTTAGGCTCCGAAGAAACCTTTGTAATTTTCGGCGTGGTGGTGTCTCGGTGCCGAATTTGTTCAGTGCCGCTGTCACAGTGCCGAAATTTCTCAGAGCCGATGTCTCGGGTCCGAGATTGCTGTGTGGCGGTATCTCGACCGGAGTCGGATGACTTCGACACCAGCGTGCCCTTTTTCGGTGCCTTGGCTCGGTCACCGCTTTTTTGGGTTAAGCCATGGCCTGTTGGCGGTGGCGTCCCCTGGGCTCTTGTTGACTTCTCGTGAGTCTTATGTTTCGACGTCTTACTCACGGTTTTCGGCGTTTCTTCGGCCTCGAGCTCTTCCGAGTCCGATTTGTGGATAGAGAAAGCTTCCTCTTCTTCCTCGAAACGCTCTTGTTCTGTCGGCGTCGACGCCATCTGCAGTCTTCTGGCTCTTCGGTCTCTTAACGTCTTTCTGGACCGAAACGCTCAACAGGCCTCACAAGTATCTTCCTTGTGGTCTGGGGACAAGCACAAGTTACAGACCAGATGCTGATCCGTATACGGATACTTGTTATGGCATTTTGGACAGAAGCGGAATGGGGTCCGTTCCATCAGCCTTGAATTCACACGTGGCCGGGCCGACCAGGCCCCGACGGGGGATCGAAAAAACCCTGAAGGGCCACCGGAACTCTTCTAAATTCGGTGTCGATATGTTGTAACTAACCCGATACCGAACGCAAACAATACCGACGTTTTTTACGAGATTATAACTAACTTTCCGACCCGAAACACGGAGCGAAAAGGAACACGTCCGAACCCGATGGCGGAAAAAAAACAATCTAAGATGGAGTCGACGCCCATGCGCAATGGAGACGAAATGGGAGGAGTCCCTCGGTTTTGTGACTCGAAAAGACTTCTTCGAAGAAAAACAACTTGTAACACTCCGAGCCCAACACCAGATGGCGGGATGTACACAGCATGTGTATCTGCAGCTACACATGCCATCGAACATATATATATAAATATATATATATGTGATAACATTTTTGGTGTGACCAGACAGCTAACGGGGAAGCGGGTGGGGCCGTGAAATCCACAGGTATATACTGTATCCACCAGAAAAAGCATTACAGAAGGTAAGTAAGTTGTTCTTCTGATGGATACATCTATCTGTGGATTCCTCACCTTTTAAACAGAATCCCAAAGCAGTCCGGCACTTGGAGGTGGGTGCCTGTCTGGCTATACCAAGAACTCCTGCAACACAGAACGGGCAAAATTACCATCCCTCCTCACTTACGAGTCTAAACAGTAATGTTTTGCGTAAGTGTGGAGAGATTCCCAAGTTGCTGCCTTGCAAATGTCAACAACAGGCACACCTCTAGCCAAAGCAGAAATGGCAGCTTATCTCTGACCGAATTAATTCTAATGCCCTCAGGAGGATCTTTCTTTGTCAGCTAATAACATATTTAAGAATGAAACACCTTGACAGTGTTCTCTTGTGGGTGGCTTTGACCTTCATCTTGCCTACGTAGCCAATGAAGAGCTAATCATCTGATCTGAAGTCCTTTCCACATAAAAGCTCAGGGCCCTCTTCGGATCCCGACAATGCAGCCGTTTCTCCTCCTTCAATGGATGGGGAGGAGGGTAAAAGGACGGAAGGGTGATAGACTGCCCTAAATAGAAAGGTGTCACTATCTTAGGTAGGAAAGTCGCCCTTGTTCTCAAACCTACCTTGTTAGCATGGAAGATACTAACAGGGGGTTTAACACTAAGAGCTTGAAGCTCGCTGATACACCTAGCTGACATGATAGCGATTAGAAAAACAGTTTTAAATGTAACGATCCTCAATGGGCAACTATGCAACAGTTCAAACGGTGAACCCATCAAAAAAGTCAAGACTAAATTTAAATCCCACTGAGGCATTATGAATATAGTGGGAGGAAACCTATTAGATAAACCCTTAAGAAACCTTAATACTATAGGGGGTATAGAGGGTTGATCAGGTAAACAAATAAAAGCGGACAGTGCAGATATGTAACCCTTCACTGTCGCAACTGTGCAACCTTGCTGCGCCAAGGAAAGAGAAAACTGTAACACATTTGACAAATGGGCCTTTAAAGGATCAATGTGTCTCTCCTCACACCAATCAACAAATGTTGTCTATCTGCCAGCATAGACAGTCTTAGTGGGGTGTCGCCTGGCCAATAAAAAAACATCCACCAAGTCAGGAGGAACAGAAAAAGAACTCAGATTGCCCCGTTCAATCTCCAGGCATGTAGGTGTAGGCTCTGGAGGTGGGGATGTAGAACCTGCACCTGCCACTGTGAGAGGTGGTCTGTCCTGTGAGGGAGACAGAGCAGAGGGCACACAGAGAGGTTAAGGACGTCCGTGTACCACACTTTTCTTGGACAATATGGGGCTATTAGTATAACTTGTGCACGGTCTTGGCGAATCTTCCTCAGAACCCGAGGAATCAAAGGTATGGGAGGAAATGCGTAAAGCAGCCGGTTGCTCCAGGTCAGCTGAAACGTGTCCCCCAATGCTCCCAGCATTGGATACTAAAGGCTGCAAAACGGTGGATAATGGAGACTGCAGAATGACTGGAAGTGGGCGTTCTCATGAGTGGCAAACAGGCCTATCTGAGGCGCTCCCCACAACTGTGAGACGTGAAGAACTACCTCCGGATGGAGACGCCACTTGTGATCAGCTGTAAACTTCCAGCTGAGACTGCCTTGGAAGAGCAAGAAGCCTGGACCACCAGACTCTCAGGTCTCAGGTGAGTTAGAAATTACGGCTCACCTGGCACAGCTTCATATCTTCTGGCAATCACCTTGGACACAGCCGGAGTAGTGACTGGTTTGCGCCACAGGTCCAGGACTGGCTCAGTCAAAGCATCATTAAAAGGAAGCAAAGACTCAGAGGTAGCAGAAGAGGTGTTAACCACTTCGGTTAAAATGTATTTTTTTTAACTTCGAAGTGGGTAAATGCAGTTCTAAAAAATCAGCTGCTTTCCTTATCACCCCATGGTAACCAGTAACATCCAGAGGAGGAATACCACCAGGCGATAACTCCCACTCCGGAGAGGTATCCAAACCATTAGCCTCATCAATACGTTCAAAACCTTGAGAAGGTAAAGGAATGTCTCCTTCTTCAAGTTGCTCCTCATAGTTCTGCTGCACTTTTAAGAGCCCCAAGGCTGTTATCCTATACCTCACTCTGGTTTCCAGTCTCATTGTCAACAAAGCATGTGCCGGCGTCGACGATGCCTTTCGCGGCGCCGGTGAAGCCAGAATGTCTCCTTGAGCAGAGAGATTCAATGAGACACAAGATCTATTTCACATCAGCATCAGCACCGCCGTCAACTCCGATGTCTTTGGAGCCAATGACATGAAAGGCAAGAAAGGACCCTGTTTATATGATGCCAGGTGTCCTCCAAGATTAAACGCCAACGATCCCGTGGGGCCCGCAGGCACACCAGCAGGGACCACAGCTCTATTGAAAATGCTAAACATAGCATTTAAAAATGCAGACAGGTCCGTCCCCGGAGTGGGAAAACCCAGATACTCCTGCTGAGGCTGAGCTTGATTTGACTCCTGATTTTAAATCTCCTCATCTGTTGGAGTAACAGGCGAGAATTGCACAGGACTAGTTGGCGAAATCTCCACCAAAGACGGCACAAGGCTACACTTCAGATGACTTCGGTTGAGGAGGAGACAAGCTATGACTAATCTCCTAAATTGACCGGGACCAAGACTTAGAAGCCAGGGACGGACTTTCATCATGAAAGAAATGACGCCATGAGCTATGGCAACAACGCTTCTTATGCCACTTCGATGATCGACGCGACAACGACTCCTCTCGATGACTCGATCTCCTACGACCATGTTTATCTTTGTCGGCTTTCGAGAGGCACAGTTTGGCTTCTCTTTCCCTCAAAGCCTTTGGGTTCATCCTCTGGCACGAAGGACTACCTACATCGTAGTGGTCAGAACTGAGACACCAAAGGCAATCTCTGTGCGGGTCAGTGACCGACATATGACCTCCTCACTCTACATGGCTCAAACCCCAACTTCCTTGACGGTGACATTGTAACCCAACGAGACTACAACGAAGAAAAACACCTCGAAACAATTTAATGAACTGGAGAGGTAGAAAAAACATTAATGTCGAAGATGTGGAAAAAAGAGAACTGACGTCAGCACGCCAGTGAGGATCTCTTATGGCTCCGAAGACGTCAGATGGAGTTAAGTACGGAGCCGTGCTGATGTGACGTCATCGCAGAGAGGTAGAAAGAAATTTCCGATGAATGCTAGTGCATTGGGAGAATTCAAAAGGTGAGGAATCCACAGGTAGAAGTATCCATCAGAATACTCTCTCAAAGCCACTGAAACTGAAATAAAAAAGATAATTCTGTACTGAAAAATGTAAGAGCTTTACAAAAATTCAGCTTCCACACTGCAGATAACTGTTCTGGGGACCTGTAAGATGGCAGGCATACGAGAATGTGCAAGGGTGTTGACAGGGTACTTAATTTCTTAAATAAACCGACCTATGCTGTGCAAGTTGTTTTGATTCATAGACTACTGGATGGACATCGCATTAATTCTGAGAAGAAGAGTGGGACACATCAGTACACTGTTATTCTAATTTTCCATCGCCAGTCTGGATTCAGAGACTGACGCCTCATCACGATTTTCATGAGGACATATGCACTTCAGAAGTATATGTTGTCACCAACTGCACTACAGGATTCCCAAAAAATGCTACCTCTGAGGCAGCGAAAGAGTGTAAAAGAAAGGGATGAGATGGGGAGTCTGAAAGTGGAAGGGAGAATGAAAAACTTGGGAGATAAAGGGGGATAGTGGCAGGAAAGCAGTCAGAGCAGGGCTGAATAGCGTGAGAGGCACGATCTAACTGAAATAAGGTACGAGGAGGTTGCAAGGACGCACTGAGAGTAAAAAGCAACGAACCAGGTACAAAAGAGTGTGTTTGGGATGCTTTGAGAAAAGAAAGCATATGGATAGTTGGAATGATGCTCTGACAGAAGTCTTTCCCACCCCATTAGTTTGGAATGTAATCCAAACATTGTAATTACTGATATCATTTCAAGTAGTGTGATGCTCAGTCTAATAGCAATGATGCCCTGACAGTAGTCTTTCCCATTCACTGCATCAGCTTGAAATGTGATCCAAACATTGTAATTACTGACAGCATTTCAAGTATTGTGATGCTCAGGCTTATAGAAACGATGCCATGACATTAGTCTTTCCCATTCACTCCATCAGTTGACATGTGATCCAAACATTGTAATTACAGACAGCATTTTAAATATTGTGATGCACAGGCTTGTAGGAATGATGCCCTGACATTAGTCTTTCCCACTCACTCCATTAGCTTGGAATGTGATCCAAACATTGTAATTATTGACAGCATTTAAATTATTGTGATGCACAAGCTCTTAGCCAATATTTCAATTAATGTTAACATCCAGAAAGGTGTACAGTTTGTATCCTGATATGGGGATGCCTAAACAAAAATGTGTGAATTGACCGACTTGTTATGTTTCTTTTAATGCCACGTTATAACAGCATCGAGCCAATTGGAATATTTTTAATTTGGCGACTTCCATAGTTTTTTCCTAACTGTAGAAGGGTCAGTTTTACACATTTGAGACTTGATTTTTTGCACCAGTTCCCAAAAAGTTAAAATACATTACGAGTCTAATATTGGCGCTGAATTCTAAACCGGAGGCTGAGTCCTGAATTTATATTGGTACCTGGATGTTTTAATCAGTACCAATGACTCATAATACTTGTGTATAAGGAATCTATTATCAGTGATTTTCTGTACAAGACATAGGGCAATGGAGATGAGTATGCTTACTGTAAATGAGACCAATTAGCAAGAAAATCTACGTTTTAATCATATGTCATTTTAGCTCTGGCTACAAAAAAGAGCTCTTGTCATTACAAATGAAACTGTACCATGGACTCGCATGAATGCAGTTGGAATACTTGGGGTGAACAGTTATTGGACCATTTCAGCCTGCAGCCACTGGACACTGGAATGGACCTTTCCACTGACACGCGACGGAAGTCGAAAATATATTCTGCCTCTTCCTTCTCTTTCGAAGAGTGAGACTGTAAGGAGGCGAGACAGGCTGAATTTCAGTATGAGCAAATGGACAGTCCTTCGTTCACTTTCAAAAGGTAGACTCTCCGTCTATCTAAATAATGCTTTTGTGAGCGCTCATCCTCCCAAACAACATCATACTAAGCATCTGCGTTCTGTACCATGAAAGACTGGCCCCTTTAGCATCAAGCAAACTTTTCCTCAACTCCAGTCTCATGCTGTCCCTTAGGCCTCACACAGTCAAGGACAGGAACCAACTAAAAGGGGGGTGGAAACTTTTGTTTCCCGCAGAAATCAAGCATTTTAACTATATGAAGGAAGTTCATTGTCCTTGGTTCAGTACAGTGAATTAGTGTTGCAATCCATGCTTTTTTCAACTTGGTTTCTTTATGTCATTTTTAGAAAGCTGTACAAAAATATGTGTTTAATAAACAAGAAATATATCTTAAGACATAAGCACATTTCAAACATAAACATACAGAGATAATGCAATGTTTTAAACTGAATATAATTCTTCTGAACTGATCAAACCTACTTGATACAGATTGGATCCACCCACTCCTCAGTGTACAAAATAATGTTCTACTTCTCTAAAGATGGAGATTATTTTCTCTGTAAAATGTTTTTTTCAAATTTGTTAAATTTGTCCTGATTCTGTTGCATTTTCCTGGCACTCTTGTAATGTTAAGATTGAGATACTGGAACAACAGTTATCATCATAACTGGTGGTTGGTAATGTATCAATGGTTTGCAACAGTGACTGCGGTCTTTTATCATTGATATTTTCCACGGTGAAGCTTAAATAGCACAGAGAGGCTCTTTCATGCCCCTGCTATTTCCAATTTGTAATGGATGACAAAAGCTCTTTTATGACTTAGAAAGAGTTGTCTGACTCGTAAAAGGGCTTTGATACATATTAAAACATGTGTTGTTGTAGCAAACCCTGTGTTGTAGGGCATCCCATGCTTTGAAGCAACAAAAAACCTTTGTACATGAGGCCCTTTGTTCTTTTGTTCTTCATTAAGAGTCAGGTCCTACAGTAATTATCCAAATATATGTATCTTAGCATTACAACTTTCCACTACAACCCACTCCTCACCCCACCCCCCAAGTTTCTGAGGTTTCAATAGATAAACACACCATTAAAACAGTGCCAGAAGAAGGCACAACTGAAATGGGACTTTTGCCCTGAGTCCTCCCCCCTACGTTTGAGAGATTGCCCCAAAACCAGAAAAATAGACTGAACCCATTACCTCATCCCAGAAAATAATTTGATAAAATGCCCCTACAACACATAGTGCCCCACAGGGAATGTGATATTGAATATGAGTAACATTATAAAATGACTTCTAAGACGATCTACCTGAATAATTTACTTGCTACAAGCTCACAAGCAGGGCTCATTTAGCAATAAAAAAAGTGTCCATGGAGTGACATGTCTGCCATCACACAAAACAAGAAATAAAGTAAATACCAAGTGATCCTGCTCTGAGATACATTTGTGAATATGAAACTCAATGATAATGCGGACACCAGAAAAAAATAATATATGGTAAATCTTGGGATGCTTTCAGGCAATTTAACTTAACGCCAAATGTATTTGTTAATTTAGCAATTCTTGTTGACAATTTATTTTTTTACTTGTTTGTGCTTTAGTTTGTAATGAATAAAAATCACATTCCAAAAGAATTCATAATTACAAGGTATTTTTTTAAGGTTACCATCAAAGTGACAAATACAATACAGTCATCTATTGTTAAACCTACTGTAAATATCTGTAATACTGATCTGCGAAAAAAGTAGCACTCCCCAAAATATAAATTAAGGCAGAAGTTATTCAAATTAATCAAATGAGATGAAAATTTCAACTTTAAAGCTGTTCGTTTGAGACAGATTATCGAGATTTGAGGCAAGAAACCCACATAAAACAATATTTGTAAACACTGGTTTAAACTGATTCGTGAAGAATGCTTCAGACCATTTAGATGCCACTCCACTAGTAACTATTGCTGGGTACACAACATATCAACAGTTTCTGTATAAAATACAAAATGATGATGGACGGAGTGCTGACAATGCAAACACTCACCCCCAGTCACAGATCTGGGTTTAATCCATCGTTTTTTTGCTGCCCATGCCATTCCAGTTTGGACCCAGCCATATGCAAATCAGTCTTGACCCTGTTCCCTATGGGAACAGTCCAGCCCGAACTGCCAGGCCAGGTCTTCCCTGGACTGGAAACAAGCATCCTGGGACCGGTTTCGGGGTATCACCCCTCATCAGCCAGGCTAGCTTGAATCCAGTGGCATGGGAAGCACGGGACCCACGTCTGGGCATACCCTTCCCACTTAGGGCGACATTAGCAAAACAAAATGATGATGGACGGAGTGCTGACAATGCAAACACTCACCCCCAGTCACAGATCTGGGTTTAATCCTTCGTTTTTTTGCTGCCCATGCCATTCCAGTTTGGACCCAGCCATATGCAAATCAGTCTTGACCCTGTTCCCTATGGGAACAGTCCAGCCCGAACTGCCAGGCCAGGTCTTCCCTGGACTGGAAACAAGCATCCTGGGACCGGTTTCGGGGTTTCACCTCCTCATCAGCCAGGCTAGCTTGAATTCAGTGGCATGGGAAGCACGGGACCCACGTCTGGGCATACCCTTCCCACTTAGGGCGACATTAGTAAAACAAAATGATGATGGACGGAGTGCTGACAATGCAAACACTCACCCCCAGTCACAGATCTGGGTTTAATCCATCGTTTTTTTGCTGCCCATGCCATTCCAGTTTGGACCCAGCCATATGCAAATCAGTCTTGACCCTGTTCCCTATGGGAACAGTCCAGCCCGAACTTGTTGTTTTTGCTTTGTCGCCCTAAGTGGGAAGGGTATGCCCAGACGTGGGTCCTGTGCTTCCCATGCCACTGGATTCAAGCTAGCCTGGCTGATGAGGGGTGAAACCCCGAAACCGGTCCCAGGATGCTTGTTTCATGTCCAGTGAGGACCTGGCTTGGCAGTTCGGTCTGGACTGTTCCCATGAGGAACAGGGTCAAGACTGATTTGCATATGGCTGGGTTCAAGCTGGGGTGGCATGGTGAGCAAAAAAACTATGGATTAAACCCAGATCTATGACTGGGGGTGAGTGTTTGACAATGTTCAGCATTCCGTCCATCACTTGTTGTTTTTGCTTTGTCGCCCTAAGTGGGAAGGGTATGCCCAGACGTGGGTCCCGTGCTTCCCATGCCACTGGATTCAAGCTAGCCTGGCTGATGAGGGGTGAAACCCCGAAACCGGTCCCAGGATGCTTGTTTCCGGTCCAGTGAGGACCTGGCTTGGCAGTTCGGTCTGGACTGTTCCCATGAGGAACAGGGTCAAGACTGATTTGCATATGGCTGGGTTCAAGCTGGGGTGGCATGGTGAGCAAAAAAAACGATGGATTAAACCCAGATCTATGACTGGGGGTGAGTGTTTGACAATGTTCAGCATTCCGTCCATCACTTGTTGTTTTTGCTCTTTATATTGGCTATGCTTTTGTAAATGCAACATGTATAATTATCAGTCTAAATCAGTTATTATCAATCTGTAAGACTATTGCACATTATCTGAATATTTGAGCTGACAAGAGGTATTGGTCACATTAAACTGCACAGAAAACAAGAGGAGAACAAAATTAACTCACTGAATAATTTCTTCCATCTACCTTTAACAGAAGTGAGCCAACATGTGCACATTTGATTCCTGTATTTAACTCTTTGCATTTAACTACAATCGAACGGTTCCTTCTACTCTTTGATTTATCCATCAGGATAGTGTTTCTGATGCATTCAACCGTGTGAATAAAACAAATGCACAAATATCATAAATACAAAATATATGTATATTAATAAGATTAGGGTATCCCGGGTGCAAATTCTATGGTCACCCTAAATGGTTCAGCAGCTCTTCGGACAATATGGTTGAGGGCATTGGCCAGCATTCTTTTGCCCTCTATTCAAGAAGTTTTAAGAATTCTCTAAAACATTAGAGGTTAACTATATAATTAGGTTGCTTATATATTGTGTGACAGCAATACATCATATAAAGTAATCTGCTCTGCTACAAGCGATATACAAAAACATAAACGCATCTCATTTTAAACCTTTAACCCTTAAACTGCTAACAATGCAAAACTAACCTTTGAGTCATAGTGCATTATGAGTAATGTTGTTTTCCACCAGCCAACGGATTTCACGTCTGTTTCTACTTCTTCTCTGCCCAAAATTGATTTGCTCACTTGTAATTTAATTTGATGTTGAGATGTTTAAAACATTCTAAACGTTACTAAACTGAGCACCTGAAATACCTTGAACTTCAGCTGAGTATTGGAACATTTCTGACTTTGAATTCTGTATTAATGTTCTGAATGTGAACTAAAATGAGAGCTATGCCTACATAATTCATTTTCCTCCAATTAATCACACTTAAATACACAAGTTGTAGAAATATGTGTGTGTAGTGAAATTGAGAAACGAAGGTTCAAAACACAGAATAGATACACAGGAAGAAATATGGGGGTTGAACAAATATGGCAAATGTTAATATTGCTCTCTTTAACGTGCCACACATTCCTTGAACTTCACGTTGAACAACAAACTGAAGTCATGCTGCATAAGAATGAACTCGTTCGGTGATGGGATGGGGCACAGAAAATAGTCACCACTTAAAACGTGCATTATGGTTATGTTCGTTATGCAGCTATTTACATAGACTCGGACGAATTATCATCCAGTCCTTACATTATTCGGATCTTTTGGTTCATAGCTCTAAAAAGCTGCACCTTTTACTGGACTATAAAATGAAACACCAGTCGTGGATTGCTGTGCATACAAAACTGCTAACATTCAAATGAAGAGTCAATCAATAAAAGTCACTTCCTTCACTCAGACACTATTTTTTTGCAAAAGAACCGCCGACTGGTACATACACGCCACTTAAATCATACAAGAATAGTTCGTAACAGCACACAAGAGTGGGCAGGCAGATAGAGTCCCCATTCCCCGCGGGTGACCCCCAAAGAGATTACCTCATATTCACACCTTTAAATCAAGAAAGAGCGTGCCAATTACAAGCTACACGGATTTACCAAAAAAACTCGAGCAGGTGTAAAATTCATTCGTTACCAGCAACGATCTGAAAGCGTTTGCCAGCCTTATTTTTCAATGAACGTTTGCGACAGTTAAGATATGTACACTTCACACTGATTTTAAAAACAGTTAAATATCACATCAAAATATACTCACAGGACTAACAATCGAAGGTATGAGCTTAATTACCAAAACAGCAGTTTGCCATTAAAACGCCACCGCGAGTCTCTTCAATTGGGTGTACCTCGTGTGGTAGAATATTAAAGGAAACGTTAGGCAATGTAAAAAAAAAGCAATCATTTTATCTTTATTGTCCTATTCAACTATCTCCCTGCTGCCAACAATGTTTCACGGATGATTTATAAAGGCACCAACTCAGCATAAAAATTCACACTGGAAGAGGCAGCTGCAGTCTGCTGGCTGCAGTCATAGCCTTTCGTGCGCTAACAAGACAGAGCGGACAGGGCCGGTCTGGAACCAAAGTGCTCGGCTTCGTGTGCTCCATTTACGTCCTGGCGGTCCTCTGATGGTGCTGGAGAAACGTGCTGTATGGCTGCAACCCTCATTTGCTGATAAACTGATTGCGGGTGCCAGGCAGTATCCTACTGACAGTCAGGGCATGTCTGCAGTGCATACCATCTTTGCAAATGAAAGTGTAGCCACTAAGATGCATGCCACGCCCAGTCTATCTGTCGGCTCTGCGCCCTCGCGGAAGGGCTGCTGACATCACAGGCCTGGCAAAATACTGCCTGGGACCGACTGTCCGCGTGCGCACCGCACTGTGACGTGCTTAATGACTTCTGCTAAAGAAACCGGCACGAGCTCAGGGAGCAAAAGGAATACGCCCATAGGCGCAACCAAGAACAGGGGTTTGGTGTCCCCCACCTCAAAGTTTGACGTGCCTCGTTTAACCATCCCCAAACACTTGACCCGTACCCCAGCAGGGCAGACAACCACAATGGGGATTTTTACGTATTGATAGTATTTGTTCACTCCACACCAAGTGGGCGTGTTGGCTTAGGCTCACCTGTTATGTGAAAACAGCGTTTGTGTATTTATGACCAATGAATTGGATGAGGACAGAGAAGGAAAGATTAGCTGCGTGATGTTCAATCAATTATTACATGTTTTGGCCACTACCTTTGCTTGTTCTGGGATTGAGACAGGAGGAAGAACTAAAAATAGTCTTCTGTGGACATTTTAGATGAAGCTTGATAGCGCATCTGTCTGCCGACCTTTTGTTATCACTTCTTTACAGTTAACATGGAGTGAGCGTCGGATCCACTCAAAGTAGGGTGACCCGATACACAAAATGAAACAAGAATCGCAAAGCCATACGTCGTGCCTTTAGGATCTATTGGTTTTACCAATGGTTTAGCGATGTGGCTCGCACAGCAGTAGGGCCAATAAACAGGAAAATGAAAAGTCTGCAAGTCCGGAGGTGTAACATAATAGGTGCGCGCACGAGGCTAGAACACACCTACAAAATGATGCGATTGTTTTTAGGTCGAGCATAGCCGCACGCAAGCGCTGCTTCTCCTACGTGTTATTATGTATTTGGGCTTTTAACCAAGCCCACCACATGCCCATCACTATCAATCTTTCATGGGCTTGCCCGTCAGAAATCCTTTATTTTCGTTCATAAATGCTTCACGTTTGTCGCTCCTTGGGGAGGGGGGGCGGTGTACTAACCGCCTTGGACATCGCCCCTGTAGCTAACTGAACTTGTGCTGATACCTTTGACTGCGAGCGAACTTCTTTTTCCTTTTTTGTGCTGCTTCGCGCTCATGGAGTAGCGCTTTGAATTGACTTGCTTATGCAAAACACTATTACTTTTCATTTTCAATATATGTGACAAGAAAAGTCTGGTTAAAAGTTTACAATGCGAATAGCTCTAACTCGAGCAAATGCGAGACCGATTGCATTGCAAATGCTTGTTTTTTTTCTGTTTTATGCACTGGGTTGATAAAAAAAGCGAGCGGGTGGTGGAAAGAGTGAGAGAGTGGGGGCAGAAAGGTGGTGGAAGCAACACAGGGCTGAATCAAAGAGGGCAAGGAAGCAACAGTGGGGCTGGGGAAGTAACATGTGGGAAGCAAAATGGATGGCGGGCGGAAGGAACGTCGACTTGCAAGGGGGAAGCAACATGGAGAACATGGACAGCATGGGTAGGGGAGGCAACACAGAAGTCTCTGTGAAGGAAGCAAACGGAAATAGAGCTACGTGGAGGGGGATCATAAAGAATGCTTGCATTGCCATGTATGAGGTACTGTTTTAAGTATGACTTCATAATGTAACTGTCTGACGACCTGTGGTGAACAATTGTCTAAAAAAAACACCAAAAAAAACAGAGCGGATTTTGGCTGCACCAAGAGAAGATTTAGGGCCTGATTACAACTTTGGAGGAGGGTGTTAATCCGTCCCAAATGTGACGGATATACCACCAGCTGTATTACGAGTTCCATAGGATATAATGGACTCGTAATACGGCTGGTGGTATGTCCGTCACATTTGGGACGGATTAACACCTTCCTCCAAAATTGTAATCAGGCCTTTATTCTCTTACCCCGTGCTACTGGCTGTTTGATGCAACACTCGGCCTCATACTGAGTGTGTAAACTAAACCAAATGATTATTTAACATTTAAAAAGTACACTGAAAGATCACATATTAAAATATTTGTCTCACAGGTGCACTGTATACAGAAGGCAATGCTTTTTTCTTTTCTTTTTTCATTGTGGTCGGATTTATTTCTAAAACTGATTTTGCCAGAACGTCGTTGCATGTTGTTCCATATTTGTCTGTTCCTTGCCCTCTGTGTCTCTCCTATTCATTGGCCAGGCCATGTCTACTTTCTGATATTCTCGTTTATAAACTTTCCCATTGTTTTCACCACCCGTGAAATATCCATTTGTCCATTAATATTCCTCATCTTAGTTTACACATAAGAATCAATACTTTTGCTAATAGTGAGCTAACCCATGCCAATACAGGGATGCGCAAATACTGTTTCCATGCCTTAAAGACAGAGATATTTGTTTTGTCAATGTTTGATTTTCATATCGACTGTGTTTTTATGCTAGGAGAGAGCATGAAAGATATTTGTTACATTTTTTTAAATCCGTAATTGAGCAAGATATACCACTTATCTTATTTTCAAAGGCGTAACAAATACCCCCACAGTCCACCCACTGCGGGGGGAGGGGGATGGGGCGAGCTCCAGGGGACCCCCGCAACACAGAGTGAATCCGGATGGGGCTCCCTCCATACTCTTTGCATGGGGGGGGGGCTCTAGTTTCGTTACACCACTGCTTATTATGCAAAACGATTAGCAAACAAGACGACAGAAAGGGACACATACAAAAGCATACACATGTGCATACAAGTAGTTCAGTTTAAACATTTGGGACCGCATCATCGAAACAAAACAAAACTAAGGATGAGTGACTCAAATCCACAGAGAGCGGATAAAGGTTAAGAAGCAGAACAGAAAAACATAAGAAAGATCATTACATTTCCAACTACCTTCCACACCATAAGTTTTTAACAACTTTATTTACAAAATCTAAACAGTTGAATGGCCTTTACAACATATCTAGAGAGCATGAGCAATTTCATACATGGGCATGCGCTTACAAACCAAGTGGAACAATATGGCATAAAAATTAATATTTCCATTGAGATCATTCCACACAACCCTACTCTAAACTACATATCTTTCAGAATCACAAAAGAAGGAATGCCCAAAAATTAGGTGTGACAATGGACACCCACCACCTCATTTATTCCCCACAAATAGTTCTGCCTCATTGAAGACGTACATTTGCCTTCATGGATCACATTCAATGTGACTCTTGAGCCTATATACCTTTAGACCTCTGGCCAAAATGTCATGTTTAACTTACAGAAACGCTTTCAGGGGCGTAGGTACAATTTGTGCAGCAGGTGCAGTGACATTGAGGCGAAGAGTTGTAAAGGGCCCAAAGAATCCTGATAATTGTTGTAAATTCCTATCCCTGCAGTGATCTAAGTGACCATTTTCCTTACTTTTTTGCTATACCACTGAGCACTCTCTCAACTTTCTACTAGACGCCTTGCAGACCACTACCACATGAATCAAAGGAGTCATGAACCACAATAACTGTTTCACTAGACCAGTTGCACAAACTTACGGTCGCGACCCACTGGTGGGTTGTGAGCAGGTTTTTGGATCACAAAACAATAAATAAAGATGCCTATTTATCTTGTCACATTTGCTACACTTCAAAGACATAGGTCAAATGTCAGGTTATGTCTTCTGACAACTTGCTGCTTTTTTAACATGGTTGATTAGTGTTTACACACGCCTCTTTGCAGTCAGAGAAAGAAATGTAACTTAAGTTATGCTACAACTTTACTGGGATATATCTTTTTGAAAGGAAAGGCTCTAGGATGTAATTTATTACAACACACAACAAAAGGTAAATACCTGCAGATATACTGTACACATTCAGCAGTTTGGGATGCAAAAATGAAGCCCACTGTTTGTAATTCTGAAGTGTGATGGAAACAAAGAATTTAATAGGATAAAAAACAATCAAGATTGTTTTCATTGGTCATGCACTAATGAAAGATATTCACTGAAACCGGATTTCCACACATTATTAATTGTTTGCAATATAGTTTTATCAGCAAATTTGAATGTCCGTGCATATTTAGTGGTCATTTCAATGAAAAATGTGCTGTAACGTTCTAAAAAGTGGGTAGTCATACTAAAAAATTTGGGAACCACTGCACTAGATACTTCTCCATCTTTCCTTCCCTTTGAGGGCTTGCATGTTAGTTTGCTTATCTATGTGTTTCTCTTCCCCCCTCAATTTGCACAAATCTTGCAACATAGTTTACACCTTGTCAAGAAAAGACGCACATAATGCTAAAGGCGAAATTCCTTAAATCCAAAAGCACCTCTTGACTAGAGCCTGTCTTCAAAATGCTATCAATGGCACAGAAGCAAATCCATTCAACATCTCCGTGCCTTCCAGAGTTTGGCTTTGGTGTTAGCAGTAGGCAATTTACCTTTCATTTGAACAATCATATTAGAAAGTTCTTCTATTTTGTCCTCCATCACCTTCACTGCTTTTCAAAGCTGGCTAAGGTTTCAGCTAAACTCACCTCGTGGGCAATGACTGATCCCAGGCGCATCCTTTCACCTTTGCTCAATTCCTCTTTATCGTATGAGTCATTTTTCGCATCATTGAGTGCTCCCTTAGACACAGGTGCCAGGTGTCTTTGATGTAAAGAAATTCTCTTCTTTCTCCTCTTTTCTGCCATTTTTAACACACTACAGTTGAATACCTCAGTTGGTGGGATATATCTAGGGATTTCTAACTGTAATATAAAACACGCACACCAACAGGTGTTCCTGGATGCTATCAGGGTGTCGGGCTAATAGGATGACATCCATTGAGGAGCTGTCTCTGATGTCAGTGACTGTAAGGTCATCCATTCTTCTGACACCCTCCTTTGTCCCCTGTCAGAATACATTTTTTCCTAGCTTACGCATCAAGAATTTTCAATTCTATTAAGAACACGGAGGCAAGGATTATGCTTTCTCTTTCTTTTACTGTCTCAACACAGTAGCCAATCAAATAACAGTAAGACTAAAAACATCAGTACCCATGATGCTTTACAGTAGATCACATGTACCAATCACTTCTCAAGACCCCTGTCCATATAAACCATGACCCCTTAAGTCACTTCCTCTTTCTTTGCTGCTCCGCAGCAGATAAATACTTGATTGCTTCTATTCTGCTTATACACGCTTGTATTGTTATATTTCCATGTATTATTTCGTTTCCTTTACCTTTGGTGAAGCGATTTAGTTCGCGTTTATAGTTTTTATCTACAGCGCTTTTTGCGCTCTGTTTTTTCATGGTCGGCTTTCTTTTCGAGTTGTGCCATTAGTGGAGAGGGAGCGGACTACGCGGATCTCACGTAGTCCTATTTCTATTTACTCTTTTTTCCCCTCGTTGCGTCGCGCCGTGTTTTATGAGCCGATCTTTATCAGAGTGTTTCCTCTGAGAGATCGTCTCGTTTCTCCATAGCGCGAAAATGTGGTGGCCCCCTTTTTTCAACCAGTGTGCTCCCAATGAACATGTTACTTACCTTCGGTAACACTTTTTCTGGTGGATACAATAGCTACCTGTGGATTCCTCACCTTATGAATTCACCCTTGCGCCAGCATCCAATGGAAAATCTTCTTCCCAGCTCTCCACGTCGACGAGGACGTCACATTTGCATGGGTCCATGCGACTCCGTCTGACGTCACCGTGCCAATAAGAGATCCTCGCCGGCGTGCTGATGTCAGTTTCACCCATTTTTTATGTGCCTTTGAGGCGAACAGGTGAAAACCGACTCCAAAATAACCCCAATAAATACATATATACACAAAACCTTCATGATTCCACATAATCAAAACCATCATTTATATATACAGGAAAAATATCAATATATACGTACATCTATACAACCACATATCCTAGTGCAATCAGACAGGCAACGGGGAGGCGGGTGGGACTGTGAGGAATCCACAGGTAGCTATTGTATCCACCAGAAAAAGCGTTACCAAAAGTAAGTAACTTGTTCTGATGGATACAACTACCTGTGGATTCCTCACCTTATGAATAGAGTCCCAAAGCAGTACCGCACTCGGAGGTGGGTGCCTGTCTGATTACACCAAGAAATCCTTCAACACAGATCGTGCAAAATGGCTGTCCCTCCGAACCTCAGAGTCCAAGCAATAATGGTTTGCGAAGGTGTGGAGGGATGCCCTAGTTGCTGCCTTGCAAATATCCACCACCGGAACCCCCCTTGCCAGGGCCGAAGTAGTGGACTTAGCCCTGGTGGAATGGGCTCTGATGCCCTCTGGGGGAACCTTTTTTGCAAACCAGTAGCATATCTTGATACAAAGGATAACCCACCTGGAGATTGTTCTTTTATGGACTGCTCTGCCCTTCTTGTGTCCAATATACCCCGCGAACAGCTGATCTTCCAGGTGAAAGTCCTTTGTCCTTTCAATGTAAACACGAAGCGCCCTTTTAGGGTCCAAACGGTGAAGCCTTTCTTCCTCCTTCGAGTGGTGAGGAGGAGGGTAGAAAGACGGAAGGATAATAGTCTGCCCTATATGAAAAGGAATGACAACTTTTGTCAGGAAAGCCGCCCTGGTTTTCAACACCACTTTATCTGGAAAAAACAAGGTAAAGGGGGGTTTAACAGAGAGAGCTTGAAACTCACTAACCCGCCTAGCAGAGGTTATGGCAACGAGAAAAACTGTTTTAAGCACTAAATACCCTAACGGGCAAGAATGCATGAGCTCAAAAGGTGACCCCATTAAAAAGGTTAAAACAAGATTTAGGTCCCACTGAGGCACATGAAAAGGAGTGGGAGGAAACTTATTAAGTAAACCCTTAAGAAACCTAACCACAATAGGTGATTTAAACAATGAAAGGCTGACAGAGCTGCTAAATAACCCTTAACCGTTGCCACTGCACAACCCTTCTTTGCTAAGTCCAAAGCAAAAATTAAAATATAAGAAAGGTGGGCCTTCAAAGGATCAATTTGCTTTTCTCCACACCAAGCCACGAATTTTGCCCACCTGCCGACAGAAACGGTCTTAGTGGAGTGTCGCCTGGCCGATAAAATAATATCCACTGCATCTGGTGGGAGAGAAAAGGAAGTCAGGTTGCCCCGTTCAATCTCCAGGCATGAAGGTGCAGGCTGCGGAGGTGGGGGTGTAGAACCTGCCCCTGCGACTGCAAGAGGAGGTCTGCCCTGAGAGGGAGACGGAGCAGAGGGCACAGAGAGAGTTGGAGAAGGTCCGTGTACCACACCCTTCTTGGCCAATCCAGAGCTATTAATATAACCTGAGCCCGATCTTGGCGAATCTTCCTCAGAACCTGAGGAATCAAGGGTATGAGGGGAAATGCGTAAAGCAACTGGTTGCACCAAGAGATCTGAAAAGCATCCCCCAAAGCTCCTTGCACCGGACACTAGAGGCTGCAGAATGACGGGCAGTGCGCGTTCTCCTGAGTGGCAAACAGATCTATCACTGGAGAACCCCACATACGAACGATGTATTGAATCAGATCCGGATGGAGACGTCACTCGTGATCGGCCGAAAAATGCTGACTGAGTGTCCACACATACGATGAGCACTCCGGCCAAATGATTCGCTATCAAGCAAATCAATGGTCCTGAAGCCAGGACCAGAGACACAGGGCTTCTCTACAGAGAAGATACAACCCTACTCCTCCCAGCTTGTTTATATACCACATCACAGTAGTGTTGCCTGTAAGGACCTGAACTGACTGACCGCGAAGGGACGGGAGGAAGGCCTTGAGAGTGAAACGTATCGCCCGCAATTCTAACAGATTTATACGAAAAGTCTGTTCCACTGGAGACCAACGACCCTTGATCTCCAGGTCTCCCAGAGGAGCTCCCCACCCTAGAGTGGAAGCATCCGTTATGACCGTGGCCACTAGAGGTGGTAGTAAAAATGGCCTTCCTTGAGAAAAGTTGCCGTCCACAGCCCACCATCGTAACTTCGCTGCAGCGTCTCTGGAGATCATTATCGACTCCTTGAGATCCCCTTTGTGTTGAAACCACTGCCCGCGGAGACACCACTGGAGAACCCTCATGTGCCAACATGCATGAGTGACCAACAAAATGCAAGAAGCGAACAGACCGAGCAGACGTTAGACCTTGAGGACTGGAACAACCGCTCCATTTTGAAACATTGGAATCAACGCCTGAATGTCCTGGATCCACTGAGGCGGAGGATAGGCCTGATTCAATGTTGTATCCAGTACTGCCCCTATGAACAGGAGGCGTTGAGAGGGCTCCAGGTGAGATTTGGGTACATTTTTCGAAAAACCCAGCCTGAACAACAACTGAGTTGTCATGCAAGTGACGCAACACAAGCTCTGGAGACTTGGCTTGGATCAACCAATCGTCCAGGTAAGGGAATACCAATATCCCCTTCCTTCTGAGACTTGCTGCCACCACTGCCATCACCTTTGTGAAGACTCGAGGTGCTGAAGTAGGACCAAACGGAAGGACCACAAAATGGTAGTGTTGCGACCCCACCACAAACCGGAGATACTTCCTGTGCGACTTGAGTATAGGGATTTGAAAGTAAGCATCCTGCTAGTCGAAAGACGCCATCCAATCCTCTCTATTCAGTGCCAGAAGTACCTGTGCTAGAGTCAGCATCTTGAATTTTTCCTGTTTGAGGAACCAATTCAAAATCCTCAGGTCTAGAATGGGTCTCAAACGACCGTCCTTCTTGGGGATCAGGAAGTATCTTGAATAACAACCCTGACCCCTTTCCTGCTCTGGAACCAACTCCACCGCACCTTTTGACAATAGGGTCTGAACCTCCTGCTGTAACAACAGAAGGTCTTCTGAACAAAACGAGGGATGGGAAGGGATGGGAGGAGGAAACTCCTGAAAAGGGAGAGCATTTCCTTTTCTCACAATATTCAGAACCCATGAGTCTGATGTAACTAACTCCCACTCGTGGAGAAAAAGACGTAATCTTCCCCCTACAGGAGAAGTATGGTCGGTAAAGGGGAGAAAACTAGGGCTGCTTCCCTTGCTGTTGTCCTCCAGAGGAAGAGGATGACGTAGGGTGCTGCTGGGTGGCCCCTCTTGTCCTAACCCTATCCCGCCCTCTAAAGGACCGATATGGGAGGCTGGTAGACTGTTGGACCAAGGACTGTGGTCTCCCTCGATAAACTGCCCCACGTCCAATCCCCCTGAACCTCCGAAAGGACCTAAAAGGGGTAGCAGAGGAGGCTTGCAATCCTAAAGACTTTTCCGTGGCCCAGCTATCTTTAAAGCGCTCTAGGGCAGAGTCCGCTTTATCTCCAAACAGTTTTTCCCCATTAAAGGGCAAATCCAACAAGGTGGTCTGTGCATCTGAAGAAACCCCAAAGGAGCTCAACCAAGCGTGCCTCCTGGTAGCAACAGATATACCCATTGCCCTGGCCACCGAGTCCGTAGAGTCCAGGCCAGACTGTATAATTTGTTTCGTCGCAGCCTGCGCATCAGACAGGAGTTCCCCAAATGGTCTCTGTACATCCTGCGGCAGATAAGGAACCATGGCCTTTACGGAGTCCATGAGGCCGTGGACATACCTACCCAGCACACAGGTAGCGTTTGCAGTCTTGAGAGCCATACTGCAAGATGAGAAAGTCTTCTTTGCGGACTGCTCCATCCGCTTGGGTTCACTGTCTGATGGAATCACAGGGAAGGAGCCAGGAGCAGACCATGTAGAGCACGAGACCTGAACCACCAAACTCTCCGGGGTAGGATGTTGTGATAAAAACTCCGGATCACCAGGCGCCACTCTGTATCTCCTTGCCATAGCTCTATTCACAGCAGGCGACGATACAGGCTTCCTCCAAAGTTCTAATATGGGCTCCGTAAGAGCCTCGTTGAATGGAAGCAAAGGGTCTGCAGAAGCCGAAGAAGGATGCAGGACCTCCGTTAAAATGTTCGTCTTAACTTCTGCAGCAGGCAATGGAAGCTCTAAAAAGTTTGCTGCCTTCCTGATCACTGTGTGAAAATAAGCTGCCTCCTCCGTAAATTCCCCTGGTGAAGACACGTCCCATTCCGGGGAAGTATCCAGCCCACTGGCCGACTCCAGGCCTTGATAATCTCCCAAGGGCTCGACAATCTCTCCTTCCTCCAACAACTGCCTTTGATACTCTTCCTCCTCCAAGAGTCCAAGGCCTTTCTCTGTGACCTCAATCGAGCCTCCAACCTCGGCGTCGACATGGAATTTGCCGACGTCGAAGACACCGGCTTCAACACCTGACGTGGAATAGGAGAGGAAGGTTGACTCAGTTCGAACCCATCACTCTGATCCGGCGCCGGCACGGATCCTAATGGTGCCGAAGATGCTCGTGGCTCCACCATCGGCGCCGGCTGACGGGGTGATGAAATCGGCGCCATAGATCTAGAAGGCGACGTCATGGGATCCACAGGGCCTCGAGGCGAAGTCATCGGCGCTGATCCGGTACCCTCAGCCGATAGAATGGCATAAACGGCGCCACCTTGTAGGGAGCAGGGGAGCCCAACGTAAATGCCAATGAACCTGTGGGACCAGCCGGTGCACCAGCCGGGGTCATGGCATTGAACATGGAGAGCATAGCTTTCAAAAAATGCCGCCAGATCCGCTCCTGGAGCCGGGAAGGCAGGATACCGTTGGTCTCCCTGTTGCACCTGTGCTTGCTGAACATCGGGCTCCTGAGCAGCAGGTGAAAATCGAGGACTGTCCGGAGGTGGCACAACCTCAAGGACAGACGGCGCCGGAGAAGTTTCAGGACTCTGGGGTTGAGGAGTCACTGTCGGACTCACCTCCCACGTCGCATGGCGCCAACAAGATGGAGATCTCGATCTTGAACGGCTCTGAGCCGAACGGCGCCGAGAGTCATGACGGCGCCGTTTCTTATGCTTCTTCGAAGAAGCATTGGAAGAGGATCTTCGATGGCTCCTTTGACCCTTCATCGCCTTGCCCAAAAAGAGTTTGGCCTCCCTTTCCTTTAACGCCTTTGGATTCATGCTCTGGCAAGACGCACACTCCTCGATGTCATGCTCAGAGCTATGGCACCAAATACAATCATCATAAGGGTCAGTGACCGACATGCGACCCCCGCACTCTTTGCATGGCTTGAAACCGGACTTCCTGGGGGAAACATTGTAACTACAAAGAGCAACAAGATGAAACCTCCAACAGAAGCGAAAGCTAGGAGAAAACCGTTAGGGTCGAAGGCACGGAAAAAAGGGAACTAACGTCAGCATGCCGGCGAGGACCTCTTATTGGCTCGGTGACATCAGACGGAGTCGCGTGGAGCCGTGCAATCGTGACGTGGAGAGCTTAGTAGAAGATTTTCCGTTGGATGCTGACGTGAGGGTGAATTCCTCAGGTGAGGAATCCACAGGTAGTCGTATCCATCAGAAATGCCCTGCCACTTGAAGCTTGTGGGCTGTAATAAATTAAAAGGCTTGACCCCTTAAGTTACTTCCTCTTTCTTTGTCAAAGTCAGATAAACATCAGACATCTGAAACAAAATTTTCCTTACAGATGAACTTTTCCAAAGACCATCAGATCCGAAATCCTGGAAACACTAACCAAGCTCAACAGAAGCCATATCATCCAGATGGAGCAGAATCCCTTCCAACGAGAACAAAATCCACATAGCTGTCTTCTACAAAAGCTGAACAGTGGAAGATTCACACTTCACGGAGTCTTCTGATCAGACCCTAAAATAGCAAAAACTGAAGGTAATATCTCCCAAATAATAGATATACAATTATCAACACTTCTGTGAGCAAATCTATAAAAAACAAGGGAGGGCAAAATTCATAAGCATGCATAACAAAATTTCCAAAAAATTCTTAACATTAAGCCCTGATAAGAGTCATAAATATATATAGCAGGGATAATCCTCGCCTCTGTGTCCTTAATAGAATTGAAACTTCTTGATGCGTAAGCTAGAATTTGTTTTTATTCTATGTCAGGACCGGAGGCTCCGATTATGCTCATTTAAGGCAGTCCAATTACCACTGTAGCTACATCAACCACAGGTTTGTGGTAGACTTTACGGAAAGTAGACTCAGAAGACCAGTCTGCGGCCCTCATAATGTCCTGTCAACGAGAACCTAAGGCATATGTCTTGGAAGTAATGGCTCCCCTTGCCGAATGTGCCCCAAATTTTTCTGTATCTATGCCAGCTTCGCTCATCAACCATTTCATCCATCTAGATAATGTAGCGGGCGACACTGCCTCAAAAGGTTTCTGTAACAATATCAATAATTGACCCCTAGAGTCTTGACTCAATTGTTCAGTGGCTACTTCATATGCTTTCAAACATTAAACTACACATAATTGTGGGTTATCAGGAAACATCGGATAAGTTACTGACCTCCAATTAGTTTTTGTCCTTCTTTTGATGGTAAAGGTAACACCTTCCGGAGAATAAACTCTCCCTGCTAAATCCAATGCCCTAACATCTGACAGTCTTTTACAGGAAATAAGGCAGAGCAACATAGTTAGTTTAGCCGAAATCTGTTTTCTAGAAAGTTACCTATTAGAAGTCCAATTGTTTACAAATCTCAATACAATATCCACATCCCAAAAAGAAGAATACCGGACCTGAGGAGGTTTCGACACGCAGATACCTTTCATAACCTTACAACACAGAGTATGTTTCCCTACAGGCTTACCTTGAATAGATTCATGACCAGCAGAGATGGCGGATCTGAAGTTATTGACCATTCTATAGGCCAATCCTAAACCTGCGAGTTCAGCTAAGAAATTTACAATCAACTCAACGTCTGACCCCACGGGATCGAAACCCCGCACGTCACACCAACTACTCCATCTGCGCCAGGCTGAGGTATAACGCTTATGAGTGCCTGCAGCCCAAGCCTGTTTGATGAAATCTGTAGCTTGCTGCGAAATGCATGGTGAATTCCATCTTGACCTGAAACCATACAAGCCATCAATATCAGTTTCTCTGACAAGACCAGTGGACATTGAAGGTCCTTCGGACTCATCAGAAGATTCTGATATGGGAGAATGAGAAGCGGGCGCGCAAGCTAATTGCAGAGCTACCGGGAACCACGGTTGAGATCTCCAGAATGGGGTCACCAAAACAATCTCCACCTTCTGTCGCCGTATGTGAGACAGAACCCTAGAAATCATCAGGAACAGTGGAAAAGCATACCCCCGAAAGTGCGTCCAATCCTGAAGAATGGCATCTATCGCCAGAGCTAGAGGGTCCGGACGCCAGCGGAAATTTTTGTTATTTGAGAGATAAGACGTGAAGCAAAAAGATCCACTTTGCAACGGCCCCACTCTCTGATTATCTGGAGAAAAATCATTGGATCTAGTTTCCAATCGCTGGAATCCCTCAGAAATCTGGAGTTCCAGTCTGCTACGGTATTCTGGGAACCCGGAAGATAATCCACTAGGACAACCAGACGATGGCTGAGGCAATAATGCCAAAATTCCTTGGCAATTTCTGCCAGGATCCTGGACTTCATCCTCCCCAATTTGTTGACATACCGGACTGCTGATATATTGTCCATCTTCAATAATATACAACAGTCCATCTTCAGAGGGGAGAGGCTCTTTATGGCAAATAAGCCTGCCAGAAGCTCCAAGGAGTTGATGTGGAGAGTCTGTTCTAATCTCGACCATCGGCCCCCTGTCACCAACAACCGCAACAAACCCTCCAGCCCCAATGACTGGCATCCGATTCGATCACCACTTCTAAGTAAGAACCGAAAACGGCTTTGCCGTTCCAAGCCTCCATATGCTCTAGCCACCAATGAATTTCCGACCTCACTTCGTCGGATAACAGAATCTGTTCTGAATAATTCAAACACTTCCGCAGAGGTTGGATTTTGAGTCTCTGCAGAGCACAATAGTGAAGGGGAGCCGGAAATATGGCCTGAATAGACGAGGCCAAAAGACCCACTAACCTGGCAATCATCCTCAACGACATAGTCGAGCTGACTAAAGCAGACTTCAATTCTCTTTTGATGTTGAGAATTTTGTGAGAGGGCAGAATAAGTTGTGATTGGACTGAATCTATCCTGAATCCCAGGAAACCTATCACCTGAGACGGACTCAGTAGTGACTTTTGCACTGATAAGGAAGCCCAGCTCCTGTAAGAGATGGATAGTCCATTCTAAATGAGTCAGGAGACTCTGTGCATCTTGAGCCATCAATAATATGTTGTCCAAATATATAATCAGTCGCACCCCTTTGGCTCGAAGTGATTCCACCACTGGTCTCAACATTTTGGTGATGCACCAGGGGGCTGACGACAGACCGAAGGGGGAGGCACTGAACTCCAGGCAGTGACCCCTTCACAGAAATTGTAAGTATCTCTTGTGTGGAGGGAAAATGGGAAACAAGAGATAGGTGTCTTTGAGGTCCAGGCGGACCGTCCAGTCGCCTTCTAATAGAATATCTCTCAACATATGTATTCCTTCCATTTTGAAGTGTCTGTATAAGATCGAAAAATTGAAATCTTTTAGTTTTAACACAAGGCGATGACCCCCACCTTTCTTGTCTACTAAGAAAATGGGGCTGATAAAGCTGTACGGGAGGGGGAGGAAAAACTTACTGCCCCTTTGCCGATCAGAGCTTGAAGCTCTGAGTCTTTAAAGGACTGATCTGCAAGGGAAAAATACATCTGAGAGGTGGTTGCAATTGTTTTTGAGTACTGAGAAACTCCAATCTGAAGCCTAATACTGCCTGAAGAACCCAAGGATCCCCAGAAATCTGTTTCCAATTGTCCAGGAATAATCCCACTCTGCCCCCCAGTAGTACCTGAGAGTGTGGAATAATGCTTACCGGATTATCCAGCGTCTTGAATTGCACCCTGTTGTCCCAGGCAGGACCCTATACAGAATCTGGAATGCCCTCCTCTGGCGCGGGTGGGGTAGAAGGTGGCGTCTGAAGACTGCTCTCCATCCCAACCTCCTCTTCCTCTTGGGTAGTAGTTCTGAGGGCTTGAGAAAGATCCTCGGCAGGACATTCGCCCTCCGTAATGACCGGCCCTGAGAAAAAGGCCTCTTTTAAAAACCTTTTTGAGGGTCATCTGTGCCTTGTCGAGGGAGGAATAAGTAGAACAGAACTTAGCCAGTTCTTTTATGAATGAGGCCCCAAAGAGCAATCCGTCGGCTGAAGGACCAGCTTCTGAGGTGGCCAAATCATTTAGTTTAGGGTCGATACGCATAAGTATGGACTTATTGTGTTCGGATGAGATCGCGTAGTTAGTGTTGCCAAGTTGACAAATGGCTCTTTGTGCCTAACCTATTAAAATGTAGGTATCCACCGGTGTCCCTGATTCCTTGGCATGGAAGGCCAATTCTAGAATTTTTGTCAAAGGACCAGACATGTCTAACAATTTGTCCTGGCAGTTATGCCACGACCTGTCCAGACCCTCTTTAGGGTCCCTGGCAAAATTTTTCATAAAGGTCACCATAGTGGGGTCAATTTCCGGAGTTTCTCCAACCTTGCCATTTAGATCAGTTCTGGGGCATTTCTCTTGAAGGCGTGACCACACCTCTTTAGCGAAACTCTTGAGAATGTGGGATTGTACATACTTAGCTACCTCTGGACGAGGAATCCAATTGGATGCCCTGGGGTGGATAATCTCGGTGGGATCAAAATTAGTACCATAGGAGGAGAAACTTGTTTTTTTAAGGCTTCTTACTCAGACCTGGGACATCAGAGTCATCAGAATCCTCAGATGAGGTATTTTTGTCTGAAGAAGAAGGGGAAAAAACAGAGGGGGTCATTCTGACCCCGGCGGTCTCGGGGCCAGGGTCGGCGGGAGCACCGCCGACAGACCGGCGGTGCCCCGCAGGGCATTCTGACCGCGGCGGTTCGGCCGCGGTCAGACTAGGAAAACCGGCGGTCTCCCGCCGGTTTTCCGCTGCCCTACAGAATCCTCCATGGCGGCGGAGCGTGCTCCGCCACCATGGGGATTCTGACACCCCCTACCGCCATCCTGTTCCTGTCGGGTCTCCCGCCAGGAACAGGATGGTGGTAGGGGGTGCCGCGGGGCCCCCGTAAGAGGGCCCCAAAAAGAATTTCAGTGTCTGCCTAGCAGACACTGAAATTCGCGACGGGTGCTACTGCACCCGTCGCACTCCAGCAACTCCGCCGGCTCCATTCGGAGCCGGCTTCATCGTTGCTGGGTCTTTCCCGCTGTGCTGGCGGGCGGCCTTTTGGCGGTCGCCCGCCAGCACAGCGGGAAAGCCAGAATGGCCGCCGCGGTCTTGTGACCGCGGTGCGGTCATTTGGAGGTAACCGCATGGCGGGCGGCGACCGCCGCCCGCCGCGGTTAGAATCACCGCCAGAGTCTTTTTTGACCCTATTGTTATGTTCACTGGCTCGTTTGCGGTTAAGTTTTTCAAAAGCGTCAGCATGGGCACCCACAGACGCAGAATCCAACCCCTTTCCTATGTTCTTAGATTTTGATGTAGATTTTGACCCTTCGCCCTGAGTCTGGGGTTTTTGCATCCAACCCTCGGTGCCAGCGTAGTCAAGTAATTGACCAGAAAAAGGTCCCAAAGCCCTGACAGGGCATCGTTGACAGATTGTTGAACCTTGCAATCAAGAGCTTCAACCATGTTCATCTCCAACAGATTACCAGTATCTTCAGGGAAATACCCTGATTCATGCTCATCCCATTGAGTCACTGTCCTGATATATATACTTATTTGGATATAAAAATGATAGGCAGGAGATAACACTATAGGGGAGTGTAAAACCCCCTGACAGGCTTACCAGGCCAATAAAATGTGGAGGGAGCAGCCTGTGTAAATAGACACTCTAGGCAAAGCCTTTTAATTTATTACAGCCCACGAGCTCCAAGCGGCAGGGCGTACTGGGAGCACACTGGTTGAACAAAGGAGGCCGCCACATGTTCGCGCTACAGAGAAACGAGCCGATCTCTCAGAGGAAACACTCTGATAAAAATCGGCTCGTAAAAACCGCGGCGCGATGCAGTGAGGGGAAAAAGGTGGAAATGGAAATAGGACTACGCAAGATCTGCGCAGTCCACTCCCGCTCTGCTAATGGCCCAACTCAGCAAGAAAGCCGACCATGAAACAACAGAGCGCAAAAAGCACTGTAGATAAAAACTATAAAAGCGAGCTGAATCGCTTCACCAAAGGTAAAGGAAACAAAATAATACATGGAAATACAACAATACAAGCGTGTATAAGCAGAATGGAAGCAATCAAGTACTTATCTGCTGGAGCAGCAAAGAAAGAGGAAGTGACTTAAGGAGTCCTGGTTTATATGGATAGGGGTCTTGAGATGTGATTGGTACATGTGATCTACTGTAAAGCATCATAGGTATTGATGTTTTTTGTTTTACTGTTATTTGACTGACTGCTGTGTTGAGACAATAAAAGAAAGAGAAAGCATAATCAGAGCCTCTGGTCCTGACATAGAATTATAAAGCAGGGCTACCAATGCACAGCTGCAATTCTGTTTTCTCACAGGTCCCCTGAAGCCCTACATTGTCCTACAGCACTGCTATACTCCAGTGCCACCCTGAGCTCGCAGAGTTTGCCACCACTGGCTCCTTGTACTACCATCTTTGTGATCCTGGGAGAAAAGCAGATAAACCTCGATTTATCAGCACAGGGAAGCCATTGCCATTAAATTTCACGCTAATTGTCACAATCCCCAGCACTTCCAAAACATCTAGATGAGGTTTCCCATGGCTTACTGCAACTCCGTCTGCCCGGCAGGGATAAAGGTAATGCAACGATCCTGAGCACTGGAGCATCACGACCACCCACAGGAGTAGTCACTCTTGTATTTAATTTCTTTTCTAGAGAAGTCATGTGAAGTGCCTTCTACTTCATTGCTTATGTGTAGGTGGGACAGAGCACATTTTCAGTTATCCCGTTGATACTTAAATTAATTCTTTGTCCCATTAAGAAGCAGTGGTTTTCAAACCATGTAGTTACATCTATTTATGTTCCCAAGTCTGAGGTACTTCCTTTTGTCAATATTACAGGCATTAAAAGTAGAATTAATTCAGCTGAGATTCAAACAAATTACTTGCTGATTACATACATACTCCACTCAACAACATCCTCAACTCATGAGCGTTCTAACTGGGAATGCAACCCGCAACCTGATCGTACAGACATATCTCTGTTGAAAGCACAGTAACAACAAGGCTAAATCTCTGGGATTGACACCAGTGACTTACAGGTAACTCATAGATCTCAGTGGCTGGAGATCAAACCTCTCAGCTACTTTATTGGGATTGGAACTTATGACCTGTTAGCTGAGTACAATTATTTTAGCATTTTAAAATAAATATGTGTGGATTTTTGTATATAGTGCGAACTCCACCATATGTGCATTCAGAGCACAATACAAAGTATATAATGAGAATGTCATCTTGTGCGGCCTACGTTATAAAAGTGAGACAACAGGATCAATGGTTAACATTTTGTTTACTTTGTCAGTCAGATGTATCAGGGAATCAGAGCACTGTCCCGTAAGAACTAAAACGAAACACAGAGATAAGAAACGACAGTGGAATCATAAGTTCATATTTGTCATAACTAACCGAAAATGCAGCACGATTGGAAGGTGTTTAACAATACGACAAAGCACATAACAGCAAAGTGTCTAGGGGACATGTTTGTTATAATTTCTGTCAAGGGTAGTGAAACAGCAATATAACAGCCATATGCTGTATTAAACAATGAAGCAAGTATAATTCACAGAGAGATGTCAGAGAAAAATCAGTCAAAAAGGACAGCATGGACAGTGTAGCAGGGCTGAAAAGTAAAATTCATAAATGCGAAGTTGCAGCATGAAAGGGAAAGTTAGGATGGGGCAAGGCATGAAAAAACTATGAGGAAGCTTAAGACCTAGCATTAGCTAATAATTTAGCAGAAATGGGAAAATCATTTTTACACCACAAAGTGGTGATTAGTGTAAAATGAAAGAGTAGTTCATGAAGGGAGAGCAGAATATCTGGAGAATAAGCTCACTCAGTAATTCTCTGACCAAAGCTATTGTATGCTACTGCACAGCCATGAAGGAAGTACGTATGTCAAAGCCTATAGTGGAAGCAACAAGAAGTGGAAAGAAAAAAGGAGAGCAGGTACCAAATAAGAAAAAGGGAAACATTTGACACATAACAAAAAAGGAAAAAATAAATTGATGTATGTCTTTTACTTGCTCCCTAAACATGTCAACCTGAGGCTCATGCCTTGAAACATTAACAGAATATGGGCTAAAAGTGACAGAGAGAATGCCTGAATTACTCACAATGAAAGAATTAGGTACAATTTTGTGGGTCAAAGTAGACCTTAGAGGTATACTTCTGTTTTGTGTATAGATCCATTTCAGATCAACCTATGTGTTTCAGTACATCGCTTCATGCCCAGATATGTTGTTCTGGTCGCTAAACTATTTTCTTAGGCTTGTATATGCATAGAAATATTACCAAATGCGTTAAAGCTTTAGAGAGTTAAAAAACTCTCATTATGCCTATGGGAGATCTAGGCATAGTCAGAGTGTGGCTTTTTATACCTTACCACTTGAAACAATATATATTTTAATCAGAAAAAGCATGGGCAATTTTCAAGGACTGATAGGCAAGTTTGTAAAAATGAACACTGGAATGTAATTATTTTAGATGAGTGTTGGGTGGAAACCTACTGTTGGGTCAAGAGTCTGTCGATTTCATCAACAACAAAACTAGGGAATGTTTTGATGTACACTCTGGTTCATTATCAGACAAAGATTTGGAATGTGTTCAAGGCAGTTTCCCAAGAGTGGTATGTACAGTGTTTGCGCAAATAGAAAACAGTTGACTGATTGAGAGGCTTCATCTGGTCCAACATGGCTCTATCCTGCTTCCAGTGTACAATTTCTGGTAGCTCAGCGATCCACTGAACAAGGGGCGATGTTGGGAGAAGAGAGTTCTGCTAAATGAAACCATCACGTGAGTGAAACAACCCACACTGGATGCAGGCAGCATAGAGACGCTTGGGATTCCCTCCGACAACCACATAAGAGAGATGACTGCAGAGAAGGCCACTGGTGGCGAGCTCTGGCAGGCTCAACTCCCTTTTCATGTGTTGAGACATGACGGATGACATCACCCTTTGATTTAGAAGGTGAGGGTGAGGGACAGGAGCAAGCTGAATGAACCGTCGACCCAAAGTTCTTCTGAGGCTACAGGGTAAAGGTTACTGGCACACAGCCATGCACCAATGGGAGGAGGAAGATGCTGGGAGAGAGTAAGCAAGTCACAGACACTAGTAAATGGCAAAAATGACCGATGTACGTTTGGCCTAGCCCGCCTGGTAAAAACATAAGGGGACATTTGTTGGAGAGAAACAAAATAGGACAAGACAAAGCTACTTTATCCTCATTCCCATGCATAATTGAAAACACTTAAGAATGAGCAACTGAAAAATACTATGGAGCATGGGACTCTCACAGATAATGAAAGAGCCCTCCTGAAATCCAATAATTCCATTCTGACCTGACCCTTGCTGGGCCTTTTCTTAGATCTGTTAACTTGTGAATACCTCACAGCAGTATGAACAATGAGTCTGCGCACTATTAATCAGGATGGTGGTTACTGGGCCTTTGATGATAAGCAGGGCTTCATTTCCTATCTCCCTCCTCAGGGTAGCTTGCCTTAGCAATAAAGGCCTCAGGAAAGGTGGTGTGCTGCTTGATACAAGATACAGCATAGCACAATGATCACAATAAAGACGTAATGCACAATCAGGTTATTACTTTGAAAAAGGCATAAAACTTTATTAACAATTGTCAAGCAATAACTATTCAAATGGCTAGTGAAAATATGATAATTGTATCATCCAAATGGGTTTGTCGGAGTTCTAATCAATGGTTTCCAAACAAGATGTGGTTTGTGAAGATCAACTTGTTCATCATCACTGTCCTGATACCACTAGAGACCTTCCCTGGAAAACAGAAGGATAATATAATCTAGCAACTGTCAACACCGCAGGTAGCTCTGGAACTGTGCAAAGTGTTGTAACTCAATATAGGCATTGAGAGAAAATGTCCCTTTTTGAGTGGTGTCTCCCATTCTTTGTTATTGCTGGTTTTAAGACTGCTGTCCAGTGTGTGATATATGCGCACTGACCCCTGAAACATATAGAAAATGGCTACTCCCTGATGAATGAACAAGTTACTTACCTTCGGTAACGCTTTTTCTGGTGGATACATTAGCTACCTGTGGATTCCTCACCTTATGAATTCTCCCAATGCGCCATCATCCGATGGAAAATCTTCTTCCCAGCTCTCCACGTCGAAGAGGACGACACAATTGCCCATCTCCAGCGACTCCGTCTGACGTCACCGTGCCAATAAGAGGTCCTCGCCGGCGTGCTGACGGCAGTTTCACCCATGTTTTACGTGCCTTTGAGGCGAACAGGTGAAAACCAACCTCACAATAGTTCAAACGAATACACACATAAAACCATAATGATGTAATACAATTATAACCATCATTTATGTATACATATAACTACCAAAACATATATACACTTGTAAAACAAAAGCCTTGGTATGACCAGACAGGCAACGGGGAGGCGGGTGGGACTGTGAAGAATTCACAGGTAGGTAATGTATCCACCAGAAAAAGCATTACCAAAGGTAAGTTACTTGTTCTTCTGATGGATACAACTACCTGTGGATTCCTCACCTTATGAATAGAGTCCCAAAGCAGTACCGCACTCGGAGGTGGGTGCCTGACTGGTTACACCAAGAAATCCTGCAATACAGAACGTGCAAAATGACCGTCCCTCCTAACCTCTGAGTCCAAGCAATAATGCTTTGCGAAGGTGTGGAGGGACGCCCAAGTTGCTGCCTTGCAACTATCCACCACCAGAACCCCTCTAGCCAGGGCCGAAGTGGCAGACTTAGCCATGGTCGAATGGGTTCTAATACCCTCAGGGGGAGCCTTCTGTGCCAACGAGTAACAAACCTTGATACAAAGAATGACCCACCTGGATATAGTTATTTTATGGACCGCTCTGCCCTTCCTCTTTCCTACATATCCCACGAATAGCTAGTCTTCCAAGCAAAAGCCCTTTGTCCTCTCAATATAAAAACTGGGAGCCCTTCTGAGGTCCAAACGACGGAGCCTCTCTTCCTCCTTCGTGGGGTGAGGAGGAGGGTAGAAAGATGGAAGAGTAATGGTCTGCCCCATATGGATAGGAGTGACAACTTTAGGTAGAAAAGCCGCCCTGGTTTTCAGCACCACTTTATCAGGAAAGAATAAAGTAAAGGGAGGTTTAACACTTAGAGCCTGAAGCTCACCGACACGCCTAGCCGATGTTGTAGCTATCAGGAAAACCGTCTTAAGAACTAAAAACCTTAACGGACAAGAATGCATGGGTTCAAACGGCGAACCCATTAAAAAAGTTAAAAACAGATTCAAATCCCACTGAGGCATAAGAAAGGGAGTGGGAGGAAATTTATTAGTTAAACCCTTTAAGAACCTAATACCAATAGGCGATTTAAACGAGGGTTGATCCAGAAGGCAAAAGAAGGCTGACAGTGCCGCTAAATAGCCTTTGACAGTAGCAACTGCACAACCCTTCTGTGCTAAATCTAATGCAAATAACAGAACATCAGACAGATGGGCCCTCAAAGGATCAATTTGTTTCTCTCCACACCAAGCCACGAATTTTGCCCATCTGCCGGCATAAACAGTCTTAGTGGAGTGTCGCCTGGCCGATAAAATAACATCCACTACCTCTGGTGGAAGACAGAAAGCACTCAGATTGCCCCGTTCAATCTCCAGGATGTGGGTGCAGGCTCTGGAGGTGGGGGTGTAGAACCTGCGACTGCGAGAGCAGATCTGCCCTGAGATGGAGACCGAGCGGAGGGCACAGTGAGAGTTGGAGAACGTCCGTGTACCACACCCTTCTCGGACAATTCGGAGCTATTAAAATGACCTGAGCCCGATCTTGACGAATCTTCCTCAGAACCCGAGGAATCAAGGGTATGGGGGGAAACGCGTAAAGCAACTGGTCGCACCAAGAGATCTGAAACGCGTTCCCCAAAGCTTCTTGCACGGATACTGGAGGCTGCAGAACGACGGCCAGTGCGCGTTCTCCCGAGTGGCAAACAGATGTATCTGCGGAGAACCCCACATCTGAAAGATGTGACGGACCAGATCTGGATAGAGACACCACTCGTGATCGACTGAGAGTGTCCGCACGTACGTTGAGCACTCTGGCAAGATGATTCGTTACCAAGCAAATCCGATGGTCCTGAGCCCAGGACCAGAGACGCAGAGCCTCTCTACAGAGAAGGTACGACCCCACTCCTACCAGCTTGTTTATATACCACATCGCAGTTGTGTTGTCCGTCAAGACCTGAACTGACTGACCGCGAAGGGACGTGAGGAAGGCCTTGGGAGCCAGACGTAACGCCCGCAATTGATATGAAAAGTCTGTTCCACTGGAGACCAACGACCTTTGATCTCCATGTTCCCCAGATGAGCTTCCCACCCTAGAGTAGAAGCATCCGTTATGACCGTGGCCACTGGAGGCGGCAGTGAAAACGGCCTTCCTTGAGAAAGGTTGCCATCCACAGCCCACCATCGTAGATCTGCTGCAGCGTCTCTGGAGATCGATATCAACTCCTTGAGATCCCCTTTGTGTTGAAACCACTGCCTGCGGCGGCAGCACTAGCGAGCCCTCATGTGCCAACGTGCATGAGTGACCAACAGAATGCAAGAAGCGAACAGACCGAGCAGACATAGGACCTTGAGGACTGGAACAACCGCTCCATTTTGAAACATTGGAATCAACGCCTGGATGTCATGAGGTGGAGAATAGGCTCAATTCAATGTTGTATCCAGTACTGCCCCTATGAACAGGAGGCGCTGCGAGGGCTCCAGGTGAGACTTGAGCACGTTTATCGAAAAACCCAGACTTGACAACAACTGAGTTGTCATTTGCAAGTGATGCAGCACAAGCTCCGGAGACTTGGCTTTGATCAACCAATCATCCTGGTAAAGGAATACCGATATTCCCTTCCTTCGGAGACTTGCTGCAGCCACCGCCATCACCTTTGTGAAGACTCGAGGTGCTGAAGTAAGACCAAACGGAAGGACCGCAAACTGGTAGTGTTGCAACCCCACCACAAACCGGAGATACTTCCTGTGCAACTTGAGAATAGGGATATGAAAGTAAGCATCCTGCATGTCGACAGACACCATCCAATCCTCTTTGTTCAATGCCAGAAGTACCTGTGCTAGAGTCAGCATCTTGAATTTCTCCTGTTTGAGGGACCAATTCAAAATCCCCAGGTCCAGGATTGGTCTCAATCGACCATCCTTCTTGGGAATCAGGAAATATCTCGAATAAGAACCCTGAACCCTTTCCTGCTCTGGAACCAACTCCACTGCACCTTCTGATAACAGGATTTGAACCTCCTGCTGCAACAACAGGAGATGGTCTTCGGAACAAAACAAGGGACAGGGAGGGATGGAAGGGGGAATCTCCTGAAAAGGAGGAGCATTTCCTTTCCTCACAATGTTTAGAACACAGAAGTCTGATGTGATTAACCCCCACTTGTGGAGAAAAAGACATAATCTTCCCCCTACAGGAGAAGTATGGCTGAAAATGGGCAGAAAACTAGGGCTGCTTCTCCTCCAGAGGAAGAGGATGATGCAGGCCACCGAATCTGTAGAATCCAGACCAGACTGGATAATCTGTTTAGCCGCTGCCTGAGCATCTGACAGGAGATCACCAAGTTGTCCTTGCATCTCCTGCGGCAGGTCTGGCACCATAGCCTTAGGGCGTGCACATATCTACCTAATAGACAGGTAGCGTTTGCAGCTTTGAGGGCCATACTACAGGAAGAAAAAGTCTTCTTCGCCGACTGCTCCATCCTCTTGGACTCCCTGTCCGACAGAATCACAGGGAAGGAGCCTGGTGCAGACCATGTGGAACATGAGGCTTGAACAACTAGACTCTCCAGGGTAGGATGTTTCGACAAAAATCCCGGATCTCCAGGAGCCACCCTATACCTCCTTGCCACAGATCTGTTGACAGCTGGGGACGACACAGGCTTCCTCTATACCTCCAAGATAGGCTCCATAAGAGCATCATTAAATGGGAGCAATGGTTCTGCTGAAGCTGAAGAAGGGTGCAGGACCTCAGTTAGAATATTAGTTTTGACCTCCGCAGCAGGCAACGGAAAATCAAAAAACTTTGCCGCCTTCCTGACCACAGTATGGAAAGAGGCCGCTTCCTCCGTAAACTCCCCTGGAGAAGAAAGGTCCCATTCCGGGGAAATGTCTAGCCCACTGTCTGAATCAAGTCCTTGATATCCCCCCAAGGGCTCCACAATCTCTCCTTCCTCCAGCAGCTGCCTTTGGTACTCCTGCTCCTCCAAACGCCTTAAAGCTTTTCTGCGCGACCTCAGCCTGGCCTCTAACCTTGGCGTCGACATAGAATTAGCTGACGTCGATGACACCGGCTTCAGAGCTGAAAGACGCGGACCAGGAGATGAAGGCTGTCTACGGTCTAATCCGGAGCCATCCGGCACCAGAGCGGATCCCATTGGCGCTGTGGTCACCTGAGGCTCCGTCATCGGAACCGAAGCAGCACCCTCAGCCGGATAAAAGGGCATAAACGGCGCCACCTTGTAAGGAGCCGGGGAGCCCAACGTAAATGCCAAAGGACCCGTGGGACCAGCCGGTGCACCAGCAGGAGCCATAGCATTTAAACATACTAAACATGGCATTTAAAAATGCCGTTGGATCCGCTCCCGGAGCCGGGAAGGCAGGATACCGCTGGTCTCCATGCGGCACTTGCGCCAGTTGAGCATTCAAAAAGCGAGGACTCTCTGGAGGCGCGACCACCTCGAAGACCGACTGCGCCGGAAAAGCCTGATGGCTTTGAGGCGGTGGAGTCACAGTAGGCCTAACCTCCCACGTCGCCGTCTAGATGGAGACCTGGACCTTGAACGGCTCCGAGCAGAACGACGCCGAGAGTCGTGACAACGCCGCTTCTTATGCTATTTCGACGAAGTGTGAGAAGGCGACCTATGATGGTTCTTATGTCCTTTCTTTGCCTTAGCTAAAAAGAGTTTGGCCTCTCTCTCCTTCAGCGCATTTGGATTCATGCTCTGGCAGGATACACACTCCTCGACGTCATGCTCAGAGCCTAAACACCAAAGGCAATCATCATGAGGGTCGGTAACCGACATGGGACCCCGCGCTCTCGACAAGGCTTAAATCCCAACTTTCTAGGAGGAGACCTTGTAACCAGAAACAAGATTGTAACCAGAAACAAGATGGAACACCTTCAACAGCAGCAAGAGCTGGGAGAAAACCATTAGCGTTGAAGGCACGGAAAAAAGGGAACTGACATCAGCACGCCAGCGAGGACCTCTTCTTGGCACGGTGACGTCAGACAGAGTCGCGTGGAGCCGTGCAATTGTGACGTCCTCGTCGACATGGAGAGCTGGGAGGAAGATTTTCCGTCGGATGCTGGCGCATTGGGAGAATTCATAAGGTGAGGAATCCACAGGTAGTTGTATCCATCAGAAATATTCATTTTAATATATTAGATTTAGGGACAAGCTTGATTCAACCACTAATTTTAATATTTATTAAAACTGCAATTCAATGGTAAAGTTAGATTTGAATACATATTTAGCAAAAGTAGCTTTTAGGATGGTTAGGATGAGCGGAAACATGGCGGTCAGCTAGTCGCCCTGACCGCAAGTCCCTGCCCTCCGATCTCCCGCTCTTTGACCGCTCTCCTACCTCTTTGGACGGTTTCCTGCATGGCTCTGCGCTACGCCTGAGAGCGCCCTCGTCAGATGGGCATCCAGTGGCCGGGGATCCCTCCGCACTGTGCTTTCCCCTGTCGTTCTCCTTACAGTGGCTCCAGGCAGCCAGGCTGATCCGTCGGAACAGAGGGGCGGGGGCGGCCAGGCTGTGCTACCAGGGCAGCTGAAGCAGAGTCAGCACAGGCTCTCTTCTGGCACTATCCTGGCTGGAACAGGAGTTGGGTGGGAAGCTGCCCTCAGAGCCCCCCTTCACCAATGACCTTGCCAGTACCAGTCAGGATTATTTGTTTGCACATCAGGCTGCCCAAGTGGAACAATTCTGCATGACCCCAGGCGCCCATTGAGGCTTGGAGCCACGACACGGCAGCAGGGGCAGAAATTACTCCTTTCCAGGCCCAGCTTGGACCATTTGGGCCTCCCACCAGCTACAACCAACCTACCATCAGATACTGGGGCAAGGAACAAACAAAATATTAAAGGTAAGCCCCCCAACTTATTATTAGCACCATCAACACTATACGGGGTGGGCACCTTTTCAAAGTAATAAAGCCCCATTAACTAAAAATATTAAAGAGATGGGAGACATAGCCAAACTTACTACCAGGAGAATTAAAATCACTCCTTCGCTTACGTCCTTTTTTAAGGCACAGGACCATATCGACCCCCCTACTCAACAGAGTATGTCTACCTCTCTAGCAAACATGGAAGCCATTACGGTAGTAGAATTATCCACCCCATTTGACTCACTGCAAAGTTCAGTTACCGAGGAAATAGGACAAGCTATACTCGTGGGGCACATTATCAAAAGAGGCGGAGGTTGTACGGAGCAGCATAACCCACATGGACACTCTACTTCAATCTATACTGCAAGAGATGAGAGACAAGTTTGCTGCATCTGAGTCTAATCAGGCTAAAATTCAAGGGGTTTGCGATAGTCTTGATGCAAAAATTACTAATCTGATGGAGAGATTAGGGGCTATGGAGTCCACTATTGGTGTGCTACAGATTGAGGTGGAGGCTAACAGACATGAAGTTCAAGCTTTAAAACGAAGCGAGAAAGATCTGAGAGATAAAGTAGAACCTTTGGAGAACCACTGCAGGTGGAACAATCTTAGATTCTTGAATATTCTGGAGGGAATGGAAGGAGACGATATTAAAGGTTTTATTATAGCCCTAATTAAAGAACATATCCCATGGCAGCCGCCATCGACCTGGACCTGAAAATACAGAGTCCACCGGAAACCTTTCAGGAGGAACCCCAACAGGGATAAACCCAGGGAGGTCCGGGTTAATTTTGCCTCATACCGAGTGAAGGAGCAAATTCTTACAGAGGCTTTCAAAGTTCAGGGCTTTAAGCATTTTGGTTGGACTTGTTCAATAAGATCCGACATGTCCAGGGCAACGCAAGATCGACGATGGGAGCTGGGGAAGTACATGCAGGAGCTTAAGACCTTAGGTGCCACTCCACAACTGAGGTTCCCGGCTACCCTGAGAGTAATGTGGAGAAATAAAATGCACAATATGCGAGATCCCCAAGAAGTCATGGCACTAATTGAACAGAAAAAAGGGAAGAGCTAGCAGGCTTCGGAGTGGTGGGGCTCATGGGTAGGATGATCCACCCATTATGGTTAATAGTTGGTTTGCCCAGGGAGGGTCAAGGGAAGGGAAGTTTTGGGATGTCACGTAGTAAAACGATTTGGTTAAGTTCTCACAGGGTGGGGAGCAGATGGGAGAAAATAATTTTCGGGTTGGACAGGAGACAGCTTCCTGAATCAGAACAGGATGATGGGGTCCAACGTCATTTCTAATCTCAAATTCCTTGCCTGGAAATATAAATGGTAAGCAGCAGGAGAAGGAGAATTCTTGAATTTTTTATATTATCTGACAGTCAGATTATTCTCCTGCAAAAGACACACTTAAGACATGAGGAGTGGATGAATATTCTTAAGACATAAAGATGGATCACTCAGTTTCCCTGCACTAATCAATCTTGAAACATGAAAGGGGTGGCAATTATTGTGAAAAACAGGGTTCAAGGTCATTTGACAAATGTAAGTGCTGACCTTAGGGGGAGATGGGTATTGGCGAACATTAAGCTAGAAGGGGTCGAGTATACTCTGGCCTCCTACTATGGACCTAATGTGGATGACCCTGGTCCACTTATGGAGCAATACGAGCAGTTGTCAAAAAGAGCTAAGAACCAGATAATAATCGGAGGGTATTTTAATGTTTTGCTCAATCCCACTCTAGATAGGTCCACCCCCAGACCAACTGTTAGCACAATCAGAATGAGAAATTGTTTGCACAACATAATGAAGAATGTCGGCTTGATTGACCCTTGGTGAACTAGAATGGGGCAGACCAAAGAGTTCACCTTTTGGAACAAAAAATATGGTCATGCCTCCAGAATTGACTTTTTCTTGATAGATTCAAGACTTCGAAATAAACTAGTGGGCACCTCTCACCAGCCGAGTCATCTTTTGGACCATTTGGCTGTACAGCTAGACATAGTTTTCACTGGCCCACGTGCACATTCCAGATGGACACTTGATAGATCTTTCCTGGGGGAGGAAGAGATTGTACAAAAGTTTAAAAGGGATTCCAAGGACTTTTTTTTAGATCAACTTGGGGTCAGCATCGCTAATCACAGTTTGTGAAGCATATAAGGCTTGTATTCGTGGGAAATTGATTAGCTATGCAGCTTACCGGGCTAAGAGAACCAAAGCCACAGTAGAGACCCTGGTGGGTAAACTCCGCAAATTACAAGCCTGGATGGACACCTCTAAGGATGCAACAACGCAAGTTGACTCACAGAACCGAATACAGAAAGTTGAAAATTCACTTGAGGTCTTCTTGGAATCAATTGTGAGGAGCAAATGGGAAGCCAGGAAACTAGCGCACTTTGAGTATGGTGAAGGATGTGGGAGGCTACTAGCTTGGAATACCAGGTCTGACAATATTAGGAATATTATTAAAGGTATAGTGATGGATGAGTCGGTAGACTGTCTTCAGAAGATCATGATATTCCAGGAGCCTTTGTTAAATTTTTTCTCAGAATTATATATGGAAGATACTGTGGCTCTGACGGAGGTCATTGAAAACTGGTTGAGGGGAGACATTCTCCCTAGGCTAGAAATAGATAAGAATCAGGTCCTTAATCAATGTTTTCAATGCGGCGCAGTAGATAATGTTATTGCTGGGTTGAAAAATGGGAAGGCTCTGGGTTCAGACGGAATACCAGCCGAAGTATACAAACTCCTAAAAGAAGAACTTGTGTGAGTTTTAACTCAGTTGATGAATTCGATATTCATAGAGTCTACCCCAGTTCCGTTGTCATGGAACAAAGCTATTATAACTTTAATATTAAAGCCGCAGAAAGATGCTAGGAGATGTGAGTCGTATAGACTCATCTTATTGCTTAATAATGATTACAAAATCTTTGCACAAGTACTTGCAGGAGACTGGATAATGTGATTGGTGACCTGGTACACAACAACCAGAAAGGTCTTATGAGAAATCGGCACTTAGGGGATCTGGTCCACGATATAGTTTCTGCAATTGACATTGCTACTACCGCTAATACTCCTCTCACCATTTTAACAATCGATGCTGCAAAGGCGTTTGACAGGGTAAGTTGGCTCTTCTTGCAGGTGGTAATGGAACATAACAACTTAGGAGATAATTTCCTAAAGGCAATCAAAGCTATTTATAAATCACCTACAGCTAGAGTTCTGGTTAATGGCTTCTTGTCTCCACAGTTTAAAATTGAACGAGGAACACAACAGGGATGTCCTCTCTCCCCCCCCCCCTTCTTTTCAACCTATATATTGAACCTCTGGCTGGGAGAATCAGACTAGATCAGAAAATAACACCCTTTCAGTATGAAGGCTGGGTTCTGAAGGAAGCCGTATATGCAGATGACCTCCTTGTTTACATGCAGGATCTTCAAAGTTCCTCTTCAGCACTTTTTTAAACCATAGCAGGGTTTGGGGAAATCTCGGGCTACTTAGACAATACTGATAAATCTGAGGCAATGACCTGGAATGGTCCACAGGACAGTATATTAGAGAAAGATGACATTCGTTATCTTGTGGTAAAAGTGGTCAAAAACCTGGCAGAGGTGGCCCAGGTGAACTTTTTAAATCTTTTTAGGGAAACAAAGAGGCTTCTCCTCCAACGGTCGCATCTACAACTTTCTATTCTAGGTAAAACAAACTTAATAAAAATGGTGATACTCCCAAAATTCACCTTCATCTTTTATGCTCTCCCATTATTTTTTTAAGTTGACTGGTTACGGAAATTGCAGGGGAAGTTAGTTATATCTGGTCATATAAAAATCCAAGAATAGCCTGGAAGAAGTTGAGGAAGAAGAAGCTAGATGGAGGAATTGCACTTCCAGATTTTCAGCTTATTACTGGGCATTCCAACTAAAAAACATTAGACCACTAGTCTCTAAAGAATACAGTTCTTCCCGGCTACGGGCACTAACAGGCAGTCCCCGGGAGCAGGCCACAAATTTCCTCTATAAATTCAGCCATCCTAGGTACTACAAGAAAGTAAGATTAAAAGTTCTTAATACTGCATGTAGGATATGGTTTGCAGTGAGAATGAGATTGGGAATCCCATGTTACAGTGAGTTGGCTCAGCTCCAGTTTGGGATTCGCCCGGTCCAGTGATTTGTCTACAAGATGCCCTAGCTATCCCATTGACAGAGGGAGGAATTGTACGATTGGGACAAATAGTTAGCAGGGGCTCTACGATCCCATGGGAGTCCCTATCTGATGCAACAAATGCTAAGCTATCCAGGTTTAAATATATACAAATTAAATACTGGGTACAAGGAGAGCCTGAGGCAGGCTTGTTACAGATTGGGAAAGTGAAATTATAGGTACCCAGAGGTTAAAGAAATGAGTTTAAAGATGGTATTGGGCATTAATACCAGGCGAGGATGCCTCTCTTCCATTACCTGCAGAGGGATGGAAATCTGATTTCCCAGCACTTGACCTCCCTCATCTTTGGCAGCCATCTATGGCCTGTGGTGAAACCAGCTCCTTTGAGGAGGAATCACTTGTTCACTTTTTACAAGGCCTATTGGACCGGAAGGTTAGCTAGAATAGGCCTTCAAGGGAAGAGCAACTGCCTGAAGTGCGATTGAGAGGGTGCAGATGATATACACTTTTGGTGGCGGTGTCCGGGAATTCAAACCTTCTGGGAAAAAGTGGGCAAGATGATTTTATCCATCGTAACTGGACAAGTAAAAATCAACCTACCAATGATTGTATTCGGACTATATGAGGGTTGCGGAGGAACATACAGGATAAATTGGCGAAACCTTTGGCGCACCTTTTTTTTTTTACTGTTGACAGCACGACGGGAAATATGTATTAAGTGGATTTTGAGTCCCCCCCCCACACTGATTGGCTATTGTCAGTGAAGAGAATCTCTGACCTTGACTGCAGTAATAGCCAGGTTAAGCGTCAGAGAATGTGGGAACCTTTTCTGGGTTTCTATAGAGCTTACTTTTTCCGTTTGTAGCTCTGGGAGATATATTATGAATAACCTTTTCGAATCTGAATATGGTAAGAGTCCAATGATTAATTATTAAGACGCAACATAGAGAAGGAGGGTGTGTGGATCTGTTCTTACTTCCACCTCCTCATATCTCCTCTCCTCAAGTTGATGGAGGCCGCCCCTTTGGTGTCAACTCTTGGGTTAGGGAGCTGATGAGAGTCGAGACATAGTATGGCTTCTCCTGTCTTTTGATATAAATGAGGACTCCAAAAAAAAAGTAGCTTTTAGAAAGTTACCTTTACCCTGCCCAAAGCTTCTAGAGGCTACTTTGCATTACACATAGGAGTTGAGCCACCACCACAGTTGTACCCTTGGAGAATGATCTAGGGCAGATTTAAGCCCAAAAGATAGAACTGTGTACAGATATTGTGCCTTGCCTATTGTGAATCTAAGAAATGGTCTGTGCTCTACTTCTTCAGGTATGTAAAAATAAGCATCATGAAGAGCACAGCCATTCTCCCTTCATAAGTTGCAGCTTTATATGATGCAAGACTAGGATCCTGAACTTTTGCATTTTGATCCACTTATTTGCCTGTCTTAGGTCAGTGATTGGCCTGAATTCTCCTTTGGAGCTTTTCTTCGTGATCAAAAATATCCTGAATAAATTCATTTTCCTCTTTGAGATGGAGGATCTGGTTCTATTACTTTATTCTGGGAGTAAAGATTTTACCTCCTTTCTGATTTACAGCAATTTGTGTTTTGGTGCTGGCTTAGGGACAGCGCTTAATTTGTAAATAAAAATGTGCTGGTGCCCAAAGCCCTTCTCAAGCATGTGGCTGCTGCAATTGAATGTGTGAACACGGAATCCTGAGGCAGTGTATTCCTGAAGCCATCTCAGGCCTCTTCAATCCATTTACAGCCACTCCCTCCCCTTCAGCTCACTATTGCAGCTTTCTGCTTTCTCTCATTGTGACACTTTTTCATTTTTCTTTTCCTCCGTCTTTTCCATATGTATCTTTTGCTTGCAATGAATGCTTGAGGCAGAAAAATAAGTGCTGGCCCTCAAAAATAAGTGCAGGTTCTCCGCACCGGAAACAACAAGCACAAATTAAACACTGCTTAGGGGGTATTGGTGGAGGAGGAGTTTAAAGTTGATTGTAAGGCCATCCTGAATACATTTGTCGGTTGTTATCAAACTCCACTTTACCAGATGGTTTGATAGACTTCCTCCACCGAGAGTGAGAAACAGAGCTGCAGGAGTGGGTTCTTCTGTGCTTAGATTGTGAATGTGACTTTGACGTTTAAGGACACTGCAGCTGTTGCTGGCCTCTTTTTCGACTGTCTCTACGATGGTACTGGGCTGTTAGTGCTGTAGTTGTATTTGCTTCCGTCCCTAAGTCTGATGATAGAAGGACTACTAACGGGGTAAAAGCCTCTGTCTTCAGTGGTACCTGGAAATAACTTCTTTCTACCGCCTTAAAGTTTCTCTCCTTCTTCATATGTTCCGTCTCTTCATCAGTGTGAGATCCAAACAGAAATGCTTCAGTAGAAGGAAGATTCATAATCTTCAACTGAGCATCTAGCTTCAGAGATGCCAGGCTAAGCCAGGAAGATCTAAGGAGTGCAACGTCATGACAAAATTCTGTAACAGCAAAATCTGAAGAATCAATCGCTGCACTGATGGCTTGTTTGAAAACAGTTTGTCCCTCTTGTACTATTTCCAAGAAATCTTGTCTCCCCTCTTCTAAGAGGTCATCTGCAAATGTAAACAGAGATTCCTATAATACTCTATTGTACCTCCCAAATACTGCCATTGCTTATGCAGTCTTAAAAGCCACAGCTGCAGAACCACCAAGGTTTCTCCCCACCGCATTTTGCTTTCTTTCTCTGGTGGGACCGATGTGTCTGATGCCAAAGCGTGTCTCCTTCTCACAGACAAGACTGTGACGGAATCTGGCATAGGGTCCTGCTTCAAATAAATCGGGTCTTGTTCAAAGCTTTATATATCTTTAGAAGCTGAGGGGTTGCTGCTTTCATTAGAGCTGGAGTACGAAACTTCTCCTCCACTAGTTCTGATAAACCGGAAACCAATGGTAACAAGGGTCTGGTGAGAAGCCCTTGGTTGCAGTGTCTCCATTATGAGAGACTGTTGCTTGATGATTCTGTAGCTGAATGTTCAATTTAGTTGTTCCTCCAATTAAAACGTCTTGAAAAGCTAGAACATCACCTACAGATGATGAGCTTAAGGCTGACGCTGCTGGAGAAACTGCTGTGTGGGTGGAGTGAGCATTGGAGGAATGACTGCTGGATGCAGAAGGCAAAAAAGAGGGAGATCCTCTTCTTTTATGCCTCCATGTCACAAATGGATCACTGACAGAATATCGGAAACAAAAATATTGTGTGGCTAGAATATTGTGTCAAAAATATTGAGAACCAAAATATCGAGAAGTTAAGTGCAAATAGCTAAGTATAGATTTACTATTTTTAACTCCACATCTACGTACCTTGATGATATGTATATTTCACGGTCAGTGCTTAATTTGTAAATTAAGAGGTGCTGGTGCTCAAAGCCCTTCTCTTAAACATGAGGCTGCTGTAATTAAATCTGCCAGCACTGAATACTGAGGCCGCGTAATCCTGAAGCCATCTCGAGCCTCTTCAATCCATTTACGGCCACCCCTGCCCCTTCAGCTCATCCTGCAACTTTCTACTTTCTCCCTTTATGACGGTTTTTAGTTTTTCCTTCTTCTGTCTTTCACATATATGTCTTTTGCTCACAGCAAATGCTTGAGGCATAAGAATAAGCCCCAGCCCTCACAAATAAGTGCCGGTGCTCAGCACCGGAAACAACAAGCGCAAATTAAGCACTGGTCACGGTACATAAATGTGGAGATACATATAGTAAAACTCTGCTTAACTATAGAAACTTACCTTCATGATATTTTTGTCCTCAATATTCTTGACACAATATTTTGTCCCACACATATTTTTGTTTCCGATATTCTGTCTAAACACTGTCAAAAATCATCTGGGTTGAGTTTTCTGAGGTGACAAAGGTGGAATAGATGACAGACAAGGCTCCTGGACCATTGGCAGACCTTGATGCTGATTTTTTCTTGGTGATACAGATGACCAAGGAGGTGTTGCAGGTCTAGGCAGAAAATCCAGAATCACAAGAGGTTCCTGTACTAGGTCCTCTGCTGGAATAATCAGCCTTAATGTAGGTAAACGATTTGGTGTATCATCTTGGTAGGGTGGTTCTGTGCCTTAGAAAAAATGGAGAACACATAAGGTACTGCGAGCCTCTAAGTCAATTTTCTTGATGTTGACTCTCTTGACGGCAATCTTGATGCTAAAAACATGGAAAGAAACTCCATGATGATGAATAGTCTGTGGTTGAGTGTTTTGCCGTTGAGGGTTGTAGTGCTGGGACTGATTTTAACATCAGTAGACGAGAGGTTGGTCTGGATAGACCAAAAGGAATATGTAACAATACCTGCACCCTTTGTGTTGCCAAAGGTGGCACTATTGTTGAGCTTATGTATGGTGAACAATTAAGTGATGACACCTGTTTCGCTATCAACCGCTGGTGCTCCTGGGTTTGGCAGGAGTGTGCAGTCTAGTGTTGGCAATGTCTTCTACACCTTCTTTCATTAGATCTCCCTCTGTAGGAGTATTTCTTCACAAAAGGGTCTTATCTCAGTAGATGGAGCTTCCTCTCTGTCTTGTTTCTTCTTCTCTTCTTCTGCTTGCATGTTCTTAAGCTCCCCTTTAAGGCGAGTGCGCTTTATCTTTGATGGCTCTTTTTGACATTTTCTGATAAAATTCACACTTTGTAACTGAGTGTTTGGCAGACTGACATACCAAAAATAGAGAAGGAGGGATATTTCACAAAAAAGAAATGGCATTTACTAAAAAGATTACCTCTTTGCGGACAAAAAATGATGGTGGTCTTTACTAATGTCAAATGAAATACAAACATCTTCAATTCTGTAGAAATAAATGGAAGGAAAATTGGGTGAGATCCACTCAGCATGAGCCGGAAAAAAGCACTGTCTCAGCGAGGTTAACTGCCAGTACAGTTCATGCTGGGAAAGCGAAGCTGCTGGCTTCTTAAAGCAACAATGTAGTTTTCTCTGCAACCTCTGCACTTTTGGCTATCCAATCATGTAGAAGTTGGCTGCAGGTGAAGCTATGGGTCAACTACCTCTGCTTCTATTTACTCCTGAATAGGCCCATGCACAGCATGGGGTTGAGAGGAAGTTGATGTTTTAAGTTTGTCTCTCATTCTTCTAAACGAGCAAAATTCTGAGCATTGGCAGGCTTCTTCACAAAGGACAGAAAGCATACACAGTTGCTGTTTCACCTGTTTCCAATCTCTTCCTTCGTCCCTATAGATATTCTCACCCCAACTGTTTTCAAAGTGCACCCTTCAAAAATAAGGAATATTAGTTTACACCCCATGGGAAATACACTAAAGTATTTTCATAGTAAATGACGTCCTTTCTGAAAGTCTGTTGTTTGGGCTTTCGAGATGACACCTAAATGTCACCATTGCCTACTTCAGAGGAGTGTGAGAGAAGACAGACATCAAGCGAAAACAGGCAATGGCATTGCCAAAGACAATAGCTCTGGCGTTGGCTGCCAATGCTTTTATTATCATTTTTATAAAACTTTATTGTTGGGGTATCTGCTGAGCACTCACCAATACATATTAAAAAATGAGCGTAGCTGCGCTCTTGTGAAGGGCAGAGTGCTGGATCGCACAGTGAAGTTAGCCAGTGACTGAAGAGGGCTGACCCATTGCCCCATGATGTATGCTTTATTGGGTGGAAGAAATATGTGAATGACACGACTACAGACCAATGGATGAAGAGGGCTGGCTCAAAGTCCCTATTAGCGAGTATAATATGCATATAATTTTAGTAAAATCAAAAGGTCTTGACTAAAACAATAGTGGAATTCAGAAAATATATGTAGTTGTAGTAGAAAGAATGAACATTCGGAATCAAATGCAGGAGAAAGGGCATTAACTGAAGGACATGTGTATTCAGTATCCTTTGTCAGTACGCTGTCGGCGCATTACTCATTACACCAAAGTCCCAAAGGCACTGCTTTTATATTCAAATGTATTACGGAGAAGATAGGAAACAAGCTTCCTGTGAAGCAAGACGACAGTTACAATTCCATATCAATTCCATATCGCCATGCAACTAGTAATACAGGGGCTCAATTACTGCATGCTGATTGCCGATTCTAGCAGGTAACATTAGGTTGAGAAAAATAGTATTCAACTGTCTGGCACATTTTGCACTGCAAAACTACAGGACGCAACACACAGGGAGATAAGATTTACCATACCATTATTTTAGGCCCCCTCTTTTCAGCGCATATTTAACGAATGAGGTTCCTCTTTTGCTGTCCCTTCACGCTCCCAATATGTCTGCCAGACAGAAACCACCTAAGCAAAACGTGCTCCGATGGACACACCGCTAAATAAAAGCGTCTGTAAAGATCAGTGATTAAAATACTCAGCAGGTAGAGAATGCGCAGTTCGTGCTTAAACACTCAAAGGTCAACATTGCAGGGGGCTCCCTTCAGTTGTCACCTCATTAATGCATTCTTCCATGCATTATTTTCTCTCTTTAATATATCATGCTGACTTCGAAAAGCAAGATATTTTCCAGCCTGGTCAAGGTGTCTCTCTTAGGGGAGGAAAAATGAAGTTATAATAGTGCTTGACGATAGTGCTTGCAAAAAATTGCAAATTTAAAGCAGGTCAACAGAAACGTGTTCTACTGCCCTCACTTGGACCTGTCCGCAGCGCTATAACAGGTGCAGATGAGCTCTACACCTTCTTATATTGAAACCTGCCAGACAGCGCAGCTGATGTCTATGCTAAACACGTCTTGGGGACATTAAGAAAGGTTTCCCGGGAATGCACAATGCCCACTGCTTACCACTGGCTTTGTGGTTTGTAACACACATTTGCTTGCTTTTCATTTGCTGGCTTTATTTGCTTTAGGCTGTCCAGCTTGATTTTGTCCCTCATAAAGATAATTCCTTATTTACTGTATCCTTGTGAGTGCTCCATTTCTGTAAACAGGCCTTTGAATCTTTCTCTTATCTTATCACATTTGCTGTGCATTCAAAGACAAAGTTCAAATGTCAGGCTCTGTTTTCCCGCAAGCTTGGTGTTTACTTTTCTTTCTCGGACTTCAAAGTGAGAGGATTTATGTGGCTATATTGCTGTGAAAGGCTATTTTTCCTAGCACACAACAAAGCATATGTCTGTAATGAACTGCTGAGCCATTTCAGAATATATCAGAATTAGGAAAGCACAAATAAAGCAATATTTGAATACAATCAAAACAAATCAATACACTAGGTGATGACATTTCCACACATTATTGTTTGTGTGCTGTATACTTTTATCAGTAAAATTGTATGTCTGTGCAAATTAAATGGTCTTTTTAATAGAAAATGTGTTGTCTGTAACATGATAGTACACTACCACACTACACATACTCCACTTTATGCCACTCCACTCTAGTCTGCACTGCTCCATGCCATTACATTATACTCTGCACCACTCCACTCCACACCACTGCACTCTGCGTCACTGCACTCTACTCTGCACCACTGCACTCTATGTCAATTTAAACCACTGCACTCTATGCCAATGCACTCTACATCACTCTACGCAAACAATGCACTCTATGCCACTGCACTATACACCAATCTACTCTACACCACTGCACTGAATGCGAAAATACTCTAATCTGTAACACTCTATTCTATGCCAATGCACTCTACATCGCTGCACTCTATGCCACTCTATTCAACTGTGTACCACTGTACTCTGCCACTCTACTCTACTGTGCACCACTCTACAGTATGCCACTGCACTCTATGCCACTCTACTCTATAAGAATGTACTTTATGACACTCTCGGCAACACTTCACTCTCTACCATTAAGCTCAACTCCCTTTACTCTGCACCACAGCACAATATGCCACTGCATTCTACTCTGCACTACTCTACTCTACAGCACTCTACGCCACTACACTCTACCCTACTCTGCATCACTCTATGCCACTGCCCTCTACGCACCACACTCTGCAGACCTCCACTCTGCACTACTGCGCTCTACTCTGCAGCATTCTATTCTACGCCACTCTACTCTGCCATTGCACTCTATGACACTGCACTCTAAGCCACTTTACTCTGCACCATACCATTCCATGCCACTGCACTCTACTCTGCACCACTGCAGTCTTTGCCACTTCACTTTATGCCACTCCACTCTACACCACTGCATTCTATTCCAATGCACTTTACGCCACTGCCCTCTAGGCCACTCTGGTCTACTCTGAACCACTCTAATCTACCCCACTGCATTCTACAACGCTCCAAAACTCTACAAACTCCACTCGACGACATTCCATTCTACAATTCTCTATACCACCTTATGCCACTCTATGCTATTCCACACTATTTCAAGCCACTCTCCTCTATGCTACAAACTGTTACCCATGCTGAACAGCACCCACACTGGAGTACAACATGGCTAAAACATACTAGTAAAGCCAATAGCTCTTGCATAGGCTAGACCTACTGGATTTGCCAATGCTTCTTAAAAAAAAATATTCTCTCACAGAAAAATGAGAATAAAAAGCGTTAGTATGCTCGAATTTTGCATTCCTATTTGTCACCAGCTATGAATTGGTTGTATAACTGAAAGTAGATTTTTTTTTTTAAATGAGCCAAAATCAATTGCAACCATGATGCATCATTGTTTACAGTGAAATCTAAATCTTGCACAAAATCCTTCTGAATCCAGTGCAAAGGCAACTTGGTTTTATGACCGATTTATTGCAGAGGTCTAAATGATTTATGATGTGCAAGACTACGTTATGGCAATTGACTCACCTCTGTTTTGGTGCAATGGGCCACAACACTGTTGAAGGAAGAACATGTTAATATTCTGTTATTTTATTACTATATGATGCTAAATTTAAAAAAGCCTCTTATAGGAGGGAATTAAAACTGGAATGGCATCATCCCTTTTAAAGAAAAGGTCCACAAGCTTAAAATCACCTTACCTCTACCAGGTGCGGGGTTGGGTTGAAGCCACATAGGTTGCAAACCTGTTTACTACACGCTGTACAAGTATTGTAATTGGAAGGCTCCCCTGAGCCTACATTTAACTCTGCTTTACACAGTGGGCACATGACTCTTTCTTTCGGCACATCCTTTGGCTTGACAATGTGTTCTGGACTTGCATGTGTTGGAACCGGGGCGCTCCCAGGTTTGCCCTGTGTTCCTGAAACAGTCCCTTGGGCTTTCATGTCAGTTTCCTTACTTGCATCACTGAATACTATTTTTGGAGGCACTTTCCCTGGGGATTGCTGGCTTTGTAGGGTGCCCTCTGGTTGGACAGAAATTAGTGTGCTAGCCTGATTCAGGAGTGAAGCCCCAAATCCAAACAGCTTTCCAGTGAGGCCCTCCTGAGGTTGTTCCTGTGTCCCTGTGGAGTGTGGTGTTGGGAGTTTTGATGGGGACTCTCCCAGGTTTTTTCTCTGTTCAGCAGGTGAAGGTTTAATTTGTTGATGTTGTGTTAATGGCTTTGACGGTTGGTGCTGGGGCGATGGCATTGCTTGTTGGTGCAGGGGTGATGGCAAAGTTTGTTGATGCTGATGGTGCTGAGGAGATGGCATTGCTTGTTGATGCTGAGGAGATGGCTTTGCTTGCTGATGTTGTGGAGAGGGTTTACTCTGATGCTGAGCTGAAGGCTTTGCTTGCTGATGATGGGGGGACGACCTCAATGTTTCGTGAGGTGCAGTTGGTTTTGGCTGGACTTGGCTGGGTTGTTCCTTCTGAAGAGTTGATTGTGGCTTAACCTGCAGAGAGGGCAGAACATTTGTGCCATGTGAAATCCCCATGTGAGGAGATCCTGGTGTTTTTTCTTGACCAATTTTTGCCTTGGATTGAGTTTGTGACTGTAGGTCGAACTGATAATTCAGGTGCGGCTGGGATTGATGGTGGGGTTTGATTTGTTTGGCAGGGGAGTGAGATGGAGAAAGTGCAGGGGAATATAGTTGCTGCTGGCTTTTTGAGCGGGGTGCAGTCGTCATATCCATTCCCAAAGCTCTCTGCATCTGGCAATTCAAACATAACCATTCTTTAACCTAAAAGACACAACGAAAAACACAAACACATTAAATATCCAGTCCCAAAAAAGCATGTTTCAGGTGATCATAGTTCCATAACAAGTTTATATCACAGTTTTGTGAGCATGAATTTTAAGCATTTTAGTTTCCCAGCTTTTTAATTTATTTTAAAACATCAAATACAATGTATCAGTAGCATTATGTACTCCTGGCTTCTCCAGCAAGTAGTTTGTGAGTTATTGGTAGCCCTCCAGCAACAACCTGTAACTGGTCTACTGTGTGCAGCCCAGTAAACTAAATAGGAATTGGTTGAATTAATATATGTATACCAAAATTTAAAGTGCGTTTTTGAAATGAAAATGTGTATTTTCCAATATTGGAGAAAATCTGTTGAATTTTCAAAATATATTTAAAGCTGATATTTGAGTGATAAAAATCAAACGGTGATGAGGAGAATAATATTATTAACTTGGTTCGAGGGGCACTGCAGCGGTGGGCTGTTATGTTTTACCCAAGGAGAAGCATTCTGCTTAAATGAACACACAGCATATGCAAAGTGACTGTGAGAAGGTAATAGTGATTGTTATTACATGAAAATGTTTAGATGTGCGAATATGCACATTTGTCCCAAGAGGTAGAGTAGTCAACACACTGAGTAGAAAAACTCAGTCTGATTTTCAGGTTAAGAAGATAATATGAATTTCAAAAGAGATTATTTATCTCGTTTACTATTCTGAAAATTCAACTAAATTTTAGGATTCATTGGCTCTACAAGCTGAGCCCATTTGTTAATACTCTTAATACATAATTTAATGTTGTACTTTCTGAATTGTTGTAGAATTCAAATAAAGTTTGAATAAACCGTTCTTTAACATAAAAGACACAACATGCAGCAGCATACTGAACAACCAGTCCACAATAAACACATTTTTTCGAGATCAGAGTCACTTTTCTACATTATGTCATACTCTGGTAGTTTTTGTGTCCACTGTTTAAGTTACCGTCCCATCAATACTGTGCAGACCATAAGCGATAGCAACTGAACTTTGGGAGGAAACACTCTCCTATTGTTCTGATGTAGCACACGGCATACCCACCCACAAAGGGTATCTTTAAACAGGCGTTCCAGCACGTTTTTAGGTGATGAGTCTTTCCCAAAAACTAGATATGGTTTATCCACCGGCAGGCCACGTCTCTAAAATGTTAATGGTCTAAATCAAGTGCTGGAGCAAGAATGAAGAGTCCATGTAACAAGTAATTGTATTTTAAGCTTGATGGTTAAAATACAATTGTAGCTTTGAAGTCACTATAAGTAGCAGTAACAAAAAATACATAATCACTAAATCACTGTAGGATGCTGTCTTTCATGGTGCACCACCACTACACTGAGTGCATGACTACTACTTTGTGATTAATATATTGTAGTAATCCCCGCATTATTGGCTGTATTTAATAAAATATTCACACAAATATTTCACTGTATGAATCGACCATTCTTGTCGCGTACACCTCACCCGTAGAGGACAGGTCAAACACTTATCAATTCCTAAAACAGTTCCCCAAAGAGTACTCAAGTAGCATTCAGGTATTTTTATTCTAATTTCTTCTGCTCCACAGTGCTGGCCATGTTAACATGTTTCAACGTGAAAACTATATATGTCAAGAAAAGAGTAAACACATGCTCCCTGAACACCCACTGAACACGAATTACAAGTGGATATAGTTTTCATCACCACAGAAAAATATTACACCTGAAAGCAATTGATAGGAGTAAAAGATAGAATTAAAACAGATAGCGAAATAAAACGTGCTTAAATTACATAGAAATAGAAAGCACGCCTGAGGGAAAGCAAGCGCTACCCAAAGACTGCGTCTTAACGGGACCAATATCGGCAAATCATTAAACAATTACATTAAATCTTTCTGTTGTGAAAATGCACATCATGCTATCTGCTGTTTCTCAATCTTCAAACCTAATGTCAAGCAAAAAAATATATATGAAAAATGTACAGAAACATATATACCAAGGGGAAACAGGCATACACGTCCAGATACAAAATTAAAACCAGTAAGTATTCACACTATTATATGCAGAGAGATTAACGTCATATGAATGTAAATATTAGCAAAGGCTTTAGTGCCAAATAGGTAATTTAAAAAAAGGCATTAACCATGCTGGTGCAAAGTTAATAATTCCTGCAAAAACTCATTTCAGTTCATCCAATGATTTTCTCAACCTGTGTATTGTTCATAGATTTTGGAAGAAGCAAAATGTATCTGCCTTCAGAATCACTAATACCATCATCACCTGCCTGAAATGCGAGCTACAAACCACCGATTATAAAATGATTGAAAAGTATTTACAGAAGAAACCACTCTAGAAAATCCCTCTGAAAAAACTGTAATATCTGTACAGTAATCATTAAAGCATGGATCATATCCCCTTGTAAATTCCGAAGTTTATTGAGATATCCTGCTGGACTCCTCAAAATGGTACCAAAATAGAAACCTTCCTGCGCATGCCGACTAGAGGTCCATCTGGGATAAGGAACATCTTGACTTCACAATGAAACTCGGCATTAATATCTTTACGTGCACTGTTTATTCCTCATTTATATTCAGGTGTGCCTCTGGATCTAAAATTATTGGTTCTCGGGTAGAACTGCTGTAAAAGTAATATTTGATGTGAAAGTGTAAGGGTGAAACAAATAATATTGGCACAATATTCCCTGGCACAATGGCTGCAGGCACCATTTTGAATTTTAGACGGTAATTCTAAAATTTGGGGTCCACAAATGACTCCCAATTATATGGAGCCTCCTCACTTAAAAAGAGTGGGGTAATCTAATTTAGCTGTAGGAAATGAAATTCAAAAGTCTGATTACATTGAGAAGGAGAGAAACTAGTTTGTTACCTCATGCTAAGAGATCTACAATAATAGAGTCTCCCTCGGAATAACTGAGCAGTGTTCTGCCACTGGACACGGACTGTGGACTCGAGCTGGGCTCCCTGAGACAGTAACACGAATCATCAGCTACTCGATGCAGTGATGCAGTCCCAGGAAGTAATGTTCCAGCCTAAGAATGGAATGTATGCAGCAAAGGGTTTTCCAAAGAGGTATTTAGGATGAAAACAGAAGCACAGACAAACTGTGTGTAGCCTTCACACCGCAATGCCGTGCGTCCTGCGGTTCCATTGTGGGTAACAGATTCTATTGTAGGCAGAAGTTTCTTTAGTGCGTCGTAGTCCTTCGAGTGTATCAGAGAGAGAGGAAGAGAGAAAACATAATGCAAAAGTGGTCAGAGTGGAGTGTTGTAACTTCGTAAAAATTCCTCCTACCACGCCCCACCGTTTTTTCCAAAATGGAGAATGTCTTGCTCGAAGTGACTTTTATGAGGCAGCCCGCTATAGTCACCTTAACAGGCAATTAGTGTTTGTTAGCTACTTGTGAACGTTGTAATGCCTACTAATTTCAAAATATGCATAACTGACTGCTTTTCGTACTCCTATGACATTCAATTTAGGAGAAAGTAATGCCGTGAAAAGTAAACATGCAAGGGAGGCCTATGAGATTTGTAAATGGAGCTCCTGAAAAGATACTCAAAAGTACCGGGTTCTTATGATAATATCGGATTGTTCGGTAGCATGTTTTCAAAAATATTTTTCAAGTGAGCTAGATTTACACTCCTGTCTTACAGTATATGAACTCTAGCTGCGTTTTGTAGTTATCGATTGGCCTACCTAATTCCTACACAAAGTCAGATCAGTTTTGTAGGTAAGGGTCTCTTTAACCTCCCCTCTGCTACGATTCAATTAAAAAGGCTTGCAGCCAAATACTACCATGCATGACCTAAAATTCAATATATTCTACGCAGTTACCTTAGGATCTATTGCTTTCCCCTGAAATGAAAACCTTACCTACGGATTTAAATAATCATGCAGATACACGTTTTCTTTCACCAAACTCTTCCCGGGAAATACCATCTCTACTATTCTGATCATGCCTGTTCCTATAGTTCGTCCATGTGGTATTTTTCCAAGATGGAACCTGCCCTAAATAAAACTTTTTGTAGGGTCTATGTACTAAAAGATAAAATGGGAGATTTTAGGGTGATTTTGATAATGAAATGAAGAAACGTAACTATCAAGCAATACTCAGGTTTTCATGTAGTCAAGTTACCCATAGCAAATGCACAAGTAAAGTGGTCCCAGCAGACAGCTTTAAGGGTCTAGAAATCTTCTCAGCCATCTCAGAGCAGCAAACAGCTATCACTCATATGTCACTTTACCACCTGAGACCCATTTTCTAAAGCAAAAGTAACTTTAGCTCCACATTGAATGTTCATATTTTGCTGTGGTGCTTTCCACCCAGGCACAACAGCGGCTGGGTTCCTCTGACCAGTCTCCCCCTGAAGTTATCTTCCTCTGGAAGGCTGGCTCTCGGCAACATTAGTCCTTCATCTCAGGAATTTCTCTGGTACACTGCAGAGTACCACCTTTTCAGTCAGCACGAAGTTTGGAACCCAGGGCAGGGGAATTCTGATTCCATAATTATAGGTGCCTCAAACTGCAGCACCCAAAACATGAGCACAATCACATACAATGACCTTGTACTTGACAGCCTTTGGGAGTAGCCGGGTTGATTCCATCTGCACAGCAAAAGAGCTCGACATCTCAACATCCCCACATCCTTCATCAAGACAGATAGTGGTGACCAGGAAGAGACAATCACCAAGCCTCTGCAAAAAGGTAAATCCTTCATAAATGAAGCATCTCTCTCTCAGTCCTCCTAGTCCTTACTGTATGATACTAAACTCAAAGCTCAGGAATGACTGCAATACACTGGCGCTAATCTGTGTAGGCCGTCAATCATTCTCTGGCTCGTGTAATGCTTTACCAAGGGGGATCCACAACTAATCTCACTGGCCTCAGTGTAACACGCTTGCATTCAGCCTGGGGGTCACACTACCTTTCCCCATATACATTTAAGGTGCATACACCATTCACTCAGGGATGTCAATGCAGGGTCTGGGCCCATGATGGTAGCAGAAATCCACCAGTGTGAGGCCGGTAGGCCTCTCACTTTTAAAGAACAGAAAAAAGACCTGTTGTTACTAAAGATCAGACAGTAGTTCTGTGTCCTAGACAACTATGCTCTGGATCTCAGAAACTTTCACACAGCCTAGGCCTAGCCAAGCATGCCCGACTGCTGAGTGTGTGGGCCTCAAACAATTCCAGATACCAGTGAAAACTACAGTTGAGTTAACTCAGCGCACAGGTGCACATCTGTAAAACCATGCTAGTGACACTCCCATCATAACAACATGAACCACCAAACCCTATAAATAGGAACACTTCTACGTGAAACCTCATAAGATTTGACTAGCTAATTAAACTAAACCGTACAGATAAACTCTTGATCTTAACAACCATGATGTGCTGAGACCAATACAGGAAGAAAGAGTTTGACACGCAAGCATCAAACATAGTCAGTTGAAGTCTCGCTGAGCGACTCTCATTGACCCTGGTTTGATTTGTGCCTGTCAGAGGCACTAAGCCAAGTCACACAAGTGTGATAGCATTTTTATCTGGACAAGTGGGGGAAGGCTGGGTGGTAGTAAGTTTGTGGATTTGTGACGTTTATGTAACAGAAATGCAAGGTAAATGTGCAATTTTAGGCAAGGTAGTAGGACATTGTGGGTAAGTAAACTTTATGGGATCCATGCAAGTCATACCACCTGGGATCCCTCCAGATGTTTAGTTTTCAGAAATATCTGGTTTTGGTAGATTTCCCCAGATGGCAGCTGACCTGAGCCCGAAAAGTGCAGCCATTCAGCATACAAGTTAGACGATATTGAGACTTAGCCCAGACTTAGCCTAACATCCAAAATCAAAATGTCCCTTCTTACCAAAGAGATGGGGCTACTTTAGTCCCCAGGGGGGTAGAAAGGCTATTGGGGTAATTTTTGAGGTGGAGGCTAGGCCCGATATGTGGACAGGTGAGCAGACCATCCCGCATCTTGTAGCAATAAAAAACTCCCTGGTGTCTAGTGGGCTTTCTGGCCCCTCCCACCAGGACACATTGGAGTTAAAGACCTCTTATCTGCCCCCTCGATGGGGCAGAAGAACAAGTTACTTACCTTCAGTAACTACTTTTCTGGTGGATACATTAGCTACCTGTGGATTCCTCACCTAATGATTCCTCACCTAATGAATACCCCTTTGCGCCAGCATTCGACGGAAATCTTCTTCCTAGCTTCTGCACGTCGACGAGGACGTCACATTCCCCCACGCGACGCCGTCTGACGTCATACAGGCAATAAGAAGTCCTCGCCGACGTGCCGACGTCAGTACCAACAATTTTTACGTGCCTGAGAACAATAATCCAATGAGATGAAAGACAAAAGCAATATTTCATGACATTGTAAACAACACATCATTGCGAGAAGATGGACTACTAATTTAATATATATATATATATATATTTTTTTTAAAGAATAAATAAATAAATATATACACTAAACATAAATATATATATATATATATATATATATATATATATATATATATATATATATATACATATAAATATATACACATGCACATATATACATAATCTATACCAGTCCTCAAAACCAAGAGGAGCACACTCAAGAATTACTTGGTGAGACCAAACAGGCAACGGGGAGGCGGGTGGTACCGTGAGGAATCCACAGGTAGCTGATGTATCCACCAGAAAAGTCGTTACCGAAGGTAAGTAACTCGTTCTTCTGATGGATACAACTACCTGTGGATTCCTCACCTAATGAATAGAGTCCCAAAGCAGTACCGCGCCCGGTGGTGGGTGCCTGAATGGTCAAACCAAGAAATCCTGCGGCACTGACCGTGCAAAATGGCCGTCCCTTCTGACCTCAGAGTCCAAGCAGTAATGTTTCGCAAAAGTGTGAAGGGACGACCAAGTTGCGGCCTTGCAGATGTCGACCACAGGAACACCTCTGGCCAAGGCCGAAGTGGCCGACTTAGCTCTGGTGGAATGAGCTCTAATACCATCAGGAGGATCCTTCTTTGCTAAAGAATAACACATTTTAATGCAAAGAACAACACACCTGGGGAGTGTTCTCTTGTGGACTGCCTTTCCTCTCCTCTTGCCCACGTATCCGATGAAAAGCTGATCCTCCAGCCTCAAATCCTTCGTCCTGTCTATGTAAAAGCTTAACGCCCTCTTTGGGTCCAAGCGGTGTAGTCTCTCTTCTTCCTTTGAAGGATGAGGCGGAGGATAGAACATGGACAGAGTAATCGTCTGGGCCAAATGAAAGGGTGAAACAACCTTCGGAAGGAAAGCAGCCTTGGTCCTCAACACCACCTTATCCCCATAAAAAGTTGTATAAGGGGGTTTTACCAATAAAGCCTGCAACTCACTCACTCTCCTTGCGGATGTTATAGCCACCAGGAAGACTGTTTTAAGAACTAACAACCTTAAGGGGCAAGAATGCATAGGCTCAAAAGGGGACCCCATAAGGAAAGTTAGGACCAAGGACAAATCCCATTGAGGCATAACGAAAGGATTTGGAGGAAATTTATTCATAAGGCCCTTTAAGAATCTAAGTACTATAGGAGATTTAAATAACGAAGGCTGGTCGGGAAGACAAATGAAGGCTGACAAAGCAGACAAGTAACCTTTAACAGTAGCAACTGCACAACCCCTCTGTGCTAAAGACAAAGCAAAAGATAAAACATCTGACAAGTGAGCACGTAAGGGATCAATCTGCCTCTCTCCACACCATACCACAAACTTAGACCACCTATTAGCGTAGATAGATTTAGTGGAGTGTCGTCTGGCCGCTAAGATAACATCCACTACATCAGGCGGGAGAGAGAAAGAACTCAGGTTGCCCCGTTCAATCTCCAGGCATGAAGGTGCAGACTCTGGAGGTGGGGGTGTAAAACCTGCGACTGCGAGAGGAGGTCTGCCCTGAGAGGGAGACGGAGCGGAGGGCACAGTGAGAGTTGGAAAAGGTCCGTGTACCATACCCTCCTTGGCCAATCTGGAGCTATTAAGATGACTTGGGCCCGGTCTTGGCGAATTTTCCTCAACACTCGAGGAATCAAGGGTATGGGGGGAAACGCGTAAAGCAATTGGTTGCACCAGGTTCTCTGAAACACGTCCCCCAACGCTCCTTGCACCGGATACTGGAGGCTGCAGAATAACGGGCAGTGCGAGTTCTCCCGGGTGGCAAACAGATCTATCTGGGGAAACCCCCACATCTGGAAGATTAGACAGACTTGATCTGGATGGAGACGCCACTCGTGGTCGGCCAAGAAATGGTGACTGAGACTGTCCGCACGTACATTCAAGACTCCGGCCAGATGATTTGCTGCCAAGCAAATCTGATGGTCCTTTGCCCAGGACCATTCCCGAAGAGCTTCTCTGCAGAGAAGGTACGACCCACTCCTCCCTGTTTGTTTATATACCACATCGCGGTAGTATTGTCTGTGAGGACCTGAACCGACTGACCGCGAAGGGATGGGAGGAAGGCCTTGAGAGCCAGACGTACAGCCCGTAACTCTAACAGATTGATATGAAACATCTGTTCCTTTGGAGACCAAAGACCTTTGATCTCCAGATCCCCCAGATGAGCTCCCCACCCTAGAGTGGAAGCATCCGTTATGACCGTGGTCACTGGTGGAGGCTGCATGAATGGCCTTCCCCGGGGAAAGATTGTCATCCGCAATCCACCACTTCAAATCCCTGGCAGCATCTCTGGAGATCTTGACAGAACCTTCGAGATCTCCTTTGTGTTGAGACCACTGCCTTCGTAGGCACCACTGAAGAGCCCTCATGTGCCAGCGAGCATGCGTGACCAACAGTATGCAGGAGTCAAACAGACCGAACAGACGAAGGACCTTGAGGACTGGAATGACCGCTCCACCTTGAAACATTGGAACCAACGCCTGAATGTCTTGAATCCGCTGAGGCGGAGGAAAGGCTCGATCCAATGTTGTATCCAGTACTGCTCCTATGAACAGAAGGCGTTGAGAGAGCTCTAGGTGAGATTTGGGCACGTTCACCGAAAAACCCAGGTCGAACAACAACGGAGTTGTCGAATGCAGATGATGCAGCACAAGCTCCGGGGACTTGGCTTTGATCAACCAGTCGTCCAAGTAAGGGAATACTGCTATCCCCTTCCTTCTGAGCTCTGCCGCAACCACCGACATCACCTTCGTGAAGACTCGAGGTGCTGAAGTAAGACCAAACAGGAGGACCGCAAACTGATAGTGCTGCGACCCTACCACAAACCGGAGATACTTCCTGTGCGACTTGAGTATCGGGATATGAAAATAAGCATCCTGCAAGTCGACAGACACCATCCAATCTCCCTTGTTCAACGCCAAAAGCACCTGAGCTAGGGTCAGCATCTTGAACTTTTCCTGTTTGAGGAACCAATTCAAAATCCTCAGGTCCAGGATTGGTCTCAACCGACCATCCTTTTTGGGAATCAGGAAGTACCTGGAATAACAACCTTGACCCTTTTCCTGCTCTGGAACCAACTCCACCGCGCCTTTTAAAAGGAGGACTTGAACCTCCTGTTCTAACAACCGGAGGTGATCTGCTAAACAATAAGATGGGATGGGGGGTGGGAACTCCCGAAAGGGAAGGGTGTAGCCTTTTCCCACAATGCTGGTAACCCAGGCGTCTGATGTGATGACCTCCCACTTGTGAAGAAAATACAGTAACCTTCCCCCTACAGGAGAGGAGTGAGTGGGAATTGGTGGCAGCCTAAGGCTGCTTCCCCTGCTGCACCCCTCCAGAGGATGAGAAAGAGGCAGAATGCTGCTGAGAGGCTCCCCTGGTACGGACCCTACCCCTCCCTCTAAATGATCTATAGGTGAGAGAGGAGGTAGGCTGTTGGAATCTCCCCCGAAAGGAAGAGGAGGATGAGCCACGACCAAATCTGCGAAACCTCCTAAAAAATCTGGAGGAGGCAGAAGAAGTGGCTTGCAGTCCTAACGACTTGGCCGTGGCCCTGCTCTCCTTAAACCTCTCCAAAGCCGAATCCGCCTTGGCACCAAAGAGCTTGTCCCCATCAAAAGGGAGGTCCAACAGGGTCGACTGCACATCCGAAGAGAACCCTGAGTTGCGAAGCCAAGCCTGTCTTCTCGCAACCACAGCCGTGCCCATCGCTCTGGCCACCGAGTCAGTTGTATCCAACCCAGATTGGATAACCTGGGTTGCAGCAGCTTGAGCTTCTGACACGAGATTCAAAAGTCCTTGAGGAAGTCGAAGAGGTTATCTCGTCCATCAGAGCATAAATGTACCTCCCCAAAATACACGTAGCGTTGGTGGACTTTAACGCCATGCTACATGACGAGAACACTTTCTTTGACTGCATATCCATCTTTTTGGAGTCCCTGTCCGCCGGCACTGATGGAAAAGATCCAGGCGCAGATCCTGTAGAACAGGAAGCCTGGACCACCAAGCTTTCAGGCGTAGGGTGTCTGGAAAGAAAGCCAGGGTCAGTTGGTGCAGCCCGATACCTCCTGGCCACAGACCTATTGACAGCCGAGGAAGATACCGGCTTCTTCCAGACCTCCAATACAGGTTCTAGCAGCGCCTCGTTAAATGGCAAAAGAGGTTCTGCTGATGTAGAGGCCGGATGTAAAACCTTAGTCAACAGATTTTGTTTCGCCTCAGCTACCGGCAAAGGCAGTTCCAGGAAGTTAGCTGCCTTCCTTATCACAGCATGAAAAGTGGCCGCCTCCTCAGTATACTCCCCTGGAGATGACAAGTCCCACTCAGGGGAAGTATCAAGGCCACTAGCTGTGTCCAGTCCATGTAGACCCTCGCCAGAGTCCTCAATTTCTCCTTCCTCCAGGACCCTCTGATACTCTTGTTCCTCCAAGAGACGGAGAGCACGTCTCCTCAAATGTAGCCTTTCCTCAATTCTCGGTGTCGACATGGCGTCTGCAGATGTCGAGGAACGACGCCGATCATCGGATCCGTCCGACGCCGGGTCAGGCGCCACAGGTAGCTTCGACGCCGAGCCAGGAGTCGGATGAAGAGAAGTCTGCCTCGGAGTTGCAGAAGGCCCTGCCAGTGTCACTGGCCAAAACGCCGAAGCCGATGAAGCTGAAATCTCCGGAGCCGAAACCTCTGGAGCCACCGGAGCCGACACCGGCGCCGAGCCCACGTTCCCCAAGGGGAGAAAGGGCATGAAGGGTGCTGGTCGCAGCGGCGCCAGAGCACCCAAACTGAAAGCCAACGGACCCGAAGGCCCAGTCGGAGCACCACCTGGAGCCATCTGCTTGAAGATGGAAAACATCGCATTTAAAAATGCGGTATTATCGGCTCCAGGGGCCGGGAAAGCCGGATACTGGGGTGCCTGGATTGAAGGCGACTCCGACGCCGGCCTCGACGTCCGCGACGTCGGTGAGAACACTTGAGGCTGTGGCACCTCAAATACTGAAGGCGGCTGCCCAGGCGAAGACGGCGAAGCTGGAGAAGGCAACGGCGTCGAAGGATGAGGAGTGACTGTGGGACTGACCTCCCAAGTCTTTCGACGTCGAGTCGATGGCGACCTCGACCGGGACCTCTCCTTACTCGACCGGCGCCGTGATTCCCGACGGCGCCGGGAGTCTCGATGACGTCGATGAGACTTCGGCAAGGAGGATTTTCTATGGTGCCTCTTCTCCTTTCTCTTCAACTTTGCCATAAAAAGTTTGGCCTCTCGCTCCTTCAGGGCTTTCGGATTCATGTATTGACATGAATCACACCTGGCCACATCATGGTCGGAACTTAAACACCACAAACAGTACGAATGTGGGTCAGTAACCGACATTTTGCCCCCACATTCTCGACAGGGCTTAAAACCAGACTTCCTCTGAGACATAGTAACCCCAGAGAAAAAACACTCAGCAAAAAAACACACTGTAACCGTCGAACGGCAACAGTAGCTCCCTCGAAGATAACCGTTTCGAATGGCACGGAAAAAAGGGAACTGACGTCGGCGAGGACTTCTTATTGCCTGTATGACGTCAGACTGCGTCGAGTGGGCGAATGTGACGTCCTCGTCGACGTGCAGAAGCTAGGAAGAAGATTTCCGTCGAATGCTGGCGCAAAGGGGTATTCATTAGGCGAGGAATCATTAGGTGAGGAATCCACAGGTAGTTGTATCCATCAGAAATACTGTTCTGGGTCATTTGAGGGCTTGGGTTAGGCCCAAAGTCTAGCCAGGCTAGCCCCCCCCCATTTCGCCTAAAAAAATCCTCTCTAGTTTCCAGTGGTCTTCATGCCCCCTCCCCCGGGACAGATTCGAGGCAACAACCACCAATATACCCTGGGGGTGTAGAAAGACATTTGGACCTGGGGGTAGCAGGGAGCACTAGCCCATTGCGAGGGGCTGCTCCCACCCTACAAATCTACTCCCTGGTGGTCTGAAAACACCTCCAATCTGCCCCTGACCGGGGGCAGAAAGTCAGGCCTTTTGCTCTCCAGCAGTGTCTCCATTAGTGCATCTGATTTTTAAATACAAAACACAATTATGTTCAAACACTACTTGAACACTATATTGCAAATCCAACGTGTTATCAAATTATGTGATCTAAACACTGGCGAATATGGTTTTACCGACATCTTTGCTTCAAAGTAGTGGCATGTCATCTTGTTATTGAAGTGTGGAAACACAAGTATTGTCTGTTTCTTCTGTTCTGGGAAAGTTTAGCTTCTCAATGACACAACTGCGGTCTTTAGGGCAGGGTACGATAGCGCAGTACAGCATATTAAAAAAGTGTACAGGTATGATCCTGAGTAACTTGCTTCCATCATCAGTAGTCTTTTTAGTCCTTCTTATTAAGCCCGATTCCTTCTCCCCAGTCCCCTTGTTTGAGCGTGTGCATCCAGTGTGAAGTCGCTGAGCATGAAACAATAAAAGTAGGTTGCCTTGATTGTCAAGGCGATTGAGCACCAAATAAAACGTAAGATTCCTGACATGCTGAGTTCTAATCCACAAACTGTGCTACTTCTCAGGCATATGGGTGCCCCTGCACTTACATAAATAACTTTGGACCACCATACAAGTTCTCAGCCAACTCTTTAGGCCAAGGAGTGCTTCTTCCCCATATCCTGTGCTGCAGATCAGTTGTGCTCTTTTGGCTGTTCTAAAGAGATTTGCTTTCAGATCATCATTTTCCACCAATAAAAATACATCGTTTTCAGATATTATTTGCTTTACCTTAGCTTTGGACCACATTAGCATAGATCACCAACTAACCTTAAGTCTCTAGCCCTATCATGAGTCCCTAATTGAAAAAGTCCTTAAGGCTAAACAGTATATTTTCCCTACAATGCCATTTAAGAGGTTAGGAGAGGGTGGGGCTCTGGCACGGTGTAAGGCTTTGGATCTGCAGCATTACCTGAGCTGCCTTACCTACTCAGCCCTCCAAAAGAAACAAATGTATATGGGGCTGCCTCTCATGTCCTGGTTAAGTTACAAAGCCCTCATGTGTTCAGGACTGTGCTGATTGTGATAGTGTCTCTTCCCTGGATGTTTATAAAAACAGTGTTCAAACTGTGTGACGTGTTGGCCCACTTGAGCTGGCAGGTCTGTATATAGTTGGCTATAAAGCTGCTATAAACAGCACAATACAATAAGATGATTGCAACATATAACCTAAACACATTTGGCAGAACACCACACACCTGACCAACATAGCACTAGCCATCAGGATAAAAGAGAAACAAATGCAAGGGAAATAAACAGACAGAACAACACTCATGCACATATGTGCATGATGGCTGGCTATCCTGTTGTCCCTAACTGTACCCAGTCATGTCAAGACCCAACAGAACATATGATACACTGCATATCACATATAACTCATACTGCTCAGATGTGCATTTAGGTGCCAATCACATAATTTCAATAGTGCAAGTCACAAGAGGCATCTGATGAAAGGAGCTGGTACCAAGAACTGCAAATCAACGAGTTACCATCGCAGACCGACAGGTTCCACAGACAGCAAGCATTCAGTGAATGTTGGACCCCCACAGTGTTCACCGGTGAGATGCCAGACGTGCGGGGCTGTAAATTATGAGATTGGGTTGATGGAAGCTGAGACAGGAAAACTAGACCACTAACCATCACTGACTGATGTGTATTCATTTCCTGGGTTGGGGTCATTTCCGAGCCATCAGAGGCAGGACCTAACTAGAGGGGAGATTTATAGTTTGAGTGAGTACCTGTGTCCACCAAGCTGATGGTGCCACCAGACCTACTTAACGTCGGGAGGGGCGTCAACTTGTTTTCGACTGCACCACTGCTGGCTCCATTATTGGAAAGCTACCAACAGAGTACAGACAGTTGGAGAAAGGGCAATACACTGCTTTCCCCATTTAGGGTAGACAGTGTGATGTTCCTTTTGTCAGTCCCTCACCTCCCTGAATGTAAGAGTCATAAGATTTTTTCTATTCAATAACAAAGGAATGGTATAATATACTTTCTGTATTTTATCTGTCTTGCAGCTGGTCAGATCCATGAATTATTGTAATATTCAGTTTGGCGCCCTTCCTTGAAAAAACATTGGAGTGTAGGATCCAGTTTGGACTTTCTCTCTCTCTCCTTTTCCTATTTCTCTCCCGATTTCTGTGTCTGGTGATATATGCATCTTGTTCATCAGCACATGCATTTAGGAACGGCAGAGGCTTTCAGCAAGTCCGCAATACCGGAGCCTGATACCTTTGCTCTAATTTAGAAAACCCAACATAGTAAGAGACCTACCTGCGTTCTGACCTTTTCCAAAGGTCGGTGGCTGCACTCTTGAATAATTATTTGACCAGTTACTTTCTTCTTTACCTTTCTTTACCAAAGAGACCCAAGTGTGTTCGTCCTCTTGGACTTGCTGGAAGTTTTTGATTAAATGGTCTGACTGTGCTTATAAAAAGTTCTCCTCTATGATGCCATTTAAAAAAATTAAAAAAATGTTTTAGCACGGCTTTCAACTGATTTGGAATGGATTTCTTTTATCAGCCTCCTTCTATGTTTCACTCTTTTGTGTCTCTGTTCTTTTATACTTTTTGACTTTGCTCTGCTAATGAAAGCATATTATCTTTCTGCCATTCCTGACTCTGTCATCACAGTACTGTGCTCTTCATCTGACACGGTGGCATGTGGGGAACCATAGATTTTGCTTAACTTACTTGACTGTTCCTACAGCTTTTGCACTCTTTAGCAAACATTCAATATATCACTAGTATCTATTTATTTTTACATCCAGTGTATAAAATAAGTTGCAAATGTTTGGCTATTTTCTTAGTTATCAATGTATGGGAAAAGCAAGCAACCTGGAATTCCGATTCAACTTGAAGCTCTGTTTAGTTACCCAAGTCAATGCTGTGTTCAGTGGCATCAATATACAGCAGTCATCACTTGGTAAAGACCTCTTGCATCCCCAAACAATGACCGGATAAAAAATTGCAGCATTGGTGATGGCACTAATATCTTTTTGCAACATCGTTTACACATGACACCCACAGGAAGGCATAAACAAATTACAAAGTTTATAAAAGTTTTTAAAACTAGGAGACCAGAATCTGCCTGAAACTGAGGAAGAATCACCTTGTAAAATCACGTTGTTTTAATGCCACCCCCCAGGTAAAGTCTTGACAGGCGGTATGCTATTTCAGGAGGTCTACACACCTGTAAATCATGCTCAAGGGGAAGGATTAAAGGTGCCCCTCAGCAATACAAGGTGTGGTTATCCCTGGCAGGTTGTGAATGCCTGCAACAAGTACTTTTGTGGGAATTCACACACTATTATCATTCACCAGTCTCTTATGAATTAAGAAGCGCATAATCATGTTACTACTCTATTACAACAAATCTGACATTCTTCTACTATGGACCTCAAACACCTAAGCCGACCTTAGGAAAAAACAGTTATATAATTGGCTCAGTTAGCATAAGTAACAACCATCAGCAATCAGCATTGAAAGTCTGTGTCTCAATTCATTCAGATGTTCAGAGGAAAACAGCGATGATGCCTAAGTAAAGCACTCCAAAGCACCCAGCGTTATAAATAAAGTTTGCAATAAAAATAACTCAATAGGCACTCTTAGAATATAATAAACAAGCATCTTCAATCTACCAGGTGCCAAAACAACATCTAGACTAGCCAAGCACAAAGAGCATAGCCAGTATATCAGTGCACCTCTATAACATATGCAGCACTGCAAAAACCGCAGTCACTGCTGATAATATTAATGCCATATAACAAAAACCAGCAAGTACCTGGTTAAGCACAAAATGATGTAGATTTAAAAGCAATAGCAAGTGTCTTGGATGAATTATATTATGTAAAGTACGTAAGTGAAGAGAGTGACATCTGGGAAATGATTAATGAGGATTCAAATTCTCTTTCCAGTGTTCTTAAAATTGAAATAACTTCATGAGGCTTTCAGGGAGGCTTGGCAGGTGAATTACCACTCGCTAGGAGGCAATTTAGGGAACATAGGTCTTATGCGGTGAGAATATTATTTAAATTCAATGCAGACTTTGCTAAATTAACAGAATTAAGGGGAGATGTAAATGTTTACATAATTAGCAAAGCAGTTCTAGCTTTGTAGATGAAAAAGCAACTATATTGCAACGTAACAACTAGTAGGTATTCCTCTTATCAAACAAATAAAAACAGAATACACTTCATAGGCAAAAGTGAAAACGTAAGCTTCTTTACATTTTGAGAGCAGATACAGGCTACCTATCCAGTGCCCCAGGCTACTGAACCGAGGATGGCAAATTATTCCATAGCACTGAGGCAGTCACACAAGAGGTAATCAACCAACAAAGATCATAAGCCTACTTGTTTGATAAAGCATTTTGCATTCACCTGGCTGAGCAATCTATTATTGTACGGGCAAAACGTCACATTATGCTTCTGGTCTCTACCTCATCTACAATAACCATCTTGGAGGCATCTCTATTCCTGCTGCCAAACCCTGGGAGAATTACCACAATGCATCTGCATAGACCAACTGCACTGATTAATCTGAAAAAGTCTACATTAATAAGTAAGCCATGAGTATGGAAGATATATTGCCCACCTTTCAGAGCAGTCACCAGTTAAAAAGGTAAACCTATGATCGTCTAGCAAAAGACACCAAGCTAAACCAACCAGCATCTATATAGTCAATACTTTAACTTGATTTTATAAATGTCTCCGATTGAGTGGGCCAGTTATTACTCAACTTGGTCTTGTGAAAGTTCATTTACAGACTAAAGTTTATAAAGGCAGAGAAAGGTGGCAAAAATACATCTTACTTGGGCAACACCTGAACTACAGTAGCCTCCTTCTCGCTGCAAATATTGTGTCAGCTCAAGGAGGAGGAGCTTGAGGCCAGCAGCCGGTTTCCTGCCTCCATGCTACTCCTTCTACTGCCAATAAGTGTAACTTGATGCCTGGGCTTTAACGCAGACTCCTTCAGCCACAGCAGGGCAGGGTGTCCCCCCCACGCTTAGGGCCCCCTAATACTATACTTCAAAGAGTCTCCTTTCATCCCAAGGCAAATGAATATCCATGAAATAATGAATACTTGGGGCACCTCATCACCTTCTGCAGAGAGGCCTTCATTTTGCATTAAACCACTGATGATAGCTGAGCCAGGTACCACTGCATATGTGCATGCAGGCATTTGCCAATATGAAGGAGAACCTACTGCAGGGTGACAGAACTCCTTGACCTGTATAACGAACCCTTGTCAGCCTCCAATTCACTCAGTCTCTAAACTTGGTTGCCTATCAGCCTCTTTTCTTTCCTGCTGTTCCTATAGAGTACAGATTAGCTCTGGTGATCTGCCACATACACTACTAAGCTCTTCTACTATCCGCAGGTTGGCCTCTGAGAATCAAACATGTATTTACATCTTTGTTTAGATTAGTACTCACAACTGTAACATCTTTCCAAGAAGCAACAGAGTTCTGAGATGATCTGCTCTTCCTGCGGTAAAACTATTTGCCGATTAAATTATGACTGTATATGCACATTTGTTATTTGTGTATTGAAGAATTAATAGTGCTGGAGAAGTTTACCCTGTGAAAATTGTGGCTTTCTGTGTATGCAGAGGAAGAAGCATCAGACAAAAGAGTCTGCTTTAACAGTTTCTTCGGATTCTTACACTGTTGTGCATCCAAGTCAAGCATCATTTGAAGATTGCATTACTCAATAGTCATGCTAGCATTTTAACTTTGGTAAAGAATAAGTGTTACTCAGAAGAAAACAAAAGTGCATGTTATTTGCACGTCAAGCCCCTGTGATCTTGCACTCTTCTGGTTCAAGAAAACGCTGGAGAAAATCTGTGCACACATGAGGACCTCCTATCATACATATGAATGCACCTTAGTTACTCCCTCTTACCTTCCATGTTATTTAAGCAAAGCAGGAAAATAGTCCTGGAGTTTAAGTTTAGACCTGATGTCTAATGGCCCAATTCACAAAGGTAAACTTACACCCTAAGTCCAAGTTTAGACCTGAAGTCTAAGGATCCAAAGGATTCACAAAGGTAAACTTAAAACTGCACAACTGAGGAAATTGACAACCTAACAGAGGAGGTTGAATCATTACTATGTAAAAAGGATTGGAGAAAGGGTGTTACCCAAAGGGGTAAAAAGGTGTCAAAAATGTCCAGGAAGAAACTAAACCTCCAACGATCACTGACTTGGTTCCTAAGCTTGATTGCAGGGATAATCCAATACTGGGCTCATACCAGAAATTGCACACAAAAGGCAAGAGCTAATTGGCTACTGCCCCCCCAGAGCTAAACACAACCCTAAATTCAGTATTTAGGGGTGACCCTGAACCCAGGTAATCAGATTCCTGCAAACTGAAGACAGTAGAAGGACTGCTGACCTGAATGCCCCACAGAGACGACAGAGACAACCACTGACTTGGCCTCAGCCCCTCCGGCCTGTCTCCAGACTCAAAGAACCTGCACAGTGACGCATCCAGCGGGACCAGCAACCTCTGAGGACTCAGAGGACTGACCTGCACCTAAAGGACCAAGAACCTCCCAAGGACAGTGGCTCTGTCCAGAAACAACTGCAAAACAGCAACAAGAAACCAATGTAAAGAGACTCTCACTTCCCGCCAGAAGCGTGAGTCTTCACACTCTGCACCCGACGCTCCCGGCTCGAGTTTGGAGAAACCAACACTGCAGAGAGGACTCCCTGGCGACTCCAATGACGTGGACACCCTGAGTCGACCTCCCTGCACCCCCACAGCGATGCCTGCAGAGAGGATCCACCTGACCGCGACTGCCTAGTAACAAAGGAACCCGACGCCTGGACCAAGCACTGCACCCGCAGCCCCCAGGACCGAGAGGAACCACCTACCAGTGCAGAAGTGACCAGCAGGCGGCCCTCATCCTAGCCCAGTCGGTGGCTGGCCCGAGAAGCCCCACTTTGCCCTGGCTGCATCATCAGAGTGACCCCCAGGTCCCTCCATTGTTTTCAATACAAAACTCGACACCTACTTTGCACACTGCACCCGGCCGCTCCGGTGCCGCTGAGGGTGTGTTTTGTGTGCTTATGTGTCCCACCTCCCAGTGCTCTACAATACCCTCCTGGTTTGCTCCCTGAGGACGCAGGTACTTGCCTGCTAGAAGACTGGAACTGGAGCACCCCTGTTCTCCATAGGCACCTTTGTGTTTTGGGCCCTCCTTTGACCTTTGCACCTGACCGGCTCTGTGTTGCTGATGCTGTGGCTTTGGGGTTGCCCTGGAGACTGACTGTGTAAGTGCTTTACTTACCTGAAAAACTATCTATTACTTACCCCCGATGAACTGTTGATTTTTGCAGAGTCCACTTTAAAAATAGCTTAATGCCATTTTAACCAAAACTGTGTGTACTAATGTTTTAAATCAAAGTTCTATACTTACCTGTGTGAAGTATCTTACAATTTATGTACTTACCAAAAATGTGACTCTTGAGGTTCTAGAAATAAATTAAGAAAATATATTTGTCTGTATAAAAACCTATTGGCCTAGAGTTAAGTCTTCGAGGGTGTGTTCCTCATGTATTGCCTGTGTGTGTACAACAAATGCTTAACACTACCCTCTGATAAGCTTACTGCTCGACCACACTACCACAAAATAGAGCATTCGTTTTATCTACTTTTGCCACTATCAACCTCTAAGGGAAACTCTTGGACTCTGTGCACACTATCCCCCACTTTGAGATGGTATATACAGAGCCAACTTCCTACAGATAGTATAAGGATCACCAACCCCCCAGACTCCTGATACTGTGCCCTGTGCAGTACCCCACTTACCAGGAAGCCAAGAATACAATCTCCAAGAGGCACTGCCTACCAGGGCTTACCTTAGTGGGATATGTCACAAGAGCATCATAATTGTTACTGGGATAATCTCTTCGTCCTTGCCAGCTATCAGACTCTCAAGCACCCAGTTCACAAATTTAAGTGAGGAAGCACGTCTTTTCAGTAGACTTCTGTTTCAGGGTGCAAGTGCTAGTTCTCCCTAGATTTAACTTTTACAGCTCAACCTTATTCTGCTCCTCAAAAAAGACATAGGGGGTTATTACAACTTTGGAGAAGGTGTTAATCCATCCCAAAAGTGGCGGTAAAGTGACGGATATACCACCAGCCGTATTACGAGTTCCATAGGATATAATGTCACCTGGAAGGAGGAGCCTTAGCCGGCTTTAAAATTTTGCTGCAGGAGTTGTGGAAGATATTAACCATTATTGGTATATTAGCCCATTCCTTCTCAGGCTCTTTTAGAGTGCAATACGTCAACGAATAGCAATTTGGGCACTCTCCTGAATCTTTCAAATTGTCTATGAAACTGGCTTCACCCACTGGAAATCAGGCTAGCTGAAAAGATTCCTTACAAAACATTAAGATGCAAGAATAAGAACTGGCTGGTCCTTGTTCTTTTTAGAAAAACATTTACAATGCAATAGGTTTGCCTTTTCATCTTGCCAAACCCATTTATAAAACTCATTTTTCCACTGCATCAAGCCTGACAACATTGAAGTGATTGTGAAGGACCTGGATTTGAGTGACCTGGGTTTCAGAAGACTAATAAACTTGAAAGCTTGGAACCATGAGTGCAACTATCGCACTCCTTTAGTGAACAGTATATTTTTCCACATGAACTGTAATTAAGGAATTTCTGGGAAGGAACAACTATGAAACTTTCATGTTCGAGAGATTACACACCTGAATAATGATTTATTTTAGTAAGAGATGCATGTTTACCATATGTAACATATGTCCAAACTGACTAATTGATCTTTTCAAAAGTGAAGTCATCACTGTAGGTTTTAATGTGGGTGGAAGCAGCAGGTTGCGTACATGGACAATATCAGGAGAGAATAGAATATCAAGTCCTGCTTTACAGGCCAGGGTTCACCATGTTCAGTGCATACACCTAACTGTATGTATTGTATTGGATGGTCTAGGTTTTGTAACACATAGGGCCTCATTCCAAGTTTGGCTGGCGGCGGGTGCCGCCAGCCAAACGGGAACCGCCAAATGGCCGCTCCGCGGTCAGAAGACCGCGGATGCCATTCTGGCTTTCCCGCTGGGCCGGCGGACGACCGCCAAAAGAGCGCCTGCCGGCCCAGCGGGAAAGGACCTGCAACGAGGAAGCCGGCTCTGAATGGAGCCGGCGGAGTTGCAGGGGTGCGACGGGTGCAGTTGCACCCGTCGCGATTTTCACTGTCTGCTAAGCAGACAGTGAAAATCTGTATGGGGCCCTGTTAGGGGGCCCCTGCACTGCCCATGCCAGTGGCATGGGCAGTGCAGGGGCCCCCATGGGCCCCACGACACCCGTTCCCGCCATCCTGTTTCTGACGGTGAAAACCGCCAGAAACAGGCTGGCAGGAAGGGGGTCGGAATCCCCATGGAGGATTCCCCCAGCCGGGGGAAATCCGGCGGAAAACCGCCGGACCCGGCTGGGCGACCGCAGCTTCAAAGCCGCGGTCGGAATACTAACTGAAGCACTGCCAACATGTTGGCGGTGCTTCAGCCGGCCTCCACCCTGGAATGAGGCCCATAATATGGTATTCAAAGTGCCTAATTGTACTTGGTCTTTCTATTATTAACTGTGGTAAGTGAGAGTCTGCCTTTACCCATTGAACTGAAAAATGGGCTTGTGCAGCTAAATGATATCTTTGAAAATTTGGTACTCCCAGGCCATCTTTATCAAGAGCTCTAGTTAAGATATCCCACTTGAGTCTAAGCTGCTTTCCAGCCCGAATAAGTATTGTAAGAAGGGATATAAGATCATTACAAAATATTACATTGAGGGGAATTGGGATGTTTATAAAGAGGTAAAGGAATTTAGGCAGAACTACAATTTTTATGATCACAATCCGTCCTACCATTGAAAATGGCAGTTTAATCTATGTCCCAATCTTAGATTTCAACCTGTTTATTACAGGGTCATAGTTATCACTCATAAGTCTTTCATTGCAGAAAATGACAAGTATGCCCAAATATTTAACCGAGGAGCTACACAACCTTAAATGAAATTCCAGTTTTGACCTATTAGTACAAGTGGTCATGGGAAAGAGTTATTTTTTTACCCAATTATTTGTGAGCCCAGAATTCCCTCCAAATGTAATACTCTTGCGTATTAGTAGAGTTAGATCATCATTAGAACACTTGCCAAAAAACAGAATTTCATCTGTGTAAAGTGAAAGCAATACACACCTAGTGGGGAAACATGCCTCTTAGTGAGTGGTACTGTGGAAGTTTGGGCGCTAGAGGCTCTAGCACTAAGGTGGAAAAAAAGGAAGAGAATGGGCACCTATGGTGAGTGCCTCTGCTTATTGGGAAGACTAAGGGTATAGTGTTGTTTTTTTTTTTGTTTTTGTTTTTTATAAAGGTTTTTATTGATTTTGCACAAGTTAAAGAAAGTACTTAGAACAAGGGGTACATAATAACGGACACAAAATAAATAATAAAACATAGAAACGTGTCTGGGGACGGCTGTAATGTAACATTTGCCCCAAGGGCCTCTACAATCATTGAGTACATGAGCATTGTCACCACCTGGGGCCGGCCGATATAGCAACAACCTGCTTACGTATAACATTGGTATCATGTCAAGTGGGTCCTGGGCCCCTGCGATGGGTGATCTGAACGGCCCACAGCTGCCACCAATTGCCAAGTCCATCTATATATATATATATATATATATATATATATATATATTGGCACCCATGAAGGCCCCGCCCTCTGATATGCCACCCACTCTACACATCACCCCACCTCCCCCAAATCTTGCCGTATTTGTTTAAGCAATCCCCTGGCTTCATATATCAGTTTTTCACATTGCGCGCACCTGTCCACGCCCCCTCTCCATTTGGCAATTGCGAGTGCTGCTTTGGTTTTCCATTCCACCATAATGTCTCTTTTGGCCACCAGGCAGGCCACACCTAAGAAGGTACGGCCTGCTCTTCTCAGCCCCGTCACCCCCTTAGCCCCCAAAAGGAGCGGCAATGGAGCCACTTCCAACCTCGATTGCAGGACCCTCAACACCTCCCCTGACTGTCGTCCAGTGAGTTGCTATGACTGGGCAAGCCCATACCATGTGGAAAAAGTCAGCGTTAGGTGAGGAACAGCGGGGGCAGTCGGGGGATGGTCTGAGGCCTGCTTTAAAAAGTCTCTCCGGGGTAAGGTATGCCATATGCAGATAAAGGGCCTGGAGCACTCTAAATCTGGATGATATGGTCAGGGTCCTAGGGGCCATCAATGCGTCCCTCCAGTCCTCCTCCTCCATGGGGCCCAACCACACCTCCCACTTCCTACGCAACCCATCAAGAGAGGGGGTAGTGTTAGTCATTAAGGAGCGGTAAATTTGGGAGATTCCCTTCCCACCCAGGCCTCCCGACAAGATCTTTGCTTCCATGGGGCTACACTCCGGGAGACTAGTTCCTGGTCGAACATGTACCAGCAGTGCATGTCTGAGCTGTAGATACTTGTGGAATTGGGTTTGGTGTAGTGAGTAGGCCTCCTGGATCTCCCCGAAGGACCGCATGTGTGTCCCAACCCAAACGTCCCCAAGGGTAGATATCCCAATAATATTCCACTTCCGGAATCCCTCTAATGTTGAGACCTCCAACAGCTGCCTCCCCTGCCACAGGGGGGTTTGCTGTGTGAGACGGCCCCAAGGGTATAGTGTTGTTAAGTTGCACTCTGCCATGGGAATTTGAATATAGCAGTTTGACTAGACCAATAATATATCTATTCAGGCTTATGGGTTCTAATATTGCATGCAAGAATGACCACTGTAGAGAGTGGAAGGCTTTCTCAGTGTCTAGAAAAGGTGATATAGCTTCGACTTCCAGATGAATTTCTTGCATCAGAACAAAAACAGTTTGTTAGTAATGAGAAGTGGCTCTACCAGGAATAAAGCATGAGTGCTCAGAGTACTAATTTATCCGTGTATACAGCAAGTCTAGTGGAAATATTAAGAGAGGACAAATAGATACACAATAGACTTTCACATTGGAGTTGGTAAATGTATTTAATTGAATTTAGTTAGCTAAAGAGTTAGGGCCTCATTATTACACTGGCGATAAATGTCCGCCTACCGCCATGGCGACGGCCGCCAACATACCGTCGCTGGGGCTAACTGCCGCCAACCGCATTATGACCGTAGACGGAATACCGCCAGAGGGCTGGTGGTATTCCGTCGACGGTCATGACGGCGGACGGCGTTAAGGTGGCGCTGCTGCCAGCAGCAGTGCCATGCCAGCAAAACACTGCCTACCGCATCATGATCCATGATACGGCCTGGTGGTGTTTTGCTGGCAGATGCTGCTGCTGGCAGCAACGCTGTGTCCCGTCTCCGGCCGGAGGACCCCCTGCAAGCAGGTAAGTCAGGTTCTCCGACAGGAGATGGGGGTGAGGGGTGTTGTGTGTGTGTGTTTGTGGGGGTGTGTCTGGTTTTGTATGTGGGTGTGAGTCGCGCGTGTATGTTGTGTGTTGTGAATGCGTGTGTGCTACAATGTATGTTAGTGTGTGTTGCGGGGTGTGGGTATGTATGTGTGGGTGGATGTGGGTATGCGTGTGTGTATGAGTGTGTATATGTGCGCGTGTGTGTGTGGATGTTGGGGGGTCAGGAGTGGGAGGGAGAGGGTGGGGTAGGACTCTGGGGAGGGGGCAGGGGAGACCCCTATCAGTGCCAGGGAAGGATTTCCCTGGCACTGACAGTGCCTACCGCCATGGTTTTCGTGGTGGTATGATTACCACGAAAACCATGGCGGTAGGTGGGTCATAATCCCAAGGGTGGGATTGTGACAGCAGCCGGGCTAGTGACTGAAGTCTCCAGCCCGGCAGCTGTTACCACCCTGGCGGACGGAGCGGTCAATTGTTGGTTTGGCTTGGGCCAAACTGCCAATGTCATAATTTGGGAAAAGGTACCACCACAGCCTGTTGGCAGTACCTTTCCCCAAACTACCGCCATCCTACAGGGTGGTAATGACCCCCTTATTGCCTATAACCTAACACCTGCCAGTATTTTCTGACTTTCTGCCAATAAGAGTTCTCTGGCACAAAGGCCGGCTCGTCAGGAGTAACAAGCACTATATAAAGGCCATTACAATACAATACAATAAAGAATTTGAATTAAGTTGCCTCTCCGGGCCATAAACTATCGTACATTTGCCAGGATAAAAAAAAACATTGCATAATATATTAATATAAAAAAACAACATACACAAGTCAAACAAAAGTAGCTATAATCATAATTGCAGTACGTCAGTCTAAAAGTCAATAATAGGATTACTTTACACTTATTCAAATAATACTGAATATATATAAGAATATGAATGACACGGTGATGCCCATGAAAATGTCTATTTAGCAAAGGTAACACAAGAAACCGTGCTTTTGGGCTATGCTATCAAGCACTGCCTGCTATGTTACCTTTGCTAAACACACTTAAAAACATTGTTTCAAAACTATCAGTGTCTACTGGGCCTTTCAGTGTATTTTGGTGCTATTGGCTAGGGAGACTGGTTGGTGCCTTTTTTCTTTTTTAATGAGAAATATCATTTTTTTTATATATTTGAAGGAGATCCACGCTGTTATTTCGTATCCAAAATAAGCTTTTCGTTTCTTTTTAAACATTTTTTAATATCGTGTATTTTGGGGGCCTGAGTATTTATTTACACACATTTTTATAAAACCGGTTACATTTTGAAAGGCAGTAGGGTTATGCCTTTACTTCTATGGGCGCTTAAAAACTCAATAGAAATTCAGAGAACAGTGAGACATTCCATCTGATTATTGTTTCCTTTTTGTTGCTTTCTGTTCAACCTTAAAGAGATGTGTTATTTCGTGATTCCTCTTAAACATATAACTGTAAAACCTTTCCGGGAATATTTTAGGGAAATAACGTTACTGTATTTGCCTTTCCCTAAGACGCAAGGGTGTCCCATTCCGCTAGAAGACACCGCTCTTGCCCACGGCAGTTCGCCGATATCAAAATAACAAGCGGTGTTTGGTTTCCTATAGTGCAACTTGAGGCCCCGCTACTGGCGCCTGCTGAACAAACGTATTTACAAACTTAAGAATTGCTGTGCTTCTGCTGGATTCAGGTTTTCTAATTGTAGGCTCGTGATAGACATAAAATATCAAGCTTAGCATCGCAGTGCGTATGAGGAGAGAAAACCTACCAGTGTATCATTTGAAAAGAAAGCACGTCAAATAGCACGCAGTTTTCTATTCAGCTGAACTGTTGACTGTAAAACAAATGTTCAATTTGCTTTTACAAGTAAATTAAAATAACGGAGTACCCTGGTAAGTGGTACTAAATTAAATATGTACCCCCGAGGCCTTTCCTTCTGACACATTATGTTGCATTTATATTAATTAAAGAGGTTTATAGGAACTGCACACATTTTGATTGCACTATTCCCGGTGGTACCAAGCATCTGTACAGACACTGATATGTAATCCTACTTGTGGGGTAAAGAGCAATACACATTAAGGCCTATTTTTAAAACAACCACTTGCATAACAAAAACATGATTGTAGACAAAACTACTAAGATGGCGCCCGCTATTTATATCTGGGTTGGGGAGTCTCATCTCTGAAAATGACCGTTTTGCCTGTATTTATTTTAGGCACTCCCGCATTATTTCTGGAGCAGGAGATGGAAACCTGGAAAAGGCTAGTGACAGATTTATACTGTGTTTGGAGGGGGCAGACCTAGGTTATACAAGAAATAGATCACTACTTTATGGCAGCCTATATGTGGGTGACCTTTACAAAGGCCTTCAGGAAACGGGAACCCCCCTGCCCCATATGGAGCCTGACATACTGGTAGGTCACTCTGAGATCGTTTTTGGATGCTCAAGAGTCACGGGATGGCATTAGCGTACTCATCAGAAATAATGGACTTTGCTGCATCAAAAGTGCATGCAATCCATATCACCCAATTACTGGGCTGGCCATCTCACACAAGCAATGGGACACATTTGCAAGGCCGATGAGCAATGCATAATGGTAGGTCAGCTATGGGCACCCAAACCATTGCACCTCACTGGAAAACAACTGCCTTGCCCACACTGACGTATAAGTACAGGGAGTGCAGAATTATTAGGCAAGTTGTATTTTTGAGGATTAATATTATTATTGAACAACAACCATGTTATCAATGAACCCAAAAAACTCATTAATATCAAAGCTGAATATTTTTGGAAGTAGTTTTTAGTTTGTTTTTAGTTTTAGCTATGTTAGGGGGATATCTGTATGTGCAGGTGACTATTACTGTGCATAATTATTAGGCAACTTAACAAAAAAAATATATATACCCATTTCAATTATTTATTATTACCAGTGAAACCAATATAACATCTCAACATTCACAAATATACATTTCTGACATTCAAAAACAAAACAAAAACAAATCAGTGACCAATATAGCCACCTTTCTTTGCAAGGACACTCAAAAGCCTGCCATCCATGGATTCTGTCAGTGTTTTGATCTGTTCACCATCAACATTGCGTGCAGCAGCAACCACAGCCTCCCAGACACTGTTCAGAGAGGTGTACTGTTTTCCCTCCTTGTAAATCTCACATTTGATGATGGACCACAGGTTCTCAATGGGGTTCAGATCAGGTGAACAAGGAGGCCATGTCATTAGATTTCCTTCTTTTATACCCTTTCTTGCCAGCCACGCTGTGGAGTACTTGGACGCGTGTGATGGAGCATTGTCCTGCATGAAAACCATGTTTTTCTTGAAGGATGCAGACTTCTTCCTGTACCACTGCTTGAAGAAGGTGTCTTCCAGGAACTGGCAGTAGGACTGGGAGTTGAGCTTGACTCCATCCTCAACCCGAAAAGGCCCCACAAGCTCATCTTTGATGATACCAGCCCAAACCAGTACTCCACCTCCACCTTGCTGGCGTCTGAGTCGGACTGGAGCTCTCTGCCCTTTACCAATCCAGCCACGGGCCCATCCATCTGGCCCATCAAGACTCACTCTCATTTCATCAGTCCATAAAACCTTAGAAAAATCAGTCTTGAGATATTTCTTGGCCCAGTCTTGACGTTTCAGCTTGTGTGTCTTGTTCAGTGGTGGTCGTCTTTCAGCCTTTCTTACCTTGGCCATGTCTCTGAGTATTGCACACCTTGTGCTTTTGGGCACTCCAGTGATGTTGCAGCTCTGAAATATGGCCAAACTGGTGGCAAGTGGCATCGTGGCAGCTGCACGCTTGACTTTTCTCAGTTCATGGGCAGTTATTTTGCGCCTTGGTTTTTCCACACGCTTCTTGCGACCCTGTTGACTATTTTGAATGAAACGCTTGATTGTTCGATGATCACGCTTCAGAAGCTTTGCAATTTTAAGAGTGCTGCATCCCTCTGCAAGATATCTCACTATTTTTGACTTTTCTGAGCCTGTCAAGACCTTCTTTTGACCCATTTTGCCAAAGGAAAGGAAGTTGCCTAATAATTATGCACACCTGATATAGGGTGTTGATGTCATTAGACCACACCCCTTCTCATTACAGAGATGCACATCACCTAATATGCTTAATTGGTAGTAGGCTTTCGAGCCTATACAGCTTGGAGTAAGACAACATGCATAAAGAGGATGATGTGGTCAAAATACTCATTTGCCTAATAATTCTGCACTCCCTCTAGAGGCGAATCTAGTCATCAGTAGCCACGGACATGCTTATTTATGATCTTCAAGATGAAAGACAAATCTGAAACCATTTGAAAGCCACTGCCTGGTCACTTCAGGGTGCTACCCCATAAAGGTGGCACATGAGGACCCCAGGAGCACTGAAACGCCTCTGGCAACCTCTAATTGTCAGTGTTACCAGTTACAACTGACATAAGGGGAAGACCCCAAACGATTAGAAAATGCAGATTATTATGTAGCCTAACCATGCTATATTATGTGCTGATGTTTTTCGTTCCTGTTCTCTTCGTTCTTTCCCCTTGGTCCTAGGGATTGGTGGAAGAGACGAGGGCTAATGGTCTCTTCAGAAACTGTGTAATGTGATACGCTAGTTATGTTGCTGGAGTGCTGCACCCTCAATGATTGTTTCAGTAAAATATATTGGGAAACAAATCTGATAGTATCTGCCTTTCCCTAAGATGCAAAGGTTTTGTATTTGATAATCTTAAAGAATGTTTTGAGTTTGAGACTAGTATAAGGCTAAAGTTATAAGGAGGCAACATTGGATAAACAGTTTTAAGTGAGAGAAAAAATAAAATGGATCCAAACCCTGCAAGATTAACAGAGATCTAGGAATATTTTTTTAATTTGACATATAAAAATGAAAAATCATGGACACCTCAATACTCAAGTGGAATTTATTCTTTTATTTGACGCCCTTGGCAAATCATCTGCCTCAGAAAGAAGAAACAGAAAGAGACAATGGGGCAACTCTGTATTCCTCGGGCCACGGGTCTACAAGTTAGTATCCATAAAAATGGTTCTTAAAGACTTAGTCAAAACACATCATTATTTAGGAAAGTCTCAATTAAATCCTCCCCAGGTAGTCAATACATTGAAAAAGATAGGCAAAAAATGTCTAAACTAAACAGGATACCTGACTTTGTCACACGCAGTTAGAATAAACATGTTTCCAAATACAAACATTAAAAGTGAAAATATGTGAACCAAAAAAGTCAAACTAGGATAACACACAAACGGCCACCAATTGCATAATTCATTATTCATCCATAGTAAAGCAGCATTATTTAATGGACAGCCGAATAGTTCTAGTTAGTTTTAATTATTTCAATCCCTGGTAATTAATCAAGTGGGGTCATCATCAAGACAGACATTGAGAGGCACCCTCCTTCAAGTGAAGGTAGTTGAATGACTATTTTTTTTAGATTAAGCATTTAATAGCATGAGTGCTCAACTCGAGGATATATTTACTCTGGTGTGCATTTGAGAATAATCTAACTACATTATTGGAGTGGCTTTTCCTTGGACCCTTTGATTTCGACCATGACTTCCCAATAACGGCATGCTCTGCAAATGTATGATAACCTTACCCTAATATTAGGAATGTACAGGGGAAGTCAATTTCTGGCTCATAAAAGGTAGTAAACCAGGACATAAGCTTGACATTTGTCTATCATAAATTCAGAGTTTACCCTATAGGAAACCTTGTGGACTACACCTAGGGCATTGAATATAATCTGCTTTTTACAGTGAATTTGAATTAAGGGATACAATTATGGTGTAGGCCAATGGTAACACATTAGCAGAAAAGCTATACCGAAATGTTTTCCTCTCCATTTAAGTAGGCCATAAATATGCCCTGGCAGTGTTATTACAACCCATACATCTAGGGCACTGCTGGGCACTAGTCATATTGCTTGGTGGATGAGTTACAATAAGTTTTACTTCCGGACAGTGAGCTTCCCTGGTAAAGTCAGGGAAGGCATGACCAATTTAGAGCCCCCTGCTACACTCCTGGGGGAGCACTGGATAGTGTTTAGTCATCCACCGCTAATACTGAATACTAAATAGTATCAGACCAGCAGTGGCAAAATAAGGTGGGTCTTCTTTGACATACATCCCATCCAACTGAAATCCACAATATAGAACAGAAACCCAGTGTGACTTATACTGCCAGAACTCTGCTAGGTCCTTCTTTTTTTTTATTTTTTATAAACACATTTTTATTGTTTTTAGAAATGCAAGTTTTCAAACATTTAGTATAGAGAGTACGATACAGTTCAATTTTATGCATTATTGACATTTGAACATGTGACATTTCAGGGGATATATGTGTTGCTCCGGCGAGATATAATAACAAGGGATTTATTTCCAGCTCCGACCTATGACAGCAGCCCTAGCCAGGCACCCCATATCTTGTCATGTTTCCGGGGGCATCCTCTCGACTCGTACACCCGCTTCTCCTGATTTGCACACCAATCCATTCCTGTTCTCCATTTTTGTAAGGACGGGCCAGAGGACGAGTTCCAAGCTGAAGCAATATCTCGTTTTGAAACCAGCAGGGCCGTGCCAACAAGAGCTCGGTTTGTCCGCGATCTCACCACATCCTCCATCACCCCCAATAACACTAAGCTAGCAGAAGTCTGTAGTTCTATTTCCAGTATCATGTTTAATTCGTTTAACACCCTTCCCCAGTAAATCTGCAGAACTAGACAGGACCAAACCATATGGAAGAAATCCACAGAGTCCCCAGCACAATGAGGACAACGACTATTGGGCCGCAGTCCAGCTCGATTGAGTCTGACAGGTGTTGGATATGCTCTGTGTAGCTAGTAGAACTGTACAGTGCGGAGCTTTGCCGATATAGCCAGGGTCTTGGGGGCTCTCAGCGCCTCCGACCACTCCAAGTCGTCTAGAGTGCCCACCCACACCTCCCACTTTGCTCTGGTCAGATCCAGGCCCTCAGGTGTATTATTAATTAACATCTTGTAGATCTGCGAAACCCCCTTCCTGTCCAGATTCCCCATAAGCAACTTGGCTTCAAGTGGGCTAAATTCCGTCAGTGGACTTGCTTTCGGGAGGTGTGTTCCTATGGCATGTCTAAGCAGGAGATATCTGAAGAACTGTGTTCGAGATAATTGAAAGTCTGTCTGTAGTTCCTGGAAGGTCTTTAGTGTCTCCCCCTTCCACACATCACCCACCAAGGAAATACCCAATAAGTCCCACTCTGCAAACCCCTCCAGTGCAGCAGTAGCACTCATCCACCTCCCTCTCCACAACAGAGTCTGACGAGTAACCACAGCATTCCAATGGGTGTGCCGCAGCGCCGCCCGCCATGTTAGAAAAACCGCCTTGGTAATCGCCTCCATGTGGTGGGGGAGGGGTGTACCATACAACATATCAAGGATGTGCGGGAAACCCAGGATTCCCAATTCCACTTGGTATGCTGGATCTGACCAACCTCCAGTGAACCAATCATGAATCACCAGTAACTGGGTCACCAGGTAGTATAGGTATGGATCAGAGGCACCCAGGCCCCCTTCGTATATTCCTTTCCGGCAGCACCTCGCTGCCACTCGGTGACTGGCTCCCCTCCAGAGGAATAGTGCTGTGGCTGCCTCCAAAGCTCGGAACCATGAACGAGGGATTGGGAAAGGAAAGTTCTGGAAAGCATACAGTAGCCTAGGCAGAACCATCATCTAATACAGAGCAACATGGCCCATTACATTCAACTGCAGTGTCTGCCATCTCTGTAAGTCTGTCTTGACCCGTGCCAGCAGTGGATCTAGGTTATTTTCCCATGTCAGTTCCGGTAGGAGAGTCACCCAGACACCAAGGTATTTAAAACTCAGTCTACGGAGGGGTATTGTGTCTTGCAGGCAAAACAGTCACGGGTATTTATCAAGGGAACTAGCATTGACTTTGTAGGGTTCATTTTCAAACCTGATGCAATTGCATAACTTTTTAAAAGAAGAAGACTGCCTGGGCCCGATACACTCGCTGCACACATGTATAGCAGGACGTCATCCGCGTATCGGGCTATTTTGTCTTCCTGGGTGTGTCCCCACATTCAGCCACAATAGCCCGGGTCAGTCCGGAACATCTGAGCCAGAGGTTCAATAAGCAGGGTAAAGAGAAGGGGGGATAACGGGCAACCCTGTCTCGTACCCCGTCTGACTTCAAAAATTTATGACATGGTCCCATTAACCTGCACCCGGGCCAAGGGATCAGCATACAGCGCCCAGACCACAGAACCTCGGTCCGATGCCCGCCTTCTTGAGCACCAAGAAAAGAAAACCCCAGTCTACCGAGTCAAAAGCCTTCTCGATGTCGATGAATAGAAGTGCCAGGTCCCAGGGCAACAGATGCCGCTCAGCAAGGGCCACGTGTAAACGATGGATACAATGGCGAGTGCCCTGAGTTGCCATAAATCTGCATTGATCGGAATGGATCAGTTGCAGCAGGACTCTCTTAAGATGCGTTGCAAGAATGTTGGAGAGGATTTTGACCTTGCAGTTAATCAGAGATATCTGTCTATAATCCCCATAGTGCAGCGATGTGTTTGAGATTTGGGGAGCACCACAATGGTGGCGGCATCCAGCCCTCTCGGAAAGGATCCCCGTTGCTCTACCTCCACAAAGAGAGCCATCAAACAAGGCACCAAATCCTTCTTATACATCTTATAGTATTCTGATAGGAAGCCGTCAGGACCCAGGGTTTTCCCAGCGCTTAGCTCCGAGATAGCTCCACCTATCTCCTCCTCACTCAGAGGTTCATCCAGAATCTGCACCTCCGATGGGGGCAACCGCGGCAAGGAAATGTCATCCAATAGCCTGCAGGCATGGACCGGATCGACCGAGTCTGAGGCCTTATATAACGCTCTGTAGTAGCGGGCAAGGGCCTCTGCTATAGCCTGGCGTCTCTCAACCCTGCCATAGTCTCCATCCCAAATTTTGGGAATAAACCCGGAGGCTCTATGATGAGAAACCAGCCAGTGTAGCAACTTTCAAGTCTTGTCCCCCCACCCATAGATTCTCGCGGTGCTCTCTCACCGTAGGGCTTTTGCTGCCTCTAGAGATAGGTCCCTGATTTCCTCGCGCATTAAGGAGAGCTGTTGCGCCACATTCTCGTTGGGCTCTACCTCTTGTGTGTGTTCGAGACGTGCCGCCCGTTTTTCCAATAGTTCAATATCGTGGGTTCTTAAGCGCTCTATCTCATGTATTAAGCCCTTGGCCGACCCCCTCAGTACAGCCTTGCCTGCGGCCCATAGGGTACCAGGAGGGGACACCGAACCATCGTTAAAGGTAAAATAGTAATGCTGCGCCTTTTGCAGTTGCCCCAAAAATGCCTCATCTTGTAGTACCAAGCATTTAGCCTCCATATAGGGCGGTTCGTCGGTCGGGTATGGCCTATCACAAAACGAAGTGGTGGATGGTCAGACATACCTTGCGTTAGAATCTCAATGCGGGTTAGGGCATTGCAGTCAGTGCTGGGCAGTAGTAGCAAATCAATTCGGGACTGTGAGCCGTGGGCCGCCGAGGTATGGGTAAATTGCCTTTGTCTCAGGTGCCACAGCCGCCACGCGTCACAGACCACTGCTGCCGCCAGCCAGTCCGCAAGACGTGCAGCAATATCGCACCTATGGGTTGATATTGGGCCATCTACGTCTAGGGCGGAGTCTGGAACCGCGTTAAAATCGCCCCCCAAAATAATGAGTCCCAGGGGTAGGCCCAGGAGAAACTGAGTCAGTTCCACGTACTAGCGTTGGAGGAGCGTACACACTGACAACGTTAATCGTCACCCCTTCAACTCTGCCGGTAATGGCCACAAACCGACCCTGGCTGTCTTTCCGGACTTGCACCACCTTCAAAGGAAAGGAGCGATGTAGAAGAATCGCAACACCTCGTGGGCCTCGCATGAACCCTGCATGGTACACCCTATCAAAACCCCTCCGTGCCAGGAAGGGGCAGTGTTCACCCGCAAGGTGCGTCTCTTGTAATAGGAGCACATCAGGTCGGTATCTATGTATGAAGGTAAATACTGCAGTACGTTTGTTTTATCTAAAAGCCCATTAACAATCCACGAGATAGCCTGTATTTCACTCATCGAGATCTGTGTAGGAAAATGTCGCAGCCCTACCCCCTGGGTGTGGTTGTTCTGGGTTTGAGCTTTCCCCCTTTCTGCCTCTTATGTGCCGGAATAAGAACTTTGTTTTACCATTGAATTCTCCCTGTCTTCTGTCTTGTACATCAACTAAAACAAACAGGCATGTCAACTCAACATTGAACAATAGTGAACACCCTACTATAGGACTTGAACTTCCTATCCCCCATCTCCCACCCCACGCCATACTTCCCCCCAGAAGCATCTGTCACCCTTACACATACACATCATGCCCCTTAAGCTAGCGGGATAAAAACAATAACTGAGTGAGCAGTGGTGGACCCCTCCATATCGTCGGATCACTGATGAAAAGCAATTGGTAATAATCAGGTAGTTATAACATTAGTACTTCATCATGGCAAGCATCCCCTCCCCCAGAGACGTCTCTCTGTTTGTCAAGTTACTTTGCCGGGCTCCAGGATAGATTGGTGTTCCCAGATGAATCAGAACTTGCCCGCGGTGAGATTCGTGGCCTTAGATCTCTCTCAGCCTCTCCAGGTTCCGGCAGCAGCTGTTGATCTTTTGAGTTGTCAGATGCGGCTACCAATGGGGAGCTCGAGCGGGAACTGCAATGTTCCCTGCGTTTCCTCAACCGTGTGTGGTGCCGCTTAGCAGTTAATCGTTTCGGTTGGGTGCTAGATCTGTCCCCGATCTGTGTCAGACCAAGACGCTCGCCGATGGGTCTGAGCGGCAACTCCTCCGTCAGCCACGTCCACGGCGCAGTCGGTTGCTCCAAAAAATAACTTTTGTTTCCATGAACCACTCGTAGCTTTGTGGGGAACAACAGACGGTATTTAATTTCCATTGCTCTCAGTTTTTGTTTGACTTCAAGAAATGAACGCCGATGTTGTTGCACATCCCTTGTGTAGTTGGGAAAGAGGAGGACTTTAACCCCATTGCAAAAAAGGTCTCCTTTGGAGCGAGCCTCTTGTAGAACCACATCCCTGTCTTTAAAATTAAAGAGGCGAAGTATCACTAGCCTAGGTGGAGATCCCGGCTGGGGCTTTATCTGTAGAGCTCTATGAGCAAGTTCGATGGCGATCCATGGGGTGAGACATTCCACAAGCGAATCCACTCTTCTAAGAATGTGATGAGGGACGCCGCAGCTGTGGCCTCCGGCAGGCCAACCACCCTGAGATTGCTGCGCCTTGACCTATACTTGGCGTCCTCGGCCCTCCGGTAGAGCTCCGATGTACGAGATGTGAGTGTAGATACCTGTGTCTTGAGAATGTTCACTTCATCCTCCACCGCGAAAATCCTGGTTTCCGCCTCAGTGATGCGGGTTGTGGCATTGCGAAGGTCCTGCCGGACCAGGGACACTTCCTCTCTGACTTCTCCTATCTTGGCCTCCACTGAGGCTTGGGATGTGTGGATGGCCTGAAGAATCGTCTCCAAATCTTCAGACGCCACCGGCTGGTCCCCTCTTTTGCCAGGGGTGCGAGCCTCCATTCGGGGTCCGCTTGCGCCCGTGGAAAATTGTTCTATGCGCGTTTGCGCAGTCGGCAGCCGTGTTGTCTTGTCTTTGCCCATATTTCTGCGGTAGCTCCCTGTCAGGTGTTTTACAATACCTAGATCAAGGTCTGCTTGGAGGGGGCCACTCCGGGTACACGTAGGATTATGGGGCATCTAACGTCCCAGTGGAGGCACAGGTCAAGTCCACACTCTGCCCCACTTATCTCCAGTGGGTCGCCACCAGGGCCCTGGGGAACAAAGTCTGTCAGTGTCCAGCTTTGACCCAACGGGGTCCCAGACGTCCATCGTCTCTAGTTGCCTTCAACGAGCTCTGGGAGATGACTGCGCCACGTCCCTCTCGGCGTAGCAAAATTTCCCCCGGCCTCACCGTGCCTCTAGCCGTAGCCCCGATCGGGGAGGCGGGAGCAAAAAAGGGGAGAAGGGGAGTCCAGCAGGGGAGCACCTCACAAGGTACTTCACCCTCTGTCCCCGCCGGCTGCAGGGTGTCTCTTCCGTGTCTGTCCCAAGGGAGGAGGGGAGAAAGGAGGACAAGCGGCAAGAGGGAAGGCCTTCTCCTTGCGTGCACCAGCACAGCCCCCTCTGCGGCGTCTCGGGCTCCCCCCGGACCCCTGGCCCCCGTACCTTTCGGTTGCCGCTGTCTCTAGTGCTGGGTCAATTCACTGCAGTTTCGGGCCACCCTCCGTGGCCTCATCACCACCACAACAGGGGCCGGCTCTGCTCACCAGGACTCTCACTGCCAGTCGCCCACTCCGGCCGCCATCTTGTGTATGGGTCGACTCGGCCCTTCGTCCTCTTCCAGTCGGTCGGGCAACCGGTTGGGCTCCTCTGTCCGTCGGGGGGAGGGGAGAGAGCAATCCCCGTCCCACCTCCGGATAGCCACACTAAGGGAGCCAAAACCGCTGTCCCGGGTCCTCGGCACTCCCCGCGCCGCTGGCTGCACACGCCAGCCGATACCAGGGGCGCAGACCGCCCAGGCCTCACTGCGTCTAATCACCAGACAAAGAAGCCGGTCAGAATTGCCATTGTGTCGGGATGGGAATGCTGAGACCCCCTAAGCAGGAGAATGCCGCCGATGAAGGCGGATTCTGGGCGAAATCGAAGGCGGATGACGGAGGGGTCCGGTGGACTACAAAAGTGCGACTGCCATCTTGACGCCTTGGCCACGCCCCCCCAGGTCCTTCGGTTTTTATGTAATGGTTGATAATTACAGCTTGGATGTAACTATGGTCACCCCTAGATGTATGCCACCCTTCTTTTATCATTAAGGCCCACTGTGCCTTTATAACAAACAGATATGTCCTTTTTAAACAATGCTGACATTTTCAAGTAAATAATTTGCAGGGTCATTTTGGAACCGTTGGCAAACATTTGTCAATAACATTTTTGCACCGAATCAGAAAATGTATATCCCTGAAATATGACAGATGTTCCTCAGACTACAGTCTGTAGATGCATATCAATGGAATAATTAAACACTCACATGCTATGGTGGGACGTATTAGAGTTGGGATGTCGTACACAACGAATAGATGAGCACAGAGTTGTGGCCAGCAAATGTGCATGATCATTGGTCACTGTAATATTCTTTGTAATTTAGTTTTAAGGGCTATGTGGTGGGACCACAGCTCTCAGTTAATTTGGAAATAAACCTAGTAACCATTGGGAAACATGTCAAAAGCGTGTACTGCTTGGTTACCCGCACCCAAAGGCAGCCATCAGTGGATGATTGGTCACGTTTCTTCTGGGTAATGACCAGAAGATCCTGCTGGAATAACCTTTCCTAGTTATAGAAGAAACAGCATAACAATTAAGCACCATATGCTACATCCTCAGGGTTTATCAAGCATTGAGATAGTTGTCCATAAGAGGTCTGGCTTCAACCTGTGCAGATGTTTTGCCTTCTTCACTTAAAAGGCCCCTGTTGTTTGCCTTATTACAGCTCAATTATGGTCTACCAAACTTAGACGTCTATGGCTTTTTACAAATTAAAACCAAACTTAACAAATTAGATCTCCTTGGTTCCCCCTTTCTTCAGTCACTACTCTCACAAAGGCAGGTAATGGGACATAAAGCCTCTAAAATACATGTTTTTTTACAAAACATCCTAGCAAATCCCCACCTCCTATATATTCAAAATGGAGTACACACTTGCAAAGATTTGGAAGGAATCCCTTTTTCTCAGAACAGTGGGACAGACCTCATTTCCAGACCAAACATTTTGAAATCCACTTCCTACATTGGTCACCAGACAAATTATATACGTTAAACCTAATAGATTATAACCTATGTTGGACATGCAACAACATTTGTTGCAACCTCAAACACTTGTTTTTAAATGCAAAATTTCTCACCCATACTGGATACAAATTGACAACCAACTTAACTGCATATTTAAAATAAGTTTGAAATCTCGATTTGCCTAATATATTCTTGGGACCTCATGCTGCCTCACCCAGTTCGGACCTTTCAGAAGTTGATTAAGCACTCCTTGACTTAATTATAACAACCTCTATTAACATCGTCCTGCTAGCTTGGAAACCATCCAATTTTGTCTCATCCCACACCTGGTGGTCTTGGGTGACATATTTGCGCAGTACCCACATCTCTCAGTATAACTCCAAACGTTATTCCAATCTCTATCAGAATATTGGAAACACTTTAGATCTGTTTTTACAGGAGAAGCAATTTACTTCTGCCCTTACAGGTTCTGCATGTTTGTCTCATACCTCTCCTCCCTCTACCCTGGAGACACATCATGCTCCTCTTTATTTTCCTCCTCTTCATTCTGTTTCTCCTCCTCCTTCTCACTTCTCTGCCCTTGCCTGTCCCCTATCCCTCTTACCCATCTCTTTCACTGCTTCTTCTATTTTTGCTCTCTTCACACAGCCTTGGTGCATCACTCAGGTTCCTTGACATCACTTATCCCTACCTAGATTTTCAACAGGTTCCTTGACATTACATGTCCCTGCCTAATTTTTCAAGGGCACTTGGATGTCTTCTGCTCATATTGTTGGATAATGTTTTATTCACCACAGATCACATTTGCCAAAACTAATGCTGCACAACTTTATTCTGTCAGTTTCCCACCATTGTGTTATTTTCAAGGATGTAACTATACGCTCCTCACGTTTAGCCTCTTTTTGATGTACCAATTATACTTTTATATTGATCAATGATCTTTTGTTTTGTCTAGTCTTAATATCTTCATTTAAAACTCACTGAAATAAAAAAGAATTCTGTTGATCATCTTTTCCTTTGTGCTCCCCCATTACTCCTGCATGTCTTATTATTTGGCAGATGGAGGCATTTTACTCTGTAGCCTTAACGCACCTCCAACCACCAAATTTTAAAAGGACTGCTAACCCATCGGTCATTTCTTAAAGCATTGATGTTTTTGTCAGTGTTTCTTGCAGTTTGATGCACAGCTTTATTATGCATGATGGAGTGGAATGGCAAACTGTTTTCTCTTTTATTTATGAAAATAAAAAAGACAATGCTCCTCTCACCATATGAGACCTCTCCCAAGGCGTGGGGAGCATTTTGTAATTTTCACTGCTGCTTACTGCAAGGGTATTCCTGGCGGTGAAGGTAAGTAAAAGCTGACTCATCTAATTTAGATGGGAGGAATTATAGGTCATCCTCTGATATCTCTTACTCCGTCCGCTCGTCAGAGGGGTTTAATCACAATGCCGATGAGCAGTCTTCATCATGATTAAACCAATGATTTGCTCACATTTATATAAGGTGGGTGGACGCTCTGGGGATATGTCTGGATTAGCATCTGTCCAGGACTTTGCAAAGAAACGTGAACCTTTTCCCTACCCAGTGACTTTTGTCTTGTTCTTCACACATTAGCTGTATCTAGAATTGACTAAGAAAGGCCATCTTGTTGGGGACACCAACTTCCTCAGCTGGCTCCATCAAAACCATGCTTCACTCTTGCGTAGGTGCAGTCTGCACCCCTCCCAAGCATATGCTTGCTTCTCCCATTAATCTCAAACCTCAGCTACTAATGCCCTTTCAACGCTTTGGCTTTCACCTTTGTTTCTCACAGCCTGCATCCCTCCCAAATTCAACCTTCAAGTTTTTTACACTCTTTACTATCCAATTTTGTTTCCAACTTGCTCTTTGTTTCCTTCATCCTTATCTTTCAAAGCTTCAGCGTTCACCTTTGGGCATCCTTTTGTTTGACTTCCTTATGCTTTTACTTATGGGCATTGATACCCCAGAATGCCTGGGGTAGCTGAAGTGACATCACACTCCTTTTACTGTAAAGAAATGACAGAAAGTGATATCAAATTACTTTTGACCCTCAGTCTTTTTAGGAAGTGAGGTCACATGACCTTAACCCCAATATCATCACAATAATTGAAATCCCTTAAGTTTCATAATAGATGGATAATTAATATAATAACACGGCTTACACAATGTCTGTTTTAGATACCACCTTTGTTAGGTTGCTTATGTGATATGCAAGGAGATCAATGCTTGTTCCTCTTTGTATTAAATGAAAAATATGGTTTCATGTGAAGAGGCTATAGTGCCACAAAACAAACAACAGCATAGGGAAACCACATTTTTATATAACTAGCTACGAACATTTATTAGTTCCTCTACTGTATACCTCAATGATAAATGTGTTGATAAATCATAGGTTTATAAACAAAGAGATTTAAACAAAACAATAGCAGTTGTGTCCACAAGCATTAATTGATGCAGATCATATATTATGAACTATATTATTGACTAAATTAACCCTTACTAATAATACAGTTTGCTTTAAGATCTTTGGCAAAGTTATATCACTTGTGTGATGTACAGAAAGAGGGTTTAATCAGCTACTTCATTTTCATGTATTCAAATTAATGAAACATGGTAACAAATGTTTGTTTTCAAGTTATTTTTTAAAGCTAATTGGAAGAATGCACATTGCACTGCTGATTTCACTAATTTCACAAAACCTAACGTGCAATGCTCCAGTCCCAGTGAAAGCTGCAGAAAGTAAACAATGCTCATCAAGACACACTGTTTAACTTCTGTTCTTCGAGTGCTGGCATGTGATTGTTTTGAAAGGGTGATCCATAAAACTTACCCTGAATTGTAGAGGGTGATGCAAGTGAGCCTGACATCTTTTACGGAGGGTTCTAGAATGGTATTTCCCAAGACAACTTTGAAAAATTAAGACAAATTAGTTCATTTTAAATTTGATACAAAGCCATGGCCCTGAGAAGGCACTCACTAGTTAGTCAAGTTTTTCATGCAATGACCTGCCAATCTCACCTAAAGCTCCCCAAGAGTTAACCCCATTTTTTTAAACAAAAAATGTGCTAGAGATGCCCCCTTATGTAAAAAATTACCTCCACTTTGCCAGGTCCAGCACATTGACATTGGTGCTCTACATATATGCCATGGGTGCATCTGAAGTCCAAAAATTACATACAGCATGCAACTGCCAAATGTTTGCCACTAGTACTGTTCATAAACCATGAGTGATCCTTATGTCAACAGCTAACTCTAGTACATCAAGGCCAGCATTTTATCACAATTGCCCGACACCCATATATCACAGTTGTCCTCCCTGATGCCAAAAATGACCTTCAATGTGCCAGCTCCAGCATTTTGTCAATGGGTGCCTCCTCATACCGTGATTTTCCTCCAGTATGTCAGAGCCAGCAGTTTTCCATAGGTGCCTCTAAGCCAAGAATTATATCCAGTATGTCAGTGCCAACATTTTATCAAGGGCATCCCATTTTCCAAGTATAACCTCCAGTGTGCCCTTGTTTGGTAGCATTTTGTCAGAGGTGCCTGTCATGTGAAGGACTGTCTCCAATATGAGTTTTGCCTTCGGTGCCTATTTAAGGCAAGAATTACTTTCAGTCAGTGCTTAATATGTATAACATAAAATGCCAGGGCCCCCGTCAGGAGGCCACTGCAATTTGCACCATCCACTGCTCCTGCCAGCAACAACTGGCCAGTACCAACAAAACTACTAATCATCGCTCTTCTACAAGTGTGACAATTCAGAATATTCCAGAACCCCAAACCCATAAAAATGGCTTAGGCAGACGGTATTAGTCATTGTCATGTATATTGAATTAATAAACAATTGCTGTTGTGCTCATCTCTAAATCATACAAACAATGCCACCATGTTGCAGACTGTCATAAGTGCTAATGTTGACAATTGAGTGCTGGTGCCGGGCACTGGAAACCACAAGCTCAAATTAAGCACTGCCTTCAGTATGCCAGGGTCAAGGGCACACCCGAAAGCATACCACACCAATCTCACTCATGCTCAATTATATTCACTCATTCACACTCAGAGTCTTACTAATTCATTCTCACTAACTTGCATTCACTCATTCATTGTCACTTATAGTTACACTCGCTCACTCTCACTTACTCTCACTCATTCTTGCTCAAACTCCTTCACACTCTCTAAGACTCCCTGATTCCCACTAAATCTCATCCACATACTCTCACTTGTTTGCAGTCACTCCTTGCCTCACTCATCTACTCTCACTCACTGACTCACTCATACTCATTGAAACTTAGGGGCACATTTGCTAACATGAAAAACAAGCCGTGGCAATGCCGATATGTCTGGGCTATTTTAGATGAATGGACACTTTTTAGGTCTGGCCTTAGCCAAAACCTTTTGATTTTACTAAAATTATATATGGCATATATTTATAAGGGATTTCAACCTTCTATCTTCATCTGCTGGTCTGTTATTGTGCCATTCATATTGTGTTACTGCGCTAGTCACATTTTCCATCCCCTCACCTCAGCATAGGCCAATGGCCAGCTCACTTCCACAATTTGCTAACTCTCTTGTAAGTGATGGCATTCTGCCATTTCACCAGGAGCACAAACACACACAAAGCAGTTCTCTTTAAGTGCCAGGGACTTCTATGTCAGTGTGTACTTTTAGCCAATGTTTTGTTTTTAGATTGATGAAGGTCTGGCAGCTTCCCCTACAATAAAGGTCTACAAGACCATGAAAAACAAAATAATCAGTGACAAACCCAAAAGACTGCTGCTTTAGCAATACTTTTTTGTTAAATGTTGTACACTGGATGGAAGGAAGTTTGCTGTAGATTGCAGTGTCGATTACAGGTGTCACTGAAAGCTTGGTGCTGAATGTGTTGTGCACTAAGAAACAGAGAACTGAGGTACAAGTTAGGGCAAAGCTATCCATCAACAACCAGTCATAGAATGGGGTTTCTCTAACTGCCTGCCTTACATAGATAGAAAACTTGATGAGCACCAATATGTTCTCTAGAAATTGAGTTGAATCTGCAATGATCCTTTAAAGGTTATCATAGGACATATTCAGAACATTTAACTTGCTACTGAAATCCAATACAACTCGCCTAGTAGAGAGCTCAGAACAGATTACACTGTTGAGGGTTCATGGAGTTGTCAGTTCCCTCAAGAATCAGATGATCAGTCTCACAATTAGTCCGCAATCTAATCATACAAAAACAAAGGCATCCTTTGGCTTATTCAGAATCATCTGGTCGTTGAGTCAAGTTGAGCTACTTGATAACAGATCCTGGAGACCTGAAACAGGAAAGCAGCATGATGTGAGGATAGGACATCTTCTGCCAGTGGGTTTAAAATGCTTCATGACTCTGCTGTAATATAAAAGGCAATTACAACACAATTTTCCTCAAAATGTGTTCATTATAACCTAGTAGTGACAACAAATACAGTGTTGCATCTTATGAAACACTATAGGCACAACAGAGTAAAAGCCTCGTCCTATAACTAAATCCATTAGTTAAATGGATTCAGATAGTCAGGTATCAGAAAATTTAAGCTCAGCTCTTGCAATAAAACCCCCGACTTGTGAGAAAGCAACGGTAAAAGCCAACATATAACTCAAAACTGATGATAGTAATGAGAAAATGGAGAGTGGGGAGGAAGTGTGTATGCTTCCCACTCTGTTTCTACTTAGAAGTCTGTTTGTATTTGTAAGATTTTATGTGATGTGGCAGTGCTAAAAGTGACTTTGGTACTGATCCTAGTAACAGGCAACTGGGAGAACCTTTGTCATTTACAGTCCTGTAACGTTCTATTTATGGGACCACAAAAAGGAAGAACATTCCCTTTGAGAGGTTTAAACACTGCTTCATTAACCACAAGAACAAGGATTAATGACTGTCCAGTATAATAGGGAATAGGGCTTAACCTCCCAAAGTTATAGTTAGTATCATGTTTCCACTGGAAATGCCTTTTTTATATTGCTTATAACTTTGGCAACCTTTGATGAATCTCCACTAAACCTTCCAAAAAAGTGCAACTTTTTTAATAGTTTGCACATGGAAAGCTTTGTGATGATCAGTCAAGCGGGACAGAGAATAAGGGGAGGGTCCCACAATGCATTTTCCACATTAATCTTTTCATTAGAAATTGATTCTCAGCTACAGTCTAAATCGTTAGATCATGATCTAGAAAGAGTGCTTTTTTCACACATGGAGAGATGTCCATCATGGTGGAAGAAATCATTGGAGTAGAGCCACAATTGTTTGAAGCACAAGCACAAAATACAACCATATAAGGCAAATGTGGCCGGAACAGTTGACAGCCTGAATGCTGTAGAAAACAATCTGTGCACACAGGAGGAGATTAGGAAACAGTGGAACGACCTGCGGGGCAGAATGCGTTTCCTGGCCTCCTAGTGTTACCTGGAGGCCCAGAGAACTGTGGTGGTTCTCCCAGCCCACTACAACTCTTTCCCTGGGAGGGGAGGGTCTTGCAGTTCCTACAGCCTGAAGGCTTGACGGGAATCCCTGGTGGAGTAGAGTGGTAAATTGCACTTAGCAAATCTCAACAATCACAAATTGAGTTTTCCCTTAAATTAGACATTTAGAATGGTTCAAAACCCTTCTCAAAACAGATATATCTAAACTAAACTTGACTCCACAAAACATATTGTTTCATACCAATTACTAGCATCGTGGTTGTATCTCTCTTTTAACAACTTGCAATATGTTTAGTCAGATTGTCTGTTGTTCCCCGTGGATCATCTCTTGCATTTGCTTAGTTCCTTGTTGCTTTTCATCAATGTATGTTGTTGTTCTCTCCAAAAACAAGTCCAAAACCCTATGCTTTTGCACATGAAGGTATACTGCCTGACGTGATATTTTCACCAATTCACATCATACCCATATGTGTGTACGTGTTGTAAATATGTGTTAATCCCCACTATAGTTATTGAAATAGGTTTGTGTAACTCACTTTTCAACAAGTATTGTTTATGGTGTCAACAAATTACTAAAACTACCATTTGCAAAACACTAGTGCAATGTAATGTTGCTCTACCTTCCTTTACTTACATATGTGCAGACATCTCAAAATCCTGTGCCTTTGACAGCCACCATGTCATGCTATGGCTGAAAATGTCAGTTGTGTTCGTCAAGCATGTTGACACCTTCTCATAGCTACACAGAATTGATGTAAATGCTCATATAATGCATAATCTATTGAATCCAAGATTTCCTACCATGTGATGTCATGCTGAATAAAAGTAGTATCCATGCATACCTTACTTTGCACTGTCCATACGAGGACCAATGGCAGGTTTTCTATTAAGATGAACCCCAGTTTGTCTAACGTTTTTTAGCCTGCTAGGCCTTGGAATGGTCTAGTACTCTAATCTTCTCACCACTGTTTTGGGTTGGATGTATGGCACATGTAATAATGTACAATTCAGAAATAACATTTTGCATTTTAGGACATCTCTACAACATCATCACTTGAGTTTGCATCTGTGTAAGTCAGCCTGCATGTATAAAATCTTACAAAGGCCTAATCATTCTAACGGTCTGATTTTACTTTTTTAGGTTGCCCCATTTGTAGCTAAAGGCACATTTGTGGTACACACCAGATTTCAACATCATATTGTCTGCATTCTTCTGAGTACCAAGCCCCCCCCCCCCAGTGGACCACCTTCTGACACTCAAAACACCTCCACCTCAGACAAGGATCAAGCCTTCAGTGAGACCTCTACTCCTGCAAGTCTGGATGATCAGGAGCAGCCTGGTCCATCTAGTTTGTCGGGCTAGACAGATCCAGTGAGTCATACATGACCCACACCTACACCTTCCACCCCAGCTGCAACCACATCTCAGCATCTGGATACCTCCACTTCCTGTGTACCGAGGAACTTCACACCAATCCTGTGCCCCCCAGTCCTGGATGCTCTTGAGACAACACCACCCCACCTCCAGTTGTGCTGGGAACCAGTGGGATGGGGCACAATGCCTCCATGGCACAGGGGTAGTGGGGGTGGAGGTCGTGGGAGGGAATCTGCAGGCCAGCAAGGTAAGGCCACTGCCTTCCTTTTTAGCCAGACCACCATTGACAGAGTCTTTGGAGCAGTACAAGATTCCCAAGACATGAGGGCCTGGTCGTAGCTGAGCTCCTGGAGATAAAGGAGGTGCAGAGGGAGCTCATGTTGGAAATACGTAACAACAATGACAAAATGAGCTCCCTGACTGGGGCACTTTTCAACATCTATCCCCACATGTGCAGGCCTTTTCCCATACTAATGGCCACTTTCTGTGGTCCTTCTACATCCGAACCAAGAACACCACTGCCAGCCACAGACAGGGAGGCCCTGCCACATAAGGAGCTTCCTCCTCCCCCCCCAGCCCCTGCGCCTGCCCCCACTGCCTGGAGGGGACAGTCATCCAGACCACCAAGAGACAATAGCAAGACCTCCACCACCACCTCCAAGAGACGCAGATCCTAATTTCCTCCAGTGTGTGCCTAACATTCACTCTGTGGACTATTTCAGGGTCATTTACCTTTTTTGAGGACAGTTCTATTTTGTGCATTGGACTTCAAACTCTTTTGCCTCTACTACTATACTTTCTTCCGCCATGATAGACTTTTTTTGTTAATTGTTTCATTGTCTGAAACACTTTCCACTTTCTTTGTGTCAAGTAAGTGAATGATATGAAAGTACAAGACTGTTGTTGCATTTATTGTGGCATTTCATTTTTCATGTCTGTCAAATCTCAATGTATTGGTGTCATACATATTTAGTTAACACATCTTAGATGAAATCAGAGCTGGGTTTCACAAATGTTGCCTAACCCCAGTAGCCTGTGTTGTTTAGAGGTGGACACTCCATGACCTCAACACCATGGACTAAAGGGAATATTACATGGGATCAAATTAAATAGGAAAACTATCATTGACGCATGACCTCAGATGGAGTCATACATCCTGCCCTCACAATATGAATCTCACATCAATAACACCAATAGTCTACATAATGAGAGTAACACAATTTGAGGCCACATGACCATTACAGGACACTGTGGCAGTATCTGGTGCAATGTCACAACCACCCTTCAGTGGTGAGCTAAAAACATTCTATCAACTATGAGGAGACACATCAAAAGCTTCCTACACTGAACACAAATTCAATATTTAGCAAATGTTATGGAAGAACAGTTTGCTATGGCTTGACATACACATGTGGTTTGAGCTAAGTGGCACATATTGCTTTGATGGCACCATCCCACAGAAAACAGGTGGTCTGATACAATCTCAAGAACCCCCATTCAATCACAGTGGAAGTTGTCTCAATACAAGATCCATGCATCCCAAATAGGTGTCTGTCCCAGGATCAACACATGTTCACTTTGTACTTTCCAACAGCAACATATCACTTCAGATGTCACAACTTTGAAATGTCCAAATGAAGATGCCATGGTGAAGGACCCTCAAACAGAATACCAAGGGAAAATTAATGATTCCAGATATTAAATCTGACTCAAAGGCTAAGTTAAGATGACACATATACTTAGCACAAGTAAAGTTAATCTATGTCAATAACCACAGAAGTCAATGTAGGGAAACTCTGATCCATAAACATCATTTCCTTGGACTTTCTTGAACTGACCCTTCCTACCATTGCAGACTGATATTTTCACTATGTCACAAGTTGTTCTGACATTGGAGATTACAATATGTAAAGTCACACTTACACTCAGGTAAAGAAGAGGTCAATGACATATTGACGTAGGTCAATTCCTTCTTCTTTGCCACTGTCATCTTCATTGGACATTTCAACATGCTCACCCGGTGGCTCTTCATGGTCTCCATCCTCTGCGACTGTTGGGATTTTTCGTCACAGGGCGATGTTGGGGAGCATGCAGCAGGCAACTGTGATTTGGCACACCTTATCTGGTGAGTAGAAGAAGGCTCCATCGGTCTTGTCTAGGCACCTAAACCTGACCTTGAGAAACCCAAAAGCCCGCTCCACTGGCCTCCGTGTTCTTCCATGGGCCTCATTGAAGCGGACTTCCACTGGCGTTGTTGGATTCCTTAGCGGTGCTAACAACCATGGTCTGTTAGGATAAGCTGAGTCTCCAACATGGAAGCAATATATCAACTGACTATATCATATCAACCCAATGTATCTTCCTAAACTAGGATTCAAGCAAATTATCCTCAAGTCAAATTGTACTTACCAACATACCAGGCCCTCTCAGGTCCAATTTGTGACATTTGTAGGGGTATGGCACTGTTCCGTAGTACAAATTAATCATGTGCTGACCCAGCAAAGCGGGCGCACTCACTTCAGATGTATAAATCTGGTAAGCAAACTTGCACATTGATAGAATGGAAGTTTTTCCGATTGCGATAGACCTGTTCCCTTGCTTGTCATGGCACCAAGGCAATATGCGTGCCATCCATTGTTGCAACCACATATGGTAGTGCACCCAAAGCATAAAATTCTCCCTTCATAGTGGCAAAATCCTGTGGTTGTGGGAAGTGGATGTAGCTGTTGATGTGTCTCAGCATTGAAGAAAGGACCTCTTGTAGCACACCACTGAAAGTTGGCTGGGACATGCCTTCAGACACTGCCACAGTATACTGAAAAGAGGCAGTGGCCACAAAATGAAGTACCGCCATGAGTTTCATTAGTTCCGCTATTGGTGTTATTGCTGTTGTACTCCTGTTGTGAGGCAGGAGATCATGCTCCAGCTGGTTACACAAATCCAGGTTAGTTTGCCTATTTAACCTAAACTTCTTAACATCCCCCTCCCCCATTGTGGAAAGGTTTGGAAATGGCCTGAAGACCTGAGACTGTCATCTCCTATCAATTCTTGGGTTCAATTGTCTGCATGTATGTAGCTTAAATGGTCACATCATACTTTGATAATCAACACACACCTTATGTATTGGTAACATTAGGAATCTCATGGTGTCATATATGCACATACAATGTTGTCATTAAAATTGTTAATTAAAAAAAATCACTTAGTTACAAGTCATTGTTTGTATTATGTACAAATAATACATTTAAAATGTATTATTTTCAGTAAACAATGTTTCAAAATACAGGGGTATTACTCCCCCGATGGCAAACACAGTCATGGTTTACTTTTTAATGTGTCATGTCTTGCCAAAAACAGTGTAGTTCGTATCCAACATTTGTATAAACACAAGCCTCAATTTTGAGTGCTAGTGACGCACTAACAATTTAAAAATACAAAGCTTCAGACCATAAAAAGGCAGCTGCCTGACCTTGCTGTCAAGACATTAGTTATCCGACAGCCGTCGGCAGAAGTTGACAGTGCAGTAGGGGGAACAGTCTGCGACGGACCCTGACATAGGCAAGTGTGTGTGATGGCTACGCACAAAAGCAGCCTCCTAACACTGCAGCGAACATGACCGCCTCACCATGGAGTTTCTGTCCCTGTACAAACAGTTGTGTGGGACTGTAGAGGAACAGGTACATGTTTGAGTGGGAAATACTTTGCAAAGTAACTTGTTCCCTCTGTCCACAGGCTATTTGGTCCCTTTTTGTTCATGACTAATGTGTTGTGATCGGAGGGTAGTAAACTGGATGATTTAGCAGGGTACAGGGTGTTGTTTGAGGATGTTAGAAATGTCTGTGCATGGAAATGAAAAGTCACCTGTGGGAATTAGCTGTATTTTAAGTACATGTTGCTCACAATACCAAGTTTAATGAGACAAAATGCAGGCCCTTTACTTCCAGTGGCTAGTAGGCACTGTACCACTAGTTTAAGTAGAAATATACAACCCGTTTCAAAATTGTAGAAATCCAAAATCCAAGTAGAATTTTCAAAGTTATGGAGTTGTTCAATGTACAGGCCATAATTGGGAATTGGAGTAACTTTTTGTTTTAAACATGTTATGGTGTCACATATGGGGAAAGTAAAATGCCTGTGCTGACAGGCTAAATGACACAGGCTCACAATCAGCTATAGAAGTGTGTCCCATTAGTACACAAACTTGTTCATATATCACCCAAAACCATGCTCACACTGGCACATGGCAGCCCTCCCATGCTGCCCTTTGCCACTGTATGTGGTGCAAACCATAGTATCTGACTCTTAGACGGTTAGGCATTAAGCCAATGTAGCTATGCGTGTGGGTTTGTACACATAGGCGGTGATTCTAACCGCGGTGGGCGGCGGTCGCCGCCCGCCATGCGGTTACCGCCAAATGACCGCACCGCGGTCACAAGACCGCGGCGGCCATTCTGGCTTTCCCGCTGTGCTGGCGGGCGACCGCCAAAAGGCCGCCCGCCAGCGCAGCGGGAAAGACCCAGCAACGATGAAGCCGGCTCCGAATGGAGCCGGCGGAGTTGCTGGAGTGCGACGGGTGCAGTAGCACCCGTCGCGAATTTCAGTGTCTGCTAGGCAGACACTGAAATTCCTTTTGGGGCCCTCTTACGGGGGCCCCGCGGCACCCCCTACCGCCATCCTGTTCCTGGCGGGTACAGGATGGCGGTAGGGGGTGTCAGAATCCCCATGGCGGCGGAGCGCGCTCCGCCGCCATGGAGGATTCTCAAGGGCAGCGGAAAGTCGGCGGTACACCGCCGACTTTCCGTTTGTGGCCGCGGCTGAACCGCCGCGGTCAGAATGCCCAGCGGTGCACTGCCAGCCTGTTGGCGGTGCTACCGCGGTCATTCGCCCTGGCGGTTTTTACCGCCAGGGTTAGAATGACCCCCATAATGTACAGGCTGTTTAGCCTTTAGTAGCTCACAATAAGTTGGACTAATCTGGAGTGGGTCTCACTGTATGACAAGTTCCCTATCCCTGGCTTAGATGATGTTTGTGCCTTGTAGCGGTAACATGATGTAAAAAATCTTAAGGCTACTCCACAGAAAACTGCAAAGTAGTGTTTCTAAGGAACTTTGAAATGTTTAAGATAATCTGAACTGTCTGTTCTGAGAATGCTTGTGAGAGCTGCTACTAAATTGTGTGACTGCACTTCAGACAACCAAAATACCTCAAAACTTATTTTGTTGTAATTTGTTCTCATCCACACATGTCAATCCCCATCAGAAGTGTGATTTGTGGAAGGCCATCGCAAACAATGTGCGGACCCTGGGGATCTTTAAGCTGGGCAACCTGCATTCCAGAAAGAGGTGGGTGGACCTCTGACACTGGACCAGGAAGTCAGCCACAAGTCCATCTCAACCAGACCTCCAAATGTGGCAAGCGTGTGAGCCGCAGCCTGACACCCTCTAAATGTCCTGCATTCTTGCAGTGGCCTACCGGGAGCTTGATTGGCAGTTGAGGGCACAACAACAGCTTCAGGGGGGGTGAGTGATTGTATGTAGCTATTCTTGTGGTTTAACCTTTTTAATTTACAGCAATGTAGTTTGGTATTAACATGACAGTTGACACACGTACAAAGCGAACGAGGATTTCTGGAGGTGTACGTTTTTCAAATGAAGCCTGACGCTGTGTTTGGAATGTATTTTTGTGCCAAAGTTTGTCACAAGATTTTTCAACACAAGTCAAGTACTATTTAGAGCAGACGCATGGCAGCATGCGAAAAAGGGGTACCTGCATTGTCTCCATGTAATGACATTTGTACTAAAAGTGCCCCATTTGAGGATTGGGTCAGGTATGATGATCCACCACATATGTGTGTCTGTTATGTAGGCGCTATTACTGGTGACATGGCATAGTAGGCATTTTGTGAGAAAATTGTAGTTTCAGACACTACCTTGGTAAGTTGGTATAATGAAAATATGATCATGAGCATCTGCACCAAACAGACTGGAAACATGTGTCCAATGGCATCATTCTTTATCTGAAATCTGTTTGAGAAATGTCTCAATAATAAAAATCAGTTCATTTCATGTAGACAGTAGCAGGTTGTCATGAATCCTCGGTCCTTTCCAGCTGTGTATGTAAGCCAGTCTGTGTCAACCAACGTGACTTTTCATGCCAGAATGTACTGATTGAAACAGATAGGAATGTGTACACATTGGTGAGAGAGTTACTCGTAGCCCAAATGGCATGTAAGTGTCCTTAGTTATATCTAGATGAGAAAGCAATAATAGTGAGCAAAGTAATGCTTGCAATGACAATTGCAGACGGAAGGTTCCATCACATGGATGTTGGAGTATCCCAACTTGATTAGTCAAGATCCAGTCCAAAACATGTCTCTTTTGGATATGTTGAAAAGTTTTTGCTCTGTCTTGCAGTGGTTTATGGAATGTTTCCAGGCCTATGTATTTACTAATGCCATCAAATCCTTTTTTCATGCAGAGAAATAAAAGTGGATAAGGAACAAAGGGCATACATGGAATGGGACCCAGCATGGGGAATTTCTAGATTGTGAGTGGATGGTTTGTGAAATTCTTCCCACATACATGACATACTAATTGTAAAGAAGCCAAGTTTGAGTACTTGTAATTTGTAGACTTGGCAAATGTTTTCAGAGCAGAGTGTCTCAAACTGTTGTATCTTTTTTACAGGATCATCTGGGGAAGGCAAAGGTGACAGCAGCCATCTCAGAAAAGGAGCTGGGCACTTTGGTCCTGGTGCAGACACCATTGACAACGAGGGACACAGTGCCACGGAGGCTGAGGAGGGCTGGCGAGGAGGCCATGACTGACTCATCATCTTCTTCAGAGGCCTCCACATACCGCCAGTTCCTAGTGGCGGTGGATCCTAGTGCAACTACTCCATCTGCATCATCATCCACCAACCACGTTCCAATCTTCACCCTCCCACTTGCGACCCCCGCATTGGCTGCAGCCGCTCCTCTAAATGAGGTGGCATCACCTGCGACACAGGCACCTTCCCCCATCCCAGTCTCCCTGGCTGCCCTCAATCAGGACACAGTTGATTTTTTTAGGACTATCGCTGTAGGCCAGACCACACTATAGAATGCCATCCAGGGGCTTGCTGGTCAGCATACCCAGATGCTGGCTTACCTGGATGGTATTCACGGTGCCCTGTCTGGATTACAGTGGTCAATCCTGGGTCTGGCCTCCTCATTGACCACAGCCTCCCACCAATCCCGACCTCAAGTCCCAAAACTCTTTCCAGTCCTATCCAGACCACACAGACACACCTTTACAGGCACCCACTCCAACACATACAAGCAGCACATCTTCAACAGACATCTGCAATCACAATTAGCACACCGCATACACCACAACCATCACTAAAACACCCACACACACCACCAGCACACCAGCACTCACCATACCCACCACAACACACAGATGTTCCAGCACACCCAGACACCACAACCACACACACAAGCTCTACACCACATCATACACACACACACACACAGAATGAACACAAACACCCACACCCACACACACCCACATAAAAGGCTCCCAGTAAAAAAAACAAAGCAAAACATACAACACATACACCAGACCTTCAGAAACCCACAGCTTCAACAGACACATGCGGAACAGCCACGGACACTTGCTCTAGCTCCTAACCCCAACTGCCTCCCGGTCAACTTACCTTTTTTCCCAAGAAGGACCTTATGTTTGCCCTGTTCCTGATCCCTTCCTCATCCCAGACCATCCCTCTCAAACTTCAGACCAGCCCACCCAAAAATCTTTGCACCCCTTTCAAACTCCAACCCACCACTTCCAAATCTCAACCTACGCCTTCCAAATCCCAACCCATCCTTTCCAAATTCAAACCCACCACTGCCAAACCTCAAACCACTCCTGCCAAATCCCAAACCACCCCTCCCAAACGCAAGCCCCCAGTAAGATCAGTGAGGTCACTGCTCTCTGCCCCATGGATGTCCCTTTCAGAGGAGGTGTATGCTTGCAGTACAATTAGGAGGCAGGTTATGGGCATGCAACCCATACTATGGACTCACAGACAACATCCTTTTTCATTATTTATACAAATATGTGTCAAATGTTATGAGAGAGTTATTTCATTTATATAAATATTTTTTATTTTGAAAGTGCATTTGTCCTGGCCTTATTTTTGAATTGTTACTAATTGTTTGTTGATGATGGTATTTCTGCTAATGTCTGTGCAATGAACTTACTCTAATTTGTGACAGTGACAAGCCAAGGTTGTATATTTTAGTTATTTTGTTAATGCATACATTAGTGTTATACATTTCTCTGGACATATTAATCTTGGTGCAAGCATTCATTATGTCACTTGAAACTTACACCACAATTCTGGCGTATTACAACTGGAGAATCCATGTGTGTTTATTTTGACATGATGTGTCAATAATACGCACATACGTATTACACAAGGAACATAACACTTTACAGTTAAATGGCATCTCAGACTTGTCATAAGTTGCACAAAGAGGAGAGACATGAGACCTTCATACATCTCTGACATGTTTGCAGTTTAGAGGTAAGATTATAGTTGTAGCATTTTGTAGTTTTGCATTTTGTAGTGCAATTGCTACAGTATCATGGATTTGAGTATTTTCTATTGGGTATATTGTTAGTGTATATTATATGGTAGTTTGGGGGACATTATTGCACACACCTGCATGGACACATTTTTTGGGGGGATTGCTGTGACTTTTGGTAGAGATGTCCATTGCCATGGAGGCAGTTAGTACCGGATTGTTGGGTGCAACAAATTTCACAGGGTGTGTTAGTAGACATTTTTAGACAGATATATGCATTGCACATCATTGTAGTGTTGTTTTCAAACCTCTATTAAATAAGCTCTAGTCCAGTGCTTCTGTACAGCGACAATTCCAAGGATGACAGGTAAAAAAGTGACTTATCTTCTGTTCCAGCAATGATGAGGTTGATTTTCATCTTGGTCCAAGAGCACCAACAACAGAAGGGGTTAAGGTGGCAGGAATGGTGAGTTTTGTGCTTTGATCCCTTCCAGTTCGCCAGCTCAGGTATGGAGGTTTAGCCACCACAGTTGCGTCAGCAGGAATGCACATTGTGATTGACTTGGCGGCAAAAGGGGCTGTAGTCAGCCGCTTTTGCCTATGGCGCAGTCGACAAATGTGTAGCGTCTTGCCGGTGATGGCGGACCATCAGGGGGCTTTTGTCTATGCTCCGGTTAATATTTAAATATGGCGGGTGGACCGTCATTGCGGTGGATGGGTTTTCTGATGGAAAATCGACAGCGGGACCATTACCACCAAGATCTAAATCAGGTCCAAAGTCTGCTCTCAGCTGGCAGGAGATTTAAAAATGCTCCTGCCATTGGGAGAAGACTTGTGGTCTGTTTCCTGCCCACATCAACAAAACAAATATTTCTCCCACCCAGAGGAAGCATGCAAAAAGCAGCTGCTCCCTCTAGATGAGAGCAAAGCTGGCACTGGCACCATGAGGAGGGGGTGGGACATAGCCTCCCACCCCTTGTTTACTGGGTTTGGCCCCGGGTGATAGGGTCCCTGGGAACAGATAAGGCTCTTGGAGGGGGGCACACACCACCCTCCCATTAGAATGGGGTCATGGGGGATGGGATCGCCAGGGCTCATTAAGGCTCAAGGAGGGGGCCCACAAAGCCCTCTTCCCTTTTTTTTTTTATTTGGCCTATTTAGGCTTGTGGAGGAGGATAGCAAGCCCCCCAGGCCTTAATACATTTGTTTTGGCATCAGGCGATGTGGTCCGTGGGCCCCAAAGACCAACTCTATGCCACATTGCTAAAGCCTGTCCATGGCCTGGGGCTGGCTGCCTGTGGGGATGTGGGTGCAGGCCCTGTGGCCAACCTGTGGCACACACAGCAAAAGCCCTGCATGGCATCAGGTTGGCTGCATGCAGGGGGTAGGCTTTATGTATGGTAATAAAATTTTACATTATATTGAAAAACCCATAGAAATTGACTAAAAAACAAAGGTTAAAGTAATGTTATAGTTTGGTGAAATGTTCAGTAACAACATAATGCTTTAAACTCTAAAAAAAAAAACAGAAATTCACCAGTTAAAGTTATGTCAAGTAACTATAACTCATGTCCTAAGTTTATTATTACATCACTCTATGACATCTTCATAACATCATTGCTGTGCATGGCAGGGGTGAGAGTTATAGTTACCTTAGGACATAATTCTCAGTGAGTGTGTGTATACATATATATATAACTATATATATATATATATAAATATAACTTACTGGCGATAGGCAGTAGGTAGTAATAGTTAGGACAGTTTCCATGGAAAAAGCATTTTTTGCTTTGCCTATAACTTTGGCGCCGTTTGATGCATCGTCAAAAAAATTTGAAAACACTTCTTCTGCTGTTTGGGAAGTTTCAGGTTGATTTATTAAGTAGAGGCCGAGAAAAAGGGGGAGTTTCAAAGTGCGTTTTCCCCATGTAATTTGCCGTAGGAATTTTAGACATGACTACAGCCCAAACCACTGAAAGTAATTACATCAAAGTTGGCAGAAAGCTAGATCTTGGTCCAGAAAGAGTGCTTTTTGGAATTTGGTGTAAATCTTTTCAGTAGTTTTGGAATTATTAAAGGAAAAAGAAATATAGATCTCTAGGGACACGATCGGACACGGATCCACATGCGGAGGATCCACGGATCTGGGGGGAAAGCAAGGCACTATTTGGCTCGCCGCAACCTGGGACAAAAGTTGCGGCTGCCATTTTCTTTTTTGCATCGGGCAGGGAAGCAACAATGAAAAACTGATATAAGGGCTCAGGATAGAGGTATCCTGACAGGTGAATGGGTCTCTGAGGGACCCCTCTTGGGAAAAAAATTGTGCCAAATTTAGTTTTTTTTGGGCCAGTCCGCAGATCCCCTGCAGTGCTCAGTGCGACCCCCCCCAGTGAAAATCCATGAGGGATCCAAGGATCCAAAGTCCAATGAAAAAAAAATACACCCACTCACACACCAAAACCTGCTGCGCACGGCCAAAGGATGTGCGCGTTGTGGGGTTGGGTGCATGTAAGGCGGTTGACTGCAGTTCGTGGCTGGAGGGCACGCCCTGCCACCAACCCCCACTTTGCAGAACCGAGGACCGTGCATGATGGTGGTTGTATTAACGTACAGTAATTATATATTACTTTACGTTTAAAAAAAAACATGCAAATTCACTGAAAAAAAACAAAGGTTAGGGGGACTTTATAGTTATGTTTACGTTTTACCCTTAAAAAATTAAAATGGACATTCAGCAGTTATAGTTATACTTATCTGAAGAAACTATAACTTGTGACATTAAATAACTTAAGGCCACGAATTGTAGTTTCTTAACATATGTATAAAATAACTATTACTACTGAATTTCTATGGTTTTGTATGGGTAAAACGTCATCATTACACCTATCAGCTTGATTACTTTAATAATTGAAAAGTGAAGCAGGTTTTTAAAGCAAAACATTTAATACGATTGCATTTATGAATAAATGTATTTTACATGAAGTTCTTCCATTATAGCACAAGTCTTTTTTGTTTTTATACTGACTCATCTTCAGCGTTACACTTGCACATGTTCGTTAAATAAATTCCTAATGCACCAACAGCCAACAACTGTTTTGTCCGACCGGTATATTCACCTGAGGCTCTCTAAAGGACTGTGGCTTAAATTGGGGCGAGTGGTCATGAAGGAATAGTGAGAAAACATGGGAACTTCCTCCAAGAAAAGAGAAGTGTGGTCTATGATTTTGGACTTGTAGTGAAGTCGGGTACTCTGGATAGCTCCCAGTCTTTAGGCAGAGATATTTTCCTTTATTATAGGCATATCTATAACATCACCAACATTCTAAATCTGACAACTCAAATAACTTTTTCTGGTAGATATTTCAACTTTAGAACTGGTTCAATGTTTACTTCAATGCTATCCACAATGAGCTAAAATTGTGAAAACACGTTTCTATTTTTCAGTTATGTCTTTAAGCACAGGATTAGGAAGCACTATCCATGTCGACCTAAAAAAATAAAAGCCAAAGGCATTTTAGTGTTCAAGGCACAGTGTAACAGCTTTGGATTGGTAAACTACCATCCAAGCCAATTTACAATATGTCAAAACAGCTCCTGACACGTGTTTCACTCTGACATGAGCTTAGGAATGAAGCACAGCATAGCTTTGTCTAGACACAAGTTAGGCCACAGTACAGGTATGAAGTAACTGCTCACAAATATAAGGTGCTGCGTAAATTATGCAAAACAAAAATAGGGAACTCTGGGTAGTTCCTAATCTTAAAGTTAAGTGCTTCTCCTTCAAGTACAGTGTATCTACAAAACCACCAACGATATATATATATTGATGAGGCATACGTCCTTAAAATATACAGTGAATTCTATTCAATGCAAGCAGTTACAAAAATGTGCCACTACCGTTACTTTTCACATATATTGGTTCAACATATACTGGTTCAATCAAGACTTCCACATAGATTGTTTGAAGAATAGGATCTCAGTTTTAACAAGCATTGAAAAAGCCACTACATCTCACCCTTGTGACCTATTGGCTTTAGCCAGGCTGCCCAGCACCCGTAATGCTGTGTAGCGTGAATAAAGTACAAAAAACGTAATTCTTTCATGCGGCCTCCTGTGTAATTTTGTACGCGTGCGCACTACACAAGTGTGGAGCTACAAAATGACACAGGTGCTTTTTTTCATCTTTACTTACTGATCTGAGTTTGATCGGTAACTAAAAAGGAAACAATGCACAGAAGTGTTCCTTTCCTTAATACAGGCGGGCGAAGCAGAAGCAACACAGAGGAGGGTGGGGGATGTCGAAGCAACACAGGTGGGGTGGGTGGCGTACAGTGAAGCAACACAGAGAGCGTGGGTGGCAAACATCAAAGGAACATGGAAGGAGAAGGGAAAGCGATTGTCAAGAGGGCTGGAGGGGACACCAAAGCAACAGGAGGAGGGCAAAACTAAGAGCATCATGGGGATTGGATGAAAGCAACAAGGAGGGCACAGATTTGGGAAAGCAATGGGAAGAAGTGCATACAGGAGCGCAAGAGGCCCAGACAAGCAGTCGGGCAACAGGAAGCAATACAGAGTACAGTGGGAGAGACGTACTGGAGGGAGACTGCTCAAAAAACACTAACTCTAATAGAGTGCTTAATGCAAAAATAAAACAACTGTCCTTTAAAAGCAAGAAGTGTAAGCAGTGATGTTAGTCAATCAAAGAGACTGTAAAGAGACAATGCCCAATGGGAGGGACAAACATTACTGGTAAGCTTGGGCATGAATGAGAAGAAGGGAAATAAGAGTGACAAGGAAAGCCCCCAATGGTAAGCAAAGGGTGGGCTCCAAGCCTTTCTAGGTGCCAGATGTACAGCACATTTTACCCGTCCCAAACGGCCCATTAGGCCATTTGCGACCGGTAAAATGCATTCTGCCATGTACCAACTCTATTTTGCGAGTTGGTAACCTATCACTGACTCACAAAATAGGGTTTGCGAGTTGATATGATGAAGGAGAGTGTTAGGGACGTCCCTTCCTAATAGCGAGTCGCAGGGCTATGTAGGAATGTTTTAAAACCAGAATGCGGTCGCAAAACATTCATACTGTACCGACATTCGCAAACAGGAAGGGGCCCCCAAGGGAGCCCTCCCCCTTTGTGAATGGGGGCACCAACATTTTTTAAGAGCAGGCAGTGGTCCCACAGAGCACTGCCCACTCTTAAAAAAGGAAAAGAAAACTGCTTCATTTAAAAAGCAGTCACACGGATTGTGGTCTGCTGACCCCCAGCAGGCCACCATCCCTGTGAGTGCCGGCCATTTCCAGTGGGTCGCAAATTGCGACCTGCCTCATGAATATTAATGAGGCAGGCCCTTGCGACCCATTTGGGAATCGCAGTGTCTCTGGTACTGTTGTACATCAGAGTTTGTGACACGGAATTTGCGAACTGCTAACATTCGCAAATTGCAAGTCACAAATTCTGATGATAATGCAGCTTGCTCTTTGTTCTTGGTAAGTGACAATATGCCTTGTAACAGGCAGCGCTTGCTCTGTTTAGTAGGCTCGACCTAAAATATAAGCAATAAATGCAGGACCTGATTGATCATTAGCTGATGCCTGCAAATTAGATTCCGGCTTTTGAAAGATGAGTATAATAAGACCCCCACATCACACAACGTGCTCGGAAGCAGTTTAATAAACTAAACTTACAAAAAACAAGCTGCAAAAGGTTTACTATAAAGACAGCTTAAAAGGGCTTTGGTTACACTTTATTCCCTCTGGAGATGTTTTGTGGACAAAGCAAAGCTTGTAAAGTGCACAGGACAATAGGCACTGTGGGTGTTCTGACACAGTGTTGCCATAACCTTGGGGCGTCTTCACTTACATTGTGCGGCTTCTACATTAGAGCTCTAAACAAGGAGCCATGGATGGCCGTGAGACAGATGACGCATGGTGACCTGATTTTTGGAGCAGCGTGAGCATATGCATGGCTCACAGATCGACATCTTCTGATCTGAGACACTTAGGGCCATATGTACAAACACATTTTCCCATAGACACAGAATGGGCAAAACTGCTCGCTACATCTGGCCCCTAGAAACCACCTGTACCAGTGCCTGCTTTTTAGTTAGACTTTTTTTTAATGAAGAGCTTAAATATACAATACATGTTTCTGAGACATTCGGACTACAGAATTTGCATTTCTTATGATTAACATTGTGTGCTATGCATTAAAAAAATATCACAAGCCTCCAGATATTATAGCAGGTAAAAACTGAAAGAAGAAAGAACAGGAGACGGGTGGAGAAACTCAAATGCAAACATTTCAGTTTGTTTTAAAAAGAAACACAAATATTAAGCCTGCATCAAAGTGCAGAAACAAAACTGAAAGCAGAAAGGAGGAAAGACTTTTGCCACAAGATCGCCGCAATCAGCCAGCATCAAGTCATGGCAACTGAATGGAAAAGGCGTTGTGCAAAAACACCCAAATGAGGAACCTTTCACAGCAGCCTGGCATGGGTGATCAAAGGGACGCATAAGTGTCAACATATTCTGCAGAACAAGCATTGCGAAAGCCAACAAATCTGGCGCTGGCAAGAGTACTATTTGTTTACTTTTTGTGGCAAACATACGTAATATGCAAAGACATCTGCCAGGCATATTAAAAAAAATAAAATAAGGGTGTGGTCTGCAGACTAGGCACACCAGCCCTGGTACTGAAGTGCGCCTCTTTTCAGGTGACTATGAACATGAATGGCAAGAATGAAGGATCTTGCATTCAGATTTATAGGAAACGTGTTTCCCTGGAGCTTTTGACCAGAAGATGAAGTAGAAGCACGATTAAGGTCCATTTCTAGGTTCTGAGAGTATCGCTAGAAAGGCTGCCATTCCACACTAAGAGACAGTGGTAAAGGTAATGGAAATCGAGGAGTATGGCAGTTAAATCAAGAAACAGATAGCTGTATGTGGGGTCTCATCAGCACAGAAAGCATTGTAATTTACAATATGCAAGGTTTTTCAGGGGATACCAGCTTGAAGATGTTGCTACATCTGTGCAGAGAACGGTAGCAAGAGCTTACCAGAGACTACACACTTACAGATGACAAAGGACTACATGCATTTCCAAACAGTGGGAAGCAGTGTTCAATGCATCGTTGGGTGCCGTCACTGTCTGCACTGTTTTGGCGTCTTCACGCTTATGATCATCTGTAGACATGTTCTCCAATCTGGTTGGAGCTCTAGACATAAAGGGCAGTGGTGGCCTCCACAATTCAGCCCTTGGAGAAAAATGTCACATGTGGGCTTCTTCTTTGTTTGCCAAAAACAGACATTATGAATTTAAGCAAAGGGGCATGGACAATGCTTATAAACTACCCTTTCCAAGATGGTAGCCTGTCACGAGGACGTTTTCCAAGGTTCCCAATACAAAATGTAGTGGAGTCTTCTTGTGATGTCAGTTCCTGTTTGAATCATATACAAGGGAGGAAATATACAAGAGAAAGATGGTCACAACACATTTATTCCCTGCTTTTCCATAACGTTCTTAGCTCCTTTTGCTACTATTTATGTCCCTAATTTCTGCTTCTAGTACTTCAAACGCCTGCAAAGATGTGGAGTAGGTCTTGGACCTCACAAGACCACTTACAAATACTGCAACACATTCCCATAGAAAGTAATGTAGAAGGGAACCTAATATAACAGGTTAAAGGAAATAACATTAAAATAATTATAACTTGTGCCCTGGCCAAATACAGTTATGTCATTAATGATGTAAATTCAGGTTTCATCAGACATGTTCTCAATAATGTCTTAGAACACGTCATGATTGTGATAATATATGAGGTATTGAGCATTGTATGGTCATGAGCAGTTATTTGACGTAACTAGAACTGGTGAATTTCAGTGTTTTTGTAGTTTAAAATGCTATATTTTAAATGACATTTTCACCAAACTACAATGTCACTTTAACTGTTGTTTTTTCTGTGAATTTCTAGGGTTTAATAACATAAAGTAAGATTTTATTACCATACATAACTATGCTACCCCCCCATGGCCTGCCAACCCATCCCCTGTAAATGGCCTTTGAATGTGCAAAACCCCCGCCCACACCTTCCCCAGGTACGACCAACTACCTCCAACCCCAGTGGACACCAACTAAATCCTACAGGACTCCCGTAGGAGCAAGGGAGGCCATGCTAGCTCCTGTGGGACTACCACAGGAGTCTAGGGGTCAGCTTTGGTACCTCTGGACTCCTACAGGATCGTGGCACCCAAAAAATATTTTTGTTTTAGTTTGACCCCAGTGGGGTCTTTCTGAGTCTCCCTTCAAGGTCCAATGTGTTAGGGTACCCCTACCCAGCCCCTTATAAATTTTCTTTATATTTTCCAAACACAGGGACTAAGGGCCTGATTTAGTTCTCGGCGGAAGGGTTACTCCATCGTAACAGTGACAGATAGTCTGTCCGCCGAATTCTAAATACCATTGTTTTGTATTTAGATTTTGGGGGACCCGATATCTGTCAGCATTGTGAAGGTGCAACTGATCCGCCAAGATATTAATCAGTCCCTAAGTCTGAGTCCTCTAATGGGAGCCACAACATTTTTTTCAACCATTTTGGCAGCCCTACTTGCTACGGGCAAACTTCTTCCCTACACACAGGACTCTTGGCACAATTTTTTAAGGACTCTTGGCACAATTCTTTAAAGGGTAAAACTTGAGCAGGACAAATTTGGGACTGTATCTAACCCACGCTCCATCACGGTTGGCTTGAACGTTGGACTTTGAGCCAGTCTAGCGTGACCAGATTGCCACGATTGACGCTTCTGTTTCTATGTGCTATTCTACAGTTTATTCTTTAAAAATTCATAACTCAAGTTCTGATGATTGGATTTTTGGCGTTTTGGTCTTGCTTTATTTATTACACTTTGCTCTATTTTTGTAACCTGGTGTGGAATCCTTTTGTGGTGTTTTCAATTTTTTACTGGTTGAAGTGTTGCACAAATAGTTTACACACTGCCTCTAAGTTAAGCCTGACAGTTCTGTGTTAAGCTACCTGAAGGTGATCAGAGGTTAATTTAGGGTTTGCCTCATTTACCAAGAATAGAGTTGTGGTTTCTGCTAGACTAGTGCTCATACCCTAGTCAACCAGTAACCCAATTTCTAACACTGGGGAATAGGGAACAACAATGGAAATGCCAAATGCAAACACATTTTCCTCATATTGATATTGGGGTTGCACTGGGTGGAGATCCTCAGAGCAGCAACAAGATGAAGCACACAGGGTCCCAGTATGGAACTTGACTACTTAAAAGGGAAATTACTGAGCAGTTTTTACATCACCTGCAGTCTTCAGATTTCAGAAGGTCAGGTCCCTCTCTTCTCATATCAATGCTGTGAGTCCCTGGATTGCTTGCCGTGTTAAATAAGGCAGAAGGGCCCATGTTTCTCATGGAAAGGGGGAAGCTGAGGGATATAGAAGCACAGGGAAGCGCCATTGAAATGATGGTCACTTCCCTGATTCTGTAGTATTGAGCCAATATTTGTATTCTTTTCAATGATTTTTTTAAAAATCTGAACAAATAATTAATAAAAATATATAAGTGCTGAGAAGGAAAGAACAAAACGCAACCTAAATGTTGAGTCAACTCCCGCATTTCCTCAAGAATGAACCCGCAAGGGGGCGTGGCCAGCAATATGGCCTGATAGTTGCATCAAGTGCAAGCTCTGGCCTCACCAATATAATCACCAGGAATCTGTCCCTTCAGGACCCAAATGCAAGATCACCTAAGGCCTCCGAGACAGTGAGTTGCCTTGGACATCTGCAGATGCCCTACTGGGTGCCCACCTGCTGTGAACGGTGGAGGAGCGGGCCCGAGGAGAGGATTATGCCTGAATTGACCTCCTGTGGGGGCGGGAGAGAGCTGGGCCACGGTTATCTCCGGGGCCCCTGCCGGAGAGACGACCGGGTGAGATTTTGGATGCCTGATCTCCCCGTGGCCTCGTGTGGTGGGCTGCTGTCGGTGCTGGGGTCCCCTGAGGGGTGGAGCGTCCTGTGGGGCAGTGGTGGGCTTGCAACAGGCGGTGGCCTGGGGGCTTCCTCCCTAATTCCCCCTTGGGATCTGAGATTCGCAGGGGACCCCCCTGCGGTTGGTTCCCTGTTTGCGGGGCCGGAAGTCCTCGCCGGAGGAGTGGTAAGTTGGATCGTCGACGCTTCACTGCCGCCGCTCAATCGTCAGCCTGAGGCCTTGCTGGTTCGACTGCTGCGGTCCCTGAGGAGCCAGGGATGGATCTACGGCCTGCAGCAACCTGGATGCCCTTCCTTTTCTTCCCCCTGAGAGTTGGGGTTCATGGAGTGGTTCCCTACCCAGCTGAGGAGAGCACCACCTGAGACGCTACATCAGCGGTAATGATGTGGGGCACCAGGGGGCCTTCATGTGGATCAAGATGGACAACTAACTGGTTTCCCCCTTGGCTGGAGACAGGTGCTACATCCGGGGACCCTTGTGTGGACTTGGAAAGGGGACTCTAAAGTACCCCACCCTCCATTTTAAACCCTTAGTGCCCCGTCTTGCTCCTTGAAGGTGACAACCTGCACAGCCCAACGATCTCCTGGGATAAATGATCGAGTGTCAAGGAGTGCTGACTTGATCCAGCTGGAAGAGGCGACTTGATTGCAACAAGACGACTCTCCCAGACCCTCTAAAACGGTGCATTAAGAGACCATAAGAGACTAAAGGGTTATTGCATTGAACCCTATAGAAGGGACCCACCCCCTTCCAGATCTTGGCGCCCCCTTACCTCCACGGGGGTGGCAGTTGTTCGGCCTGCGATTTTCTGGTGCACTCAACATAACAATAAGAGGTATTGCCTGATTCCTTCCGTGGGGGGTTCTTGATTGCGGAGAGGGAGTTCCTCTAGCCCCACTGAGATAGAGAACTGAGAGGTCACTAAGAACCATAGGAGCACCTGTTTGAGCCCCAGTGGGACACCCCGGACTTGCTGATGGCTTGGTTGCAGCCATGGCCAGAGATAAAGAGCCTAACAAATGCAGCAGGGGAAAAAGGACCGCTACACAAGGGCAGTCATGCTGCAACCGGATCCCAGCGAGCCGGCAGTCAGGGGCCCTAGCAATTACTACAAGCCATTCAGGCCTCTGGGGCATGCTTGCTACCAAAATTAGAGAGGTGGGGTCTGAGGTACGTTTCCTAAGACAGGATCTTTGCAAAGTATCTGACAGAGTAACAGTGGTCGAGAACAGACTCACTGGTATGGAGGAAATAGTCCAAACCCTCAAAAACAAGACCAACAAAAAATCAATGCAGGTGTCATGTGGAGGAATAAAGTTGCAGAAAAACATCCAAAGTGCAGCAACCTCCACTTTGTTGTGTTCCCAGAAGGGGTCGAGGGCACCACCCTCACGGGATTTCTCTCCACCTGGCTCAGAGCCACTTTCCCTGAAGCCCAATTCTCCTCCTGTTTTGTGACTGAAAGGGCACATAGAGCCGAGCGAGGTCGGCCCCCTCCCGGAGCCCCTCCTTGCCAACCAAGCTCCTTCATTTTCGGGACAGAGATATGATCTCTGTGAGGCACACAAGATAGGAGAGATCGACATGAGGGCTCTAGAATCATGATATTCCCCGACTACAGATTGGAGGTGCAACACCAATGCCAACCCTTCGACTCAGTGAAGGAAAAGCTCTACATCATGCATCTCCAATATATGCTGCTTTTTCCAGACAAACTTAAAGTCCTCTACCATCGAAAATCAATATTTTTCCACTCTCCTGAAAAAGCTTGGACCTAGCTGGAGGAACGTCCCTGAGCTCGGTCTGACCCCACAGGAGAAATGGGTCACCAGATGCCTCATCTAACGGGCACTAGGCCCAAGACCGGTCAATGGAGATCGCAACTCAGAATCCACAGAGTGGCTTCTAACAGACAAGGAACCCCTTACTCGAACACAGGATTGCGAAACAATAGACATTTGTTATCTGATGTAAATCAAAATAACTGGTGAAATGTTGCAGCACCTCGGAGTGGCTCCTCCTCGAAAGGTGAACGGGCCCACGGGAAAGAGATGGAGTTCTCATCAGAGGCGGACAGCATCCACCCCTTACTTAAAGACATCCCAGAACTGGAACAGGGCCGCGATGAGGAGGTTTCAAACTCCAGAAGTGGCAACAGAATAACACAACAACACCATAGTGTAGGCTCGGAGCCACTACCTCCCTCTAATAGTGCTTGCTTGGCCGCAGCGCAGTAGTGACTTACTAGTACTGTTTTTACTTCTTCTTCCGACATCTCCTCTCTACCCCTTCTGCACTTGTTCCCCCCTTGGTAATTCTTCCCTCCCTGGATTCGTCCCTCCCCCTATGTCCCCAGATTCAGTCCCTCCCCCTCCTCTCCATTGTGCTGTTGTAACTGGAAGTTTGTTTTAAGTGGTTGGGATGGTGAGGGTGACAGATCCCCAGTGTTGGGCCTGTATTGTTTATGCCTTAAATGTAAAGGGGATTTACATGATGATGGGGTGTGGGAAAGGTCGCAGTTACATAAATATGTTGGCTTTGTTGCAGCAATATAGTTGGGACATCACAAGACGAGACGAAAGCAATGAAGGATTAGTTCACACAGGTAGTGGTAGGAGTAGACGACAGACATTAACGACCGGACATGGCACGCTCCACTGATGTGGGTCTGTTGTAACATTCAGTCCTTACATGGAAAGTAAATGGGGTGGGAAGCAAGATCAAATGGGGACTTGTCACAGCCTACATTAAACGTCTTAAACCTGATGTGGTCCTTTTACAAGAGACCCATCTCAAGGGAACACACTGTCCCTTCTTCGGTAGAGGGACATACTCTGTACTGGCACATGCCGGTTTCACAAAGGGCTCCAGGGGTAGAGATACTGAATAGGAAGTCCCCACCATTCCATGTACGGCGACGTTGGCTAGATCCGGTGGGAAAATATGCAGCACTCCAGGGAACAAGGGTCAGGAATCAGTGACCTTGATTAGTGTTTATGCCCCCCACCTTTATGCATACACACTAACTAACCCCACCAATATCCTACTTGAAACACATTTGACGCTACATATAGTGGGAGGGGATTTTAATAACATGATGTCCCCTGACATAGATAGAACACATGCGTCAATGCATGAGCCTAGAAACACACCTCTGGCCAATTTCTTTGACACCTTGGGCGTCACAGACCTATGGAGCCATCTCCCCCCCATAGTCAGACTTATTCCTACTACTCCGGAGCACATAATGTTTACTACAGACTTGATTATATTCTAGCACCATCTGGTGAAGTAGCCACAATACACAGGGCAGAATATTTGGCATGGGGACTCTCAGACCACTCCCCACTATGGGTGATGTTAGGGACAAACCCCGGGGCACTTTTTGGACTTTGAGATTCAGCGCTTGGGATCTCACTGACGAATTCGCGATGCGTGAGGTGCGTACCAAAACTGAGCTGTACTTCACTACTAACACTACTGACTTAGATTCAGTTACATCTCATGCCACGCTGTGGGAAGCATATAAGGCAGTGATGAGAGATAGGCTTCAAAACATTGTCCCATTTAAGAAGAAGAAAGCCACTCAAGCAGTGGAAGCCGCGGAAGACAGACTTCTAACATTAGAAACTAGACATTCTACCTGACTCACCCCACTACTGACTCGCCAATTGGAAGCCCTGTGCTAGGAATATCGGGAACTGACTACGGATGTAGTCCGTGTCCAAATGCTTGCCACCCAGCACAGCCTCGATGAGATGGGGACAAGGCTGGGAAAATGCTGGCTTGGCTGAACCACCAAGAGCTAGAGAGTAGATGGGTTTGACAAATCCAAGATGGGGAGGGCTCCCTTCACACCACTGACGAGGCCATCATGGGAGCATTCACTTTCTATTATGCAGCCCTCTATGAGGCTCGTCCCCTATCAGACGTGATACAGATCAAAGACTATCTTGTGGAAATAGATCTCCCAACCCTCTCTACAGAGAACCGCAACTTATTGGACGAAGACATTTATCTAAACAGAAGCCCAGAATGCTATAAGTCGCCTCAGTTCCGGAAAACTCCAGGACCGAATGACCTCCCTGCTCAAATTTTTTAAGTAGCAGGTACATCTACTTGCCCTCTATCTGCTCCAGCTTTATACTAGGGTGTGGGAGGAGGGGATACTCCCGCCAAACCTCTACAAGGATACTACTGTGGTCATAATTAAGCTAGGCAAACCCCTGACCTCCTGTGGCTCCTACCGACTGAGTTCCCTGATAAATGTAGAAACTAAAGTCCTAGCTAATATTTTCACCACTAGACTCCTTGTAGCGATCACCTCATTGATACACAATGATCAATCAGGCTTCATGCCGAATCGCTCCGACAGGTGAAACCTGCGCAGGCTTCAGAATTGGCTGATGACAGTCATCCATAGACAAGACACCCACCTACTGGATTCTGTCGACAAAGGGAAGGGCTTTGATGCCATCCACTGGCCTTTCATGATCCAGACCCTGGAATGAATGGGCTTCGGACTACACTTTAAGGATTGGGTGTCCTTGCTTTATCAGGACCCAGTAGCTGCAGTGAGTTTGAACAGACAGCTGTGTTCCGATTTCCCTGTCGGGTGTGGATCCCGACAGGGGTGCCACTTTTCCCCGCTCCTCTTTGCCCTGATGCTGGAACTCCTTGCTTGCATGATCCGTGCACATCCCGGGATAAAGAGCTTCGGCATCCAAGTCTCTCTAATTACAGAAGAGAAAATCTCTTTACTGTATACGCAGAAGACATCCTGCTTTATCTCTCTCACCCTGAGGACTCACTGCCAGAGGTCCTTTGCCCAATACCGAGCCCACTCCGTTTACATGATTAGCTGAGAAAAATCTGTGGTGTTCCCCCCTGGGAGGAACTTTCGACCCAATGGCCCTTCCCCACACACTCAAAATAACCACAAAGGGATTCAAATACTTGAGGATATATGTCACACCAGACCCGGAGCACTGTATAGAGCACAATGTAATGCTCATTTTGCACATTGCTGGAAGGATTTCCCCCGATGCTGGTGGGCAGTGCTGCCTTAATCAAAATGATCACCCTCTTGAAATTCCTGTATGCTCTCCAGAACACATATTTTAAACTCCCTGACAATATTTTCACTAAAATAGATAGTGAACTACGAACACTGTTATGGGTGGATGCCCCGCCCACCCCCAAATTGCCCTTAGTAAACTCCAACTAAATGCTTACAACAGTGGCATCGCCCTCCCGGACATTAATGCATACTTCTGGGCCTCCCATTTGATAGCAATTAATGACTGGGACTCTGTAGACAGGGACCACCCTACCTACGCCCTTGAAAAAGTACAATTCCATCTTAGGCACTAATAACATTACCTTTATGGTGGTACAGGACAGAGACTCAAGTGACGTTGCAGGCCTAGGATAGGGCAACTATGTAAACGGGGTGGAAACGCAAGATTACCCATGAAACTCCACTGTGACTAGGCAGGACCCTGAAAGAAATAGCAAAGTTAAAGGGCTTGAAATCCTAGGACCAACTGGGAATCTCCAAGGTCGGGGATGTCCTGGAGGAGGGATTCTTCATGCTGTTCGCCTCCCTACAGAACAAATTCCACTTACATGACAGTCAATACTATAAATAATTGCAATTTTCTCATGCCTGGTGGGCTGCATGCATCCTTCAGACATTCCAGAATATGCACCCTTGGGAAGTAGAATCCTCATGGGGGAAATACCAGAGAAGACTATATCCTACACTTACAAGATGATCAACAACATGCCTGATAACCTCAAAACACTACGGGCTCAGTGGGAAACAGATGTTGGTACACTCGACAATCTAGATTGGGAGTCAGCCCTGATGTTCCCCGAGGAGGTGGCGATTAGGGCCAGACTACGTCTCATACAATTCAAAATCCTACGCTGGATCTACTATGATAGGCGCTGCCTGCACAGAGTGGGGAAAGCGGCCTCCCCATGCTGCCTACGCTGTGGGAGTGAACTGAGTGATTTCGTCCACATGATTTGGAACTGCCCAAATATACAAGTATAGTGGCTCTGCGTGATCCCGGAGCTCGGTGCCATCCTAGGGATACAACTCCTGACTGATCGCAAATATACACAGCAGGGAATATCCATTGACGTGGATGTACCAAGAATGAAACTACTGCTGTGTAACATGGGTCTGGTGGTTGTCAAGTGTGACTTTGCTAGGCGATGGGGTTTACCTAAGCTTCCCAAACTGAGGGAATGGGGTAAAGACATGGACTTATTTATGGCAGCAGAAAAAATAACTTATAGAAGCAGAGGTTGTCCTCGTAGATTTTGCAAAATTTAGGAAAGTTGGATTGATTTTTATGGCTTGGATGCTGTGGAAGACAATGCTGATATACTGCACAAATAACTCGGTCACTGTTGGTAATAATCTATGTAATATTGATAACCCACTACTTGGAATACTGCTCCCACTAATGTTGATTTACAATGTACCTGTTTTGAGAAAATGCTGTCCGGCTAACATGACACAAAGTTTCAATGGAACGTCATCTGATGATCCCTGCTTTTTTGTTTTTGTTTTTTTTGTAGTTAAAAACTAATAAAACTATTTTTTAAGAAAGAACAACAATGCACCTGCCCTCAGTGCCGCTGCCGTCAACATCCGAACCCTTCTCAACTGAGGAGAAACAGCAGCTTTTATCCTCCTTGACCTCTCGAAAACCTTCCTCACTGTATCCCACCAAATGCTGTTTGCAAGAACCCAGAGGATCCACATCCCATCTTTCACCTCCAAAACCAAAGAGATCACCTCGGCTCACCACTCAGCCCTGCGTTCTTAAATGCATATATGACTCCCAGTGGCAGCTGCTAGTGATTGTAAGGGGAGGGCAGACGGTGTGGAGATGGAGGGTGTGTGGGGAGTAAATAAAATAAAATAGTTCTTATGTGCCAGCCGCAATCCGTCTTCTGCTCCGGCTGGTGCACACTGTGCAGGCTCCCAGCCGCCAATCAAGACACTGATCTCATGCTGGCAATACTATAATTCAGCATGACAGCAGTCCCGTGATTGGCCTAGCACTCACTCAGGGCCAGGAAGCCTGTGCCTCTTCTCCACCCAGCTGTTGCACCACAGCCAGATGGAGAGATCTAAATGTGCATGTAGGTTTGGCCGGGCTTGGCAGACCGACATGCGCATTTACTGTAAACACAACTCCGCCTCCCCCTGCTGCCATCATGGCCCACCCAGCCCTAGTCTCAGTGGATTCTAGCACCCTATGAAAAATAAAATGATAATAAAATGCATTTATTATCATTTTATTTTCCTCTTTTCCCTCTACTTGCTCTCAGCAGGGGGGTCATGATCCTCCGCCTTAACAGAGGACCAGCTCCTGATGACCCCACTGGCTAACATTGTCATATCCCACAGTCTCAACATAATTTCCTATGCAGATGACACCCAACTCATCCTCTCACTCAATGACGACCCCTCCACCATCAGAACCAACTACCACAGATGCATGACAAGGGTCGCTGACTGCATGAAGAACAACTGCCTGCATCTGAACACAGTGAAGACGGAAGTACTGATCTTTGGCAGCAGCAGCAGAATAACTTCTGATGGTCATCCGTACTAGGACCGTCATCCACTCCCTCCGACCACGCCAAAAACCTCAGAATCAGCAGTGACAACACGATCACCATGAAATCACAGACCAACTTTGTCTCCCCTCCCTGCTTCTTCACTTTGCACAAGCTACATAAGATCTTCAAGTGGCTATCTCTACACACTAGATGCATAGTGACACAGGCTCTCATCACCAGCCGACTGAACTACGTCAACACCCTTTACATAGGACTAGCCACACATCTCCTACACAGACTTTAGACCATACATAAGGCCACAACCAGACTCATCCTCTGCCTTCCCTGACGAACCTATATCACACCCCAACTCATGCAACTACACTGGCTCCCCATACAGAAGAGATGCCAATTCAAGCTGCTGACCCACACACACAAGGCTCTACACAACCAAGGACCCTTGTACATCACCAGCTAAACTTCAACCAACCATTGAGAAGACTATGCTGTGCCTCCCTTTCACTTGCCCATACCCCCCGCATCTACCAAAGCAGAGATGGAGGATGCTTCTTCTCTCACATCGCAGCAAAAACCTGGAACAGCCTCCCCATGCACCTCCAGACCATCATCTGACTTCTGAAATTCAGAATGGCCCTCAAGACCTGGCTGTTTGAATAAGCTTCCTGAACCTGTAAAGCACATTGATACCCTATCGGGTGATTAGCAGCGCGTTATAATTCCTGATTGATTAATTTGAGATTTAAATTAATAATCCTGTTAAGGTTGTCAAATAGGCAGCTTAATCAACAAAGCTATTTTCAGAAGAGTAAATAATGAAGCTATTTAGTCATGCAACCTGTTTTACCAAACACAAAAACCTAATGATGAAGCACCTTATATTCAGCACCAGCTAACACACATATAATGGCATGTACCAGAAAACACATTTTTTGGGATTTTTTTTTAGGAATCTGGCTCACAAACTCAGGACCTCATTACGAGTTTGGCAGTCTCAGGACCGCCATGTTGGTGGTGGCGGTCATACAGCCAACAGGCTAGCGGAGAAGACCGCCAAATTATGACCATGGTGGTATTCTCAACAGAATACAGCCAAAGCATTGCCAGCACCGCCACTGTGGTCAGACCGCAACTGATGACGGAAGGCACCTGCAGGCCGGCGGATACCCTGTTTCCACCGGACAAATTACGAGGCAGAACACCGTCAAGGCTCCCACCGTGGTCGCACCAACACAGAAACCCAGGCGGAAACAAACTGCATAAAAGGAGACATTCACCTTCAGGAAGCAATACTTGTCCGGAGCCGCCAAGGAACCAGAACTAGATGTCATCCCACTGGTCCTACTCATACAAAGACAATGGAATCTTTGCTGCTGATGACAACAGCAACCGTAAGTACACACACTTACCTGTCACTGCTGTATATTGTCAATGTATGTACACTAACACAATATAACATCGAGAAGGGGGAGCGAGGGTGACAACCACATGCTACTACCCACTCACATACAGCCACACACAAACACCTGCACATACAGAGTACACACACTAGGGTCAACACACACACGACAAAAACACACACTAATGCACGGAAACACATCACAGGCGCAGCCACACACAATAACACACACAACTTACCAATCGACATACACATCACACACAGCACATCATATCTATCATACCATGCAATAAAGCACAGCAACAAACACGTCAACACATACACCACTCAATAGCATAACATCAATAGGTTTCAAACAGACACATGCCCATCACACAACACACACCTTATCACTGTGGGACAAAAGCACTGCACACAACCTCACATACTGCCTAAATACAGGTAGTACAAGCACCACACACACACAAATACTGACACAAAATCAATGTCAGCCAGGAAAAACTCCATACTAGGAAAAGAAATGCATGACAAAGATGTAACCACTAAACTAACTACAGGTTGGTTTTAAATATATTAACATTTTGAAATTGGAAACTCAAAGGCCATAGGCCAGTCCTGATATAAAAGCCAGTGTACATATGTGTGCCCTGAACTTGACTCCTGACTGCCATGTAACCTTCACAGGCAGGGGCATCAAGGGGGCAGGCATGCACCTCAGGGATTACCGGGGGTGGGCTGGAGGGGGAGTTTGGGCTTAGGTTTGGGAGGGGGGCTTCTGGGATGTGGCTTGGGAGGGGGGTTTAGGTTTAGGGACGGTTTGGCTTTTTTTGGGAGAGGTAGACTTCTTGGAAGGGGAGTGGCATGGGTACTTGCGGGGGGCAGGGGAGGCCTTGTAGATGGAAGGGACAGACTTGGAGAGGAAAACAAAGTTTAGGGTCTCACGTGAGGGAAAGGAGTAGGGGAAAAGGGCAAACTCCGAAAGGAAGTCTTTTTTTGACACACGGGGACAGTCATAGCAAAAGGGATTGGGTGTGGAGGGAGAGCGAGTGGTTGTAAGAGGTGTTGGGGTGGATGCCTTGGGTGCATGTTTGTGCGAGGTATGCTTGTGGGTGCTGGGTTTCTGTTGGGTGGGTGAGTCAGGGCATTTATGTGTCTTGAGTTGAGGGGGGGTGGAGGTGCCAGGGGATGCCGTGATGGGTGGGTGACTGTCTGTTGGGGTGGTGACTGCAGGTACAGTGGATTAGCTCCATGTAGGAATGTCAGTGGTTGTCAGTGGTTGTGGTGTCTGCAGATGTGGTGACTGGGGTGGATGTCTGAGGGTCTGCTGTGATGCTGTCTGTGGGTAGGATAGGTTTAGTGGCTGGAACTGTGAATGTTGGTGGGGTGTCTGCAGGTGTGTCAGGTGTGCTCTCTGTGATGCTGGGGGTGGTGGGTAGGGCAGTGCAGGTTGTAACTGTTGTTGTGTGTGCATCTGAATGTTGCTTGTGTGCATGCTGATGGTGTACCTTATGGTGCTTATGTCTGTCTGAGCTACCCTTGGATGTTGAGGTGGATGCATGCCTTTCTGTTTGTGTGCTTCAGCTGGGTCTGGGAAGAGGGGTTTGGGATTGGAAGCGGAAGATGGAGGGGGTGACGGTAGACAAATGGTGACTGTCTGCCATCAGAGTGGAGGCCAGAACCTGAAAGGATCTCTGTAGGCCAGCCAGTGCACTGTGAATGCCCTGCACAAACGCATTACTCTGTTGGATTTGAGTTGCCAGTCCCTGGATGGCATTCACGATGGTCAGCTGACCCACAGAGATCGACCTCAGGAGGTCAATAGCCTTCTGGCTGAGGGCAGAAGGGTTAAAAGGGGCTGGGGTAGAGGTGCCTGCGACAAAGAAGACGCCCACCTTCTTAGGTGAGCAGGCACGGCCAACTGGGTGGGGAGCTACAGGGAGGGCGGTGGTAGAAAGAGGGGTGGCAGACAGAGATGATGCTGGAGCGGTCCCTCATGGGTCCGCCACCGCCAGGGAGTGTCCACAGGAGTATGATTCCAAAGATGAGGTGGATCCTGTCTCCCCTGTGGCACTCCCCTTGCCCCCTAGGCCACTGGGTCCCTCTGAGTTGGTGGTATCCTGACGAGGTCCTGGGACCAGCAGCTTCCTGACTCAGCTGTGTCCTGTCTCCTTCACAAGCCGATGCTAGAAAGAGAGGTAGGGTCATCATATCCTTTTCAAACACTAACATCACACTGTACACATCAATCATATTACAACCACTTGTACTACACCCCCAAGTAAAACCAAGTTAGTGCCAACATCATGTCACAACTAGATAGCATATACACCCCTACATTGCAACAATGCCACACACCAGTTTAGTCACCTTTGACACACCTACCATACATTCATATCAGTAGAGCCATCACAATAACTATTCCATGACAACCTGACTTGCCTACATGAATCCGAGTCCCTATCCACAGCAACATAGTCAACCTACAACCAAGCAATGGGAAATAGTAATAACATTCATTTCAACATATCACTCACACAAAATCCACACATACCTACATTTTTAGTTGATGTAATGAACCAGGAAAAGAACCTCATTGTATGCCAAACACGAGACAGCATTTTGCACACAAACCTAAACCATTTCATGTCACAGGGTCCACAACCTTCACAATTGCCATTTGCAAACATGTCTCAACTATATTTGCCTTTTCATAAACTGGAGTATGATAGAGTCTAAACACATGTCATCAACACATGTCCCAAGAGTCATGTAGGAAAGGATGAGACATACTTTGTGGATGTTCTCATCTTAGTCATTATCCACCTGTAACCAAAGTCATGTATACTTATAGGGGCCAACTTAGCCCACAGGATCTACCCACAGGCAACCCCAGGAACCACACCAACACCTTAAATACAATGTACACCTGTCATGTGCATGAAGGCCACATACAGTACAACTAATCATGATGAGTGGCAACATCAATATCTCATCATACAATTGGCAACATCACTATCCACACTTCAGACATGAGCAATCTTACATCTGTATATGAACATTACAATGCCACAACACACTCCTCTCCTGAGCTTAACTTGATAGAGACATACACCTTGAAGCAAGCCAAATGGCTGACTCAACACACCCATCCAACATGTAAAAGTGAACTACCACACCTGCAACACAATTAAGTCAGTACATACAATAGGATTCAATACCAAAAGCATTCAAAACATATCCACAATAGCAAAAGTAAGTATGTTTAAGTTGCATTACAATGTTGATAGATGGCTAAACCTAGCAATGTACACATGATGTTGGCAAAAACTGGTGTAGATTGTACCTATTACCATGATGTTGTGGCCTATTTAGCATGCACACAATACATTGGAATAGGAAATTGCTGTGTAGACACTTACCATCCAGGGAACATTCACATGGTACTAATATTCTGAGCTCTCATATCAATGATATGGGTTGCACTAGGAGTCTAGTTATACTACCATGGTTTAGTACATGCAGGATGTCCATTCTACTGAAACAGCACAGGTGCCAATGCTTAGTCCTCACTTACCAATGTGAAAATCTCCTAACAGGTCTGAGTAAGTGTAGCAAGTGTGGCATGTCAAATGTCAGATTGAGATCAGAGCCTCAAAATAAGTTGACACTCATAGGAAACCTTAGGAATAGTAGGCATGTTCTCAACTTGTCAGATTCTATGTTGCACATAGAGAAGGATCAAGGGGCATTTGAATGGACAGAGGGCAAAGACCAGGGCAACTTACCATCATGATATTGAGAGTGTGGATCTGTAGGTGGCGAGGAACAACCAGCAGGGTATTATGATCAGTATAGTGGTATACACATGACACAGTCACATGTGTATTATCATTTACTACTGTACAGAGGGGATGATATAGGTGAGTAATATGTCCCTTTACCAATACAATGTTCGCGCCTATGTACCAATGTTGAGGAGTCTTCTTCTAGGTGTTCCTATGACACATTTAACCTTTTGCACTTACCACATTGTCACAGCTTATAGTCTTTCATATCATACACTGACCTTGCAAAGGAATGAAAAGGAGTGCAGTCAGTAATCACCCCCTTGTGGCTGCTTTGCTGCCTTCAAACACCCATCCAACTCAGTGTAGGCCACTGCCAATATGCGGGCAATTAGGGGGGGGGGGGGGGTCAAGGCTGAATGGGCACCCCTCCATCCTTAGGGGGACCTCCCCAGCTGGGCCTCAGTGGTCTTACGGGCCCAGTGTCTCAGGTCCTCTCACCACTTTCTATAGTGGGTGCTCCATCGGCTGTGGCCTCCCCAGGGTCCACACTTTCTTGGTGATGGCACACCAGATCCCCTCTTTCTCATGGGCATTGACCTGCATGGATGACACAGACAAGAGGAGAAAGCCAAGCACACACTTCCATCCCAAATCAAGTATGGTGAACAACCAAGTTAGTGCAAGTAGCCAAACATACCCTACCTCACACTTCAAACTCTTTTTCTAGTCACTCTCTGCAGTCAGGCCATCTGTGAAGTGAAGTCAGGCATACAACATGCATACCTAGTACCAGGTTTTGGCTAGAAACATATAACCAGACCACATGTATGTCCTTAAAATGGTACATCGCTACAACGATTTGTCGCACCAACCTTGATGTAAATGCTGGAATGAACATATGTGGATCAGGGTACATACACCTACTATATATCATGGGTAACAGTCTTTCAATGCATATTTTCACCTAACCATCTACCCACACACGATAGCCCAATCCTTTATTCCTGCACATTTCATCTACATCATCATACACTCTACCTTTCACCCATTGGTATTCGCATTGGACTCACCTGCTCCACTGGTGCACCATGTAGCTGTCCACACAGGGGTAGGACCTTCTCCACAAGCTTGTCCAGCTATTCAGGAGAGAAGTCAGGGGCCCTATTACCTGCAGGATGTGCCATGATTGCTCCCAGAGGCAGTACACAGCAGCTCAGGTCATGGAGGTCTTGCTGGCAGCAATGTCAGGAGTCAAGTGAAGGATCCTGCAGAGTTTGGCAGTCACGCCCACCACGTACAGGACCGTCACCACCGGCAGACGTCACCATTGATCCAAGTCCGCCGAAGGCAGCAATGTGTTGCAATGGCAATGTCCACAGCGGTTGCAGCCGCCTACCACCATGATGACATCCGCCAGCGGAGTCTGGTCACTTCCTGATGTCCTGTACAGTAGGTAAGGCAGCTGCCATTTTAGAGCACATATATGTATGATCAAGTTATGAAAGTTGCATCATTTATGGTAAACTTGTTTACAAGTATCAATGTGCTTGTCATTAGCAAAGGAAGTGATATGAGGTATTTTGGGTTATGTACATGAAACAGTTGTCACCATACAAATGACAATCATAAGATGGTACAAGTGCAACACATGTGTTACATGTCAACTAGGTTGATGTAACTTTCACTGTCAGTGACCTGTATCTCCATTTAGAGAACTTGCAAGGGTTTAGGGGATTTGAATAACTTTCATATTTTGCCTTGCTATGTGCTAAATACCACATATTCACTGTTTCATGTGACATGATTTAGATATATGTGTAAAGTTGTTGGGATCATACTCATGATATATAGATTGAGTCATTCACATACATTCTGGTGATGTACCACATAGTTACCTTAGCCTGAGGAGAGCAAGACAACCTCCAGTGTACCGTCCACTAGCAGACCTGCAGACCATGGAGGCGCGACATGTAATCCAAATATATCACCTGGATAGGCATATAATTATGGATCTATGTCATCTGTTGGAGCCAGATCTGATGCCTGCCATTCGCAATCGCAATAGCATACCTCCCATCTCTAGTCAAGTCAGTGCTGCACTTCCTGGCCACTGGGACCTTTCAGAATACAGTGGCCCTAACTTCAGGGATGTCTCAGCCCATGTTCAATCTGGTTTTGAAAGCTGTACTGTCTGCACTGTTAAATTCCTGGACAGCTACATCAGATTTCCCCAACATGAGGATTTGGCCCATGTAAAGGCAGATTTCTATGCTTTGGGACACATTCCACATGTGGCTGGAGCCATAAGTGACACCCATGTAGCCTTGTTTCCCCCAAGTGCTAATGAACAGGTATATAGTAACATGAAAAACCTCCACTCCATAAACGTCCAAGTGGTCTGTTTGGCTGACCTGTACATTTCACAGGTTTGTGCAAGGTATCCAGGATCAGTCTATGATTCCTTCATCATGCAGATCAGCAAAATCCCAATGCTGATGATACGACTACACACAGAGAGGGCCTGGCTATTTGGTAAGTCATATGTCATATGTGTTGGTACCTTTTTTTCAGATACCATATATGTGGATGTCCAAGATTAAAGTTTGGATTGGAGCTTACAGGGGACTCTGGCTACCCAAACCTTCCTTTGTTATTGAAACCAGTGAGGTACCCAACCACGTCAGGGAAGTCCGCTTCAATGAGGCCCACGGAAGGACAAGGCGTGTTGTGGAGCAGACTTTTGGACTCCTGGAGGCAAGATTTCACAGGATAGTCAAATCTGGAGGAGCCCTGCTCTACTTACCCTACAAGGTATGTCAAATAATTGTTGTCTGCTGCATGCTCCACAACCTTGCCCTGGGACGTCAGATACCATTCATACCAGATGAGGGTATTCCAGCAGATCCTGTGGGTGAAAATGCAGGTTTCCCAAGTGAGGATGAGCATGATGAGGATGACGCTGGAGATGTTATCTATCAGTACTTCCATTGACTCAAGGTATGTGATGTAATGTTACAATAGAGATTGTGTACTGTTGATGTTATGCATGCTATGTAATGTTCTTTTCACCACCGTCAGTGGGGTTGTGTCTCCAAAGCCCATGACTCAGATATGGATGCAGATTGTTTCTTGGAGTTGTGTACAGAACTGTTATGTACATAGTCTACTGTCTAGAAAATGAAATATCAGATTTGTAGTTATGAATAGACAATGTGATGTATGTGTTCCACTCTGGCTTATACCTTATCTTTGTCAATCACAGATTTGCAAATTGGTTGTTTGGCGCATCCTCACTTGGCAATCTCAGACAGTGTCACAGACAGATGGGATTTGCAAACTGACATGATAAGTGGATATGAATTAAACCAGGTAGTGCGTAGCATGAGATTTGTGGGGTATGAGTTATATGCCCAGACTGTTAGGACAGTGGTTTGGAAGTGTCCTTTTCCACAAAATAGACCTGTTTGGTATTGGAGGTGGCTCAAATGGTGCCATGTGTGTCCATGTATGTCTAAATCATCTCATAATGTAGTATCTAGACCCTCTACCATCATTATGGTTTGCGTTGTATGCGACCTCAGTTGTGCAGAGCTGTCAGTGTGTTTCCTCATTGCAGACCATTGTGTATGTGTATGAAGACTGACACGGGGAGTGGCAAGCCTACAGGTACCTGACCATGGTAAGTGGTTCCATGACTGGGGTGATTAGTACTGACCTCTGTCTGTTTCATGGGGTATGGTCATATGGAAGGATAAGGTATGGGTATGTGATAAGGCTTTAGCGGATGATACATTGAACCAATCTGTCTGCCTCCTGGGATGGTGATAGACTGACATGTCCCAAACTTCTAGATTATGTGGGTTGGTAGTGAATGACACCTAAGCTGGAACACTGATGTCCACTGCATGACTTCACAATGTGCTGATTTCTATTTTCCAAATAAATATGTGGAGATGTACAATACAAGTGTCTTGTGTCATGTCTATGTTACAATCCCAATGCAATATGTATCCTGGTTGTCCAGTACGTGTGTTATGACCTTAACAAATGTATACAATTGGAGAGAAACATTTTGGTACAATAGTCGTCATACATGACAGTTGTATATGGTTGACACATCACAGTTACACAGGATCTGTGGTTAAGTGGTATTTATTGGGGAGTGCACAACAAAATGAGTGATGTGAAACAGAAATGACTAAATGTTAACCGTGAAGGGTTCAGTCATGGTGGATGAAATCATCAGGGTAGCTGCTACACCATTTGGAAACACAAGTCCAGTGTCATTGCACCATGAGAAAATGGAGGTAGGTATGAAAACAGTCAAAAGGGCTTATCAGTGACACACAGGGGAACCAATCAGGATAGGTTCACTTCCTGGCAGTGGGTTTAGTCTTGGCATCTGCTCCTCCTGGATGTCTGGGCAGACGTCCACTTTTTCAGAGTTCTGGGGTTTTTCTACTACAGAAGGTGGGGTGTCTGAGGCATTTCCTTCCCCTGGGAAGGCCTCAATTCCACTAGCAGCCACAGATGTTGAGGAGCCTGATGTCTCATTGCTAGCGGAAAAGACCTGATGTTGGGTGGCAAACCTACTCAGGGTAGTGTTTATGTCCCTCACCACCCCAGCAATGGAAGCCAGGATGGCAGTTTGGGCCAGCCACTGCTTCGTGGCTTCCTGGTGGTTGTCCCTCTGCAGCTGTCTGATCTCCAGTAACTGGCCCATCATGTCCTGGGAATTTTGGTATGCTCTCAAAACTTTGGAGATGGTCTCCTGGTCAGTTGTGTCCCTTGGAGCCCCCACCATCTGGCCCACACCATCCCTCCCACGCACCCTATCCCCACGTACCTCTGCCCCTGGCACAGTGTGTCCATTCCCACTGGTGGCAGGACTATCATTGCCAGGGGTGACATTGGGAGACTCAGGTACCTGTACTGGGGGCACACAATGTAAGTTAATGTTCTTGCGATACAGGTTTGGGAGTGAATGGTTGCATGTAATGTAGTTGCAACAGTGCTGGAAGGAGTAGTTGTGGGGGCTGACAGTTGTTGACTGACCAGGTGTCCCTGATGGGCCAGCTTTGTCCTCAGTGTCCAGACATCCAGGGTTGTTTTCCTCACTGGGGCCTTCATCCAGAGAGGTAGTGTCAGTCTCTGGTGTCCTCTCCATGTCTGAGATGGCAAGGTTACTGGTAGGAAAAATGGAAAACATAGTTGGTGTAAGTGATGTATAAATCAGACAACTAAACATGGTATGTGAGATGCACACATTGCTTTTACAAGATCCCCTACAATGACAATGATAGCTGCTACTTATTCTGGGTTACTGCAATCTGGGACACAGGGATTTGCAATTGCATACAGTATGCTCCAAGCTCTTGGAGTATGTTGGTGTTTAGGTGGCTGTGAACACCCTCATATCTTGTCTGAGTAAAGACATGACAATGTACACGTCTCTCCTAGTAAGGTGTATGGCATCAATGAGTTAATTAGATGCTGAACAATGCAAAATAGTGTCAGAGCTGGAACACAATATAGGAGTTACCATTTCACCTGGCCGTCTGTCTGGATGTACTGCAAGTGCTTCCAGTTTCCATTGAGGTGCCCCCCACCCAGGTGAGTATATGACATTATTAGGGAGTTTTTCTCAGAGTCCAGTTTGGTATGGGACACTACTGTAGCTGTGATTTGCTTGTAATGGTACTGGTAGTGGGCCATTGCATTGTCATTGCCACAAACTGTTAAATGGTGGACCATTCAGGATGGATTACATTGATTGTTAGTTTCACAAGCATGACATTTCAAATTTAGTGCACTGTTCTGGTTTTGTTAATGGTGGAACAGTGCCTTCTAGGAGATACAGTGCTGTCACATCCCAGGACTTCACATGCCCTTCCCAAACACTGTGGCCCAAGGTGATTTTACTTGACACGTGGCATGGTAGAGAGGGGTATTAGGTGATTTGGACACAGGGGTGGTAGGTGGTTTGGTCATTGGGGTAGGGAAAGGTGCTGAGTGAGCATGCAAGAAAAAACTGTTTGGTGACATGAATGTTGTTGTGACTTACCTGACTCCATTCCTCCAGGTATTCCTGTCAGGCCCTCAGTTTGCAGGCTGTCCAAGACCTTCTCCTCCCATGATGTGAACTATGGGAAAGGAGGTGGGGGCACACAGCCAGTCTTGAGGACCGCCAGCTTGTGCCTGAATGCCATGGAATGTACCCTCCCCCTGAGTTAGTTCCACTTCTTCCTGATGCCTTTCCTTGTGCGTGGGTAACTGCCTATTGCATTCACCATGTCGACTATCCTTTGCCACAACTCCATTTTCCTTGCTATTGATGTTTGCTGGACCTGTGCTCCGAATAGATATGGCTCTACCCTGACAATTTTGTCCACCATGACCCTCAACTCATCATCAGTGAAACGTGGATGGTTTGGTGGGGACATAGTAGTGGTGGTAAAGACAGTGAGGTAGTGAAAAAGGATGAAAAATGTGTGTATTGTGTGGTTTTGAAAATTATGTGTTTTGTACATTGTAAAAGTGTGGGATGTGTGCTGAGTGTAATTTGTAGGAGTGCCTATTGTTCGTTTAGCTAGATATAAATTTATTTGCTAGTGTCTGGCTGTGAGTGGCGTTCTGGTTGCAAAGGATTGTGGGTTGTGTATGGGTTTGTTTTATAGTGCAGTGCGTAAGTGTGTCGGGTGTGTGAATGTGTGTCAAGTGTGGGGTATTGAAACTATCTAATTTGGTTTAGTGTTCTGACTGATGTGAGTTCAGACCGCAGAGGTTCGCACCGTCAATGGTTTTCCGTCATGGAAGAACCGCTCATGTGATTTGTGGATCGTAATTTGATCAGTTGATTTTTGTTCGGCTGGCAGTGCTGTTGGTCGAACCACCTTTTTCTGTCTGCCAGTGTCCTGGCGGTTTTGGGAAATTGGCTGTTTTTTTGCAGCCTGAGCTGTGTGCCTCTTAATATGGGGGTCAGATGATGGCCAACATGGCGGTCTTTTGGCGGCCGCCACCGCAGCGGTCTTACCGTCAGACTGCCAAACTCGTAATGAGGCCCTCAATCTGACTCAGTAAAAAACATAAATATCTACAAGAGGACGTTACAATGGCATGTGAGGCTTAACCGTGGCATTTGTCAATGGATCAACCCGTTGAAAACTACAACCATTTACATCTGTAAAAAAAAAAAAGGCACAATTTGATGTATTTGTTAACAATGTTGGAAAGATTAACGTAAACAAATTGGCGAAAATGTTATGCCAAACTTTGTTGTTAACTTCAAGAATGTGAATAACATTATCAGCTGCTGTTTAGCAACGGTATCTACTGAAAAATATCTCTATCTTCTACGAGGAAGTATGAGTAGATCATAACTGCAGAATAAAAACAGAAATACAAACAAAATGTGCAACTATCTTGAATATAAATTTAGAGACGTATACAGGTGAAAATAGGAAAAGGACAATTCAGTAAAAAATTTGCTAGCTTGGTCCATTTTCAATTATTCGTTGCAGTAATGGACACTGGAAAGACTATATAAAGTTTGTCCTAATGATTTTGACATTTGATTAAAGCATTCTTTAGCGTCTGGAACCATTATTTAACTATAACAACTTCAGGAAATAGCATCAATCCTCCACAAAGACCACAAACATGCCCCAATAAATCACTGTGAGATATGCATTCATAATTTTAGGACAACAACCTTACTAATATTCCCACAAATATACAGATGTATAGTGAAATGTGGCGTAGAGGTATTACGAGCACAGGGACAGCACATGCCTCATTATTAAACAATGTAAACTTTTACCCAAATGCTCAGTGTAAACCTTTACCTAAATACATTATAAATGTTCTTACAAATGAGAAAATTAAATCCAGGTTGACTACAATAAACTACTCATTCTAATTCTATGATCATTTCTCTAGGCCCATACCTCTATGCTCTTCCTACCCATTTCCTCCTCAACACTTTCCTTCTGCTATGACCCTAATCTCTGAAGCAAACCTAACTTGACTTATTCAATAAGCCCAAAAGGAATTAGTTCAAGTTACATTGAGTTGATATGTTTCCTAATGCACAGAGTCACTTCTAGCTAAGGGGATGTTTGCTTCCTCAGGAAACTAGAATAGCTACAAAACAAGCCCATTTTAAATAAAATTCTGGCTTTCTATATGATACAAGTATGAATTAGATTTGTGGATGTTTTATTTGCCAAATACAATTAAACACAATTTGAAAATACAAACTGAGGCAAAAAAGCCTTTGGCATTAGCAAAAAAAAGATTGGATTTACTTCCTCCAACAAGGAGAGAAAAGCTCATTCAAGACACAAATCTTCTTGAAATCGATACAGATACATTAGGCCTCATCCTCATGGAGGCAATGAAGTAAACAAAGTGATGATTGGGACGCTTGAATTATTCTCAGCTACTGATAATTAATCTGAGTCACATACCATTCTATAATGTTTTGGTCCACCTTGCCAGCCGTATCCTAATCAGCCTGCTCTAATAGGAAAAGTCCAGACCTATCTGACAAATCATGTCCACTCTAAACTGGAACACAGGCAACTCAAACTCGTTTCGCCCTAGTATGGGGTGTAAAGTCGGGTTCAGCTTGGTTCAAGGTGGCAAAGGGATCACAAGACGCACGTCTGGGCATACCTGTCACACTGACTATGCCACCTGAAGTAAACAAAAAGTGACAGGTGAGATTTTGAATTAATCTCAGCCACTAGCAATTACTACCAACTGCATCCTAGTACCTCCATTTAGCCCACACTGCTATATCAGATTAAACCAAGCCATATGCAAATCAGCCTTCATCCTGCTCCAATAGGAACAGTCCAGCCCAAACTGCCAAGCCAGGTCCTCTCTCAATCAGAACATAAGTACAACAAGACAAGTTTCACCCTAATTGGGGCTCTTCAGTCAGGTGCAGCTTGGTTCCAGTGATAAAGTCAGCATGGGGCCCATGCCTGCGCATAGACGTTGCATTTGAGATGTAGCACTAAAGTAAAATGGACTGTAGTCTGGAGGCAGTGGGCTTAAATCTGAGGCAGGAGCAGAGCACAGAAACCAGTTGTTTAAAAATATATCTTTATTAGGTTTCAATAGAGAGCAACATGGCATTTGGCAATGGCAAAATTACAGAGCTTATTGGTATTGTAGTGCAAATCATAGCTACAAAATAATGCTAGTATTTAGTGCAAGAAGTACATTTGCTATATCCTTCTGACTTGCCAGTTGCTGCTGTCTAGCCTAGTCATACATGCTTAGTGTATTCCAACTATTGCAATAATGAAAAACAGAACAATTGAACAACTAACCAAACGCTACTCGATGTCTTTAGCGGCACCTCTCCTAAAGCTCTGCAGGGATCAACTAAATATCAGATAAGGGTTGGGGGAGTCTGTGCATGGGGGTACCAGGCAAGGGGGTCAATGGAAACAGCCTGTCTCATAGTTGATCCACCTTCATTGCAAGGGCTATGTCTCATCTCTGTCTTATAATGCAGCCACGTTTCCACTACACCGTATTGTGCCATGAGGTTCACTGGCTTACAAGACCGCATGCTCCAAGCAAGGCCGTCACTTTTGCTCAAGATATAAAGCTGGTGACCCCTTTCAGCCACAAATATGCTAGCAGCTGTCTACACAACCCTCTGTAGTCTTCGGATCATAGGGTTTCCCTTTCAGCCATCGCCCGGCTTTGTACCTCAGTCCACCACCTGCTCTGAGGTAGCCCATGGGGGAAGTTCCAACGATGGGCAATACCTCTGCACACCACCCCCACTGCTAGAACTAGAAATCTATTGCCCACTCTTTTCTTTGGGTGCCTTTTGTATAGACCAAGAAGGCAAATTTATACTATTTATAAAGCCTCATGGTTGAGGGTGCACTCCAGATCCCTTGCGACATGCAACCAGGACCATGTTATAATCGGAGACCATGTGGAGAAAATCTGTATCAAGTTATGTGCACCTAGGGCACCGCAATTCCTTTGTATTCATCATACTATTGAGCCAGCAAGGAGTGAGGTAGTGCAGTGCAAGAAATTAAACTATGTGTATTTAAGTCTTGTATTACGCGTAAAGGAGTAGGTATGCTCAAGAATATGAGCCTGATCCTTACTACGGTAGGGTCTACTTATAATGTCTTCGCACAAAGTTCTCAGGGTCGGCAAGTCATCTGTCCTCATGGTCAACAATGATTATAAAGCCACAAGACCAAATGCCTGCGTCCACCAAACATTAGGATGGTCTGTACGAGACTGTGTGTAGGGGGTTCTGGATCAAGTGCCCCATACAAATGGCTCACAGCTTGGGTTATCGCCCCATAAGTCAAGAACTGAGTTCCAGGCAAGCTGTCCTCAGTCAGTAAAGCATACGAGGACCGGAAGGAGCTCTCTGAGTAGCAGTACCCAATGGTTTCAACCCAGGCCGCTGTACAGGGTGCCATTCATCTGGCAGTGAAATAGCCTCCACGTGTGGTCGGCCAGACTACCAGTCAGAGTATGGACAACAGTTCAACCTTAGCAAGTATTTGATGTGCAAATAATGAAGTGTCTAGAATGACTAAACTTGATTGAGTGAAGAAACCTGCTTCATTGTGGGTAAAAATATATTACCTAGAAAATGTTAATGTTCGATAAACGCTGAGAATTAAATAAAGTGGTGAAGCTGGGATTATAACACAAGCCTTCAGGTTCCATAACAGAAAGGGCAGGCCCTTTTTTGCAGACATGTAATGAAAACAAGATCTTCCTGAAGCCCTAACTTTCAGACACTGGGAAGTGTTTCAACCTGCTAAAAGATTCTCTTCCCTGTAACCAATGAAATTCTTACTCCGACTTCTTTCAAGCCACTATTCTGTTGATCTCTTTATCAGAACTCAAACTTACACATGTAATCTTTCTAAGTAAAGCAGCTTGTGCAAAGCGCAAACTGAACCAGAAAGTGAACAAACACTAACACCCTACAGAATCCACATATTGTATTGAATTGTCATGGAAATAAACATCTGGTTTGATGATAATGATGAAACATCCAGATTCAAACTGGAGGCTTTACATACTTTATGTAGAGATCCATAGGAAGAAATCTTACAGGCCGTTAACTACCAGAATGCTCCTGGTATCGATAGTCGTGGCTGCCTTCGAACAAGGATAATGAGCTTTGATTCCTAATGAGTCACCTTCCCAAATGCTCAAAATAGAGCACAGTTAAGAACCCAAATGGGAATGGATGCTTTTATTTAAGACAATGTAATTCAATTTTCCAAGAGATATAACACCTGTCTGGATTTTCCGTGAGCTTCAAGCATTAGTGAACGGAACTATAATTCTCGTTTGACATCAAGCTAGTTAAGTATTCTTTCCCCAAGGAAACACCAAGGTCTAAAGAAATTAGGCGGTAACACTGACTCAATACTGTGAGAATATAGACAACCTATGGCTATAGGCTTTGTCTTATGAAAAACAAAATAGGCAGAGCAGAGGAAAAGGTTTGTAACTCACTGGCCCTCAAACAGTAATAACAGTCACTGGGCAAATATAATTGAAGGTTAATATCCACAAAGAGTATTTAGCAAAGAACTCTGATGGAGGAATTACTAATGGCCCTATTAAGAGTCTGGCGAACAGGCAAACATGGCGAATTTTCTGCCCACCATATTACAAACTCCATACAGCATAATGCACTTTTAATATGGTGGACGGGAAATCTGCCATATTTGTGATGGAACATCCCATCTGCAAAATTTTAAATAAGGACCTAAGACGCCTGGCTTTTGATTTACATTCAAACAAGAGAGGTAAGAATAATAGCTGGAAATGGGTATTTGAAAGTGCATTTGTCAACAATATATTAAAAGAAGCCTTTCCAAAGCTCTTTGTTTACAATGAGAGGGCAAACAGATTTACTTTCACAATGTCCAAATGGATGCTACACTTGACTAAGAACAATATGTATTTTAGACTTCCTGGGGCATCAACCACAACGACTCTTCCGTTTAAATTAATCTGACTGACGGACAGAATATTTTTCTCTAACCTGATTTATGACAATTACAGTCACCTAACAGAAATATGTTTTCAGAGTTTAGCCTTTCGGAAATCAGGTCCAAGAGCTCAGAATGCGCGGCCGAAGTCTGAGCATTCTGTGAATAGATGTGAATCAAATATGTGCCCCAAAGTGTGTCAAATAACAGTATTGTGTTTTTGTTATTTGATATTCTCAACCACTCAGTTCATAACAGAAAAAGAAGCACATAAAAGATGTAATTTCAAACAATTCTGAAAGAGACTGTCTGACAGAGAGAACTAACCTCTAAACTTCAAAAACAGTGAGCTTGATGTTTTGTTGCTTGTACTTCAAGGGGCAAAAAACACTGGGCTTGAATGGAGCCTGAGCGATTGCCAATGGCTAAACTTAATTCAAGCATTCTTCCATCTCTTTGTGGTTTGTTACTGTAGACGGCCTAAGTGCAACGCATATGCCCAGTTGTGGGTCCTGCGCTCATTGTGGTACAGGACTGACTAAAGTGGCTGAAGTGGAACCTAACCAGTCAGGGGGTTTGTGTTGTCATTCAGAGGGACCTGTCCTAGCAATTCTGGCTGGATTGTTATAATTGGAGAAGGACCAAAATTGATTTTCATATGGTTGTCCTCTGGAGTGGAATAACGGGTGAAAAACGATAGCCTGGAACGTTGTCTAAAGCAGTCACCAGTGGCTGATATTAATGCAAGCATTTCTTCTATCAGTTATTTGCTGCAGGCATACATGCAATCACCTTTGGGCAATTTCTAGAACCAGACAATACTATTCACTGTAATTAGCCATAATAAAAAAGATTATTTTAATACTGATGCTGTTACTTTGGTAAAAGTCCCTTCTGTACCAAAATGGTTAAGTCCATACAGGCAAATGCGCAACTGCTACACGTCTATTTGGAAGCTTTGATTTGAGGGAAATAACTGATCAAATTCCTAGTGAAAAGTTGTTTGTCAGCAAACTTGTGTAAATCTCAGACCTGAGGTAAATCACTTTTCGCAAATAGTGTCTCCTGAATAAGACACCATGACTGTAGGAAATCTGCCATTTCTGCATGGTCTCCCCAGATTTGTCACCTATTGCTGGACCCTACACTTTTGCTAGTTCTACTTTAAATAAGTGTGAAATAGGTGTGAAATAGGTGTGAAATGCCTCCCATGAGCTAACACCAGGCTGACCTGAATGGACTGAGATGACTCCTCTGAGCTCAAAGGAATATGAATAGTGGAGTGCCGTTGGCCTCCTTTTGACAGCACAGTGCCAAATCCTACTTGACAGGTCAGCTGAGCAATATGTAACACTTGAGTACACTTGAAAGGGAGAATCCTCTGTCTAATTGCTGAAGTCCCCTGCTTTTGCCATACTAGACTTCTGTCTCTGGGTTTCAGTGCCAGTCTCAAACTGGAGTTTAGTGTTATATGTGAGAAGACACTAGTGTTACCATAGTACGCTCCCCGCTCATACCTTTAGCTCTCAGAGCTCAAGTTTAATTCAGCTGAAGACTTTTGCCATCTTGCAAATGCCCTGAGACTGGCATTTTGGGCCTGTCTGCAGTAAGGCAAACAGGAACAACTGAAACAGTGGGTAGGGCTGGGCCTGGGAACCCTTACTGCATTGGTTAGGGAGTGTATAGGAGTCACCTCCATCCACTATTTGGTGTCAGACACAAATGTGGCACCTCCACGCACCCACTTTAGAACACGTTCTGGAGCAGTGGCGGATTAGAAGACGACTGCACCTGATGTCTGCCCATTGCGTGTATTGTCCACATTTTTATCCACCTTTGAACTATTGATGGCACATTGTGGGATCAACCTCCGTCATCTCTGAGCTACCACTAGTTAGGCCGCCAATAGCCGAGGGGTGACCAGTTTGTTCACGGTCATGGAAAGAGGACAGGTCTCTTAGTTATCCACATGACCCAAGAGAACTGTCTGGGGGATAACGTCACATTAGTTATGTTTTTTATGGTCTTGAAGACCTGTTTGCAGTATGGTTGCACTTGTGGGCAGCCCCACCACATATAAAGGTATGTCCCTCGCTCTTCCCATCCCCTCCAACATGCGTCTCAGACCCCCACCATAGCTTGTAGGCGAACAGGAGTCAAATACCATCCCAGGTAAATTCTAAAGGCATTTGCCCTATGCTGAAGACAGACTGGCAAGTTTTCTAGCCTTTGCTATATCATTATGGAGTTCAATTCTGTAAATTCAAGACCAAGGTCCTCGGACCAGGTGGTGGGGTAAGTCAATTCTGTTAGGTTTGTGGGTTTTCTTGAGTGCTTTATAGAACCAAGATAATGCTCTATTGGTGTCACTCTTAAAGAACGTCTTCCACCCCTTTTGTCTCTCTGCTGCCTAAGACCCGTACTACGGGCTCTTTCTTTTACTGCAACAGTTGTGTAAATCTATAGAGGTGATGTGGTTGCAGCGAAAAGTCCCCGGCACACTGGTCCCTAGTTTTAGGGGTCCTATGTTTGTAGAGCTTATCCAAGCATAGGGCATCACTGTCTTTCCAGGTGAAATACCCTTTGTCAATCATTTCATGGATGAAGTTGTGCTTCGTCACTACTGGTGTTAAAGGAGAGGGAAAGGTTCTGGCCTCTCGTGTTCGAACTGCTGTGTTCCAGTAATGTATGTCACACCTGTGGCCTACATCCAGACCCCCAGGGAGCATAAGGCGAGGGGGGGATAGCCATAAGAGTCGGTGGAGAGTGAAGTGTTGATTGTTCATTTCCATGAGACACTAGGTTTTATCGGCATCTGGACAGCACCAATGAAAGGGGAGGGGTAAGTTGGACAGTTTATAACGTTCAATATCTAGGCCCCCATGCTTCCTTCGGAAGGGCTCCTGATCATCAATGATATCACTATACGAGGAGCTTTGTTGTTCCAGATAAAGGCCTAAACCCTTGGTCGGATGGATTTTAGCATTCCTGGTGGGATCCTTATTGCCAGTGTTTGAAAAAGATAGTAGAGGCGGGCATGAAGTTTATTTTAACACTGGAGATCCTGCCCACCTACAATATTTCCAACCTGCCTCAGTGGTAGCGATCTTTGAATAGGGTGCTTAGACGGGAGGGGAGACTGCTACTAAATAACTTATTTACTCAGGATGGAATTGCTACCCTTAAATATTGAATGTCTTCTGAAGCAATATGAAGCTCACATTAAACTGCGATGGTCTCACCGCCTTGTGGCTCCCCACTGCCACTCTATGACTTGTGGTGGTTGGCTTTGAAGCCCGATACTTGCTGTACAATGAAGTTCCTCCAGCACTGCTGGCATGGAAGGGGATGGGTTCGTTAAGCAGCTTAGGATATCGTCCGTGAAGAGAACCATCTTCACTGAAGCCCTTCTTATTTTGGTGCCAGAAATGACTGGATTCACTATCACGCTTTGGAACAATGGTTCCATCGTTAGGGCATAAATTGTTGTCGAGAAGGGGCACCCTTGTCACGCTCTGCATGTTAGGGTTGTGAGGTCTAAGAGTTTGGATCAGACCTTAAGTCTGGTAAAGGGCTTCATATAGTTGGCCAGGATGACAATCTTCATGTGGGGGCCCAGTGTCGTTCTGTCTAGTGCTTTCCATATAAAAGCACAGCCCACTCCATCATACGCCTTCTCTGCGTCAAGTGGGAGTAGTGTCTGTGTATTTGTAGTCACCCTGTCTATCACATTTACAGCGAGGCAGATCTGGTTGTGGGGATATCAGGGTCAGCCAAACTCGGTGAGCCTAGCCATCAAGATCTTAGTAGAGATCTTGACAATGCTGTTAAACAAGGCTATAGGACGGTAAGAGTCACATATTCTGGGATATTTTTCAAGCTTTGCCTCCAGAGTGAGGAGGGATTCCATCATTGTTGGGGTAACCATCCGTGCATTGAGGAAGGAGTTATAGACTTTCGCTAGATGGGAAGAAACGCAGCCCAAAAATGCCTTGTAGAAAAGAGTTTGAGAACCCGTCTGGTCCAGGGGCTTGGTTATTGGAGGGTTGCATTATGGTCTGTGACACCACTTCCATCATGATGTGTTGGTCTAGCTCGACTATGAGTGATGTTTCGAGCTTTAGAATATGGGCACCGTCCAATAGTTATCTTGTACGTCAGGGTAACAGTGTTCCCTATCATAAAGGGTCTTATAATGCTGGATGAAAGAATCCATAATACCCTGGTCAGTCATGTGAGTGTATCTGTCTTTGTCCATTACAGATGCAATATAGTTTTTGGCCCGTTGAGATTTATGTTATGGGTCAATAATCTATGTGCTCTGTCTCCTCTTTCATAATACAGTAGTTTCTTTGGTCAGCAGTGCCTACAATTACCCCTTGGCATGCGCAGGGTCCTTTGAGTCCTCCTGTTGCCCATTTGTTTAAATTGTGTCCCGAGAGTGACTACATCCACCTCCATTTCAATCACAAGAAAGTGGAGGTGTGATTAATAAATTTCCCCATATCATTGTTTTAACTGGGTCCCATATTGTGCCCAGAAGTCACCCATTTTGCTCGCTTTAAAATAATTTTTGACAACCTCTCTTATATTGTCTATAAGAACGTGCTCAGGTAAAGCTATTTCATTTATTTTCCATGGTCTATATGAAATGACTTTGGGGGGGGGTGTGCTTTGATATCCCCAGGGACATGGACACTGGGACATGGTGGGACAACTCTTGTGCTTATGCTTCATGAAAGCACTTAATGGAGCACTGATGGAGAAGCAAAGAGATAGTCAATCTGTAAATGGGACCTGTGAACTCTGGAATAAAAAGTGTTCAGGTCCTCAAGGCCATGGGTCATGGATACAAGAGGATTCAAGAGCTGTTACAAAGAGTGAGATCTGTCTATTCCAGGGGACAGAGCCACAATGAAGTCTCACCCTAGGATTAGATAATTTAGGGAACGATGTGCTGCACAGGGGAAGAGCCAAGAGTAGAACTGCTGTTTCCGGTTATTTTGGCCATAGACTGACCCCAAGGGTCACCCCCATCCCACCCTATGACCCATTAATCAATATAATTCTACCCTTGTCATCTTTATGGACAGCAGATATCTGGATAGGTGTTTCTTTAGCTGTCAAAATTCCCACTCCATGTGCCAGTATTGGAGTGATGTTGTTGTGAGTAATAGTGCAATCAGCACCTCATCACATCACTGCAAAGGATATGTGTCTCTTGTTACAGTGCAACATTAACCCTCTTCGTGTGAGACACTGAAGTAAGGGTTTTCTTCTTATTGGGAGATAATGTCCTGTACATTTAAAGTCACAATTGTAAGACACTGTTCATTTTCCTGCATCAGTTCTGGAGTTGAACATCACCATGCCTGCCCACACTCTCCTCATCTGTGGTTCTTGGGTTGTTTCATAGCTACCAGTTTCATTCAGCTCTAGAAGGGAGAGCACATAATCGTGGCGAAATGTAAACTAACATGGTAATTGTAAAATGAAACAACATATATGTAAACAGTAGTGGAGGATTTCCCCAGGGATCTCCCAGGTTCCCTATCCAGGGTCCCCTCCTCACTGTCTGGAGTGTACTGGATCATTGTCCTCTCCATTGTGGGTCCAGCTCCTCAAGGCCAGGACGGGCAGACAGTGCACATTTTACTGTGGCCCCCTGCACCTGTTCTCCACAGGTCAGTAGAAAAAAGGTTGTAATCAGCAGGGTGGAGCTGACTTCTGTGCCGCCCTGGCTGATCACAACCAAAACTGCTGTCATCCCGTTGGGATCAGAGATCCTGGCGGAGACGGCAGTTGGACCACCAGCGTCATAATGTGGCGGTCGGACCGCCACAGCCACGGAAGTCCAACCGCCACCACGAGTCTGGTGGTCTTGAGAGAACCAGACTCGTAATCAGGCCCTAAATAAATGTGCTCCACTGTGGTGAATGTGTAGCAAAGTAATACAAAATCAAAGTATTCGAGTAAGCACTTGTGAAAATTATGTTTTATTTAATTTAATATTAAAAACATATCCATTACTTTATAAAACTCTGTGTTTATAAAGTGTGGAGTAGAAAAATATTTCTTGAACAATTATCTGAAATCATTACAATGTAGTACAATTTACATAATCCAGTTAAAAAGATAAATTATCTTGACAATACTGCAAACCAGCAGTTGACGGTTCATTTAATTTGATCATAGTTAAAACTGTTTCAAACAATAATAAAAAAGAACAACAGTCAATTGGGAGTCTAAACCACACAGGCTGCCTCCTTGCAATTCTGGAGATTAAACAGCAAAAAATGATGCCGCAGGAATTTCCTCCTTAGGGCCAGTGATTTTCTGCAAATACAAATATCAAGTAGTGCTTCACTGTTTGTATTGCACAGGTGGCATGTAGTGTTTTTCTATCTTTCGAAAGGATGTGGTGATAGGCTCTTAAGGGGATAGAACAGAATCTTATTCTGGCTAACAATCTTTTTTTCTCGAGACTGAGGAGGATGTCCCAGAACTTTTGACTTGCATTATTTTGATATGCATTTATTGTCATCCAGCTGTGATACTTATTTCCATAGGTCTAATCTTTTTCTATTGAAATTAGTTTTGCTTGTTTACTTGCCATTTTTTTTTTTTTGGAAAGGCGGTAGCATCAAGTTCCATCCGTTGGTAAAATGTAGCAATGACAGTGAATCTTTCAGGTAAGTGCTCTTTAAGTTCGAATGTTCAGAGGACACAATTGTTTGTCACAATAGTGAAGATTTGAAGAAAGCTTTCATAATGTGATAGTGTTTGAAAAGTTTGAACACTAAACATACTTGATCTTGAGAAAGGCTATCAGTTAGTCTAAGGGGCCATTATATGGCTGACATTGGGCTGTGTCCATCCATTTTGCATATTTCTTGTGGAAAACGATTTGGCAGAAGGCTAGTGTCAGCTAGAGGTGGGCAGAACTCGTAGAGCTTCATGCTGCAGAATTCCGCAGAGTTTTCGTGAAAACTCTGAGATTCTGCAGAGTTCCGCGAAGAGTACCCTGATTTTTAGCTCCAGGAGCTTGTTCCATGCTGAAAAATCGGAGCGAACAGCACCACACAGCATGCCACTTGGTGCTGCTGCTGGAGTTAATTTTGCGTCCGCTTCAGTAGATTTTCTACTCATGTGACAGCTCTCTCATGGGGGTGTGGTTTGGCCGGCAGCGATGGCGGACGTGTGAACGCACCGCTCCGCTGAGACTTTCTAATTCTCCGATAAAGATAGTGCCCCGGAGGGAACTCCCGACAGGAGAGAGGTTGCGGAGAATATTGGAAAGGTCCGTGGGTGAGGAGGCGGCTGCCCGGAGCTCCGTGAGCTGAATCGAGAGCGGAGGGCCGGACGCGCGCTGCGGGCTGCTGGCCGTGATTTGGGCCGGCGGCTATCTCTCGGCGCGGGAGTGGCGCGGCAATCTAGAGAAGATGAGACGCAGTGGCCGGAGAGACAGACCGGCATAGACGAGATTCTGGGGCAGATCTGAGGTGACGCAAAGAGAAGGAAGACTAAAGAGGGCATAAGAGGTGCCACAATAGTGAAGGAGGAACGTGCATGGCCCCGGGAAGGAGTGACCTGGTGGGGCTCCCCCCTCTCCACTTTGACAGCGAGGTGCTGGGCGCACTGGGACCTGAATGAGTGTTGGAGACCCCCCTGGAGGGGAGGGAGGTGAGCCCAACGGTCGGCCTTAGAATGCGACACCCTTGATGCAAGCTTCGGTGATCTGGGCGGGGTGGAGCGGCGCCTGAAGAAGACTGACACGTGGTTATCGATGGGGGCTGGTTGGATTCCACAAACAGGCACCTAAGTAGAAACCCAGGACTGAGGTGGCCCAGAACAGTGCAAAGGAAGACCACGAGAGGCACGAGCGGCGACATCACTGGGGGCTAAGGACTTACATGGCCCAAAAGAAACGGAGGAGCTGAGGGAGCCTCCTCTCCCTCTCCTCCTCTCCAGCGACGGGGTACTGGAGGTACTGGGGCACGGGGAATGCTGAAGACTCCCTGGAGGAGCACGGAAGTGACCAACCACAGGGAGCACAAGGCTGATCAGGGAGTGCGATGCCCTGAGAGAAACGCCCTAGGTCAGGGACAGTGGGACATAGAACACACGTGGCTGGGCGAAACTGCGGCTGGCCAAAGGCTCGGAACACAGAATTGGATGAAGAATCAGCACCCCACGCGCTCCACGAAACATTGGACAAGATCCTTGGGGTAACAGAGGAGTCCAAGAAGACCCTCCAGTGAGAGATTGGCCAGGTGTCAGTGGAGCTGGGCCTGCTCCGTGCAGACCACCAAAAACTAGCGGACAGGGTCCAAGAGGCGGAGACTACGCTTACAGGACTGGCACCAGAACACCAGACGCTACAAACCACACTTGAGAAATTGACGGACCGGGTTCAGAGGCTGGCATGCCGTGCCGAGGATGCAGAAGGTTGCAATCGGCGCAATAATGTGCGTATCATTGGGTTGCCGGAAGGAGCCTTGGAAAGGGCTCATCATGTTCCGGCGAGACCGGCGGCACCTGGTCGTCCTCCGCAGACTGTGATAGCTAAATTGCTACATTATCGGGACAGAGATATCCTACTGCAACGTGCTAGGGAGGCAGGTCCTTTCAGGATTGACAACGCATCAGTGACCCTATTCCCGGACTTCACTATGGAAGTAAAGACCAAGAGAACATCATACATGACGGCGAAGAGGGCCCTGAGAGATGCTGGTGTCCAATACTCGCTCTTATTCCCAGCCAGGATGAGAGTAATCTGCGGCGACCACAGCATTTTTTTTCCAATCGCCAGAACAGGTCTGGGAGTGGTTAGAGGCACACAAGATGGAGGGTCACTCTGGATCCTCGCATGCGTCGACACACAGCCAAAAGCGGAACAGACTACGCGTAGGAATCAGGCCGACGCCGGCACAGAAGGATCAGGCCAGGAGATCGGCTGTGGAGGCAGTGGCATCGCTACAACAGGGGAAGACGGCGACCGAGGCCAGTGGTGGGGACTCTGACCACCGATCCTGATCCTCAGACTCGGACTCTCATCATTCTGAGGGGGGCCCAATAGTGACCCCGAGAACTGCGGATGACCTGTAAAGAACGTGTGTGGTAAGCTGAAGGGTTGCCCTCTGGGGGCGAGATTTGGTGGAAGGCCTACATGCAGTGAAGGTCTCCCCCCCATTCAGATTCTCGTCCAACATCACCAGATGGCGAGAACTCTTTATGACTTCATGTTATGGTTTGGCTCAGTGAGTGTAAACTGGATGACCGCCTGTTGCGGTATTGCCCTGGGAAGTGGGAGTTTGGGTTTGATGTTTCTGTTTATTCACATGCGCAAGGAGTTATTTCTTTTGATATTAGGATACATGGCAAGACTGAAATATGGCAAAATGCTGGGGACCAATGGGGACCATGGGGGGATATTCACCCCCTTGGACTTACTTACCACACTTCCATGGTCTATAAGTTCATAACTTGGAATGTTTGGGGGATGGGGGTCACTGGTTAAGCGCCATAAAATCCTGTCATACCTCAAGAGAAGAGGGGTGCATATAGCTATGCTTCAGGAAACACACCTCACTGCACAGGAGCTGGATAAACTGAGGCGTAGGTGGCGTGGACAACTGTATGCCACTGCATATTCAGCGTACGCCAGGGGGGGACTAGTCTTGATCGGGGCAGGAGTCCCATTCAAGGCCATTTCAACAGACCTGGACACGTAAGGGAGATATGCCATGGTAGAGGGTAGACTACAAGGTAGACCAGTGGTGCTGAGTTGTATATATGTGCCAAATCAGGACCAGGCCCCCTTCTGGCACACACTATCAGGACGAATGGCTAGGTGCTCTGGAAACTGCTTCTTAATCGGGGGGATTTTAATTGCACAATGGATCTGGGGCTTGATTGTTCCTTCCCTCCAGTGCCTGGGGCGGCGGCGTACAAAACGGTGGAGGCTCTGAGAGAATGGATGAGGCATTTGGGGGTAGAAGACACATGGAGAGTGCAGCACCCACAGACCAGAGACTACTCATTTTATTCGGGATTACACCACCTACACACTAGAATAGATAAGGTAGTGTGCTCAGGCCCCATTACACACAAAATGGTTTCCTCTCAATATTTGGGCCGTTGTCTGATCATAGCCCACTAATGGTTACTTGGCAGAGGGCAGAGACAAGGGCCCCAATACCGATGTGGAGACTCCAGCCACGAGCACTGGAGAACCCGGCGTATAGGGAGGAGCTACGGACGTACATAAGGGAACATATCAGGATTAACAGAGGCTCCACAGGTTCACGCAGGATGGAATGGGAGGCACTCAAGGTAGCGATCAGGGGCCATTGCCTGGGACAGTCGGTGGGGATCAGACGTGCTCTAGTTAGGGAACTCAACCAACTAGAAAAGGATCTGCATGATGGGGAGGCCGAGCAAGGGGAGGACCCGGAAACCAACCGCAGACTGTCCCGGGCCAGAGAGACATACCACCAACACTTGACAGGCTGAGGTGCCATGATTATCGGAAACACATGATGTCAGTGCAGGCTGAGGAAGGTAGAGCGGGCAGCTTACTTGCCAGGTTAGTGCGGGGGAATGACCCGATAATGAGTGTGAGAGGGACGAATGGGGACCAGGTTTACTCGTCGGCTGAAATGAATGATGTTTCTAAATCCTATCACACAACCCTGTATAGACATCCAGAGGATGAATTACCGAGGACGATAGGCGAACAACTGGAGTCCCTGCCTTTGACGGGCCTCGGACCAGATGAAGGGGGCAGATTGGGAGAGCTGATCACTCTGGAGGAGGTGAAGGTAGCTATCGCGCAGTTGGCCACGGGTAAGACTCCGGGCACAGATGGGTTACCCATGGAACTATATAAGACATATATAGATATATTGGCCCCAGCACTGGTTGAACTGTATGCGGAAGCCTTTGGGAGTGAAGCTCTCCCAGGGACCATGAGGGAGGCGCTAGTGGTTCCACTACCCAAGACAAAATCTAAAGAGAGGTCGGTGACTGACTTCCTCTCCTTGTCTATGCTGAATTGCGATTTGAAGATCCTCAGCAAGGCGCTGGCCAATAGGCTACTACAACATATCCCTACTCTTGTGCATGAGGATCAAAATGGTTGTGTGCCGGCATGCAGCACATCCCTGAACCTTAGACGGTTGTTTATGATCCTACATCGACCCTTGACGGAGCGACAGCCTGAGGATATGCTCTTGTCCATAGATTTAGAAAAAGCATTTGATTCTGTGCGTTGGGATTATCTCAGAGCAGTGATGAAGAGAATGAGGATGGGAGAGAATCAGATCCGCTGGGTAGAGTTACTGTACCACCAACCAGTGGCCAGGGGGCGAATCGGGGGAGTGGTGTCTGAGTCCTACCCCATAGGACGGGGCACAAGACAGGGCTGTCCCCTATTACCCTTGAGGTTTGCGATCGCCATTGAACCCCTGACGGCACAATTTCGTACGGAGGGTCGGGGTAGAGGGGTGACACTGGGACGGGGAGAACATATTATTTCGCTCTATGCAGACGATTTGTTGATATATTTGAGAGACGGCCAATCTGGAATCCCATGGGCACTGGCACAGCTAAAGGGATTCGGTACAAACTCGGGTCTCAAGGTCAACAGGGGGAAGACGCACGTTTTCCCATTGTCTGAGGGTGCGGAACATCCACCTGCGTGTCCGGCGGATCTCCCCTGGTCACCACGCTGCTTCAAGTATTTAGGCATCCAGATTTTCCACAATTTAAATGACCTGCAAGACGGGAATCTGGGGGCAGCCCTCCGTTCCTTGCGGTCGTCAGTGCAGTTCTGGTGCTATCTCAAGCTTCCAACGATGGCCTGGGTGACCCTAACTAAAATGATAATAGTGCCACGTCTTCAGTATTATTTCACGAACCTACCATTGACTGTCCCCGGGAGATGGTTCAGGGAACTGGATATGCTACTTAGGGGATTGGTGTGGGACGGGGGGTGCCAACGGACGTCGCTTCCCATTCTTGGTCGGCCTGCACTGGAGGGGGGACTGGCGGTCCCGGATTTTGAGTTGTACTACAAGGCATGCCAGCTGCAATGGATGGCTAGGTGGGTCTCGGGGGGTCATCAGATGGGACTGAGAGTGGCCAATGACGGGATAGCGGTAGAGGAGCTGGTGGCGGACCTATTAGGTGCTGGGAAATTCAAATCTGGAAAATCGGTCCTGCTGACAGTGGCACTCTCCAGTTGGAAGAGATGCCTGAGGCAGACAGGGATGGGCGTGGCCTATTCCCCAGGAATACCGCTGACTGGGATACAGTTGAATGTACTGGGCGATACCATAAGTGAGGGCCAGGTTAGAGCATGGACTCGGGCGGGAGTGCTTACGATAGGAGACCTCTTTAAGGATGGGGTGCTGCGACCCTTCGAAAGACTAATAGAAGAGGAGAAGATCCCTGTGTCAATTCTTGACATACCAGACGCTGGTTCTACCGATACGACGACTATGGCCAACAGTGAACGTGGAACCGCAGACTCATGCCATTTTACATTTGCTTCTGACGGAGGGAGCAGACAGTCACCTGGTCACCAAACTATATGAGGCCTCTATTGATGCCACCCTTAAACCCTTGCAGACCCTACGAGCAAGACGGGAGGAGATAGGGGGTAGGGGTCTAGCGAATACGGAGTGGCAGAGGGTGCTCGCATATCCCCAGAAAGTATCTAGACACAAAAGGTTTCAATATATCCAATATAATTACATTCACAGAACATACCTTACCCCACACAGGCTCAGGGTGATATACGGGGGGAAGCCCCGGGCCTGCCCCAGATGCCAGACCATGAACCCGGACTTTTACCACATGGTATGAGACTGTACCATCATTCAGGGGGGATGGACACGGGTATTAAGGACCTGGGAGAGACCCTGGGCACTGGACTTCACATGAACCCCACTCGTGTTTGTTGGGACTACACGGAAGGCCAACATCCAAGAAAGTAGGCACTAGGTTTATAGACCTGGCAATGGTTTTGAATAGATGCTGGATAGCATTGACCTGGAAATCCCTGACGGGGCCCAAAATTGAAGACTGGAGAGTGGATGTCTCGCTATGGCCTCAAGCAGAGCTACCGGCACTTCAGAAGGAGGAGGCACGGGGGATTAGGATCAAACATATAGCTCCACTATGGGAGGAGATACTGGAGGCTTGGGAGGAACGAGGGCGAGGAGGTGGTGAACCTCGGGGGATGGACACGGCACAACGTCAAGGGATGAGGCCGGACAGAGAGGTGAAGGGAGAGTAGAGGATGCGGGGGCCAGACATTGAGGAGCGGGGAGGTGGGAACCGTGGGGCACTGACCAGCTGAGCAGGACTGATTTGGATGAGGATAGGACAACCAAGGAAAATAGAGGGACAGACAGAGCCCCACTGCCCGAGGCGAGACGTATTCACAAGAGGACACGGGGAACTAAACATTGAGGGCAAGGTAGAAATACGTCCGTCCAAGTAGGCACATATGGTAGAGCGGTCGAAATGTACCGGAGAGATGGGACTTCGAATGCCATCATTTATTGCACTTTCGCATTGTTGTGCTTTTGTTTTGTTTGGTTTCACTTGTTTCGGTTTTGTATGCTCTTTTTTCTTCTTCTCTCCGGTTTCTTCTCTTGGCTTTAACCACGACTATTCAGCTATAGTAATAATATTGCCATAATGCGCAAATGGAATATAAATCATGAAACTATAACTACGGCTTGTTTGGAAGAAAATATGTATGTATCAATGATCAATAACAGATGCAGAAAATCAATAAACAAAGTTTAAAAAAAAAAAGTGACAGCTCTCTCATGCGAAGGGTCGCAACTGCCTGCGACAGTTTGCAGTGCGACAATCTCACCGGGTGCCCTCCTAACACCCGAAAATCGCACTTGGAGACGCCAATTCTTGCTCGTCTGGAATTTGGCCAGAACTCCGGAATACAAGCATAACACAGAGTGGCCAAAATTCCGCCAGTGGAGCAGAATTTATCACCCAACTCCAGTGTCAACATCCCTTTGCTCCTTATTACTTATAGAAAGGGGTTCAGAGTTGGGTCCGACATTTTGATAATAAGGCTGAAAAGAAACATTTTCACTGCTATGGCTGTTGTTATCAAGGAGTTAACTCTTGTGGCCTCCTCGATCATTTAACCAGAAGCCTGCATATTTTTTTTTGGAAATGCATGCAAGCTTGGAGTTAAATACTAGTTGCCCTTCTTAAGAAACATCCGGTCTAAGATAAGTGTATATGTTCAACTTGTTTAGTTTCCATTGAAAACCAACTGCTGTTTTATCTAGAATCCCTGTCATCAGTGTATTATTGCCTTAATAACCTGATAATTTAGAAGGAAAAGTGGGTTGCGTCTTATAGCGCTGCTCCTAAATCAGCTACATAAAGGTTGAAGTGGAGGGGAGCAAGAACATAGCTTTGCTTCTATGAATGTTCTTATCTTCTCTGGGGTAGTTGTGTCTTGTGACAGGCTGATTTTTACTGTATTTGAGTATAACTGATGATAACCTTCAGGAGGCTTGAGGCTTGTGGGGGTGGGGAGAGAGAGGCGATGCGGGGAAGGGGGCAGAGGGGCGGGTTTGTATATTCCCCCATAATTTCCATGAATAACCGAGTTAAATACTGTTTTAAATTGGTTAACGCTGCACACTGTAGACTATTTTTTCTTGGTTTGATGTATTGAAGCCAATACATTTTCCTCAATGCTACTCCCCTTTCTGAACCCAGATTGAAAAATGGGTATCTGTTTATTTTAATTTGCACATTCTTAACACAGCCTTAGCAAAGCATTTTTACTCAGTGTTAATCAGCGTCATGTAAGGCTAGTACCCTACACCTGCTTAGTGAAGAGTACTGCTCATTTATATGTACAGGTACTAAAAAGGATCCCTGCCAGCTTCTGGATACAGCATTTTTTCTTACAACCAATGCTCGTAGAGTGGTGCCAAAATTTTGGCCCATAAACCTGTATTATCCTTATAAAGCAACATGAGTAGACCACTTGGGCCGGGTGCTTTATTCCAGCAAATAGTCTTTAGAATGTTTTTTTATTTTTTTATAGGATGGTTTTTAATTCACCATTTACAATGGCACCCTCTTGCTGAACAGAGAACCATTGACCTGTTCCGTATAACTGAGACGTATAGCTAATATAGTCTTGGAAGGAATCAAAAGTTATTTTGTTTCTTTTCCTGTCTGAAATTATATTATTTGGGTAAGAGTGCAATTTATGTTGGTGTTTTCCTTGACAGGCTATGTGCAGTTGTAGCCATCTGTTTTCCTCTGCTTTTCATTGTTCATCCCAAACTAATTTCCTGTATTGCAGACTTGCTCTTCTTATTTAGTCTTTGGGGGACTGGAGTCAATATTCTTTCTTTACTTTTTTAAGTAGCTGGTTAACTCTTTTTTTTTCCAAAAAAGAGCTGTAGAGAAAATCCATCTCATAATTTACAATAAGGCATTCCAGACAGTTTATTATTAAGTAACAAAAATTATCGAAACATTTGAGTGCCCAAAGATATCAGTAACTAGTAAATTCATAGAATTAGTCCATCATAAATAGGATACCAACTATTTTTTTAAGTACTTTGTTTCATATCAGGTCCTGGCCTTCTTTAAGTGGCTATGTTTTTGCTTTTTTTCTGTTTTCATGATTTGTCAGACTGTCTAGGATGGATACTCTGATGCCACCAGTCCAGCATATTGGCTTTGCATTTCCATGACACAGAAAACAGTATTAGCTTCAAGTGTTCTGTAAGTATATTTTAGCTGTCTAAAGACCATCTGATTCTTTTTAGAGTACTAGTGCCAGCTGGGACACCTATTAAATTTTGCTGTCAAAGGTGCTTGGTTTCCATGTTGATTTTCAGGTGCAGTGGCAGGTGCTGCTGCAGATGATCGCTGTCTTGGACCAACAAGATTTTGAAACCTTTTATTGTACAAAACTGTCCACAAACACAAGACTATAATCCAAAACTGCTATTCTGTAGGGAGAAAATCTGTAAATGAGGGAAGGTTGTTCCCTTCTAAACAACTGTTTAAAGTTCACAGGCCCAGAACACTATGGGATTAAATTAGGATGGCCCCTAGTTTATCTGGTAGTTGGATTGGAGCTATAATTTGATGCCAAAAGCAACCGCATTATTTTGAATGCATTCAGAGAACACATTCAAACTGACAACCACTGTTATAAGAAACATTCTCAAATCGTGTTCCTCTCTCAGTTTACATATAGTTTCTAGAACTGATTGAACTATTGTTTTTTTAATAGTTGCAGATGGGTTGATATAGAAGTTACATAAGGCAATGGTTTTTGTTGGTAAACAAATTACAGATTGTTGTAAAGATCCATTTTTATTGCTAACATGCAATTAATTGGTGAATTTACAAGTCTGATATTGCACTGAAGACTGTTTTTGATATATATAGCATGGCCTTCTGCAGGACGCCCCAGTTTGTGTTTTTTAAAAATATCTGCTGTGACTACGCTGAAGCCTGCTATAGGTAATAGTTCAAAACTCCATGTTTCAAGCAAACAGACTATGGGCCTCATTACGAGTGTGGCAGTCAGGACTGCCGCTGTTGCAGCGGTCCGACTGCAAAATTAAAACCCTGGCTCTTAGACCGCCAGGGAACCTCCAGCACTGCCAGGATCCATAATCCCGGTGGTGGAGATTGTAATCCGCCAGAGCAGCGCTGCATGCAGATTACGACCTTGTTCTCCACCAGCCTTTTCAGGATGGTTACACCGCCATGAAAAGGCTCACGGAGAACAGGTGCAGGAGGCCCCCCTGCCCAGCACCATCTCAATGTTCAATGTCTGCTTTGAAGACAGTGAACATTGCAAGAGTGCTAGCATTGCGGTGGCTCAATTGCGAGCCAGAGACAATGTTGTGGCCTGTTTCCCACTAGGCCGGCAGGCGGAAACTGAGCTGACCTAGCGGGATACTCTCAATTACTCCGGAGGTGGTGGCCCACCTGCCAAACTCTTAAGTAGGCCCTATTACTTTGCCTTTCATGTGATTCCAAAGTGTCGATTTTGAGTTAACTCTCCACACACCACTGATATTTCAAGAAGTAATTAATAGGTGAGACAGAGCGGATTGAACTTTATTCTGCTCAGGAATTAGGCTTCAGTGCCACTGACAGCCATGACCAATTTGCTTCTGTATTTGGTTCTGGGAAGCTCATCGACCTCCCGTTTGTCCATTTGTTAATTACTATTGTTGAAATTTTGGAATGTAAGCACCCTCCCCCTCCCCGCCACGCCCTACTACCCGGGAACAAGTCACAGAGCTCACAGTAAGCAAAAGTTCAATTCAACATCCCATGTCCACTTGTAACTGTACGTTCTGATCTCTTCCTCGGCATATGTGTTAAATAGGCGGTTCGGTTCCAGAATAATATCTCTGTAATCTGCCCACTTCTGCCAGATTTTGTGAGGTTTCTGGGGACATCCCCTTGCCTGATGCACAGCAATCTCCAGCCCCATGCAGTGATCCAGACCCTGTTTCCACACTGGCAGGAAAGGGGCTTTCAGTTTTCCATGCCTTGGCGGTGTCCCTCTTTGCCAGAGGTAGCGCCAAGAACAGGAGTGCCCTTTTATATCTATTACCCCCAAGCCCATCTGTGACATGCAAAAGAATCAACCTGGTCCTAGGGGAATTAACCAAGAGAGAACTTCACCAAGACAAGAGGTCACCCCACACCAAAATCGGTTCAGCACTGTACAGTTCCATACCATGTGCATGTCGCCCATCCAGCAATGCAGGCACAATGGAGAAATCAGCATTCCCATGATCCATAGACGATATCTCAGGTTTTAAGCCATACTGAGGTGTTTGAGTTGTTTAAGTTGGAGACTAACCGATATGGCCGGCTCTCGATGTGCTCTCAAAGCTTCAGTCCAGTTATTGTCATCTAAGGCATTAATATCTGTCTCACGCACTGTTCTAAGGGCAGACAATGTGTCCGAGTTATTCAAAACCAATTAAAAAAATATTTTTGCGATTTTTTGAACTCCTAGATCCCCTAGGAGGAGTTTACCCTCCAATGGGTTAAACTCGGGAAGTGCTTCAAGGTGTCTAATGTAGGCGGTAATGGCGTGGCGGAGCTACAGGTGGCGATAACATTGGCTATGGTGTAGTTGATATTCAAACTGTAACTCTTCAAATGATTTCAGAACAGTGCCACTCATTTCATCTCCTAGAGTGGAGATACCTATAATATCCCATTTCCTAAAAGCCTCGAATTGAGCCACTTGTTGCTGCACATTACCATGCAATAGAGGCATCCATTCAGTTAGTCTTTCCCACCACTCCATATGCCTCAGGGGACCCCTCCATATATTCAGCACCACTCTTGTCACCGGGGCAAGAGAAACAACCTTCGCCCCACCATATTGTACCTCTTACTTTTGACCAAAGACTGATCCAACCACAAAGAATCTTAGGTAGGGGGTATGCAGACTTTTTTTTTTTTTTTTTTTAAAGAGTTAACACAAACTACGCTCAGGTACCAGAGAGTGAGATTGATGGACTGAAGAAAGCATTAACTTGACATGACAAATCTTTCTTAAAGGTCCTACAGATCTGCCATGAATCCACTGTTGTTGACCACAGAGGAAATAAGGTAACATTAAAATTACTTCTCATGTCCTTCTGGTGGCAGTCTGTCCGCAGAGATGCTTTCTCACATGACGTCTTGTTTGTACTCAGGGGACTACTTCCCATTCAACACCTTCTGATCTAATGATGTCTGGTACACTCTGGCACACAATTTCCACTGATTTGTGATAGTTTTGTCCCTTTCAGATGGTAATCGAGTGATCATGGTGACTGTTAACCCATTCTCAAATGTGGCATATTGCAAAGCATCAAAGGCCTTGCCTTCAGCCAAGACAATGGCTCAGATCGTTTTGCGTGAAATTGTCTGTCTGCATGGGCTTTCACATAACATAATTCCCAGCCACCAGAGTACTTAATTTGACTCATTTCTTAGAAAGCTTTCTCAAAACATTTCACATCGATGTGGCATTGTCATCTGGCTTCCATTCCTCGACTATCGGACTGATAGAGCATGTCAATCAAGGCCGTAAATACTACTTACAGTATTTTTGTAGCTCCATGCAAAGCATTTGTTCACCTAATTGACTCTTTGCTGAATTTTATTCTAACGCAATCCACGTGTATCACCATTTTTCTGTCCACATGTGTTCCATCTCAAGACATTTCCAACCTATTTTGTCTGGACTCAGATAGTACCCACAGTTGTGCATCTGGTCGAACATTTTCAGACACTAAGAAAAAAGATTTTCAAGAAACTTCAAGACTCTAAAACCAAGATAAAGACATTTGGTGATACCCATTGTGAGCCCAACTCTCCTTACAAAACTGGAGATAAAATATGGCTTTCTTCACAGTTTCTACCTTCACTCTTTTCAGCTAACAAATTTAAACAACGCTCTTATCAGTGGTTTAAGGTAGTCCAATGTACCAATCCTGTAAAATTCAAGATTCTCCTTCATTTGACATGAAGATTAATCTCGTCTTTCATGCTTCCCAGATTAAATCTTTTCGGCAGAAACATTTTCTCAAACTTATCCCCCTATGCCACCCATTTTAATTGATGAAGAACCAGAGTCCGAAGTTCAAGCAATCTGTGATCATCAAATGAGCAGAGAGAAGCTACAGCTTCTTATTGACTGGAAGGGTTCTCTGTCTAGTGAGCAATCCCGGGAAGATGCTGATTCAATTCACGCTCCTACAATGATTCACCAATTTTTAAGCAATTCCCAGACAAGCCAGGAGCGTCAGAATGAGATATACTGCTGTACTGCAGATGTGGCACCAGTCTCTCCCCAACGGGAAGTCCTGTTCTCAGTCTTTAAACTTGCCATGAGTAGGTCACTGCAGGGGGAGGTGGATTAGCAAGAGATGCAGAGCAGCTGAGGTTTTCCCCAGCCTCTTTTATGGCATTGCCTGTCCCACCGGCTATGGTGGTGCGCCTCCACACATTGTGGGGTGCAGACAGTGATATCACAATCTTCTGCTGCCCATCACACCATGGGCTAAGTTTCTCAAACTTCTTCCAAAATCCAAGATGTCAGACATTTTTCCAAGTCTTTATAGAGTGCTCCAGTTGGGTGGAAGGTGTGCATGGTGGGATACTTCCTGTGCCTCTCCTTAAAAAAGGTAGAAGTAAGGAACACTTCTTGTGCCTCAGTGCATTCATAAGTGTTATTTTTTCACATTAGTTGGCACCGCTCTGTTTTTTTCCTTGATTTTTTTTATTTTCTAGCGTCTTGGACTTTCCTAATAATTACTCAGTGTCTTCCTTGGCACCATCTTCTTCGCTGCTTCTTGTCTATTCCACCTTAAAGGTTTCTTTTTGCTGGCTTTCAGAAGGTTTTTTGCTTTACACATTTTTACCTCCTTTTGGGGCCCCTGCTGGAAGGTAACAGTTGCTGGGCACATGCTTTGTACCAGCTTGGACACAGATATTGGAAGGGGTCGCCCTTACCTCTGGCAAACGAAGATCAGAAGACTGAAGGAGACTCGGTGCCCAGCCCTTGACATTCAAGTGCTTTTAAAATGTGACAGTATTGGAAAAGTCAATAGACACAACTGGAAATTTTGAAAGTCTGTTCTGATACTTTCAAGTTGGCCACCAAGTTGCTTTATGCTACACTGCATGATGCACCGTGGTGACCTGCTTCAAAATACAGAAAATAATGCTGTCATGCTTTCAAGAGGGCTGCCACATTGTGTCATGCCATCATGCAACTTAGTGGCCATTTTGAATGTCTCAAAACATAATTTTCTATACTTTCAAGATGGCCACCACATTGTGTTATACCCCCATTGCATCATGCAATGTGCCAATCAACTTGCAAGTATGAACATGTCACTGTCTATAATTTCAAGATGTCCATTATGTTGTGTTACATCAGGTTGTGTCATGCAGTGTGGTGGCCATCTTGATAGTTTAACAAATGTCAAGATACCCGGTCACGGCTAAACCAACCGCCATTGGTAAAGCTAAAAATGGTGGCCAAAAAGTATTTGAAAAATCAAGACCGATCCTCTTTGCTAATGCATGTTTTATTTCTGACGTATTTATACCTACTATGTTTGGATATCCTCTATTATGGGCTCAAACAAACTTAACTAAAAGAACCACGTTTGTAATGGTCACTATGGAAATATAACATAAACAGAGCTCTAGTGCCTTCTGCGATCTGCTCCATGCTATATATATATATATATATATATATATATATATATATATATATATATACACTCATTTAAATAAATAAAAGAATTGAAATAAAATATATAAATGTTTGACTGAAAACTGAAAAATTCTAGCTGTTTGAGCAGCTACGCAATAGTCCATTAATCCTGTACCAATATTCGACATCCAGCTGAGGCTTTAATTATTCCACCCTTTCAGCATTCCCCAGGTAATTTTTTTATCCTGATGAGACCCTATTATCCAGCAGGAGGGTCCAAACGCCGTTGACACATTAATCAGACAAGACCTATTTGATTATGTTTTGAATTACCAATCAATGTATTGACAAGCATATTTTATAACGTAATAAGAGGCTGGCTTTATGAGATGCACCAAAGATCACAGAACTATAAGCGATTTATTTATTGCTTTATGGTGTGGTGTCTCTTTTCTCACTTGGGGATCACTTTTTTCAACTATCACTCTTTGTTTATTTTCCTAAAGTATGATTATAAAAATGATTCACCATTATATGCTGATGCAGCTTCCAAAACATTAAAAACACATTTTTCACATATGTGTTGGTAATGGATGCAGTGGAGCTTTTTTGAAAGATTCTCAATAGATGATTTTTGTCTTCATTTAAGAATTGTTTGTATGAGTTAACCGGTAGCAAGATTTTTCTGCTATAATATTTAAATTGATTGAAAATGAGTTTCATGTGGATATGTGTTTTGTGATAATTATACCCAGGTTCACGTGGACATTCTGGGTTGCTTTTTTATTTATTTAGTGTCTGATTTAGATCTTGGCAGAGGGAATACTCCGCCACAAACATGACGGATATCCTATCTGCAGTATTACGATCCTCATAGGATATAATGGTATCACAATTCATCAGACAGGATTTCTCTCATGTTTATGACGGAGTATTCCCATCCCCAAGATCTACATCAAGCCCTAACAGTTTAATGATTTCTAAATATTTATAAAGTTGTGGCTCGCGCTAATGGAAAGGGGCGGGCGGATGAATGAAATGAAATACAAAATAATAAACATTTTAAAAAACACTTACCTCCGTTCCTGCGCCGCTCCTCTGCCACTTCCTGTCGCACTGCAGGCAGGCACAGGCTCCCAGTCTGCCCTGCACCAATCCTGATGCTGCTTAGAGGAGCGTCAGGATTGGCTGGGAGCCTGTGCAGGCTCTATCCAGCCCGGCAACTGTGTTGCTGGGCTGGAGACAGGCTACTGCGCATGTGTGTTTGGCCGGCCCAAGAAGGCCAGCCAAACACACATGCGCTCTGAGGGAGAGTGAGCACTCTCCCTCAGTACACGTCAACCCCATTGCACCGCCCCTTTCCCCCAAAAACGATCATAAATACTGTTAGTTTTTTTTTAGGAAAAGGTTTGCAGCTGCCACTGCTGGTGGGGGGGGGGGGGGGGGGGGGGGGCAACGCTCCTCCCCCCCTATGGAGGAGCCACCCCTGTATTTATATGAAGTGCCTTCTTTAATAGACTGGTTTTGGGGTCAAGGGTGATTTCAAACCGGTGTCTAAACTACAGCATACATTTATTGATTTGTTTACCTTGAATGTATTTGATGATGCTGTGTGGTGTGTATGTAAATTAGCAACACTTTGGAGGACAGCCCACTATGGTTGCATTGAAAAACGTGGTAAAGGTCATTTAAGGCCACACAGTACTGCTCAGTAAATATGTGGGAATAACACCAAAAAGCAACTTTGTGAATGAACACAGGACTTTATCTAATATGGCGGAGCAAAATGGATACTAATATCTAATATACTATTATCAGTATAATATACTATTATCATATATACTAATATAAGTAAGTGGTGGCTTTACTGCTTTTACAATGTTATTGACACCAATTGTCACAATAAAAAAGTTTAAGGGCATTTCAGGCATGATTTAGAATGCAACATATGTTCCTATATTCAACATATATGTGCAAACACCACTTTATTTTCAAGTGCAAATGTATGAAATGTACACTCCTAAATCGAGGTACCTACTCATATTACATCACTAAGGTGTAATATCACAGTGGATTAAAATATGTTCCCAAATTGGAGAAATTCACAAATTCATACTTTTTTGTGGATAGTCACACGTTTGTGAATGAGACACATACACCCTAGATACTATCCGAGATTTAATTGTGTCAGGGGCAGTGGTAAATCATTTGGTGATGTCACAGGGGTCAAAAGTTGTGTCTGTAATTCCAGCCTCCCAGCCCTATCCCCCACCCTCACACACCCTCCATTTCCGGACAAATGTTAAATATTTGGGGTAACTGCAATTTAAGATTGCAAAAGAAATTGTAAGATCAAAACAGAATGAAGCAGGAGTCATACTTTTGGTGTATGCGTGGGAGGAGAAAGGATTCGTTAAGGTGTAAATTCTTTGCATTAAACTGCCATACACAAATGCAGACACGCATTCCAAAGAGCATTTATTATTAGAGGAACGCAGTTAAGGTATGAAATTCGCTAAAAATATTTCTGCCTTCAGCCAGGTTAAGGCTGAATAGACATGCCTACATTTAGAAACAAGACAGCAACTTCTTGAAGTGTTAATCTTCTAGCCTACATGGGGTGTGCGCAACATGGTAATTAATGTGACACATTCGTGTGAAAATCGTGATTAATTTAGCTTGATGTGTGTAGCATCAAATGAGAGGTGGGAGTTTGCGAGTTTCTCAGTTTATTTTAATCACATTTGACAACAATGTAAGGACTTGTGATTACAAGTATGTCTGCAATTTATTTATCTCGCTTTATCCAAAAATAATTCCCATGTCTTTCAATGTCACAGCAGTTAAGCATTATATTTAAATTCTAGTTATTGCTGGTGATTGGGACATTTTCCAAACATTAACAATAAAAATTGAGGCCTAAAACACATTTAGTTCCACTTGATGAACCCTGATGGACGAGGGAGCCTCATGTCCCCAGCCAGACTATTGCAGACCCATGGCTGTTTAGTCGGGTCTCCTCTACTGGTATACATTGTGAGGAGGTAGGCAGGGTGAGACTGCACAATAACTTGGTTTGTAGAAAAAAAAGAAAAAATGACCACTCGTCTTTCAAGCAAAGGCAAATAAAATAAAAAATAACAAGACCAAAGGCCTCAAGATGACTTTGACAGATAAACCATTAGATAGGCCAGCATTGGTTACATTCCGATTCAGATAGGTGAATGTGGATGTCTGCCACGTGAGCAAACATCGCATTCTGTGGTATCAATAATTTAGAAAACCAAGAGTTCAGCCAATATTATGTAAAAAAGTACCACTATTAAGCAAGTGCAAAATTTAGATAGCAACGTGTAAAGAATGCCCAGAATTTGTCAAGAATTGCTGCCATTATGCATGCTCAGATTTGCCCAATCAATGAGTAATCCTTAGTGCATGGTCAGATATGCACCATTCCTCCGTAATCTACATTGCTTGTTCAGATTTCCATTATCACATATGAATTCTAGATACAAGTTTAGATTTGCCTTGCTCATTACTCATGAATCCTTAATATCTATCTATCTATTTATCTATCTATCTATCTATTACAATTGCTCCATAACTCAGTAATTCCCGGTGCCTGTTCAGTTCTGCACTCTCACTTATTACTCTTTAGCCTGAATTTAGGATCTTTAGCCAATTAAACAAAATAGAAATATGGATCTATTAAAATGCAGGAGGCATGGTGATGACTAGTAATGTAACAATTAAGATAACTTAAAGTAACTAGCACTGACAAAGCAAAGTATGCCTTGCCTTTCAGTGGCAGTAACTGACTTTTTGACTTTGCCAATTCTTTTTGCAGGTGCTATTTTGCACCAGTAAAATGAAAACAAAATGCTTACTTGTTGATGTAGAATAGAAAACGGATTGGGAGTTGAAAAATAAAATTAGGTAGAACATCTGTCAAATGAGAAGCAAACACATAAGATTGACAAGCGAGAGACTGACAAGAGAGCCAATCAATTATAAGTAGAGGGCAGACCCAAATCCTACTGTAAGCTTTGATATTGTCCAGTATAGGTCTTCGACAACAGATATCTGAAGGTGAAACCTAAAAAATAGTGATTTGTTTAGATAAGAAAATGACGATGGTTGGAGCGATGCTTATCACTCTTATGCAGCACCACATGGGACTACTTTCTTTAAGGCCCCTGTAATAGGAAGTCTGTTCATCATTGGCAGAGAGTGCCTCTAGTGCTGAGCAATTGAAGGTAGCTTGTCCACGAAACTCAAATTTCATGGCTGCTGTTATGATTATGGACGATCGATTCCTACTGGTGCCATGCTGTTGAGATGGGCATTTAGAAGATGACCTTCACCTTCCTGTTTTTCCTGCTACTTCATATGTTTTATGACAGGTGTTGGGTGACAGTTCGCATTCATGAGATCAAGCTCCACTGGCTGGAGTCAGACACCCTGGAGCTACTCCATAGGGTGCTGGAGGGCTTGCTGTATGCACTGTGGGGCACTCCCCAGTGGACTGCTCACCTTCACAGGCTTTCTGCATTGGCTTCTAGGGTCTTGCTACACAAATAGCAGTACTGATACGATGCAGCAGGGAAGAGAGTTTGGCCCACATAAGATGGGACCCTGTTTCAAAAGGCTCTCTCATATCGAAAGAGCTTGCTCAGTTAACCAAGGTGAGGCAAAAAGCAGTAGAATTACAAGGACACCTTTTCTAAGCTCATATGGAGTTCTGTACTTCTCACCACCCTCAAATAAATGATGACTTACCTCTCCATCAACTAACAATACACATTGACACTCTCTAAAGAATGTGTAAGGCTATACTGCTTTCATCTCAAGCCAAGTTTATTTTCCAGCTTTGGAACGCTGAGGATGTCAATATGAAAGTAAAAACATAAAAAAATTACATACAAAATAACCCCAAAGAAAAAAGAAACTCATAACATCTTAAGACATAGTTAATGTTAAAATTTCAATATAAGCTTAAAAAACATTTAAAAAAGATAAATATGCAGCAGAAAAGGTTTTATTTTGGCAGATTAAACATCAAATGCAAGTCCTCAGAGGAAGTCTGCACATACAATAGGTCTCAATATCTTACGACAGTGCAGTATCTGTGCAGGGCAAATAAACAAAACATGCTTCACATCTTGAACACCATTTTGACAAAGTTCACACGTATCAGGTGACCCACACCATTTAGAAGTTAAAATATTTAAGGGCAGAATATTTAGTTGCAGAGCGGTTCAAAAGCACCTAACCTCATGAGGCATATTCCATCTTACCTACGGTTGGGCTTTCTTCATGGTTACGATATCCATTATTATTTGGTAATTCCCTTTATTACTACAAGCATTGCCATCTAGTCTGAATTACATCATAGGAGGCTCGTTTCAAGCAGGCCTTTAGTTGGGTTGGTGAAAGTGATGAGACCAAACTTTGGTCAAACTTAAAATGATCCAGGGCCGATTTGAAATTTCTATAGAACAGATATTTCTCAGTTTTCGCTTCAAAAATGTCCTTCCCTGTAAGATGTCTTAATGTGTACCCTTCACTTCTCAGCAGGAAAGAGGCTCACTGATTAACTCCTGTCAAGTCTTGTGTAAAGAAGCTCTTAGGCCCAAATTCCAGTCTTAGGGTGGCTGCCGATGCTGAGGAGTCACAGGAGATTAATCTCCTTAATATCTGCACTTCTGTTTTATTTAAATACCCCCATCTTGGCACATCGATTAACTCTACTACATACAGTAAAGAGGCTGGTATTTTAGTTTGATAAACAGATGGGAGATGAGAAAAATGTCTTCTACCCATCCCATTATAGAATGCTCCCATTCACTTCACCTGAGATTGCACCTTTGACCTGAGATTACACCTTGTTAACCTTGTTAGAGATGTGGGCAGTGTCATTCAGATTATTACACATAATGTTCTCTAAAAAGGTGTAAGATTTAACCAATTCCAATTTTTGGGAGTTAGCTACCATGAATAATTGGCATATTTACAACATTTTTTTCCACAGAAAGCATAACATTTTACTTTTAGAGGAGTTGATAGCTATAAAGTGTGCATCTGCATACTGCTGCAACATCGTTAGGCAACCATTTAAGCCCTTGTGGGTTAAGTTCAATATTATTGTATCATCCGCATAAAGGAAACAAGATATTGACCAAGCCCAGATACTAGGAGGAAAACCAATTCCTTTTGAGAGGAAGCCAGGCAAATCATCAATATATAGAGAAAACAATACAGGAGCAAGTAAGCACCCCTGCTTTAAGCCATTTTTAGTTGTGAATCTCTCGGATAACCCCCAGCTGCTCACTAACAAGACTTGGTAACAGGTTGTGGAATGGAGGGTGACAATTAAGTACAGTAGAGTTCCAGGCATTCTGAGGTCAGACAACTTCTTCCATAGTGTTGGGTGATCCACTTTATCAAAAGCTATGAAGACGTTGATGATTGTGGCATATATTGGACAGCCTCTACTACTCATGTATTTTCCATTAATTAGCTGCAGAGCTACAATGTTATCTAAAGTCCCATGATTTTTTCAACAGCCTATCTGTTCTAATGGAATTATTTTATTATCTTCCACCCAGGCATTAGGCCTGGCAAGTAAGCATCTAGTAAAGATCTTGCCAATAGAATCTAAGAGGGTCATATGACAATAATTTACAGACGAACTACGATCACGCTTTTTATAAAGTGGGACAATTATACATCTAGTCCATGATGAGGGCACAATCACATTAACATAACAGTATTCAAAGACCGGAAGCAACAACCTGGCCCAGAGTTTAACTTATTTATCATTACCAAAATTGGAACTCATCCGGGCCCATTGCAGATGAAGAGTGCTTAGCAAAGACTGAGACCTCTATCTATCTCACAGAGGGAGCATCTTAACTAAATGTAGCAGAATTGACAGGCAGCGTTTCCCTACAAAATTTAGATCCTACATTTTCTGCACATAGTTTAGAAATAAAGCTGACCCAACTATCTGCTCCCATGGGAGAGGGATGGGACCTTACTCTAGCACAACAACAATCTGCAACTATCTCCCAAAATCTAAGCATAGTATTTCTATAAGCAGCCTCTCTTAACTCAACCCACATAAGATCTACACTCTGCTTTTTTGACCTGCCTTCAGACGACTTCTTCTCATTTTCAGAACAGACAGGTATCTATTTCTTTCCTTAGTAAAGAAGATAAACTGCTTCCTGTTCAGCCTATTTATTTCTTTATTCAACATGAGAACAGGCAAAGGTATTGGTTTATTGTGAGTCTTAATGTGCCTCCGAACAGCATTTTTTGTGATCAATAGAAAACATTGACTTGCCAGATTTCCAGATCATTAACAGCCTTCTCCAGGACTCCTTTTAAGTTGAATATTTTCCTAGGATCCCATTGAGTTTTACCGGAATTGTTGCTGAATTTTGAATTGCAACCATCAGGTTTCCACTACTCTACTGGTGGCATATTAGCTTCCAGGGAGAAGACTAGGAGTTTGTGGTCCCTAAGTCTAGTATCTAATACTTTCAAGCCACCTAAGAGGTGGAACAATGAATATGAGGCGATGAGATAATCTATAATTGAATTTCCTGTCAGCAATTTATGAGTAGACTGCGCCGGAGAGTCTGAGCCAAATCTCCCATTTACAATTGAACATTAAGTTTTTCTCAGCTGCTGAATAAGAATTTGGCCTCTCAGGAGCAAAAATGGTTATCGATTGAAAAAGCTTAGAAGGATCATTAAAAGTTCTATACTTACAATTAATCTTATTACTTAAAAAGATTGCAAACCCACTTTTTGCATGACCTTTTCGCTTGGGGATAGTTTTGCACTCAATTGAGAAATAACCATCACAATGGAGATCAAAGGGACACCAGGTTTCCTGGATAAAAATTATATTGGCTTTTAGTCTTATTAAAAATTATATTTTCACCCTGCTAGTTTTTAGGTCTGCTACATTCCAGGAAACCACTTTAAATTCATTGCTAATTATAAGGTTTAGAAACTTGGGCCAATACTCAGTCACCATTTAGAGCACCCTCCAACCAGTTCTATTCTAGGCTCTCATCTTCTATAGAGCGAGGGGCTTATCTGGGGCTCAAATATGTCACAAATCTTCCATTGTTCCCAATGGATACTCACAATCGTCCCAGATTACCCACTGTTGACTCATTTTCCGACAGAGGAAAAGGTTCACTATGAGAACTAACCAAATTGTCAAATTAATTAATGCAATTTTTAGATTCTTTTATCACCGGAAAACACATCAATACCTCTACACTGAAAAAAGTCACTATTTTGCAAAACCAAACTTGCCACACTTTTCGACTGAAATAAAACCTTTATTTTTGACCCCGGCTTTGTGTGCCTCAAAGTAACAAGTGAAATGTCACTGCTTTGGATTAACCTCAAATTCGCGATATCAGCGAAGCAGGCTAATAACAAAAAAGATTCAAAATCAAGTCAAAGTCAAATAAAACAACAAAGTGCAATTTACAAGTATTTACAGGAAGGGAAGAGGGACAGTGGTATTTCCTAACAGGTCTTACAGATGATAATTTGACCGTGGGCATTGCCTCAAACCGTTCCGGCATGGGATTAAGGAAGACTGGTTGAGGAATGGCCACTGAAGAAGAGTTTGGCATCCTTGTACCGGTTTCACTATTATCCTGAGAAGTGGTGGTGTAAAATCAATATTTAAAGAATGGCTCCTTTTATTCTCTTGCCCATCAGTAGCTTGAATACAAATGTTTATTGCCACTGACGTATGAGACAAATACTCACCTTCATGAAAATGAATTTTTAGGGATTTTTTTTGTAATTATTTGTTTTCTTTTTCCCCTCATGCTTAATTTTTTTAGATTGTGTAGTACCGTCTACCCTCACCCCTTTAAAATAGATGGCTTATTCTCCCTAAACAGGAGCCCCCAATATTGAGCAAGCTTCTCTTTTTGAAGATTGTAAAGTCTGATTTAGGGTTTCTTTCTCATTTTCTGGGCCCATAAGTACTTTCAAAATCACTGATAGAATATCTTGAGAATTATCTGTATTTATTACAATTTTTTTTAGAAGGGCTAGAATTGATGACAGAATTCTCTCAAGGCAAATAGGTGATTCAGAGACTTGTACACCTTGGACTGAGAGATTACAGGCAAGTTCTCAAGCAACTCCATATCAGGGGTCGCAGACATCTGCAGGCCAATTGATGAATGCTCTGTTGGTGTACTACTAAATAACTTTAGACCATTTGTCAAAGGTAGAATTGAGGGAGTTCTGAGGGGACTATTCATTTTTAGATTGTTTCTCGAGCTGGCCACCATATCTATAACTGGGAGAGTAATGTGCTCATTATGATACTTAGAGATTACATCTGAATCTAAATTCTTACGGCCATGCTTATTATTTGTGGGGAAGGTGATAACACAGGATTGCAATCTAATCCCCTCATAACAGAGGCAAGAGGTAGCTCTAGTTTAGGTATAGGATCATGTTGTAATGGATTCTCTTTGTTAAAGAAAGAAAACATCTGGTTCAGTCGTTCACAAGGTTAATTTGCACCATTTTATGTCTAAGGGGCTTAGATTTAGCTTTTTGGCAGGCTTCTAATGGAATCATATGACCTAGACCAAGCTTCCAACCAGTCATATTGATGCTTCTTTGAGGCAAATAAGGTTAATGTCCTAGGTTCCAAAACACCACTGCCCACACAAATACAAGTAAAACAGGGGAAATGGCAGACCACAAATTGCAGGACGTACTATAAAGTCTGAAATTTAGGGCAGAGTGGAGCACCTCCACGTAAGCAAACTCACCGCCCTGGAGCTGGTTGCCTCACCATGCTACCAAAGGGGGAAGCAAGTGCCTGTTACGATCCTTAACTGCACCAACTGTATGGCTATGTGGTTAGGGCTCAACAAGCAATGGATCCCCGACTACCGTAGCAAAAGGAATACTGAAATTGTTTTGAGACAAGAACAAGGAGCTGAATACAATTTCCAATGTGTGGTCGTGCAGAACTCAGCAGCGAAGCGCAAGCTGCACAGGCATAACCCCAGGGGCCTTCGCACCAGAAGAGAGCCTGCGGCCTATTGCCAGCCACACACTGTCCTGCACACTCTCCCGTTCACTACTGAGTCACTATGAAGCTATGTACTAAGGGCTCCACTGTGCATAGGCCAACCGACTGGAGATGAAGTCCATGGTCCTGCAGGGGCAAAGCAATCCCTGGTGGCAGGGCTATAGCAAGGCGTCAGCCGGAACTGTGAGATTGCATAGGTTCTTCTACCGCAGTGCTAGTCAGCACTGCGGGACGGTTTAGAGAACAATCAGGCAGCTGAGCGGAGCAGGCACTGGAACTGGCGCTGAATAAATATGCCAGCCAGGGGGCAGCAGGGGCTCTTCTCTTTTCCCAACAAACACCCCCCTCAGCCAACCTCCACAAACCTTCAGTACCTGCTTGCCTATGTGGTGCACCACTCTAAGTGCTCTCCGTGTACGCCCGCCGCTCCACACCACACCTCCTCACCACGCTATGACACTGTGACACTTCGTCTTAATTTTGAAAATGCATCGCAAGTGTCCCTAAGTTGGACAGTCTTTGAACTTTCCACTCACATCAATTTCAAACAAACAAAGACTTTACCCCCCATCAACCAACAATGCAAATCACCCTCTAATGAATTCACACTGCTGCATTCCTCTTTTCCTAGTTTTTATACTATATCATAAATGTGACTTGGGTAATTTTTAGACTCTTCACTTACATTAACTTCAATTTTTAATGGCCTGTTTTGGCACATGGTGCCTGAAAGAGCAGCGAATCCCTCTTCATTAGCCCTACTTGTACAGTGGCTGTGGTGTGTCACTGGTCTGCAGACCTGACAGACAAGGTTCACTTCACCACAAAAGGTGGTGATGGCAACTGGAGTTCAAGACACACTTCACTGATGAGTCAGACACCCTCTGACTATGAGCGCGCTTGGACCTTCAGGATGTGGGTGCCCAGAGTCATTTCATGTTCTATCCAAGTACAAGTAGGCTGCTGTCTTGCCCCCACTGCTTCCCCTTACATTGAAGAGCCACTGACATGCACGGGCCTAAATCTCTACAGCTCTTTCTATATGCATACATGTACCAGTGTAGGTTGACACAGATGTCAGACCATTATGGAGGGAGCAGCCCAGGCTTGTTTAGCACATCGCCCTCATGAGCTGCGATCTCAGAGAATACTTTGCCTTAAGCATTGCTGCAGTAATAAGCACATTTATATTCGTCATAACTAACAATTCCAACTCCTGAAGGTTGTCATGTGGGCTGATACGAAATGTGACTGATGCTTGCAACAAGCATTGGCTGAGTGGGACTAACTCCTTGCCTCTTGCTCTATGTACTATTGTGTAGTGATTTAAACAGATCTGAGAGAGACCTAAAGCAACGTCTGCCTGACGCAAAAACAGAAAACACAAATATTACAAAACCAAATACTGATTTCAGCAGTGCAGAAACAGTTGTTCTTTAGACACCTATGTGTTGGTGAAAATAAAGGGTTTACTGGGACAAAAAATGGGTCAGGGGTTCCCTTTATTTAAAAACAGAAAAAGGTTAATACTTTAAAACATTATTTAAAAAATCTGTGAACTAAGTTTCAGTAAAAGTATATTTCAAATTGGATTACAATGTAATTTCATTAATATGGATATGTTATTTGTAGTTCATCATTTATCCCACTTTATTTGCACCTGTAATATTTTTCACAGGACCTCCGCTGGGTATGAACCTGCCCAACTCTGTCCTGCTGGCACACTTTCTCTCTAGGAATGTAATGCAATCTGATGAATCTAGGCTCATGACACCCTGCCCATTACAACTGATCTCATAATTTCATGAGCTAGCAGGGGCCTTTCATAATATAATTTCTGGAGTCACTGTCCGACTAAGACACCTAAATCTGAAAGCTGGCCTTGTACATTAGCCTCTTAAAGGAAAGGCATTATACATGCATGACTGCACATTGTTAGCATTTTACACTTTTAGAACTAAACTGGCACTGTATTCCCACAATCCCACAATGTTTTGCATGTACAGAGATTCTTATTTTATGTCCCTTTTAACCCCTTCTCTGCCAGGCCTTTTCCCGCTCAGGTGCCAGGCCTTTTTTTGGCTATTTGGGGCAGTTCACGCTTAGGCACTCATAACTTTTTGCCCACATAAGCTACCCACGGCAAATTTGCGTATTTTTTTTCAAACATCCTGGGTATTCTAGAGGTACCCAGAGTTAGTGGGTTCCCCTGAAGGAGACCAAGAAATTAGCCAAAATACAGCAAAAAGTTCTTTTTTTTCCAAAACAATTGGAAAAAAGGGCTGCAGAAGGTGGCTTGTGGTTTTTTCCCTGAAAATGGCATCAACAAAGGGTTTGCGGTGCTAAAATCATCAGCTTCCCAGCTTTCAGGAAGAGGCAGACTTGAATCAGAAAACCACGTTTCAACACAATTTTGGCATTTTACTGGGACATATTATTTTTTGTGCTTGTAGCCTCCTTCCAGTTAGTTTGGATCCCGGAAGGCTAAACATTTCTGAATAATATACAAAATTCTGAATTCAGCAAGGGGTCATTTGTGTAGATCCTACAAGGTTTTCCTACAGAAAATAACAGCTGAAATAAATAAATATTGAAATTAAGGTAAAAAACAGACATTTTTCTTCACGTTTTACTCTGTAACTTTTTACTGCGTGTCAGATTTTTAAAAGCAATATACCGTTACGTCTGCTGGACTCTTCTGGTTGTGGGGATATATAGCATTTCTAAGTTCATCAAGAACCCTAGGTACCCAGAGCCAATAAACGAGCTGCACCTTGCAATGGGTTTTCATTCTATACCGGATATACAGCAATTCATTTGGTGAAATATAAAGAGTGAAAAATAGGTATCAAGAAAACCTTTGTACTTCCAAAATGGGCACAATATAAGGTGTTGAGAAGCAGTGGCTATTTGCACATCTCTGAATTCTGGGGTCCCCATACTAGCATGTGAATTACAGGGCATTTCTCAAATATACATCTTTTTTACACACTGTCTTACATTTAGAAGGAAAAACTGTAGAGAAACACAAGGGGCAATAGCACTTGTTATGCTATTACGTGTTCCCCCAAGTCTCCCGATAAAAATGGTACCTCACTTGCATGGGTAGGCCTAATGCTCGGGACAGGAAATGCAACATGGACACATCACATTTTCCCTAAGAAAACTGAAGTGTTTTTTGGATAGTGCCTAGCTGTGGATTTTGGCCTCTAGCTCAGCCGGCACCTAGAACACCTACCAAACCTGTGCATTTTTTTAAACTAGACACCTATAGGAATCCAAGATGGGGTGACTTGTGGGGATATGCAGAATCCTTTACAAACCTCAAAATTTTGCCAAAAAAATAACTTTTTCCTCTTATTTCGGTGACAGAAAGTTCAGGAATGTGAGAGGAGCCACAAATTTCCTTCCACCCAGCATTCCCATATGTCTCCCAATAAAAATGGTACCTCACTTGTGTGGGTAGGCCTAGTGCTCGTGACAGAGAATGCCCCAAAACACAACTTGGACACATCACATTTTCCCAAAGAAAACAGCTGTTTTTTGCAAAGTGCCAAGCTGTGGATTTTGGCCTCTAGCTCAGCTGGTGCCTAGGGAAATCTACCAAACCTGTGCATTTTTTAAAACTAGACACCTAGGGGAATCCAAGATGGAGTGACTTGTGGGGCTCTCACCAGGTTCTGTTACCCAGAATCCTTTACAAACCTCAAAATTAGGCCAAACACCACTTTTTTCTCACATTTCGGTGACAGAAAGTTCTGAAATCTGAGAGGAGCCACAAATTTCCTTCCACCCAGCATTTCCCCAAGTCTCCCGATAAAAATGGTACCTCACTTGTGTGGGTAGGCTTAGTGCCCGCAAAAGGAAATGCCCCAAAACACTATGTGGACACATCAAAATGATCAAATACTAAACTACCTGTTTTTGCGGGGGGGACTCCGTTTGTGGTCCTGGGCTCAGCAGCCATATAGGGAAAGCTACCAAACCCAAACATTTTTTTTAACTAGACACCCGAGGGAATCCAGAGAGGTGTGACTTGCATGGATCCCTAATGTTTCCTTAGCCAGAATCATCAGCAAACCTCAAATTTAGCTAAAAAAATCACATTTTCCCCACATTTCTGTGTAGGAACACCGCACCAGGACAAATTTCCTACCACTCAACGTTCCCCTCAGTCTCCCGGTAAAAATTATATCTCACTTGTGTAGGTGGGCCAAGTGCCAGTGACAGGGACAGGGAAGAGCCAAAAACATGTTGAAATTGAGGGGGAACCAAAGCGGGTCCAAAAGGGCAGTTTGAAAAAAAACATTTTTAGACTGACAAGTGGGGTAGAATTGTTATCGGTATAGATGAGACAATGCTAGGTCGTAGGAATTTTGTGGATTCCTGCAGCTTTCGGAAGGTTCCATCACAGAAATGTGGGGAAAATGGGTGATTTCCAGCAATGTTGGAGGTTTGCAGGGCATTGTCGGTAAGAAAATGGTGCAGGGTGCATTTGAAGCACTCCACCCTGGAATCACCCACATGTTTAGTTTTCAGATGTGTTTAGGTCTTGTGGATTTTTCTACATGGCAGCGTCCCAAAGTCCAAAAAGTGAAACCCTCACCATTCCAAGTGGGACAATTTTGAGAGTTAGCCAAGCTCTCATGGCCCAAATGTAAAACCAAGACCCAAAATAATCAAATGTCCTCTTGCTTGCCGTGGAATAAGATGTTTTAGTGTGTGGGGGAGAGCTGAAAGACTGTTACCCCCCCTCAGTTGGGGTGGGGGGAAAACCTGGCCCATATTGGTTGGTAGCCACCACCCCACTATTTTTTGTTTTTTTAAATTCCCTGGCATCTAGTTGACTTTCTGCCCCCCCCCGGGTGTGGATCGGGCTAATTGCCCAATCTGCCCACTGGTGGGCAGAACAACTTTGGCCCCATTTATTTGGGGTGGGGGTATGGCCATATCCCCACCCTCTTATTTTGGTCTCTGGTGGGCTTTCCAAAAATAGGCTGATCTGCCCCCAAAGGGGGCAGATACGGCCAACAGTAATGAGCCACCCATGGGAAGCGACCGTTGCCCAAGGAGCTTCCCCCCCAAACAAAACACACACATACCAATCCCTGATGTCTAAGTGGTTACTGCCCCCCAGGGGCAGATTGGCCTAATGTAAATAGGCAGATCTTCCCCCAAGGGGAGCAGAAATGGTCTAAAATAAATGTGCCCCCCAGAGGAGCGACCCTTGCCTAAGGGGTCGCTCCCCTTGTGTGAATTTGGCGCCAAAAAAATCCTCGGGCCTAGTGGTTTCTGCCCTCCTTGGGGACAGATCGGCCCAATAAAAATAGGCAGATCTGCCACCAAGGGGGGCAGAAATGGCCAAAAATAAATTCCCCCCTCCCCCGCCTCCAGGGGAACGACCCTTACCTAAGGGGTCGCTCCTCACACATGAAACTGACAAAAAAAAAATCCCTGGTGTCTAGTGGTTTCTGCCCCCCTTTGGGGCAGATTGGCCTAATAAAAATAGACCCATCTGCCCCCAACCGGGGCAGAAAGGGTATAAATACATTTTGCCCCCAAGGGAGCGACCCTTGCCTACGAAAAAATATATATCCCTGGTGTCTAGGGGTGTCTGCACCCCATGGGGGCAGATCGGCCTAATTATAATTCATTATAATGCCAGGAGTGGCAGAAAAGGCCTAAAAATATTTTGCCCCCCTGGTGAACGGCCCTTGCCCAAGAGGCCGCTCACCTTATGAATAAATATTTTTTATAAATTCCCTGGTGCCTAGTGGGCATTTCTGCTGCCCGATCTCATCGCGATCTGGCAGCAGAAATGCTTGCAGAGACATGAAAGGAAAGGTCTTTCCTTTCATGCCTCTGCCTGCCCCCCTCCTCCCGAGCGGAAATGCTTTGCATTTCTCTTCCGCATCAGCGCGATGGGAGGTGACCTCTGATGAGGTCATTAGACGTCACTGGGGGAAATAGGGGGTGGGGATGGAAGAGGAAGCGATTCCCCTTCCATCCCTGGGGGGGGGGGTGGGTGGGAGGCCCACAGGGGACCGTTAGTGCTCCCTCCGTGGGCCGGGTGCAGGACGAGCTGCCAAGGCACCCGAGGGATCTTAGGGTGGGGTATCATCAACTGCTGCTGGCACCTGGGTCTCGAGCAAGCACGGCCTTCTCCACACAAGTGGGTCTCCGTGTTGTACAAACACCTATGTTTTGGCATTTCGAGTACTGCTGAGTTTTTCCAGGATGCCATCAGGGGCATGCTGGCTGGCTTAGAGAGAGTCATCAATGTCAGTGATGAAATTTTGGTGCATGCTAGTACTGTGAAAGAGCATCTGGAGAGGCTGAGAGACACCTTCACAAGGCTACAAGACAATGGTCTGACCCTACATCAGGACAAGTGTGCTTTCCTACAGCTGAAGATCGCGTTCTTCAGCTACCACTTCTCTGAAAAGGGAGTCATGCCTGACAAGGCCACCGGATGGTCACCCTGAGGGCTTAGCAACAGTGAGTGGTGGATCTTGCACACTCTGCACACCAAGGGGTGGTGAAAACTAAGGCTCGACCACGGAGCAAGGTATGGTTTCCAGGGTTGGATGAACAGGTAGAACACACTGTAAAACACTGTCATGTATGCCAGACGGTAGACCCCGCAGATCATCCAGTCCCTATCGTCACTAAGTCTATCCCTTCAATTCCCTGGTACCGGGCCAGCATGGACTTTAGAAGTTTCGTGGACTGGCGACACATGCTCGCTGTCATTGATATCTTTTCGAAGTACCCTGAGGTCGAAGTTCTGGATTTCGTGCCTGCGCCCATACTTGCCTTCGCCTTGAAAAGGTCCTGGCCACTCACGTTCATATCAGGGAGCTAAAAACGGACAATGGCACACCTTTCTCAAGCCAGGACTTTAAGAGCTTCCTGGAATCCAGGGGAATTTGCCACCTGGAGATCACTCCTCATTGGCCTCAGGCGAACGAAGAGGCCGAACATTTCATGAGAACGTTAAACAAGGTTCTGAGAATTGACATGTCCCGGGGACAAGACATTGAGTGCGCCCTTTACAGCTTCCTGAGGGAATACTGGCTCACTCCTTATGCTACCACCCATGTGGCCCACAGTGTGTTGTGCATGAACAGGATGGTGGGGGACACAATTCCTCACTATGAAGGTCCATCAGCGTGAGGAAAGCAGGTGGCTGACACGCTGAGGAAGCGAATGATTCATAATAATCACATGTCTAAGAAACACCGTACTCAAAATCAAGATATTCAAGTGAGTTATCTTGTCCTGGTTAAAAAACGACAGCTAGGGGGAACATTTATACTCCTTTTCAAACCATCTCCATGCACTGTGAGTCGAATCCAAGGAACTATGATTATCGTCAACTGGGGTGATGAAGGCGTGACCAGGAACGTATCATTTTTCAAGCGATTGGTGATGGTCTCCATTGTAAATATTGAGGCCATAGAGAACGCAGACTGTGTGGTGAGTCACGAGGGAAGGGAAGGCCCCCTTTCAGTGAGCACTGGAACTGCTGATAACCCCCCTAATGACCCGATTCATGAGGTTCCCCCTTCTGGGGTGGTAGCAAAGACCCCGTTGGGAAGGATTGGAGTGCTGCCTGTGAGGAGATCGGAAGGTGGGTCATCAGCCGATGACATAGGAGGTCAATGACGAGGCAACAGCTGGTCCTGTCTCAGACCAAGACCACCTGCGTCTACTCGGCTCAGGGATTTTGTGATGACCTAGAGTCGGGCAGGATGTTTCAGGGTATCATCCTTGAGGTTGCAATTTGTCTATGTGTTAATATTGTTCTGCTGGAATCGGATTATTGGTATCAGTCATATTGGGATGGCTATAGTTTTCTTTGTGGGTTTAGTAGGAATGTTATGTTCAGGGCCGTACTACTGCGTGGGGGCCCTGTTGCATTTGGTTTGGGAATTTCCCCTGCTGGGGAGAGGGAAGTTGGTAGGCTCCTGACGTAAGGAGCCAGGGTAATAAATAGTACTGAGCACTTTAGCGCCTCAGAAAAATTGTTAACGTAGACTTGTGAGTGTGTGTTGTTATTTGGTATACTTACCACTGCTTAACACTCAACAGTATCTCAGAAGGAAGAGCTGCTTGCCAGGTCATCTCTTCCATAAGACCTGGATGAGATAATAAGCTGCAAAGAAAGACGACAAATGGGCAAAACACAAATTCGCTTAAAAAGGCTGGTTCGCAGCCTGGGGGGAATCCTGCTCGCAATACAAAATACATAGGTTTAAATGTAGCGGTTCTGTTTAGTCAGAAGCACATCTCTTGCTGGTTTTACAAAAGTAAGTCTCCAAGAGCATCCACACAACACAAGAACATTGTTGCTTTCTTCAACGCTGCGAAAATCAGTGGTGGCCGCAACAAATTTCAAAGGGGTGGGAGACGGGAGGGAGCGCGAGACAATAAAATTTTTTTAAAAAACTTACCTGCCCTGACACTGCCAGCTACCTTGCTCCTCTTCTCCACTGATGGTGTCCCAGCAGTCCCTGGGTCACCAGCACAGGCTCCCCATGCAATCCTGGCACTGCTTTTATGCTATACCTAGCATGAGAGCAGCGCCAGGATTGGTCTGAGCAGCATGGTCTGCCGCTCAGACAGTGCACAAGAGACTGCGCTATTTCTCCAACCCAGCCGTGAAACACAGACCTAAGTGTGCATGTCTGTTTGGCCGGCCTATGACGGCCGGCCAAACTGACATGTGCACTTAAGTATAGTCACTCCACTCCTCCTCCTCCCATGGCCCAGCCCCAGCCCTCCCTGCACATGCTGGCTCAGCCTGCAGCTGAAAGATAAAACAATAATAAAATATTGGTTTATTTTTCAGCTGCTGGCTCGTAGCTAGTGGGGTGATGCTCTTTCGCCATTGTGGCGGAGCTGCCACTGGGCAAAATGTGATTCAGACCTACGAACATACACATGCTGAATTGGCTCCCAAGAAACACAGTCTATGTAATAAATCCATCTTTTGTGCGCGCTACAGGGATGCTTTAACACTGCACTTTGTTTCTTTAGGTCAAAGTAATCCAATTGTTATAGTTTTATTCTGAGGATACCCATCTTTCTTAGGCATTCATCTTACCCTTTATTAATATTTCCTGAACTTCTCCAGCTTCTTTAGTAAAGACTAAGGATCTGATTATGAGTTTGTCAGTTCGAAAGCCTAACCACCAGACCTGTGTTGAGGAGATCGCCGCAGACCTGGCTATTATCAGTTTTCCACTGGGCTGACCGGCGACAAACAAGGTTTCCGCTGGTCAGCCCAATGGAAAACGTGCTGTGGCATTGTACTCGGCTCCACATGGAGCCGACTCCAATGCCGTTGCAGAGGGTGGCTGACCAGCAGTCTCAGAATGCGCACTGGCTGCTGAACAGAAAGTGCACATTCTGACGGTGCTGGAGAGGGGGACCCCTGCACTTGTTCCCTGCCAGCCTTTTCATGGTGGCTGTAAAAAGTATGGCCGTGCTGACTTCAGCGCCGCCCTGGTTGATCACAACCAAGACCGCCGCCAGCCCATCGGGATCTGAGATCCTGGCAGATACGGCGATCTGACCGCTAGGGTTGTAATGTGGAAGTTGGACCGCCACCACCACAGTGGTTCAACCGCCACAGCGAGTCTTGCAGTCTCCAGACTTAAATCAGGCCCAAAATAATGACTTTTTCGGCAGTCTCTTTGACACTTCACAACCACTTGCATGCAGCATTCCAAAGTAAAATATTTTGCTTACAAGCTTTAGTGTGAATTATTACTAAGGTGCTGCAGCCTAGTGTATTATTATGCTTCTAGTTGTAATGCCCTGTATTTTAATCTCTGGTGCTTTTGGGATGGCCCCTGGCAAAACTGACTTTGGAGATTTTCTCAATTAAGACTCAGGTGCGGTGCCAATTATGAGGGTTTTTAAGCATACATCACACTAATAACACGTCAAAAAACTGTCACTCAATTATTTGCACGGAAGGTTCAAAGAGTTAGAAATAGTATGAACACATAACGGATGATAAGAAAAAAATACACAGCACCAAGATCCAGACCCAACAGATCACAAACAGCAAGCTTCATTCTTCGCCTTTCAAAGAACTAAGGGGGTCATTCTGACCCTGGCGGTAATTACCGCCATGGCGGAGGTCGGCGGTAGCACCGCCAACAGGCTGGCGGTGCACCGCTGGGCATTCTGACCGCGGCGGTTCAGCCGCGGCCAGAAAAGGAAAGTCGGCGGTGTCCCGCCGACTTTCCGCTGCCCTTGAGAATCCTCCATGGCGGCAGAGCGCGCTCCGCCGCCATGGGGATTCTGACACCCCCTACCGCCATCCAGTTCCTGGCGGTTCTCCCGCCGGGAACAGGATGGCGGTAGGGGGTGCCGCGGGGCCCCTGGGGGCCCCTGCAGTGCCCATGCCAATGGCATGGGCACTGCAGGGGCCCCCGTAAGAGGGCCCCAAAAAGAATTTCAGTGTCTGCCTAGCAGACACTGAAATTCGCGACGGGTGCAACTGCACCCGTCGCACCTTCCCACACCGCCGGCTCAATTCTGAGCCGGCGTCCTCGTGGGAAGGGTGTTTCCCGCTGGGCTGGCGGGCGGACTTTCGGCGGTCGCCCGCCAGCCCAGTGGGAAAGCCAGAATGACCGCCGTGGTCTTTCGGCGGGAATCGCGTGGCGGGCGGCGACCGCCGTCCGCCGCGGTCAGAATGACCCCCTAAGTCCTCCATTAAGGAAAAATAATACTGCACAGAACTATAAAACAGACCAAGAAAGAAAAAAGGAGTGTATGGTGAGAACCAATATCAGACTTACAGCTTGTCCAACTCAGCTCTTTTAGCCACCATGCACAGGATTCTCCATCTCACAAACATACTATTTTCTCATCCAAACAGGAAGGATCTCATCAACACAAGACCTCAACAATTAATGGAATATTTATTGAGGGTAATAGCTCCAAAACAGTGTAAATCCCACTTTATGAAACATGTCTACTACATGGATATGGTGCATGATCACCTAGTTAAGTCTCAGATATAGTTCAACTTCAATGATTTAAAGTGTTACTCTATGTACATCCGCCAGAGAGATACGTTATGCCAAAAATGCAAAGGTATTATGGCCACTCTAAGATTGGTAGATTTAAGTGCAAACTCAATTTTAACTAACTGGCGGGTGTCCTAGGTAGAAGGTGAAACATCTCCTTTTTTTACCCTCATAAACCAATACGGATGGTAGATATTGCCCAAAATTTGAAAAAAAAGAAATGACTGACCATTCTTGATAATATACAAGGGGACTTTTGACAAGCTGAACTTCACTAGCACCTACTCCTTCAGGGATTTTAAATTAAGAAGGATTTAAACTTATCTATGTCCAGTTAGAGATGTTGAAATGTAAGCCACAATTAACAAGATGAAGAGTGAATGAAGCCCCGTTCTTTATCCTGGTACAAAAACATACGAGATACATCAACACAAGATATTAAGATATCTATATAGCCTGAACAACACACACACACACACATATATATATGTATATATATATATCATCTTGAGAAAGGTAAAACTGGATGTGGCCGAAACTATGGAGTCCTAGTCGATGTTGTTGGAGATCAAAGGCTATAAAAGCACAGTCTTCTTGATATGTGTTCCTATATGTTTGGGAGAATTGAGGAATAAACTCCTCATATATTGATGAATCACTGTTCCACGGTTTTTATTTATTTAGGACTGAACGTGGAGCCTACTTGGACAGTTTGTATATATATTTTTATGTGTTTGATGTACCTTCGTAATTTACCATTTTGTATACAATTGGTGGTATCAGGATCTCAATGAATTTGTGGATTCCTAGATATATACCAATAATTACATGTCTTTTATAATAGATTTATTTTTTTGGTCATCATGAATAAAATAATTAATTGGTAATTCATAAGCATACATTTCATTTTTCCTCCCCAAAGTCTATACTAAAATTATTCATGTGTGATGTTATATTTGTTGAAAGGTAAAACATCTCCTCAGACAATGGCAGTGCAAAGGGTAAGCAGTTAACATACCCCAAATCCTGGCACCTCAAATAGTGCCTACAACCTATTTTTCATTGTAAGCTCCAAAATAGGACAGGGATCGGAAAAAAAAACCAACCTTCTGCTAGAGATAACTCTTATTCCATAATAATCAAACCTAGGAACCACTCAGAGAGAATCTGGAATAATTATGCGCTATACAAAAGGCAATAACATACCACAGGAAAACATTTAAAAAATCGGCTGTGAGGTAGATGTGCTAAGCCACCTTTCACTGCCTTATTTTTTTCAGCATACAATTTATTTCTTCTGTTTGCAATAATAAGAAAAACTATTGGAATAGTATGTGAAGGCTATTTTCTTTGTGGGTAAAACTGCATTTCCTCCAAAAAAAAGATATCAAGACCTACTGTTGATAAGTTAATGAGGCTGCAGCCTTCATGTGGGCCAGAGAAGCAGGAAGGTAAGAAGGAAAAAGGTAAAAAGAGTGACAATCAAAACAAACATTCTTCATGGAAACAGAAATTGTAGAACTCGTTGTTTCTTCCTAAGACGTGGCCATCAGAACCACAGTAGGGAACTGCAAGTTACAACCTGCAAATCTGCCTTGTTCTGTTCCATCTGCCATCAGACTTTCTGATCCCAGTTAATCCTGATCTCACTGCTCTTTGAGTAGTTGAGTGGCAAACCACAATAGGGAATGTGGGTCCCATTTTGCACTGCCGCCCTCACCCCAAATCCAGTGACCAGTTAATTATTAAAGTAAAAGTCACAATGAACCTTGTAGTGGGGTATCCAACACTGCTTGGCAACATGAACCTTGTGGCGGAGAAGCCAACACTGCTTGTAAAAATCAGTGGGCATTTAGTGCCTCCACAGGAAAATACTATTTCTGTGAGATAGGAGTAGTTTAAAATAACGTAACATCAAAAATATGACGATACAATGGAATCGACAATGGTAGGTTTCTTGAATATAGCTGCATCTAAACACAACTGAAGTTAATCTTCCCTAACACCTCAAAATATATCATCACTGTATAGTGTTGCCCTGATGATTATAACTAAGGCTTCCAATTTCCCATTTTTACTGATTTTCACAGATAAATACAAACAGACAACCATTTCTAAAATTTGGAAAAAAAATATAAAATGAGTCTTTGTTGGGAGTTATTTGTGGCTGCAAACGTTGAAATTCATTATAAAGAGACTCTAAATAGTAAAGTAATAAATTGTAACTAAGCATTGCAGATAAACATGTTTTAATTTTAAAACAAGAAATGTACTTTTCAGGGGAATGTAGGAATAAACAAGTATTATCAACACTACAAATTCCATACCTAATAAAAAGGAGTATTAAATATTAACTACATAGAAAGTGCGTTGGCGGACAAACAAAATCAACAAGATCAAAGTCTTGAATCTCCTTGATACAGTGATCACCTATTCTTTCTCCAAACATTGATTTTTTTCCATGCCCTGTAACAACCTTTAAAGGTAATATATTCATTCTGATGAGCAGAGAAAATCAGTGATCCCCCTGATCCAAATTCCATTCCAGGTACAACTGTGGCCATTTCTCAAGACAAGTTGAAATAGTAGCATCATATTTACCCTTATAATGGCACAGAAATATATATAATTCCATACTAATCTTAGGAGAGGCCATTTTAAGAAAGGCGTCTAACTGCAGCAGTGACACTTTCTCAAATTCTTCTTGTTTTAGTTTAAATAGACCTAAAGCAAACAAAAGTTCCATGTGAAAAGTACAGTCATTTATTTTCTAAATACATTTTTCTAAGTACAGTAGTCTTCTCAAGAAATTCTTTGCACAGTGACGTAGCAGTAGACTACAATTGAGAACTTCCTGTAAAACCGACATATAAGCACTATTAAGACCAAGCTGCAACCGAATAGCATAGGTTTCAGCTAACGAATTCAAATTACATAGCTTTCGTAAAATTTTACTTCCTATAATATTCCTAAACGGACAATGTTTGGCATTAGTTGTTTCTACTGCATACAGAATTTTAGGGGGCATTTTTAATCAATAGGAAAGGATACAATTTTATGGCCATTCAAAGAATTATCTATAACATGGAAATGTGATATAAGCCCAAATGTGAAATAAGATGAAATAACATCATTGAGTATTGCGGAAACCTGATTACACCTATGGGCAAAGTGTGTGTTGAATATCAATAATAATTCTGCTATTGACAACTATGCAATAAAATTAGAGACGTAACAGCCCTTGAGCATCTACTTTATTATTAGCAGATAAAGCAGACCCAGGAATGCGTAACGCTTCTTCTCTTTCCAGGTCAGCAAATGTGCTCATAGAATAATTGGAGACCTTAACACTAAAGTTCCTCAATATGACTACTGAAGGAATTTCCCTTGATTCAATGATCTGCACAATTAAAGATTTGGTGGTTCTTCGATCTGGGGGTGGTGGGGGTGAGGGTTAAAGAAATGCAGCAAAGTAAAGTGAGAATTTCTGGTTCCCCAGGCGACGGGCCACAGGGCCAAATCATGCATGCATCCGCTCAGCCGCAACACACTGCCTCACAAAGTGCATCTCGGAGGCACCCTTGTGACTTAGAAGGAGGTCACTGTTCAATATCTTAGGGTTCACCTTTCTCACTTCACAGCTAACCTGTACGAGGGCCACCTCAGAAAAGCCCTCTCTGCCCTAAAACCTCAGATGCAGTTTTGGAAACACCTGCCCCTAGCCACAACCAGGAAGATAGCCTTGTCCAAAATGATAATTTTGCCACAGCTCCTATAAAATTTTGTGAACATTCCCCTTACTCCTCCACAGTAATTTTTTTCAGGATTTGGATACTTTGTTGAGAGACTTTATCTGGGGAGATAAGGACCACCAAATCATGCTGAAGGAGCTGCAGCTATGGGTGGGCAGAGGAGAGCTTGGTGCTCCATCATTTGAGGCCTACTATTTGGTGGCGCAAATGCAGTGGGTCTCACGGTGGTTAGTGGGGTGACACATGGAGGAGACATGCAACGGATCCGGTCCCCTCAGACTATCCACGATTCACAACATACTGCTTCTCAAAGCCATGCTTTTTCCACATGGTCATTGCAAGTCATGATCGCCGCAGGTGTCTGGCTGGAGTCTCTCACCTTACATGCCATGTCCCGCCATATGCTCCAGCACGTCTCCTGTGGGGCCTGTCATGATTCCATGCTTCCTACTCAGCCACTGACCTGCGGAGCTGGCACTTCTTGGCAGCAGGCCAGCTCCTTAACTTTGATCAACTTATCTCTGACCATGCTAACCCAGAGAGCAATTCCTTACATACAGGCAGCTATGTCATATATGCAGCGTCCTCTTGTTCACATGCGACGAAGAACCTCAAACACACCACAGCATACAGTCTCTTCTCCACATGGGGGAGGGCACCACCTAATTACATAGGACCTTAAAGGAACACACTGGGATCCCGCTTGTTGCCTTGTGGGGAAAGGGGGAGGACGATAACAGGGTGGTGCATGACTCAGAATGGGAACAGGCTCTGGAATGTCGAGAAATACCTGTTTCAAACACATTCAGTTCTTCATCTTGCACTGGGCCTATCTGACACTGATCAACTCAACCGTTACTTACCCATCGCACATCTATGCTGTCCACACTGCTGCTACGCATCAGCTGAGCTACAGCATATGTTGTGGTCCTGCCCTCTCCTTCTATTTGCACTCGGTTTATGATGTGTTAACAGAGGTCACTGATCTCACTGACCTCCAATAGTGGGAAGCCTGTGCCATCGGTATCTTCAAGCGTAGGGAGTCACACAAGGTGTGGGCGCATTTTGCTGGCTTGGCCCTCTTGCTGGCTAAGATAACTGTAACCTTGCAGTGGAGGGCTGAGCAGACCGCTCTGATTACTGCTTGGCACTGAGCACTGTGGAAATGGGGGAGGGTGCAGGGCAAAGCCTGCAATCTGAAGAAATTTGACATCTTCGCAAACAGCTGATTTCTTAAGGTATCCTCCTCGAAAATGTCCAGTAACTCGCCTGCAGTGATGACCTACCCCCGTGAACCTCATAGAGCCACTCACTGCAAGCAGATGAAACTGCCTGCCACCCCTCTTTTTTCCCCACCCTCCCTTCCCGCCCGCACCTCTTTATCTGTGGGTGGCTTTGAGTTAATGCTTGTGATGCATCCTATGGCTGTCCATGATCGATGGCACACTTCGAGTCCCCTGTATTCAAAGCCGATCAACCAGCCACACTACAGCCTTTGTATGCCAGACTTGTTCTCTAGCCCATACCACTGTCTGCGCAACAGAGTTGGCCCCGCCCTGGCTTTGCCTCAAAACACTTGGTATTTGTAACTTAACATACCTCTAGGTCTGAATCTCCACTTCTCTTCCCTAATTCTGGAGGACCATCCCTGTTTGCCAGTCAGACTACTAAGCAGGCAGCAATAAAGTGCCTCCACCAGTTACCCATCACTGAGATGCCCTGACAGCTACCGCTCTTACTCCCCTATCCAGAACACATGTTCCTGCTTTAGAAATCTCTGTTAAGCAGTTGTATAATGTCTTTGAACGCCATAAAGGTCTTGTAACATTGTCTATTTTTTCAATGAAAACCCCAATAAAACAGTTTTCAAAAAAAGTAAGAATTTACACTTGTACTGACATTTTTCTAGTGATTTTCACACATACTGCCAAATTGGAAGCCGGAGAATAGCAGAAATAGGACCCAACAATATTCTTAAGGCCTTCCTTATTACGGAATGTTTAACAGTTTCCAGATGAAAATCGACTCACAATAGGCAAGGCTGGTTTGATTCCACCTGCTCTAAGGATCTTAAACATATTAAAGAAGCTCTCCCCAAATCTCCTAGCTGCACGCAAGAAGTACAAACGTGTAGACGTCAATACAAACTAGCTCTAGAAGGGAGGAAAAAAACTTGAAAGGATGAAGCTTGGGAGTCCCTCATTGAAGCCAGCCTCAGTAAGGACAGTGCAGCTTTCTGGCACACTTTTAACGGTCCTTATATAGGCAATCATAGCAGCCCACGCATAGGGATTGCCATTACTGAAAATGATTGGGTGATCTATTTCACTAAAATCTATTCCAACCCTAATAAGGCACTGGAATGGATGGCATCCCCCGATTTAGCTCCTGTATCTGTGGAACCCCCTCACAGTTCCATTGACCTTACATCACCGTTTTGACCAGCAAGGGTGGTAAAGCACGTGGCCCGGCGGCATACTTGTCGATTTACTCAAGAATGTATCTCTTTGGGTTTCCATTTTGATCCAGGTGCTGAGGGTATGTTGAAGTTGTGGCGTTTTAAATACCTGGTCAGAATCATTAATTGTTCCTATTTATAACAAAGGTGACCATGTAAACCTAGCATGCTACCGTCCCATTACATTACTTGAGTCTCTGGTGAATGCGGAAGATCCTGTCCTCTTGAACAGGTTAGGAGAATGGGCTGAAAACAATGAGATTCTCTCTGATCTACAGTACGGCTTCTGCAGTGGACTAGGGACTACTGAACAGTAATGAAACCTCAACATCTTAGTCGGAAAGTACACCTTGATTAAAAAGCACACTTTTTTTTTTAGCTTTTGTTGATCTATCAAGCGCTTTTGATTGTGTTTTACACAATAAATTGTGGTCTATTATGACAGAACTTGCCATGGACCCACTAATAATAGAGTTTTTAAGTGAGTTGCACTTGAGGAGTAGGGCTAGGGTACAGTATGTCATTAATGGAGAATGCACTAGCTATTTTAATAGAGAGAGGTGGGTCAGACAAGGCTGTGTTCTCTCTCCCTTCCTGTTCACTCTATATATTAATTGCTTGGGTACTGTCTTAGTGGAGATCTGTAGTGATCTCCCACAAATTGGCCATCATGCAATTCCGGCTCTTCTTTATGCAGATGATGTCATACTCATGATAGCCCAGAATCTCCTAGGTCTACAATGGCAACTCATTTGTTTGGTCGACTATATGCAGGATCTAGGTCTGTTAGTTAACTTGAGCAAAACCTATGTAATAAAATGTGGAAAGAAATCAGCAAAGTGTCAAAACCTCACAATTGGTGGCACAAAGATAAATTTTACTTCCTCAATTTCCTATTTGGGCATCTTGTTTGAGCGCATGGTTCCTGGAAACAAGCAATTAATGGTGGGCAGCTATGTTTTATGAAAATCTACTACAGCACTGTCTAACTTTGTGACCAAACTTGCCAGGAAGCCCCTGAACGAAATGCTAACTATCTATAAAGCAAGTGTTTGTCAACAGCGCTATATGGGGAAGGAGTATGGGGTTTTAGCAATAGTCAACCATTTCAACTGGAAGAAAACTCCTTTTTTAGGAATCTCCTTTCTGTACCCAATAGCTGTTCCACTTTTATTTGACAATCTGAAATTAGGGCCCCCTTCCTATCTGACTGCTGGAATCAAGCCAAATCTTCTTTGGCATAGGATTTGGACTAACAATAACAAAGTTTTAAATTGCAAAGTCATCAGGGATTGTCTTAAATTAACCTAATTTATTGAAATTACATGGCTGAATTATATTAAGAAACTATGTACGGACCTGGGACATCCAGAATACTTCAACCCCCGAACACATTAGCATGTATTAGCAGACAGGATTTAAAAAAGGTCTGTCTATCCCTGTTTGAGGACATGAGATTGACCTCTGAACTTCTTAAACCCAGTGTGGTTAAAAGTCAAATGATGATGGTCACTTTAGATATGATACCATTCTTAAAATAAAGTGCATAGGACCCATCACAGGTTTGTTTTAACGTTATTCAGATTAGACATTTTTCATCATCCATTAAGTTTCCCTAGTGTTAATGACTGGCCTGAGACTTTAATCAAATGTGCTTGCCATAACCCATCGAATCAGAGCACTTTGTATATTGTTTTTTTTTTGTAGATTTTACAAGGATCTGAGGAAGAGTTCAATAGTGCCTATCAAGAAAGAATTAACATTTACACAATTTCGCCTGGCTTCTTTGTTTCTGCAGACTTTGCCGAAGCCATTTGCTGTACAGTGTCAAGTTACTTATGGGAAGTATTCGACTCAGGAAATCCTTGTTTTCCTAAAAAGCTTCTGCTATTTTATAATGATTTTTATATTCACTGCATTATTTGCACTAGCAGACCACAATTAAATTTTATGTCTCAATTTATTTATGCATCTCTGTTATTTAATTTATTACGATATTGTATTGTGTTTTGTATGCTCCTATAATTTTTACACAAAAATCTAATAAAGCTAATTTTGATTTGATAGAACTATATAAAATTAGTACTCAGCAAAGTGGCAAATTTCCGACTTGCGTGGCCTCTCTTGGGTTCTTTGGAAGGAAAACTATAAGAATATTTATCACCACATGTAAATCCAGAGGGACTCCATGTCTTGTGGAGAGGTCCTACTCGTCCGAAATAACATGCAACAATGTATCTGGTTTACTAATGGAGACTGGCCTTCAACCTGTACCAAATGTTACTACAGTTGTCTGTGTACATTTTAACAGATCCTCTTGATTCATTTTTTAAATCACCATAATATGTTTTTTCTCTTAATAATGAGGAACAAGAATTATTCCTGTTTTTAGATGGGAAGAACAGAAAACATTTGTTCCTCTCCTGAGGAAATATTCACAATTTTCAAAGATAAGATTTACTACGACTAGAATTGAATGTCACCCTAGAGCTCATACCATAATAAGAAGATAAAATAGCCTGTACATCACCGCTCTTCACAATTTTTAACATATCCATAGCAGAGTGACAATTAAACAACAAAGATCTGGTCAATGATTTTTCCTGTTCAACAAATAAGATAATGAAATCTAATACTGATATATAACGGTGACTTTCCAGAGTACTCCAAACAACAGAGGAATTGAGAGAGTTAGGAAGGGCCAGTGGGTTAAGGAATTTTACGAGAGGATTCAACCTAGAATTTAGACTTGAAATTTAACTGTTTCCTTCAGCAAGAAGAGGGGCACTGTTGTTTAAGTGCTTATTTTCAAAATGTTGATTTAGTAAACTATTTCCAAAATACCTTCATTGAGTCACAAAGAAGGTAAAGTAATAGCAACGACAAGAAGGGCAGCTTTAGCATTATCTGATTGGTGTTTATGTGGGGTTGCGGGGGACTGGATTTTCCTTGCCTTTTTCCTGTTAATTCTATGTAATTTCATTTGCTTCCTTCGCACATTAGCCTGTACCTTTTTTATTCAAATCCTAGTATTACCATTGTTTTAATAGGCAAACAAAATATTTGACACCCCCTTCTGGAATATAAGAATGTTAGACCTGTCAGTTCTTGGCGTGATTTCCCCTATCATTTTGGCTTCTGACCTCCTGTTTTGATCCCGTGCTGAATTTAGTGTTTGCTGGCTTTAGGACTCTGGGCACTCTACTACTGCTGACCAGTGCTAAAGTCCTCTCTATCTAAACTGTATTGGATTATTTATGATTGGCATATGTGATTTACTAGTAAGTCCCTAGTACAGTGCACAGTGCATGCCCAGGGCCTGTAAATCAAATGCTACTAGTGGGCCTGCATCACTGACTGTGCCACCCACATGCGTAGTACTGTAAATATGTCTCAGACCTTCCACTGCAGTGTCTGTGTGGGCAGTTTTAACTGCCAGTTCGACCTGGCAAGTGCACCCACTTGCCAGGCCCAAACCTTCCCTTTTACTACATGTAAGTCACCCCTAAGGTAGGTCCAAAGCAGCCCCATGGGTAGGGTGCAGTGTATTTAAAAGGTAGGACATGTACTGGTGTGTTCTACATGTCCTGATAGTGAAATACTGATACATTTGTTTTTCACTATTACCAGGCCTGTCTCTCCCATAGTTTAACATGGGGACTGTCTTGAAATTTATTTCAAGTGTAGTTTCCCTTTGAAGTAAATAGAGATCTCGCGTTTGGGGTCTCTGATCTCACAAATTAAAAATACATCTTTTGGTGAAGTTGTTTTTTAAATTGTAAATTTGAAAATTCCACTTTTAGAAAGTGGGCGTTGTTGTGCTTAACCATTCCGTGTCTCTGTCTGGCTGAGGAATACACACTTGGGTCAGGATGACAGTTGGGCTGGTTGTGAATTCACTCTAGACAGCCACATAAAGGGGGCTGAGGTGTGCCCTGCATATCCTGATGGGTCTTCCTGGGCTAGAGGGGAGGGAGTGGCTGACACTTGCACCTGAATAGGGTTGTGCCTATCTTTACAGAAAGCAGTCTCCAACACCCTGGAACCCCCTCGGCCAGGACAGGAAATGCGGGTCTTGTGCACCACAAAGACTTTTCTTTGAAGTTTGCCTACTTCAGAGGCAGAAATGTGTATAAGTACTGGGCCTCTAAGACCACAACTTCAGAACACTTCTGGACTGAGGACATTGTGCGAGGAAGAAAGGATGGATGCCGTAGGTGGAACTGCCACTCTGCCTATTGCTTTGCTGATACTGCCTGCTGCTTGCTGCTTCTGTTCTGGTAGTGAATAGACTGTCCTTTGCTTTCTACATCCTGCTTGCCAAAGTTCTCCAAGGACTTGGACTGAGCTTGCCTCCTGTTAAGAAGTCTCAGGGACATCAAAGACTTCACCTGCCAATGCCTGAACTCTTCTGCTGAGAGTCTTGACTTGCCAAGTGGTGCCAAATCCGGTACCTGGGCCCTTGGAAGTGAAAACTAGTGTCCTGAGGAAGAAAATGCAGACATCGGATCACAGCAGCTGAAAATGCGTCTGGATTTTCCCTCACATCGTCCCTGGACGTTGTTTTTGCATCACCCCACACCGCAGCGAGGAACCAAGGCTGCATGACCAGAAACCGGCGCATCCCCTCTCCTGCTGGGAGAGAACCGATGCATCATCTCCCCTGCCAGTAAGAAACTGACGCATCACCTCCCCTGCCAGTAAGGAACCGATGTATCACCTGTCCTGCATGGAGAAAATTGACGCATCACCTCCCCTGTCAGTAAGGATCCAAGGCATCACCTCCCCTGCATGCTAAGGTACTGACTCATCACTTTGTATTCCAGCGCCTCACCTCCTCTGCGGCCCTCATCATCTTTGTTTTTGAAGCATCCCAGGTACTGTGTGTCAAAAAGAGACAACCATTGATTCCTCTGGTTTATGACTCTTTGCAACTCTTTAAAAGTGATATCTTTGCTTGTGTATGGTGGATTTTTGTTGGTTTGGTCTAGTTTTATTCAGATAAATATTGGCAATTTTTCTAAGCTGGCGTGGAATCCTTTAGTAGTGTTTTCACTGTGTTACTCAGTGTATGAAGTATTTGTTTATATACACACACACACACACAGTCTCTGAGATAAGCATGATAAGCATGGCTGCTGGTGACAACCTACCAAGGGGGTAAGCAGGGGTTATCTTAGCTCTGTAGCTCCCTTACGCTGACTAGAGTGGGGGTTCCTACCTAGACAGGGTGCAAACCACTGCCAACTAGAAACCCCATTTCTAACAAGGAACAGAGCACAGGCTCCACCAGGCTGCCCTATGAAATTTTCGGCTAAAGTTTCTTGAAGATTTCAGGATTTTTCTCTCTTTCTTGCACCTCTTTTCTCCTTTTTCCTTCACCCCCAGAAGATCCGTTTGTGTTGCAATATGGTCAGTGAGTTTTGATTTTCTTGTCCACCCAAACAGAGTCTGAATTACCAATGACATTTGTGGGACTGTCATGTTGAGAACACTTTCCATTCCCTACAGGTATTTGAATCCTACTTTTTTTTTATCATCAAAACCCAACAACTGCTTGGACCTTGGAGTCAATTTTTGAAGAATCAATGACAATCTGTCAAACACATTCTCAGAGTTACTTGTGTATCTTTCTAAAACTGCCAACATAGAAGACAGAATTATTTCCAAGCATTGCAGGCTTTCAGAGTACTGTACATAGTTCCCAGGGAGATAGCATGAATCCTGGCAACCAAATTCCGAGTCTACTGAGTTCTCGGAGAGGAACTTTTGAGCTTGAGGTACTACTAAACAAGTTCCAAGTCAGTCCTAGGATCTTTTTCTGGTGATACACAGAGCAGGAATTGAGAAATGACACGACGGGTCTTTAGGCCTCAGGAACATTCAAAATATCAACATTGATACAGGTAGTGTAAAATCTGTAATTGCTTAAGCTGCTAAAATTGTCTGACAGCTACAGATTACTATACAAGGAAGCAGAAAAACTTATGTGGTCATTATGAACATGGTGGGAATCACCACACCGCCGGCAGTCACGGTAACTACCGCCAACAGTCTGGCGATCCGGACTGCCAAATAATGAAGCACATGAGAAACAAGTATTGACCTAGCCACACACCGCCAGCATTAGAATGGCGACGAGGACGGAGGAGGCCACCCACAGGCTGGTGGAAAGGGCCCACCCGCCCACCAAATAATGAAGCACAAGACCGCTGTCAGTTCCGGGGTGGGAACCACTGCCACACAAAGTGTGGCAGAAACGAACTAAATAAAAGGAAACACTCACCAGAGATACACACAATACGCCGAAGTAGACATGGAGAGAGTTGCAAATAATGCCAGTGCTGCTCCTTGCCATATACCTCCACAACCGTGACCGTCGACGAAGACGGTAAGTACCGCTAACTAGTACACATGGAAGAAAGGGCACAGTTACACAACGCAAACGCACTCCCAACCCCTCACACCATCCCACACCATACACACCAGAACAAGATGTACTTACCCGACACAAGGCAACAAAGACTGGCACCAAAGTACACACATGTGCACAGCAAACACCAACAATGAAACAATGAGCGACGTCACCATTGGGCACTCAAACTTTAATATAAATAGAACAATGTAATGTCCGAATAAGGCCATTGGCCAGTCCATAACGAATACCCTGAGGGGCCCAAATAGGCCAGACCTGACTCCCAAATGTGCACAGGGTACTCCATTGTAAAGGGACATCAATGGGGCAGCCAGGCACCTCAGGGAACAGGGGCAGGAGGCTGTGGGGGTGGGGACTTACGTCTGGAAGGGGGTGGTTTGGGCTTACGTTTGGGAGGTGGAGGGGGTTTGGGCTTGCCCTTGGAAGGTGGGGGAGTAGGCTTGGACCAGGGGGTGGCAGAGGGACCTGGGGCAACAAGGGACGAGACGGGTGGGCCAGTGGGTTCAACCAGACCAACACAGGAAAGGAAAAGTTTCTTAGGGGCAGTTGGGTGGATTTGGAGGAAGGTGTGGGAGTGGAGGTAGAGGGAGTGCTTGTACCAGGTGTAGTTGTGCTGGACGTGGATGCAGGTGCCTGAACAGTATGCTTATGTGTGGTGGATGTGTGTTGTGTGGGTGTCTGTGAACGTTTGTATGTTTTGGGAGGAGGGGGGTGGACAAAGTGGGACAAGACAGGCTGCAGTGTACATGGATGTTGTCTGGGTGTCTGCAGGTCTGGTGAGTGTGCTGCATGTGTCAGTCAATGTAGTTGTGGTGAGTGCAGGTGTGGGGTGGATGACTGGATGTCAGATGTTGTGGTGACTGCAAGAATGGGGGCAGCAGCAGTGACTGAGAGTGCAGTGCTTGTGGGTGTGCATGGTGAGGTGACAGACAGGGAGGCGGGAGAGGTGGACACACTGGGGGAAGTGGATGTTGATGTGTGTGCCTTTGTATGTTGGGTGAGTGTATACCTGTGGTGGGAAGTGTGGTGCTTGTGTTTGTCTGTGTGCTTCTTGTGTGTTGATGTGTGTGCATGGCTGTCTGGACATGTGCTTGGATGGGTGAAGGGAGAGGGGTGCTGGAAGGGGTAGAGGTGGTTGGAGGGAGGACGGAAAGACCAGGGACACTGGCGGTCGTCAAAGAGGAAGCCAGAGCCTGAAAAGATCTCTGTAGGCCAGACATGGCACCGTGAATGCCTTCCAGGTATGCATAGCATTGCTGCACCTGGGATGCTAGCCCCTGGATGGCATTCACAATGGTTGTCTGCCCTACAGAGATGGTCCTCAGGAGGTCAATAGCCTCCTCCGTGAGGGCAGCAGGGCTGACTGGGGCAGGGGATGAGGTGCCTGGGGTGAAGACGACACTCACCCAGGAAGGTACGGGCAACTGGGTGGGGAGCAACTAGGAGGGCGGAGATGCCACGGGAGGTGGCGGAAGATGACAAAGAACTAGGGTCCACTAGGGTCCCCCGCCACCAGTTAGCTGCCATCGGAGGAGGTATCAGAGTCACTACCACCAGTGGTAGTTTCCTCCCCGTGGTACTCCCCTCACCCTCCAACCCACTGGTCCCCTTGGCTTCTGCCGACTCTGCCTCCTTGGAACCGCGGGCCACTGAATCCCCACTCGCAGGTGCCACTGCTCCCTCGCCAGATGATGCTGATGTACACAAAGGACACAAGAGCATGGGGGTGGGGAGACAAAACATGGGAGAAATATGTAAATACCTGAATGAATGTACATTTCTGGGTCACACACACTCCCATCCAGCTCACACACCTACACGCAGTACCTACAACAATAGTCATGACTGTGCCCCTGACCAGTGGCAACTACACCAGAATACACCCCTTTACCCACATGAAACACGGACCTTAGAAACTGTGTGGACTACACACATGGGGAGCCATGCCCAGCCAATGCACCCAACAGTCCATGGGTCCACAAAGCATCCAAGAGTACAGGAAGGTGAACCCCCATGGGCCTATTTGGACCGTCCACACCTGTCCCACACCATTTCCGTGTCTATGCGGGGTAGGACTGCAAAACACACCTGTCAGAGTGCCTGGCACTAGAAAGCATACATACCACAGCACCCAAACACATCCATCAAAGTGGTATTAAACATTGCTGATACTCACACCCTTATGGCTGCTGTGCTGCCTTCAAGCGCCCATCCAAATCCGGATAGGCCACAGCCAGAATGCGGGCCATTAGGGGGGTCAGGGTCCGACGGGCACCCCTTCCTCATTGGGAGGCCTTCCCCAGCTGGGCCTCGCAGGTATTCCTGGCTCAGCGCTTCAGGTCCTCCCACCGCTTCCTGCAGTGGGTAGTCCACCAGTTGTAGACCCCCAGGGTCCGTATCTGTAGGAAGTTGGCTCTGTATGTGCTATTTCAAAGTAAGGAATAGCATGCACAGAGTCCAAGGGTTCCCCTTAGAGGTAAAATAGTGGTAAAAATAGATAATACCAATGCTCTATTTTGTGGTAGTGTGGTCGAGCAGTAGGCTTATCCAAGGAGTAGTGTTAAGCATTTGTTGTACATACACATAGACAATAAATGAGGTACACACACTCAGAGACAAATCCAGCCAATAGGTTTTTATATAGAAAAATATATTTTCTTAGTTTATTTTAAGAACCACAGGTTCAAATTCTACATGTAATATCTCATTCGAAAGGTATTGCAGGTAAGTACTTTAGGAACTTCAAATCATCAAAATTGCATGTATACTTTTCAAGTTATTCACAAATAGCTGTTTTAAAAGTGGACACAGTGCAATTTTCACAGTTCCTAGGGGAGGTAAGTATTTGTTAGGTTAACCAGGTAAGTAAGACACTTACAGGGCTTAGTTCTTGGTCCAAGGTAGCCCACCGTTGGGGGTTCAGAGCAACCCCAAAGTCACCACACCAGCAGCTCAGGGCCGGTCAGGTGCAGAGTTCAAAGTGGTGCCCAAAACACATAGGCTAGAATGGAGAGAAGGGGGTGCCCCGGTTCCGGTCTGCTTGCAGGTAAGTACCCGCGTCTTCGGAGGGCAGACCAGGGGGGTTTTGTAGGGCACCGGGGGGGACACAAGCCCACACAGAAATTTCACCCTCAGCGGCGCGGGGGCGGCCGGGTGCAGTGTAGAAACAAGCGTCGGGTTCGCAATGTTAGTCTATGAGAGATCTCGGGATCTCTTCAGCGCTGCAGGCAGGCAAGGGGGGGGTTCCTCGGGGAAACCTCCACTTGGGCAAGGGAGAGGGACTCCTGGGGGTCACTTCTCCAGTGAAAGTCCGGTCCTTCAGGTCCTGGGGGCTGCGGGTGCAGGGTCTCTCCCAGGCGTCGGGACTTTAGGTTCAAAGAGTCGCGGTCAGGGGAAGCCTCGGGATTCCCTCTGCAGGCGGTGCTGTGGGGGCTCAGGGGGGACAGGTTTTGGTACTCACAGTATCAGAGTAGTCCTGGGGTCCCTCCTGAGGTGTCGGATCTCCACCAGCCGAGTCGGGGTCGCCGGGTGCAGTGTTGCAAGTCTCACGCTTCTTGCGGGGAGCTTGCAGGGTTCTTTCAAGCTGCTGGAAACAAAGTTGCAGCTTTTCTTGGAGCAGGTCCGCTGTCCTCGGGAGTTTCTTGTCTTTTCGAAGCAGGGGCAGTCCTCAGAGGATGTCGAGGTCGCTGGTCCCTTTGGAAGGCGTCGCTGGAGCAGGATCTTTGGAAGGCAGGAGACAGGCCGGTGAGTTTCTGGAGCCAAGGCAGTTGTCGTCTTCTGGTCTTCCTCTGCAGGGGTTTTCAGCTATGCAGTCCTTCTTCTTGTAGTTGCAGGAATCTAATTTTCTAGGGTTCAGGGTAGCCCTTAAATACTAAATTTAAGGGCGTGTTTAGGTCTGGGGGGTTAGTAGCCAATGGCTACTAGCCCTGAGGGTGGGTACACCCTCTTTGTGCCTCCTCCCAAGGGGAGGGGGTCACAATCCTAACCCTATTGGGGGAATCCTCCATCTGCAAGATGGAGGATTTCTAAAAGTTAGAGTCACTTCAGCTCAGGACACCTTAGGGGCTGTCCTGACTGGCCAGTGACTCCTCCTTGTTTTTCTCATTATTTTCTCCGGCCTTGCCGCCAAAAGTGGGGCCTGGCCGGAGGGGGCGGGCAACTCCACTAGCTGGAGTGTCCTGCTGGGTTGGCACAAAGGAGGTGAGCCTTTGAGGCTCACCGCCAGGTGTGACAATTCCTGCCTGGGGGAGGTGTTAGCATCTCCACCCAGTGCAGGCTTTGTTACTGGCCTCAGAGTGACAAAGGCACTCTCCCCATGGGGCCAGCAACATGTCTCGGTTTGTGGCAGGCTGCTAAAACTAGTCAGCCTACACAGATAGTCGGTTAAGTTTCAGGGGGCACCTCTAAGGTGCCCTCTGGGGTGTATTTTACAATAAAATGTACACTGGCATCAGTGTGCATTTATTGTGCTGAGAAGTTTGATACCAAACTTCCCAGTTTTCAGTGTAGCCATTATGGTGCTGTGGAGTTCGTGTTTGACAAACTCCCAGACCATATACTCTTATGGCTACCCTGCACTTACAATGTCTAAGGTTTTGTTTAGACACTGTAGGGGTACCATGCTCATGCACTGGTACCCTCACCTATGGTATAGTGCACCCTGCCTTAGGGCTGTAAGGCCTGCTAGAGGGGTGTCTTACCTATACTGCATAGGCAGTGAGAGGCTGGCATGGCACCCTGAGGGGAGTGCCATGTCGACTTACTCGTTTTGTCCTCACTAGCACACACAAGCTGGCAAGCAGGGTGTCTGTGCTGAGTGAGAGGTCTCCAGGGTGGCATAAGACATGCTGCAGCCCTTAGAGACCTTCCTTGGCATCAGGGCCCTTGGTACTAGAAGTACCAGTTACAAGGGACTTATCTGGATGCCAGGGTCTGCCAATTGTGGATACAAAAGTACAGGTTAGGGAAAGAACACTGGTGCTGGGGCCTGGTTAGCAGGCCTCAGCACACTTTCAATTGTAAACATAGCATCAGCAAAGGCAAAAAGTCAGGGGGCAACCATGCCAAGGAGGCATTTCCTTACAGTATCTCTTTGGCGATGGCTTGCCACAGTCCTCTCTTCTGATGGGCGATGTCAGGATTAGGTCTAGGGCCCACCCCTACCTACGCTTCATGCATCTGCAGTACTTTTTGCGTGCCTCTAATTGTCCCCTCATGTTCCAAGAAACGTCATCAACATTGCCTCCTCTGTGGGAAAGCTCATGTAGCTGCGGGGTCAGGACATTGGTGGACACGATGTACTTATCATTGTTATGTGTCCTATGAACAAGTCGTTTCTTGAAAGAACTACAATTCCAAGTATTTTAGGGGCAGCGGCCAGCTTGGGGTGTGGCAGGCCTATAAAGTCCATCCACACCCAGACACGTGTGCTCACTATTTTGGAGACTTCGGTTCTGTCTGAGCCTTTGGAGTGTCTCTCCAGAGGAATGAGCTGAGTTGTTGCTGTTCGGAGCGTCCTGTTTCCATGCGGATACAAGATAATGAGTAGGTCGTACTCATAGTGGTAAGGTCAATCGAAGGGCTTTGTTATTTGAAACAAGTGTATTCAGACCTAGAACTCTGTCTGCAAAGGAAAGGTAATTACAACTGGATACAGTTGCATTCGCGAACTACGTTCAACCAGAGAACATTGCAATAGCGGCCTAACGTTGAGAGTTTTGGAATATTGGGCATTGAAGAGGAAAACTTTGTTTATTCTTTGAAAACACATAGGGCCTGATTCTAACTTTGGAGGACGGTGTTAAACCGTCCCAAAAGTGGCGGATATACCACCTACCGTATTACGAGTCCATTATATCCTATGGAACTCGTAATACGGTAGGTGGTATATCCGCCACTTTTGGGACGGTTTAACACCGTCCTCCAAAGTTAGAATCAGGCCCATAGTTGCAAATCGTGCTGTTATCATTCTCGATTCAGCTGTGTGTGAGGAAGACGCGCTTCAGTCACAAAGAGAGAAAATGAATGTTTGATAGACTCTTTTCTTTTGGGAGTAACCTACATTGTTGGTAGTGTGGAAAAAACAAAGGTTATGCACATGAGTGAGACATACGATTGAGTTTTTTGTAGAATCTTATGCCAAGGTGACACTCAGTTATGGAAAGCACAATTAATACTCTGTAATGATATTGAGTAAACTGTCATTGGTGCAATCGTCGTTTAACCTATTGGTCACTTCTCATATATTGTGATTACATGTTCGCCCCTACTCCAAAGCAGTCACGCTTAATTCACAAAGGTCTAGTCTTGCTGTTACAAAGATGTCTTCGTCCAGGAGTATGATAGTTGTTATTTTGACAAAGTTATAAATAAATATATATATATATATTGAGTTTTAACCATTTTTGTTTTCAGATCTCCTTCCCTGCAGTCCCCTGTCCTAACTTCCCTTCCCCCCACCTGGAGTCTCCAAGACTCAGTGCTATAATAGCCTTCTGAGTTGGTGACATCTGGAGGTGGGCCTTTTGCTCAGCAGTGTGCAGATCCAGAGGAAAGGGCACTGTGACAGAGAATGACCTGTATGGGACACACTAAGCAGAAAAACAGACGTCAGGATGTGGGCATCTTATACAGATGACATGCCGTCCCCTATGGAACGGACATTTCAAAAAGACATGTAACCAACCCACAAACAGTACATGCCACACAATCTACGGCTGTGCAGTTACAAATCGAACACACATGCATACAGGCATCCGCCCCCATCACACACATCCAAGCAAGACATCCGCCAACTCACCTGCTCCTCTGGTCGCCCATATAACTTGGCATGCAGGGGTAGGACCCTGTCCACCAGCTTCTCAAACTCTTCTGTTGTGAAGGCCGGGCCCCGTTCCCCTGTGACCCACGCCATTGGAGTAACCAGGGTCAGGACACAGCAGCACACGCTGTGGAGTACTTGCTTGCACGGTAATCAGTAGTCATGTGTCAGGGGTGTGACGGCATGGCGTACGTTCCGCGGGGGTGTGCACCGTCAGCGCCGGCGGCGATCATGATAGGCCCAGGTTCCCCATTGACAACCATGTAATCCAATGAGTAGGTGCCCGGCGGTGAACACCGTCTTCCGCCATGACGACTACAGCCAGCGGAATGATGTCACTTCCACTCCCTCAGACCTGGATGGCAGAAGGCTGCCATCTTGCAAGCACCACATACATATATCCTGGCCAGGGGTCCCATTCAGGGCCTCCAAATGTCAGCCCTTAGTCGCTTTCTCACATGAGTGACTGATCCTCACATGCACCCATCTTATGAAATGTGTCCACACTGGGATGCCATTACAACAGAGCTGACCCTGCACACATGTGCCTAACGTCGTACATAATCCATAGCGTCTGTCAAGTAACCTACGTATTGCACATCCATTAATACATTTACAACCTGTTTGGGACGTGTATGGGTGATCCTCATATGTGTTTTTTCATCCACCACAGGTACAGACCCTTGTAGCGAGGGAGGGCCCCATGTGTGTACAGACCTCTTGTTGATTTGAAAACCATGGATGAATGTCACATCATTGTCACCTACAGACTCAATCAAGCTACAATCCATGACCTATGTGCCTTACTGGATCCTGTACTTAGACCGTCTAGTCAGAATCAGCATGCCATCCCTACTGAAGTGCAAGTGCTATCTGGGCTACATTTTTGGGCTACAGGCTCATTTCAGGTGACAGTGGGCATGGGCACAGGGTTCTCACAGCCAATGTTCAGCCTCGTCCTGTCAAAATTCCTGGATGCATCCGTCCAACACCTGCAGACATATGTCCAGTTTCCCCAAAGAGCTGAACTACCAGTTATCCAGTCTGGATTTTATGCCTTGACTAAAATCCCCCATGTGATATGTGCCATTGATGGAACCCACAGCTCTCATCCCCCAAGAGAGAATGAACAGGTGTACAGGAATCAAAAGAACTTCCACTCCATGAACATATAACTGGTGTGTACTGCTGACCAGCACATATCACATGTAAATGCCAGGTTTCCAGGATCAGTCCATGATTCCTTTGTCCCGAGGAACAGCAGTGTGCCACATGTGATGGAACAGCTACAAGGGGACAGAAGTTGGCTCATAGGTGAGTGTGTATGACACTGGATCAGTACATAGCTGACAGCCAGGCTGTATGCAAGTCATGGCAGTTTGTTAAAGTCCTCTTTCGCCCACTTTTGCAGGTGATTCTGGCTACCCCAACTTGCAATGGCTCCTGACAAGTGTAAGGAATCCCAGGACAGATGCAGAGAGGAATTATAATGAGGCCCATGGACGTACGAGGAGGGTGATTAAGCGCACTATAGGTCTCCTGAAGGCTGGATTTTGTTGCCTCCATCTCTCTGGGGAATCCCTGTGCTATGGCCCTGAGAAGGTGTGTAGAATAGTGGTGGCCTGCTGCATGCTGCACAACTTGGCTGTGAGGAAGGCTAGCCCCCTTTTAGAGGAGAATGGTTCTGTCCAACCAGACATGCAACCTCTGAGAGGAGATGAGAGTAATGGTGAGGATGAAGAGGGGGAGGATGTCAACTCCAGGAACCAGCTGATCCGCCTATACTTCCAGTGACTATGAGGTACTGTTCACAGATGCTGTTGTCTTCACTGCATAGTCTGACTCATGTGCTTGGTGATATGGTGTCTGTAGTCACTGACACTGTTAACTGAAGACTGAAGTGGCATGTGGCAGGGAAACCGAAATGGTGGACATTCTAACTTACTTCAGACACTACAGTGCATGGGATTTCCTTACTGCAAAAAAGGTATGAATATGACATTGACTGCCTAATGCATACACACTCACAATTGTATACTCATAATGACAGAAGACATACGATTTGGTGTAGATGTGCTTTTATTAAGTATCACCAATTTGTAAGTTTGCTGTACAGTGATATGGAGTGGGCTCATGATGCATACTCTGGTGCATGGCCTCAGCTGTTGGTGGCAGTGGGAAGTGGGTTAATGAGACGTGTATATTAGGTGCAAGGTGGCACCACATTACAGGGAGAAGGCACATTTTCCTCTGCAATCAAGAAGGAAACTTGAGAGATGTGTGACAGGCACTCCCAGACCAAGTCTCAAAGTGGTTGCAATTTGGGTGTTGGAATTCTTGTTTCTTCCATTAGGCTTCAGTTGTGTGAAGTTCTTTTGGACTTATTTTTTTAAATTAGTATTTAATACATTTTTTTTCAGCATACATTAGTGGTGATTTATAATCACCTGCCAAGAAGCAAGAAAACACCACAATTACTAAAACTTCAACAAAACAAGCCCAAAAATGAAATACAATGGCACATGCATGGTGTAACAAATTCCCATATAACAAAATACAAACAGATTAGCTAGGCCTGCGGTCAGGATTGATTAGTAGTATTGCATCCCTCCATCAAGAGATGGATTTCTAGGTAGTATGATAGGCACATTACCCCAGGCACTGATCAGGAGTCGAAGTCTTCTGCAGCCTTGTAGCTGCATCTTTATATAGGTGTCCATATATGTTTGGGTCAGCTCTTGAGAGTCTACACTTCAGAGTATATTCCAGCATTTAGATTACAATGTCCAGCACTGCAACGTCATTAACTGGCTAAGGGTAATATATTTAGCTTATTAATGGAGTTCTTAACCGGATTCTTCAGTTAGGAGCGTCAGAGCACATTTATCTAATACATGTGCCTTAGGGGAGTAAATTGTGGAAAGTCTGTCCTGTCTGGAAAGCCTAAACCATGCTCTTACTGTAGATGTCACTGTGTTTCCTGAGTATGGCGTTGGAACATGGTGTATCGCATAGCTGCCACATCGATAGATTCTGTTTCCATTACAATGGGAGGCATAAGGTGAGGAGGCATATACTCATACATAAAGCATAACATGCTTGCGCGTCTAGGTAATACATCTGAGGGTCAGAACCAAGAAGCATCCCACCTCAAATAGCAGGGTATTTCCAATTGAAATCTGGATCCTCGTCTATGTGTATGTATTGGTATTTCATTTTTAGCACAAACCTAGTTAAAAAGCAATGGAGCAGTGAGGTTGGTAGATGGTCTACAAGATCATGTACAACAAGTGGGGATTACACAAACACATTTGCACACATTACATTTCCCTTTTTATTAGGCACAGAGATTAAGTGATATGCCCAGAAACGCACAAACTGGAGTCAATTGCGGAGGATGGGATTTGAACCTGGGTCACCAGATTCCAAGAACGGCAGTTCTAGCAACTATGCCACATCTCCTAGATGAATGCATTTAAAGTAAGTAGTCTAGAGAAAAAAATTATCTGGATAGATTAAAAGGTATATTTGCGAATTTGCATTTACCAGGGCCATTCTCCCTTCCATCAAAATTGGAAGCTCCAGCCAGCAAGCAGTTTGGGTGTGGATTTTATCCAATTGTGGACCATAGTTGTCTCTAGAACCTTGTCACAGTCCCAATAGATTTGGATTGCAAGAAACCATACAGGTTCTTCACTCCGCTGCAGGCCATATACTTATTCTACGAGCGTAGTATTTTGTGTTAGTGAAAGGATTACAGATTTTAACCAAGTAATGCTTATGGGGTGGGTGGGGTCAGTCAATTTGCTATGACACGCACTAGTATCTTATTGTTGATATTCAAGAGGGACAATAGGAAATGTGACTTAGTGCCAGGGGTCCTTGCCTGGTTTCAGGTGTTTGTTGATTATAACTTTGTGAGTACTTGGAGGAAGGGTTTCACACTCTAGTGCCTCATTATATAAACACACAAGACATGGTGTGAGGTGAATTTTAGAGGCTTCATGGAATCCAATACTGAGGGTGTCAGAATCAGATGCTTTAGCTGCAGCCAGACTGTTTACTGCAACTTTAATGTCTTTCAGTGTTAGGGGATTGTTCAAAGTCGGTCTTTCATTTTCTTCTACTTTGCGGACGTGAAGTGTGGGTGGTCCAATGTACAACAGTTGCTCAAAAGAGATGAACCAAGGTATTTACAGGGCTTCATACTTTCTTTCATTATTCTTTCTACCATAGTCAGTTTCAGAAAGATAGGAAAGTCTTTCATGCGTTTGGGTGCTTACACTTTTCCAGATTCATCGAGTTCTCCTAAGTGATCTCACTTGCTGCTTCTTCTCCTTGGAATCTCTCAAAATAAAAAGGTCAAAGGTAAGTAGAAAGAAAGAAAAATAAAGGAGCAAATCTTCACTTCTCCTACAGGATTTGTCAGTAACTCTATCCCTTTTTTCCTTTCCCGTTTCTTCTCTTAGTTTCTCCAGTGGCTGTACCATTACTCGGCTATTGCTTCTAAAAAAAGCTTGTTCCTTTCTATTTTTTTCCAAGGATGACAGAGAAGAAAGGCTACTCATTGACAACATGTGCTTCAGATAATATTTCTCAGCGTGTCATCACTTACAACTGTGGTGGTTTGATTTTGTAGTGTTACTGTCTCTGAGGCCCTGCCACCCACCTGGGTTGCCTTGATTCTCTAGAGTGGTAGAAGGACTTTTGTCTTGTAAATGGGGAGGGCAGAAGTCATCCCTCTGCTGGTCTCAGTGTGGTAATCCATTTGGTGGTTGCCCTGTTTGGAGCCACCTCTTCTTCCCCCACATTTCCTCCTGGAAGTGAAGAACAGGGCCCCGCAGGTAGCTGAGGACTATAAGACATTGGACTGTAACGTAGTATCCCTTTTCATGCACAATTGTTCTTCCCTCCTAATGGCAGTTCAGCAAAATTGGCTGCAGCGCTCTGGAAGTCCTGCAGAAATAATTGCATAATTTCTTTTTATTGATAAAGCCCCTTCGTTCATCTAGTCCTGGTTCTATTTCTAGCTTCTCTATTTCTTTCACTTAGAGCCTGTTTTCTCTTTCTTTGAGTCTGTATGACCCTTTTCTAAGTCCATTTTCCCTAATGATATCTCCTTGTCTCTTTTTCTTAGGTATTGCCTCCTGCACCAGTTCATTGCAAGAACCCTCTCCAAATTTGCTTCTGCAGCATAACCCCACACCAGTGCCACATCTTCCAGATATTAATTTGTTTGACATACTGTTTTTGTCATACATAACTGGGTGTAATATGACAAAAAAGGTCTCATGAATATCCATCAATGCAGGGCAGCATTGTTTTGGGAGTCTCTGATAAAGGATATTATGGTATTTTTGTGAGTATTCCTGATCAGGGACGCAATGATTCTCCCAAGCCTTTCCCCATCACCATAAATCAGACTTGTGTTTCATTACTCATTAAGTACACCTCCTGTTCCACCAGTACCCAGAGCTCCATGAACAGTCTTGGTTATTTCTGCCAGCACTGTCTTCTTGCCCCCAGCCAAAGTTCATACCCTGGTCTAGGTCTCTAAGCTCGGGCTCCAAGGTCTGTAATCGCTCTCTAATAACTTTTAGTAACCAAGCTTGTTTAGAAAGAGAGACCCCTCCTCTAATTAATGTCTTGACTGCTTCTCACATTGTTGAAAAATGTAGCACTGTGTGAAGATTAAGCTCAAAGTATTTTTTAATGGCATCAGCAATCTCACCTTAAGCACCAAGTCCCTCAGTGCATCAGATCAAAATCTCCAAGAGCTATAATGCCCTCCCTTAATGAGTAGAGTGAGCTCCACTGTCACAGGGGAATGAGACGATAACATACAAGGAAGATAGGTTATATCAGAGACCCATGGCATTGCACAACCAAAAATCAATGAGAGTCTTGGAGTTGTGCACTTGGGGACAATAGGAGTAGCCTCTCTTATTGCCCATCATTTCACACAAGACATCATGCAGGGCTAGCATCCCAAATTCATATAATAACCCTTGAGATGTCATGTTTACCATTGTGTTACAGCTGTTAGAATGGTCTATGTCAAGGTTTAATACCATACTGAAGTCTGCTCCCCAACAGCATATATTGAGTGTTTCCTGGTATCTGCATGGGTTGGATACGTGTAGGAAAGTGTTTATGTCAGATGTGTTTGGATCGTAGACAACAATCAGTCTTATTGGGATATTGGTCAGGTGGCTTATGATAATAACATATCTTCCAGATGGGTCACACAAAGCAGTTAGGTATTTATAAACTATGTTCCTATCAATTATTATTGCCACTCCATGTAAATATTGATCGCTACTCTTATCTATCTGTGAAATTTGGGGATTTGTCTTCTAAAGTAGGGCAATATTAACCCTGTGTCTATTTAAATATGCATTCCACACTTAACCCCCAATATTTTATGATAATACCATGCTTTTTGTGGGACGACTAGTTGTATCTTTAGCACTAGACATGTTTAATTATATGGTTAAGAATAACCATACAATGGAGCTCAGTCAAGGCAGATAAGAATTATTGTGCATCGGGGGAAGGAAATGGTGGGGGCTGAAATATAACAAACCTATGACAATAACAGTTAACCTATCCCAGACTGACGGTCTGCAGTGCTTTCAGAACGCCATCCAGGCATAATCTACGATGAACGGCCTGACAATAAACACCATGAAGACAAAAATGATGAACTGCTCCAGAAGAATAAATGGAAAGGCTAACTGGTCCCTTGACTCCATCAAGGTTGATCAAAAAAGTGAATATAAATATCTTGGCCTCCTATTCAACAGCAACAGAACCTTGAGGAGGAAATTAGAAGAAAAGGGTTTACCCTGGCAGTGGGCTAAGAGCCCTATTTAGAAACCGAAACAGTCTGACATATAGCCCCATTTCAGAAATTGCCAAGGCAAAGGTGGTGTCTACCTAAGCCTTACGGGGCAGAGATTAAAAAATCCTGGCCACAGTCATTGCAAGAATATACAGGCAAACATTCAAACTCCCCAGCTATACATCATTTGCCGAGATCAGGCTAGAGTTTGGTTTAGTCAACCAGTCTTTTGCCAGGCAAGCTGCATTTGCCACCATCTGTTATAGACTAAAAACCACAAAGGAAAATTCCATAAATTTCAACACATGGTTGGAAATAATCACTAGAGCTTACTCATCTGCCAGAGACAATATCAATGCAACTATTGACCTGTTTGAGCTAGCAGAATTACTGTCTGTAGAAGTGAGCTACGAAACCTTTAAAAGAGCTGTCAATAAACGTCCAAATTATTATCAACTTTAGAGGACAGGGCAACCCTGGAGAAAATCCACACACCTAGATTGTATTAAACAGCTACATATCCTTGAAATCACAGCAATATCTGGGGGAAGTCATCAACAGTAGCATAAAATGCCAATACTTGAAATACCGGCTAGGAATACTGTCTTTAAATTCATCACCTCGTCGAGGGCAGAAGGGAAGCTGGCCGCAGACTGTGCGGTCATCCAAAAGAGGACGCAACTTACACTATTTAACTTTGCAGTCTACCCAAAGCCTCCATCAACGTTTCTTGTTCCGTCTTTGGAATCAGTCAGGGGTGTGCTCTTGCAGACAAGCAATACTCGTCTGCCTTAATTCAGCTGAGCCACAATTTATCTCCCGAACTGTGAAATATCTTCAAGGAGTCGAAAGATCCCTGAAGAAGGCATCCAATTGGATTGAACACAACCCTCTACCTTGATACTTTGATCTAGGATCAAGAATGTCTCCACCTTTCTTATAACATGCAAACTAGTCAAACCAGTTAATAACCCCCCGGCACTCTAAGGCATACCTGAATAGAATTCCCAACATTGAAACTCTGCTTCATCAACGAAAGAGGGAGAAATAAGCCAACAACTTTTTGTCTCTCCAGGACTGCACAATCCGCACTTTAACCTACCTACTTTGCATTCCCTTTCCATCAGGTACCCAACAGATCCCAATGGAACTTCAGAATAGAACCAAATAAAATTCCCCCCACTGATACTTTGCCTCATCAAGGAAAGAGTGAGAGACCACGCCTCACAATCAAGCTAGTTTCACTAGTCAATAACATTTTGGTTCTCCAGAGTCGCACACTGCACTATAATCAACCTCCTTGCACCCCTTCTCCACAGGGACTGAATGGTTCCCAATGAGGCATAAGTAACCAAATATATTCAAGGTCAAAGGTTTACGCCCAAGCACTCTAGGCTAACCCCATCTTGCACTTTGCTTTGTTTGGAGACAGCTATCTTTTATTGTTGCTTGCTGACTTAAAGCGTTTTCATTTTTTTCAATGCTGCGTCTGTTCTTGGAGAACTTTTAGCAATTTTGCATAACAAGTCATTATTTGCCCAGCTGGACGAGGGATACACCTACATGGTGACAAGATTATGACACTAGACGCTGCTGACACCCTTTTGCACAAGTATGTGTGTCTCGGTCTGGATAACAGCTTCCAGCTGGAGTGTGCATGCCAGTCACGAAATTAAAAGCTTTCTTACTACTTCTGCTCTTCTTCTGTTTTCTGGTTCAAAATGTAAAGCATAAGACCTATAGATAAACCCAACCTTGCACCCTGCATTGAAATAAGACAACTATCTCTTATGTTGTTTTTAAGTGTTTTTACTCGTAATGAATGCTGGGACTATCCTATGGAAAGGTTCTAGCACTTTTTTGCCGGTTACGAAATTAAAAGCCTTGTATTGCTTTTTGGATCAAAAGCTTAAGCGAAAGCACTTCAGACAATAGCAATTTTGCACCTTGCACAGAAAAGAGACAACCATTTCTTATGTTTTAAAATGCATTTCTATGTAATTTTGGGTCTGCGTATGGGAAGGTTTTAGTAACCTATTACTACACTCACTTGGTCAAAAGGCACATCCAAATGGCGAGAAGTCCAGAACATTAGACGCCGTTGACATTTCACACAAGTACCTTTGCCCTAGAATGGTTCACATGCTATTTACGAACTTAAAAGCCTTTTATTGTTTATTGTCTTCCATTGCTTCTTTGAATTTCTTGCATGTTGTATATTGTAATTATTTAATTAATCTAACAATGAAGAACAGTCACATTATTCCACCCTGTCCCTCCAAGACTGCATCTCAGTTCCATCTGTAAGCATCAGCAAGAGAGCCACTTTATTTCTGCATACCATTGGCACCATTTTCCGATATGTCAGCACTGGCCTTAGAAAGTACAGTGCGGGTATCAAGAGCCAATTTTTGTTGAGATGTGTCTTCCTTACCAATGATCACAGTTTGAGGATTGCACTGATCATAAACCTCGGATACGCAGCATATCAATCATTGTGAATACAAAATAAAGCAGAATCAGTGGTCAGTAGGCTGCCAGAATTGCCTATACTGTTTGTGCAGGCAAAGATAGTGCGGCAGTGGACTCAGCTTATATGTTTGTGGGACCACTAGGGGTTCCCAGCATCTTATGGGGCCACAATCATGCTTTTAGATTTTCAACTAGTGCAAGCGGACAGAACACATACTTTATTGCAGTAGGGGTTGAGAGGGGTGGCTCAATCTAATGTGTATGACAGTCCTCAATAGAGCCTGTACAGTCTTATCAAAATGGCTGCTAACTCACCACGGCACTGCAGTGAAAGCACTCAGCTTCCTTGTGGAAGTACTTCTAGGATTGGTAGATGTAGCAATGGGTGGCATGCGGGCTACATGGCGGTAATATGGAGTGACTCGGTGCCGACGCCATTGTGTGTGGCTGAAGGCCCTCCAACTGCCACTGTTGAGGCCACATAGTCTTGAAGCACCTGGCCAACAGCCAGAGATACAGCTGCAGATGTCTCAATCTGCTCACCGTCACCCTCAATCTTCGGACAGCATCCTCACCAGACTTGCGGGCCCTAGTGGCAGGCTCTGCACTAGGCAGTCATGTTGGTATGTTGTCGGCCACGCTACAAATTTGTGAGTCAGCATTCTAATATATAATTGACATATAAATACATAAATTACATTTTTCGTTTCGCAATTTGAAAAGTAATCTGTACCATTTTTTGCTTTGCTTTTGTACATGAATTCATTAGCATTAATGGCTTGTTCACATGCAACACATTTGTTTTTACAGGTGGTAGGCTTCAAACGGTATTTAGAGTGTTTTGGCAGGGGGGTCTTTTGTCAGCTATGGTAAAGTTCTTGGATGTTGAGTTGTCTCTACTTCCCTTTTATACATTCCTGTCGCTAGTGAAACAATTATTTGGAGAAAATTACATATTTTGTGTTCAATGTTTTATAGCTTTATATCGAAATTTTCCTTTCAAAAGCCAGAACTTCTTGAGGCAGGGCTGTGGTGGGCAAACAAATGTCGAGTTGTTACGTGCTCCTATATCGTACTGAGTTCGGATTCTGAAATTCAATAAAATATATTTAGAGGTATCGTTGTAATACTTCTGTTTGTATATCAGTTGTGTTAGGGGACGTCCCTGGGATTTAAGGAAACTTTGCTCAGGATTGTCAATTCCTCTAATTTTATTTTATGTTTCGAGACGTTGAATATTGGTTCTTTACACTGACTACCCTATCACCTCTGGGCTCGTTGGTAACTGTTACAGCTCTGAGCGTGTCTGTCCTTATTTGGTCTTTTATTGTTAGTTTATAAGGGGACGCACTAAAGGTTCGTTGGACCTTTTGACTATGCTTAGAGTGATTCCACTGTAAGTCTCAAATTCACTACAATATCAACATCACAATCAATAAACATCATCAAATATTCTTTGGAGTCAGTAATCTTTACACACTATGACCTATTTGTTCACAAATAACCACACCTTTGTGTTAAATTTAGAATATTTATTTTCCTATAATAACAATGCTAATGACAAGTATATTAATCTCATAACTAAGTGGTAAACACACATAAACAACACCGGTTTACCAAATCTTCTGAAGAATCTCAATTTAGCGAACACGTTGACCACTAAACAACCTAGAGTCACAGTACAAATCAATAGCAAGAACAACTGCACAATAGAAATAGCATACATCTAGGTTCAGCAAATGAGCGACAGCAACTCTTTATTAATAATTTGTTAGCTTTCTCTGGGTCTCCCTAACTAACCTTCTGATTAGAATTGTCACAATTTACTCGTCGCTTATGGTTTTGGCAAACTGGAACTGAAGGATGAAACTCAATTCTTGTAGGTCCTGCTCTGGCCAAGATAAGGGCGGCCCTCTCTGGGAGTCCGTGACCTCCAGAAGGAGTCCCAGAGGAAAAACCCCAAAGGGAAAAAAACTCTATGACTGGAACTTCCTGGAACAGAAGAAAAAACACAAGAAAAAATGTCAGACTTCCAATCAAGAAAAATATCTGGAAGGTAACTGGAACGAGCAAGGAAACGGCTGGAATCAGAAGAAAAACAACCGGAGCGTGATCCCCACCAAAGGAAGTGTTGCAGCGCCAGGAGAGCAAAAATCCAACTCCTTAAATACCCATAAACAGGAAGTGACATACAGGAAAAGCAAAAACGCCATGTTGGATTGGGAAAAGACTATAGAAAGAAAGAAATGAGGGCGCCATTTTAGAAAGGGAACCTAATGCATGCAGGGAAGGAGATAGAAAGAACGGAATGCTGGGAGACAGAAGAATATGGCCCCTACTTGGAAAAAAGGAAAGTAGAAAAGAAGAAAGAGGAAAGAAGACAGAGAAAAAGAAGTCCAAAAAGAAAAGCCAGTCACCAGGTAAGTGAGGGTTGCCCACTCCCAAATCTGAGGGCACGCCATGCCACGAACTCGCCAAGGCATGATGCCCAATCTAGGGCCTTGGGCGACATTAGGCCGAAAAAAGGGGCCGTGGTGAGCCCTGCGGCTGGGAAAACGGACAGCGGCCCGATCGCGTCCCAAGCTGGCTTTCCTGCATGGGCCGCGGTGGCCTGCAGCGCAACAAAAATAGCATGTTTGGACTTCATGGAAAAACAATTTAGTCAGTGTTAATTGTGAAAACATCTAACTATGGGTCCTAGGAACAAAGAACAAACTTACATCAAGAACAATAGCATTTTGTTATACCTCTCCTCATATGGATCAGCAAGCTGCAATTATCTTCGTCAGTTGGACATCAGTTCGGTCAGCTTCAGCAACAGGCCATGGAAGGATATGGTTCAGAGATGGGGACTCTAAGCTATCTGAACCATTTAATAAGAAGCAATAGCTAAGGGATCAGCATTCAGCATCAGAATTTTAAGCAATAAAGTTAAAGACAGAAATAAATCATCAGTAACTGTTTAGCTTCCCAAACAGAATACAATGAGCCTCTCTATGGGTGATATCAAAGTAGGAAAAAGCACGCTCCCTCTCGGTGCTGCCGGGCTAAGTTAGAATCACCTAAAGAACTTCCCACGTTGTCATTGGTCAGGAAATCGTACGTTTACAATTAGTCCAATAAGGATTAAACTCCAAATCTAAGATATACCTAAACTGTCTTTCACATGTCAATGATTGGCTCCTCTTCTCCTGTTCCCATCGTCAGGCTCATCAGGTAACCTTTTTGTATCCATCCATATTCCAGTCAGTACATCCATTGTTAGTTCCTAGGAATGTCGCTGTCTTACGCATTGAACTATACAAAATAGCAATTTCTACTACAAGACATCCTAGCAGGCAGTTCTCATGAGAAAGTTAAAGGCATCTGCTGACGTTTGGTCAACACAGTATAAACAATACATGTATTAATTTCTCTGGACATACATTCCCACGATTTTATTAAACAGTGCAGCTTAATATGAGGCTGTGCAGACTAGGCCCAAACCTCGCTAACTTAAGTCCTATAATTATTAAAGCAAATGCACAACATGTAATCATTAATATAACACATTACTACAATTTTTCTTAACACATATACTTCAATATTAATATGCATTTAATAAAAGCATTGCGTATTTTATAGAGGCCACTCAAGTGGGCACATTTTCCAAACGCACATTATTTTCTATATTAGACAAATTCTATGCAAATTCTTAATCTAAAATACATAAAATTCATTAGTAAGTAAATTTGGCGTTCACACAGCTATGCTCAACGACGAAGTGAAACTGAAATACCTAATCACATTTTTCCAGACTGTTAAAATTGCAATTATAATTGCTAAAATCTATTCACCATAGAGCTGAAAGGGTATATTCCGACTGACCAACCGCACACACTTTTACATCAAGGACAAGAAAACTTCTTTTTACTGCCTGATGAGTCAATGAATCAATCAATCACATAGTTGTAAAGCGCAACTTCTCACGGAGGTCTCAAGGCACCAATGGGGGGACGTGGGACAGTTGAAGAGCCAGGTCTTGAGGTCCTTCCTGAACTGAGCCAGCGAGGGGGACTGCCTGAGGTGAAGCGGCTGTGTGGCAAGTTAGGAGAAGGATCTTCCTCCAGCCGTGTTCTTCCGGATCCTAGGGATGGTGGCGAGGGCCAGTTGAGCAGAGCGGAATTGCACGGGGGTGCATGCGTAGAAGGAGAGGCTGTGGTTGAGGTAGGCAGGTCTGATGTTGTGAAGGGCATTGTAAGTGTGTGTCAGTAGCTTGAAAGTGATGAGTTTATTGACGGGAGCCAGTGTTGGTCTCTCAGGTGGGCGGAGATGTGGCTGTGGCAGGGGATGTTCAGGATGAGTCTGGCCACGGTGTTCTGTGTTCTCTGAAGTCATGTTTTGAGTTTCTTGTTGATGCCGGCATAAAGTGCATTGCCGTAGTTGAGTTTACTGCTGATGAGTGCATGGGTGACTGTTCTTCTCGCGTCGATGGGGATTCCACTGAAAATCTTCCGGAGCAGGAAGCACAATGATGAAACGGCATTGACTTGGCAGGTCACAGACAGCAAGGAGTTGCGAATGATGCAGAGGTTGTGTGAGTGGTAGGTAGGAAATAGGGCAGTTCCGAGGGCAGTGGGCCACTAGGAGTCATGCCCGCAGTGGGGTTGGGGCCCAGGATGAGGATCTCCATCTTATTCGAGTTGAGCTTGAAGCAGATGTCTTTCATCCAATCGGTGACTGCCTTCATTCCGTTGTGAAAGTTGCTTTTGCCTATGTTCATCAGTGAGGGAGAGAATTAGCTGTGTGTCGTCGGTGTATGAGACGATGCCGAGCCTGTGGTGTCTGACAATCTTTGCAAGCGGGGTCATGTAGACATTGAAGAGGGTGGGACTTAGAGAGGAGCCTTGGGGTACTCCGCAGCTGGTTTCCATCAGTTTTGAGGTGAAAGGTGGGAGCCTGACTCTCTTGGTTCGGCTAGTGAGGAAGGAGCAGATCCACTCAAGGGATTTGCCCCGGATGATGGTGGCGTGTAGTCTGGTGCACAAGGTGGTGTGGGAGACGGTGTTGAAAGCTGTGAAGAGGTCGAGGAGGATGAGGGCAGCTGTTTCACTGTGGTCCAATAGGGCGCGGATGTCATCCATTACTTCTAAGAGTGCAGTTTTGGTGCTTTGGTTGCTCCTGAATCGGGACTAGGAGAGATCGCTTTTTCGATGATCTTGAGCAGTGAGATCGGTCCGCAGTTCTTCAGCTCCGTTGGGTCGAACAGTTGATGATACAGCAAATTTGGGTGCGATGGTGGAGCCGGCTTGGTTGAAAACGTGGTGGGGACATAGGTCTGAGGGTGCCCCAGAGTGGATGGTACACATGAGCTTCAGGGTGTCTTCCAGGGTGAGGAAGGTCCAGTGGTTAAGGGTGGGTAGGAGGTTGAAGTCTGTGGTGGTGCTGGTAGGCAGGGTGTGAGTCTTTGCTTCAGAATCCTTTGTAGATGTCCTGGATTTTTGGTGGAAGAAGGTTGCGAGGTTGTCGCAGAGGTCCTGGGAGGAGGGATGTTTGTGGTGTCCATGCTGGGTTTCGCAAATTCTTTGACTATGGTGACGAGTTCCTTGCTGTTGTGTGCGTTGGCTTTGATGTGCTCCTGATTGGCTGATTTTCTAAATGACCTGATGAGCCAGTGGTGCAATTTAATCAACCAAGAGAGTGAACACGATCCAGTGATCACTAGCCCTGGATTACATAAAACTGAAATTAGGAATTAACAGGTGTAGAACAAGGGTCAGCAACAACCCATGAGCAGAAATGTTCTGGGAGACGAGTTATCTCAGGGGATCTTGGTACGCGTTAGCATAGGTATTTAAAAAAACATATGGATTTTGAAATGCTTAATGAAGGTGGTGAATGAGATTTAAACTCTTAATTTGGTAAGGAGGAGTGGTTTGACCAATAATACAGTGTGTAGTGGGGACCCCAGCGAAGGATTTTTGGGAAGTTGTTGAGTCAAGAGTCCTAGGTTCAAGGGCCTCTCAAGCCACCTGTAATGAAGAACAGAACCTCAAGGCATGCATTGGTTGTGTAAAGTCTTTTTGGATGTGTAGCAGACCTTGATTTGGGGAAATGGATGTTTGGTGGACTCTTGAGCCAACATATAGTCACAGATGTAGGGTACTACATTTACTTTTATCAATTGTTACGAAAACATGAAAAATCTGTATGTTCTCATAATGGCAATGGGGCTGCTCATGAGACCATAAATAGCTAAATAAAAAACGAGAAATTAATTTAAAAGAATCATTATCAGGCCATGAGCTGGTAATAGACAATATGGGAGTGCACCATATTTGTGTGTAACCATCTGCCCCAGAGAGGAGGACTACATCCCTAATCTTTAGTGATCTATTAGACCTTTTAGTTGGTACTCTCATTTTTCCAAACTATATCAACCTTTATGTGCACCTCAAACTCAATCTCTCACTGCTGCGTTTAAGGAAAGGTCCTAAAATGCACTTCGCACATTCTTCCTATCTCCCTAGGCAAAATCACATCTCCCTAGCTCCAGCTTGTTGTATTTTTTTCTCTCCTAGTCTTTCCCCATCGAAGCGCTCTACGTGTCATATTATTTCGCATTTATTATCAAGAGTTCTCATTGTAAGGTATTTGCATGTCTCTTTATATGCAGGTTATGAACCTTGTTGCTATGTAAAGAACTCTGTATCTCCGGGGGCAAACCTGTGCTTTATAAACACCTCTAATAATAAAGTATACTACTTTAGAAGATAATCTGATGAATGTCATACTGCCCTTGTGTAAACTTTGAAAGGGTACTGAGACACTCTTAGGCCGTGGGGTCATAAGGCTGTTGTTGATCAGGCCCCCTAGTGTGTTTTAGGTTATGAAAAGCTGCATATGAAAACTGAGCAAGAAAATAAGTCATATATGGCTCTCTCTAAACAAGGTCTCCTATTAAAATAAGAGAAATCCTGCAGTTTGAAAATTGGTAAAGAATAATTGATGTTATTTAATTATGCTATACAAGTTATTTAATTAATTATGAGTCCTAGGAGTGTAACAGTGCACAGGGAATGAATCCTCGGTTGCTGGTGCAACTGTGGATGCTTCTAAACTAAAAGAACCTCACAAGGTAGAAAGATGCAGCTCTCCTCTACTAATATTAGCGAATACATTTTAATTAAATGCGAGTTGGTTCATTTCATGAGTAAGTTTCTAAGCTGATGGCTTACATGCAAAAAAAAGTGACAAAATCTCTCAAACTCTCGAAATAAGTGGATTGAGTTGGGTCCGGAAATCCACGGTCAATGGCTTTTCAGATATTTGTCTTTTCCCAAACTTTGATAGGCTTGTAAAAGCCCCTTAATCGCAAAACATTACAATCATACTAAATGTGCCATGTTTAAAACATGAATGTAAAGAAAACAACGCCTAAATTTATCTCAGTCAGTGGTAATTACTCGAGCACTTTTCAATTCATCATTTTTGTTGCCCACTATCCATTCTAGCACAAGACCAGTCATTTGCAAATCAGTCTTTTCCCCCGCTTCAACAGAAACAGTCCAGGTCGAATTGCCAGGCCAGCAGGGTCGGGCTAGGACAAATCCAGGCCCAGACACCAGCGTAAACAAGCATTTTCAATGCAATGGGTCTTGCGTTTGTTCAAGTTAGAGCTATTAGCGTTGTAAAGCAAAAAATAAAACGCAGCGCGATCGCGCTATGTAAAATGCAGCGCGATTGCGCTGCATGGAAAATAAACAGATAAAGTAGTCCACACTCCAGGCTGAAAACATTGAGCCTCGTATGTTTTTGGTACTTTACCGGTGCTGTGTAGGTGGGCTAAACACCGGAATAGGCATGACGTATGCATGCCTTTCACAAATGAAAGCAAGCGGATTTTAAAAGGCAAGCCCACGAACCAATGTAAGTGACTGACGTGGCATGGGCGTGGTTTCAAGCCAAAAGAGAGATAAAAGAATGGACAGAGCACTTTGTGCTCGCCCATAGAAAGGGTCCTCATTAGCGAATCAGAGAACTATATAGTAGCCCACAGTTGCAAATTAGAGCAGTTTTCAACTTGTAAATACAGACAGTAAAGGTGTGCTGCACAGCATGGATAACTGTGTGCATTTGTGATAATTTTTGATAATGTGATGGTAATTTATTGTATCGTCTGAACAGACTGTTTTCTGTTGAGGCCCTGGCTATTTCAGGGCTGAAATGCATCTGGTGCCTAAGGTGACACATACGTAATATGTACAACAACAGATGCTTATGAAAAAATGAAAAGTTCTAATAAGTTCTCGGATGTGATTCGCAAAGTGGATTTTGATTCAAGGCAGACCGGCTTTAAAAATTAAAGCAATCTCATCTACTGATATTTACTGAAACTACAGCATGCAGCTATACAACATTTCTAATATGTGTGCAATTAATTTCTATCAATTTAAAGACACAGAAGAAGTTGTGCTTTTACACATATTGGGCACTGATTTCTTTAAAGGATACAAACAACAGGCCATAGTTAGTAAAAGACTGGATGCATAAAGCAGCCAGATTTTGCATACCGGCTGTTTGCGATCATTATATTACAAACCAACCTATGTACTAATAGGTCAGTTTGTAATATGATGGTTTTCAGGTAGTTGTGGAATGACCTGGCTAATAAATATTCATTAAGCAGGTCGCAAATTGCGTCTCACTAGGACTTGATGCAAAGACAGGAATGGTAAAGAGACAGCGGACTACCACGTCTCTCAATTCAAAACTTAAAAGTGTTTTGCTTCTTTTAAAGTAGCTCAAATTCCCTAATGAAAACGAGCCTGCTTTAAAAAAAGTATACAGATTTGAAATGTTTTATTGAGAGACACCACTGCCCAGTACTGCTGAAGTTGCCACCCTAGTTTGCAAGGAGGATGGGTGCCAAGGGGACCGCATCCCATTTGGGAATAAGTTACCACCCAAACCTGGAATTTAGTATCTTATCAATGGTTTTCAATAGTTTAAAACTATTAATACATAGGGTACCGATCTGGTAACTCGAGAGGATTCCCACACCACTCGCCTTCCAAGTACCGAATCTGCAAAAACATCTAAACATATTTTGTGATTCCAAAAATGTTTTCTGAACTCTAAAATGTGTTTTGTACATTAAAAAAAAAAACATTTTTACCAGTCACAAACACTCTGATTTACCAAATTGAAAGGTTTGCGCCAGAAAACAATCTAAGTACATCTGGCCCAGTGCCCTCACTGCAAGACTTTCCTTTCAGAAAAATAAACATTCAAACACATTCCGACACTCCTACATTTCACCAACTGATTCCATTGGGCTACGTTTTTCATACACTACTTGGAGGCAGGCGTAGCAGTGATACTCAGGAGAACATGGGGGTGCTTCAGTCCATTACATGGACAATTAAAATATATTTATAATTGGCACCACCACCATATAACGTCTTGGGTTGAAAATATAAGAGTTATTAAAACAATGTTGGCTAAAATCCTCTCCATCTTCCAAACTATGCTGCTGAGTCTTAGGGAGGATGTACATAAATTGTGATTCTTTAACATGTTACCAAATCTCAATTTGGATCTGCAGCTACACACCAAATCGCTATTTGGAAGGGGTGTGTTTAGGGTGTCCCTTTCACACATCAATTTTCAATGAAATGTACAAATGTTTTGCCACCAAAATCCAGTTGAAAGATGTTGCGAATAGATGTCAGAGAAACTGGTAAACTTAGGAAATTAAGTTTATTCTTCGCCATCGATAGAATCCCTGCCGCCTCCCCCTTCCAGAACTAATGATGCATGGAACTCTTATGCATCATAACACATACTCTCCCGTTCATCAACAAATTGCAAATAAGAAAGATAATCCACAATTAAATAGCAAGCAAAAACAAAGAAGGAAAATATATAAAAACAAAGATAAAAACATATGAACATTAAAATGATAACAACAAAACTGTACTTAAAACATGTCATAATGAGCAAAAGCTTGCACAATAAAATATGAATTTTCTGATTTTTTTACAGTAAGACTATCTGTAACATAGTTCATCTAATGAAATCTTCCAAGTAAGATGGTGGTTTCCTAATCCTCTTCTGAGGAGCAGGTACATCCACACTCTCAACAGAACCATCACCGCTCTCATTTGCAACATCATCAACACAATCACCAAAAGACATCCGTCCTTTCTCTCTGGCAACCTTACCATCATTCATAAACATCATTCCTGAACAGCCTTCATCAAATTCCTTATGAATTATTCCACCCTCTTGATATATAGCTACATTCCTGAAATTCCACCTCTAACCATTCTCCAAAATCACAAAATGTGTACCAACCTGTTGAATCCAAAAAGGACCCTTGAACTTGGTTAAGCCTCCTTCTATTCTGCCTGACTTCACTTTGACCCAATCTTCCACTTTTACTCGTAAACTAGTTGGTTTCTCACCTTTCTTGGGAAACTTAATCAAATCATTGATAGCTGTCTCATCACAAAATAATTTTTTTAACCAGTCTGGCACTAATTTGGTGCCAGGTAAACGCCCCCTCATGTCCACAAAAGGAATCCTCTGAATAACACTGTGTGGCGTGGTGCAGAAAGCCCACACCATGTTTGAAATGGTATCTTTGACATCACACTGGTTCGTCAAAGCCAATTGCAAAGTTCCTTTGAGCAGTCTGACAGTTCTTTCAGCCACACCATTTCCCCTAGGATTATACAAGGATGTGCAAGAATGTCGGACTCCCCAAGTTCTTAAAAACTCTACCATGTCATGTGAAGTGAGTTGTGTGCCATTATCTGTAATGAGAACTACTGGAGCCCCTTCTTCTTTAAAGATTTTGGTGGTTTTTGTAGTGACATCTCTTAAGGGTTCCACCACCAACCACTTTGAGTGAATATCCACCACCACCATTGCAAATTTCATATCTGGAGACAATTCTCTCAGTTGTCCAATAAAATCCAAACATACAGGTATGCCAAGACTTTCCAGGATCCACTAAATGTCCACCTTCACACTTCTCAAGAACCAGCCTCTTCTCATTCTCTTTGCACAAGCAACAATTTTGCACCCATTCTTTGATTTGATTGTCCATGCCTGGCCACCAAACGTTCGTCCTCACCCTCCTGGTTGTCAGCCCTTGACCCAGATGACCCTCATGCACCAGCTGAAAGATACAAAAACGAAACCCCACGAGAGGAACAAAACAATATCCCTTCCCACGACCACAAACGGATAAATCCTCCAGCACCTTCAAATAGGGTCTCACAGCCGGAGCTAAAGCACTCTCCTTCACTCCTCCACTTTTAATAATTTTGATTACATCCTTCATCACCGGATCCTCTCATCTTCTCTTCCCACTGCACTCCCAAAAATGAACCAGTTCTACTATCCACTACATCATGTACAGTGGCAACAGCACCCTCCTCATTTGTATCTCTCACACCAACATCATCCACTTCCTCCCAGTTCAATGACAGTCTGGATAAGCAATCTGCTTGAACATTCTTCCACCCTTGTAGAAATTCAACAGTGTAGATTTATTCTTAAAGCCTTGCCGCAAGCCTAGCTAATCTGGCTGAACCCTTCCCTGCACCACCTGGAGCTAGAATTCTGACCAGCGGTTTATGATCTGTTCGTAAAACAAATGGCAATCCCCACAAGTACACACGGGAATATTCAGCACCCCAAGCTGCTGCCAAAGCTTCACGTTCTATGACCTAATAGTTTCTTTCGGCCATCGTCAGGGTACGAGAAGCAAATGCCACAGTCTTTTCTTCACTTCCATGAAATTGAGAAAGAACTACACCCAAACCAGAAGCACTGGCATCAAGAGTAAGCGCAGATTTTAGACCTCTATCAAACACTGATAATATGCCTGCTTGACATATTTCTTTCTTAATTTTGTCAAAACAAAGCTGTTTTTCTTCCTGCCACTCAAACTTGCTCCCCTTGCGCAACAATTTCTTTAGACCTTCTGTTTTCTCTGCAAACTTTTCAACAAATTTAGCGTAGTATTCCACCAACCTCAGGAATTATCTTAATTGGTCTCTATCCTTTGGAACAGACGCCCCACTTATGGCATCCGACAAGGAGCGCTTAGGTTTGATTGAACCCATAGCCACAGTATAACCCAAATACTCCACCTCCTCGGCTAGAAAGGTGCACTTCTCCTGATTAAGTGTGAGACCATGTTCCTCCAATTTTCTTAACACTAGGCGCAAGGTGTCACCTTGGAAATAAATTACATCCTTTATCCCTTCCAAAACCTTTGCCATAACTCGTTGAAAAACACTGGCAGCGGATGCCAACCCAAACAGCAAGCGAGTGAATTGAAATGTTCCCTCTGGAGTGATGAATGTGGTAAGTGATTTGGAGCTCTCATGTAACCTTCTTAGATTTAGTTTGGAAAAGTATTTTTTATCTTTCACCAAAGTAAGTAACTCATTTATATTGGGAAGCGGAAAGACATCAACTACAATATTCTGGTTGACAGAGCGCAAGTCGACTCAAAATCTTAGGCGACCATCAGCCTTCTTGGTGATAACCACAGGCAATACCCACTCTGATGCCTCAACAGGCTCAATGACTCCCTCTTCCAACATCCCTGCCAAAAGTTTCTTCAATCCGTCAAGAACTGACAGTGGCACCCGCTGTACTGGCATGGCATCAAATTTCATTTTAACTTTATGAATGTACCCTCTAAGATATCCCAATTTCTTGCTAAACACACTCTCGGCTTCGGTTAACACTTTTTCCAGAGTGGGCTCGCCCACAACCAGTACCTGATTAGGAGCTCTGGGATTGACTATAATGTTCAGATCAAACTGGTGCATCCAGCCCAGGATTACGGGTCCCTCAACCGATGCATACACTTTACCCTTGGTACACATTGAGCCATATTGTATATTGCCATCCATGTAGCCCAAAATGTATATGAATTCACCTTGATAACCCCCTGGGTTTATGTCTTTGGACATAAGTTCAACAGCCTGCCACAACATTTTGAAAACCCAATTGGGTATGATAGTATACATGGACCCAGAGTCCACCATAAGTTCAATTTTCCTCCCACACACATTAAAAATTGCCGTTGGCCTAGAAAACATTTATTTCTCCTCAAGAAAGGCCACATTCCTAGTTTTGAGACTTCCATTCACTACAAGAACCCTGTCGTACTAAAATTTGCCATTGCGCCCTCAACCACACCCACACCAGAACTCAAACTCCTGTTGGTTTTACACACTCTTGCATAATGACCTCTCCTTCAACACTTCCTGCAAACTTTGTTAATAGCAAAACATTTTTTTTAGTCAGAATCGTGAAAACTGCTACCACAACGGGTACAGTCCCCTTTCCTCCTGACACCAGGAATACTTTGTTCCCCCTTGTTCTTGTTCAGACCGTAGTCTTTCTTTTCTTTTTTTTTTGATTGCACAAACTTCACTCTCGACGTAGTCCTGTTGATCAGGACCAACCACAAATACCTCAGTGGCCCTGTCCTTTTTGTTAAGTTCCTTCATGCACCTCTGCGATTCTTCAATAATCTTAGCCATTCCGACGGCCTCCATGAGTGAGGGGTCTTTTGCTGCCCAAAGCCTTTCTTGTATTTTCTTCTCCCTGCATTGCACAATCAACTGATCACAGATCAATTCCTCCGTCATATTACCAAAACGGCATTTAGTAGAGAGCTCTCTTAGTCTGGCCACAAACTCATCAATGGACTCATGTTCCCCCTGATGCTGTGTGTCAAATTTATATCTGGCCATGACCATATTAACCTCTTTTGAAAATCGATTCTCCAGCCTTTTTACGGCCTCCTTATAAACGCCATCCATAGGCTGACCATTAGGGCCTAATGCTATTGGCAAATACTTAAAAATTTGCTGACCCTCATTACCAAGAGCACTCAACAAAATTGCCTTTTTTCTGTCCGACGAAAAGTTTTGACCATCAAGTGCTATAATGTAATTTTCCAAAATTTCAATCCAATCCTCCCAACAAATGTAAGGCTGTCCTGCTTGTTGGAGGAAAAAGGGTGGTGTAATAATGTTCACAACTGAAGCCATGACTAAATTATACCACAAGCTCTGTCCAAGCACCATAACAACAAATGTGCAGGGAAAAGTGGTGGAGATTTTTCTTTTTTTTTTTGTCCAGATAAAGAGTTAAGTATAGGTTAGAGTTTTTTGTTTTCCTCTCTCTTAAGCATGGAAGATGGCCGCCAAAGAGTGCTCCCAATCAAATGAGTGAGCAGCCTAGAATTGGTATCAAGGGTCCTCTCTTTTAAACATGTAAGATGGCCGCAATGGAGTGCTCCCAATCAAATGAGTGAGCAGTCTTGAATTAATATCAAGAGTGTGCCCCCTGCTCTTCCTCCGGGTGAGCCACACTCAATAGCGTAAACGCGACAACACAGCAAGCAGCGCTGATTAGGGCAGGTGCATGCTACACATGCCACTTCCAGTTGTGCAGTCTGGTGTTTATTTTTTAAAATAAATAAATAAATAAGAGCAAAAAATAAGGGCATGCCCCTTACTCTTCTTGAAGCGAGCTCCACCCCCGCACAGCTCCAAAGCGAACGGCGGTTGTCTCCTCCTCAAAGAAAACGCCCAACGTGAGGGAACCAGGCCATCAAGCATCGCATCGAGGACGGCAGATGCCGCACACCTCCTCCGCGAAGGGAACAGCAGATGCCAGAGAAACAGACCGTCGCACTGCGTCCAAGACGGCAGCCACAGCTCAGCTTCCGGCGATCCACTCGAAAGGTGGAGAAGTTCTCTGTCCCCGTCACATCAATCACCGCCGCCAACAGCCTCCAGCCTCCGCCTCCAGCGAAACCACCAGGTAAGCGTCCAGCCAACCCAGGTTATGCCTCAAGTTCATCCTCGTTGCCAAATATGTTGCAAATAGATGTCAGAGAAACTTGTAAACTTAGGAAATTAAGTTTATTCTTCATAAGACACAACCTGGCGTTAGGCTCCCGCTCCGACTCCACCAACCGCCATCAATAGAATCCCTGCTGCCTCCCCCTTCCAGAACTAATGATGCATGGAACTCTTATGCATCATAACAAAAGACATTAATATGTTACCAATTACTAAAAGGTAGTGTGACACCTTTTACAAATGGGAAGGTGTAGCCAAGTACATGTTTAAACAAAAAAGTAGGAGTAGTCAGTGGTTTATAGGACCACTGCTTATTCTTAAAAATGTTTGTAAAGGTTTTCATTTTTTTAAATACATCCAATTTCTTTTTTAGAAAAAATGGCTGCATTTTGCTACAAAGATTGTTTATTGAAGAGCTATCACAGACATGGTAGTCTGCTGACCCCAACAGACCACTATCCCTGTGTTTGTAGCCAATCGTAGAGCATCGCAATTAGCAATATACATCATTCATTTTAATGAGTTGGGTCACACAGCGACCCACTAAGAACAGTGACTTTGCAAATCGACCTACTATTACATAGGTTGGTTCCCAAAATCAGAATTAATTTGGAGAAAGCTGGTGCGCAATTTGTGCCCATTTGTACTGAATCGATTCTTAGTCCATCTGACGATAGGACTCTTGAGTTACCCATTCCAACGGCCTACACAGTGGGTAATCACACTTTAACGCTGAGATTAAGGAGGGGAGAATTTCTCAAGAGGATGGATGTATGCCTCAGATTGGGCAACAAGATTCACAAGGGGTAATTAAGTCCATTCTTCACATTACAGAAACAGGTAAAACAGGGCGAGCAGAGCCCAACCCAACACCACTTGAAAGGCCTTTAAGATCTACCTATCACTATGCATGCTGTATTTCATTTTGATAAATATTCTTAACACTCCACAAGTTTAAACAAACTGACTTTCCAAATGGCCTGGGACTGGTTGTTCTGACATTTCTGTGCTCAAGCCAAACTCCCACATCTGACATGCAGATGTAGCACATATGGCCGTTGTTGGGCAGGGCAAAACTAGAAAAATGCACCAAATGATCCAAGTACTGCTATGCCAAAAAATATGATGGACTTTCAGGTGACGATTTTGGAATTACTCGCAGTCAAAGTCACTCAGAGAAAATCTCTTTTTGTTTATAAAAGTGACCTGCTTTTGACGTACTTCCTTGTAAACTTTGACTCCATTGACCAACCTGCACCAAAGCAAGCAGACCTAAAAGTTATGAAGGTACGACTGCACCTTTGTACTAAGTATAGTGAAGCAAGCTGACAATCAAATGTTTTAAGTTATCAGCATAATTTAACTAAGAGATGACATTAACTCCACATACTGTGTGTCTGTCATTGATTTGGAGAGCTTGCATCCTTCTGAGGAAATCATACTTTGATGTTTACTCCTACACACTTGCAATTCATGGGAGCAAAGATAAAGCAATATATGGACTATTATGTTTCAGCTCGATGTTCAAATTCTTTTCCATCAAGGTAAAGTGTGCTTTAAGCTCTGGAATGTTTCACTGGGAGCGTGTCTGACAAAGCGGCGATCGTCACGGAAGATACAAAATAGATATAATTTATTTTACCAAATCTACGAGTGCCATTATGGAACCTAAACATTAACATGGATGGGGAACGTGTCATGCATAGGTAAACGATTAGGGAAAAGGAAATATGACTTAAGAAACTGAAATTTAGAAGTGGACTTCTGCTCACGATAGAAAAGGACACATTGGTGTTATAAAGGCACAACATTGCTAATGTATTTCCAATAGTGTTTAATTGCAGGGTTTAATGAGTATGTAGTTTTGATTGTCACTGTTTAATATTATTGAATTTTATTCAGGTTAAGATCAAGGCTGGTTGACTGCAATTTACCAATTCAATTTTTTTGTTTCTGTAATTTATATATTAAATAGACATCATTTCAAATAGGGTATTATTCTGTAGGTTGTTCCTCATAGTATGCAGTGTCTATTTTTAGTAAGGATCTGCTCACCCCGTTACATTAAGGAATGGTAAAGGACGGTTTCTATATTAACTGTGAATAAATTATAAGGGTAGCTAGTCTCTACAATGTGCTTTTCCTAGATTAAACGTTCATAAATTAAAGTGGTGCCAAAGGATTGTAAAATGTATTTAAAGATCTTGCCAACTACATGGTTGCAAGTGATATGCAATTTTAAAGGTTAAACCCTAAGTTTTTAGAGGTGGTGTTTATCATTTATAACTTAGATAAAATAACAAATTATATCTCAGAAGCTAAAAATCACGATGTTGCTAAATGTTACTCTCAATGTTTATTAAAATATTAAATCTGAAAAGAAATAGAAATAATAACACAAGGAACATTGATAACATACTAATAACAATTGAATACACACACACACATTACCTACTGGCAGTTGCCAGTGGGTATTTATAGTTAGGATCTAGTTTTCATAGGATAAGCGTTTTTTTGTTTTGGTAATAACTTAGATGCTACTATGACAGTTGGTTCAGCTGCTATCTTGAAAGTTTTGGGCTGATCTGTCAAGCGAGCACCGAGAAAAGGGTGTGTGTGTCACAAAACGCATTTTCTCCATGCATTTTCCCTTCGAGTTTTTAGACACGACTACAGCCTGAACTGCTGAATGGATTTACACCAAATTTGGCAGAAAGCTAGATGAACCAGTTACTTACCTTCGGTAACGACTTTTCTGGTGGATACATTAGCTACCTGTGGATTCCTCACCTAATGAATACTCCCATGGCGCCAGCATTCAACGGAAATCTTCTTCCTAGCTCCTGCACGTCGACGAGCTTGTCACATTGGCCAAAGCGACGCCGTCTGACGTCATACAGGCAATAAGAGGTCCTCGCCGACGTAAGTACCAACATTTTTTACGTGCATGAGAACAATAACCCGATGCAATGAAAGATAAAGGCAACATCCTATAACATTGTCAATCACACAACATTGCAATAAAAAGGCTGTATATTTAATATAACTCCTTTTTTTTTTTCTTTTTTTTTTAAAACAAAACAATTATACACTAATTATGTATACACACAAAGATATATATATATATACATATATATATATATATGTATATACAAGTATCATATGTACAAAATCCATTGCAGCCTTAAAGACCAAGAGAAGCACACTCAAGGATTACTTGGTAAGACCAAAAAGGCAACTGGGAGGCGGGTGGGACCGTGAGGAATCCACAGGTAGCTAATGTATCCACCAGAAAAGTAGTTACCGAAGGTAAGTAACTCGTTCTTCTGATGGATACAACTACCTGTGGATTCCTCACCTAATGAATAGAGTCCGAAAGCAGTACCACGCCCGGCGGTGGGTGCCTGCATGGTCAAACCAAGAAATCCTGCAGCACTGACCGTGCAAAATGGCCGTCCCTCCTGACCTCAGAGTCCAAGCAGTAGTGCTTCGCAAAAGTGTGAAGGGACGACCAAGTTGCGGCCTTGCAGATGTCAACCACAGGAACACCCCTAGCCAAGGCCGAAGTGGCCGACTTAGCTCTGGTGGAATGAGCTCTAATACCATCCGGAGGATCCTTCTTTGCTAAAGAGTAACAGATTTTAATGCAAAGAACAACCCACCTGGAGAGTGTTCTCTTGTGGACTGCCTTTCCTCTCCTCTTGCCCACGTATCCGATGAACAGCTGATCCTCCAGCCTGAAGTCCTTCGTTCTATCAATGTAGAAGCTTAACGCCCTCTTTGGGTCCAAGCGGTGTAGTCTCTCTTCCTCCTTTGAAGGATGAGGCGGAGGATAGAACGTGGACAAAGTAATTGTCTGAGCCAAATGGAAGGGTGAAACAACCTTCGGGAGAAAAGCAGCCTTGGTCCTCAACACCACCTTATCCCCATAAAAGTTTGTATAAGGGGGTTTTACTGATAAGGCCTGCAACTCACTCACTCTCCTTGCAGATGTTATAGCCACTAAGAAGACTGTTTTAATAACTAAGTACCTTAAGGGGCAAGAAAGCATAGGCTCAAAAGGGGACCCCATAAGGAAAGTCAGGACCAAGGACAAATCCCATTGAGGCATAACGAATGGTTTTGGAGGATATTTATTTAGAAGACCTTTCAAGAATCTAAGAACAACAGGGGATTTAAATAACGATGGTTGGTCTGGAAGGCAAATGAAGGCTGACAAGGCAGACAAGTAACCTTTAATAGTAGCCACTGCACAACCTTTCTGCGCTAGTGACAAAGCAAAAGACAAAATATCTGACAGATGAGCTTGTAAGGGAACAATCTGTCTCTCTCCACACCACATAACAAATTTAGACCACCTATTAGCGTAGATAGATTTAGTGGAGTGTCGCCTGGCCGCTAATATAACATCCACTACATCAGGTGGGAGAGAGAAGGAACTCAGGTTGCCCCGTTCAATCTCCAGGCATGTAGGTGCAGACTCTGGAGGTTGGGGTGTAAAACCTGCCCATCCGACTGCGAGAGGAGGTCTGCCCTGAGAGGGAGACGGAGTGGAGGGCACAGCGAGAGTTGGAGAAGGTCGGAGTACCACACCCTCCTTGGCCAATCCGGAGCTATTAAAATGACTTGGGCCCGGTCTTGGCGAATCTTCCTCAACACTCGAGGAATCAAGGGTATGGGGGGAAACGCGTAAAGGAACTGGTCGCACCAGGTTATCTGAAACGCGTCCCCCAACGCTCCCTGCACCGGATACTGGAGGCTGCAGTATAACGGACAGTGCGCGTTCTCTAGAGTGACAAACAGATCTATCCGAGGAAACCCCCACATCTGGAAGATTAGACGGACTTGATCTGGATGGAGACGCCACTCGTGGTCGGCCGAGAAATGGCGACTGAGACTGTCCGCACGTACATTCAAGACCCCGGCCAGATGATTTGCTGCTAAGCAAATCTGATGGTCCTCTGCCCAGGACCATAGTCGAAGAGCTTCTCTGCAGAGATGGTACGACCCTACTCCTCCCTGTTTGTTTATGTACCACATCGCGGTAGTGTTGTCCGTCAGGACCTGTACCGACTGACCGCAAAGGGATGGGAGGAAGGCCTTGAGAGCCAGACGTACAGCCCGCAACTCCAACAGATTGATATGAAAAATCTGTTCCTCTGGAGACCAAAGCCCTTTGATCTCCAGATCCCCCAGATGAGCTCCCCACCCTAGAGTGGAAGCATCCGTTATGACCGTGGTCACCGGTGGTGACTGCGCGAACGGCTTTCCCTGTGAAAGATTGTTGCCCGCAATCCACCACTTCAAGTCCACAGCAGCATCTCTGGAGATCTTGACGGCACCTTCTAGATCTCCTTTGTGTTGAGACCACTGCCTTCAGAGGCACCACTGAAGAGCCCTCATGTGCCAGCGAGCATGCCTGACCAACAGTATGCAGGAGGCAAACAGACCGAGCAGACGAAGGACCTTGAGGACTGGAACTACCGCTCCATTTCGAAACATTGGAACCAACTCCTGAATATCTTGAACCCGCTGAGGCGGAGGAAAGGCTTGATTCAATGTTGTATCCAGTACTGCCCCTATGAACAGGAGGCGCTGAGAGGGCTCCAGGTGAGATTTGGGCACGTTCACCGAAAAGCCCAGGTCGAACAACAACTGAGTTGTCGACTGCAGATGATGCAGCACAAGCTCCGGGGACTTGGCTTTGATCAACCAGTCGTCCAAGTAAGGGAATACTGCTATCCCCTTCCTTCTGAGCTATGCCGCAACCACCGACATCACCTTCGTGAAGACTCGAGGTGCTGAAGTAAGACCAAACGGGAGGACCGCAAACTGATAGTGCTGCGACCCCACCACAAACCGGAGATACTTCCTGTGCGACTTGAGTATCGGGATATGAAAGTAAGCATCCTGCAAGTCGACAGACACCATCCAATCTCCCTTGTCCAACGCCAAAAGCACCTGAGCTAGGGTCAGCATCTTGAACTTTTCCTGTTTGAGGAACCAATTCAAAATCCTCAGGTCCAGGATTGGTCTCAACCGACCATACTTCTTGGGAATCAGGAAGTACCTTGAGTAACAACCTCGACCCCTTTCCTGCTCTGGGACCAACTCCACCGCGCCCTTTGAAAGGAGGACTTGAACCTCCTGTTCTAACAACAGGAGGTGTTCTTCTGAACAATAAGTTGGGCGGGGCGGGATGGGGGGCGGAAACTCCCGAAAAGGAAGGGTGTAGCCTTTTCCCACAATGCTGATAACCCAAGTGTCTGATGTAATAGTCTCCCACTTGTGGAGAAAATGCCGTAACCTTCCCCCTACAGGAGAGGAGTGAGTGGGAAATGGTGGAAGCCTAAGGCTGCTTTCCCTGCTGCACCCCTCCAGAGGACGAGGAAGAGGCAGAGTGCTGCTGAGAGGCTCCCCTGGTGCGGGCCCTACCCCTCCCTCTAAATGATCTATAGGGGAGGGAAGAGGTGGGTTGCTGGAATCTCCCCCGAAAGGAAGAGGAGGAAGAGCCACGTCCAAATCCACGAAACCTCCTGAAGAATCTGGAGGAGGCAGAAGAAGGGGCCTGCAGCCCTAATGATCTGGCTGTGACCCTGCTTTCTTTAAACCTTTCCAAGGCCGAGTCAGCCTTGGCTCCAGTTTGTCCCCATCAAACGGGAGGTCCAACAGGGTCGACTGCACGTCCGCAGAGAACCCTGAGTTGCGGAGCCAAGCCTGTCTCCTCGCCACCACAGCCGTACCCATCGCCCTAGCCACCGAATCGGTCGTGTCCAGCCCAGACTGGATAATCTGGGTCGCGGCAGCTTGGGCATCCGAAACAATGTTCAAAAGACCCTGGGGAAGCTCCGCAAATGAAGATGATATGTCGTCCATAAGAGCATGGATGTATCTCCCCAGAATGCAAGTCGCGTTGGTGCCCTTCAACGCCATACTGCCAGGCGAAAATATCTTCTTGGATTGTGCATCCAACTTTTTGGAGTCCCTGTCCCCTGGTACCGTCGGGAAAGACCCAGGCGCTGACCTAGAAGAACAGGAGGCTTGTACCACCAAGCTCTCCGGTGTAGGGTGTCTAGACAGAAAGCCAGGGTCAGATGGCGCAGCCCGATATCTCCTGGCCACAGCCCTATGAACAGCCGAGGAAGATACTGGCTTCTTCCACACCTCTAACACCGGATCAAGCAAAGCCTCATTGAATGGCAAAAGAGACTCTGCTGCAGTAGAGGCCGGATGCAGTACTTCAGTCAGCAAATTCTGCTTCGCCTCTGCCACTGGCAAAGGCAGGTCCAGAAAGTTAGTTGCCTTTCTAACCACAGCGTGAAAGGTAGCAGCCTCCTCCGTATACTCCCCTGGAGATGATAGGTCCCACTCAGGGGAAGTATCCAGCCCACTGGCTGTATCCAGACCATGGAGGCCATCACCAGAGTCCTCAACCTCTCCTTCCTCCAAGACTCATTGGTATTCTTGCTCTTCCAACAGGCGAAGAGCACGCCTTCTTGAGTGCAGTCTTTCCTCAATACGCGGAGTCGACATGGCCTCCGCCGACGTCGAGGATCGGCGCCGATCTCCGGAACCATCCGACGCCACGCCCGGCGCCACAGGCAGGAGCCGGACGAAGAAAGTCACGTCTTGGAGACTCCGATGGACCTGCCGGAGTCACAGGACGAAATCCTGAAGTCGACGGGATGGAAACCTCCGGGGCCAAAACCTCTGGAGCCACCGGAGCGGCCACCGGCGCCGACACCGGCGCCGAGCCCACATTCCCCAAAGGGAGAAAGGGCATAAAGGGTGCCGGCCGTAAAGGCGCAGGACCACCCAAAGAAAAGGCCAACGGCCCCGAAGGACCAGCCGGAGCACCGCCTGGAGCCATCTGCTGAAAGATGGTATACATCGCATTTAGAAATGCGGTATTATCGGCTCCAGGGGCGGGAAAAGCTGGGTACTGGGGTGCCTGGATCGAAGGCGACCCCGACGCCAGCCTCGACGTCTGTGACGCCGGAGAAAACGCTTGAGGCTGCGTCACCTCAATCACAGACACCTGTCCAGGCGAAGTCGGTGACGCCGGAGAAGGCAACGGCGTCGATGGATGTGGCGTGACCGTGGGACTGACCTCCCAAGTCTTCCGACGCCGAGCCGAAGGCAACCCCGAACGAGACTCCTTGCTGGAATGGCGCTGTGAATCCCTACGGCGCCGGGAGTCTCGGTGACGCCTATGAGACCGTGGCGAAGAAGACTTCTTATGATGTTTTCTCTCTTTCCTCTTCGACTTCGCCATGAATAGTTTAGCCTCACGTTCTTTCAGGGCCTTCGGATTCATGTGCTGACATGAATCACATGTAGCGACGTCGTGGTCGGAGCTTAAGCACCATAAAAAGTCGGAGTGAGGATCAGTAACAGACATCTTGCCCCCACACTCTCGACAGAGCTTGAAACCCGATTTCCTCTGAGACATTATTACCGCTGAGAAAATCCACGCAGCAGAAAATACACTGTAACTATGAAAGTAACAGTAGCTCCCCGAAGATAACCGTTTCGAATGCACGGAAAAAAGGGAACTGACGTCGGCACGTCGGCGAGGACCTCTTATTGCCTGTATGACGTCAGACGGCGTCGCGTGGGCCAATGTGACGTCCTCGTCGACGTGCAGAAGCTAGGAAGAAGATTTCCGTCGAATGCTGGTGCCATGGGAGTATTAGGTGAGGAATCCACAGGTAGTTGTATCCATCAGAAGTTGGTGTGCAGATCATACTTTTTGTGTTTTGTTGTAAGTCAGTTGAGTAGTTTTTGAGACATTAATGGAACATGAAATATAGAGGGGTGTGGATCCTCTGTGAATCCACCAGTCCCCACATTAATATCTGACGACCAGGAAGTGTTGGCAGCCATTTGCGACTTCTGCTGAGCCCCCCAAAAAAACTAGAAATGATGCAATGCAGGGATATGCTGGACCCCTGGCCATGGCTCTGGGGTCACCCTGCCAGGGCATCAAAGAAGGATGCGCAAATCTTACGAAAAAAAAAAAAAAAAAAAAAAAAAAAGCACGGCTTGCTCTCAATGTAGCCCCCCAGGTGGGCCTGACCCGGGGAGCATGAGGGCTTTAAAAAAAAAAAAAAAAAGCAGAGCAGACTTTTCATCTTTTCCATGGCCGTTGTCATGCAGGCAGGGAAACAGATGAATGATTGCTCCTGCACACAGGGAGCTGCATATTTAGCAGCTCCCTACATGTGGGAGCAATGCCGGCCCCTGCAGAAGGCAGGGAGCTGGCTGGGGGCCTTGACATTCCCCCTGTGGTTCTCAACAAAGCACACTGGGTGCCCTGGGTGGGACCAGGGCACCCAGGCACTAGTGGCTGGATAGAGGATGGGGTCCCTGTGACCTAAATAGGCCCAGGAGGGATGCAGCCTCCCTTCCAGTGTATCTGGAAGGCAGGCTACATATTTGTATGTATTTGGCCTCCGTATGGCCTCTTCATTACTGGTTTGTTTTTTAGCCCCAGGAAGGTGGTAGTTCCTGGGGCATTTAAAAGCCCCAGGGGGTTCCGGCCCCAGGGAAGTGATGATCCTCTGGGTCAGGGGGTTCTTTTTGCACCCCACAATACTGTTTTTAGCCCTGAGGAGGTGGTGGTCTCCGGGGCATTTAAAAGCCCCATGAGTGGGGTCTGCAGGGCCACCCTCCTGTATTAAAGAAAGCCCTGGTGAGGTGGTGGTCCCTGGGGCTTATTGAGCCCAAAGGGGGAGGGGGTCTGTGCAGCTCCCATCCCATTTGTTAAAAAAGCCCTGCAGTAGATGGTTGTCCTAGGGGCTAAAAAGAGCCCTCGGAGGGGGCCCTGTCTGCCCCCTACACCATTTTTAGCAATTACCTTCATGCCCCTGCCGGGCCCTGGCCCACTCGGGGGCTTTTCTGTATACAGGGTGGGGCACTGTGCTTTCTTACAAAACTTTTTTTTTTAAATGCCTATTTGCCCTTGCAGGGTCCCAGAGGGACCCCAGCACTGAGGCTAGGAAGTTAGGGTATTCCTACCCTGCCCCATTTTCCTTTGTTTCCCAGCGCTGTGCATGGAATGGGGATGACTGCATAATGGGGTTTTAGCCGCAGACAAGGCACTGCGGCCAACTCTAGCCACGCACAGCCAAGTGTGGTGCTGGATGCTTTTAGGGGTTTGAACGCAAGGCCTGGCCAGGACTCCCCCCCCCCCCCCCAACCACCACAACCAAAGGCCGTGGAAAACATGTGGTTGGGTGCATACAGGGGGTAGGCCTCAGGGTCCGGCCTGCGGCCAACCCCAGCCACACACAATCAAAAATCCTCCGTACTGATAAACAAGAATGATTCTGTGTTCTTAGGAACTACTTCTTCCTGTATACCAAGCAGAATCAGTTGGGGGGGGATAAGGGAATTTTCAGCTTAAGTTTTTTATTACAAAAGTCAGAGATTTATGATCACAACTAGAGCAGGACACCCATTATACAAGAATTAAATCTGCCCCATAAAGTTGACATCTTGGGCATTGAGTCCCCTTGTTCCCACCCCACTTAGCAATCTGCCCTGGTGTGTAATACAAGTCACAACACGTTTTATAATGTTGGACTTTCAAATTTGTGAAAGACAGCAGATTGGGCAAGGCTGAGAGAGTCCAGGAGAGTAGATTCGAAGGGCCATATATTTCTCCTACTGGGCATGGCCTACTGCTTAATAAAAGATCCACCAAGTCTACTCTAGAGAACCCGGAAGGACCACCTCCCTTCCGGCAGAGGAAGTCACGAATTTGAAAGTATTTGAAGAACTCCCAATGACCAATCTTATATTCTCTTTTGAGTTCCTCAAAAGAAACAAAGCCAGAATAAGTATAAAAATCCCACCGCCTATTAAGGCCAGGCACCTTCCAGCCAAAAACACAGGGATCTTGGAATAGATCTTGCAAGGATAGTTATACAAGGGTGTAAAGAAATTCAGTCAGCCAATGCCCAGATATTTGCAAACAACTGACCAGACGTTGAAAACTTAGATCGGACTTCTTGAAGTAACTAAATTCAAGTTGCTGCCACAAACACCTCCTCGCCTCTTTCCCCAGTAGTAACTCAAAGGGAGAAGGAGTACACTCTTCTTCTCCGAATACCTCATCTTTGTCTTGAAGCAAAATTAAACTTTGTTGAAGTGTTGTAGCCCAATAATACAGCTTAAGATTCTGGACTGCCCAACCCTCCCTTTCCCATGGGAGTGTGAGAAACATCAATGTTCCCCTAGTGGTAGCGTAAACCCATAAAAATATATTCATAATGTCCTCAAGTTTTTTAAACTATTGATTTTCTACTTCCAAAGGAATGGCACAGAAAAATTATAGAACTTTTAGGAGGAATAATATTTTCACAATATTACATCTGCCTACCAAGGAGAGATGTAAGTTGTTCAACCTGCAAAAGTCCTTTTTAGATTTCCCTTTAGGGGGTCGAAATTATTTCCTACAATTTCATCTACGTTATCAGTAATATTGACCCCTAAGTAGACCATGCTATTTACTACCTGGGTGTCCCTCAGCAGGATATTACTATTAACAACGACTCGTGTTTTATCATTATTCAACAAATATCCAGAGAATCTCCCAAACCAAATGGCCTCCCTTTCAATTTCTTATAAAGTTTTAAAGGATTAGATATGACCAGAGTCACATTGTCAGCATATGCTAAAAACTTTGTATTCCATCCATTAAAATGTATTAGTGGGACTACAGGATTGGTGTCAAGCCTCCATATATAAAGATCAATATAAATGGCAAAAAAGTAGAGGAGAGCACGGGCAGCCCTGCCTTGTTCCCCTTTAAATCGTGACTGACTGACCACCCATTATGATAACCCTGGCAAAAAGGGTCTTGGTATAACACACCTATTGCCTTGATCAATCCTGACCCAATACCAACTCTTTGCATAGTATCCCGGAGATACCACCCGGCGACCCTATCAAATGCTTGTTTGGTGTCCAACAAAATTAAAGCCATGGGGTCTCCGGCTACCGCAGAAGCATCAAAGAGCGATATCACGCAACAAATATGATCCATCGTCCCTTTTCCAGGAATAAACATGTGCTGTTTGGGAGACATCATTTTGCTAACCACCCTGGAAAGGTGCATGGCCAGCGCTTTAGATTAGATTTTAGTATACCCCATTAATCAAGGTGATTGGACGATATGCAGAGGCTTGTTTTTCTTAGGGAAAACAACACTTTTGGCCAAGGACCATGATTTCCGGGGGGGGGGGGGGGGGGGTGTTCTCCACTGTAAATTTGTGTAAAGAGATCCATCAAGTAGTCTTTTAAAGAGGCAGAGAAAACCTGATAGAATTCAGAATTATTTCATTTTTATATAACTGTGAAATTATGTTTTTGAACGTTTTAGCCAGAGAATGTAGGTATGTTATGGTTTTTATCACCATTTTTATCTAATCTAGGCTGTGTTTGTAAAGACTGTAATTTATATTAATTGATCAACTTGCATGATTATTCTTAAATGATCGAATAACGATGAATTTGTATTTGAAAACAAGTCGAAAAGTATACTAACTAAATGTGATGAAATATTGACACTAATATTAAAAATTATAGTTTTAATGTACTAATATTTTACAATCAGTGCACCTCCCTACAATATCGACAGAAGAGTCAGTGCTAGGCCCTAATTTACCTTTGCCCCAATCTGACAAATATGCACAAAACGTTGAGGAAAAATAAGTTCTGTTCACTAAAGTTTGACTAAACACGTTTTCATTCAGATTGTTAATGTCGAGATAGGTTGTGTAATGCAATGCACTGCTCATCCACAATCCCTCAGAGAATTTCTTGCCAAAAATAGTGCAAAAACTCTGGAAAAATCCACTATGCGTTAAGTAATAGACGTGTTTAGCAAATGATATAAGTATTGCGAATGATAAGGGCCAAAGAACTGTAATATCTGCTTATCCTCATCAGCAAGAGCATAGGTACCTCACCAATAGAGAAGGAGAGTTCGTGAGCACATGCATGCTATTCAACTCCAATTATGTTTCAGTTTCAGGAATATCGGCTTCATACATGTACCGAGAGTTGGCTACATAGAGATACTGTGATATTTTTCCACTGTCAAGGTAAGATGCAGAATTTTCATGGGTGTTTGGAAAGATACCACATATGTGGTTTAGATAACTACTTCGACCTGTAGATATCATTGCCCAGCAGAATGGCGAGTCAGAGTGGTATTATCTGATGTCTCTGTTATCTCATTCCACTTTCCCCATTTCCACTCCTGCCTGCCAGTCTCATTGTATGTACTCAGTGTTAAGAGTGCTGTGTTAGGCGAAAGAGGGTAAAGCAATAGATTCCTAAATTAATCCTGCAATTTTCAGGTACATAAGTCTCTAGGGCTTAAAAAGAGTAACTATCTCCAAGAAGAAGCCTTGTGTGGGGAAAAGGCATTTGGGGTAAAGAAAGGAGAGAGAACAGAAAACACCTGCCGTTTGACAAAGGAAGGACAAGCACAGGTTCTAACACAGGTAATGGCAGCAAATCTTAGGTCTGGTCAGAGTCCTCATATAGTAATTAGCAGAATAACATTAGAAAATAAATGTATGTGTTTAAAGACTTTCTGAATACACAAAAGCATGGAATGATGGACTGGATCCTTCAGATGAATTAACAATGATGGGTCTGGTAAGCACCTGGATATGTACTGGAATTCAAAAGAATCAGCATTGTAGAGGTGTGGAATTCCTGTAGTGTGATGCCCAGAACATAATGTTTGGGGTCAAGGACAAAAAGTTATCATGTTTATTTTGTCCTTGGGACAAGTAGGCCCAACACCTGATCTTTGGCTGCCAGTTGGTGGGTGCTGCAATATGGAAGAGAAAATGGAATGCCGTCTGCAGTTGAGGTAATGTTTGGGACCATAGGGTAATGCTGGGTAAACTTGTATTTATAGTTCAATAATGCAAAGTCTTTATTATTAGGCCGAGTACTCTAAATAAATGTTGTAAGCTCGGACTGCACTACTGACAATGATTCCAGTAAAAAATGTGTACACAAGTTTGCAAAGTTTAACAATTTGAGGCTATGTATATGTTCCAATGCTCCCAGAATGCGCTCTGATTAAATGCACATTTTAGGTACCATTTCTTTGAAGCCTCATTTAGTAAAATGTGTTGATGCATACTAGTATTTCCGAAAAAATATTCATAATGGAAAATCAGTGTAACCACTTTCAACAAGATAATGGGAAACATGAAAATAAACAAGCTTTGGCAAAGCCAATAGGTCTGCCATTGGTGGTCAGTTGTTTAGTTTAGTTTTGCGTGTCTTGTTTTGACATGGCTGTTGTAAACCTTTATTGTTGGGGGGTCTGCCGCTTTGCCACAGTAGTTTTGGCACTGAGCAAAACTACTTTGTGTGCTGATATGCTCCTTGTGAAAGAGCAGAATGCTGTCATTCACACTGAAGTCAGCAGATAGATGGATAAAGAACAATAGAGTTTTAATAAGAACAAAAGGCCTTGGTTGACGTCATACCTAATTAGGGACCCAACTCTTAAATGTCACAAAAGCCCACCCATGGTATATGTATTTGCTTTATTGCAGACTTAAGAATTTCATTAATTCTCAAGAACTTACAGAAGTATGCCAGGAAATCGTACTCCATAAAATTATTTGTGAACTGTACTTTAGCATGAGCAAATATGCATGTGTAGTTTGCTCAGGTGAAATGTTTTTGAGAATTTGCACGTTCACTTTCCCTCAACCACTTTTTCCACAGAACCCCTGCATTTTTGTGTGAGCCAAGAGCCAATCCTCCACAGTTTCCAGTCTTTCTTTTTCAAACAAGCATTTTTGCATCCATTTCGAATGCTCTTGCCGAAATGTCTCTTCATTTCTGTTTTCCTCAAAGAAATCCTACCATGCGGACGGACGGTGAGAGACGGAAAAGTGCTTTGCTCCAGTTGAATACAGAGTATATAGTTAATGCTTTCTGACACTAGGAAACAGTTGGAAGAAGTTAAGTGATTCGTTTTTTCCAATCATTAAAGAGAGTTTTGTTACAGCTTAAAGCACCAATAAAGTACTGTGAAACATAATCCTAGTGATGGGAAAGTGTGGTAATCTTGGATTGGCTGGAAAAGCAATCACAAAGATTTTCGAGGCCTTTCTGAAAAAGCTTTGAAAACTAAGCACGAAGCCAGTACAGAGAGGCAAGCACTGAAAATGTTTTGTCTTGTTTTGGCTTCAAAAGAATATGTCTGTATGTTCTAGATTAATTGCAGCTGTATAGGCTGTGTATCAAAATAACTAAAGATGGCAGTTATCTTCCAAGGGATACTGCCAAAACATTTTGAGCTTCACATACTCCATTTCCAGTCAAACATCGGAGTTCTCCTGTCTTTACATTCCATTTCACTCATGCAGCATCATCCTAACGGTCACTTCAATTTTCTTAGAAGGCAGACAGATATGAACTAGATATTTGCGGGTAACTTACGTTTCAAAGGATGCTCCAAACAGTGGATAAGGATGAAGAAGGGGAGTTTCCAAAGTTCAATTCTTGCATCCCACATAAGAAAGCCTAGTTTTGATGTGTAACTGTCACTACACTTAGTCATGTTTCATTGTAATAACAGTTTTTGTGTTGTACTGTCACTGCCACTGTCACTGCCAAAAATCTTTACTTGCGGGACTCCAAATGGAAATGGTAGTTTTTAAACATATACATGTTGTTGTTTTATGGCTCATGACAATGAAGCTGAGTTGGACTGTTTGATCTTTTGGAACAAACTATTACTAGGTCAATAAATGTGAAGCCACACTTCATACCACCTCTATTTCATCAAACGCATGCAGGCAAAAAGCTCATCAGCTGTAACATAGAAGGCCGTGTCAGCGCCAGCAAGTAAAGGTGGCACTATTAGTAAAAACTAAAACCATTAATGAGATGTAGACTCCCAGAAGAATAAGTTACTTACCTTCGGTAACGCTTTTTCTGGTGGATACAGTAACTACCTGTGGATTCCTCACCTAAAGAATTCTCCCCTCGCGCCAGCCTCGACGGAAATTTCTTCTAGCTCTGCACGTCAACGATGATGTCACAATCGCCCGACTCCACGCAACGCCGTATGACATCATCTAGGCAATAAGAAGCCCTCGTCGACGTGCAGACATCAGTTATCACCATTTTTTACGTGCCAAAGAGGCGAACAGGTGAACAGTGACCTTAAAGAGAACATAATCACATCAAATGTAATGAAATCACAACATTTATTACAATAAAGATAAAGATAAAGCCAGGTAACAGCAATCATTGCTCTATATGAAAGGAAAATATGTCAGACAAGACCAAACATGTGTTCCTTGAACTATCTAAATTGGTGAATGAAATGTATATATACATGCTCCAACCATATACAAAATTCAGGTATATACATATATACAAAACAAAGGATGTTCACCCATGGATTTCATGGTATGACCAGTCAGGAAATGGGGAGGCGGATGGGACCGTGAGGAATCCACAGGTAGTTACTGTATCCACCAGAAAAAGCGTTACCGAAGGTAAGTAACTTATTCTTCAGATGGATACACCTACCTGTGGATTCCTCACCAAAAGAATAGAGTCCCAAAGCAGTACTACCTCCGGAGGTGGGTGCCCGAATGGTCAAACCAAGAAATCCTGCAGCTCCGAGCGAGCAAAATGGCCATCCCTCCTAACCTCAGAATCCAAACAGTAATGTTTAACAAAAGTATGGAGGGACGCCCAAGTCGCCGCCCTGCAGATGTCAGCCACAGGAACACCCCTAGCCAAAGCCGAAGAAGCAGCCTTAGCTCTGGTGGAATGGGCACGAAGCCCCACAGGTGGTTCTTTCTTTGCCAAAGAATAACAAATTTTAATACATAGAATGACCCACCTGGATAGCGTTCTCTTGTGGACAGCTCTACCTTTCCTCTTCCCCACGTATCCAACGAAGAGCTGATTATCTTGCCTCAACTCCTTCGTCCTGTCGACATAGAAGCTCAGCGCTCTTCGTGGATCCAGCCGGTGGAGCCTCTCTTCCTCCTTGGATGGATGAGGCGGAGGGTAAAAGGAAGAGAGAGTAATAGACTGCCCCAAGTGAAAGGGTGTAACAACCTTCGGGAGGAAAGCCGCCTTGGTCCTCAACACCACTTTGTCTCTATAGAAAGAAAGGTATGGGGGCTCTACACTAAGAGCCTGAAGCTCACTGACCCTTCTGGCCGATGTTATGGCCACCAGGAACACAGTCTTGAGAACTAGCAACCGCAAAGAGCAAGAATGCATCGTCTCAAAAGGGGACCCCATTAAAAATGTTAACACCAAATTAAGGTCCCACTGAGGCATAACAAATGGTGATGGTGGAAATTTGTTAGTAAGCCCCTTAACAAACCTTAAAACAATAGGAGACTTAAATAAGGAAGGCTGATCAGGAAGGCACAGAAAAGCCGACAGTGCAGATAAATAACCCTTGACTGTGACAACCGCACAACCTTTCTGCGCCAGGAAAAGAGCAAATGACAATATGTCAGACAAACGAGCCTTTAAGGGATCAATTCTGTTCTCTCCACACCAGCATACAAATTTAGCCCAACGACTTGCATAGATCGATTTGGTGGAGTGTCGCCTGGCCGATAAAATAACATCTACCACTTCTGGTGGGAGAGAAAAAGCACTCAGATTGCCCCGTTCAATCTCCAGGCATGAAGGTGCAGGCTCTGGAGGTGGGGGTGTAGAATCTGCCCCTGCGACTGCGAGAGGAGGTCCACCCTGTAAGGGAGACGGAGCGGAGGGCACTGAGAGAGTTGGAGAAGGTCTGAATACCACACCCTTCTTGGCCAATCCGGAGCTATTAAGATGACCTGGGCTCGATCTTGGCGGATCTTCCTCAGAACTCGAGGAATCAAGGGTATGGGAGGAAACGCGTAAAGCAACTGACCCTTCCAGGACATCTGAAACGCGTCCCCCAAAGCTCCTTGCACCGGATACTGGAGGCTGCAATATAGCGGGCACTGCGCATTCTCCTGAGTTGCAAACAGATCTATCTGTGGATATCCCCGCATCTGGAAGATGTACAGAACCAGATCTGGATGAAGATGCCACTCGTGGTCGACCGAGTTGCGTCGACTGAGAACGTCCGCATGCACGTTCAGAGCCCCGGCCAAATTATGTGCTACCAAGCAGATCTTGTGATCCTGAAGCCAGGACCAGAGTCGAAGAGCTTCTCTGCATAGAAGATACCACGATCCCACTCCTCCCTTCTTGTTTATATACCACATCGCAGTAGTATTGTCCGTTAGGATCTGGACTGACTGACTGCGAATGGAAGGGAGGAAGGCCTTGAGAGCCAGACGTACTGCCCGCAATTCCAACAGATTGATGTGAAATCTCTGTTCCACTGGAGTTCAAAGGCCTTTCACCTCCAGGTCCCCCAGATGAGCTCCCCACCCTAGAGTGGAAGCATCCGTTACCACTGTGACCACTGGTGGCGGAAGCGAGAACCGCCTTCCTTGTGACAGGCTGTCGACCGCTGCCCACCACTGAAGATCCACTGCAGTGTCTCTGGAGATCTTTATCGATTCCTCAAGATCTCCTTTGTGCTGAAACCACTGCCTGCGGACGCACCACTGAAGAGCCCTCATGTGCCAGCGTGCATGAGTGACCACCAGTATGCAAGAAGCAAACAGACCGAGCAGACGAAGGACCTTGAGGACTGGAACTACAGCTCCATTTCGAAACATTGGAATCAACGCCTGGATGTCCTGAACCCGCTGGGGCAGAGGAAAGGCCCGATTCAATGTTGTGTCCAATACTGTGTCCAATACTGCCCCTATGAACAGGAGGCGTTGACAGGGCTCCAGGTGAGATTTGGGCACATTGATTGAAAAACCCAGGTCGTACAACAATTGAGTTGTCGACTGGAGATGACGCCGCACAAGCTCCGGAGTCTTGGCTTTGATCAACCAATCGTCCAGATAGGAAAACACTGCTATCTCCCTTCTTCTGAGCTCTGCCGCTACCACCGCCATCACCTTTGTGAAGACTCGAGGTGCCGATCGGAATATGGAAATATGCGTCCTGCAAATCGACAGACACCATCCAATCTCCTTCGTTCAACGCCAAAAGAACATGTGAAAGGGTCAGCATTTTGAACTTTTCCTGCCTGAGGAACCAATTCAAAATCCTCAAGTCCAGAATTGGTCTTAACCGACCATCCTTTTTGGGGATCAGCAAGTACCTTGAATAACAGCCCTGACCCTTCTCCTGCTCGGGAACCAACTCCACTGCGCCTTTTGCCAATATGGATAACACCTCCTGTTGTAGTAACAGAAGATGGTCTTCCGAACAGAAGGATGGGCGGGGAGGGAAGGGAGGAGGGAACTCCTGAAAGGGAAGAGCATACCCCCTCTTCACAATGTCGATGACCCAAGAGTCTGTTGTTATAAACTCCCACATTGGAAGAAAATGGGCAAGTCTCCCCCCTACCGGAGACAAGGGGACAGGGAGTGGTGGAGGACTAAGGTTGCTTTCCCTGCTGCACCCCTCCTGAGGAAGAGGAAGAGGCAGAGTGCTGCTGGGTGGCTCCTCTTGTACGGACTCTGCCCCTGCCCCTGAAGGATCTGTATGGCAGGGAGATTGCAGTTTGTTGTGGTCCTTGAAATCTGCCACGAAAGGAGGACCCACGTCCAAAACCCCTAAACCTCCTATAAGATCTAAAGGAGGAGGAGGCAGCTGACTGAAGTCCTAGCGACCTCGCTGTGGCTCTGCTCTCTTTAAATCTTTCAAAAGCAGAATCTGCCTTCGTTCCAAAGAGTTTTTCGCCATCAAAGGGCAGATCCAGGAGAGTCGCCTGCACATCCATTGAAAAGCCAGACGAACGTAGCCAAGATTGTCGTCTGGAAACTATGGACGTGCCCATAGCTCTTGCCACTGAGTTCGAAGTGTCCAACCCAGACTGGATCACCTGGGTCGCCGCCGCCTGAGCGTCCATCAGCAATTGTAACACTTCCTGTGACAAGTTTGGATGGCCTTTTGCTTCCTCCATAAGGGCATGAATATAACGTCCCAATATGCAGGTTGCGTTGGTTGACTTTAAGGCCATACTACAAGAAGAAAAGGCCTTTTTGGCAGAATGGTCCATTTTCTTCGATTCCCTGTCCGCAGGGGTTCCAGGAAACGAGCCAGGAGAGGACCTGGAAGAACAGGAGGCCTGAACTACCATGCTCTCCAGTGTCGGATGCTTGGAGAGGAAGACAGGGTCACCTGGTACCGTCCGATAGCGTCGTGCTACCGCCCTGTTGACAGCTGCAGAAGACACAGGTTTCTTCCAAATGTCCATGATAGGATCTAGAAGAGCGTCATTAAAAGGCAAGAGGGGCTCTGCCGTCACAGAAGTTGGATGTAACACCTCTATCAAAATGTTCCTCTTCACCTCCGCAGCCGGAAGAGGAAGATCTGAGAAGTCTGCAACCTTCCGTATTACTGCATGAAAAGACGCAGCTTCCTCAGTATACTCCCCAGGGGAAGCAAGATCCCACTCAGGGGAAGTATTGATGCTACTTGCAGTATCCAGTCCCTGAAAGTCACCGGAAGGCTCCAAGATCTCACCCTCTTCCAGGTGTTGTCTGCTGTATTCTTCCTCCTCCAAAAGGCGCAAAGCCAGACGTCTGGATCGAACTCTAGATTCGAGACCCGGCGTTAATAAGGCGTCGGCGCTGAACCTCGGATCGATCCGACGCCGGACCCTCCGGCTCCACAGGAACCTTGACTGTGGATTGGATCCGAGGCGAATCCATCGGCGCCGTATCAGGTGTAGCAGGTCTCCTAGGCGACGTCAAGGGCATCGGCGCCGCTTCAGCTGCAGCAGACAAAAACGGTCTGAAAGGTGTCGACTTATAAGACGCCGGAACACCCAAATTAAAGGCCGAAGGGCCAGACGGACCTGCTTGTCCTCCACCCAGCGCCATGGTGGAAAAAATGTTGAACATGGCATTCAAAAAAGCCGCGGAATCCGTACCCGGGCCCGGGAAAGCCGGGGATTGCTGTTGCACCGGCGCCGGCATAGACGCCGAAGATGGGCCAGGCAACTCCTGGCTAGGAGAACCCTCTGGCCTCTGGAGAGGCTCTACCTCGAAAACCGACCCAGGAGAAGTCGGAGTCGTAGGAGGTGGAGGGGTGGCGGTCGGGCTAATCTCCCACGGCGCCGAGCTGACGGAGATCCCGATCTGGACCTGGACCGTCCCTTACTCGATCGGCGCCGGGAGTCGTGACGGCACCGAGAGTCACCATGGCGATGATGAGCCCTCGAGGATCTTGAAGAGGACTCTCTCTGATGACTCCTCTCCTTCTTTTTCTTGGAACGGGCCAAGAACAATTTTGCCTCTCTTTCCTTGAGTGCCTTAGGGTTCATGCGCTGGCAGGAGCCGCATGACTCGACCTCATGGTCGGAGCTAAGGCACCAGCGGCAATTCTCATGGGGATGGGTAACCGACATTCGACCCCGGCACTGGTTACAAGGCTTAAAACCGGATTTCCTTGGTTGCGACATTGTAACCGTCGATACGCAACTGTAGCTCCCTGTGAGCCTCGAAGAAAAACCGTTACTCGGAGGCACGGAAAAAAGGGAACTGACGTCTGCACGTCGACGAGGGCTTCTTATTGCCTAGATGACGTCATACGGCGTCGCGTGGAGTCGGGCGATTGTGAAGTCATCGTCGACGTGCAGAGCTAGAAGAAATTTCAGTCGAGGCTGGCGCGAGGGGAGAATTCTTTAGGTGAAGAATCCACAGGTAGGTGTATCCATCAGAAATATGGTATATGAGCCCTCGAGGATCTTGAAGAGGACTCTCTCCGATGACGCCTCTCCTTCTTTTTCTTGGAACGGGCCAAGAACAATTTTGCCTCTCTTTCCTTGAGTGCCTTAGGGTTCATGCGCTGGCAGGAGCCGCATGACTCGACCTCATGGTCGGAGCTAAGGCACCAGAGGCAATTCTCATGGGGATGGGTAACCGACATTCGACCCCCGCACTGGTTACAAGGCTTAAAACCGGATTTCCTTGGTTGCGACATTGTAACCGTCGATACGCAACTGTAGCTCCCTGTGAGCCTCGAAGAAAAACCGTTACTCGGAGGCACGGAAAAAAGGGAACTGACGTCTGCATGTCGACGAGGGCTTCTTATTGCCTAGATGACGTCATACGGTGTCGCGTGGAGTCGGGCGATTGTGACGTCATCGTCGACGTGCAGAGCTAGAAGAAATTTCAGTCGAGGCTGGCGCGAGGGGAGAATTCTTTAGGCGAAGAATCCACAGGTAGGTGTATCCATCAGAAATATGGTATATGAGCCCTCGAGGATCTTGAAGAGGACTCTCTCCGATGACGCCTCTCCTTCTTTTTCTTGGAACGGGCCAAGAACAATTTTGCCTCTCTTTCCTTGAGTGCCTTAGGGTTCATGCGCTGGCAGGAGCCGCATGACTCGACCTCATGGTCGGAGCTAAGGCACCAGAGGCAATTCTCATGGGGATCGGTAACCGACATTCGACCCCGCGCTGGTTACAAGGCTTAAAACCGGATTTCCTTGGTTGCGACATTGTAACCGTCGAAACGCAACTGTAGCTCCCTGTGAGCCCTCGAAGAAAAAACGTTACTCGGAGGCACGGAAAAAAGGGAACTGACGTCTGCATGTCGACGAGGGCTTCTTATTGCCTAGATGACGTCATACGGCGTCGCGTGGAGTCGGACGATTGTGACGTCATCGTCGACGTGCAGAGCTAGAAGAAATTTCAGTCGAGGCTGGCGCGAGGGGAGAATTCTTTAGGTGAAGAATCCACAGGTAGGTGTATCCATCAGAAATATGGTAGTAATAATTATAATAAAACCCGGACATGTTCTGAAAATCCCAAAATGAAGTATGTGATACTCAATGAAATGTTTATGCAGCATTTCCAAAAAGGAGCTACGTGAATAATAGCGTGATATGCTATTTTCAAATTGATTGATACTGAAACGAGAGCAGTTGTGCAGTTAGGAATCAGACACTTCTGGGGCGGACAGGAAATTTGTATATTACTTAAGAGCCACCAGTATAACCCTGAGTCCTTGGGAGCATTCCTGTGATTTTATGGTGAAACTGGACCGAGGGGAGAGGTGCATAAGGTGCAGGTGTCACTGACTACTGTTTAAGATATTGTAGTATAGTGAACAACAAACGTCAAAGAGGAAGAAATACAAATAAAAACATTTGTGTACACACACACACCATGATCTACTTTGCATTTAAACTGAACTGTTCTTATTTTAATAGACCTCTTATGGATGAAAGGCTGCGTCAAGCTACATTTGACCTGCACACTACACTCTGGATTCTACAATGTCACTACACTTTTTGGCAGTATACCACAATAGGACACATGTATGATTGCTTGCTTGACATATGACACTCGCACTGACACTTTTTTTAGCATCTTAAAAATATGTGTAAAGAGGGGGTTTGGCCTACGGCGATCACTGGTGGCTGCCTGATAGTGGTGCTCTGGCAATTGGGACATCTAACTGTCAATCTCCGTCCTGTTACCACCATCCGCCCGCTGATGCCTGCTCATATAGGCTCTGAAAGCAGGGGAGTCCAACAATCCCGCTGGAGCTCACTGAGGATGCTTCATTATGCTGTGGACTGGACCAGAGGGGTGCAGCCTGAATGGACAAGAGAAGCAGCCGAAAAGAAAGACATAGTTTGATAACAGAAACAAGGTGAAGGATGTAAAGGTGCAAGCTGGTGATTGGGTTAAGGTGAAGGCTCCTGTAGGCTGCCATAATTGGTCTCAGTTCACTAGATCCATGAAAGTGATGAAATATTTAGGAATACTGTGAAGACAAGTGATGGAAGAATATGGAATAAACAATGGATGATTAAGGTTCCTCCTCCTAGGTAATAGTGAAAATATGATGAAATAGAAGGAAGGGAGAAGGTATGGTGAAAGTGAAAGGAATGTTGGGAATGTCAATGACGTGTACATTATTTCTATGGGGAGTTGTACACTTAAGAAGGTATCCAATGTTCATTTCCTATTTTTGTGAATTCTTTATGATGCATTTATGTTTTCTGTGTTGATATAAGAAATTACTGTAAACTGCGTTTATTCATGTTGGAATGAAATAGAAAGATTATATTTATATTTTTCAAATGAAATGCGGGGGGATGATTTGTCCTCTTAACTCATGGATGGTGTGTTCACTCTAGAATGTTATGTGTATGATGGAATGTTTGGGTTGAAATTGAAGTCGGAGTTGTAAGAAACCGTGTGGTGGCTAAGGTGCTATATAAAGGGCTCAACCAAATTTGAGGAACCTAATTCTTCCCTAAAGTCATCACACTCCTCCACTCGCTAAAATTCCGCACATATACTGTTTTAACGTTTATGTTTTCCACTCTTTATTCCCACTTTCATTTTAAATTTATCCACATTGATTTGCACTTCTATTATTTTATTTACTTCATTTGCAAACAACTGGCACAAACAAGGCATTGGCCACTGAACGCTGAATAAATCTAAATATTTAAACACAAAGTAAAAGCACAGTTGCATAGCATTTACAGATCAACAAGAAATCCAAGTCAAACAAATCAGTTGTATAACCGCTTTATAATGTAGAGTGGGCAAGAGAAGATCCATGAAATGTAACTGCAATACCTGAAAGGTTATTTGTTTCTGCAATTTGAGACTCTACAGGAGAAAAATGGAGCAACATCTTGAGACCCTCTATAGACCAGAAAATACCAGTTTCTCTGCAAACTAAAAGCCTGTCACAAATGAAAGCTGCTATTGCAAAAGGAAACTACTTAAAACAAAATGTTTGCTCTTTAAGTTTAAGGGAAGAAATTGAGTGATCATACGAAAATGTGAGCGAGTGAAATACTTATAACATGTACAGGAAAGGAGCTATTTATCAAGAGCAGCAGGGTTACTCTACCATCCAAAAACTAGCATATTCTAACCATGTATGTTTTGATATTCAAAACACATGAAACTAGGTCTGCAGTAATGAAGTGCGTAGGTGATTGGTAGATGATCCAAGATCATGACCATCAACTGGGGACAAGAGGGAGATGGGTGTCTCTTTTTGAAACCATAGGGGTTAGTGGGAACTCTATAGCTTATTATCAATAATGAATATGTTGTTCTGTGAACAGATGTGTGTTTCAGGTGTTTTCTGAACTGAAGGAGGGATGGTGCAAACCTGACATGATGATGGACACTGTTCCAGGTTTGAAGCTACAGAATGGGCTCACAGCTGTAGAAAGATTTCCTCCATTTTATTTTTACATTTTTAAAATTTCAACGTGGAGCTGTCTGGACTCCTTATACTGCATTGCCCTGCAATGTTTTCCCCACGTATTGTGGGTTGAGGGTGCTAACTGTCATTGCTTTCTAGGTGAGGAACAGAAATTGAAAATGAAATAGATTTGTATAGATAGCAGTGTATATCCACAAGGTGGGAGAGAAGTGACAGTATTTCTTTACCTTCGAAGTGATGGGCAGAGGCACTAATAATGCTGTTCAGTGGTGTCACGTTGGCATCAAGAATGACGCTAAATACCATGGAGCTATCACTGGCGCCTGGAGGGGAGTTCTAGAGTCTGTTTTAATGAGATATGGTTTCAGTGTACATGGGAATGATAGCTAGTGCCAATCTGTGTTTTTGGCAAAGTTTTGCTGAAGGAGTCATCGAAATAAACTCAGAATTAAAATGTTTTTGAATTCATAGGAAATCCATTCAATTTCATACTGGAGTGCAAATTCTGTATTTGGGCTTAATTATGCCTTATTCATGTTCATTTTGATATGAGTATTTGACATTCTTGATTAAATGCTGTAGGCACAGACTCTGGGGCGGTCCATGTCTTTAATTGTGAGGTCTTTCACATGATGTTTGGTGTCTGATGAATCCTCCATTTAAAGTTAACAGGCTTAGCTGCAGGTGGCATCTCATGACAAAATACAAACATGGTGTATTTACAGTCATGTCAACCTGGTCTTTACAAGAAAGGGAATTTTTTCCCCCATACTTTTCCTAGATTTCTTAGTAATGTGTGTTATAAAAAGTCCAGATGAGAGCGGAACCGGTCTTGAGTTGCTTGTGTTCCAGTTCAGAGGGGACCAAGTCCGCCAGTTCAAGCTAGACTGTTCCTACTGGAGCACAGCAAGACTGATTTGCATATGGCTGGGTGCAAACTAAGGTGGCAAGGTGGGCAAAAGACTGACTGGTTTAAGTACTAGCCTGAGTGATTGCCACAGGTTAGACTAACTGCAAGTGTTCCTCCCATTACATTTTGTGTTTTTATGTCGCCTAACTTTGTCCATGTTAGACTTGGCATCCTTGGCGTGGTCTCCCGTAACTTTTTGCCTCCTCTTCCCAGGTTGTTAATGTGTGTTGGACTCTGTTTTTGCTGTTTTTGATACTCTGGGCACCTTACCACTGCTCCACCTGCATCACGGCTGGGAGATCGACGCATCGCGGCTGGAGAAACAATGCAAAACACCCACTTGCTGCTGCTGATAATGATGCAAACCCCACGCAGCGCAGTTTTTTAACACCATGCGACCAGATTTTCCACGCATCGTCCTTGGGCGTCAAAGTCATCCTGACTCTGCATGGGTCCGAGATGCCCTGTCCGGAAATCGATGCATCGCTCTTTTGCAAGGTAGAAAAACGGCGCATCACCGACCTGACCGGAGAAGAAACTATGCACTGCCTCCCTTGCAAGTAAGGAATCGATGCATCGCTGCCTTTTCCAACGCACGCTCACCAGGGGGGCTTTATTTTTTAGGCTAACCCGGTACTTTGTGCAAAATCACAATTTCCATTGTTTCCCATGGAGTAAGACTCTTATTCTTTTGAAAATTCATATCTTGACTTGTGTATGTTGGATTTTTGTCATTTGGGTCTTGTTTCATTTAGATGAGAATTACCTATTTTTCTCAACTGGTGTGGTGCCCATTTTGTAGCATTTCACTGTATTACTGTGTGTGTTGGTACAAATACTTTACACATTGCTTCTGAGTTAAGTCTGAGTGTTTGTGCCAAGCTACAAAGTGGGTGAGTGGGGGTTAGCCAGGTGTGTTTCTCCTTTGCCCTGAATAGAGTGAGGGTCCTTACTTGGACAAGGGGTAACCTGACTGCCAACCAAAGACCCCATTTCTAACAATCCACATAAAAGTAATGAGTTGTTTTATTCCATCCAGCAATATTGGTTTTCAATTGTACCAAATCAAGAGCAGTTTTATTTATAAAATGTATTAGATCATTCAATGTGAGGATTCTTTTTAAAACTTACTAGTTACGGCTTACCTTTACTGGTTTAACATGGTTAAATAGTACAGAATAAACTGGGAAGATCTCAATTGCCTGCACTGTACTTCTTGTTCGAGATCGAAAAACATGTATTACTAGTTTATCCAGATTCATAGCACAGTTGTCACGGGTATCCGAAGGATACGCTTTTACATAACAGTGGCAAAAATGAACTGATGCACTTCTGTTTATACTAGCTCCTCTAACAACCATGAATGATTATAGGTTAAAATATGTTAAGCAATTTTCAGAATTGTATTTATGATTTTTGATGTGTAGTGTAATCAATAATTTCATACATACAGATATAATAATGCTGATGTATATAATTTGTGGAAGATCTAACTGGGTGTTTCCTAGAGTTTTTGTACTTTTTAAATGAAACCATCTTATAATATATATTTAAGAATGTTGTCTCTATACTTAGGTAGTCTCTTCCAAAACTAAACTAAATACATTTTGAAATTGTTGAAACAACACCAAAAAACTAAAACAAACCTTTAAAAAAACCCTCATTGCGGTAGTGGAGTATCACAAAGAGAATGCACATTATGATCCACCATCAAACACAATAAATGGCTTGTCTGAACCTTGTCATTGGCATCTTACTGTAGGGCAGAGAGAGCCCCACAATCTCAACAGCTTCAAACACACAGACATGCACCAAGAATTGAGAGTTGGGTCTATGTAGTTGATTGACATTTCTTAATGGTAATGCAATATGTTTAGCTGAGCTCACAAATGACACTATACCATATTGTGTTTAGCTATGTACAATAAAATCCTAGGGCGACAGGTACAACGATGATGCAGAGATAAGCTGAGATTGACTATGAAAATATGTTAAGCACACGTGTCCTCCTCCATAAGTTAAAAGGTAAAGAACTTCAGGCATAGCATTGCTATGAAAAGACTGAATGTTTTCTACAAAGGCGTAAAAGATGTAAAAAGGCTTTATTGGATGTGTCTCAAGAATTGACAGAAAATATTAAAAATAATATTGCCTGGTGTATTAACCTTATAATTAGATGTTAGATATAATGGTCATGGCAAGTTTGAAGGCTGAATATGTGCTTTTTATCAGACCTTTGCATATAACTAAACACAGACACAAGGCACACAGAAGGCCCAACAACTTGCAATGTGAGCTTTAACAGCCAGAGATCACAGCTTTTTTCTCTCGTCTGAAATAAACATCACTTTCTGCACTGTGACTTTAAAATCCCCACTTCAGTCAATTTGTAACGCTTTGTTCCAATGTAATGTCATTGTTTACTTATTATTTTATTCTTTGCATTGTACACTATAGACAGATTTCTTTCCAAATATATTATGCTTTCCATCAGATTTCGAACTTTCAAATGTGTATACTGAAATGCACAAACCATGACTTCCACAAATCTCAAACTTGTCTTTGCATCTTATTCTACTGCATATTACCTGCTCACATGACATATCTCATCCATCCCTTTAAAAATACTGCTTTAATGGATATAGATGGCTCATGCCAATAAGCTATGTTATAATATGTGCTTTCCAGATCCATTAAAACACTTTGGGCCGTCTTGTCTTAGTTGCAACAACTCAGCTATTTCCTGCCTGTAAGCATGAACCAAAATGTTAAAATTAACTATTTTCACAGAATTTTAGAACAAAACTTACATCTTTCATTCTGTTCTGCCAAACTTAACCTCAAAGTGGTGCACTGTCAACACACTTTTGGTCCCAAAATATTTTTAAAGAAGTAATCATATGTTCCGAATTGTTATTCACAGTGGTTTCCAACCAATATTGCAATAGAATCATAGTGCATTCTGTATCTGGGTTCCATTTCACGAATATATGGAAAGGACATCAATCGAAATGAGGGAACCACTGTTAGCTACCCTCTGTATCTTGCTGGTTTTTGGTTGACTATTGTTAGTACAGAATTTGTACAGTGACCTCCAACGCCTTATGAGAGGTAGCATGAAAGTACAGGGAGTGCAGAATTATTAGGCAAGTTGTATTTTTGAGGATTAATTTTATTATTGAACAACAACCATGTTCTCAATGAACCCAAAAAACTCATTAATATCAAAGCTGAATATTTTTGGAAGTAGTTTTTAGTTTGTTTTTAGTTTTAGCTATGTTAGGGGGATATCTGTGTGTGCAGGTGACTATTACTGTGCATAATTATTAGGCAACTTAACAAAAAAAAAATATATACCCATTTCAATTATTTATTATTACCAGTGAAACCAATATAACATCTCAACATTCACAAATATACATTTCTGACATTCAAAAACAAAACAAAAACAAATCAGTGACCAATATAGCCACCTTTCTTTGCAAGGACACTCAAAAGCCTGCCATACATGGATTCTGTCAGTGTTTTGATCTGTTCACCATCAACATTGCGTGCAGCAGCAACCACAGCCTCCCAGACACTGTTCAGAGAGGTGTACTGTTTTCCCTCCTTGTAAATCTCACATTTGATGATGGACCACAGGTTCTCAATGGGGTTCAGATCAGGTGAACAAGGAGGCCATGTCATTAGATTTCCTTCTTTTATACCCTTTCTTGCCAGCCACGCTGTGGAGTACTTGGACGCGTGTGATGGAGCATTGTCCTGCATGAAAATCATGTTTTTCTTGAAGGATGCAGACTTCTTCCTGTACCACTGCTTGAAGAAGGTGTCTTCCAGGAACTGGCAGTAGGACTGGGAGTTGAGCTTGACTCCATCCTCAACCCGAAAAGGCCCCACAAGCTCATCTTTGATGATACCAGCCCAAACCAGTACTCCACCTCCACCTTGCTGGCGTCTGAGTCGGACTGGAGCTCTCTGCCCTTTACCAATCCAGCCACGGGCCAATCCATCTGGCCCATCAAGACTCACTCTCATTTCATCAGTCCATAAAACCTTAGAAAAATCAGTCTTGAGATATTTCTTGGCCCAGTCTTGACGTTTCAGCTTGTGTGTCTTGTTCAGTGGTGGTCGTCTTTCAGCCTTTCTTACCTTGGCCATGTCTCTGAGTATTGCACACCTTGTGCTTTTGGGCACTCCAGTGATGTTGCAGCTCTGAAATATGGCCAAACTGGTGGCAAGTGGCATCGTGACAGCTGCACACCTGACTTTTCTCAGTTCATGGGCAGTTATTTTGCGCCTTGGTTTTTCCACACGCTTCTTGCGACCCTGTTGACTATTTTGAATGAAACGCTTGATTGTTCGATGATCACGCTTCAGAAGCTTTGCAATTTTAAGAGTGATGCATCCCTCTGCAAGATATCTCACTATTTTTTACTTTTCTGAGCCTGTCAAGTCCTTCTTTTGACCCATTTTGCCAAAGGAAAGGAAGTTGCCTAATAATTATGCACACCTGATATAGGGTGTTGATGTCATTAGACCACACCCCTTCTCATTACAGAGATGCACATCACCTAACATGCTTAATTGGTAGTAGGCTTTCGAGCCTATACAGCTTGGAGTAAGACAACATGCATAAAGAGGATGATGTGGTCAAAATACTAATTTGCCTAATAATTCTGCACTCCCTGTATAGTGAGTTTGATCTAGAATTATTTTTGTTGTGTTGTGAGTGGGCAATCTGAGTGACGGTTTTGCTCTCTATTGAAAGGATCAGTTCTCCTTCTCTTGGCCAGAGTTCGGTGCTTTTTACACAAGCATTAAATGCCAAGTCAGTGTTTCATGATGTGATGCTGTGCTGCGAGGATGTGTTATGTTTATACTAATATTATAAGCGTACTTCCAGGGTGTATGTTGGTCCGGTGCAAGACAGTGGCAATGCTCCTTTATAAAAATCCATTCATGTCACAGTGTGTGAATCAGATTATATGGAAGGTATCCATAAGGGTATTACAAGATATTTAGATATATAAATGCCACATTTATATGTGTATATAAATATATATATATAAACATGTGTGTGTGTGTGTGTATACAGATATATATGTAAAATAGTGCATATATATTTGGACATGACAAAATATGCATGCTGTGGTATGGGGATGAGGTTGTGGATATATGTACCCCTGTGCATGGAACTTTGCTTCTATTTATAAGCAGATACATTAATATATGTGGAGGAATAAACACAAATGTTTGTATATTTAGCCACAACATACATATGCACATGAGACCATGTTAATATTGCTTCTTCTCTCTCTCTCGGTATATATATATATATACCGAGAGAGAGAGGCATATGCCTGGTACTAAAACTAAAAAGTGCCATGTGTGTATGTATATATGTGTGCATGCATAACAGTATATATTTAGATGTCTGGGTGTATATCTCTCTCTATGTATTTGTTAATTTCAGTTGACTATTAAAAAAAAATCCCTTCAACCTTTTATTGCATCCCTCCGCTCTCTGACTCATCCCAAACCTTCTGACTCCAAAACATCCCTTTCAAACGTCTCCCTCCTTTTGATCTAATTCACTCAATTAACAGGCGCAGCTGTAATCTGCTACCAATCACAACTCACAACTTCCTTTTTCTAATGCAATTCCATAATTCTATCCCTACTCGAAACACTAATATGCGTATGAAACCCCAAAAGCACACATTTAACAAAACAAACACAACTAATCCACAGAGAAAAAGGGAATCCCATATTTCTAACCAACTAAATATCTAACTCTAATCGCACAGAGTAGTGTGCTACTCACTGCAAAGCACTTTAATCCCTCATCAGGGGTTGCAAGCGCCATATAATTACAATTTTCCATTGCCAATAAATAGCTTTGGGCCATGTACACAAAAAGATGAGGGGTTCTATCCAGTGAGCGTAAGTATGACTGCTTTTAGATAAGACTGGAACAAAGGAGCCATATACCAAGTTCCCCTACTGCATGGTTCATAATTATGGAACAGTAAGAAGTTCTTGGAAGCGATGGTAGGTGAGTCTACGGCCTCTCTTAGTGAGGGACACTAATTTCTGGATCATGAAAAAACTCATATGGGTAATGCTGGGCAGAAGCGGTTTTAGGGTGCCTCTCCATGCAGAAGCTCCCTGGAAATTTAATGGTGTTCCTCTCAGCTTCAGCCATTATTCTGCTTCAATGTTCTTACACTCTTTCTTCGCTTTTTCCGTCTAAGTTCCTCTAGGTGTTTTGTCTACCTTAGGTCTCATCTACCTATGTTCACAAACTAGATCTCTACTGCTCTTCAGTGTATAGCGTGGTGTTTTTGCTTGGATGTTCCAGCTCCTATTGGCTTTAGATCTGTTCAGGTTGTAGGGTTCTGGTACGTTAGGCACGAAGGTTTTTCTTTTTTTCATTTGTGTGTGCCACAATAACATAGCAATCTTATTTGTAAGAGTTTCTCTATGACTCAGACTCCCACTTCACAAAGTAAACTCACTCTACCTATGCCTGAGAAGCTCCCTGACCATTCCAAACCAAGCAATCCAGGCTAGACCTCCAGTCTCTTGTTTGTCTCTCTTCCCTTTGCCCTTTTCCCCGGGTATCATCCCGTTCATCTCTGCTTCTCTAGTAGGGTGGACATGTTTGCGGAGGGTCAGATAAAATGGCGTCAGAACTCCAAATCTCTTAGAGTTTTCATAGATGGCATGTAGTGTTTGGAGGGCTACAGAGTTCTGTTGGATGAATGTATTATTGGAGCTGTACTGACATTTTGGACTGTCAATAACATGCTAAATGCAAGCTTTGTTCTGGAATTAGATTTAAATTGTTAGAGTAGTCAGGTTAAACTAGTTTTTCTACAAATCTAGAGTCACATGCCACCAATTTAGTTAAAGAAACGACTCCATAAGTATGAATATATTTCACAATAACATGAAATTGCCATTCAAATCCCTATGAAAATTCCCCCCCTATTACTGTTACCCAAATCATAGGACCTGGCCATCATTGTGCTTAAACATTCGTGATGATGGCAAAAGTATTGTGTATTGTTGTTGCAAATCTTTCTTGCCACAGCTAAGAGTTAGCATTTTTAGAATTTAGAATAAGACTAACCAACAACTTTATAGTAATAACCCACTCATACCCTTTACTTATTTTAAAAGGTTTGAAAGTTCAAAAATGACTTTCTATCTCATTGTCATGTTGACAGGAAAGAATCTCTGATCTCTTTTACTGGGGTGCAACAGGTAACCAATGCAATTGAACAGTTTTCCACAACTGAGGAACATTCAGGTAAAACAATGTCTAATGCTATATACATTCTCTACAGCTTTATAATGAATGTTCATGCCTTTACTGCTCTCCTTTACTTGTTCTTCATGTAAATCACATAATTTTTTTAATCTCCTACGCTGCATTTATGCCCCTGCTTTTATTGAGATTTTGTGCAATCTTGTCTTATGTTACTTCTGTGCATATTCTCACTTCTTTTATCCTCCTCTCTCTTGATGCCATACCTTTATTTGCTATATCTCTCTTCCTAGCACACTTACGTTCTTTACCTTTCCCCCTCCCGAGGAAGTGCATGTGTTTGTTGTCTCTTCAACTTAGGTTTAATATCTTGTTTCTTTCCTCTATGGTAAGTGCTCTTCTGCTATTTTTTGGGATTGTCACTGCTTTAATTTCTTTCCTTTGGCCTCCATTTCTATCTCAGTGTACCTAGGTTGGAGGGTGTTGAATATTGCATTCCTTTTGTGGGTCTCTTCTACTTCTGTTACCTATACCTCATGTTTAGGATTTGTTCTCCCGCAATGGAGACAGATTATTCTGTAGCTATAAATTATTTTTTTCTTCTTGTGTGTTGTGTCTCTCTTCCGCTCTCTGTGGAATCTGCTCTCTTTCCTTCCAGAGCCCCTGCTAACCTTCTCCCCTTCAGATTTTGCTATACCTCTATTTTTACGGTTTCTTATCTCTTTATCTAAATGTGTAGTTTGCTGCTTCTCTTCCAATGCGGATAGCATCTGTATCTCCATAGTGTAATAATCTCTCGCTCTCTCTCTTACACACACACACACGGCCCCCATACACCATTAAGCCATCATTTGAGCTCATCTCCCTTTCTGTGTTTGGCTCCCACATTTCCATCTACCTCTGGTGCTACCTTTTTCTGTCCTACTCCATTTTGTCATTTGCTTGAATTCTACCTTATTTTCTGAAGTCTGCTCTCCTTGTTTCTCGTTGAGATATGCTTCCTCTTCCCCTAAGGATTGACTTTATTTCACTCTATTTGAGATCCTTCCTCCTTTTTGTGCTTCCCTTTGGGTCAAGGGCTTAATTTATGCCTACTGGGCGGGCCTTCTTCTTTCCCATTAGAGTCTCTGTCATTCCTCTGGAAGACTGTGTTTTTTTTTTCTCTTTCCTAGTCTTTTTCCCCATTCCTCTTTCACTGTTTCTTTCCCTCTCCAAGACAAAGACACACTCATACAACCTGAGCTGGGTCCCCCTTTCTGTCTCTAAGGATTCTCTTTTTATCTCCACTTAGTCAGAGTGAGGGTGACGTTGTGCATTGTATCATAAAACCATAGACTCCATTGTATTGTTAAATGTTCGTTTGTCCCACCACCCCCTCTTAGAAAAGTGGTATAACTGTTTTTGGTTGTTTTTTACATTTGATCAAATGAGGGAGATAAAGGAATAATGGAGAAAAATATTATTTTTACACAAGTGGGAAAAGACATATAATTATAGTTTAAATTTACAAGGAAGTGTTTTCACACCAATTTGTATTGTGTGTTTTTCTTACTGATCTGCTGCTAGTGTGACGAAATTCCCGATTAATGGCTGCTACTTGGGTGGTCAGACTGTGTATGTGACGTGGAACAGCCGGGCATACCAAGTATTGTTAGCCCGCACTCTGGTACTGTTTTATTTCCTTGATTTCTAAATAGAAAGTAGGATTTGGGGGATGTGTTTAAGGAAGGAGAGTAAGTAAGGGCCCGTACATTTCAACCCCAAGGACCACAGAGCCTGAACCATGGGAATAATGATTAGTGGTTACTTAAGTTATAGCAAATGCATTATAACTAGGGTTACAGGTAAACCGGATGAGCCACTTACAATAGACAGAGGACAAAGTAACAAGTCTCATCAGTGGCGGAAAGCAAATATAAGTCATTAAGAGCATTGCTCTGACTGCCTGTGTCCATCCCACATTAATATATTTTTGTGCATAAATGTATCCATAGGTGAGGCACGGCTACACTGCTGTTCTAACTCAAGGTAGATTCATTATAACAATGCGCATTTGCACTCAAGTGAAGCCAAACACCTCCACATCACAGAAGATCTCTATCATCTGCAGAGTTCCCATGGTTCCATAATCACTCCTGTTATCGTCTAACTATACATGTAGCTCCTTAGTGCTCTACGTACAGATAACGCAATTAAGATTCACCAGTATACTGATGATAAACAACTCTACCTGAAAGTCTCCTTAGCTTCAGACATCAAATGCCTCAAACACTGCTTGCACATTATCGAGACCAAAATGCATCCAACCAAGACAGAATGTATGTTATTTGCCAAGAAGAAGCAAACAAGAAATAGTACAAACCTGGCTCAATTGCATGAACCTCGACGGCTCCGAACTTCAACATTCACTGAATGCCAAATCACTTGGAATCACACTGGACAGCAGTTTCACTATAAAAGAACATGTTGTCAAAAAGACAAAGATGGACAGGTAGCAGCTCTCTCGACCAAAGAAAGTGAAAATGTTTCTTCCAGAAAGATGCTTCAGAGCTCCTGTTCATGCCTGGTACTCACGCATCTCGATAGTGGCAACACCCTCCTACTTGGCCTCCCAGAATCCACACTGGCACCACTTAAGGGCATCCCACATGCCACAGCACATCTCACCCAGATCTGAATAAACATAATCACATCACTTCCATCCTGATTGAACTCAACTGACTTGCCATGCCAGCACCATCTTCCAAACCAGCTGCATACGACCCAGATGCACTAACAGTCTTGGGTGGGAAACCTATGATGAAGCATGTCACTAATTAGTATTAGTGGGTGAGGGTTCTTTTAAAAACCTAAAACGTTTTCCTACTCATGTGAGGGGCATCTGATGATGTTTTGAATATTGGTAGCGAACTCGCTTTTATTGATTGTTGTAATATATAATAGGTCACCAAACTTGTATGGGTTTCAGATAGATGAAACAGGAGCCCCAAATAATCTGGATCTTCGATACTGTCTGACACCAAATCCTCTGAACACGCCTCTTCGTCGCAGGAATACGACACAAGGTCCGGGACTGGCTCGCCTCCTTCCTCGCCGAAAGAACGCAGAAAGTTTGCCTCTCTCCCTTCCAGTCCCCAGCAACCAAAATCATCTGCTGGATCGCCCAAGGGTCCTCCCTCAGCCCTACCCTCTTCAACATTTACATGGCCCCACTCGCCAACATCTTCCGCCCCCACGGAATCACCATCATATCCTACGCAGACAACACCCAGCTCATCATCTCCCTCACCAGGAACCCCACCACCGTCAAGACAAACCTCCATGCTGGACTCCTCGCCACCGCCAAATGGATGACAGCAAGCCACCTCAAACTGAACTCCAACAAAACCGAAATCATTATCTTTGGCCCCAACAGGACAGTATGGGACGACTCCTGGTGGCCCATTGCCCTAGGACAACCCCCAACACTCTCCAACCACGCACGCAATCTTGGCATCATCTTAGACTCCTCTCTCTCCTTGCCCCAGCAAATCAACGCTATAACTTCCTCCTGTTTCAACACCCTCCGCATGCTGCGTAAGACCTTCAAATGGATCCCCATAGAAACCAGGAAAACCGTCACCCATGCACTCATCAGCAGCAGACTAGACTACGGAAACGCCCTCTATGCTGGTATCACAATCAAGCTCCAACAAAAACTCCAACGCAGCCACACGGCTCATCCTGAACCTCCCACGCAACAAACACATCTCCACCCACCTCAGACTCCTTCACTGGCTACAAAAGGATCACTTTCAAGATCCTCATCCACGCCCACAAATCCCTCCACAACACTGGACCAGTCTGAACTGAGTCAACTTCCACACACCCACTCATCTCCTCCGATAGGTTGACCTCGCTCTGTCACGCCGCGGCGCGGCATTTGTTAAATACCGCGGCCTGTGTTCAAGCCGCAGGAAAAGCTGCGGCTTGCAGGCAGGCTGCGGGAGAAGCCGCGAGCCTGGGCAGGGGTCGCGGCACTCGCCGCGCCCCCTTCTTTCGTTTTTGCCGCAAGGGCAGACGCGGCGGGACTTGAGACCCCGAGTGGGTTTCAGGTCGACCGCGCATAGCGCATTTAGTGCGCTTTACATTTCTGAATAAACTTCTGCTTCACCACTTACCAGTATTTACAGGCAAAAGCTGAATACCTGCACATGGTGGCGTTTTTATGCCTGCCTTTTCCCTTTCCCAGCATGCTGCCCACTTCCTCTCTTCCCAGCATGCATTGTTTCTCTCTGTTTGGACGCATGTGCTTTATTCAGTATTGTACTCTTTTCCCCAATCCAAGATGGTGGTGTTTCTACTTCCTGTTTCCTACTTCCTGTCTAGGGGTATATAAGGGGAATTCAGCTGCTTGTTCATTGCATTGCAACACTCCTTTGGTGGTAGTCACGCTCCGGCTGGTTTCTTCTTGTGAATCCAGTATTTCCTGACCTGTCTGCATCTCCAGTCTTCCTGTACCCTTGGATCTTCAGTTCTAACGCCTTGGTGTCCTCCTTCAGTTTCAGGGAATTCCTGTTGGAGGTTTTTTACCCTATTGGGGTTTTTCCTCTGGGACTCCTTTTGGACGGCACGGACTGTAGTGGCTTGCTATTGTCAAACAGCACCATGGCTACCGGAATGGGTCGCCCCTATCTCGGCCAGAGCAGAACCTGCCGGAACCGGGGTCGTTCCCCACCCTCATCAACTTCGACGGTAAGCCCAGTGAAAACCGTGACACGCTCTCGCCACAGTCCCCTGCATCCTTCGCACCACCTCCGGAGGTAGATCCTTCTCCTACCTTGCCTCCAAGACCTGGAACTTCCTCCCCACCAACCTACGCAAGACCCAGGACCTCCTGACCTTCAGAAAACACCTCAAGACATGGCTTTTTGAACAGTAAATCAGCACCCCCTCCATTTTTCTCCTCCCCCCTGCCCCCAACAGTGCCTTGAGACCCTACCGGGTGAGTAGCGCTCTTAATAAATTTGTTGATTGATTGATTGATATGGATCAGGCAGTGGTAGAAAGAGCATATCTCATGAGAGAAATGGGCACTTGAACACGGGAATGACTATATTACTATATCCACCAACATTTGTGTTCTAGAATGATACAGCTTTCAAATCTAGTCTATTAAAATAACTTCATGGTAATTTTAAACTAGGAATGAAAACAGGCCCAGAATATTAATGGTGGAGCAACATCTGTTTGTTAATCTTGAATATATACATTCAAAATGGATGAAGACAAGATAACAATACAAAATGATTTTCTATTGCCAGAAACTAATTAGCTACATTGTGTGTGGCATTATGCAAAAAATAAGAAAGAAGCCACTGGGGCATTGTCACACATCAAGTAAGTGATTATATCTCAACCATCCCAATTGGACCTCTCTTCTACATAAAAAAATCTTTTGGAAGCAAGGAAATCAGTCAAACATCCTTTAGTAATGGGCAGAAAACTTGGGGACATCTGTTGACAACGAAGACTGGAAGACAAATTGGGTAGATATGTACAATGTTCAGAAGAGGTAAAATAAAAAGTGAAGAAATTAATTATCTATATTAGTGCCATGTCATATACCATCTCCCCAATCCACTGACAGAATGCTGGATACGTTGTAACAGGAATGTTGACTATGTATATATGTGGACCATGCTCTAATAGCCGGATCTTCTGCAAAGAGTTGCTCAATGCAATGAAAACAATACTGGTTAACTTGATGCCTGAAACCTGGGGTGTTTCGTGTTTGGGGCACGTGATCGGGCTTTCAAACATATGAATACAGCACACAATACCTTATCGGACACCTTATTACAATGAGCAAGGAGGTAACTACTGCACTGTAATGAAGTCAGATGTGCCACCATATTACAGGTACACCTGATACTGTCGGATCTAATGATGATGAAACAGTTTTCTTAGTTGCTGTTTCAGAAACAGCATGAATTTCTTTCTATAAAGCAATCGCAACCAGTAACAGATTATATGACTATGGAGGTACTTCTTTGTCATGTTCCATTAGGCTAAGAGCTGCGATTGAGTACTATTAAATTAGTTGGTATAAAAAGTCAGACCGAGAGCTCAAAATATACTTTATAAATGGACACGACAGCAGAGTGAGGGCTGCATCCATCCCCCCTATAAAGCACAGTGAAGGAGTTCAGAATTAGGATGAGAGAGCAGTAGACTTATATTTACATTTTTGTACCTTTCATATGACCGTTTTGACGTTATTGAAATGTAAAAATATGTTTTATTTTAAAAAGAAGTGTTCTGTCAACATTTCACTGAAATGCAGGCTATTTTGATGAGTAATGGATACCAGACGATGAACTGGCAAATCCAGTGCAAAAATGCACTTGGATTTGTATCTCAAAGGCAGAAGACAGCAGTGAGTGCAGTAAGATCTGGCACATATTGCCAAGCAATGGACATCCATTTGGGCACAGGAATTAAGCCTGCAGTGCACAATGGGTTCACATGCTCCTGTTCAGGAAGAATAAATTACTTACCTTCGATATCTATCTATCTGGTGGGAATACCTTATCTAACCACAAATTCCTCACCTTTTGAATATTCCCCAGACGTCATGAAATCGTGAAATGTTTAGAGCAAGTCATTGTTCCACTCTGGAAGTAACAGATATGCCTATAAGTACCACGATGTTTGCTGGAAGCAGTTGCTTTCTAGGCTGTCCCTGCATTATGATGCAGAGCTCATAGGCAGATTGATATGATTAGTGTGCAGATCCCCAGTTTGGGACCGTGCTATATGAAAAAGAGTCCAGTTCACAGAATCGTGAGGTGGGAGGGCCTGTGAGGAATCTCTGGTTACAGAGATTATACACAAGAAAGATCATGACTGAAGGTGAGCAACTTGTTCTTCTGATGGATACTTCTAACTGCACATTCCTTAAACTTGTGAGTAGATACAACAGACACATCTCCCAAGGAGGGAGGTCTGTGAAATGGCTCACACAACAAAATCCTGCAGGATAGAGTGGACAAAATCATCCTCTTGACGGGCCTGACTATTGAGGGAGTAGTGTTTTGTGAACATGTGTACAGATGCCCATGAAGCCACCTGACAAATGTCCTTCTTCGCCTGTGCGTAGCATATCTTTATGCAGAGAACAATCCATTGAGAGATGGTTAGTTTTTTCACTGCTTTGCCCTTCTTTGCTCCATAAATCCCTACAAAGAGTGGATGGCCCACTCAATATTTCTTGATATGTTCAACAGAGAAACTTAATGCTCCTTCAGGGTTCAAACAATGATGTTTCATTTCCTCCTTTGAGGGATGAGGTGAAGAAAAAATACCAGAAGGGTGATAGCCAGCCTGACATGAAAAGGAGTAACCACTTTCAGTAGAAATGAAGCTTGGGTTCTCAAAACCAACTTACCTCAGAAGTAGTCGGTATAAGGTAGATTGACAGAAAGAGCCTAAGGCTCACTGACACATCTGGCTGAAGTTATGGCAATGAGAAAAACTGTCCTTAAAGTCAAAAGTCTCAACAGACAACTGTGCAGTGCCTCAAGAGGGGTGCACATGAAGAAAGTAAGCACTACGTTCAAGTCCCACTGAGGCATCACAAAGGGTTTTGGTGGAAACAAAAGTTGCAGGCTTTACAAAAACCTCATTACAACGAGTGATTTGAATAACGAAGGCTGAGCTGGCAAATAATAAAACTTCAGACAACGTTTCACGTAATGGGTCTATTTGTTAGGTGCCACACCAATCCATAATTTTTTTCCAAAACTGCCTAATTTGTGAAGGGACGCCTCACTGGCAAGATGACATCAATGACCTTAGGACGCTGGTCGAAAGAGGTCAACTGTTGCTGCTCAATCAAACATGGAGATGTAAATTGTGCAAGCCCGGACGCAACACCCTACCTTGCTGCTGCAACAGAAGATCCTCAGAAGCAGCAGCTTGATCGGAGGACAGATTCTCTTGCTCAGGAGTACCAGGTACCACACTCTCCTAGCCCCATCCAGTGCCACTAGGTTACCTTGCGCCCTGCCAGGAGTGGCGGGAAGGCATATAGGAATTGCAAGCTCCAGTTTAGACAGAAAGCAACTCTAAAACAGAGATGCTTTGGAATCTCCAGCACACAAAAGTGCAGACATTACTTGTACTCAGTGGTGGCAAAAAGATAAGAGTGTGGAACCTCCCTATTACTGGAAGACACCTTGTGCCACCTCTGGGGAAGCTTCTATTCATGATCTGCTAGGATCCTTTGACTGACTTTGTCCATCCTTGTGTTTAAAGATTCCTCCAGGTAATTAGCGATCAGAGAAATCCCTTGGTGGTCTAAACACTTCCAGTTGTGCATAGTCTCCTGACACAGAGCTTTTACCTGCCTTCTTTATCTTGCTATTTTCAGTGTTTCATTTGGGAGCCAATTTGCTTTCGGCTTGCAGAATATTTTTCTTGGCTTCTTACAGTACTATATCACAAGTCTCTTCCTAGAGTCCATCAGGTTCTCCTTCGTTTAGGTTGAGGGTGTTGAAAAGCTTTTCCATGGCCATGGAATACACTTTGGGTATGTTATCCAGGGCGTAGCTCCATGGTGCTCGGGCCTTCTTGGTTTTCTTAAGTTTTATCTTGAGCTTGGCAAGTGCAAACACAAAAGGTTATAGCGGGCGCCCCTGCTGAATGCATTGCTGTATACCAAAAAGGTGCGAGACAAATGTACAGAGTGTGGAGGTCACTCAAACACGGAAGGGTCTTTAACCTGACTATGGCTTTAAATCAACCTGAACACTGTTATCCTTGGGGCCAGAGGCACTTGCACTTGATTGATTTATAACCCCAATCACTGCTACATTACTTGTTTTTAGTCGTTTGGACACAATATAATTTGTTGTTAGTGCATAGGACCACGGGCACTCTTTATTGTGCTAGGTCCCCACATTGTTTAAAATAAATATTAGTTAATTGTACGCATGTTTATGGGAAGTACTTATCTTTTCAACACCGTATGACAATCTTTAAAAAAATAACTCTTTGAGACCCTGTTCACCAATGTCTATTTCTGTTAAAAAGAATTGAAAAAATGTATTTCAATTTCTATATACACCGCAGAGGAAGATGGAAAGACCTAATCAATAACCACCTCTGTGTAGCTGACTCAACCAAAATCCCATATTCCCTAAAACTCACCAACACAGTGTCAGTGTTTACCCATGCTGTACAGAAGTGTGGGTGCTATTGCTTAAAGATTTTATAAAAAGTGCTATGATGCTGGCCGCATCCTAGCATTGTTCATATTGCTGGTGGGAGTGAGAGTGGGGTGGGAGGCAACACAGAGGCTAGATGTGAGACAACACTGACAACAGAGGGTGTGGGTGAAAAAAGCACTATGATGCGGCCAGCTGTGTCCGTGTCATAGGTCTTTTTTTTGTTATGGCAGGTGGGGGCAAGCAGCAACATGGACAAGAGAGAGATGGTGCAGGTTGGGGTCAAGCAGCAACATGGATGACAGAGAGAAGACAGAGGCAAGCTGCAGCACAGATGGATGAAGGGAGCAAGCGACAACACATACAAGGCCGGGAGACAGGAAGGGAGAGTGAAGGGCAAGCAACATGGATGAGGGAGGGTGGGGACAAGTAACATGGACCAGGAAAGCAGGATGGAATCGGGGCAAGCAACACAGATGGAGGGCAGTAGGAACACATAGGGGGGAGAAGTGCATGAGGGAGCATGCTGAAAAAGACGCTCTCGGGTAGAGTGCTTACACCCTAAGAAAAAAGTAGTGGCTAAAAAAATGAGCAGTGAAAGGACAAAAATAATGAGTCCATGCTCCAGGGAAGGCACAGACACATGAAGAGGATGGAAGCATATGGCAGTTGACTAATGAAATGCAAGCAAATGAGAGTGACAATGAAGAAAAAGCAATAGTAAGCAATGGGCGGCCTTTAAGCCCACTGTTTAAAAACAAAAAGATCTCAAAGAAACAGCCCATGCGCTGTCTAGGCAAAGCCTAAAAATGTCAACATCATTATCCAGACCTCGGATCACAACCTTAAAATCTTTGACCTACACTTCTTCACCCTGCAGAATCACTTAAATAACACCCCCACCTCTCTTCCCAAGCTACACCTAGGTGTGGTGCTCCGCTAGGCACATGGAAAGATGGCCAAATTCCACATATTATACCACCCACCAGCTGCAAAACATAATTCTTAACCAAACACAGGATGGATCTCATTAACCAAGAGTCTCTCTTGCCCTCCAACAACATCTTCGTCCAGGACTCCAGTCACACTGGAATGACATGAGCAACACCCAAACTGCTCATTTCAAGGAATTTCTGAGCATTAATACTCTGACCCAATTCTCACAATTAGGGCACTAACCTTGATCTTCTCATACACAAGGAACAGCTGATGGCCATGAACTTCATAGTACCTGCCAAGTTGTCTGACCACATGATTCCTTTCCATATCATATCTGAAAAACTATCAGTCAGAGGTCAAACATACAAGACAAAACGCTGGACCACAGACATCAAACAAATCAACCGATCTGAACTCTCTGCAAAAAACAACTCACACCTTTGACCACTGATTACTCCATATACAACATTGATGACCTAACCTTCCACTACAATACAATAATTTTGGATATACTCCAGGAAGCAGCACCTATGTAACTCAAGAGGAAAAGTACCAATCTCACTTGCTCATGGTCCAACAAGGATATAAATGAAGAGAGGAGACAGCTCGGAATGGCAGAAATAACATGGAAACAAGCTCCTCAATATAATCGGGCAACAGATCTCAAACAAAAACGGAAGCAGACTACACAAGATGAATCCGCTAAAGTTTACACAAATCAGATCAAGAAGATAGAAATCTCTCTGTCTAATGTGCCCATGGGTGACCCTCCTCACCAGGCCTTACCCTCAAACGCCAGTCCTGGCACCAGTGTTAGCATTCTAGTTGTCCTAATACAGATACCACTGAAAAGCAAAAATAATGCCTCTTGAAACAACGTCAGGGCTCTAAAAGAAGACAAAACCATCAGAATTGTAACCCACACAAACCCTGCCACACACATCATGGACTCCATAATTGACACTTTAATCAAGAGTTCTAGATATCTTATCAGTCCCCTGTGGACAATAAAGTCAATGCATCCCTATTACATCATAAGGGGCAGTTCAAGACTGCCTGGAAACAGAACAAGTTACGCCTCTACTCAAGAAACCCTGAGCTGACTCACAAGATATGAACAATTTCCACCCTGTGACCAACTTCCTGTTCATGCCCCGTCTTCGAAAAATGTGTGCTATCAGAACTCAACCATCATATCATGATCTACAACCTCATAGGTAACTACCAGTCATGCTTCAGAGGTTGCTACACTATCAAGACGGCAATCCTCAACATCATGGATAATGCCCTCACAATTTTGGATTAAGGTGAATCCTGTCTGATCATACCGCTTGACCCTTCCTCCGTTTTAAAGGACTTCTTCCTAATCCAGTCCCTGCCAAACAAGGGGTTCCTCAGGACTCCACTATATTGCTGAAGTTTTTCAATATCTATTTGGAATCTATAACCACAATCTCCCATTAGGCCACTATTGCATGTCATCTTTACTTGGCTGTCAACCAATCATCTAAAACTCTACCCAGTGACGATGGACTTCCTTCTCCGCTCTCCCCTTCACAAGTTCCCTCTAATAAACAATTGGCTAAACTAACTACATGCTCTAGATTGCAGTTCAAAAATCATTGACTGCACCAAATCTCTCAAAATGTTTCTAAACACCTGAATATGACTGTCCAAATGAACTCCATCACTAAGGGTGCTTTGAATCAACTTGCATTCCTCTTCCCAACTTCCAAAATGAGGTACATTAACTTGTAATCTCTTTGCTAAACTATGGAAATGCGGTGCTAAGCGGCACACCATTTTTCACCCAGCTACACTAAAAACCACATTCAATGCAACTGCAGGCTAATAGTGGGAGAGAATAGTTTTGAACATAGCACATCCTCACTGATCACACTCAAGTGGCTTCCTATCAAAGCATGCTCTACATCCTAAAGACAGCATGGATCGGACACAAAGTGCTATGCCATGCTACTCCGAAATACTCGACCCAGAACTCACCACCTCAGAAGGCTGCCACACACTGAGAAGCTGAAACATTTTACTCCTAGAGCCGCCCAGATTCTAGAAAAAGAGATCCTATTCTAGCTCCTTCTGGTAGTGTACCCAGGATATGAAACTCTCTACCACTGGATATAAGCACAAGTATTTTCAAGAAGAGTGTGACATCTCTATTGGTCAAAAGATACTTAATGCAACGGCTGATTTGATTTTATAAAGAGAACAGCTATGGACTACTATAGTAATTCTGACTCTGCTACAACAGTTCTAAACATACTACTTTAACCTGTTGTCAGATGTTGTTTCCCAAGTTTTTACCCTGTGCAGTACTCTGATACCTTTGGATCATGTTTGCACTTTATAAAACTCTCAATAAATAAATACTGTCTATAATTGTTTTGATTCTGGATGCAGGTGGGTCGAGAAGGATTACACTCATATGTATTTGGTAGTTAAAAAGCAATGACACCTCACGGATATGAGCACTAGACGTACTATGGGCCTAACTGGCCCGGCCAAGTCCGATATGTGAGTGCCTGACCTTGTTGGGCCATATCCGGTGCTGACACAACCATCATCATTGCAATTCTATGGAAATATCTGGTTTAACAGGGTTTAAATCAACAACTGCCTTTTTACAAATCTATGGTTAGTATTTAATAGTTAGAGTAGGATACAGATTTTAATCAATTTGTTACAAAATTAAATGGCTGCACTAAGACTCTGCGTACTGCACTCATTCATAATAAGTCAAAGTACCTGCTGCTAATATAAAAGAGAGCTAGTGCCTGTCGTAAATTTTTTACGAACCATCATTATATAATTCACTCAGAAAAACACCTTAAGTTTTGCATTCGCCATATCTCTAATACATTCAATTTCAACCTTATCTTTAGATGGGAATAAAATACAACTTTCATGTAGTGAATAATAGACGTGGCAAGCCACTATAGTCTTGAGTCAGATCCATGCTTCTGGCTCAGCTCGAGATATTTTGGGCCATTCGCGTCCAAAGCGAGCACAGCTTTCATGTCACATCTGCCTGTCACCCTCACTCTAATCTCATGCCCAAGAATTAAAGGCAAAGCATTAACCTTTGATGTAATACATGAGAAAGGATACCCATTTACAGGTTGACATTTACAGTGTGAGTCTAAATCCCGGCTTCTGTGCTTAACCAAAGCATGTGCACCTAGGCATGTCACCAAATCTTCATATTCTTGATTAGCACATATGAGAGCACCTTCAAACGGTTGTATGATGGAGCCACGCATGCGTTTAGCACGCATGCCTTTACAACGGGGGCAATACAACAAACGTGTTGTTACCACGTGTTCATTTACCACGCAAGTCATTACAATGACTTGCCTTAGGGAAGTGCTGGGCTTTGGAATAGTATAAGTTACTATTCCAACTCCAGTTTGCACAACAGTAGGGATAGTGTTGGACTTAAAATCCAACTCCAGTCCAACAACGCATTTCCTAAAGCAAGTCATTGTAACGACTTGCATGGTAAAGGAACACTTGGTAACAACGCGTTCTTGTATTGCCCATGTTGGAAAGGCACTACGTGGTTCCGGCTGCATGGTAAAGGCTGTTTTCCCCTTGAAACTCATGATTTTAAGATGTACACTGTTCAAAAGGTATTATTCTGTTTGATTTACTAGATCATAATGTTGACTCATGTATAATGAGAATCCAAGCTACGAATAGAGTTCACAACTGATTTACTTCTTAGTTCACAAATGGCATTGTCATCAATGTTGGCAGGGGATGTATAATGTATCTAAGTTCATTTAAAAAAATGTTCGATAAATGTCTCTGAATGCGTTTTTATAATCTTATGTACTAAGATAAAATGATTCAGCATGATAAAGATGTACACTTTTTTGAATCTTTATAATTTTTACATGTTTTTGAACGATTTACGTGCCAAAGTTTTCCAGAGTCGACTTGTGCACATGCCTTAAGAGCCGAAGAGCCGAGCCAGGCCTTTAGCCCTGCTGTCCCTGTTCGTTTGCTGGTTCCCCCACCTCTAGTACGTAATCATTTTAAAGACACACTCACTGTATACCATCCAATTGTGCAGCTTTATGCCTCAGGGTTATTCTTTTGTGCACCTACTTCGGCTACTCACTCCCATACCCTTGGTATTCAACTGCAAGGCTCAGCAGCCAGTCATTTCATGCAGGCGGCACAACAGTAGACTTCATTCAGCCTGACAGTACTGTGTTTTTGAGAACTCTGGATGGAAGGTGATGTTATAAGCAGCACTGCTCCAGTGTCTGGTTCAGTCTTCGGCATTCCTTGAGCAGATAGGGCACGCCTGGAAGAAATCGGATGCTAGTCACACTCTGGTAATGTCCGAGAATTAGTCCACATGTTAGTAACAGACCCCAACCCTAAGCGTGAGTCGGTCGCAGGCAGAAACGGGACTGCAGGACGAGCTAACAAAAAGTTTTGCTGCCCGTCATAAATACGGGGGTTGCAGGGATCATGCCAGGAGTCACAAGGCGAAGTTCAGGGGTCCCAGCTGTGACCTCTGCCAACTCCTAAATGATGTCAGTACAAGATGACACAATAGGACCATTTTACACATGCTGACTTTTATGTATTTTTATATTTCAGGTTTATTTTATAGCAGTTACATTGAAGCTGCTGTTGTCTTGAAAGTGCAGCTAGTGATGGGCAATTAATGTAATTACAATGTTTAGGTTTTGTTTACCTTTCATCAATAAATTGTTAATAAAACATCGCCCACGGGTGATGGCCTATGGATTGATACGATTATTTGGCTGTAGTATTTACAGCATAATTTATGGATTTACTGCATCTGACGAATAATTTGCCACATAATTTGCAGATTTCACCAGATATGTTACTAGCTCACATGGACGAAAATAATACTGCCAGAGAATGTGCCACGTAAGTTGCATTTCTTGGGGTATAACTTATGCAATTTGCTGCATAACTTTGTTCCTCTGTGCCACTTCATTCTAGTGGCTCTGACAAAGATAAAGCTCTGCAGAGTGGTTTAGGAGCTTTCATTATGATAATGAAACACATAGGCCCTCATTATAAGATTGGCGGCAAATGCCGCCTACTGCCACGGCGACGGCCAGCAACATATAGTTGCTGTGGCTACTGACCGTCCACCGAATTATGACAGAAGCTGGAATTCTGCCAGAAGGCTGGCGAAATTCCGGCTACGGTCTTGGCGGTACGGTGGTGCTGCTGCCAGCAGCAGCACCACAGCAGCAGAACGCCGCCGGCCGTATCCTGAGCCATGGTATGGCCTGGTGGTGTTTTGCTGCTGGACGCTGCTGCTGGCAGCAGCGCCGTGTCCCGTCTCCTGCCGGAGGACCCTCTGCAAGCAGGTAAGTCGGGTTCTCCAACAGGAGAGGGGGGTGGGGGGTGCTGTGTGCGTGTGTGGGGGTGTGTGTGACTGTGTTTGAATGCGTGCATAATGCGTGTGTGCATGAATGGGTGTGTGTGTGTACGTGCATGTTGTGTCGTGTGATTGCGTGTGTGCCTGGATGTATGTTCGTGAGTGTGTATGAATGTTTGCATGCGTGTGTGACTGTGGGAATGCGTGTGTGTATGGGTGTGTATGTATGTGCATGTGTGTGTGTATATGTCGGGGGTTGGGGGAGAGGAAGGGTGGAGGAGGACTTTGGGGATGGGAGGGGGGCAGGGGAGAGCCCTATCAGTGCCAGGGAAGGAATTCCCTGGCATAGTGCCTACCGCCATGGTTTTCGTGGCAGTACAGAAACCACGGAAACCATGGCAGTAGGCGGGGTCAAAATGCCATGGGTGGCCTAGTGACGGCCGCTGGACTGGAGACTGTAGTCTCTAGCCCGGCGATTGTTACCGCCATGGCCGTCGGAGTGTTAACTTGGCGGTTTGGCTTTGTGCAGTGCCACAGCTACCCGGGACTGGGCTAAGGTTTAAATTAAGGTAATGTAACTGGATCTCATACAGAATAGTGACATTATTACATTGTGATATCTCACAACCACCCCAACTAGTAATACACTTTCTCACATTAGACAAGTATGATTGGCTACAGAAGGTCTCTGTAGTCTTTGCCATTTTGGAAATAACAAACTGATTTTAAAATGCGACTTTCGTGCAGAGGAAAAAAATTCCAAAGGAAAGCCATTATTACTAGTGTCTGACTCAGAGTAGACGGTGGACCCAAAGGCAGTGAATCCTCAAATAATATATTGTGAAAAAAACATAGAAAACAGCAAATGATTTGTGACTCAAAACACAATTGCGTCCTTAACAGCTTCCATCTTGTGTAAAAATCACAGATCGGATTCAATTTTTGACCTTTACAAATGGTTTAAACGGACAGCGAGAGTGAGAGATAAAAATATATAGAGAAACGTTGCCAGGGTGCGAGCCAAAGACTCTGAGCAGTGGGGATTGTGCGCTTGCTTTGGGTTGGGTGCAGTCGAGGCAGCCGGTAGAGGGACGGACTCCAAAGGCCATGCACTCTAGGGGTTGGTACTGAAGTGTACTTTAAAAAACACAGAAAAAAAACAGTTAAAAACTGAATTACGGTTCCTGCTCAAACAAGCAAGAACCACTGACATCCATTTAGTTATGTTATGCAACACGCACAGTACAAGCCGCATCACCTGCATTGCTCAAAAGACTTATTTGAAAATGGGACTGGAAGAAAATACCGTCAAGGAAGAATTAAACATGGCAGACAACTTGTATAAAATTTGTGTTGTGAATATACAAAATTACTGGTTATCACTACAATAAAGTCCAAGTGGTAACCCAACTTTTGAAGGCACTGTATGCTGATGATTGAGAGAAGCAATCTACAGTGATAAATTTGTTACCGACTTATGCCTCGCCAGTCCTTAAAGGGCTCAACTACTTACCTCACTAATGTCTGGAGTTTTCCCTAAAACGTTATACATGTCATATTAACCTCTTATTGGACGAAATCGACATCTGACTAGCTAAAAGCTGGTTATTTCGGCTCTAAAATCTGTCATTTAATCTGCGGCCTAAAGCAAGATTAAATGGCACTGTTTACACCTATCCTGTAGCATATACAATACTGTCTATTACATGTATGCTGACAACATTAGAAACTACTTGAGAATGGATAACAATTAAAGACCGGCTCTCCAACAAGCAAGGATGAATAGTTCACAGCCACCTCTGTACACATGGAGGTAAAGCAGACACCCTATTGTTCAACCCCTGGGGTGAGTTTCCTGGTTCCATGCATAGGAATGACACAAAAGAAAAAAGTTCGCTCACAGTCAAACACATCGGCACTCGTGCAATTATACATGTAACAGGGTCAGTCTGCAAGGCGGTAACAAAATCACCCTAAAACGGGACAAACGTAAAACATTTACCAATAATTACAAAGGATTTTTGAGAAGCAAGCCCATGAATTAATTAAAGTGCTGGGCATGAGGTGGTTGTGGTTAAAAGCCCACAAGACTTACATTAGTTCAAAGCGCTTGCCCTCTCGACCTGAAAAGGAATGAGATTTCCTAAGGCCTATACAGTTACATATGTCTATGCGTGCAATTAATACAATGTTAACGTTTTCAAGTGAGTATACTCCTTTATTTTATGCGCTCACTTACTGCACTAAAACCATACTACATTGAACTGTGAGGCAGTAAAGTTAATGCACAGAACTACTGATTACAAACTCACTGAGAAACAATACATTTGGATACATACCCATAAAAAATAAAAACAATATAAACATAGGCAAATGAGGAAGAAATGTTAACAAATAACATGAAACCTGCAACACTAATTATCATTTACTACACAAGTGGATATTGTGACTCGTAATGAGCCCTTCTGGCTCCACCGTCTCGGAGGAATGCTTTGTCTATTACAGACCCACACTCAAATCTCTCTAGTTCTTGCTGTAGCCCTCTCAGTGCAATGGCTTCTACGGTGGCCCCTCTTTAAAAACAGTAACCAAACTGCAAAGAGTGCAACTCATTCTCGGACTCAGGCGATCTGATCACACCAAATCATCTTTGAGGTCCTTACACTGTCTGCCAATCAAACAAAATTTAAAAATCAAATCTGTCTGCCTGGTCCCCCAGGCTTTGCATGGTATTTCCCCGGATGCCTATCCACCTCTAGGCCAGAATTCCAAGTATGTCATCCCAATTTGTTGTTGAGATACAAATAGTCTGGGAGAAGTTCTCTACAGAGGCAAGGTTTCTCCCTCAGAACTTAAGGTGGAGTTCAGAAAATTCCAGAAATACCTGAAATCCCACCACTTTCATCAAGATTTTTGTACAGAATTACTAAAATGGCTTCATAGGTAGGCTGCTTGCACTCTGCTGCACCGTACTCCTTAACAAGTGCTACTAAGTATCCTCCAATCACCCTAGTGCTTTACAAAAACAATTATTAAAATGAAATAAAAGTGATGGAAATTTAAAATGTACCAAAGGAACCAACAAGACCAAAGTGCTGAGGAAGAACACAGGAGTCACATTTGTAAGAAGGCAAACAGTGGAAGAAATGGACGGATTCGATGCTCTGGCAATCCTTACGTGTTACCAAATTCTTATTTCTAGGAACTCATTTTATTCTGTTGTTATTCACAACTGGTTGTCTTAAAATGAGGAGATGGATTTTCATGTATGTAAGTATAGTTTTTACACTAATGCCAAATGTCAGTGGACACTTTGAATGATTTATAAGTATACAAATGTATTCATTCTTCATCCAGTGTATATTTTTCAGGCCCTTAGTAACCATATCACCTTTGCTTAGGTACTTAATTAGAAGCAATTAGAATGAATGTAAGCAGTAGTTACCTCGGTAAGATGAGGATTGGGGTTGAATCCACACTGATTGCACACCTCCTTCTGACACTGGGTACATCTGTTGAAGTTTGGCTGGTTCGGCGAGGAGGTGAGATCGGTTGTGTTGCATATCGGGCAGACTGTACTGCTGGGCAGAGGTGCAATCTGTGGAACGGAGTACGGAGAGGTGGGCGTTGTGCCTCTGTCAGGGGATGCAGAGGGGGAACGTCCTGATCTCTGTATCTTGTCGACATGAAGAGTTCTTCTAGGCCCATCTGCCTGTTGACTAGGTGGTGCATGGCTCTTCAACTCCTTTGTGCTTTCGTTGCTAGATGTAGATTGTTTGAAAGAATGGGGCACTGATCTTTGTCCAGCCAGGCGTTCTATGTGATCCAGTCGTCCAGGGGCACTGAAAAAACAGCATAAATTCAATATGAATTTAGCAAAGAGTACAATGTTACCTTCATTACTACAAGTTATGAATTCTCACACTAACAACCTATTTGTGCCAGTCCTGCCTAGTGGTGGCCCGAACTGCTTCTATAGTTGTGTTATACAGCTTTGGAAGACTGACAACAGGCACACATGTGTAGGTAATACACGGACACGTCCCTTCTCCCAAGCAGAGGCGCTCTCTTGCCCATTTGGTTCTATCAAGTCAGGGTTTTATTTTTGTCGATGTTGATAATGGAAGTCTGTGGGTTAACATTAACCAAGGCCTCATAAAGGTAACAATATCATACTTTACTAACTTGACTATCTTTTGTGTTCGGAATAGAACATTTAAGCATTTGTGCACACAATAACTGGACTTCAGTGTTTTTAACAAAACCATACATTTTCGAAAATACTCAAATTCTAAACTTAAGTACAGATCATGTTTACACCCTCTAGCCGCATGTATGAAAAAGATAAGAGTAAAACCTCTTTGTTCATCCACGTTTTTTTAAAGAAACACCGATCGTACATCCAATTCAGCAGTCTGAGTCACTCTGCAATGGGCACAGCTGTATGCTGGTCTGATTGCAATTTTGCTATGTCCAGCCTATATACGAGTTGTTCAACCAAATTATGAACTTTTTCACGACTTAAATGGCAATAGTAAAGAATTGTTACTAATAGATGTACGCAATTAGACATCTAAAAAAGGGAATCATTCATTTTATAATCTGTGATCTAATGATGAAGTCACAATGTCAAGAACTAATATGAAAAACATGCAGGAATATGCAGGAAATAATACGTATATATTACATGATCATAAAGATACGCAAAGCTCTCAGTCGTTGTGCTCTTACCATTAACTTAGAACAGTACAGTACAGTAAGCAGGAAAACAAATGTCTGTTTATCTGTCAAGGTTATAGTGACTTCTGTTCTGTGACCTTTATAGTTCCTGTTATCTACTGATTCCAGTGTTCTTCCCAGGACACTGGGACAGTAAGTAGCAGCAAGCAGAGCTTAGTAGAGGATTCCTACTCATGGAGGAACCCTGTTGTACAAGCTGACAGTGGAACCAACAGGCCAATAATGCATTATTTGCCAGTAGGAGGAAGGATGGTCTATCAACATTAGAAGGGGGAAATTCAAGGCAGAAGAGCGTATCAGGGAGGATCTTCAGTAGCTTTCTGTACCCTAATAATGTGAATGGTTTTAAGGGTCATGTCAGGCTACACTCTGCTAGATGAAACTGTGATACTGGTAGGAGTAACACAGGACTTTCTGGAGATTTGGAAAATTAGTCCATTGGAGATGGTGAACAGAAGTGATGTTTAGGCCAAACTGCTGGTTTTCCATCACGAGGTATAGGTATTGTGTTCCTTCGGAATAGACACATTAAAGTGAGCACCACATAGGCCTACTGCAGGCAGGCTGTCATTGTACAGGACTGCAAAAACATAGGTCAAAGACAGCATTATGAACTCTTGCCTAGGGAGGATCTGGGAGTGTTCATTAAGATTCAGAATGCACCCTTTTTGTTCCAATCAAGCCGTGGAAGTAATATATTTGCCTCCTTTTTGAAAGCAGAAGCTGCTCAGCCTTCAGAACAAGCCTAATGCCACTCATCTCATGTTTGAGACTGAGAGCAGTGGCACATAGCTCGACATAAGTCATTCCTCATTGTCCATGAAGAGACTGGTATTTTTTGTCATTTTACAGTACCAATGAAGTACTTCTTAGGCATTTGCTACCACGGAATAATATTACTAGGTTAGTTTGAAAAGTTTAACTAGAGGCATGTCCATCCCAAATGGTCCTTCTAATCTGTCCAGGATAGGACCTAGAGGGGCAGTTAGAAATTACTTCAACTGTACCAAAAGGGGAGTTTAGCCACAAAGGGCTGACGGGAGCTGTTTTGGCATACTGTGCACTCTGGGTTAGCAGGACGTGAGAAGAGCCAAGCCTGAGGGAGATGGTACAGTTTTCATTTATTTTAGCTTGCTAAGCAAGGCTTTCAGGAACAACCGTGAACTGACGATGAACATCAGCATATTGGTGATTTCTGAGACTGGATCTAATTAAAATGGATAACTCACGATTAAGCTGCTACTGGTCTGACAGGTTGAGTTCTTAGATCTGTTATGCCAGAGGCTTCCTTCTCAAATCTCTTTCTAAACTGGGCACAGCCAGATGAGAATTTTCTAGTGATGGAGTCCTGAGGAAACAGACAGTCGGTATTGGTAATGAGTATGAGCACTTGGAAGATAGGATAGGACTCTTTTGCATCCTCTTGAAACAGAGCTTCTTCTGACAGCCTTTTCTGCTCCAGTGTCCTGCAGCAGAGGAGGAGTCAGGGGTGGGATGGCTCATCAGGCTGGGACAGTTACAGAGGGTGCTCAAAGAACACAGTTGAACTACCCAGTGTCACTCGACCAGCTGACAGTAAAACCCATTGTATATCCCAAGATGCGAGGCGTGCTTGATATCACAGTGACAAGGGTCAGCAGTACTGTGTCCAAAAGAGACTAACTCAATCCCCAGGTGTAACTGCAGATTAGGTCCTTGACAATGACATGGTAGTACCTTGACAATGAGATGGGGAGGATTTCAAGTGGCCAGTGCATGGCAGCTTCTTGGCATCGCTTACCTGTCCTTGTCTGACACAGCATGTAAATAGGAAGAAAATGGTTGGGCAACCAGATTATTTCATTCTCCTTATAGTGAGCATCATCGATTATGTAGGGCCAATATGCGGTATGTTTCATCTGGGTTGTGGACTTAGATGTAATGCCTTATTGTCAAAAATAGTGCGTAATTCCACAATCGGTTTTCGACCCTTAAGACTCAACTTTTCACTTATTTTCCTAAAGAAAATGAGACACTCTAACATCCCTTTGAGAGAGAGCTGTCCACGTACTGCTTGATTCATGCTAGACTGTTCTGGAAGGACATCCTACCTATGGAAGGACAAACAGCACTGGCATACACCAATTGACTGTTCCTTACATAGATCGTTGAAGTAGTGCAAGTCAGTGCCTCAAGTAGCAAAGGAGAGGATAGGTTTAAAACCGGACTGTGCAGCATAAATTAAAGCAACTAAAGGAAATGGAGAGCAGATAGTGAGAAAAGAGTAAAATCAATTGGAGAAAATGCAGTCTGAGGACCATAGTAGGATGTTGTTGAGTACAGGGGAAGCAAGTTATGATCTACAATAATGGAAGAAAAAAAGAAAAAGACGAGGGACCAGGCAATCGCATAGGAAGAGGACGTGCCCCGGTATGATGTACAACCACGGGCTTTGGCACCAGAATATTGTAAGATTATTGTTCTGGAATAAATATCATGTCCTAACATTTTCTACAGATACATCAAAATGCTGGAGTTAATGACAAGAGAATCTACATCCAATAGTATGATATTTTTTAAAGGATATTTAAGACAAAATATTTTTTCAGAAGATTTGCATGAGTATAATATTCTGACATAAAACTGCGTGGTTCCAGAAGTTCAAAGCTCTATTAAAAAGCAAATGATGCAGCTTGCAGCACATCCCTTTAGTTGGAACTGACATCCACATGTTGAAAACAGAAGAGAGCTACCATGACATTGAAGTATATGAGTTATTTATGACATGTACAGTTTTCTATTTCAAAAGTATGTATCTCAGTATCCATCTTCAATATAGGCTGCATTCAAACAGACACCTTTTTACTATGTTCAAAACAATTCTGTCTATAAGAACATCACAGTGACATGGTAATCATATTCTCCCGCTCGGACAAGACCCCCAATACAAGAAACAAGTTTTGCCTGCATGACCAAAGCACTAATTGGATGAAAGCCAAATGTCTTGAACTCTCCATCAACAAGACAGAAGTAGTTGTCTTTGGCAAGAACACCCCACCGTGGGACTACAAATGGTGCCAGGCAAAGTCAGACCCACACCCAGCACACATTCTAGGATCCTTGGAATCATCATCAACAACAAACTGGACATGACCTCACAAGTCAACGTCATCATTACATCCAAATTCCACACCCTGAACATGCTGCCAAAGATTTTCAAATGGCTCCCAAGCAACACTAGTGCCCTAGTCACCAGCAAGTTGGCCTACAGGAACACCCTTTATGCCAAAATCATGAAGCAACTCACTAGAAAACTACAAACCATCCAGAACTCTGCATCCAGACTCCATCTCAACCTACCACACAAAACTCACATCACTCCATACCTCTGGGAGGTCCACTGATTCCCGAAACACAAACACACTCACTTCAAACTCCTCACACATACACATTCAAAGCACTACACAACTTAGGCCCCACTTACCTGAACAATTGCATCTTCTTACACCAGCCACCCAGACACCTCTGCTCCTCAGGGCTCCAACTAGAACACATTCTACACATTCACAGAACCAGATCAGGAGGACGAGCATTGTCTTACATTGCATGGAATAACCTCCACTCACTCCATGTTAGAGCCTCCTCCTATTTTCCTAAATTCGGCAAGATGCTGAAAACCTGGCTTGTCAATTAACCAATCTATCATAGGCAGGGCTAGGCACACACACAGTGCCTGGATATCTTTACGGGCGAGAGTGCGCTTTACAAATGAACATTACATAACGAACTTAAGTTATTTACGTCCAAGCCTCGGACTCAATTTATCACAGTGTCTTTCCAGAGAGATCTGTCAGTGGGTCACATGATTATGTCAGAACAGGATCATTTTTTTGCAGATACTTTTTTCAAATATACTTCACAAAATAGGATCATGGAATAATTACACTTAAATGATAGGTTCTAGGTCACCACGTAATTACTTTTCATAATGAATGTTTTCACTGTTACACATACTGTTGTATATTGGACTTTAAACAGCAAGGAACGACAAATATAGGAAATCTTGCCTACGACTATTACAAAGGCAGCACTTTCATGGTCTACCCGATTTGTTATTTTACGTAAAAAAGACGACAGGAAGGTAGAGTAGCTGAACATTACGTCATATAAACAGTAAAGAAAACGATCCCATCCCGTCCGGAAAAAAGCTGCCTATTTTGTAAAATATAAATCTTGAATCGGTAGTAAAGCCTCTAAGCAGCTACAGTGCTGGGTATTTTTAGACTGCAATAAAAGCCTAGATCTAGGTCGTTTATTGAAATAAATTGCAGAAAGCAAGTACTTCTGTCTGCCAGCAGAGGTAGTGCTGTGCAAGGGACAGCGTTGTGTTTTCGTAGCATCAGGACACAAATCAAGCTTCAATCTGTTACCCAATACACAAAGCCATTTGAGTACCGAACTTCAACTTGAAGCGCAAATCGAACAAGGTCAGAAAATATGCAAGAACACTAAAATAAATGTACCCTGACCCCCACCATAAGCGAATCAAATAGCTTAAAATCGTCCACATTTGAAAATCGGGGCAGTTTTGCGCAGGCTGAACACATGTTTTAAACAACATATTGGAGTGATAGATTCAGGATTGCTTGGATTTTGCATGGCAAACGCTATTTGCCATATGTCAATTCTGCCAGTTTTGTGGTATTTCTGTGTGAATAAATTTAAGTTCCACAAACACATCTGCAAACGCATAAGTCCGCGGATGTTCACCAAACAGCTGCGGAAACTTTATCACCCAGAAAATACTAGTAAATTAACGTTACGCGCAGAAACTTTCCGGCATGCGGAAATGTAAGGGCAAAGTGAATTTACACTTGTAGTTGTTTGTCGGTTTCTCCAGAGGAAAAGTTTTTTCCTGTTTAAATACTTTTTTCCCTACACCACTACCACTGGGAAGTGCTCCGTTCCCATTCTTGTCTTACAAACGCATGTTTTTGCTCTTGACAGTAGTACATTTCATGGCGGACGGCAGTAAATTTCATAGCAGAGAAAGACAGAACTATACACTCTGTTGCATGTTTGCAAATGGGCAGGATACTTTAATCAATTCAAAAGATTATTGTTATTTTTACTATGCACATATAACAGTTAAGGTAGTAAGAATTATAAGGACATTCTTGAGTGATATCAGTGTGAGATATATAATTCTGATTGTTGTATTACAGTATAAAAAAATGACACCATAGCTTTTACTTATAGAACGGGACGTTGTAACCTCGTTCGGAATCGGAGTTAGAGCTAGTCAAGGTTTTGAATAACATTAGTTTTACAGATAAATATTTCTACTTTAGTTTCAAGAACATCAGCATCCTACTAACATAAAACGTTTGCATAATGGCAGAGGAGTATTGTCTTGTTAATAAACTGCCCAGCATCCAAGACAGCTGACTGCTGCCCTAGTGTTCTTTTCTCACTTCCTCATCAGCCCAAGGAAAAGTTGTCTTGGCCCTCATTTACACCCTCAATTGTGTATGGGTCAAGGGGAACCTAGGGAATCTAACATCCGTCTTTTGCCCTGTTTGTAGCTGTGAACTGAGCAGCAGCAACATAGTTGTTAGCTGTATCAGCAATCTTTCAGCCTCATTTTTGAGTTAGTGCATGAGGGTTGGGACAGATATCCTTCTGCACTGTTGGCAAATGAGCAAGCCATTTAGGCAAAGGGGTTAGGGACTAAGGGCCATATGTACGAACACTTTTTCCCATAGACTAAGAATGGGTAAAAACCTTTGCTACATCTGGCCCTAAATACTCACCTCCCTTGGGCAAGGCATTAGGGACATTAAATGCCCCCTCCTCTGGGTAAGGGGTCCTAGATGTTACACGCTGCCCTTGGACAAGAAAACACAAAGCATACCTTGTGCCCTTGAGTCAGGCAAGTGAATAAAAATGCTGCTTCCCGTGCCTCTGGAGAGTACAATGGGGAAGAACAAATACTTTGGACAACCTGGGTGGAGGTAATAATACATACGTATCTTTGGGCATTGCAGGGGAACTTTAAAATTCCCCCTAACTGCGGGACACACATTATACAACCCACTGATGGAATGGTGTTGGGGGTACGAAATACACCTCCCTCCCCTCTTTAGACAAGGCCGGAAGACACAAAATCACAAAATGTTTCTAATATCAACAGCAGTTCAAAGCTCTAAACCAAGAGGCATCATTATCTATTTTGGCAGACAGTCACATTCTAGACATATGTCACACAATATTGGCTCTTGATTCATCACAAAAACAGACTCTTAGGAATTTACTGTATTTTCCCATCGTCATAGTGATGGGCAGAATGATTTGCTGAAATGTGAATCATGTGAAATCTGTTTTTTTTTTGTTTACACTGCACAGATAGTGAAATTGCGAGAACATTCTACCCACAAGTGTCCATGAGCAAAACAGAAGAAACATGTAGATTTATTGTCTGAAGAGACACACAAACTTTTGTTAAAACTACCTGTGCCTCCCTTGGACCACAAAAAAAGCAATCCAGAGAAGTGTGATTTGCCCAGATCGGCTACTAGGAGCTAACACATTGAATCTTTCAATCAATCAGAACAGGGAGGTTAGTTATGACTATTTTGATTGGTTGCTGGCAGCCTATTAAAACAGCCCAAATGTTATGCTACAAAACGTGTGGGCTGGTAATTTTGCAGCTGTCTCTGGACAGCTCACATATTTCTACCTGCATTTTGCCTACTTCTGCTGTCAGTGATATGTGAATTACATTTAGAAGGAGAACTCATGCCCTCAGTTGCTTCAGCGCACTGCGGTTGAAAATAATTCATATAAATTAGCTGAATTCTATTCCCAAATCTCATGAAATTTGACTTGTTAAAAAAAGCTTACTAACCAGCAACCTGCCAGGGTCGTTGCTGTGACAAGCAAGATTGCCAATGCCTTGTGAGGGAGCTCTCGATCTGGAGCCACTACAATCCATATGTGTCCAGTGTAGAGACATTATCCTGCACTATCCTAATTCCAGTGGTGAACAGTAGCTGGGGCATTCATTGGGGCCAGTGGGCAAGCTCCACCCTCATAGTTTGGCTGGCCGTGTAAAAAGGGCTTGTGGGCTATGGCTCTCAACCCTAGATAGCTGGTAGTTGGTTAGTTCACACTAGATGTAAGCCCCTTCTTGGCTCAGTGTGACTTCCTGGGTACATTGTTCCATAATCTCTTCCGGACAAAGTATGCAGTGCAAATGCGAGGGTTAAAATCTGAGGAACAAGGCCTTGACCAGCCATCATGTTTGGGGCCAGGCGGGGATCTTTCTATTGTTGTCTGCTCTTCATACCCAACCATAATGTTGACTAGGTACACTTAACTGTTTATATGGGGACCGTCTGCCGTCTGCCCTCTGCCCTATGTACTGAAGTTACCACTGTTGCTTTCACAGACTGGGAATGACGGTCCTTTAGGTCACTGGATAATGCATTATCGAAGCAACAGCCCCTACAGCATGAACAAGCAGTGGAGCAGGCTGAGTTATCCTATAGGGAAATTATTTTAACCAGATATCATCACGACATGGCCAACTAACCTCACCCTCCTCAGTCCGTGAGTAACCATACACAACACACTTATTAAACACTCAGGGGCGCATATCGCTGTCTTTCAAGAGCCCAGCATTGCTGTGGCAGAAGGGGCAAGACTTCAAAAGTGTTGTAAAGGGCAGGTTTTTTCTATAAATTATTCTGCTTATGCTGGGGGGCCGTAATTTTGTTAAGAGCAGGGGCCTTATTTCAACCTCACACCATAGCACTGGACAACGAGGAAAACTATGTTTTGGCAGTGAGATGGACGTGCAGCAACCCAGTTCTGTTGGGAGTGTCTATGCTCCAAATTTGGAGCTGGCCGCTTTTCTAAACAGATTAAAGGAGCCACACCTGGATTGGTAAATATACTTTGGCTCCTGGTCGGGGACTTTAATTGTGTTTTAGATGTCAAGCTCCATACCTTCTACCCTCCGCTCCCACAAGCTCCCATGAATCACAATACTAAAGGACTATCCCGTTGCTATACCATTGGTCCTTGGCTGACATATGGAGGCTACGTAACCTGGGCGATAAAAGCTACTCATTCTACTCGCCTCTAGATGATCTCTGTGTCTTCCTAGATACATTAATATGCTCTGAATCAACCTTCCCCATTTTTCAAACAAGCTGACTATCTTGGAATAATCATCTCTGACCATAATCCACTGCCAGCTGGACTGAATTTGGGAAGATTCCATCATCCCACTTTTACTTAGTGGCTGCAGTACTCTGTGCTTGGAACTCAGCATTCCACAACACTCAACTGTAAACTAGTTAAAAAACAACTGCAGCACGGATTGTTCCTCACCATTCGAATGGGAAGCATTCAAGGTGGTGAACAGAGGTCATTGATTTAATTCTATGATGGGATAAGGTATAATGTTGAAGAAACGATTGAATGTGCTAGAGGAGTCCCTGCTCCAAATTGAAAACAATGAGGTATCTCATCCTGTCCTCAGGACGCATTCAAGGCTGCAAGAACAAAGCCCTCTGCTCTACCTGAGCAGATGAGCTGTGAGACTACACTGCATGCATACACTGCCAGAGCCAACTCAGAGGCGAACATGGTGAGCAGGCTACTGGCATGCCTTGTTAAGCATGAACATATTCATGCCCAATCTTCTCTGTCCGGGAATCACTAGGGTGAGATGGATGCCCCAAACTGCTTCATAATCAGAGATGCTGTGCGTGACCTGGCACTCAGCAAAACACCAGGCGTTGCTGGCTTCCTATTAGAATTCCACCAGACACACTCTGAGTTACTTATTCCAAAACTGGTTGCACTGTACAAGGCTGCAGCAAGCGAGACCTGGTTACCAGTTCAGGGAAGCCTAATCATCTTTCTGTCCACAAACCAGTGCATGACTCCTCCAACCCTTCCTCATACAGGCCAGTGATAATCCTCAATTCTGACTACAAATCATTGCTGGGCAGATACTGCAGTTGCTCCCTGACCTAATACCTCAAGACCAAAATCGTTTTGCCCCAGGGTGAAACACCTCCCTCACTATTCAAATACTCCATAGAATTATTGAGATGGTTCTAAAGACTTGGCCTCGCTTGGCCTGTCTGGTTCTTGACTTGGAAAAAGCATCCCACACCCTGGGGCTGGAATTACCTGTTTCCTGTATTAGCCAAATTTGGTTTGGTAGGCTAATAATATGACTGTTTAAGCTAGATCATAGTGATCTGATATTCAGGATCCAAGTCAGCAGCAAGCTAATTTCCGCCCCCTTTAAAATTCTTAGAGAGACCAGTCAAAGATGCCCATTATCCCCTCTGCTGTTCGCTCTTGCTATGGAGCCCATATGTTAAGATGCATAAACATACGGTCATCTGGGGTATTCCTTTATGTGACAAAAGACATGCCAGATCTCTATATGAGCACAATATGCTACTCTAAATTAGGAAAGTCAGCATGGATAACGCCAAACTTAACCACACTCTCCAGCCGTTTACCAGGGTTTTGGGGCCTCAAGTTAACTGGCTTAAGTCTTGCAGGTTTCCTCTCTGACTGCTGGACAATCCTCCTGTAAGGACAGACATGGGAGGTAGGATACTCAACTGGAAGGGCACATGCTTTTTTTACTTGGGGTAAGAATCTATCACTCTGAACATAACTTGCTTGATGTGAACCTCACCAAGGTGACCTTGCCCTGAGGGTCCAAATCATGCTTTGGGGAATCCTCACATTTTTTGTCTTGGGCCAAACTGAATTGTCCACAAATGTGATGCTTCCCTGCCCTTTGTACTACTTTACTAATCTCCTGCTATTCCTCCCAAGGAAATTCTTCCAGGACCTCAATACACTGCTTGGAGAACTCTTATGGCTCAGTGGCCACTGCAGACTGGCACTGACTAAGCTGTGTCTCCTGGCTGTTAAGGGAGGGCTGTGGGACCCTAATTTTGACAACTATTATCTGGAGGGCCAGCTACAATGGGTATGCCGGTGGTTTAGAGGATATTCCCTGGATGACACCTGCTTGTAGCAAGGCCCCTTGTATCCTGAATACCTGTTTATACTCTTTCTACCATACACAATCCTAGGCTGTGAAAGGCTGAGTTGTCGCACATAGCCCAGGACTGCTTCCACAGGGGTTTGCTGATCCCTACACATGTAATGCCATATGTGCCTGCTGTTCTCCTACTGGGTTTGTCTAAACATTGGGGCACCTACACATTGGAGATTTTTGGCACTGAAGCACTGTGGGTTCCACGAAGACCAACTCCTCACCTTTGTCTTGGTTATAGCACAGTTTAGCATACACAGGGGCAATTCTTGACTCACAGAATCTTGATTAATCCTTGCCGGACTAAATGGAACATCATAACTGAAAAGTGTCAAACACATGCCCTCTTAAAAACCTTATTTATGATGGGTAGTGACCACAAGCTTATAAGCTGGATCAACAACACTTCAGGAGAATACACATGTGTCTTTACAGAGACTGTGTGAGATGTGGGAGTCTGAATTAGGGAAAGTGTTACATGTTAGTGAGAGGGTACTCTTATATCCACACGCCGTCTCCCACAATGCTAAAATCAATCACATTCAGCCCAATATCCTGTATAAAGCCTTTACCACCCCAGATAGTATCAACAGGATCTTCCTTAACACCAAAACCATATAACCCTGCTAGGATGCTCCCAAGTGACCTACAGCATATGCTCTTATGAGCTTGTGGTCCATAATCACCAACACACTTACCACCATCCGCCATCACTGGCTGCCCCAAACTGAGAAGGTGGGAGGCTTGAGCGTGGGGCCTCTTCAAGCGAACCAAGAAGAACAGGTTGGCTGGAAGCTTCCTAGACATTGCCCTGTTGCTAAACAACCTCTAACGCTCAAATGTAAAACTAATACACACATCCTTTCCCCAGCCTGGTATTGATCTGGTGTCAGGCCCTACTAAAATGGGCTGAAGTGGAGAGTAGAGCTCGAAGAGCGAAAGGGTCAAAGGCCTCAGTAAACGTTCCATAGGCAGTGGATGGGATGACATGTAACTCAGTTTATAAAGTAGCATGAAAGATGACACTCTCCCAGTGTAGTACCCTATAGGCACACCAGAAGCCAGGCTTACACCTAACCTGTCTATCTCATCAAAAGATATGTGCCACATGGATATCTCTATTCCTTCACTCCTTCATCTGCAATGTTAACTGTTTGCAGTTGTGGTTCACTTTAGTACAATAACATTTTTGTGCTGATACACTACGCTAGAAGTCATTAAATGTCAACAATAATCTGCCCTCAGACTGGCATGAAATGTTTAGCACAGCCACGTATTTGTATTCAACAGATGCTTGTACTCAGCACCGCCACCAAGGGTAAGTAAAGACTATTTGTAACAAGACTTCTTAAATCTAATGGCCAGAAAAAAAATATTGATCAGAAACACAGCTGGGATCATGCTCCTTGAAGGTGCATTTAACCTGTAGACAAGTAAGTACTGTGAACATTTCAAAATAATGTAAGCAATTAGAAAGGCTTACTCTGTGGTGCTTTAGGGAGGTTGATGGTAGGAATGAAAAGGTTTATCAGAGATCATGCTGGCCATGAGGGCTGAGCGGGCTGTGATGGACCAGATGTGAAAGCTATCCTCTGCATACAGATAAAGCACTAAAGAATGGAGAACATAGATAGGGAAATATCTAGGGGAGCCCCATTAAGGAGCACATTAGTATGCTACATGTAAATCGACATTTTTGTCCAAATGAGGTGTCTTTCTGGGGTGGCTACTGTGGACGAGGCATCAAAAAATGTTTACTTGGCACTTTTTTTCTTTGAAGTTCTTGTTATCTCTTTATCACAATGGATGAACAAACTATCAGCGAAACCAGAGACACCTGTCCTGAAGAATATGAAGAAATACGAAAAGGAAACACTGTTGTTGATCGCCTTTAACTGCAGTGTTTTATTTAAAGTGAAAGTTTTTCTTTTAGTATATCCTCAATTCTTTATGCAAATTTAAATGTTTGTGTAAAGCACTGCAAGGCTCCCGTGGCGCAGGGGAGTGAGGCCTGCCTAGGGGCGTTCACAACGAGTGTAGTGGACTACATTTCCCATATTCAACGAGCCAGGAGGCGTTTGCTAAAGCCGCACAGGGCTCCTGCAGCATGAGGGAGCGAGGCCTGCCTGTGGCATTCACAGCAAGTGGAGCAGAGCTGACTCCATTTCCCAAACTCAACACGCCAGGAGGCGCTTACTAAACCAGCGCATGGCTCCTGTGGCACAGGATGCACATTGGACGTGCCCAGGCATGCGCCCAGGCCAGGACCAGGCCCGTCTTCGTCAGTCATTGTCCAGAAAAAACTGGGCTGGGACCATCCACTGCTCAACGTGCCTCCCTTGGAATCACTCTGAATAAGCCCTTTGTTTCTCTTAAATTTGCCTTGGCATCTGTAGTCTCCTGCTGCTGATTGGGTCAACTGGGAAATTACTTGAGTCCTCTCCCTTGACAGCTAGAGGAACGCTCAATATCATGATGGGAAAGCCAAAGATGCAGAGTGCCAAAGACGCCTCCATTGGCACCACCTTAGACTCCTTTTCGGACTAGGCGTTTGGAGTTATTGCAAAGGAGATTGACCTGGCAGAGCATAGACTCTCTTTGGAGATAGAGGGTGGACCTGGAGCCCTGCTGGCTCCCCAGTTGGCTCTGCCAGGGGAGATAGCCCCCCAGGTACAATCAACAATTACTCTATCTCATTCTCTTTGGCTCAGAATCAGTAGCCAGAGTGTACCTTGCCTGATGCTTTTAATAAAAGCGTCTGCCCACCCTAAGCTAAGGAAAAAGGCCAACAAATACGACTTGGAAATGCTAATTGTCAACCTCACCCTTTGTGTAATCTGGATCCTCTTGGGGCTGTACAGGGCATCCTAGGCTCTGTTTTGTCTGACTGGGACCATGTTGCTGTCAAACTTAAAGATCTCATCGCACAAAGCTTGTCCCCCTTGCTGGAAAGATTGTTCAGTCTAGAGTCTACTATTCTGGCATTGTCGAATTCTATTCCCTTTATTTATCTTTGTAATGTGAGAAGTGGCTCTTTCCCTACCCTGGCATAGTTAGTACACCAAATTCAGCCCATACACGAGTCTTGGACTTTTTGCATTGAGCACCCTGATCATCTGGCCACAGCCCCTCCAGCTGCTGGCACTACGCTAAATGAATCATCGGTTACTCAACCCATCAAGCCAACAGCTGGGGCCCTTTTGGCAGCCAATTGCGATGGATGTGGGCCTTCTGTTGTTCAGGGTGATCAGACCTATGGTGGGCACAGCAGGGTGCAAGTGAGGGGTCCAGGATGAACGATGTGTTCCCCATTTTAACTCTGCCACCCGATTGTAGCCCTTATGTGGTGGTTTTGACAGGTTGCCACAAGTATCTGATGTTAATTGTGAATCATCTACTCAGCTAAAGAACAGGGTTTGTCACTGGTTGTGCCAACATACGAATTTCAGCACTGGGGAATGCAGTGATTTTTTTGTTTGTAATGAGTGTGGTTTGGGTGGGCTCTGCTGAGAAGACTATGGCCCTCATTACAACCTTGGCGGGCGGCGGAGGCCGCCTGCCAAGGTTGGGCTGCCTATGCGGCTGCAAACCTGCCTGCCTGCCGCATTACAACATCCCAGCTGGGCCGGTGGGCGGTTGCGGGGATGTCGGCCGCAACATTGCAGCTGGTTCCTAATGGAGCCGGCGGTGTTGCGGCCGTGCGACTGGTGCAGCTGCACCCGTCGCACTTTTCACTGTCTGCTGTGCAGACAGTGAAAAGCACGGTGGGGCTGTGCCTGGGGGCCCCAGCACTGCCCATGCCAAGTGCATGGGCAGTGCAGGGGCCCAGCGACTCCCCTTCCTGCCAGCCTTTCCATGGCGGTCTCTACCGCCATGGACAGGCTGGCAGGAAGGGGAGTCATAATCCCCAGGGCAACGCTGCAAGCAGCGCTGCCCTGGCGGATTATAACTGCCGGGACATCGATGGCGGAAAACCGCCAGTCCCAGTGGTGCGACCGCAGCGCTACCGCCGCGGTCATAATATGGCGATTTGTACCCCCAGCCTGTTGGCGGTACAGTCGCCAAAACAACCCTGGCGGTCTTTGACCGCCAGGGTTGTAATGAGGGCCTATAACTGTAGACTGAGTACTGAGTACTAATTAATTGTAAGACACACTCACTTGCCAGGCTTCTTGTCTTCTGTGCCAAATTGCTCCCTGGCAGAGATGTGGTCTTCAGAATCCATTTGTTTGGCTACTTGTACAGACATTTGTACCCCAGGCCCCAACTCCGCAATTTTATGGGAGCGCAGCCTTTGGAGTGCCCCGCCATGTCCTTAACTAACAGATTTCTAAACCCCTTGCCAGCACTAGATCAAAATGACTGACCACAGGTCCCCGATGCTCCGTCCCGTAGGTCCTTAGCTAGTGGGTCGCCATCACTTGTTTCCCCGCAGCTGACGAAGGATGCTTGGCCAGCATAATTCTCAGACCCAACTTTGAAGAGTCTTTGGAATGTAGTAGGGGTTATGGCAAAGTGTCAGGATCCCACATGGCTAAATTTGGTTATAAAATTCGATGTGGAGTCAAGACTCGATTACCTGGGAGAGCTTTGAATGTTTCTGTAAAGAAATGGCTCCCTGTTGCAGTTACCCCCCACTTTTTGCCTGATACTGATGCTGACTTGACTGAGAAGTGTGCTGGGACCCTGCTAACCAGGCCCCAGCACCAGTGTTCTTTCACCTAAAATGTACCATTGTTTCCACAATTGGCACACCCTGGCATCCAGATAAGTCCCTTGTAACTGGTACCTCTGGTACCAAGGGCCCTGATGCCAGGGAAGGTCTCTAAGGGCTGTAGCATGTATTATGCCACCCTAGAGACCCCTCACTCAGCACAGACACACTGCTTACAAGCCTGTGTGTGCTGGTGAGAACAAAATGAGTAAGTCGACATGGCACTCCCCTCAGGGTGCCATGCCAGCCTCTCACTGCCTATGCAGTATAGGTAAGACACCCCTCTAGCAGGCCTTACAGCCCTAAGGCAGGGTGCACTATACCATAGGTGAGGGTACCAGTGCATGAGCACTGTGCCCCTACAGTGTCTAAGCAAAACCTTAGACATTGTAAGTGCAGGGTAGCCATAAGAGTATATGGTCTGGGAGTCTGTTTCACACGAACTCCACAGCACCATAATGGCTACACTGAAAACTGGGAAGTTTGGTATCAAACTTCTCAGCACAATAAATGCACACTGATGCCAGTGTACATTTTATTGTAAAATACACCCCAGAGGGCACCTTAGAGGTGCCCCCTGAAACTTAACCGACTATCTGTGTAGGCTGACTAGTTTTAGCAGCCTGCCACAAACCGAGACATGTTGCTGGCCCCATGGGGAGAGTGCCTTTGTCACTCTGAGGCCAGTAACAAAGCCTGCACTGGGTGGAGATGCTAACACCTCCCCCAGGCAGGAATTGTCACACCTGGCGGTGAGCCTCAAAGGCTCACCTCCTTTGTGCCAACCCAGCAGGACACTCCAGCTAGTGGAGTTGCCCGCCCCCTCCGGCCAGGCCCCACTTTTGGCGGCAAGGCCGGAGAAAATAATGAGAAAAACAAGGAGGAGTCACTGGCCAGTCAGGACAGCCCCTAAGGTGTCCCGAGCTGAAGTGACTCTAACTTTTAGAAATCCTCCATCTTGCAGATGGAGGATTCCCCCAATAGGGTTAGGATTGTGACCCCCTCCCCTTGGGAGGAGGCACAAAGAGGGTGTACCCACCCTCAGGGCTAGTAGCCATTGGCTACTAACCCCCCAGACCTAAACACGCCCTTAAATTTAGTATTTAAGGGCTACCCTGAACCCTAGAAAATTAGATTCCTGCAACTACAAGAAGAAGGACTGCCTAGCTGAAAACCCCTGCAGCGGAAGACCAGAAGACGACAACTGCCTTGGCTCCAGAAACTCACCGGCCTGTCTCCTGCCTTCCAAAGATCCTGCTCCAGCGACGCCTTCCAAAGGGACCAGCGACCTCGACATCCTCTGAGGACTGCCCCTGCTTCGAAAAGACAAGAAACTCCAGAGGACAGCGGACCTGCTCCAAGAAAGGCTGCAACTTTGTTTCCAGCAGCCTTGAAAGAACCCTGCAAGCTCCCCGCAAGAAGCGTGAGACTTGCAACACTGCACCCGGCGACCCCGACTCGGCTGGTGGAGATCCAACACCTCAGGAGGGACCCCAGGACTACTCTGATACTGTGAGTACCAAAACCTGTCCCCCCTGAGCCCCCACAGCGCCGCCTGCAGAGGGAATCCCGAGGCTTCCCCTGGCCGCGACTCTTTGAACCTAAAGTCCCGACGCCTGGGAGAGACCCTGCACCCGCAGCCCCCAGGACCTGAAGGACCGGACTTTCACTGGAGAAGTGACCCCCAGGAGTCCCTCTCCCTTGTCCAAGTGGAGGTTTCCCCGAGGAACCCCCCCCTTGCCTGCCTGCAGCGCTGAAGAGATCCCGAGATCTCTCATAGACTAACATTGCGAACCCGACGCCTGTTTCTACACTGCACCCGGCCGCCCCCGCGCTGCTGAGGGTGAAATTTCTGTGTGGGCTTGTGTCCCCCCCCGGTGCCCTACAAAACCCCTCTGGTCTGCCCTCCGAAGACGCGGGTACTTACCTGCAAGCAGACCGGAACCGGGGCACCCCCTTCTCTCCATTCTAGCCTATGTGTTTTGGGCACCACTTTGAACTCTGCACCTGACCGGCCCTGAGCTGCTGGTGTGGTGACTTTGGGGTTGCTCTGAACCCCCAACGGTGGGCTACCTTGGACCAAGAACTAAGCCCTGTAAGTGTCTTACTTACCTGGTTAACCTAACAAATACTTACCTCCCCTAGGAACTGTGAAAATTGCACTAAGTGTCCACTTTTAAAACAGCTATTTGTGAATAACTTGAAAAGTATACATGCAATTTTGATGATTTGAAGTTCCTAAAGTACTTACCTGCAATACCTTTCGAATGAGATATTACATGTAGAATTTGAACCTGTGGTTCCTAAAATAAACTAAGAAAAGATATTTTTCTATACAAAACTATTGGCTGGATTTGTCTCTGAGTGTGTGTACCTCATGTATTGTCTATGTGTATGTACAACAAATGCTTAACACTACTCCTTGGATAAGCCTACTGCTCGACCACACTACCACAAAATAGAGCATTAGTATTGTCTATTTTTACCACTATTTTACCTCTAAGGGGAACCCTTGGACTCTGTGCATGCTATTCCTTACTTTGAAATAGCACATACAAAGCCAACTTCCTACATTGGTGGATCAGCGGTGGGGTACAAGACTTTGCATTTGCTGGACTACTCAGCCAATACCTGATCACACGACAAATTCCAAAATTGTCATTAGAAATTCATTTTTTCAATTTGAAATTTTTCTAAATTCTTAAAAGTCCTGCTAGGGCCTTGTGTGTTAAGTCCCTGTTTAGCATTGTCTTTTAGAGTTTAAAAGTTTGTTAAAAGTTTGAAATTAGATTCTAGAAACAGTTTTAGATTCTTTAAAATGTCTTCCAACTCTTAGCAAAATAATGTCTGATACAGAGATGAATGTGGTGGAACTCGACACCACACCTTACCTCCATCTTAAGATGAGGGAGCTAAGGTCTCTCTGTAATATAAAAAAAATAACCATTGGCTCCAGACCTACCAAAATTCAGCTCCAGGAGCTGTTGGCAGAGTTTGAAAAAGCCAACCCCTCTGATGATGACCTCACAGAGGAAGAAATTAGTGACTTGGAGGCCAATGTCCCTCCTCCAGTCCTAAATAGGGAGAACAGGACCCCTCAAGTCCTGTCTCCAACTGTGTTAGTCAGAAATAGTGAGTCCCTCACAGGAGGGTCCCACATTTCTGAAATCACTGAGGATGCTCTCAGTGAAGATGACCCCCTGTTAGCCAGGATGGTCAAAAGATTGGCTTTGGAAAAGCAGCTCCTAGCCATAGAAAGGGAAAGAAAAGAGATGGGCCTAGGTCCCATCGATGGTGGCAGCAACTTAAATAGGGTCAGAGATTCTCCTGACATCCTAAAAATCCCCAAAGGGATTGTAACAAAATATGAAGCTGGTGATGACATCACCAAATGGTTCACAGCTTTTGAGAGGGCTTGTGTAACCAGAAAAGTGAACAGATCTCACTGGGGTGCTCTCCTTTGGGAAGTGTTCACTGGAAAGTGTAGGGATAGACTCCTCACACTCTCTGGAAAAGATGCAGAATCTTATGACCTCATGAAGGGTACCCTGATTGAGGGCTTTGGATTCTCCACTGAGGAGTATAGAATTAGATTCAGGGGGGCTCAAAAATCCTCGAGCCAGACCTGGGTTGATTTTGTAGACTACTCAGTAAAAACACTGGATGGTTGGTTAACTGGAAATGAAGTGTGTGACTATGTTGGGCTTTATAATTTGTTTATGAAAGAACACATTTTAAGTAACTGCTTCAATGAAAAGTTGCATCAGTATCTGGTAGACCTAGGTCCAATTTCTCCCCAAGAATTGGGAAAGAAGGCAGACCACTGGGTCAAGACTAGGGTAACCAAAACTTCCACTGGGGGTGACCAAAAGAAAGGGGTTACAAAAACTCCCCAGGAGAAAGTGGGTGACACTAGAAACAAAGAAAAAGAGTCCTCTGTAGGCCCCCAAAAACCAGAACAGGTGGGTGGGCCCCAAGACACAACCCAAAACAAAGGTGGGTACCAGGGTAAGAACTGGGATGCCACTAAGGCATGGTGCCACAACTGTAAACAGTCTGGGCACCACACCAAGGACACTTCTTGTCCCAAAAACAAACCCCAGAACAAAATTCCAGGGGTAACCAGTGTAGCCATGGGAGATGACTCCTCAGATGAGGAGGTCTTCATAGCCTTCAACTGGAAACAGGGCCCAACAGGTGAGTTGGAGATTCCAGAGGGAAGTAGACACTTCCACCACCTACTGGTGAATGGAATCCCAACCACTGCCCTGAGAGACACTTGTGCCAGTCACACTATTGTGCATGACAGGCTGGTGCTCTCAAACCAGTACATCCCAGGTGAGACTGCCAGGGTAAGAGTTAGCCTAGACAGGGTCACTAAGAGGCCTGTGGCTTTAGTGCCCCTAGAAGTGGGTGGCACTCTTAGCTGGAGAAGGGTAGTAGTCAGTACAGACCTCCCCCTTGATTGTCTCCTTGGAAATGACTACCCAGAGGTTAGTCAGAGCCCAAGAGAGGAACTGGTCCAGTGCCAGTCCTCTCCCAAGGATTCTGGAAGTCCTGCCTCTGCAGTAAATGCAAGCAGGCCCCAGAAGAAGAAGAAAAGAAAACAGAGTAGGAAGGGTGGACAACCTTTAGCCAAGGTTACAGCAAGCCAAGGAGATTCTGCTCCAGTAGGGGAGAACTCCAAAAATGGCCCTGATAAAGTCCAACCTGACCCACAAGAAGTCCTGGCTAGTCAGGCAACTGTTAAACCTGAGTGGGTGGCTCCTCAGCTAACAGAAGAAAGAGTGGAAGAAGGGTGTTTACTACAAGATGTGGTAACCCCCCACTCTAATACAGCAGACAGGCAACCTGAACCCAAAGAGGCCTGTAACTTAGCCCCTTCCCTTTTAGGTGAAGAGCTAAAGGTGTGGTTCTGGGCACTGACAGCTGTCAGTGGCCTCTGCTGGGTGTTAGCCTTTATGGCTGCACTATCCTTGGCATGGTGGTCTGACCCCATGCCAAATAACAAGTTAGGCCCCCTGACCCTGTTGGTCATGGTGGGGTTACTCCAGCTCTGGGTAACCTCTTTGGGTAAGCTAGGGGTGACCCTGGCTAAGATAAGATTAGCAGAGGTGGATACCTCTGACCTCAAAATAGAGAGAATAGGTGAAGACATAAAAAGCACAGACAAGAGGCAGTTCAGACTAGGTCCTATCACTGTGGAAGTGGGTCAGTTCCCCAGAGGGAATGACCTGAACAGGAGGATGTAAGGCAGAGTAGGCCCTGCAACAAACCAGCCATTTCCTCTACTCTTCCTCGCCTGACAGACTAGGAAGACTCTTCCAGCGTTGGCTGAGTCTCCTGGCCTGTGGGCTGGGGGGGGCTTGTGTAAAGAAATGGCTCCCTGTTGCAGTTACCCCCCACTTTTTGCCTGATACTGATGCTGACTTGACTGAGAAGTGTGCTGGGACCCTGCTAACCAGGCCCCAGCACCAGTGTTCTTTCACCTAAAATGTACCATTGTTTCCACAATTGGCACACCCTGGCATCCAGATAAGTCCCTTGTAACTGGTACCTCTGGTACCAAGGGCCCTGATGCCAGGGAAGGTCTCTAAAGGCTGTAGCATGTATTATGCCACCCTAGAGACCCCTCACTCAGCACAGACACACTGCTTACAAGCCTGTGTGTGCTGGTGAGAACAAAATGAGTAAGTCGACATGGCACTCCCCTCAGGGTGCCATGCCAGCCTCTCACTGCCTATGCAGTATAGGTAAGACACCCCTCTAGCAGGCCTTACAGCCCTAAGGCAGGGTGCACTATACCATAGGTGAGGGTACCAGTGCATGAGCACTGTGCCCCTACAGTGTCTAAGCAAAACCTTAGACATTGTAAGTGCAGGGTAGCCATAAGAGTATATGGTCTGGGAGTCTGTTTCACACGAACTCCACAGCACCATAATGGCTACACTGAAAACTGGGAAGTTTGGTATCAAACTTCTCAGCACAATAAATGCACACTGATGCCAGTGTACATTTTATTGTAAAATACACCCCAGAGGGCACCTTAGAGGTGCCCCCTGAAACTTAACCGACTATCTGTGTAGGCTGACTAGTTTTAGCAGCCTGCCACAAACCGAGACATGTTGCTGGCCCCATGGGGAGAGTGCCTTTGTCACTCTGAGGCCAGTAACAAAGCCTGCACTGGGTGGAGATGCTAACACCTCCCCCAGGCAGGAATTGTCACACCTGGCGGTGAGCCTCAAAGGCTCACCTCCTTTGTGCCAACCCAGCAGGACACTCCAGCTAGTGGAGTTGCCCGCCCCCTCCGGCCAGGCCCCACTTTTGGCGGCAAGGCCGGAGAAAATAATGAGAAAAACAAGGAGGAGTCACTGGCCAGTCAGGACAGCCCCTAAGGTGTCCCGAGCTGAAGTGACTCTAACTTTTAGAAATCCTCCATCTTGCAGATGGAGGATTCCCCCAATAGGGTTAGGATTGTGACCCCCTCCCCTTGGGAGGAGGCACAAAGAGGGTGTACCCACCCTCAGGGCTAGTAGCCATTGGCTACTAACCCCCCAGACCTAAACACGCCCTTAAATTTAGTATTTAAGGGCTACCCTGAACCCTAGAAAATTAGATTCCTGCAACTACAAGAAGAAGGACTGCCTAGCTGAAAACCCCTGCAGCGGAAGACCAGAAGACGACAACTGCCTTGGCTCCAGAAACTCACCGGCCTGTCTCCTGCCTTCCAAAGATCCTGCTCCAGCGACGCCTTCCAAAGGGACCAGCGACCTCGACATCCTCTGAGGACTGCCCCTGCTTCGAAAAGACAAGAAACTCCCGAGGACAGCGGACCTGCTCCAAGAAAGGCTGCAACTTTGTTTCCAGCAGCCTTGAAAGAACCCTGCAAGCTCCCCGCAAGAAGCGTGAGACTTGCAACACTGCACCCGGCGACCCCGACTCGGCTGGTGGAGATCCAACACCTCAGGAGGGACCCCAGGACTACTCTGATACTGTGAGTACCAAAACCTGTCCCCCCTGAGCCCCCACAGCGCCGCCTGCAGAGGGAATCCCGAGGCTTCCCCTGGCCGCGACTCTTTGAACCTAAAGTCCCGACGCCTGGGAGAGACCCTGCACCCGCAGCCCCCAGGACCTGAAGGACCGGACTTTCACTGGAGAAGTGACCCCCAGGAGTCCCTCTCCCTTGTCCAAGTGGAGGTTTCCCCGAGGAACCCCCCCCTTGCCTGCCTGCAGCGCTGAAGAGATCCCGAGATCTCTCATAGACTAACATTGCGAACCCGACGCCTGTTTCTACACTGCACCCGGCCGCCCCGCGCTGCTGAGGGTGAAATTTCTGTGTGGGCTTGTGTCCCCCCCGGTGCCCTACAAAACCCCTCTGGTCTGCCCTCCGAAGACGCGGGTACTTACCTGCAAGCAGACCGGAACCGGGGCACCCCCTTCTCTCCATTCTAGCCTATGTGTTTTGGGCACCACTTTGAACTCTGCACCTGACCGGCCCTGAGCTGCTGGTGTGGTGACTTTGGGGTTGCTCTGAACCCCCAACGGTGGGCTACCTTGGACCAAGAACTAAGCCCTGTAAGTGTCTTACTTACCTGGTTAACCTAACAAATACTTACCTCCCCTAGGAACTGTGAAAATTGCACTGTGTCCACTTTTAAAACAGCTATTTGTGAATAACTTGAAAAGTATACATGCAATTTTGATGATTTGAAGTTCCTAAAGTACTTACCTGCAATACCTTTCGAATGAGATATTACATGTAGAATTTGAACCTGTGGTTCCTAAAATAAACTAAGAAAAGATATTTTTCTATACAAAACCTATTGGCTGGATTTGTCTCTGAGTGTGTGTACCTCATGTATTGTCTATGTGTATGTACAACAAATGCTTAACACTACTCCTTGGATAAGCCTACTGCTCGACCACACTACCACAAAATAGAGCATTAGTATTGTCTATTTTTACCACTATTTTACCTCTAAGGGGAACCCTTGGACTCTGTGCATGCTATTCCTTACTTTGAAATAGCACATACAGAGCCAACTTCCTACAGTTTCCATATCTCAGCGACTCCTGCCACTGGTAATAGAGCTTCAAGGGGTTTAGCCATAATGGTCCGTATTGAAACAGATTTTAGAGTTATTCCTGTCCTCTGTCACCAGGGAGTTTGACTTTTTGTAGTAAATTTTCATAAATCAGTCAGGGATACTGAGTGCCATATTGGGTTTTATTTGAAATTCTATCAACCCTTGAGGCCAGATCCCTTAGCTTTCTCAAATGTTTTAATATTATCTTGGGTAGTGACTTCAATGCACAGTTATTCACCAATCATATTATTAACAACCCCTTTCGGGGGAGAGGTGCCATTTTGTCCATTATCTTCTGATCACAGGGGGAGAAAGTTATGGAAGGCTCTGGGAAAGTTATGAAGTGGCTATACAATCTGGTGACGGGGCCTGATTTATCCATTGTCCTATCCTTCTACCTTTGTTGGCGGCGGGGGGGGCACTCTTCATTACTTGTTTGCTTTTTAGTCCTTAAAAGGTACCATCAGCCCAGGGTCAGTCCTTTGGACGTGCTACAGCAACCATAATCCTACTGTTGTAAGGAAGGCACTCCTTAATAGAAGTAGTCCAAAGGCGGTGCCAGGCCTTAGGGATTTGAAGATAATCACACACTCACAGGGGACAGTTTGCGGATCTGTGATTTATTAAAGGAAGAAAGAGGGATTGTTTTCTGGACTGTTTCCCTCAGCATGTGATATCTGAAGCGGGCCTTGAAAATCTACTTTTGTTTCACACTAAGGTGTAGCTGAGGTGATACAGTTTGTGATTTGACCTGATTGTTAAAGCCTTCCTTTGTTTTCCCACTGAGGGTTAACCAAGCAGTGGAAAGGGAAGACAACATGAAGATACCCTTACCCCAGTCAAGACAACCCGTAGAGGAAGCTTTATGCGCTGATTGCATACTTTTTGTCTTTTCTATATAAACCCTTATGAACATCACCCTTCAGGCTCTGAGCCATATCTGACATCCTATTATAGTTGTGTCATAAGGGGGATTCCCAGTATATCCCAGACAAGTTGTCAGTATGGCTCAACCAGTAACCATGGAAGACATGATCAAGCAGTTGGATAGGAAAAACCTTCATACCACCATAAAATCACAGGGCACATTAATAGTGGACAATTAGCAGATCCAGGAGACCGCTGTTCAAAGACTGACTGATACTATTGCTAGTACCAAAGTCCAGCCTAATGTTCCCAGTTCACTACTACAAAAGTATCAAATAGAGGAAGACCCGGACTTCTTTTTCACCAACTTTGAGAGGGTAGCCACCTCAGCTGCGTGGCCCCCAAAATGATGGGGCCAATATGTTGCACTTCTCTGGTCAGGGGAACTGCAGATAGCTTACCAAGTCACCAACCCCACGAGTACCACCCTGTAGTGAAAATAGGTAGGTTTGACCACTGATTGTGTGTTTCACCACTGTGCATATTAGTTTTTCAATGTTCACCAGTTGCATATTACATTTTGTATTCAATTTAGCTGCCTATTGGGTTTATCGTGGCGTTAGACATTACATTTTGTATTCAGTTTAGCTGCCTATTGGCTTTATCGTGGCGTTAGACATTGCAGCTGAGACATTGCAGATGAGCTGTGTTTTTCCACATGGTAAACTAAGCTTGTTTCTTCGTATTTCTGTCATTGAACGCAAACAGTTCATGATAAGAGAGCACATATTTTTTGTTTTTCTTCAGTGCAGGGAACAGGTTGGCCTTGGAGGAGGCAGCCTTGAAATCTTGGCCAATTTTCAAAGTTGTTTCTTCCAACTCTGACCTACAGTAACCAGCATGTTTTGAATATTTATATCTGAGAGGGAAGGGCCTTTCAGAAGGCTTTTTTCCATGATTGGTTAAGACAATGGTTCCCATCCTGTGGTCTAGGGACCCCTGGGGGTCCGCAAAGCCTCCTCAGGGGGTCCGCGACTGCTTCGAAAATTCAATAATATTAACAGATTAGGTCCCTAGCTTTCAGTAATGACTCATTGGGGGGGGGGGGTACCCAGATTCCAATAATGATTCAGTGGGGGTCCCCGGGTTCCAGTACTGATAAAGTTGGGGTCCACAGAAGTCAAAAGGTTGGGAATCACTGGTTTAAGCTATAAAAGGTAGCCCTGGGCGATAGCGAGGGGAATTTCCAAGACCTCAGTCAGGATTGGACTTCAAATGCCTGACATTTTCCTGTGAGGGTGGAAATCTCTTACTCACAATTGAACAGTGGTCATTATCTTGCTGGCATGAGAAAGATGAAGAGCACTGGCAGGCCCTATGGTGATGAATTTTGACTTTATTCTTTGATTTGCAATTATGCTATAATATAATCACTTATACTTGCTGTGTACATTGCAGTTGACAATCACTTTGATATATTTTCCTTTCATTGCTGTGACTATTTTTAAACGTGTGCCTCCGACCTACTAATCTCCTTTTTCAGGAACCTCGTGGTGGAATAATAATAAATGTCTTCTTTAAACTAAGAAGTGCATTCCAGAGATTTTTGTCAGCTCGGTCATTAGTAAAAGCAAAACACACCCCTTATACAGAAATTAAGAGAACCATTTTGGAGTGCTTAGGTTTTGATAGTGAATACTTTGGAGTGAAGTTCAGGAAAGAGAACTCGAACCCTTATGATAACCCAAGAGCACTCTTTTATAGGGTGCAAGACTTAAGAAATCTCGGCTAAAGCCCTCCAGTATGTCAATGGAAGACGTGTTGAACAAAATATATTTGGAACAGTTTCTTGAGGCACTACCAGGGCCTACTCACGCTTGGATACAACAACATCCCAACGTTTACGTCTCATGGCCATAGATCTAGCCTGCACCTATCATAAGTCTCCTGATTATACGGTTAGTCAACCAAGAGCATGAACACCGAGTTGGAGGAATCCCCCTAAAATAATCCTGAAAGTACCCCTTGAAACCAAGGTCATAACCTGTCTGCTAGCAAGGGAGTCCGGACAGGGGCCACAGTGCTCCCAGTGTGCAGAGTGGGGTCACAATGAATACAACTGTCCACTCAAAGCACCACATGGAGTGCCTGTGGAGGTAGATTATTCATTGAGAAGGGTCTTAGGGGCCGGTGGTAGTCCTGATAGCTATCAGACAAGGCCTGAAGTTAACAATAAGCCAACAGTGGTATTGGTCGAATCAGGGTGCCATTATTCCGTTGTCGGTTGGGAACTAATAGGGCCCCACCAGCGGAAAATGGTGAAACAGTAATGATAACTTGCGTCCACAGGGATAGTCATATCCAATGGCAGAGGTGACTATAAATTGGAGAGGATACTACGAAACAGTGAGAATAGGGGTTGTACCCAGTTAGTCAAGGAAATCATTATTGGGACTGATTATGAAGATGTTTGCCTCCTCTTATCTGCTACTGGTACGAAAGATCCTGATATGAAGTGGTTGAAGGAGGCTCGTTTTCAGAAGGAAACCATAACCGGGGGTAAGCACAGGAAGAAGCTAACCCAAGGAGAAAAACATACCCTGACCAGGTTACATGTCGTAGCTGGTGAGGTTAATGCCCCACCTGTTTCTCTGTCTACAGATGCATCATGGGATGAGCAGCGTAGCTTCCAAGCAGTTTAGAGGGACAACACTAATCAAGCAAAGGCATGGGCTCATGCAGTGACGGACGAAAATGGTCAGATAGGGTCATACTTTTGGGTTGGAAAAGGCCTTTTGTATAGAAAAGTAAAGATGGCGGATGAAGTAATATCCCAGTTGGTTGTAACTCATTCCATTAGGAAACAGGTTGTGCATTTAGCCCACTCACAATTTGGGAGTGGAAATTATGGGTGGATCACAACTGAAGAGTACCACTTGAGAAGCTTTTACTTGCCTTGAGTGTGCTCAGACATTCTCCAGTTCTGTGCTGCCTGCAACAAGTGTCAAGAAATGAATCTCCTCTGCATAGCAAAATCCCACTAAGACCAATGCCCTTCATCGATGTTCCTTTCTTGAGGGTAGGTATGGACCTGGTCTGTCAGGTCAGGGCTATCACTACATCCTAGTCCTAGTAGATTACACCACAAGATATCCCGAGGCTAGCATGACTGCAACCTCGACTCCCCAAACTACGATTGAGTTCTTCACCCAGGTGGGGTTCCCCAAAGAACTACTCACCGACCAAGTCATGACTCATGGCACAAGTGTGCATGATTCTAGGGATTGAACAGATACAGACATCCATGTACCACTCCCAAAAAAACCTCATAGAGAGGTACAACCACATCATTAAGACCATCTTGAAGAAACTGGTCTCAGACACCGGCAGGGACTGGGACCGAAAACTGCTACTCATACTCTTTGTTATTCACACATACGCCCAATCATCTAAAGAATTTAGGGCCAGATGTAGCAATTTCCGATTTTGCGAATCGGAAATTGCGAGTCGGTGCGACTCGCAATTTCCGATTTGCAAAATCAGATGCAGTACAGTGTCTCAGATACCGACTGCGAGTCGCTATGGGGTCGCAAAGACCCACCTCATTAATATTAATGAGGTGGGTCGCATTTTGCGACCCCATAGCGAGTCCCTGCCCTCACAGGGATGGTGGCCTGCTGAAGTCAGCAGAACTCCATGTCTGTGACTGCTTTTTAAATAAAGCAGTTTTTATTTTTTATTTTGCAGCCCGTATTCCTTAAAGGAAAACGAGTTGCAAAATAGAAAAAATAACGAAACCTTTTGGTTTCGGTTTTTCAGAGCAGGCAGTGGTCCGTTGGACCACTGCCTGCTCTGAAAAACCCTTATTGGCAACATTCACAAAGGGGAAGGGGTCCCATGGGGACCCCTTCCCTTTTGCGAATGGGTTACCACCACTGTGACACTGGTGGTAACTGCGAATTGCTTTGCGACCGCATTCGCGGTCACAATGCAATTCTGCATTGCGATGCGAGTCGCAAATAGGAAGGGAACACCCCTTCCTATTTGCGAGTCGTATTCACAATTTGCGAGTCGGCACCATGCAAACGGCTTCCTACATCTGGCCCTTAGTCCCATTGAACTGGTCTTTGACAGGCAACCTAGAATCTTGTTAGACATGGCAGAAAAGCGGTGCAAGGAGGAAGAAGACGAGGGGCTAGGGATATTGGAATATGCGTCCAGTCTAAAGGAAAAGGAACATACTCTGTGGAAGGAAGTCAGGCAAAATATAGAGAAAAAAAACAGGAAAAATTAAAGACAGCATCTGAGCACAACACAAAGCTGAGGGAGTTACAGGTGGGAGAGAAAGCCCTGGTTTTTCTACCAACCTCTGATAACAAGTTGTTGGCGAAATGGCAAGGACCATAAGTGGTGGTCCCAATTGTGCAACTAAGGGACAGATATACCACATCAATCTTCCCAAGAAGTGGGAAGGGTACAGCGTCCAGGATGACAGAGGCCAATCAAATATGTTCATAACAGATTCTCTACCCTAGATGTCTCTTTTGTACCCAGTGAGACATCCTTGAGGAGGGGACAGTTCAGCTAGGTCCTTGTCTTAATTAGCCCCCCAGAAAGACCAGATAAAGACACTCATAGATAGGTATGGTGATGTGTTCTCTACAAAACCAGGCAGGACCACACTGATCCAACATGACATTACCACAGAAGGGAACCAGGTGGTCCGACTAAGACTCTACAGAATTCCAGAAGCCAGACAGGGGGCTATTGAAGCAGAGGTAGCCAACATGCTAAAAGAGGGGATTGTTGAGCCATCCACAAGTGCTGGGTGTTCACCAGTGGTTCTTGTCCCAAAACCAAATGGGTCTACTAGGTTTTGCCTTGATTTCCACCAACTGAATAACAGGTCCAATATCAACACCTACCCTATGCCCAGAGTGAATGAGTTGAAAGAAAATCTGGGTAAGGCCATCTATCTCACCACCCTTGACCTTTAAAAGAGCTACTGGAAGATCCGTTGCACCCAAAGTGTCAGGGAGAAACCAGCTTTTTCCACCACATCAGGCTTATATCAGTTCACGGTTTTACTGTTTGGTCTGCATGGGGCACCTGCTACCTTCCAACTACTAATCCTGTGTCCCCATCGCCAATATGCTGGAGGCTGTTTAGATGACAGTCATCTATTGTACTTACTGGGAACAACATCTCCGTCACCTGGAGGCAGTTTTTACAACTCTCCAAGAAGCAGGCCTCAAGGCTAACCCTGAGAAATGTACCTTAGCCACCAACTCCATCCGATACCTGAGATACTGTATCCAAGATGGAAGGATTAGTCCATGGTGAACAAAGTGAAAGGGATTCGAGACTTGCCACTACCTTTGGATTAAAAGAGGATCAGGTCCTTCTTCGGACTGGTGAATTTACTACTGCCGATTTATACCCTGCTTTGCAAGAATGGCTGCCCCATTAACTGATTTGTGGTTAAAAAGACAGCTGTGATTGGCTTAAGAACGCCTTATGTGGGGATACAGTGTTGTTATGCCTGGATTTTGAATGCCAGTTCATCCTGCAGGCAGATACTCTGACAGAGGGCTAGGAGCAGTTCTGTCACAACCAGATGCATCTGGTTGTCTTCGACCGGTGGCATACATCAGAAGAAAATTACTACTCTGGGAAATGCATTATCCTACAATCGAAAAAGAGTGTCCGGCTATCAAGTGGGTTAAGGAAGCACTTCAGTATTACTTGTTAGAATGCCCCTTCCTTTTGCTTACAGACCATTAGCCCTTTATCTGGTTGCTCAACACAAGGATACCAACTCCAGATTGATTTTTTGCTTCTTAGCACTTCAATCATTCTTGTTTCAGACTCGTCATCATGCTAGGACAATGCTAATTTTTCTCTCCTGTGCACCTGTTTCTTCATGGCCCAATCATCCATGCCTGGAAGAGGGAACTGTGATCAAAGAGACCAAGAAGTCATGCCTGGAACCTCTGGTGGAGACCCCAGTGGTATGACTGAAATGCGGACTACTCTAGTTGTTGCCTAGGAAATGCCCCTTACTCTACTTGACCCTGCTTATAGGATGGCTGAGGTGGCATATGGAGTGTACGGCAAGAGGGACGAGGATAAAGCAGTGCTCAAGGAGGAAAGAGACTGGCAACTAGAGAATACGGAGGAAGGAGAAGACGTACAAGCTGTCCGCGGAAGTGGCCAGCCAGAGAAGGCATCGGGACCTGCAGTGAAGGGCAGGAAGGCTCTACTGACCCAGGAGACTGAGACCGGCTGGGAGAGGCCCTTTCACCTGCCAACTTACACTCAGATGGAGTTGAAGTTCTCAGAGGAAGAAAAGGACAGCGTGTGCTTAATCCATTGGAAAGGTGCTACGGACCAGGCTGACACTGCTCTAACCCAGAGCCATGGCTTCAGGCAAGTCACAAAAAGGAATACACTATCCATTGTTTGGTGGGCGATAGAATGGGTTATTTAATTCGGTCATAACCTTGGGACAAGCCTCGAGGAGAGGCAACAGAAACGCTATTTTGTCACTAATGAAGAAAATCACATGCTCACCGAGGAAAGTTTGTGGCACCGTGGTTTATTAATGAAAGGACAGAAATTGTTTTCTAGACTGTTTCCCTCAGCACGTGATACTGGACGAGGTGCTTGCAAATCTACTTTTATTTTTACACTAAGGTGTAGGTGAGGGGATACAGTTTGTGATTTGACTTGATTGTTAAGGCCTTCCTTTGTGTTCCCTCGAGGGTTACCCAAGTTACAGTGGACAGAGAAGATGACCTGAAGATACTTATACCCCAGGCAAGACAACTCGTAGTGGAAGCTTTATGCACATGATGCGTACTTTTTTGTGGCTTTTCTAAATAAACCCTTCTGAACACTACCCTTCAGACTCTGAGTCATATCTGACATCCTGTTACAATTACTCTCCTGTATCTCTTCATAAATTTGACAATACGATCAGTACCCACTGTCAACAACGCCCTTGTGATAGTGTAACTTTTCTTCACTTGGTTGGCCTTGCCCACGTAGCTCTCCTTTTGGAATGATGTGGGTGAAACTATCAAAGAGGTTACAGACTGCGAGTTAGCCTTTAATCCTCCAGTGGTGCTGCTGGTGTACTATGAGGAGGATGTTCCTACGTCGTTTAGAAGGATTACAGGCATGCTACTTCTATTGGCCAAATGCAGAGTTTCTATGGCCTAGTTAAAACGACCCGTACCTTAAAAGGGAGCATGGCAGCGGAATGCACTTTACTAAAATGACCTGGCTGATTGATTTGACATGCAACAACCATAACAGTGTAGGTTCAGGGACTTCTGAAGTCCACTGGGAAACTACTCGGAAAGACAGGAGTACCAAACACATAGATGTCTGGTGCTATTATTACAGCTTGTGTATATTTTGTGGTTGTTGGGCTGTAGATTATGTATTTGATCTGTATGCAGGGACATAATGTCTGGAAGGCACAGGGTGGTCCTCTTAGTAGACTGGTGTAGTTTCAATAAACAATGCTTTTGTAGCCTCATAGATGATTATACCAGTAATTATCACTCAGATTTTGTTGCTATTCTTTTCATTTTGAGGTTGCAGACTACTAGACAGCACAGCTGTCTGGTTTGCGAAAGACATTTTGTGGAGTTTCAGAAAGTAGACCTGGAAATTCATTCTTCCCATTGCTTGCTATTGGCTTTATAGTTTGGAACTCATCTTTTCTGGGTTTCAATTCACTTGCTTTATTTGTTTTAGTCTCTCTAGCTCGAGTTTGTACCTGCCCATGCTAAAGCCATGTTTAAAATCTCTTTCCACTAACTCGTTTTTTTTGTAATAAACACATTTGCTGGCCATTCAGAATCCGAGGTCCAATGTCAGGCACTGAGTTTCAGGCTAGGCCAAATGGAAAAGAAGCTGAGACAAGGTAGTCAATCCAGGCTCGGGCTAAGATGACTGGTATTCATGGTACCCAGTCATCTTTCCCCGGCCCTCAGACTGGCTCACAGTGCAGGGGCACAGAGCAAAGAAGCCTCTCTATGTAGCTAAGTGCAATTTAAAGCGCCTCAAGTAATTCGCCGAGAGAAGAGCTTTGAGGATGGATGCAACTTTCTTGATCACCTCTATCATTGACGGACTTGGACACTATATTGAAAATGTACATATTTGTTAAGTGTACACACAGTATAAATTAATGTAGATTACTGGCACGTGTTTATGGATAGAAGGCCCTTGCACAACACAGAAATGTTTTACGGGCATGTTTGTGTGTTGAGACCTCAGCTGTGTGCACTCCATGCAGAAGCCTCTTTCTCTAGCCTCACTCTTCCCCAGTCGCCCATGTTTTTTAAGTGTGCTTAACCGAATGTGTGTAGTGCATTTGTGAGTGATGCATATTATTTCTTACATATGCCAGATGTGTAGGTTTAGTATTGAAGCTAGAACACATTGAATGTGCACTATGTGCATGACCTCAACGATTGGTGAGTGCATTATTACCGAGTGTACATCAGGGACAGCCCCTCCATGTCAGCGGAGCAGCATCGCCCTGCCAAAGAAATGCACTGTGGTACTATGTACCAGTTAACCTGACTTTTGTTTCTTACATGTTGGTGTGCAGCTGAGCCAAGGGTTGTGGTTTGGCTTCTAAAGGCTGTGAACGAACTGACTCCTGAAAATGTTTCACGTAAACTGTATAACAAACATCATGCAAAATTATAACAAAATCTCTTCCAAATTACAAAACATGTATTTTTTATTTTAAACAAGCGGATGACTTTCACCTCAGTACATCATATTATATCACAGTATTGAAGCAGATTACTTTACCTTGGTACATCACATGATATCACTGCACTGAAAAACATTTAGGAGGTCATTATGACCCTGGCGGACGGCGGTATTTTGGAGAAAAGTACTTCCCCAAAATATGACTTTGGCGGTTTGGCTCAAGCCAAACCGCCAATGCACCACTCCGTCCGCCAGGGTAGGAACAGCCGCCGGGTTGGAGACTTCAGTCTCCAGCCAGGTGGCCATCACTGCCCCACCCACGGGATAATGACCCCGCCTACTGCTATGGTTTTCATGGCAAGCTTAGGCACTATCAGTGCCAGGGAATTCTTTCCCTGGCACTGATAGGGGTCTCCTTCGCCCCCCTCCCACTCCCTAGAGTCCTCCCCCGCCCTCCCCCTCCCAAACCCCGCTCACATACATGCACATTCACGCAAACATACACACGCATACACACACTCATACCCACATCCACCCACGCATACATTAATTCACACACACATCAACACACACTGACATACATTCTAGCACACACGCCTTCACACCACACAACATACATGCACACTCACACCCATTCATGCACACACGCATTCTACACGCCACACACCCGCATAAACAAACATACACACACACACACCCACACAACACACCCCACCTCCCTCCCCTGTCAGAGCACCTGACCTACCTGCTTGCATGGGGTACTCCGGCAGGCGATGGGACACAGCTCTGCTGCCAGCTGCAGCGGCCGCCAGCAGAACACCGCCAGGCCATATCAAGTGTCATGATACGGTCTTCGGCGGTCTACTGGCTTGGCGCTGCTGCTGCCAGCAGAGCCACCTTACCGCCGTCGGCCGCCATGACCGTAGCCGGAATTCCGCCAGCCTTCTGGTGGAATTCCAGCTACGGTCATAAGATGGCAGATGGTAGGTAGCTGCGGCGACGGTGTTTTGGTGGCTATCGCCACGGCTGTCATTACCGCCAATGTTATAATGAGGGCCTTAATGTTTTACTTTTAAAGCATGTTATTACAAACATCCTTGCCACATCCCAAACTTAGCTAATACACTCTACTCTTTACAACTCCTCTCTACGCACCTGCACTCTATGCCTATCCACTGTATGCCAATCTAATCTACTCTACACCACTGCACTCTATGGCACTGCACTCTGCACCACTTTATGTCATTACTCTACACCACTCTACTCTAAACCACTGCACTTTATAGAAATCCACTCTACGCAACTGCAGTCTACGCCACACCACTATAGTCTAAGCACTTCTCTCTATGCCACTCTACTCTATGCCAATCTACTCTACAGCACTGCACTATCTGCCACCGTACTCTACGCCACTCTACTCTGCACTCCTGCACTCTATGCCACTGCACTCTGCAGCACTTCACTCTACGGCCCTCCACTCTACGCCACTATACTCTGCACTACTGTATGCTAATCTACACCACTCTATGCCACTGCACTCTGTGCCAATCTACGCTTTATGCCACTCCACTCTGCACCGCTGCACTCTACTATGCACCACTGCATTTACGCCACTGAATTCTATGCTGCTGCACTCTTCACCAATGCACTCTATACCAGTCCACTCTACTCTACTCTATGCCACTACACTCTACACCACACAACACTGCACTGTTTGCACCACTGTACTCAATGTGAGTCCGCTCTACTCTACGCCACTACTCTACAGCAATGCACTCCATGCCACTACACTGTACGCCACTCTACTCTGCACTGCTACTTTCTATGCCACTATACTCTGCAAGACTCTATGCCAATGCACTCTACACAACTCCGCTCTGACACTGCACTCTACTCTGCACCACTCTACACTACTGCACTCTATGCCACTCCATTCTGCACAACTGCACTCTACTATGCACCACTGTAATGTACACCACTGCATTGATGCCACTGAATTCTATGCTGCTGCACTCTACACCAATGCACTCTACACCAGTCCACTACACTCTATGCCCCTGCACTCTACACCACACACCACTGCACTCTCTGCACCACTTTACTCATGTGACTGCACTCTACTCCATGTCACTACTCAACAGGAATGCACTCTACGCCACCACCACCTATGCCACTCTACTCTGCACTACTGCATTCTATGCCACCATACTCTGCAATTCTCTACGCCAATGTACTCTACACAAATCCACTCCATGCCACTGCACTCTACTCTGCACCACTCTGCGCCACACCCCCCTGCACTCTGCTCTGCACCACTGTACTCAACGCCACTGTAATCTGTAACACTGTATTCTATGGCATTGCACTCTATGCTATTATACTCTGCAGCACTCCACTCTACACCATTGCACACTACAAAACTATACTCTATCCTGCAGCACTCTACACAACCGCCTTGTACTCTGCAGCACTCTTTCCTGCAGCACTCCACTCTATGCAACACTTGAATCTACGCCACTGCATTCTATGATGCTGCATTGCACACTGCTGAATTCTATGCTGCTGTATTCTACGCTGCTGCACTCTATGCTACTCTACGCCAATGCACCAGTCCACTCTAAACCCCCTCCACTGTATGCCACACTTCACAACTCCACTCCATGACACCCTCCTCTATGCCACTAACCATTGGTCAGGCTGAACAGCAGCCACACTGGTGCCCAACATGCCTAAAACACATTGGCAAAACCAGCAGGTCTTGCATAGGTGAGATCTATTGGCACTGCCAATGCTTGTTTGTTATTACTGTTTGTCGTTTGATCTCATATTACAAGCATATAGTTTGTAATCCACTGTTCTGTACTGTAATGCCCTGTACTGTTTGTCTCTACATATCTTTTGAAAATTAAATAAAGGTTAAATAATACGAAAGGAGGCTTACTTGAAAGTGCCTAAAGAGACAGATCTGAAACAGCAATTATAATAAAATTCCACTGAGATTTCAACAAAATAAGAATTCCTGCCGAAAAGCAAAGTAGAAATCACTAAATAGGGAGGGGTGCTTATAAAAAAATTAAGAAATTATACAGCTTACTCTTGCAAACAGGAGGTTATTCAAGACTTTTATTCAGGGTTTCTTAAAAGGCCAGATAAATTTGGATTTCCTCGCTCAGTTACATTTAAGAACTATGAGAGTTATTGTCTTACAAGCATTTTATATAATCAGATTGTAACAAATGAATTGAAAGGAGTGGAGGACAGTACCTCTACCGTATCACAAGGTTACAGTTAAAAGATCTAGATTGAGAGGAAAGCAACATTGGCAAGGATGTGTAGCAGTCTAAACACTTCAACACGTGGAAAAGGTGAAAACTAAATGTCTATGAGATGAGAGTGCTTATGCAGTCCAGGTCAGGTCAAATTAGAGTTTTGGTGACACCAGGGAGAACCGACTGACGGAAAAGAACTGTCAAAGGGTGGTGCAACAGGTGCAGCTGCACTGGGTGCTGACTAGTAGGGGCGGCAGTGACCTCAGAGGGGCGATATGTTTAGCAGAAACTTACGATTTGAAGGCACCTGCTGCAGAGTTCCTTGTGCTCTAGCTTTCAGGCAGCAATAAAAATGTCAAGACAATTCTTGTGATTAATGTTCTTGCTAGAGAGAGAGACCGGAGTTGTGTCAAGTGGCAGTTTTGACTCGCTGTAAAGAACCACAGAGTGTTAATATGGCTTCTGCAAAGAACAGAGGTGTATTTTATTTGGACAGCTGAGTGCATTATTAAAGCCAGCCTTTACCAGTGCTTTAAAACAAATGAAATGTATGTGAGCGAAGGGCTTTGGAGAGATGAGGGTCACTATTGTAGCTGGTAGAGAGGAGTTCGGAGGAGGAGTCGTCAGAGGGAGGGGGGTCACCAAAAATATTGTCGCTCCAGGCTCCACCAGCGTTAAAGCCGGCCCTGCAAATGGATATGAGCATAATTAACTGAGTGCGTGAGCAAAGGAGTATAAAGTAAACATAGTGCACATTTCAAAACGTCTGAAAAATAAGTATTCACTGAAATAGATAACAGGTAAGATGGGGGTTTCACACAACTGTGCATTCAGGCAGTTAGAAGCTAAAATAGATAGTCTAGTGACCTAGGCATGAGCGTAACTTTAATTTGAATAAGGTTCTTTGAACTTGTGGGTTAGCCTTCTCAGTGCTGACCGTCAATTGGATTTCCATAGGAAATTATTCTACTGCACTTACACATGAAAATCTGGAATGGAAAGAGATGTCTCACACTACAAGAGCAGAAGAGCATTTAGATTGCTTTGTTTTCTCATGTTAGTCCCATCTTTTAGGAGTCCAAAAGTTAGATAAGTAGGAGATCAAGAAATAACTCAGCTTCTGATATGTATAGTTATACTCTTGCGATTAATACAAGTGATAGTAGGCATCACATCTCCCCTAAAGAAAAGAGGCATTGAACGTCTTGCTGGTAATTGACTAAAAGTATTAATATATTTTCCTTCAGTTCGATGTGTGTTATTACAAGTAAAAAGTGCAACATCCTACTGTGCAAGGGGGATTTCAGGGACATTTTCAAAAGAGACATATTTTGAGGAATTCACACTGAAAATCTGCAAAACAAAAAACAGGTTTCCTGGCACCTAAAGACCATAAGAAGGAAAGAGTGAGAACTGTACCGGCAGCTTGTTTGACTTTCACAATGCAAAAAAACAGTGACGATTTATTTTGTGAAGGGTGGGTCTTTCGGGGCAATATTCGTGTTGGTCTTCATGAAGTGCCTGAACCACTGACACATGTTTGTGTAAGGTCGCAGAGATTGTTTAAAGTTAGTAAATGAGAGATCAGTTTTTGAGGTAATCACTGTCGTCAGAACTCTCAAAATGAATAGATTGAGCGTGATTAGGTGTGACAATGTATTGAAGTCAAGGCAGATGAGTTTGATAAATGTGGTTCCCTAATTTGAGATAAACATGAATTCTCGGATGAAGGAAATTGAAAAAACAAGGTTTGACTTTTAACTAAGCAGCCCTGGATTCCTTCCCCATACATATTACATCTGTGATCAGCCATGGAGATTGTCATCAGTTAAATCAGCCGAGGTCATTGCAATGTCACAACCAAATCATTACATGAGGGTGAATACAGAATGACCTGGATAAAGAAGAGCCGTGGTAAACTCAGCAGTAACAGTGGTGATACCAGGTGCTGAGGGGGGAGTCTGCCTGTGATGTAATTACCTAATTTACGGGTCTGGTTTGTAAAGCCCCATATGTCTACATTCAGTAACTTCGCAGCTCTGATGTATCCTGAGAAGGATCTTGTGAACACTGCATCTCTTTTAGGTCAGACAACACATAACTGTTTCTGGCGGGACATATAGATTAATATAAAACAATTCAGGGGAGTAGTCCTGCAACACAAACAATGAAAACTAAAGAGACTGGCTTCTCTCCTTCCAGTGTGCCACTCAGTTGCTGAGTCGGAGGATACTACAGGTGGGTTACACCAAAGTAGAGTATCAGCTCCCCAGCTGTAAATGCTATTATCCTGTAAAATGACCTTTTACCCAGCTACCAGTGCAGCTACATATTCTGCTCTCTTTGAGAGCCCCTGATCCATAAGCCGAAAAAATGTATTATACTTTTTTTTTATCAAAAGGGCACATTATATTCCAGTCAAGTCAAAGAAACTTTATTCGCCAATGTATGTGACCATAAAAATACAAAAAAGGGCACATCAAAGTTTAAAATAGTCATCAGTTAAAATCAATTTAAAACAGCGCAACAATTCATCCAGTAAGCATCCTAAAATACACAGATTCACCCATAAATACATAATAGCAAAATTTCACTTTTGGAAAGTAGACCCGTCTCCGAGGATAAAATCGATAAGCAGAAGTCAGTTACAGTGCAAAGGTTCTCCTTATGGCAATAGCAGCAATTATATAACAACGCACTGGAAAGCAGACACCAACAGAAGGCAGGCTCTGCACGTAGATTAGCCCCTCCTTATAAGGTATAAAATGCTTATTCAATAAAATAGGGCGCAAAAATCACAATCTGTGGGAATCATACAATGTGAAAAAGAGCATAAAGTGAGGTGTGGATTGTTCTGCAAGCCCATCACAAGAGCAAAGTGGCAGAGACGTATGCCACATGCCACCTTCCGGAATGGCCACTAGATGGTGGACTATGTTCAACCTTAGCCTAGTAAGGTAAAATCTATATTTCAGTTTAATTATCCATGACAAATATTGCTCCAAAACTAGAAGTTCTGCAAATCTGCATGCACCTCATAAATGAAGGCATATCTAAAATGCCCTCAAGTCTAATTTTAGTTTCACTTTGGAATTAGCAACAATGTTTTCAGGGCTATCAAATAAGTGTCTGCAACCTAGACTGTAAAAAAGTAGTTTTTAAATATGCTAACCATGGAACTGATGCCATGTTGTCCAATATTGAGCAATCTGTCAACACTTGTGTAGAAAATTGGGCTTCGGTGGTGCTCCATATCTTTAACTATAAAAGTGAGGGTGCCAACTTAATGTGGTCTTCTATAAAGTCTACTCCTAGTTCTGTGTGTACAATGAAACTCGCAGTGGCTCTAGGAATAGCTATGAGCCTACACAAGAAGCTATTTTTGGCATCCCAGAGTTTCCCCAATGCAGAGAGCCCCAAACTGCAGCTTCAAGGGACCTACTGCTAAATACTTACTTTTATAAAGTTGGACCAAGTCCCGCACCTGCTTTTTCCATAGTCGTTTCGCAAATCTAAATATGGCATCATCCACTGCCTTCATTGTTTGCACTCTGTGGGTTATTAACCTGTCCCATTGCCCATTTGCATCAAATAAAATACTCAGGTAATTAAAAATGTATCTTTTTTCTATTGGTCTCCCCACTATATAAAATGTCTCAGAGTTCAGACTTTTGGGGCCACATGACATTATAAAGGACTTTTGCTGGTTTACCTTAAGCTTAAATCCAGACATAAAATTGTAATGGAGAGGGTGAGCTGTCGCCTTCGGAGCTGGGAGAACCAGGCTCGAGGCTCAGCGTAGGAGTCATCTCAAAATCATGTAATTCTGGCAAATCACTTAATCTCCCTGTGCCTACAATTCAGCACCTTGAGACCCTGACAGCTGATTTGCCACGCTTTAGAAATCCTGGAATATTAATATTATTATTATTTAAAAGTTTTTGAAGGCCATTTGTTGTACATGACACGAGAACCTCATCGTACGTGTTCAACAATACTGGCACTGACAGATTACCAAATCTAGGGGCATCTTTAGTACACTTACTTAATGTTATGTCTAAGGAATTTATATAAAATAAGAAAAAGAAGGGAACAAGTATACAGCCCTGCTGGACTCCTCTAGCCACCTTGATTGGAGCTGTACAATCCCCATTCAGTTAAGAGCACACTCTAGAATTGGAATCCTGGTGAAGAAGCCTTGTAAGATCTAATAATAGGGTGTCTATGCCTGCCTGCTTCATCAGGTACCACAATAGTTCCCTATCTGCCATGTCAAAGGCGCAGGAGAGGTCCATAAACCGCATGTACAAAACACCTCTGCTGGTCATCACATATTTACGCAGGATGAGTGTAAGATTAAGTGCCCGCTCTGTAGTCCCCACTCCTGGTCGGAAACCATATTGTACTGGACTGAAAAATGAGTTCTCCTCGGCCCAGGACCCTACTTTTCCCAAAACGACTCGACCTAAGATCTTCACTGTCGAGTCAATCAACGAGATTGGGCAGTAACATGCTGGCAAAATCCGGTCGCCTTTTTTATAAATTGGAACTATTATTGATTCTTTCCAAGAGGCCATCGGACCCTCTTTAACTGCCGCCCACAACACAGTTGTAACCAAAGGGGCCCAGAAATTTAAATTAGTCTTAAAAAGTCAATTGGGACCCTGTCAGTCCCAAGGGGCCTTACCATTTGTGGCACTCATTATAGCGTCCAATACTGGGACTAAGTCTACAAGGTCAGCAACCCACATTACCTTCCATTCCTTATTTGTTCTATGGGTTGAAGAGTAATAATCAACTTAGTCCTGTTCCGGAATGTGGCGCATGATCTCGCTAGACAGGCTCTTCGCAAACAATTAACTATTAACTATGCCCCAACAAAATCTAGAATCTTTTAACTGTGCAGTCTTATATAAATCCTCCATGCTCTCGCCCTGACTTCATTCTTTCTCTACTTAAGGGCTTGCTTATATTTAAACCTTGCCAGTCTAATGTTCGTAATGTTGCACAGGGTGGTATTAGTAGGTAATTTAAGTGCATGAAGTGCTGCTGTGCACTCATTAGCCCACCTGAAATAGCTTTACAAAGTCCCTTGATATTGTCCAGGATGTTTACTGGGTCGTTTAGCACAGAAAGATGGCCTGAAACCTTACAATTTTTAATAATCTAGTTTTCCAGAAACATTTTGGGTCAATGAAGCCACACTGCAGGCCAAACCCCTATTCACTGAGTAGGTGACTGGCACTATGACTTTTGCAGATGAGCTATTCATATGATAAGATTGGAATTTTACAGTGACAGGGTTATGATCACTAAATGGGAGTGGGTGACCCTCATAGTAGAGGAGATGCTGGGCCAAATCCCTCAATAACAAAACAAAGTCTATTGTGGAGACCATACCACTTCCTAAAAACGTGGTTGTATTATGGCTGCCACACCCCTGGGTATCCGATGAAAAAATATAGATTTAGGGATAGAAGAATCAATTAGTTAAGGACTTCATCATTAGTTGTGTGTATAAAACGGCCTGTATCACCATCTTGGACATCAGTGAATCCACATTTGCAGTCCCCAACCTAAGAGCATTTGGAAATATTAAAAGCACCCACCCAAATGATTGAACTAAGGATATTTCTCTCGTCAGCGCACTCTACAATGATCTTGCCCAACTCTTGAATAATGCAAATAGGGTGTGCCATGAAGAAATTAAATTAAAAGCTAATGAAAAGAATATTAAACTGACTAGGCGACTAAAGATTGAAATTTTGAAAACTAAGGCTTTGACTATGTGGATTTAATTTCCAAGTTCCTAATGGAACTTGGCACAAAAATTGCTAACCTCCTTTCCTCTACCAGAAACAGATGGAGTTGCATTAATACAATAAAATTTAAATATATTAATATCTAAATTGTCAAAAGCCCAGTTTTCCTGGCAACAAATTACATCATATTTCTCAATAAAGGTCAACCAGTCCTCATTTTGCCATTTATTTCTGATCTCCCCCAATATTCCAGGACAGAAAAAGCATACCTTGATCGGGCCCATTGGATGTTGGCATGTTGGAGTTAACTGCGGTGCAATCTTGGGGGAAATTTATTTGCTCATGAATGTTCGCTCCCTTTTCCAGTGGTGTCAATGGCCCATAATTCTCCCCTAGGTAGAGTCAATCATTTGTCTCTGTATAAGACAATACAGGAAAATGGTTCTTAAGTGAAAGTGAGTGATTTGGTTGCAAACTATTCTATGTGTACTTTGTACCCCTCGCCCAGATGCCCCATATGATAGCTGGATATAAATGCCTATAAAAGTACCCAAGTGGTAATATCTTCAAAGGACTTGGTTTTATTATGCCAACTCGTGCTTGGGTCAAGATATCCCCCACACTCATACGTTTATGAAAATTTACAATCACAGTGTGACAAAGAGGATCTTACAAGCAAGGTCCCAGTGGTAGTTTACCATATTTTTTAAGCAAAACGGAACCATGTTCCCAGGAGAGTCTATTGATTACAAAGAGCCTGTTGGTAGCCGGAGTACACTGGCCAATATTATAATGTAGGGACATGAGGTTGGAGGGAAGTCAATAACAGCTAAGGAGTTTGAGTCAGAGGCATTACTAACTCTCCAAGATCTCAAATTATATACTGGTGCTGGGGGTCTGACCCCTTGAGATAAAGACTGAAGAGGGCACGCAATACCTGTAGGACTAATATGCTTGGTTATACTACTAGGACCCACTCTAGAGCCCCTATAACTTGTATTGTGGGGGTGCCGCACCTGGTGAGTGGGTGAATGTAGAGCAGTGACTACAGGAGGCAGTGAAGCCGCAGGTACTGAGGACTGAGAGCTGAACGGAATAACAGGTTTAAGTAGTGGAGCCACCTCCTCCTGGTTAACACAAGCTTTGCCTGGGTTTGTTAGTTGGCTTAGTTGACTTAGGTTAGCTCCAATATTAGCGAGCAGCTCATATACCGGATGCAATTTGATATCTAGTTAAGTCACTTATATAAGACTTTAAAAGCTCCCAATAGTGAACTGGGGGAGAAAGGATTTGCACTGAGACAGACTGATTCCTGCGCCTGATTCCTGCACATGCTTCACTTTACTCAAATTCGATTTGGGTGCTCTTTTCCGCCACTTAGCTGGTCTCTCTGCCTCCAAAGAGTTAGAAAAGATACAGAGGTAGCGTCATTTATGGAGATGCGATCTTCTTGCTGGATGGGAAAGGGTAACCCCAAACCCCTGGTGCTAGACCCCTGAAGCCCATTAGGAGAGTTAGACGCCCGTGTTGGAACTATGGTGGCTTCAGTGCACAGAGCTCCAATCACTCTGGGTCTGTCGAAGGTGATGAAGGAGGGGGCAAGAGATTCTCTGTCGTCAGCGAGAGACGCTGCTCAGTGAGTTTAATTTCGTTCACCACAAGATCAACAACCCTTACCATAAAGTTGTCAATTGTCGTGCATGGATGTTTTGTTTGCAAGACGGTACTCTCTACCGGGACTGCCTTTCTTTTCCTCATGGCCCTGCAGACAGATGTTAGATAGACAGGGACTCACTTTAACAAAGAATTAAGAGGTAACCAGCAGGCCACAATCTCAAACAGGAAACTTTGTCCCAGCGATAACAATTAACCAGTGCCCACAATCAGATATTCAATCTGTCTATATTAGATTGCCACAAGGGCAAAATGTACAAACCAAGAGGGGGGCACGGCCTGGCCCCTGATGGGCTATGATGAGCTAAGATGGGCCTTTCTTGGCACAGTCTTTGCCTGGGAGCAAGCCTGGATGCGTCCTGCGCCACTGGGAAGCGGACACACTTTACAAGCACGTTAGGGCCTGCCCTAGTGGAGATGGAGGCAGGGGGATGAAGTCACACCCCAGCTTCTGCGGCCAAACAAAGTCTCCTGCTGGACCCGTGGGTTGAGTAAGTCTTGCTGCTTTCTGCTTACGGCACTGCAGGGAAGCAGCCACGCTTTACTAGCACATCAGGGCCAGCCTCGGTGAAGATGGAGGCTAGGGTTCGAATTCACACCCCAATCGTTTTGGCCAAACAAAGTTTCCTGCCGGGACCAGTGGATTGAGTGCGTCTTGCTGCTTCCTGCTTTTATTAAAGGAGGAGCATGAAGGGAAAATCTGATTCAGAGCAAGGAGCTGAAAAGTCAAATTTAATAGTGAAATCCACACCTAGAATCATAAGTTGAAAAATGACTTCTGTTGTCACTATCGGGGAACGCGGAATGCTGAAACTAAAAAGAGTCTGTGTGTCTGGGGTCGTGAGAACATTCAGTGTGGGTATGGTGCTAAAATATACCAACAGATCTGGGGAAGGTGCTAGTTGTTTCCAGGAGAAAAACTTCTTTAAACAAGTTACAAACTGAGAAAATGCTGAACGTGCAAGATTAGGAGTGCCTCATTTTCATATGCTGAAGGTGTTACATGAAATTACGCCTGGAGAGTTAGGAGGACATTTAACAGCTTGTGACAGTTTATTGGACTTATTGAACTTGTAATCTACTTCCTACTATTTCCTACTTCCTTGACTGCACTTTTCTTACCCTCTTTTTCCTTCTTATTTAAGGGTGAGAAGAGCAAAGGCAATCTCTATAATATTAGGGACGTCACAAAATGAAAATATCATTGATGTTTTCTCCTAGAATTTCAACAAGCAAAATACTGAGGTATTCTTGCTGCACTTGTGGTCCTAATTGTTATGAGAACTCTTGTTGTTGGCTCAAATCAAGATAACTGGTTAACCCGTTTTGGCCCCATGGGAAAAATAACTGAACAATGCAGCTGTTGTTTGTATTAGAGTTTACATATAGCCACTGTACACAAATATGTAAGGAAAGAAAACATGGAGAAGAAGAGCAAAAGTAGGGATCATGCTCTACCAGCAAGTAAAAAAGGACCTTAATGTTAACAAATTAGATGGCAATATGAAGTGTTCCAAATCCTCGCTGACATCAGCGTGTACAGAAAAAGAGTCGACCTTCAAGATGTTTCTGTGTATTCTGATCATAAACTGATCACATTTAGGTTTAAGTTTCTTTATTAAAATTGCAGGAGTGCAAACATACAAGAACCACGGAAACAAAAAGAAAAACAATTAAAATGTTACTAGTCCTTCACCTCCATTTTCCTCTTTTCCCCTCAACCACCGCATACCTTTTCTGAGCCTCTATCTGTAATAGGATTGTCCACCAATCCCTCCCCTGGCACTCTGGTTTTACTGAAACAGCACTAGAATGATGACAGAGGTCTAATGGCCTCTGGTGCTCTTCCTCATGCCTGTTGGGTGTGCCTCATAGCACTTAGCTTTGCTTCCTTTGAATTCATCTCATAACTTTCAGGTATTTGGGACAAGAAAGCATGCATGCACAATTGTGATGCTAGAAAGGCTAGTACCCATCCCCATTTTGAATCAAAGTCCCTCCCTAATGGATAATTTCTCCACAGCTACCTTGAGACCTTTTCGTTCTCCCTTAAGTTGGTATACGATATTTAGCTGCCACGAGGCAGGGAGCTCCTTCTCATTATCCTAGTTAAAGTGTTTTCTTTCTTCTATTCATGTGCTGTGTTAGGTGCTTGTAGATGTTTCATATTAGTCAGGTGAACTGAGATCTAGAAGCAGCATTTAGAAAAGTATGTTGAAAAGACACGTGATGTAACTCCAATAAGCAATTGCACAAGGCATTTGAAAGATTATTTTGTATGTCCTCTCTATATACTGCTCAGGAGAAATGAGGCGTACGATTTGAACCAGTGGCAATACATGTTGTAACAATCCATAAAAACATTTTATGGGTGTCTCAGAAAAATATACATAAAGTTGTGGAAGTGAGAATACCTATATTGACACTATTAGTCAATATCACACCTGGTCTTGGGTACTGTTCAAATATGTTGCATGCACAGGTCATACACGAAAGTGCAAGGCTATTTGAGCTGAAGTCTAAACTAGATACAAGAGGCTACAAGAGAGGGTTTGTACTTAAGATCCCCTCTGGTCCTGTGGCTATTTAGTATTACAAACGTGGACAAGCACGGTTACAAGCAATTTTGCAAAATACACATCTGACAAAGCAATAGATGACAAAAAGGATCATATGAATACCTAAGTGTTGGGGTGAGGTGATGTGTAGGAAGATCAGCCAGTTGATGATGGTAGAACACAGGGATGTATAAAGTACCTTATACCTGATAAGTTTCTAGGAGAGGTTAGACGTTTTCTTAGCCTCTCCAACAATCTTTGACAAAACTGGTCTGGCATCTGAATGCTTAAAAAAATTGATACACAGTGACCCCATTAGTTGGAAGAGGACAATAAGTAGGATTAAATCACCATAGTGAAAATAGGATGCAGATTTTGACAGCAACAAAATAATTGAAGGCATCCCAGTTCAGTTCCCCGAGGACTGGAAACACACCGAAATATGCCCTTTCCTGAAGAAACCTTCGGCCGACCCATCAGAACTAAAGAATTTCTGGCCCATCTCGCTGCTACCCTACCCCACCAAAGTACTGGAGGAAGCAATCAACGCACAATTATGGAATTTCATCGAGGTGAACAACTCCCTGGACAGGTCCCAGTCCAGTTTCCATAGCAACCACAGCACGGAGACAGCCCTCCTGGCAGCCACTGACGACATCCGATTACTCCTAGACCGCGGCCACACTGCAGCCTCATACTCCTCGACCTCTCAGCAGCCTTTGACACGGTCTCCCACAGCACTCTACGCACCAGACTCCACGACATAGGAATCCGTGGAAGAGGCCTGGAATGGATCCACTTCTTCCTCTCCGGGAGGACTCAGAGGGTCAGACTCCCGCCCAACACATCCAGACCCACAGGAATCAACTGCAGAGTCCCCCAAGGAGCCTCACTGAGGCCCACACTGTTCAACTTATACATGGCCCCTCCCACAGCCATCGTCAGAAGCCACAGTATGAACATCGTGGCATTTGCCGATGAGACACAACTCATCATTTCCCTGACAGAAAACCCGGACACGTCCAAAAGGAACTTCCACTCAGGAATAGAAGCCGTCGCTACCTGGATGAGAGAAAGCTGCCTCAAGCTCAACTCCAACAAGACTGAGCTCATCATCTTCAGAAACGCCACCTCAGCTTGTGACAACTCCTGGTGGCCCACATCTCTCAGCACCCCCCCCCCCCCCCACACACCGATAGAGCACACCAGCAACCTAGGCATCATACTCGACTCCTCCCTATCCATGACCTGCCAGGTAAACTCAGTCGCCGCCTCCTGCTGGCACACACTCCGCAAACTTCGGAAGATCTTCAGATGGATCCCAGCAGACTGCCGCAGCACAGTCACCCATGCCTTAGTCACAAGCAAGCTCGACTACGGCAATGCCCTCTATGCCGGCACCTTGACTAGAAACATAAAAAAACTACAACTCATCCAGAAAGCCGCCGCCAGACTCATCCTGGACCTCCCACGCCCATAACACATCTCCCAACACCTGTGGACCCTCCACTGGCTCACCATTGAGAAACAAATCACCTTCAAGCTACTCACCCACACATACAAGGCCATACACAACACAGGACCAGCCTACCTGAACCACTGCGTCTCCTTCCACACCCCGGCCAGATCCCTCCGCTCCGCCCAGCTGCCCCTTGTCACCATCCCTCACATTTGTAAAACCATTGCCAGAGGATGATCCTTCACCTACATCGCAGCAAAGAGCTGGAACAACCTCCCTCTGCACCTCAGAGAAAGCCCACCGCTCACCATCTTCAGGAAGAACCTCAAGACGTGGCTCTTCAGATGAGGCCCCTCCCTCCAGCACCTTGAGACCCTCTTGGGTGAGTAGCCGCGCTTTACAAAAACTGATTGATTGATTGATGTTAACAGAAAGCACCTAAAGTACTTGGATACCATGAGATCATTTATGGTAGATAAATCTTTTATACCTTCCTAAAAGACACTGATGTTTCATAATTTTATAATAAGTTTTACCTGGAACAGCTGATTATCTATCATGTGGCCTAAATCAAAGCCTGCTCTGTAATCTGTTCAAGTTTTATATTGGTATGATCAGAAATTATTTTTGTTAGTGCAAAAGACACCCCCCACATGACCTAGTTCACTTTTTGCTGCTCCGACCATCTACATAAAATGCATGGAAGACTTACCTTACAATAGTCATCCACTAAGTTGGAATATGGTGTGTGCAGAGGGCATTTGTATATTTGTTAGAACTGGAATCAAAGAGACTTGCCATAGCTGTGGCTCTATATTGTAATGCAATTTGTAGATGATTTGAGATGTTAACAGTCAGTATGTATAATTTTAATGGCATTTAGGTTTTGTATACCATGTATTGCTTGTATTTATTGTTGGTAAGTTATATTCTATACACAAGAAGAGAAACAAATAACATTATTATTATTTTAACTGATAAATATACACCAGAAGGTCTGAATGCCTCTTGTGTCTCGCCTTATGCTATATGCTCTGTGCTTTATTCCAGAAGAATATGTGAATATCGCAAAGGCTGATGGGTTTGCTAAAGGAATTAACATACAGGGCTGAAGTGCTTGCTACTGCAGTGCTTTAAGGGTGTACAAAAGTTGAGATTCTCTCTGTATGGGACTACTAACTAATGCTCAGTGCTATTTGTCCAAACTGGAGAATGAAATGGTTTACAAGTGTTTTGGGTGGCACTTTGCAAAAAGAGAATTAGTGAGATTTTATTTTTCATGCATGTAGAAACTCTAAAGGCATTCTTGGGTAGAAACAAATCGAAATACACTTGTAACACTGAAAGATGCAGTTAAGCCTGGTTGACTTGAGGGTATACTTGTTACACAGGAGTGAAAATGATTTTAATGTCGGCGCTAGAAGAGTCAAATGTTCAGTATGTTTCTTCCACTGTTACCCCTATGTTATCCTGCTACCAGCAACATGACATGTTGCTAATTGTTAGAGGTGTTTACTGAAAAAGGCTCATTATTGTTTCTCAATAATTGTTTCCTTCTAATTTGTGATCAGTTCTATTTCTGGTGAAAGAACAGGTTTGCAAATGCAAAAAATCCTAGTTTACTCTAGACTTAAAACATGAGAGGCTTAAAGCTCAGTCAATACAGTGATGACACTGTTCCTATTTAGACACTGACCATCTAATGTATAGAAATAACTTAATCACTATAAACTCTGTCTTTTCCCAGTAAAATATGCTTTTTTCAGCAAACCATTGAATGTGCAGACAGCTCACCAAGAGCTCTTTTCAAGGTTTATCCAAACAGCCCTACCCTGACAGCTCCAAGAGGTTTAAGTCATCTTCCCAGAAATTCATTTGCAATGTAGAAGCCTTTTTCCAAGACATGATTTAATCAATATAAACTAGCAGTACCCAGACACATATAATGCCTGTGAATGCTGTGGATGCAAACAATGCTATTCATGGAACTGTACCAAACTGTTTGACAATCCCTAACATCAGAGAAGAATAAGAATTATCCTTACTCAACATAATAAAATCAGGATCAACATATGACAATGGTTGATCTCAGTGTTTACAAACCCTTAATTCAGTCCTTGCATGTGCATTGACAATTGTCAAAAACACCCCCTTCTCATCAGGTACTGCCCCCGACAATCGAAAGAAGGGATAATGAAACCTTTTCTAATCTTGATTGCTCACGTGGACGCTAACTACAGTCCCATACCTTAGCTGCCGACAGTTGCTAAAATTGTCAAGAAATTTATTGCACACAGGCTTTTTTAAGCAATTGAAAGACCATTGCCTACTGGATTCTAGCTTCATAGGGGTTCACTCTGGAATAGACACTGAAACAGCCTTGACCTCTGACCTGTATGATCTTACAAAGGAACTACATCAGGTTATTTAGACCTGCCTCATCTTCTTTGACCTTCTCATCCCCTTTCCTCAAAACTGAGGATCATACCATCCCTTCCACAGTGTCTGGAGGTTGACAAACTGCAGGAATCAGCAAGAGTGTGATTTGGTTCATTCACTTCTAATAGAGTCCAATCCTTAGCATTGCCACCTTCCATTCAAAGTCCCATACAGTAACTTGCAGCTTTCCACAAGGATCATCTCTGTCCCCTATTTAAACATTTGTATGAAATCAGATGCCAATATAATCAGGACTCATGGGGCAAAAGTAATTTGTTCTGCTGTGGACACCCAGCTGCTTCTGAGGATGGATAACTCTGTCAATTAAATTCAGGAGATCCTGCTTGGTTGCCTCGCTGACATGTTAAAGTGGATGAACATGAAATTCCTTAATGCTTTCAAAATAAAGTGGGTGAACATGAAGTACCTCAATGCTTTCAAAAATGTCTCTTTCTTTGGCAACAGTCGTTTTGGCCTTCAAAATACTGGTCAATAAGTTTGGGAGTGGCACTAATCCCTTCAGAGTCAGTAAAGAATCTAGGATTCTACATTAACAGGGAGTTGTACATTAATCGATAGATACTCTCAGTTTGTTTATTGTTATTCTAAGATGAGACCAGTTTATCCCCCTCTAATTTCAGAACCTAGGTGGTTAGTGCTGCCATAATTCCTAAACTGGATTATGCCATTATCTACTACTTGCGTCTACCCACCAATTCTCTATATAAGCTTGAGGGACATCAAAACATGGTAGTGCATTTGGTGTACAATATTGGAAGTGCAGGCAAACCTCTGGAAGTGTAAAAGAAGATGAATTGGCTTTCTTAACACGGCAAATTCAGTTCAAGACTTGGAGCCCGATTTAGGATATTGCGGACAGGGTACTTCACCACAAATGTGGTAGAGTAACTTGTCCATCAAACCCTTGGTCTACCCTGTTTGTAAGTTAGTCTGACTGTCATCTTTCTGAAGGCGGTGCCCCCACTGGCTCTGCCACTGTACAGCTTACTCTGATGGTCTACTGGAATATGATACATAAACATGTGGACATCAGACTGGCCACACTATTCAGAGTGACCAGTCTGATGAGTTTTTTTCTGTCTGTTACTATTGGGAATAACCTGATGGTAACAGACAGAAAAAAAGAGTTTTATCCTAGTGTAAGGGGGCCAGTAGTGGTCTACTTTTTAATAACAAACTCCCCTTTGAAAGACAGCAGCCACACACTAAAGTTGCAAAGCCATCAATCAAATTGACGTGACAGTGGTTCATCTGAAGGCACAGAGATCACTGCTGCGCCAGTGGTGTTTTCTGAATAGGGCAGGTGGTAGCCCACCAGGGTGGCAGAGATTGCACAATGAGGTGCCCCTAAAGTACACATAGAATCATGAAGTCAATAGTTCACATATAAATGGTTGCCCAATATCAGTCCATGATGCAACCTATAGGTCGTTAAAGTCGACTACTAAAGACAATTAATCAGTCCAGAGTTTATTGAAGATTTGATTTCATATCGAATAATCAGCAATCCACAGAAATCTGTACTTCCAGCTTTCCAGCCAACACGTGTTTCGTCTTTGGGAATTAATGACATCCCTTACGACTTCTTCAGGGCTTAAAAATCCGATTTCACTTAAGTACTAGACAATAGTACCAGTTAATCCACAACCGATATATTGCATCGTGATAATTCTCCGAATGGAAGTTAAATATACCAAAGTTACTAAATCTTCAAGCTGTGATCCCAATTCCGGCGCCTGAATGTCAGGACGCCCAGCGAGTGCGCTGACCTCAGTCAACCTGGCAGACGGGTAGGCCACCCACCAAACTCTAAATCTACTCATTTGTATTTTATCCCTAAAGCATTTGAACAGATATGCTCCCAACTGCCCTATACAGTTTTCTCTCATGCTGACTGTTTCATGCTTGCAGTGTGCCCAAAGCACTAATCACCCTTTTTCTGTGAAAACATCTCATCTTTGGATCAATATTCAACTGCACCCGCGGCATATTAACTTCATGAAAGCACTAAAGACTCATCTGTTTTGGTAAAATTACAATCCACTTCCATATTTTACAGTTCCCAGCACAAAGATGCCATCTAGAGTATGTTTAACTTTATAAAATACTTACTTGTCTTGGGCCAGAAAATTTAAAATTGCATGAGGTTTAAATTCAAATCATTATTTCTACACCTGACTAGTATTTTATCATAGACAAATTACAGAGCAACTATAACACAGTGGCCTGTCTCCAAACAAGGCAAGAAAACAACCACATTTCACCAAACCTTAAAGCAAAGGTACCTGTCTGGTCAAAGTTCAGTGCCTCCATTGCCTTCCCCTCATCCTCTGTTTCTTGCTGTTGGCAAGTGGTATCTGTGTGCTGGTCTTTTAACTGAGGCATAAGTAAAAGCCCAGAAGGTAACACAACTATCTATTATATAGGTCTCATACAGGATGTCGTTTTGATGCTACTGGTCAAAGAGTGAAAAGGTATTGGAGACCATCAATAGATATGTGATGGTGATGGAAAGGGTGGACTTTCTATTCATTAAATCTTCATTTCTCAGTCTAGCGACCATTCCCAAAGGGCTACATTAAGCAAACATACAAAAATGTAAAGATGTGTTGGTTAAAACTAGCTAGAATGTGCCCACAAGAAACTAGTAATCCAGGCTGGCTTTATGAAACTACACTGGTTTGTTTGAAGGATCTCTAAAGAATATGAATTATCCAGGCAATAGCCTGAAGGCTGTCACATTGGTACTCTTAAACCTTCCCCTAGTTAGGACTAAAAAATCAGTGGTTTCTTTTTAAAGGTACTAGGTATTGCAAGATCTAGGTCGCCTACACGTTGTTCTTCCTTTTCAAATGATTCTCACTTCTTGTGAAGAATGCCCAAGTTGCACCAAGGCTCAAACCCTTTAAGTACCACTGAAGGAGAACTTCAACTAGTCAGAGAAGCAATACTGTCCCAGTAGCTCTTCTTAGATACCAGTGTAACCAGTCCATAAGTAGTTTCCATCATAGCTGTGATTGTATTCTTGTCTAGTCTGTGAGAGATTCCAAAGTCTTTAGTAGACTATCTTACCAACTCTCTTCTGCCTCGTTCTTCTTCTAAGTGTTTCATCTATAAGGCATTGAAAAAGATTCTTCTGAGTGGCCAGAATCTAGTGAGGGGATAAAGAATCCCTTATTTGACTCTTCTCTTTCATGGTTTCTCTCGCTTCAGCAATTAACCTGAAACACATTAGGATATCCTTGAAATCAAGTTAGGAAAATGATACTGTAGCTGGAGACTGTTTATTTGACAAACAGTAGTTTTTTAAAGTTATTTAGCGAGGGACCACCAGAAATAAGCACATTAATTATTTTGTGCTCCTGGGACAAGGCCTCAATATAATAAAGTTGATTTTGCATGGGTTCGACCTAGGATTTGACTGAGTGGTTTAAAATGGGGTTTGTTTGCTCTTTGTGTCCCCATCCCTTCATTTAATAGTCAAAACAGGTCCCATAGATAGTACAGAGTATTTTGCATATTATACAAGAAATGCAAGAGGACAATCATTTTGAAGAGTGACGCTCTTCCCAGCATTGACAAGGTAATGTTCATCAATATTTTGCTGGGTCTTTGAATTTGATTAAAGCTGGCCCCAGGTTTCTCAGTAGGAATGTTTATGCCTCTATCTAGGTCTATGCCCAAATGCTTAAAAATCGTCATCTCTAACTCTTATTCTGGTTGTGACTGACTTGTCGTCTTCCCATCCACGTGTCCTGAAAATGATTAATTTGGGCCAGTTTATCTTGTAACCCGAGCACTCCCGGAATTTCTAAAACATCTCCATAAGCAGGAGTACTGTATGGTTTGGACATGCCACTTACAGGAGAACACTGTGAACATATACAGATATGTTGTGTTCCCTTTGACTGTTAGTTTTTCCCTTAACCACAAGGGCAAGGACTGCACTTTTTAGGGCAATAGAAGGTGAGTCCTACCTCGTGGCCCTTTAGAGCTTAAAGCTGTGTCACCTCTAGTCATTCACTTAGACTTCTACTACAGGTCATGAAAAAAACAATTTGACCCGTGTTCTGAAACCCAGACCTATCCCAAGTGTTTGCAATGTATGGAAGAGGTACCTCCATCTCACAGAATTAAAAGCTTTCTTTTAAATTAATGACAGAATTACATTAGATTCCTCTACCAATTCCCACCTCTCTGTCCAGTTCTGTACTCTTCTTAAGTTTAACCTGGTTGAGCAGTCCAGGATAAAACCCTTTTGAACAGGGTGTATCAGGAATAGATAAACACAAATGAGGGCTTCAAAGACTGTATTTGAGTTTTCAAGCACTAATGCGTCCTTTATTTTGTCATAATGTAAAATCCCAAGAAATGTTTAACACGTTTCGAGACAATGCCAAGTCTGAGCACTTATTTGAGATTTTATCACTTTACTTATATGCTTCAGTACAGCAACACTGCATTAAATAACTAGCATAACAATTTGAAAAAATATCAATTTTTACAACTTTTCTAGTCATTTAATATCTCACTGTCAGATACACTACACCGTGAAAAGGTGGGAAGTGATAAATTAAACAATGAAAACTGTGGTACGTATAATGGGTTCCTTAAACAATACCTTATTACTGTTATGTATAAAAATATTGACACTGAATCATGGTAATGAGCAAAATGTGATATCAGCCATTAAGTTTCTTGCTTTTGGCTATCTTAGAATGGTGTGTTTATCCTCTATCTGCATACAACACAGAGAGCATGCATATAAACTATTGGCAAGGTGGTACCTTACTCCCACATGACTGTAAATGATGTTTGGCAGCCCGGGTGCTTGTTGGAAAGGCTGTGGGGCACTTTGCTACACACATGGTGGTCATAGCTTCACAGGTTCTGACACATGTATGGGCCATAACAAATATCGCCCTCCCCTGCGAACTCCTATGAATTCTACTGGGAAACCAAGAAGACCAGAGACTGTACCCCAGGACCACTCCAATAGAAAAGTTAATCTCCCATTTACCACTGGCAGCTCTACTAAGCATAGCCCAGATCTGGAAACTCCTAAATGCATCTACGCTTAATATGTGTTGGGGTAAAGCGTGGTCCATATACACTATGGAGGAACTGACAGCAATGATTCATAAATTTTTGCATTAATTTGAGAAGAAATGGCACCTGTTTGCAATCCACATGAAGAGAGAACAAAAGGGGGTGCATTCCAATGACAATGTCTAAGACTGCACAATTCCAGCATCTGCAACATTTCCTGCTCCAAAGGAGACAGGCAGGATGACACCAGCAATCGGTGAGAATTAAACATGGTAATATTTCTCTGTCTGTAAGGGCTGGACCCTGCAAACATACAACAATGTAGAGAATATTTTGGTCATGTTAATTCATTGTATGATCTAATGTACAAAGTGAGAAATTGTCTCTTTCACATGTGCATTTCATTCTAGATTTGTTAACCTCAAAGCTGTTAAAAATAAAGTTGTTAAAAAAAGAATGGTGTATTATACTAGGATATTATATGATAAATGTGATTGTCTTTTTACAATAAAAATATTATATTTTATAATCAGGGCCACTGGATTAATGTGATTCTGCAGCGTTTCAGCCAATTATGGGTTTGCCACACTTGCAACATAATTCATCTTCTGCTCCAAAAATTGCAGAATTCAACAAAAAAAAATTTGTTTCTAGCTGCAACTGATCAAAAGTTACTACAAATGAGGCATTGTTCGCTGTGCAGCGGAAGACATTTGGCAAAGGCTGATTGTTCACCTTTCAGGTGTATATGGCTGTATATGGGCATTGAATCAGTACTTATAAGGTGAAATCTTTGCCCACACAATGTTAATATGTTTAACACAGACAAAATAATTAACTATTACTATTACAAAATGTGGCACATTATGCTCCATAATTTGCATTTTCTTTCAGCATAATTTAGTAAACTCTGTCACATTATTTGGTCCGTCCTTGCTGCATAATTCCAGTGGCCCTTGGTATCATCAGTATAGGCATATTAATTGATTTATGGTAGCAAGCAAAACACAATATCAGTCATTATGCCCCTTGCATCCAGGCCATTTTACAATGATGTGTTTATACTGGGACAAAATATAAAGAACACCATTGTTTTCTTTTTTACAATCTAAGTATTATATGGTATAAACAGTCAAATATAACATTATTGAGGAATAACGTCAGTATTCAATAATCTCAATTAAAATCTTAACATTGTTGCTTTAACAACTTAATTAAGGTATTGAGTAAAACGTGATGTTGGCCATTCCATTCTTAGCTATATATACACCCAAGTTTGGGATAGAAAGTGTTTGGACTAGTTACTCTAATGCTGTGGCTTTTTTGGGATCGGGCACTACACCAAACACTGATTTCAGGTACATATTTATAATACATACTAAAAAGTGGATAATTGATTTTCTGTATTTTTTTTCAGACTTACAGTAAGGTAATCGTTATGTGGTGACGTGTTGAACTATAAAAACCTAATGCACTATAGTAACAATGTTTATAAGGGACCCTTCATATGATATCCAAACATTGCCTAATGTTTTGATTAATCATTGTGGTAATTTTTGATAACAAGCTAAACAGTCAAAATATGTTTTAATAAGGTTTCATCTGATCTGTTGGAGATAGCAAAATCTGCTTTGAAGATTGATAACATATGTATATAATAATAATTATGAATGCTTAGCTGTCTAAGGATAGTACCTAATATATTATTTGATGCACAGTTAGACAGATATTATTATCCAAATTCTCATTAAACTCTTAAAATGCATTTGAAAGTGGCTCATGTGATCTCTCATGTAGTGTCAAGACTACAGTGACCATTTTAATTCTAATTATGTTTTCAGAGGCGGACTTGTAGCACACAGACTTTGGAGGCCATCTTGGAAAGGCACGATACACTCTTACTGCAATGGTAACTTGCTATAAATTAATAGGTTTGGAAATTGCGAGTAAAGTAAATCAGTCAATAAGTATACCAATTTTTCGAAAGGACTTAATCATATTGTTCTACTCGGTCTCCCATTTGTAATTTGACCACAGTGACCTTGTTGGAACGTCCTGAATTATTCCTGGTGTTTAATATTTGAAACAAATTAAGATACAAAGGAATGAATAGAAATATAAAACATATATTTTGGTTTAATTGTGCAGTTTGAGCTTTAAACCTACTCTTAAGAAGAAAACAGTCATGTCTTTTATAGTAGCTTATTATTATTCATTTTAATCACAGCAGGCATCTTGGAAGGCCACATTGTGCTCTTAGTGCCAAATGTTTTGTGATAAAGAGAATTACATTGGATGAGAGGAAAGCAGGTAATTGGAGAGAATTCGGTTTTGACAGTAATAAATAGTTTTCTGGAAGGCTGAATACTCAAGATTATCGTAGAGCTCGGCATGTAAACATGCCCCATATCTGAATTTTATATACCCACCAAGAGTACTGATATTACAAATAGTGTGTTTTATGATCAATAAAATTATTAATTTGCAACCCATAATACCCAAGAAAGAAGTAAATATGTACTTTCATTATTCCCAGAATACTAAATTTAAGAGACTGGCCTCAATACTCTCACCAGGGTGATACTGTTGTGCAATTATTACCTACTTACATGAAACACATAAAAAGTATGATATGCATTATTAATCTAATATCCAATGAGCTTTACTACTGTTTGAAGACATGTATTATGAGCCAATAAGGAGGATATGTTTTCTGTAGGGATTCAAATCAACAAAGAGATGTTAATATTTTGAAAATAAGGATCAACATATTATGAAACATATATGAAGGATACTTACATAGGTAAGGAATGACGTGATATGATAATGATAATAATTATAGGTTGTCTATAAAATGGTTAATTCAATTAGCACCGATGTGATTACTAGCAGTCTCTGGAAGCTAGGGTTTATTGCTAACTTCCTCTGTTTGTAATGAGTATATAAACTCCACACAAACATATACACTGAAATAATGTAATACAATAATATACTATAACATCATATTTAAAAAACAAATAGTAAAGCCTACTTATGTTTTAATTATTCTATATATGTCATTAATATATTCTGCTTGTATTTTTGTAGATTCTGATTGTGTCAGAAATGTATGTTTGGCCCTGAGAACGCAATGGGGTTGTTGTGATACACGTGTTGGCACTTTCTTGTGATTTGGTGCTATATAAAAATAAAGGAATTGATAATGCTTAAAAAATTCAATGCAGTTTTTGAAGCCCTCATTTATCTTTATGGATTAATTTGATGCTTAGGGTTGTACACTCTACGTGCTCAGATGAATTGATGACCTGCCCCACTGAAAAGGATGTATCAGGAATGGTATCCCCTGGATAAGTCTGCTCACCAATATTTTGGCTATAATTTTACTTTTTATGCCTAGATATTGGTTGGTATGATGAGCATTCATTCTCTGTTTCCACTCTTTATGGATCACAACAACAGTTGCTCTCCTGGGGAGTAGGGGTAGTTTTCCTATTTCCTTTCTTCCATAAACATATACAACAGGTGTCTCCCCAGTATGGATAAAAATCTCTTAAACAGTCGATATTCTAGACTGTTAGGATTGTCTAGTTCTGCAGCCAAGTCATTTGTCATTCTAAGGATTGAGATCTGACCATAAAGTCTGGCAATGTGGAGCCGAGCTTCTCTCCTGTATCACCACACAATCATTTATAAAATGTTGCACAGTGTATGGGCGATTACTTCATCATCTTTTATTTAAATTCCGTCCTCATTTCTCACTGACTCCACCCACCTCAACCCCTCTTCATTTCTACTTAGTCAGACCAACAGTTTTAATGCAGACCTTGTATACATCTTTTTGGGATGCAAGATGCTGCTCTCAGGCTTCATTACTAACCATAGCTGTGTATTCACCTGTGTTATATTCTAACTGAATCTGGGTTATTGGGTCGGGCTGGCCTGCTGCTTCCTGTTCTATCTTCCTCTACATCTCCCATTTTCTCCCATTGTTGGACCTGCTTATGCAGACTGCTACCACCCACCAATTGAGATTTCTGCAAATTAGGGACAGAGGCAGTTTGGTCACAGACTCCTGCTGAGTTGAGCCTATGACAAAGTAGGTCATCAGAGACAGTATCAAATGCAGCTCTGAGGTCTAGGAGAAAGAGTGCAGTGCTGCCCCTACTCCCGATCTAGTAACATTCAAATGTTATCTGTGAAAGCCAGTAAGGCTGCCTCAGTTCCATGCAGGGGATTAAAGCCCAGTTGTGAGGCATACAGGATAATATTGCATTCAATGAAAGAAGAGAGCTGAATGTTGATTTCTCTTTTCAGGGTCTTGGACACAATGGATCGCTAATTGCTTAATTCAGAGGTATCAGTTAAAGATTTATTTACCAAGGTGACAACCCTTGCTTCCTTCCATGATCAGAGAGGAACTGCTGATTCGAGGGAAGAGTTACAAAGGGAATGAAGCTGTGGAGCTATTAAATCACTTGCTATATTGAAATTAAGTGCAAGGCAAAGATCATTAAGCAAGCCTGACTCAAGACAATAAATATTATTTTAATGTCCTCATTGCATATAACCTGAAAATGTGACAGGATTGGTGTATAACAATCAAAATTAACAATCATGTCTGAACTTGACAGGTCATGAGTGATTCATTTTCTGATGTCAATCAAAAAATTAAGAAATAACGTTAGACAAGTCAAGGGAAGAAGCAATAGATAAATTGACTGTTAGAGGCGGCACAATACTTTTTCAAATACAAATATTGTAGAACTCGATACAGTACAGTGGATCCATCTTAGGAATACCAATGTATTGAGTCAACCTTGATAAGTTAGCTTGTTTTTAATGTAATAAGCATGCCAGGATGTGCTGCAAACTGACAGGAAAAGAATGATCCCTTCTAACTGGATGGTGTGTCTGTCCCTAAATCTCTCAAATGTTTGCATTCCTCCTATGACACCAGCATGAAACAGAACCCATTCCAAGCACTCAACCATGTTTCCAACACTGAAACATCAAGTATGGTTTTCTAGAACGTGTGACTGTGACCATCACAATGGACGGTGAAACTAAAGAATACCCTGAACCAGGCACCTTGGAAGGCTTCTAAGACTCACCCAATACTACTGCCATGTAGGCATCTTTCGATACATAGCAACTACCCAAGCTTCCATCACCTGCACCAAGTCGTGAGAGCCACCTTGAGAATGGAATGGAATGCAAATGTACTGACGAGAGTCTGCAACTCAATGTGAAATATCAAAACATGGATAGAGATAACTCTAGATTGCAATTGAAAGAACAGGTTCCTACAGAAGATAAGAAAGGAGGCCTACATGATGCTGCCTCATAATGCTACCATAGAAAACTGAGTTTGCTAACCTGTCAACTAACTGTCTAAAACCATAACTGGAAATGTCACATATTGAATCCTGGGATCATCACCTTTGATTCTCACATATCTTTACTCCCAAATATTAAGAATCTAGAGTTTCTTATTATTATAAAACTCTTTATTGATTTACATTACCAGTATGTTTACTTGCCTAAAAGACAATGGAAGATGAAGGGGAAGGAGATGAGCACAAGGTCACACATATACTTTATCAAACACAAAAATCACAAAGGATCTTGTATTCATATTCTTAGTAGTAGTACTACTACTACTACTAATAATAATAATAACAATAACAATGATAATAAATGTATATGTAAAGTGCACTACCACCACAAGAGTTTCCTGGCACTGAAAAGCTAGGAAAGTGTCAGAAGACAGAAAACAGGAAGAAACGATTGATAGACTACCATTGCTCATCTGAAGACTAGATGATAGTTCACAAGTATGATTCTCAATGGAAGATTCTTTTTAAACAAATTTTATTAGGTTTTATTTAGTCATCATTATTTTGATAGCTCACATCAGGACATTTCTGCATCATCAGGACATCACTTATAGGAGAAAGAAGAAAAAAAGAGGGAAAGAGAAAGAAAAAAATAGAAATGGGGAAGAGGTTTATCAAGAAACAGAACCTTTCAAACATAGTATCCAGTCCAATTGTAGGATATTTATCACAGCAAAGAGGAGCAAGTCAATGTCAGAGTCAAGGTACATACGTTGGTAGGTCAGTGATCGCCTGTCAGCGGGCATGAACCAAAACCAGGGCTGCAAACTGTGCTTTTCGAAATATCACCACATATAGCGGCCACATAGCTTGGTATGGGATACAGTCTAAGGCTGTCTAGTGTCATCTTTGAGTTCATTCTTCTAGGAAAAAAACTATTCATCCCACATGAGATCTATGGGGTGTTGGCTAAGTCCTCATGCCTCCTCTCGTAGCAGGGACATGGAATGGACTCTGCTTCCATCCTGTGAACCATAGGGTCATGCCACTGGGTTACTCAAATAAAAAAAGATAACCTCTATTGCATTGTGAATGAGTGCCTACCTATAAAAAGGACCAGGTCTAGGAATCTGCTCTAAAGATTCCTGATTTTGAGTATTGGGATAGGCCCAGTATAGAGCACTCCAAGTAATTCAATTTGTGTTGACCAATGGCAGCAATGTGCAAACCTTGTTCAAAAAATCTTGGGCTAGTGGGTAGTCCCAAAACATGAGTTTATTCACAGTGGAAGAATATTCATAATTTAGATGTTGGGTAGCAAAAAGCACAAACATCAAGCTGTGCTTTCTTCAGGCAAGGGACATTAAGCAGGAGGATATTTGATTACCATAAAATAGGGGGGTGTAAGTTTTCAGATCAGATCTCTCTAGGCCTTAGAAGACCTTGCGTGCAAGGAAAATAAACGTAAACTGTATTTTGTTCAACTGGTAACCAATGTAGAGCTTGCTATGCTTCCAAAATATGGTCACATTTACATAGCCTCCCGATGGTCCATTCGGAGAAGTTCTGAATTCACTGCAGTTTAATAATCAAATACCAATGTCCCATTTCGTTAAGAGGAAATAAGTGTTTAATTATCTGTGCTTTTACAACTCCGACATAGCCCTTATCTAGGAAACTCATCTATTGACAGTAGAATAGACCTGACTAGAGAGTAGCTAGGACTAAACAGTAGTCATCAGCAGTGTATTCACAACTTGCTCAGATGAGCAATTAACTCTAAAAATGTCCCCATTCTCATCAGACTTCATTCCAACCAGCATGTTTGAAACATGGACTGGCCAAGAAAAGGAAACTAGCCAAAACACCCTTTTGGGCCCCATATATGCCCAACAACAGGAACATTTATTTTTCTCCTCTTTATCGTGATTCTGGAATTTACCAATAGCCCCCACTCTTATATAAGATAGGCTCCATCAACTTTTGTATCAACAATGACATGGTGATATCGCAATATCTTACTGCTGACCACAGACTGCTGTATATATAAAGACTACTAAATACTAGAGCAGGGCTTTACTTTTTTCCCCCCTGTCTTTGGCACACATCTTGTACTGACTACTTTCTAACACATTATCGGCTGACACCTAAGATCGTGTACAATATTTGAGGGGAGTATATTAAATCATTACACAGTAAAACTGAATCTGGAGATCAGTTATGTTACACTCTAGCACTAAGGCACATGAAAACTGGTAAACATAAACCCCTAACAGGCACCTATATTGTTAGTTATACATCAGTCTTTATGGTGAACCTAAAAAAGACCCAAATACATTGGCCCGGTTATGGTGGACAATAAGAAAGCAACCTGGACAGGTCTCATGATGCCAAATGAGAGACCAATTCAGGGTAGAACAGTCCTAGCTAAGACACACAGGCCTAGCTAAGAGATTTACAGACTGCCAGAGGAGGTGGAATTTAATAAAATACCTACTTGCTGATGGGACAGGTTGCTTCATAAATCGACTTGTCTTGTAAAAAAATCTTCTCGTCCTTTTGGTGCCATATAGAGTGGAGACAAATTATGTCAGCAATCTTATTATATAAGAGATCTGATAACGGCCTCTTTGATTATGTCAGGGCTAACACTTACAGTAGGGTTTGAATACTAACATTTTTCTTTTTTTGCCACTCATCTGCAGTTCTACATACACGGGCTGAAGGTAGTGGTAAGCAATAGTTCCAGGGTTGGAACGCCCTTTTGAGTCTGTGCAAGCTGACTAACTTGTGTGTTTTAAAGGTTTTCACCATCTCTTATCTAATCTTTTCCGAGAAAGGTTAGAAATTTACTCCTGATAAGGTTCAGAAGTTAAACTTCTTCTAGGGTTGGGAAAACGTTGTTGGAGGGAAAGTTAACGCTCAACAGATTTTCACATGAGCTAATCTACACATGTATATTTGCTTGTGCTAAAATGTAGTTTACAAATATTTTCTAGTAGTATTATTTTCTGGTCTACTTCTGTAAATCATTGTAAATTAATGAGATACATAAATCTGCACTAATGGAAAGACAAATACCATAGGTACACTTTTGTGACTTTCTTTAAGACGTGAGTGAGCAGTTTTCAGTACCATGAACTACTATGGCAATGTGCACTTTTTGAGACCAAAAAATATTTTTGCTTTTTGCCAATGTTTGGTAAAATAGTGAGGGCCCAGGAGCTTCCACAAAAATAAAGCCTTACAAGAGCCATGTCAAAACAAAACACATATTGACAATATCAAAGGACTTACTCCCAATGTCAGACTTATTGGCTTTGCCAATGCTTGTTTATTTCCCATAATCTTGTTGAAACTGGTTAAACTGACTATCTATTATGAATATTTTTTTAAATGATACCATACATCAACACAGTTTACTAAATGATGCTTCAAAGAAATGGTACATACAATTTCATAGTTTAGTAAAACTTTTTTTTTGTTGCATTTTTGTGAACATTTTATTTTGAAAGCAGAGAAACAGCAATCCTGTTGTCAACCTTCTGTAAATATTTGCATAATCAGACAACGCTCTGGGAGAGTTTTAAGTAGCATCATATTGTTAAACTTTGCAAATGGTGTACACATTTTTTTTACTGGAACCAGTCAATAGTGCAGCCCGAGCTTACCCCACTTGTTTAGAACGCTCACCCTAATAATAAAAGCTTTGTATAAATGAACCATAGATACAAATTTGAATAGCATTAACATATGGGCACAAATATGATGTCAACTACACCTCAACTACAGACAATTCCTTTCCTTGTTCCTAATGTAGTACTGTAATTTAGAAGACAAAGGGTTTGTGCTGTAGGAGGTTGGGGCTACATGTCCCAAGGACAGAATAAATGTGGCAAATTGGGCTATGGGAATTTCACACCCTTGCTGCCCATTATGTGAAGAGAGAAATAATTTTGAAAGACCTCAATTTTCCATAAGCTTGTTCTTTACTGTTAAGTCAAAAAATTAATTCAGTAAACTCAGGTGGTGACATTAAGAATGGGATGAAAAAGTGGACAGGATGTTAGCAGTGAAGTAGCAACAGAGGAAAGCACAATACCTACTCCAGCCCCACATACCTTGTGAAGGGATGGTTGCCTTTTATTATGAGAGCCTTCATAGTTCTATGCAATCCGAGGAAAGACACAAAGAGAAGAAATTTATGGACAAACTGTTTATACCCACTTTCTCTCTTGAGGAATTGCAAGAGAGTGAGATGACAATGGGTGATAAAAACGCAGTCATCCTGGATGTATCAACTTGCAAAGTGCCAGGGGAGAATGGCTTCCTCAGTGGATGCCTTATGACTGCAACCTCTCTACTGATGCTGTTGATGATGTATGCAGCCTATAAAAAGGCAGAATTATCTATCCCCTTTTCCAATAGAACTTTAATAACCATTAGACCATAAGAAGGGAAGGAGGCAATGGAGTGTTAGAGCAACAATCACATATGCTTGATCAATGTAGATGAGAAAATCTTAGTCACAATTCTAGAAAAAAGGCTCAGCAGTTATTCCACCACAAGTCCACCATTCAGATGTGGGCTTTGTATCAGATGTGACCTTTAAACCCATCTAGGATCTACAGCTGACTTGCTGTGGTTAACGCTTAACAGCCCATTTGAATCTACTGCTTTATGTCTTGGCGAAGAGAAAGCATTTAGCTGAGCTGACTGAGGGTATGCTTTTAGGGTCCGGAAGAGGGCGGGATTAGGATACATGTTTGTTACCTAGTTTAAATGGTTGTATGAGGCGCGGACCCCACAGGTGAACAGATTGTCTGTGGAGGATGCTAGTTCTCTCGACCATCTGTAATTTACCGACAAACACAACAAGGATTTGTATTTTCACTCCTTCTGTTGTACCATTTTCTGCAACAGCCTGCACCTCCAGAAATAAACATGGCATACATACATCTCAGGGACCCGTGTATTGATGTCTCTATGTGGACAACATACTGCTCACTCTTACTGTGTATGAAGTCTCACTCCCAGCACTGATGTTGATCATATGCTTCTCATATTTTTACGGATAGAAGATTAAAGCCCTGCACATACTGAATAAATCTGAAGCCAACCTGAATTTAACACAAGGTGGTCCTGAGCGCCACAAATGCATGGGTGTTATTACTAACAGGGGACAGTGAAGAATAATAAAATACAATTTGACTCCTTTGATCACAAACTCACAGAATGACTTTGCCTATTGTCCACAACAGAATGTATCCCTATTGGACAGGGTCCAAATAATAAAAATGCATATTGCATCCAGTATGGTTAACTCTTGGGGCTGTCACCTCTATCAATTCACTCGCCCACCCTCTTGCGAATTGACTCAGACATCAAAAAGCTAATGCTTTGAGAGGGGTAGGGCACTCGCCCGAAAATGAAAATATACAAACTCCACACACATTACTTATGGTGGGTTTCCCCTCTTTTATATGCACTCATTGCCTCACCCATCATGTGTCACATTAGGCCTATTTTTTTTTACCACAGACTGGATCCACCTACATTATAAACATAGATTGTGAAATGTTGAAAGTAGTAGAAGACCTGTTCCCACTCTAAACCTACAAATTAATATATATGCTACATCACACAACTGGCAGAATGCTGGGTCATGACAGGCGGTACTATGACAACTGGAAACATGGCATGATAGGGGAACATTTACCATTGATTGCCAAGAATCTCAAATCCTTTAATTCATGATGTGAAGAATGTTGTGAGCACCAAGCATGGACCTGGCAATATAATAAACTACCCCACTGCTTAAGACAACACCAGGACAGGGTTCCTGTTTCACTAACCATATCTTTGACTAAAGAATATCTTTGAATCTATGGTGGATACAAGGGGATCATTTCAGGTGTACATAATAACTTTATCCGTAACTCATTTTCAACCATGACTATATCAGGAAGTTGTTGCAGATATCATTAAACCATGATTTTACTGAAGAATACTGGACCATCTTACTTGAAACTCACAAAAGATGTATTAGGAAAACAAGACTAAAATTCCTATATTTTGAAAACCGTACAATATGCATCCTAGTCCTCTGTTGAGCTGCACAGGGAGGGACTTCTGTTACATTCCTGTTGCTGCAGATACAGCTGCATTGTGATGTGCTGCAGCATTATGTGGAATTGTACTTACCAGAGCCAACTCTGGCTTGACCTATGGGACACGATGACCTCTGCTTCCCATTACCCCATCCCCAACTCAGCCCCCTTAGCAGCACTTCATGAGGTAATAAATATTGTAGGGATCTCTGGCCATAAACATAGGTGGACTGCAACTTCACTAGCAGCAACCAAAGTATGCACATTTAAACACTGGAAATCCACAGTGGGACCCACACATGATGAATGGTGGTCTGGAATTCTACATATAGCTTCTTGTAAATGTGTTGTCTAAGGGTAAACAACCAGAAGAATGGATTTGAGAATGTATGGAACACCTTCTTGAATGGTTCAGCAGTTTGAAGACGTGTTTACTAAACATCCAAACTATGTATCTTTGGATAACCTGATTAACTACGGCAATACTGTTCCTTTTTATCAGGAACTATGTTTCATTTTTACAAATGACACTTCTCCATCACTTAGGGGTGCTACTCATTTAACTTGATAGATACTTTATGAGCTAGTGAGTGATCTTATATTCTTTCTACATTCTATTTTAATTTACACTAGACCACATCTTCAATTCCACTAGATCGCCAGTGTGACATTCAGTTTTCTATCATCTTGCGTCTCTTCTGTAAGTAGAGAGTTTGCTCTAATTTGTTTTACATCACAGAAAGATTTTCTCAGATGGGTGTGAAACCTTTTGTTAATTATAAATTCTCATATTCCCATTTCTTTGGTTTGTAAATCAATGTTTAACATAATGGTTATATATTACTTTAAAGTACAGAAAGGTTTCAATATAAAATAGCTTTTTAAACACACTTTTTTGTGATTTGATTACATGCAGGAGATACATAGCATATTTGAACAAAGTTATGACGGTACACATATTATGTGTGTGCATCACAAGTACAGTAAATTAGACAAATACATATCCAATAATTATGCATAGTCATATCAATGCAATTGAAAACCAACAATTCCCATCTCCCTTAGCCGGCGTAACCAAACTGTCACCTGATGATTGTAATACAGACTAAGGGGTGTGCATGTGGAGAAGTTTCTGATACGACAAAGATTGTTGTGACTGGGATTCATCGTATTGTAAGTACTATTATGTAACATGTCGTGTGTGTCTAGGCCTGGGTAATTCAAATTGCACCGTGGTGGAATGACGGACCAGGCCCGTAACTAGGTTCCTCCTCAGATACAAGTGTGCAAGCTAGCCTCTACTGGGTGACCTCCTCATGCCACACAGCCACTTGTGAAGCCTGTGGTGTGGTGCCCTCCAACATTTTATTATTAATGTCTACGCTAACAACATGGCAAAGTCTGTGAAGCAAGTCATTACTTTAGATTGCTGGGTTGGGGCTGTAGACCTAAAATACAATGTTCCAACCTGTGCCAATGTGTCTGATCGGTACAATGTCTGACCCAAAAGCAGATAATAAAGGGCAACTCCACACCGTATGTAGTGACATCTGCATCCGCTACGTGACACAGGGGCACCCAACCAAGGCTGCGAGGAACATTATGTTGATTCTGTGCAGTGTGAGGTATGCTCTGTGGAAAATTGAGAATTGTATACATTTAAATCTCAAGTTACGGGATATCTTCTTGGGGTATCCCAATAAAGAAGTTCCACTCCCTTTCAATGATCTCATGGGCTAGATCTCCTTCCCATTTGGTTCTTAAAACCTCGAGGTTGACCATAAGATGTGTACCAAGTCCCCGATAAAGCCAGCGCACTAAGTGTTTGCAATTCCCTTCTGGTGCCCAAAATCTGCGGACATAGCAGAAAATGCTGGCATGTGTTAAAAACGTTGCTGGTAATCCATGCGTGTGCGCGAAATCGGAATATGATAATAGTACACAGTTATCAAACAGTGAACCCACTGTAAGTACTCTCACCCGTTCCCATGGTTTCAGTCTCTGTGCTGTCAGTGTGCCGGAAGATGTGGGGAGACTACGTAAGGGGACATTAGGTGCATATGGCATTGGTGAACCTGTGCAACTTGTAGCTAACTTTGAATAGGTGACAGATGTGCATAAAGAGGAGGGGAGCCACATGGGGAATAGTGGCACCCAAACACACCAGCCTATGAAACCGTCCATGGTCAGTCTGCTCCGTGTATCATATTTCTGGGAGGTTATGCCCGGCCACCCAGTACGCCACCCATTGTAGTTGTTTGGCAATACAGAACACTTTAAAGTCTGGGCCTCCCATGCTGCCTCTGTCCATCGGAGCTGTATCCGGGCAAGGCTTACCCTAAGACGACCAGTTCCCCAGAGGAGTTCCAATAATAAAAAGTCTTCAGTAAGATAAACACTCAGGAAAGCGATACAACAGTCTTTGTAATAACACTATTTTTGCCAGGTCCAAGGGGCCAGCCACCAAGAGGGGCAATGTGATCCAAAACCCGATCTGAGGGAATCAATTGTGCGCATGAGGTTACCCTGCATTAAATCTTGCGACACACAAAAAACCTGAATACCTACATACTGGAATATTTGTGGAGCCACTCGTATGTTCACATCTCCAAATAACAGCGTAGGTTCTGTCAGCAAAGGAGAAGGCACAGGACTTATCTGCATTAACCTGACGGTCTTTCAACTCTCTGAAGTCAGACAACAATCAGACCACCCCCTCCAGGCTACCATGAAGGAATATAAAATTGCTTTAAAGAAATATTACTGAGACCGAAGAACTCAAGTTTACGATAGCTAAACTAATAAACCTAATCTGGTATTGTCTCAGCCTGAATCCCAGTGTGCCGTGACCTACAGTGGTCGTCAGGTTAAAACAAGACTGGAAGCATTTGGAACAGAACATATGTTCGGCAGAGATGTGCATTAATAGTTTTGGATCTAAAGATTTTCACAGAGATACATGTGTATTACCTTTCAGAATGGAAAAACTGAGCAAACTTTGCACCATCTGGACTGCAGTGGAGGTATGTCATATAAATGGCTGTTTGGTTTGCATTCAAGTTATATATTATTATGCTATCTTTATCAAGTTGGCTCAATTGATTTTAATAAGCTATGTAAGAACTGCACATACACAGTTAAATTAAAAGACAACATTTAATTATATTAATTAATCTCATACAATGAGCCAAGATAACTCAATTCACCCAGAGCTTACCACGTCTGATCGATCGTTTTTGTGCCACATGACCTGGAACAGCTGCTGTTGTTGTCTTCATCCAGAGCCCCGCAAACAACAGCTTTACCCTTGAGGCAAGTCACTGACAGGGCCAAAAAATGTAAAAGCCAGTTCAAGTATTTATGGAGTCTGGTAGGCCTGGTCTCACGAATACAAGATGATGGCTATTTGACGAAGATCTAGACTTCTGCCGCCACCAGTAGACTCTGGCTCTGGCACAGTATACCAAGGATAGTTTTACTCCATTTGACCACCAGAAAGAGAGTCTCTTGGTGTGGATTTCAAATTATTTGAAGGTGCACTATAGGAGAAGAATATCCAGTTTTCAGCGGCTCATCATCCGTAGACAAGAAGATGTAGACAATTAATAAGCACAGAGTTTTGAGGAAAGGTGGCTCTTTAGAGGTATAGGAGAATCTGGTACAAATATTGAAGAAAAACATATACTTCGAAGCAAGGGTACCCTACTCCCTTTATCATGCAGATCTTCAAGCCAAGGAAAGACATTGGTTTGAGTGAACTGAAGAGGGGCAGGAGGAGACCCATTTGTCCACTGGAGGTAACAGGCAGCAACAGGGCAGGCCTAAAAATCTAGTCTACATTATAGCACTCTGGCTTCATGGTTGTTAATGGTAGACTGATAGGAACATTGCCACTAAGCCCACAGGTGTAATGCAATCAAAGAACACCGTAATAAACTGGAAAGTCTGGATAGCAAAGGAGTGTTTCAAGAGAATCTGATAACAATCCCTTCATCTTCTTTACTGCCCAGAGCACACGGCAGGCAGAAACCTAAAATTACAGGAGTAACCACTGGCAAACAAGATATGGAAAAGAATGGTCTTAACGGTGGCTAGATGAAATAAAGATAGTACGGAGCACTGTTAAAAAGCAAGCTCGGAATTAACAGCTATTCCGTCTATATATTACATACTGTTAAACTAGGTTTATGGAAAATGCTGCTTGCAAGCTAACAAAACAAGTGCTTTTGAACAAGCTGGTCAGGCATTTGACCAACTAAGTATGATATGGGATTATAAGGATAGAAAGAGGAAGTTGAAAGCTAATGATGTTTGCTCAGGCGATGGTGTGGGGAAGTATGTGAAGGTGATGGGGTGAGGAAGTGAGGGGCCTGGAGCAGATCCACATAGTCAAATCCTAATAAAAAAAACTTATTAGTAAACAAAGGGGATACAAATTAAGGTCTATGAAAATCTTATTGGAGCTTAAAAACCTTAAAGACATCAGAACTTTCTAGAATCGAGTGGCGAAATGTGGTAAAATATAGATGCACTATTCTGATTACACATTTCTACCAGAAGACTGGAGAACATATTTTGTAGAACTGTAATAATAATAGGCAGAGGATGGTTATGCAGAATTGAGGTGGTGGTGTTGGGGAGATCATACGGCCAACCATTTAATTTCCAAAAGGTGATGAGAGCTCTGCATGCACAGATGCTCAATAAAGGAAAGGTCCAATAATGTTCCAGAGGATATTTTTAGCATATCTTTCAGGTGTGAAAGTCATCCATTTGCCAAGTCTTGAATGCAATTTTGGTAAGAGAGGGATCAGCAGTCTTGGACCCAGGACGCATTTCGGATTCTGCTCTGTAAAAAAGATGTGACATCTGATCCAGCATGTTACTGCCCAGTTTCCCTAATTGAAACCCAGTCCAAGATCCATAGGAACCATTGCAGCATTTTAACAAGCATTTTCAATGCAACGGGTCTCGCATTTGCTCGAGTTAGAGCTATTAGCGGTGTAAAGAAAAAAACAAACGCTGCGTGATAACCCTATGTAAAATGCAGCGCAATGGCACTGTGTGGAAAATAAACAGATAAAGTAGTCCGGACCCCAGGCTCAAAACACCGAGCCTCGTATGTTTCTAGTAGTTTACCGGTGCTGTGTAGGTGGGCTAAACACCGGAAAAGCCATGACGTATGCATGTTTTTCAGAAATGAAAGCAAGCGGATTTTAAAGGGCAAGCCCACGAACCAATGTAAGTTACTGACGTGACATGGGCGTGGTTTCAAGCCCAAAGAGAGATTACTGAATGGACTGAGCGCTTTGCGCTCGCCCATAAAAAGGGGGTTAGGACTTTATGACTACTGAGAAGAGTTGTCTATTGAATGTGAAATTAGCCAAATGAACCTAGTGCAAAAAGGACACATTCATTCTAGTTTCCTTTGAATATATTGATCAAAGATGACTGTGAAAAAATTGGCAGAAATAGAGGTTAAAGTCCCAACTTGCAAACAATACAGGTGCTCTACACATAAAATACAAATAAAGGTTTGCAATGGAAATATCGGGTGACTGACAAATAGTTTGCATGTACAACATGTGTGCATCAAATTGTGTTCTTTTCCATAAACTATTTAATCCATATATGCTTGTGGCTTTTAGTGCGCACAAAAACACATTTCATAAGACAAATTAAATATGGAAAATATTTGACAGCCCCTTTGAAATATTGGCTAGAAGTGTCATTATCACAATGAGAGACTCACATTTCTCTGCCCATTTTCACAGTTGCCCCTGAATAAATCAATATTCCATCTTTGACTGGTAACCAAAATCTGAAAATTCCAATTTCAGTCACTGCTGATTATTATCTGCACCTTGGAGAAAGGGGCTTCAACAAATCCTTTCTTCTAAAGACTGAGAGGTCTTTCAGACCATGGTGGATGGCCTACAGGCTTGCTGTGGGATGGAAGGGGGGACTCCCTGCTTTCCTGGCAGTGAACTCTTTGGTGTGAAAGGAGTGTTAGACCTGCCAGCCTTAGGGTTGTCTTCCCCCAAACGTTTTGCCTTTTGCTCTCCTCTTTTGCTGAAATTTGTTGTTGTTGGCCTTAGGACTCTGTGCACTTTACCACTACTGCTAAAGTGCTTGTGCTCACTCCCCTAAACACGGTAAAATTGGCTTACACCTTATTGGCATATCTAATTTATTTATAAGACCCTTGCAGAGTGAAAAACCACATACCCAAGGCCTGCAGCACTTATTGTGCCACCGACTTACGTAGACCCTTAAAACATGTCACAGGCCTGCCCTTGCTGCCAGAATGCAGTTTTAAACTGCCATCTGACTTAGCAATATAACCCCCTTTCCAGGACTTAAACACTCTTTTTATTGTATATAAGTCACCAGGTAAGTAGGTCCTAGGTAGCCATTAGGGCAGGATGCATTGTAAATAAATGGCTGGACATGTACTTTCCATGTCTTGGTAGAGAAAAACTCCTAAATTATTTTTTCACTACTTTGAGATCTACCTGTCCCGTAGGAAAATATTGGCTTGCCCTAATACATTTAATAAGTGCTAACTTTTGATTTGGAATAGGTAAGCATTTCATGATTAATATCTATAAAACTATAATTAAACATCCTCTTTAATGGTAAAGTCGGATTTTAAATTACAATTTTGAAAATAATTTTCCTGCCCTTGCTATATGGTGCCTGCAACTTGTCCTAGGTCACATGACTGTGTAGTTGGCAGTTTGGCTTTGTTAATTACTCCCAGGCAGCCACACAAAGGAGGAATTAGGTGTGCCTGAATGGGCCATCAGCTGGCAGGATGGGAGGGGGAGCGGAGCTGGACAGAGCCCCCACTTGCAACTAAAAAGGTTGTGCTCAGCCTCTACAAAAAGGACTTGTCACCACTGCATTGTCCCTGCAGCCAGCTTGGAGCTAGGACAGGGGTGTCAGAATATGTCAAGCACTTCAAAGGGACTTTTCTAGAAATTCTCCTACTTCAATGAAAGCACCAGGTACAAGTATAGGACCCTCAGACCCACTGCTTAGGTTCACGTTTTGGAAGTGTAGCTATGCCCTGCTGTGTACGCCACAACACTGCTTTGCTGCACATGGAAGACTTCTGTACTGCCTGAAGCCTGCTTTGAATGCTCCGATGCCTGCTCTGCTTCTTGAGCCCTGCTATATCACTTGAACCCAGGACTACCAAAGTGGCACCAATGGCTAGTTTGCTGGCCTCCAGATCAGAGCCACATAAAAGGCTCCAACCATCTTAAACCCGCAAATAGACCCAACCTGAGTGAGTCCCTACCCCCCACAAGTACCCTTAGTGGTGGTGCTAAAGATGCCCTGATAGGCAAAATCCAAAACTTTCAAAGATTTCTGGCTAAAACTGCTTAGTTAGAGAACTGAGAGAACTCCTGGACCAACCTGCTCCTCTAGCTGCCCAAGGTGCATCGCGTCGGCCTGACTTTGAGGCAGCTACCATTACGTTCTTCTCCGCAGCAGCAAATCAACCCCTAGCCAAAGGAGTATCCGGCTTCCCAAAACTCTTGTCAGCTACAGCCTCCAGCTTCGTCCCACTGAAGGTTTTTGACTTCCAAAATAGAGACCAATTTTGAACATACGAATATTCACCGCAACTTCGCCCAGCAGCTCCCTGACAACGAAGTCTCATACTCTGACACCGCCTACAGACTTGCCTCGCTGAATTTTACCTTCTCAGTACATTTTTTTCAGTATTCTTCTAAACCCGAAAGTAGGCGTTGACCAGGCCCAATCCATTTCTTGTGTCCGAGCCTCGCTCCATCGTGATTGGTCATATTTATAGACTTTGACCCAGTCTCACATGACTAAATGTCTACGGTTGGTGCTGTGATCTTTTAGACTCTAGATTTCACTTCAAACTTTAAAAATTCTTAACTCCAGTCCTAATCATTAGATTTTTCTTGTTTCGGTGGGAAATCATTAATTAAAATTGACTCTTTTTATAAATTGGTGTGCGATTTTATCTTGTGCTGTGTGTTCACTTTATTTCTGTTTGTGTGCTGCATAAATACACATTGCTTCTAAGTTAAGCCTCCCAGCTTTTTGTACCAAGCTTCTTTAGAGTTAAGCACAGGTTAATTTAGTGACTTTTGTGGTTCACTTGCACAATGATTGTGAGCGTTGTTTGAACAGGGGTCACCCCCCCCCCCCCATTCAACCAACAACCCACCTTTTTATATTGGTGGTAGCTGTAGGATAAGGACTTATGTTTGTGCAGTGCCATATAGTGATTTGTGTAACACAAAGACCCCATACAAATAATTTGACATAAAAGTTTACCTCTTTTTTTAATTCTTCTGAACTTTCCATTAGCTGTTTTCTCCTTTTTTACGTCGAGCGTGCAAGCGCTCTGTCATGTTGTAATCTATCTTTGGGCTTTTAACCATGCCACAGCACACCCATCACTATCAGGTGTTCATGGGCTTGCCTTTCAAAAATACTTTATCATCATTGGTAAATGCTTTACGTTTGGCCCTCCTTGGGGCGGTTTTGTTACTGCCTCTGCCATCGACCCTGTTGCATGGGTAATTGCACAATTGCCAATATGTTTGACTGCGAGCGAACTTCTTTTTCCTTTTGTGTTTCTCCTTTGCGTTCACACTCATGACGGCCGTGGTGTTTTGAATTGGCTTGCTCATGTCAACTGTTTCAATTATGTGGCAAGAAAAGTCCAGTTAGGAATTTACAACACTAATAGCTCTAACTCGAGCAAAGGCGTGACCCATTGCATGGCAAATGCTTGTATTAACTGAAGTGCCCTACCTTCCTTTTTTACCCCGGAGATGGGTCTGATCAACTTTGTCACCATCAGCAGGGCTCAGCTGCTGAAGCTTTGCAAAGAAAAGGGGCTTAAGGCAGACAGGAAGATTACCAAACTAGATCTCCAGGTAGCCATCAGATTCTTTGAGGAAGTACAGAGGTTGCAGTCCATCCCAGAGGGGGATGATGAGGAGGAGGAAGCACACTTGGAGGTTGATAAGGAGATAGAGGACCCATACCTGGGTCCTGAGCTGCAAGGAGAGCACTTCTCAACCCCAGTGGATGCCCAGGACGGGGCAGAGAGCAGTGTAACTGTCATGGACCTGTCCCCAATGCAGCTGGAAGACAGAAAGGAATAGAGGGGGCTCAGACTAGAGATGTTCATGATGACACTGGAAGCAGAGGAGAGGAAGGCTGAGGCAGAGGGCACCTTGAATAAAAAGAAACTTTTGCTGGCACATGAGATGGGTCTGAACGAGCTAGAGATCAAAGCCAGACAGATCCCAGAGTCCAACAGCAATGGTGGCAGAATATCAGCGGTGTCCAATTGAGAGGTGACGGTCCGCATACCACTAGATCTGGTACCAAATGATGTATTGGGAGATGATCTATGCAAGTGTTTTTCTGCTTATGAGGTAGCTCTGAGGATGCAGAAGCTTCGAGAGGGGTACTGGGGGTGGGGGGCTTACAGAAGTACATGCCTACTTTGGGGAGGGACACTCTTCTCACACTTGAGGTGGATGCCCAGACAAAGTATGCCCCCAAGAAAGCACTTGTTGCTAAATTTGGGCTGACCCCTGAGAAATACCGTCAGATGTTCAGGGACAGACACAAACTCCCAAACCAGTCTTGGGTGGATTTCCTATATTACTTCAGCAAGGCACTGAATGGTTGGATGAGGGGCACCAACGGTGATGATTAAGTTGGTTGTACAAAGTGATTTTGAGGGAGCACATTCTCAATACTAGTTTTACACAGCTGTGCAAGTACCTAGTAGGTAGCAAGCTTACTGACCCCAGGAAACTTGCTAAGGTAGCGGACCTCTGGGTCAGCACTAGAGTGGACAATAAGGCATCTGGGGCACTCCAAAAAGGGTGATCAGGGTTCCTATCAGACAGAGGTAGGTGGAGCAAAAACCAAGTAGTCCTCTCAAGGTCCCCAATCGGGGAAAGGGCCCCACCCCCTATATAACCAGAAAAGGGGATTTCTGGATACGAACACTTGTAATTGTGGGGGGCGTCGGGTACAGAGTGTTCGGGACTCACGCTTCCGGAGTGAGGCTGAAGTCCCTTTAAAGATGGTTGTTTCTTGGTTTCTTGGACAGAGCCGCTGTCCATGGGAGTTTCTTGGTCCTTTGGGTGCAGGGCAGTCCTCTGAGTCGTCAGAGAGCGCTGGTCCCGCTGGATGCGTCACTGTGCAGGTTCTTTGAATCTGGAGACAGGCCAGTAGGGCTGGGGCAAAGTCAGTTGTCGTCTCTGCGGGGCTTTCAGGTCAGCAGTCCTTCTTCTTGTTTTAGGTTGCAGGAATCTGTTTTGCTGGGTTCAGGGTCGCCCCTAAATACTAAATTTAGGGGGGTGTTTAGGGCTGGAGGGCAGTAGCCAATGGTTACTGTCCCTGAGGGTGGCTACACCCTCTTTGTGCCTCCTCCCTTTTGGGAGGTGGGCACATCCCTAATCCTATTGGCTAAATCCTCCAAAACAAGATGGAGGATTTTCCAAGAAGGGGGTCACTTCAGCTCTGGTCACCTGAGGGGTGGACCTGGCTGAGGGGGTGACTCCTCCTTGTTTTTATCATTATCTTCCCGGACTTGCTGCCAAAAGTGGGGGCTGTTTCCGGGGGGCGCGCATCTCCAGTAGCTGGAGTGCCCTGGGACATTGTAACATGAAGCCTGAGCCTTTGAGGCTCACTGTTTGTTGTTAAAGTTCCTGCAGGGGGAGGTGAAGCACCTCCACCCAGTGCAGGCTTTGTTTCTGGCCTCAGAGAGCACAAAGGCACTCACCCAAGGGGGTCAGAAACTCGTCTCAGTGGCAGGCTGGCACAGACCAGTCAGTTCTGTACGAAGGATTGGGTAAAATACAGTGGGCATATCTAAGAGGCCCTCTGCATGCATTTTTTAATAAATACAACACTGGCATCAGTGTGGGTTTATTATTCTGAGAAGTTTGATACCAACCTTCCCAGTATTCAGTGTAGCCGTTATAGAACTGTGGAGTTAGTTTTGACAAACTCCCAGACCATATACTTGATATGGCCACACTGTACTTACAATGTCTAAGAATAGACTTGGACACTACAGGGGCATATTGCTCATGCAGCTATGCCCTCACCTGTGGTATAGTGCACCCTACCTTAGGACTTTAAGGCCTGCTAGAGGGGTGACTTACCTAGGCCACAGGCAGTATTTTGTGTGCATGGCATCCTGAGGGGGATGCCATGTCGACTTTGCCTTTTTCTCCCCACCAACACACACAATCTGCAATGGCAGTGTGCATGTGATAGGTGAGGGGTCCCTTAGGGTGGCACAACACATGCTGCAGCCCTTATGGACCTTCCCTGGTCACAGGGCCCTTGGGACCACTGATATCTTTTACAAGGGACTTATCTGTGTGCCAGGGGTGTGCCAATTGTGGAAACAATGGTAAATTTTTAGTGAAAGAACACTAGTGCATGGACCTGGTTAGCAGGGTCTCAGCACACTCTCAGTCAAGTCAGCATCAATAGCAGGCAAAACGTGGAGGGGGTAACTGCAGCAAGGAGCCATTTTCCTACAGTCCTGTTCTAGTTTCTCTAGATTTAAATGACCAACTTTATTTTTTCTTGACATACGTTTGATCATGTAGCCTCAGATGGTGGCTTTAAGGACATCCCAAATTATTTGGGGGTTTAGGCCAGAGTTCTTATTATGGTCTAAGTTTAGTGCAAAATTTCATGTTTGATTCCTTCCATGCATGTAGGGTCTCAGGTAAGGAGGATACACGTTTAAAAGATTTTGTTTTGGTGTCAGAATGTGCAATGCCATATGAAATCGAGATGCAAACGTGGTCTGTTATGATGAGTGGTTCAATAGATGTGTTAGAGACACTGGGTACATGGTATTCATCCACTGGAGTGTAATCAATATGTGAAATGAGATGTGAGGATGGGTGAAGAATGTAAAGTATGTGGTAATGGGGTTAGCTAGTCTCCACATTTCCTTCAGTCTGTGTGTATTGCAAAAATGTAGCATTTGTTTATGAGATTTGTTGGATCTGAAGCTGCAGTTGGAATTTCTGTTGAAGATTTCATATCATGGGAGGTAAAAATTCCCACCTAAGACTAGTCTAGATTTGGTAGAGATGAGAGGTTTCTTGTTAAGTTGGAGCTAGAAGCCACATTTATCATTACTGGGGCAGATATGTTTATGACTTAATTTCAGTATCAGCTTTTTGTAGTCTAGTTAGGAGCCATCCAAAAAGTAAAATAACCCACCCCAGCCCACCTTACCCATACAAAAATGTATGGTTAGGCAGTGGTGGCTAAGAGGGGCTGGGCCCAGCAACTGCGAGGCTGGAGGGCTGCACCATAGTAGATAATAACTACAATGGGTAATATAAGCTTTACTCCAAACTAACAATGATTGATAGACCATGTACAAAGGACATTTCTAAACTTAATGCAATGTGAGAATTGTGAGACAAGTTTGTTATGCTCTCTTATGTATTAATAACAACATTAATAAAGCATGTGCAAACATAAGAGCAAGTAGATACAAAGGAAATAGTGAAATTCAGCAAAGATTGTACTCTGTAGCTCTATGACAGAGTTCCCAGATTAAAGCTTACGTCAGTAAGAGCCATAAAATCTAGAGTACAGTAAGAGATTGAGAATTACATTGGCAGGTAATGAGGTTCAACAATTATAATACAAGTGATTATAACGACAGTGCCAGACATAACAGTAGCGTAAATATAGTAAATGACCAGTGAGAGATGTATATAATATCATAAGCCTGATTCAAGTGGCTAGCAAAGCAACTCACGAGGAGTAACTTATCAGTAGGCTAGTATGTTGGGAGTCATGCTCGTCGATGGGTAAGTAGTTACGGCACAAACTTCAAAGGAAAGCAGACAATCCATGTGGGGTTTAGGGTGTTTTAGCCAAAATAATGTCAGTTGAGTTGTGCTATGCTGAATCGAGTTATTCTCGCCACATGACAAATGGTAGGCCTTTATAAGGAAAGTATAACAACTAGGACATAAGAAGTAAAAGGGTACACTGTTCCAAAAAGAGTGAGAGATACCAGGGGACCTAATCCTACAGGAGCAAGAACCCTCATGCATCACAGTGGATGACTGGCTTCATCATCGGGAAAGCTCCTCGCCAGGCCGGCACTGCAATGCCCGACGGGCTCCCCGAAGGGGGCTTTTGGCCGTGTTGCTCTTATAGTAGCTAATGGAATCAGGTCATATAGATGGGATACCCTATTCCAGGTACCTGAGCAATATGGAGAGAAGGAAAGAATAAAATTGGTTATCCATCTCGAAAACACATCATAAATTTTAATCAGTATCAATAGGATGGAGACCAAGATTAAAGCCAGAGTGAGAGTAAAAAAGATGAGTGATGATGCTCACTTACTCTCAACAAAACAAACAGGAGAGGACTAGACCTATTATAGTACCTCTAATCGTGGGTCAACTAGGACATACAGGTCAAGATGAAAGAGAGATTGTCAAAAACCTAATTCATTAGTAGTTAGTGTAGTTTGATTAGCATCTTAACAAGTTAGAGTTAATATGGTAAAGTGAGGCTGAGGGACTGACAGCAGATGTCAAATATCAAGTATCAGGTAGACATTTAAAAATCCTGTACTGAGAAATGAAAGTGTCCAGGCCTTTAGGTTCATCAAAGATTGATTGTTTGCCATTGAAAATGGTCTTTAGATGAGCAAGACCAATGAAAGAGAACTGAACTATATGGCGAGGTCTTACTGAGGTTTTCGTTTGGAGAGGAATACTGTCCTTTTTTCAGGGTCTGTGGAGTAGTCTTGAGACATTCCTATTTAGACATGTTTCCAGGTGACTTTCTGAACTTTTTACATATATGACCCAATCTGTTTTGTGTGTGAGTAAAAGAGAGGACTGAAAATAAGTGCTCTACGGTAGGTTAGGTTCTTAGATTTATACATTGGGACACTATGAGTGCAAATTATCTCAAAGTCTAGGTCAAAATTCATTTGCAGTACTAGGGGGATACATTTTTCCAAAGAGGCAGAGTAGGATACAAATTGATCTTCAGAACCTTCAAGAAGGCCAAATATGTGAAGGATTCCACTTCTGTGTCGGTCTTCTGTGTGATATTCCTTTCGAATTGTGCAATTTTATACATGGTGATAGATTGGTCATAGGTAGATTTCTGTTGATATCTTATTTCTCTCATTACTCCTCTGTGGCTTTCTTGTGGCTTTTTTGGGAATTGTGTTAGCCAGCTAGCAACTCTGATGGTGGGGTGGTGAAAGTGGTATTCTATTGGAATTAGCATGGTAGATTTAAATTAGGATGCTAAATGGCAACATTTTCATTTTTTGCTACAGATAGAGGAAGAAGGTAAATGGAAGTGTGTTAGTAATATGCAGGGCCAGTGGAATTATGTGGCAGGAAAAGACCAAATTATGAGGCAGGGTTGACCAATTTATGTGGCAAGAAAAGTCCAATTATACATTTACAACACCAATAGCTCACACCAATAGCTCTAACTCTTGCAAATGTGAGACCTATTGTAATGCAAATGCTTGTTTCTATGGTATATACTGTATGTTATATGTTTTGTTTTGTGTGCTGCAACAACTGTTTTAAATACTGTAACATGGTATAAACCAAACTAAAATTGCAATTTTATTCTTTAGCTGGTTGACAGTCCCTATAAGACCCATTTGAGAAGTATTCAATATACTGAGATTTGTTCAATTAACATTCATCAAAGAATGGTATGGCTATGAACATCATAAGCGTAAAATGAGAAAGTGTAATGAAGATAACAATATTGTTTTTACTAACACACAATTATATTCTCTTTATATTATATATCTGGATAAATTCTATCACAATTCATGGTATACTTCTAAAATATTTTTTTTCTATTCTACATAGGTACTTGCATCGCACCCTCTTATACTAATTTGACAGGGCTCTAGTAAAAGAATGTAATTTGGGCCGCAGAAAAAGAACAGTAACATAAACCATGTGGTTGTGCAGCCGAAGCACAATGATAACCTCCATAATATTTGGGATGATGATGCTATTGACCTGGAATGATATATTTTCTATTTAAATTACAATATTTATAATTTCCATTACACATATGAATATAGTTATGACAGGAAACACTTTTTAGGTCTGGCCTTTGAGATTCTGAGTGACTGCACTGGCTATTCCTTTTTCTTGCACTAGGCCAAGTTACATGGAGATTTAATTTCTTTCTCCTTCCTAAAGTTGCTGTATTAAAGTGTTTGATTGACGCTGCAATATTGTAGTTGCTCGCAATTTGAGAACTTGGTTTGCTGGTGGTGTATTCTTGTCTCCTTGACAAATAATCACTAGTAGAGTAAAATGGCCACCTTATTAAATATTGTTTATTTTTAAAGTATTTATAACAAGCATATGGCATCTACAACTAGGTGGCCACTTCTTTCATTTTATTCTGTGGTATAAGCTTGCATAATAAAATAACCATTGCACCACTAACGGCCAGACCTATTGCCTTGCTGATGTTTGTTACATCTTGAACAAGATGTAGATAAGGAATAGTTTCCCAACAGATAAGTTTAAACTCACTGCTACCAATAATATGTTGCACAGAGCTTTCACCTCGGGACACTAACTTCCAGTATAAAATATGGTAAAATGCTTTGTGGCCATTGTAATATTTTTAATAATGTGCCTCATTATTATGAATTGCAGAGAATGCTGTAACACCTCTTGGAAATGTATTATCCTTATGATGTAGTGAGAATAGGAAGGTCCATGTTACAAGGTTGCAACTTAGAGTATCTGCTTGCTTGTAAGATGAGAAAAAAGGGTGAATAGGCCTAGTTTCAGGTTTATTGCCATATTTTCAGACACCAGCAGCAAGATATCTTGTGTACTTCAAAAGCACTGACGGACATTAAGCCTTGACCCTGATCTAAGCAGATGTATGTACACCTATCCCAACAGTACAGCATTACATACATGAAGGCACAATTGGCTGGAGATGTGGTTATACACAGCCACTCCTCGAGTACAAATGACACTGAATGGCTTGTTGATATGGCTAAACCATACTCCACTTACAGGAAATGTAAACGATGTCAAGTATGGAAGAATAAATGTAATAGGATTACAAAAGTTATCAACAAAAGAATCTTTAATAATAAAAGCATTATCAACTATGATGTTGTGCTTACTTACGCTTGTATATATGATCTCATGGACTCTGGTATTTATGGACTACTGTTCATCCCATAAAACTATGGGCGCTGAAACATTTACAAGCTTTTAAGAACACTGATGTAAACTATCTTATTACAATTCATTTTGCTAGGAAGTGAAATGAGTAATCTCAGAGTAGTCAGAGTGTTTAGAGAATCAATAAATATACGAAGAGGTCATAGGGAGCTAAGGCCCTGAAGGATGAAATTGTGGATCATTTTCCTCTTACATACAATTATTGCTGAAAGTTTAAATACAGAAAAGGGTCTTCATAACTTTCTTTAAGGATGCTGCAAATTGTTAATTGGCAAGTAATAAATAATTATGAGTATTTGTCTAAATAGTGGTTTTAAACCTGGCACCCCTAGGGTGGTCGTACCCCAAACTTTTTGCTTTCCTTCCTCCCATCTTTCTGACCTTCTTTTTGCTGGCCTTAGGACTCTGAGCGCTTTACCACTGCTAACCAGTACAAAAAAGTATGCACTTCTCCCCATAACGTGGGAACATTGGTGTATCCATAATTGGCATATTTTATTTTCATGTAAGTCCCTTGTAACATGGTATACCATATACCCAGGGCCTGTAAATTAAATGCTACTAGTGGGCCAGCAGCACTGTCTGTGCCACCCATTTAAGTAGCCATGTATACATGTCTCAGGCCTGCCACTGCAAAGCCTGTGTGAGACCCCTGCTTGACATTTAAAACCTCTTGCCAAGCCTTAACCTCCCCTTTCTTTTCTTAAACATAGATCACCCCTACAGCAGGTCTTGGATAGCCTATGGGGCAGGGTGTGATGTATGTGAAAGGCAGGACATGTTCTTTCAAGTTTTTCATGTCCTCCCAAAGTCACTTTTCATTACTAACAATGCAGACAATGGTTGCAGTGCCCTAATAAACCACACAACCGACAATAGCCCTTTATTTTAGTACTATATTCTATATATATGAAGATGCAATATCGGTAAAGCTACCCTGCCACACAGCAGAAGGGCGGTCTGGAACACCAGAGCGGGAAACCTTAAAACAAAGTATCAATGCACACTGTAAAAGTAACGCTAGAGTCCATACAGATGTTGTGTCCAACGTGAGTTGATTTATTTCATAGAAGGTAAAGAACCATGTAATCCATAACAGTTAAGTGATCAGCAGCCGACACGTGTTTCATTGTCCTGCACTTTGTCAAGGCTGCAAATTACACAATACAAAACAAAATGAGAAAAATAAAATAAAACATACAGGTTGTATATATAATAGCTGTTGTACCGTGAACCGCAAGATACACCTTAAGAGGAGCTGTGTATGTAAACACACCATGTGCAGAGATATTTAAGTGTTGAGGTTGAAGAAGCATAAAAAGACCAACGGAACCAGTGCAGGTGATGAAAATGTACCAGTTGACTAATATATGCAGTGCTGTGGACCTATTATAGTGCATGAGACCCAGTATAGATCATGGTACCAGAGTGGCACTCAATGTGATAGCAAGTAAACTGTACAGGCAGACAAGCAACTAGGAGAGTTGTGCATAATGATCAAAGTGGTGTAAAGATTTTGTCATGCGGACAAGGAATGTAGGAAAAGATATTACCTACAATACTGAATCTGTTCCTATCTTGTCAGTAAAACAAAACGAAATGTGACTGTGCGTACTATTTAAAACTGAAAGACAAGTGGTAGGACATTGAAAAGGGAGGTTAGGTAAGCAGAAATACACAACATGTACTGTGTAGTAAGAAAAGAGAGATGAAGTACAGCCTGTGTTCATTTTAATGTTTCAAGAATTCATTAGGTCATGAAAACCATAAAGGATATAGAAACATGTGAGAGCCTTGAAGATCAAAAAACAGAGAGTGAGTTTCTATGTTGGGCTACATAAATGGAATAGGCATGGTAATGTCTGTAGTGAAATTGAAACCTACCATGTCACACAAAATAGCACAGTGAAGCACAAAGCAGCCAACAAAGTAACAGGGCAATACAATTTTCTAAGGCCATTTATACATGGAAGTAGAGGCCATGATAAGCCTAAAAAGTGTGAAAAGGACTTACTGTAAGTAAAACGCACTAACAGGTCAGAGAGTAATGGCCCCGTATTTTAAGAGTATACTCCATAATTGAAAACCGAGAATCTTGATGCAAAGTCAAAAATGTACGGAAAAGATGCCAACAGTGGCATGACCTTTGGGTTTTGATATAGCGGGCATAAAACTGAAAAGAGGACTGCTCTGTATGCACACGGAGGATTTGGACCACGGCCATTACTAAGAAGATGTACCGCAAGGAAGGCAAATGTAAATAACTCATAAGAAATAATGAAAATAATAGTGCCCAAAGGTGCATATAAAGCAATAATTAAAGATAATTGTGCCAAAGGGTGTATGGAAAGTAGAAGTACACCATGATGAAGAAATATAGTGAAAATAGACTGCTTTATGTCATTTCTATTAGAGGAGATGAGTGTAAGCTCTATTTACAAATGGTAATCGTATGATGTTACAGGGGTTCTCCCCTTACATTCTGAAACAGTCCAGAAATCTGCATTCTAAATCCATAACATTAGGAATTCAGGAGAAACTTAAAAAAGTCAGAAACCTTAAATCTCAAAATCCCACGAGCAGTGCTGAAGGAAGTGCAAATACCTACCTAGTAAACTGGGGCACAGGCAGTAGAAAATACTTTGGAACATTGATAACAAGCAACTTTATATAATGCATTAGATGGAGATGAAGTCTACTAGGAATTTAAGGACACAGGAAAGGATGTAGACAGTTGAAGACATATGTTCATCTTGTGGCTTGGGGATAAATGGCTGTGAAGTTGACCATTTTACAAATTCCTCTATATTTATTCAAATCGAATGTATTGCCCATATCCCTGGTAGAGATACGGTGGAGATACGGTAGAGATAGGGATGTTACTATGTTAATCTTTCCATTTATGGGCTTGGAAAGCAACAAGGAAAATAATAAAGCACCTGGAAAAGGGAGTGTTGTTATAGACTTACAATTTTAGATATGAAGGTACCACTGCTGTGATTTGTGGGTGCACAATTAGAGAAAACACCAGTGGGTTAATATCATCCATGCAGTTGCTATGTTACACCAAGCAGCAACACTGGGGAAATACAAATGAAACTTGAACTAATGAGGGGTGTGGTGCAATATATTCTCATTTTATAAGTAGTTCTAAAACAAGTAGTTGCGGAATCCTAACACTTTTTAACACCTGCTGTGATTAATTACAGAATCCATAGTGCTAATTTAAGGCACATGCTTCTGATATGATCAGGTAATATCAAGTAGGCTGTTCAAACCTCTTGGGTAGCTGAACTCAGGAATGGAATTCACAAACTATGGAGTTGTCACAATCTACATATCATCTTGTGTTCAGAGGAAGGCTCAATGAAAATGTCTCTTAGTGGTAGAACATAGCAGTAACACAGCAAAGTATGACATAGATTATCTTACACAAATGATAGCTGGATGCAGTAAAATAGTCTCTATAGTGCTTGAATGGTCCATATTGTCTAAGTTAAAACAACTCTGGAGGCTAATTGTATTGTAATTACATTTACTCCCCCTGAGGAGGCGTTAATTCCCTCTATTAAAGGACAAGAATATATAAGTAGTAAGGGGGTACTGACAGGAAACAAAGTATATTGTATAACTGGACCTTGGAGCAGGAAAATCTTTAGGCAGTAACATCTTATACATATTTGGGCAGACCTTTTTTGAGTGACTTAAGTAATAAACATCATTTTACCCAAGTAGTGAGTAAGGCTCTGGCACAGGCTGGTACCTTACAATATTGTTTATAAGTAACTGTGGAGAAGAATCTTCAATTGTCTATTAAATGTTCATGAAATAAAAATACCCACTACTCCGAGTTATGCGTTTCAATATCCCCAAAATTCTAAACGGTCTTTTTTAAATGCCTACGAAGTGAAGATTCTACAACTTTTTTGCACTTTAGGTATACCAATCCCTGTTCAAGTTTTGCAATTAGAACTTAGATTCTCTAATATATATATCCAGGCACTTACTAAAATTAGTTTATGGTGATATTGTTTATTACATGCCCAAGCGGGATCTCTGAGAGACGAGGATTTCTCAAGGAACCCTTAAAGCAAAGGACTTTTACTTCAAATGTACAATTTACATTAGACAGGTTTGGGTGCAACACTGACTTACTTCAAACATGGATCAGTGGTCATCTGCAACTATTTTTGAAAACCCAAATTACACAGTTAAGCAATTCGCTTGATGTACACTAGTGTGCAAATATAAAAAAATATAAACCTTTCTCTGCTATTGTATTATCCATGTATGCCCAGCTCCATTTTCCCTTTTTTATTAAACACAGAAGAAGGCAATTGCTAATGATAATACTAATAGGAAACTTGCCTCTTAAACTCTTGATGGGCCGATAGGCAGGACAAACCTGTGACCTCAACTGTGATTTATGTCAGGGCGGAAATCAAGGTCTGTTCCATGTTTTGCAAGTATGTTCTGCCTTATCTGATAGCCGAAAACAGTACTGGGGTCCAATCATTTTTAAATATAAGATAAATATGTTTAATGAACTCAGTTATTTTATATCAAATCCACTCAATGAGTAAGTATGTTACAGTTTGTTTACGTTTTTTAAGAATTTTTTGGGAAAATATTTTTAGGATAGACACATTTTGATATAATAAATAGATAAAAATAGATTCTAGATATTAGATTTATTTATATCATCATCATTAAAAATGCTTTATTTTGGTTAAAAACTTGAAAAGCTATACAAGAACTGAAAATATCTGATGTAACACAATTTCATCTTCGTTGTATTAACAAGATACATCATAACAAAAAGGGGTCGACTAACGAAAAAGGAACTTACCAGGAAGTTTGTAACAAAAACACAATTCAGTGTCAAAAACCTTAATATTGGTCTGCTAAGTCTACAGTAAGTGCTTGGAAATCTTCAGGTAAGACCTAAAGATCTATTGTCCTAAAGTGTACCCCCCTCCTGTCCTATCATATATTAATTCTGGTCAATCAGGGTTAAGTATGTCAGGGTTTAAAAGCCACGTGTAACATAAAATAAATAGCATCAGAAGAATACATTCAAAATAAAAAATAGTATATCCATAGCAAAAATTCACACAAAAATACAATCTATTTTTTATCTATTATGCTTGTTGTAGTACTCTTTTATGTCTTTAACCTCAGTCGAATTCTAAATTAATTAACTAATAAACTTGAGTTGACTTCACTTGTACCTGTACAACGTGTAGGTTTGTTTCATTGCCTCAAGCTGTCCTAATACGCCGGCTGGCCCCTTAACACCTGGGCACCACTGTGACCTGGCAGCAGCTAATCCTGATGCACTTTCACTAGACCCCCATTGCTTAGCCCCTTTTTGCTTGTCGCCCTCCAGTTAAAGTGGCCAGTTTAAACCTCACTCATTACATACCCCTTATTCTGTAGCACATTTCAGCAGCAGAGTTATTAATATATGATCCTTTGCTGAATACGCATAGGAATCATGGGCTTCCCACGAACAGCTAAAAGAACTAGTGCAAGGGATGTTTGGGTGGGAGTCAATCCAGGGAAGGCGAGAGGTTGGTGGAACTTTCGAACCAGCTGATGGTAGACAGTAGGGAGAATGTGCAGTGATGCAATAGTAAGTAAAGTCGTACTCATGCTCAGGACGACACAAAAACTATGAGACTATGAAAGAACAAGCATCGAAACAGCATGAGACCAGTAGTACAAGTCCATTATGCAGAGTTTGCTATTGGGAAACAAAACAAGGAGCATGTTAAATTCAGGGTTGGCTTCAAAATCCACCTGCTCTGTGCCAAGCTTAGCAAGAATTAAGAATTGCTTTCATCGAGTCCATCCCTTCCACGGTAGTTCTATTTTATTATCGCCACAAAGCTAAAAATAACAGGCATATTCTGTATATGGCACTATATAGCACTCCAAGCAAACTAACATTGTTGCTTAGGATGTGATCTCCGAGACAGCAGCTTGTACCAAAATACTACAGACAACATCGAAATGACCACTGACAGTGTGTCTTGCACAAATAATGCCATTCTTCAGATAGACAGATTCTAATTAAACATTTATCGGGAGCATCTCTTAGCAGGGACAATCAATAATCACTTGATCAAGGACACAGACAAAATATATTTTAAACCACAACAGATTACAAGCCAGCTTGTTTACATTACATTACACATCCTTGCTGAATCCCACTTCCAATGTCTGAACTCATGATATTATACTTTTATGAGCATTTTCGAGCTTGTAGGTTGGATGTGTGTAAGGTGAGGTAAAAAATGCTTGACTCAGTGGAAGAAACTGAAGATTATATCAATTGTCTTGGGTTACACATTTCTATGCAGGCCTACTAATAGACATATCAAATGTATGTTAATAAATATTCAGCAGAGAAAGGTGTTCTTTTTGACATCTTATTTTGATCATGTTTTCATTCCACTGGGTTTCCAACTACCTGGCATTTCCACGTGATAGATTTCTCATGCATGCGTTGGTTCATTTGTATGCATTGTTCCATCATCAAGCAGAGCAACATTCCAATCCCTTTTCTCATGGAAGAAACACGTATTTTTGCTGGCGACCATCATGTTGCTATCCATCCACTGCCCTCATTACTTGTTATATTGGTACCATCCATTCCATGGCTCATAGCATCCCAGTAAGGGTCATTTTGTATTCAACAATGAAAGCATTCACGTCTTCAACAAACGCGCCGAATCTATTTGCAGCAGAACAGATCACAATCCAAACACTTCATTGTGTTAAAATATATGGCATATTTTAAGCTCAAAATGTAAGAATAAAACTCAGCAACTTGATAGAAAAAGTAGAAATAAAAGCAACCGTGTAGCCACCGTGTGACCTGCAATCTTAGCGGCATTTCACATTTCAGTGGGTTCCTGACAGCCACTGCTGGCGTTGTGAACAAAATGCTACGTCTGTTGGTAGCAGATCAACGACAAAGCCAAGCTCCCTTTCAAATTAATTTCAAAAATAGGTCTACTCGATAGCGGCACAACGTGAAGCTGGCTGTATGTGATCAGCTCGTGTCGCCTTGTAGGGAAGGGACCTCTACACGCGCTGACACAACAAGGCCTCACCTTGTACCACTCTAGCGGGGCCTGCAATGGGTGTCAATATCATGTGATTCGTGTAATTTGAGAGCGAATCTGACCAGAATGGAAAGCCAGAGCAAGCCTGCAGTGCTCGCATGCCTTGCTCCCCTCGGGCTCCGAGCGGTTTGTGTGCTTGATGAGACTGCAGTGCTGGAGCGCACACACAGACTCCTGGCCCAGGAGGAGAGGGGCGGACAGCGAGTGCACTGACAATCTGAGAGCACACACGCCAGGGGTCCTGTGCGCACTGAAGGAGGAGCAACTGGGAAGTGGAACCGCTGTCTCTGCTTAAGGGGCACTTTCCTTTCAGGCCGAGTCACTCTCCGGCAGCCATGGGTGGGGCAGGAGTATCAGGTGTGGCAGAGAAATGGATAAGCCGTACAAGACACCGGTGTCCATCCAAAGCCTCTCCTATAATCTGCCGGTGCCCCCCCCTCCCACACACACACACACTATTTCACAACGAAAGCCTAGGATATAACATTTCACATGACTGAGACGTGTGCGGCAACACGGGGCTGGGAGACCAGAATTTGGAAAAAGGAAATGGAGACAAAACAAACTAATCAGAGATAACAGAGAAAGAGGGGAAAGAGGACACATATATAAAAGAGAACAGAAAGGAAGCCACTGTGGGTTCGGCGGAGACATCCGCGCTATATTGCCCTAAACAGAAATAGAAGGGCGAGGAAATGAATGCGAAGCATCGGAGATTTAATGAGGGAACTGTAAATTATCTAATAAAATAACAAAGCTTAAAAACTAAATGGAAAACAACACACCTGTAAGAGGAAGACATACAACACTGACAGGTTGACACAGAAACAGAACTGTAACACTCAAGTCAGAGAAACAATTAACACAATTCAGTTGAAATGTCTATATCAAACAACAGCAATTGCTTCGTAATCAGAGGAAATGTCATGCATATTAAAATTAAACTACAATCCACGACTGTGTTCAAATGATAATCACCGAAATGTTCTCTTTAAGGCAAATGAAGGCTATGACCAGCAAACACCGTACACCCACCATCAAAATTTCAGAATCAGAACTAGGTTTTGGGGCAAGGGCTAGGAGCTGTGCTCTGCGGCAGCTGTGAACTTCGGACACTGATTTTTTTAAATTCTTGTTTTTGCAAGAGAGACAACAGAAACATATATACATTGCAGCCTCAGAAGTCATATTTGTCAAAACACAGTTAATCGTCACCATTTCTCCTAATCCCGGCACCACGCCCCCATCTCTATTTCTCTCACCCGAGACCTATAGCTTCTCGGAATGAATCCCTCAGGTCCCTGCTAATCTTCTGGTCCTCCAACTGCCAGCAACGCACAGTCCACCCTTGTATTTGTTCCATTTTCCCCAGATTGTAATCCATTATTTTGGACACCCCCTGCTCTCATAGATCACTTTCTCTGCCAACATGCACCAATCTAGGTCAAGCTTCCATTCCTCTAACTCCGGGGGTCTAGTTGCTTTCCAAGCACAGGATATATTGCGTTTTGCCACTATCAGTCCCAACGTCATCTATATCTGATCCATGTGGGTGAGATCAGTTAAATCACAGATATTTAGCACACACCACTTGGGCTCAGGCTCACCAATGTTACCACATACAGTATTTAAACAGGACCCCACCAAGCTCCAATATCTCTGCATGATCGGGCACCTCCAGAGCATGTGATAGAATGACCCGTTTAGGCCACAATTTCGGGGACATAAGGGTGTAGCTATTCTGCCCATTTTAGCCAGGGTGGCACAAGCATAATAAGTCCTATGGGGAATTTTCAGTTGCACTAATTGAAGCCATGATCGCATGGCTACCTAGGGGATGCTAAGGCCTCTCACCACTCATCATCTAACTCCTCTATATCATGTGCCCAGCTTGCCCTCAGGCTCCCACATACATCTGGTAAATTATTGATAATTTTACAGTATGTGAGGGACGTTGCCTTCTTATACATGTGTTCGGCTAATACTCGGTGCTCTATCGGGGATGACTCTGGAGGATCTTTCCCTCTAGGTAACACTTTATAGAGTGCATGCTGGATTTGGAGGTAGTGGTACGTTGCCGTAGGGGCAAGCTGAAACCCCACCTGGAGATCCACAAAGGTAAGAACGGCACCCTGTGCCCACAGATTCCAAACTTTTGTGAGGCTGATGAGAACTTCATACATTTATATAAAATGAACCAATATGTGGCTTTCTGAGAAGGCTGAAAGGAAATGGGCATTTGATACATTTGTACCGGGCATGTGAAGTTGTGACAGGTAGTTATTCTACTGCGCACTTTCAATGGCACAACAATTATAAGTCTTACTGAGGCGTTTCAAGTACCAGGGCCAATCATCGCCATGGTGTTTCTAATATACATATTTCTATGATTTGTGAATTTTGATGCCCCTTGTAAAGACCAGCAAAATTCACAAGAAAAAATGTGTTCTCAGCACAAAAAAAAAGAGAGTATCTCTTAATACGAGGATTAAGGACTACAGTGTGTTGAGGCAAAGAGAATTCTTGTCACTGGCCTTCTTTTTCTACATTGTCTTTTTCAGTACGACATTCCTGCTAGGTACCAAAATTAGAACCCATAATCAGAGATGGGCAAGCTGGATTTCTTTTGATTTGGTTGCCCCTTGAGCATTCAGAAGGTCAAATGAATTCCAATTATGATTAGGTATCTGAGTAGAGAAAACGTGCACGTATTACAATAACTAAAGTGCAATAAAAAGCACGCTGATTATTACTATTAGCAACTGCTTTCAACTGAAAAACATGCTTCTGCAGAAACCTCCCTCCCTCTGGGGTAGCTGCTCCGTATCCTTTCAAAGGAAAGCACTGCCGACCTCGACTCCTAAAAATAAATCGCTTTCTGCTGTGGCGACGACAGCAAAGCCCCTGGACAGAGAATGCGTTGATTTTATAAGCTCGAAAGGAAATCGAGTGACCATTTTCATATGAGGGAAAATTACCATTCACAAATGAAACCATGGACCGGCGGCTTTTCTCAGCTGCGGATGCTTAAGGGCTACCATTCATAAAAAAGCTACTGATGCTCAGTCTACGAGAGAAGGACGGGAGGCAGGGCATGTCGACGATCTACTTATACTACGCCACCAAAGGGCTACAAACCCCTTGCTCGCCCATGCCCACTTGCTGATGCATTGGTAGAAAGGTTGATTCGTTTATTTATATTTTTGGGGTGGAAATGATCTTTTCTCGACATAAGTGTGTGTGGAATGAGTGAGTGTCCACGGGGTAGGATCGAAGGCACGAGGTTGAGGATAACGACTAGGAGGACACATTTCACTGATGTGCTTGGCTACACCTTTCTCTTCATTCGGGTTATCTGGCAGCTAAATCAAGTTGGATAAAGGTGTTCTTAGCTTGTAAATGGAGCTGAAGTATCCGAGACGTATATGAAGCAGTTGTAAACGCAGTAGCCAGCAGCGGTGTGAAATGATGGCGTGCTTCATGCAAATGCAACCCATCCACAGCGGCAGCTCGAGAACAGCAATGGGAGGAGAGCTGGGGAGGATGTGGTACTGTGGAATGGAAGCACCTGCGATCGGTCGAGGGCAGCCGATGGAACGAGGCAACTGCCCTCAGCTCCAGGATAGAGTACACGTGAGGCTCTGCATGATCCTAATGGCTAAGGGGAGCAATGGAGTATACTGGCAGCCCTTCCCCCAGACCTGCTCATGCTGACCTATGATACAATGATTCCAACTTCCACACGAGCACAGAGCTGCACCAACAAGGCACGTGAGGTGAAATCCTCATTCTATGCTGAAGTACACTGTAAATGCATGCCCTGTTCAATCACTGCGCGTGGGCGTTAAGGACTGTAGTGCCCCAGGCTGTAACGTGTATCTGTGGTATAGGGTGCCACTCACATGTGCTATGTACATTAGGTGAGGAATGCTCCTCCACCAAGCACCCACCCATGGTGACTGTAGTACACATCTGTTAAAGGAAGTGCTGCCATTATACAAGGTGAGTACCGTACATGAGGGTTAGGGCCCATTGCCCCCAGTTCCCCTGGTTGAGCTGTTGACGTGGGCTTAAAGACAACAGTGATCCGCTGGTACTTACGTTGTATTTAAGAGGTAGGAAGGAGGGCTTCCTGTGAATGTACTACAGTGCTTGTGAGATGTAGGGAGCAGTGCCCGGGGGATGCTTCTTGCAAGCGAGTTGTATAAATAAGTGCCCCATTAGAATAAGGCGTGCACGTGCGAGGTGGGAGTGGTGCCGCCCTGGGATGTATTGTGCAATGCCCATGGAGATTTACAGTACATCTGAGATGCAGAGCATCATGGCTCTCTCGGATTTACGGTGCAATTTATTGAAGGTTTAGGGAGCAGAGAATCTGGGGGAGTACTATACTTAGAGGCAGAAACTGCAGTCCACCTTAAGAATGACCGGTTTGAATGAGGTGTAAGGCACCCCCTCCCCACTCCGTTATTATATGCAGGGGTCCGGCTACTGGGATGCTGTGCGTATATGAACTGAAGGAACAGTGTCCAGTGGAGTTGAGTATGTCGTCCCACTCAAGATTCAAATATGATATTACATCTGGGAAGTCCTGGGCTGTAATACTCCTCTATTTGTATGGACAGGGACTATTGGGTTGTAATGTGCATGTAAAATGGAAGTAGCAGCTCCAACATGACTGTACTCTGCGTGAAACGCAAATAGCGTGACCCTCCAGGAGTGCAAGCTATTAGAGCAGCACATTTCCGGGGTGTACTGTGCAGGTAAGATGTAGGAAATAATCACCGCAGTGCTGTAATATGTACCCAAAAACGTAGGGAGCAGTTTCCAACAACGGATAGCCGTTTATGTGAGGTGAACTCAGTCCGAGCAGTGCTGTGAATATAAGAAACAGAGAACACGCCCCCAAGGGCTGTATTGCGTACGCGAAGCGTAAGAAAAAGTGACTCCAATGATTGCACTGTGCATGTGAGTGCATGGTTCAGAACCACCTCTGGCTGCACTTGGCATCTGAGGATTAAGAGTAGCAACCCTCCAACGCCCCTAGATCCGTATTGTGCATCTGGTGAGTAGTGAGCAGTGCCCCAACGTCTACACTGGGTGAAGGGAGAAATGCTGCACCCCGTGACGGTGGTATGCATGTGCCACGCAGTGCTCAATGGCCCAAATATGTACTCTGAGAGGTGTATGTCTGCCAGTCCTAAAGTACTGTGTTTAAGGGGTGTAGGGGCTGGACTGTCGTGTTAGAAAGAAGTGCCCCTTGGGATATACTGTGCACATGAACAGAGTCCCCGGTAGACTGTAATATATATGATATAGGTAGTACTGCCCCCAGAGTGCTACCCTGTAAGTGCCCAGTGCCCGTGCCTCTCGGACTTTACTGTTTAACTGATGTGTATGGAAAGACCCCAATGAAGTATTGTGTACGTGAACTGTAGAGTAACTCCTTAGAGAGGAAGGCAAAGGAAAATTGGCACATGGGTGTGCACGGACAGCTACTCTGTTGATGCCTGTGTTGAGATATGCCCTTACGCTATTCCAGGGGCTCGGTGCCTCCGGAAACTGCTTTCTGCCTCACTCCACCATAACGGAACTGCTCACTGCCTCTTCCTCACCTGCCCTGCTGTTGGCCAACGGTGCTGGGCCCGGGGAGCTGTCCATGGCCGGGTGCTGAAGGCGCCTTGCCTGCTGCTGATGGTGTTGCTGGAGCGCCGGTTGTCGGCTGCCCGCCCTCTCCCCCTTCCAGGCTGGCCTCGTTGCCCATGGCGGCAGCTGCGGCCCGGAGGTAGCTTGGTGGCCCGAGACGCAGCGACGGCGGAGACCGACACCGAAGCGAGCCTCAGCGACGCGCCTCCTCCGCCATCAGCGAGCCTCCATCTCTAGCTCTCTTGCCTAGTCCTCCGCTGCCGACATTGCGCCTGCGCGTCCCCCCCCCCCTTCCTCCACCTGCGCCGGGCGCGAGCTCATTGAATGGTTGTACTCAAAAGCTGTCAGCGTGCGCTCGCGCCCTGCTACGGACTCAGGTGCTAGGCGCGCGACCAGGATCACAAGCGAAGAGTACCATTGGAAAACACTCATACACCATCTCCAGCCGCGCATGGGCGGTGCTTAGTCACATGAGCGACCTTGTTAGAGTCAGGCAAAACGTCACTAGGTGTACTGGCCTTCTGTGGCAGAGCGGGTATAGGACATTGATTAACTCCTGACCTTTTGCCTGACTGCAATATGGCAGTTACTGTGGTCCTGGTGACCCGTGCATTCTTACTCTCCTAGAGGAATATGCTATTTTTGTGTGTATGTCGCAAGAGCGTCGTACAGTTGTTCAGCTACGTGACTGACGTAAATGGAAGCATGTACCTTCAGGTAGGTTTGTAAATAAAGGTGCAACTCGAGGATAGCGTGAATACGCAAATTAGCGTTGTGTATCATAAACACACTACGATATTTTATTATCATTACTAAAGAAAACTGAAAGGATGAATACCGGACACGGTACCAGACACACAGAATTAGAAAACAGTATTGCATAATGAATCAAAATCGAACGGATGGATTAGCAGTTCTTTAGCTGTAAAAGTGGGCCGAACTGGGATCCAAAGCAGCCCAGGCAAAATTTGTCAGACCAGCCCCATAAGGTGCAGAGCGGGCGAACATAGCGATTACAATGGGGCTTGGTAGGTTCTCCCCCTCCCCCTTCAAAATAACATTTGGGGAAAACGGTGCATTCTACAGCACATTTTTATTTATACATTCAAATGTTTTAGTTTTTAAAGCATAGCAAATGATGACCTTACAGTGCACCAGGATACGGCAATCTGTATTGGGTCTCTTTAACGACTCCCTCACCATCACCCTCGTAACAGTGTCTGTCATCACTGTTTAGACACTCTCTCACTTGTATTTCATTTGTTTTATGGCATCTCTCTTACAAGTGTAGGGTGTTGGAGTACTTTACATCACACACACACACAGAGAAAATGAATCATATGTGTAAATCAGGGTATAGAAAATGTTACATAAGACAAAGGGGACTACACTCAGTTTACCCAGTTCCTGTAAATTAAATAGTACTAGTGCGTCATTGTCAGGTCGTGGGTTTCTGCGTAATGACCACGCCGACTCAGGTTAGAGTAAGTAACAGTGTCTTTATTCACTGCGCTCCAGAGCGCCAAAAAGCCCCTTCCCGCTCCCCGCATTTAAACATTTGTCTACGTCACCCGGGGCGCACCCATTGATCCCAGGTCTAGTGGGTTATGAGCTACGTAGCCCCTGCGGGATACGGGTGAAATGGATCGGCCCCCGCTCTGATATCAACTCTACATCCCTCCCCAACTAAAGGATGAAAACCAAACAGGGCAACCATCGTGATCAACCCACAGGATAGATAAATCACAACATTAATCAAACATGTATCAAGACAGGCAGTGACGCAGAGGCGTCCAAACGAATGTCACAATTCAGCCAAGTGCAAAGTCTCCATATCTCCTGGACGGGCCGGGGTTAGACCTTAGGTGATAGCGCCCACTCCCGGACCTTCCAGATGTCGGCTTTTGGCTCGGCCCCAGGCTGGAGGCACCTGCCTGTGTTGGCGTCGTTGTGGATGCCGGTTCCGGGTGATTCACTGAGGTTCCTCCGGCGACGGGGCCATCTTGGTCGTCCGCGCTCTTAGGAAGGGCTGGACTCCTTTCATGGTCGCTCTGGGCCCCAGTCGTGGCAGAACTATCGCTCCTGGAGGCCCCGGAAGTGGGGCAGGGAAAACGTTTGAACTGGGCAATGTTTCGGGTTACCTCTTCAGACCCGCGGCTCGCAGTCACCATCGTGCCCTTCACTGCAGACAGACACTGTCCAAGGCCGTGCTTCAAAAGGCAACCAAAATTTGCCTCCAGGGTGGCGGTCTTTCACTAGGACAGCATCTCCCACCTGAAGGGAGACTTCTTGGGCCCTCTGCCTCCGAGAGGCCTAGGTGTTGGTTTGGGACCTTCGTCCTTCTGACTGACTCTGGGGCGGCAGCTGGACTGCCCATGACGGGTGATGTAGGATAGTGTCAGTCACTACCTGTCCAAAACAAAGCTGACTTGGGGTCACACCCGTGGTGGCGTGGGGGGTGACTCGGTACTCCCCTAGGAAGGCGTAGATTGCAATTTCGATGTTTCGGGACTCCGCCATGGCAATGTGAAGCACCTTGTTTAATGTTTTAACAAAACGCTCTACCTCCCCATTCGCCTGTGGCCACCGGGGCGTAATTTGGCTTTGTTTTGTGTTGGTGGAGTTCATAAAGTCCGCCCACTCACGACTGTTGAAAGGGGGTCCGTTGTCTGTGCGTACTTCTCCAAATAGGCCATGGGTGGCCATCAGCTTCTCCATTTTCGGGATAACTGTGGATGCCGCCGTGGACTGCACTCGCTCCACCTCGGGGTATCGCGAGTAGTCATCTACTACCACCAGCATGTAGGAGCCATCAGGCAGGCTCCCGAAGTCAGTGCTGACCCTCTGCCAGGGGACTGAGGGACCATCCTCTGTGATGACCAGCGCTGGGGGGTCTGGAGCCCCTCTGGCTTGGCAAACTAGGCACCCTTTGAATGTGTCCTCCACTAGCTGGTCCAAACCCAGGAACCAGACCTTGTTTCGGTGCCGGTTTTTGGATTTGACAATGCCCTGGTGGGCCCTGTGGGCCAGTGACATGGCTCGGGCGGCCAGGCTAGCGGGTATTACCAGGCGGAGCCCCCTCAGCAGGCACCCCTCCTCGCTTACCAACAGTTCATTCCTGACGTTGAAAAGGGCTTGCAGTCTGGCTTTGGCGTCAGCTCTGTGGAAACCTCTGGACGTTTAAGCTGTCGCCAGTCCCCCAACCGGGTAGCCACCACGGTAGTTTGCAGGCACTCGTCTTGGTTTGTGGCTGTCGCTACTTCCTCAAGCGGCATAGGCAGCGGCCTGTCTCAGTCAACTACAAATCGAACATATTCCGCCGTCTCTAGAGCTTCTGACACCTCCTGGGGGGTGGCCTGACCGGCGTGGCGTGACAAGAAGTCGGCAGGATTTTGTGTTCCTGGTTGGTATTCAACAGTGAAGTCGAATTCCTGCAGCTGCAAGATCCATTTTTCAATCCGTGGAGGCGGCTTGGACAAAGACCCTTTGAAGAGGGGAATAAGGGTTTGTGATCTGTCACCACGGAAAATGCCTTGCCATAAAGGTAAAGGTGGAAATGGCGACACCCCCAGTGGATGGCGATGGCCTCCCGCTCTATTTGGGAGTACCACTGCTCGGTAGGTGTGAGTGTGTGGCTGGCAAAAGCAATGGGGGCCCACTCTCCAGAGTCTTGTTTCTGTGCCAGGACGGTGCCTAGGCCCATGGGGCTGGAATTGACAGCTAGTTGCGACTCACGGCGGGGGTCAAAGAATGCTAACGTGGTGTCTGCAGAGAGGGCGTTCTTGATGTCTTGAAAAGCACGCTCCTGCTCTTTACCCCATACCCAGGGATGGTCAGTCCAGGTGAGCACTCTCAGAGGGCCGGTGATGTCGAACAGATCCTTCATAAACCGGCCACAATATGTGACAATGCCAAGAAAACCCCGGACCTCTGAGACAGACGTAGGGACTGGGGCTTCTTGAACGTCCTTTACTTTGTGCAGGTATGAGCCGATGCCTTGTTCAGAGAACCGGTATCCGAAAAAGCATATTTCCTGCTTGAGGAAATCGCACTTTTCCCTGTGGAGCGTCAGCCCATGTTCTTGCAGCCTCACAAAGACTGCCCATAGTCTTGCCATATGGTCTTCCAGGGTGGGAGCATGCACCAAGATATCGTCGCTCACGTTGAGGACCCCTGGGAGTCCTTGCAGAACCCCTCTTATGGTGTGTTGAAACACGTCCGCAGCGCTGGAGATGCCAAAGTTCAACCGGGTATATCTCCAGAGGCCAATGTGTGTAGAAAATGTGGTTATCTGTCGGGACGCTGGGTGTGGCACGATGTGATGGTACCCTGACCTGAGGTCCATTTTGGAGAACCACCGGGATCCTGACAGCTCACCTATGATGTCATCTATGGTCGGGGTCAGGTGCCATTCCCTCTTGATCGCCTGATTGGGTAGGCGTATGTCCACGCAGATTCAGACAGCCTCCGGTTGTTTGGGTTTTCGTGCGACAACAATTGGGGACACCCACGGGGTGGGCCCTGACACTCTTTCAATGATGCCTGCCCTTTCCAGAAGTCGTAATTCTTGTTCTACTTTTGGGCGTAGGTGGAAAGCTACCCGTCGGTGTCTAAGGGCGACTGGAGCCACCGAGTCGCCAATGTGGAGTTTGAGGGGCGGTCTTTTCAGGCAGCCAATCCCTTTAAAGAGTGGGTCGAACTCTTTTTTTTTTATAAAGAAATTTTTATTGATTTGCATAGAATTAAAACATTGATAATTACATACATGCAACTGGGTGCCAACAGGCACTTTACAGGTGGTCAACCCCAATGACTCGGCTTACACAGTAGAACAGGAATTTGCATTATTTTGTTAGAGTGGTCCGACAAGTGACCCTCACCGGCTAGGAGGGGAAGGGAGGGAAGGCCCACACCAGCCCTCCCTGATGTATTGTTATTTGGGGATATGGGAAGGAATCATACTGCGGTCTCCCATTTCCCCCAAACCCTAGTGGGGTCGAACTCTTTTATGAGGTCTTCCAGATCATTGGCATGGATGCTAAATGCAAAGTGTATTAAGTTGAGGTTGTGGGCGGTCTGGCAGTCAAGCAGGAACCCTGAGCCTTCTTTGGAAACATAGATTTTAGCCGATACTGTGCTGCTTTCATGGGTGACTTCTGCCGTGAAGACTCCTGCCAGTTCAAGTGGTCGAGTGTTGCCAAATGCATAGACCTGTACCTGTGTCGGTTTGAGTGGTGGTTGCTTGGAAAGTCTCTGGTACGCTTCTGCGGCCATGAGATTTATCGAGGCCCCAGTGTCGACTAATGCAGATATGGTTAGGCCTTGTAGCAGCACCTGGCACATGGGTAGCCGTTGACCACCGATGGTGTGCACAACATGGGCCACTTGGTGATCATCGTTCATATCACTGTCTAAATGCAGGGGTGGGGCGGCATCTATTGCTCTGACCATCTTCTTAGATGTGGGTGCCGCTGCTCTTGGTGCAGATCGGCAGACCTTCGCAAAGTGGTTGGGTTTCCCACATGCGCTGCACGTTTTCCCTCGTACTGGTCAACCTCTGGGGTGCGGTAGTGATTCTCCACACCACTTGCAGGGTCTGTCCTTGTGCCTCCCTCTGTGGCTGTCCTCATTCGTCCGCGGTGCATTTGTGGACACTGCGTTTACTGGTTCTGTTTTGACCTGGCCTGTTGGCGCCTGCCCCATGTGTGTGTCGCATGTTTGGCTGTTGTAGGATGCGCTCCCTGAGTTTTGATGAGGAACATCCCTGGGTGAACTGCGCCCGGATTTCGCCTTCTTCATTGGGTAGCGTGCATGTGCTGGCTAGCTCCCTCAGCCGCGCATATGAGACGTCAACTGTCTCGTCGGATGTTTGGCACACCTGGCATAGCAAGAACCGCTCATAGTGATAATTTGCATACGGTTCGAAATGCGCCTCGCTTCTATTACCGATTTGGACACTTTATGGATGTCCGCCCCACCTAGATGGAGGAGGAGAGGTCTCTTGCGCTCCACTTGAATGTCCAAAGCCTCAAAATAGGTTTCGAGGCGCTCTACCCACACTTTCCACCTTGCAGCCTGTGTGGGGGGCTCCTGTGATGGTGAACGGCTCCAGGGCGGGGATGGCAGCCATGTTTGGGGAGGTCTTGGGTTGTCTGTAGGGCGTGGGGGGAAAACGCTTCGTAGTCCGTGCCTTGGGAGCAGTGGCCTCCTCACCTCATATAATGCAGGAAGGACTTCTGCCGGTGGCCCACCTCACATGCGTCGTGCTGTCAGGTAGGTGTGGTAGCACGTGGAACCTGTGACTGTCAGGCTGCTGAATCTGAGAGGTAGCTGGCTTCCTTGTCATGGGCACCATGGTATGAGGGACAGGTGTCTTCGTGGTGTCTGTCCCGTATAGGCAGGCTGGCTAAGCAGCTGGAGGCCCAGCAGGGCGTGGTACCGGGGTGAGGCGTTCCTGCCCCTCCTTGGAAATGCCAGTTGAACGAGTGGCAGGAGGCCCAGCTGGGCGCGGCTCAAGGGGGCGGGGCGCACTAGCACCTGTGGCGGCCTCATGAAGGGCCGCAGGCTGCGCTTGGCGGAGCCGCACTTTACCATGTGCGCAGTGGGGAGAGTCAGCTGGACGGGCCGGAGAGTGCCGGCAAAATCCTCGGGCCTGTCGAAGGCGCGTCGCCGCGCACACGCGCTGGCGGCAATAGGCTGGATGAAATGCAGCACAGACTCGTAGAGGCACTGCACCCGGGACCTCCAGCGTCACAGAAGAACAGGTGGGCCCACCCTCGTCGCCAGTTGTCGGGTCATGGGTTTCTGCATAATGACCACGCCGACTCAGGTTAGAGTAAGTAACAGTGTCTTTATTCACTGCGCTTTCGAGCGCCAAAAAGCCCCATCCCGCTTCCTGCTCCCCGCACTTAAACATTTGTCTACCTCACCCGGGGCGCACCCATTGATCCCAGGTCTAGTGGGGGATAAGCTACGTACCCCCTGCGGGATATGGGTGAAATGGATCAGCCCCCGCTCTGACGTCAACACTACAGCCATCCGCACTGATTGTGCCACCTACATAAGTAGCCCTTTAAACATGTCCCAGGCCTGCCATTGCAGTCTGAATGTACTTTTAAACTGCCATTTCAACTTGGCATTTAAACCCCCTGGCCAAGCCTTAAACTCCCTTTTAAAAATATTTGTCACCTTCAAGGTAGGTCCTTGGTAGCCATAGGAAAGGGTGCTGTGTAATTAAAATGTTGGGCATGTACTTTTAAGTTTTACATGTCCTGGTAGTGAAAACTCATAAGTTCATTTTTTTACTACAGTGAGGGCTACCCTCCCATAGGATAACAGTGGGAAATCCTTATTACATTTACTAAGCTGTATTTTCCAGTTAGGAGCTGGTGGCTATCTCATGTTTGATGTCTCTGGAATTGTAATGATTAACCCTATTTAATAGTGCAGTCGAGTTTCTGATTACAAGTTTAAAAATGCCACTTTTAGAAAGATGGCATTTTCTGCCCTTACAGCCCTTTAGTGCCTGTTGTCTAGCCTGAGTTACATAAATGAGTGTAACTGACATATTTGGTGAATTCATTTCCAGATATTTAAAGGGATTAGATGTATCTCAATGGGCCTCTGATAGCAGGATATGGGGGAGGGGGCAGAGCTGAGCACAATGCCACTTACAACTGAATTGCCTGTACTCTGCCTTCACACAAAGGGCCTAACAGCCCCACATTGTCACTGCAACCAACTTGGAGGCAGGGTAGAGGAGGCAGGACATTTCATGCATTTCAAAGCCACTCTCCTGAAAGTGTGAAATTGGTCTGGTCTAGCGTGACCAGGTATCGTAAGTTGGTGCTTTTGGTGCTGTTTGTGCTAAAATATTTAAAAATGTATAACTTTGGATCTACAGATTGGATTTTGATGTTAAATAATGCAATAAAATGTACTCTATTTTTCTAAGCTGTTTTAGGATTTTCTGTGTTGTGTTGCCACCTAATTACTGTTTGGGTGCTGCATAAATACTTTACACATTGCCTCTAAGTTCAGAAGGTCTGCCTTTTGTGCCAAACTACCGAGCGTTAAGCGCAGGTTAACTTTGTGACTTTTTGTGGTTCACCCTGCAAGGGATTTTGGCTGTTGCTTGTCCAGGGCTCACACCTCAGTCAACCAAAAACCCCATCTCTATCAACAAGCCTAAGATGTGATGGCCGCAAGGGATGCCTGATTCAGATCGGGTCCAGTGAAATGGCTCACAGCAACTCTGCTGGCCTGCGAGCTAGTGCACAATAGCAATCGGCTCCATTTCAGATCAGCCAACCGTTCTTGAAATTCCTTTCCAACTATCCTGGGCCTCTCACTGGAACTGATTCGGGAGCTGGTCCTAAGACCACTCTTACCTCAGCAGCCATCACGCCAGTGGCCGAGCTGCTGATGGACCCTGTCAGGGAAAGTGAGATGAGTCTTGCATGAAGCTGTCCTCACTTGCCTTCTTGGATCATGCAGACTCATCAGTCAGGGGAACTGCTTCACTATGCAGGAAGGACAGCTCCTACATCAGAGCTGTAAGCCAAGGTAACAATGTTGCATTTATTTTTGCACTCAAATATGGTACTTTGGCTGCTAAATCTCCTGTGACCAGTGATGAGTCTGGAGCAGTTGTGCTCACTGATTCAGCTCTGGCCCGGTCCTGTTAGTATAGCGCCTTGAACTACAAGCTAAAAGAGGAGTACATAGTAATATTATAGTGACCTCTGTTACAGAGGCTACACCTTCTGACTTCAAACTTGCGTCTCCCTTATAAATTAACAAAAAAAACACTGTTGACAAGCTTCTTGACATGTCTGCAGCAAATGTAGTGCAGGTGGATACTTTAAATGCTGGGGAAAGCAGGAAGAATGGGTGGAACAGAGGTGTTTCCCAACCTGGTCCCCAAAATTCATCTGCTGACTCACTGGAATTTGGCTGTGTTACAGAGTGTGATCCGACAGTGGGCGATTAAAATGCCAAAAAAGAAAAGCTGCTTAACCAGTAGTTCAGATGATTTAAAAGTGGACTGTAAGCCAAAAGAGCAGTTTAATTCGGGTGCATCTGAGATGACAAAGGTGAAGAAAATTTCAGTGGCTGCTAGGGTGCTGGGTGCCTCTCAGCAGCTTACCAGTAAGGACAGTGGTAACGGCCACACTGAAATCTGCAACAGTAGCACAAAGCATGGCTGGGGAGCGCTCAAGGGCAATCCTCTCTTATCAGTCCCCAGAATTCCAATTCTGAACTTCGGTCTCAAATTCCAGGGAAGGGTTGGGTCTGTCCTACTAACTTAATTACTGATAACTCAGAGGCTTGGCGCACTAATATTGACCAGCTTATTCAAACCCATCGGTCTGAGACATCAAAGCACTATGACGAGGTCAGGGCGAATAACCTCCAACAACAGCAAATGCTATTGAGATTGCAGTAAAAATCTCTTCGCAGACTAACTAGGTGTAGGATCTGCAACAGAGTGTAGCTGATACTAAAGAGACTACTGCACTCACCTCCAGGGCCTTCAAAGAGCATGGGGGTAAACTGTTGCTCATCAATCTAAAACGAAGAACCTGGAAAACTGTCATTGGGGTAAATAATGTTTGAGTGCTGGGAATCCCAGAGGGTAAAAAAGGTGATGAGCCCTGTCAGTACATCATCCGGCTGGTTCAACAGGCTTTTCCTGACCTATTGTACTGAGACATAGACTGTTAGAGTTAGCACACATACTGGCTCCCGATTTCCATGGGGACTAAGATAATTAGCACCAGAAGCAGGCACATCCAATACTGATCTACATAGCGTACTTTCTTTTGATCTAGGTTGTCTATCTATAAGCCAAGCCATGTACGTTGATAGCTGTAGATTCTGTTTCTTTCTACTTGCGCACCAACTTCTGTGAGCTGACTATGGACCGGAGGTGGAGCCTGCATCACATGAGTGACCCTCTCAAAGCAGCCAGGTTCCCCCACTGGAGACCGCCTGCCTAAAAATACAGTTCAGACTTGCTTCATAGATGTGACACCGCATGTATTCTTCAGAAGTGGCAAAAGTAGGGAGGAATGAGTGGGCTGGGTGACAGAGCTGAAATAATATTGGTATTGAAGATGCCAAATAAAGATACTTTTGGATGTATTTTCTTCTTTTGTTCTCTTTTGATTACTCTGGTTTCTGACAAGATGAACTTAAGCTATTGTTACACGCTTCAGATTTTGTTTCTATTTGGTCTTTAATAGTTGCATATATCCATAGACTTATATCACTTAGAGAGCAGGGGAGGGTATATAATGCCCATAATGGTGTCACTCAACGCTGACAGCTGATAGGATGGGATGATTTTTTCCCAAACAAGTACGGGGATGGATTTAATCCAAGAGTGGGGCAGGCTAAATGGTGATTTTTTCTCTTTCTTTGATGTCATTTTTTTGGGTGAAAATGGTCAAAATCAATACGATTAGCTTCACCCGATAACGTAATCACTGTGGAAAATGGTATATGTCGTGTAAATAGACTAATACAAACGAGAGTAAGAGATAAAGTGCACTGGCTTTAAATAATGTGTTGGAATGCGTCAGGCCCAAATCGCCCCCCGAAATGGCGTGTAGTTATGGAAGAAGTGCTAGTGTATGACCCGCAGATACTGTGGCTTTCTGAGACCCGTTTAGTTTTTAAAGACCGGACATTATTTTGGCGATTGGGCTTTGATATAATTGTCTGTACTGCTCAACAGTTATCAATACGTGGGGTGGCCATATTAAGCTGATGACCCTTTGAATTTAAAAACCTTACCCACTAGGCAGGTGGGCAATTGCACAGATTAAAGTCAAACATAAACTATATACTATCTGTGCTGTGTTCGGCTCTAACACTGATGCCCCAAGGATGTTTGACACGTGAAATTTTGAGCTGGTATGATGGGCCGCAGGTTTGATAATAAAAGGATACTTCAACTGCATTATGAGCTATAAACAAGACACGACAAATCAGTCTGCAGCTCCTTGTATGATTAAAAATAGGCGTTCTATTAAGGATGTAATTAGGGTACATGGTTTAGTGGATGCATGGGGACACGTGCTGGATAGTCCAGGGCACACATACTGCTCTATGTCACAAAGACACTATTTCAGGACTGATATGGCCTTTATTTCACAAGGTTTGACCAATCAATCTAAAATTAAGGTGTGCCCTCAGACTACTTCATATCATAATCCTATACTTATAACTTTTCAGGTCCCCGATTCTTATATGAAATTTCGCAGTTGGACCTCTCCTAGCCCGCTACTCTCTAACCTGAATTACAAAAAAATAATGGTTAGCTTGCTAACAGAATTTATAACGGTCAATGTGGACTCTTCTGCTCCTAATGTGGTTTGGGAGGATCTGAAAAGTATATACGAGGGGTGACTATGCAATTTATCCGAGAGCAAAATAAGCTTCAGTTTTGCAGTACACATCAGTTGCATTAAGAATTACAAAAATTGGAAAAGAAAGATATTCAAGCTATGTTAGAAAAAGACCCTAATTGTAGGAAGTTGGCTCTGTATGTGCTATTTCAAAGTAAGGAATAGCATGCACAGAGTCCAAGGGTTCCCCTTAGAGGTAAGATAGTGGCAAAAAGAGATAATACTAATGCTCTATTTTGTGGTAGTGTGGTCGAAATTCTACATGTAATATCTAATTTGAAAGGTATTGCAGGTAAGTACTTTAGGAACTTTGAATGATTACAGTAGCATATATACTTTTCACATAAAACACAATAAGCTGTTTTAAAAGTGAACACAGTGCAATTTTCACAGTTCCTGGGGGAGGTAAGTTTTTGTTAGTTTTGTCAGGTAAGTAAATCACTTACAAGTCTCAGGTTTGGGTCCAAGGTAGCCCACCGTTGGGGGTTCAGAGCGACCCCAAAGTTACCACACCAGCAGCTCAGGGCCGGTCAGGTGCAGAGGTCAAAGAGGTGCCCAAAACACATAGGCTTCAATGGAGAGAAGGGGGTGCCCCGGTTCCGGTCTGCCAGCAGGTAAGTACCCGCGTCTTCGGAGGGCAGACCAGGGGGGTTTTGTAGGGCACCGGGGGGGACACAAGTTCACGCAAAAAGTACACCCTCAGCGGCACTGGGGCGGCCGGGTGCAGTGTAGAAACAAGCGTCGGGTAATGGAGTTCAGGCTGTCATGGTCATGGGGAGCCTCGGGATTCCCCCTGCAGGCGTCGCTGTGGTGGGCTCAGGGGGGACAACTTTGGTTACTCACGGACTCGGAGTCGCCGGAGGGTCCTCCCTGAGGTGTTGGTTCTCCACCAGTCGAGTCGGGGTCGCCGGGTGCAGTGTTGCAAGTCTCACGCTTCTTGCGGGGCGTTGCAGGGGTCTTTAAATCTGCTCCTTGAAACAAAGTTGCAGTTCTTTTGGAGCAGTGCCGCTGTCCTCTGGAGTTTCTTGTCTTTCTTGAAGTAGGGCAGTCCTCAGAGGATTCAGAGGTCGCTGGTCCCTTGGAAAGCGTCGCTGGAGCAGGTTTCTTTGGAAGGCAGGAGACAGGCCGGTAAGTCTGGGGCCAAAGCAGTTGGTGACTTCTGGTCTTCCTCTGCAGGGGTTTTTCATCTCAGCAGTATTCTTCTTCTTGTAGTTTCAGGAATCTAAATTCTTAGGTTCAGGGGAGCCCTTAAATACTAAATTTAAGGGCATGTTTAGGTCTGGGGGGTTAGTAGCCAATGGCTACTAGCCCTGAGGGTGGGTACACCCTCTTTGTGCCTCCTCCCAAGGGGAGGGGGTCACATCCCTAATCCTATTGGGGAATCCTCCATCTGCAAGATGGAGGATTTCTAAAAGTTAGAGTCACTTCAGCTCAGGACACCTTAGGGGCTGTCCTGACTGGCCAGTGACTCCTCCTTGTTATTCTCATTATTTTCTCCGGCCTTGCCACCAAAGGTGGGGGCCGTGGCCGGAGGGGGCGGGCAACTCCACTAGCTGGAGTGTCCTGCGGTGCTGGCACAAAGGGGTGAGCCTTTGAGGCTCACCGCCAGGTGTGACAGCTCCTGCCTGGGGGAGGTGTTAGCATCTCCACCCAGTGCAGGCTTTGTTACTGGCCTCAGAGTGACAAAGGCACTCTCCCCATGGGGCCAGCAACATGTCTCGGTTGTGGCAGGCTGCTGGAACCAGTCAGCCTACACAGATAGTGGGTTAAGGTTTCAGGGGGCACCTCTAAGGTGCCCTCTGGGGTGTATTTTACAATAAAATGGATACTGGCATCAGTGTGCATTTATTGTGCTGAGAAGTTTGATACCAAACTTCCCAGTTTTCAGTGTAGCCATTATGGTGCTGTGGAGTTCGTGTAAAACAGACTCCCAGACCATATACTCTTATGGCTACCCTGCACTTACAATGTCTAAGGTATTGCTTAGACACTGTAGGGGCACAGTGCTCATGCACTGGTGCCCTCACCTATGGTATAGTTCACCCTGCCCTAGGGCTGTAAGGCCTACTAGAGGGGTGACTTATCTATACCTGCATAGGCAGTGAGAGGCTGGCATGGCACCCTGAGGGGAGTGCCATGTCGACTTACTCATTTTGTTCTCACCAGCACACACAAGCTGGCAAGCAGTGTGGCTGTGCTGAGTGAGGGGTCTCCAGGGTGGCATAAGACATGCTGCAGCCCTTAGAGACCTTCCTTGGCATCAGGGCCCTTGGTACCAGGGGTACCACTTACAAGGGACTTATCTGGATGCCAGGGTGTGCCAATTGTGGATACAAAAGTACAGGTTAGGGAAAGAACACTGGTGCTGGGGCCTGGTTAGCAGGCCTCAGCACACTTTCAATTCAAAACATAGCATCAGCAAAGACAAAAAGTCAGGGGGTAACCATGCCAAGGAGGCATTTCCTTACAATAATGAATCGAAGATAAGCCTGCAACTGATAAGGAGCCATAGTTGTGATGATAGAGTTCATAGGGAGAGGGTGGCGGCGGCGGCAGACAAGTCGAGCAGGGTGGCCCAATTCGAGTATTGGGGGAAAATTGGCAGAGTTATCTTACGGTAAATGTGCTAAAAATTGGGAGAAGAAACAGCATTACGACTTCAAGTATACTTGATCAATTTATAGATTTTTATCAAGCACTATATTGCAGTAATTAGCTGTTCTAGCAAAGCAAAATCAATAAGTATCTGCAGGCTACTAATATCCCACAGCAGAGCCAGACGCAGTTAGGGGTCCTTAGGATGACATCACTTTGTTACACTTGAAGGCAGTTATAAATTCTGATCAGGTCTCCTGGGCACATCTTTAGTTAACCATTCACAATATGTGTATCAGTGATATATTTCTGAACCTAGTGCAGAGTCTCATTTGGAATCTAATGGCTAGACTGGCCTTAGGTGGATGCAGCTCTGCTTTGTTTAGGATATGTATGGGAACTCATCAGTTGTGTCCACTTTCTCCTCTACAGTTTGCCCTGTTTCTCGATCCTTATTTACAACATAAGTTAATAACTCAGAGATTTCACTGGTTATATTGAACAAAGTGGAAACTAACATCAGTGCTTATGCTTGCGATGTTGCAATATACTCATCTTATCTACCCCAAGCTATTGAACAAATTGCAACCAAGGTAGAGAGATTCAGAGATATTGCTGTGTTAGAAATGGGATCTTTGGTTGGCAATCTGGTTACCCCATGTCCAAACAAGGACCCTCACTCTAGTCATGGCAAATGAGAAACACACCTGGTTAACCCCTGCTCACTCCCTTGGTAGCATGGCATGAGCAGGCAGGCTTAACTTCAGAAGCAATGTGTTAAGTATTTGTACCAACACACACAGTAATACAGTGAAACACTACAAAATGGACACCACACTAGTTTAGAAAAATAGGTTATATTTATTTAAATCAAACAAGACCAGAACAACAAAAATCCAACATACACAAGTCAAGATATGAATTTAAAAAAAAATATTTCTGAATCCTTAGAAAACAGTGAAAATGCGGCTGTTACACAAAGTACCTGGTTAGCCTAAAAAATAAAGCCGCACGGGTGAGGAGCATCAAAAAAGGGCAGCGATGCGTCGATTTCTCACTCGCAAGCAGGACTGTGCATCATTCCTTCTCCGGTCGGATCGGCATGCGTTGTTTCGTCTCTCCTGCAAGAGAGCGATGCATCAATTCCGAGACAGGCACCCCGGGTCCGTGCTTTGCATTGATTTTTCACGCCTAGTGATGTTGCATTCAAAATCCTGTCGCACAGTGTCAGGAAACAGTGCTGCTTAAGGCTTGCGTCGTTATCAGCAGCTGCTAGCGGGTGTTGCGTTTTGTTTTGTCCAGCCGCAATGCGTCGATCTACCAGTTGTGGAGCCACAAGGCTGGCAGTGCATTGTTTATCTGCCGTGGTGCGTCAAACGTTTCTCAGCAGTCTGTGCGTGGATTTCTGTCCTTTTCCACCAGCTTCACCTTTCAAGAGCCCAGAGACAGGTTAGGGCACCACTTCGCAGGGCAGGAGTCTCAGCAGAGAGTCCAGGTGCTGGCAGAGAGAAGTCTTTGATGTCCCTGAGACTTCAACAACAGCAGGCAAGCTCAGTTCAAGCCCTTGGAGATTCTTCACCAGTGGGAAGTCACACACAAGTCAGTCTTTGTTCTCTTTCAGGCAGAAGCAGCTACTGCAGGCCAGCCCAGCAAAGCTATCCAGCTCTTCTCCTTGGCAGAGGTTCCTCTTGGTTCCAGAAGTAATCTAACTTTCAGGGGTTTTGGGTCCAATACTTATACCCCTCTCTGCCTTTGAATTAGGCCTACTTCAAAGGATAGTCTCTGTTGTTCACAAGATCCTGCCTTGCCCAGGCCAGGCCCCAGATACACACCAGGGGTTGAAGACTGCATTGTGAGAGGGCAGGCACAGCCCATTCAGGTGTGAGTGACCACTCTTCCCTCCACTCTAGCACAGATGTCTTATCAGGATATGCAGGCTATATCCTAGCTCCCTTTGTCTCACTGTCTAGAGTGGATTCACAAACAGCCCAACTGTCAAAATGACCAAGACATGCAATCCACAAACAGGCAGAGTCACAGAATGGTTTAAGCAATAAAATGCCTTCTTTCTAAAAGTGGCATTTTCAAACTAACAATATAAAAACCAACTTTACTAAAAGATATATTTTTAAATTGTGAGCTCAGAGACCTCCCAAAGGGAATGTGCACTGTAATAATATATAAAGGCAGCCCCCATGTTAACCTATGAGAGAGATAGGCCTTGCAACAGTGAAAACTGACTTTAACAGTATTTTACTGTTAGGACATGTAAAACACATCAGTACATGTCCCATCTTTAACATACACTGCACCCTGCCCATGGGGCTACCTAGGGCCTACCTTAGGGGTGCCCTACATGTAGAAAAAGGGAAGGTTTAGGCCTGGCAAGTGGGTACACTTGCCAGGTCGAATTGGAAACTTAAAACTGCACACACAGACACTGCAGTGGCCGGTCTAAGCCATGTTTACTGGGCTACGCATATGAGTGGCACAATCAGTGCTGCAGGCCCACTAGTAGCATTTGATTTACACACCGTAGACACCTCTAGTGCACCTTACTAGGGACCTACTAATAAATCAAATATGCCAATCATGAAAAGCAAATTGCATTTAATTTACACAGGGAACACTTACACTTTAGCACTGAGCAGCCACAAAACAGCAAAAACAGAGTACAGCACACAGAAACAACCTGGGAAGCAGAGGTAAAAAGTTAGGGGAGACCACGCCAAGGATGCCAAGTCTAACATGCTGGATATAGACTAAGGGGGTCATTTCAACCCTGGCGGTCAAAGACCGCCAGGGCTAAAGTGGCGTCCGTACCGCCAACAGACTGGCGGTACGGAGACCGCTGCGGTCGCACTGCCGGGGCCGGCGGTTTCCCGCCGTTTTAGCCCCGGCGGTGATAATCCGCCAGGGCAGCGCTGCAAGCAGCGCTGCCCTGGGGATTATGACTCCCCTACCGCCAGCCTGTTTCTGGCGGTTTGCACCGCCAAGAAGAGGATGGCGGTGACGGGAGTCCTGGGGCCCCTGGGGGCCCCTGCACTGCCCATGCCACTGGCATGGGCAGTGCAGGGGTCCCCTAACAGGGCCCCATGCAGCTTTTCACTGTCTGCATAGCAGACAGTGAAAAGGGCGACGGGTGCTACTGCACCCGTCGCACGCCCGCAACACCGCCGGCTCCATTAGGAGCCGGCTCCTATGTTGCGGCCGCATCCCCGCTGGGCCGGCGGGCGTAAACTTAATTTGCGCCCGCCGGCCTAGCAGGGATGTTGTAATGGGGACTGCGGGAGTGCGGCAGCATTGGCGGCCACACAGCGGTTACAGCTTGGCGGGCGGCGGCAGCCGCCCGCCAAGCTTGTAATGACCCCCTAAATCTGTAAAAAACACAGATGATACTAAACGGCACAAATAATAAAAAAGTGTTGTGGAAGTAGCCGCCTCCCTAGGCTACTCCATAAGTGTATAGCTAAGATGAGGGCATGGAATCGACTTCCAATTAGTATTTGTGGACGTTGCAACATAGTAAAGATGTATATTTCACCTAAATTCCTTTATCTCTTCTGTGCCAACCCACTGCATGTACCTGACTCTTTGTTTAAGGGGCAAGATGGGGCAGTTATTATCTTTATTTGGGGATATAAGATAGCTAGATGTATTGTTCAGCTTATCAAACTCCCTCCTAATTGAGGGAGATAGTCATTACCAGACATCAAGATCTCTTTCTGGGTGGCATTTGGATCACAAATTAGATGCCTCCCCAAGGATATCTTAAGGATTTTGGATGCCCTGGGTCAATCTTATTTTGGGCATCCCTGTTCAGAACAACTTTGAATTTATGAACCATTTTCAGTTCTTTCATGCCCTCTTTGGCTTGGCCACTGACCGTGCACAGGCACACTTGCCCAAACTCTAAATGTGTTTACATCTAATATTCAGGGACAGTGACGTGTGCTTTCAGTATTGTAAAACAGAAGCAGCTCACTAATATCACTGCAAATAATCTCTGTGACACCCTCCCATTTCTCCTATTTGAGGTACTGTTTTGATCTAAAAGAAACTTTTTTTTATTGATGTTGCATGAAACATAGACACAACATTTCTCTGCAAAATGTCAATAATATACTCTCACACATCACCCACATTAAAAATAAATTACAGGAAAACAGTAGCTAATACAGTCTGTTTAAAGATAATTCAAGGTCATCAGGGCAACATTCTCTGCACAACAGACCTGGCTTAATCAAGGGGCCCCCTGAAAAGGCTGGGGCCCTGGGCTAGAGCCTACTTTGCCCATGCCTTAAAATGTCTCTGTGCCTTCTCACCGACTAACCCTGATTACAACACATTAGTATAGCAAATATGTGTTGGGGTGAATTGGAAATTCTTATTATGTAGACACTCTGTCCAAACTATTTCAAGTGGGTACTTTGCAAGATTCTCATAGATAATCATAAAATCTGGGGAAATATATGCATGGCATACCAGACACCACTTAGAGATTTTCATACATCCATGTGGGCAATCTATGAGCTTGATTTTGAGTTTGGCCGATGGGGTTACTCTGTCACAAATATGACGGATATCCCATCTGCCGTATTATGATCCCATTAAATCTTATGGGAATCATCACATTTGTGGCAGAGTAACCCATCTGCCAAACTCTAAATCAGGCCCTATATTTCACGATGAAGCTACTAGGTAATGGTATTGTAGTAGAGTGAAAGCATTAGGGAAACTATATAATCACCAAGGTTTGTGCACCTTTTCTACACTACAATCCTTATATAATCTCCCACAAAACATGTTTTACAAGTTTTGGATTACTGCTCCATAAAGTTGTGGTAACATTATCTTAGACGACCTAGAGATCGTGGCACACATTTACTCTGCTGAAGGTAAGCGGACCGAGAACTCTATAGAATTATGAGCGATCATAAGCGGAATGTTTTTGTAATTTAGCACATGAACGAAGCCTGAAAATGGGCCAGGTAATCAATCCAGTAGGCATAATTCCTCGGTCATTTCAGTAAACCTGAAGCTCCAGCAATTCTAAACTCTTTGTATGTTGTATTACACACATAAAGGGATAGACGAGTGAGCTAATAATAAAACCGGTAGCAGGTGGCCAAGGTGCACGACACAGACATCCGCATTTGAATCATTGCTGGTCGGATATTGCCCAGCTGTTATCTCAGCATCTACAGTGTGACGTGCAACTGACCATAAGTCATATAATGCTGGGATTTAAACCCAATGCCAGTAAACGAGTTTCTGCCATCATTTCTGTTGCAATCATAGTTGCCCACTTGTGCATTGCCGGAGAATGGACTAATCAGACATCTCCTACTGTATGTGAGGGAAGGGCACTTTTTTGTGAGATACACGAAACTCGCAATGGAGGATGCCATTCTACGGCTTAAGGGCAAGAAGGGCGTAAAGCACCTTAATGAGACTTAGGTAGCTGTGATCCCGCACTAAATCTAGACTTTGTTCTGGACTTGAACTTGGTAATGTCACACCGTGAAGTATTTTCTCTTTTTTGTCATTTTGTATTTAATGTTTATTGCTTTATCTATATTGTAAGATTGCATCTATTAAATATTTGTTACCACATCAAATCATAATAAAAATATTGTATAAAAGATAGATAAATAAAATAAAGAGGTGTGTCTGTGCCTTATCACATATGTTTGTAAAACTGGTGCTGACGCAATCGTTATTCATTTTTTCTAACTTTTCTTGGCATTCATGTGTTCGTTTACGTGACCTTTTTTTCTTGAGAAGACGTTTAAAACATTCTGTGATATCAGCAAATTTCTTGAAAAAATCGGGAAACAATTCACACATCCCAAGACATGATGCTAACTGCTATTTATCTGTTCTGTGGTGTTGTTCTAAAATACATGCTACTAGCCTTGTATTTGGTTTAATCCTTCTGACACCACATGTCCTAGATAATAACTTTCACCCACTCCAACATGCACTTGTCCTATCTTAACGGCATCACCATGTCCAAAAGAACTCGCAGCACCTCTCTGCTTGCTGTATCGTGTTCTTTCTCTGTCTTTCTACACACAAGGATATTTTCCTCAGAAGCCACAATATTTGTTACTCCTTTGAACAAACTGCTTTGATCCTGTGGAAAACTCATGCTGCAGAAGCCAACGTAAATGGCATTTGGCAAAAGTCGCATGTTTCATCAGGCATGATGAATGCAGTTAGATGTTAAGACGCTTCATCTATCAGCACTTGGAAGAACACAGCTTCCAGATCCAACTTAGAGAACCACGTCGTCCGTACTACAGCTCCTATGGATAATTAGAGGTAAAGGATGGCTCGCTATCTAAATCTGTTTGTTGATAATACACAAATTATTGCCCAAATTAATTTCTCAAGGTTTCTTACACAACATGATTATGGGAGAGAGAAGTGGTGGACTTTTAACACTGGCTGCATATTAGAAATGTGCAAGTGTTTCTAAGTTAAGTGTACAAGCAGTAAGTGCAAGGAATATCACAGGTAAGTTAAATTCTATCACTATGGGCAATAACCACAAATTTGCTTCCACTAGTTTAGTCACGCCCTCTTTAAATTCTTATCAGTAATTGAGATCATAGATGCTCCTGCATACTAAACATCCAGTTTTTAAATCTGTGTCTGTTTGTGCTCATTGGCAGTACTCTTTTTTTCAGTGTGATGCTATGGACTGAGCCTTCCAATCAGAGCTCGATAAATTTACACACCTACCTCCTATTAGATGTCACTCCCAAAAGGGAAACCTTATTGAACTAAGGTATAAGTCAGTGTTGTCTTCTATATGCTTAGTGCTACCATTCCAGTAGATATAGAAATCAAGAGAAACACTTATAACAGTAATATTTCACCAGTAGCGTAGCATATGTTGCATCAATCCTAATGCAACCAGGAAAAATGGTCCTCAATGTCTACCTCACACCTTAGGGTCTGATTTATATCTTGGCGGAGGAGTTACTCCATCACAACGGTGGGGGATATTCCATCCGCCAAAATATAAATTCCATAGGATATAATGGGATTTATATTTCTGCAGACGGGATATCCGTCACTGTTGTGACGGAGTAACTCGTCCACCAAGATCTAAATCAGACCCTGAGTACTAAAAGCAGTGCTTTAAATGGGCCGGTACTGTCCGGTACTCAGTACCGGCACGTTTTTATTTTGAGAGGGAGAGTACCGGCACATCTCAGGAAAAACGTAATATTTTTAATTGGAGAGTACCGGCACTTCTCGGAAACAAGCAGGTACTCTGGCACAGAGTACCTGCACTTTAATTTTTCCATTTCAAGCACTGACTAAAAGGCACTCATATTGGCATGTAATGAGACCCATACATCTGTAGTCCCCATTACCAGTTCACCTTCTCTATTATGATAGCATCCCAGAACGTCACTTAAAACACAGCTGCTGTGGTTATTCGGAAGGAATACGGGGAGCACGCCCGCTAAGAAGGAATAATACCACAGTGCGTGTTCTAAGCATGCATGCACAACCCTAGAGGCCCACTAGAAGTTCCCTCTTAATTCTGTGGGCGATACTGGGGCTGGAATTCATGTTTTTGGATGATATCTCCTTCAAAGTTAACGGTGATTACAAGTTAGAGTTCCCGGAAGGGGAATGATTCGCTAGCGCCCGGTTTACCGGGTCCTTAAACACATACTTACCACCTACAACCCATCCTACTTTTAGGAGGAGGAGAAGGGTGGGATGTGCGGTGCGGATCAGGGAAGGCATCTGGGGAGAGGTGAAGCTGTGCCCTTTGTATTGTTAGCTTCACCATAGCGCCGAAGGGGTGGGCGGGACTTCCACCCGCAGCCCAGCCTCATGTTTTCTGGGTGTGCATTCTGGTGGTTTCGGCCTCTAGAGCCGTATCCACCACAGAGATGCGGCGGTGGACAACTGATAATGGCGTCTTAGGTGAGGCATGGTGTCTGTCGTCTGAAAGGAGGGAAGAGCGACTATGGCCTAATACACTCTGCAGAGCCAACAACTCGCAGCCATTTAAACACAGGCCCTCATTCTAACCGCGGCGGGCGGCGGTAGCCGCCCGCCATGCGGTAACCGCCATATGGCCGCTCCGCGGTCAAAAGACCGCTGGGGCCATTTCAACTTTCCCGCTGGGCCGGCGGGCGCTAGCCAAGTTAGCGCCCGCCGGCCCAGCGGGAAAGGGGCCTGCAACACTGAAGCCGGCTCCGAATGGAGCCGGCGGTGTTGCAGGTGTGCGACGGGTGCAGTAGTACCCGTCGCGCTTTTCACTGTCTGCTAGGCAGACAGTGAAAAGCATGCTGGGGCCCTGTTAGGGGGCCCCTGCCCTGCCCATGCCATTGGCATGGGCAGTGCAGGGGCTCCCAGGGGCCCCAGGACACCCGTTCCCACCATCCTGTTCCTGGCGGTAAAAATCGCCAGAAACAGGGTGGCGGGCGCCGCCATGGAGGATTAGCCCAGCCGGGGGGAATCCGGCGGGAAACCGCCGGACCAGGTTTTCCGACCGCGGCTTTACCGCTGCGGTCGGAATGGGCGTTGAAGCACCGCCAGCCTGTTGGCGGTGCTTCAGTCATCCGCGACCCTGGCGGTCATAGACCGCCAGGGTCAGAATGACCCCCACAGTCTTTAAATTTTTAACAAAATGGAATTAAAGGAAAAAGTGAAATACTCATTTTCTCCTTTTCTCTGCCTGCTCATCACCATGTGTTATGATGAGATGCTGCAGGTCTCCTCAAGGACGTCATTTAGGGGTCGCCAGGTGCCGCAGTTGCGACCCCTGGCTTGCCCCTTGCGACCCCTGACCTCAGAGAATGGCAACTTTAGTGGCAGGAGCACAGTGGCAGCTCGTGCTTATGGACGTCATTGGAACTCCACTCTCTTTGTTCTCTGTCAAATTCTTTTACCACACTAATAGTGAATAATAGTTTATTACACATTTGGAAAAATAGATAAAGTGTCAATACTTTTGCAGATGATTATTTCATGGGGCAATCGAAGGCTGAATGTCCTGAACACATATATTAACCCGCAGGACAACACTGACGATGAATGTTTTATCCTGGGCCAGGCAAGAAAGGAGCCAGGGGAATCAAGTGATGGATAATGCCCAACCTAAGAGTACTGACGACCCGAGGTGCTGTTGAAACTAATGCCAGTGCTTAATTTGTGAACGAATGAGTGCTGGTGCCCAGGGCGCTGTTCAGGATCCCACAGCTGGTGCTGTTAAATATGGCTCACCGAAAGCGCAGTCTTGAATCACCTAATGACCCTTTATTCCACTACGTACACTCCTTTCACCCTTTATTTCTCTCCTGCAGGTTCCTGATTTCTCCCTTTCTAACAATGTTCTCTTCCTCCTTTCTCTTCTGCTTGTTTTGCCTTCTCTTCCCCTCAGTCAGTGTCTGAACAGGAAACATAGGTGCCCATCACTAGCTTAAATTAAGCACTGACTCATCCTGATGATTCCCAACCTGAAATGGCAGAAAGATCCCAGGAGTAAGAAGGGACACATAGCCTCTTTTCAATTTGCATATAAATTTATATTGACTTTTAGGGCTTGTAATTCTGTTAATTTTAAATGAAAACAATTTGTTGTTAATATATAAATGTAGATTTGTATAGCACGGCTTATCACCTGCGAGGGTCTCAGTAGTCTAAGAGGACTCCGCCTGTGATAGAAAGCACTGTAAGTATGTAAGTCATTATTTTAAGGTAGTATTATGCAGAGTAGAAAGTACGCTGCTGCAAAATTTGGTTTTGTTGAAGCTAAAACACATGCTTACAAAGCATATGTTTTAGCAATAAGTAATCAGACTGTACCTAATGCAAACGTTTTTGTGTCTTCATTACTCCGGAACCTAGCTGATAACACCATTACATTACCTCTTAAAAATGAATCTTTATCACAATGAAACTTTAAGTGACTCCATCAATTAGAGGCTTCTGAGAAGTCCTGTTTCTTCTTTAGCTGTCTGTACCCCGCCCTCCTTCACCTTCTGGGAAACGCTCCTCAACATCAGCATTAACCATTCATGAGCAGGGAGGAGTCCAAAGTGTTGCATTCAGATGCCGAGCCTTAATCCACTGGACCCTTGTGATCTCAGAGTAATGGCACAGGAGAAAGAGGAAAGATGCACAAACCATGGATAATGTCAAAGATGTGGCTCTATTTATCGTATTTTGTGACTGTTTATGACTTGTGCCTTACTTTTGTCATTGTGCCTTGTTTTTCCTGGTTTTCGCCCCTTGGGCGCTCCGCTCCCCCTTGCCATTTTCTCCCTGCCGCTGCCTCCCCGCGGCCCTGCCCCCCTCGCGCCCCCATTCGCCGCTCCCTCCCGCCTCCCAGCTGCTCCTCCCTCCCTTCTCCCCCCTCCCTTCTTAATGGCTGGCGCTGCGTGTCCGTGCAGCGGGCGCGCCGCTGGCGTGCCGGAGGCGCACCAGAGGCAAGCCCGTCTGCGCCCATCTGCGCCTGGACCGCGCCCAGCGCCACCCCCCCTGGTCCGCACGCCCCCGCACCACCAGCCTTCACTACTCGACCAGCAAACTCCTCGCCCTTAACCCTGGCTCCTCCGCAGCCTGCTTCCAGGCCACTCCGAAGCACACCAAAGGACCCTTCTCCTGCCGCACCTGCAACTTCACCTGCAACAGAACAACGAAGCCTGCAACAACCAACACCAACCACCTCCACTGCATCCTCCTCAACACACGCTCCGCACGAAAGCACGCCATCGAGCTCTGGGACCTGCTCGACTCCACCGCCCCAGACGTAGCCTTCCTGACCGAAACCTGGTGGAACGACTCCTCGGCCCCAGACATCGCCATCGCCATCCCTGACGGCTACAAGATCACCAGAAGAGATCGCACCAACGGAATCGGTGGAGGAATAGCCATCGTCCACAAATCCACCCTCAAGATCCACACCCACACGGACGACACCCTCAAGACAGCTGAACACCTTCACTTCCAGATCCACACAGACCCCAACACTACCCTCAGAGGAACTCTCATATACCGACCTCCAGGACCAAGAGCCCCCTTCAGTGACAACATTTCCGACCTCGCAAGCACCCACGCCCTCGCCTCAACGGACTACATCCTCCTTGGAGACCTCAATTTCCACCTGGAGAACAACAACGACCCCAACACCGCATCACTGACCACCAACCTCTCAAACCTCGGACTCAGACAACTTGTCAACTCACCCACCCACATCGCCGGTCACACCCTAGACCCACTCTTCACTGCAAGCAACCACATCTCCTTCAGCCACACCACCGAACTCCACTGGACCGACCACTACTGCGTCCACTTCACATTCAAGAAAAACACCAAACACCACGCACCCCATTTCCGCCGCACCGCCGCTGGGGCAAAGTCACCGAAGACCAACTAACCAGCACCCTCGCCAAGAACCTGCCGACCGACCCCACCGACCCGGACTCCGCCGCCATCAACCTCCAACAGTGGATCCTCAACTGCGCCAACACTCTCGCACCACTCAAGAGGCCCACCGTCAACCAAGAAAAGAAAAAAGCAGCCTGGTTCACAGACGAACTGATCACCTCCAAACGCACCGGCCAGAAACTCAAGAAAAAATGGCTTCTCGAGCGCACACCTGACAGCCTAGCAACCCACAAGGAAGCCACCCGCAAGCACCACCAACTTATCCGACTCGCCAAACGCTCCCACTTCACAGAACGCCTAAGCAACAACGCACACGACAGCAAGGAGCTCTTCTGCATCGTGAAAGAGCTCTCCAACCCCAGCGCCAACGTCAACGACGTCCCACCATCCCAGAAACTCTGCGACGCACTCTCCACCTTTTTCTACCAGAAAATCGCCGCCATCCACGACAGCCTCAACACAATACCTCCGCCAGACCCCACCCCCGACAACCCCTCCTACGCCTACCAACTCACCACCTGGACCCACGTAGATGACGCCGAAACCCGAAAGGCCAGGAACTCCATCCACTCAGGATCCCCCTCAGACCCCTGCCCACACCACATCTACAACAAAGCCGACTCCACCATCGCCCCCCAACTTCGTAAGATCATCAACCTATCCTTCGACACCGCAACCTTTCCGGACAGCTGGAAGCACGCCGATATCCAAGCGCTCCTCAAGAAACCCAAGGCTGACCTCAACGACCTCAAAAACTTCCGCCCGATCTCCCTCCTCCCCTTCCCAGCGAAGGTCATCGAGAAGATCGTCATCGCCCAGCTCACCCACTACCTCGAAGACAACTCCATCCTAGACCCCTCCCAATCCGGATTCAGACGCAATCACAGCACCGAGACTGCGCTCCTCGCCGCCACAGACGAAATCAGACAGCAAATGGACAACGGCGAAACTTCAGCCCTCATCCTCCTAGACCTATCCGCCGCCTCGATACGGTCTGCCACCGCACCCTACTAACTCGTCTCCACGAAGCCGGAATACAAGACAAAGCCCTCAACTGGATCTCCTCTTTTCTCTCCGGCAGAACCCAGAGAGTCCGCCTCTCACCCTTCCGCTCCGAAGCCACCAACCTCATCTGCGGCGTCCCCCAAGGCTCCTCGCTAAGCCCAACGCTGTTCAATGTCTACATGGCACCCCTCGCACAACTGGCCCGTCAGCATCCTCTCCTACGCCGACGACACCCAGCTCATCCTCTCCCTTACTAAAGATCCACACACCGCCAAAGCCAACCTCCACGAGGGACTGAAATCCATTGCCGAATGGATGAGAAACAGCCGCCTGAAATTAAACTCCGATAAGACGGAAGTCCTCATCCTCGGACGCTCCCCCTCGGCCTGGGACAACTCCTGGTGGCCCACCGCGCTGGGACCCCCACCTACTCCAGCCAACCACGCACGCAACCTCGGCTTCATCCTCGACTCCGCTCTCACCATGTCCAAACAGGTCAATGCAGTCACCTCCTGCCTGCTCCGTAGAATCTACAAGTGGATCCCGACGGAAACCAGAAAAACGGTGACCCAGGCCTTCGTCAGTAGCAGAGTAGACTACGGCAACGCACTCTACACAGGCATCCTAGCAAAAGACATCCAACGACTCCAACGCATCCAGAACGCATCCGCCCGTCTGATCCTCGACATACCCCGCCGATGCCACATCTCCCACCACCTGAAGGACCTCCACTGGCTCCCCGTGGACAAGAGGATCACCTTTAAACTTCTCACCCACGCGCACAAAGCACTACACAACGCCGGACCTGCCTACCTGAACAACAGACTCAACTTCTACGCCCACTCCTGCCAACCTCTCCCTCGCCATCGTTCCCCGAATTCAACGCAAGACCGCCGGCGGCAGATCCTTCTCTTACCTCGCCGCCAAGACCTGGAACTCACTCCCGACCTCCCTGCGCCAGACCCAGGACCTCCTCACCTTCAGGAGACTCCTCAAGACATGGCTCTTCGACCGATAACAGCTCCTCCCTCCCCCTCAGCGCCTCGAAACCCTAACGGGTACATAGCGAGCTTTATAAATTTAATGATTGATTGATTGATTGATTGACTGCATCACAATTATGACTGTCTCACTTAATATAAGGGAAAAACAGTTTGGGAGCTCATTGTGTTTCTGGAAAGGCACAAAAAACTTGTTTCAAGATTGTAGTGATGGTGAGGCATGGTGGGAAAGTTGTGAAAATGGCAAAGATGTTAGCTGCCTACTCAGGGCCTCACTTATCAGTAGTACAGCAAGTGCTGTTGCACTGGGGTCCTGGAGTGGGGGGGCTCACAATACCCCGTATTTTTAGGTCAGTTACACAAGCAATGTGGATCTGTGTGTTTGTAACCTAAATGGGATTTTCATTCTGCTTTACCAGAGCGGGCCTAGCTCCTCTCGCGCTAGTGCCACATCAGATTTGGCGATCTGGCATGGGTTGCACCCACCCTAAATACCCTTGTTTTGTGATTCAGCACTCTCAGAGTCAGGGGCAAGTTGAATATGCTGCACCTTTTTTCTGAATTGTGAAAATATTAATTGCTCAAGTAATGTTTGACAAAAACTACTTATATCGTACCTTAAAGAGAGATGGTCATGTGTTTTGTTATAGGCATTGATTGAGTCTAGTAATTTCACAAATTGTCAGATATTATATTCAAAATATATCTATGAGAACCACTGTTGGTTAAAAATAAATACACTTATGACTGGCACAAGCTAGTGCATGGGAATTTCTCCTTGGAACGCTCTGACCAATGAGGTAAAAGTTCCCTGGGTTAACACTACCCACTATGGGCATTGCCAACACCCTGAAAGTCTTCAGCCAGACTCGGCCTGGGCTTCGACAATGGGGGTGTGCTTCAGGAGTGTACTATGGTAATCATAGAGCCCTCCCACATGTAACACTAAAATCTAATTTGAAGCAGCCACTGTACCCCCCAATTAATCCAGAGACAGAAGTCTGGTAGGACAAAAGCAGGATTCTCCAGAAACCAGAAAGTGTATACACCAGAATTACCTTGGCATCCTCCTCAATGCCACTCCATCTAAAATCCTTTATGCTCATGTATCAATGTCTGATTTTAGAATTAAACTATAATACTACCTTTGGGAGCCACACAGTGGAGTTCCTAAAGAATAAGGAATTTCTGGCACCACCTGAGTAGGACTGAGGAGAGTTGTTTGGGTCTCTGCCTGTGGGGCATACACCAAGGAAGCATTCTGAGCCATGGATTATTGGGCAGTATTGGGATTTGACTCAAGGGCTTCAGGAGTAGGCCATGGTTCAAGGAGACCTTAAGGGGTGTTGGGTTTTGGCTGGGACCATGACAGCTGGGTTCCTGGGAACCTCACCAGAGAAACTCGAAGGGTCAGTCCTGTCTTGGAGATTTTGTAAGTCTTGGACTAAGAAACTGTCTGCCTGTGTGAACCAAAGCCATACCATGCTTTGGCATGGGGGCATAAAGTGAAAGCCAGGACAGATACCACTCAGTGGTCTGAATACTCTGCTGGTAATACCTCCCATCATGAGGTTTGTAGCGTGTCTCCTGTATTATATTATATTCTCCATGCCAACAACCTCAAATGTCTCACTTCTTCCTTGATGCATACATATCATTGTCGACATGGTTGCCAAAGAAAGATGTCTTGGTAAAAGAATATCGATTGTCCCTTGTTGAAGGAGCCAGTGAATTGCACATGTCTGCAGGAGCTATAAAAATATGAGTGTTGGCTTGACTATTTACTGTCTCTGGGACAATATGAAATCGTATTGAGGAGCAGCTTTCAAAAGGGGGGAGAGGACCTTGATCCAAAGTATTGCATTTCTTCATGATAAGGCATGGCTGAGATAGCCAAAGCTGGGCTTGAAAAGTTTGCAGACATGGTTCTAACATACCAGTGATCAACTCAATTATACATTTTAAGGATTAATGGTTAATTTAGGGTATTTTTTCAGTATTTCATGACAGGTAATGATTTCATCAAATGGAGAGTGCCATGAAGAAGAAGAGTCAGTTAACATAACAGTGAATTTCATCATGTCTAAATAAGAGTGTACTGTGGTAGTAAATATGCTAAGAGTATAAGTCTGAGGAGCAGTACAGGAGAGGCTGCAGAAATCATGGTATGAGAGTGTGGTAAACATTCATTACACAGAGCATGTGGGTTATTTTTGTTTAGCCAGAGGAAGGGCAATTTGAATCAGAAATGTAGTCAGAAAATAGTGGTAAAACACTGAAGGATAGGATCTGTCTATAGAGTGAGTGACTTGCTCTTGCTAGGTTTTTGCACTAGTCCTGCTGAGGCAGGATGAGTGTTCAACTGCAAGTCGGACAACATTCTGATACATATTTAAGTATATAAGAAAGGTCGGATAAAGTGTGATGTTATTTTATGTTATGAGGATTTGTATAGTGCCCTTATCATCTGGAGGGAGCGGGTAGCCAGACAGTAGAGCAGATGTGTTGGCCTATCCGAGCGCATAGATGAACAGCCAGGTCTTTAGTTACTTTTGGAACAAGTAGAGACAGGGAAGATCTCATATGATGGGGGAGGCTGTTCCAGGTTTTGGTGGCGATGTAAGAAAAAGAGCATTCTCCTGTTGATGCGTGGTATATGTGTGAGACACAGAGTGTTGCTGAGCACTGTTGTCTAGTTGGATGGTAAAAGTTAAGGCAGTGGTGGAGGTAGACATGTCCGGCATTGTGGAGGGCTTTGTAGGTGTGGATGATTAATTTGAACTGGCAGTGCTTTAGGATGGGCAGCCAGTGTCAATCAATCAATCAGGATTTATAAAGCGCAATGAATCACCCGATTGAGTATCCAGGCGCTTGCAGGTCCCGGAGGCTTATTTGAACAGCCAGGTCTTGAAAGCCATTTGAAATTCTGGAAATGAGGTGATGTTTGGAGATATGTGGGGAGGCTGTTCAATGTTTTTGCTACAAATTGAGAGAAGGAGCATCCTCCACTTCCGCTTCGGTAGATGCAGGAAGCATGGGCAAAAAGGGAGGCAGAGCATAGTCTTCTCAATGGTTGGTGGAAGTTCAGGCGGTGGTTAATGTATGTGGGTCCTTGGTTGTGTAGAGCCTTGTGTGCGTGGATCAGCAGCTTGAATTGGCATCTCTTCTGTACGGGGAGCCAGTGGAGTTGCCTGAGGTGGGGTGTGATGTGGGTTTATCAGGGAGGGCCAAGGATGAGTCTGGCTACGGCGTTCTCTATAATCTGAAGTCTCTGTAGGAGGTGTGCGATGATTCCTACATAGAGGGTGTTGCCGTAGTCCTGTCGGCTGGTAATGAGTGCCTGTGTCACAGTGCATCTCGTCTGTAGGGGTAGCCACATGAAGATCTTATTTTGCATGTGCAAAGTGTGGAAGCAGGCGAAGGAGACAGCATTGATCTATGATTTCATTGGGAGCTTGTTATAAAGTGATGATTCTGAGGTTTCTGGTGTGGTCGGAAGGAGTGGGTGCAGGTCCTAGATCTGATGGCCACTAGGCATCATTCCATGTGTTGCTGCTATTGCCAAAGATCAGTACTTGTGTTGTTTCTGTGTTCAGCTGCAGGCATTTGTTCTTCATCCAGTCAGTGACGCTTGTCCTGCACCTGTGTAAGTTGGTGGATAGGTCATCTGTAAGGGAGAGGATGAGTTGGGAGTCGTCTTTGTAGGAATTTATGTTGAGACCATGGCATCTGACGATGTTGGCCAGTGGGGATGTGATGCTATTAATTGTGTTTGACCAATGACTTTGTGTTTCACCACTGCGCATACTAGTTGCTCAATGTTCACCAGTAGCACATTATGGGCCTGATTACAACTTTGGAGGAGGTGTTAATCCGTCCCAAATGTGACGGTTATACCACCAGCCGTATTACGAGTTCCATAGGATATAATGGACTCGTAATACGGCTGGTGGCATATCCGTACCACTTTTGGGACGGATTAACACCTTCCTCCAAAGTTGTAATCAGGCCCTATATGTTTTGTTCAGTTTAGCTGCCTATTGGCTTTAACATGGAGTTAGCCATTACATTTTGTATTCAGTTTAGCCGCCTATTGGCTTTGACATGGCATTAGCCATTACATTTTGTATTCAGTTCAGCTGCCTATTGGCTTTGACATGGCATTAGACATTACATTCTGTATTCCGTTTAGCTGCCTATTGGCTTTGACATGGCATTAGACATTACATTTGATATTTAGGTTAGCTGCCTATTGGCTTTGACATGACATTAGCAGCTTAGCTGCTTATTGGCTTTGACATGACATTAGACATTACATTTGATATTTAGGTTAGCTGCCTATTGGCTTTAACGTGGGGTTAGACATTGCAGTTGAGACATTACAAATGTCTGTGTTTTTCCAAGCTGTGTTTTTCCACAAGATGAACCAAGCTGTTTTCTTCACACCAGATCTTAGCTGATAAGAGCACGTAGATTTTGTGTTTACCTTGCAATCCCGTCTGAGAGCGGAATTGCTCAGGAGAACTGGCCACTCTCCAAGGTTGTTCGGATCTCACACTGAGTTTGCTTTTAAGGATGACTCTGGGCTACAGTGAGTTAGATTTGAATCTGCTTGACTTCAGGCTGGAGCTAGACGTCAGTTGCCAGTCTCCTGTTTGGGTAGAGAATCTCTTTCTCGCAGTTGACCGGAGTCATCAACTTGCAGACCCCAGAAAGATGAAGAGTTTAGGCCCTACCGCCTTGCCCATACGGTGATGAATTTGATTTTTATGCTTTGCTTTGCAGTTATATTATACTATAATCATATATATTTGCTGTGTACATTGCAACTGAGAAGTACTGTGATATATTTTGCTTTCATTGCTGCGACTACTTTTAAACGTGTGCTTCCAATCTACTAATTTCGTCTCTCAGGAACTTGTTGGTGGGGGAGAATTAATAACAATAAAGGTCTTCTTTAAACTCAGAAGTGCATTCCAGAGGGGTTCTGTAAGCTCCGATAGGAGATATGTGGGAAAGCAGAACAGGGGATATATATGCTTTGAAGAGCATGGGGCTCAGGGATGACCCCGGGGGACACCACAGGTGATCTCCTGGGGTTCAGTGGTAAAAGGTGGATCCAATGAGTTTTTCCATTGAGAAAGGAGGTGATCCACCTGAGCGCGTCCCCTTGGTTGCCGATGTGCTTGAGTCTTTCGATCAGCATGTGGTGGGATGCGGTGTTTAAGGCTGCCGAGAGGTCTAGAAGGTTCAAAGCTGCGGTTTCTCCTTGGTCGGGGAGGGTTCAGTGGCTGCAGTCAGGTCAGTTTCAGTGCTGTGATTGCTGTGGAAGCCTGATTTGGAGACATCGAGTAGCTGGTTCTGCTCCAGGTATGTCATGAGTTGCTTGTTGATGATCTTTTCCAGTACCTTTGCTGGGAATGGGTTCAAGGAGATTGGCTGATAGTTTTTGGGTTCGCTGGGGTTGGCGTAGGGTTTTTTGATTAGTGGTCTGACTTCGGTGTGTTTCCAGGTGTCAGGAAATGTGGCGGTGGTGCTAGAGGTGTTGGGGAGGGTGGTGAGTTCCTGTATGATCCTTTGGTTTCCAAGGTTGAAGATGTGGTGCGGCATGGGTCTGTGGTAGCTCCCGAGTGAATGGATTCCATGATGGCGGTGATGTCCTGGGTTGAGAGGATGTTCCAGGTGATCAGTATGTAGTTCCTGTCGGTTATGGTGGTGGTGTATGTATTGAGGAAGTCCGTAGGTGTGGGTTGAGGTTCGAAGTTTCTGTATATGGTTGCAATCTTGTCGTGGAGGAAGTGGGTGAGGTTGTGGAACAGCTTCTGTGGGGGTCTGATGTTCTTTTCGCTGTCAGCCAGACTGAAGAATTCCTTAACAATGCTGAAAAGTTCCTTGGTGTTGTTGGCACTGGTTATGACGCATGCTGCAAGGGCTGTCTTCTTTGTTGCCCTCAGCAGGCGATGGTAGAGGTTGAGATAAGTCTTGAAGGCTACTCTGTCGGTGACATCCCTGCTCTCCTCTCCAGCTGTTTGCTGTCTGATTTTGCTGTTCTGCGTTCTTGGGTGTACCAGCTGGCTTTTCTGAGAATTTTGTCTGGATGTTGCTCTTGATCGGGTCTCTGCTTTTCACTCCTTGTTCGAGGTTGGTGGCGGTAGTGGGGTTGGAGTTGTTGAGGGCACCCGCCCAGCTGGTCTCTGAGATTATGTTCCATGTCCAGTGGAGGGTGCTGGTCATCTTGGGGGTGGACGTGTGGAGGCTGGAGATACTGAAGTGGACGATAGAGTGATCAGTGAGTTCTGTGACATAGCTATATTTGATGCGGTTGAGGGAGGTGAAAATGGGTTCCAGCGTGTGTCCTTCTCTAGTAGCTCTCAGAGGCGCAGTCATGAAATAAACCTACAGACCCCTAAATGTGGCCAGTTATGATTAGCTACGCCAACCATAAGTCACACCCTTGTTATGCGCTGCTCATGACATCACTGATAGCATATCAAATTACATAATCAACGACAACGCTAATGACTTGTCAAGTGGTATAACTGATGACAACACTGATGAGATTACACACAACTACAAAGAATCCTTTGAGAGGAGCTAATCGCGCTATAGATCTAAGTCACAATGCTTTAACAACAGCAGCAAGCTCAGGCATTCAGTCCCCTGAATCTCACTTTTGCCAAGCACCACAGAAATTGTTGAGAGTGACTCAGATTAAGGACCGGATTAAATCCAACTCTCCATTTCAAACATTACTACCAAAGAACAATCCCACAACACACTGATTTTAAGACTAATAGTAATCAAATTGTCAAAATTGCATTCCATAACAGTATTAAGAGGAAAGTAACTACACATTCTCTGGTATCTAGCATTAAGAAGAAGAAGTAGGCAACACAGAACCTTTAGCCACCCTACTCCAACAATAAAGAAATAACAAGTGCTCTGACAGATAGGGCTTAGTAGCAAAGCATCAACAAAATCAGTCAGATGCTCTGAAAAATTGTGAACCCCCATAGGTAAATATATGACAATATCCTCAGAAACCATACCTGAACAATGATACAAAAACCACATGAAGCCGTAAATAGTGACCCAACTCCAAGGAAAACATATTATAACCAGTATACTCACACACTATATGGTTTACAATGCAATACACACACAGACACTAGCAGCCCCGTTAAATGTAACCTCACAAATATGAGCCCCCAAGATTCAAACTGCATGCACTACACCAAGTAGGACACTCCCCACAACACCGTCATTCAAAACACCCTTTCAAACAAAGAAAGAAATAAACACAGCCCAAAACTAAGACTCTTTTATAGGAATAGCAGCCCAAATAGCCAAGTCACAATGAAAACTCAAATTAATGAGCACGGCTATACTCAAACAGAACTTGCCAAGAACTATTCGTAGACACACACTTAACTTAAATCCTTTAATGCAGCCACCTCAGACAATGCTGTACGCAGCTCACAGATAACTCGCTTATCTCCAACAGCTCTCAACAGAATCCCAACCTTCAAAGATTCTGAGTGGAGACGCTTGACAATTGAAAGGTGCAGCACCATAAATAGAAAAGATTACAACGCATCTCCCCTTTTGACAGAACATAGTAAATTATAGCAAATATAATGGTAAAATATAAAAGCAATATGAAGAACTTGCAAACTACAATTCCCCTAAAGGTTGAAAATAAATAACCCAATTCAAGTTACAACAGTAAATATATAGATTTACATCAGCTCCAAAATTTGACAATATTTGACAGATAGTTACAATAAAATGTTAGGAAACCAAGGAACTGCTCATCAAAGCATACATTCATTAAGTTTGGTAATCCTCGGGATGAGTTGGCTGTCAGCTCACACATCCACTTCTTTTGGACCATAGTTTCCCTTCTGCTCACCAGTCTCTTCACAGTCATTTGCATTTCCAGGTTCTACTCCTAAAGATTTTACAAAACGAGACATGCACCACACTTCATCCCCATCCAGAACTACCACATTTTTCTTCACCTCTATAACTCTTCCAAGTGTAGTGAATTTGGTTTCACCTTTCGGACACGACACTGTTTTTTTGACAAAAACCAAATCGCCAACTTTCCATTCATGCTGATGAGCACAGTGTTTATCATCAAAACATTTCTTGTACTTGTTCTGGTAAGTCACTATCTTATTGGACAGAGTCAATTCTCTTGTTTTTCTTGGCAACAACAACAATGGATTGAATTTGTATCCAACTACTCTTCCTTTCAAGGAATGAAAAGGAGAAATGCCCGTTATGCTATTAGGTGCACTCCTATGTGCCCACAACCTTTCTCTGAAAACAACCTTATCATTCCAAGCAGTCTGCAAACAGGCTCTTACAAACTGATTCATTTTTTTGACCAGAACACTGGCCTGGGGACCATAAACAGTTGTGAAGAAATGAACAATAGATAACTCATTCAAGAAATCTCTCCTTTTTGTGAACTCCGTCATCCATCACCATGATCTTGGGGACCCCTTCACCAGCAAATACATCCTTAAGAAAGTCCACTACACTTATAGTAGTGACCGAATGTATCCAACAAGCCATAACCCACTTAGAATTGTAGCCCACTAGCACTAGAATAAATCTTTCACTAGGTAACAACAGTTCAAATGGTCCCACCAGATCCATGCATAACTTACACCAAGGTTCATCCAGAATCTGAATTGCGGAAAAGGGAGCTGTTATGACCACTTTGTTTTTATAATTACCAGCACATTGCAAGCAATCTCTCACCACACCATCAACTTGTCTGTCAAGACCTGACTACCCATAGCATTCTCTCATCTTGGCTTTGGACAGATTCCTGCCCAAATGTCCTTCATGAACTAGGTTGATAATCTTGTCACATAATCTAACTGGGATAATCAATCTGTCCCCTCAGTGTAACTCACCACTCGCAACACTCATGTCTTCTCTCACACTCCAGTATGCTCTGGCATTATCTGGAATTTTACCTACATTGGGCCAGCCCTCAACTCAGAGACCAGTTTACAAACAATATTGTTTTCAGCCTCTGTTTCCCATTCTTCTTTATTTGGGGCTGATTCTCTGACCCATAACACAGGACTAGCTATCTCCGGTGCACCATTCTCGCCCAAAGAAATCTAGAGAGGCAATCTGCTGGAACATTCCTCTGGCCTGGCAAATATTCAACCTGGAAATTGAATTCCATAAGACTCTTCGCCCATCTTCTTATATGAGGAGTGGTATCCTTCACATTTCTACATGCAAATAATTGGAGAAGAGGCTTATGGTCACTCCTTACAACAATAGGCGGTCCCCGCAAATACAATTTCAAATGATCCATAGCCCGCACACAAGCAAGTGCCTCTCTTTCCACAGCAGTATAATGCTTCTCCACTCCTCTAAGAGAACGTGAAGCAAATGCTACCACTCTCTCTTCAGCATTCATCACTTGAGACAAGAAAGCATCAAGTCCTCTCATACTTGCATCAGTGGTGAGTAAGGTTTTCTGCCTTATTAAAATGCCCCTAAGCTGTCATCATCCCAGTCTTATTCTGGACTTCCTTAAAGGCTCTCTCACACTCCAAAGACCATACAAAGTTTACACCTTTTAAAAAAAATGTTCGGACCTGTTGCACAACACTAGCAAAGTTAGGTACAAACTTCAAGTAATATTCTGCAAGTCTAATGAATCATCTTACTTGGTCCTTGTCCACTGGTGTTGGTGCAGCCGTAATAGAATTTACTAACTCCAATTTTGGTTTGATTCCATATCCTGAAATTGTGTGTCCTAAACAAGAAACAGTTCCCAACCTAAATGGACAATTCATTCTTTTTAAAGTGAGACCACTACTCTTCAGTCTAGTGAGAGCCTCTCTCAAAGTGGCATCATGATTCAGTGTGGCCTCTCCTTACACAACAATATCATCTTGGAAGAACATCACAGATGTAATACCCTTAAGTACCCCCTTCATCAGCCCCTAGAAACAGGTAGCAGCCAAAGCCAACCCAAATGGCCTTCTAACAAACCTGAATGCTCCCAGAGGCGTAAGTAAGGAGGTCAAAGGCCTGGAGTCTTAATGAAGTAGCACCTGGAAATAAGCAGCTGACAGATCCATAACACTGAAAACTTTTGCCCCTTTAGCATGGTCAAGGTTTCACTGATATTTGGCAAAGACTGACATTCAACCCAGATGCGCTGATTCAATCCTCTGAGGTCCACACACATCCTAATGTTCGTGCCATTATGCTTTGGTGCTAAAACTAGGGGTGCCAACCATTCTGAGGACTCAATTTCTTCAATCACACTCAGTTTCAGTAATTTAGCTAATTCTTCCTGAAAAGGCTTTACCATAAGATGATGAACTTTTCTGACTTTATTTACCACTGGTTTGGCATTGGATTTCAAGATAATTTTATGTTTGACATTTTTAGTAGTCCCAGTTTCTCCTCAGACACTTCAGAAAATTCTGCTACCATATCTGAGTCATCCCTGCCATCTGACACAAATAACATTTGGTGAGGAGAGTTTGGGTTCAAGATAACTCCACGGGTCCTCTGGTGATGGCAACCTAAACGATTGTCACCTTTTCTTCCTACATACACTTTTCCCACAGTTTCTTGTCCTTTGACTTTGATTGTCATCAATGCATATCCAAACAAGTCAATCTTTTGTCTACCAAAATCCTCTGGACTAATGTCAGGTGGTAAGAGTTCATTGTTGTCCTTACCAAATATTTTCTCCCAATTCTTATCTCCAATCAAAGTAAACGGTGAGCCTGAGCCACCAAGAGCTGGTACAATTTTCCACCAATCTCAGTGTCACACTCTGGCGTAACCAGGTTTCCTCCATCAACCTAATTTTTCACCTGTTGAGTGTTAGCTTTCCATCTTATGCATGAATATTGATCAAAGAACAGAGGGAAGTAGTGTGCTAATTTTAAAAGTGTAATTTAAAAGCAAAATAATTTGAAAGACCAAGATTTAATATTTTCATGTCTAGCAAGGGAAATTATACAATTAAACAACATACCCATGCACATGAGCATCATCTCTCTTCCACCAGGGTATAAAAATGGCCTTCAAGAATAGAGGATGACTAATAGACACGTGTGCATACCATTTTTCCTGTTGCAAACGGCCTGATTCGCAGAATCGTACCATTTGCGACAGGGAAAAAACTTTCTGGTATGTACAGACCCTATTTTGCGATTCGGTAATCTATTAACCGAATCACAAAATAGGTTTCCGAGCCACAATTAGGAAGAGGCATGCCCTTCCTAATTGTGAGTCACAGCGCGATGTAGCATTGTTTTGTGACTGTGAATGGGGTCACAAGACAATCGCAGTTGGCACCAGTTTCAAACTGGTGCTAACCCATTCGTAAACGGGAAGGTGTCCCCGCGGGACTCCTTCCCCTTTGTGAATGGCAGCGGAAATATTTTTTCAGAGCAGGCAGTCCCACGGACCACTGCCTTCTCTGAAAAAATGAAAAGAAAACTTTTCATTTTTGTTTTTGAAATGCATCTTGTTTTCCTCTAAGGAAAATGGGCTGCATGAAAAAAAAAATCTGCTTTATTTAAAAGCAGTCACAGACATAGTAGTCTGCTGACCCCAGCAAGCCACCATCTCTGTGAGTGCCGCCATTCCCAATGGGGTTGCGTATTACGACCTACCTCATGAATTTTCATGAGGTAGGTCATTTGCGACCCCATTGCAAATCGCAAACAGTGTAAAGTACACTGTTGTACATACGTTTTTGTGGCTCGCAAACTCAGGGTCGTACATCTGGCCCTACATGTCCAAAATATCCTGAACACATAATTACATCTTTCTGGCAACAAAGAAAGGATGTTAGAGTACTACAGGGAACCTAGGTGACAGCACCCCAACCTACAGTAGATAACTGACTTAAGCTATGAAAACCCACATGGACTAGAGCTCAGGGAACTTGGGAGACAGCACCCCAACCTACATTAGATAACTGACTTAAGCTATGAAAACCCACATGGACTAGAGTTGAAGACTTTAAAACCAATCTAAAAAACATGCATTAGTGGATTCCCCCCTTTAAATGTTCCCACACTGTTCAATAAACCTCTAAATGGATCCATCAAATGAAAACAAGTTTTGACTCTAAACGTACATCAACATGCTGAAGGGATGCAGCTGTACTTAAACATTCTATTAAAAGAAGATGCCAAACCTAAACAAAGGGTTTAAAAATCACAAAGATGACTAACTAACAGTTTCTTTGTACTGAATGCATCCATACCAGAGATCCTACTTATTTTCCCTAATACCACAAACACTCATGTTTAAAATTGGTTTACAATTGGTTTACAAATCGAAACTTAGCAGGGGCGTGCCCTAAATTTGTCAATAAAGCAAAGGCAATGGGTCTCATCCTCTATGACATTGTATCACTACAAAGACACATAAGCTATCCAGGGAACTACGTACATTGAAACGTCAACATTTACAGCAATCTACAATACCTACATTCCGGAGACAACTTCTGAATATTAGTTTGTCATTCTTTCCAAAGCAGATTAGGATATGGGATCACCATGTTCACTGGAGTTTTGCTCAGAAGCCCGCATTCGGTGCTAACGAAGGTCTTTTTGCAAATACCAATGCCCAGACGGACACCACTGATAGTGATCATGATCACAGCAGTGACTAATCTCAAACACTTGGATATCAAATCATGTCACTCCTGTTTTCAAATTATTAGCCTAGCTTTAATTAAAAAGTAACTGAATAGTGAGGACACCATGCATCATATATAGAGCTCTCCATCAGAGCACCTTTATATTCCTATCCCTGAAACTAATGGTCTTTGGAGGACAGAGATACTGAAAAAATAAGAAAAACTTGACCCTTGAAATTCCAAAATTCTCCAAAGAAAAAATCCTAAAACAGTCATTCTCAAGTGAAGCAGCGAAATTCTTTGAATCAGACGTCAGGAAGTCTTAATTGTAAGCTGGCTTTAAAATGTGGATGAAAGAACACTCACTAAAAGTACTTTGTACTATGCTAAGTGCCAAACAACATGTCTACATTGAGACTAGCCACAAGCCGTTGCTTGTATTACAAAAGCAACGGAAAACCGGGGCAAGAAATAGCTAATGATGTAAAATGATATTTAAAATGTTATGTAACTGCTATACGTGTAACTGCTGACATGGAAATATATAAGTAAAATGTTCATGATACTGGTAAGGGAATGATAAAGTAAATATTTGTATAAGATATGTACAAGAGAGTATCGAACCTTTAAAGCAGGGCCCATTCAATAAAAACACAACAGTGACAAGAGAGCCTACACCCTGGAGCAGTGGTTCCCAACCTGTGGTCCGGGAACCCCTGGGGTCTGCGAAGCCTCCTCAGATGGTCCGCGCCTGCTCAGAAAAATAAATAATATTAACAGATTAGGTCCCTAGATTTCAGTAATGACTCAGTGGAGGGTCCCTGGATTTCAATAATGATTCATTGGGGGCCCCCTGGTTCCAGTAATGATAAAGTGGGGGTCCACAGAAGTTAAAAGGTTGGAAACCACTGCCCCAGAGTAAAAGCTAGAGATGTTTTTCCAGACAGTCCCATCCCCTTTCCCATTCCACCTTTTGCAACTTTTGGTGGGGGTAGCATTGCTGGTGAGATGCCAAATCCATGTTTCTGCAGCACCTACCCAGGACACAGGTTCATGATTCTGAGTGTAAATGCATCAGAAATATCTGCCACTGAACAAACCTATCAGCAGTGGGGGCCTGGCAGAGGATGATATCAAACATCTCCTACAACAAGTAGCCTCCTACACTGTGGATACATAGAGTGACAGCCTCCTTTCCACTCATCAGTCTTCCACACTGATAGAAGGAACCAGCTCACATCATCTTACAGAGTGGTAAAATATAGTAAAAGACTAATGGGTGCTAAATATTGCACTAAATGACTATGCCTTGACGTTCAAGTTACCCCCTCTGGCAATTCCACCCAGAAAATTAGCCATGCATCATCAAGAGCATCTAAAGGCTAAATCAATAACGTTCTACAAAACAATCTATTAAGGTAGCCCTGCCGCACCAAAAAGGAAGTGGAATTTGTTCCTGATACTCTCTGGTTGGGAATAAAGGACCATCCTCGATTTAAAGGCTACAGTGTTTACAAACAAATAGATGAAAAGGTCTCATTCATCATGTTGGTTCTTCACCATTTATACCCAGATGTTTATCAAGTGGACTAGCTGTGTGCCATTGACCTCCGCGATGCAAGCTTCCGAGTTCAAATTGCACAGAATTATTAGAAGTTCTTAAGGTTTCGAATGAGTGAAGCTCACTTCCTGTACAAGGTCCTATCCTTCGGCCTGAATTCATCGCCTCGTCTTTTCTAAATGCATGTACATAAAAACTGGGTCAACACAAGATCCCTTGAGAACCTGTGTAATGTACATGGCATTATAAAAAACAGCGGTTCTTTTGTGATCGGTAAAATAAAATAAAATCATGCCGAAATTAGGCCTGTTCTATGACACGTATTGGATGCATACAAATTATGTCACGAAATGGCACATGGACTCAAGTGAAGACATAGAGTGCAATAAATATAACATAGAAGATCATAGCGTGAATCAATGCAGTGTGCTACATATTCAAACATATGTAACACAGCATAGTGCCCTGATGGGCAAAAGTCGAAGTGGCGTGGCTAGCAAGACACACATTAAAATGAAAAGAAAACATTCTGTGGCTGCAGAAACCTTTGCTGCAAAATATTTATTACACGAACTGCCATTTTAGATTTCAGGGCGTCCCAAATGGAGACAACATTGCAGTCCAAAGAGGGATGTTGTATCTCCTTAGGAGTTATTTAAGGAGGGACAGCATGTGAATAAGGTGAAAGATATTTGAAGGGATGGCAACTTTTTAAGGCAGCACATACGGTAATTTAAAAGCGAATGTAACTCGAGTTTGGCAAGGAGGTATTGCAAATAGGACAAAACATTTGTAAGAATCAAACAAGAATCAATCAATTATTGTGGAAATAGCCATTATGCAGTGCACCGGAACGGTTGCACTGACAGATGTACGGCAGTGGCTGATTTATATCTTAGAAGAAGAAAGATGTTAATCAACCTATACCTTTTCTATATGACAAAGAAAGCTACTACAGCTTAAGCGGTTCTCCAAGACTGTCAGATGACAGTCGCCATTCTACTTCCGTTGATATACATCAATCCATCCACTGTGGTGCAGGCCATCCATTATCTAGGAGTGAACCGTAATCTATCCAACTGCAGCGTCACAATCTTCAACAGACTATTCATGGAGCAGCTCAATAAGTTTAATCTCTTCTAAGCAGCAGTGCTGCACTGTGCATATTTATAGTGGTGAATCTGCATTTCAACATGAGATTCGTCAAGCGGTGTGTGGGAGACAGGCAAGACCAGTACTCAGGCAGCAGGGAGGACACGCTGATTCTAACAGCAGCAGCTCTGGAGGCCTTCCCTTGGTGGTGCCAACCTTCTGGCAGGGGTTCTAATTAGGATACTCCAACTAAGACCATTGGTAGTGACTCCGCTCTGGTGGGTAAGTGAGGCCACTTGGACCACCTCCAAATCCAGGGCACATAGGAGGTCATTTAGAGAATGGTGGAGCATGAACCTGCCATAAATTAGCCCAGCTCTGCCAAACCCACAGCGCCTCTGCCCCCTTTAGAGGAGGCGAGCCGCTGTATTTCCAATGGCAAAGCCTCAGCTGGGTCTTCCCTTGTAAATCTTTGAGTAGCCCATTTGAGACAGAGTATCAGGTCACAGTGGCAAATGCCTCACCCCATTCAGGGCAGGGTATCACTCATTGATATTTCCCGTTCAACACAGCTGTAAGAAGCTGGCAGGAAATTAGAAAACAAATAGTGACATGCAGTGTTTTGGCAAAGAAATCCCTACTAGGATCGTATCTCTGAATGTGGCGGGCAATTCTCCACTAGAGGGGTGGTGTTGAAGGTTTCTGCCAACTCTGCAGGCTGGTGGACAACCCACTAGACTCTGAATGAGCCTGTTAGTCACTGAAGGAAACCTGAAATCATATAGATCTCAAACATGTACTATCTGAATGAGCAATAGGGAATAATATTGAGTTCTGCTACTGTTATCTCAAACCAGGGGGGAATGGCTAAGAACCATCTTATTTGCAAATAACGGTAGTGCACCTTCTGGCAGTGGATAGTGTGAAGGTAAGTGTTCTCAGCCTTTCAATACAAGACCACCAGTGTGTTCCTAAATGAAAAACTGCCACACAATATCTGTTGTATCTGTTTGCCACCACGTAACACAAGAAATGCTCAAGCATTTCCTCCTGATCTACCAACCAGGTTATGAACAGGAATGCTCTTTTGATGAGCTGTGTATCTGCAACAGTGTCTCAACAGGGATGATTCACAAACCATATTACAGAAAAACCACAATGAATAAGGTTATCATAAAGGAGTACCCATATTCATATTTATATAAAGTTTTTAAAAATAGACAAGAGCAATTACATTTCTCAAAGCAAGAATAGTGCAAGTGAACACAATGTACTGGTGAATAGAGTACTTGTGAACAGCACTGTGAATGAATACTTTCAAAAAAGCCAATGGATTACCGTCGTCTAGTACAATATGAATACATGCCAAAAAGGATGTCTTTAGTAAACTATTCACACGTAAAGGTTCGACAATAATAGCCCCAACTAGCTGTAGTAGTAATTGACGTTTTGACCCTTTTCTATTTAGGGGTCATCATCAGGACTTGAAAAAAGAGATACTGTAGTGCTGCGAAGAAAAGAGACACAGAAACAGGACACATTATATAAAAGAAGGGAAAAAGGAAGAAAAAAGGATCCCACAGATATGTCGCACCAACCTGAATTACAAAGGCCAACAGATTCTGCTCACTACAGTCAGAGAGGGCAGTATCCCAATGAATGGGTACAAGCGATCCACAAACAAAAGTCCAGTTATTCAAAAAGAAACGTAAGAAACCATAAGCCTCCACAAGGCCCAGTCAGAGAATGAATCAAGGCACTAGAATCACCATATATAAAGAGGGAGTGAAAATCTCACACTACGAACCATACTGTAGAGAAGTAAAGGCCTCACTCATCAGTCATTGGGTATTAAGTTGGAATTAAATCAAGGCATCTCATGGGGGACACAAACTGCGGGCATCCAGGTAAGTGTTAGTATTGTCCTGGAGTAAATCAAGCAAACTCATAAATGACCAATCATATCAGGAATCCACATAGAAAAAGGGGAGTGTAAATCTAGCTTACCAAGGCCAGGTTAGCGGTCAGAAATCCAAGTTATTACTGCTTAATTAATCAAGCCTTTCTAGAAAGAAAGGAGGCAATGAAGTCCAATTAAAAACCAGGATTGAAGGAAGTAGAGTACACTGATAAAATCAACGTGTCGGTAAACAAATAGCAACTATAAATAATGAAAAAGTCTAATTGTGTATCAAGGTTAAAGTCCTCGTAAAGAAAGAAAACCACTACAGGGAAACCTTTACAAAAAAATGGACACCTAAATGCATTTATACCAAAAATGCTGATTAACTCCCAGTGACTACATAATGGCACACTTGTATATGGGCAGGCAGTGTGTAAAAATAAGGATAAGAATTTATTAAGGGTAGGCAGAGAAGAGGCCCGCATTAATCTCTGCCTCTGGGTGGCAATAGACCTCATATGGAGGATGGTAGTTCGGATGAATTATAAAAACCATTGATTCAGTTGTGCTAAACTACCAACTCAAAATCCAGACCAGGCCAATGCTCCCATACCTGAAACTTTGTGGGGACCAATGTGCGCGATGGAGGGGGGCATAACACTCACCCACATTAAAGGACACCAGCAGCCTATATGGAACGCCAATTGTGCCCGCAAACCTACAAACCTCACAGGGATCTAGTGCACGCTGTGAGGAGCAGCACTCGCCTACTGGAATGACGTCGGCGACCTGTCCGCCTAAATATAAAACATAGGATAGAATGGGACCTAGTTTTTGGCAGACGGGATATCCATCACCGTTGTGACAGAGTTAACACGGCCGCCGAGTTCTAAATCAGGCTCTTGGTAACAATATCACTGATAGATTCATAGCATAAAAGCATAGGCAATATTATAGACTGAGTAGTTCCTGCGGTGCGGGATCAAGAAAACAAATAAATTACTTGATGAGAGTGGTCATTCTTTTCTGCCTCTAATATCTCACTATTTCTGTATTTTCCCTTTATCTGTAGCAACTGTTGGGGAAAAGATATTTCAAATATCTGCATTTTTCCCTTCCCTATCCTGAAAAAGCTCAGCAAGATCTCTCTTTATCTTTTTGTTTTTTACATTTGTAAAGAATTGTTTGGCATATTAGATGTGGATTAGGCAAGCAAAGCTTGAGCCTGGCTTATATCAGATACTTGACTCAGTCCTTGTCCCAGAGGGACTGGCAAGTCAAATTATAGCCAAGCCAAAAATCCATGACATTGCTGTTTTCCCTCCCTATTTCAGTATTAAAAGTCAAAACCTGCTAAATGCAGGCCAACAGAGCACCATAACTGAAAGGGTACTTTTCTGCTATCTTCCAGTTGCTCAGCTGCAATGTGTATGTGTGCATAGATAGATAGATACAGGTATATAGTGTCATATTTAAATAATGCCGTACTTGTATATATATTGAACATGTTGGATTAATCTATGTCATAAAAAGGTTTAACTCAACATATTGTCCTTTGTCAGTAAAATGGAGAGAAAATGTGATAATCAAACAGAGACTGGATTGCACAATGTGTAATCAAGACACCTAAATTCAAATCCTGGCTTCAACACTTGACCATCTTGTGTCAGCCTAAACAAATCACTTTACTTCACTGTGTTTTGACTTAGCATCAGATTTTAGAGCACCTTGAAATCATTAATTTCAGTATATGCACTACATAAAGCCTCACATGTGTACAGTTTATTAGATAGTAACTTCTTTCCAGATATAATAGTAATATTGGCCTATTGGGTCACTCATAGCAGTGACATCAGGCAATGGGATAAGTTATTGTCAACTCTTTTGATGGTTCTCATCTCATGCTTTGGCTCTTAAGCCATCATTATGAGCTTTACAGCATCCATGTGAGCTAATTCCTCACCCGGCGATACCATTGCTTCACTGTAAATGCAACCATGAACCCCATCATTTCACGTTTTACCTGGGTCATTTGGTATTGAATTTACTGTTTGTGGCATTGCATGGGAATTAATCGCATACAGTTTTATAAGCCGATAAATCCACATGAGGATTTACTATCCGGTAAAACCACACATGTGTAAACTACAGCATAAGAGCCGGTAGAGTTTTAGAAAGATAGGAAATACATCATTTCCTTGAGACAGCTGCATTGGCAGTGCATTGCTTAAGTTTTGTTCCCTAATAGAAATACATTTACTTAATCTATTTCAGCAGAAAGTGTCTTTATGATAAGAATGTACCTACCTCAAAAGACCCAGCAGCCTTTCAGATTTAACCGTCCATCTCAATTCTCCAGCTTCATGTGCCATCTGGATTCAAAATCACTACGAAACAACAACATGGCCTCCAGCCAACTAAGACAACCCAAATTTAGTGAACAGGAAAAAATTCACAATGCTTGCCGAGAAGGTGGTACAGGAGGAGCCAAGAATTTTGGGCAAACTTTGACATAAAACAAGTGAGCAATCAAGAGCACAAATATGGCAAGATATTGCTAATAAGGTCAGCATAGTTTCTTGTTACCCATATTTAGCTGAAGACTGTCAAAGGTGTTGTCAAGACTGTAGGAATCATGTGAGGGAGCTAATATTTAAGCATATGCAAGATTCATCAGCTTGTTGTGGTGGACCAGTACCACAGTTGCAACTATAATCCTGGTAGGAAATATCACAGCCAGTCACCCAAACAGCAAGTATTTAAGGCACTGAAGGTGGACCTGAGTCAGAAAAAAATGGAAAAAGATGGTTAGCTGCATTAAACAAAGTTGTATCAAATTTCAAATGTAATACAATATTTCTGAATAAAGAAACTAAATAAATAACTTTGTATTTGCCATAGGTACATATTATTATTTGGAGAGTAAAAGGTGAGCCCATTTATTAGAACACTGTATAAAACCAATAATGGCTTCTATAATATCTCATCTCATACTTTATTAAATACATTACCCAGGTAGGCCTTTCAATTATTGATGAAAACATTAAACCATGATTTTGCTGTGTTACATAGACAAATAGAAATGTTTGAATAATATGAAAAATTGCCATTTTTGTGGAATGATTTTTAAAAAAAAAGCTAAATAAAATGTTCTATTTGATGAACCGACTTTGTAGATTGATGCTATGTACTCATAACCTGGCACTTCTAAACAGGCCTTAATTAGCAAAGAAGCACCACCTATAGGAAAGATGAGACTCATAACAAGACAATCCAAACGAAATACTTTAACCACTCTAACTAGTACCAGCGTTAGTAGCATTCCTCCCTTCACAGTGTCACAAACAAGAACAATAAGTAACTTGAAAACGAAAAACATCTCAATAAAGTAGTGGTACGAGTGGCATTTATGCCTCAAGTACACATCCCTCTGTATCTGGGCCACTAACCACCACTATCTTATCTGAGGCCATCATATGTGTTGAGGGTAGTCAATCAGAAAACAACATGATCAATGCACAAAACAGATTGCTGAAGGTCAGAGGTTTGAGGATATCATGGACGTTTCTAATGTTGACATTGAGGCCTGGACCACAGATGATGGAGGGGAAATAGTCACATCTGCCCGCCTCAAGCACTGCCCCAATTCCAAATATACATTTTTAACTGTATGGTTGACATTTGTAGAAGAGTAGCAACAGTTAAAATAGTACTTTTAAGAATAGAAGAACAATCGGCTCTATTGACAACTGCAGTTATGGAAATCAGACCTAACTTTGCTGAACTTGTGAAACTTTAGTGTGCCGAGGCGTGTTCCACACTTAGACATTGAAAACAGGTGTGTTATGACTTTCGTTAAGTACAGAAGTACCACGTCCCGTTGCTGGCAGAATATAGGGCCTACAGAAGAGCTACTAGGGGCATGACGCTTAAAATAAAATAATTCACTAGAAATATTGCTCAGGGTCAAGTAACAATGTTGGCTGCAACTTAATCACACACCTTTGCTTTACAGCATAGACATCCATACAGTTGCCTTTTGTTGTGAAAACACATGCAGTACAACCAGCTATTCATCTCCACCTTTTACCACATCACCCTCACACTCATCACAACAGAATTCCCCCCTCAGAACTTGCATGTATTTACTTATTTTATTTTATTATATTATAATATATATATATTATAATATATATATATATATATTTATAAACCAAACAATTATAAATCTGTTGCACTCCAAGAGAGTTGATCCTTTTATCATTATAATACAGCACCAAATCCACCACATAAGTATATGCCTTTTATAAAGGTTAGTAATGTAGTGATTGTTAGTATAGGGAAACTTGGTTTTAATTTTCTTTACAGGTGGGTATACTTACGATACAATTGTGAAATAGCTGTACCCTCCTTTATAGTTGTTGACAATTAATTAAAGAAAAGTTTAACATACTTACATTTCTCTGAATCTTCTTTTTAATTCATTAATGCTATCTTACTGATTATTTACCATCAGCATTTTCACATTTTATTTAATGAACAATGTTTATTTGTAACTTTGCATCGCATACAGAGTATCTGTGCATGGCCCAAGCTTATCGCCACTCTAAGTGTCGTACATTCGCAAATGTGGTTTCAATCAAAACATGCAACCAGTGACAATTTGAATTTGCACAGTAAAAGGCCAGGGCAGTGATTATTGCATCGGTCTCTTCATTTGTGTCCGGTAGTGTGAACATCTATGTTGTTCCCCTGTATTCTGTAATAGGCCATTTGGTATGAGCATCTGAAGGGTGACTTCTCCACTCAGCGCAGTGGTCCATCCCACACCTTCACATCCATCCCCTGTATCGCGCATTTTCACATTTTTAATGAAGTATAATGTATGTCTGCTGTTGATTTATTTTCATTTTACTTAGATTTTAATAAATACTAGTGTAAAATCATTGCAATGTTGAGTTTTATATTAACATGTATTTACTTATACATTTTATAAGTACATTTTTTTGTTTTTTTTTTTGTTTTTTAGGAAACAGTGATTGAGACGTAAGAGTCGACGTTGTCTCACCACTGTATGTGTATATTTTTGAAAGTTTATAAAACTGTATTTTCCCTGACAGCGATTATCTTAAATCATTTTTTCTTGCCTCAAAGAGTTTTAGGTGGTGTTTCCCTTCTGTGCTGGGGCATTTCTACCTACTTGTAATTGTAGTAAATGTTTTTTCTGTGCACTCTACCATTTTGGCATGAGCCAGCTCGATCAGACAGGCGCTACCTACGTTTCCACAGGAGTGGAAACTGCTCTGCTTAGGGGCTGTGGGACCCGCCCCTAGGAAACTTATCACGTTGATGCATAATATGGTGCTGAGTACTAGGAATTTGGAAGATAATAGAGCTAGATTACAATGGCCACAGAATTTAGGAGCATGATATTGCGTAAAAAACGGGAATACTTTTGTCGACAAAGAAAAGGAGTGTCCATGAATGGTCGCATTACACTGCTCCATTATAAGTACTTACATTGTTTGTATCACACGCCGGTTAAAATGGTGAGATATGGAGGGGGGGCAATGATAGCTGTGTCAGCTGCCGTGCCCAGAGGCCATATTTCATACACTTAGCATGGTGCTGCCAGAAAATAGCTGAGTTTTGGCAACAGCTTTTCTCCACACTAAATGAGATGACAGAATTGACACTGGCAATTCAGCTGCTATTGGCAATTCTGGGATATTTGAAAAAGTCCCAAAAAGCAGCAGAAAATGTATGAGCGTAGCACTGAGACACGTTGCAATGTGATGGAATGGTAAGGCAGCCCCTACTGCAGAGGCCTTGATTAAAGATCTGGCCCGGTGTAATCCACACTCTGAGACTTACAGTACGCTTCTTCCTAAGACTTCACAGCTGAGGGATCTGTGGAGCCATGTGAGGCAATATCTGATGGGGGTGGATGTTAGGGGGGAAGATCCAGAGGAGGGAATGAGCAGTGCTAATGGGGAATGTGATGTGCCAGTCGCCCACCCATAAGTGCAGATGTATATTTGATGTTAATCTCAGTGTACAGGAATTATCTGACCTAATCTTGTGGAGAGACGTTCAACAACTAGACTGCTTGTACTTTGTTATACTGCTATGGAATGATGTATAATATGCAATGGCTACACATGAGTGAGGGAAAATAATAAATAGTTAAAAAAATACTTGTGTTAAGTTCTCTCTGAATTAATCACGAGGGCCTTAGAGTCAAGCCAGATCCCTGGCTCGGCTTTGCTTTCTCCATGAATTTTATCATCTCTTGGTGGAAAAGTTGACGTCTGTAACCATTCTCATTTTGGTATATAGGCTAGGGTGCTTGATAACCTTTTAATTATAATTATTACATTCACATTTCCTTCAACTAAATCAATTTAAGGGGGCCTTTTTCTTTGCTGTTATTTGATGTTCAACTTCTTTCACAGTAATTTCACTGATTTTCCGGATTATGTTTTACTAGCTTGTATGCTAAGCGTTTCATTATTTGTTTCTGAAAAAAAATTGAAAGTGCCTTCTGCTGCTTCAAAATCTTCAATAGCAAATACTGGCACATATTCTGCTTGAGATAATGGCCTATTCATGTATTGAAATGTGGCTTTTATAGAGCTACAGCTTTGCTATTTCAACTAATAGTTCAGTTTTCATTTGTATTCTATAGCTCATCACTGTCATTTTGCTTATTCTTTAAATGTTGTAAAACCTCAGTATAGAGGGCCACATTCAAGCTGTTTATTAGAAAGAGATTTATAATAACTCAGTGCCTGTGGCCTTCCACTACAAACCTTGTTTTTCTGAAGGGTTTGCTTCAATCTCATACCTTTCATTATGCTGTAGAAATGACATTGAATTTCTGTTTAATTAGAGTAAACACTCCTAAAGATGATAGGGACAGATGTGTTAGCCTATATTTCGGCTGCAAACACTGAATCAGAGTTTCCAACTGCAAAAATGTTTTTTACAATTTACATAATTCCATTTTAGGAGTCTGTAAAGTTTTACAGTCTCCTAAAATGGAATTGCAAATGGATACTGGTTTTGGAAGGGGGAATTGTGGGCATCCTTGTCAAATACCGAATCATTATGCAGTGTATTATTTGTTTGCAACCATAATTCCAAGCAAAAACTATTAAAAATGTACTGACTCCCAAACTGGGGAGGTCACCCATTTACAAAGGGGAAGAAGTCTCCTTTGGTCCTTTTCCCCCCCCTGTGTGATTGCTGATAAAAAAAGATTTGGGGAGAGTACACACCAGAGATCAAAGCCTACTCCCACTGAAACCTTTTAAAAAAGAAAACTTTTCTTTTTAAACACAGTCCTGTCCCCTTTAAGTTAAACAGGTTGCAGCTTAAAATGTTTTTTTTTATTCAAGCCCAGTCACTGACATAGTAATCTGCTAACCCTTGCAAGCCACCATGCCTTGATTATGCCAAATCAGATCTCAATGTGCAACCTACCTTACGGATATTAATAAGGTAGGTTGGATTGTGATCCTCTATGATTTTGTATATACATCTGGCCCATAGTCCTCTATTACTCATAGCTGACTTAGCATGGCACTTTAATTTTATAAAACATGCTTGGGTTTTGTAACTGGATACTGTGATTCACATATCTTTTGTTATATCCCCATTTGCCCTTTTAGAGTGCATGTCTGTGTGCTGGTTATTGTTCCCTTCCACATGGATAAGCAACAAATAAGGCAACCTTGTATGTGTTATAAGAGGAAACAAATTACTAAATAAGCTGTGTATCCATGATCTGGGGTGTGATAGGTGATCATGTTATTGAGTGAACTGTGTAGATACATTGAACTAATTTACGCAATACCTCCACTTGTTTTTTTCAGTCAACATTTTTCAGTATAAGACCAGGAAAAACACATCAAAGAGAGTAACTCTGAATGCATCACCGATGTTTTAAATCACCTACCATCCTTACCCTACCATGGGAAACTACTTACTTGTGGGTCAGTTTTATCACCTGTTTGCATTAAGTTCTCAAAAGCCACTAATTTCCATCAGGTGGCTCCACTGTCTCTTAAAGAAGATCAACATTGCCTGTTTTGAGTGATTTAGAAAGATGATAAAGGCACTTATAAGGACAGTCAGTCTTCAATTTCTTTGCTGATTTTTTCTAGCCTGATGAACCAACAATATCTCTATGATGGAGGACACCAGAGATTTGTCCAATGTAAGTGGTAGTGTTTCACTAAAATTTATGCAGGTGAGTGCAAGTGGCTCCATACACCGTCCAGAAGACTTTGGGAGACCCCTCAGTTATTCTAGAGAGCTTTATCAGGAGGCAGTAGGAAAAGTGAAGCAGAGCCAATCAGTATCTTATTGGCTTCTCTAGAGTCTTTGACTTTGTTTATACAATATCCTCCCAGATGTAGTTAGTCATTTGAAGGCTTAGGGCTGTTTACCAAGATATCTTTTGCCTCATCAATGGGCGGTCAATCTGGGGCCATAGGAACACATTTACCAATGAGCCTGCATGCATGAACAGGAAAACGAAAATTAAATACTATTTCATCTGCTTCTGATTTGCTCCTCCTGGGATGTCTGTGTAGGCATCAAACAATATCGAAGTTGAAGCCCTTTATAGAAGTCCCCTTCTGCAGAGCAGATTTAGAGCATGTATGGACAAACCTGGCAAAAGACCCCTCTTCATTAAAAGTACCTCCTACGCTCCCCAGACTTTCAAAGGAAAAAAGTCGGCCATGAATGTATAAGTGTGAGTTCAGCCAGCCAGTGGAAGAAGCCTTGACGACGACATTGTTGATCCATTTTATCTATGGAGCACAGCATTTCTCTTTAATGTCCAGCATTGGGTTCAGTTTGTTTAAAGCAATACATTGTCTAATCATTTGTAGTGTGTGGAAAGCATTTAGTACAGTCTTAGTAATTGACCTTTGTTCATATTTCAGGGTCTTTGATGACAAATCGTGAGAGCTGCACCAGACTGTTGGCCGATGTAGAATTTTATATTAAGGTCTTTCATTCATTCTATGTATCACTCGTGTTCAAGTGTGCAGCTTTGTCTTGGCCACTCCACCAACCATATGCAGTCACTCAGCAAAGAGGACATTTCCTTAACATATTTGCTACGGATCACCAGTGGGATAATTCCCTGGAGATAGTTTATCTGTGACATTGAGAGCATTTTGAGAAGAAGAGGTATCTCTATCTAAGACATTGGTAAGGATTTCCAAATCGCAATATCACTCTGTATCGTTCCAATAAACGTTCACATTTTTCCCTTCACAATACTTATCTAGGTGTACTATAGGTCAGCTCCCAAAGATAACATTACCTGCATTTGGGATTTCACTGAGAATCGCTAGGCCAAGGAGTTCATTCCAGAGGGGCAGGAGCGTTATTTTGAATTCATAGATGAAAGCAAATCATCTGGTGATCCCTAGAATTGATGTATGTTAATAAATGGAAAAATTAAAATTGAGAAACTACATTAAAAGAAACCAAATCATGAAAAATTATTTTAAGGAAAGACAATTTTAATTAAATATAAATAAATCAAAAATAAAAGGAAACATTTTAAAGGAAAGATAATTTTACGAAAAATCCAAATTTACATTAAACATGGATGGAGTTTAGGACTTTAGGGAATTTGAGGTTCAGGGATGGGTAATGTTTAGGGACAATCTGGGATTTCTAGAGGTCAGCAATGGGTGGAGTTCAAGCACAGAAAAGGGATTTCAGGGTTCAGGGATGGGTGGAGTTTAGGAGTGATGAGTGTTTTTAAGGTATCCGGAATATGTGGAAGTTATGGGTGTTGAGGGATTTGTAGTGTTCACTGATGAGTGGCCTTTAAGGGTGTGAGATGTTTTAGGGTTCATGGATGGGTACAGTTCAGGGCTGGTGAGGGTTTTTAAGGTTCAGTGATGGGGAGAGCTTAGGGATGGTCAAGAGTTTTTTGGGTTCAGGACTGGATGGAGTTCAAGGTGGCGAGGGGTTTTAAGGATTCAGGGATGGGTGAAGTTTAGATGTAGAAATGTTTTTGAGGGTTCAGGAACGGGTACAGTGAAAGGGTAGTGAGAGTGTGTTTAATAGCCCATGGATGGGTCAGGTTTGAGTGTGTTGAGGGATTCTAAGGGGTCAGGTATGAGGGGTTAGGCAGAGACAGAGTATTTACGGATCCGGTATGGGTGGTATTTAGGGTAGAAAGTGATTTCAGGGTTCAGGGATGGGTGTAGTGTAGGGGTAGGGGATGGTGTCATTTAAGTATTTTAAGTTTGTGGGATGGGTGGAATTTAGGGGTAGAAACAGCTATTACGGTTCTGGATGGGTGTAGTTTAGGTGTGGTGATGAGGGGTTTTAGGGGTTGTGAGGGGTTAGAGATGGTTGGTGTTTTGTGGGGGTCAGGGGTCACCAAATCAAACGTATCTGAAGTAATTGTTGTAATTTATCTACGCCTTCAAAAATTAGCATACAAAAATGAATTTAAAACAAAAAGACATTCTACGAATTGGTTTCTATGAAATGGTAAATGCCATTGATTCTGACAATTTGCACTGAATAGTTTATGAAATGGTTTTTCAGAAATGGTACTCCAGGAAATTGTTTTCTATGAAATCACATACAAACCTCTAGGATATCTTCATGCTCCATAAATGTAAAGATGATATTGTCAGTATATCAAAGGATTGTATTACTAAATGTCGAACATAGAAAAACCATGATATAAAAATACAGTGGACAAAAGATTAAAGACTAAAATATCGAAATGTAAGTACATGTAGAGGACATATTGATTTACTATTCTTAACTTCACCTCTACGCACCTTGAAGATATATATACTGAATTGAAATAACCTGAATTAGGGACAGCCCTATTCGGGGAGCACCAACGTCTGTATAGGGACAACACTACTCCTGGTCTGAGCAACTCATGTGCATTTGGTAAGGTTGTGAGAGACTGGGTTGTGTGCCAACAGATCTGTTAGCAGAGCTGACGGTTCTGATTGGATCTGATCAGTACTAGTTAAACCCAATTGGCTGTAGAACCAACTACTGTACATACATAGTCCAGATGGTTGTCCCCCGAGATTCAAATTGACCTAGTCCCTATCCAATTCTGGTTCCAGAGGGCAAGGTGGCTGAAGAAGGACGACATGAGTATCAATAGAGATTTGCACACAATTCAAAAGATAAATGAGAATTGAGCAGTGAGATTGTGTAGTTTAGGAATTGTAGTAGGTGTAATTTGGTGGAATGCAGTGGGTGAATTTTGAGACTGAATAATATGGGGCTTTACGTCTTGGATTTGTGGGGATTATTATTATTGTGTTATAGATGATATTCTTTGATTTTCAAACCCGAGAAATGTGTGAATTGTTAAATGTATGGTGTAAAATGGAGAGAGGTACTTGAAGCTAGATTAACAAATTGTTGAACTTGTCTGCTAAGGTGGGGTGTACTGTGAGGCACTAACAGTCGCAACAAAATAGGGATGTAACATTTCTATTATGCGAGTGCATTAATCAAGCTTAGTGACAGTTGATTCCTTAGTGGCACAAATACACATCCAAAGCGGAGAAATGCAGTTTCCATTGAGCGGAACTTTCCATATTTCCAGAATCGAAAACTAGATATGAAGAACGTACGATTTGAAACAGCTACAAACTAAGAGAAAAGGAAGAACTGTGCATCAACATCCACAAAAGAGCTTGCTCGTGGATAAATGTGCAGAATGAAAAAGTGGAAGGAAGAAGTAATTGGGACTAATGGAGCTTATTCTTTGCTAAATAGTGTGGAGACAACAAAAGAGAACCTTGTCGAGAAAGTAAAATCCAAAAACAAATCAGAAGCAGAAAGTAAGGAGGAAGAGGCTTCTGTCATAGACAAGCTACTCAGCATAAAATCACTCTCATATAATGCAGCAGCTGCACAAAGTGCTACAGCTCCCACGGCAACTGAAACTGATATCAAATTCCGTACCGAAGCTCGTGCACCCCCAAAGCTACACAAACACTGTCATTCCATTCCTACTCAGCCCTTGACAAGCACAGTGCTTCCATAGGATAGCTAAAAATTTCCCCTGCTGGGGCAGTTGCTAATACTCCCCTGAGTCAGACTACCCCCAAGCGTTCCACAGGACCCTGTACCAATGCCCATAATAATAGCATTCAGCCCTCCACAAGGAAGAGTTTCCACGAGCTCCAATGGCGAAAGGCCAAATCGCCATGGTGACCCTACTATTTGACACACCAAATATAGGATGTACTCCATTGGGACTTAATGAGCCCAGTTGAAAGCCTAGTTTGAAGAAATTGTTTAGGGAAATGTAGGGATGGATTTCTTAGGACTTTACAATGATAGCGAAATTCTCAACATGATCAAGAAAGCTGAGAGAGTAGCACAAGAGGCGCATTCGATAATGGAGAAGGTGGAGGACGAGTGTGGAGTCAATTTGATGCAGCAAAAAAAGCTGTGAAAGTATGTTAGGATGATGGTGGGTGAAAAGGGACTGAAGTTGCTAAAACCGAGGGGATTGAGAACCCATGTAATAGAGTTGATTGAAAATATTAGGGATTGAAGCGAGACCAAGCAGTTAGAAAATTGTGGTCCAAGAAGGAAAAGGTTACTGTTAAACAGAAAAAGGAAGCTGCCATGGAAGGTGTGGGAGAAGGTGCAGGAGAGGCGGTGAAAATATACCTTCTGAGGGAAGTACTGGAAGGAGCATATTGATACGTCCTGTGATCCCAGACAAATATTTTCCAGTTTACGAATTCTGTTCCAATAGTAAGGGGAAATCCTGGTTCAGATGGATCAACTTGTGACCAATTCAAAGGTCCTGTGGGGAATCTGGATGTGCTGCCCTAAGTGGCAGTCGCAAAGGACCTATGTGCAGTGTGCAATGGCTGACTCAGGAGCTTTCTAGGGTAGCAGGAACAAACACACCTTCATCCCAGTTAATGCAAAATATGGGGAAGTTATAAAATATTTAAGAAATAAGGTTACCTAAAAAGAAATACATTGGACCAAGATTTTCTGAACCTCTTAAGAACAAAGGAGTTTGTGCATGAGTACTTTGAGAGGTTTATGTAGGTGTATAGGCAGCACAGTGAACTAAATGATCCACTTGGAGAGAACATGGGAGGATTCCTTGCGTTCTTTGTGCAAGGACTGTGATTCAGAATTAGCAACCAGATCATTCAAGGTGTTCTTTACTCCAGTAGAGAGATAAGCATTATCGGAGTTTCCATGGCGGAAATGCTAGGGGAGTAGGGAGAGGTTGAGGTAACGCACCAGGAACTAGGTGTCCTTAAGAAGGTTACCCCTTGCCACATTTGCAACAAGGTCGGGCAGTGGGAGTGTCACTACAACCCAGATCAAGCCATGATCAATGCCCAAGCTGCGAATTTTGAGGTGAAGAGAGAGCTTTCTCCAATACCCAGATCCCTGATGACAAAGATCCCAAAACTTGGCATGTTACAGAGTTCCACAGGCCCTGTGCGATGCAAGAAGGAAACCCCCACTTCCAACAGAGCAATAGAGTTCCTCTTAATCCATTAGAGTTTCAATATGGCCCAGTTCCTATGATGTTCAAGAGTTTCACATACTTTGATCAGGCCCAATGATGGTGGGAGAAGCGCTTACATGGTGCAGTCCTAGAAGTGGACCAGAGTGGACCATATGTAGATGGAGAGGTCAATGGTCATCTTTTATCTTTCCTCATAGACTCGCTTGACTGCTTAAACTGGTGAGGTCCCAAGCCTACCCATCTTAGGAAAAGATGTGCAAGTTGTAGGCATTACCAATCAGCAGGGTACTAATCAGATTACACCTGGTGTCCCAGAAGAGACATGATACATCAAAGAGCCACATCAGTTCGTAGTGTGTGACTGAAGATCTGCAAACCTGTTAGGAAGGGATCTCCTTTGCAAACTCAACTGCATCATTTACTGTACACAGGGTGGGAGCTTAATGGAGACCCCAGCAGCAGATTCATATTTCAAACTACAAATGCCAGAGCCTGTCATCAGATTGTATCAAGTTATTTTCAAAGAGGAGTTACCCATTGATCTGAAAGAGACAGTCAGAGAGAATGTTTTACAGTGAGAGCGATCAGATTAAATAAATATGCAGAAGCCCTAAAGATAACCCTTCAGCCTAATTCAGTTTTTCCTCAAACGTGCCCTTACAAGATGACCCCAAAAGCTGTTGCAGGGATCACTTCTGGAATTTAGAGTATGATGGAACAGAGCATCCTGAAGGAATTCATTGGGAGTCCATGTAACTCTCCGATCATAGCTTTGCAAAAATGGATGATAGTTTAGTAACTCAACCAAACTGTCTTTCTATACTGTCCTGTGGTACCTAACCCTGCTGTGATTTTGTTCCAGTTTCCCCAGATCAGTGGCAGTTGATGGCCTTTAAAAGTGGTGGGGGCGTGTAAAAGGAAAACACTTTATAAATAAATTGCACCCGAGCACCTCTGCAATATGAATTAAATTTTGAAGCCCAGCATAGACACAAAATGAAATTCATAATGCAAAGGTGATCGGGCACAATCTATTTAAAGAGCATTTATCCCCTGTAAAAAGCAATAAATAATAAACGTAAATTAAAATAAATTACCTTGACATATTTATTGCAGGAGTCCTGTGTCACTCTGCCTGTCTGTAAAGAAGATGAATGCTGGTTCAAAAGAAAAAACACCTGAAGCTCCCCAGCCAATGTAAGCCCTGCTCTTATGCTGCCTATAATACTAAAAAGCATAAGAGCAGTGGCAGTATTGGCTGGGTCACGCAAGCACATCGCTCCATCGGAAACCGATGGGACCGTGTCTCTGCTATGTCAGCTTCTTCAGCATTGGTTCTGGAAGCCTGAACCGCGCCATGTGAGGTTGGCCATGGTGAAAACATTGGCCAATCTGACATGCGCTGTCCAGTTTCCATAACCTCAGCTGGTCCTGGTCATCCAACAGGGAGAGAGCTGTGCCCCCAACCCCTACTGAAAAACAAGTGATAGAATGGCTATGTTATATTTCAAATTGAGTCTCCTGGCCTGTGGGGCCTCCCAGGAGGGGGTCAACGTCCCCATGCTCCTACAGAGGAACTGCCACTGCCCCAGAGGCTGAATGGTTCACTGTCATTGGTCTCTGTCTGGCTTTCTTCTTTGTTCCCCTTCACGATGAGACCCAGTTTCTCTTTGGATTTCAGTTCCAGGAAAAGACTCTTTTGTGAGATCACGCTCTTCAAGGGTACACTGAAAGTCCATCATATTTCACTATAATACTTAAAAAGAATCTAGAGTCCCTGTAGGTACTGTGTAGCTGGGCCCTAATCCAGTACATCAACGAAGTCCTGATTGCCTCAATGACCAAAAAAACTTGTAGACATTACACTATTACTTTACCCAACCTGGGACATCACATAGAGAAGGGAGTCACACGAGTATTTCATTAATGAATCAAAGCAGTTCTTAAGATGAAGTTCCCGACCACACAGAGAGAAGTACAAATGTTCTTGGGCATGATTGGCTAATGCCCACAATGAATCCCAAACTTTTCCTTTGTGGCAAAGCCTTTACTGAGGCTGACACACACTGATGTCAATGATCCAGTATCATAGGATGATGAAAGGATGGAAGCCTTCCAGGAGCTCAAAAATGTACTTTGCAGCACACCCGCTCTTGGAATGCCAGACTATACTAAATGCTTTGTGCTCTTTTTCTATGAGAGAGATGGGTGTGCTTTATCTGTACTAACTCAGACCCATGGGGAGACCAAGCTTTCCATTAGGTACTTTTCAGAGACAGTTAATTCAGTAGCTGCAGCATTTCCTAGTTGCCTCAAAGCGTTTGCAGCAGTGAGCTATAGGGATAGTTATAGGGATAGTGATGGGCTACCCATTGATTGTGAATTTCCTCATTCAATTGAAATCTTCATGACTCGCACCCGTATGCAACATTTGACAAACAGCTACTTGACCTGCTATGAGAGGATCATTCTAGCTGCTGAAATACCCTTAGCTCTACCTCTTTATGACCAACCCCATATGGAGATGAGGAGTGAGTGAGACCTTGACCACGATTGTGTCAGCATTACTGAGCTGTGTACAAAACCCAGATCTGAGATACTGGATTTACCCCTTCCTGAATCTGATCATGCCCTTTTTGTCGATGGGGCTTGTCAGAGAGACTGGCGTGCCATTTTAGGAGCCAGCTATACTGTGTGCACCCTAAGCAGAGTTGTGGAAGCAGCCTACCTGTGCCATGTAACATCTGTGCAAGTAAGCTGAATTAGTTGCCCTCACCAGAGTCTTCTGCACATCGGAATGCTTTCGAGTTACCATTTATACTGACAGCTAGTATGGGTTTGGGTTGTCTACAGTTACAGGCAGTTATGGTCACAGCGAGGGTTCATGAGCTCTGCAGAGTCCCTGTTCATAGAAGGGCTATATTTTTCAATCTAATGGCAGTCTTACAGCTGGCAAAAGAAGTCTCAGTGGTTAAGTGTGCTGCATACAAAAGTGGCAAGACTTTATCACCAGAGGCAACTGAGAAGCGGATGAAATCACCTGACTTATGCTTTTGAGTTCAGCTGCTTCCACATGGATGAGCACTGCAATGCAGAAGGAGAAACTGTGACAAATTTGTTATTTAATATTGTTCACACTTTCAGTGCACTGAAAGAACTGCAACACACTGCACAGGAAATAGAAAAGGGCAAATGGTAAAGGATCGGATATGTAAAGGATGCCAGTGACATTTGGGTGTCTAGTGATGGGAAGCCAGTGCTACCTGATTCAATGCTACCTGCCATGATGAACACATGCATGGTACAACACACTTAGGCAGAGATGAGATGGTGGCTACCTTCCCATAGTAGTAATAAATATTCCAATTTTCAATTGGTGGCAGAACATTTGTGTCAGTGTTGTGCTACATGTTAAAGACAAAACGTGGGCAAAAAGGTTTTAGTGACCCTGAGCCACATCGGGAAGTCTGGTGGTCCCTTCAACCATCTCCAGGTTTACTTTGTTGAGATGCCTAGATGTAATCAATTACATTGTGTGTTTATATTCCTTCTGGGTCGAGTCATTTCCCACCTGAGATGTGACTGTCTGACAGTCACCAAACTATTGTTGCCAGTGCTAATGTTTAATTTGGGGTGGCAGTTGATCTTGAATCAGATCAAGGAAGCCACTTTAAGAATGAGATGAGGCGGTTACTCAGGTATTAAAGAGAGACTGAATGGGGCGATCAAAGCTAAATTGGCCAAAGCCTGTGCCTCTACTTCTCTTAAGTGGCCAGATGCCCTTTCTTTTGGTGTTGATGAGCATTTGAAGTACACCCTGTAAGCAAACTGCATGTATGCTTCTCTCCCTAAGATTTTGCAAAGGAATTTAATCAAACAGTGGGTTTGGTTGTGGGTATAAGAAGCTGTCTGGAACGAGACAAATAAAGAGAAAAAGAATTGAAGTAAAGTTGAAGAAATGCAAAGTGAACTCTATCATCTGATCAAAGATTTGGGAGAATCCAAGGAGAAAATCCCCAAGCTGATTAAATCGGTGTTGTGATGAAGATGTAAATGTGATGATTTAGGAATGATCAGAAGGGGGTTGTGAACTTTGTTTCATCTTTTAAGACAACGTACTGGTCTTTACACCTTCCATGGAAGAGCTAAATATAGTTTCACATACAGTTATGCAAAAACATTGATGAGTGTGGTTTAATATTCAAAAAGGAGAAGTGTGCAGTCCAGTGTGCAATATCCGGGTCAAGTCAGTCAGGAGGAAGGGGTCAGGCCAAAACCATCTTTCATTTCTGTGTTACTGGATTCACCCTCTCCAAGAAACAAGAATGAGCAAATGTTATCTCTTGAAATACAAAATGTTATCGAAATGTATCTGCAACGATGCAGAGAAAATTGAACCAATTAGAAAACTGGTAAAGAAAGGCATTCACTTTGTATGGAACTCTAAGCATAACTGTGGCATGAAGGAAATCAAAAACAGAATGCAAGCATCTCCCCCTTGCAGTCCTTTAATTAGTAGTATGGTCAGTAATAACAGTTGATGCAAGCCAACGTAGACTTGGGGCTACTGGGAAAATAGAAGGGTGAACTATTTGGTAACTGACTACAAATTGATGGCTTCTCTATGGGCGTCCAAAGTGTTTAAAGTATTCCAGTGAGTTAGATTTTTCTTGATTTACACAAATCACAGACCTTCAGTAATCATTTTAATGAGTGGGGTCTAAAGCACTACAGATTGCTTGGTTACTTGTAATAGCTTATAAAATACACAAGTACTCTTTTATTGTTGAGCATACACCATGTAAGGAAATGAGGTAGCTTATTATCAAGTGTGGTATGATAAGAGTTATGCTGCTACAGAGCTGCTTAACAAATGGTGAGAGTGAAATGGCTGCTGTGATGAAGGTTTAGTAGTTGCATGCAATGGAAGACAAGAAGAGGTGTGTTAAAGGATTTATTATGAAAGGCTGGCCCAAGTAGATGTCTGTAATACAAATCTCTAACTGTTTTGGAATGTCAAAAATGAGCTCACATCAGAAGCTAATATAATTCTGAGAAGAAAAGTACTTATTGTTCCAACAGTTTTAAAGTCCAGACTACTGTGTTTTGCTCCAGAATGACAAAACAAAATCTCTCAGGAGTGTTATGTGTGAATGTCAGCAAGCTTAAACCTTTAACATAGCCTAAAGCACTGTGTCAAATTGATGGCATTTATTTTGAATGTTTCATGAGTTCTATACCTATCAATAGGTGGTAGTAAATGAAAGTGGTAATCATTGATTTCTAAAGCTCATGTATAGAACCGAGGTTTCTAGCCAATCCCAACAGAGGAAAAGTGGTTGGGTTCATCAAACAAGGTTTGCTAGAGAAGGGTAGAAGTGGAGAGTACCAATGGACTAATCTGGCAAACTATTTAGCTCTAGCAGGATAACCAGTGGGTTGGCTTTGAAAATGTTTATTTCGTTTTGACATCATTTTTTACAAAACATTATTTTTGCTGAAGCTGCTGGGCTCTCATCAATCTAACAAAAACATAGCTAAAAGGAAAATTATTTTTTATCTCGGAAAGCACACATTAATATAGCAGTCCCTGGTGCTGAGGACAACTAAAAGTGAAATTTGCTAGCTGCCGAAGTAGGCTGACCTATTACCCAATGCTGGATGCTGTAGTGGGTGGAAGAAAAATGAGAATAAAACAGTAACAAAATATTAGATGAACAATGCTAGATGAAAGCTAAGTAAGTATATTATACATAGAGTTTAGTAAACTCCAGAGGTCTTGGCTAATTCCAAAACCTAAAATGGAGGTATATTTGGAATGGAAGTGTTGAGAACCTGAGCCAGCCACACCACATGCCAGAAGACCACAGGAAAACAACATTTGAGGTATTAAGAGGGAGGCTAGCCATACCAATATTGCACTTCCAGTGATTCAGGATATGGGAGCAGTGGCACCCATTTTTAAGGAAATACCCCCTACATTAGTACAGGGCAGTTGGGAGAACATGAAGGGATATTATGTTACTAGGAAGGTTGTTGCTAAAATGAAAATTGTATTAGGAGTGTTTGTTAAGATTAAATATTCTTGTTTCAATTAAAGTGCGATTAAGTTAAGCAGTCTACCGTGCATGAAAAGAGTTAACGAAGCCACTTAAAAATGGTCATTAGTTGACAGATCCCACCTTGAGAGTTATTCCAAATATAGTAGCACCAACAAGTGTGAATGAGACCAAGTGCTAGTGTTATTGTGTTTAGTGATGATGTATAAGGACATAAATTGACGATAATGTACGTGGAATAAACTGGGGAAGATATGATGGATGCATCTCTTGTAATTTGGGTTTGCCTTCCAGGTTTAGAGCCTTTTTAATGTTCTACGTGCCTTACGTATCAGATGGTTTTACCCATTCTGTGTCTATGGGGAAATGCGTTGACATGTACAGGTCAATTTTTCTTCAAAGTCGGGGAAAGATATAATATTATTTAATTTTACTTTCTTATGTTTATTATTGTTTTCCCTGTTATTAATCACCTTTCTTTCTTCCCTCGTGCAAGCTTCTCTTTCTTGCACTTGATAGCGCGTCCAGTCTTTATAAATTACTTGTACTTGGACACACCGGAGGTCGGTGAACCTTTTAACCGAGTTGGGCTCTCCTCATCCAAGAATAGTCGGATCACTCAAATCGGAAATCAATAACCATTGTAATCCATACCCAATACTAAATTAATGGATCAAACAGCACATTAAGAATCAATAACAATCGGCATTTCAACGCACCATGACCTTTCAGTCATAAATAACCACACCAGTTTATTAGAAGTTAATGAATTTATTTCTCTATATTAACAAAGCTAGCATGATATATGTGAGTCTCAAAATCAAATTATATATGTATACGAACATTACTATCTGTCCATAGCGGCGGAAGAAACGCAATCTACGCAAAATCTGGATTATAATACACTCGGTTATAGCAATGCAAATCCCTAATATAAGCAACTGAATTTGACTAATTTCATACATCGGTCAGATTTCAATTTAGCATGGTGCATCAAGTGAGTACCTCAACTAACCTCTAATTAGCATTGGCATGTGGGGCTTCATGCAAAACGAATTTAGTCAACACAAATTTTGAAAACTCCTAGCTTGGGCCCTATCAAAATAAGCAGTTGGTACCTAGGAAGGAAAACACAATGCATAATACAATTATCCTTTCATATTTACCAAATACAATCAGCATTCAAGAAAAGGCTTCGTCCTTCAGGTATCGGTTCGATCAGCATGGGGCAGATTTCAAGGCGGCAAAGTTAAGGGCAAGTTTCCTTGCGGCAGCAAGGAGAATGGGGTAAAAGTTACTGCATGGGCAATGCGGGGCAATATTAAAGTTAAAGTCTCTAGGGTGAGAATTCTCAAAGTCTCTTTCTCTGGAATAGAGAAAAGGGCATCAAGATGTCGTCTAAGATGGCGTCTGGCATTTGGCTTCAAAAATGGCATCAAGGAAAATGGCTGACTTCTCTTTGTCCGGTGGGTTTAAGTAAGAAACCTTCCAAATTCTTCAGGGTCTTCTATTGGAGGGTTCATAAGGTGGCTTCAATTTGACCAATGAATAGTGTCTTTCTCCTAGTACTCATTTATGCATAAGGTGTCCTTGGAGCCTTGGAACACAAGTTGCAACAAAGTTTGCCAATCATTTCGGTATCAGTGCTTTTATTGTCTGCACCTGCAGAAACTGACCTTGCTTAAAAGGGATGAAACCATCCTAGCAGAAATCTTGAGATAAGTGTATTAGTCATCTCTACTGGAAAAATACAGCCTTAAAGTAAAATAATGTCTTTGTTTAATGCAAGTAAAACCACGCAGTTAAGATTTGAGACCAGGCAACTAGGCCAAAGCCTCTGCTAAATTTAAGCTAAGCATATAACAGTTTCAACAAGAAAATCATGGAATACATTTGCAATTATGACGGATTACTACATTTGTCAATTCTTCATGATTAATTAAGCCCATTTATAATAATGGCGAACTACCCGTGGGGACAATTTCCCACGCACATTATTTTTCTTTGCTAAAAGCACACTACCTTATACGATTTTGGTTACATAATATATGAATATTTTGTTAGTCCTTCTTTTCTGCGTCATCACACTCCTATGGAATGCTCTCTCTTACTTGTCCCATCTGTTCACTGTCAGAATCTTCCAGTCCATCACTGCCCCACAGAACACTAGAAACGCTGAAATAGAACCGTGTCGGTGGGGAAACCAGGGACATGAATCATTCTGTGGCAGACATGAGAAGTTATCTCTTTAAATTCGACGTTGGCCTTCAATTTCAACATTTATTTTTCTACCATTTAAAATGTCCCCTTCGCTATCAGGCCGAGTACTCACTCACTGCCCTTCTACAATCCCTTTGTAGAATTTTACCCTTTTGCTAGAAAGAAGCTCGTCAGAATAGCAAAGCACCCCACTCAAAGCGCTCCAGAGCAAAATGCCAGCTGGCGAGTGGCGAATTGGTGGGTTTTGTTAAATTGTTTCAGAAGTTAATGCAACCAAAGGTAGTCTGGCGTATATAGTTATTATTATTCTCATGTCGTTCTTTACCAGCACGCGCATATAAGTATTTGTTTTAAAAGCATATAAAGTGAAGTTTCACCGGGTTCAACTCTTTACAGGGTTCTATAGAATGCAGAGCAGCATTTTGCCATAACTTCCACTGAAACCATTGAACATATGCAATGGAAATCTGGAAAAATAACATGTTCTGACCTTTCCTTGTCGCAAAAGCACATTTGGAAATGCACAGAAGCCGCTGGCTAAAAATAAACATGGGGAACTCAACACTGAAGTGTAAAAAAATATGCAGTGCAGTGAAATCGAGTGTCTTCTGCTGAAGTGAGATATACGCAATGTTTTTTTTCTTCTCTGACTGTTTTCCTGGCAAGTCGCACTGGATATGTTGTGTTCATTGCTTTATGAGCCGCAGGCTTGACATGCAACCTGCGGAGTTGCTGTCATTCAATGCTCACCTGAAGTACAATAATAGGAGCAATGCAACATCTGTGTAGCGCTTACATTTCCAGGCGTGTAGCTTTAAAGCGCTGTAAATAACAGGTTTTATTATGGACACGACTCCGCACCACCCATCGAACCTGCGTCTGGAAAATAAAAGGTTGAAGTTGGGATTCTAATCGGTGACTTGCATTTAGCGTGCAGCCATCAGGCGTACAAAAGCCTAAACTTGATGCATTTGAAGAAGTAAATAAACAAAGTAAAAGTAACCCATTGGTGGAATACCTAGGATGAAAAAAACAGGTTAAAGAGTATTCACAAAAATAATACAATTGTAATACAAATGTATAAAAACAAAAAAAACACAGTTAATAGGAGAAACATTTAAAGTAGACCCAAAGCCAATCAGGTCAGGACGGATAGTTTTAAAACTGATGTAGAAAAAAAGAAATATGGAGACAAAGTTAGAGACAGGCAGAGAAGGGAAACTGTAAAGAGGAGGAATTGCTGTATGACAGTTACTCCCTCAGAAGAAGACAATAAAAAAAGGAGGAGCCTGTGTGGTGGGGTGTGCGGCAGGAAAATAAACTAAACAAAAAAGTTTGTATAAAGACAGGTACAGTGTTCTCCCAAAAATATTTTGTGAGAGATTTGAAGAAGGGGGCGAGAGAGAGAAGGAAAGTGGTGAGCAAGAAATAAAGCAGTGAAAAGACGGGAGTCCAAACAGAAAGGTAATTATTTAAACAATATTGAAACATCAGCCAGTGATGTTGTGGGAAGTTAAACGGGTGAAGGGGAAATTGATCTATGCAACCTTGTAAAAAAACACCCTAGCAAGAACCCGTTTTCTAGATAAATTGTATTTTCACCTGAAAACATCATGTAAAAGGCAATTTCGAAATAATATCATTCGATAAATAAGTTTGCCCCAAAAGGTAAATGCTATTCACCTAGAAAGATTCCATTAAACAATTTAGGTAGAATGGTTGCTCGGTATTGGTATTCTAGGAATGTGTTTTTCTAGGAAATCACATAGAGCTGTTGAACTTTCTCACTTCATTATGCTCTTGAAATGCAAGCAAACATAAATACCCTCCCCTAAGCCAGCAACCAGCGCTTGGCTTTTGTATTGATGTGAAATGAGCACCGTATAAGACGGCTCAGTCACATTCAAAGACTTGTAGTGTAATGTATGAGATGGGTACAAGCCGATGTCATGTCAGTGGACTGATCTCTTTCTCACAGGAGGGTGAAGGCCGTTTACATGGTCCAGCTACTTTCAGAAACCATTTGTAGTGCCCCGGAGCAGGCCGGGGGTATTGAGCCTCAGGCACAGGGGTTGAGGTGTGTTGTAGGGCCTGCACTTGGACTCCATTTTAAATTTGCATTTTAACTTGACAGATTTCTCTAATGGTGGTCTTTACATGTTTTTCTTTAACACAAGAATATGACACACAGACATTTATTCTTGGTAGGCGTTGTCGGCCTGTAGTCTGCACATTTAGGGCAAGATGTAGTAAACTTTTTGCACGTCGCAAACAGCAAATTTTGCTGTTTGCGATGTGCAAAAAGCACATTGCGATGCCCAAACCCCGTTTTGTGATTCGGTAACCTGGTTACTGAAACGCAAAATGGCACTGCGAGTCACAATTAGGAAGGGGTGTTTTTGTTTCCTAATTGTGAGTCTCAGTGCAATGTTGTATTGTTTTGTGACCACAAACGTGGTCGCAAAACAATCGCAGTTAGCACCCATTTCAAATGGGTGCTAACCCATTCGCTAAAGGGAAGGGGTCCCCATGGGACCCCTTCCCCTTTGTGAATGGCATTAAAAACATTTTTCCAGAGCAGGCAGTGGTCCTGCTCTGAAAAAATGAAACGAAAACGTTTCATTTTTTAGTTTTGTAATGCATCTCGTTTTCCTTTAAGGAAAACGGGCTGCATTACAAAAAAAAAAAAAAACTGCTTTATTTAAAAGCAGTCAAAGACATGGTGGTCTGCTGTCTCCAGCAGGCCACCATCCCTGTGAGTGCTGCGATTCTCAAGAGGGTCGCAAATTGCGACCCACCCCATGAATATTCATGAGGTGGGCCTTTGCGACCCCCCTGCGAATCGCAGATGGTGTCAGGGACACCATCCAACATTCTGAATTGCAACTCGCAAATTGCGAATCGGGCGGACTCGCAATTAGCGAGTCGCAATTCAGAATGTACCTACATCTGGCCCCAAGTTCCAGGGTCATCTAGTCAGAACGCGATGCCCTTGTTTAGTTTGTCTGGAGACAACTTGTTCACTCCAGATAAACTAAAGATGCTGTTCCGCACCCCTGGCACAGTACATAAGGACATTGTTTTATTATGTAAAGAGGATCCAAGCTAAACTCTGTGAGAAGAGCACTTTATGCTGAGGTTATCATGGAACCGATGTGCTCTGACTGAGATGCAGCCCTGCTGACTCCAACCTTCATACTGAGAAGGAAGATAGCCCTGCACATTTAGACAGGTGCGTTCGTGAATGCACTGAGGCCAGCTTCCTGACACTTAATACCAATGTATGGGGATTAGATCATCCCAACAAGTCTGGCAGTAGGGGATTCCTGCTATGCTCTCTTTGTTGCATAGGGACTAGTGGCAGATATAATATCAGGAACATTAGGAACATTTAACATGGTTGAAAAGTTGTATTTTTCACCCTTCTAATTATGCTTATTACAACAATGTGTTTTGTTTGCTTAATAATCACAGCTCAGCTTTTATTTACAAGATTAAGATCTCCTCAATAAATATTTGAAAATGTATTTTTGTATCTTTTCTTGTTGAGAACTGGGGCATGCAAAAGTAACAAAAAAAATGGTTAGATGTATTTCCACTAATTCATTGGGAATCAGAGTGGTCATGTTCAAGGTTACCAATAACATCTATTATCAGGAAAGGTTAGGGGTTTAGATGTAGTACTGCGAGGTACACTAATAACCCAACATTTACTGATGATATAAAGTAGACTAAGTTCCTGATTTGATTTCGACAGACAGGGTATTCTGTCACAACGGTGACGGATATCCCGTCCTCTGAAATATAAATCCCATAGGAAATAATGGAATTCATATTTCAGCCATTGGGATATCCATCACCTTTGTGACTGAATAACCTGTCCGCCGAAATCTAAATCAGGCCCTGAGTCTCTATATTGTGAAGTTTTTGTTGATATAATACACCGTCGTACTAAACTTGTAGGAATCGTATAACATGTCTTTTGTTACTGATGTCCTAGGGCCTGACCTACTATGCCTCTGCAAACTGGGCCAAGCACAACTTTTTCCACTTCTGTCTATCCTGATAGTGAGAGCAAGCAGTCTCGGCTTCTATGTGGGGGTGCTTACGCTCAGAGATCAATACCTAACCAACAGACCCAACAGTAACCTCACGACATAAAACCATTGTCCACCCCAAATGTGGGAAATGTAGGAAATAGTATGTAAAATAAGAGGCCATACTGTTCCTATTGGAGCAGGACCACTTCTGATTTGCATGCGAAAAGGTCTTGTCTAGAGCGGCAGAGTAGGCAAAAATAGCATGGACTGGAACGTGACTTGTATAATTGCCAGTGAATGAGTTTTTTAAAGCATTCAACCCAGCACTTTGCTTTTCTAATTGAGACATCATAGGTGTGATGGGTATATGGAAATGTGGGGCCTGTGCTTACTCTGACTTTGGACTCAAGCTGAACCTCACTGATGAGGCTCAGATAGGTCGAAGCTAGTGTAGGGTTGCTGGTGCTCCTCTCTGATATAGACCTGGTGGTTTGTGTGTTCCTGTGGAAGCAGGACAAAGTCTGATTTGCACAGCACCGTCTTAAAGATTTTCGGGGCCTGGGCAAGTCATATTTTGGTGTCCTCTGTTTGGAATAATTTTTATATTACTCATTTTGTGCTAACTGAAGCTAGTGAAATGCCCACCAATATTAAACTATGGTAAACTTTCAGAAACTGAATCACACAAAATGAATATATGTATATTTATATATATATATATTTATATATATATATATATGTATATATATATATATATATATATATATAGATATACATATATCTATATATATATATATACACACACATATATATGTACACTAACATATATGTATATGCATATATATATATATATATGTATGTGTGTGCATATATATATATATATATATATATATCGCTGTGCCCTAAAAACACTTATGATTACACAAGAGAGAGGGAAGAAATTGAGATACAGAAATATACTGAGGATATGCACAGAGAATGATCAACTTCTCGGGGAGGGGGGCGCCTACACACAGGAGCCATGGGCAAATGCACACTTTGCCCATGTCTTAAAACGTCTCTGGATTTGCAGATTGTAGCTCTCTGTCTGGAACGGCAGAGTTGGCAAAAAAACAAGGGGATGGAATGCAGCCCAAGTAATTATCAGTAGCTGAGGTTAATACAGCATTCCACGCCTCACTTTTTTGTTTTTCTGAGCACAATAAGAAGTGGTCACAATGGTTGCAGTCTGACACCGACGAATGCGATATGGCTGCACATGCATCTAAGGAATTGAGTTACAAGTTGTTAAAGGTACAGTGCTTCCACATATAGGGAATAAATAGGTAGGATTTATGACTGACATAAAGGGAGTAATAGCTGCTATTATGCTGAAATGTTGAGAAGACATTAGGAGAAGCTAGGCCAAAACTCACAGGACTGATTTATGAAGCTATGGCATTGTCCCTAAATGTCCTGTGGTGGAGGCCCAGACCCTAACAAAAAGAGATCTCTGTGTGAAAGAAAAATCTGGTGTTTTTTCAAGTAACTTTGCGTGTTCAAGGATTGTGTACACAACCCCAATTGACTAAATATAGCATAATTACCATGTCACGTCAGTACAGCTTCATTTGTGGGAAATGAAAGGTCTCCGTTTACAATTTCAGTCCATCCGAGGGAAGATGCTAAGATATGCTTTGCTAAATGCTTATGAAGCAGTTTTCTATTTTTACAGAGGGAAGCAAATAAATCCTTCGGTATCTGACATCTGCACGAAAAACAAGCCCTTTCGAATTCAGTTCTCAGCGGATCCCTACATGGACGAGAAATTAATAAAAAGAAACGCATAATGCGCTATCCGTTAGTATAATACTACATCAATAATATAATTTGTGGTACAGTGTACACTCCCTAGAAATGAAGCTAAGAGCAGAGTATATATGCAATGGTTTCATAGATACGATATACTATGTGCAAGAGGTTATCTGCTGGGACTGCCCCCGCCTTCCAGCGTGGTGACATTGTTAGCGGAAGAAGAGACCCTATCAAAGTCATATGTTTCTGGTCTTTTTTGTCCTTTTAGACACGGCAGTCTGCATAGTCAAGCGCCTGTTTTTGCCTGTCTTTTGGCTGCTGTTACTACTGGCTTGACAATTCGTAGGTCTTGTCATTCCTTGGCCCCCAGCTTCCCCAGTGCTGGAACAACTTTCAGAGTGAATGTGCTGCAATCAGTGTTACATCACTGAAGTCATAGGGGTTGGAAAAAATCCACGCAGTACACGAAAACAAGTCTAGAAAAAGAGCCCAGCAAAAGAGTGGTGAGGGTGTGGTGAGTATATGGTGCAAATCTAAAGGGTGGTGTGGTAGTCCAGTATAATTTACAAACAGCCCATTTTCTATTGAAATGCCCAGTAATTTTGTACAGGCATATCGTTTTATTGGTTAAACTATATAGCACCCAAATGATACTGTGTGGAAAACGAGTTTAAGTGAATATTTATAATTTGCGCATCACTAGGTGAAATACAATCCAATACAGTACAACGTATTTATAAGGCACACAGCAATCTTGAAGAGGTGTCCCGTTGCTAGCAGAAAAGATCACTGCATGACGTCATAAGAGACAACTATAATTAAGAACGAATCAAAAAAAAGCTTTTTTTGACCTTTTCTAAATGCAGTTTCTGAAGGGCAGCTTTGCAGGGCAAGTGGAAGCGCATTCCATGCCCTGGTTACCAAAAAGGCGAAGGATCTGCCTCCTCTTCTGGCTTTATATTTGCAAGATGTTTGAAACAATTTAAGATTCTTAGACTGCAATGAGCGCATCTGGGAAGAAAACTTAAAGCGGTGTCTAAGATTGAGAGGACCCTTTTTGATTGAATACCCTAAAGGCTAGGGTGAGGGCCTTAAAGTGGATCCTTCTGCTCACTGGAAGCCAGTGAAGTTGGCGTAAGTAACTGGATATTGAGATCCTGGCTGGGATTTTGAAAATCAGCCGGACAGCAGCGTTCTGGAGAGTGTGGAGACCCTGAATGAGAAAGGCCAGGAGCCCTACACACAAGCTGTTGCAATAGTCCAGCTTCAAGGTAATCAAGGCATGGACAATTGTTTTACAATGTTCAATAGGAATGAGATGGAGCATCCATCTCAGGGATCTCAGTGTGAGAAAACAGGAGGCAGATATTGCTTTAATCTGAGGCTTGAAAGAGAGCTCAAAATCAAATTTCACTTCAGGCAGGGAGGAGGACCCATTGTCACGCCGCGGCCGCCGCGGCTCCTACGGAGGCCGCGGCCGCTGACTCGGGTCGCTGCAGCGCAGCATTCCCTTCATGCCGCAGCCTGTGTGCGAGCCTCGGGAGAGGCCGCGGCTGGCGCACAGACCGCGGGAGAAGCCGCGGCTTGCGCGCAAGCCGCGGGAAGTTCAAGAGGCCTGGTCAGGGGTAGCGGCACTCGCCGCACCCCTTTCTTTAAGTTCTGCTGCAAAGGCAGACGCGGCAGGGCTTGAGACCCCGAGTGGGTTTCAGGCCTGACCGCGCATAGCACATTTAGTGCGCTTTACATCAAGTCTTCCTGTACCAATGAATTAATCATCTGCTCACAACTTACCAATGTCTCCAGGCAAAAGCAGAACCCTTGCACATGGTGGTGTTTTTATGCCTGCCTTTTCCTTTCCCAGCATGCTGCCCACTTCCTCTCTTCCCAGCATGCATTGTTTTTCTTTGTTTGGACGCATGTACCTGATTCACTATTATACTCTTTTCCCCAATCCAAGATGGTGGTGTTTCTACTTCCTGTTTCCTACTTCCTGTCTAGAGGTATATAAGGGGAATTCAGCTGCTTGTTCATTGCGTTGCAACACTCCTTGGTGGTAGTCACGCTCTGACTGGTTTCTTCCTGTGAATCCAGTATTTCCTGACCTGTCTTCGTTTCCAGTCTTCCTGTACTCCGGATCTTCAACTCTAACGCCTTGGTGTCCTCCTTTTGTTTCAGGGAGTTCCTGTTGGAGGTTTTTTACCCTACTGGGGTTTTTCCTCTGGGACTCCTTCTGGAGGGCACTGACTGTAGTGGCTTGCTATTGTCAAACAGCACCGTGGCTACCGGAAGGGGTCGCCCCTACCTCGGCCAGAGCAGAACCTGCCGGAACCGGGGTCGTTCCCCAACTCTTCTCAACTTCGACGGTAAGCCCATTGAAAACCGTGACACCCATCTACGATGGCCACCAGAGATTAGAATCAGGGATGGACTTGACACCAAAAAAAAGGGACCTTAGTCTTATCTGGGTTAAGCTTTGAAAATCTGGCATTCATCCAGTTCATGACAAAGTAGAGGAAAGTCTTAAAGGGACTCAAGGAAGATAGAACATTTTCCTGAAAGGACAAGAGGAGATGAGCATCATCTGCACAGGATACAACTCCACTCCCCTCCCCAAGACTAAACAATTTTAGCCAGGGGTCACATGTAAATATTGAAAAGAGTTGGGCTCAGAACCGAACCCTATGGAACTCCGCAAACCAATCTCCATGCTGTGGAGATAAAAGGAGGAATAAAAACAGCCTGCATATGATTGCTAATGATGGATTTAAGCCATAGCAGGGCGTGATCTCTGATGCCAATAATTTCCAGCCTCTCAAGCAAAAAAGTGCGAGACACAATATCAAACGCCGCAGAGAGATCTACAAACATTACCATGACTGGGGTGTTTAGATCTAGGTTTACTTTGATATATTCAGAAACCTCAGGGAGAGTGGCCTCAGTACTGTAACCAAAGCGAAATCCTGATTGCGAGTCATGTAACAGAAGGTTAGTCTACAAAAATGCGTGAGCTGCCTATTCACATTTTTCTCCAAGATAAAGTAAAATGTCTTGATTTGCTTTGATTCTATGAAAATCTTTGGTCCTATCAAACTTCAGAATTTAAAATGTGCTTCATTTGACACCAACCAATGTGAAATGGCAGAACATGCATCCAAGGAACTGATGTGCAAGGTGGTGAATGGGAGTGATACGAGCTGCTGTTATATTGCTATTCATTTGTGCTTTCCTAACTTTTCATATGTTGTGAAATATATGTACAGTTACTTAACAGGTATTTACATTTTGTTGTATGTTAGCAAAATAAATTATATTCAATAGCCTTTCCTGTCATACTCCATGTACCGCAGCAAGATTGCCACTTAACAAAATTCTCCTTTTTTACGGTCAACGAAAAGCAAGTCCCAATTTGCATGCTAAGAGAATAAGCATCAATATGTCAGAAAACAAATGGCGCCTGATATTTGACCCCTGTCTATGAATGCACAGCTAATATGACAAGATAAAAAACAAAATATACTGGCATCTTTACTTCTAATTCACATTCTTAACTCCAGCATTGTTATTTTGGGGGTGCTGCAGCACCTCCACACCACTTCTTCCAGTGCCTATGCATTTTCCCAACAGGAGTCCACCAGCATCACCGGGACCAGTGCCTAATATGTTAAAACGTAAGAATCAGGACCCTTCTCAGAAGGCCACTGCAGCTTGTTCCACCCATTGCCCCTGCCAGTGCAGTCAATGACCGTACCAACACAACTACTAACCAATGCACTACTTCAAGTGTGACAATTCAGACTATTCCAGGCCACCCAAAGGTATAGGAATGGTGTGGAGGTCATATATTATTATTTTTTAATGTATATTGAGCAATTAAACAACTGTTGTTGTGCTTATCTCAAAATTAGACAAGGACACCACCATGTGGCAGCTTGTCATTAGAGCCATTGCTGAGAATTCAGGGCCTGATTTAGATGTTGGCCGAGGGGTTACTTCATCACAACGGTGACGGATATCCCAACCGCTGAAATCTAAATCCCATAGAAAATAATGGGATATAGATTTCGGCATATGGGATATCCTCCATCATTGTGACCGAGTAACCCCTCAGCCGAAATCTAAATCAGGCCCTAAATGATGGTGCCAAGCACCAGAAACCACCATCTCTAATTAAGCAGTGAGGTCCAGGACCCGTTGCATCATGCTGCCTTAGTGACAGTAGCCTAGGGTTATGTGAGCTGCAATTCCTTAAACACAACGCCTCCACCCCTTCCTCAGCCCTAAATGTTCAGTTTGAATCTTTCCTATTCTATTTACATTTTGCTAGATGTATTTCCTGTTTTAGAAGGCATAGACTTGGGAGAAGCTAATCCTTATGTGACTAACGGCCTGATTTAGAGTTTGGCAGACGGGTTACTCCGTCACAAACGTGACCAATATCTTGTCCTGCGTATTACTATGTCTATAGGACATAATGGAATCTTAACTGCTTCAGTGAGGGCGTTGGCCACACTACCTCCCTGATGCAGGTCACGACCAGTGGCCGACACCAGGGAGGGGGTTAACAATCCTCAGATGCGTCGCATCAGAGGATTTTTTGTAAAATTAAAACCCCCCCCAGGAGACGCAGATGATCTTCTCTGTCTCCCCCTGGATACCCCACCCGCCCCTTTGTGAACATCAGCACGCAACAAGACGTGCTGACGTCACTATCTGTTTTCCTGACCGGAGCAGGCCCAAACGGGCCTTCCCGATGTTTGGGAAGGCCACGTTTGAGAGGGGAGATTCACCCCTTTCACACAAGGCCTTCCTGAACGGGTTTCTTGGCCCACGAATGCAGCACAGCTACGATCGAGGGCCAGGAAACCCCCACTAGACACCAGTGATTTCACTTGCGGGGTTCGGCCCCCTCGGCAAACGGACCGGCCCACCCCAGGGGCATATATATATATTTTTTAAATAGGTTTACCTCTGGGGGGGTGCGATCACGTCTGATCGTGCTCACCTCCAGGGGTTTAAAAATTAAAAAAACAAAAATATATTTAAACTAAAATTATATGGACTGGGGGTCGCCCGTGAGCAGGGCAACCCCCTGTGGGGGCAATAATGTTTTTTAATAGTTGTATGGTTTCCCTGGGGTCCACTATGGCCCCCAAGGAAACCATACAGCTATTAAAAAATATATAGATCTATATATATATATATATATATATATATATATATAAATATCTATGTAGATATTTCCATCTATATAGAGATATATGTCTATCTATATAGATAGATATATCCATAGGTCCAGTAGAAGGCGTTCTGCCGAAACGCGTTGACATCGCATTTCAGGACTCTGTGTTACCTGCATAAAAAAATAAATTAATGAACTGAATTCGAGCTTTCTGTATATCAGTTTGTTTTGATAACTGGGATCTGACTAACGGGATCGGTACAGCCGTCAGATGGCCACCTGTCCATCTGTTGAAGATTTATATATATATATATATATATATAGATAGATAGATGCATATCTATATATAGATATATATATATATATATATATATATATATAGCTATCACTTTTGTCAACACGTGTGTGGTTTCCCTGGGGGCTACGATCGGCCCCCAGGTAAACCACACCCATATATAAAAGTGATCTAAATATATAAATATATATATATATATATATATATATATATATATATATATATATATATATTCGCCTTCAGTTCTCTTGCGGTTGCAGCTTGCGTCTTCAAAGCAATTCACATACTTCACATACTGACACGTTTCAACTGTAGTTTTTAGGCAGCAACACAAAAGTCAAGTAAGTCTTGTGATTCTGTTTCTGCTACAAAAGGATCTGACTTTTGTCTAGTGACAGTTTTGATGCCATAAAGTAGCACAGAAGGTTTATATGCCTACTGCAAAGATCAAATCTGTATTTTATGTAAATAGCTGAGTAGATTAGTAAAGTCAGCCATTACCTGCGCTATAATACAAATGAAATGTATGTGCGGGGGGTGCTATGGAAAGATGAAGGGCACTTTTGCTGGGTGGTAGTGAGGGAATCCGAAGAGGAGGTCATGGGAGTGGGAGCACCAATAATGATTGTTGGACTGGGCGCTAGAGGCGCTAAAGACTTGTGACGATTGGTATGTGACAGGGTGAAGTAATAGTGTGTCTTTTTTTGTGTGTCTTGAAAGAACGTGCTGATTGAGGGAAGAAGCGAAGGTAAGGTGACCTCTACTGTTGCACGTATAACACACACACCCGCCAGCAATTTTGTGACTGTCTACGTAGGCTAGTGTTTTAGAGCGACAGTTTAGCCAGTGGCAGAAATAGCATCTCGTTGGATGACTGCTGCTCAAGCCCTCACTCGGGTTATAGAGGACAGCTCTGACACAGGATCAGAGACTAAGACAAAATACTGAGACAGCATCTGATGGATAGGACAATGGCGCAGATTCTGGGAGTGATTTTTCAGTTGGAGGAGTCCCATTCGATAACTCCTCTTCCATTGATAATGAGGGAAGTGATGAGGACTGTCCTGCTGCCCCTTTGCAAGCACAGTCTGTGCAGCCGGACAATAGCGGGTTAGCCCAACCCAGAGAGCGGGTGCATGCGGCGACAAGCACATAGAGAGAGTGCTCTCTTGGGAGTTCCCCAATTTAGTTCAGCCCCAAATTCCACCACCCAAATCGTATTGTGGAGATATCAAAATTTTCTATCACAATACAGCCTAGTTTGGTAAGGCAGGCACCTGCGTTCTTGATCCTGGGCTCGGCTGCCATATAGGGAAACCTACCAAACCCAGACATTTATGGAAACCAGACATCGGGGGGAGTACACAGAGGTGTGACTTGTGTGGATTCCCCAAAGTTTTCTCACCCAGAATACCCTGCAAAGGTGAAATGTTCAATAAAAACTCTATTTTTACTTGCATTTCTGTCACACAAACTACAGGAATATGCTGGGATCCTCAAAATTCCTACCACCCAGTGTTTCCCCACCTGTCCTGATAAAAACGCTACCCTACTTGAGTTACTGTACCTAGTGCTTGCTTCAGGAATGGATCACCTCTGGGTCAACAGTTGCCCTCATGTAAGGACCAACATTGACCGTTGTGTGATCTATTCGTGTCGTGGGCACTAGGCCAACCCACACAAGTGAGGTACCATTTTTATCGGGAGACTTGGGGGAACGCTGGGTGGAAGGAAGTTTGTGGCTCCTCTCGGATTCCAGAAATTTGCAGCACCGAAATCTGAGGGAAAAGTGTTTTTGTTTTGCCAAATTTTGAGGTTTGCAATGGATTCTGGGTAACAGAACCTTGGAGAGCCCCACATGTCACCCCATTCTGAATTCCCCTAGGTGCCTAGTTTCCAAAAATATATAGGTTTGCTAGGTTTCTCTAGGTGTCGGCTGAGCTAGAGGCCAAAATCCACAGCTAGGCACTTTGCAAAAAACGTCCATTTTCATTGGAAAAATTTGATGGGTCCACATTGTGTTTTGGGGCATTTCCTGTTGCGGGTACTAGGCTTACCCACACAAGTGAGGTAACATTTTTATCGGAAGACTTGGGGGAATGCTGAGTGGAAGGAAGTTTGCAGCTCCTCTCAGATTCCAGAACTTTGCAGCACCAAAATCTGAGGGAAAAGTGTTTTTTTCCCAAAGTTTGAGGTTTGCAAAGGATTCTGGGTAACAGAACCTGGTGAGAGCCCCACAAGTTACCCCATCCTGGATTTCCCTAGGTGTCTAGTTTTCAAACATGCACAGGTTTGGTAGGTTTCCTTAGGTGCCGGCTGAGCTAGAGGCCAAAATCCACAGGTATGCACTTTCCAAAAAACACATCAGATTTCAATGTAAAAATGTGATGTGTCCATGTTGCGTTTCCTGTCGCGGGCATTAGGCCTACCCACTCAAGTGAGGTACCATTTTTATCGGGAGACTTGGGGGAATACGGAATAGCAGGACAAGTGTTATTGCCCTTTGTCTTTCTCTACATTTTTTCCTTCCAAATGTAAGACGGTGTGTAAAAAATATGTCTATTTGAGAAATGCCCTGTAATTCACATGCTAGTATGGGCACCCCGGAAGTCTGAGATGTGCAAATAACCTCTGCTTCTCTACACCTTATCTTGTGGCCATTTTGGAAATACAAAAGTTTCCTTGATACCTATTTTTCACTCATCATATTTCACCATATGAATTGCTGTATACCCGGTATACAATGAAAACCCATTGCAAGGTGTAGCTCTTTTATTGCTCTGGGGACCTAGGGTTCTTCATGAACCTACAAGCCATCTATATCCCTGTAACTAGAAGAGTCCAGCAGACATAACGGTCTATTACTTTTGAAAATATGACATTGCAAGAAAAAGTTACAGAGTAAAACGTGGAGAAAAATGGCTGCTTTTTTCACTTCAATTTCAATCTTTTTTTTATTTCAGCTGTTATTTTCTGTAAGAAAACCTAGTAGGATCTACACAAATTACCCCTTTCAAAATTCAGAATTGTGTCTACTTTTCAGAAATGTTTAGCTGTCTGGGATCCAGCATTGGTTTCACACCCATTTCTGTCACTAACTGGAAGGAGGCTAAAAGCACAAAAAAAGTAAAGATGGGGTATGTCCCAGTAAAATGCCAAAATTGTGTTGAAAAATGTGGTTTTCTGATTCAAGTCTGCCTGTTCTTGAAAGCTGGGAAGATGGGGATTGTAGCAATGCAAACCCTTTGTTGATGCCATTTTCAGGGAAAAAAATCACATGCTTTCTTCTGCAGCCCTTTTCTCAATTTTTCTGAAAAAACAACAACTTTTAGCTGTATTTTGGCTAATTTCTTGTTCTCCTCCAGGAGAACTCACGAACTCTGGGTGCCTTTAGAATCCCTGGGATGTTGGAAAAAAGGCCACAAATTTGGCATGGATAGCTTATGTGGACAAACAATTATGAAAGCATAAGCGCAAACTACCACAAATAGCCATAAAAGGGCTCAGCACTTGGGGGGGGAAGGCCCAGCAGCTAAGGAGATAATAGGGCGGATGGGATATCCGCCACATATATGAAGGAGTAACCCCATCTGCCAAACTCTCAAACAGGCCCTGAATTTCTACATGTACTTGCCTACTGAGATTTTGGTTTAAAAATGCTTTTTGGGATCTTGCTCTTAATTCAATATTCATCTTCTTTGCAAATTAGTTTCTAAAAGAATTATAAGCCCCAAACGAAACAAACTGCCTATTCCAGAATCTGTCTCATTTTGAGTTGAAGGTGTGGGTGCTCTCACAAAGGAGTTCAATACGCACAGCACTCAAGTGTTGATCTCTGGTGAGAAATATTCTGGTACTTGCAGTGTTTCAGGTTCCATCAATTTTAGTATTTAGATATTGGTCCACGATGTGACTTCAGTCTCTCAGATCATATTTTCTTTTTTTTTCGGTTTAAATCAGTATTGCATTGAATGCTTCAACTAGTCACAGTAGCAAGGTGTCAAAGAATGATTGATGAGAATATCTATTGAGTATGCTTTTAGAGGGTCACAAGAGAAAAAAAAACAACAAAGAGGAAAAAACTCTTTTAGCAATCTAATAAGTCTTGCTCTAAAATTAAGATAGTACTTGGGAAGTCAGCAAGACACCAAACTTCTCAGAACAGGAAGGGGTAAACAACCAGATTATGCCAAGAGAATGGAGAAGGAAAACAATCCAATCTGCTTGACGAAAAATAATGCTCAAAAATAGTAGCACAACTTCCATGCTAAAAGAAGGAACAGCAATTTGTCAGAAGACAATAGAAACCTGATATTTGACATCTGTCCATGAGCACACAGCTAATATTATAGGATAAAAACACAATTTGCAGGCATTTTTATTGCTCTTTCACCTTCTGAACTCCAGCATGTTTTTTTTCGGGGTACTGCAGCACCCCGCACCCTTACTCCCAGTGTCTGTTCATTTTTCTTACAAGAGTTCAATCGGATCATCAGGACCACTGTAGCCAAGTGCGCTCCTAGAATGATGCTGTATCATGCTGCCTTAGTGCTAAGAGCCTGGGATTCTGTGGGCTGCAATTCCTTAAACTCAACACCTTCATCCATTCCTCAGCCCTGAATGTGCAGTTTGAATCCTCTTCCCAGTACTGTTTATATTTTGCTAGATGTGTTTCCTCTTCCTGTTTTAGAAGGCATAGACCTGCGAGAAGCTGATCCATATGAAACTAAGGGCCTGATTCTGATCTTGGCGGATGGGGTTATTCAGCCACAAATGTAATGGAGATCCCGTCCGCCGTATTACGATTCCATCATATCCTATGGAAATCTTAATATGGTGGACGGAATATCCGGCACATTTGTGACAGTGTATTCCATCTGCCAAGATCGTAATCAGGCCCTAAATTTCTACATGTACTTGCCTCACGAGACCTCCGTTTGAAAATGCTTGTTGGGATGTGGCTCTTAATTCAATATTCAACTTCTTCGAAAATTAGTTTGTAGAAAGATTATATCTTGAAAGAAAACAAACTCCCTATATAAGAATCGTCTCATCTTGAATTGAAGGTGTGGGTGCTCTCACAAAGAAGCTTCAGCACACAGAGTTGTCAGGTGTTGGTCTCTGGAGAGACGCATTATATTCTGGTATAAATTTTAGTATTCAGATATTGGTCCTTGATGTGACTCCTGTGTTGTACTTGCAGTCTTTCATTCAGAAGAAAGGTGTCAAGGAATGAATGCTGAGAAGGTCTATTGAGTATCCCTCTAGAGAGTCACAATTAAGAAAAAAATCAACAAAGAGAAAAAAACTTGTTTGGCAATTTAATAATTCTTAATTGAAGATGAAGATAGCGCTGGGGACATCAGCACGGCACCACATCAGGCGCATATCAGTAAGGAGAAAACAACCAGGCTATGTCAAGAGCAGAATCCAGAAAGAAAACAATCCAACCTGCTTAAAGCTAAAATCATGGCCAAAAATAGTAGCACAGGTCAAAGATTGTGGTGCAAAGTCAGGGAATGAAATGTGCTGCAACACATCTTGCTCCAATAAAGCCTCCTGTGTATATGCTTTTAATAGGACAAGAACTGACATCACAGAAAAACCCTCTGCAATATCACAGATTTAGAAACTCAGACATCCTCCAGTAGAGACACCAGTATCTTGAAAAGGGCTGTTTATAAGGTTTGTTTTCATTCCTTACCAGGAATCTGTGAAGTTTGTTTCCAAAAGTCCTGCAGCTGTAATTTGGGCCATGCGCAACTCTCAGTGCACTCCCGGTACCACCGTGAGTGCCCAGGTGTCAGAATGACCCAGGTAATAGAAGGGTTCAGCAGCAATCCGAAGGGGCATCTGAACCTTCCTGATGGAGAGCGAATGGAACACGTTTTCTTCTGAACCCAGGTGGTCTTTTACCAGTTCCTGGTACTGTCGTCTACACAAATCCCAGTACACATTTATAAAAAAAAATGCACTCAATCCATCAGACGCCACATACCAACATGAAATGTTTTAAGAGAACGTATGGTTGCCCTCAGACCAGGCTACCATTTCTAGAATTTAGGTGCTGTTCCCTGGTGGCACCTCTGACATTCTGTAACTGCAGACTGTCACAAAGCAGCGGTTCACGTTTTTCCTCTCATCATCTAAAGAGAGTTCCTTTCCTGGTCACCATTTTAAAATGGTAGTGGTATTCACCAGATGGTTATGTTTCCTCAGAATCTTTGTTTTGCCACTGAGAGATTCTTTTTTTCCAAATTTTAAAAATGTGTTTGGGATTTATGGTAAATACACAACAAGAAATGCTGCATCGCTGGAGCCTATTTTTCCAGGCACATTAAATTATAGGGCCTTGCCAATAAGGCCATAGTAGATGGTACTAAATATACCCTCATTGTGCCACACACTAAGGTTGCCCTTTAAAATAGGTCTCAAGCATGCAATTGCCAGGCCACAAAAATATTTTTTAATACTTGTAAGTCATCTGTCAGATAGGCCCTAAAAGCCTAGAGGGCTGGGTGCATTACATTTAAAAATTACCGCATGTGGATTTAAGTTTTGCATTTCCTGGTAGTGAAAAACTCCTTTTTAAAAATATTTTTATTGCAGGTTTTTACATAAAGATACAGGAGCAAAACACCACTGATGAAAACCAAGAATTACAGTGAGAAGAACAATAAGCATAGAAAATGTAAAGTTCAGCATACAGAAATCCTTGACCCAATTCATAAAGCAAAGTAAAGTGCAATCAGACAATAATGTGCATGAGGTGCGGGAAAAAGACCCATGAATAATGCTTCTGGTAACTACAAGCCCCCCTAAAAGCGTCAAGGCCAACTACAGTACAGACAAAGTGCAAAAGTGCAATCCTCATAATCCACTATTAGTATTCCCCACTCCACCATAGTGAAAAACTAGTAAGGTTTATTTTCACTACTGTAAGGCCTATCTCTCCCACTGGTTATCACTGGATTACCTTATTGTATTTAATAAGTGACAACCTTTGATTGGGAGCAGATAGAAATATGATGTTTACTTTTAAATCAATTGTAATTTAAAATAATTTTCAATTGTAAGGCTGGATTTTAAGTCAGAATACTAAAAATACCACTATAGAAAGTTGGCATTTTCCTGCCTTAACCATTTGTGGCTTATGCCAGTGTCCTGACACACATGACTGAATGGCTTTACTGTTGGGGTTTGTGTATTCCTTCCAGAGAGTGACACAAAATGGACTAGAATGGGCAGGATGGGCCATCCTGCCATGATGGCTGGGGCGGAGTTGAGACTTGCCCCACTTACACTTCAAAGGGTTTGCCTTTCGCACACAGAAAGGAACCTGATCAGTGCTTAATTTGTAAATAAAAACGTGCCAGTGCCCAAAGCTCTCCTTTGAAACACACAGCTGCTGCATTTAAATGTGCGAGCACGGAATTCTGAGGCAGTGTACTCCTAAAGCCATCTTAGGCCTCCTTAATCCATTTGCAGCCACTCCCTGACCATACAGCTCACTCTTGTAGCTTTCTGCTTTCTCCCTTTGTGGCGCTTTTTTGTTTTTCTCTTCCTCCTCCTTTCCCATATGTGTCTTTTGCTTGCAGTAAATGCTTGAGGCAGAAAAATAAGTGCTGGCCCTCAAAAATAAGTGCAGGTGCCCTGCACCGGAAACCACCAGCTCAAATTAAGCACTGAACCTGACACTAGTGTGTTGTCATTCTAGACTTCATGGAGCCTTGACAGGGGAAGTCCTTTTCAGAATCAGATGTATAACTATTGGCCCTCCTCACCCGCTCATCAATACACTCCTGAACCTATGGACATTAAAAAAAGACTACTTTGCTCCCCAGAGGACTACTTAGCTTCTTGATGCCCATATGGCTGACCTGCTGCTTGAGGACTGCCCTGCTGTCTGAGAAAGAACACTGGACCTGCACCCTTCATCCCAGGCTAACCTGAGTGGTTCCAAGGGTCAGTTGGCTGACCTCCTGTTTGAGCTACAGGGACAAAACAAGCTTCAGAGGTCTCCCTGCAACTGCCCATGTTTGGCCTGCTGCTGTGGACCTGCCTGAGCCCTGCTAGCCTCTGCTGGAGAGATTTCCAGATCCCTAAGAGGTGCCGTCCCAGGTCCTAGACACTTAGGTGGTATCAGATGAGCTCCTCCTGTGAAGAAAGGTAAAATCCTAGAGTTGTAGGCTCTTCCTGACCGCGAACAGGCCTGTTTGTGCCAAGACTCTGCAATCTGTGAGGACTACCAACACAAAGCTCTGGTGAATCTGACTCTTTATGCTACAGCAACTGCCATCAAATACCAGTAATTTGAGAGCTGCACTTCACGGTACAGCAATGACAGCCTACTGTGACATCCAACGTGAATCTCCAGCAATGACCACCTGCGACTTCCTACTGGATTTTCACACTGCAGCGACGACCACTTGCGATGCCAGGTCAGCTCTTAGTGTTAAAGCGACAACCATCCACAAGGCTTTCCCTGTGCCTCGCAGCACCCTCTAATGCAAACGGAACTCTTCACACCAGACTTTAAGAAGGTAACGTTTTCAGCAGAACTAACATGGTCCCTATGCCCAGCCCATGCTCTACCACAATTGGCATGAACTTGTGTCTAGCATGACCAGATGACTGCAAGTGGCACTTTGTGCTTTTAGGTGCCATATCCATCTAAATCCTTGAAACTGAATATCTCCGGTTCTATTTTTGCCTTTCTGGTATATTTTTCTATATTAAAATGTACTCTGTTTTTTAATTGGTTTGGGATTTTTCTTGTGCTGTGTTTTTACTTTTTGTAATTCACTGTTTGTGTGCTGCATTAATTTTTTACATGCTGCCTCTATATTAAGCTTGACTACTTTATGTCAGGCTACCAGTGGGTTAAGGACATGTTCATTTAGTGACTTTTGTGGTTTACATTGACAAGGACTGTGGTTGTTGCCTGAGTGGGGCTTTCAGACCTGTCAACCAATAACCCAGTTTCTTACAGTAGCACATCCTTGTTTAGAACTTTTTGGTGTCCTTTGCCGTTCAGTTTTGTAATGGAGCAAGTTTTTTCTTGAATGTCGCTGAAAATACCTCAGCTGTCAAATGTATCAGCCACAATGTGGGAAGCACAAGGTAGCATTGCTACCCAAGAGGTCCTGAAACTTTTGTCTCAATAATCTGATTTCCATACATGTGCAATGTCGACAAGGTCTTTGAGATGTGTTTGTGTAATTAAATTCAACTCCCCTTGAGAGATTCCAATGAATTAAATATCACAAAGGCATATATCAGTTGGTTCTAGACAACTGGGGTGTGCCAAAGATAGGTCCTTTTGCCTCTTAGCTAATACTTGAGGTGCTGCATTATTTCATTAATAGACTAGAACAACAGAAACTGCTATTGATATTTTCTTATAAGGTGTCATATTACAGCGCGTACCCTGGGGCGCAGCGGGTGTGTGAGCTTGCTTTTTGCAACCCTTGAGCACTATGGTATTACAGAAAGAGGTCCAGATGTTTGTGCGGGTCCTCCTGTAATACTGAGAGTGCTTATATAGTGCCACAACTGTCCTGAGAGGGTGTTACCTAATTTGCAATGGAGAATGGCTACATCAAATGATGAAATCACTTTACCTCTGTGTCTCTGCTGTATTACTAATGTGGGTGCAAAAGCAAACATGCCTTTAGAAGGCTCACTGACAAAACACCACAAAAAGGTGGCCCAATGTCTATGCGCCCCCCAGCCAGCCCTTTCGAGGGTTAACGTCATTTTCATGGACCACTAGACATCCCCCTGCAGGCAGGTGCACTTATGCACTGCATACACCTGGATCCCTCTCTCTCCTCTTCAAAGTGCAGGTGGTGCACAAAATCGCAATGGGAGAAGCAAACATTAGGTCACAGGTTATAGTGGGAATAGAGTAAAGAATGGATACAGTCACATATTTTGCGTAATTCTAGGGTAAGGGGAGAATTTCAACCCGCCCAAGGCACGTCTACAAAGGGTGAAATACAATTGCACAAGGTGATGGTGTATTCATGAAGTTGAGGGACTGAACGTCAAATATAAAAGATAAAAAGTACATTACTGATACAGAATGTGGACATGGGTCTAATTTGAAACCCACATTAGTGGACAAATCGGTGAATTTACGGATATTTTCAGGGATATTAGACTTATTGGACAATTGACTAGAACTCATTAAGCGCAGAATAAGCATTGGAGGTTATGTTTCCTATATACAAAACTCTTGTGTAAATAATGATGTTTGATGCTGTTTAGAAAAATATTACTGCAATTTATTTTAATTTGCATTTCTTAAAAGAATGGTTGGTGTGGGTGTGGGCAGTGTGGGCTTTGGAGAGTTCCTTGGAGCGCCCCAGGATCAAGATGTCTCTCATGGACAGATTGGGTTCCTGGAGGAGGCATTTGCGAAGCATGGAAGAGGACCATTCTTGGATGAATTGGGCCCTCACCTCATCCTCTTCTGCAGGAAGCATACACATGCTCGCGAGTTTCTTGAGGTGGCTGCAGAATACATCGACAGACTCAACCAGGCGCTGCTGTGCTTGGCAAAGAAGAAATTGCTTGTAGTCAGGGTTGTCTGTATGGTTCAAAATGTGCCATGGTGGCGTTCTTCAGGTTGGTGTAGGTGCATGGGGGCCCAGCTTCAACAACTGTTTTTGAGATCTTGTGGATGGGTGCACCGTCAAGATGGAGGAATAAGGCTTGTTTCTAGTCATCCGCAGCCGCAACAGCTTCAAAGTAGGTCGCTTGGCATTCCACCCATGCCTTCCAGCCAGCGGCTTGCAATGGTGGGGGACCAATGATCGTGAAGAGCTCCTGGGCTGGGATGGAAGTCATCACGGTGTGACTTGCGGAGGCGGGTGTGTGCTGAATGAAGAGTGTGCAGGTAACAGACTCCTGGGCATTCTAGAGCAGACAAGGTGAGAGGGTTCTCTTTGATGCAACACTACAGCACTAAAAAATAACACCCATAGCTGAAACATTGTATGCCCACTATTCAGGGGAGATGTATCACACAATAACTCTTTTGTAAAAAAACAGAATGTCACTTCATCCTAAAAGTTTCTCTTCTGAAAGTATGATATATAGTGACTGCACAGAAATATATTGATAATGGTGGCAGCTGTTGGAATTCAACTTACAACCTGAAACACATCTGTGCACAGAGGTTTGGTTTTGTAATAGGATTCTTGATAACTCTTTCCAATCAGGATTAAGGAGTGAAAATAGAATTAATTTATTATTAAGTGTCAGAGTCACCAGATCCTCGGGGTCTGTGCACGTTCCCAACACTTCCACCACAAGACAGCTCCAATACTCTGATTAGATTTATCACAGAGTCTAAGAGAGTCCAAGTGGGGAAAAGGGGATTAGGACGGGAACAGCTGGGAAGGAGACCTGTTGGAAGCAAAAGGTTAAAACACAACATCAAAATTACATCTCATGAAATCAGTACCATGCTACAACTCTAAGCTTCGTCTTTTCCGGAAAAAACATGAACAACCCTAGAATAGTCCTAAAACTGACTAGGCTTTAGATGACCGAATACCTGAGGAGGAAACAGGAAAAGTTAAATAGGACTTTCAGATTCAAGTACTTTCTTTAGCATGAGAATCAGGAAACACTCTGAGCAATTTCTAAACAACCATATGAATCTCCTTTTAAGAATACATATCAGGAACACACAGCATTACATCTAGAACTCTGGTATTGTGTTCATCTCAGAAAAAACATTGGAAAGTGAATTGCGCACATTGCAGATTTGTATATGAGTATTAAACACCGTAAAGTTTTGTGTACCATGAAATCACACAACGTAGATTCAAGGAATAAATCATGCGACGTGTCAACTTGAAATGCTACCAAGAAAATGTTTTAGAATGGTAGCGCACAGTAATTTACATTATTTATACACGAGGAAAGAATTGCGCGTCTTGCCGATTCAAATGCCACCATACAAATGCCAAGAAATGGTAGCGCTCAATGAACAACATGAAAAGCACTCAGGAAAAAAATTGCGCGTCTTGTCGATTCAAATGCCACCATGCAAATGCCAAGAAATGGTAGCGCAGAATGAATAACATGAAAAAACACTCAAGGAAAGAATCGCGCGTGTTGCCGATTCGAATGCCACCATGTAAATGCCAGAAAATGGTAGCGCCCAATGAACAGCATGAATTACACACGAGAAGTGAGCCACCATGTAAATGTCAAGAAAAGGTAGCGCGCAATGAACAACTAAATTAAATGCTCATGAAACGAGTTGCACGTCTTGCCAACTCGTAAAACATCATGTAAATGTCAAGAAATATCAGCGCGCAATGAACAACAATGTAATAACGAAGTCAAATCTTTATGGAATAAATTGCGCGTCCTCCCTATTTGCAAACCACCATACAAATGTCAAAAAATGGCAGCGCACAAGTAATCTGTTATTCATTTAAGAATTAAAATCAAGAATATGAAAATTCTCAATTACGGTGTTGGAAAATGTCCAAACACCGTCTTACCGTCTGGAAACAGTGATAACCAATGAGAGATGAGTGCAGAAGACTGGAAAATCCAAATAGGCCGCCGGGACAGGAGCTCAGGAAGAAGCTGCTGCTCTGCACCGGGACCTCTGAAAAGTGAGCACTGGAAGTTGGGCTGACTCTCTTTTATAGAGTCTTGGCCCAGCCTAGAACCACGCCCAGGCATGTTGCAGGGAAAGTCTCTAGAAGGCCCTGGAAAGGGACCACACCCTAACACACTCTGAATGTCTGCAGCAATACATTGCAAATGTACAGTATTTATAAGCACCTTAAAAATGAATCTTTTGGATGGAATTCTGCAATGCAAAAGGTTAAACAATAACATATCATCACAATGCATAAATTACATTATCTTGCGAGTGTTGGTTTTTTGCATTCTAGATGCCCGTAGAGCGCGCACTGTCCTGGTGTTGCCTCTCTAGGGCCTGGTTTATCTGGATTCAGACGATGAAAGCGTCTCACAAGTACTGGAGCATGAACATCAGATGCGGAAACCCATGAATTACTTTCAGGGCCATAACCTTTCCATGAGATTAAGTACCATAGGTTACGCCCTCTCAGTTTAGAGTCCAACACTTTCTTGACTTCATATTCTTCTTCCCCCTGTACTAGAACAGGAGCTGGATGAGGGCGGACCTTTTGGACTGCCTTTTTTAAGAGGGAAGTATGGAACACTGGATGAATCGGTAATGATTTTGGCAATTGTAGTTTATAGGTTACAGGATTGATTTGCTGAAGAACAGTGTAAGGACCTATAAATTTGGGGTTGAACATGTGCTTCTTCTTGAAGTCTATATGTTTTGTGGAAAGCCACACTTTGTCACCAGGTTGATACTGCGGTCCCTCACAATGTTTCTTGTCATAATGCTTTTTGTATTTTTGTTTGGCTTTTTCTAAATGTTGTTGAATCGATTTCAGAGTTTGATGCAAATGTTGAATGATTTCTGACACAGCTGGAGTGAGAGAGCCTTCTTGAGGAATTGTGACGGGCAAGGTGTCAGGATGATAGCCAAACAAACCAAAGAAGGGTGTAACGCCAGTAGAAGTGTGGAAGGAGTTGTTGTAGGCTAATTCAGCTAACCAGAGCATTGATGTCCATGAATTAAGTGCTTTTTCAGCGTAAGCACGTAGGTATTGCTTCAAAGTCTGATTTAGTCTCTCCGTTTTACCATCTGTTTGAGGATGGTGGCTAGTAGATAGGGTAGATGTCACTTGGAGTGTTTTACACCACGTCTTCCAGAAGTTGGAGGCAAATTGCGATCCCCGATCAGAGAGGATCACTTTTGGCAGTCCATGATAACGAACCACCCTATTCAGTAAGATAGTTGCCACTTCACTAGAGGTAGGTAATTTCTTACAGACAATGAAATGTCCATATTTCGTGAGACTATCTACTACCACCAGAATTACTGAATGCTGTTGAACAACTGGCAGACCTGTAATAAAGTCTAAAGAGATGTGTTCCCACGGACGACTTGGGGTTGGGAGTGGGTGTAACAACCCTTTCGGTTTTGAATGACTTGTTTTAGTGCGAGCACAGACTTCGCAGTTGTTTACCATTGTTTTTACATCCTTTGTTATGGTAGGCCACCAAAAATAGCGTTGGATTAATTCAAGAGTTTTAGGAGTACCAGGGTGACCTGCTGTAGGTATAACATGCAACCAATGAAACACTATCTTGCGAAGTTTGGTAGTGGGCACGAACAAACGAGCATCGTGAAAGGGTAATCCTTGCTTGATTGATCTTTTCGGATCTGCTTGGGCCCACGCCTGCCATTTTTCAACAGTGAATGAATTGCGGATGTCTTCAAAGAAATCTTCTGTTTTTATGATACATAGGACCTTTGTCAGGAGCAATGATAGCTCTGGAGGTTTGAACTGCAGGCAATGTGGTAGACTCTTGGCAGGACAAGGCGTCAGCTTTGCGATTATCTTTACCAGGCCGGAAGGTTACCACAAAATCAAACTCGGCAAAAAACAGCATCCAGCGTAATTGCCGAGGAGTCAAAAGTCTGGCAGAACTCATGAATTGAAGATTGCGATGATCAGTATATACTGTGACAGTATATTTAGCTCCCAATAAATGATGTCTCCATTCTTTAACCCCTTCCCCGCCACGGACGTAATGGTTACGTCCATGGCAGCGCCCGTGTGGCGCCATGGACGTAACCATTACGTCCTGAATGCTTCCCTCGGGAGAAGCGCTAGCGCTCCTCCCGAGGGACGCCCCCCCCAGGTCAGGGCTGACCGGGGAATCCCTTCCCCTTCCACCCCGACCCCCCCCACCCCCCCCTGTGACGTCAGCGCGCGAGCGCGCGCTGATTTGTCACAGGGGCCTCCCTAGTCGCGCTGGAAGCTCTGCTTCCAGCGCGATTGAAAAAGAAATGCAAAAGCATTTCTTTTTCAATCACTTGGGAGGCCCGGAGGGGCTTCAAAGGGAAGGAAAAGTATTTCCTTCCCTTTGAAGTCCCTCAGAGGGTTTCAAAAGCCGGATTGCTTGCAATCCGGCTTTTGAAACCCCACTAGACACCAGGGATTTTTTTTTTTTTCTTTGAAATTGACTAAAGGGAGCGACCCCTTGGGCAAGGGTCGCTCCCAGGGGGGGCATTTTTTTGAAAAGGCCTTTTCTGCCCCCAATCGGCCTTACTAGGCCGATCTGCCCCCAGGGGGGGCAGAAACCTCTAGGCACCAGGGACCATTTTTTTTTTTTTTTTTTTTTTTTTGGTTCATTTTTTTTTATTGAGGTGGTGAGCGACCCCTTAGGCAAGGGTCGCTCCCCTTGGGGGAAAATTATATTTTGGCCATTTCTGCCCCCCTTGGGGGCAGATTGGCCTATTTTGATGAGGCCAATCTGCCCCCAAGGGGGGTAGAAACCACTAGACACCAGGGTTTTTTTTATTTTTATTATTGTTATTGACAAAAGGGAGCGACCCCTTGGGCAAGGGTCGCTCCCAGGGGGGGGCATATTTTCGGGAAGGCCTTTTCTGCCCCCCCTGGGGGCAGATCGGCCTACTATTAGGCCGATCTGCCCCCAGGGGGGGCAGAAACCTCTAGGCACCAGGGACCTTTTTTTTTTTTTTTTTTCATTTTTTTTTTTTTTGGTGGGGAGCGACCCCTTAGGCAAGGGTCGCTCCCCTTGGGGGAAAATTATATTTTGGCCATTTCTGCCTCCCTTGGGGGCAGATTGGCCTATTTTGATGAGGCCAATCTGCCCCCAAGGGGGGTAGAAACCACTAGACACCAGGGAGTTTTTTCTTTGCGTGAATTTCACGCAAAGGGAGCGACCCCTTAGGCAAGGGTCGCTCCCTGGGGGGGAGGGCAATTTATTTTAGGCCATTTCTGCCCCCCCGGGGGCAGATCGGCCTATTATTAGGCCGATCTGCCCCCAGGGGGGGAAGAAACCTCTAGGCGCCAGGGCAATTTTTTTTTTTGTGTTTTTTTTTTTTGTTCTTTCTTTTTTTTAGAGATGGGGAGCGACCCATCAGGCAAGGGTCGCTCCCCTGGGGGGCAAATTGTATTTAGACCATTTCTGCCCCCTGGGGGCAGATTGGCCGATTTTAGGTCAATCTGCCCCCAAGGGGGCAGAAACCACTAGGCACCGGGGATTTGGTTTTTGGCGCCAATGTCACGCAGGGGGAGCGACCCCGTAGGCAAGGGTCGCTCCCGGGGGGCGGGGGGTGGGGGTTGGGGGGGCAAATTTATTTTAGGCCATTTCTGCCCCCCCGGGGGACAGATCGGCCTATTATTAGGCCGAACTGCCCCCGGGGGGGGGGGGGGCAGAACACTCTAGGCGCCAGGGCAATTTTTTTTTTGTGTGGTTTTTTTTGTTGTTTCTTTTTTTAGAGATGGGGAGCGACCCATCAGGCAAGGGTCGCTCCCCTGGGGGGGCAAATTGTATTTAGACCATTTCTGCCCCCCTGGGGGCAGATTGGCCAATTTTAGGTCAATCTGCCCCCAAGGGGGCAGAAACCACTAGGCACCTGGGATTTGTTTGTTGGCGCCAATGTCACGCAGGGGGAGCGACCCCGTAGGCAAGGGTCGCTCCCGGGGGGGGGGGTGGATGTTGGGGGGGCAAATTTATTTTAGGCCATTTCTGCCCCCCCGGGGGACAGATCGGCCTATTATTAGGCCGAACTGCCCCCGGGGGGGGGCAGAACACTCTAGGCGCCAGGGCAATTTTTTTTTTGTGTGTCTTTTTTTTGTTGTTTCTTTTTTTAGAGATGGGGAGCGACCCATCAGGCAAGGGTCGCTCCCCTGGGGGGGCAAATTGTATTTAGACCATTTCTGCCCCCCTGGGGGCAGATTGGCCAATTTTAGGTCAATCTGCCCCCAAGGGGGCAGAAACCACTAGGCACCGGGGATTTGTTTGTTGGCGCCAATGTCACGCAGGGGGAGCGACCCCGTAGGCAAGGGTCGCTCCTGGGGGGGGGTGGGGGCAAATTTATTTTAGGCCATTTCTGCCCCCCCCGGGGGACAGATCGGCCTATTATTAGGCCGAACTGCCCCCGGGGGGGGGGCAGAACACTCTAGGCGCCAGGGCAATTTTATTTTTGTGTGTTTTTTTTTTGTTGTTTCTTTTTTTAGAGATGGGGAGCGACCCATCAGGCAAGGGTCGCTCCCCTGGGGGGGCAAATTGTATTTAGACCATTTCTGCCCCCCTGGGGGCAGATTGGCCAATTTTAGGTCAATCTGCCCCCAAGGGGGCAGAAACCACTAGGCACCGGGGATTTGTTTGTTGGCGCCCATGTCACGCAGGGGGAGCGACCCCGTAGGCAAGGGTCGCTCCCGGGGGGGGGTGGGGGTTGGGGGGGGCAAATTTATTTTAGGCCATTTCTGCCCCCCCGGGGGACAGATCGGCCTATTATTAGGCCGAACTGCCCCCGGGGGGGGGGGCAGAAAACTCTAGGCGCCAGGGCAATTTTATTTTTGTGTGTTTTTTTTTTGTTGTTTCTTTTTTTAGAGATGGGGAGCGACCCATCAGGCAAGGGTCGCTCCCCTGGGGGGGCAAATTGTATTTAGACCATTTCTGCCCCCCTGGGGGCAGATTGGCCAATTTTAGGTCAATCTGCCCCCAAGGGGGCAGAAACCACTAGGCACCGGGGATTTGTTTTTTGGCGCCAATGTGACGCAGGGGGAGCGACCCCGTAGGCAAGGGTCGCTCCGGGGGGGGGGGTGAGTGTTGGGGGGGCAAATTTATTTTAGGCCATTTCTGCCCCCCCCGGGGGGCAGATCGGCCTATTATTAGGCCGATCTGCCCCCAGGGGGGGGGGGGGCAGAAACCTCTAGGCGCCAGGGGAATTTTTCTTTTTTTTCTTTGTTTTTTTTTTTTTAGAGATGGGGAGCGACCCATCAGGCAAAAGTCGCTCCCCTGGGGGACAAATTGTATTTAGGCCATTTCTGCCCCCCTTGGGGGCAGATTGGCTGAGTTTAGGTCAACCTGCCCCCAAGGGGGCAGAAACCACTAGGCACCGGGGATTTGTTTTTTGGTGCCAATGTCACGCAGGGGGAGCGACCCCGTAGGCAAGGGTCGCTCCCGGCGGGGGAGGGTGGGGGTTGGGGGGGCAAATTTATTTTAGGGCATTTCTGCCCCCCCCCCTGGGGCCGGCTGAGCTACAGGCCAAACACCACAGGTAGGCACCTTGCAAAAAACACCTCTGTTTTCTGTGAAAAAATATGTTGTGTCCACGTTGTGTTTTGGGCCATTTCCTTTTGTGGGCGCTAGGCCTACCCACAGAAGTGATGTACCATTTTTATCGAGAGACTTAGGGGAACGCTGGGTGGAAGGAAATTTGTGGCTCCTCTCAGATTCCAGAACTTTCTGTCACCGAAATGAGAGGAAAAAGTGTTTTTTGGGCCAAATTTTGATGTTTGCAAAGGATTCTGGGTAACATAACCTGGTCAGAGCCCCGCAAGTCACCCCATCTTGGATTCCCCTGGGTTTCTAGTTTTCAAAAATGCACTGGTTTGCTAGGTTTCCTCAGGTGTCGGCTGAGCTACAGGGCAAAATCCACAGGTAGGCACTGCTTTTTATAAAAAAATGTGATGTGTCCACGTTGTGTTTTGGGCCCTTTCCTTTCGTGGGCGCTAGTCCTACCCACACAAGTGATGTATCATTTTTATCGGGAGACTTGGGGGAACGCTGGGTAGAAGGAAATTTGTGGCTCCTCTCAGATTCCAGAACTTTCTGCCACAGAAATGTGAGTAACATGTGTATTTTTAGCCAAATTTTGAGGTTTGCAAAGGATTCTGGGTAACAGAACCTGGTCCGAGCCCCGCAAGTCACCCTCCTTGGATTCCCCTAGGTCTCTAGTTTTCAGAAATGCACAGGTTTGGTAGGTTTCCCTAGGTGCCGGCTGAGCCAGAGGCCAAAATCTACAGGTAGGCACTTCGCAAAAAACACCTCTGTTTTTTTCCAAAATTTAGGATGTGTCCACGTTGCGCTTTGGGGTGTTTCCTGTCGCCGGCGCTAGGCCTACCCACGCAAGTGAGGTATCATTTTTATCGGGAGACTTGGGGGAACGCTGGGTGGAAGGAAATTTGTAGCTTCTCTCAGATTCCAGAACTTTCTGCCACAGAAATGTGAGTAACATGTGTATTTTTAGCCAAATTTTGAGGTTTGCAAAGGATTCTGGGTAACAGAACCTGGTCCGAGCCCCGCAAGTCACCCCTCCTTGGATTCCCCTAGGTCTCTAGTTTTCAGAAATGCACAGGTTTGGTAGGTTTCCCTAGGTGCCGGCTGAGCTAGAGGCCAAAATCTACAGGTAGGCACTTCGCAAAAAACACCTCTGTTTTTTTCAAAAATTTAGGATGTGTCCACGTTGCGCTTTGGGGTGTTTCCTGTCGCCGGCGCTAGGCCTACCCACGCAAGTGAGGTATCATTTTTATCGGGAGACTTGGGGGAACGCTGGGTGGAAGGAAATTTGTAGCTTCTCTCAGATTCCAGAACTTTCTGCCACAGAAATGTGAGGGACATGTGTTTTTTTAGCCACATTTTGAGGTTTGCAAAGGATTCTGGGTAACAGAACCTGGTCCGAGCCCCGCAAGTCACCCCTCCTTGGATTCCCCTAGGTCTCTAGTTTTCAGAAATGCACAGGTTTGGTAGGTTTCCCTAGGTGCCGGCTGAGCTAGAGGCCAAAATCTACAGGTAGGCACTTCGCAAAAAACACCTCTGTTTTTTTCCAAAATTTAGGATGTGTCCACGTTGCGCTTTGGGGTGTTTCCTGTCGCCGGCGCTAGGCCTACCCACGCAAGTGAGGTATCATTTTTATCGGGAGACTTGGGGGAACGCTGGGTGGAAGGAAATTTGTAGCTCCTCTCAGATTCCAGAACTTTCTGCCACAGAAATGTGAGGGACATGTGTTTTTTTAGCCAAATTTTGAGGTTTGCAAAGGATTCTGGGTAACAGAACCTGGTCCGAGCCCCGCAAGTCACCCCTCCTTGGATTCCCCTAGGTCTCTAGTTTTCAGAAATGCACAGGTTTGGTAGGTTTCCCTAGGTGGTGGCTGAGCTAGAGGCCAAAATCTACAGGTAGTCACTTTGCTAAAAACAGCTCTGTTTTCTGTGATATGTCCACGTTGTGTTTTGGGGCATATCCTGTCGCGGGCGCTAGGCCTACCCACACAAGTGAGGTATCATTTTTATCGGGAGACGTGGGGGAACGCTGGGTGGAAGGAAATTTGTGGCTCCTCTCAGATTCCAGAACTTTCTGCCACAGAAATGTGAGGAACATGTGTTTTTTTAGCCAAATTTTGAGGTTTGCAAAGGATTCTGGGTAACAGAACCTGGTCCGAGCCACACAAGTCACCCCTCCTTGGATTCCCCTAGGTCTCTAGTTTTCAGAAATGCATAGGTTTGGTAGGTTTCCCTAGGTGGCGGCTGAGCTAGAGGCCAAAATCTACAGGTAGTCACTTTGCTAAAAACAGCTCTGTTTTCTGTGATATGTCCACGTTGTGTTTTGGGGCATATCCTGTCGCGGGCGCTAGGCCTACCCACACAAGTGAGGTATCATTTTTATCGGGAGACGTGGGGGAACGCTGGGTGGAAGGAAATTTGTGGCTCCTCTCAGATTCCAGAACTTTCTGCCACAGAAATGTGAGGAACATGTGTTTTTTTAGCCAAATTTTGAGGTTTGCAAAGGATTCTGGGTAACAGAACCTGGTCCGAGCCCCGCAAGTCACCCCTCCTTGGATCCCCCTAGGTCTCTAGTTTTCAGAAATGCACAGGTTTGGTAGGTTTCCCTAGGTGGCGGCTGAGCTAGAGGCCAAAATCTACAGGTAGTCACTTTGCTAAAAACAGCTCTGTTTTCTGTGATATGTCCACGTTGTGTTTTGGGGCATATCCTGTCGCGGGCGCTAGGCCTACCCACACAAGTGAGGTATCATTTTTATCGGGAGACGTGGGGGAACGCTAGGTGGAAGGAAATTTGTGGCTCCTCTCAGATTCCAGAACTTTCTGCCACAGAAATGTGAGGAACATGTGTTTTTTTAGCCAAATTTTGAGGTTTGCAAAGGATTCTGGGTAACAGAACCTGGTCCGAGCCCCGCAAGTCACCCCTCCTTGGATCCCCCTAGGTCTCTAGTTTTCAGAAATGCACAGGTTTGGTAGGTTTCCCTAGGTGGCGGCTGAGCTAGAGGCCAAAATCTACAGGTAGTCACTTTGCTAAAAACAGCTCTGTTTTCTGTGATGTGTCCAGGTTGTGTTTTGGGGCATATCCTGTCGCGGGCGCTAGGCCTACCCACACAAGTGAGGTATCATTTTTATCGGGAGACGTGGGGGAATGCTGGGTGGAAGGAAATTTGTCGCTCCTCTCAGATTCCTGAACTTTCTGCCACAGAAATGTGAGGAACATGTGTTTTTTTAGCCAAATTTTGAGGTTTGCAAAGGATTCTGGGTAACAGAACCTGGTCCGAGCCACACAAGTCACCCCTCCTTGGATTCCCCTAGGTCTCTAGTTTCCAGAACTGCACAGGTTTGGTAGGTTTCCCTAGGTGGCGGCTGAGCTAGAGGCCAAAATCTACAGGTAGTCACTTTGCTAAAAACAGCTCTGTTTTCTGTGATGTGTCCACGTTGTGTTTTGGGGCATATCCTGTCGCGGGTGCTAGGCCTACCCACACAAGTGAGGTACCATTTTTATCGGGAGACTTGGGGGAACATAGATTAGCAAAACAAGTTCTATTGCCCCTCGTCTTTCTCTACATTTTTTCCTTCCAAATATAGGAGTGTGTGTAAAAAAGACATCTATTTGAGAAATTCCCTGTAATTCACGTGCTACTATGGTCACCCCGGAATTCAGAGATGTGCAAATAACCACTGCTCCTCAACACCTTATCTTGTGCCCTTTTTGGAAATGCAAAGGTTTTCTTGATAGCAATTTTTTACTCCTTATATTTCAGCAAATGAATTGCTGTATACCCGGTATAGAATGAAAACGCACTGCAGGGTGCAGCTCATTTATTGGCTCTGGGTTCCTCGGGTTCTTGATGAACCTACAAACCCTATATATCCCCGCAACCAGAGGAGTCCAGCAGACGTAACGGTATATTGCTTTCGATAATCTGACATTGCAGGGAAAAGTTACAGAGTAAAAAGTAGAGAAAAATTGATGTTTTTTTCACCTCAATTTCAATATTTTTCTTTTTCAGCTGTTATTTTCTGTAGGAAACCCTTGTAGGATCTACACAAATGACCCCTTGATGAATTCAGAATTTTGTCTACTTTTCAGAAATGTTTAGGTTTCTGGGATCCAGCATTGGTTTCATGACCATTCCGGTCACTGACTGGAAGGAGGCTGAAAGCACAAAAAATTGCACAAATGGGGTATGCCCCAGTACAATGCCAAAATTGTGTTGAAAAATTGGGTTTTCGGATTCAAGTCTGCCTGTTTCTGAAAGCTGGGAAGCTGCTGAGTTTAGCACCGCAAACCCTTTGTTGATGCCATTTTCAGGGGAAAAACCACAAGCCTTCTTCTGCAGCCCCTTTTTCCAATTTTTTTGAAAAAAACGAAATTTTCACTGTATTTTGGCCAATTTCTTGGCCTCCTTCAGGGGAACCCACAAAGTCTGGGTACCTTTAGAATCACTAGGATGTTGGAAAAAAAGGACGCAAATTTGGCTTGGTTAGCTTATGTGGACAAAAAGTTATGAGGGCCTAAGCGCGAACTGCCCCAAATAGGCAAAAAAAGGCCTGGCACAGGAGGGGGAAAAGGCCTGGCAGCGAAGTGGTTAAAGGCGTCACGAATCGCCAGAAGCTCTTTTTCAGCAATGACATAGTTCTGTTCGGCTTCGTTCAACTTCCGAGACATGTAAGCTACAGGATGAAGCTGACCAGTGTCTTTGTTTCGTTGTGACAAGACTGCTCCTATTGCCACATCTGAAGCATCAGCTTCCACTATGAAAGGTCAATCCGCATATTGGATGAGTCAAGACTGGGGCAGTGGAGAAAGCTTCTTTCAAAGTTGAAAAGGCTTGGTCTGCTTCTGGGGACCATACACATTTTTCTTTCTTTCTTAATAACTTAGTAATTGGAGACATTGTCTGGGATAAATGAGTGATGAACCTCCGATAAAAATTTGCAAAGCCCAGGAAACATTGTACATCACGAACAGTCTTTGGGATGGGCCATTCAGATACGGCTTTTACTTTCCTTTCTGTCATCACCATACCTTGAGGGGTAAGGATAACCCCTAAAAACTCAACTGTGGTAACATGAAACTCACACTTGGTTAGCTTGCATTATAAATGGTGTTTACGAAGGGCTGCCAACATTTTCTTGACATGTTGAACATGTTCATTCTCATTGTCTGAGTAGATCAAAATGTCATCAATGTAAACTATGGCAAAGATATCGAGGTACTCTCTAAGAACGTCATTTAAGAAAAACTGAAATGCTGCTGGAGCATTACACAGACCAAAAGGCATGACGGTGTATTCAAAAAAGCCATATCTTGTTTTGAATGCCGTTTTCCATTCGTCACCCTCTCTCATTCTGACCAAATGGTAAGCACCTCGAAGATCAAGCTTCGTGTAGATTTTTGCTTTCTTTACTTGTTCCAGTAAGACTGGAATTAGAGGCAAAGGATATTTGTTCTCGATGGTGATTTTATTCAAGCCCCTATGGTCGATACAAGTTCGAAGCTCTCCGTTCGCTTTTGGAACAAAAACAAAGGAGAAGCTGTGGGAGACTTAGAGGGGCAGATGAAACCATTCTCTAAGAATTGATCCAAGTATTTTCGTAAATGTTGATTTTCATGTTCTGACAGGGCATACACACGACAGTTGGGAAGTATCCCCCCTGGGACTAGATCAATTTGACAGACATAAGATCTATGAGGAGGTAAGTTCTCTGCTTCCTTCTCATCAAATACATCTTCATAAGACGAATATTGATTGGGCAACTGAACTTCTTTCTCTGCGGCGGTAGCTATGTAAGAATGTCGAACTTCCGATTCTTGAGTCCTTTGGAGACAATGTTCTTTACATAGCACTGATGAGAACACAATCTTTCGTTCTGCCCAATTAATCTCTGGATTGTGATGAGTTAAACATGGCAAGCCAAAGATGATCCCATACTGGGGAGCATGGATCACGTCAAGGATGAGTTCCTCTTTATGTTTCTTTCTTTGATTTTTACCTTCACAAATTATTGTCAAGGGGGCAGTCTGAAGAGTTATCGGACCTCCAGTCAAGAGTTTTCCATCAACTGCCTGGATGGTTTCTGGGGTCTTCTTTTCAATGCATGGGATCCCCCATGCACGAACCAATTGGGCGTCAACAAAGTTTCCGGTAGCCCCAGAGTCGACTAGAGCCTTCTTGAAATAGGTCTTTTTCTTGACCTGAACTCTTATTCCCAATTTTAGATGTTTGGATTGTGAAGGATCCACAGTGACACCCAAGAGCAACCCTTCTCTGCAACTTGGGTGCTTTAGATTTTCCGACTCAACTGATGCATTGGTTGCAACTTTCTGAACTGGGCCTCACTTGCTCTTTGTTTTGATTGGACAATCTTTGGCGAAATGACCTTTCCGCCCACAATAGAGACATTGCCCATTTTTTCTGCGTAGGTCCTTTTCATCTTTGGTCAAAGGTCTCCTGATGGTTCCAATTTCCATCAGTTCTGGCGTTCTTTCTCTCGGAGTTCTTGAGTCTTTGTTATCATGAGCATGCCAAGAATGTTTTTCAGTCTTTTTACGCGTTCCTTTTCGTTCATTTAAACGATGATCAAGCCTCAAGACAAGGTTTATTAAATCTTGACAGTTTGCAGGTTGTGGGTCGATTTGCGCTAAGATGTTTTTTAGCTCCTCTTTGAGTCCCCTGTAAAACAAGGCTGCTTGTTTTTCTTCAGGCCAGGATGTCTCAGCGACCAGCCGATTAAAATTGGCTAAATATGACACTAAGTCCTGATTCCCTTGGCGTAAGTCTAATAATTCACGATCTGCTGACTGTGTTACAGTTCTACGATCGAAAACTCTCTCAAATTCACGAACAAAATTTTTCCAGTTGTACAACAGGGGACTATTTTTACGCACAAGAGGAATAGCCCATGTAGCTGCATCTCCAGACAGATATGACAACAAGAAAGCTACTTTAAACTGGGCATCGGGGAAAGTATGTGGTCTGCAAGTGAAGTGAAGTTCCACTTGAACCAGAAAAGATTGCGCTTTCAAGGGATCACCTGCGAAGCGTTCTGGGGGAGCTAAAGGAATGGCTGAAGGAACATTGAGGGAAATGTTAGTCGGATTACCTCCAGAAGTCTGAGAAGAAGTACCTGGCCAAGACACACCTGTGGGACTTTTTTCTTTCTTCTCAACCTTATTCTGTAACTGACTCACCCTCTCAGCTAGACTATTTGTCAAATCCTTTGATGATACCACTTGTGACTGGAGCTGGGTGATAGCCTTGACTAGCTCGTCCAGTGTGGTCATGCTGAGAACATACACAAACCAGGAGGATAATAATTTGTGGGCTCACTATTCTGTCAGAGTCACCAGATCCTCGGGGTCTCTGCACGTTCCCAACACTTCCACCACAAGACAGCTCCAATACTCTGATTAGATTTATCACAGAGTCTAAGAGAGTCCAAGTGGGGAAAAGGGGATTAGGACGGGAACAGCTGGGAAGGAGACCTGTTGGAAGGAAAAGGTTAAAACACAGCATCAAAATTACATCTCATGAAATCAGTACCATGCTACGACTCTAAGCTTCGTCTTTTCCGAAAAAACATGAACAACCATAGAATAGTCCTAAAACTGACTAGGCTTTAGATGACCGAATACCTGAGGAGGAAACAGGAAAAGTTAAATAGGACTTTCAGATTCAAGTACTTTCTTTAGCATGAGAATCAGGAAACACTCTGAGCAATTTCTAAACAACCATATGAATCTCCTTTTAAGAATACATATCAGGAACACACAGCATTACATCTAGAACTCTGGTATTGTTGTGTTCATCTCAGAAAAAAACATTGGAAAGTGAATTGCACACATTGCAGATTTGTATATGAGTATTAAACACCGTAAAGGATTGTGCACCATGAAATCACACAACGTAGATTCAAGGAATAGATCATGCGACGTGTCAACTTGAAATGCTACCAAGAAAATGTCTTAGAATGGTAGCGCACAGTAATTTACATTATTTATACACGAGGAAAGAATTGCGCGTCTTGCCGATTCAAATGCCACCATACAAATGCCAAGAAATGGTAGCGCACAATGAACAACATGAAAAGCACTCAGGAAAAAAATTGCGCGTCTTGTCGATTCAAATGCCACCATGCATATGCCAAGAAATGGTAGCGCAGAATGAATAACATGAAAAAACACTCAAGGAAAGAATCGCACGTGTTGCTGATTCGAATGCCACCATGTAAATGCCAGAAAATGGTAGCGCACAATGAACAGCATGAATTACACACGAGAAGTGAGCCACCATGTAAATGTCAAGAAAAGGTAGCGCGCAATGAACAACAAAATTAAATGCTCATGAAACAAGTTGCACGTCTTGCCAACTCATAAAACATCATGTAAATGTCAAGAAATATCAGCGCACAATGAACAACAATGTAATAACGAAGTCAAATCTTTATGGAATAAATTGCGCGTCCTCCCTATTTGCAAACCACCATACAAATGTCAAAAAATGGCAGCGCACAAGTAATCTGTTATTCATTTAAGAATTAAAATCAAGAATATGAAAATTCTCAATTACGGTGTTGGAAAATGTCCAAACACCGTCTTACCGCCTGGAAACAGTGATCACCAATGAGAGATGAGTGCAGAAGACTGGAAAATCCAAATAGGCCGCCGGGACAGGAGCTCAGGAAGAAGCTGCTGCTCTGCACCGGGACCTCTGAATAGTGAGCACTGGAAGTTGGGCTGGCTCTCTTTTATAGAGTCTTGGCCCAGCCTAGAACCACGCCCAGGCATGTTGCAGGGAAAGTCTCTAGAAGGCCCTGGAAATGGACCACACCCTAACACTCTGAATGTCTGCAGCAATACATTGCAAATGTACAGTATTTATAAGCACCTTAAAAATGATTCTTTTGGATGGAATTCTGCAATACAAAAGGTTAAACAATAACATATCATCACAATGCATAAATTACATTATCTTGCGAGTGTTGGTTTTTTGCATTCTAGATGCCCGTAGAGCGCGCACTGTCCTGGTGTTGACATTAAGCTTACAGTGGATTTTTGTGAGTTGCAACAGTGCCAAGGGAAAAGAGCAGGATTACAAAACAGAAAGGCTTAATTTGGTCTCTACAGAAAGGCTCATCAAATTTGAAAAGTTGTCATGGTAGGAAGTGGAAGTTTGGCAGAACTGTCTTTAGTATTAAGACTAGGTGCTACTTCTTCCTGCCTGTTCAGTTCAACTTGTAGACTAAAGCTACACATTGCATCCCACCTGTATTGCATGGTTGCTGGCAGTGGATATGGAAGGATGTTAGGATGTTTTCAAGGGTTAGGAGTGCAGGAGGTCTGACAGGCTCTCTCACCCTGGTCGGCTTCCTCTCTACTGTGTTGAATGACAAAGTGCTCTGTGTGCTTTTTATTCGTAAGACACATTCCCACTGCAGGAGAACATCACATAAGTGAAAGAGGTCTTAGTGAAAGAGGCCATGTGTTGGTGTGGCAATTCTGGAGTGCTTGCACAGGGATTTCCTATTACTGGTACTGGTCTGCACCCTTCAAACACCCCTTCCTGCTGGGACTATTGTACCTCACAACCATCTTGGATGTTAGATGAGGAATATATGAAGTGTTCACCTAAGAAGTGTCTCCCCATCCAGATAATCTGGTTTGGACTTCCAGCAACATGGGTGTCTGCAGACTGTTTGAATAAAGCTGCTTTGGGTGCCTACCATAATGAAGAAACCTGTAAAGCTTGTGAAGGCGACTGACTCCCTGGTCCTGCATGTCCTGTGAGCTCCTTTCATGTTGACCCTCTGGAGTTGGATAGAGACCAGTACCCTGAGTGTTATGCAGAGCCTCTTTCAACTGTTTAGCAATTGATTACTGGCCATGAAGACTGAGCTACAAATGTACAAATACTTGAGAACATCTACAAATACTTAAGAACATCTTTGAAACCTTGTCTACAAACTGAGGTATTGCGCAACAAAGCAACTCTGCCTGGCTAGGGAACTGCAACTGTATACATTTGTTGATTCAGACCTTCAAACATGACATGTTGTGCCTTGACGGTTACTAAGTACTCACTCATATAGTCTAGTCTGACACCTACACCTGGCTTGTCATGACTCAAGATTTTACAGTTTGGCTCGAACTCACAATCTTGCGCCCGAAGCACCACCAAGATCATCCAAGACTCAAGGGTGAGTATAATTGCTAGAACCAGGCTGTAAGCCACCACTGCAGCTGCAAACACATATTTGAATTTTTCCCCTTGACTCAGCAACTGGGCCATTTGTTTAGCTTAGGATGAATATGACATTCTTTGCAGATTAATCAGGTGGCTCCGAGAGTCTTGCTAAGCACAATCAACCCTAAAAGAGAAGTTTTTCAAGTCTTTCCATGGCAGAAATCTAACTGCAGAATGTATGCCTGTGCCCACACGTTTGCAGATTAATCTACAAGATATCTTTCACTAATCCCCCCATCAATGCCTACAAATGCTACATATTATACTAGCAAGTTCCGCTGCTTATGATGCACCTGAAATAAGAATTTTACCTGACTCTGTGATGGATACCAAACCAATCAGCTCTCCCTAACATAGTGAATTGCACCTTAATAGATCTCAATCATGAGGTGCTATGTGCTATCAAATGGGATGCCTAGATAGGTGAATATTGAGACGTCAGAAAGCTTTTCACCATTAATGTTATATGATCTAAAATCTAGAACATGTATTACCTACTACATCACATGTGACTTAGCAGAATTTGTACTTGGGCCCACTTCATCCATGAACAGTGCAGACATATTAAGGATCCTCTGAAGGCCCACACCAGTCCTTGACATTAGGACACAATCATCTGCAGAAAGCAGAGCAGGACGTTTCCTACAGCCTACCCGGGGTATATCTGCCTCTTTGGTATTTAGCCATGTCTCTAAGTTATTAATATATAGAAAAAACAGCAATGGTGCCAACACAATGCCTTGCCTCACACAGCGCTTCATTTTAACAGGGTGGTGCATTCCTCATTTGCCCCATATCGTATGTAGCGAGTTACATCTTTATGCAACTGGACCATAAGGTGAACCACTGCCCCAGCAATATGCATGTCTAACATTTTCTACCATAATTTCCTTTTGTTCATGCAATCGAAGGCTGGGATGAAGTCCATAAAGGCTAGGTGGAGACAGCCCCTTGACACCAGTATATTTACTAATTACAGGATGAAGATTAAGGCATTGGTTAACCGTGCCCATGCCATGTGTGAATCTGTATTGTAACTCAGAGAAGCATCCCTTCTCAGCCACCCAAGTTTCCACCTGATGACCCTGCCCATAACTTTACTTGTTGAATTTATTAGTGAGATAGAGGGGTAGCATTGGGGACTGTTCTGTTACCCTTCTTAAATATGGGGACTATGATAGAATTTAACAATGATTTTGGGGGTCGAGCCGCAAAAGCACATCTTAATACATTAGTTAGAATCTGTGCCCGAGACCAAGATTTTCAATAAAACTGGCACTCTGTCAGGCCCAGGAGCCTAATTTATAGCACTCAGCTCTAGCGTGCTTCTGACCTCTTTCAGGGATCCCTGGTTGTTCTGGGGAAGCCTCCCACCTCTACTGACTCAGTGCCACTCAATCTGTTGGATTTTGTATGTGTGCTGTGGAGGTTATAAGGTCTTCATTATCCTAAGCATAGAGGAAACGTGGCTCCCGACACTGGAGGATAGCTTTGTACTGGAACTAAAATGGGACCAGCCATGTGGCTAGAGGCTGCTAGCTTTCTGGGGGCACTACTGCTGTTGGGTCTACATGCAATAGAGACATTTCAGTCCTTGCTGGGTGCTCGGGATTGGGGACCTTTTGTCTTAATGATTGGAACCTGCCCCATTTGACTTGTAGGTGCCTCCTTTTTGGGGAGCTGCCCTGGCCTCCTCATTAGACTGTCCTCCCCCTGGGGTGTGTCCAGCCAACTCCACCCTGGGGGATATGCAGCAGAGTGGGGCCTATGCTGTTGCATGCCTCCTGAATGGCAGACTTTAGTGAGGATACCCGATTGACAAAACATATACAACAGCCCTGAACTTCCTGAATGCAAGTAAAGGCTTGAAACCCTAATGTTGTCTTCTTGGTCCTTCTTTTGAGTTTTTAGTACAGTGAATTTTGAGGTGTGCGTGAAATGGCAGCTTCTTATTGAGTGGTGCACATTTGGGTTCTGCATTTGTGCGAAGGCAATAATTCCCCAAAGAGTTACCCCTCCCTGCCATGGTTGCGGGCCCGGTCCTTGTTGGGCTGGGTTTCCTTTCTGTGGTTGCTGTTGCCATGTATTTGTCCAGCTACCTGACCCCTGTTGCAGTGGTGCGGCGGTGGACTGACTGCCCTGCGGCAGATTGTAAGTTGTGTTAGGGTTTCTCTGGGTTTGGTTTTGTGGATGGAGATTTTGCAGGGGCGGTGCCAGTCTCATTGACCTTTGTTCAAAATATGCCTTTAGCCGGCCTCTGTCGGCCATGTGACCCATCTAGTGACAAAAGTAACATTCTATAAGGTTTGGCTGCTGCCAACGTCTCTAGTTTCTGTGGCTGTAGCTAGGTTGAAACCCTCTGGGGTTTTGCAGTAGAGCTCCCTTCAGAACTGGTGACATTTGCACCCTAGTGGCCAATGCGGTCCTCTCGAGGGCTGACTGCTTCAATTTGTGTTGGACCAACATAGCCTTGTCTCTCTGGGCTTGCTCCTTGTCTATCCCTGCCCTTTTCTTGTTTCTTTGTATGATAATGTAATATGTGAGCTTGAATCTCACACCAGGGTTTGGTATCTAGCCCCACTATGCTGTCCAACCCACTTTGTATTTTGGTAAGCAGCCCCTTTTTTAGTACATTGTAAAAGAATGCAAGCTGGGGGCATGTATTGGTCGATGGCTGTCCTGTCTCCTGTCTCCATAGTTCTCTCATCCTATCCAGAAAGTAGTTATGGAATCCCCAGGTTTCATGGTTTCTGCCATTAAGCTGCCTACATCTGGGCAGTCAGGGAACATTTCCCTCAGGGCCGTCCATATATTGTGGCCCCTTCATGCTCTGTCTTTGTCAGCGTGATTGCTGGGATGCGAGCTCGGGTGAACACCATGTTAGTCTACTCTCTGATAAGACTACTTAGCAGACTTTCGATATCGCCTATCGCTTGGTTTATTCCTGTGGTGTTCTTTTCAAAGCATGAGATCTTTTTCCCGCCCCATCCAACAATGGTGGCAATTTGATCCTTAGTCCTTCTTTATCCATCAGAGCTGGCGGCACATAGAAGGTCTCTGATGTGCCTTTCTGCAATAGTGGGCACATGTTGGCTTTGGGTAGTGCCACTGGTTTCTCTCTAACATAGCGTTCCCATCTCCTTAGTAAATCCTGCATATAGGGAAAGTTCCACTTGGCATCTCCCCCTTCATGCTGGATGCACTCTTCCGCAACAGCTATGCCCTTTGGTTTGAAGGAACCCTCCTCCGTCCAGGGTCTGTCGTACTGGTCAATTCCCTTGGTCCAGCAAGCTAGCAGGTGACAAAATGGGCTCACAAAGATCTTGCCTTCCTCTCGGGCCACTTTCTCTCTTGGGGTTAGTTTGTCCTGCTCATTTGGGAGGAGCAGCAGACTTCTTCGTCGCTGCTCTCCTCGTGTGCATGCAAAGGTGCCATCTTGGGTCTCCTGCGTCAATTCTGAGTTTGCACCAGGCTACCTTGGTCTCTTGTTTCCTGGTCAGTCCCTCTCCTATGTTGATAATCCGGTGAGGCTCGCATCCCAGCTGTTAGCCTCTTCTCCAGTTCTACTTCAGACTCTTCCTCGACCTGTGCTCTGTACCTACCCCTGCTCTCCTCAGCAGGAGGGTGCACTGCTCTACTTTGTAGTTGTGCTTCCAGTGGGGCTCTCTCTCTCTCTCTCTCTCCTTAGTTTGCACCTTTTCTCTAAATCCCATCCAGATTGCCTCCTTTGGTCTGAGCTATGCGCAGTTCTTTTCAGTTAGGACTCAAATTCACTTTCTCTTGTTTCTTCAGATACCTGAGCAAACCCTGTGACTCCCCCTTTGTCATCGGATCCCAGAGGACTGGGACCCCTTTCCCCACCCCCAGGCTAGTTGCCTCACTGTCCAGAGCCACTGTGAATCTCCCTGTTACTCAAGTGTGTTCACAATAACCTGTGGGAGAGCGTGTTCTCCGTGCTGCAGGAGTTTGTTGGGCTGAACGGGACGGACGGGGGGTCGAACTTCGAAGAGCTCTAGCGCTGAACTTGCGTGGGGCTGGGATTGCCTGGGGCTATTGGCCTGTTAGACTGTCATGCCAGGACTTAAGAGTTCATTGTTTGGTAGGGGACCCTCCGGATCCTTCGACCAGCGTATTGGTATAACCTTATGCAGGGATAGCAGGCATCAAGGAGAGCACCTTCATTCCTGCATATGGCAGGGGAGGTGTGGACATCTTGCTCGCTGATTGTGGGATAGGATTATCAGTCTGGGCCTCTTCGAAGATGGCTCCTAATTCTAAAAGTGCTTCTCTCCTGTCCTTCCTTTGCCCCACGTACTTGATCCATATGTGTGTCCTCATGTGTTTGCTTATGTTAGTGTCAAAGGTTCACTCATATGGCCAGGGAAATGCATGTGCCTTAGTGCCTGTGCACAATTTGTGGCAAAACTTGTTACAATTTTTAGCCTATGTGGGGAACCTGGTTTGCATGTGCTATAGTGGTGAGTCCAAGATATGTTGGGCAGTTTTTTAGGGGACTGATACACTTCTAGCTTTTATGATTTTATGGAATCTTAAGTTTTACTCTGGTAGTGGGGAAATATATACACAGGGATTACTAGTTCTAACTACTTTACTATGAGCTCAGCATTATTTACAGATGCATCAACATGAACATTTCACAAACACAAATAACAATGGATATGATGGGTCACAATCCTAGAAGAAAGTGCAATTGTTAATTCAAACGTCATTAAATTTGGCATCAAAATAGCAAACTTTACTTTGACATCAAATAGCAATTTGTGAGAATTAGCATCGCCTTCATATAGCACATTGAGTCATCAAAAAAACACAATACTCATGATAAAACTGAGTTGCAATAATTTACCAGCGCCACAATATTAGAAAGGTATCAATTTTCAACTGGAATGAAGAAAAAATGACAAAGCACAAAAAAAGTGATGACTTTGTCGAACATACCCTAGCCCGTACCTATGGCATACTATCCTGTGACCAGGGGAATCTCTGCCCGGTACACGGCTAAGTGAGTCTAGTAGTCTTGTCAATGTCGGCTCCGAGGCAAAGATAACAGCAATTTATATGGTGAAAAAGGGATAGCTTGACAACTATAGGCCCTTCTTGGCCAAACAGGAGTACTCCTAATCTCCTGATCCAATGTTCAAATCACACCCTATATCACACCCAGGAGCTATGCGTACCATCTGTGTCATGCCCAGCGGTCCAAGTAAACAACACCTCTCACTTCTTTCAGATAGAAAACAGTGTTAGGAAACAAATAGCACTGAGAAAACACTTTTAGACTAAAAAAATAAGATTGAGGTGCAGGCCCTATATCACACCCTGGGCCTATGCGTACCATCTGTGTCATGCCCAGCGGTCCAAGCGATAAACAGCTCTTAAAATTGAGATGCCAACCCTATATCACACCCAGGGCCTATGTATCCCATTTGTGTCATGCCCAGCGGTCCAAGTGGTGAGCCCTCAACCATGTATCACATCCAGAGAACAAGCGTACCATCTGTGTCAAGCCCAGCAGTTCAAGCAATCAATCTTGTGTCACACCCAGGGGACAGGCATACCATCTGTGTCACAACCAGCGGGCCAAGCGACAAACAACATTCACCTTTCCTAGCCGGCTGACTATCTAAAAAAGGTGACTTCCGCTGGTTACAATTCTTTCTAGTTTGCCATACGCCAAATGCTAGGATTAAGGACCCGATGTATTCTCTTATCCTTCTGACAGCGGCTTCTGGGTGTGCCTACTCCCTGCGGATTCAGCAGAACTTCCAATCAATTGTGACGTCTGCTCACCTTCCTTGTTGCGCAAATGTGAATCTGTCTGGGCCGGGACCCAGTCCTTCGGTCACAGTTGGATTCGAGGATATATTCAGCTCCTATCTATCTTGCGAAAATGTTGCTTGAATGTGAATTTATCTTGGAAAAGCAAAAGACAAGTGGCGTTTGGCAACACAGGAACAGTTTGTTTACTTAAACATAATGGCTGGGAGAACAGTAACAGAAACGCGGTCTGAGGACTGTCTAAAAATACAATTGATCTGAGTGGTGTTTTATATATTTCTCTGGATACCATAGAACTATTTTAGACAACCATTTTAGGTAAGATGCATGGGCCTTTGTCTTGGAGTCATAAATAATGTCTTGATAAAAAATGCGGGTGGACCTCGTCCTTGCGTGGACACAGTGTGGGTCACCAGGTACGTGCCCAGATGTCCGGCCTGAAGGGCGTGTGATTGCCGCATGTTGCTGTATGTGCTGTTTTCTGATTGGCTAGGTGTTTCTAACTTCATGTGACATTGACTTTATGGTGTGTTGAGAATGTATGCACCACTCTATGTGTGTTATATTTGAATTAATTTCATCAGACCCTTGTGGTGTCACTGCGCCTATCTGTGGGTTTGATCTAAGATTCCTATTCACACGTTTGTCTGCCTGCTATGTGCCACCCCACTTGTGACCTCAGTTAGTAACCTCAGGCGTAGGTCTCAGAGCCTGCCTGACCACGTATTATGGGGTTGATGGACAGTTTATGACGGGTGAATTCGCTAATAATGATGCAATCTCGTTCTTCTATACAAATGTATCGTTGTGTACATTAACATCAACTTTTTCAATATTAACAAGATCATCCACCCTTTGGTGCTACATTTATAGTTTGTAACTTCAGATGGACCATAGGCTAGGGTTGAACACGTATTCAAGAAGCAGTTGACTTGTTCCAAGAGCAAAAAACAATTGTATATTGGTATTGTGGAAGGGCTTGGGGAAGGTACCACAGGAGCAGAAAATGTACATGACCCTTTGCCAATAGGTTTATAAAAATTTCCCAATGGTACTGCTGCGAGGCATCTGTGGGATGGCGTGCTAAAATTAGCCTTTCCAGCAAAGGCCCCACAATGTATTTGCTCCTGAAATAAATGACTATAAAGTCGCCCCCACTCTTCCTTGAAGCTGAATCCTACCCAGTAAACCTGTTGTACATTAATTATATTACTAAATAAAGTTTCACAGCTGTATAGCTCTGCAGATTTGGTCCACCAATGTACAACTTTATTTTTTAGCTGATAGTTATCCTCTGGGACATTTTGTTTAAAACTATCCCCAGCAGTGTGGCTTCATGTGGTAGCTGGAGAATCCTGTTTGTTACTGTTAAGCCCAAACTCTGATTTTGCTGACCAGATCTATCAGACCCACATTGGACTTTATCTACTGTGTGGTGAGCAGCTCCTCGTCATTCATTCACCGCAGTTGGGCACCCTATTGAATGGTCATTTTGTGGTATACTGGAGTTAACAGAATCGGGGTGTGCTTTATTGCCCCTATGCCCAATCTCTTAAGCAGCAGTTGATCCTGCACAAGATATGGCAGCATGTGAAGATCTTTGTGCGTGTAAAGGGTCAGTGAGGCCTACGTCCTTGCCACCCATCTTAATGTGCCCCGGGTTAACCAAGATTTTCAGTGAAGAGGCTATGCTCTTAAGAACAGCAAGCATTGGGTCAAATATTCTGGTCATGGCTGCCTCAGGGGTTTTGATAACACAAGCAAATACTGGTTTCTTCCCATAAAGGCGCTTTTCTATATTGCTCACGGAGTCTGTGGCGGCTCTGTCATAATTACAGTCTTCCTGAAGCTGAAAGGCTTTTTTGGAACGTGTGACAGTTTGTCTAACATTTGTTTTTTGGGTGGAAGGGTGCTCATACTTCCATTAGTGTCACACTGTGAAATATTGGTAGCAACTGCAAAATCACCAGGATTGGAGTTGGAGGTGCGAGAAGTACAGGGGTAATTGCTGCTCTCTTTGGAACAAAGGGACTGTGGGCTCACCATTGTACCTCCAACTGGGGACGTTGAGGGGACTTTTTTAGTGGCCCCGGCCTCTCCTCAATGCATTCAGTTTCACTGTGAATTGTTCCTATGAAGTTTGTGAAGAAGTTCGCCATAGTAGCAGTTATTGAGAGTTACTTAGAGGACAGCATTGCAGATGTTCTTTTCCCTATCAGGGTGTTAGAGGGAAATCTGTTAATAAAATAAAACAAATCATTTTGACACAATAATATAAGTTTAATCGATTTTCAGCTGGGAACAACAGGCAGTCTCACATAGAGGCCATGACTGAAGTTCAAAGTTCTGGTTCAAACACCAGTAGCATTTATACTGTAAAAAACACAAAAAACTGTGGTCAAGAGTTCAGCATTTACGTAAGCAACTACAAGCAGTACATATAAGGTAATGAGGTGCCTCTGGAAAGAAGCACTTGCACTTGTTGGCCTCATGGGTGGGCAAGTTACACTGACGTCATTCACCATATCTATCTTTCTGCACAACAAGAGATTATGGGGGTCATTCTGACCCCGGCGGTCATGGACCGCCGGGGCCAGGGTTGGCGGGAGCACCGCCAACAGGCTGGCGGTGCCCCGCAGGGCATTCTGACCGCAGCGCTTTGGCCGCGGTCAGAAGAGGAAAACCGGCGGTCTCCCGCCGGTTTTCCACTGCCCATAAGAATCCTCCATGGCGGCGCAGCTCGCTGCGCCGCCATGGGGATTCTGAGCCGCCAGGAACAGGATGGCGGTATGGGGTGTCGTGGGGCCCCTGGGGGCCCCTGCAGTGCCCATGCCAATGGCATGGGCACTGCAGGGGCCCCCTTAAGAGGGCCCCACTTTGTATTTCAGTGTCTGCTTTGCAGACACTGAAATACGCGACGGGTGCAACAGCACCTGTCGCACCTTCCCACTCCGCCGGCTCAATTCTGAGCCAGCGTCCTCGTGGGAAGGTGTTTTGCACTGGGCTGGCGGGCGGCCTTTTGGCGGTCGCCCGCCAGCCCAGTACAAAACCCAAAATACCCAGGGTGAGAATCACCCCCTATATGTTGCGTGCTGCTCATGGTAGCCCTCCCTTGCAAATACTTATCTGACCCTTTACACAGTTCCCCTTAACACAATATGAATGACTTGTGGTTTTTAGGACCCCTGTGCTAAGGAAGGATACACCCTTCTGTTCCACCCTGCTCATGCTAAGTGAACATTTTGAAAGCAACAGTTGGTGCAGCTTTAAAGAAAAACTCTCATTCTAATGTGGCTTGGGCCTCTTATGTGTTTCAGCACAGGTAACTTAACAATGCAGCATGTGTATATGTTTCCTAAGTAATAAGTGTTTGTTTGTCCTAAATATGACCTGCCTTTTCTATTGATCCCACAGTCTGTCTTTTTTAACATGTCATGTATTAAGCCTTTCACTACTTACATTGGTTTACAACTATCTAGCCTAAAATGTTAGTATTGGGATTTGGGAACTTATGTTTGTTTGTATGTGATGTGTTCCTATTCTTCCTACATCATTCCTCCCTCTAGTTGATTATTCAACTACTTTTCCTACCTTCCCATCTACTAATGAAACTAGGGGAATCATCACATACCCACTACTCTGTCCCTCTCAGTTTAGCTGTCAACCTTTTGCAACATGCTATTATTACCTGAAAAATAAGCCACATCAAAAGCAACAACACAATCAAAGGCAACAAGGCCTTGAACAACCCCGACATCCAGGACGGCACCCATTCGATCCAGCCCTCGAACCACCCATCAGGGGCACCCCCCTCATCGATCATTTTCTTTTGTAAATCATGCAATGTCTGAATGGCCTGAGTTAATGTCCCATTGTCCGCATCATTGGCCGGCACATAAAGATCCAATCTTCTTACACACCCCTCCTTCCATGGCCATCATTAAATCAAATACATATCTGTGTTGCATTAACATCAGCCTAAGGGCTCGAAGTTCTTCCTTGATAGCATTGAACCCATCTTCAATTGCATTTATGGTCTTCATCAATTCAAAGTGCGTGATCTGCAGCCAGCGTGCAGTTGCCTTCGCCTGAATGAATGGTAGGATGCTACCCAAAAATATTTTGGGATCATTAAATAGTCTATGTTCCTGTGGAACGTCTTTCCACACTTCAGTACCAAGAAACTCAGCAGCTCGTTTTGTCCGATAATGGTGAAGCAAGGTTGTTGGATGGCCATGTAACTGAGAGATGTCCACACCTGGTATCACCAGTGAGGGGGTGTGCAAAGTCACTAGGGAGCAGAGGCCATTCCAGTTCGGGGGTAGTTGCATGTGGAGCCAGGCCCCACACATCCAGTAGTGATCCATCAGGCTGGAGGTGCCGCCCTGCATATCAGCGTTGTAGGTGGTGATGTTGCAGTTGAGGTTACTCCCCACCTTCACTGTCCCATTCCCTGTGAAACAAAGAGAAAACGGTGTTAATTTCATTGCTATTCTAGGGTGTATGGTAGTCCCTGTCCATGTATATCTCTGTATGTTCGCATCCCATATTTCCTGACACTGGCCTATTATCTTATTAAAGCTTAGTGGACCTTGTGTCTCTGTACCATTTATCATGGGCAAATACTGATCTTGTGATCCTAATAACTGGCCTGCCTGCGCAATCAGGAAGCAGGGGTTTAGCTCGTGCAGTAACAGGACTAACGTGAGTTGGCTGTAGCTGTGCTCTCATTCTGCATAAAAATAGGTGCAGGAGACAATGTGTAATGTTTGGGGATACATTTTTAGGGAGATGCAATTTATCTACTCCAGCAGCATGGGGGATGAGAGAGCATACATAACAACTGGTGTTGGATGTGGATGTGCCTATACTGTGCATGTGCTGATACCACACATTGTCAAACAAAGCAATATGGAGAGGGTGATGGTCAGTATCATTATCAACAGTTCTACGCATGCGCGTAATAATTGATATAGGATCAAAAAAAATTAAAATATCCAAGGGCTAAAAGCAGCAAAATCAGTGCAACGAGGAGGAAAAACAAACATAAAATACATAACTTAAAAGAAGAATTTGTCTAAGATTGAGGCTTTAGAGGGAGGTTTTACTCCGGTTGCTTCTCCTGTTCTGCCCCCTCTTTTTCCTGCTCGGTGTCCAAAGGGATGGATGGCACTGGGAAGGGTCCATTAAATTTGCAGTTCTTCCATTGTCTTGCAAAATTGCTAAAGTTCCCAAAGGTAATGGTGTTTGTTGATTCTTTACAGGAGATACGTTGGCGCGCTTCTTGGCTGCACGTGTAACCTGTTTAGAGAAGAACTTTGCAACTTTGGTTAGCTCATACATGTATTCATTCATTTCAGTTTGTACAACTTCAGGTGCACTCTCAGTCTCCAACTTATGTCTGGTTGGTGGCACAAATGTGCTCATTGTTCTACCTGTCACTATTTGATGAGGAGTCAAATAGTGCTCTGATCCTGGGGTATTTCTCAAAGCAAAGAGGGTTAACAGACTTGGCATTATGGTGAACACAAGGTCCTGCTTCAATCCACCTTGAGAATGGGCAGACTACAACTATAAGATAGCGATAATGATTGCATCTGTCAATCATATCCATGTAGTCAATGTGCAGTTCCTTAAAGGGACCTTGTGGGCGAGGTATTGTAGAAGCTATTATCTTAGAGGTGGGATTTGGTGAATACTGCTGGCACACTGTGCAGGTGTGTGTGTACATTATAATAATCTCATGTAAGTAAGGGACAAACCAATCCTGAGGTATTTGGAGGGACATATTGTCTTTAGCAGTATGTGAAGGAAGATGTAGCTGGTTTAGAGCTATCAGTAGCAATGCTTGGGGCATGACAGGCTTCCCTGTTGATATTTGTCTGTATATTAAATCTGTTCCTGTCTGTGTGCATACTCTGGCTTCCCACAACTGTTTCTCATGCTCTGCTGCATTTTCTTGTATCTCACTTATATGCAGATGAGCTGTCTCTGTTTAATGTCTGGATGCATTCAAAGGGTCTGAAGATGTCAATGTTTCACTAGCTAACAAAACTGTGGTATGTGTATCACTAAGAGGGCATGTTGCTGCATCTTTGGCTGCCCAATCAGCCAGGACATTTCCACTGGACTCAAAATCTGAGCATTAGTGTGGGCTGCGCATTTCACTACTGCAACTGCATGTGGCAGTGTTAAAGCTTGTATCAAGTCCTCTAAAAGGGGACGGTGCATGACAGGGCTTCCATCAGACTTGAGAAATCTCCATCTATTCCACTGCATAATGCTGGAATGCACTGTTGTAGTGACATAGGCTGAACCAGAGTATACTGTTATTGTTTCTCCTTCCCCTTGTTTGAGAGCTGCCCCTAAAGCTACTAATTCAGCAGCCTGGGCTGAATATTGAGATGGCAAAGTTATCTGTTCAGTTATCTGCAGTGTGTCTGAAGAGTTGTGCTGCATCGCTCTGACCACTGCAGCACTTGTATGTCTTACTCATGTGTCCTGATCTATTGTGGAAGTTTCATCCACAAAATATACAACACTACCTGGAATGGGGTCTTCTGTTGCTTGACTACACGCATCTGGAGTATATGTGGCACAATCATGGGCATCATCATCAGTGTCTGAAATGGGGTGTGCAAAGAAGGTAGCAGGATTGATTTGTGTGGCATTTAACCACCTTCAAGGATGTTAGTGATAATATTATCTCATAGCCTGATACTTTCCGTGTTGTTAATGTTGTTTTAGCTTTCTGAATTATTGCAAACACAGCAGGTTCAGCATACAGGGTCAAGGGTGCACCCATGACAATGGGAGCACTTTTCTCTACTACAAAGGCTGCTGTGGCTAGTGCTTGTTCACAAGGGTAATTACTTTTCATGACAGAATCAAGTAGGCCACTAAAATATGCAACTGGTTTGTGGCCTAAAGGATACTTTTGGGTGAGGACAGCCGTCATCACCTGGCCATTACAGTGGCAATTCCTTCCTCTGTTTTCTTGGCTAGTTTCTGCTGGACCAATTTAGCTGCTGCTTTCTCTATTTTATCTTTCTCTCTCTTTTCCTTTTCTTGTCTCTTCTTACAAAAATGTATTATGTGTGCTTGTATATCTCTCCATGGTTTGGCCTCTAAGGCAACTATATTATCTAATTGATCCTGCACTTCAGCTGGCAGATGCTTTTTCACTACATTGAAAAATAGTATTGCATTCTGTCCAGTGACATCCCAACTCTCCCCCACTTCCTGTGTCCATTTTTCCTTCATTCTGCTAAGGAATTGGTGTGGGTCCTCATTTGGCTGCATTGCTTGTGCCATAAGGGACCCAATGTCTGGCCTGTCTGGATACATTTTCCTCAGTTGTTTCCAAACAATTCCCCTTACTCTATTAAAGGGTGCCCCATCACATTTTGGGTTAGTCAATGTCACATCCCTTTACTCCTTCCTTTGTGAACAGTAGGTCTGTCTCATCTCTTATAAGGAAACTTAGTAAACTCTTAATGTCCCCTATTGCAAGAGTAATCCCTGCAGTATGTTTCTCCAGAGCTGCTATCCATTTCCCAGCACCCTCAGAATGTTGTGGCAACTATTTTTAAAGATTTTCTTTGTCCATCTGGAGCCACGGTATATATTGAGGCACCCCTGGGCCCTTGAATATCAAGGGCAGTTGTGACAGGACTGTAGTCCTATTGCCAGTATGGTGACGAGAGTATTACTTACAAGCATATCTCTGCCACACTCTTCGGCTTTTCTGCATATAGGGATAATCCCAGTAAGGATCCACTGTGGCCTAAAAAATGCACATTTCTGCATTAGCCATGTCTCAGGGTTCAAAGGAACCCTCTTGCGGCCATGGTGTCATCTGTGATGCCAATCCTTCTGTCCAATCTGCTAGGTTGTCAGTAAAAGGGACAACATTATACCAACTATTTTCATACTGAGCTACTATTTAATTGGGTGTCAAATTATTGCCAGGGCATACAGGGAATGCATGTGCCATGTCTTTCCTCAGTGTCATTTTTCCTGCCTTATCAAATGTTCCCTTTCTCTCATATGGGCGTGCATTCACCCCATCAAATACTAATCTCTGTAATTCTCTTGGCTTCTTTTGTAAAGTCTGTCCTGTCTTATTGTTTTCTTCTCCCTCACAGGCATATTGTGACTGTTCCTTGTTATGGTCCTCAAAAAGGGACATTCTTTTAACATGTTCAGTGATGTCATCTGATGCCCCCTCTGATCCTTTGTAAGATTTTTCTAAATCCAGATCTTTTTCACCTAAGCTGCTGTGTGTGGAGACTGTGTCATCTAGTTCTTCTTGTTCAATCATTTGTGGCCTAATGAGGGCCCTTGACTGCCTCAGGGGCCCTTCCTCCTTTTCCCAAGTCGCTCTTTTGTCTACCCGTCCATCTTCCTGCTCTGTGATCCACTTGCCTACACTATTCTCTTCTGCCCCTGGGTACATGAACCTCCAGTACTCTGTGGGAGAACTTTCTGGTGTGAAAGCTAACCTTCTTGTCTTATTTTTAATATTGGTACTCGGTTTTTTTCAAAACACCTTCTTTTTTTCTAGCCCCATCCATTCTCTGTGCCTCTCTTGATCCATCATTAGGTATACCTTTATTTTTTCTAGTGGGGGACATCTCGTCCTCCAAATGAAGTGTAAATGTGGCATCTAGTGTCCCTATGTATTTAGTACTGTCCCCACCTGACATTTCCCGTGGTGTACTGGCCATTTGAGGACATGGAGATGGGTGAACATATTCTCTATGCTTAGAAAAAGATTCTAATGGTGGACTTTACTCTGGGTCTGTATATCCCACAGCAAGGGGATGTGAAGAGGTGGGTAATGAGTGTGGGGCACCGGGTTGCAACGTATACATGCCCTGTACCTTTGCACTGCCTAACCTTAATTGCACATCTTGATAGGGGGGTGGAGGAGCCGAAGGGAGGGTCTGAGGCTTTGTATTTGACTCATTCATATTTGTTTCACAAAAGACCCTCCATAGGTCTAGTGTGATCTTCCTTTTCTCTAGTTTATTTCCCTTTAATTTACTCTGTAGGAAGGTGACCATGTGTTCTATTATTGTATTATCAAATGTGCCCACTTTGAGCCATACATGTGCAAGTTTTAATGTTGCTTTGTGCCATTCCTTACAGTATTTTCCTATCCTGTCCCTGTCTCAAGAGAACACTTTAACCATGTGTTCTAAAGGAGACCCCATGTCTGTTTAGTGAACTTAATCTTTTGTACTATATGTTTTACACTCTAAATGGACTTCTATTTACTTCCTGTGGTATTTCCAGACTTCACATAAACTATTATTAGGCTGTGAAGGTGAACATCAGATATATATATATATCCCTAATCTCTGAAAGACTTTATTCATTTATATATAGATATATATGGTAGGTGCATTTATGTGTGGCCTAAGTGGTTTGTTTGCCTGACACAACAAACAATAATGTTATTGTGATCTATATACATGTTTATTAATTACTCATATCCTAAATTCCACACTGGGAGGTCCCCAATAAATGCATACAGTAGGAGGTCTAATACTAAATCTGAGTCTGTTTATTATTGCAGGGAATTCATGTGACTGTTGCCCATGGTTCCACCGAAACATTGCAGTAACTTCAATGTATTCACTTTCTGGTCACAAGGTAGCTCCAGTGTCACACATGAAAAAATTAAAACAAAATGTATTTATTTTTAGAGGCCTTCAAATGAGTGCCTTACTCTTGGAAAGACAACTGCAACAGGTTTTGTACATTTCAAAATAAACTCTTTTATTCTAATTATGTGAAGATCCTGTTCACATCTATATGAAAGGTAGTTAAATATATTTGTATGTATAGTAGCTGATTATTCTCCTTCTATTTGTATACCTTCAATATATATGTGTATGTCCCAGTCTATACTATTTGATAATTCATCTAGCCTCCAATCTTAAGGCTCTATAGTTTCATAATGGGGATAATAGTAGTGTCAATATTTGTTATGGGGTTCATGAGGCTAGTACACTACTTTTAACTTGGAGGATAATGTCCTTGTATTAGTTCTTTGAATATTTTTTTATAATTGTCTAATAGGCATTTCTCTTATGTCAATGTAGGTTGTTTTTAGGCCTAGAGGTGATATACTCTAAATACCTAGGCATTCATAAACTTCTGACTTAAAAAATGATTCTATGGTATTGATATTGCTGATCTACTAAGGTCAGTTCTGTTGCAGAGGGCGACAGCCTGACTGTTATAAACATTTATAATTAATTCAGGGATGTGGAATTAATTAGTTGTTTTTTTGGGACCTGCCCAATCCAGTCAATTACTTTACTTTTGAGTGTACTATTATAACTTAACCTTCATAAGAATAGGAGGTCTGATACTTATTCCTAAATTGTACACTAAATCACAAACTTATATATTGACATTATTATGTGGCCACATTTCTGTCTATACATGCATATACATACACAGTAAATTTTAATATACATACACAGTAATTCTTAATTTCATACTAGTGCAAACAAAATACTACTGGTCACTTCCCTCTGGATTCATAGAGGGGATAACTTTTCACTATTTTCAACTAAAAAAATGGTGACTTCCAGATTTAATATCTGGGTTAGGTTGACATGAGTGTTCTTTAAAACATACACTGATTGCTCAGCCCCCAAGTCCAACACTACTCCTGATCACTTTTGACTTACTTAGTCAAGCTCCCTGTATCTTCCGGACTTACCACCGGGATCCCTTAATATTATCTCAATTCATACACAATCTTGCATGCAAACACAAAAATTACATATATTACAGTGTCAAAATAGTAAATGTCTTTATAAAATAAAAGGAACCGACCTCGTACTTTGTCCACCTCACTACCTTCCACTGAGACCCATCTGTCCCCACGAAATCAGAGATTTTTACATAAATGTAGGCATCTCCCTTACCTCTTTAAAATGTGCACAAATCACCTCATGGAGACAGGCAGGGCCCCCAGTTCAGCAGTTGGTGGGATCAAAGTAGAGCTCCTGGCTTAGCTCGCCAATATGTTAGAGGGAAATCTGTTAATAAAATAAAACAAATCATTTTGACACAATAATATAAGTTTAATCGATTTTCAGCTGGGAACAACAGGCAGTCTCACATAGAGGCCATGACTGAAGTTCAAAGTTCTGGTTCAAACACCAGTAGCATTTATACTGTAAAAACCACAAAAAACTGTGGTCAAGAGTTCAGCATTTACGTAAGCAACTACAAGCAGTACAGATAAGGTAATGAGGTGCCTCTGGAAAGAAGCACTTGCACTTGTTGGCCTCATGGGTGGGCAAGTTACACTGACGTCATTCACCATATCTATCTTTCTGCACAACAAGAGATTATGGGGGTCATTCTGACTTTGAAGTAACCCCGTCAAAAGACCGCTCCGCGGTCAAAAGACCGCGGGGTCATTTCGACTTTCCCGCTGGGCCGGCGGGCGACCGCCAAAACGGTGCCCGCCGGCCCAGCGGCAAAGACCCTGCAACAATGAAGCCGGCTCCGAATGGAGCCGGCGGAGTTGCAGGGGTGCGACGGGTGCAGTTGCACCCGTCGCGATTTTCACTGTCTGCAAAGCAGACAGTGAAAATCTTTATGGGGCCCTGTTAGGGGGCCCCAGGGGCCCCACGACACCCGTTCCCGCCATCCTGTTTCTGGCGGTGTAAACCGCCAGAAACAGGCTGGCGGGAAGGGGGTCAGAATCCCAGCGCCGCCATGGAGGATTCTCCGGGCCAGGGGAAATCCGGCGGGAAACCGCCGGATCCCCTTTTCTGACCGCGGCTTTACCGCTGCGGTCAGATTGGCCCTGGAAGCACCGCCAGCCTGTTGGCGGTGCTTCCGTGTCCCTCCACGGTTGGAATGAGGGCCTATATGTTGCGTGCTGCTCATGGTAGCCCTCCCTTGCAAATACTTATCTGACCCTTTACACAGTTCCCCTTAACACGATATGAATGACTTGTGGTTTTTAGGACCCCTGTGCTAAGGAAGGATACACCCTTCTGTTCCACCCTGTTCATGCTAAGTGAACATTTTGAAAGCAACAGTTGGTGCAGCTTTAAAGAAAAACTCTCATTCTAATGTGGCTTGGGCCTCTTATGTGTTTCAGCACAGGTAACTTAACAATGCAGCATGTGTATATGTTTCCTAAGTAATAAGTGTTTGTTTGTCCTAAATATGACCTGCCTTTTCTATTGATCCCACAGTCTGTCTTTTTTAACATGTCATGTATTAAGCCTTTCACTACTTACATTGGTTTACAACTATCTAGCCTAAAATGTTAGTATTGGGATTTGGGAACTTATGTTTGTTTGTATGTGATGTGTTCCTATTCTTCCTACATCAAGGGCTGACCTTCAGTACAGTAATTCAGACCAGGATAACTGGTGAGATGGTAGAACCATGAGGGGTTGCACTGCCCAGTGTTCGCCAGGCCCGAACGGGCGCAGGTGGGCCCGATCTTGGCCCGGTTTCCCCCGGGCATGCATGCGGGCATGTCCTTCGTGTGTCCCACACCGCAGGAGCACTGCGGCTCATTTATGCACCTCACCACAGGGGCTGTTGGGCCATGAAGTGTTCTGTGCACCCCTCCCAACTGTGGTAAACACCCCTGTCAACAAACAAGCTCCTGGCGCCACAGGAGCGCTGCAGCTGGTTTATGCGCCTTGCCGCAGGGGCTGCTGGGCGAAGAAGTTCTCTGTGAAGCCCCCTCGCCTGTGATAACACCGCTGTCACCAAACAAGCATTACATCATTTACTTTAATTCAACAGTACCAGAAGAGAAAAAACTGTTCTGCTAATTCTAAGAATCAGGATGTGGAACTGTAATTCAAAAATAGTTTTTTGTGCACCTAATTTACTCTTCGATGCACAAAAACATTTGTTCAAATAAATTTTACATTTCTCACACTTTCGGGTGCTGGATGATCTCAAATTAGCAACAAGAGGTCTGGGGCCAGGTGTACGACGCATTTTACCGTTCACAAACGGACCACTGAGCCGTTTGCAACTGATAAAATGGGTTTTGGCATGTTCCAAAGGCAAAATGCCAATCGGTATCTTGTTAACAACTGGCATTCTGCTTTTGTGATTCGATATTAGGAAGGGGCGTGTTTAGGGCGTCCCTTCCTAATACCGTTTCGCACTGGCATGTATGAATGTTTTGCGACAAGAATGCGGTCGCAAAACATTCATACTTTACCGACTCCCTGAAGGAGGTGGTAAACCATTTGTAAACGGGAAGTGGGTGCTTTTTTAAGAGCAGGTCCCAGGGATCACTAACCTTTTCATAAGGAGCCCTTTCATTTTTTTTGTTTGAAATGCATCCCATTTTCCTTTAAGGAAACGCTTTATTTAAAAAACAGTCACAGACATGGTGGTCTGCTAACCCCAGCAGGCCACCATCCCTGAGAGTGCAGGCCATTCCCAATGGGTGGCAAATTGCGACCTGCCTCATGAATATTAAAAAGGCAGGTCCCTTGCGACCCATTTGGGAATTGTAAACAGTGTCTCAGACACTGTTGTACATCAGTTTTTGTGACGTGCATTTTGTATGTAAAAAGAAATTAAATTACGACTCACAAACACTGAGGGTCGTACATCTGGCCCTTAATCTCATAACATAATTTCGAAAATGGAAGGGTCGGACTCCCAAAGATTTTTTCTGTGAGTAGTTGGGACTTATTAATGAAATTTACCTAATTAGCTGCAGAATTTCTGGCAGTAAATTGCACCTACTCGGGGCAGAAAGCAGTGGGAAGCGGGTCATATATGTCAGTGTTCTTTACAGTAGACCCTTCTGAAAAGCACTCTGACTGTGTTAAACCACTCTAGTAGCCATATCTCTCTGCCTCCTCTTCAGCACTCATGGCCTGCATCCTTGCTGATTGACCTATATTTGAAAGAACAAAAACAAAGCTGCCTGTGTGCACCAGTCTGTGCCAAGGGGGGGTCTGCGTAACCACCGTCTGAAATATATGCCACTCTGCCAAACAGAAGCCCATTCATTGCACAATGCCATATTGTTCGTCATGTGGACTTGAATGACAGATGCGTATCACTGTGAACAAATACAAATGCCCATGTCAAATACAATTTAATATTCAAGTTTTGAAGGCTCACAAATTATCTCTTTGAGGGAGGATGCTCTGTATTCAGACAAGTTCCTAATCAGAATGGCATTACGCCAACTCAACAAGTTTGCTACTTTTACCATCATACCCTGCAAATCAAGGGCTCGACCTCTGACAGACACAACTCAGCCTTTTACCTTCCGAGGTAGATAAGGGAGTACCATTAAAATCTGGCAATTATAACAATTTGTTTAAGGGCAAAACCGACCCAAAAATTGCGAAATTGAGACAGTTTGAATCACTGCCAAGAATGTTTCTACGGAGTTTGCATATTTCTGTATTTTTGTTCACTCTACGTCCAAGCAAAAACAGTGGTTAAGACACCGGAGAGGATGGAAAATCTTACCAAAGTAACTGTTGTGTACATCCTAGACTTACATGCATTACACGGAATAGCAAACACCGCTGGCAAAGTCAGTAGGTCATACTTTAATGTGCTAATGGATGAAAACAAAGGGATCCTCAGTTGTGCACAGACTATTTGCGACATGTCTCTGCGGAACCTGTTTTTTCTGTATCTTGTATGAATATGCCCTAATTTTATACCCACGGTCGGACTGGCCTAGAGGGCAATCAGGCAGTGCCGATGGCCGGGCTGCTCTCACAGATCAGTGTTTGGGCTGTCTTTTGTTCAACAGTTTGTGGGCCAGTTTATGGCCAGGTCTGCCATTTTTAACTGTTGGTTTTTCGGTTATTAACCCCTTCGCTGCCAGGCCTTTTACTCTCCTGTGCGAAGACCTTTTTTGGCTATTTGGGTCAGTTCGTGCTTAAGCCCTCACAACTTTTTGTCAACATAAGCTATCCCCGCCAAATTTGCGTCCCTTTTTTCCAACATCCTAGGGAGTCTAGGGGTACCAAGAGTTTGTGGGTTCCCCTGGAGGAGACCAAGAAATTAGCCAAAATACAGCAAAAAATTTAGTTTTTTTTCAAAGAAATTGGAAAAAAGGGCTGCCGAAGAAGGCTTGTGGTTTTTTCCCTGAAATTGGCATCAACAAAGGTTTTGCGATGCTAAAATCATCATCTTCCCAGCTTTTAGGAACAGGCAGACTTGAATCAGAAAAACACATTTTTCAACACAATTTTGGCATTTTACTGGGACATACCCCATTTTTACTATTTTTTCTGCTTTCAGCCTCCTTCCAGTTAGTGACAGAAATGGGTGTGACACCAATTCTGGATCCCAGAAAGCTAAACATTTTTGAAAAATAAACAAAATTCTGAATTCAGCAAGGGGGCATTTGTGTAGATCCTAAAACGTTTTCCTACAGAAAATAACAGCTGAAATAAAAAAGTATTGAAATTGAGGTAACAAAACAGCCATTTTCCCAACTTTTTACGCTGTAACTTTTTCCTGAACCCTAGGTACCCAGAGCCAATAAAGGAGCTGCACTTTGCAATAGGTTTTCATTTCTTATCGGGTATACAGCAATTAATTTGCTGAAATATAAAGAGTGAAAAATAGATATCAAGAAAACCTTAGTATTTCCAAAATGGGCACAAGATAAGGTGTTGAGAAGCTGTGGTTATTTGCACATCTCTGAACTCCAGGCTGGCCATACTAGCATGTGAATTACAGGGCATTTCTCAAATGGACGTCTTTTTTACACACTGTCTTACATTTGGAAGGAAAAAACGTAGAGAAAGACAAGGGGCAATAACACTTGTCATGCTGTTCTGTGTTCCCCTAAGTCTCCCGATAAAAATGGTACCTCACTTGAGTGAGTAGGCCTAATGCCCGCAACAGGAAACGCAACATGGACACATCACATTTTTACATTAAATCTGAAGTGTTTTTTGGAAAGTGCATAGCTGTGGATTTTGGCCGCTAGCTCAGCCGGCACCTAAGGAAACCTACCGGTTTGTGCATGTTTGAAAACTAGACACCTAGGGGAATCCAAGATGGGGTGACTTGTGGGGCTCTCACCAGGTTCTGTTACCCAGAATCCTTTGCAAACCTCAAAATTTGGGAAACAAACACTTTTTCCTCACATTTCGGTGACAGAAAGTTCTGGAATCTGAGAGGAGCCACAAATTTCCTTCCACCCAGAATTCCCGCAAGTCTCCCGATAAAAATGGTACCTCAGTTGTGTGGGTAGACCTAGCGCCCGCAACAGGAAGTGCCCCAAAACACAACGTGGACACATCACATTTTCCCAAAGAAAACAGAGCTGTTTTTTGCAAAGTGCGTAGCTGTGGATTTTGGCCTCTAGCTCAGCCGCCACCTATGAAAACCTACAAAACCTGTGCATTTTTCAAAACTAGACACCTAGGAGAATCCAAGGTGGGGTGACTTGTGGGGCTCTCACCAGGTTCTGTTACCCAGAATCCTTTGCAAACCTCAAAATTTGGCCAAAAAAACACTTTTTCCTCACATTTCGATGACAGAAAGCTCTGGAATCGAAGGGGAGCCACAAATTTCCTACCACCCAGTGTTCCCCCAAGTCTCCTGATAAAAAGGGTACCTTATTTGTGTGGGTAGGCCTAGTTCCCACGAAAGGAAATGCCCCAAAACACTATCTGGACACATCAAAATTACCAAATACAAAACTACCTTTTTTGGTCGAATAGGGGGTGGGGGGGCTAGCGGGGGGGGGGGGGGTACGAGGCCATCTGCATTTTTGGTTCTGGGCTCAGCAGCCATCTAGGGAAACCTACCAAACCCAGACATTTCTGAAAACTAGACGCCCAAGGGAGTCCAGGGATGTGTGACTTGCTGGATTCTCCAATTTTTTCTTACCCAGAATCCTCAGCAAACCTCAAATTTAGCTAAAAAATCACATTTTCCCACTTTTCTGTGTGGGATCACCGCACTGGGACAAATTTCCTACCACCCAACATTCCCCTCAGTCTCCCGGTAAAAATGATACCTCACTTGTATAGGTGGGCCAAGTGCCTGTGACAGGGAAGAGCCAAAAACTTGTTGAAATTGAGGGGGTAACCAAAGTGGGTCCAAAAGAGCAGTTTGAAGAAAAAACATTTTTAGGCTGACTGGTGCAGCAGAATTTTTATTGGTATAGATGAGACAATGCTGGGTGGTAGGAATTTTGTGGATTCCTGCAGATTCCGGAAGGTTCCATCACAAAAATGTGGGAAAAATGTGTGATTTCCAGCAAAGTTGGAGGTTTGCAGGGGGGGCAGCACACCACCCTGGAATCAACCAGATGTTTAGTTTTCAGATGTGTCGAGGTCGTGTGGATTTGTTTACATGGCAGCGTCCCAAAGTCCAAAGAGTGCAGCCCTCACCATCCAAGTGGGAAGATTTTTGAGAGTTAGCCAAGCTCTCATGGCCCAAATGTAAAAATCAAAACCCAAAATAATCAAATGTCCTATTGCTTGCCGTGGGATAATATGTTTTAGTGTGCAGGGGAGAGCTGAAAGACTGTTACCCCCTAAATTTGGGGTTGGGGAATAACCAGGCCCATAATGGTTGGTAGCCACCACCCCACTATTTTCTTTTTTTTTATTCCCTGTCATCTAGTAGACTTTCTGACCCCCCAGGGGTGTGGATCATAAGTAATTGCCCCATTTGCCCACTGGTGGGTGTCAGGAATCCCCAAGGTGCATCCTGCGTTAACTGTCAGCATCCCCAGGGATTAGGGTTAAATCATATCTCTGTTCTTGGTTAAACCTTCATGTTTCTAAATAAACATAATGTGCTGTGTTACACAATTGGTTTTATAAATGCTTGATTTGCCAATGCTTGTTTGCTAATGTGAGTAGGTGTAGACATGTGCTTCTAATTGGGTGTGGTGATGTTATTTGCATATGATTACATGTTGAATTATGGACTATTGGAATAATTAGATATGCGGTCTTTGGAGTTACATGATATAACAGAAACTGGATTCATTGCTATGATTGGAAAGAGAATGTGGAGGGTGCCATATGTATATCTAAGTGGAATGTATATGTTGGAAATGACTTTTAGAGTAAGATCCTGCCAAATGATAAAACGTTATAGTATGGGAATATAAGAAGTAATGGTCTTTAGCAATGTAAAATTTTGGCATAAAATAATGAGTACATTTAATTGTGTATTCGTTTAACAGATCACCAAAGTCTTAGGTTGAGTCAATTGTTTGACCAGATGTGAAGGAACACTGTATAGCATGTAAGTATTATTAAATATTATTTTAAGGGACTTCATATGATAATAAGATGAGGGACTCTGGGGGTCATTTCAACCCAAGTGGTACAGGACCGCCAGGGCTGAAATGACGGAAGCACCGCCAACAGGCTGGCGGTGCTTCCAAGGTCATTACGACCGTGGCAGAAGCGCCGCGGTCGCAGTGCCAGGGCCGGCGGTTTCCCGCCACAATGGCAGTAGTAATCCGCCAGGGCAGCGCTGCTAGCAACGCTGCCCAGGGGATTACAAGTCCCCGTACCGCCAGCCTTTTCCTCGCAGTTTGACCCGCCAGGAAAAGGCTGGCGGTACGGGGAGTCGAGGGGCCCCTGGGGGCCACTGCACTACCCATGCCACTGGCATGGACAGTGCAGGGGCCCCCTAACAGGGCCCCATGTGGCTTTTCACTGTCTGCTCTACCGCCGGCTGCATTTGGAGCCAGCTCCCATGTTGCGAGCCACATCCCCACTGGGTCGGCTGGCGGAAACTCTGTTTCCGCCCGCTGGCCCAGTAGGGATGTCATAAGGGGCACCGCGGGAGTGCAGCTGCATTGGCGGCCGCACAGCGGTTACAACTTGGCGGGTGGCGGTTGCCGCCCGCCAATGTTGTAATGAGGGCCTCTGTCTTTTAAGTCGATTTCAAGGGAGTAATGTACACATTTCAAAGTTTTTATGTAAAAGGCTGGATAACTTAATGGCATGAGAACGCTATGTTATATATGGCTGTGACAGATTTTTAAATTGCCAAATGCTTGGGAAATCGGGGTATATGTATAGAGATGTTGAGGTTTTATTCTGTGAACATTGTTACTCTGGATCACTTTTTCACAATGGGACTGGTGATTGTTTTTTATGTATGTTGTATAGGCCCTGATGAAGTTCCTAGGGAGGAAGGAAAAGTGTTGGCTGGGTCCACTTGAAATGGAATATAACTAAAAGAAAACACTGAACAGTAGTGGACTATTGGATGAGAGTTGTTTCTTATTGATTAGTGTCTTCAGTGCTGTGGAGTGGGAATAGCTCAACAAAGAGCTTGAAACTGGATCAACAAGTGGCCTATGAAAGTGATATGCTCTCCTCATGGCTTTCATTTTGACATTTGTTTGTAGGCAGTCACAGCTTGAGGATAGAGCACTGAGATTGTATATTAGACATTGAACTGACTTGTGCGGCCTAACCAAATCACGACTGCCTCTTGAAGCTATTTTCTTTAAACTAGCATTATGCAGTCTGGTTTACTTTCCTGGGAGTGTGTGGCAGATAATTGGGACACTGGGGAGTGGAGCAGGCTACAGCTAATGGTATCAGAAGAAATAGACAGGGCGGCATTTACATCGCTTTAAATATCCACAGGGTCGAAGTTTTTAGGGCCTCTTGGGTATCAAACAATGTACTGTATTTTCATACAGGGTGATGAGTAGCTCACATTGCTGGTTATAGTAATCTGAGATACTATTTCTTTTCCGTAAGGAATTTGTGCTAGTCTTTTAGACTAAGAGCTTCGTTATGAGTTGCCGGTTGTTTCGTGTGGCAATACCGTAGGACGTAGTCACAGATTGCGGACCGGACAGTATCCCCATACTAATGAGGGGAATTACAAGATATCGACCTTGGAATGGGGAATAACATGCAAACCTGTTACTTTCAGTTCCTGGATGTCTGCCTACTCGCTATGATATGTATTTCCATGGGCATCCTCCTGGAGAGCTCCTCCTAATTCATAATGAGGTGTGGCTACATATATCTTTGAGGCTGATCTAATATGAAGCTCTGTTTTGTTTCAGGTTTGGCAGCTATAATAAGATTAAGTGAAAAATGTGTAGGCAGTTTTTTTGGGAACAAGATTCAGCATGGAACAGACACAATGGTCAGCCAGGGGTTCCACACAGTAGAGAGAGGAAATAGGGTAGTATGATGTGGCATTAGATGTAATAGCTATGCATCAAGGTGACCACATATTTAGTTTACAACACGTTGAGGTGCGCAGCAATCCTTGGTGCAACATCAGCATGAGTGTGGGAAACTGGATGTAGCTATGGCTTTTCGTTTTGCCAACAGTGTGTAACCTGGACCCCGCATTCCTCATGTTTTTTGGTGTACCTTCTTTCATTAGAGTTCATGACCTTTTTACCTTCTCCACTGTGCCGAGTCATGGCCCCAGCAGCTACCCAGTGACAAACAACAATATGGGGACTTTTGACGCTGAACCCCTGTTGTCCCTCAACAATCTTGCCTCCACATCCACATTTCTAATGCTTCTTCCACACCGTTTTCCATTTCATGTAACCCATCGCCTCAGTAGCCACCGGAAGGCAGCATGACCCTGTGCTGCTTGGACTTTCCATTCTAGGGGGATCTGACCTACCTGCTAATATCAGTGGTCTCAGTCTCGCAAGGTAGGCATTCATCATGGGTGCAGCTTCATGGTTAAAACCATGGTCAGCTTCTAAAAGATGCCTGCCTTTCAGGACCCTGGATGAAAAGGTCCCTCACATCCCTTCTCCTCTGCGTCCTGGGTGTGAAGAACTCCCTTCCAAGGATTCAGCAACCACGCAGAACCAAAGAAACTGGCAGAACTGCACTCATACCACAGTCGCCGACCTTCTCTGCAAAGAAAGGATTACAGGTACATGGTATGTGCTTTGACCAAAGATCTAAAAGAGGCTCGGTTCATCATTGCCATGGCTACTTTATGAAATATTGATCTGCTGTCGCCATTGACATTTCTCCACCATTTAAATCGAACAGTTATATCGGAATCCATTGCTTCAATGCCGGTGACATTGATCTATGCAGATGTCACAATATCTGTGATGCTTTTCGAGACATTACTCCAAGACAGTTCTAGGTCCGGTTACCCAGGCATGTTATAATGCCATAAGAGAACAAGACCAGATATACACAAGGGCAATAGGGATAGCCTAGTATATGAATTGCAGAGCTTAAGCTAATGCATTCCTTCACATGCTGTCGGGTTGTGACAAGAGTATGAGAACAACCCTGCCTCTTTGCCCGATGGTAGCATTGGCCTTCCAGGTTTAATGAAGCCCAAAAGCACTGTATAATTGTCTACTCTCTATAGAACTTCTATTGTATCTCATTTTTAGAGATGTATGACAATGCTTGCCCTTGCACTCAGCCATACACCACAAACGCCAGACCTGTGCTCAGTACAGAGGAAGAGGCCTAAAGGAGACACTAGTGGATTAACCGTCAGTGTTCAATTCTCTGGCTCTCTCTCCGTCGCCTTGTTGTGTATTCTTGAAACCGTGTCCCATTCACAGCTGTGGGAATAGACGGAAGAGGTCATGAGGAATTCACATTACTCCCACAACATTGTAAACACAGCCCTGAATGTTGTTTCCATGCTTGTCGGAAAGGTAATCCTAAGAAAAGTCCTGCCCCAAAAATCCTGATTCCCAGAAAGTGAATCTTGAAGACTTGGTCAAAAAGTTGACTGCCTTGCTGGAAGATAACAAGACCATTTGGGAGGAGGTGCACAACTGCAAGCACATAGCACTTTCTGTGCTTTTCCTTCGCTGGTCTCTCTGACCACGACTTCTTGTGCGCCCTGCCTCTTTCCAGCAGCAGAAGCCCTTCAAGATGACATTCTATTGCTGAAAGTTAACTCTAATAAGGCTGCAGCTTGAAGTCTTTAGTTGGAGTCCAGGCTTCAATGCAGCACCAGAGAATTATTATGGACATATTAAGATTGTCACATTCCCCAATCATTGTCAGTTGCTCTTTATGAGTTAACACACTTGTTTTCTGGACAAGTAGTCTAAAGTTGCTTTTGTCTTTTCAATTTGGGGAGCACTGCTGCCAGTTGATGCATTCTACTGGTAGAGCATAATTTATCGATCTTACTTTCTTGAACAGATTGGCCGCCAAAGCAGATTGGCTGGGGTGAAAAGGGTATCTCTTTTTAGAGGGAGCTTATGGATGACCTACAGGATCTTCTAGCCTGGGTTGCAGACATCCCAGAGATAGACTGCCAGTTATCCAAGTATAGGGATAAGATGGGAAAAGGAGGGGCCCATAAGCCAATTATATGAAAGGAAATTATACAGGACTCTCCAAAAAGGGATGAGCCATTACCAGCATAGACAGGGAGATTGACAGACATGTTTACTGAAGAAGGACGGGAGAGAAGAAATGACAAAGACCTATGGTCTGTGAATGGCTGCTACAGCCTAAAACAAATCTATACATTGATACCAGAAGAGCTGTGAAAGGAGGTAGTGGCAGAGGCCTCACTCCAGAGTAAAAGACAGACCGCAGTCTCTCACACTCTGCAGTGTACCCCCACTTTCAAGTACCACTACTTCAGACTTTACAGCAAGACAGAATCCTGGAAGTAATGGTTCTCAGTGATTCCGAGGCCACCAGGAATGTCATGGCTGTCTTGTACTCCCAAGGCCTGCGTATACCTATTGAACCCAAAGCTAGAACACAACCAGTTTGGACCATCAATGGTTTCAAATTGATCCCAGCATCTACAACAAAGCAGATGCTTCTTTTTCAAATGACCATGCACAAAGGTTGCCAAAAGATTGTCCAGTTTGATCTCAAAGCTGACGTAAGTGTCCAAGCTATTGTTGGCATTCCTTGGCTTCAGAAGCATAATTTTATTTTTCCTTTTTAATCAAACACATCGTCTTCTCTCCCCGAGGGGTGTGTAGGGCACCATCGAAAGCACCATAAACGTTGGTGATGCATACTTGCACAGTATCATGATTTCATTGATGCCTTTGACAAGTTAAAGGCTACCGCCTTATTGCCTTCTGAAAGTATTACTGTAGGACTGATTAGCAGTCCGGATCCACAAACCTCTGTATCTGCATATACGCATTAACAGGGAAACGGGTGTTGCTCCTGAACACTGTCTTACTGAGCTTTTTACTACAGGTTTTATCAAACATTCAAAGCCCTTGCACCTTGAATTGATGGCTGGTATTGATTCCTGAGCTGTTGACTGGATTACATTAAAAAAGTGATCCTCTTTTCTGTTGGTACCCGATTTGCTGAAATGAGTATGTGACACCACAATCTACAGCTGTATCTCAGCAGGGTGTACCATTTTGGGCAAGTCCAAAAGGCTGATGAGTGGAAAGCAGTTTCAGAACCAATCAACACTTAATTTGTGCCCGTGGTTCTTACAGGCCCGACAGCCACTTATTTTTGGACACCGTGATGTTTTGAGAATGGTATGAAATTCGGATTGAGCATCTGGCCTCATTTCAGAGCCCCAGGACTCCATCTCTATTTTTCTTTTGCTTTAAGCCTTCCAGTTCTCTGTGCTGTGCACCAGATGCATTTCAGCTTGTCTGATATAGAAACCACAGGCATATATTTTCACTCTGTCACTGTGTTATAACAAGCAACAATGCAACCATGTCACTGGTGCTGTAGACCTACCTCCTCTTCAGCCTCTTCCGGGATGAAGCAGCGCGAGAGAAAGCCCCCAGTTGGTTCTCTGACTCTACCAGTGGCTAATTTGAAACATGATGATGAGTCAGGCCATCATTGTCTATTTTTTGTCGAAGCTTTTGTCTCATGCAGTGCTGTATTGTGAATCTTAACAGTATGGCATCAGCTTGCTGTCCAGCAGTGGCCTGGCACTGGTGGAGGGAAAAGTCCAAAGTGAGTCAGAAGGATGTGGTTGCTTTGACACACGTTGCGTTAGTGTTGGACAGCTTGAATAGAAGGAGACAGAGGGTGGGTGCAGTGTAGTCACTCTGTTTATTCCCATAAAGTCAGCCTGTCACTGTTTGCCTCCTTGGGTTGCTTACGAGCCTCTGCATCAATAGCCTGCCTATTCCCTCCCCAGCTGCCACCAGCTCTCCTGCATGAAAAAAGAGATGTAAGTTACATTGTCACCACCACAATGGACTGTGCAATGCTGGAAAGCCAAGGATTCTTAACAAGCTTAAGACTCGCGTCACATAACCGACAAAGAGTCTTTTCCGGATAGACATGGTGAACATTTCAGGATAAGGTATTATTGAGTTATTCAGTTTTACTTGATAGCTGTTTAAAATGCCTCCACTGTACAATGAGTAAAATTACCATTTTGGGTCTACTTTAGAAAGGGCAGACCGGAACTTACAGCAAATAAGTGCTTTAGTCCTGAGTCTGGGTCTGGAGAGTTAGCTGTTCATGTATTTCAGCGTATGCAAAAGCTTGAAAGTGTCAGTGAGGGATTTCCACATGCACTGTCATGTGATGCCTGCACTGGGGATGTACTTTGAGCATGTTCTTTCAAGCAGCTTCCAGAAATAGGCGAGGCCACCTTCTCATCCTGAGTTGCCATGGTGATGTTCTCTGTCTTTTTAACAAATTTAAGAGAAACTAAGAAATAAAGTTCATTATTCGACTCAATTTATTAGAGGTTTACTCGGGAGAGAGCCCTCGTTATTCACTTGAGGACTGCAGACTCACTCTGGTAAATTCAAATCCCACCTTTGAGCAGAGTCCATGCACGCAGTATGTGGTGCCACTGGTGGAAGTTGGAGGTGGTTAGTGGTAGAAGTTGGTGGCACCAGTTGTGGATATGGCTGCAGCTTTTTAAGAACATTTTTGGGGAACCTGTGCTCTTTCTTCTTCTTCTTTTTTTTTTTTTTTTTACAAATTAAGTACTGCTTGGGCTACAAGTATACCTCGCCAAGCCGTTCGGGCTGTACAGTACCCCCAGCAGCCTTTCAGTTCTTCATCAAAAATGTCTTACATGATTTCTTTGTTGTCTGTGCTGTTGTCTAGCTAGATGACATCCTGAGCTATTCATGTTCCTTGGAAGATATAGGTGTGTGTGTGTGACATACACCACTGCTTATTTGTGACATAAACTCTTTGCCAAGGTAGAAAAATCTATTACACATCACAACAGTAGACATTTGACAAAGCTATTTTCTGTTATAAAAAGCTGATGTCCATATTAACTTGCATCTATTGCAATTAAATTGGAAATCATGGGTTGTACAAAGTTATGTTTTCTAACTTATGCTAAACCATGCCTCACCTAGGCCTCGTCCTCTTTTTAATAATATGGCTGCTTCTTAGTATTTATTGTGTGTTTATATTTCCCATTTGATACTATACAGCAGCAAAATATGCACTGTTTGTTTTGAATTGACATGATGATGTTCTCAAAGACCTCTGGAGGAAACTTTTAGACACTTTTCAAGGCCTACCTGCATGCACACTGTAGTCCATTCTCTTATGAGTCTTTCCTTTGTTTATGTAACCAGATTTGTTCTGACACCTTTTAATTTTAATTTGCTGTTATTTTGCTACATTTGCTCACCCTGTGCAATTTCCATTGCTTTCTATGGTGACAGTTATTATAAATGTCCTCAGTTTAAGGGTGAGCCAGGTCTTTTTGGGTCTCTATTAGGGATGCCCTGTTTCTCTGTTGTTTTACTGAACACTTTGAACTTAGCATACTTTCTAGATTTTGCTCATTGCTGCATCTATTTTAAATGCTAAGGGCTTTATGGTAATTAGGTTTTGAGCATTACAACAGAGGTACTAACATGGTTATATTTTTTCCTTCTGTATAGTATTTTCATGATTTGATAAACCTCGGTTTTTCATAATTACTGATCTCAAACTCACTTTTTGGGTCAGTCTTATTTATTAACTGTATTTTGATATGCAGTTTTGAATCTAGTCTTTAGGGACTCATTGGCTCATGTATACTTGAGGACAGCCACTGTCATGCATATTAATGCACATTATCTATAAGATAGCACCCACAATTTCTGGGCTAAGTACTTACCTACCCAAACAGGTGGTGTTAAGATAGATCCAAAAAGGCCAAGACAATCTAAGCTAACACAGCATCACTTTCACAATTTTAGGAGCAAAATCACATTTAGGAGCAATAGCGCATTTTGGTGCAACACCTTCCATGGTGCAACATCAACAAGAATTTGGAAATACAAAACAAAATCTCTTTAGGTGCAAAATCAACCTTTGTGCAACATTCGCAGGAGTGTGACAACAGAATCTGCTGAGTCACCCCCATTCTACAACCATCAACCTAATGGCATCAATAAGGAAAGACTCATCAGCAATCCCCTGATAGAAGTCCTCATAGAATGTATAAAGGTAGACTTGTACCTCCCCCTTCCCACACTTTAGTGTTTGAGCTCTTCCATTCACCTTTAGGATTCCAGGAATGTAGGTGTACTCCCACCTCCATCTTGTGCCATGTCAAATCAGGGGCAATCCAAAATAGATTTCACCAGTCCCTGCAACCATACTTTCACCACAACACTGTCTTACTACAATCCATACCTCACACAAATGTACTTTACAATCACACAGCATGTCAATTCAAAGGTCTGAATGTCGCATAAAAGCAAAACTTTCCACAAGTTCAGCCAGTAGGCACCACACACCAAATTACCTTGAAAAAGGTCTATTTAGTACTATATGCCGCAAACACCTATATGCTGCCATAGTTGCTTTAAGTAAGTAAGTCAAGACATGAACAGAAATAGCATGTGAGGATAGAGGGCATACTTGGTGCACCCGCCAGGGCACAGAACTTTATCTCAACCCCAAAATCATCATGAATAGACCTAGGCCTCAGCACACACATTAAATCAGTGTGTTAGCTAGGTCAAATAAAAAGTCAGTATACCAGTTTCACATGCAGTCTGGTCACGCAGGGAAGGGGTATGCACCTGCTTACCATGCAGAGGCCATTCCCCAACCAAATTACACCCTTCCTAGATCAGGTGACCAGGAACCTTACTCCACTGTTAGAAACATCTGGTCATCACAGCAACAAAGTAGGCAAGAGATTCCTTAAGCATTCCCATTTTGCAATCCATCTTTGTGTCCCACAGTGAAATCTAGGTACTGTTTGAGATGGACCACGACAACTTTGGATTCTCTCTCTTCAATGCCATCATCCATTTGAGTGTCATACAGTCACTCTGGACCACAGACCTGTTACCAAACAAGCACAAATAGAACCTCTTCGGGGCCAAGCATTCCTTTTCAGTGGCAGTCCAGTTCTGTTCTCTAAGGAAGCAGTCTGTGACTGTTGAATGCCACAGGATGCTCTCTATCCTTGACATTGAGTTGAGCCAGGACTGATCTATCGCCCTTGTCTGAGGCATCAGTCTGAACAATGAAGGGCTGGCTTTAGTCAGGTGACTTCAATACAGGAGCATTGGACAGTGTTGTCTTCATGTTGATAAATGCCTGGTAACTCTCTGCATTGAAAATCACTTTCATAGGCTTCTTCTTTGCTGGTTATGCTGTTAACAATGCAACTATGGACCCAGAATTATCCATAAAGTTTGCGCATTATCTTTCTTACCTGGGTATGGCTAATGGGGATAAACTCTTCAATATAGATTGGATCTTCGCATGCGATGGGCTGATCTTTCCATTCCCCAACTGATGCCCAAGGTAGATCACAGAGGACTGCCTCAGCTGACATGTTTGCCTTGATGGTCACTTTTGCCACTATCTCCAAACCAACACCTATTCTAGGTGCCTCAAGCGGCCCTCCTAGCAATAGCTACAGATGGCAATGTTGTCAAGGTAGGCTGCATAGAACTCTCTCAGCCCTGACAAAACATAGTTCACCCGGTGTTGTGAAGTGGCAGGAGCATTCTTGAGCCTAAAAGGCATGACTCTGAATTAATTCAGACTCTTCAGCATCAAGGATACATTCTTCACCGAGTCTGTGTAGGCTTAGTCACCTCACTGAAAGACCAATAGTCTATACAAAAGCCCAGTTTAATAGACTCTTGTTTGGAAAAGAACATCAGTCTACTGACCCAGGGACTACAGGAGCACTAAATCACTCCCAGGACCCACATCTTAGTAACCTTTGTCTTGATGCACTTGTTGATCTGGTCTGACAACCAATACACTATGCTCTTCCCTGGCAAGTTAGCTTCTGTGCCATATACACAGACAGATTTCAATCTTGGGGTCAGTGAAAAGAGATGGAGCACCACCCCATTACATCTCTGCACTCTCTTGCTGCTTAGGAGTCAGATCATATTCAAGCTGTACCCCTTCTAAAGATCAATCTTTCTCATTAATGTGCAATATGTTGTTGAGTGATTCACTGCCCTCATACACCTCCTCTGCCATTGCAAGGATGTTTACAATATGGTCTTTTTGACAGTTTGGCTTCAACCATTTCACATCAAACACCTGCTTGGTTCCCAAGTGGCATGAGTGTCTACCAGGTAGTTCATGTCAGAACTTTTTTCTACCACCTTTAATGGCCCACTCCACATATTCCCAAAATTTGGGGATGATTGGGTTTTACCACCAACATGCCCTATCCCTCTTGGTACCCAGTAAGCATTGCTTTCTGATTATACCAGTCCTACATAAAGGTTTGGCTTGCCCAAAGTTTTTTCTTCAACTGACCCATGCAGTGCACCATCAGCTTCCTGGGGTAAACAATATGATCACCCACATCCTTCTGACTCACAAGTTCTTTGCTAACCTTCTCAGACTAAGTTGAATAGACCGCAAAATGGATTCCCAAAAAAAAGCTCAAAGGAACTGAACTAAACTTCCTTAAGTGGAATCTCCCTTTATTTGGAATGGATTCCTGCTCCACCATCGCAGGTGGGGCTATGATTGTAGGGCAGGAATCCCATCCACTAGACCACCATTGCTTTTTTTGTGATGTTTTGGGAGCAACATCTTAGGCAAGGGTCGCTCCCCAGGGGGCAAATATCTTCTGTGCTTTGGCCCTCTTGGGGTATAGTTCTGCCCTTTTTTCAGACGATCTGCCCCCCTGGGGTGGGGGGAGGTCAAAACCCACTAGATGCCAAGGATGATTATTTAGAGATTTTGGGGAGCGACCCCATGGCAAGGGTCACTCCCCTGGTGGCTAATATATTTTATGTGTGTTTTGGCCCCCCTGAGAGTTAGTTTGGCCTTTTTTTGGCCGATCTCACCCCCCAGGGGTATCAAAACCCACTAGATGCCAGGGATTTTACATAATGAAATTGTGGGGTGCCTGGCAGCATATGGACATAATTGCCCTCCATGAAACTTGGTTACAACAGGACCTTCCACTGTCGGGCTCACGTGCCATCAAATAAAGGTAGTCAAATACAAGCAATATGGCAGGCCTAGTGGGGGACTAGAAGTTTACTTCTCATTAGATCTCAAGTTGGACACAGAGGAGCTACTGCAAGAGGACCCAAGAAGTAAACTTAGTAATAAGGCCTCAAATCATAGACCACCATTGTTTTTGGTTAACTTATACATTTATCCTAGTTCTCTTCGAAAGTGGTTGCAATAAAAAGGTTCTTGGCAATCATTACAAATTACCGCCAACTCCACACAAACTGGGATATTGTTTTGACAGGTGATTTTAACACAAATCTAATTAAGGCCCAAGAGAATGATGAAATATTAAGTGCTGATAACTCATGTTGGAATGTTCCGACACAGATGACACTGAATGTAAAATGGCGTGGCCAGCAGGGAGAACAGTTAATACCCTCTCTGGAATTCCTAAAACTGCGGGCCCTAAATGGAAGATTTTTCAGATGACTCACCTCCAAGCTATACATATCACGTCCCGAAATCGGGGTTCATTATAGACTATACCTTAGTCACTTTACCTATGATCCCACTGGTATGGCAAATTGAAATAAAATACAGTACATGCAGTGATCACTTGTGTCAAATACTTGCCCTAGGGTCCTCATCACCTGTCCTCCCTCGAACTCCCACATAGAAACAACAAACGTTGGTCATCGGATACAAAAGTAGCTTTAGCTTCATCCACTAAGCTGATTATGCAAGCCTAAACAATCATGTCCATATGCTGGAAGCCTGGGAAAACTTCGGAAAGAAATTGCTCGACCTGCATTCCACCCCACCTCATTTCGGCCACTCCATCACACTAGTCAAACTTCCCTGGTCCGTCATTCGAAACTATGCAATTTTCATAAGAAAGTCCACAAGAAACTTGCAAGACATCTGAAGGCATGCTCGGGCAGTCATCACCTTTGGGAACAACTGAAGAGCACTGAAAAAAATACACAATACAAATATGGGAGATAAAAGCTGAAGGAAAGAGACTCTTCTGGTCAAAGATAATATATAATGCAAAGGAGAAACATTCTAGGAAATTCTGGGAATTCATCAATCACTTGAACACTGAGGAAGTTTGATTACCAATTCAAATATGGCTGAGATTGACTGGGTGAATTATCTCAAGACAACTTTCTCAACAAATCACCAAATTAGTGAAAACAGCATTCCATCAATATTGTGATCAGTAACTTTGGGACATAATCCCCAATCCCTGGTGACCACTGAAAGGACTGTTGCTTTAACTCTGTCTTATGACAACACAAATAAGTTCCTCGTTAAGGCCTGCCATGAAGGGGCTCCTGGGCCAAACAGTCTAACTCAAGCCATCTTCAAAGAAGATGCAGTCTTTTGGTCCGTGGTGCTAAGTTCTCTGTATCAGGAAGTCAGAATGGGCAGGGCAATTCCCAAGAGTTTGCGAGGTTCCATAATCAACCCGGGGACAGGGATAGCCCAGCCAGTTACAGGATAATCACCCTTCTTGACGCAGAGGCAAAAAAACTACGCTTCTTTGCTTCTTGCTGAATTAATAGCCTGGTCTGGTAAACGTAACATCATCCCCCCCAATCAAAGAGGCTTTAGAAAAGGGGTGGGCATCACAATGAATATATTAATAACTACCTTCCTCGCTGAACAAAGTAGACCACAACATAGAAGGTTATACCTCTGTTTTATTGACTTTAATGCCACCTTCGACCGAGTGAATAGACAGCTTCTCTGGTGTAAATTAAAGCAATGGGGACTGCTGGATCCACTTTCAAATGCAATAATTTGGGTGTCTAGTCTTCAGAAATGTCTGAGTTTGGTAGGTCTCCCCACGATGGCTGCCGAGCCTAGGACCAAAAACGCAGATGCCTCCTTGCAAAACCAGGTCTCTTTGTGACAGAATATTTTGATTTCTCAACAATACGTTTTGGGTCCTTCCGTTTTGCGGGCACTTAGCCAACCCACACAAGTGAGGTAGCATTTTTATTGGGAGGCCTGGGGGAAAGCTGGGAGGTAGGACGTTTATGCCGGCCCTGTGATTCCACAACTTTCTCCTCTCAGAAATGCAAGGGAAATGTGTTTTTGAGGCAAAGTCTGGGGTTTGCAGGGAATTCTGGGGAAAAATGTGGTGAGAACCATGCAAGTCATTCCATCCTAATTATCCCTAGGTGTCTAGCCTTAAAAAATGTACAGATTGGCTAGGTTTCCGTATGTGGTGGCTTATCTAGGGTCCAAAATCTAGAGATACCCACGTTAGAAAAAGAGGGACAGTTTTCACTGGAAAAATGCACTGCGTCTGTGTTACGTTTTGAGCCATTTACTGTTGCGGAAACTAGGTCTGCCTTCACAAGTGAGGTACTATTATTATCGGGGGACTTGAGGGAACGCCGGGTGGGAGGAAGTTTGTGGCTTCTCACAGATTCCAGAACTTTCTATCACAGAAATGTGAGGAAATTGTGTTTTTTGGTCAAAGTTTGAGGTTTGCAAGAGATTCTGAGTAAAAAAACGCAATGAGAGCCACAGAATTCAGCCCACCCTGGATACCCCTAGGTGTATAGTTTTCAAAACGGTACAGGTTGTCTAGGTTTCCCCATGTGTTGACTGAGCTAGGGTCTAAAATCTAGACCTACTGTTAGAAATGGGGTCTCTATTTGGCAGAGGTATACATCCTTGTCCAAGTAGGGACCACAGGGTAAGCCACAACACAATCCAAATTATCCTGTGCCAACCATCTGGCAGCATGGCACTGAGCAGTCAAGCCTAACATAGCAAGCAATATGTATAGTATTTGTGCAATAAATCAGATGGTAACACAGTAAAAACACCACAAAAATACACCACACACGTTTAGAAAAATAGATAATATTTATATGAATAAAGTAAGGTCAAAACGACAAAGATCCAATGAGCACAAGTTGAAATACCACTTTTAAAAGATTTAAAAGAGTCTTGATCCTAGAAATAAACATTTATCTCTTTGTTACACACAGTACCAGGGATGCGTAAAAAATAACGACGCACGGAGACCACAGAGGAGGAGATGCATGGAAAAATAAGTTGTTGCAGGTGATGTGTTGTTTCTTTCCATGCGGCAAGGGGTTTGCGCCATTTTTCGGTGCACAGTCTTGGTTCCTCACTGTGATGCGGGGATATTTTGACACCCAGGGATGATGTGTTGAAAATCCTTGAGGCGCTTGAAGAAGGCACAGGCGCTGCGTTGATCCAGTAGGCTATGTGGCAGATTTTCCATGGCAAGGTAGGCGAAACGTCGAACTTCCAGTTGGGAAGTCAGGGATGCAGTGTTCTAGTCGGCTGTGCAGCAATTTCTCGGCCGCAATGCAGGCTTTGCGTTGATTTCTGCAGGCGTTGCATCGATTTTCAACGTACAAGGAATTGCTTGAAGAGGTGAAGTCTTTGTTGGCCCTGAGACTTCAGAAACAGGAGGCAAGTTCAATCCAAGCCCTTGGCGAGCACTTTGGGGGAAGGCAGAATCCTTCAAAGCACAGTCAGAGGCCAGCAAGGCAGCAGCAGGGTAGAAGTCCTCTGCAGCAAAGCAGTCCAAAGAGTCCTTTGGGCAGCCAGGCAGGTCTTCTAAGAGTTCAGGTGCAGGTCCAGAAGTGTCTGAGTTGGTGGGGGTCAGAGACCCAGTTTATACACCCAAACATGCCTTTGAAGTGAGGGAGACTTCAAAGAGTGGTTTTGAAATGCACACCTTTCCCAGTGGGGGGTTATCAGTCCTTTGTGTGAGGTCAGGCCACTGGCCTTTGAAATGCAAGTGTCAGGCCCTCCACCGTTCCAGCCCAGGAAGAGCCATTTAGTATGCAGATGAATGCAGATGTGACTGAGGGCCTCATTACGAGGCTGGCGGTCTTAAGACGACCAGCCTCGCGATGGTAGTCGGATTGCCACAGACAGGGCGGTCCGACCGTCCCATTATGATCGTGGTGGAGCCACCATGGTCAAACCGCCGACACCTCCATGCTGCAGCCAGCACTTGGGATTACGAGTCCCAAACCGCCATGGAAAGGCTGGCAGAATGGGGGCATCGGGAGGGCATGTGGGGGCCCCTGCACTGCCCATGCACTTGGCATGGGCAGTGCACGGAGCCGCCATGCACAGCCCCATCGGGCATTTCGCTGCCTGAATTATGGGCAGTGAAATGCGCTAAGGGTGCTGCTGCACCCGACGCACCACAACATTGCTGCCGGCTCAATTACGACCCTGTGTCAATGTTGTGGTGAGTGTTCCACTGGGCCAGCGGGTGAAAACAGTGTTTTCGCCCGCTGGCCCAGCTGAACACTCCTAATATGGCGGGCAAAAGACCTCCATTACTGGAGGTCTTTTGCCTGAAGCAGCTTCACAGGACTGCCAAAGTCATAATGAGGCCCTGAGTGTCCTGTGTCTGTGGTTGTCTGGGTGAAATACACAAAGGAGCTGTCAACCAGCCCAGACCAGGTGTTGATTGGAGACGGGCTGTAAGGCACAGATCATTTTAAGTGCAGAGCAATGCTTACTTTCTAAAAGTGGCATTTCTAAAATATTAACATAGAATCCAACTTCACCAATAAGCAGGATCTCCTATTACCATTCCTGCCATGCTACATATGACCTGGGTACCCCTTTCAGATCAGAATCTGCCACCCAAAAAGTATATAAGGGCAGTCCTAATGCTAGTCTATGAAAGGAGCAGGCCTCACAGTAGTGGAAAACTAATTTAGAGTTTTTCACTACCAGGACATATAAAACACATATGTACATATATTGCCTTTTACCTACATAGCACCCTGCTCTATGGGTTACCTAGGGCCTACCTTAGGAGTAATGTATATGTAGGAAAAGGGGAGTTTAAGGCTTGGCAAGTACTTTTAAATGCCAAGTCGAAGTGGCAGTGAAACTGCACACACAGGCCTTGCAATGGCACTCCTGAGACATGGTTAAGGGGCTACTTATGTTGGTGGCACAATTAGTGCTGTAGGCCCACTAGTAGCTATTAATTTACAGGCCCTTGGCACATTAGTGCACTTTACTAGGGACTTATAAGTAAATCAAATATGCCAATTGGGCATGAACTAATGTTACCATGTTGAAGGGAGAGGGCATATGCAATTTAGCACTGGTTAGCAGTGGTAAGGTGCACAGAGTCCTAAAACCAGCAAAAACAGTGTCAAAGAAGTGGAGGGAGGCAGCCACAAAGTTGGGGGATGACCAACCTAAGGTTGTGAGGTCTAACACCTACCCACATAGGAAAAAGAGAGTCAGTGTTCGGTGGAAAAATGTGCTGCATCCATGTTGCGGTCTGGGCCATTTTCTGTTGCATGGCACGAAGTCTTAACCACACAAATGAGGTACCATTTTTATTGGGAGACTTGCAGGAATGCCGGATGGAAGGAAGTTTGTGGCTCCCCGAAGATTCCAGAACTTTCCATCACAGATATGTGAGGAAAATGTGTATTTTTAGTAGAAGTTTGATCTTTGCAAGGGATTCTACCTAAAGAAATGTGGCGAGAGCCACGCAAGTCGGCCCATCCTAGATCCCCTATGTGTCTAGTTTAAAAATATGTACAGGTTGGCTAAGTTTCCATGGGTACCGGCTGAGCTACCCCCCTTGGAAAAAGAGGGTCAGTGTTCGGTGGAAAAATGTACTGTATCCATGTTGCAATTTTGGCTGTTTCCTGTTGCGGGCACTAGGTCTACTCACACAAGTGAAGTACAATGTTTATTGGGAGACTTGGGGGAATGCCAGGTTTAAGGAAGTTTGTAGCTTCCCACAGATTCCAGAACTTTCCATCACAGAGATGTGAGGAAAATGTGTTTTTTAGTCAAATTTGAGGGTTGCAAGGATTCTGGGTAATAAAACATGGCAAGAGCAATGCAAGTTAGCCCTGCCTAAATACCACTGGGTGTCTAGTTTAATAAAATGTACAGGTTAGCTAGGTTTCCCATGGTGCCGGCTGAGCTAGACTCCAAAATCTTGAGCTACTAACATCGGAAAAAGAGGGTAAGTGTTTGGTGGAAAAATGTGATGCGTCCATGTTCCGTTTTGGACTGTTTCCTGTCGCGGGCACTAGGCCTACCCACGCAGGTGAGTCACCACTTTTTATCAGTAGGCTTGTGAGACCACAGAATGGTAGAACATTTGTTAATACCAATTGGACTCAGCTGCATTTGTGCCTTTCAAATGTAAGCCAATATATAAGATTTATGACATTTTATAAAATACCCTCTAAATCATAAGATATTATGGGTACCCACAAATTCAGAGATTAATAAATAACCACTGCTCTTAATCTCTATATATTGTGCCCGTTTCAGAAATACATACGTTTCCTTGATACCTATTTTTCACTCTGCCTATTTTACTATATGAATTGATCGATCTATATAAAAAAACATTGTACAGTGCAGCTCAGTTGTTTGCTCTGGGTACCTTGGGTTCTTGGAGAACCTACAGCCATATATAACCCCACAACCAGAAGGGTCTAGTGGTCATAATGGTATATTGTTTTTGTCAATCAGCCATTGTGAAAAAATGTACAGATGAAAATGTCACAAATGCCAGTTTTTTCCTACTCATTTTCAATATCATGAGTCATCAGCATGCTGTGAAACTGATGTGGCAGGTGCACTTTAATCAGGAAACTAAGAACAAACAAGTCCAGGCATAATTATGTTCTGGAAAACAAACTCCAAGTATCAAACAGAGTTCAAACAGGGGTTCCATATGAGACTGTATTCTGGTTATTACTGAGCACCATTAGCTTTCGAGAAAATGTTCAAACATGATTCCTGACATGCTGTGCCACTTGTAGACCACCAGAATCCGTATCTTCTTGGTGATGGCTTCTATGTTGTCTTATTCTGATGGGCGTAGTCCTGTATGGTTACGAAAAAAGAAAGATAAAATGTTTTGTGAAGTTTTGTTTGTCTGTATTGCTGTAACACAATTTTGTGAAATCTATCACAAGCATTTCTAAAAACTTATTACATATTATTTTCTAAAATGTATTATTTCCTAGGAAATACTAATTTGTAGTGACCCGTTGAGTACCCTCACCACTTTTAATGTCCTAATTTTAGAAATCCAGGCCACAAACATCTGCTAGGCCAGGGGTCTGAAACAATTTCTGTAGTGAGAGCTACTTTAGATCAGTACAAATCATTGTGAGCTATTGAAGGCTAAAAAATGAAATTGTTAGCACACTGTAGGAGGCTAGCTTGGCTTATAGTGGGTACCTTGTGGTACTTACACTCTGTGCCAGGTCCAGTTATCCCTTATTAGTAGAATAGAGGTGTTTATAGCAGCTTAGGCTGATAGAAGGTAGCTATAGCAAAGCAGCTTAGGCTGAACGAGCAGACATGCAAAGCTCCTACTATACCACTTATATCATATAGCACAATATCATAAGAAAACACAATACTCAGAGTTACTAAAAATAAAGGTACTTTATGTTTATGACAATATGCCAAAAGTATCTCAGAGAATACCCTCACTTAGAAGGTAAGTAATATACACGAGTTATATGTACACAAACCCAAAACAGGTAAGTAATAGTAAGAAAAGTAATTCAAAAAGTGTAGGATTACAATAGGATGCAATAGGTGAGCATAGGTCTAGGGGCAACACAAACCATATACTTCAAAAGTGGAATGCGAATCACGAATGGACCCCAGACCTATGGGAGCCTGTAGAGGGTCACTGGGACTGTGAATAAACAGTCAGGGTGCCCAAGATACCCCACCCCAAGACCCTGAAAAGTAGGAGTAAAGTTCCCCTATACCCCAAAAGGACACAATGGTCGTGATAGGGGGATTCTGCAAGAACCACAAAGACCAGCAAAGCACTGAAGACGGATTCCTGGACCTGAGGACCTGCAAGGCAAGGGGACCAAGAACAAGAGTCGCGATAGTGTCCAGGGGACAGGTTCCCAGGAAACCCCGGATGAAGGTGCAAGAAGGCTGCCTCTGGGTGGAAGAAGCCGAAGATTCTGCAACAACGAAAAGGGCTAGGAACTTCTCCTTTGGATGGAAGATGTCCCACGGCGTGCTTGATGTTGCAGAAGTGTTTCCACGCAGAAATACCGCAAACAAGCCTTGCTAGCTGCAAGGGTCGCGGTATAGGTTTTTGGGTGCTGCTGGGGACCAGGAAGGACCAGGATGTCGCCCCTTGGAGGAGGAACTCAGAGAGCCCCCACAGAAGCAGGCAGCACCCGCAGAAGTACTGGAGCAGGCACTTAGAAGATTTGTGAACCGGAGTCGACTCAGAGTCACAAAGGAGGGTCCCACGACGTCGGAGTCCAACTCAGAGGGTTGAGCACTGCAGGACGGAGTGCTGGGGACCCAGGCTAGGCTGTGCACAAAGGAATCCTTGGAGAAGTGCACAGAAGCCGGAGCAGCTGCAAATCATACAGTACTCAGATTTGCAGTCTAGCGTGGGGAGGCAAGGACTTACCTCCACCAAACTTGGACTGAAGTATGACTGGACTGTGGGGCTCACTTGGATCTAGCTCCTGTGTTCCAGGCACCACGCTCGTTGAGATGAGAGGGGACCCAGAGGACTGGTGATGCAGAAGTTTGGTGCCCGCGTTAGCAGGGGGAAGACTCCGTCAACCCACGGGAGATTTCTTCGGGATTTCCAGTGCAGGGTGAAGGCAGACAGCCCTCAGAGCATGCACCACCAGGAAGCAGTCGAGAAAGCCGGCAGGATTAGGCGCTAAAATGTTGCTGGTAGTCGTCTTGCTACTTTGTTGCGGTTTTGCAGGCATCCTGGAGCAGTCAGCAGTCAATCCTTGGCAGAAGTCGAAGAGGGAAGTGCAGAGGAAGTCTGGTGAGCTCTTGCATTCGTTATCTCAAGAATACCCCAGAAGAGAGACCCTAAATAGCCAGAAAAGGAGGTTTGGCTTCCAAGAACAGAGGATTGGCTACCAAGAGAGGTAAGAGCCAATCAGAGGGGTCTCTGGCGTCACCTGCTGCCACTGGCCACTCAGAGCAGTCCAGTGTGCCCCCAACACCTCTGTTTCCAAGATGGCAGAGGTCTGGGACACACTGGAGGAGCTCTGGGCACCTGCCCTGGGAGGTACTGGTCAGGGGAGTGGTCACTCCCCTTTCCTTTGTCCAGTTTCGCGCCAGAGCAGGGCTGGGGGATCCCTGAACTGGTGTAGATTGGTTTATGCAGAGATGGGCACCATCTGGGCCCATCAAAGCATTTCCAGAGGCTGGGGGAGGCTACTCCTCCCCAGCCCTTCACACCTATTTCCAAAGGGAGAGGGTGTAACACCCTCTCTCAGAGGAAATCCTTTGTTCTGCCTTCCTGGGCTGGGGCTGCCCAGAACCCAGGAGGGCAGAATCCTGTCTGAGGGGTTGGCAGCAGCAGCAGCTTCAGTGGAAACCCCGGAAAGGCAGTTTGGCAGCACCCGGGTTCTGTGCTAGAGACCCGGGGGATCATGGAATTGTCCCCCCAATACCAGAATGGTATTGGGATGACAATTCCCTGATCTTAGACATGTTACATGGCCATGTTCGGAGTTACCATTGTGACGCTATACATAGGTAGTGACCTATGTATAGAGCACACGTATAATGGTGTCCCGCACTCACAAAGTGCGGGGAATTTGCCCTGAACGATGTGGCGGCACCTTGAATAGCGCCAGGGTGCCCACACACTAAGTAACTTGGCACCCAACCTTCACCAAGTGAGGGTTAGACATATAGGTGACTTATAAGTTACTTATGTGCAGTGAAAAATGGCTGTGAAATAATGTGGACGTTATTTCACTCAGGCTGCAGTGGCAGGCCTGTGTAAGAATTGCCTGAGCTCCCTTTGGGTGGCAAAAGAAATGCTGCAGCCCATAGGGATCTCCTGGAACCCCAATTCCCTGGGTACCTAGGTACCATATACAAGGGGATTATATGGGTGTACCGGTGTGCCAATGAGAATTGGTAAATTTAGTCACTAGCCTGCAGTGACAAATTTAGAAAGCAGAGAGAGCATAAACACTGAGGTTCTGGTTAGCAGAGCCTCAGTGATACAGTTAGGCACCACTCAGGGAACACATGCAGGGCACATACTATGAGCACTGGGGTCCTGCCTAGCAGGATCCCAGTGACACAAGGGCTAAAATACACATACATACAGTGAAAATGGGGGTAACATGCCAGGCACACAACACCCCCCACCCCAAACGAAGGACAATAAGACTAGCCTTGTCCAGATGAGCCTTCATTGTCTAAGTGGAAATATCTGGAGAGTCCATCTGCTTTGGAGTGGGTACTTCCAGGTCTATGTTCCACTGTATAGTCCATTCCCTGTAGAGATATGGACCACCTCAACAATTTAGGGTTTTCACCTTTCATTTGTTTTAGCCAAAGTAGAGGTTTGTGGTCTGTCAGAACAATAAAGTGAGTACCAAACAGGTATGGCCTCAACTTTTTCAGTGCCCAGACCACAGCAAAGGCCTCCCTCTCTATGGCAGACCAACGCTTTTCTCTAGGGGTCAACCTTCTGCTGATAAAAGCAACTGGTTGATCCTGGCCCTCAGAATTCAGTTGTGATAGTACTGCCCCTACCCCTAATTCAGATGCATCAGTTTGAACAATGAATTTCTTGGAGTAACATGGGCTTTTTAGGACAGGTGCAGAGCACATGGCCTGTTTGAGCTCCTCAAAAGCTTTCTGACAGCTAGCTGTCCATAACACCTTCTTAGGCATTTTCTTGCTAGTGAGATCATTAAGAGGGGCTGCTATGGAGCCATAATTCTTAATGAATCTCCTGTAGTACCCTGTGAGTCCTAAAAACGGCTTTCACCTGGGTCTGAGTTGTAGGTGGCACCCAATCTATAATAGTTTGGATTTTCCCCTGTAGTGGTTTAATCTGTTCTCCACCAACCAGGTGGCCCAGATAAACCACTTTTGCAGGGCCTCCAAAACTGTCCATAGGTGGACCAGGTGATCATCCCAGGTTGAGCTAAAGACAGCAATATCATCTAGATATGCTGCACTGAAAGCCTCCAACCCTTGCAGGACTGTATTCACCAACCTCTGAAAAGTGGCAGGTGCATTTTTCAAACCAAAGGGCATTACTGTGAATTGGTAGTGCCCTCCAATGGTAGAAAATGCAGTCTTGGGTTTAGCATCTTCTGCCAATCTAATCTGCCAATACCCTGCAGTTAGATCAAAAGTGCTAAGATACTTGGCAACTTGGCAGAAGCCAGTGTGTCAATGAGCTCATCTGCCCTTGGTATAGGGTGAGCAACAGTTTTGGTTACCGGATTGAGCCCTCTGTAATCTACACAAAGCCTCATCTCCCTCTTTCCATCTTTGGTGTGAGGTTTTGGTACAAGCACAACTGGGCTAGCCCAGGGGCTTTCAGAAGGTTCAATCACCCCTAAATCCAACATTTTCTGCACCTCTTGTTTGATGCAATCTCTGACATGGTCAGACTGCCTATAAATTTAGCTTTTGACAGGCAGGCTGTCTCCAGTGTCAATTGTATGTTCACACCAGGATGTTGTACCTGGTACAAGTGAAAAGAGGTCAGAAAATTGGCTTAGGAGATTGATGCAGTTGTCTTTCTGTTCTGCAGTCAGACAATCTGGTAAAACTACTCTCTCCACTAAGGCATCTGCTTCAGTGGTGGAGAAGAGATCAGGGAGAGGGTCACTCTCTTCTTCCTGTCCCTCATCTGTTACCATGAGCAGGGTGAGATCAGCCCTGTCATAGTAGGGTTTTAGGCGGTTGACATGAATAACCCTAAGGGGACTCCTGGCAGTGCCCAGGTCTACCAAATAGGTAACCTCACCCTTCTTCTCAACAATTAGATGGGGTCCACTCCATTTGTCCTGGAGTGCTCTTGGGGCCACAGGCTCCAATACCCACACCTTCTGTCCTGGTTAGTACTGGGTCGGGCCAGCCTTCTGGGCATGCCATTGCTTTTGTAGCTCTTGGCTGGCCTGCAGGTTTTTACTGGCCTTTTTCATATACTCAGCCATTCTGGATCTTAGGCCAAGTACATAGTCCACTATGTCCTGTTTAGGAGCTTTTAAAGGTTGTTCCCAACCCTCCTTCACAAGAGCAACTGGACCTCTTACAGGGTGCCCAAAGAGGAGTTCAAAGGGGTTGAAGCCCACTCCTTTTTGGAGTACCTCCCTGTAAGCAAAAAGGAGGCAAGGTAACAGGACGTCCCATCTCCTCCTGAGTTTTTCAGGGAGTCCCATTATCATACCTTTGAGAGTTTTATTAAACCTCTCAACCAGACCATTTGTTTGTGGATGGTAAGGGGTGGTGATCTTGTAGGTAACACCACACTCCTTCCACATTGCTTTTAGGTATGCAGACATGAAGTTGCTACCTCTGTCTGACACCACCTCTTTAGGAAAACCCACCCTGGAAAAGATTCCTAGGAGGGCCTTTGCCACTGCAGGAGCTGTAGTGGTCCTTAAAGGTATGGCTTCAGGATATCTTGTGTCATGGTCCACTACCACCAAGATAAATCTATTGCCTGAAGCAGTTGGAGGGTCTAGGGGGCCAACTATGTCAACCCCTACCCTTTCAAAGGGCACCCCAACCACTGGAAGTGGAATTAGAGGGGCCTTTGGAGTGCCACCAATCTTGCCACTGGCTTGGCAGGTCACACAAGATTTACAAAAGTCTTTTGTGTCCTCTGATATATGAGGCCAGTGAAACAAGGGGACAAGTCTTTCCCAAGTTTTCGTCTGGGCAAAATGCCCAGCCAAAGGAATGTCATGTGCAAGGGTGAGAAGAAACTCTCTGTACTGCAGGGGAATTACCAATCTCCTGGCAGCTCCAGGTTTTAGGTCTCTTGACTCTGTGTACAAGAGATTGTCTTCCCAGTACACCCTATGACTGTCACTGACATCCCCATTCTGCTGTTTGACAGCTTGCTGTCTGAGACCCTCTAATGTGGGACAGGTTTGTTGTGCCACACTCAGCTCTTCCCTGGCAGGCCCCCCTGCACCCAAAACCTCAGCAGTGTCTGCTGCCAGCTCCTCTGGTGTAGGTTCTGCACAGGGAGAGAATTCCTCTTCCTCAAAAGGGTAATCATCTGTAGAGGGAGGGATAGTGTGTAGGGATTTACCCTTCTTACCCCTAGCTTTAGGGAGCACTTGGTCCATTGTTCCAGGATCCAAGTTACCCTGTCCTTTTTGCTTCTTGGCCTGAGCCCTTGTCAAAGCAAAAATATGCCCAGGAATGCCCATCATTACTGCATGAGCCTCCAACTCCACTTCTGCCCAAGCGGATGTCTCTAAATCGTTTCCAAGTAGACAATCTACAGGTAAATCAGTGGCTACCACAACTTTCTTTGGACCAGTAACCACCCCACCCCCCAGTTGAGATTCACAACAGCCATGGGGTGGCTAAGAGTGTTGTTATGAGCGCCTGTCACTTGGTACTGCTGACCAAGTAGGTGTTGATCAGGGTGGACCAGTTTTTCTATCACCATAGTTACACTGGCTCCTGTGTCCCTGTAGGCCTCAACCTCAACACCATTGATTATAGGAAGTTGCTTTTACTTACCCATATTAAGGGGACAAGCAACCAAGGTGGCAAAATCAATGCCACCATCAGAGATTAAAACAGCCTCTGTGGTCTCCCTAACAAGACCAACCCCAACTACATTGCCAATAGTGAGCCCAGCTACACCCTTGGATTGGCTATTAGTAGAAGATTTCCCACCACAACTGCTTTTACTAGGGGCACTAGAATTTGCAGCAGGGGTTGTGGTGGTGGGAGGTTTGGTGTTTTTCTTTGGACAAGTGGAATCACTTGCCCATTGGCCTTTGACTTTACACAAATAACACCAAGGCTTTTTCTGATTATTGTTAGAAGAGGATTTGGACCCACCACCCCCAGAGGATTTTTGTGGGCTTGATGAAGACTCAGAATGTTTACTTTTGTCCCCACCCTTCTCAGAAGACTTACCATCCTTCTTCTTGCCATCCTTGTCACCCCCTGAATGAACTTTTCTGTTCACCCTTGTTCTGACCCATTTGTCTGCCTTCTTTCCCAATTCTTGGGGAGAGGTTAGATCAGAGTCCACTAGGTACTGGTGCAACAAGTCAGACACACAATTGTTAAGAATATGCTCTCTTAGAATAAGATTGTACAGGCTTTCATAGTCAGAAACCTTACTGCCATGCAACCACCCTTCAAAGGCCTTCACTGAACAGTCCACAAAATCTGTCCAGTCTTGAGAAGACTCTTTTCTGGTGTCTCTGAACTTAATCCTGTATTGTTCAGTGGTTAAGCCAAATCCATCCAAGAGAGCATGTTTCAAAACTTTGTAATTATTGGCATCACTTTCTCTGACAGCAAGGAGCCTATCCCTACCCTTTCCAGTGAAAGATAGTCACAAAATAGCAGCCTACTGCATTTGAGGGACCAACTGTACCATACAGGCCCTCTCAAGTGCAGCAAACCACTTATTAATGTCATCCCCCTCCTTCTAAGGGGGGACTATCTTGTGCAGATTCCTGGAATCTTGCTCTTTAACAGTATTGCGATCAGAAATACTGCTGCTGCCACCGTAGGGAACTAACCCCAACCTCTGTTTTTCCTTCTCTATTTCTAGGGATTCCCTACCTAAGGCCAGCTGCTGCTGTTTAAGCTTCAGTCTGGTCTCTTCAACCCTCAACCTTTTGAGTTCCCTTTCTAACAAGTTATCCTGAGGGTGGGTGGGTTGGGAATGTTTAGACACAGAGGAAATGTGGGAAGTTTCAGAGGGAGACCTGTCCCTAACTGTCTGAACCCTAGCAAACCTGGCCTCGAGGGATGAAAGATGCCCTACTGGTGTGGGACCCTCTAACACTACCAGTGTCACTGGGTGCCCTGCTAGGGGGCAGGACCTTGTAAGGACCCTCCCCAGCTTCCACATGGAACTCCTCTGAGTCTGACTGGGAAGCTTCCCCATTTTCTAACCTCTCATGAGGTGGGCCAGACTGGTTCTGGTCATCTACAATGAGCATGTTAAAGAGAAACTCTTTTGTAGGATTCTTACCTATACTTAAACTTCTTTCCAGGCAGAGACTCCTCAAACTTTTGTAGTTTAAATTCTCATATGTTGCATTAACAGTTTTGGGAGTGGGCTCTACAACAGACATGTTTAGAACAGGTTTAACGCTAGTGAGAGAAAAAGTTTTAGAACATTAGAAAGCACAGAAAAAAAACTTTTTCAAACTTTGGGAAAACTTTTAGAAGTTTTCAAAAACTTTTCAGAACTTTGTTAAAAGTTTTAGAATAGAAAAGTAAACTTTTTTGGTTAAGTGTACATATACTGAACTATTTGGTATATGATTCCCTTATGAAAAGTACCAAATGACAAAGTGGTAAAGCAGTTACAAGTACTTATCCCACCGCTGCACCACCAATGTAGGAGGCTAGCCTGTCTTATAGTAGGTACCTTGTGGTACTTACACCCTGTGCCAGGTCCAGTTATCCCTTATTAGTAGAATAGAGGTGTTTCTAGCAGCTTAGGCTGATAGAAGGTAGCTATGGCAGAGCCACTTAGACTGAACTAGGAGACATGCAAAGCTCCTACTACACCACTTATATCATATAGCACAATACCATAAGAAAACACAATACTCTGAGTTACTAAAAATAAAGGTACTTTATTTTTATGACAATATGCCAAAAGTATCTCAGAGAATACCCTCACTTAGAAGGTAAGTAATATACACGAGTTATATGTACACAAACTCAAAACAGGTAAGTAATAGTAAGAAAAGTAATGCAAACAGTGTAGGATTACAATAGGATGCAATAGGTGAACATAGGTCTAGGGGCAACACAAACCATATACTCCAAAAGTGGAATGCGAATCACGAATGGACCCCAGACCTATGGGAGCTTGTAGAGGGTCGCTGGGACTGTAAGAAAACAGTCAGGGTGCCCAAGATACCCCACCCCAAGACCCTGAAAAGTAGGAGTAAAGTTCCCCTACTACCCCAAAAGGACACAATAGTTGTGATAGGGGGATTCTGCAAGAACCACAAACACCAGCAAAGCACTGAAGACGCATTCCTGGACCTGAGGACCTGCAAGGCAAGGGGACCAAGTCCAAGAGTCGTGATAGTTTCCAGGGGGGGCAGGAGCCCAGGAAACCCCAGATGAAGGTGCAAGAAGGCTGCCTCTAGGTGGAAGAAGCCGAAGATTCTGCAACAACGAAAAGGGATAGGAACTTCTCCTTTGGATGAAAGATGTCCCACAGCGTGCTGGATGTTGCAGAAGTGTTTCCACGCAGAAATACTGCAAACAAGCCTTGGAGGAGGCAGAGGGGGCGCTCAGCAACTCAGAGAGCCCCCACAGAAGCAGGCAGCACCCGCAGAAGTACCGGAGCAGGCACTTAGAAGATTTGTGAACCGGAGTCGACTCAGAGTCACAAAGGAGGGTCCCACGACGTCGGAGTCCAACTCAGAGGGTTGAGCACTGCAGGACGGAGTGCTGGGGACCCAGGCTAGGCTGTGCACAAAGGAATCCTTGGAGAAGTGCACAGAAGCCGGAGCAGCTGCAAATCATACAGTACTCAGATTTGCAGTCTAGCGTGGGGAGGCAAGGACTTACCTCCACCAAACTTGGACTGAAGTATGACTGGACTGTGGGGCTCACTTGGATCTAGCTCCTGTGTTCCAGGCACCACGCTCGTTGAGATGAGAGGGGACCCAGAGGACTGGTGATGCAGAAGTTTGGTGCCCGCGTTAGCAGGGGGAAGACTCCGTCAACCCACGGGAGATTTCTTCGGGATTTCCAGTGCAGGGTGAAGGCAGACAGCCCTCAGAGCATGCACCACCAGGAAGCAGTCGAGAAAGCCGGCAGGATTAGGCGCTATAATGTTGCTGGTAGTCGTCGTGCTACTTTGTTGCAGTTTTGCAGGCTTCCTGGAGCAGTCAGCGGTCGATCCTTGGCAGAAGTCGAAGAGGGAAGTGCAGAGGAACTCTGGTGAGCCCTTCCATTCGTTATCTGAAGAATACCCCAGAGGAGAGACCCTAAATAGCCAGAAAAGGAGGTTTGGCTACCAAGAAAGGAGGATTGGCTACCAAGAGAGGTAAGAGCCTATCAGAGGGGGTCTCTGACGTCACCTGCTGGCACTGGTCACTCAGAGCGGTCCAGTGTGCCCCCAACACCTCTGTTTCCAAGATGGCAGAGGTCTGGGACACACTGGAGGAGCTCTGGGCACCTCCCCTGGGAGGTACTGGTCAGGGGAGTGGTCACTCCCCTTTCTTTTGTCCAGTTTCGCGCCAGAGCAGGGCTGGGGGATCCCTGAACCAGTGTAGACTGGCTTATGTAGAAATGGGCACCATCTGTGCCCATCAAAGCATTTCCAGAGGCTGGGGGAGGCTACTCCTCCCCAGCCCGTCACACCTATTTCCAAAGGGAGAGGGTGTAACACCCTCTCTCAGAGGAAATCCTTTGTTCTGCCTTCCTGGGCTGGGGCTGCCCAGACCCCAGGAGGGCAGAATCCTGTCTGAGGGGTTGGCAGCAGCAGCAGCTGCAGTGGAAACCCCGGAAAGGCAGTTTGGCAGCACCCGGGTTCTGTGCTAGAGACCCAGGGGATCATGGAATTGTCCCCCCAATACCAGGATGGTATTAGGGTGACAATTCCATGAACTTAGACATGTTACATGGCCATGTTCAGAGTTACCATTGTGACGCTATACATAGGTAGTGACCTATGTATAGTGCACGCGTGTAATGGTGTCCCCGCACTCACAAAATGTGGGGAATTTGCCCTGAACTATGTGGCGGCACCTTGGCTAGTGTCAGGGTGCCCACACACTAAGGGGGTCATTCTGACCCTGGCGGTAAAAGGCACTTACCGCCGGTCAGAAGACCGCCATAATCCCGCCGCGGCCGCGGTAAACCGCCACGGTCATTCTGACCCACAACTGCCAAACCGCCAAAAACCCGACATCCACTGAAGCCCGCCTCATCAGCGGTCAGCGATAAACTGGAGATGACCAAACCTCCACCGTCACGCCAGCACAAACACGCCCATGCCATTACGACCCACCAATCCACGCGGCGGTCTTTCAACCGCGGTATTCCATTGGCGGTACACACCGCCGCGCTCAAAATACACACACCTTTACAAAACACAGCCACATTGGACAATCCAAAATACACACATCTGATACACATACAAACACCACTCCCACACACCCATCACCATATAAAACACCCACCCACATCACCCACAAACCCCCACAAAGCGAAATTCAGAGACAAGGCGCAATACACAGAGAGAGAGCACAGGGAACGCAAACCACAACACACACAGGAACCCAACATCAACACCCACACCACATCTACGCACAAAACACCACACACCACTACACTCATCACCACAAACACCACCCCACACCTCATCCACACCACCCCATGGCACCCCAAAGACACCCCAGGTTCACGGACCAAGAACTCAGGGTCATGGTGGAGGAAATAATCAGGGTAGAGCCCCAGCTCTTCGGCACACAGGTGCAGCACACCACAATAGCCAGGAAGGCGGAGCTATGGCAAAGGATCGTCGACAGGGTCAACGCCGTGGGACAGCATCCCAGAAATCAGGAAGACATCCGAAAGCGCTGGAACGACCTACGGGGGAAGGTGCGGGCGATGGTGTCAAGATACAACATCGCTGTGCAGAAGACTGGCGGCGGACCCCCACCCACTCCACCCGAATTCACCGCATGGGAGCAAGAGGTCTTGAACATCCTGCACCCTGAGGGCCTCGCTGGAGTAGGTGGAGGAATGGACTCTGGTAAGTCTAATCTCAACTACTTCACCCCCCCCAACCACCAGCATGCCAACCCACACCCCCACCCTCACCCCTAACCCCCCAGCACACATACTCCCTGTTAATGTCTAACCAGCACAACCCACCCAACCCAACCCAAACCCCTGAATGCCAGCACAAACCATGGACACCCAGCACCTAAGCATGACCACTGCACATACCCATCCCCCCCCCACAAACCACCCTCACAACTCCTCCCACATGGGACTGCCAGCACTGGGGGACAAGGGCACCCACAAATCGCACGCCACGGCACAAACAAAATCAATAACCATATTCTTCTACCCCTGCAGGGCCCGAACGCCAACACACCGGCCAGGAGGGTCCAGATTTGTCCATCCCACCCCCAGAACAGGCCCCCAGTGATGACAGCAGCTCTGTCGACCTAGAACCTGATGACCAGCCCGGACCATCGGGGACCTCTGGACAGTCGGTTACCCTCAGGCAGCCCCAGGCCACAGCAGACCTACCCCCCTCAGGAAACACCAGCACAGCACCCACCCAGCGGGCCCATGCTTCTGTCTCCAGGACAGGTCAAGCAGCGGTGTGTCTACCAGTACAGGGTACCCAGGGTAACCCACAACCCCAACAACAACAGGGACCTGGGGGCACTGGTAGTGGGCACACCGTCCAGGGGACAGAGGCCCAGGAACAAAGAGGAACTGGGAGGGCTGCTGTGCAACAGAGGGAGGACAGGCCTAGGGAACCCACTGTCCAAGAGGCCCTCACCACCATCATGGGAGCGTACCACCACTCCCAAGAGACGATGGCGACGGTCCTGGCCCGGTTCCAGGAGATCCAGGCCATGCAGGAGGCCCAGTACATGGGGTTCCGGGAAGAACTGCGCACCATCAGTTCTGCAATGGGTACAATCGTGGTGGCACTCAACCAGATTGTCACCACATTGCGGGACCATGTGGCCCCCCAAAGGGCCCCTGCCACTAGCATGGAGGAAGAACAGCCCACCACCTCCGCCGCGCTAGTGGTCAGGAGGCCCGACACAACAGCAACGGCCCTCCCGGACCCCACCCCCTGCAGAACAAGAACCACCCCGCAAGAAAGGCCTGAGATCGAGGAAGAAGACAGAGTAGGATGTCAAGACCCCCGCCATGCACGGATCCCCCCGGATGTCATCCCACTGTCCCACTTGTTTACCCTGTCCAACCTTGAACTGCCCCTGCTCCACCTTCCACAGGCATATGGACAATGGACCTGTAGGAACAACAGTCTGGACACTGCCATGGACATGCCTCCACCATCACCCTGTTTGAACTATGCACCGATCTAAACACTTCAATAAACACAATTATTGCACATTAACCAACTGGATTCTGCTATCTATTTATTTTAACCAAATGTATTCGATATAACCAACAAAACATTTCTAGTTACATTGTGATGACGACATACCAGTGTCACACAGCGGTAGTCCATGGGGAAGAAAACCAGAGGGCACTCCGTGGGGATCAGATCACTGAAATAGGAAGTGATATACACAACTAAGTTACCATACATTGGGGTGAAAGGTCAGACAGTAGAGAGCCACTACAGTTACAGATATCATACAATGCTGGAGTAGATTATTACCTGTGTGTCACTGGAAATACTGCAGTATCACTCTGTCCCTGTTGTCTGTGTCGTCCTCTTCGTCTTCCTCCTCTTCACTCTCCGCAGGCTCCACATCGGCCACAACACCACCATCTGGACCATCCTCCTGCAGGAAAGGCACCTGGCGTCGCAAAGCCAGGTTGTGAAGCATGCAGCAGGCCACGATGATATGACACACCTTCCTTGGTGAGTACATTAGGGATCCACCAGTCATATGCAGGCACCTAAACCTGGCCTTCAGGAGGCCGAAGGTCCGCTCAATCACCCTCCTAGACCGCCCATGGGCCTCATTGTACCGTTCCTCTGCCCTGGTACTGGGATTCCTCACTGGGGTCAATAGCCAAGGCAGGTTTGGGTAACCAGAGTCACCAATTAGCCACACACGGTGTCTCTGTAGCTGTTCCATCACATAAGGGATGCTGTTTTTTCGCATGATGTACGCGTCATGCACTGACCCTGGGAACTTGGCATTTAAATGGGAGATGTACTGGTCAGCCAAACAGACCACCTGGACATTCATCGAATGATAATTTTTACGGTTCCTGTACACCTGCTCATCGTCTTTTGGGGGAACCAAAGCCACATGGGTACCATCAATGGCACCAATGATATTGGGAATGTGTCCAAGGGCATAGAAATCACCCTTTACTGTAGGCAAGTCACCCACCTCAGGGAAAATGATGTAGCTCCACATGTATTTCATCAGGGCAGACAACACTCTGGACAACACCTTTGAAAACATAGGCTGAGACATCCCAGATGAAATGGCCACGGTAGTTTGAAATGATCCACTTGCCAAAAAATGCAGTACTGACAGCACCTGCACTAGAGGCGGAATCCCTGTGGGTTGGCGGATGGGTGACATCAGGTCTGGCTCCAGCTGGGCACACAGTTCCTGTATAGTGGCACGGTTGAGTCTGTAGGTGAGTATGACGTGTCTTTCTTCCATTGTCGACAGGTCCACCAGCGGTCTGTACACGGGAAGATTCCTCCGTCTCCTCGCAAGTCCCAGCGGACGATGCCTAGGAAGGACAACATGGAGCACAGAGTCAAGCAACCCACAGGTAAGTGCCCACAGCATGCCCAGTACACGTATCTCTCGGGATTGAATGGCTAGTATGATTGTCGGTGCAAGGCCTAGCCATGTGTGACGCAGTAGGAATTAAGCCATGTGTGCCCTTGAAATGGCGGCTGCCTGACCTGTGAAGTGTGACAATGTGAAGTTAGGTAATAGCGCAAGCGTGGCACACCGTGGCGGTAGGTGGTCGCAGTCCGCGGCGCAAAGCCGCATTGGACAACATAGAACCCTATGGGTTTCAGGAGCCAATGGCGGTGAGCGCCGGCGGTCGCGGTACGCGCCGCCGCGGTACGCACCGCCGCGGCTGTAACCGCCATTTTCTCTCTGCTTGATCACACGAGACCTGAGCATCCACAGGAGAGGACCTATACTGCAAGTGCTGCTGTGACCTCGGTCTGGAAGTGACAATGGCTGCTGCGACTGGGGAAAGGGCCCCCGCCTTCAGTTCCGAGGAGTTGGAGAAGCTCGTGGACGGGGTCCTCCCCCAGTATGCGCTACTCTACGGGCCTCCAGACCAACAGGTGAGTACACGGGGGCAATGCATAGTGCCCAATGCCTGGGCTGAGTGGGGAGGATGTACGATGGAGGGGAGGGCAGCGAATGACGAATGCATGGCACGACAGATGAGAGCATGTGCCACATGGCAAGGTTGGGGAGGGGGGGCCACTCACATCGAGCATGCAGAAAAGTGATGATGTTTCTCTTCCCCCCTGTACATGTCACATAGGTCAGCGCCCATCAGAAGATTGACATTTGGCGTGCCATCGCCAAGGACGTCCGGGCCCTGGGGGTCCACACCAGAAGGGGCACCCACTGCCGCAAGAGGTGGGAGGACATCCGCCGCGGGAGCAGGAAGACCGCGGAGGCTCTGCTGGGGATGGCCTCCCAACCTAGGAGGGGTGCCAGTCGTACCTTGACCCCCCTGATGTCCCAGATCCTGGCGGTGGCCTACCCCGATTTAGATGGGCGCTTGAGGACATCACAGCAGACACAAGGGGGTGAGTACCAGCACATTCAGCTATATCGCGCGCAGTGGAGGTGCCTGGGTGGGGGAGGAGGGCTGTGGGTATCCCTAGGCCAAGGCAATTTCTGTAGGATAGGCCCGTCCTTGAAGTATGGTCCTGTGCCCCCGCCCCCCACCTCTGTAGGGTGCCTAGTAACGCGATTCATGGACCAGTGTATACTGTGTGGGCAGTTGTCGCCCATAGGCTTGTAGGGCATGTCCCATTGAATGAGTAGTGTACCCCAAGTGCGCAGCGTAGTGCAGGGGGCTTCTGTGTCTGTCCTCTCCGCCAACGGTGTTCCCAATGCATGCACTCAACTTGTCTTTATGTTTTCCACCCCCCCCCCCCATTTTCTTTGTATTTCTGTGAATGTGTGCATTAGCATCATCAGGCGGAGGAGAAGTGGCATCGGCGCAAAAGGGAGCTGCATCTCACATGGCCCCAGAGGGCCATGCAACGGACTCCGACATGACCAGTGAGACGGAGGGCGAGGGGGGCTCCACCACGGGGACCCGTGGAGACGGCAGCGACACCGACACGTCCTCGGAAGGGAGCTCCCATGCGGTGGCGGCAACATCCGTGCCCACCGCAGAAACAGGTACAGCCGCCACCCAGCGCACCAGCTCCGCCCTCCCAGCAGCCCCTCGGCCTTCGGCCCGTGCCCGCAAGGCCAGGAAGCCGGCCATCTCCTTCGCCCCAGGCACCTCAGGCCCTGCCCCAGTCACCCCTGCTGCCCTCAGTGAGGAGGTCATTGACCTCCTGAGGACCATCATTGTTGGGCAGTCTACCCTTCTGAATGCCATCCAGGGTGTGGAGAGGGAGGTGCATCAAAGCAATGCATACCTGGAGGGCCTTCATTCGGGTCAGGCTGCCCATCAACGATCGTTCAACGCTCTGGCCTCAGCACTGACGGCAGCGATTGTCCCTGTCTTCAGCCTCCCTCTTCTGACTCCCTCCCCCCAGTCCCACTCCCCTGTTCCTCTGCCTATCCCATCCACACCTACAGACCAGCCTGCACACACCTCAACACCCAAGGGCAGGTCATCCAGACATAAGCACCACAGGGCACACAAGCATTCACCCAAGCAACATCCAGATGCAGACATGCCAACAGCCACTACCTCCTCTGTGTCCCCCACCTCCTCGTCTCCCTCCTCCCTACCTGTGACGTCTCCACACACACCTGCAAGCACACCACCATCAGCCATTGCACCCATCACCAGCACACCCTCCACACCAGTCCGCACACGTGCAGTCACCACCCCCACTGCCATGTACACGTCCCCTGTGTCCTCTCCCAGTGTGTCTGTCACCCCCGCTTCCCAACCACACAAACGCAGGCAGGCACCCAAACAACAGCCATTCACCTCACGTCAGCCTCCTGCCCAAGCACCTGCACCCAAAGACAGCACACTTTGACTCTCCTACAACCACATCCTCTTCCTCCACTCCCATACCCACTCCAGCCACCCTTCCCATGGCTCCAAAGAAAATTTTCCTCTCTAAAGTGGACCTCTTTTCCTCACCTGACCCACCCCCTCCATCCCGTAAGAGTTCCACAAACACCTCAGCCACCACCAGCCCAGCAACTCCAAAGAACGTCGTGCCTGGTTTTTGGAGTCCGCCCTTTCCTTGGGCTGGGACATCGTCCAGCAGCAAAGGCACAGCCAGCCCCCCCCTGGGAAGAGGACCAAGAAACTGAAGGGAGGGGCGACAGGCCTGATACGCCTGCCCCCAAGGAGGGTAGCCTTGCACCGTCACATGCCACATCGGCTAAGGGAGCCAAGGGCCACGGACAGTCTGCCAAGGAGGGCAAGGGCAGCAAGGAGAATAAGGCAGGGAGCAGCCGACCTGGCCATGAGGGCCCCACCAGACACAAGACAGGCACCGCTGAACAGGGCCCTGCCGTGACCAGAACCGCTGAACAGGGCCCCGCCGTGAGAAGCACCGCTGAACGGGGCCCCGCCGTGAGAAGCACCGCTGAACGGGGCCCCGCCGTGACCAGAACCGCTGAACAGGGCCCCGCCGTGAGGAGCACCGCTGAATAGGGCCCCGCCATGAGAAGCACCGTTGAACGGGGCCCCGCCGTGAGAAGCACTGCTGAACGGGGCCCCGCCGTGACCAGAACCGCTGAACAGGGCCCCGCCGTGAGGAGCACCGCTGAACAGGTCCCCGCCGTGAGAAGCACCGCTGAACGGGGCCCCCCCGTGAGGAGCACCGCTGAACAGGGCCCCGCCGTGAGAAGCACCGGTGAACGGGGCCCCGCCGTGAGAAGCACCGCTGAACGGGGCCCCGCCGTGACCAGAACCGCTGAACAGGGCCCCGCCGTGAGGAGCACCGCTGAACAGGGCCCCGCCGTGAGAAGCACCGCTGAACGGGGCCCCGCCGTGAGAAGCACCGCTGAACGGGGCCCCGCCATGAGGAGCACCGCTGAACAGGGCCCCGCCTTGAGACGCACCGCTCCGCTGGGCCCTTCCTGTCAAGCACCGCTCCGCTGGGCCCTTCCTGTCAAGCACCGCTCCGCTTGGCCCTTCCTGTCAAGCACCGCTCCGCTGGGCCCTTCATCTCAAGCACCGCTCCGCTGGGCCCTTTCCTGTCAAGCACCGCTCAGCTGGGCCCTTCATGTCAAGCACCGCTCCGCTGGGCCCTTCATTTCAAGCACCGCTCCGCTGGGCCCTTCATCTCAAGCACCGCTCCGCTGGGCCCTTCCTGTCAAGCACCGCTCCGCTGGGCCCTTCATCTCAAGCACCGCTCCGCTGGGCCCTTCCTGTCAAGCACCGCTCCGCTGGGCCCTTCATCTCAAGCACCGCTCCGCTGGGCCCTTCATCTCAAGCACCGCTCCGCTGGGCCCTTCATCTCAAGCACCGCTCCGCTGGGCCCTTCCTGTCATGCACCGCTCCGCTGGGCCCTTCATCTCAAGCACCGCTCCGCTGGGCCCTTCATCTCAAGCACCGCTCCGCTGGGCCCTTCATCTCAAGCACCGCTCCGCTGGGCCCTTCCTGTCAAGCACCGCTCCGCTGGGCCCTTCATCTCAATCACCGCTCCGCTGGGCCCTTCCTGTCAAGCACCGCTCCGCTGGGCCCTTCATCTCAAGCACCGCTCCGCTGGGCCCTTCATCTCAAGCACCGCTCCGCTGGGCCCTTCATCTCAAGCACCGCTCCGCTGGGCCCTTCATCTCAAGCACCGCTCCGCTGGGCCCTTCCTGTCAAGCACCGCTCCGCTGGGCCCTTCATCTCAAGCACCGCTCCGCTGGGCCCTTCATCTCAAGCACCGCTCCGCTGGGCCCTTCATCTCAAGCACCGCTCCGCTGGGCCCTTCCTGTCAAGCACCGCTCCGCTGGGCCCTTCATCTCAAGCACCGCTGGCCCATTGGCAGTCCCGGTTCTGTGTCGGGCAGGCCTTCACGACGCACTCTGCCCACCATGCCTCCTCCATGACCAGTGGTCTCTGTAATCCACCTGATGGACTGTGGCTTTGCACTCCCCAGGATGGCACAGTGGGCAATCCACCCACTGTAGAGACTTGTGAGACTGTGGCTTTGCACTCCCCAGGATGGCACAGTGGGCAATCCACCCACTGTAGAGACTTGTGAGACTGTGGCTTTGCACTCCCCAGGATGGCACAGTGGGCATGGAGGCCCTTCGTGGATCTGGCGTCAAGGACTCATGTGGCTGAGGTGCCCCCCCTTCCCTTCCCCCTGAGGTGCCTGTCTTTTTAATTTAGTGATGCCCCAGCAGTGTTCTTTCCAATGGACTGGATCTCGTGTGTGGGCTTTGCCCATGTGTTGCTGCACATTGGCCCACGGACCTTTGGACTTTGATTGACTGGGCCGGACTTTTGCTGCTTGTATGGATAGAGTTCTAGATGTGTATTCATTCTTCATATATTGCTAAGGTCGCTATACTTTATTGTTGCAATAATATGGTTCTACTTTTACATTCATTGGCTTTTGTCTTTGTTTGGGAGGGGGTTGGGGGTGTCACTCTGACTTTTTTATCTGCATAGGTGTGTTGGTATTTCGGTGGGGGTGGGTTTGTGGCGTATGTGTGTGCCCGTAACCTTTCCTCCTCCTCCCTCCCCTGTGTCGTAGGTGCAGTACTCACCGTTGTCGTCTGCGGCGAGGTTCGTGATCCTGGAAGAAGAGCAGGAAGGCAATGGCTGGGAGGATGTGGAGTTCGGGTTCCATGCTGTTCCGATTCCGCGTGGAGTGTGTCGAGGTAAGCGTTTTCCATTGGAGATGTCTGTTTCCGCCGTGTTTTTATCGGCGGGGCTCCCGCCCTGGAAAAGGTGGCGGATTGGTGGGTCGTGATAGGGTGGGCGGTACATTGTCTGCCGCCTGCCTGTTGGCGGTGACCGCCGCGCTGTTTGTTTGTACCGCCGTGGCGGTCGGAGTGTTAAAGTGGCGGCCTGTGTTGGCGGTTCCCGCCAGGGTCAGAATTCATATTTTTCGGCCGCCAGCCTGTTTGCGGGTTGGCCGCCGCTTTAACACTGACCGCCAGGGTCAGAATGAGGGCCTAAGTAACTTGGCACCCAACCTTCACCAAGTGAGGGTTAGACATATAGGTGACTTATAAGTTACTTATGTGCAGTGAAAAATGGCTGTGAAATAACGTGGACGTAATTTCACTCAGGCTGCAGTGGCAGGCCTGTGTAAGGATTGCCTGAGCTCCCTATGGGTGGCAAAAGAAATGCTGCAGCCCATAGGGATCTCCTGGAACCCTAATACCCTGGGTACCTAAGTACCATATACAAGGGAATTATATGGGTGTGCCAGTGTGCCAATGAGAATTGGTAAATTTAGTCACTAGCCTGCAGTGACAAATTTAGAAAGCAGAGAGAGCATAAACACTGAGGTTCTGGTTAGCAGAGCCTCAGTGATACAGTTAGGCACCACACAGGGAACACATACAGGGCACATACTATGAGCACTCGGGTCCTGCCTAGCAGGATCCCAGTGACACAAGGGCTAAAACACACATACATACAGTGAAAATGGGGGTAACATGCCAGGCAAGATGGTACTTCCCTACACAGACACACCCAGGCCCAGCTTTATTGGCTTAATGCCTAATGTTTTTAGAGCCAGATACTATGGTCAGAGCCACACACTTTGACTAAGGGCAGTATGGAAGGGCTGCCATGTTGGTCAGTGAGAGCACAGTTTTTGGTGATGTATGAACAAGTGGGTGTAGGAATGGGACATATTTGTATGGGTGACTGGGACTCTGTGTCATATATACTTGTAGCACAGGACATACCTTTCCCATGTGTGGCACCATTACATGTATAATAGATAAAGACACTTATTACTCAGACAATGAGATACATTTAAAGTGCAACGAAAAAAGATTCAGACAGATTTATAAATTGAATTTCTTTTCCTGCACTTTACATTTCTCTCATTTCAACATATGGCTTTAATTTTCAATTATTCTTATGTCACATTTTCTACCGGCCACTGCAAGTAAGGGGCATGCAGTTTGTAAATGGAACATTTTGAATTGTGAGTGAATTGAAATGAAAAGTCACCTTATTCATCCAGATAACTTTTTATTTCAATTTACAGACAATTAAAAGTTTGTAAAGCAACATTTTGTTCCCAGCTAAATTATTGAGTTGACTACACTCCAATCACAATGCTTCACTCAGGGACTAAAAGGGACAATTTAGCTTATATTAAAAAAAGCAAGTTAGAAATAAATTTTCCATTCAAACATGTATCTGCTCCTCTGGATTCCTATACTGCTAGCTGTACAGGGACAGGACCTCAGTGGTCAGCAGTTCCAACTCCTCAGCTGAGAAGTAAGGCGCCCTGTCACCTGCTTTGCCCGGCATTGTGTCTCCCAGAGGTCGGTAACAGCAGCAGCAGCTGTTGGCTGCAGTGTTAGGAGACAAGTGAGCTTTTTTCCTAAAACTGCATATACAGGGAGTGCAGAATTATTAGGCAAGTTGTATTTTTGAGGATTAATTTTATTATTGAACAACAACCATGTTCTCAATGAACCCAAAAAACTCATTAATATCAAAGCTGAATATTTTTGGAAGTAGTTTTTAGTTTGTTTTTAGTTTTAGCTATGTTAGGGGGATATCTGTGTGTGCAGGTGACTATCACTGTGCATAATTATTAGGCAACTTAACAAAAGAAAATATATACCCATTTCAATTATTTATTATTACCAGTGAAACCAATATAACATTTCAACATTCACAAATATACATTTCTGACATTCAAAAACAAAACAAAAACAAATCAGTGACCAATATAGCCACCTTTCTTTGCAAGGACACTCAAAAGCCTGCCATCCATGGATTCTGTCAGTGTTTTGATCTGTTCACCATCAACATTGAGTGAAGCAGCAACCACAGCCTCCCAGACACTGTTCAGAGAGGTGTACTGTTTTCCCTCCTTGTAAATCTCACATTTGATGATGGACCACAGGTTCTCAATGGGGTTCAGATCAGGTGAACAAGGAGGCCATGTCATTAGATTTCCTTCTTTTATACCCTTTCTTGCCAGCCACGCTGTGGAGTACTTGGACGCGTGTGATGGAGCATTGTCCTGCATGAAAATCATGTTTTTCTTGAAGGATGCAGACTTCTTCCTGTACCACTGCTTGAAGAAGGTGTCTTCCAGGAACTGGCAGTAGGACTGGGAGTTGAGCTTGACTCCATCCTCAACCCGAAAAGGCCCCACAAGCTCATCTTTGATGATACCAGCCCAAACCAGTACTCCACCTCCACCTTGCTGGCGTCTGAGTCGGACTGGAGCTCTCTGCCCTTTACCAATCCAGCCACGGGCCCATCCATCTGGCCCATCAAGACTCACTCTCATTTCATCAGTCCATAAAACCTTAGAAAAATCAGTCTTGAGATATTTCTTGGCCCAGTCTTGACGTTTCAGCTTGTGTGTCTTGTTCAGTGGTGGTCGTCTTTCAGCCTTTCTTACCTTGGCCATGTCTCTGAGTATTGCACACCTTGTGCTTTTGGGCACTCCAGTGATGTTGCAGCTCTGAAATATGGCCAAACTGGTGGCAAGTGGCATCGTGGCAGCTGCACGCTTGACTTTTCTCAGTTCATGGGCAGTTATTTTGCGCCATGGTTTTTCCACACGCTTCTTGCGACCCTGTTGACTATTTTGAATGAAACGCTTGATTGTTCGATGATCACGCTTCAGAAGCTTTGCAATTTTAAGAGTGCTGCATCCCTCTGCAAGATATCTCACTATTTTTGACTTTTCTGAGCCTGTCAAGTCCTTCTTTTGACCCATTTTGCCAAAGGAAAGGAAGTTGCCTAATAATTATGCACACCTGATATAGGGTGTTGATGTCATTAGAGCACACCCCTTCTCATTACAGAGATGCACATCACCTAATATGCTTAATTGGTAGTAGGCTTTCGAGCCTATACAGCTTGGAGTAAGACAACATGCATAAAGAGGATGATGTGGTCAAAATACTCATTTGCCTAATAATTCTGCACTCCCTGTATGTCCACAACGTACGGGATCAAACCAGACACTGACATAGCCATTGGCTTTTGTATGTTGCCATCACACACGTTAGACTACGGCTATGCCCATCATGGAGTTTTACACCCAGTAAGCGGTCACCTTCCACAGACGACCCTCACATTGCAACTGCCCTGACGGCAAGGTGAAGCAGCCGTCATTTTAGAATGTGAACCAGTGTATTTTTAAATCTTAAGTGCATCACCACCACTCAAAATGGTGGCTAGTTTGTTTACACATGCAAAATGCGTACCTTACTGTTTGTTGATAAATTTGAAAAAGTATATAATGCGTCATTGTGTTTAAATGTGATACTTACGCAGTTTATTTTATACTTCCATTGACGGAATTGTGTGAAAGAAAAATAGAAAAAAATTATTATTTACACATTATTTAAAAAAAATATCAGACATGCAAAAATCGTTATTCTAACTTACAACATCACTAAAAAATTATGTGTAGACATGCCACAAAAACATGTGGAATTTTACATAGACAAGATGTATGTAGATTATCAAAGTATTGTTCAACCATTTAAAGTGATACTTCTCTTTTTTCTTAAATGCAGACCTATGAACCCAGGGAGAGGTAGAAGATGACAGTCTCAAGTGTTTAGGCCATTTCCAGACCTTGCCACTATGGAAGAAAGAGATATTATCAAAAAACTCAGTATGAATAGGCAAACTATTCTTGATTTATGTCATCAGATGGAGCCAGATCTTCTGCCTCACGATAGGAATACTACATCAATAACACCAATATCAAAAATCATGTCATTACTCCATTTTGCGCCATATGATCCTTCCAATACACTGTGGCAGTATACCTGAGGTATGTCACCACCTACGTTCAGTGGTGGGCTGCAAGTAGTCCTTTCTTTAATGATGAGACACATAAACAGCTTCATCAAATTTCCATGAAATTAGGATTTTGCAAATGTGAAGGGAGATTTTTATGCTTTGGGTGGCATACTACATGTGGTTGGAGCAATTGATGGCACACATATCTCCTTAGTGCCACCACACTCCAGGGAAGAGGCCTATTGCAATTCGGAGAACTTCCATTCAATCAATGTGCAAGTTATGTACACCTCAAGTGTGTGTGCCCATTTCGCGGGGTCAATACATGACTCTTTTGTACTACAGAATAGCAGCATACCCCTGCAAATGTCACAACGTCAACCTAAGAGGGCCTGACTTGTTGGTAAATACAATCTGTCAATATTTTTACTTGCTTAATTTCTAGTTTAAGACAGTACAAAGGGGTTAGATATTTTTGCTCAATGTATTTTTTTATTTCACATAGGAGACTCAGCTTACCTTAACTGACCATGGTTATTTGCACCGCTGAGGAATCTAACAATGCCAGGGGAAGTCTGCTTGATGCGGAACATGGAAGAACAAAGATGCCAGTGAAGTGGCTCCTAAAGGCCAGATTATGCAGCCTAGATAAAACTGGTGGAGCCCTCCTCTACGCAACCAAAAAGGTGTGCAGAATCACCATGGCCTGCTGCATGTTGCACAACATAGGTCTGCAACAGAACATCCCATACATTGCAGAGGATGGAGACCATGATGAGCCACTGGGTGAGGCTTTTGAAATCCCAAATGAAGGTGATAGTGGGGAAGAGGAAGGAATTGATGTATGTCAAGATGTCATTGACAACTTCTTCACACAAGTGTAAGTATATATTTACCTAACATTACATTCAATGTTCAAAGAAGCTGTCATATAAAAAACATATCAGTATGTGCAGGACAATTTTTTTAGGAATGTGTAGTTTAGGAAAATCCAGGAAAAACATGTTTGTTGATGACATTTCTGAAACATTGCCTACTGTGTTCATTTGCATTGTTTATCTTTTATTGTTTTAAGTAAACGTGTCCTTATTATTTGTCATTTGTAATGTGTCTATGTTGTCATGTAAATTAATTAATTTTTCTTGTTATTCTGTTTTAGGATCCTTCACCGTGCCATCTTCATTTGGATATTTCAGAGTTGTGACATTTGCTGTTATATGCTGTTGTTGCAAAGTACAAAAGGAACATGAGCTGATCCTCTGAAAAACACATACACTTTGGATGTACATATCTTGTACAAAGACAGCTTGCACAGTGATTGAATGGAAGTTTATGAGGTTGCATCAGGCTTGTTTTCTGTTGAATGTTGGCACCAAGTCAAAACGTGCTGCTTAACTTGCTCTGGCTACATGTGTAAGCATACTCATCTTCCTTCACATTTGCAAAACCCATAATTTTTTGTTACATCTATGAGGCTGTTGATGTGTCTCATTATTGTAGAAAGAATTTGTTGTAGCACAGCACTTAAAGTTGGTTGTGACATGCCAACAGATACTGCCAAAGTGTACTGGAAGGATCATGTGATCACAAAATTGTGTACTGCCATGACTTTGACTATTGGTGTTATTGATGTGGGATTCCTATTGTGAGGCAGGAGGTCTGGCTCCAGGTGATGACATAAATCAAGAATAGTTTGCCTATTGAACCTGTTTTATATGATTATATCCCGTAAGTCCATGGTGTTCAGGTCTGGAACTGTAAAAAAATAAATTACACAGACTATTTTTTTTTTTCCATATGTTCTATTTGTTTCTTTTTCATTTGACAAACTATTCTTATCTAATGATGTATGAAATTGAGACATTAAGATTTGGGGTGTTTGTTATGTATTACTTTTTTGAACATGGGAAAAACATAACCTCAATACAATATTTTTTGGGCTAAAAAATAATTTGATTATTTGCATTTTAAAAACCAATGATTGACAGAGGAAAGAAATTGGAAACCACCAGAAATACAATACGAGTCCTTGACTTTGTATTTTTAGAATTTATTTTGCAAACACAAATACACTGATACAGGATGAAAATCAAATAAAGTGGAAAACTAAAACAGAGTCAATCATGGTGAACAAGAGTATTATTTTAGAGGTAACATTAATTGAAGCCCAATGTACAAAATACACCTGGCACCTAAAAGGCAAATGTGTCCAGAATCTAGTCCAGAGAGGGAATGGTAGTCACACACTGGAGGAAATTATAGGTTCTTTGTCCCTTGTTGGTAGTGGAGGTCTTGCCATCTTCTCCTAGTGGTCCAGATGAACACTCCTTCCCGAGTGGGGGGTAGCGGGTCCACAGTTGCAGGGACTCAGGTGGTTGCAGGTGTTTCTGCTTGTGAAAGGGCCTCCCTTTCTGTGGTCGAGGCAGGTATAGAGAGCCCAGATGTTGTAGGGCCACAGAAAGGGGTACAAGGTGTTGGGAAAGTCCTGCACATATGGTGATAAATGTCAAACAGCACCCCAGTCAGGGAGCTCAAATTTAAGTTGATAATCTGCCTCTCTACGTTGTGCTCCCTCTGCAACTGCTTAATGTCCCGAAGCTCTGTAAGGACCCAGCCCATCATGTTTTGGGACTGATGTAGGGATCCTGAGACATGCTCAATGGTGGTCTGGGTGACAGTGAACCCAACAACCTCACTTTGCTGGCCCACAGATTCTCTCCCATGTACCGTAACCCCACTACCCTGTGCCCTTGAGCCAGGGTGCCCTATCCCACTGGGTCCTGGCTGAACTGGAGATACTGATGGTGGTGGTGTTGGCTCAACAGCACAGAGGACTGAGGGGCACAATATTGGGATGATGTTTCTTTAGACACAGGAAGTGAAGGAGTCCATTGGCTGAGGTTTTGTAACAGTTGGGGTTCGGGGTCTCGGTGCGGGCTGAGTAAAACTTTGCAGTTGTGTGGCGCTCTACTCACCCGTTAGGATCTCAAGGCACTGTACACATACCACTGTGGAACCCCTCCTGGCTTTTCCCTGTGAGGCACCCACTCCTGGGCAACCCCCAGGGTGAAGCCAGGCATCCAAGCACTGTTAGGCCATTGTGGAGATTAAGCAAGCTATTGCCCAGAGTTACAGAGTGGGACCCATTAATTAGATTAGGCAGTGAGGCGAGAATTATATGGTGCAAGGGAATTGAGCCCAAGACCCGCCGAGGCAGGAATTGAACCCTGGTCCAGGACCAGAGCGCTGCATCAGGTTCTGCAACTCTAACCATTGTGCCACACTTCTCCAGTGAGACTCACTGGACTTGTCTGGACTTGTCTGCCCAGACACACCACATGGACCAGGCTGTTCCACATCAACAGGACTTGCAGAAGTGGAGTCCTCACTGAATGCATGATCATGGTCTGGAATGGGTGTATCCTCAGTGGCAGATGGTTATCCACTTACTCTGGGTGTAGGATCTAATATAAATGACAAAAATACTAATTTTAAAAGTCTGGGTTATGCATCAAATGTGTTTTAAGCTACAAATGAAGCAAACTAAAATTAATAAATTGTTATTCATAGTATGTTTAGGCCATTCAGTGTTTTTTTTGGTTATTACCCATACATCATAAATTACACACATGCAAATGGCAAAAAAGGCATGTGAAGATATGCCCTGAAAAGAAAAAGATTACTTAGGAAGTGTACATAAACATGCTTTTGGCCAGGAGTCCACTTTGGCTCCACCAGCCTGCCTCCATGCCCCTGACCCTGCCGTTTGCTGCTAGAAGGAAGTTCGAGGCCCTGCAGGCACCCGCCTGCGCCTCATCCCTCCTGCCTAGTGGTAGGCGTATCTAGTGCACTTTGTATTTCGCTTAGTATTTCATTTTTTGTATATAATTTTTCATTTCAGGCACTGTTTCTGACTGTATCTGTGCCCTTTTTCAATTCCACTTCGTTTTGCCCTCTGTGTTTACTGCCCGTTTTTCCATCCGGCTCTTTGCGGTTCTCCCGATCCCTGTCGCTGCATACCCTGCGGCCCCGCCCCCCTCGTGCCCCCATTGGTCTTTCCCTCCCACCTCCCAACTGCTCCTCCCTCCCACCTCCCCTTCTTAATGGCGGCCGTGCCTGAGGCAAGCCCGTCTGCACCTGTCCGCGCCCGTCCGCACCTGGACTGCGCCCAGCGCCCGTCCCCCTGGTCCACGCTGCTCCAACCCCCCGAAACAGCACTACTCCTTCACGGAACTCCATGTCCTCAACCCAGGCCAGCACCCCACCTGTGCCCAGGCCAACCCCAAGCACACACATGGACCATTCACATGCCACTCATGCCATTTTTCCTGCACTCACACTAATACCAACAACACCAACAAGCAACCCAATAACACCAACCCCCGCAACCACCTTAACTGCATCCTCCTTAACACCTGCTCCGTCCACAAGCACGCCATCGAGCTTTGGGACCTGCTCACAACATACTCCCCTGATATCGCCTTCCTCACGGAAACATGGATGAACCCCTCATCAGAACCCGACATAGCCGTAGCCATCCCAGAAGGTTACAAAATCACGCGTAGAGACCGCATAAACAAACCAGGAAGAGATTTCACGACTGCAACTCCACAGCCCTGCTGGACAACCTCACGAACCTCGGCCTCAAGCAACTGGTCACCTCACCCACTCATTCAGCAGGACAGCCGCTTGACGCCATTTTCACCTCCAGCAGCCACATCACCTTCACACACACCACTGAACTCCACTGGACTGACCACCACTGCGTCCACTTCTCCTTCATGTAACCCCCTGCCCACCACCAACAACACACTACACCCTACCGCAAGTGGAACAAGATCCCCAAAGAACACCTGATCACCAACCTCACACAAGCTCCACCTCCCATCACCAACGACCCAAACACTGCCGCCCACAACCTCACACAATGGCTAACAACCTGCGCAGACTCCCTCGCCCCATTGAAAAGAAACAACAACACCCGCACCGTCAAGACGGCCCCCTGGTTCACCACAGAACTCCAAGCTTCCAAACGAGAATGCCGTAAAATTGAGAAAGCCTGGCGCCAAGAACCCTCAATGAGCAATTTCTCCTCCCTCAAAACAGCCATGTGCAAACACCACCAACTAATCCGGACCACCAAACAGTCCTTCTGCAAAGAATGCATAGGCAACAACACACACAACAGCAAGGAACTCTTTGCCATTGTCAAAGAACTCACCAAACCCAAATCCAGCACCATCAACCCTCCACACTCCCAAAATCTCTGCAACTCCCTCTCCAACTACTTTCACATCAAAATCACAGACATACACAACAGCTTCACAGCATCAGCATCCACCATCACCACCTCCGACACAACCAACAACACAACGCCCTCCCACACCAACCAACTACACACCTGGACCCCCACCAACGACAAAGAAAATGGCAAAACCATGAACTCCATCCACTCAGGCTCCCTCACAGACCCCTGCCCCAACCACATTTTCAACAAGGCCAGCCAAATCATCGCTCAATCAGCTCCACGCCGTCATCAACAGTTCCTTTGACACCGCAACCTTCCCAGACATTTGGAAGCACGCCGAAGTCAACACGCTCCTCAAAAAACCCAAAGCAGACACGGAAGACCTCACAAACTACCATCCCATCTCTCTTCTCCCCTTCCCCACAAAGGTCGCTGAGAAGATAGTCAACGCCCAACTGTCTCACTTCTTAGAAGAAAACAATATACTCAAAGCCTCCCAGTCTGGATTCCGCAAGAACCACAGCACTGAGACCGCCCTCATTGCCTGCACAGACGACATCAGGACCAGAGTGGACAAGGGCGAGACCGTTGCCCTCATCCTCCTAGACCTCTCCGCAGCATTCGACACTGTATGCCACCAGACCTTCTGTGCACGCCTTTTTGACGCCGGAATTCGACACAAGGCCCTGGACTGGCTCACCTCCTTCCTCGCCGAAACAACCCAAAGAGTTCGCCTGCCTCCCTTCCGGTCTCCAGCCACCAAGATCATCTGCGGGGTCCCCCAAGGATCCTCCCCCAGCCCCACCCTCTTCAACATCTACATGGCCCCTCTCGCCAACATCCTCAGCCCCCACGGAATCACCATGATCTCTTACGCAGACAACACCCAGCTCATCATCTCCCTCACCAGGAACCCAGCCACCGCCAAGATAAACCTGCACGCCGGACTCCTCGACATCGCCAAATGGATGACAGCAAGCCACCTCAAACTTAACTCAAACAAAACAGAAATCATCATCTTCGGCCCCAACAAGACAGCATGGGACGACTCCTGGTGGTCCACCACCCTCGGACCACCCCCAACACCCACCACCCACGCACGCAACCTTGGCATCGTTCTAGACTCATCTCTCTCCATGGCCCAGCAAATCAACACCATATCATCCTCCTGCTTCAACACCCTTCGCATGCAACGCAAGACTTTCAAATGGATTCCTTTAGAAACATGAAGAACGATCACCCAGGCCCTCATCAGCCGCAGACTGGACTACGGCAACGCCCTCTATGCAGGGACCACAGCCAAGCTTCAAAGAAAACTCCAGCGAATTCACGTCTCATCCTCAACCTCCCTCGCCATGAACACATATCCACCCACCTCAGATCCCTACACTGGCTGCCCATCAGCAAAAGGATCATCTTCAAAGTCCTCATCCACGCTCACAAAGCCCTCCACGACACTGGACCGGCCTACCTCAACAAACGAGTAAACTTCCACATACCAACTTGACAGCTCCACCCCGCTGACCTCACCCTCGCTACAGTCCCCCTCATCCAACGCACCACCTCCGGTGGCAGATCCTTCTCCCACCTCGCCGCCAAGACCTGGAACTCCCTCCCCACCAACCTACGCAAGACCCAGGACCTCCTAACTTTGAGAAAACACCTCAAGACATGGCTTTTTGAGCAGTAACCGGCAACCCTCCCCCCCCACAGCACCTCGTGACCCTAACGGGTGTGTAGTGCGCTTAAGAAATTTTTTGATTGAATGATAAATGATACCAAAAATTCAACCCAACTCAGTATAGAGGAGAAATGAGAAATTAACCATTCCAATGCCTACCGGGCTAAAATTACATGAAATAATCCACATTTTATTCATTGCATAAAATGTGGTTTGAGAAATGCCTGGGATTTTGACATATGTGAATATGGAAGAAAAGAGAGAATGGCCAACATCACATTGCAAATATATTTTCCATATACAAAATCAGGGCATCGTGGTAGTTGTAGTCCTTTCAATTTGATATTGCGAACACCTGGAAAATTGTAAGTTGAACATTCCTAGTAAAATATATATAGTGAAGATGGACACACATTTAACAAAAATATGATGTGAAATTTGTTAAACAGTGAAAAAAAGACTTACAAGCACCACACCTTCATGGTATAATGGATGGGATTTTTAACCTGATATCTTAACTACAACAAAATACATTCATTCAAACATATAAGCAATCAAAAACAAGAAATGATAAATGAAGAACAACACACACATTGAGCACACATATTGCCCAGTAGTAAAAGGAGTGATGGTACCATAATTCTAATAATTTGATGATGACGATAAATTTGTGATTTTACATATTGTGCCTTTATGTTTTGGAGGTGGAAAACACATTATGTGCATCTGTCTTAAGAGAGAAAACTACATTTGTGTTTAGTGAGACCTACATAAATTAAACTTACCAGTCTCCATTCCACCAGGGATTCCTGTCAAGCCTTCTGGATGTACGATCTGCAAGACCTTCTCCTCCCAGGAAAACAATAGTAAGGTGGGGCTGGGAGAACAACCACCAGTCCTCTGGGCCTCCAAGTAACGTTTCGAGGCCAATGAATGCACTCTCCCCCATAGACCGTTCCACCTCTTCCTAATTGCCTCCTGTGTGCGCAGGTAGTTTGAAACAGCATTCACTCTGTCATCTATTCTGGCCCACAATTGCCTTTTCTGTAATATAGTTGTATTTTGTACTTAGGCTCCAAACAATTGTGGCTCTACTCTAATTATTTCATCCACCATGACAGACAATTCTCCCTCTGTAAAACATAGATTTCTCCTCTGTGCCATTATGAGTAACTAAAAATTACATATGGCCTCAATTTGTTAGAAGAAGAGGGATGGGCAAGAAGTTGGAGCTGACATTGTTATCTTCTGTTTAGTATGCTGCAGTGTAACACTAATTCAGTTAGACTGATACTGATATTTCATGCCATAGTTTGGGTCAGGAGTTTTTATGGGAGATGAGGGGCAGTGGGTTAGAATTATCTCTAACAATCTCAAGGGTTTTTGGTGGGTTATTGCCAGTTCTCTCAATCCTCCTCTTATAGTACATAATTATGGTGTTTTAAATTTGTTTTCATGATAGTAGGTATTGTAGGGAATTCACGTAAATTGCTTATTTTAACATTTTCACAGCAAGTGTCAATGTGACACAAATATGAAATTATGTATGTATGCATGCATCTATGTATGTTTGTGGAATATATATTGTGCACATCTAGCTGAAAGGCAGCAGAACACTGAACGAGGCCAAAGGCAAAGACACAATCAACATGGGTGTGAGAAATTCGGTTGTTGGTTGCCTGAGGTGTGAGCCCTGGTCAAGCAACAGCCACAATCACTTGTAGGGTGAACCACAAACAATCACTAATTTAGCCTGTGCTTAGACCTGGGTAGCTTGGAACAAAAATCATCACTCCTCCAATTATGAGCAAATATTATTCAGTTTAATCTTGCCATAGTGATATAGGGCCAGATGTCTGAAACCTTTTTGCACTCGCAAATGGTGCGAATCGCAAAATTCGTCCGTTTGCGAATGCAAAAACGTGGTCTGCGATGCATGAAAGGCATTCGCAGACCAAAAATAAGAAATCGCAAAAATTGCGATTTTTTGCGTTGCGACCTAGTTTTGCGAGTCGCATTTTGCGATTCTGTATTTCCAGTAGGAAAATGCGAGGCGCAAATTGCGATTCTCAAAATCCAAGTCGCAAATCAATGCATCAAAAAATCGCAAATTGCTATTTTTCGCAGAATGGCATTTTGCACATGCAAAATACCACTAAGTGAAACCAGGTGGTAACCAGGTGCAACCTATATAAAGAGGCCCAGAATGCCTCAGACTCTTTTCCACAATGGCTGCACTATACGTCATGGCGAGGAGGATGAGGATCTTGGCAGGTTTGAGGAGAGGGAGGAGGAGACAGGAGCACATTTTCAGAGTGCGCATTACACTTTTTAACTTGACAGAGGAGGAAATATTTGAGAGGTACATGTTGAACTCAGCCATGTTACTTGATCTGATAGCTGAGCTACAACCCATATTGCAGCGCAGAACACTAAGGACTCACAGCATACCCACCCATGTGCAGGTATTATGCTCCCTCCACCTACTCGCCTCAGGGAGCTATCAAGGGGTCATAGCAGCAGCTGGAGGGGTATCACAGAGTACCCTCTCTAGATTTTTCAATGCATTTATCAACGCCATGCTGAGCATGATACACCAGTACACCAGATTCCCCCACACCCCACAGGATATACAGCAGACAAAAATTGATTTTTACCAGATAGCACAGTTCCCCCACGTCCTAGGTGCCATAGATGGGACACATGTGGCAATCTGTCCACCATCAGCCACAGAGTATGTGTACCGCAACCGTAAATACCAACATTCAATGAATATACAGGTTATTTGCAATGCCTCTGTAGCCGTGGGTATAGCGATAGGGAGTAAAACGACACTCAGGTGAGAGGGTGAATATACGTGATTTTATTGTACTTCAGCAGTATCTTTATAACAGTCTCTATCTGTGGGCTTTAAGATGGGTGATCTCCTATGTTTCTTCTCCCTCAGGTTTCCCAATGGTTGCAGATGGATTCCCGGTGGTGGTATTGTCAGGAGGATCGGAAAAAGAGGAACCAAAGGCAGGTAAGTAGTGTCTCTGTAGATGTGTTTGTATTTTAGTAACGTGCAGGGAGGGTGTGGGTGTAGAGAGAGAAAGAGAGAGAGAGAGAGAGTGTGAATAAACGTGGTAGAAATATCTTCTCCGAAGAGAAGAAAAATAAGAGAAAAGGGAGCAGGACTTAATGGTGAGGGCTATAAAACTCCGTCCCTACACCTCTGTGGATACAGTCTCCAAAAGCACTCTTCCCCGTGCTCAGTAATTGGTGCTCCTTTTTGTTTCTAGGTTTTCCCCTTTTTAAACTCCCTTCCCTTTTCCTCCTCCTCCCTCTACCCCTTTCCCCCCACCCTCCTCCCTTCCAACCATAGACAGCAATTTATTCCTTAAGCAGGACCGTACCTGCTTTAGCCACGTCCCTCCAGGGACGTGGCGGAGTTCGAGCTTCTCTGGACTTTCAGGTCCCTACGTGGAGGTCTCTCGTGTGCTTCCTGGTTCTGTTCTTCCAAGGTGGGGAGCGCTGGTTTTTCCGTCTCCTTCGCTGCCCGCAATCTCCGTTCTTCTCTCCTCGTTTTCCTTCTCCTCGGCGTTCTTCTCCTTTTTAATGCGCTCCGCGCATAGTCCTTCTTCCCTTTTTACGCTCTCGGGAACCTGGATATCCGGGTTCCCGGCTCCGATGACTTCGTCCTCTTCCTCCTGGTCTAGTGCGTCCCCTTCCTTCCCGGGTAAGTCGATGGGAATCCGGATGTCCGGATTCCCGTTTTCAATGGCTTTACCCTCTTCGGGAGCCGTTGGGTGCCAATCCGATCCGAGATCGGCACTAAATGGAGCCGAGGAGTCCGTCTCCCGGCTACAGCCTCCTGTATCATAACTGATCTCGGAGCCAGGTACTCATGATTCGTACATCTTTCGCCATAGCGGCATTCACACAAGACTGCTAGCTGGGGAGTTTGGAGAAGGATATCTACTAGGTATTGTCCCTCTATACAATGGCGCATTGATGGCGTGCTGATGTCAGATGGCTTAGTTACTCATCATACCCTCTGTCCCTTCCAGGAGACAGTGCCTACGCAGTGCGCACCGACATGATGACACCCTACCTCAATGCTGCAACACCTGCTGAACGGAGGTACAATGCAGCACACAGGGCGACCCGCAACGTGGTGGAGCGCACCTTTGGACTGCTGAAGAGTCGCTTCCGGTGCCTCCACAAAAGTGGAGGGGCACTACAGTACAGCCCAGAGACCACATGTAGAATAGTGGCTACTTGTGCAATCTTGCACAATATAGCTACCACCAGGGGCATACCAGTAGAAATATGTGAATCTGAATCTGATGAGGATGATGATCCCATACCACCCCTACAGCCAGCAGACAGGACCAGTGCAGCAGAGGGAAGGCAAAGGAGTGCTGACATCACACACAACCATTTCAGATGTAAGTATGAATAATACAAATGCACTGACAAATGTACGTGTAGTGAATTACATTTATTACCTTAATGTCAGGTAATATTAGTCCAACGAATAGCAAAATAAATTAGTTAAAAAAACAAGAAACAATAGAAGTTCAGAGTAATGCACTATTACTTCATAGTGAACTCATTACCCCTCTGGCCGCCACAGTTACTTTTTGCGGCCACGCACACCACTCGGGTGCCCAGTTGCCTCACTGGCACCTCGATTGTCTGCCTCAGTGGGTACAGCTAGACTGCTGAGGCTGGAAGTGTCCTCTGTGTCCCCCAGTCCAAGCTCACTAGGTGTGGTTGACCTCTGTCCCATGATGTTGTCAATCACATTTGTGATCTGGACAAGTCCGTTAGCCACATCCCTGCTGCTGTGTGCTGCCTCCACCTGTGCAGCCACTGCACAACGTGCAATCAGTGAGGTTGAAGTAGCTAGCCTGTTGACAGAGTGACAGAAGCCCCCGAACATGTTCATGAATTGTCGCTCCTGTCTGCGGTGGCTCACCCTGTCATGGCGCAGCTCCTGGCATAGTTCACGCACAGCAGAAGTGAGCTCCCTTGTGTCCTGCGATGCCTGCACCTGTCCCTCATGCAGCTGTTCTATATTTGCACTCAAGCTGGCGATGCAGGCCCCCCATGTTGGCATTATGTTGCTGCATTTGTTTTTCTAAGCCAGTTATCCTTTTGTTCTGTAGGCGCTGCTGCTGCAACATAGCTGCTTCTAGCCCACCAAAGAAGGAGGGACCTTTACCTGCCTCAGTCGCCTGTGCACCGGCATTTGTCGCCATCCTGCTGGGTGCTGTGGTCTGCTGCAAACTGGCCTCCTGCATCTGTGTGCGCCTGCCAGTTGGGGATGGTGTATGTGGCCCTTCCTGCTGCTCATCCGAGTCCTGACTGAGCTCTGGCAGTGGCAGTGCCCTGGACCTGCGTCAGAGTGGTGCAATGGTGAGAGACCCACTTGTGTTCGAGTCTGAGGCTGGATGGGTGTCAGTCTCCCCTACGCTGGCACATGCAGTGGCTGCTAGGCCTGGCCCACCTGCAACGACAATATGCAGCATGTCAGTTATGTTTGTTGCAAGTAAGGGCACACAATGGTAATAAAGTTACAGGTACTTCTCTTCACTGTGTTGTGGGTGTTGTGTTCCTCTGGGTGTTGCTCTACTTAATTGGATTGTATGTGCTACTTTCAGGTCTGGGTTGTGGACTGCCACTCCCATAATGCATTGTTGTGCTGCTTCTAAGATGTGGAATGGACTACTTCTCACAATGTTTTACATTACTTGCTAATTCCTAAGGGGCTTTTGTGCATACACATATGGGGTTACAATTCAATATTGCCCTTACCCTGGCTGGTACTTGGTGTGCCGGAGGTGTCTATCTCTGTGACCCCAGTCACTGCTTCAGGGAGGAGTGTGGACTCCACTAGGTCCTCTAATGGGGTGGATGGTGCCTCTGTGGGTGGACCGCCTCCTGTGCCCCTGGCCTCCTGCAGTCTTCTTGCCACCCTCTCCTTCGCCCGGGACCGCAGGTCATACCACCTCTTCTTAATTTTGTCGACCGAGCGCTGTGCCACTCCAATTGCGCAGATCTTGGTTTGTATATCTGTCCAGAGTCTCCTTTTCTCACTCTCCGGCACCTGGAGTGAGCTTTTACCAAAAAGGCGGTTATGGCTCCTGACCACCTCTTCTGTCAGCACCTCCAGCTCTTGCTCGCTGAATTTGAGCTTCCTCTTTCTTTCTCCCTTCTCCTTTTCTTGGGCTGAGTTGTCCATCCTTGTTCAGGTGTGCTGCCTCCTTCAGAGTGTTGCTCAGTGTGGCTGGGCTGCTCTCTCTGGATGCTGGTTTGGGTGTGGCACCTGAAACTGCCTGGGATGACTCACTTCCTGCTTGTGATGTCATCAGGACCCTCTAGGTGTGCTTTCTCGATATTTCTCGCAATTTGCAATTTTCAATTACCGAATCGCAATTTGCGAAAATGTAAATTGTGATTTGGTAAATCGGCCTCGCAAACCACAAATAGCGATTTTTAAGAAATCGCTAATTCCGAATCGCAATTATGATACATGGCCTATTGCGACTCGGAAATAGCGATTTCTTAAAAATCGCAATTTGCGATTCACAAGGCCATTTCTTCATACATCTGGCCCATAGTGTAATAAGTAATAAGTGACTGCAACATCCTCCGCGTCCGTATATTTGCACATATGTAATAGTGTTTCCAGTGCTTATTGCCAACCAAAGTTTTTTTTTAAATAATTGTTAGCATTTACATGGCTGTCTTGTCCCAGCTGTGTCATCACTGAGAATTGTGACATACCACCACCAACACTGGGGGGCAGTCCAATGCAATTCTCATCAATGTTATGGCTACTCAACTGTCTTTTCATTTTGAAGGTGGTGGTGGTGTCTCCTCTACCTGGAACATTGCCTTTTGCAGCACAATAAATGAGCTGAATGAATGCAGGCCATCTGTTTTTGTTGGGTGTTCTATTACTGTTTACCTCGAAAACCTGTTTTTGTTTGATGTTCTATTACTGTCACCTCTAAACCTGGCCCTCAGGTCCAATTTTTTAGAACTGTTTCTAAATCTGAGTCACTGTACCTGGATGTCTGGTGGCTGTAGCTGTATGACAACAGGGATGATCTCAAAACTCATTTTAGGTATCATGTTGAAATTTGTGGCAGTCAATAGATCAAAATTCTGTAGGAGTAAGAGGGGTAAAATATGTTGGCCCCAGTTTTCTTTCACAATAATTCAAAATCTACACTAATACTATTGCTTTACCCAGTAAAATGGATATAAAGCATGTTGAGACAGTGTCCTTTATTTGTAGGTAAATGTAGATTTTAGAAAGTGCTCAGCATTTCTTGAAACAAGATGTTCAAGCAGTGCATCATTAGTAAACCAAGCAGCATTTCATTTGTCAAAGCACATGATTGGAAGCCATTTTAAACCAAATGCGTGCCTAAAAGTTAGTTATGTCTGTAGTTTGGTTTCTGGCAACTGTTTTAGTTGGAGAAAAGGGACATTTCACTGAATGAACAAATCTGGGTTACAATTTAAATTTGCCACACTGAAAAATCATCTCCAAGACCCTAGACTAATAGAGGCTTAAATTGGTGGTGGGATTGGCAATATTGGCCACCCCAAAAAGGGAGAGTCACCCTTATATACCAAAGGGAAGAGGGTTGTTACAACAGCAAGAAAAAATACTTCCGCTTTGAGCTCCATTTGCCTCATAAAACGTTTTTAGAGAATCAAAACATTCCCACATTAATAGTCATGTTGAACATTCAGCACCATTATGAAATAATTCTCTGTCTCTCTATAGTTAAAAAGCAATATTTATTTTTATTCGTGATTGTAAAATACACCACTTAAATATGTTAAAAACACATTCAATAAATAAAACCATCTATGATGTTCAAATACGTAGATCATTTCCTATATACAACAATACACTTTTTAAAAGTAAGTCTTAAAAGTCTGTCAATGTGACGTTTCTGTGAAAGTAGATATGGTTCACACCATCTTCATCGGGGCGTATGAATAAAAACAAAAACTATAGGAGACAGAGAAACATAATTACTTCACCATTACTTTTCATAATGCATCACTATCAAATTCAGTGTTTAATTTCATAGCACCAAAGCAGATGTTATTAATTGCTTTTCACAGATGTCTTTCACATCTTATTTTCAGATTTCTCAGTACATTTCAGATACCCTTGTTGGTACTCATAACAACATACCACCCTACAATCACTTTATCCTTCACTGCAGAAGTTTTAGAGTGTTCTCCTTCTTCAATACCTAGTTCCACATGACCTAATTAGAGTATAATATTTATTATTCTCAATTCTATGCCCTCAGTTATCAGATTCCTAAGGTTTGTATACTGTGAATATTCACTGACGAAGTCATTATCTCATACCATGTTGTTAGTTATCACAGATCACACATTTTCATCAGGGACTCAATAGCTTACCAATCCTACACTTTAATATCTGACCAGTCCTATTTGGTCAGCGTCAGGCTTTCTCTCTCACACTTTATCTGTGTTTGAGGGATCCTACAATACATAAACATGTCATATTGAAATATACCTAAAGTCCAAAGATATTCCAAAAAGTACCTTCTACATGGGAGGCCCTCCACCAAACCTATGCACTCACTTATTCAACTTGCGGCCGAGAGAACCTGACGAACCAGAGAGAAATCACAACCCCAAAGGATTGGCTGATAAGAACCAAATAACCTTGCTTGATGACATTGTCAAGATACCTTGCTTGATTTGATAATACCAGGGTTTGAGGCACAACGTGACTCCAGGTTACTTGTAGCGTAGTCCTGAGGAAGACCTGCACTGATTTTTCATTGCAAACATGCTGATAGAGGGTTGAAACGTCAACAATCAAGTTAAAGCATCTGTACTGCAAAAGAGTTATGGAGACAGTGAACAGGAGATAAAATCCCACCTTCTCCTATACCGGAGACTTACAATTCATATTATCGCAGACAGGCCAACAACAGCGATGTTCATATTCTGTTATCTTGTGAATTCCAATTTCTTTTGTTTACTTTATTTCTTTAACATATTGTTGTCACTGAATGCTCTGCACAAGCTCTTGCACTTATGAAGAAACCTTCATCAATTGAAAGGAAATATAGGTGTAAAGTATGATAAACAAAAATTAATATAACAAACAAATTGTTGATATACCTATGAGTGCTGTTGTTTTTTTCTTTTTACATTTATTGTGTATACTTCTGTTCTCTGTAAAAGAGAATGATATCTTTTTTCCACCAAGATCTAAATCAGGCCCTTAGCCTTTTTTATGAAGTTCAAAATATTCCTGCAGGGCACCCCTGGAGCTGAAATCGACAAAGTACTTTTGAAACTGGCCACTAGTGCTGCAAGGTCCTCCTGAAGCTTGAGAAGTCTTGGAAGTCCCAAAAGTTTCTAAGTTTAAGCTTTTCAGAATTTTTGGAGAAACCCATCTTTGTCACTTAAATCTCCCAGGACCTCAGGGACAGCGTTTATGAACCACAATGAACTCCAGCAGAGGTTATCTGTAGGGTCTTGTCCATTTGTAGTTGCTCCTAGTGATCGGGCACTTTGGGAAAAATCTCTATTGCTGTTTATTGTATCCCTGTAGCCACACATGAGGTCCGAAACTGACCCTTGGGGGTTCACTTTTTAGTCGTGGGTACAAATGAGAGTAGGTCCAGTCCTTCAGGTCTCCAGGAAGTTTCAAACAGCAACCCTAGTCTCCTTCTGATCACCCACAGGTCCACAGATTGATCTGATGAGCTGTGGGATAGGTGCACATCTGTAGGATTCACTAGCCAGTCTGTGGGGGTTGACCCCTGGACACTCCTTTACCAATGATGAAAACGTTCCTAATGGCAAACCTTCCCCCTTTTGCAGGACATTCTGTTTGCTTTACTGCAACTATCCCACAGTGCACTGTTCTAAGTAAAATCCAAGACGGCACAGTCTTTCTGCTGTCTGAGTGTGAGAAAGTAGCCTCTTTCTAGCCTTGTTACCCCCACTTTTGGCCTGTTTGTGAGTATATGTCAGGGTGTTTTCACTGTCTCACTGGGATCCTGCTAGCCAGGGCCCAGTGCTCATAGTGAAAACCCAATGGTGTCAGTATGTTTGTTATGTGTCACTGGGACCCTGCTAGCCAGGACCCCAGTGCTCATAAGTTTGTGGCCTATATGTATGTGTTCCCTGTGTGATGCCTAACTGTCTCACTGAGGCTCTGCTAACAAGAACCTCAGTGGTTATGCTCTCTCTGCTTTCCAAATTGTCACTAACAGGCTAGTGACCAATTTCACCAATTCACATTGGCATACTGGAACACCCTTATAATTCCCTAGTATATGGTACTGAGGTACCCAGGGTATTGGGGTTCCAGGAGATCCCTATGGGCTGCAGCATTTCTTTTGCCACCCATAGGGAGATTTGACAATTCTTACACAGGCCTGCCAGTGCAGCCTGAGTGAAATAACGTCCACGTTATTTCACAGCCATTTACCACTGCACTTACGTAACTTATAAGTCACCTATATGTCTAACCTTCACCTGGTGAAGGTTGGGTGCAAAGTTACTTAGTGTGTGGGCACCCTGGCACTAGCCAAGGTGCCCCCACATCGTTCAGGGCAAATTCCCCGGACTTTGTGAGTGCGGGGACACCATTACACGCGTGCACTGTACATAGGTCTCTACCTATGTACAGCGTCACAATGGTAACTCCGAACATGGCCATGTAATATATCTAGGATCATGGAATTGTCCCCCCAATGCCATTCTGGCATTGGGGGGACAATTCCATGATCCCCCGGGTCTCTAGCACAGAACCCGGGTACTGCCAAACTGCCTTTCCCGGGGTTTCACTGGAGCTGCTGCTGCTGCCAACCCCTCAGACAGGTTTCTGCCCTCCTGGGGTCCATCCAGGCCTGGCCCAGGAAGGCAGAACAAAGGACTTCCTCAGAGAGAGGGTGTTACACCCTCTCCCTTTGGAAATAGGTGTCAGGGCTGGGGAGGAGTAACCTCCCCCAGCCTCTGGAAATGCTTTGATGGGCACAGATGGTGCCAATCTCTGTATAAGCCAGTCTACACCGGTTCAGGGATCCCCCAGCCTTGCTCTGGCGCGAAACTGGACAAAGGAAAGGGGAGTGACCACTCCCCTGACCTGCACCTCCCAGGGGAGGTTCCCTAGAGCTCCTCCAGCGTGCCCCAGACCTCTGCCATCTTGGATTCAGAGGTCTTGCTGGTACACTGGACTGCTCTGAGTGGCCAGTGCCAGCAGGTGACGTCAGAGACTCCTTCTGATAGGCTCTTACCTCTTAGTAGCCAATCCTCCTTCCTAGGTAGACAAACCTCCTTTTCTGGCTATTTAGGGTCTCTGCTTTGGGGAATTCTTCAGATACCGAATGCAAGAGCTCACCAGAGTTCCTCTGCATCTCCCTCTTCACCTTCTGCCAAAGGATCGACCGCTGACTGCTCAGGACGCCTGCAAAACCGCAACAAAGTAGCAAAGACGGCTACTGCAACCTTGTATCGATTCATCCTGCTAGCTTTCTCGCCTGTTTCCTGGTGGTGCATGCTCTGGGGGTAGCCTGCCTCCTTCTTGCACCAGGAGCTCTGAAGAAATCTCCCGTGGGTCGACGGAATCTTCCCCCTGCAACTGCAGGCAACAAAAGACTGCATCACCGGTCCTCTGGGTCCCCTCTCAGCACGACGAGCGTGGCCCCTTGAACTCAGCAACTCTGTCCAAGTGACTCCCACAGTCCAGTGACTCATCAGTCCAAGTTTGGTGGAGGTAAGTCCTTGCCTCCCCACGCTAGACTGCATTGCTGGGTACCGCGTGATTTGCAGCTGCTCCGGCTCCTGTGCACTCTTCCAGGATTTCCTTCGTGCACAGCCAAGCCTGGGTCCCCGACACTCTAACCTGCAGTGCACAACCTTCTGAGTTGTCCTCCGGCGTCGTGGGACTCCCTTTTCTGACTTTGGGTGGACTCTGGTTCACTCCTCTTCCAAGTGCCTGTTCCGGTACTTCTGTGGGTGCTGACTGCTTCTGTGAGGGCTCCTTAACTTGCTGTGCGCCCCCTCTGTCTCCTCATCCAAGTGGCGACATCCTGGTCCCTCCTGGGCCACAGCAGCATCCAAAAACCCTAACTGCAACCCTTGCAGCTAGCAAGGCTTGTTTGCGGTCTTTCTGTGTGGGAATACCTCTGCAAGCTTCTTCCCAATGTGGGACATCCATCATCCAAAGGGGAAGTTCGTAGTCCTCTTCGTTCTTGCAGAACACCAAGCTTCTTCCACCCAGTGGCAGCTTCCTTGCACCCTCAGCTGGCATTTCCTAGGCATCTGCCCACTCTCGACACTGTCGCGACTCTTGGACTTGGTCCCCTTATCTTACAGGTACTCAGGTCCGGAAATCCACTGTTGTTGCATTGCTGGTGTTGGTCTTCCTTGCAGAATCCCCCTATCACGACTTCTGTGCTCTCTGGGGGTTGTAGGTGCACTTTACACCTACCTTACAGGGTCTTGGGGTGGGCTATTTTTCTAACCCTCACTGTTTTCTTACAGTCCCAGCGACCCTCTACGAGCTCACATAGGTTTGGGGTCCATTCGTGGTTCGCATTCCACTTTTGGAGTATATGGTTTGTGTTGCCCCTATACCTATGTGCTCCTATTGCAATCTACTGTAACTTTACATTGCTTGCATTACTTCCTTTTGCTATTACTGCATATTTTTGGTATTGTGTACATATATCTTGTGTATATATCTTATCCTCATACTGAGGGTACTCACTGAGATACTTTTGGCATATTGTCATAAAAATAAAGTACCTTTATTTTTTAGTATATCTGTGTATTGTGTTTTCTTATGATATTGTGCATATGACACCAGTGGTATAGTAGGAGCTCTACATGTCTCCTAGTTCAGCCTAAGCTGCTCTGCTATAGCTACCTTCTATCAGCCTAAGCTGCCAGAAACACCTCTTCTACACTAATAAGGGATAATTGGACCTGGTACAAAGTGTAAGTACCCCTTGGTACCCACTACAAGCCAGGCCAGCCTCCTACATTGTTTGTGCAGTGGTGGGGTAAGTACTTGTAACTGCTTACCACTTTTGTCATATTGTACTTTTCATAAGAGAAAAATATACAAAACAAGTTCAGTGTATGTACACCTAACCAAAATGTTTTGCTTTTCTCCTCTTACACTTTCTACTAAGTGCTGAAAAGTACTCCAAAACTTCTAAAAAGTTTCTAAAAGTTTGGAAAAGTTTTTTTTCTGTTCTTTAAAAAGTCCTGAAACTTTTTCTCTCTTCTCACTGTCTCTAAACCTTCTTCTATCATGCCTGATGTAGGAACTTCTCTTAAAATGGTCAATACAACATATGACAATCTTAACTTTAAGAGCCTAAGGAGTCTCTGCATTGATAGAGGTTTAGTAGTAGGAAAGAACCCTTCTCGAGAATTTCTATCTAACATGCTCATTGAGAATGATAAGGCCCAGGGTGGTACTTCATCAGAAAAGTTAGTAGATAGCTCACACTCTGACTCAGGGGAGCCCCTTGAGGCAGGTGTACAGGGTTCTATTCCAGATCTGCCCCCTAGCAGACCTCATAGCAATGCTGGTAATAATAGAAGCTCTCATCATAGTAGAGGTACTTTTGTTCCTGAAGGCCAGGTTGTTAGAGTGCCAACTGTTAGGGACAGGTCTCCCTCTGTCCATTCCAATATATCTTCTGTGTCAAAACATTCCCAACCCACCCACCCTGATGATAAAATTTTAGAAAGGGAACTCAACAAGTTGAGAGTGGAAGAGACCAGGCTGAAGCTTAAACAGCAACAGCTTGCTCTAGACAGGGAATTCCTAGACCTGGAGAAGGAGAGACAGAGATTGGGGTTAGGACCCCATGGAGGCAGCAGCAGTATTCCTGATAGTAATCCTGTGAGAGAGCATGATTCCAGGAATCTGCACAAGATAGTTCCCCCTTACACGGAGGGGGATGACATTAACAAGTGGTTTGCTGCACTTGAGAGGGCCTGTATGGTACAGGGGGTCCCTCAAAGGCAGTGGGCTGCTATCCTATGGCTATCTTTCAATGGAAAGGGTAGGGATAGGCTCCTTACTGTGAGAGAAAGTGATGCCAATAATTTTGCAGTTTTGAAGGATGCACTCTTGGGTGGATTTGGCTTAACCACTGAACAATACAGGATTAAGTTCAGAGAAACCAGAAAAGAGTCCTCACAAGACTGGGTAGACTAGGTTGAATATTCAGGGAAGGCCTTGGAGGGGTGGTTACATGGCAGTAAAATTTCTGACTATGAAAGCCTGTACAATCTAATCCTGAGAGAGCATATTCTGAATAACTGTGTATCTGATTTGTTACACCAATATCTAGTGGACTCAGATCTGACCTCTCCCCAAGAATTGGGAAAGAAGGCAGACAAATGGGTCAGAACAAGATTGAACAGAAAAGTTCATACAGGGGGTGACAAGGATGGCAAGAAGAAAGATGGTGAGAAATCTCAGGATAAGCATGGGGATAAGGGTAAAACCAAAGATCCTTCTTCACATCCTAAACACTCTTCAGGGGGTGGGGATAAATCAAATTCTTCCTCTTCTTCACAACATACACACATTAAAAAGCCTTGGTGCTATGTGTGTAAAAATAAAGGCCATTGGCAAGGGGATAAGTCCTGTCCAGGTAAACCCCCTGAGCCAACTACCACTAATACATCAAACTCTAGTGCCCCTAGCAGTAATGGTAATAGTGGTGGGACTGCTGGCAACAGTCAAAGTAAGGGTGTAGTTGGGTTCACTTATGGGTCCATCATAGAAACTTGGGTAGTCAGTCCCAAGACAGTTTCTGTCACACCTAGTGGCATTGGCCTTGCCACACTGGCTGCTTGTCCCCTTACAATGGATAAGTACAGGCAGACAGTTTCAATAAATGGTGTTGAGGCCCAGGCCTACAGGGACTCAGGTGCCAGTATCACTTTGGTGACTGAAAACCTAGTGCCTCCTGAACAACACATCATTGGACAACAGTACAAGATTATTGATGTCCATAACTCCACTAAGTTTCTTCCTTTAGCTATAGTTCAGCTTAGTTGGGGTGGAGTTACTGGCCCTAAGCAGGTGGTAGTGAATATGTGACAGAACAACTAGGTCCTAAACAACTATAGCCTAAACCACTACTGCTAAACAACTAAAAAGTCTCTACAACTAAGTACTGAACAACTACTGTCTGAACAACTATTGTGTCTGAATAACAATTGCCTGAACAACTAATATATATATATATTCTAAACAACTAATAAACCATAAAAACCAAAAGGAAAACCTTACCTTAAAATTAGTTGTTCAGGCAATTGTTATTCGTGCACAATTGTTGTTTAGACAGTAGTTGTTCAGTACTTAGTTGTAGAGACTTTTTAGTTGTTTAGCAGTAGTGGTTCAGGCAAGTAGTGGTTTAGACCTAGTTGTTCAGGATGTTTCCAGAGAAAAAGGCCTGAAAACTCAGGATCCCTCTCCAACAACAGGTAAAAAGGGTATCACTGTATCCCCTAACCACCCTGCCATTCAGGATACCATTCCTGTGGTGGGAGAAACCTCTCCTGGGGTGGCACCTGTACCAAGGGAATCATCAGCTGGCATAGCTGTACTCCCTGAGGTGGAAGTACCTCACTGTGGGATAACTAATATTGGTGAGAAAAAGAGCACCATTTTAGTTAACATGGAGCATCCCTCCACCCCTCCCAGAGAAACTTTAGTGCAGAAACCCTGCACTGCCTCACAACACTTAGGACAGCAGCCCTTCCCTAGTGTGGAGCTCATAGGACAGCATCTCTGCCCTGCTCCAACTCAAGAGAAACAGCATCCCTGTTCTCTCTTACAGCCATATGGACAAAGTTTTTGCCCAGCTATGGCTTTACTGAGAAAGCATCCCTGTCTGGCATTCTCATCACTAGAAATAGGTCCAGTGGACAATTCCCACTGTTCTAAAGTAAAACTTACTGATAGGAACTCTGAAAATATATCTTCACATTGTTGGTTAGCTAAAAAACTTCAAACAGGGTGGTTTACATCCCCACAGGGAAGTAACCATATAGTGGATGATAAAGGGAGTAACCAGTCTCAGTCAGTCAGTCAGTCACAAAACTTTATTCGGCAAATGCCATAAAAGTACAGACAAAAACACAAATACCACACAATAATTACGTTACAGTAAATAGATAGAAGAATAAAATAGTACCATATCTAAAACATTACGTAAACATCCGGTCTAAAATCTCATAAAAGAAACAAATAAAACTCATAACATAAGAAAAATCACAATAACAGAATACAAAGATTAACTTACAATATTAAACTATACATACATATACATTTAAAATGAAATGAGCCTTTTCCTAATGCTTAAAGAAGCTGTAACAAAATCTAATACAAAATGACAAATTTGTCTATCTGGCAATCTCTGAAAATATATTAAAGCTTCCTTGTAATGGATGGGTCTAACAGAACGTAAAGTGGGTAAAATGCAAACCCCTCTAGGAGCAGCATAAAAAGGGCAAAAGAGAAAAAAGTGCAAAGTACTCTGGGTTGATCTAGAATCAAAGGGACAAAGAGGTAAATCCCTTTTCCAAAAACATGGTTCAGGAAACGCTACTTTAAAATGAATTAAATTAAGTCTAAAAAGTGTTAAAAAAGAAAGTATCTTAAAACTGGAAAACCAGGTCAGATAAGGTTCAAGGCATGGGGCTGTCACAACCTGAGAATAGGAATCAAAGGATTTTAATTTCAGAGAACTGTAAAATCTCAGGTCTGATATGTACTCGGAGTAAGTAGCCTTCAGAACGGACCTAGAATTTATAGTTAATAGGTGAGGTTCATCAAACATGTAACCAGTCTATTGCAGAGCTACTCTCCACTTATCACCACTTAGACAATAAAGTCTCAACTGGCCAAGGTCAGCCTTATTGTCCTTTGTTGGGGTGGGGGGGTTGTGTGAGAAATTAGCCTCTTTCTAGCCTTGTTACCCCCACTTTTGGCCTGTTTGTGAGTATATGTCAGGGTGTTTTCACTGTCTCACTGGGATCCTGCTAGCCAGGGCCCAGTGCTCATAGTGAAAACCCTATGTTGTCAGTATGTTTGTTATGTGTCACTGGGACCCTGCTAGCCAGGACCCCAGTGCTCATAAGTTTGTGGCCTATATGTATGTGTTCCCTGTGTGATGCCTAACTGTCTCACTAAGGCTCTGCTAACCAGAACCTCAGTGGTTATGCTCTCTCTGCTTTCCAAATTGTCACTAACAGGCTAGTGACCAATTTCACCAATTCACATTGGCATACTGGAACACCCTTATAATTCCCTAGTATATGGTACTGAGGTAGCCAGGGTATTGGGGTTCCAGGAGATCCCTATGAGCTGCAGCATTTCTTTTGCCACCCATAGAGAGATCTGACAATTCTTACACAGGCCTGCCAGTGCAGCCTGAGTGAAATAACGTCCACGTTATTTCACAGCCATTTACCACTGCACTTAAGTAACTTATAAGTCACCTATATGTCTAACCTTCACCTGGTGAAGGTTGGGTGCAAAGTTACTTAGTGTGTGGGCACCCTGGCACTAGCCAAGGTGCTCCCACATCGTTCAGGGCAAATTCCCCGGACTTTGTGAGTGCGGGGACACCATTACACGCGTGCACTGTACATATGTCTCTACCTATGTACGGCGTCACAATGGTAACTCCGAACATGGCCATGCAATATGTCTAGGATTCTGGCATTGGGGGGGACAATTCCATGATCCCCCGGGTCTCTAGCACAGAACCCGGGTACTGCCAAACTGCCTTTCCCGGGGTTTCACTGCAGCTGCTGCTGCTGCCAACCCCTCAGACAGGTTTCTGCCCTCCTGGGGTCCAGCCAGGCCTGGCCCAGGAAGGCAGAACAAAGGACTTCCTCAGAGAGAGGGTGTTACACCCTCTCCCTTTGGAAATAGGTGTCAGGGCTGGGGAGGAGTAGCCTTCCCCAGCCTCTGGAAATGCTTTGATGGGCACAGATGGTGCCCATCTCTGCATAAGCCAGTCTACACCAGTTCAGGGATCCCCCAGCCCTGCTCTGGCGCTAAACTGGACAAAGGAAAGGGGAGTGACCACTCCCCTGACCTGCACCTCCCTGGGGAGGTGCCCAGAGCTCCTCCAGCGTGCCCCAGACCTCTGCCATCTTGGATTCAGAGGTGTTGCTGGCACACTGGACTGCTCTGAGTGGCCAGTGCCAGCAGGTGACGTCAGAGACTCCTTCTGATAGGCTCTTACCTCTTAGTAGCCAATCCTCCTTCCTAGGTAGACAAACCTCCTTTTCTGGCTATTTAGGGTCTCTGCTTTGGGGAATTCTTCAGATACCGAATGCAAGAGCTCACCAGAGTTCCTCTGCATCTCCCTCTTCACCTTCTGCCAAAGGATCGACCGCTGACTGCTCAGGACGCCTGCAAAACCACAACAAAGTAGCAAAGACGACTAATGCAACCTTGTATCGCTTCATCCTGCTAGCTTTCTCGCCTGTTTCCTGGTGGTGCATGCTCTGGGGGTAGCCTGCCTCCTTCATGCACCAGGAGCTCTGAAGAAATCTCCGGTGGGTCGACGGAATCTTCCCCCTACAACCGCAGGCAACAAAAGACTGGATCACCGGTCCTCTGGGTCCCCTCTCAGCACGACGAGCGTGGTCCCTGGAACTCAGCAACTCTGTCCAAGTGACTCCCACAGTCCAGTGACTCATCAGTCCAAGTTTGGTGGAGGTAAGTCCTTGCCTCCCCACGCTAGACTGCATTGCTGGGTACCGCGTGATTTGCAGCTGCTCCGGCTCCTGTGCACTCTTCCAGGATTTCCTTTGTGCACAGCCAAGCCTGGGTCCCCAACACTCTAACCTGCAGTGCACAACCTTCTGAGTTGTCCTCCGGCGTCGTGGGACTCCCTTTTCTGACTTCGGGTGGACTCCGGTTCACTCCTCTTCCAAGTGCCTGTTCCGGTACTTCTGCGGGTGCTGCCTGCTTCTGTGAGGGCTCCTTGACTTGCTGGGCGCCCCCTCTGTCTCCTCATCCAAGTGGCGACATCCTGGTCCCTCCTGGGCCACAGCAGCATCCAAAAACCCTAACCGCGACCCTTGCAGCTAGCAAGGCTTGTTTGCGGTCTTTCTGTGTGGGAACACCTCTGCAAGCTTCTTCACGATGTGGGACATCCATCATCCAAAGGAGAAGTTCCTAGTCCTCTTCGTTCTTGCAGAACACCAAGCTTCTTCCACCCAGTGGCAGCTTCCTTGCACCCTCAGCTGGAATTTCCTAGGCATCTGCCCACTCTCGACACTGTCGCGACTCTTGGACTTGGTCCCCTTATCTTACAGGTACTCAGGTCCAGAAATCCACTGTTGTTGTATTGCTGGTGTTGGTCTTCCTTGCAGAATCCCCCTATCACGACTTCTGTGCTCTCTGGGGGTTGTAGGTGCACTTTACACCTACCTTACAGGGTCTTGGGGTGGGCTATTTTTCTAACCCTCACTGTTTTCTTACAGTCCCAGCGACCCTCTACGAGCTCACATAGGTTTGGGGTCCATTCGTGGTTCGCATTCCACTTTTGGAGTATATGGTTTGTGTTGCCCCTATACATATGTGCTCCTATTGCAATCTACTGTAACTTTACATTGCTTGCATTACTTCCTTTTGCTATTACTGCATATTTTTGGTATTGTGTACATATATCTTGTGTATATATCTTATCCTCATACTGAGGGTACTCACTGAGATACTTTTGGCATATTGTCATAAAAATAAAGTACCTTTATTTTTTAGTATATCTGTGTATTGTGTTTTCTTATGATATTGTGCATATGACACCAGTGGTATAGTAGGAGCTCTACATGTCTCCTAGTTCAGCCTAAGCTGCTCTGCTATAGCTACCTTCTATCAGCCTAAGCTGCTAGAAACACCTCTTCTACACTAATAAGGGATAACTGGACCTGGTACAAAGTGTAAGTACCCCTTGGTACCCACTACAAGCCAGGCCAGCCTCCTACACTGAGGTAGCATGTGTGCCAGCTAGGGTTGTGTTTAGAGACATGAGCTGTGTCCTTCTCCTCAATATACCAAACTGGTTCTGGGACCAGATCCACATCCCACTGAACTGGTGCTAAACTGTTTACAGAGAGCCTAGCGGATAAAAGACTTCTGTTGCCCAAGGCTCCCTCTACACATAACTTTGAATAGACAGGCTCCACCCTGGTCTCTTTCAATTTAATGAAATACCTGAACCCTCCCCAGTTACCCATCCTGAGCTGATACGTGTCACATACCTCACACCGAGGCCTTCCTGCCAAAATGCGTAAGCCATTGTTTCTGCTCTTGGATCAGTTTTCACCTCTCATTTAGAGGATGTACTGATAGTACAGCTGCTGACAGGCTAATGCTAATTAGCCCACTGGAGGTGTAGGCAGACAAAGGGCCTCATTTCAACTGTGGCGGTCTTTTTCTAAGACCGCCGAGGTACAGCTGTGCTGAAGACCGCCAGTGCAGGCGGTTTTCCACGCAGCGGATCATGACTGCTGGCAGCCCTCCGCCCTTTTTTGGACAGAGAGCCGCCAGCAGCCATACTGGTGGTCGGCGGGGAAGTGGAGGCTGGTCCACCTCCACCGCCCCGTCATCAGAACACCGCCCACCAAATCCCAACCCAGGATTCGGTGTGGCGGTGTTCTGGTGACGGGAAGCTGGCGGCGGAGCAGCCCCCATGGATCCCGTCCCCTCCAGGAGGATCACCGGACAAGGTAAAGTGATCGTCCGTTAGGGGAGGGGGGAGTTGTGTGTTGTGTGCGTGCATGGGTGTGTGTGTGTGAGTATGTAGAGGGGGTGTGTGAGTGCGTGTATGCATGCGGGGGGTGTTGTGTGTCTGGAAAATGTGTGCGGGTCGGTCTGTTTGCATGTCTGTTTGTATGTGTGCGGGAATGTGTTGTTGTAGTGTATGTGTGCGTGTAGGGGGGTGTGTATGTTGATGTTGGGGATGGTAGAGGGGTCAGGGGTGTGGGGGGGAGGACTCGGGGTAGGGGAGGAGGGTGGGGGAGACCCCTATCAGTGCCAGAGAAGGAATTCCCTGGCAATGATAGTGCCTACCGCCATGGATTTCGTGGTGGTTCCAAACCACCCGACATCCATGGCGGTATGCAGGGTCCTGATACCGCCGGCGGTCTAGTGACGGCCGCCGAGCTGGAGACCGAAGTCTCCATCCCAGCGGTTGTCACCGCCCTGGCGGTCGGAGTGGAGAAGTAGCAGATGACCATGGCGGTAACCGCCACTTCTCCCCCGCCCGCCAGGGTCATAATGAGGGCCAAAGTCTAACTTTTTAAAACTCACTTTTCAGAAATATTTCTCAACAATCGGATTTCACAACTGTATGGCATTTTAATAAACGTTATAAATAGTGGTTGAATTGTTCAGTTATCTTGCCCCAAACTACTGTAAAGTTCACAAAGTTAAGATTTTATTCCAAAATTATGTTTTTTGATAGCACAGCTAGAGTCCTTAAGAGTAAAAATTGCTTTTGAGGACTAATCGTACATAATCTACCTTTGGGTTACAAGACCTACTTGGAGGTGACTCATCTAGTATTTAAAAAAAGGGTTCTCTCCTGTCAAAAAAATAGTTTGAGGGGTTTTACCTACAGGTAGGCCTGAAACCATATTTTATTTGTCTTTTTTCTAGTGGAGAGCACAAGACGTGCTACAGTCCACGAAATACATTTATCTTTTCCATGCAATTGGTGTCTTTCTTGCACCATATACTATGGTCCTACCGGAAATTTAAATAGACCAATTAGGATCTAGCAATTATACCTTGTCTGAGGGTTAAAGCACTTTTAATGGGGCCAGGGAGCAGTGCCCCAGTGTGCAGAGTTCATAAACTAGCAATAGCTGTCAGCAAAAACTGGGGATGACTGCACAAAAAGAGGCCCTTTCTCACCCACAAAAATTACATTGTTTGAGATTAATATCTTTCTTGGCTAGGAGAGCTGCGAATATTTTGGACATCTTCAGCAGGGGTGGTGGCAGATTTTACAACTACAAGGAGACTCTTAAACGTGTTCTCTGTCGTTTCCGAACTTTTCTAAATGCATTTGGAATGTATTTAAACCCTCATTTCTTAGGGTAAGGCATATGAAATAACTTTGCTTGCAAGTTCACTTGAGTTGGTTGTATAGATACCGAGTTATTTCCTAGATTGGTAAAATATACATGTCAGTTGTTCATAAAACATGAAACACAAATAATGTGCTGTATCACTGAAAGGTAACCAATACTGCATGCAATGTACATTTTTATAGGTTTTTTCCATTATGTTTGTTCTCTGTACAGCTGGATATTATAGTACATTGTTAAAATAAATATGTATTGTATAACCTTTGATTAACATTACTTGTATGCTCTGTATTGTAGTCCAGAGCTATTAATTTTGAGAAATGACCTGGAAGCTCACAAAATGTTGGTTGGTTTTTATGACAACATGTTTCTTATAATAGCTGCATAGAGATGACTTTTAAAAACAACATGTTTTTAGGTGGGTCTGTTGGAAGATCTGTGCTCACTGTAGCCCATGGGCTGAAATCCTATGTAACACACATAGGTTAAAAACCTGTGTTGCCATTTCCCATTCCACAATCTACATTCCAAAATCCACATGGTGACTGTGAAGAAATACATTTAGCACAACATACTCTACAGCTATCTTGAGCTCCCTTTCCATAGCCTTGCTGCTGTAAGCTAACTTGGAGATTTGCCAGCATAGATTAAGATGGTTTCTTCAATAGAGATTTAATGGCGGTTTGGAGATTCTGAATTAGTAATTTGGGAGAAGAACTCAACCAAATTAGTGATCTAGTTTTGTGCTCTACCAATGCACAGGTTCAATGTGAAAACTCCAGATAGCACTGGCACAAATCAACAGGCTTTTACACAGAGAAACGTGTTCATTTTTTAAACAGCAATAACATGACAATAAAATCAAGAGACAGGGTCATGGGCATGGATGTCAAGATGGTGGTCGCACTCCAAGAGTGCTCCTGGACCCCTCTGTCATCCATCCTTGCTGGCAGCCATCGGTGCCCCTACCGTGCCCTTATTTGTAGCCCACACTATCTCCTGCCCTCTCCTTGTGCCATTTTAGATTTACATTAGTGAGGCATCCCTATTTATTGGCTCCCCTCGGAGGTGAGCACAGCCGTCTCAACATGCGACTGGCAGGCTCTGAGTGCTGCCTTGTGTAGGGGGGAGACTCCATGGCGAGAGACTTCCACAACCGCGGGGAGGGCACCTGGACTCCGCCACCCTTGCAGTGGCCGCTGGACTGCGGCCGCCTGCGAGATTTTCTCCTCCAGTGCCACCCGCTCTCTGCTCTGCCTGCTGCTCCCGGCCAACGGATCAGGCCAGGGGCTCCTCCCAGGTGAGTGAGGCCTGAGACTGTGCCTGGCTCCCTCCCAGCACAACAACACTGTTTGCCTCCGGAAGGCAGCGAAGGGATGGGTAGAGGCCGCAATCACTGCTGAACTGACTGCCTGCCCGCCATATGCCTTCTGGACTAATTAGTGGCTTCGGGCCTCCTGCTGCCTCTCTCCTTCTTCCTGCAGTGTCTTTGGGGCCCTCGCCCAGCTAGAAGGGGAGGATTCGCTGTGACTTCCACGCAGGGTGGAAGGCCTTGGTTGAGCCCTTGCTGGACCTTTGAGTGATTGGGCGCAGGGAGCCAGGGCTATAAAATGTGTTGGTGAGAGGCCCCATTGCAGAGCATACTACGGGACACATTTTGGAAACTACTTCAGCCCACCCTTCCATCGCTGCACAACACAGGAGGAAGGTGAACTGCAGATTCGGCACCACGGAGGTGAGGGGAGCGGGCCTATCCAGTCAACCACCTGATTTTGGAAAAGAGACTGCCTCAAAGAGAACGGATTGGATCTCCTTAACAGCCAAACTTCTGGGACGGCGCAACTTCCTCTCCGGAGCCCTCAGAGTGGTCGTTCAGGCGAAGAGGCAGCAGTGAATTACACATGAGCACCCTTTGCTCACTCCTATGATGCCCCCTATAAGAAATACAGAACCTGAGAGGCCTAAACTACAGCTCAGTAGCTGCCACGGCTCACCTTGGCCTAGCTAAATTCTACACTCCTCCCTACTTCCATATAAGTGTCTACACCTACTGTTCCAATGTCGAAGGCGGTGCCTCATGCCGACCATCCCTCGATGCTCTGGCCAAACCCTGGGGTTCACCACCGCCATCTGGATCTGCTGCATGAGTTCCGACTGCTGCCACATGATAATCCTCTGTTGGCATTCCTCTTGTGTGGAGCTTTAAAGTGAATCCTAGGGTTCACAGGAATAAGCTAATTATGCTTCTCACTTCTGGCTGATTGGGCCTAACTACCTTCTCTGTCTTTCTCCCCTGAACTACACAAGGAAACCAAGAGCCAGAAGCTCTACAGATCAGACGTCCACCAGTTGGTCACTGCGCCTCCCTTATTCAGCAAGAGTCCCCTCCCAGATACTCGGCTACTCGTGCTGCCGCAACGATGTGGCAAGCAGGCCAAACCTTTGGAGGGCGAGACCGTAAGCCACAGACAAGGACAAATCGGCCCGTTCAACGTCCTCACAAACCCCCATGGACCAATACACGACTAGCCCCACTGCTGGAGCTGCTGGAGAAGGTGCCGTATGTTATGTTATGTTAAATTAATTTATAGAGCACAACATATACCCAGAGCTATCAGTAGGGAAATCCTCTGCCCCCACTGGTGACCTGGCCACCATCCTCCAAGCTATTCAATCCTCTCAGTCTGTAGAAGAAACTAAAATTAGCGCTCTCCACAGTAGAGGACAAAGTCGCAACTTTTGAATCCCAAGTGACAAGTCTTCTCGCATGCACAACGGAACTCCATCATTGTGCTGAAGATGCAGACCGGTTCTGGCGCAACAATATACAAGTGATCGGCATAGCCTGGAAGCACGGTAGAGCAGCAAGCTGCTGACTTTTTAGAAACCTGGACAAAAACCTGGATGCCATCTGATTATGTCACCCTGATTTGCAGTCGAACAAGCCCTCTGAGCTCTGGCTCCCAGGCAACCCCAAGGTGCACCTCCTAGGCCGGTGATAGCTTGTATCCTTAATTTCCGCGACAGAGATACCATTCCCTGAGAGGCCTGCTCTCTTCCTGAGCTTTTCTGTGGGGATGCTGAGGTCCTCCTCATCACACTTGTGATGTCCAACAGTGACACCGCTCATACACAGAGGTCAAGCAGAAGTTGAGGGCAAAGGGAGTCCAATATAGTCTCCTCTTTCCTGCAAGGCTCAGATTGATCTAAGGAAAAGCAAACTCAGCTGAGACTGCCTGGTAGTTGCTCACGGAGGAGCATCCACACTGAGAACCTGCGACGATCCCCACACAAACTTCCAGCATTCCATTGTCTGCTGCTAATGACCCGAAACCCAGACCACAGTGCCAGTGGACCCACTCACGGAAGAGGCCCCATGACCCTGACTCTGACTCCCCCTCACACTCTAACTGAGCTTAAGGCGGCCTTCCATCCTGTCACTGACCCATAAAATATCCACAGTGGAAGAACAATAAACACCCCAATGAGGCACCACCTGCACCAATGGACCGCAGTGATGATTCTGATCTTTCTCACAGTCCTATATTATGACTCTTCTGCAGTAGCCCATTTGTGGGGGCACAGAAGACTATCCCTAACTGATACCCTTTTCAATTTTAATCCGATTGCTGACATTTATCCTTTATAGAGGAGGGGTCCAACACTCCACTTTTGATTTTGGGTCATATTTCTTAGGGGGGTAGTATGGGGTGGGTGTTGGGGTTTGGGACTCAGTATAAGTTTGATGTTTCATTTGTTATCAAAACAGCCTTGTTCATCAGCTGGTTTCCTAAGTTTTATTTGCATGCAGACACACTCCTCCTCCTATACAACTTACATGATGCATTTTGGGTTGCACCGGGTGATGCACGCTACAGCCTTGTCTACCACTTGCTGGAGGACTGGAAATACTCTATATCTCCTCATCCTGCTTCTTTGCGATCTACAGTGTTTCCACCAATGCAATCTTCCAAGCCCTTTCCTGAAATGTTAACAGTCTTTTAGACAGGGTGGAGCACACTGAGACTCTCCAGATATCCTACTACTCCAGGAGACCCACCTCCTGGGCAACCACTGTCCTTTCCTAGCCCGTAAAGGATACAGTAGAGCCTTCCACATGGGATATACTTGGGGATCCAGAGGGGTGGCTATATTATTACGACAGTCCTTTCCCATGGTGGTCTCCCGCGAGGTGAGGGTACCCTCTTGTTTGCTTTCTGGCCCTTACCGGAATGCTTGAGGGGCACACCATCAACCTAGTGAGTATATATGCCCCTCCAGTGGCCCTTCATACCTTCCTCCAAGACCTCTATACTCATCTTCTAGATCTCCCACAGTGTGTGACCTTGACTTTAACCCGATCCCTACACCCGAACATGATGCCTCAGGATCCCCCCTCTGCATCTCAGTGCTGACCCTCATCACCATTCTGATTGGGCCACCTCACTTGGCCTGTGCAATTTGTGGTGGATATGGCACCCAAGGCACTTGCAATTCACACATACGTCTGCAGCACACCACAATCACTGACAAATAGATCTGTTTTTTAAGCCCACACTGGACTGCCGCAATGTCACAGAGGTCCAAATTCTGCCAAGAGGCATGTCTGACCATGCCCGATTCTTCTTCATCTTGGCCCCTCCAGAGATGGCCGGTAATTTTTCCTTGAAGTCCAGCTGAATCCTTTCTCTTCAGCTCCAAGTTTGACCCCTTGAGGTCAGCCTTTTCTCATGCAGTCTCAGGATCTAGTCCCAGTCTAAGGGATATTGACATTTGTGCCAGACATCTACATGCTTAACACTCAAAAAGATTCAAACCTTCTTGGTACAGCTCCCATAGAACCATATAGTGGATGGCAGTGTGAGAACGCTTATCCACTCACTTTAACAACGACTCCATCTAACTGTTGTCCAGTCCTCTTCTAAGGGAAACCAGCTGGACTGACCAATGGGATCCAGTTCCTGTGCTTGGATAAAACATGAGTAGTACACAAATGTTTCAGCCTTCTCTTCAAGCAGGCAAACAGCAGGGACTACCTCTTCTGATATTCATCAAATCTAACTGTGTTCTGAGAGCTAGTGATAGGTTGCCTTTCTTACAGTTATTACAAGCCGGTGATAAGTCTTCACCCAATCCTAAGAAAATTCCCATAGACCACTCAAACCTCTTTCACTGTACTTCCTCTTCACTTTATTGCAGACAATCCCAGAAATCCCTGCTCTGTTGGTCTTTGAAGATGTGTTGGACCTAAAATCCTTGGCATGGTTTTCTCCCAACATTTGCCTTCCACCTCCTGTTTTTGTTGGCTTTGTTTTTTCTGGCTTTAGGAATCTCCACACTACAATCCAGTGCTAAAATGCTTGTGCTGTCTTCTTTAAACATGGTAACATTGGCTTACACCAAATTGGCATATTTAATTTACTTGTTAGTCCTTAGTAAAGTGGTACTACATGCACCCAAGGCCTGTAAATTAAATGCTACTAGTGGGCCTGTGGCATTGATTGTACCACCCCATTAAGTAGCCTTTTCAATATTTCTCAGGCCTGCCATTGCAGCCTCTGTGCTCAGTTTTAAACTTTTCTACCTTGGCAAATAACCCTTTTACCAGGCCCAAATGTTCCTTTTTAGTACCCCCTCGGGTAGGCTCTAGTAGCCCACAGTAGAGTTCTTACAAAGTTGGACATATACTTTTAACTTTTAGATGCACTAGTACTAAAAAAGTCTCAAATTTGTTTTTCACAATTGCAAGGCCTACCTTTCCCATAGGATAATATTGGGTTAACTTATTACATTTAATAAGTAATAACTTTTGGGAGCAGGTAAGAATGTCGAGTTTGGTATTTAAAGAATTACAATGTAAAGCTCTCTTTAATGGTACAGTTGGATTTTAAAATGGAAGACCTGCTGTGCTTCTTTGAAAGAATGACAGCTACTATGTTGCCCTGTTGGCCTGCTGCCTGAGTTAAAGGCCTTGACCTGAATCATCAACCCAGGACCACCAGAGTGACTCCAAAGGCCAGCTGGCTGGTCTCCTGACCAGAGCCTCAGGGACAGAAGGCTCTAAATACTCTGAACCCAGTACCTGGACTCTGTCTGCATTGAGTCCTACCCTCCTAAGTGGTGCCATTCCTATCCTGGACCCTTGGAAGTTGGCCTGAAGGAGCTCTGCCAGTTCAGCTCTGGTCCTAGCAGAACCAATGCAGTGTAGCGCATCACTTCACAAAACTCTGCATCAGAACTACTGCACTGCACACCTTTGGTGCAGGATTTTGCATGCCATCGTCGACGGCATCCTTGACGACAACGCAGGATCTCAAATCCAGTATTGCAGCTTCCCAGAACTGGTGCTGCCCGATGCATCGCCACATCAGGACCTCGCCTCCCTCTGCTTCATGCTGCATCATCAACGTGTGTCTCCACATCACTCTGCAACTGCGATTTAAGGTACTTTGGTCAGCAGGCATAACTGGGTTCCTGTATCTGGCCTGTTCTCCTTCATGGTCAGCCTGAACTTGTGACTTTGTCGCAGTCCGGTGCAACCAGATAACCACAATTGGAGATTTGCACTTCTAGGCACTATTTTTATTGAAATATTTATAGTTGCATTTCTCTGGTTCTACTAATTGGATTTTATCGTTTTGGTGTCAAAAATGTATTACGTTTTCCTCTGTTTTTCTAAATTGGTGGGGAATTTTTCTTGTGTCGTGTTTTCACTTTATATCTGTCTGAAGTGGTGCATAAATACTTTACACATTGCCTCTCAGTGAAGCCTGACTCATGTTGTGCCATGCTACCGGAGGGTTAGGATAATTTGGGGTTGCTTGTGTTTCACCCTGACAGAGATTGTGGTTGCTGCTTGAGTAGGGTTTCACCCAACTTCCAACCAAAACCTAGTTTCCAACAAGATAGCATGACATCTGTGCCAGTATGTAGAGCTTTGAAACTCTCTATTTATTAAATTGAGGAAATATATGATGAAAACCAACCTTTGCTGGTTCTGAGCTGAAAGCCTCTCCTACAGTAAGGAGAGGCATCGGGTCTGTGAACAGATGTGAGAAATTGCCTCTTTTGACATGGTTAGCACCCCACTTTTTGCCTGGTAATTGATGTGGTTTCAAAGTTGTTAGTGCCCAGGGTCCCTGCTAACCAGGTTCCCTGGCCCAAACCCTGGATGGTTTGGTATCAAACAACTCAGCACAATAAATCCAAATTGATACCAGTATTGGATTTATTGCAAAATGTATCCAGGAGCCACCTTAGAGGTGTCCCCTGCAAAATCTAACTAACCCTGGCATGGTTGCTGGCCGGTTACAACTAGCCTGCCACCACCAGACACGATTCTGGAACCCTGGGGTGAGAGACCTTGCTCTCTAAGTTCAGAAAACAATCCCTTTCTGGGCAGAGGTGTTACACCTCTTCCCCCAGGAATGTGCACTGCCCTGTCAGCGAGCTTCAAAGGGCTTACCGCCTTTGAAACTCAATCCCAAGCCCTGCTGCGAGCAGCAGAAGGCTGCCCCCATTGCAAAACCCCACTTTTGGCTGGAGCAACTGTGGGAAAACACACAAAGGACAGGAGGAATGGCCACCCTCAACTTGCACCACCCCTAGGGTGTTGCATGTGAGGTGACCTCTCCATTTCATTTTCCTCCATCTTGCATGGTAGTAAAATAGCCTATCAGGGATAAGGAAGTGGTCTCTGCCCACAGGAAGTGAGTGTAGCCACCCTAAGGTAGATGACCCATTGGTCATCACTAGGTACTCCCCTAAACGCCCACTAAATGCAGTATTTAGTGGGCAACCCTAGACCTGCAGATCAGATTCCAAGGTCACAAGAAGGCCTGCAACAAAGAAGACCCAAGGCTTATGAACTGCATTCCTGCTGTGCAAAGTAAAAGGCATCAAACCCTGCCCGCTGCACCCAGGAGTCAACAATTGCAGCTGAGTTGCATTGATACCAGACGTTCTCTACAAAATCCCAGTTCACTGACCGGCTGCTGACCAAGGAACCAGATCCCGCAACCAGACCAAAATCCACCTGATGGACCAAAGGACAAATCCTACAAGAGTGCGAAGTTTGGTGACACTGCAACCTCCAGTGGCTGAACCGTGCAATAGCTCAGGGTACTGGTCACCCAACGTGAGACACCAAGAAGAAAAGTCCACACCAAGATCTCAAAGGACCAGGAGCAAGCCCCTGTCAAGGAACGTCAGGACACGTAAGAACCACCCCACTAGACCTACAATCCATGCCCAGCTCCTGGCTCATCTATCTGCTGTGCATCTGGCCTCCCTGGGCCCTGAACCAGAGAACCAGCTGTGCTCTAAGGGTCCTCCATCCCTTGCAACCTCTACACTCTAAGGGTACCCACCTGACTCACCTTGAAATTTGTCTGTGCATTGCTTTTCCAAGTGGTCCCCTGCAGTGGTCCTGCACCAGCTCCAAGGAATTTTCAGCAGCTGCTGTCGCCGAAACCGGGAGCCGCCCGAACTTCCCCGGCTGGTCCTGAGGACATCTCAATGACCTCGCCCTATAAACGAAAGGAGATATTGGTAAACATTTTGTCTGATTTTATATGCATTTTTAACGTTTCCTTCCATTGATTCCTATTGTGCGTAATTATGCACAAAAATACTATTTTTGCTAAACTTTGAAAAATCATAACTTAAAAAGTACTGACCCATATAAATAGTTCCATTCGTTGTTGGTACCTCATTTCATGAATCTTTACGATGCGGCCCTGACAATGGGGGCTTTTCCCCCTGATCTCGATTGCGTCACGATTGTGGTCCTGCCCAAGGAGGGGCTGCCTCCAGACCAGTGCGCGTCATAGCAGCCAATCTCCCTTATCAGCGCTGATGTAAAGATATATGCTAAGGCGCTGGATCTGCGTCTCACGCGTACGCTGCCCCACCTTATTCATACAGATCAATTTGGCTTTATTGAGCACTAGTCACTGTATCCGGCAAGTCCAGGTGGCCTATCCCACGGTTCCTGTGCCAATAGCTCCCTGGCGCTTTTGCTCATAGATTTTTGTAATGCATTCAATACAATCTTGTGGGAATGTATGGAGGTAATCCTGGCACGCATGGGGTTGGGACCCTTGCTCCACCGGATGATCCGTCTCCTGTATCCACACCCCATGGGCCCTAGTTCGGTGAATTGGGTGCTCTCCCAGACATTTCCAATTTGTTGGGGAACGTGGCAGGGCTGTCCCCTGTCCCCACTGCTCTTTGTGTTAGCGATTTTGCCTCTGGCGTGTTTGCTGCAGGGCGACCCCCTGGTGTGGGGCTGGAGATGGGGAAAAGGAATTGAGGATGGAGTTGCGCTGTATGCGGATGATGTGCTGGTGTTTCATAGTGATATGCCCGCATCGAGACCCAGATGCGTGGAGTCGCTGGAACGATTTAGGGAGGTGTCTGGGCTCCGTGTTAATGCCAGAAGGTCAGCCTTGGTGGAGGTCAGGGGTGATGCGGAAGATTGATTGTGGTGTCCCCAGGTCCCCATGCAGAGGAACGTCTTTAAATACTTGGGAGTCCATGTTTCCCTTCTACCTGACTTGGCGTTGGTGCTGAACTTTGGGCCCTTGTTGGTGCATCTGAACAGGGACCTGCAGCATTAGAAAGATCTTCCTCAACCCCTTGTGGTGCACTGTCCTCCTTAAAATGATGTGGCTACCTCGATACCTGTATGCCCTTGCGAATTATCCTTACCAAATACCAAAGGTGTGGTTCCCCACTCATCTAAGTTTACCAACTTCATTTGGAATGGAGGGCGGCACAAGGTGGCTTTTCATACCATGTGGAAGTCCCAGTATGAGGGGGGCATGGGTGTCCCAGATTTATATATTTAATACCTGGCCGCCCAGGTGGTGCCTATAAATGATTGGTTTGCACGGGGTGGGATGACCCGGTATATCAACTTGAGATCCGAGAGATGGGCTTTGGAGGCCTATTGGATATACATTATATATCCAGATTGCATCTTGCATCCGGGTGGCGGTGAATTTTTTAAGGCGGCCCTAAAATGTATAAAATGGGACCGACTTCTTACTCGAATGACCCCACTGTGGCACGGGGACTGGCTGCATCAGCTCACCGCTCTAAAGGGCTTTCAACAGTAGGATTTAATTGGGATTACTTACTTAGGGGATGTGTAAACAGAAGATAATCTTACATCATTCCAGGACATGAGAGAACACTATGGGCTGCACCAGACGCAGTTCTTCTGATACCTGCAGATGCGCCACGCCTTGAGTGCCCATGTTTCAGTGCACACCTAGCTCCCCGACTATATCCCGCTCGAGGACAAGTTGTTAACTGGGAACCTGGGGAAAAAAGCAGTGTCCCAGATTTACAGATCGCTGCTCATGAACGCCCCAGATGGATTAGACTCAAAGATGGGCGCACTGGGTAGGGGAATTGGACGAGGACAATTGGCGGGAGGCATTGTTGGCCCCCCCTGAGTTAGCCATTTCGGCTAGGCTGCGAATGGTGCAGTTCCACTACCTTCACGCTTCTTATCTGTCCCATGCAATAATGTCGAAAATGTCAGGCGGCTCTGGGGCGGCATGTGCTAAATGTGACCTCCTGGGGGGAGATTTCCTCCATATGACGTGGACTTGTCCCCGAGTAAGACCCTTTTGGGAGGGATTTGGTAGAGAAATGACAGAGATCATGGGGCGTCCTATAGACTTAAGCTCTAAGGTTGTGCTGCTGGAGCTTTTGGAGGAATTAGGGGGCCCATGGGCTGACCGGACATTTATAGGTATTGCGTGCCTGGTTGCCAAGTGAGATATTGCTCGTGGATGGAAGCTTCCCGGGGCTCCTACGCTGGCGGGGTGAAGGGCGGGAGTGGATTGGTGTGCGCGTCAGGAAAAACGAATCTATGAAGCTAGAAGGGTGTCCGGAAAAACATGACAAAATATGGGGGAAATGGTGGGCCTATCACGGTGTTTTATTGTAATGTACTGCCAAGCTCTGGTTGTCCAGCAATGGCCTCTGCCCTATGCGTTGTATCCACATTATTGTCATTGTCGGAGCTTGTTGTGTTTGCACTGTTTTCAACTTACCGAAAAAAATGAAAATTTGGTTCTCAAAAAAAGAAAGTAATGACCCAATTTTGCTGATCTTGGTCTTAAAAATTTCATAAAAATTTGAAGTATGTTTGTAAATTGATCTTGAGTTATTCTTCACATTTACTGATACTGTGAGTACAACAAATGCTTAGCACTTCTCCAAGATTGGCCTAACTGCTCAACCATACCATAAAAATTAGAGCATTAGGTGGTCTAGTTTTTACCTCTGTAAGCCACGGTGGGGTTGCTTGACTCTCTGCACAGTGCACATTATTTTTGTACACTATATAGAGAGCCAGTCTCCTACAACAGGGCAACTTCAAAGGAAGAATAGCATGGCTTACCATAAACATGTTGCTCTATAAGGTTCCTGCCAGTGTGCCCCACTTCCATATCCAAGATAAGAAGCAAGTAATTACTGTTCTCTGTCAGGAGGCCTAAACCAATTACACACCTCATCAAGAACATTAGTGATACTGACGGAGGTCGAGCTCAGCAAAACTGTATCAAGTTGAGTTCTTCTAACATCAGCTTTACTGTATGTTTTTATATCTATGTTCAGTGGAAGTTAGATTTTTGATTAGAACTATGTGTGAATGATTTCTCTAGGTTTTTTCACCCTGGCATGGAAATTATAACTTTTGTCCACAGGCAAACTTTTACTATAGGAAAACAGAACCACGGAGTATGCAGTGAGAAAGTGATTTTTCTATCCTGTCAAGGTAGTCACATTCAAATCTAAAGCTGCAATGAGTGGTTTAGTTAGTTATTATTTTAAAATCACTCATGTGGTTGCTGTAAATCAACAATGTAGCCCACATGTGGCATCAAACCTTTATGCTACAGGTGCTATTTCTGGATCAATGTGCTCCAGACTTACCTGAATGTTAGACGTCTACTGTGAACTCCACCAATTATCTCCATTTATGACCTACTACATGTGATCCTTACTCCCTGGTCGAGTAACATGTTGCTCGCTAATGATTCCATATTATGACTGGTTTCTGTTGTCCCTTGATGATTTCATTGGTTTGCACACACACTATGCAAATATGAGTTAATCTTATTAATGTTATACTATGCTAACATTCAGCATGTGAACAGTCTGATTTTGTAATTGTTCATATGCACGGCCCAGGTATCATGACTCTCGTTCCATTGCGCAAGGATAGCAACTCAGTCTGTGGCCTGATGTCCAGAGAGGAAGGTACCAAAGACAACTCTCAATATTTTAGATTGAAACACTGTAAAAAAAAAACTTGTGTTTGTGGTGCTTGAGAAAGAAGAATTTCTGGATTCTTGGTGGACACTATGCTGGTTGGCTGAGCGCCAGGCCTGTGAACTTTGAACAGTGGCTCTACGGTACACTTAGAATTGCTGACCTAAGGAGAAGAATTAGAGACTATGCCTAGCATTTCACACAATTTTACATATCTTCTATTTGTTATTGTTTTATATTTCTGTGTTTGCTAATGTGTTTCTAATATTCACTATAACGTTTTTGCTTCTCTCATGGTCCACGTTAGTTCTAAATTCTGTGACTTCGTACTGAAAAGTAGGGATCCCATATATCTAAATCTACCCTACTCAGTCTTGGGCTCGTCTCAGTAAGGGTTGGTGAGACCTCTATCCGATTTCCCCCCTGTGCATATTAATAGGCCAGATATATGGCTTCAAATGCTAAGGGAAATGCAACCTAGGGGTTCAAAAGCTAATTTGGCCTTCGCAATGTCTTTCCTAATACAAAACTGTACACGACTTATCAGAGTAATGAGCTTTCATATGAAATTGTATGTACTAAAACTAATTTAAAAAAATAAAATATTGTGACAAAATATATGTTATACATTTTTTACAACGTGAATTCTTTGGACATAAGTTCAGAATTAGTTGAGGAAGTGTTAAAAAAAGTGTGGGAGTTAACAAGGACCACTTTTAAGTGAGAAGAGATTGAATCCGAGAAAAGTTACATGAATCACAGGATGCACGTAGCTTTTTCTTTGTAAAAGTTTGTAATTTATTGGCATTTAAATAAAAATCCCCATGTGCTAAAAATAGTTTATTTCTGTACCACAATGTCTTAACGAGGTCACAGTGGGACAACCAACACATGTTACCAATCCTATAGATTTCCCCCTTGGTAGTGTTTCTGGTTTTGTTGGTCTACTGCTTCAAATCCTATACAAGACCAATAAGTTAAAACACATATGTTCACTATATACATTGTTATATTTCTTTTTGATCCACAGGCCCACAGTCGTTTTTTTGCTCCCTCAGACCCCAGTGGGGTACAACCTCCTTTTCCTTCTGTGAGGGAGAGGGGTTAAGAGGAAGGTCCTTTCTGGGTACCAGCAGACACCAGAATGAAGCTGGCTGGTGCTCTCTTCGGGGCTCTCTCATTGATATGTGTGTGAAGTCACATGTGATGTTACATACTTATCTGGAGGACCTAGGAGGGATTTCCTAGTCTTCCCAGCTCCTTCCTATGACCTGACCTTTCTAGAAGTGGCTGGGGAAAGATGGGAGGAAGGATAGAAAGATTAGCCCCATTCTTCCAGCTATTTGACCCTGCCAAAGGACGAAATGAGAAGGATGTTGGGATTGGAAGGTGAAGGGCCAGGATTATTCCTAGTCAGTCCCATTTTAGTCCCAATTTCCTGGTCCATTTCACACAGCTGTTTCATGCACAATTCCTCTCTCTCCATGAGCAGCACCTTCAGTGGAAGGAAGTGTGTGACTATGTCCAAACAAGGAGGCAGACACTACTTGGATTTTCTTTAGCCTAAGAAAAATTCAAACAGTGCCTTGCTCCATTCTGGGGCACAGACACACAATTCTATGCCCCCAGTAAGGAGCTCAATGCAGAAAAAAACTAAAATAGTTTCTGGATCCTTTCCTGGGCACAGACACACATTTCTGTGATCAAGGAATGACCCCATTGCAGTTCGGATTTTTTCTTAGCCTACAAAAAAATCCATAGCATCTGACTACATTTTGGGGCACAGACATCTGCCCTCACAGGGCGACAGATACTGTTTGAATTTCTTTAGGCTAAGAAAACATCCAACAACCTTTGGCTACTTACTGGGACACAGATGGAATGCAACTCTTGCTCCAAAAAGGAGTCAGATGCAGCTTAGATTTTTTCTAAATTTACGAAAAAAATCCAAGCAGTGCCTGGTTCTTTTCTGAGGCACAGGCACATAATTGTGGGCTCCTGCAAGAAGCCGGTTACTGTCCATTTTTATTCAACCTGAGAAAAAATCAAAACAGTGTCTGGCTTCTGGCAGCCTCTGGCTCGTTCCTGGGACACAGATACATTAATGTTTCCTCTCACAATGTATTGCAGAAGACAGGAGTTTTATGTCTGTGCCCCCAATGAGCTAGATGGTGTTTCAATTTCTTTCTTAGCCAAAAACAAAATCTTAACACCTTCTGGCTCCTTGCTCTGGCTGGGAAACACAGCTCCTTCCTCTCACAAGACAAAAGAAAGGAGCTTTCTGTGCCCCAGCAAGGAACCACACCATGCATGGATCTTTTCTAAGCCTAGGAAAACAGACATTTCTATTATGTAATGTTGTAATTTATTACTGTAGAATGTTTTCTTTTGTTTGCTCTATCTGTGTGCTGGTGTGCAGTGGGAGCTCCATGATTAGACAGTTGGCTTTGCTATCTGAGCCTGGAGCAGCTGCTGAGGACACTGGTGCTGACCAAATTAGAATAAACTCTTCTTTTTCAAATCTACTGCTGCCTTATGTATGTTGTTCAACACAACAATTTCCTATTTTGTGCATTTTCATACCTAGCTGCAATTAGTTTTGAGATGGGGGACCAGGGGTGAAATCGAAGGGAGATCCAAGAAAGCTAAAGATTACTGAAATGTAGACAATATTATAAATCGTCAGGGGGATATTTGTGTACTCTGCTGAGGGATTTCCCAAAGTAACTAATTGTTGAAATTAATAAAATAGTGAACAAATGTGTGTGAAAAAGAGAAATGGGTCTCTTAGGTTTCACCTGTAAATTCTTGCACAGAAGATGGATTCTTCAATCATTTTATGCTGTTTTGTCTGACTGACTCTTCTTGTCAGAAATGTTTAGCATTTTTATATTTGCAAAAGCCCATAATACCCACAGCCAGTAATGAAGTTATAATTTACATTTTTTCTACAGTGTGCCTATCATGTGCCTCTTAATAATGAAAAATATCATGACTAGAAATTGGGCTGTAGTAATGTGAAGGACTTAGATGCAGCGTCCCGACTGAATTTACTCCCTTTTTCCAGTCTACCTTTTTGACTGCTATGCGGTATCTGTGTCCTTCGAGACTGCTATTCAGTGCCACAGTGTGTGCCGTGGACCTAAAATAACACTGTTAAAAATGTTTTCACCCAATCTGTTAATTGAACTTTCTACGAAAGCCATGGTAGATGGTGCAGAAAGTTCACTAGAGGAATGGAAGTTACATTTCATATGTGACCTGCAGTGTGTACTTGCATCACCCACATTTATAAAGAAAATATACATCGGCCTGGAGCACTGCTGTGATCTGGTTGGGGTGCTGTTCAAAAGCAGTGCAGTGACACATAAAAAGGAAAAGTGCTGGGTGCCTAATATGTAAAAAGTGCTACACAATATATTTGAGATAAGAGCTTTACAATGATTGAAGGCTCAACACCTGCTCTCACTGGATAGTTTGAGGCTGTATTCTACAGGAACTGAACTAGATATAACTAAAAGTATTAATTTGTAACTCTGTTTAGGTGAATGCTAGCAAAATTAATTACAATTATTTTCATCTTAGATTTCAAATGTGAATAAGCTTTATAAAACTCTAATTCTTATGCTGCTTGAGCCAAAAGTAACTTAGAAATGGGGGCATGACCAATATGGCGACAACACCGGACGTGCTGAATTGAGCTCTGGCCCTGTAATAATCGTTCTGCTTCCCCTCTTCAGACTCTGGCAGAACCTATGGATGTGCTGGCCAAGATCATTAGTGTCAGGTTGATTATCTAGGTGCAGTGAAGCGATGTGTGGTCTGCACGACATGTGAGAGTCGCTGCCCGCCAGGGGTGGCAGGACCTGTAACCGGCTCGCCAGAAGCGAAATAGAGAAGCAGGCCATGGGAAGCTATGGTCTTGATTCTTAATGGCTGACCACCACATTGCCCCCAAAGTGAGGCTACCCATAGTGGAGGCACCCTTGATGGGGAGGAAGCGCTGAGACACCAGGCCTGCGTCCCCTTGCAGCAAGAGACTTCCAAAGATTGGCACATGCAGAGAACAGGGAGGCACACTGCTGCAGGCCCCTGGTACACCGGAGTCCAAATTGATGAAGAGAGGCATATGCCACAGACTTGGGCAGGGCCACTGGGTCCAGCTGCGAGTGATCCAGCCCGCAGCAGAGTACCACCAGCACTACATGTCATGGTGTGCCCTTAAGCAAACCGTGGACTGCGGGGACCTGGGCCGTACTATGCAGGTAAGCTGCATGACGCCCAGACAGTGCCAGAAAGCTGGCGTTGGTCCCGGTGTCCCGGAGATAGGACAGGCCCACCAAGCAGAACAGCAGCAGCCTGGATCTTCTCTGCTTCAGCCCACAAATCGAGGCAGGCAAGCCCATGACTGTATTGGATTGGTAAGAACCAGACTTGATCTGCCGCCGTACTAGAAATGGGCTCCTGGCCTGGACACATGGGGCGTGGATTAAACATGAGCCTTCTACCCCCTGCAAAATAATTACACCCAAAGATCGGCTTATCGGTCAGACTGCCAGGGTTGACACAAACGGCACTCCCCAAACTGGACATAATGTTTAAACCTAAACCAACCAATTCCCCTTCCCCCCAAAGACAGTGTGGGTCACCTAACCACAAGCAAAGCGAGGAAGGTCCCCTGAGCCACCTCAAAGCTACATTTGCAAAACATTCTGACCAGTTTGACAGAATGCTACAAGCGATAGAGGAAAACGAGACCTCACTGGAAGCCAAAGTTGATATGATGTCAACAGAGATCACTTTGCTCCGAAGCAGACCTTGAGAAATTGGCGGAGTGAGTAGACAACACAGAATCTGCTATCACCACAATGTGCCCCACGCTGCAAGAGACTTGGACCAAACTACAAGAAATGTGATTCGCCATAGCATCCCTACAACGAAGTGCAGAAGATGCAGAGGGGCACTCTGGGCACAACAATATTCAATTTCTGGGATTCCTGGAATTCTCCCAGGGCCCAAACATTGAGCTCTTTTTCGATGAACATGTTATTGGCGAGGAAAATTCCAAAATTATTTTCTATATAATGGGCCAATCAAAAACCTGGGTGCCCACTGCCGCAGGGAGCCCAACTGAGATCAGCGATTGCAAGACTGCTTAATTATAGAGATAGGGACTCTTACTACAAGTATTCAGCACAAAAAGTCAGTGGACGTTTGAGGGCAACATGGTCACCGTATATCCAGACTACACAGTGAAAGTGCAGCAATGTTGCAACTCCTACAATGCAGTTAAACAACAAATACGAACGCTGAGCCTGAAATATGCTCTCCTCTTCCCCGCAAAACTATTGGTGGTAGAGGGAGAGACATCACTCTTTTTTAAGACTCCTGAGAAATAATAAAGCTAACACCTAATGATTGAAGGGGCAGGGCGTTGCTGATTCGGAGAACCAAATGAAGTTGACTCAGGATCCTGCGCACCCATCCCACGAATGAACAAGCAGCTAAGGAAAGGGCGCAGGTGGTAGCGCAAATGGCATAACACAGTCAAAACCCATTTCCCATCCTACGAGCAGAACATGAACTGGACACCAACTTTGATTCCACAGGGACTGAAGCCTCAAGAGATGAGGAGGAACGAAGCCTGGCTCTGGCATATAGATTGGCCAACTATCTGGGCTGAACTTCATGGGTCCTTGCTGCACACGGCCCGCATCGATCTGTGGTAACCAGTGGGGGCCTTCTTGGGGGTGCAAGAGGGACACAGGAGAAGGGGTGGGCTAATGTCCTGCAACATCAGGGCCGACATGGCTGTTGAGGATGACTCAGATTACCAAGTGCCCACCTCTGCAGTAATGGACTTGAACACCCTGTTAGAGCCATATGCAGCATGCATGGACACCCTGCATCTATGTGGCTGAGCTAGGTGCAAGTACCCTACCTGGGGGAGGTTGGGGATTCAAATGTTTCACATGTTGGTATACTGTATTAGGAACCTACGAAGACACAACTGGGTTGGGTCAACGTCAATGCACACACACCGCAAACCAGGATACAAACTGGAGTCAACACAATCCAGGTTCTTAACAACATTGGCTTCTAAGCTGCTAATAGATACTACATATGACCACACTAGATGGTAACCCCCATAACTTCCTTGACTCCCACTCACAAATCTCCTGACATGGAATGTGAGGGCAATGTTAGAGGCATGGTTACTCCCAGCATGCAATGGATTGGGAATGCGGGCTCGAGCAATTGCCAGTGGCTGAGATTAATTCAAGCATTCCATCCATCACCTTGTTGTGTTTGCATTTCCCGCCCTAAGTGTGCCAGGTATACCTGGACATGGATCCCGGACTTACTGTGCTGCTGGAACGAAGCTGTACCTGGCTGAAGAGCCCAAACTAGGGCAAAAACTGGTCCTAGGTTCCTTGTGTTCCAGTTCAGGGAGGACCTGGCCTGGCAGTTTGGGCTGGACTGATCCCATGAGGAGCAGGGTCAAGACTGATTTGCATATGGCTGGGTCCAATCTGAGGTGACATGGTGGGCCAAAAAACAATGGATTGGGACACGGCCTGAGCGATTGCCAGTGGCTGAGATTAATTCAAGCATTTCATCCATCAACTTGTTGTTTTTGCATTTGCCATTCTATGTGTGCTGAGTATGCCCAGACGCGGGTCCCCGGCTGACTGTGCCACTAGAATGAGGCACTAGCTAGCTAAAAAGCCCTAACTAGGGTGAAACCGGTCCTAGGTTGCTTGTGTTCCGGTTCAGGGAGGACCTGCCCTAGCAGTTCGGGCTGCATTGTTCCCTTCAGGAGCGGGGTCAAGACTGATTTTCATATGGCTGGGTACAAACTGAGGTGGCATGGCGGGCACTAAAACGATGGATTGGGATGCGGCCCAAGCAGTTGCCAGTGGCTGAGATTAATTGAAGTATGCCATCCATCACCTTGTTGTTTTTGCATACATCTAGCATGAGACACCAAGTCTGCACATACCTAAAACACCGCTAGACCCACATAAGATGCCCCTGGTGCAAGCAGAAATACAAAAGGTGCATACGACATGGAGAGGGCAGACTTACAGTACAATCACACACATTTGACATTCAGGGACGATATGTCACACTTGAAGTTCTTTTAGTTAGCACTCCTTATAGCACACTAGGGCCCATATTGACACTTTTTTAGCGCCGCATTTGCGTAATTTTTTTATACAATAATAGGGCAAACTTCCAAAATATTATTGTATTTTCTACGTTTGCGCTGCTTTTGCATAAAAAAATGATGCAAATACAGCGCTAAAAAAGTATAAATATGGGCCTAGGTACCAAATGTTGACACCGGCCCATACACGTCACCCACAGATGGCCTGCATCTGAGGGAGGGATTAATTGTGGCCCAGATGTGGGTGTGGAACGTTCTGTCCCACCCTAAGTGGAGGGCAGCCTGCCATCGAATGACATGCCACTTCACAAGTTGGATGGATATTAAGAGGGAGCACATTATTTGGTTACTACCACAACCGGACAGTAAAAAGTACTTGTTCTACTCTGCAGCACATGATGTCCACACTAGATTAGACTTATTTCCCTGTAGTGACACACTAGGCCCATTCATACTTAGAACTAAATACTTACCATGCACCCTATTGGATCACTGCCAACTACAATTGGTGATGCGCTGAGGCAGAGACTACCCTGCTATTCTATCCTGGAGACTGCAAACACAAGCACTACCAGATGCACCATTCCACAATGCCATAGCAATGTACATAACTCCCTATTTTGAATTTAACACATGTTCTACCCTGTCTAGAGCAATGGACTTGGAGACACACAGAGTGGTTATGCGCGGGCACTTTATCCCAACAACATGGGGTGGGGAAAGGGGTATTAAGCAAATCCTATGTAGGGAAATACTAAACACAGAAGGGAACATGAAATGGCTCAAGACTGAGACGCTGCTTCAGCCAACTAGGGGCCTGATTTAGAGTTTGTTGGATGGGTTACTTCATTACAACGTGACTGATATCCTGTCCACTGTATTAAGATGTCCAGTGGGGATAATGTGATTGAAATACGGCCAATAAGATATTTGCCACGTTTGAACAATTGCGTACACTTAGGAAGATCCAAGTCGAACTGAAAACATGGCTGTGTAACCTAGATTACAAGCACTAACTTTCACAACAGCATGGGGAGGGAGAGCATGTAGGTAGCGTTGGCATGGCTGCTGCGTGGAGATCAGGTCCTCTCCCCTGTAGAGTCCATCAAGACTGTAGATGGCGGCTCACACAACACTCAATCAAACATTAATTCCGCCTTTGTGTATTATTATCACTCTCTATATGCAGCTAGTGACTGCCCCCCTGTTACCGCATACATGAATACTTAAGAGAGATCCCTGTCCCACTCCTAAACACAATCCGGCATGCCAAACTGGATGAACCCATCCAAATAGAGGAAATTTGTGCGCCCATAGCTCAAATGGCCAGAAATAAAACCCCAGCCACGGACGGCCTCCCTATGAACTACTATGCCACTAACAACACACTACTAACCCAGAAACAACTTGAAGTTTATAACCATGTGAGAGAGAGGGGTTGGCTCCCAGAATCACCCTGTGAAACTCTGATAGTAGTCCACCCCAAGCTGGAGGGTGACTGGCTGGATATGTGCTCATCCAGACCACTGTCACTTTTGAACGTTATTTACAAAATACTGGGGAAGGTACTGGCTAACAGACTACTCCCCATAATCTACTCACTGGTTCACACTGACCAAAACCGCTTTATACCAGAAAGAAACACTTTCCTGAACACTCTTCGATTGGTGATACTTATGAGGATCAATAATACTGACACTGGAGACAGTTTAGCAGTATTGCTCGACAAAGAAAAAGCTTTTGATACATTGGGATAGACCTTTTTGCTAGTGACGCAAGAAGGGATGAGTATAGGCCAGGGATATCTCAGCTGGGTTCCAACACTATACAGTCAAGCAGTAGCCAGGGTCAAAACAGGCTGGACAATTTCAGCATGCTTTTATGAACCAAGGGGCACCAGGCAGAAAGGCCCCCTCTCAGAATTGAAATTCGCCCTTGCTATGGAACGACTGGCGTGCAAATTACTCCTACAAGCCCAGTACTGGGGGATACCTGCCTATGGTAGATGGCATATACTATCCTTGTATGCATATGATGCCCTAATTTACCTATGTGACTCACTACCACACTCCAGGCTCTGACAGAGACCCCGGATGGCTTCAGAAATATACAGAAAAAAGATAGTAGTGGTATCAGAAAGCAAGTGCCAGAAATAAGTGTTCAAAACTGATATTGGAGAAATGGTGCCCAATGGTGATATATGCCCCACTACCAACTGGCATAATATTGCAGCCACAAGGATTGCATTGCACCTGCATATATAGAAGAAGATACCTCGGCACACACAGCGAAGTCCACAATGTAATCACATCCACAAAACATCCATTGAAGATTGTAAGGTTGATGTAATTTATTGGTGTGCGAAATCAGATCTTCCGTAAACAGTACAGTGTAGAAGTATCCACAGCAACAGCCAACACATGTTTCATCACCTACGTGACTTTTTCAAGGCTACACAAGACTTGTCCAGTCAGGGACAACCATGGCAGGAGGTGGACACCCAAGCATATAGTAACAATATTGCGGCCTGTCAACTCCAAAACATAAAAGTACACAAGGCTCCCAAATTGCACTACTCCCATCCTTCAAATTGGGGTACTGTCCAAGTAGAAGCAATACTAAATTAGGCAATAGTGTGAAGCCCATCCAGTCCATCGGTGCAAAAAGTAATTGCCTGGTGGCAGCAACCATAGGATTTCCTAATACAACTTCAGAGTTGACAGAAATGTAGAAGACTTATGACCCTGATAAGTCACATGGTTGTATAGAATAAATATAGCCGCGTGTAAGTCAAAAATCAAAGTCAAAAATGAGTTTCCCTGACTGGACCGCAAACTCATGTTCCCCAAGGCCTCTGTGCACTGTTCCCCATGCAACTCGCCAGACACAAGATTTTTCCACATAGTGTGGGATTGTCCAGTAGTACACTGTACTTAAACAGGTATAGCGGGAATGCTCTCGGCCCTAGTGGAGCACACAGTATTGGCTACACCCGAATCATGCATGCTGGGCATTAGACATTAGACTCAAATCCAAAAGGGATAAATAATTTCATAGATTCCTTGATGTGGCCTGTGTGTTGTTTAAAAGACAAATAGCGATGTCTTGAAAGTCTTGTGCAGCTCCTGATACAAACAGCTGGCTCAAGGCTTTACTTAGCTGGGCAAAAGTAGAGTCAGATGTCACGATAAAGACTCAAACTCGCAGAGGTGAGGACAGGGGATAACAATATGGAATATTTACATTGTGAAACTGGAAGCAAAGAATAAAGTGCGTCCTCTTACTTGACCGTCCTCACCTGCAAATTTACCATAGGATACCTGCACTAGGACATAGCCTACACCCTCTGACACAATTACTATGTTACACTGTACAGTGGATGGCTACCACCCCCATTTGTGCACCCCATGGTTATCCCCCTGTGGTGTGATATCGTCCCATCATGAGACCTTACCTGAAGCTCCAACATTGGATCCTTCAGGGGCGTCTCCGTCGCGACACCTAGGAAAAACTAAAGTAGGACAATGAAGGAAAGGCCGGTCCTAACACCCGATATTGTTTTCCAGACAGGAAGACAGCGAGAAGATGACCCGGAAGAGGGAGTCGACAGCCCTGAGGAAGACGCTAGATATAGAGAACGAACAGGAGATGCGGGAGGAGAGAAAGGAGGAGAAACACGAAGAAGGAGAGACAAGGAAGAAACCACCGATCAGAAGGAGGAACAAGAAGAAGATGGAAGGAGAGGACGAGAGGAAGGCGAGGAACAAGGACGAGTAGCAGATGGATGGAGAGGAGAGGCAGAAGAAGAGGAGTGGGACAAGTGGTTTGAAGCCGAGTCCTGGAACTCCGCCGGAGACGCCGTAGCACCCACCATGACTCTGGAGAGTCGTGGCACCTTCGGTGAGTGACAAGGGACACAACAGGAAGAAAACGGGGGAGGGGTGATAAAGAAGACAACAACCACACTGTTTGTTGGCACTCTTTCAATGCTCTCACAGGTTGTACTAAGTGAGAGGCCACTACACCAAAAACATCTGGGGAAATTCAAGTTCTTGCCAATAGAACCAGAAAGCAGTACTACCACGAAACGCCGTGCCTTAAGGGAAGAAAACTAGAATAAGGCAGGTCTAATTGTGGATAATTTTTCTCACCTAATTTTCTTTTGGGTCACCTGAGTTTGTCTTTCCCTGGCACTACGGAGGATTTTGTTTCAATTTGAACTCCGCTATTATAACCAAGCAGACAATATGGCATGATGGGATGCCACCCACATGGCAATGCACAGCTTGTGTCTGGTAGAGGGAAAACTTCTGATTTGACATTTGCACTTACCGTGGATATTCTCTCTTCTTCGTGAGAGCCTCCAGCAGTAGTCACCACTCCGAAAACGACACACTTGTGAGAAAAAGAAGAAAGAAGAGAAGATTACAACATCATTCACCAAAACCCACAGACTTCAGACCCTATCCAAAATGCCCTTCCTGTGAAGACAATCCATCAGTACATCGCTTGCTGTTTTCTGCGAAACACAGAGGTCAATAAAAAACAGCCACAATTTCTCAACATATAAAGCCTCTGAAGTTTTTTTTCCAACCCAGTCTCCCACAACCCCATACTGTGGATTGTGTACATACATGACAGAATTCACCCCAGAAATGCTGTGGGAGAGGGCCCGTGACTCGAGTTCATACTCCTAGCATACTCTAACAGGGTAAAAGGGAGTAGATGTTTACTGTACACTACTGTAACATTGACGTGTTTTAGCTAGGGGTGGGCAGAATATTCCTATCCGCCTGTGGAATTGCAGAATTTGGCAACTCCATGTTACAAGAGTAACACAAGTTTTCTGGCCAAATTCTGTTAAACGTCGCATGGCGGAATTATTTCTTGTGCGGGGCTCCAGTACAGTTTGGTAGTGAGCACGAGCGAAATTTGGCATCCCATAGTGCGTTTTCTGGTCACCATGAGGACATCCAGTAAGATTTTTTTAACGCGGGCAGTCGCGACTGTTCAGGGTCAGAAGGCTGTTGTTCGAGTAGAAAATCTACTCGAGCGGCAGCAAAAACAACTCAGGTGACTACGTCCTCTGCCACTCTGCGTGGTGCATTTTGTGCTGATGTTTTCGTGCAGAGCACAATACAGGCCCTAAATCACGGGGCAACATGCCTATTTCTGGTGTTGGTGAAGCTTGGTGGAATTTGCAGAGTTTTAATGTAACTATGCATAGTTTTGCAGAGTCAAATTCTGCAGGTTCCGCTCACCCTTAGTTTTAGCAAATAAGATGATGATAACCACAGATAAGCCCTTTATGTTTATACTTGAACTAGTACAAGGCTCGAACTATGTGGTTGCTCGGGAAGAGGACTTACCCACCTGGTAAATGAGTTCAGTGCGCACAAAAGTGCCTGCAATAATGTTGAGACTCTACTGTATTTGACTATGTTGGTGAGCAACAACCTGCACGTTATTTCATGTTTTTGTGTTAAAAATGCGAAAAGTAACATAGAAGCAGTTCTGGCACTCACCAAACCTCTAGAGACCAATCCACATACCTGGGTGAAGTTAATGACCCTACTCTCCAGACGGAAATAACCTGACCTCTTGACCCAGAAGGCAGGGACGTTCTCAAAGATAGGCAACTTAGCAGGGATTAGTCATCCGGTTGAAACCAGGAAGCTTTGGCAGATCAAAGGTCAGCCTTAACTCTGACCATTCAGGATGCTCCCATTCATGGTCCTTCTAGACTTTTTGACACCAAGCCTAGCAGGAGGGAGAAGCAGTTTTTCCCTTGACAGAGGGGAAGAGACCTCATAGGAGAGTGATTTTAGAAATAGCCAGAGACCTTCCTGGTAGAAGCAGGGTTCAGTTGCCTTGAATTTAGGATCCAGGAGGATTCACAGTAAAGCAAAGAGGAAGCACTGCAAAAGGAGGTTGGCAGAGGGAGAGAAGGTAAATGGGATTTGGTGGGGTAAATTCTCTATTCACTCACTAGTGCACAAGGTAATACTAGCACCTCATTACTACCTCCTTGGAATATTCCTTGTCATGGGAATAAGGACATCTGAAGCAGAAGACCCTCCTTAAAGAAAGAAGACTTCTAACTTTTTCCTGGAACCTTGGGACTGGAACTGCTCTCCAATGTCAGGCTTTTGCCCACTATTTGTTTGTCCCAGTGACACAAAAGCAGAAGGATTCTCAACTTCAACAAAGCCCAGCTGACCCCAGAACACTAGAAGCTGCAGGTGGCGAGACACCTAGTATCAAAATGCCTACTCTGAGGATCTGAAGGCTCCAGGAGTTACCAGAATTAACTTTACCTGGCCTGATTGTGAGTTTGACGAATGGTACTCCATTCATAAGGGGGTGGTGGAGGCCATTCCTTCCTTCATCTTGAAGGACTACTGCCCACTTAATTTAGAGATTACTGTTGGTGCAGAGTCATGTCTACATTGAAAGGAACCCCTGTCACAGTGGTCCTTTCAATGTACAAAATGTTTGGTGAATGCCTGGCATCAGTTGTGATGGCTGTTCACCAAACTTTTTCAATGTTTTTGTTTTTAAGAAAAAAACTCCCAAAGTCGGAGTTTGATTTAGAAAAACTAATGACCTTCACACACTGGGAGCATTCTCACAGGTTGTGGGGGTCAGCTTTTTTCCTGTCCTGCACTGTCAGCTTTTTCCTGGCACTGATGGACAGGAAATAAAGACATTAGATTGCCCACACTCAATAGGAAAAAAAACTTGGGATTAACTTGATTTTTGGAATGTGGGTAGCTGCACCCAGGGTTCGTTGGGGTTCATGGCTGTCAGCCGACCCCAGGCCCAAAAACTGCACAAATACTGCATCCTCCATTGAAGCTCCCTCCATCAAAAACATTACATGGTGATTAGTGTCTGGATCTTTCTTCAAATCCATGAAAAACCCACACTTTTCACACTAAGGCAACCCAGGAGAACAAAGATGTTAGATGTGGGTTAAGCCTTAAAATGGATTTGTTCTTGTGTGAGATAGACTGAAGGGAACAACCATGCTTTTAAGAATCAAATTGCTAAATGTCTGACAAATGTCATGTTTAGCCATTCTCCTGGCAGCCGAGCAGGGTGAGGTAAGTTAGTGATAGAATCATAAATGAGTAAATCTTACAGCCCAAGGTGATACCTGTGCCCAAATACAAGTACTTTAACCGGCATTTCACTTTCATTCGGTTTTGAAATATCTCAAAAACATGGCTTCCAGTTTATCGCCTGTGGGCACGCCAAACACAGATATATGTGGTACTCAACACTCGAGAGACCCAGGGGAATATAAATGTAGGTCATTCCTTGGCAGGGATGTGCTCCTGCATGAGGGAGATTTGAGGAAAAGACCATGTTTTGGAAAAAATTGCTAAAAATCTGAAGTGTTCTCTGGGCCAGCCAGTTAGAGAAAGAGAGGTCTGAGAACGAGTGAAACAAACCTTTGGCAGTGTCGATGATAAAAATATTTTCTTGTGGTAGAAACATGAACTTCAAGATTGACACCTGCAACCAAGGGCAGGTACAGTGATCTTACCTTTTGTTTCATTTGCTTTCAACATGCCTTGAATGCAGTGCACCCTTTATCGCCTGATGGCACCCTAAACAAATAGAAACCTCCTAAATGTCTAGTACCCCACACTGAGGAGACCCAGGGGGGAGCAGAAGATGGTTGGCTCTAAGAGGCATATGTTCTTGGTCAAAGCATTCTGAAGGGAATTTTAATGCTTTGGAAAAAATACTGAAAATCTGACAAACTTAATTTTCAACTCGTTCTCTAGGCAATCTAATCAGTACCATGGAGGTCTGGCACCCAGCAACATAAACCTTAGCGTGTATCGACAGTGAACATTCATGATTGAGGTAGAATTCTATACAGGCCAGGAGCTCTAACTGCAAATTAAGAAAATATGTTCTAAACTGACATTTCGCTTTAATTTGCTTTTGAAATTTTCTGAAGGCACTGTACCCAGTGTATCACTTGTAGACGCCCAGAATCCATAGCAAAATCCATATGTGCCTGGTACCGTCATTGACACGAGGCATAGAGCAACATAGATGTGGGTAAGTCCTTGGAAGGGATATTTTCAGGCATGAGGGGGATCAGGGACATTGCCATCTTTTGGAAAAAATGCCAAAAATCTACTAAGCATTGAGTTGAGCTTGTTCGCCTCACCATCCAATCATGGTGAAGGATGTTGCACCGAACAACAGAATTCTTAGGATGTGTATATATTAAAAAATATTAATCGGTTTCCATATGGCTCATAAATTATATCTGCAAATAAAAAACAGGTACAATCTGGCATTTCTCTTTCAGATGCTTTCCAAATTTTAGGAATGCATAGCGTTCAGTTTATCAGCTGTGACCATCCCAAACCCATAAATTACCCATACATGTCTGCTAGCTCTACTCTCAGTAGACCCAGGAGAACCAGATGTGGAACAAGCCTAGAAGCGATGTGTTTTTGTATGAGGGAGGTTGGGGAGACACCATATTTTGGAGAAATATAAATATCGGAAACCTGACAAATGTCATTTTACCAACATTCTCCAGACCACGTACCCTGATGCCTGAACTGCATCACATGATTCCTCGTGCTAAATAAAATGAAAAAATAGACATCCTTTATACTTTCCATTTAGTCCTGACTTGTATATAAGTCATCAAATCAAAGTGCATCATAAACAGAGATTCTGACTAAATTTAGTGGTCTGCGCTATACTCCATAATGATTGCATAGACTACATTCCCTAGGAAAACCAAGATGGATTTGGTATTGCAGCACTCCGGACATTCAGTGCAATATTTCTTTACTTAGTGTTTAAGGATATAGGCTTGCCCATTTAAAAAATGCAATTAAAAAATGAAATGATATCCACATTTTGTATTCTATCTTTAGGGGGCAATGAAATATTGTTGTGGGGAGTTGGCACCAAAACATAGCTCTACATATGCTAAAAAACATATAGTTTGTATGTCTGCACAAAAACACCAAAAAAGTCTAGGTGTTTGAACAACCTACCACTATTTTGTAATTTAAAAAAAGATTTCCGGCACATAGGTGTGCACACATTCAAGCAATTAAATGATTAAAGACACAATTTTGATCTTCTCAATCATATAACCATTGCAGATGGTCTTCTTGGAACAATATGAAGACTTGGTAAGCTCCTGGAGAAGCAATTCTGTTTTCCCATCCCTGCTCTTTGTGGTTAGTGCAGTTCAGCCATAGAATCAAGCCAATAAGTGTGAACGTTGTATTGAAGAAATGCTCTTCAAGAACCCTTGGTTTCCAGAAATGCAGTTAAGAATTTAGCCACCCCCCTCTCATGGTGAGGCTTCACAATCTATATTTTAGCTTTTCTACATAATTAATTGCAATTTGCATGCATTTTAGGTAAAAAAAATATCCAAGTTAAATCCATTGGTAAAACAGTATTCTCTGAAAGCATCTTCAGCATTCTCTTGAAAACGATTCAATATTCTATGGGGGTAAAAATAAATTTGGCTTTTTAACCGAGAGGACAGTGAAGCAGTGAAAATTAATGATATGATAAAATGGAAGTCTCTTTTTCAGTAAAGAAAAACTGTGAAAAAAACGTTTTAGATAAACATAGCCTGTACCTAATAACAAGTAGTTTGGGCACCTTAGTTTTGGACTTTGGTTTAGGTAAGGCAGTGAATACACTCCCAACCCTCACATTTAAGGAATTAGTCAACAGGTCTTTGCCTCTCTTATCAGCCCGCTGTTTAAAATCATATAAGATAGAAAACAAGTCAAAAAAAGTCCCACCACTTAGCATCGCCACAGTTCTACCAGTACCTCGCATTGGTGGGCCTATTGTAAGGGACAGGAATAGGTCAAAGATGTAAGTGTGAGGTCAGTGTAGAGTCAATGTGGTCCTCACAAGGTCAAAGCTTTGGCCTGTTCCTGTTCCCGACAATAGGCTGCCCCACACATGGGGTTATGGTTTGTATCAGAAGCATGAGACTGTGGAATGGTTAGACATTTGTCTTTGCCATTAGGTCAGGAGTTTTTTTGTCATAGAAAATTAAAGAAACTGTGATTTTTGTTACATGACGTTTGTAAATTGGAAAGGATTCTGGGTATTAACATTTGATGGCATTCAAGCAAGCCATATCATAGTGGAGGACTCTAGATTGCTAGTTTTCAGACATGTCCAAGAAGGCAGGCGTTCCTGGCTGTCATCAAGCTTCGTATGGACACCTCCCTCCATCAAAAACATGATCTGGTGATTAGTATTTGGATCTTTGCTCAAATCCACACAAAACCCATAGAACACAGATATGGGTCAAGCTTTGGAAGGGACTTGTGCTTGTGTGAGACAAACTCTAGGGGATAACCCTGTTTTTGAGGAATACATTGCTGAAAATCTAACAAACATCATGTTCAGCTGTAATCCTGACCAGTGGATCATGGTGAAGAAAGTCTAACACCCAGTGATCGAACTGTGACTAGAAATATGTGTAAATATTACAAAGTTGTGGTTTTGTGTGGTTTATATACAGTCCCGGAGTCAGACCTGTTACGAAAAATCAAGTACTCTTGTTAAGCATTTAATTTTCATTTGATTTCGAAATATCCCAAATGCATAGCATCGAATGTATTCCCTTTGGGCACTCCACACCCATGGAAAATCAGATTTTTAGGGTTCTCCACACTCAAGAAAACCAGGGGAATATGGATGTAGGTCATTCTTGGCAGGGATATGCTCCTGCATGTCCCCTCTGTGAAGAAAGCGATTTAGATAAACTTCGCCTTTACCTAATAATAAGTACTTTGTGTACTTTAGTTTTGGACTTCTGTTCTGGTAAGGTAGTGTATGCACTCCCAACCCTTGCATCAGGGAAATCAATCAAGAGGTTTTTGACGCTGGCGTCTGCCCACTCTCTGAAATTCTATAAAACTGAATAAAGGTCAGAATTATAATATACTACGTTTCCTTATTTTTCATTACACTGCAGCGTTTAGTTACAATCAAAGCAGATTTTGTTAATCTGAATTTAGTTGATCTGATTACAGCCAACTTTAATCCTATCTACAAATGTGAATCAACACTGATGCCACACTATATAGTGAATACTATGTTTACACCTAAGTTAATTACCACTAATCTGAAAAGATTAGCTAGTTTTACTATTGGATGAAATGCTTACAAAGTATAGTTCTCTAAAACTATACACGTAATAACCGATTTTGTAACAAATGTTATAAGCAATCAGTGACATAGAGAGATTGATATAAAGCTCTATCGCACATGAATAAGTAAAAGATACACTTTGCAAATACTTTGCAAAAAAATTCTTAGAGGAAGTCAAAACATTAGGACTAATAGAACCAGCCTGGTAAAAGTGTTAGAAAATATATCGATAGTGAAAATAAATAATGCACCTGTAAATTGAGCTAACAGATAATGAGTAAAGTCCCTTAGTGGTCCAATTGAAGTTTATGGAAACATGAGATAGCCCAAGCACAGCTAGCAGAATGGCTCACCCTAAAATGAACAATCGGAATAGATTACCCAACATCAAACCCATGAGCCTCTCATTGTACATTAGTGTAAGAATAAAAGTTATCATGTGAGAAAGCTGTGCCACACTGCCTCATTTGACTTTTTTCGTTTTTGCAATGTTTATCGGTGGACTCAAAAATGTGTGGTGATAACTGGGGGTGATCCAAGTTATTGTGCAGCATTTACATGCAGACTATGCTGGCTCTGGGTGCAAAGAAATTGTTCTACCACCTACATAAGGGTGGTTATGGCATACTCAAAGAAGGACATTTAAAAACTCGGATGTTGGTTGGAGGTTATTCTGTATATTCACAGACAAACCATTCCACCTGAATTCTGGGCATGTTATGCCAGTAACTCCCTTGGAAGATTCCTCCAATCTCATATAACTAATGTTATTAATTTCCTCCTTCATATGCCGTACACTGTGTGTTGTGTATGGCATGTTATTCATGTGGTTGGGTGACTGTTCAGAAGGCACAGTGTGAAAGTGATGCCAGCAGAAAATATAGTTTCCCTTTCATCTTGTCAATTTTGTTCATTGTTTTGCATTCTGATGTCTCCATGCTTTTGTCCCAGAGTCCCTTTAGAAGCCTGGTGAGCAGAGGGAATATTCTTCTACTTCCCCACCAAACCCACACGAGGCCAGCATCAGCAGATGAGCTTCTAAAGTATTCTATCACAATATGATGAGGGAAAGTATTACTCATACCCAGCTGTTTAGAGGATGGGAAGTTGGTGGCCTATTAGACGAGTTCAGAGGCATAGGCCTTTTCACATATAACCTTTGAGGCACCAAATTGTAAATTTGTTCCTCTCCATGTTGCCTTCTTTTAGGCGATATCTATCCGTGAAATGCTTTTTAATGAGTCACGACACATCACTTATCTGCCAAATCTACCTCTGCCAAGCTTCTCCTATCACCTGACCCGTCCTAGCAACCATCATCCCTTTTCTGAGGTATTCAGTGTGTATTACACATTTTATTGACTATTTGGTATCAGCCCTTTCTCGCTGGTCTGCAATAGCCAGCAGACGTTTTCAGAAGATGCATTCTGCCCAGTTTGGAACAACGAATAAATTTTATAGGAAGCCTGAACAACATCTTTCTTTTCACAAAGACTCCAAAGCATGGTACTTACTAGCGCTATCAATCCAATAGATGTGCCTTGTTTCTACTAAAGAAGTAGAGTTTGTACAGTACTTTGCAATTTTACAATTTCTGGACAGGTAGGACGGGTAGGATCATGACAGGGTCTACAAGGAGCAAGGCCATATCTGTGGAAACAAGGATCTTGCAACTGTCAGAAAATGACATAAGAATTGCTGAAGCACCCAAGAGACTGATAACTGCACAGTGCTTTTCAAAGGTTCCACAAAAGGGCCTTTGCATTTCCCTAACCCATTCTGCACCACCCCTTTACACGTGATAGCCTGTTTTTGATTGGACCCTAATCTTGTTTACCAGTTTCTCAAAAAAACAATTTCTTGGGTCAGAATTCTGCTCATTTTGGGTAGCAGGCTCTGTAATAATTAGGGGTTTAGATCTTTCTCCTCAGATGTTGGTTCAACAGACACAAACCAACTTAGTTATACAGCCTTTCTTCCAGACATCCTTGCTGCTTTATAGCAGTATGATAAGTTATACAATTTTCATAACACCTCTTTCCAAATGAAGGATAAAGCAAACTACAGTACACAACGACATTTGAGCATACCCAAACCAATATCCATGGGATAACATTAACCTCAGAACCATGGCTATTTGTACCTTAATGCCTAACACTGTTGGCGCTATAAATGCACTTTAGGTTGTATCTCATCCTTTGACGATTCTAGGGTTCTCTGTTTTGTGCAATGTTTCTATTTTATTTGCCATACTTTGCTAATTTTTGTTTAAAAGCTCACTTGTTTATCTACAAGGGTTTAGATAAGAGTAGACACTGAGGGCCTGATTAAGCTATTGGAAGACAGGATACTCCATCAAACGGCGATGGATATCTCATCTGCCGAAGTCTAAATCCCATTATGTCCTAAGGGATTTAGATTTCGACAGACAGGATATCTCTCACCGTTGCAACGGAGAAACCTGTCCGCCAATATCTAAATCAGGCCCCGAGTTTATCAAATGTGATTTCCCGTATCATACAGTGCTTGAGTTCCACACCTATTTCACCTTCTTGTGCAAAACGTGAATGCTTACTGCCACAATCTATAAGCCCTGGGACGGAGTGACAAACAACAGGACCCAACATGGATACTGCACAGCACAGTAATCAATGATTACCTGAGCAAACAGAGAAAAAAATGAGAGTGGGCATCAGTGACAAAAAAATAACTCAATTCACCTGGAATTACTAGAAACAAATAATTACAGATGGGAAATGTAATTTGCATGTGCAAACGCCTTACATCCAAATACAATGTAGTGCATAATACTTTCATTTCTACTATATTGTCTCTACTGAATAATAATGTTTAGACTGCTTTTTGCACACAAACACAGGCACAAGTGCATACATGTGTGAGCATGCACACATGCCCATGTGGCCAACAAATTTCACATCTTGAGATGATCCATAGTTCAATACACTCATTCTAGTGCCCCAAAGGTTAGCCAGCTATAGAAATGAATGCCTAGCACAACCACTGCAACCCTCAATGCCCACAAGACAGGCACACATTTTAACATGAGACAGACAGACAGGTGTTCATACACACTTACACACACACACACACACACACACACACACACATAAACATACATGAGCATAACTACACAAGCCAAAGAACATATGGGTATGCATTGAAATTTCCATGTCAGGCCTTCATCCTTCGTGGCCAAAAACCTCTGCATCCATTCAAACAAACACACCTTTAATATCAGACTGCGACTGACGTCCCCATGGACACATTAAAATGGGAAACGCCTAATGATACTCTTGCAAACAGCTCTCATATAAATGGAGACAGAAGGGCTACTGAACATTGTGCAATATTCACAAATAAATGACATGACAATGGGAGTTGCCAAGACATTGTCCTTGCATCAATTATCTAATTAAGATGACCCTCCACACAACTCCTAATCACTGTAGTGCCCCAAGCATGGATAATGGACAATCTGGGGACGTAGGCATCCTGATGAAAACCATAGCCAAACAAATACCCTAATGATAATGACTTCAAGCTCATCCTTATACCATGCAATGCCATTTCGGGAGTGTCCCTTATATCTCACACATGTTCATTGTCGTGGATGACTTTTCCCAATATCCTGAGATTAGGATTGTTTTGTCCACCGCGGCATCCAAAGTCATCCCGAAGGTGGAGAAAATGATGGTGACTCACAATCTGTTTGGTGAAATTCGTACAGATAATGGGCCCCCTTTTAACAGTCACAAGTTCCTCCGTTCCCAGAACACAAAACATCATTGCATCATGCCCCGGTAGTCTCAAGCTAACAGGGAGGTAGAGGTTTTGTAAGGACTCAAAACAAAGTAATTCGTATAGCAGTGGTAGAGGCACACAGCATTGAAAGAGCCAGCTACAACTTTCTCGGAGAATTCCGATTCACACCCAGTGCCACCGCTGGGGTTGGCCCCTGCCAGCTCTGTTTCAGGAGGGCTGTGCCTGGCTTCATCCCACACCAACTACTGTGACCCCCCCAAGCCAATCCGGGGCGAGGAGAACACCCAACAACTAGTATGCATCGAGCTATGGTGGTATAAGCAGAATGCCATACAAGTGGGTGACAAGGTGTTTGTCAGGGATCGTCACCCAGGCAGAAGTTGTGTTTGCCTTCTGAAGCTGACCCATGGACAGTTACCTCTGTTAAAGACAAGATGGTTACCGCAGAGAGAGGGACTGATGCGGTCACAAGAAATATGTCCCCATTCAAAAGAATACTTACCTCGCTATCTGCAAATTTGCCAACAGAAGATCTATTTGATGATGAGATGTGGGACCGCATCCAAGGTGGCGGAGCCTCCGCAGATCGCACTGCCCAAACACCCCTGAACGAATAGCAGAATTTCCGGTGTGCTGTAGCAGCAATTCATGCCTGAATACAGAGAGCCCAGCCCAGTGAGAGCAGACTCCTTGTCTGTAGACAGAACCGCAGTGAGACTTTCAGCAAAGGGTGAACCAGGGCGGTACCACCTCAGATCCAACCCTGATCCATCCAGGCGGTATGCTGATTTCCTGATGGAGTGAGCGCAGAGGGTGCCATGCTGAGAGCCTTCCATGTTCGTGACTTATACCATGGTCACTTTTTATTTACCTGAATGTAATGTTTTGTGTTGGCATGTTGCTCGGTGGGTTCTTTCAATTTCTATGTAAGAGAGTAATTTAGTATTGCCACCTCAAAGGACGACACTATAAGATGATCCTGGGGAGGGGAGACAGTACACCCCCTTTCTCCTCCGGCACAGATAATACATCTGACATAGCCTGAGAGAAAGTATAAAATGTTGTGCGGGCAAAGGGAAGGGGTCTTTAGTAGAAGTACGACAAGTTTCAATAAAGGGTTTTGCTACTAATGTACACGGTGTCCGTGCACTTTGCTCAGGCCTACACCACAAGCACCTGCACACTTCAGCAACATTTAGTTAATCACACTGAGAATCAGAATTAAAACAGAACACACCTACCAGCCTCCTGGACGCAGTCACAGGCAAAACACAGACGCTAGAGTTAGAATCATGAAATTAGGAGACTTCTGATTTGAAGAACAGAGATCTTCATAGGACTGCCTCTGTGCATATGGTTTGTTTGTAATGGCTCCTGCATTAGTCACCTATTGCAAAAATGCAAAACATTTCTCTTGCTAGATCTGTTGGCTTGCTGTTTCATTTGACAAGTTATAACTTTGTGAAAAATGAGTAGAACAATGTTAAAAGCAGTTAACCCTCCAACTGTGGGGCATCTACTAAAATACCAAAGAGTAAGTATGATCCTTAAGAAGTCAAATTGCCTGTTTCTCGGAACTCAAACTCTGCATTTGGACAATGCAGAGTTTGAGTGAACAGAATGCTTTTCCAGCCCGATTATACGACGGAACACCGACTTAAAAACAACTACTAACCTTCTTACTACTAATGATTTTACCACCAATGCCTTATCAACAATATTTTGTTGTAACGGCATTCCTGATAAAACCATTACTAATAGGCACCATTCACCCTACATCCCTCACCCCACCCCCCAACCCCACCCCAAAACCTAAAACCCCCTAACCCCCACCCCCTCCCCAAAACCAAAAACGCCCCACCCCCCCAACCCCACCCCAAAACCTATTACCCCCTACCCCCTCCCCAAAACCCAAAACGCCCCACCCCACCAACCCCACCCCAAAACCTAAAACCCCCTAACCCCCTAACCCCCACCCCCTCCCCAAATCAAAAACGAATCACCCCCCCAACCCCACCCCACCCCAAAACCTAAAACCCCCTAACCACCACCCCCTCCCCAAAACCAAAAACGCCCCACCCCCCAACCCCACCCCAAAACCTAAAACCCCCCACCCCCTCCCCAAAACCTAAACCCACCACTTACCTTAGTCAACCCCATGTCACCTGCGTCGTCCTCCTTCGCCAACTCCCTTCTTTGTACCTTAACCACGCATGTTCGTTGCTCAGAACATACGTCGTTAAGGCACAAAAAAACAGAGTTGTGGTTAAAAAAAGCATGGTTGCGCTTTCATTAACCACGACTTTCATTAAAAAAAAGTCGTAAAAAAGGATGTTTCCCTTCCAGCCCGCATGTAGGTTTTATATGTATGAGATTGTTTTACAAAATACTAAAAATATTTCTAAATTAAAATTGTTTTTGCTACAGTTGTCTTTTATATGATTTTTCGACTTCGAAGTGATTCTTACTCCGGTAAAATGTCTTTGAGATTTAATTGGGCATGACAAATATTTCATTTTGGCTATAGTGTGCATGTACAGTGCTTTACTGTAAGCCAGTAGTGCTTCACTATAAGAGTGTAGTGCTTTAATGTATTTACAATATAGGTGAAAGCTATATCAAAGTATCGACTTCATAGTGGCTTAATGTAGAAAAAAGATTAATGTCGCTCCTCCTAGGATTAAAAAGGTGAAAAATGAATATTAATGTGACAGTACTTTCCTGAGTCAGCACTTAATGAGAATCCGGTTTAAACCTAGGAATTGAGGACACTTAATAAAGTTTGTATTAATATTGGGATCACCAGTGGAGCAGCTATTCTGGAAGACTATAGGGAATGTCTTGGATTTGAAGAATACCACATCAGCTTGGAACACCACTATAGTGATATGTGGGAATCCGAGGGTGGTAGTAGACAAAAGGGCCTCAAGAAGTGTAAAGTGTAATAGTGCATTTCCAATTGGATTGTGCCTCAAAGGGCACCCTTGATAACTAGAGTCTACACTACAGAGTGATGAGATTGGTATTATTGCTCATCCCTTGCTATCCAGACTGCAGTGGCTGTGTTCTCTCCCTAATTGTTATGTTGAATTGGTGATTACCTGATTGGCAAGACCTTACCCCCTATAAGTATATGGTACCCAGGGCATAGGTGGTAAAGGTGTCCCCAGGGCTGCAGCACAGGTTTGTGCCACCCTGGGTGAACCTCCCAAAGTATTAGTGGCAGGTCTGCCATTGCAGACTGCCAGAGTGGGGGAAACTGCTTGAGTTCGACTGTGCCCTCACCAAGAGTGGCACTGTCCCATGCACTGCCTTATATGTCTGTCAGACACCCCTAAGGTAAGCCTCTGCAATCCAGGAGGCAGAGTGCTTTACATTTAAGGTGCATACATACAAGACCGAGCTTCTATGTCTCTATAGTGTCCTTTCCAATTAGGGATACTATAAGTGCAGGTTGGTCTATAGAATAACATGGGACTTAAGCCCGGTTGACCAGAGCTGCTAGCTCCATTATGGTACTGCCTTCTCTTGTTCAACATTAATCTTGTGTCGAGGGACAGCTGGCATGCACCCAGGTGGCGCATTAGAGGGTCCCCACTTGTTTCCCACCTTCCTTTGTGCTCTGGCCAAGCAGCCCGCGCTTTTTTCCATGCTTGCTGCTGCCAAGACAGAGTTCTGAGCTCCTGCCTGCTGCTGCCTGTGGCCCTGTCTTGTGATCCAACAGATGTCCTGAGGGGCAGTGTGGTGTGCCCCCATTCCCCCTGGATCATGTTCCCTAGAGTGTGATGAGCACTGCACTTCATTGTCCTTAGATCACGTTGTGAGCGCTCATATCCTTTTTACGCGCTCTCCCTTTGCATTGGATCCGCCAATGCCAGTTGGCAGAGCCCCTCCTAGGGTGGTCGCTCTGTTGCAGATAGGGCGGCAGTGGAGAGGGCGGGACAGCCCGGAGGAAACCAAGCCACTCTGGGATGTCGAAGATGCGTCGCCCTCTTTATCAGAAGGGAGTTGAGGGCGCAATGCCTGCGGGGCTGACCCCACTGCCGGAGGAGAAGCGGAGCGGCAAGAAGCTGCTGTGCCGCTCGGCCGGAATATAAGGCGCGCTTGTGGCTCATTGATGGAGCCCCTGACAGTGGGGAAGACTGAGTGCGGTCTCCCTGCAGGAGTCTACCATCGTGGCCATTTGCCTGTGTAAAGTTCTGGAGCCAGAGGGCTCATTCCCATTACCGTAATCCCCCGTATATAAGGACCTGCAGCGTCAGTAGCTGCCTAATCCAGGTTAGTGTATGGGACCCGGGGAAGTCTATTTGGTGATGGCAGAGTTGTGTGTATGGGGGCTTTTGTTCCTGATTCTCCCCTCCCACAGGGCGGAGACCTCACCGGAGGCCCCATCCTGCAGAGGAGGGTTTCCCCGCTCTTACCACACCTTGGAGCATATTTACAAGCCCCTGGCACGAACTTGGCACTGCCATAGCATAATTTATTTTACACTAAGGTGCGCTAAAGTGGCTTTTCTGTTACAGCATATTTACAAAGTGGCACAATGCTTGCATTCCCCTGCCTTCTCCCTTTTGTACTGCACGGTTAGGTTCCAAAACCGTTGTATGTCGTGCTTCTTCTGACAAGAGAACGGGTACTGTTTTCAGGGACTGTAAAACTTTGCACTGTAATATGTTGTTTATGACATGGGCCTTATGGAAATTTTTATTTTTGGCATTCATGATGATGTTCTGGCATTCGTGACAACGTTTTGTGTGACATGTGCACTACAGGAGCTTCTTTTAAGTATGCACTATGATGATCTGACAACTGCTTACCTAGCAGCTGTGGTTTTAGTCTATGAAGTTTTATGTATTACTGTCTATTTTTATATAGCTTGTTGTGAAGACTTGTTTTGTGGTGTATTTATTGTGCCACTGGGTTGTGTGTGTTGTGCAAATGCTTTACACATTGCCTCTGGGATAGGCCTAACTGCTCGTGCCAAGCTACCAAGGGGCTGAGCAGGCAGGGGTTATCTTAGGTATGCAGCTCCCTTGCCCTGACTAGAGTGGTGGTTCCTGCCTGGCTTCGGTGTCTACCCTATCCAACAAGGAACCCCATTTTCAACACTGCCCACTGACCACTAGTCTCCACACCCCCTAACTCCTAATCCAGGATTTAAGGGACACCCCTGAAACCAGAACCTCCGATCTCATTGACCAACTTCAAAGAAGGACCAGAAGAAACTCTGCATCACTGACAACCAGACTCTGCCCACTGCTCCAAAGCAAAGAAGGGAAACTCTGTCCTTGGGGCATCAGACTGGGAACTGCGTGATCGTCCTTCATCCTTTGCTGAAACTTGTCACTCCAGACCAGTGGAACATCTGTGGAAGCCTGAAGCACTTTCAGTCTCCACTGGACTAGTGTCACCAGTCCCTTGCAAACTGCAGATAAAAACGACAGCAGGATCCGAAGTTATACCAGCCATCAGGCCTGAAGTAGGGTTCCGTAAATCAGGTAGTCTAGTGTCTTTTGGGAGTTGTAACCCAGCCTGCCTCCATGTTTCAGGACCCTACCTCATTCCCTCAGACCCCAGTAACTTATCAAAGGATTTCTGGACCTTTACCGCTGCCAAGGCTTTTTGGTTGCCAGCCCGTTAACTAACCCTTGCGCTCAACACTGCAGGTGCAGGGCACAGCATGCAACATGCATCCAACATCTACAACCCAGCACCAGCTGAGATTTTGCATCTCCTTGTCAGCATTGTCATGCCAGTAGTGAAATCAACACCAGCACAAGCCCCATTCAGCATCACCGACGGCCAGGACATCACTGCAACCAACACCCACAGACGTGGTGGAAGTGAACTGACTGTTGTGGCCTGGTCCCAGGGCCCGCACTACCTTAATCCTGCAAGGGTTCCTCACAGCTTGACCTCCAAGTGGCATCCCTTCCATTGGCTTCAACGTTAGTCACATTCAGCACCACACACAGCCAGGACAACTCTGCACCTGAACGCCACAGGCCTGATAAAACATCTCTGACTGTTGTGATCTGGACCCAGTTACTTCACTAGCTTAACCCCCCAAGGGTCCCATACAACTCATCTTTAAGTGCATTTTTGCAACAGATGACACATGACATATGACATTTTCCTATAGACTTCAATGCAACGTTTAAATGCCATTTCTGATGTGATTTCCTATTGCTTTGAAAATGAATATCTCCCGAACCTAGACTGTTTGTTTTGGGGTATAAATTTATATAAAATAAACTCTATTTGCATAAATTGGTGTTGGATTTCTTTAGAGTTGTGTAAATTACTTACCGTCCATTGTTTGTGCTGTGAAAGGATTAACACATGTTTCTCTGAGAAAAAAACTGACTGCTCTTTGCCACACTACCAGGACTGAGCGAAGGATTTGCTAGTGTGAATCCAAGGACCAGCTCTGGGGTATTGTGAGAGTGTAACATGGTGAGGACTAACCCCCACACTATACTCCACTTTCCTACTGACTTGCTATTTCACATTGACCTCAAAGTTAAGGAAGCAAAAGCGCCATAATGGTCTCAGCTGTTTTTAAAATACGTCTCAACCAATCATATCGGTCAAAGTCCAAATGAACACACCTAAAAAAAGTTTACCACAACTGTAAATCACGAGAAACCAAAAAACAAACATGAGCATTAACTGTCGCGGTGTAGGTACTCCTCAGACTCGGTGTGATGCAAACAAGGTCCACCTCCTGACACCACCAAGTCACTGATAAAAAACCACAGTGCATTGGAGTAATCAAGCGAGGGAAGGAAGGGGAAGGATCAGCAGGGACGGGATAACTGTAAAGAAAAATACACAGTGTTAATTATCACATTGTCTGTCTATTCTCATAAGGTCTCACTAAAACCAAAACGACCTGGACTGCCCATAACTCATAAGGGCAGAACTAGTCCAAAGCCTGACTATGTTCCATCAGCATCACCAATGGATGCCCCAAGCCACCTACGGCCACTAATAATCACCTAAGGGTCTCACCGCCCTTCCTCCTAAACAATACTACAGAACGTATAACGAAACGAACATGAGGAGAAAGAATAAGGTGAAGAAAATCTATTTTGTACTTCTTCCTATGATTTAGTTAACCCACTAAGCCTTTCGTTAATGTCACGTATATTTGAAGAAGTACTTCGTTCATATCTCAGTGAATGTTGACAAGAATTATTTGTCCCGGCTGTTTGGAATCCTGCAAACAGTAAATCTCATTCTGAATCGCCGCCAACAAAAAGCCAAAAGATTATGTCTCATAAGATCGCCGTTCCTTTATTATGGTACCTCAAAGGTAAAGTGCTCCAATTTATGACAGTCACCCCCAACCTGGCCGTAAGGAATGCAGAAATAAAGAAAGGCGATAGCCTCCGGCAAGTAGCAAGCTTGCCGCTTACCACCTTCTTAGTACTCGGAATTCGAAAGGAGGAGCAGCTCGGAACTCCTTCTGCCGGTAAAAGGTCAGTTTCCAGGAGGGGGCCATGCTGAATCTCATTCCTCTTTTCGGGCCGCCGATGAATTCCCCCCTGGGGAACGCCGTCCGCTCCTACTTCGTTGAGGCTCCGACCTGCCTCATTAGCACAAATAACGCACACCCTTTCCAGGGTGCGCCGACTTTTACGCGATCTCTACCGCGCTGGGCTTCATGGGAAGTGTAGTCCTTAAGGACTACAATCTCCCGATCGGCCCTGTAGGCGCCGGCTAGCACCTGACATTAACTGCAAAAACTATACTGTTTCACTTCATGCCTTCTTGGAATGGTTAGTTCACGTTCATATCAATGTTTCCCGTTTAACTTGTCGCCAACTTAAATTGGCTATTTCACATTAACATCAATGTTAGGGGAACTCATCCCAACCCATCTAAACACATGAAAAAGCCCTTCTCTTGGAATTCAAATTACCAATATTTAAATAACAAACATCGACCTATCATAAACACAAATCAGGAAAATCCAAAAATATAAAGTACAATAATGTTGTATATTACGACTCACCATTCTACATACATCACACAAACTATCTCCTCACCGACAATTGATCAGTCATACTATGAAAAATCCATTGACTTCATTTCTAAATCACTGACCGAAATATTCACACCCAACCATAACAATTTACAACTCTATTATAATAACATGTCTGCTGCCCTCCTATTAGATTGAAAAACACTTCATAAGCGGCTCTAGGCAATATCATCATTCTAGTTCAACTATCCACACACTTAGTGAATGATTTACTATTTTCTGTCATGCAAAATAATATATCTTCCCTTCTAGCCACATGAAGGGTCTGAAAACTCATAAGATCAACCCAGCCAAACAAGACCAATCTATTGATAGTCATTTATAAAGTATAAAAAAACAATGTAGCTCACTCTCAATATTCAATAACTTCTCCAATGTTCTTAGCTGACTTATCAACCCTGCCTCTATTTGACAAAGAATGAGTTCCATGTCCCAACCTCGTGAGCTAGGGTTAATTCTCTGCAAACCATGAAACTTAAAGTCCCTCCTGTCCGAATGACACCCCTTAATATGCCGTGCAAGAGTGAATTAGCCTCCTTATTCTTGATAGCCCTACAGTGTTCTTGGATCCTTAGATTTAAAGCCCTTTTAGTGTTGCCAACGTATACCATAGCATACACCACAAAATTGCCATTACAATTCATAAAATGTTTAATATTGTAGACTCTGCCCGAGTTATAGTTAAAACTCTTGATCTTGTCAATTTCATGTCAACGCATATTGCAATCAGTGCACACATTTGGTGGATACGGTAACAAATTATCCCTTTTACTAGTCTTGCCTGGAATTAAATAATTGCTGCTGACGCTTTCTCTGATGGTACAACCTCGCCTGTAAGTAACAATGTTTTTTTTTTTAATAAATCACTTTTTTCCAACCAAAGCACCTATGTGAGAAGAGGCTAATGTTTCAATAAGAACTTAAATACTGCTTTTTGTTCATAATTATATGTAGTCACCAGTGCCAATCTATTGATATTGTTTATCTTAAGTTTCTGTACTAGGGAAGTATTCCTATCCACAGTTTGAATTCTACCCTCCACATCTTTCAAACAATTCTAACTCTAACAACGTAATGATAACCTATTCGTCAATTCATGAATACCCTCTTCAAATTCTGATCTTCACCACAATTTCTCTGTGGTCTAATCATTTCCCATAGGTGATCCCGCTGATGACTGATTTGGGATGTGAACCATACGTCCTTAGAATGTTATTAGTAGCAGCAGGTTTCCTAAATAATTAGATATAGCTCTACACCCAAAAAAGTGATACTATTGTTGTTACAACATATGGTGAATGGCACATTGTATGCATTGTCATATAAGAAAACTAGGTACTCCTGCAATTGAGTCTGAAAACCTGTCCAGATGATAAGGAAGTCATCTATAAAGCGTCCCCAGAAATAAATTAACTCCATCCATTTACTAGCAGAAGAGGTCCAGGCAAACCCCCTCTCAAATGTCACAATTGAATAAAAAGGAATTGTTCCTCAAAATTAAATCCACCATCACAATCAGCATTTTAGAATGTTCTTCTGTGATGCTGTTACTTGGGAGAATGATTTTAAATGTTTTAATGTAATGGGTGTATTGAGATGTTTATTCACAACCCTGATGAAGTCCTGTTGATTGGATGAAAAGCGTTGGCTGGGCGGAGAAATCATTTTTTGGAGAATAAAAATCTATATTACCTACTTTGGTTCCAGTAATTTCAATGGGGTGGATGGACAATTGACATATTTGGATGCTTACTGGACTCGAACATTCTTTATTATGATGGGATCGGTATGTGCAAGTGAGGCACAGCAGTGGTGTCTGGTAGGTTGGTGAAAGTAGATGTGGCTTGTCAGGTATTTGGGTCCTGTGTTGTGTAAGGCTTTGTATGTTTGCATGAGAACTTTCAATTGGCTGCACTTGTGAATAAGGAGTCACTGAATCTTCCTGAGGCACATTGTGATGTGGGTGCGTCATGGGAGTTCAAGTATGAGTCTTGCTCCAGTGTTCTGGATGGTCTGGAGTCGGTGTAAGGGTTGTTTGATGATTCTGGCATACAGAGTGTTTCCGTAGTCCAACCTGCTGTTAATGAGTGCTTGTGTCATGGTCAGTCTGTTGTTCTGAAGCAACTGTTTGAAGATCTTTCGCAGCATGTGTAGGATATGGTAGCAGGAGCTGCACACTGAGTTGACTTGAGCAGTCATATTGAGTTTGTCATCTAGGTCTGGGAGGATCCCTAGATTTCTTGCATGGTCTGTGGGTGTTGGTCCTAACTCCAAAGGCCATTATGTGGAGTCCCATGAGGGGGAGTTTGTCTAAGACCAGTACTTCTGTCCTGTCAGAGTTGATCTTCAGGCAGTTATTTAGTATCAATCTGCTACCATGGTCATGCAGGTTTTGTGATTAAAACAGTGATAATGTATAAGCATATGATCATGCAACCTATCACTGGCTCCGGTGGTGTGCCATAATTACCAGTGGCAGTGGTCAGCATTAGATGTGAGAAGTTACTTCCATCTAGAGAATCCAAATCCATCAACAGTACCAGCCAAGAAGGAGAGCTCTAAAAGACACACTTGCATCTTGTTCGTGAAACTAACAACATTCAGTGCCAATGTCGTAAAAAAGAAGGGATTGTAACATTTTGCCAGTCTTCCCCAGTGGTGTCAAAGATGGAACAAAATTGTGAGGTATATAGGTTACAAGCACATGGCTGGAAAAAGGTAATCTGAAAGCTGTGACTTGTGTTTACACTTATTCACACTACTACCAGGGTGTAAGTTATTTTAGTACTGAAAAAGTAATCCACTCGTACATTGATAACATTGATGCAAAATGAGTAATCATGATATGACCATAATGATAATACACCTACTGCGCATTAACAATATTATTCATAAATATTCACAAATATAAGGAATCACCTTGAGATATAATAAAATACATTTTCCTTTTCTAAATTGTACTGTGTACTGTGAATCACCTTTTGTCAACAGACCAAATAGTACTGCTTTACCATACTGACCTGGCATCATCATGATGAATCTCCTGTAATTCTCAGTACAGGTAATACAATTAGCTTGTGATTGATTGCACCTAATGTTTTGCAGGAATCCAAGTAACTGCACAGGGAAGAAATGTAAACTAATGATCTTCAGCTGTGTCCTGCTACATTGAGTAACTTGGGTAATTTCTATAATGCATGTATTAAAGAACATGGAAACCAACTAGAAATATACATTCCTGAAATATTGACAGGTAAACTGAGGGATTTGTCAAAATGAAATATGTAATCATCATCCCCAATACCAGGAGAAGTAAATACATGCAGTATCATTGGCATTTCATATGAGAGGACTATGCAACAAAACACTTAGGTTACAGTAAATTAAACATGAGGGCCCAGATTTCCTTACGTTTGATGCAGTGAAACATAGAAAGATAACTTGCTGTGCAGCGTTAATTGGAGAGAGCAGGAATGCGCTGGTGCACTTGTTGCTGCCAAGCGTCAATACAGGCACCGTTGTGCCATGGTACAAGGGTGCCTTCGTTACAGTCAGGATTGGTTTTGTGCAGGAAGGGACGCCTGCCTACATAAAGGCAATCACCAGAAGCATTTTTCTCTTTCTAAGTGTGCTGCAGAATGTACATAGAAAGAGGAAATACCAAGGAGAAATAAACATGTTTCTCCTCATTACGCCTCACCTGGGAAGGCATAGCATTTTGACACACTCCCAAGTTTACTCATCTTAGTAACTCTGGGAATGCATCAAAAACCATGGGTGGGAACACCCACACTCCATCCGTGGAACGTCTTTCCCACACAGAGTGTATTACAAGGCAGTGACTTGCAATCCCCTTATGTTATTCTAGATTTATTATGCCAAGCAGAGCCATGCAAGGTGGATCTACTTGAGACAGTAACTCTAACTTAAGGGCTTGCGTTGCTGTGTGTCTCCTTGGGTGGGGCAATGCAAGCCCTTGATAAATTTGGGCCAAGGTGTGATTTATGTTATCCAGGTTTAGTATAGACTATTCAGTTGTGGGTGACATGCATCAACACTTGGTTAAAATGTACATGGCCAAGGACTTTATTTTCAGAGGTGAACTGGGGTCATTGGTGACCCCTCTGTGCCCTTGACTCCACGTCCACATTCAAATGATGGGCTAATTGTGCATACATCAAAAAGGGACCAGTGGTGTATATAAACTATCTCTGGTGTTGGGAAAAACCAATACCAATTTCATAGTGTTGGGCCTAAAGATACAGGGGTGGAGGCCTATAATGGTATTTGGATATTAGATGATTCAAATGTTCTAGGTTGTAGCTATCTAAAAAAAGATGACTCTGAGTAACTGATAAGGACACTGCTGCAAAGTTATTCCCGGAAATGTATTTTACTCTGCCACAGTATCATTAAACATGGCTTATGTCAGTGGTATTTGTACTGATGCCATGAGGCATTGAATGGATGTATTAACATATTTGACTATAATGTAGGCAGTACAATGATGCAAGTCAACCTTAGGACCTCAGACACTTATTTTGTAAGGCTAAACGTTTTGGATTTCTGTCAAAGGCAAAACCACACCATGCACAAAGTATGCCTCTATTTGGTTGAGATGTCCAACTAAGAGCCTATTTCACAAAACCCTGATTTGTACACAAGAGGAATGTATGATTTTGCAACTTTCCTTCCAAATGCCTTTTTCCCTCACCCTAGGTGGGAAAAATGTCAACATTTTTCTATAATTGGGTGGAAAATATATACCATGTCATGGCATCCCTTCTCCCACACCCATTTACAAACTGGTGTTCTACTCTTTAAGAACCACTTGCTGAATTCAACCAGAAGCTCATGGAAGTATGTAAAATACAGAACAAATGTAGGTGAAAACCTGCAAAGGTATGTCTGTGTGGGGATATTTTTTATGGTACTGAAACATGTGAAATGTGCCGTTGGTGGTATTTTGCAATCATTGCCTTTACTACAAAACTGTTTTGCCTCGCAAATGTCTGCAAATGTCATTATTACCAGAATTGTTTTGGAAGCTCATGGTGTTTCATGGTACTTTGTGTGGTTATAAATAACCGCAAAATACTGAAGGGATCACAAAATGTAGCGTTTCCCCTCGGTTTCGCAGAACACAGCAGAGAATTGCCAGGAATTGTGAATACTTCTCTACTTCACCATGAAAAAAACGTTCCAACTCAACTGCATTGACCACCCTCTCACACTCTTCTGTAGGCTGCTTCTACTGAACAACATTCTGCACATTGGCCAAGCCTCCAGAACGTAAGAATTTACACTTTTCTACAAATAAATATGAATCCATTAATAAAGAAAATGTAATTATTCCTACCCTTTGGGCCAGATTATGATTTTGGAGGAGGGGATTACGCCTGCAATTTTACAAATTCCACAGGATATAATCTAATTTGTAATACGGCGGGCAGGATATCCGACATGTTTGTGACGGAGTAATCCCCTACGCCAAAGTCATAATCAGGCCCTTTGTGTTCACACTATGAAAAATAGGGTTGCTTATTTCTACTCAGTGCAAATATATGTCAATATGTGTTTTAGTAGGCTAGAGATAAGTATTTCTGACCCATAACTGCGCAAGTACTTGAAAAGAGGGAGCCCTGTAACACTAACCTGCCCTGGGTCAACCAATAATCATAAACACAAAATGTCGGCAGGTAGGGACAAATACACTCATTAATTTAAGAAAACAGTGCTCAATCCTGATCTCTTGGGTCAATTTCTTTCCCTTGTTTATTTAAATTATTTTGATAAAAAAGGTCAGCAGTGGTTATTCGGTGAACATTCTATAACATGAATATCTACATAACATAAATATATACATGACATCACAAACAATTATGACAAATGACCAAATCCCTGAGTATTGGCGGTGTATCAAAGGAGGGTTATTCCCCGTATTATTTCTTCACATTGTGGTCACTATCATGAAGTTAAAGTTGTAATCCACTGAAAATGCAATGATTGTGGGCCTTAGCTGCACCCAGCTGTCAAATACCTATATATTTATTTCCAAAGGTATTATGTAGTGCATATCAAATTTCTTAATTGAAGTACATTAACTTGCAAGCCCTCAACTTTGCAAAAGATGTGTCAATGTGTTTCGGCCTCTTCCGTCAGGGCCTCACCAGGACTGGAGAAGGGCAATACCGCCTCTTTATTCTGTTGGACGAAAAGCTACTTGCAACTAGCCGCATCTACTTTCGCAAGGATACTTTGTCCTATAGTCTTAGAAGCAAGTAGGATCATCTGGCCTGGGGGGTGCTCCTGTTAACTGGAACAAAACCGCTATCGGGAAAGAATTCCCCAGTTGGGAATAGGTTGACGCGTGTGAGCATCTGTAAATTCCGTCGTCGAGCAGTTGGCTGCTTACTCCTTGCTTGTGCCCAGTGTCAGCGACGTTGTCCCTATCGCCCGCGTGGGTTATAAAGCTGCCGGGTGCATGTGCTGCGCAAGAGCACAATACATTATCATTTTCCTTCTCTACGTTGTTGTATGTCTGTGCCTTTCATTTGACTTCATCATTCCATGAGTTAGCAATGCTAAAAAAAAAAAAAAAAAAATACATTGATCGTCCTGTAGTTCAATGATATTTTTTCATATAACTCTGTTGTGTGGATGACAGCAAGACATAGTAATAGGGGTAATTTCCCAGGAATTGTCGCCCAATTACTCAAAGAAGGTCCCTAATGTTAAGAGGCATAGAAGATGTCACACTAGAATTATTCCATAATGATATGATTTCCCATAAATAAGAGGCATCACATATTACTTGCCTTGTGTTATTTGATCGAAACTATTGTATTTCCAGAAGGTACAATAAATAAGTTGAATAATGTTATATTCGTAAATTATTTGATTTGAAGCTATTGTATTTCCAGAAGGCAGAATAAATAAGTTGAATCATATTATATTCATAAATTATTTGAACAAACTTTACCATTCTAGCTCTGGCGTTCATGATAAATTATCTGAATGCTTCACCAATGCTGAGAACATTCCACTTACAGGTACTGCTGGAGGACCTCTCCCTGCATCGGGAGACCTATGAAGAAGACAGAAATACAGTGATGGTTCTAGGACATTTCTCATCACACTGTGGAAATTATATAGAATTATTTTCACAATCAAGGCAGATGATAACAAATGAAATGATTGTCCTGCTCAAGGTTACGTTTCTCCAGTTGCAACATTGGCAGTGTCATTATCATCATCACAAACACAAACAGGTACTGTGGCAGAAATGGAGTGTCTCTCTTCTATCCCAACTGGCTGTTATGAAAAAAAGGCTACAGTCAGCCGAAGTGTGGCATGCTTCATCAAATTGGTTATGGTGATTACCAATGTGGGCTACCATCCTGGTAACCAGGAGAGCTCATGATGGGCCTAAGAGTGGCATGAATGTTGATTTGTCAAAATGCCATAGTAGGGGATGTGAAATCACACACCCTTTAATATTAATGACATCATAGGAATGGACATCGGATGACCTTTGAACCCGACTCTTTCCAGGAATTGATGTAATTTGACCTTAGCCCTGATGACATCACAGTAATTGAAACTGCTGAAGTACCATAACAATGGCATGATTAATATCACAACTTCACACAAATGTCTGTTTTAAATACCACCTATATTAAGTTGCTAAAATTATCTTTGAAAGTATTAATACAATGCTTTCTCTAACCTCTTCTAAAGGCATTTGGGAGAGTTGTTGTGGTGTGGCGTTCTTCACCAAAGCTCAAAATTCACATACATTTATTAAAAGCCAAGGGTTTTGAAAGGATACTCATTATAACAGTCAATTCTTTTCAAGGTATGACAAGACAATTAAGCCTGATGCACCCCAGGAGTTGATCTCATTTTTTCAAAATGTGTCATGGGTGCCCCTATATGTCAAAACTTAATTCCATTGGTCAAGGGCCAGCATTTTGTCATGGATTACATTGAATTTGCCAGTTCCTGAATTTTGTCTTTAATGCCATCCATATACAATGGTGACCCTTACGTCAAAAATTACCTACAGCATGTCAGGTCCATCATTTTGTTATGGTGCCCCCTCATATATGCCAAAGCTGTACTTCTTGTGTCAAGAATTTCCTCCAATCTGTTAGTACTAGTATTTTACCATGGGGGTCCCATGCCAAAAACTTCCTCAAGTATGTCACCTTCAGCATTTTTCTACTGGTCCTGTGCATGCAAGAAATACTTTTAGCATGTCAGTAGCAGTTTTTACTGTGGGTCCATTATGTCAAGAAGTTGCTCCACTATGCCAGCACCAGCCATTTGCCATGGATGTCCCATATGCCTAGTATTCTCTCCGGTATGCCAGTGTGAGTATTATGCCCCGGGTGCCTTACATGTTAGGAATTGCCTCCAGTATGGTAGCAATAGTATTTTACGATAAGTGCCTCTATAAGCCAAAGATACACATCCTACTCATTTTGGGGCAGCAGTGTCTGCAACAAAATTCTAGAATTAATGATATCAGGTGTTCTGCCCACAGCATAGAACTACCAATTGTAAATTGTAACTTATGATATGCATGCAGCTGGCTTGATGATTCAACCCTTAACTTGGTCACATCTATGCTATATGTCATTGGAAGTGAAAGTAACATAACCCTGTTAATGAAAATGCATTAATAATTTTAAAACGTTTCTTCATTTAACAAGGTTGAGTGATTTCTAATGGACGAGTATCCAACCAATACTTCTTTTGCACCAGCTCTTTGGTGTTTTACTGATAATATCCCTCTCATGCTCTCCTGCTCAAACTATGTTCAACCTCTGATTTAGGAGCTTTTTTTGAATTATTGAAAACAAGGCTGTTTGCTTTCTAATTCTACTTTCTGGGGTTTCCCCTTCCTCTTTGCTATTCTTTGGTGTCAGATCTTGGTCTCGTGACAGGTATCCCCTTGGGGATGAATGTGTGCTCTATGAATACCGTAAATATGAATAGAGGATACTATATAATAAATGTCTTTATTCCGTATCAGCTTCTTTTAATGGAGGCATAGTGATTAAATGCTCAGCCATCGTTAACTTGTTCTAAAAATGAATCAGTTTTCCCATTTTTAAGAAATATTCTGTTGTGAGAACCCCTTCCCCTGATAAACCACTGGAGCAGCTCAGGCTTGCTTGTTTCATTTGCAAAATGTATGGAGTGGGGGAATAATATTTAGCCTATATTGCTTTCAGAGATCATCATTGTTCAAGGAAGCTCTTTTTTGTTCACCTGAAATCACATTTGTAGTTATTGACATGTTTTGATATGCACCGGAACCTTTTCAAATGCACTGGAACATACTTACCACCGTATAATCAGTTAGAATAAAACTGTGGTTTATATACTATACCCTGTTATTTTAGGTATTAATACACTAATAATATTAATATGTTGATTTCTTGAAAGAGCTTCTATGAACCGTGTTGCCCTGGGGTGCAACCTGTTACTAATCTACTCATTTCTGCTTCTATGACTTACGGATATAACTTACTGTAATAATTTTCTTTTTGAATCAAATGGTAAAAACTATCAATTTTAATCTAGTTGTTGAGGGAACCCTAATTCATTCCTTCAGAGATTATGCAAATGCTCTAAATGATTAATATCACTCCTTCTTTACTCTTTGTTCTAAGAGAACATACTGATGCAGGAAATTTACTCTTGAGCACCTTTCCTTAAATACCATCACTTTTAATGAATCTCCTTTTGGTTTTATTTAAACCTAGTGTCACGCTTAAGGTAGTGCGCTGGATGTTTACATGGTGGAATGGGGTAACACCAATACACCTGGAAGAAAAATTCTGCTACCATAAATCTTCAAGACCTCTTTGGTCTGTTTTTCTTAATCATTTCCCACCTCATTATGAGTGTCCCTTTATTTCCCTGTTAAGTCTGCCCACCCGGAGTTACCAATTCCAGGGGTACTGGAAAATCTAGGGAGGGAGTGGAGTTTACAGTGATTACAAGGTGGAGCCTGAGGGTCCCTTAAGAAGTGAGAAATTACCAAGGACTCAGTAATTCTGGTCCTGATTCCATCCACGTCACACTCCTGGGTAAAGGTCCTGTTCGTTCACCCATGTTATCGATGGGAGCCGCACTGACATACAGTGATAGAAAGTAGAGCCAGATGTACTGGTGGACAGGTTGCTTAAAGTTGCCACAAATTGCGACCAAGTTATTGAGACCTGTTTCTGAGTTTGTGATGATACCTTTGGCATTCCATTGTCCTAATAGGTCGCATTGCAAACAATGCAGGGTGTCACTGAGTGACCTGCTTTCTGAATGTTAAGCCGGCGGGTCTCTAATTAAGACCCGCTGTGACTGGCTACAAATACAAGAATTGTGGCCTGCACCACCATCCCTGTGTGTGCATTCCTAAATGGGATTTTTTTTTTATAAAGCAGCTGATGTTACCTAAAAGGAACCAAACTCGAAAAGCGTTTCCGACAAGAGCTTGCAATTAAAAAAAGCTTTACATAGTTCTGTAATCTGCAGGATTACGGTAGTGAGGTAAGCAGGGCTTGCACGGGCACCAGAGAATAATTTTGTAACAGCAATGTTCAAAAAGCTACATCAGATCAGTGTCAAACCAAGACTAGGCTAAGAGAATGAGCTGCGCACCTTTAACACCTTTGGTCATTGTTCTTTTTGAGTGGAGGAGTTTGCAGGTCAACTGCAAACTGCGCACGGGTAACACCTTTTATGTACGTGCAGATTTCTTTTCATTGGTTTGTGAATGAGCAAAATTATTTTTCTCCATCTGCACCAGAAAATAAAGAGATAAATCGGTTAATCTAATGTTTAATAACCTAAAGTTTAATTATCTAAAGTGTTTACTGATGGGGCTCATAATATTACAGATGAAGCAACAGCAACCTGCAGTTCTCATTAAAATCAATGTAGAAAAACAATAATTGTTACATATGTAAGGGGCTTAATATGTTAATTGATTTTGTTGTCCCAAAGCCTTCATGTCTCCACAAAGGGTAATAAAATACCAATCTCTATGCAAATGCATGACCTCTGCATTCCACCGTTTTCCTCATTTCACATTTAGCAGGATAAAATTGCTAAAATGTACTGGGGGAAAATGCCCTGTAATCACCAAGATATGCCAATTTGGGTGCAGTGTCACTTTCCTTAAATCTGCCCCGAGGTCTACAAGTTCTGTATTTTTTCGGTAAGAGGCAAAGGTGAAATTCTTTAAGAACTATGGGGCATATTTATACTCCGTTTGCGCCAGAATTGCGTCGTTTTTTTTACGCAATTTCGACGCAAAACTAACTCCATATTTATACTTTGGCGTTAGACGCGTCTAGCGCCAAAGTCCATGGAGTTAGCGTCATTTTTTAGCGTGGACACCTACTTTGCGTTAATTATATGCAAGGTAGGCGTTCCCGTCTAAAAAATCGACTCCGAGGCATGTGCGTCGGATTTATACTCCCGGGCAAAAATCACGCCCGGGAGTGGGCGGGTCAAAAAAAAAAATTTTATGTACGGCCGCTTTTGCGCCGTTTTTTAGCGCCTGCAAAAGGCAGGCGTTAAGGGACCTGTGGGCTCTGAAGGAGCCCAGAGGTGCCCTCCCATGCCCCCAGGGACACCCCCTGTCACCCTTGCCCACCCCAGGAGGACACCCAAGGCTGGAGGGACCCATCCCAGGGACATTAAGGTAAGTTCAGGTAAGTATTTTATTTTTATTTTTTTGTGGCATAGGGGGGCCTGATTTGTGCCCCCCTATATGCCACTATGCCCAATGACCATGCCCAGGGGACAGAAGTCCCCTGGGCATGGCCATTGGGCAAGGGGGCATGACTCCTGTCTTTGCTAAGACAGGAGTCATTTCTATGGGGGTTGGGAGTCGTAAAAAATGGCGCAAATCGGGTTGAGGCGAAAAAATTGCCTCAACCTGACTTGCCCCATTTCTTGACGCCCAAGCCCCATATCCCCCTACGCCGGCGCTGCCGGGTGGACGTCGTTTTTTTTAACGCACACCAGACGGCGCCGGCGGCTAACGCCGGCTAACGTCATTCAATAAATATGGCGCCCGCATGGCGCTTCAGAATGGCGTTAGCCGGCGCTAATTTTTTTTACGCAAAACTGCGTTGCCGCAGTTTTGCGTCAAAAAGTATAAATATGGGCCTATGTTTTGAAATGATGCAATTATACATGTCCATGCAGGTGAGGAGGCTCCTCAGAGGGCCGACCTGAATGCGAAATAGCTAATAAGGTCGGATTTCACACTTAGGTCTGGATCAAAGAATGGAATAAGATCACAGTGAAAGATTGCCTTGCTATGTCACCTGTTATGTGAAGAATTTGAGACGTCTGTTGTAAGTGATGGATCCCCAGCAGAGACATGCACAATTTGAAGTGTTGAATGCATGTGAAAATGCTGCTCACAAGACAGAGAATTAGAAATATGGAACCCAAACGAGAAATGAAGTCTGTGGATCGATGGAAGTAAGATGGAACACAAAACAGAAGGAGTGAAGAGAAAATGTAATCGAGGACATAGGTATTTATCATGTGATGGCAAAGGATGGGAAAGAAGGGAAGAAACTAAAAGTGGTAGGTCGGGATGACTAGAAAGTGGATGAGAGTGACAGTGAAACGGATGATGATTTGCTACACTCCTGACCACCTTGTTACAATGGTGTCCCTCCATATTTAGTGCGCCCTCAGAACCAAGTGGTGACCAGAAGAGGAGTAGACTTTATAGTGGGTGCAAGTGCATGTGCTGAACTGGTTCTCTCAGAGGGTGGTTTATACCTGCTCACACCAGATCCATCTTTAGGTGCCACTAGTGCAACTAGTGGCATTACCACTGCTAGTATGGCTGTTGTCACAACAGCCCCTTGTTTTTCCACCGTTGCTACCACTCTACAATTGGAAGCATGAACCAAGGCAGGGGACGACACCCTTAGAAGTATAACTGATTTTGCTACTGTTGTATTTTCAGGATCAGAACCTCAGACGGAAGAGACCCTTCTTAGTGAAGTGAATGTCATTAAATTAAGAGCAGACTTTGAACAGCTGACAAAGGGAAATCTTGACCTTAATTTCATAGATGTGTACAATGAAGCAGAGCTTAAGTTGCTGAGCAGGGAAGCTGCAAGGTATGCTTGTGAGGCCCATGAAAAACTGGCTGAGGATACACTAAAGAAAATTAGATTACCATGAAAATGTAGGCCAAGGGGTTAGTGAAATGTGGGGAGATGCACAGAAATACAAGGACTGATGGACAAAATGGTAAAAAAGAAAGAAGACAGAGGTGGAGTAGAAGGGGGAGTGAGTGTGAGTGATATGGAGGTTGGAAAGAACCCATTGAGAAAGGTGCATGGACGTGGGTATGCTCATGTGCCTTGGAGTCGTGGTGATCTCTTTACATTCACAAATCAGTTCCCAAAGTTACAGAAGAATCCCAACCAACGACATAGTGTGGTGGATAGGATTGTGAAGATTTTGAAAGTTCTTTGGGAAGACTTGAATCCTTTCTTGGATATAGTGGCCCCTAATGATTTGTGTGAAGAACATAAGGTGGTTTTGTTTTGGTCAAATGCAAAGCCACAGAGAGATACTAGAACAAAACATAAGGTGGTTTTGTTTTGGCCAAATGCAAAGCCACAGAGATATGCTAGAACAAATATGCCTTCTACTAGTGTTATGGACAATTTCAACAAGATGATAACTCATTTGAAAGTGAAGGTCCATCAAAAGGAGGTAGATTGGATTACAATAATTAGAACTACCCAAGAGTCCAAAGAATTTGTGCATGCTATTATGAGAGATTGATGCACGTTTTAAGGCAGCCCAGTGGTACGGAAAATCCTGAAAAGGAAAATCTGAGTGCATTCTTATGGGTTCAGTTTATCCTTGTTTTTTATCCAGAAATTAGCTCTGACATAGAGCAGAATATGATTTGCTTGCAGCCGACATCAGTGGCATGAATTTTCCATTATGCAAAATATTGCAGTGACTTTTTTGAAGTAAAGAAGAAGAAGATTAAGGAGAAATTTATGTTGGTGCAGACTAAACTGACTCAGAGGATGTCAGAATGGTCCATGTAGGGCAGATTCAGGACATAACTCTGTTTCGGGTAGCATTGCAAGAATGCAGAGAGTTGGTTGACAAGGTGGTGGTCAGATGTCGCAGACAGGGAGTTTTTGTCCGTAAGGTGGAGGACAAGGGATGGTTATTGATCAAAATGCAGGGATGGACATAAAAATGTTGAAGAAAACCACTACTTGTCATATTTGTAATAAGGTGGGCAACGTGAAACAAGACTGTGGACCAAACCCAAATCGACCTCAAAATGATATTCAAATTTCAAGTATGAATGCAATGCCAGCGTAGCAAAATACAAATTCAAAGGTCATATAATGCCAAAATGCCCCAAACCCCAATGATGCAACAAAATATGAGTAACTGAAGATATAATTTAAATCCAACCCCAAAGAGTCCACAGAACCTGTTCACAACTGCCGAAAATATCCAAATACTCCTGATTTTTGACAGTCTCATTGGGCTGAAAATGATCAATCACAGTGATGGTGCCCGAGAAGGAAGGAAGATTGCATCCTTTGAGCAATTCTATAAGTAGGCCAAGGTGGGTCATATGTGGACGGAGAGGTTAATGGCCGCTCTGTATCATTTTTGATCAATACTTGAGCTACCTACTTTTCTGTTAGGACAGTAGAGGTTTCAAATCTGTTCCTCTCAGGAAAACAAGTGCAAGTTGTAGGAACCTCAAATGAGCAAAAACACAATTTCTGTCAAGTTCTCTGTAAACATAGGGCCGCTAGCAGAGGACCATCACTTTGCAATATGTTACTCCAGGGATTTACTCTGCAAGTTAAATTGTGTGATTTATTGTACACAGGACGATGTGGAACTCCAGACACATGATGAGGATGTAGATTTTAAACTGAAATCACGAGAAACAGCAGTTGAGTTGTTCCATGTCCTAACTGGAGAAGACATACTTTGTGAGTTAAGAGATTCAGTGAAAGAGGAAGTCTGAGATTTTACAGGGAAGAACACTGGTCTGATCAAGAACATGGAACTCATGAGAATCACAGCAAAGCTTTATGCAATGTACCCACAAACTCCCCAATACAACCTCACACTCAATGGGTGGCAGGAATTATGTGTATGATTGAATCTATGCTAAAGTAAGGCGTTTTAAAAGAAATATTAGGGAGTCCATGCAGCTCACCTGTGATGGGTTTCCAGAAATCAAATAAAAAGTGGAGGATAGTTCAGGACTTGAGAAAGGTGAATCAAAATGTTGTTCTATGTCGTCCCATGGTACTGAATCCTGCTGTGATATTTTCCAAATTCCATGTGATGCCGAGTGTTCCTCTGGCATTGATCTATGTCAAGCATTCTTTCACGTTCCCTTACATGATGATAGTCAGCTCCTTTCAGAGAAAACTCTGTCATGTTGCTGAATCCCACAGGAGTATACAGAGGTCCCCTCAAACTTCAATCAGATACTGAAGAACAATCTGGGGAACATACAGTTGCCATGCAACTCAATTTTGGTCTAATACATTGCTGACTTATGATAGTGTTGATAACGCAAGAGGCATGTAAGCAAGATACTATTGCGTTCCTCAATCACTTAGCTGATATTTTCAGAGGAAGGGTCTCTATCTAGGACATCACATTGAGAAAGGTAAGCGATCAAAGGACTTAGCTCTACAGTCCTGAGAATGAACAACCCATGAAACAGAGAGATGTTCCTGAGTATGATGGGCTACAGTCATCAGTAGATTCTCAATGTTTCCCTAGTGGCTAAGCCTCTAAAGAGACTTACACATAATCATAATTTGGATATGCTACCCTGGAACAACAATTTCATAAGTGCCTTCCTAGAGCTCAGCCAGAAACTCTGCAGCGCTTCAGATATAGGAATGCCGGATCATGAAAAGGACTTTGTATTGTACTGTCAGAAATGTGAAGGATGTGCATTGTCAGTTTTGACACAGACACACACAGAAGCAAAACAGCCAGTAGCTTACTTCTATGCCCCACTTGATCCAGTGGCAGCAGTGCTTCATGGATGTCTAAAAGCTGTAGCTGCAGTGGGTGTTAGTATCCAACAGTGCAAAGTCATTGTTATGGCCTATTCGCTTACTGTGATGGTTCAACATTCAGTTCAGATTTTACTGACCCACACTCAAACACAGCACATGGCAAACAGCAGACTTAGCAACTATGAGCAAGTGATTTTAGTTATGAAGTGTCTTGCGTCATTTAGAATGGAACCTTTCTGACTCCCACTTTACTCTGTATCAATGTGACATAATCACTAGAATAGAATCTACTGAAAGCTTGGTTTAGCATGTTGGGTACAGGCTTAGGAATAAAGACGTGATTTACAGCTCCGTGTGTGGCCTTGTCATTGGCAAGTTCCCAGGCTGGGGGAGTCACTACAACTGGTGACAAGATAGGGGATAAGTAACCAAAAGAAGATAGTGCTCTCCTGGAGAGTTTGCTGTGGTCCAAGCAAACTGCTTGTGCATGCCACGTGTGCCTTCATTGAAGTGCATAGTTAGAGGTTGGTGTATTTGGAGTCAAAGCAAAGCTCCAGCCAATATGAAGCGTGTGAATGGAAAGAAAGTTTTACTAAGAAGTCTATGCATTGTTGGTCAAGAAACTACGACCAAGAGCATACAAAAAGTAGATCGCTGCCATGTAAAATAAAGTTATACATTGTATGGAGTGTTAACACTGAAGGCGGATTCAACCAGGTTTAAAAAGCACATTTAAAGACAATCATAATTTGCTATATATTATTACGAATAATAGCGCTGGCTGACATAAGAAGTAGAAAGGAAGCATACTGCTAATATTCTTACTAGAGTCTTGGTAAGTGGAGCTTTAAGAGCTCAGCACCGGGTGGGGAGACCCAAGAAGAAGCACTGAGATTGTGCTTACTGAGCTTTCCAATACCTGAAGCAGCAGGCCATCAAAGCTGTCAGCTAGCAGTTCAGAACAACTCCAGAGGTCTCAATAAGTGGTGGAGCTCAGATGGAGGCCAAGAAGAAGGTTAAAACATAAAAGACTGTCCTGGATGACATGGAGGCTGAACCATCGTCAGGCCTCAGTGATGATGCAGATCCCCAGGGACAGTGGTCAGCATCTGACAGAGCTCCACCCTAAATGTCAGCCGCTCCCAAAAAACAGTTACAATGCTGCATTCTTCCTGAATCTACTACCACCTTTCAATACCGCCAAAAAGCAAAATAATGGCAATAAATGGACTGCGTGGATAGAGACATTTGAAAATTTCATTGATACTCTTGAAGAGGATGATAACAGAAAGATTAGCAAATATCTCAAAAATGTGGCTGGTGTGAAATAAGTCATACAGAAAATGCTGAAAACTGACAAAGAAGTCACATACCATCTGATTAAGAGTGCATACAACCTTAAAGTCAATCTAATACCAAACGTTGATTATGAACGATACGTTTTCAGTCAAGGACATCAAAGAGTTGGTGAAACAATCTATGAATTGGTCTTGACAAGCTCATCAGACACTGTAAATTCAATGAATTTAACAAATGAAGAAGCCATGTGGCATAGAGTTATCGATGGATACTTGTCCAGTTCATTCAGACAACGAATGCTCAGAGAAACTCTTAGCCTGGAGTGAGTGTTGATGGCTACCAAAGCTAAGGAATGTGCTGAGAAACAAGCTGCTGCCATGGACTCCAGAGATTCCCAGTGCGAGTCAGTCATGAGTGTGAATTGTAATCTGTAACAAAAGACTGAAGGACACAAAGTGATGTCTACATGTAAAAACAAATTGTGTTTCAGATGTGGATTTTTGTTTCCACACAAAGAAATGAGTCCCGCCAGTTGGACAAATATGCAAAGGCTGTGGTAAAGAGACCCAAATTGTGACGATGTGTAAAGTAAAAGAAAAAAGTGTGTCACAGAGTGAAGACAAAATGGCTACCAGAACGTTCCAGAAGCAACATTCGACGCACGCCCACAAGGACAAGCAGCGACATCAGTTGAGGCAAATAGATACTAAACTAAGTCGTTCGTCATCTAAATCACCGTCAAATAATTCTTCCACCTCAATCATAAGAGAAAGGGAAGAAAGTGATTGTGCTGTGTCGATGTTGAAGAATAATGTCAGTCAAAGAAAAGTCAATATGCCAAAGCAACAAAACCATACAAACACTATCCAAAGATTATATTGCAAATAAATGGATGCTCAATACCTTTCATTATCAACAGTGGTGCATCGATAAATATAGTGCCTGAAGAGAAACACAATGAATTGTCTCCATTACCGCAGCTTATGCCGTTGAAGACCAAAGTGTATACTTGGGCTGCACTGACACACATGAACAGTCACAGTTCATTTGTAGTGTCAGTGAAATATAAGAAAGCATAGGTACAAGCACCAATCCATGTGCTTCAATGTACATGTCTTTTTGATCAGTTTTAACATGGCTGCTGACATGGGACTGATTTCTAAATTACAACATTAATGCACATAACAAAAGAGTACGTCAATTCCCTTCATTGTTTCATAGGTTAGGAAAGTTAGACTGTGAAAGTAAAGCTGCACATTAATGAGGATGTCTGTCCTGTTGCTCAGAGACATGTACGAGTTGCTTTTCATTTACAAGAAGCTGTTGAAAAAGAACTTGAATCATTACTTAAGCATGACATCATTGAGTGTTCCACTGGTCCAACACCACGGGCTTCTCCCATAATAGCAGTGCCCAAAAAGGACAGTGAAGGAGCTGTGTGCATATTTGTTGACATGCATCAGGCACACAAAGCAAATGAATGAAATCGACATCCATGGCTGCAGATTGCTGACATGATAACTCAACTGAATAGTGCCAAGGTCTTTTCTTGACGTGCTTTGAATAAAGGTTATCGTCAGTAGGAACTTGAAGAAAGCTGCAGGTACATCACAATATTACAGCCATATTTATTGACAGTTGTACCATATTTATCTGCATTCCATATGTTGGATCTGTTTTGTTAGCGGTGAGGTGAAGGTATGTTCTGACCCTCACTTAGCAGCGAAATACATACTCCGTGTTATAGAGTGGTAGGTAATTCTTCATACTCATCTCTTCCACTTCTACATTTAACCTTTAAGTATTGAGATGAGTGATTACCATCTTAGTCCAACATGGCGGCCATTTCTGCCATGTTATATCACATGATTGTTAGCAGTCTGCTTTCGGAGTCTAGTTTTGGGCACGGGTGCGGCATGCTGCGACATTTCTGCTCAATTTATCAACGGGACCTTGTTCGAGATGTCGGGTTCTTACTTATTGCAATACCATTTCCACCTGGGTATAGGAATCAGAGTTATACTTTTTCTCTCTCAATAATAGGGAAGTTAAGAGCCCTTAATGCTGGGCAGGTGTGACTTATGTGTTTTAAGGATGGATAGTGGTTCATTGCTGTATTTTTTTTATTCTAGGTTTATACACACTTTTCTAAAAGTTTGTTAGCCGTATCAATATATCCCATAGCAGCCGGCCCTCTGCTTAATCATTTCTTTCTTCATTAACTGTTTGTGCCTAAAGTGAGAGATTTTCCTCAAGATTTTTTTCTGGTAAGTTGTGTCTCTTTAGGGCATTGGGAGATTAGTTCAGGTACTCATCGGGTGTCACAATGGTGGGGTTAGTGTTTTTTTTTATTAGTTTGGGTTATTGGAGATTATTTGTCTTACACTATAACTGGTGTTAGTTCACAAATTAAGTTGCATGGCACTTTTTGGGGCACACTTGGCTTGATTTACTTTTCTTTTTAGTAGGTGTTATAATTATTATAGGTTGGGTGATCGGTGGCTACAATCATTTTAATATACTGTGTATCACTGCTTATGATTTTTGGGCAATGACAATTGCGCATTGTGAAATTTGTTGCAGGAGTGATCTACAGTGGATGTCCTGAAGAAGGCATCTTTGCAACGAAACGTGCGTTGATTTAATTGCTGTGTTTGTTCTGTTATGTCAAAGAGATGTTGTTAGCAATTACTGGATATCTTTACAGATGACTATTATATTGTACAATGAATTAAGCCAGTAACAAATGTTGGTATAGTCTTAACCAAATATTCTATCAACTATACTGGATGCTTTGACTATTGAAAATGTCCAGATCACATGTCTTGGATACCTTTGTTCCTGCCATCTAGTTTATTTGTTGAATGATGTGTGATTGTGGAAGCGAAAGGTGAATTAATGTATTGTACATATGGAATATAAGGGATATTGGTTTTAATTGAATGAATTTTGTACATGTATATATTTAAATTTGTGTTATGGAATAATAAACTGTATAGCTGCGTCAATTGGTGATTGTTGCACATTTGATATGCCCTCTTTTATGATGTTAATTTCCTCATGCAGTCAGGTATAATATGTATAGTGTCCTTCGTTTATTACTATTTAGTTGCTGATTCTTTACCGTCTCTAGCAGCTTCCTGTAACCAGATCAGATGATCAAAGTGCCATGAAGATTGATTGAAGAAAGTTAGTTATATATGTTTACAAATAACTTATATATCTCTCTCTCTATATATATATATATATACATATATATATATTCACTTAAAAAACACAGGTTCCAAGGATGTTATAGGTAGGCTCACATTTTAAATGCACCAAATCATAGAAATTCACCTGTTATAGTTAGAGTTATCTCAAGTAACTAACTCGTGCCCTAAGATAACGATAACTCGCAACCGGGGACATTTCTTAGTTGAAGTGTTGGCAACCAGATCGGGAGGGTGTGCAAAGCCTTCGCAAACCTATACTATACAGGCAAATTTGGACTTTCTATAATTTCACAACTACTAAAAGGATTTACATCAAATAACAAAAAGGTCGCTAAGGGGACCAAGAATTAGCCCTTTTGCCAAATTTGGTATAATTCCATCTAGCAGTTTGGGTGCTATGGCTGTTCAAAATCCCTATGAAAAAAATAAATGGGGAAAACATGTTTTGTTATTTTTCTCGGCCCCCGCTTAAAAGATCACCCCAAGATTTTCCAGTAAGCAGCTGAAGTGAGTGTTGTATTTTCCTAGAAAAGTTTGTGAAGATTCATCAAATGGTGCCAAAGTTTTTAGCAAAACAAAAAACACTTTTTCTATAGAAACTAGGTCCTAACTATAACTACCTAATGGTGACTGCCAGTAGGTAATATATATATATATATATATTCACTGAATAAACCAAAGGTTACAGGGACATTAGAGTTTGGTTCTGAATTTACGCATACAAAACCATAGATATTCAGCAGTTATAGTTATTTCAAGTAACTATAACTCAAGTCCTAAGGTAACTATAACTTGCGCCCTTGCCATGCACAGTCTTATCAATAATTGTATCTCAAATGTTGCAGTGATAATATCAAAGATGTAATAGATCTCATCAATGATCTAATATGTGGAGTAATAAGCTGTGCATGGTGAAGGCGTGAGCAGTAGTTACCTTAGGGTGCAAGTTATAGTTGCTTGAAATAACTATAACTGCTGAATTTCTATGGTTTGTATGAGTAAATTAGAATCTAACTATAAAGTTCCTATAACCTTTGTTGTTTTCAGTTGTATTTCTATGGGTTTTTAACATAAAGTAATTTTAATTACTATACGTTAATCCAACATGAGTGTCTAAATGGGCGAATGAGACTCTGAGTGCATGTATGAGTAAATGAATTATTGTATGAATGAGTCTGTGAATGTTTTGTTTTTTACATTTGTATTGCATTTTCTCAAATATCGTCAGATATTCTTGGACACTCTTGAATATTCAAGGAATATCACTCATGGTGAAGAAAAATCATTTAAAACCCATAATTTGACCCTAAAACACCCCTATATCACATCCCTGTGGGCCGGGTACCTCCACCATGACCCCTTAAACAACATATCATTTTAATTTTCAGTATCGGGTCCCTCTCTCATGACACAAAATATCAAGCGCAACTTTCTAGTCAGGTTGTGGCCAGCCAATTATAGCGCTTCTATTTGTGTGCGCATTCACAAAAATCTGTGAATATTTGCGATTTATTTGTGGCCAGAGATGTACAATATGATATTTTCCTTTATTTCTAGTAAACTCGTGAATGAATTTACACCAAATAACCAAAAGCACAATCTGCATACCGAAAGCTAGCTTTCTGCCAAATATGGTGTAATTCTGACAAGCGGTTCGGGCTGTAGTCGTGTCTGAAGGTATAGGAATCAACATGGTAAACACAACTTTTTTGACCACCCCCACTTTTCCTCAGCCTCCGATTGACAGATCGCCCTGAACTTTTTCATGCGCAACAAAAACACCGGGCACTTTTTTTTTGCAAACTTTCATGAAGATTCGTCGAACAGTGCCAAAGTTATAAGTAAGTCAAAAAACGCTTTGACTATGGAAACATGGTTCTAACTGTAACTATAGCGACTGCCAGTAGGTAATATATATCTGTGTGTAAGACTAATGATTTATAAAAAAATTAAGTGTTCTTTTAAGAAAGGGAGAGATGTATTGTCTTACATGTTTTAGATCCAAACCTTTCTGACTCCCAGCGGACTCAGTATCAATGTGCTATAATCACTAGAATAGAATGTAATTAAATCTTGTTTTAGAATGTTGGGTTCACAGGTACACAAAGAGGAATAAATATGTGTTATTTACAGCTCCGAGTGTGCCTTCGTCATTGGTGGGTTCCCAGGCGGTGGAAGATGCTTCAAGTAGTATACTGTATGCCCTCTTATTTATCTACATTGACCTATTGGCTGCACCACAGATGTTCTGTCTGTGCCTCTAGTGTTGTGCTGATGTCTGTCTCCAGTGAGTACCTTTGATCTTGCTTGTAAAGGTGTCACCTCATGGTATTTCAGGAGTTGGGGTGCATTGTTCATTCATGTTGGTCCCGAACATGTTTCTTCTGTGGCATGGGTTCTCAGGGAGGTGGAAGTGCCAATTGGGGGTTTATGGTCTTCTCCTACATTTCTTGATTGCTATACATGCAGATTTGCCTGTGGCATATTGCCTATACTCCTGTTCCTCTTTTTTTACTAGGCCAAATTTGGTGGTGTGTTTTGTTCATGCTAAATAAGTTTCACCTCCAGGTGTAGGCATGAGAAATAACCCAGTATTTTGCTGGAGCACTGACCCCTGCTCTTCCAGATAACTATCAACCAACATGAACGGGTTCCTTAAGTACTAGGCATAATGGAGGAATGGGTGGGCAGGTTTATGCAAGCAAAGGAACCCCATCTATTAGAATAAGTTGATAAGCTGTGATTCTCGTCCGAAAGTGGTTGCCTGTCAATTGATGTACTCTGCATAACATTTAATTGTTTGCCTTTTGTAATATCCTCTTGCTACCAGTGATACCCACAGCAAACATACAAAATGATATTCAATATAACACAAACAAGCACTTACACTAAATTTGTAAAATGCGTGTTTTGTAATAGAAACATTATTGGAAAAATAAAACATAAATATATGAAAACAACATCATTTCTATTACAATAGGGACTTTAATTATGCAAAGAAAACAACGTTCTCCAAATATTGGCTACTTAATCAAACATGGAAAGAAAATTAAAATATAGTGGTCACTAAGGGCTTCCGGTTGTGTCCTGATGTCTTAAATGTCTTTCTAGGACCCTGTCCTGCTATTTGATGGAATTTTGTTTTGACCAATGACTTTGTGTTTCACCACTGCGCATATTAGTTGCTCAATGTTCACCAGTAGCACATGGTATGTTTTGTTCAGTTGAGCCGCCTATTGGCTTTGACATGGCATTAGCCATTACTTTCTGTATTCAGTTTAGCCGTCTATGGGCTTTGACATTGCATTAGTCATTACATTCTGTATTGTGCCTATTGGCTTTGACATGGCATTAGCCATTGCTTTCTGTATTCAGTTTAGCCGCCTATGGGCTTTGACATTGCATTAGTCATTACATTCTGTATTCTGCCTATTGGCTTTGACATGCTGTATCCAGTCTAGCCGCCTATTGGCTTTGACATTGCATGCCTATTGACTTTGACATGATGTATTCAATTTAGCTGCCTATTGACTTTGACATGCTATTAGATATTCTGCCTATTGGCTTTGACATGATATCATATATTCCGCTGCCTATTGGCTTTGACATGATATCATATATTACACTTTGTATTCAGCCTAACTGCCTATTGGCTTTGACATGATATTCAGCTCCGCTGCCTATTGGCTTTGACATGATATTCAGCTTAACTGCCTATTGGCTTTGACATGATATTAGACATTGCATTTTGTATTCAGCTCCGCTGCCTTTTGGCTTTGACATGATATTATACATTGCATTTTGTATTCAGCTCAGCTGCCTATGGGCTTTGACATGATATAAGACATTGCATTTTGTATTCAGCTTAGATGCCTATTGGCTTTGACATGACACTAGACATTGCATTTGATATTTAGGTTAGCTGCCTATTGCCTTTAACATGACATTGCATTTGATATTTAGGTTAGCTGCCCATTGCCTTTAACGTGGAGTTAGACATTGCAGTTGAGAATAGTTCTGTATTTTTCCAAGCTGTGTTTTTGCACCAGAGAACCAAGATGTTTTGCTCTCACAGTAGACTAGACCTGATAAGAGAGAGTACATGGGCGTCGTTTCTCTTCCCTTGAGCTTGGGAACAGGAGTAGTCTTGGAGACCTGGCCAGTCTCCAAAAGGCTTGCTCAGTTTCCCAGGTCTGAGGGGAGGGGGCACACCTTTGTAACGAATGTAACAGGCTGCAGAGAGTCAGATTCGAATCTGCCGGACCTCGTGCTGGAGCTTGGCGCAGGCTGCCAGCAATCCCGTGTGGGTAGATGAATCTCTCTTTCTCGCGGTTGACAGGGGTCCTCAGCTTGCAGACCTTAGAAAGATGAAGCTGTGAATAGTTCCCACACGGTGAAGTATTTGTTTTGCTTTGCATTCAATATCTTATAAATATAACCTGCTGTGTATATTGCAAACTGATATATTTTGTTTGATTAACGCGGACTTGAAAGCTACTAATTCGTCATTCATTCATAAACATTGTGGTTGGGGAAGAATAAAATAACAATAAAAGTCTTCTTTGACCTCAGAAGTGCATTTCTGTTGTGTTATGTTAGTGCTTAGAAACTAAATAAGAGGAAAGCACTACAATTGGTACCAGGAGTGGGGTCGGTCATTAAGAGGTGATTAAAGGGGTTTGACGAGTTAGTAGATTTCTAAGTGCACACTTTAAAAGTGTAATTGTTTTTTGTTGTTTGGAGAATTACAGAAATTGTTTTCTGTTTGGAGAATCACAGTAGCACGGCAGACCATGTCTGAGAATACATGTGTTGATGAACTGCCTGATGGTGCTAAGAAAAACTGTGAATTGTTTTCTGTTTGGGGAATTACAGAAGAAAATGCATGTGTAGCTAAAAGGCCTGATGTTGTTTTGAGAAATAATTCCTGTTGTATATATGTAGAAAACGTGTGTTTTGGAAGTAATGATGACAGAAAGGTCTGGATACCTTTATCTGCTTACAGAGAAATGCAGGAGAAATGTAGGAAGTTGGAACATGAAAATAGGAATTTACGTGAGCAAATTAGCCAGGATACGATAATTCAAAATTATGCTGAAAGTTATAAAAATGAAGAATCTTTCTTGTCCCATTCCAGTAATGAGGGGGTTAAGACAGCTCCGAGCTGCACTGAGTTTTCCTGTGAGCCAGGGTTTTTGGCAGCCAAAATGCATTCCTTAACTGATAACACGGACGAGAATGTGATTTACGAGTTACCGTTGCAAAATGCACATTTAAAACGAAGGATTTTAGAGCAAGACACCCCGAGTTTCATTAGCTTGTTTGATTTTTGGAAAAAGAATAGCCCTCATTTGAGAGAAATCCTAACACTTTTGTACATGGTCACTGTGAAAAATAATATGCAGCTGCGCGCTTGTGATTTGGCAAATGAAATAATGCAGACTTTAGGTTTCTGCGCAGTGCAAGAAGGAAATACTTATGTATATTTAAATCAAGAACAAGGAAAGAAAATAGTGCCCCTAGCTAGAATCATACAATGGATCTGGTACTTGCAAGACAGGGCTAGAGTACCACAGGTAAAAGAATTATCAATGAAATTGTGTGCACCATTTGAATTCGTGTCTACTGAAGATAAAAAGCATGTTTGTTTTACTAATGATTCATTGACTGAAATGTTGTTTTCTGGCACAGGAGAAGGAATGGAGTTGTATAATGTGTGTCAGATTTTAAAGCAAGAGCTACGTGAGATGTGTCATTTTTATGCTGATTTTTGGTTCTTTGATAATGTTTTAGCACCTAACTGGTTCAATTACCTTGCAGATGTTAATGAGAAAAATGCAGAGAGAGAAGTGTTCACCCAGAATTCTGCCTTAGTGGGGATGGCTATGTGGGTGCCCCAGAAATGTGAAAAGGCCACTTACAGGTGGGCAGAGATGAGAGAGATGCCCATTCCCCTAGATTTGATAAAAACTGTGCAGCATGCACAAAAGCAATCTGTCATGCAAGCAGTCACAGAGCAGTTGGGGAGAGGAAAGTTACCAGAACAGAAATGGCAAATTGATCAGGTTTTAGGGAGAGTGATTGCTGCAAATTACCAAGGAAAAATCGAAATTATGCTGATACCTAGAAAAGAATCTGATTCATTCATACAAATTGGAGACAGAATGGCCCAAATTGGCAAAAATGCAGTGAATGGAGGTTTGGTAAAGAAGGAGTCTGCCCCAGCCCTTCTGACAGTGCAAGAAAAGGGAAGCTGTGGTGCAGCAGATAAAAACCTCAGTGCTGATGTGTGGGCTGACGCCCCAAGTTACCCTCCAGAACCTGCAGAGAATATAACAAAGGGCCCCAAAAACGTCCTGCTGATTATAAAACAGGGAAAGGAAGAGGAAGGGTGCAGTTTAAATGAAAAATGTTATTTGCAAGAAAAGTCATACTTGTTTCTTTTGCAGATCCTACCACGTTTCGCCACTGTCCCTGAGTGCGCTGTGTGGTCCCCCTTCCGGTGTGTGCGTGTGGGGTCGGGGAAGGGACCGAATCCCCAACCTGAACCGGGCTGAGTAAAGTGCCAGCACCATGGATCCATTTTGCGCAAACTGCGCCTTCAGTTCAAGTTCAACTTGTTTGCTGTGTTTTTTTTTTTTTTTTTCCCTCTCGTATGGAACTCTGACTTTTGCTTATCTTCCAGCAAACCTTTCAGGTGGACCATGCACCTTTACATGAGCAGAACTCATGCCACATCAAATTGCTAACACTGTTGAATTAGAGATTCATTCAGAGAAAAAAAAAAAGAAAAAAAATGTGCCCAGTCTTTTCTATGTAGATGTATCTGATGTGAAAAGGTCATGAAATCAATGTGTTAATTCACTTCTATTGCTTTACAGGGATTGCTTTGATCATTGAAATTTGATTTGCTGATAATGTTTTTTTTTTTTGTTTGTTTGAAATATGAGATATGTGAAACAAAAATTCATTGGTCAAAGGGCGGAATGTCCTGCTATTTGATGGAATTTTGTTTTGACCAATGACTTTGTGTTTCACCACTGCGCATATTAGTTGCTCAATGTTCACCAGTAGCACATGGTATGTTTTGTTCAGTTGAGCCGCCTATTGGCTTTGACATGGCATTAGCCATTACTTTCTGTATTCAGTTTAGCCGTCTATGGGCTTTGACATTGCATTAGTCATTACATTCTGTATTGTGCCTATTGGCTTTGACATGGCATTAGCCATTGCTTTCTGTATTCAGTTTAGCCGCCTATGGGCTTTGACATTGCATTAGTCATTACATTCTGTATTCTGCCTATTGGCTTTGACATGCTGTATCCAGTCTAGCCGCCTATTGGCTTTGACATTGCATGCCTATTGACTTTGACATGATGTATTCAATTTAGCTGCCTATTGACTTTGACATGCTATTAGATATTCTGCCTATTGGCTTTGACATGATATCATATATTCCGCTGCCTATTGGCTTTGACATGATATCATATATTACACTTTGTATTCAGCCTAACTGCCTATTGGCTTTGACATGATATTCAGCTCCGCTGCCTATTGGCTTTGACATGATATTCAGCTTAACTGCCTATTGGCTTTGACATGATATTAGACATTGCATTTTGTATTCAGCTCCGCTGCCTTTTGGCTTTGACATGATATTATACATTGCATTTTGTATTCAGCTCAGCTGCCTATGGGCTTTGACATGATATAAGACATTGCATTTTGTATTCAGCTTAGATGCCTATTGGCTTTGACATGACACTAGACATTGCATTTGATATTTAGGTTAGCTGCCTATTGCCTTTAACATGACATTGCATTTGATATTTAGGTTAGCTGCCCATTGCCTTTAACGTGGAGTTAGACATTGCAGTTGAGAATAGTTCTGTATTTTTCCAAGCTGTGTTTTTGCACCAGAGAACCAAGATGTTTTGCTCTCACAGTAGACTAGACCTGATAAGAGAGAGTACATGGGCGTCGTTTCTCTTCCCTTGAGCTTGGGAACAGGAGTAGTCTTGGAGACCTGGCCAGTCTCCAAAAGGCTTGCTCAGTTTCCCAGGTCTGAGGGGAGGGGGCACACCTTTGTAACGAATGTAACAGGCTGCAGAGAGTCAGATTCGAATCTGCCGGACCTCGTGCTGGAGCTTGGCGCAGGCTGCCAGCAATCCCGTGTGGGTAGATGAATCTCTCTTTCTCGCGGTTGACAGGGGTCCTCAGCTTGCAGACCTTAGAAAGATGAAGCTGTGAATAGTTCCCACACGGTGAAGTATTTGTTTTGCTTTGCATTCAATATCTTATAAATATAACCTGCTGTGTATATTGCAAACTGATATATTTTGTTTGATTAACGCGGACTTGAAAGCTACTAATTCGTCATTCATTCATAAACATTGTGGTTGGGGAAGAATAAAATAACAATAAAAGTCTTCTTTGACCTCAGAAGTGCATTTCTGTTGTGTTATGTTAGTGCTTAGAAACTAAATAAGAGGAAAGCACTACAGACCCCTAAGTAAATGTAAGATTTCAGTTGTCTTTGAGGGTGAGCTGGGCATATCTAGATGTGGGGTAACAGATTAAGGATGTTCTAGGGCTTGGAGAGATCCAGCAGTGGCTGTTTAAGGGCATAATGAAGGTACTTGGGATACAGCTGTGGGTCAGTCGGTTTTAAGGTGGTTGCCTGAGGATCACCAAGTGAAAACGGCTAACTGAAGTCTTTTGAGAGTCACTGATGGTGTCTCTGGTTTGGCAGAGAGCATGTTGGGGCTGATTTGAGTCTTGCATATGGTGTCTAAATACTGGTATGTGGAGTCAGAGCCTGGTCTGTGGAACCTGTGGCCAGGGCCTGAAGGGCATTGAAAGCTTTGACAGCAGGGTAAGAGTACATGAGTGCAGCCTCTTAAAGCAGCTACGGATGTGTGAGGGCCCAAAGAGGGTCAGTGAAAACTAGTCAAGAGTCTGTGAGGGATAGTTTAGGGGTTGTAATGCCCCTAAGGAGCCCTGAGATCCTGAAATGGCTGGATGAAGGTCCCTGTTGTCCCTTGAGGCCCAAGAGATGGTTTTCAGGGATGACTGAGAACCATCTGACTCCTGATTGCGAGTATTTGAGGTCATGATGAGAGGGTGCATGGCTGTGTCGGGGTCTCAAAGGGTTATACAACATGTAATAACAGGATCCTTTAAGACTTGGGGTGCAGGCAGAATACATCTGAGATCTGAGATCTAGCTGTTGGTGTAAGAAGGCTGGTTGTGTATGTGTTGAGCGTTTCAGAGGGCTAGTTGATGTTCCTGAGGACCCAGCTCAGTGTCTCTGAGAGCAGGCTAAAGCCCTGTGAGGGCAAGCTGGGAAAGTCCAGTTGCTAGCTTGGAGTAATGAACGCAAGGTTAGAGCATCTGAAGGCCAATTGAGGTTCCTGAGGACCAAACAAAAGCCAATAAAACAGAACTGAAGGTATCTAATGGTCAGCCATATTGTCCAATCTAAATTGAAAGAAGGGGGTTACAGCTTAGTAGGTTGATGGTTGAACAAATGTAGTTTACTTTTATAATCAAGGTTTGTATTGATTTTATGCAACAAGGATAATAAACAGTACACAGTACAAAGCATATCAATGCTACAATATTAGATCCATGATGAAAGAACAAAAGTATCACCTTGTCTTTCACTGACTCAGTTGTGATATGACCACCACCTCTCACAGATTTTTTAGTGTTTGTGAGGACATCCCTGGGCTGCGTAATGGGCTCCTCCTCTTTAGCACACCAGTCCATCATGGAGCACCATTCTCCAACCCCAGGCAGAGCTGAGGATTGTCATTGATGGGCAATATCATGCTTGGCAATCACAGTGACTATGCTGACAAGTATGCTCCCATTGGAGCCCTTCCACATTCTCCAGAATACCCAACAATGCATTGCAGGGGGACCAGTTTACTGTCCTTTCTAGAATTTCAGTGCAATAACTGGATAGGACCATACCAAATGATGAAAATCACTGCTCTCATTGGTAGACAAAGGGCATGCAGGGGTGGGAAGCACTCCCACCGCCACAGGCACCATGGGCACAATATGAGGGAAGAAGAAATTGCAGACTAATCAAATGTAAATGAGAAGGAATGACAGGCTCTCATGGAGCTATCCTGGCATCCTTCCAGTCGCCATTGTCCAGTTGGTCAACCCACCCCTCCTATTTAGCTTGAAGGGCTTCAAAGCAATATGGTGAAATGATGACCAGTGAATGATGTTCACATGAGATAGCACTTCGAACCAGTGGAGTCGAAAGAAACTGAGCCTCGACCAGGCTACACTCAGGCAGCTTGTGCAATTATACAATGTCAACGCATGATGCAACAGCAAATATGTGGGTCTTGTAGAGCTTAAATTCCTCCTGGAGGTCCTGGAAGGACTTCAATTCTCCCAGACGGCCCCAAGGTGGGAGCTACCGTTAAGGTTCCATTGTTTGAACGCCTCCAGTTAGATACTTAGGGGATCCAATTTCCCTGCCACAAAGGAGTCACTTGCCTAAGACTATGATCCCAAAGATTCTAACTGAGTGCACACATTCAGCACAAGAGAACAGCACTTGTCATTTTGGGCAGGGAGTGAGGGATGGGATTGCTGTACAGGACTGTCAGCTCGGAAGCAAAACCAAGGGCAGAATGCAGGATCGGTGAAATAACCGAACAGCTAGTCATTAATGGTTTGAGTTGTGAGTACCAACAGTACAAGCAAATTCCGGCAATTCCCACCCCACCATCATAGGGCAGTTGAATACAGTTACAGAAGTCTATGCTTGGAGTTCCTTGGTGTCGTATGTCTTTTGTGTTGGAAAGTGGATTATTGGTAAGGGCAGGTAAGTATCTGCACTAAGCAATAGGCAACTAACCCCCACTAGGTCCAGTCAGGTCTCAATAAATTAATCCCCGCTCAACCCTTGGTAGCTTAGCAATGAGAGTCAGGGCTTATTTTAGGAGACAAGTGGGTAAAGCATTTAAAATCACAAAACAATAAATAAGTAAAACACAAAACACAATAAAAATCCAACACCAATTTATGAAAATATAGTATAATTTTATCTTCAAAATGACACCAAAAAGATTAAAATCGGATAAGGGGAACCAGAGATATGAATTTTTAAAGAATCCATGTTTTCTAGCGCATAGAAATTCTAAGTGCCAATCTGGTCATCTGGTAGCACTAGACCGGGGCAAAGTCAAAGTTTGAGGTCGATCACGATGGAGCCCTGATCGGCTGCAGCAAGCAGGAGGCCTCGGTCAAAAGTTTACCTTCGGACTTAGACCCGTATTTATACTTTTTTAGCGCCGCTTTTGCATCACTTTGTGGCGCAAAAGGGGCGCAAACTTACAAAATACAAAAAGTGACACCAAAGCGGCGCTAAAAAAGTATAAATATGGGCCTTTGTATTTTTCTTGAAGATTTTCTTCAGCGGCACAAACTCACCAATCCAATCAGACCTCCCTGGAGCCCTCTTCGGATACAGGTCGCAGGAGACCTCGGTGATGAATTCTACCTTCAGACTTAGATGATTTTTCAGGACGGAACACTTCATCTGTGCCAAAGCTGAATCTTGAGCCAACGTCCCTAAAGCCCTCCTCGGATATGCTGCGCGGGAAATTCCCAGTCAACTTTTTGCGTTCGGACTTTGTCACTTTTTTGGAGCTTTTTTCTTCCGATGGGGGTCGACCGTCCACAGCAAGCCGATTTCGATTCAAGGTCGTCGGATCACCTTACCAGGAGCCCCCGGTGAAATCCTGGAAGTCTGGGGCTCTGGAGATTTTTAGGGGGACGAGCCTGCAGGTCGCTATTGAGGTAAGCCGGTTTGACTCACCACAGTGGGTTGGTCCCTTTATGGAGCTTTTTTTTCAAAATTTCTCCAAACCTCTCTAACCTTCGGGATCTTCTTTGGAAGGTCTTTGAAGGCCCTTTAGGAGTCCACATCTAACCCCAAGGTTCCAGAAGCTCTGGTTGGTGGTGGGGACTGAGAATCAGTCCCAGCACCAGGCCTCCTGTCCTTCCTGCCTTCTGGTGCAAGCTCCTTCCCCTTCCTTTTGCCAGCTGGTGGTCCCTCCTTTCCCTTCGCTATGCCAGCTGGTGGTGTCTCCTTACCCTTTCCTTTCGCAGCTGGTGGTGCTTCCTTGCCCTTGCCTTTGCCAGCTGGTGGTGCCTCCTTGCCCTTGCCTTTGCCAGCTGGTGGTGCATCCTTGTCCTTCGCTTTGCCAGCTGGGGCAGGCAAACTTTTCAGAGCCTCTCCCACCAGCAGTAGCTATTGACACTACTGTGGCCGTGGACTGGGTGGCTGAGGTGCTCGCCTGGGTTCTGACCACCCTGGCCCGAAGTGAAGGATGGGGGGTAAGGGTAGGGAAGAGGTCAACGGCGGAGAGGAAAAGCTTCTTAGGGACACTGGGGCAGGAAGAGGGTGAAGGTTTGGGAGTGGAAGAAGAGGAAGTGGTTGTAGGAGGTGTCTGCTGATTTTGGCTGCAGGTTCATGGGCTGGATGCTGTTATGAGGTGGATGGCTTTTGGGTGTCTGGGTGCTTGCATTTGTGTACTTTTGGAGGAGGGGGAACAGACACAGTGGGAGAGAACACAGGGGACGTGTGCATGGATGTGGGGGTGGTGACTGCCAGTGAGGGGTGTGTACTGATAGGTGTGCTGGTGATGGTGGTAATGGATGAGGATGTAGTGCATGCAGGTGTGAGTGGAGATGCCACTGGGATGGAGGTGGAGGACAAGGAGGAGGGGGCCACAGTGGAGGCAGTGGATGTTGGTATATCTGGATGGTGTTTGTGTGAGTACCTGTGGGATGATGTGTGGTGCTTGTGTTTGCCTGAGCCACTCCTGTGTGTTGTCTTGTGTGCATGCTGGTCTGCCTGTGTGCTTGGGATAGGTTGGTGTTGAGGGGAATGGGACTGGGTAGAGGAAGTTGGAGGGAGGAGGCTAGAAACAGGGACAATGGCTGCCATCAGGGAGGAGGACAGAGCCTGGATTGATCTATTTTGGGCCGCAATGCTAGAGTGAATGCCCTTCAGGAATGCATTTGTTTGTTGCAAATGGGCTGCCAGCCCCTGGATGGCATTCACTATGGTTGACTGCCCAACAGAGATGGATCTCAGGAAGTAAATAGCCTCATCACTCAGGGCAGCAGGGCTAACTGGGGCAGGGCCTGAGGTGCATGGGACGAAGGAGATGCCCACCTCCCTGGGTGAGCGAGCACGGGAAACACGCTGAGTGGCTGCTAGGAGGGTGGTGCTGGTACTGGGGTGGCGGCTGTACCTGTAGTTGGGGTGGCCACAGAGTTGTCCGCCACCACCAGGGAGCTTCCATCGGATGAGGTATCACTGTCAGAACTGTCCCTCCTGTCTCCCCCGTGGTGCTACCCTCGCCCTCGTCCCACCGGTGTCCTCACTGTAAGTCGATCAGGCCTCCTGGGCCCTGTGGGATGCAGCTACCTCCGTCGCCAGTGCCTCTGCTCCTCTGCCAGATGATGCTAATGCACAAAAGGACAGGGTGACAAAACAAAAAGGGGGGCAAGAGACAAAGGATACACTTGGTCAATGGTGCCAGCAAACCCACCTTTGGTGTGCACGACACACACACATGGAACAGCCCTTCACACTAGGCAATGCACAACCAGTAGCAATGCAAGTCACCAGGCCATGGACAGGAATACCTAACGCCAATATCAGCATACCTGACACCCACAGACCCCTGCCCAGTAGTGGATGCCTACTAGCTTGGTAGGAGGTGGTGTTCATCAGCCCGTGCCCAACATGGGACCTACCCTGCAATGTCCGGCCTGGCCTAGGGACACCCACAGGCCCACATCAACCACCCGGAGACCACACCACCATGCGCAAGTTGTATACTGGGAAACTGTGATGCCCTCAAGCGCCTATCCAGCTCCGGATAGGCCACCGCCAGTATGCGGGCCATCATGGGGGGGGTCAGGTTTTGACGGGAAACCCTTCCTCGTTGAGAGGCCATCCCCAGCTGGGCCTCCGCTGTCTTCCTTACCCAGCGTCGGAGGTCTTCCCACCATTTACGACAGTTGGTGCTCTGCCTGCCGTAGACCCCCAGGGTCCGCACGTCCTTGGCGTTGGCACACCATTTACCCTTTTTCTGATGGCCGCTGACCTGCAGAAAAAGACACATAGAAAAGGTATCAATCAGACCGTCCGGCCTGTTAACCTCATGGCCCACCCGGGCCCTTCCATCCCCTTACGCACAGACATTGCCCACCAGACATGCATCACGCTGCCCAGAACTCTTCCACCAACCACCCCCCCACACACGAGGCCCTCACACACAGCACTCCATGCATTCATGCCCCATGCATTGTGCTCACAGTGTACTCACCTGTTGGTCTGGAGGCCCATACAGCATTCGGTACTGGGGTAGGACCCCATCCACCAGTCTCTCCAACTCCACAGCGGTGAAGGCAGGGGCCCTTTCCCCAGTGACACAAGCCATGGTAGGTTCCAGAAACAGGTCACAGCAGCACTTGCAGTGTAGGTCATCTCCTGTTGAAGGTCAGGTAGCAAGTGAGTGAACAGATAGAAAATGGCGGTCACATCCGCGGCGGTGCGTACCGTCACCGCTGGCATACTTCACCATTGGCCACTGTAACCCATAGGGCATAATGACAACCAATGAGGAGTTGCACGGCGGTACTCGACCGCCTCCCCCAACGGCGCACAACGTCAGTGGCATTAACTCATTTCCACAGGTCCATCCACATAGGACAGACGGACACCATTTCAGGGGTGGGGGGCAGGCCATGGCACCTAACTGCGTCACAGTACACATAGCCACCATTTGGGCCTATCCAACAATATACTGTTACAGTCACAACATGCAATACAGTGTAGTGTTTGGAAATGTGGAATACTGACCATCTGCTCACCGTTTTGCCCCTAGATTGCAACCGCTGCAGGTGAATAGGAGATGGGGACATCCCCCGTGTACAGACGCCTGGTGGACTTGGAAACAATGGAGGACAGGCACATTATCCTCACCTATAGACTGGACAGTGCCACAATCACAGAGCTGTGTGCCCAATTGGAGCCTGACCTGATTTCTGCTATCCGTCACCCCACTGGGATCTCCCCTCTTGTCCAAGCCCTATCTGTGCTCCATTTCTTGGCAACTGGCTCCTTCCAAGTGACAGTGGGCTTGGCAGCAGGAATGTCACAGCCAATGTTCTCAATAATGCTGACCAGAGTGTTGTCTGCCCTGATTAAACACATGCGCAGCTACATCGTTTTCCCCCAGGTGGAGGATTTGGCCACAGTGAAAGTTGGCTTCTATGCAATGGGACATATCCACAACTCGCTGAATGTGTAGATGGTGTGCCTGGCGGACCAGTACATCTCCAGCGTCAATGCAAAGAATCCTGAGTCTGTGCATGATGCCTTTATCCTGAGGAATAGCAGCATCCCATGTGTGATGGCTCAACTCCAGAGGCACCGGGTGTGGCTAATAGATGAGCCCTGGTTCGCACCCAGTGGATGTTGGTGTATGGGTATGGTGTGGGCCCTAAGGGTTAGTGTGTGTCTAACAGTTGTCCATCGATATTTGCAGGTGACTCTGGGTATCCCAACCTCTCATGGCTACTGACCCCTTTGAGGAATCCCAGGACAAGGGCAGAGGAATGTTGCAATGAGGCACATGGGCGAACAAGAAGAATAATAGAAAGGACATTCGGCCTCCTGAAGCCCAGGTTTCCTTGCCTCCATCTAACTGGTTGAACCCTGTACTACTCACCCAAGACGTTCTGCCAGATAATCGTGGCCTGATGCATGTTGCATAACCTTGCCTTGAGACACCAGGTGCCATTTCTGCAGGAGGATGAGGCTGGAGATGGGCGTATGGCAGCAGTGGGCCATGCGGACAGTGAAGATGAAGAGGCAGAGGATGAGGATGAGGACAACAGAACAGCAATAATACGACAGTACTTCCTGTGACACACAGGAAAGACACTGTAAATTCACTTTACATTGACAGTTTTGTGTTTGACATTGTACATGGCAGGCAGATTCTCCCAATTCTATGGCCACTTAGTGTACCCTTTGGCATCTCTATTTTCAGATATCTGTGCCCCACTCTGGCACCTGCTGTGTTGACCGCAGCCTACTACAGGTCATCCCTATGTATTTATTCCTGTACAGTTGTATTGCAGTGTTTCAAGCTTGTTAAACGGATACATAGTTCAATCGTTTGACAGACTCCATATTTTTATTTTTTTCAATTGTGTTTATTTAGGTGCTAAGAAGTAGAGGGGATAGTGGAATGGGCTGGGTTGATGATGGAGGAAAGTCCAGGATAGAGTTGAGTCTATTTGTATCACAGGTGCATTGTCCAAGGGGGCATAGGAAGGGGAGCAATAGCAGTTCAAGGTGGACAGGGTGATAGAGTTGGACACAAGGGTGACAATCAGGAGAGTCATATTTGCTGGCAGGGGTCTTGGCAATGTTCTCTGGCTTCTGACTGGATCGCAGGGACGGTTTGCATGGTGGTTCTCCTTCTGCAGGGTGAGGGGTGCTGGTGGCCTTTTGGTCCTGTGGCGGGGCCTCCTGTCCACTAGCGGCAGTGGTGGTGGAGGCACACCGATGTGTGCCTAGTGTCAGGGGCCCGGTGGAGTGCCACTGCCTCCCTCATGGTGTTGGCCATGTCTGCCAGCACCCCTGCAATGGTGTCCAGGGTGGTGTGGATGTCCTTCAAGGCATTCCTGATCCCCAGGTACTGTCCCTCCTGCAGGCGCCGGGTCTCCTGCAACTTGTCCAGTATCTGGCCCATCGTCTCCTGGGAATGGTGGTATGCTCCCAGGATGTTGGTGAGTGCCTCCTGGAGAGTCGGTTCCCTGGGCCTGTCCTCCTCCAGTCGCACAGAAGTCATCCCAGCTTGCCTGTTGTCCTGTGCCTCTGTCCCCTGAACTGTGTGCCCACTGCCACTAACCTCAGGTCCCTGATCATCCTGTGTTTGTGGGGTGGCCTGGGGTCCCTGTAGTGGTGGACACACTGCTGATTGACGTGTCCTGGGGACAGAGGTATGGCCAGCTGGGTGGGTGCTGTGCTGGTGTTTCCTGAGGGGAGAGGCTCTGTGGTGGTATGGTACTGTGCCTGGGTAACCGACTGTTTGGAGATCCCTAATGGGCCAGGTTGGTCATCCAGATCCAGGCGTCCAGAGCTGCTGAAATCACTGTGGGCCTCTTCTGGGGGTGGACTGGAAGTTGCTGGCACCTCCTCTCTGGTGATGATGTGTGGGGGACCTGTGGGGATGTAAATGCAGTGTTATTGTTTCTGTGTGTGACATCTTGTGTATGGATGTGTTGCCCTCTATGGTTTTGATTGCCCTGTAAGATTTGCCTTGTGTGAGTAGTGATTTTGTGGGCTAGGTGATTTTCTCTAATGTGCATGCTTTAGTGATATGTGTCCATGCAGGTCTGTGATGGGGGTCCGTGCATTGGTGTTACGTGCAGGGCTTGGTATTGGGATGGGTGGGTTGTGATGGTGGGGTGTATGTGAGGTGGTGGAGTGATGGGGATGAGGGTAGGGGTGGAGGTATGTGACGGCATGCTACTCCTGCCAGGCTCTCAGGATGCATGATTGCCAAGACTTGCTCACCCCATGTTGTTAGTTGTGGGGGAGGAGGTGGGGGTCCACCGCCAGTCCTCTGTACTGCTATCTGGTGTCTTACTGCTGTGGAACACACCTTCCTCCATAGATCGTTCCACCTCTTCATGATGTCATCCCTTGTTCTGGAGTGCTGTTCCATGGCGTTGACCCTGTCCACGATTTTCTGCCATAGCTCCATCTTCCTAGCAATGGATGCCTGCTGCACCTGTGATCTGAATAGCTGTGACTCTACCCAGATGATTTCCTCCACCATGACCCTTAGCTCCTCCTCTGAGAACCTGCGGTGTCTTTGTGGTGCCATGGGTGTAGTGTGTGTGGTGTGTGTGAGGGTGTGTGGGGTGATGTGTTGGGGTGTGTGCTGTAAGGTGAGTGGATGGTGTATGGGTGATGGTGTTCTGTGGCTCTGGTTCTGTGGGTGCTCTTGGTGTCTCTATCTCTCTGTTGTCAATTTTTTTTAGTCGAAAAGGGTTGTGGGTAGTGTGTGTGTGTGTGTGTTTTATATTGGTGTGGGTGTGGTGTGTGTATGTGTGTTAGGTGTGTGTAGTTTGAATTGTCCAATGTGGTGTTGTTTTGTATGTGTGTGTATTTTGAGGGTGGCGGTATGTACCGCCAATGGTTTACCGCGGTTGAATGTCCGCTGCGGTGATTTGTGGGCCATAATGTTGTGGGCGTAGTTCTGTTGACGTAACGGTGTGAGTTTTGGTACCGCCTGTTTATCACTGACCTTTGGGCTGGCGGACATGTGTGAGTGGCTGTATAGTGACGGATTGCTATGTGTGTGTCATAATATGGGTTGCGGTAAACCGCCGCGCCAGCGATATGTTGAGGGCCGTATCCATGGCGTTAGCCGGACTTACCGCCAATGTCATAATGAGGGCCTATGTTTGCAGATACGAAGCAAAAAACTGGAAGCTACACTAAAAGGCTATTAGTAATTTTTTGCATAAGGATATTAGAGTAATTTTTATGTAAAATTGCTGTACCTCAGAATGTGTGGTAACTTTCAGAGAGATTCTGTATTTCCTATAGTTACCTTTAGCATGCAAAAAATAAACATGTTGTCCTAAATATACCATTTCTATTAATCATTGTATGTTTTAGAAAAACAGATCATGGGAATGAAAAGCCAGTTCTTGTTCTCTTTCTTTATACCACAGTTGTAATTATACCTTGTGACCTGTATCCGACCTTGGTTGCTGGCTCTAGCCACAGGCGTTGTGACATCACAGTGCAACTGTAATAACTTAATTACAGTTCAGCAGATACATCATCTAATTACGTAACTAAAAACAGCACAACTGGACTCTAATAAGGAAATTAGAGGCAGACTTTAGTATAAGGATTTAACGCTCCCATCATTTTTTTGTATACATATATATATATATATATATATAGAGAGAGAGAGAGAGAGAGTTGTAGGTAGGTAACAATGAATAACGAGGATGTTTTCACCAAGGCATTTTGAATGATATCAAACCAACAACGAGAACAAAGCTCAAGTTGTTTATGTTGTCACTCAAAATCCTGAAGTGAAAAACATCCCCATTATTCATATTTCACCAATTCTATTATCTTATGTATGGTCTACAAAATCAGAGGAGTAATGGGGGAGCAATACATAACATGGACCCTCCTCCTGCCTCAAACGTAAAAAAAAAAGTCTCCTGTCACTCACCCCGTGTAGCATCAGTCAGAAACTACTATTGTTTACCATTGTAGCTATGCTATAGGAGTGAATAACCAGATTTAGTTGGACTCTTTGAGACCCTAAGATAATACACATTTTGCATTTTTACAATGTATGCTTCATCTATCAACAAGTAAATACCCAGAGCAGATCCAAAGTTCCATAAATTGTAAAAAGACATTCAGTAAGTCCAGTCCAGACGGAAGTGCAGTAGCAAGAATGTGATGTTTATTCCGTTCAGGAGCAGGCAGCGACAAGTGTTTCGTCTTTGATGACTATTTCATGGCACTTTTTTATCTGGACTGGGCTTACTGAATGTCTTCTTACACCTTATGGAACTTTGGATCTGCTCTGGGTGTTTACTTGGTGATGTCCTTGTGGGAGTTTCTCTCACTACATGGGGCACTAGTTCAGTAGCATAGTGCTCTCACCTGTCGAGCAGAACGTTATAAATCAATTGGAACGACTGTGTTTACTGTCGAGGAGTGCGGCATTAGTTCAACCCCTGCTATTATTCCTTTTTTGTGATTTGCTTCATCTATGTTGCCCTAACAAATGCATGTTTCCCATTAATTTCAACAGAGTAGACAAATCCTTTCCTTAACCAAATCGGTGTCTTCTTTCAAAAACCTTTCTCGTGGTCTGTTATTTAAAAAGGAAGAACCTTGTGCACTGACTCCGTAATTATAATTGTCAGTTGCTCCCTAAGTAGGACTCCCTGCTGGTATGGACTGCTATTTATACAAAGTCCCCAGTGGGGTATCTTACCACGTGAGCTATTGCCTGCTGGCCACTCACTTCCGTACCACGTGGGGCAGGTTCTTGTGTGCAGAATGGGCAGCCCGGGTGCTCGGAGTACGTGGTTTAGAACCAGCGTGGATTTCTGCAGTGCACTCAGATGGGCAGAGGAAAGGGATATAAGCTTCACATCCCATTCCATACACAGTATTGTGTGTGTTAAGTCTTAATACATACGTAAATTATCATTAATTTATTAGACTCACTAAGTTTTATTTTCTAATGAACAAGTTCCATAGGTGCACCAGAACTCCAAATTCATTTTAGTGAAGGAAAATGGCAAGAATGGAGAAGTGGAGGACACGAGTATTTACATAAAGTACACTAACCCTTCATGCCATGCCTGGTCTGAATTGGGGGAAGTAATAATAGTGGGAACGTTTCATTTTAAGAGTTAAAAACAGTTAAAATTATTTTATGGAAAGGAAGAAGGGCAACATGGACAGGAACATTAAACTGCTCACTCCTCCTGAACCTCACCTTAAAGCTACAGTAGGGTTCTTTGCCAAGGAGTGAAAGTGAGCGCAATATTTCTGCAGATTTGTTTATTTTTACCTGGATATTTTGGCTACTTAAAAAGCAGCTGAAATCTTCTTGTGAAAATCCAGAATTACTCATTCGCCCTGTAATTTCTCATTTCTAAGGGGATCCTCGGGGCCCACCGTGAAATGGCCTGGATTTCCCCCACCCCCTCCAACCACTAGGCCCAGTATTGGTAAATCCGTAGGCGAGGACAATCTGAACTATTTCCCTGGCCACTCATAACAAGGACCATAATCTACATTAGTGCTTCCCACACATTTTAGAACCGTGACCCATTATTTAAAACCATAAACCTTCATGACCTATCTAGCTTTAGTGGGTCTGAGGTGGGCGATTTTTTAATGTAACTAAAGCATTGTGTGGTAGCGCACTGTCATTTATAGACAGCACATGTTCCATTGAAATGTCTGTTAAACTTGCACAGACATACAGTTTTACTAATAAAGCTATATTGCACATGTGAGGCTTGTGGTGTATTATGTTGTACGACCTTACTGTGTAATACACTCAGTAAACCATCTTCGGTCTAGTCAGACTCGTTGGTAAAACCTCTCGCTCAGCCCTGGGTGGCTGTGGCTTCAAGCAGCAAGGCTTAAACAAAGGAACTAGTGTATAGCATTTAAAAGCATGAGGAATCCAACCTCAATTTATAAAGATAGAATATATTTTATGAATTTTTAGACACCAAGATCAACTCAATTCACTGCATGGTTCCAGAGATACTGATTTTTAAGTAAGCTTTTGAAAAGTTTGAAAGAGTTGTGCTCTACTACTCTGACCCCAGTCGGGTGACCAGTTCTGACAGGGAAATGGTCTGGTCAGCCAATAAGGAGTATTTGAACAGGTACCTCATCACCAAACAGTCTCAAGTCCAGTTCCACCTCTTTACAACAAGACTGCTATAGGCATCAGTGGCATGGTCTTGATGCTGGGGATGCAGGATGCTGAAATATACTCTAAATGCTGTGCAGTCAGCGGGAGCCTTCTTGGAGTTATTCCTCAGTCCATGTGTAAGATGGGGCGTTTTTGGCCACAGGGGTTAGAGTCCCTCGAAATCCTCTTTGAGCCAATAGATGTTATGTTATGTCTTGTTATGAGAATTTGTAAAGTGTTCTTATCAACCAATGGGTATCCAGGCACTGCAGTAGGTGGGTAAGCCAATCGGGATCCTAGTCAAATAGCCAGGTCTTCAGTTTCTTGTGGAATTCGAGAAGGATTGGGGAGTTCCTGATGTGGTGCGGAAGGTCGTTCCAGGATTTAGAGGCCAGGAGCGTCCACCTGATGTGCTTCTGCGGATGCAGGGTATGTGCATGAGGAGGAGCGAGGCTGAGTGCAGTTACCTGTTTATATGGTGAAAGTCTAGGCAGTGATTGAGGTAGGCAGGTCCGATGTTGTGGAGAGCTATGTATGCAAGGGTGAGCAGTTCGAATAGGCATCATTTCTGGATTGGTAGCCAGTTTAGCTCTCGGAGATGGGGCGTGATGTGTGCATTGCTGGGGATGTTGAAGATGAGGCTGGAAGCAGCATTCTGGGTGGTCTGGAATCTTTGTAGGAGTTGATTTGTGATACAATGCATAGAGTGTGTTGCTGTATTCAGTCTGCTGGTGATGAGGGCCTGGGTAACCGTGCGTCTGGTGTTGGGGAGCCAGTGGAATACTTTGCAGAGCATGCACTGAATAATGAAGTAGCCGAAGGTGACGGAGTTCACTTTACTGGCCATTGTGAGTTTGTTGTCCACTATGATACCAAGGTTGTTGGCGTGGTTAACGGTGGAGTCCCAGGGGGAATTCTTGCTGCAAAAGATCAGGGCTTCACTTTTATCTGTGTTGAGCGTTAGGCAGTTCTTTTGCATCCAGTCAGCTTTATTGGATATGCAGGTGTTGAAGTTGGCCCTTGTGGTGTGGTTGTTGTCTGTGAGGGAGAGAATGAGCAGAGGGTGGATGTGCAGGATAGAATTAATTCCATGGGATCTTATGAAGTCCAGCTGCAGTTGGGCTACCGATCTCTGGATACAATGCGTCTTGTGGGTCCAGCAAAATCCTTTGGTGAAGGGTAGTCTCTGTCTTTGATGACCAATCCACATTCTGACAACTTCCCTGAGGCCAGCAGACACTAGAGTAACTTTTGAGTATGGGATGGAGGTCTTATAGTCTGCATGTCGGCAGTCAGATTCTTTGTGGGCAGGTACTAAGGGCCTCATTCTGACCCTGGCGGTCTATGACCCTGGTGGTTTTCCGCCGGATTTCCCCCGGCTGGGGGAATCCTCCATGGCGGCGCTGCTTGCAGCGCCGCCATGGGGATTCCGACCCCCTTCCCGCAAGCCTGTTTCTGGCGGTTTTCACCGCCAGAAACAGGATGGCGGGAACGGGTGTCATGGGGCCCCTGGGGGCCCCTGCATTGCCCATGCCAGTGGCATGGGCAGTGCAGGGGCCCCCTAACAGGGCCCCATACAGATTTTCACTGTCTGCTTAGCAGACAGTGAAAATCGCGACGGGTGCAACTGCACCCGTCGCACCCCTGCAACTCCACCGGCTCCATTCGGAGCCGGCTTCCTCATTGCAGGGCCTTTCCCGCTGGGCCGGCGGGTGCTCTTTTGGCGGTCGTCCGCCGGCCCAGCGGGAAAGCCAGAATGGCATCCGCGGTCTTCTGACCGCGGAGCGGGCATTTGGCGGTTTCCGTTTGGCTGGCGGCGCCCGCCGCCAGCCAAACTTGGAATGAGGCCCTAAGTGACTCAAACAGGCTACTACAGCTTTTATGGCCATGGTGCTGGAACAGGGGTTCAGCAGACTGACCCTTGAAGCGTGACTTTGGTCTGGGGCTGAGGACAGACTTTTTCTCGAGCCAGGCAACACAGACACAGTTCTGTCTTTGCTTGCTCAAGATATAGCCGATATAGTCCAGCGGTTGGTGCAGCCCCTCTTGCCAGCTTCAGGTACCAGCAGGGCAGGACTTCTTCAGTCCTTTCTCCAGCCCAGATGTGATCTGAGATTCAGGGTGCCTGGGGTGCCTTGTGTATACCCGGAAAGGACCCTGGGGGATGATGCAAACACTAGCCAACAGACCTACAAGCATCACTCCTGCCCCATGATGCTTACCAGCTATGTGTGGCATATAGGAATCCCAGAGTGCACTATTCTGCCCACTGCCAAGATGTTGGAACCCTTCCTTGAATATTAGAAGCTTGGTAGCCCACCCTAGAGGTGTGACTACCCGTGGGCTCCATGCCCACAGGAAAAACAGTTTGGCCACTGGTTTCCCCTCTCTGTTCCTGCTGCCAGCCTATCTACCTGAACAAAGGGACTATCCTACATGAGTTTGATCAACATTTGCCCACCAAAGGTGGCATCTTTTCTGACTTTTGCTTTTTGTACCAACACCCTGTTTGCCTTTCTGCAAAGGGGAGGTACCACCTCCCTTTATACAGGCCTCTATTGTTTCTGAGCGTGTGAATCATTCACTATATTCTCTAGGAAGGCAGAAGGCTGTCTAGTGGCCAGCATGTGTGAAAGGCTACTGCTAAACTGTGCAGTCTCTATCATAAGTTAGCCGGACTGAAAGGTCAGCCGGTAACACTGTACTAACCAATTGGGCTGCTAACATTTCCACAGCAAAAAAGACAATTTGAGGACATATTATAATATATGTGTTTACTTATTAATATACAGTTCGCTGCCTGAGGGCTCGATGGGCCTTCCTTTTTGGAGACTTACACATATTGTTAAGGAACGTGGGGGTATCTTTTATTGGTTTAAATGTCAAAGTCAAACTAGCAGTTTTAAAACTGCTCTTCCATGTAGCAATTTCAGGCTGGGACACATTTTTTTACTTTGTCAAGCCCATTGAGGCACAACCAGTTTTGAAGCCCTGGGTGGACAGTATCTTACATGCCCAGGGTACTTGGGGTACCATATACTAGGGACTTATAAGCAAGTCAGCTTATGTGAATTGGGGGTAGCCAATTCAACATACATTTTGTAATGGATTAGGACACTGACAATATGGTCTGGTTAGCTAACCTCACTTCACTCTCAGAGTCAAAAGACCTGCCGCATCAGTCCAAAACTTTGGGTGTGATAATGCAAAAAGAGGCATTTCCTCACAGCACACAAATGATAATGCGTGGAAATCGGGTTTCAGTAATCACCCAGTAAAAAGGCTTGATTTATTTTGATGCTATTAAAATCTTTTGTTCAATCATTCTTCAGAATTACAAAAAGATATGCTTCGTTTTTGCTTTTATTACTGCTGAATGTGTACAGTACACATTTTACAGGTATTTACAATTTGTTGTGTGATATAAAAACAATATACATCCTACAGCCTTTCCTTTCACTCTCCTTTTACCCCGGCGCGATTGCCACATTTTCACTTTTCTTACTCTGACTGCAAAGTGAGGAGAGTTGTAAACACCAATCCCCATTATAAGAAAATACGAGAGGTTTGTCAGAAGGCATACCCTGACATTTGACTTCTATCTTTGAAATGCAGCAAATGTGATGGGACAAATCCAGAATTTAAAAGCTTCTATATATATTGCTTGGACTTTTGTGACTTGCCAACCAACTAATCCGTCGCCACCCACAAATTGGGACTCACTGATCTATATGATTCCTCATGCAGCACAAAGCAACAGCACACCTGAGACAAATCAATAAAGTGGAAGGACCTGTCTAAATTGGTGCAGCTGATGAAACACCTAGGGCTGGATGTACTAAATCATTTTGTGATTGCAAAGCCTGTGGTTTGCAAACTCTGTGCCAGCAAAACAAATAAATCACAAAGTACTAAAGGCGCATTGCGAGTAGGATATTATTTTCGAATCTTAATGTATTCTTTGTGACACATCAGTCAGAAGGAGGGGACGTAAAAGGGGCATTACATCTCCTTATGAATCATGTGTTGATGTTTTGTAACCAAAATTGCAGTCTCAAACTATTGATTGCAGGAGGCTGTCACTCTATATAGTATACAAAAATGATGTGCACTGTGCAAAGAGTCAAAACTTCCCCACCTTCATTTACAGAGGTAAAAACTAGACCACCTAATGCTCTAATTGTTATGGTAGCTTGGCCGAGCAGTTAGGCCAATCTTGAAGAAGAGCTAAGCATTTGTTGTACTCACAGTATCAATAGATGTTGACACACACTAAAATTAAAAACTCAAGACCAATTAACAAAATGCTTCAGATATTTATAACATTTTTAAATCCAAGATCATCAAAATAAGTTATGATTTTTCATGGTTTAGCCAAAATAGTCTCTTTGTGCATAATTACGCACCAGAGGAATCAATGGGAGAAAACAAAAAACGCATATAAAATCAGGCAATGTGTTTACCAATATCTACTTTTCTTTTTAGGTGATGGTCGTCGAGAGGTCCTGTGGACCAGCCGTGGAACTTCGGGTGGCTCTCAGTTTCGGCGGGAGCAGCTGCTGACAAGTCCTTGGAGCTGGTGCAAGACCACTTGAGGGGACCACTTGGAAAGCAATGCACAGTCAAACTTCAAGGTGAGTCCAGTGAGTCCCCTTGGAATGTATAGATCGCAAGAGGTGGGGGACCCTTAGAGAACAGCTGGTTCTTCCTGCAGAGCCCAGGAAGGCCTGGTGCAGAGCAGATAGGTGAGTCAAGAGCTGTGCACAAAAGTGCCCTTGGAACCAGGAGGCAGGTCATCTTGAGGGTGGATTGCAGGTCAGCAGGGCCACTCTGGGGGGTGGTCCTTACGTGTCCTGAAGTCCCTCAACTGGAACTAGCTTCTAGTCCTTGGTGAGTCTGGAGTGGACTTTTCATCTGGGAGTCCAACACTGGGGGGTCCAGTACCCCAGGTTATTGCAGGGTTCAGCCACTGGAGGTTGCAGTGCCTCTAAACTTGGCATACATTCAGGATTTGTCCTCCGGATCCATGGAGTGGAATTTGGTTTGGCTCCTGTTTCTTGTTCCTCGGTCAACTGGACTTCACTAGTCTTTTGCTTCTTTGGTGCTGGGAGTGATGCCTTCACTCTGGAGGGAGATAGTTAGCCCTTTTTCCGAAGGGTGGAGGTCCTCTGGGGTTTTGTAGAGTACGTCCGTTGTCAAATCAGCCCCTCAGCGGCGATTGTCAGGTCCTGGGTGCAGCCGTCAGGGTTTGGCACCTTTTTTTTTGCAGGAGCAGGAATGCAGTTCTTGAGTCTTGGGTCTTCTTTGTTGCTTGCCTTCTTGTGTCTCTGTTATCTGATCTGCAGATCTAGGGGTGCCCATTAAATACTGCATTTAGTAGGCATTTAGGGGAGTCTCTAGTAGTGACCAATGGGTCATCCACCTTAGGGTGGCTACATCCACTATGTGACCATTTCCTATGGGTAGAGTTCACTTCCCTATCCCTGATAGGCTATTTCCCTACCATGCAAGATGGAGGAAAATGAACTAGAGGGTTCACCTTGCATTCAACACTTTAGGGGTGGTGCAGGATGAGGGTGGCCACTCCGCCTGTCCTTTGTGCATTTTCCCACCGTTGCTTCCGACTGAAATGGGGCCTTGCAATGGGGGTGGCCATCTGCTGCTAGCAGCAGGGCCGGGTGTCGAGTTTCAAGGGCTGTATGACCTTTGAAGCTCGCTGGCAGGGCAGTGCACATTCCTGGGGGAGGAGGTGTAACACCTCTGCCCAGGAAGGGCTTTATTTTGTGAAACCAGAGAGCGGAGGATCTCACCCCAGGGTTCCAGAATCTTGTCTGGTGGTGGCAGGCTGGTTGCGATCAGTGAGCAACCATGCCAGGGTTAGTTAGCTTTTGCAGGGTGACCTCTAAGATGGCCCCTGGGTACATTTTGCAATATATCCAATACTAGTACCAGATTGGATTTTTTGTTCTGAGTTGTTTGATACCAACCAACTCAGGATTCAAAGTGGCCATCATGTAGCTGTGAAACACGTACTGACCAGTGTCCAGCAAATGCATTTAAAATGGCTGCTCTGTTCACTTACTATGTCAGAAGGTTGGCCAGGACACAGTGGGGGCATATTGCTTATGCACCTATGCCCACACATGCACCCCCCCTTAGGGCTGGAAGGCCTGACAGAGGGGTGGCTTACCTGTATTGCACACAGTGTGTAGTAGACAGATCACACAGGCTGTGTGCCATGTCAGTTTCGCATTTTAGGATTGCACCAGGACAGTCAGTCTGCCATACCAGCTGGGTGCACTTGGATGCATGTTTCCTGAAGGTGGCACAATCTGTGCTGCTGCCCTCAGGGGTCTACCCTTGGTGCCACATGCCCTGGGTATCTAAGTACCATTTACTAGGGACTTATAGCGGCAGCTAAAGGTGTTGCCAGTTGTGCCAATGTTTCACAACAGTTTTGGAAAAGAGACCTGGCTCAGATAACCTGGTTAGAAGGGGCCCTGGGCACTAACAACATTGAAACCACATCAAATACCAGGCAAAAAGTGGAGGGCAGACCATGTCAAAAGAGGCACTTGCTCACATTGATGCCATAGCATCTCCTCAAAGGAGTGGCGTTGGATTCGCAAAGTAGAAGTTGTCATCGAGGAATAGCTTTCATTTGCTGGTTGAGGGCCCATGCTTTCTGGGAGCATATTTCACGAAAGCAAAAGAGGATAGTAACAGTTCCAAGCAACCATAGGATCTTAGGGCCAGATGTATCATTTTATTAAATTGTGATTACCTAACTGGAATTCCCTGCAAATTGCAATTAGGTAATCATTATTCTAATGTATGAAACGCATGGAGTTTCATTTTGCGTTTCCCAATGGGTCGCAAATGATGCTAATGGCTCATTATTATTCATGAGGATAGTTGCAATTTGCCACCCATTAGGAAATGCTAAAATCACAGCGATGGTGGCCTGCTGGGCTCATCAGACCACCATGTCTGAGATAGCTTTTAAATAAAGCAATCTTTTTTTTTAAATTAAATGCAGTTTTCCTTAAAGGAAAGCTGGATGCATTTAAAAAAGAAAAAGGAAACGTTTTCTTTGGGACCACTGCCTGCTCTTAAAAAATGTTTTTGCATGCATACACAAAGGAGGAGGGGTTCTTTGGGGACCCCTTCCAGTTTGTGAATGGGTTACCACCTACTTGATGTAGGTGGTAAAATGAGAATGTTTCGCGACTGCATTTCGGTCCAAAAACATTCCTGTATACCGCGGTGATTCGGTATTAGGAAGAGACGCTCTTGACACACCCTTGACACGCCCCTTCCTAATACCGAATCGGTATGGAGTTGCATTTCCAATTTGCGATTCGGTAACAAGTTACCGAATCACAAATTGGAATTCATACATAACCAAAATGCATTTTTACGGTCGCAAACGGCCTGATTGGGACTGCAAAAATGCATGATACATCTGGCCCCATGGTGCCTACAGTGCCCCAGATATCATCACAAGCTAGTGTTTGGAAAATTATAATGCAAGTTACCGAACATTTTCACTGCAACTGTGATGCTAGGTAGAGAGATAATGATCATTAGCAAAGTTCCAAAAAGTTCACATCTATGATGTTTCAATTTCCATCTACTCAGTGAATTTGACTTGTCTTGGATGATATATGTTTATCCTAGTTTCCTCTGCACATCATGGTTCAAGAGAACTAGCTCAGTGGCTGACAGCCAGTGTTGCTGCAATTGTCCCCAAAACCCAAAGGTTGCTTACTCAGAAGTGAACAGCTCACCAACTCACTGCTACCAATCAGCAAATAGGAATCAAGCAAATGGTCTAATTTGGAGTTTGCAGATGAGAGACACTTGCCAAGAAAGATGAACGTTTGTTCCACCAAACTTTTGGTTCCCTCATTCTTTTTAGAGTCAGATGAAGCTACATGCCTCTGATGACAGTGCGTCTGCTGGCTCCACCAGTAGAAATATTTGTCTAATGGCCCTTCTGCATTGTGGTCAGTCGTTCTGTTGTACATTTTTTCCATTAAGGATCACGTATTCATGGTGGTCCCGAACTGGAAACCAAAGAACCCCCTACATCCTGGGAAAGAAACTTTCACATGTCGGGGATAGTTCTGTTTTCACTCATTACAAACTTATGTTTTAGGAATTTGTGTTAGAAACTACAGAAAGCTTTGTTGGGGAGGTGCATTAAATATAGCACCTTCTCAGAAAAGCTACAGTGTTTTCAATGGTGATGTCGCTGACTACTGTGCTGAATGGACAGATATCATCGCCTGCATTGCAGAGACACATTAATATGGCATTTGGTCTTTGGCCAGGTTTGTGGAGGACATCCCTCTGCTAACCTGGCAGACCCTCTTCCACACTGTAAATAAAGCCCAAAGTCTGCAACATCAGAGTGCCTAGTGTGAAAGGGAATTAAACTCTGGTGATAGTGACTGAAGTTACTGAATTCATGTCAACAAACATCCACATAAGGTACCCCAGACATCTGCCTGCTGTGGCTTACAGCAGAGGCTAGAATGGGAAGACTGCCTGGTCCCACCACTGGACTTCAACATGTAGCTTAAAGCCTGTGCCTTCTGCCACCTACAGAAAATACCTGAAGAACAGACCAACCATGCCCAGGAACTATTCTTTGGTGAATCACTACAATACCTGTCTTTAAATGTAAAGTCTAATAGATTATCAAATATAGCCTGTTCAACAGGGGCAGCTCGTCCGCAAATGCGGAGGAGCGTCGCCCCACTGGCTAAGAGCCAGCAGCAGAAAAATAAAGCGATACTTGAATATCGTTTTTTTTTTCTTCTGCTGGCTCAGCCAGGAGGTGCAGGGAGGGGCGGGGTTGGGCCACAGGAGGTGGGAAGGGGTGTTGAGGAATTGAGTGCACTAAGTGCACATGTATGTTTGGATGGCCTAAGAAGGCCGTCCAAACACACATGCACACTTATGTTTCCCCAGCTTGGCTGTGTACACAACAGAGCTGGAGAAACTGCACAAGCCCCAGGGTTGTGTCCGAGCGGCAGCCAAGTCACTCAGACCAATTCTGATGCTGCTTTCATGCTAGCTTGAGGTTGAAAGCAGCGCCAGGATTGCTGGGGAACCTGTTCTGCAAATGCTGGGACACCACAACAGGAAAGGAAGACGAGCGAGGCGCCAGCAGAGGATGGCGGCAGCTATGAACTGTAAGTGTTTTTTTTTATTTACCTACCCCGCCCCCCCAGCCCAAACCCCGTCCCTCTCCCACCCCTCCCCTTGATATTTGCGGCAGCTGCCACTGCTGTTCAATCATGCAGGGCTTTGTTAAGGCAGCATGTGTGGTTACAAGAATGAATTATGGAAGTTAGCTATATTTTTGTTAGTAGAATGTTACATTTTCATTGAGCCAAATGGCCTATTGGAGTTAGAGTGCTGTTATTGTGAGAAATTAATAATTTTATGCTTCAGGTGCCTTAACCATTTTAGAAACCGTTTGGCTCCCAAAGCAGTTAGTGTTTTTTTTTCCAAAATTACTGCTTTGCACTGGGAATGATGTCCTCCGAAACACAAAATGTCACTTGACAGGATTTCCAGATTCCTGCCCCATTAATACAAATGAGGCAAGATTCCATTAGCAAATCTCACCAAATGGTCTGCAAATGCAGTGATGGGGGCCTGCAAAGAACAGAATGCCTGCGTTGTTATATAAGTACCTGTCACTTGAACGTAAATAGGATGCAATCAAAAACCAAAATATGAATGCTGTAAGTGGGATTGCGGATTGCATGCAACAGTCCCCAACCCCCAATTTCGACACCCAACACTTGCAAAGTCAAATAAGTCATATAGGGACAGATTTCAGTTTGTGAATGGTTATGCCCCTCTTTAACGTGTCGGTATCTAAAATGGTTTGCAAACTCAGAGCTTCAAGATCGAGGTGAAGGGGAGGCAGGGGGTAGTCGGATCGAGTCCCCCGCTGGCCTAAGGCAGCAAGTTTGTGCTCATTACCCCGGCAGCAGCTTGAAGAGAAGTGTAAGAGGCCTGCTGCAGAGGTTCGAATTCAGAGCATGGGGACCAAGGCAAAGATGGGGTACTCCAATCACCAGAGTCCCCACATAACCGGGGCTGCAGGGCCCCGTTCCGTCCCTCGCAGCAGCTTCAAGAGCTGCATCGAAGTCTTGCTGCATCCGCCAAAGCCCAGAAGAGGCTGTGCTTAGGCACCCCTATTTTGTGGCAAATCTGGACTTTCTGTGATCATAAATAAAAGCTATTCCTCTGTAGGTCTGTGTGTAGTGGGGTCACCATGTTAAAACCTATGGACAGAAGGAAGGGAAGTAATTGAAAAAAAACGAATTCAGCTGGTTACATTAACATAATTTGCAATATTACTAAATGAAGCAGGATATTCAATGGTGAGAATTTTCCCACCTTCCTGTCAGCCGCTGTTTCATGAGGTGGAAAGACTCGGAGGTGTTCCGTAAATCTTTTGCTGGATCCCAGAATGTTTGCCCGGCCATGGTTGAAGCCAACATACCAATGATCGAGGTCCCTAAGTGATAGAGAGAGAAAAATGTGTCTCAAAAGAACGTAACTCTTTGGTTGACATACATAAATAGAAACCTTGGGATTTTTGTGGATGGGGGCACAGGGCAAACTGAATTTTACCAAACCATCCTCAGCAAATCCTGTGGTGAGCCTCTGAGGAAGATAATAACTCTTGCAACTATACATAAGGACAACACAAACACTGACAATTTATATGAAGTATATATCATTAATATCCCATTATTTAATCCATTTGAAAGCATGCACGAGACTGAAATGGATGATGTGATGACAGATGTACAAACAGTGGTTGCGAGAGGACAGTATGAAAGCTGAATTTGATAACTACATTTGGACACCCATCTGTTAAAGCCCCACTTTGTTGATGTGAATGTTGCAGTTATTACCCGAAAAGCTCTCCTTGGTAAACTCTCTGACCAGCAGAGTGAAGGCTCTTGAATGTATGTATGTATGTATTTATATAATACAAAATCAGCTGTGTCGCAACAGAGTGCTATATATACCTTACATGAGTATTTGTGAGACAACCTTAGATCGTTTACATCAAGTGGGGATTACATAGATACATTTTTCACAAAGTTAGGCACAGACCTGCCTAAAATCACACGATGTTGGGCCTAGCGTCAAGGTCACATTTCAAACCTGGGTCCCCAGTCTTAAAAGGCCATGCCGCCTCCCACTAACTACTAAAGGTATCCACCTATTACAACTGAGGATGACTATTCTACAAGGAGCAAACCCAAGTAAAATTATCTCTGTGGCTAATGGTGAAAGGCTGGAACATAACTCTTGGTTAAACAAGACTACCATTAGTCCATATTGGAAGCAATTAATGCACATGCTACCTCCAAGTCCCTTAACCAGGATGATAAATTTGGGCAACAGAGTCAAGTCGTCACATGATGCGAAATTCTCCACGCGGTCCTTGACATGGATTGTTAGTAGTCAACTCATACAATGTTTCTCTCTTCCATCAAATCCAGAAGTTCGCATCCTGACAATAAGAACTTTATAAAGACCAAAAGAGCCCTTGTTCTAGTTGAACTAAATTAAGGAAGCTTTTTTATGAAGACACCGACACACTAATCGGTAAGTTGATACATTGGATAAGACATGTGAGGCATTGAATTCTCTACTGAGATCTGATATATATTGGTCCAAACCCTTTCGTTTGTACAATGACAGAAGTATGAGAACAAAAAGTACATCTGATGAACACTGATCAGTAGGATGAACTTTTAAGTGTAGAATTTTTTAGTTTAGCTCCACTCAGAACTAATATTCATATAACAGGGTCAGTCTGCACAGCGTAACAAAGCAGCCTCAAGGTGGTTCAAACATAAAGCATTTACCTACAAAATCAAGGGAATTTTAAAAGGCAGGCCAGGAACTAATGAAAGTGATGGGAGTGAGATGGGCGTGGTTAAAGTCCACAGAGTAGATAGTAGACAGATCAAAGAACAGCGCTTGCATGCTGCTAAGCTCGACCTAAAAAGTACAAGGTCAACAATAGCAGCCATCTTACAAAAGACAGGACCTCATGCTAATAAACACCGAAAAGCAAAGAATAAACTGGTGGCCATTTTAGAGTAAATGAGAGTGATCATTCTGAGGCCAGATGAAGAAAAGGAGTGAAAGCAGGCAAAATACAAGGGAACTAACCATTAACTTGAAGTTCAAAAAAATGTGAGATTAACCTCCACAGTCTGTAGAAGATTAATCAGACAACTCAAGAACAACTCAAGTGCCTCCACCTGCTAACAAATTTTCTGATGAAGCAGCTTTCTGTCTCTGACTCTTAGAAGGATGTCAATGTGAGTCCTTTCAATGACACCTGCTATGGAAAACTGCAACTTTAGATGTAATAGAATAGATGACGGAATTTCATGACTATAGCAACACAAAAGGATTATGGCCGGAGTGCAGAAACTTTTCAAACACTCACCCCAAGTCACAGATCTGGCTTAAATCCTTTGTTCTTTTGCTCACAATGCCACTCCAGTTTGGATCCAGCAATATGCAAATCAGTCTTGACTCTGCTCCTCATGGGAATAGTCCAGCCCAAACTTCCAGGCCAGGTCCTCCCTGGGCCAGAAACAAGCATCCTAGGACTGGTTTCGGGGTATCATAAAGGTGCAAAGTCCAAAGCCTGAAGCCTAAAAATACTCTAACAAAGAACCTTAAAGCATATTTAAAAATCATAGGTAAGAGATAAAGGCCCTCATCATGACATAGGCGGTAAATGCCGCCACGGCGACGGCCTCCAAAAGACCGTTGCCGTGGCTACCAGCCGACCGCCATATTATGACAGTAGCTGGAATTCCGCCAGAAGGGTGGCGGAATTCTGGCTACGGCCATGGCGGTGGACGGCGTTAAGGTGGCGCTGCTGCCAGCAGCAACACCACGCCAGTAGACCGCCGACGACCGTATTATGATCCATGATACAGCCTGGCGGTGTCCTACTGGCGGACGCTGCTGCTGGCAACAGCGCCGCATTCCGTCTCCTGCCGGAGGACCCCCTGCAAGCAGGTAAGTCGGGTGCTCCGACAGGGGAGGGGGGTGTTGTGTGTGTGTAGGGGTGCGTGTGTATTTGTCTGTGTGCATGCATGTTGGTGTGGGGCGTGTGGAATGCGTGTGTGCATGAATTGATGTGAGTGTGCATGTATGTTGTGATGTGTGAATGCGTGTGTGCTTGTATGTATGTCAGTGTGTGTGGATGTGTGTGTGCATGGATGAATGCATGCATGGGTGAATGTGGGTATGCGTGTGTATGTCTGTCCGTGTAGGTGTGTGTATGTCGGCAGTTTGGAAGGGGGACAGAGAGGGCTGGGGAGGACTCTGCGGAGGTGGAGGGGACGGGGGAGACCCCTATCAGTGCCAGGGAAGGAATTCCCTGGCACTGATAGAGCCTCCCGCCATGGTTTTTGTGGTGGTAAAAAAGCCACAGAAACCATGGCAGTGGGCGGGGTCATATTCCCGTGGGCGGCCTAGTGATGGCCGACTGTAGTCTCCAGCCCGGCATCATTACCGCCGCGGCTGTCGGTGTGGTACATTGGTGATATGTACCGCCAGCCTGTTGTCAGTAATACCGCCACTATAACACCGACCGCCAGGGTCATAATGACCCCCAAAATGTCTAAGTTGACAAGCAAAGCAGGCAAACAGACAGGCCAAATAAAAGGCAATTTAGTGCCACATTTTACACTTTGAAAAGCCAGTGTTCAAATGTTAACAGTAATTATGGTCTTAAAGAAAATCTCTGATGTCAAAAAGGACTCCACTTCTGCAGATGACAAGTTGATCAATGTATTGGCAGAGGGATCCACGGAGCACAAGTGTGCAGAAACATGGGGCACAAAGTGAACTATGAAGGTAGCACTGTCCAATGTGCCAGATGTTGTTGGAGCCAGTAAATTCACAAGAGGTGGCTCATAGGATGCCTCGCAAATCAACCTCAGTCTCAAGGGGCATCCTCATTGAACCCTCATTGAGAATATTAACAGATCCTTGCCCACAGAAGGCACAGGCTGCACGACAAGACACACTATATGTGTACATTCGAAGAGGCACCAAATGCAATGGAAAACTGGCTGCACACACGTTAGGACTGGACGGAATGTAAATGACCAATCTAACTCCAGCACCTCAAGCAAGGAAGCTCCAAAATACTGCATCATGCGATTACAACACAGCTTGGCTGTTGGTAGCTCGATAACTTCCTTTTTGCTGAGATAGGACAGCCACTGCGTATCAAAAATATCAGCAGCAGGATTTTGCCAATTAATGTCAAAGTTATATGGAATCCACCAAAGACACTCGAAAATCTTGAACGTATGGCTGAAGGTAAGACTTAAAACACAGTCTGGAAGATTCTGGCAAATCCAGAGCCAACAGTCTTAAAAAAGAGAAAACATCCCTGCAGTATTTGATGCACTGACAATCCTGCTTACCAACTCTCCAAAATGTTTGGGGAGGTTGGTATTTAATAGGGACTGTATCTCAGCTGATTACCTTGCTATCTGGAGATCATAGGTCTCCTTGGCTGGTGTCAGAGCCACATGTTTTTGGAACAGTAGCATCATTAGTCTGCTCAGCTAGTCAAAATTTACAACAGAAGTAGCAATGTGGGGCCACAAGTTTGCTACTTTTATCTCTTGTGTGAGGGGGATAAGACATGGCTGCAACAACTTATCATTTGAATAACTGAAATCACATAATCTATTCGTGGCTTTATTCCACAGCAGACTTGATTGTTAAGGTTCACATAACTTCAATTAGAAAGTATCTGAAATACTGGACGAATCAAAGAGACGAGAGTACCCTTCAAGACAGCATGCCAAATTTGGCAACTTTGCTTCGCAAAGGCCTTGCAAAGACACCTGTTACAGATCATGCAATGACTAACAGTAGTCTCACATTTGCTTCCGCTAAGAGAGACATCTGTTTCCTGTGCATAATGCTTTGAGCATTTCATGAAATGAAAGGTGGAATGGGCAGATTTATTACTCCATATATTAACCACACCGACAAGGGGATTTCTGCTACAGTAAAAGGCAATTTTTCCAGCTTTTCAATGTTAAGCATGATATAACTAGCTTCTTCTTTAGCCATTATCTGCTGTTGTCTGGACAAACTTAAAGCGGCAAAAAATTCAGTACAGTTCACATGCTTCCAAGGCACGCGGCCACTTTTGAGAATCTGCAGTGTCCAACTTAACTGCGTGATGGAGCGCAGCTGGCTTTGTCCATGTTGTAAAAAGGACAGGTCATTCTGAATAGTATCAATTGCATATGACCCTATGGTCCTCATTATGACATTGGCGGTGACAGTTAAAGTGGTGGTAATACCGCCAAATTAAGACCATGGCGGTGACAACTCCCATAGACAGCCAATGTAACACACCATCCGCCAGGGCGTTAACACCACGCACCACGGTGGTAGCCACCAACAGACAGGCAGAAGACAAGGTATCGCCCACCATATCATGACACTGCAATCCGCCACGATTTCCAGGGCGGTACCAACGCCATCAAAAGCCTGGCAGAAATACATCACAGAATACAAAAGACTCACCATCAAAGACACAGAGAAGATCAATGCCGCCATGGAACCGGAACTACAAGTCTTCCCGATGCTCTTCTATGTCATGCTCCACCTGGAACACTAACGCCGACGAAGATGACAACAGTGAGTACAACCACCTAGCACACAAGGGAGGGAGGGAGGAAAAGGAGAGTGACACACACACGCACGACACACACCATTCACACACACACCATACACACAACCAGCTGCAGGCGAAAAACAATGGCACAGGACACACGGCATAATAATGCAAGGACTACAGTAAGGCTGTACTGAGAATGTATTAAATGGGAACAGCCCCCAAATGAACCAATTGCATAACAAAGAGATATGTGCAATTGTTCAGAAAGGGCAGATGGCCAGTCCAAAGTTCAAAGGGCCCACATGGCACAGGGCACAGACTAAGGCCCAACTTGTTTCCTGACAACATCTGCACAGAACTGTGCAGGGGCATCATTTTGGAAGTGGGCAGGCACCTCAGGGGGAAGGGAGTCACCTCAGCTGAAGATGGGAACTTGCCCACTGGTTCTGGAGGGGGCTCCATGCCCATTATCCTTTGCTGGGGAGTGCAAGGTCACAGTTTCTCAGGTGGAGTACTTGCCCACTGGTTCTGGAGGGGGCTCCATGCCCATTATTCTTTGCTGGTGAGTGCAAGGTCACAGTCTCTCAGGTGGGGTACTTGCCCACTGGTGGAGGTGAGGGCTGCATTGTCTCAGCTGGAGGTGAGGGCTCTGTGACCACTGGTGGTGGTAGTGGTGGGGTTAGTACCCTTACCGTTTCCTGTCAGCCTCTGCTGGAGTGAGGGCTGCTGTGTCTCAGCTGGGGAAGGTGCCTCCTGGGCAGCCTCTGGAGGAAGTGAGGGCTGCTGTGTATCAGCTGGGGAAGGTGCCTCCTGGGTAGCCTCTGCTGGAGGCAAGGACTGCTGTGCCTCAGCAGGGGATGAGGGCCCAGTGCCCACTGGTGGTGGTATTGGTACCCTGCCGGTCTCTGCAGGAGGTGAAGGCTGCTGTGTCTCAGCAGGGGAAGAGGCCTCATGGGCAGCCTCTGTTGGAGGCGAGGACTGCTGTGTCTCAGCTGGAGGTGGGGGCTTCTTCCCTTTCCTGGCAGGAGGTGAGGGCTTCTTCCCTTTGCCGGCAGGGGGTGTGGGCTTCTTCCCCTTACTGGCTGGTGGAGTTGGATCCTTCCCCTTCCTGTCTGGTGGAGTGGGATCCTTCACTGTCTTGCCTCCATGACTAGGAGGTGCCTACACTGTCCCCGTGGACTGTTTGGCTGAGGTGCTGGGCTGGGTCGTTGGAACCCTGCTCTTATGGGCAGGACGGGGGGAAGAGGTCAAGTTGGGCAAGGAAAAGCTTCTTAGGGTTGGGAGTGCAGGATGAGGGAGTGGTGTTTGGAGGAGTACGTCTGCTGGACTTGGCTGCAGGTACATGGGCAGGGTGCTGCTGTGAGGTGGATGGCTGTTGGGTGTCTGACTGCCTGCGTTTGTGCCCTTTAGGAGGGGGGCCAGAAAGGGTGGAAGAGGCCACATGGGTCATGTGGATGGATGTTGTGGAGGTGTCTGCTAGTGAGGTGTGTGTGCTGCTTGGTGTGGTGATGCTGGTGGTGGATGTTGAAGCAGTGCATGCAGGTGTGAGTGTGGAAGTGACTGTGAGGGAGGTGGAGGCAGAGAAGGGGGATACAGTGCATAATATAGGCCCTTATCATGACATTGGTGGTAAATCCTGCTTACCACCATACTGCCGCGATGGCAAATATCTGTTCACCATATGATGACACACACACACCAATCCGACAGAATACCGCCACAAACACAAATCCACCAGCCCAAAGGTCAGTGTTAAACTGTCAGTACCAACACCCATACTGTTATGCCAACAAAACAACGCCCACTACATCATGACCCACGAATTACCACGGCGGACATTCAATGGCGGTAAACCATTGGCGGTACACACCGGCACGCTCAGAATGGACATCCAAAAACTAAACTACACAACATTGGCCAATACCAAATACACACACCTAACACTCATACACTCACCACACACACCCACCCACCCACAGCACTATAAAACACACACTCACAAACCTTTACGAATACAAATTATTGCCACCAGACTGACATCAAGACCACTGTGACAACTAGACAGACATCCATACATCCCTCACGCACCCCACTTAGCACACCCAGCCACAGTGCCCAACACCCACACACTTACACACACCTCACAACACCCATGTCCACACAAAGGCACCCCTGTTTCACAGATGAGGAGTTGCGGGTCATGGTGGAGGAAACAGTCAGGTTAGAGCTGCACTTGTTTGGAACACAGGTACAACAAATATCCATTGCCAGGAAGATGGAGCTATGGCGGAGAATCGTGGACAGGGTGAACGCCGTGGGACAACATCCAAGAATAAGGGACGGCATCAGGAAGAGGTGGAACGACCTGCAAGGGAAGGTACGTTCCATGGCAGCAAGGCACCAGCTCGCCATCCAGAGGACTGGCGGTGGACTCCCACCTCCTCCCCCACAGCTCACAGCATGGGAGGAGCAAGTATTGGCATTATTGCATCCTGAGGGACTCAGTGGAGTTGCCGGAGGACTGGACACTGGTGAGTCAACATTTTCTACTTATTAACCCCCATACATGATTGCCATCTCACAACCTCACCCTCACTCCCATCATTCCACTCCATCCTACACACTGCACCTACACATATGACTAACCCCAATGCCAGGCCCTGCATGCTACACCAATGCATGGACAGTCCTCCCAGTCCTGCATGGACACCCACCACCACTCCCAGTCCACCACAGAGCCTCCCCCATCAGTATCCAATACCACAGCACCCACCTAACGTCCCCACACCTCTGTCCCCAGGACACGTCAATCAGCAGTGTGCCCACCTGTACAGCTACCCCAGTTTACACCTCACACCCAAGACAATCAGGAACCTGGGGTCAGTGGCAGTGGGCACACCGTTCAGGGGACAGAGGCACAAGGCAACAGGGACACTGGGAGGACCGCTGTGGGCCAGGGGGAGGACAGGCCCAGGGAACCGACTCTCCAGGAGGCACTCACCAAGATGCTGGGGCCTAGGACACGATGGGTCAGATCCTTGACAACTTGCAGGAGAGCAAGCAGCTGCAGGAGGAACACCATCAGGAGATCAGGGAGGAATTGCAGGCCCTCAACACTACCATGATCTCCATAGCAGGGGTGCTGGCAGACATGGCCATCATCATGAAGAAATCAACAGCACAGCAGCGGGCCCCTACCACTAGCCAGTCTATTGACCAGCCCTACACTTCTGCTGCAGCTAGTGGACAAGGGGGGCCGCCACAGGACCCAGAGGCCACCAGCACCCCTCCCCTGCAGAAGGTGAACCACCCTGTAAACGTTCCCTGCGACCCAGACAGGAGCCAGAGACACTTGCCAAGACCAAGACCACCTCCAGGAAATTAGACTCTCCTGATTGCCCCCCTTGTGTCCCACCCTGTCATCTTGTCCACTTTGAACTGCCTTTGCTCCCTTTTCCTATGGCTCCTTGGACACTGGACCTGTGCTACAAACAGACTGGAACAATACCATGGACTTTCCTCTACCATTACCCCATTCCATTGCATTTTTTCCTCAATTTTATAGCACTACACTAAACATCCTTGAACTCAACTTGACTGATAGTATTTTATGTGTTGAGAATGTGCATTTAGGGGAACATTCACATCTAGTGCAAATGATCTGAACACTGTGATAGCATACAATTGATGACCTGTAACTGTCTGTAGTAATCACATCAGGACACTGTTGTCATATCACCAACATCTGTAAAATGACAAGCCATAGGTGACAGTAAGTGGAGATGCAAAGGAAGTGAATGCCATCGGGCTACAGTCACAGATTAAATCAATTGTCAGAGCAATGATCAGTTCCACTGTCTCACCTGTGTGTCATTGGAAGTATTGACATATAACTGATGTTCTGTTGTCCACACCCTCATCCTCTGCCTCCTCATCCTTACTGTCCTCAGGGTCGACTGCTGCCACAGGGGCATCTCTAGTCTCCTCCTCCTGCAGAAAAGGCACATGTTGTCTGAGGACCAGGTTGTGCAACATGCAACATGCCACTACTAGCTGGCAAACCTTCCCGGGTAAGTACCACAGGGATCCACCTGTTAGATGGAGGTCCTTTCGATTGTTCTTCTGGTTTGCCTGTGTGCCTCATTATAACGGTTCTCAGCCCCTGTCCTGACATTCCTCACAGGGGTCAGTAGCCACTATAGGTTTGGGTAGCCAGAGTCACCTGCAAGTATTTAGGGACAAACATTAGCCTGACACAATGCTATGGGGATAACACCTGAAGGGATACACTGACATACAGTGGGTGGGGACTCTGGCTCACCTATTAGCCACACCCTGTGCCTCTGTAGTTGGGCCATCACATTTGGGATGCTGCTAATTGTCAGGACAAAGGCATCATGCACCGTCCCAGGATACTTGGCAGTGACGTGGGAGATGTACTGGTCCGCCAGGCACACCATTTGGACATTCATTGAGTGGAAACTCTTCCGATTCCTGAACACCTGTTTATTCTGGCGGGGGGAGAGGACAAATGCAATATGTGTTCCATCAATCACCCCAATTTTGTTGTGGATTTGCCCCATTGCATAGAATCCTGCCTTCACAGTGGCCAAATCTTCCACCTTGGCGAAAGCAATGTAGCTGCACATGTGTTTCACCAAGGCAGACAATACCCTTGCCAGCACGATTGAGATCACTGGCTGCGACATTCCTGCTGCCAAGCCCACTGTCACATGGAAAGAGCCAGTTGGCAGGAAATGGAGCACTGATAGCACTTGCACAAGAGGGGGGATCCCAGTGGGATGACGGATAACTGATATCAGGTCAGGCTCCAGTTCTGCACACAGCTCTGTTATTGTGGCCCTGTCCAGTCTATAGGTGACTATAATGTGCCTGTCCCCCAGTGTAGCCAAGCCCATAAGGGGTCTGTACATGGGGGGTTGTCTCCTCCTATTCATACGCAGGTATCTAAGGGACACGAGTGAGTAAGCTTGAACAATGGAACCACCACCTCAGTGTAAAAAGAGCACCAATGTGATGGGTCAGTGGGAATGGCAATGTATGTGCAATTCTAGGCAATGACGCAGTTATGGATAATCTGATCATTGTCCACGACCATGAAATGGCGACCGCCTGTCCTGTATCTTGGGACAGGTGGAAGTGAGATAACTCTGCCGACGTTCGGCGTCGTGGCAGAAGGCGGTCTTGCACCACAATGCAATTCCTCATTGGCTAATATGGGGCTCTATTGAGTACAGTGGCCAATGGGGATCAGTGCCGGCGGTGACGGTGTACACCGCTGTGGACGTGACTGTCATTTTCTATCTAAATCCTCACTTGTTTCCTGACTTTCCACAGGACAACACCTACACTGAGTGTGCTGCTGTGACGTGTGTCTGGAACCTACTGTGGCCCGTGTGACTGGGTAAAGGGCTATTGCTTTCACTTCGGAGGAGTTGGAGCGACTGGTGGATGGGGTCCTACCTCAGTATGGACTGCTGTATGGGCCTCCAGACCAACAGGTGAGTACACCTTGGGCACAATCCATTTGTGAAGAATGCATGCAGATGTGTGTGCAGGCATTGTGTCATCGGGGGGGAAAATGTCTGGCGGTAGTGTACATGGTGGGCGCAGGGTGATGTGTGTGCCAATGTAGATGGAAACGGGATTGGTGGGCCATATGTGTGACAGGCTGGATTGTATGTGTAATGGTGTCCTACTGTCTGTATCACCTCTGCAGGTCAGCGCCCATCAAAAGAAGGGATTGTGGTGTGCCATCGCCAAGGACATGCAGACCCTGGGAGTCTACCGCAGGCAGAGCACCCACTGTCGGAAAAGGTAGGAGGACCTGAGACGCTGGGCACGGAAGACCGCAGAGGCCCAGCTGGGGATGACCTCCCTACAAGGAAGGGGTGCCTGTTGTAACCTGACCCCCCTGATGGCCCACATACTGGCAGTGGCCTACCTAGAGCTGGATGGGCGCTTGTGGGCATCAGAGCAGCCAAAAAGGGGTGAGAACAGTGGGAGTTACAACAATAATTGGTAGGTGGCATGGGATCCCGGTGGTGGGTGTGAGTTAGTTGGTGCCCCTGAATGCCAGGTCAGACATTGCTGCGTGATCCAGCTCAAGGTTAATGGATGTATAGCAAATCCAGGTAACCTAGCTAGGTTGCATTCCATGTCAGACAGGGCTTAGTGGGAACCGAGAGGTGTGCAGTTGGCGGTGGTTGGCCCTCATCTTGCTGTGGCATCAAGCCAATTGAATGCCAGTGCAATGCATAGTGCTCAATCCTGATCCCTGTGTGTGATGGTACTGTGTATGCCATCTGTGGTGTTGGTACTGTAATTGACCCAGTGCTCCCTTTCTCTCCCCCCCTTCTCCTTCGGTCATCCTGTTCATGTGTGCATTAGCATCATCTGGCGGAGGAGCAGGGGCACGGGCGACAGAGGGAGCTACATCCCACAGGACCCAGGAGGCAGAGTCCACCGACACTGAGGGAACCAGTGGGACGGAGGGTAAGGGTAGTACCACGGCGGAGACAAGGGGTGACAACACTGACTCAGATACCTCCTCCGATGGAAGCTCCCTGGTGGTGGCGGACACCTCTGTGACCACTCCAGCTGCAGGTACAGCCACCACCCCGTACCAGCACCGTCCTTCCAGTAGCCCCTCAGTGAGTTGCCCGCTCACCCAGGAGGGTGGGAATCTACTTCGCTCCAGGCACCTCAGGTCCTGCCCCAGTGAGCCCTGCTGCATCCCAGAAGCAGCAATGCAGTGCATTCCTGGAGGGCATACACGATGGATTGGCGGCCCAACAGAGATCGATTCAGGCTCTGGCCTCCTCTCTGATGGCAGCCATTGACCCTGTTCCTACCGTCCCCCCTCCAACTACCACTTCCCAGTCCGAGTCTCCTCAACCCCAATTCATCTCATGCACACATACAGACAAGCATGCACACAAGACATCACACAAAGGAGGCACAGTCAAACACAGGCACCACACTTCAGTCCACAAGCACTCACGCAAACACCAGACAGTTGCACCCACAACCACATCCACTGCCTCCACTGTCTCCCCTTCTCTACCTCCCTCACATTCAGGTCCACACTCACACCTGCATGCACTGCTTCAACATCCACCACCAGCATCGCCACACCAAGCAGCACACACACCTCACTAGCAGACACCTCCACAGCATCCATCCGTGAGACCCCTATGTCCTCTCCCACCCTGTCTGTCCCCCCACCAAAGGACACAAACGCAGGCACTCAGACACCCAACAGCCATCCACCTCACATCAGTACACTGCCCATGCACCTGCACCCAAGTCCAGCAGACGTACTCCTCCAACAACCACTCCCTCAATGTCCACTCCCATCCCTCCTCCCTGATCCCACCCAACCGTCCCTAAGAAACATTTCTTTACCCAACTTGACCTCTTCCCTCCCCTCCCCCGTCCTGCCCATTAGAGCAGGGTCCCAGTGACCCAGCCCAGCACCTCAGCCAAACAGTCCAAGGGGACAGTGGAGGCACCTCCTCCTCGTGGAGGCAAGACAGTGAAGGATCCCACTCCACCAGCCAGGAAGGGGAAGGATCCCACTCCAGCAGCCAGGAAGGGGAAGGGTCCCACTCCACCAGCCAGGAAGGGGAAAGTTCCCACTCCACCAGCCAGGAAGGGGAAGAATCCCACTCCACCAGCTAGGAAAGGGAAGAAGCCCTCACTGCCTGCCAGGAGAGGGAAGGAGCCCTCACCTCCTGCCAGGAAAGGGAAGAAGGCCTCACCTCCAGCTGAGACACAGCAGCCCTCGCCTCCAACAGAGGCTGCCCAGGAGGCCCCTTCCCCTGCTGAGACACAGCAGTCTTCACCTCCTGCAGAGGCTGGCAGGGTACCAACACTACCACCACCAGTGGGCACGGGGCCCTCATCCCCTGCTGAGACACAGCAGCCCTCGCCTCCATCAGAAGCTGCCCAGGAGGCACCTTCCCCAGCTGAGACACAGCAGCCCTCACCTCCTGCAGAAGCTGCCCAGAAGGCACCTTCCCCAGCTGAGACTTAGCAGCCCTCACCTCCAGCAGAGGCTGGCAGGGTACCAACACCACCACCACCAGTGCTCATGGAGCCCTCACCTCCAGCTGAGGCAATGCAGCCCTAACCTCCAGCACAGGGCATGTAGTCCACCCTCCAGGGACTGCTGTACAAGGAGCCCCCTCCAGAACCAGTGGGCATGTACCCTACCTGGGAGACTGTGACCTTGCACTCCTCAGCAAAGGATAATGGGCATGGAGCCCCCTCCAGAACCAGTGGGCAAGTACCCCACCTGAGAGACCATGACCTTGCACTCCACAGCAAAGGAAAATGGGCATGGAGCCCCTCCAGAACCAGTGGGCAAGTTCCAGTCTTCAGCTGAGGTGCCTGCCCACCTCCAAAATGATGCCCCTGCACAGTTCTGTGCGGATGTTGTCAGGAAAAAAGTTGGGACTTGGACTGTGGCCATGTGGGCCCTTTGTACTTTGGACTGGGCATTGGCCCTTTCTGGACAATTGTACATATCTCTTTGTTATCCAATTGGTTCATTCGGGGGCTGTTCCCATTAAATACATTCTCAGTACTGCCTTACTGTAATCCTTGCGTTATTATGCTGTGTGTCCTGTGCCATTGTTTTTTGTCTGAAGCTGGTTGTGTGTATGGTGTGTGTCGTGCCTGTGTGTGTGTCACTCTCATTTTCCTCCCTCCCTCCCTTGTGTGCTAGGCAGCTGTACTCACCGTTGTCGTCTTCGTCGGCCTTGGTGTTCCAGGTGGAGCATGGCATAGAAGAGCATCGGGAAGACTTGCAGTTCCGGTTCCATGGCAGCGTTGAACTTCTCTGTGTCTCTGATGATGAGTCTTTCGTCTTCTGTGATGTGTTTCCGCCAGGCTTTTGATGGCGTTAGTACCGCCCTGGAAATAGTGGCAGATTGCAGTGTCATGATATGGTGGGCGGTAACTTGTCTTCCACCTGGTTGTTGGTGGCTACTGCCGTGGTGTGAACACCCTGGAAGATGGTGTGGTACATTGGCTGTCTATGGGAGTTCTCACCGCCATGGTCTTAATTTGACGGTAATTCCCACCAGCCTGTTGGCCGTATTACCGCCGCTTTAACTGTCACCGCCAATGTCATAATGAGGGTTATAGCGAGGATCTGACTGGCTTGCTCTGAAACCCCCTGAGGAATTAACAAAATGTGCCTGGCACCCATTTGTGATCAGTGGAGCAATACCCCATAATTCGCTGTGTTCACTTTCAAATACAGCATAATATACAAGCTCAGAAAGTATGGAATCAACTGTTTTAACATCCCAATCATCAGAAACAATACAAGGTATAATACCATCACTCTTTGAAATTTTAAACACATATGGAATTTGAATTACCTCAGTAGGACCGTATATATGAAATGGTACTTTATCCCAAACAATCCCATCCAGAATTGGAAATGCTGAAATGTTCACAAGGGACAAGTCTCTTCGGACCCAATGGGAGGATAGGTAAGGTGTCAAAACCTCATCCACCGGCTCAATGGCAGAGCGTTCAGGAAGATAATGTCCATTTATCAAAAGAAAAAAGAAAATAATTAAACCAATCCTAAGCAGTAAGGCAAGCCATGTCAACAGTATCCACAGATAACACCATGGATAAATTAAGTAATTGTTTTCAAGCCACGTGAACAGCTTACGTGTCTTTGATACAGTTTCAGTTGCAAAAGCAGATGAGCTAGACGAAAAGTCATTCATGTCAATGAAATAACAAGAATCAGTCTGCGCAAACACATGAGCCGGTGCACAGCTGGTGGATGGACCCATCTGTTGTGATGGTTTATGGTCGACGATGTCATCCATCTGCATTGAACTGGAATAATAAAGTTCCACATCTCCGATGTTTCTTGTCGGTAAAGTGGTAACAGAAATCAGCAGAAGCTCATTCTCGAACCTTCCCATGCTTGAGGAGGCAATTGCAGCAATGGTACTTGCAGAAGCATTGTTTACTGCTTGTAGAGGTACATCGGGTAGTGAAAGGGGGATGGGTGCTACCTAAAGGACTTCTTGGTCTACTATGCAGGATCGGCCACATGGTGCAATTTGGCCTTATCAATTTAAACAAATTTCTTTTCTTTGGAATCAGGCTGCGGTGGTAGGATGAAAGTTCTGGTACCGTGTATTTCCAGGCCTGGAACCGGTGCTCTTTAGGATGGGTCAAACTCCTTTTTCACAGCAATCTTTCCACAAACTAGATCTCTGACTTTAAGAATATAGCCTGTAGATCCCTTATTCCCAAAGTGGCGGCACAGGCAGATGAATTCTCATCACAGAATTGTTGTAGCTCCTGTCAAACAGTGACACATTCATTTATTCCAAACAGTGTGTCTACCGCCACTGCGCCACGGCCATTAAGATCTGGGATATACATAGGGATCCCAAATAGGACCTCATAAGGGGTGTGACCTCCAAAGGACCTTATTGGCAGATTATTTAATGCTCTCTGGACCCCATATAGGAGCTGAAGCCAACTACGGCCTAAAACTAATGCTCTCACTGTTAAGGCCCGCTTTAAGTCTCGGTTCCTCCTCTCCACAATGCTATTTCCCTCAGGATGATAGGGTGAGGGGTAATGGAGCTCAACACTCATTGTCCCCAGGCTTACCTGAATGCCTTAGGGGCAAAAGCTGGGCCCTGGTCCGAGTGGAATGCTGCAACCACATATGTGCTGATAAAGATGTGCAGTCTTTAATAACAGTAAGAGCATCGGCCGACTGTTGTGGCCAAACCCACAGGAATCTAGAACAGGAATCAACAGCGACTAAGATATATTTGTATGGACCATCAGGTTATAAGAGACCACAACGGTCCAGGTACACACATTGTAAAGGTCTGTTGGAAATTAGGAGGTATGTCTGCATTGGGCGTTTGGTGGTGGACCCTTTAATTTGTTGGCAAATGTCACAACAAAGGCACATTGCTTGGTCTTTTTGTATAGACCTGGCCACCAAAAGCGCTTTTGTAATAGAGAGTTTGTTGCCGCAACACCTGTGTGAGGAGAAACAACACACTCATGCACTACTTTGATGAGATCTAACCTCTGGTCTTCGTTGGGGAATCACATGATCTCCCACCCGTGGAATGGTTCCAAATGAAATGTTTTGGGCACTGAGATGGTAGGAATATTTTGCTGGGTATACTTTTGGTAAAGGCTTTCCGTCAGCCAAAGCTTTCACAGCAGTCAGCATCTCATTATCCAACCTCATAAGAGAAAGAGTAACAGAAGCTGCAGCTACTGCAGATTTGGCAGCTTCATCAGCCAAAGTGTTTCCTACAACGTGTATTCCTACACGTTGATGGCCCAATTATGTACTATATGAGCATTTGTTAGTCTGTCCTGAAGATCAGCCACCCTCCCCCACAAGTTATTGTGCTTGATGGTGTTCCCTTTGAAACCTCTGAAGCCGTTCAGGTGCCAGAGATTCAGGTAAACGTTATAGGTCTGGACATAATAGTATTAATCACATACTATTAGTGTTGTTGGTCCAGATCTGTATGTTTCAGTGCCAAGACAAGAGCCTTAAGCTCTGCCCACTGTGCAGTGCAGTCCCATAGGGTCTGCGTGTAGGTGTTTTGAAGGTGGAAGGGACCATCCCTCATTATCCCGCTTATGGCTGTGTAATCAGCTGAGTATTGATGTTTAGTACCTACAGCTGGTTGTGCTGAACCATCTGTGTAAATTATAGTTCGGTATTGGTTAAGTAGTAACATTAGTAGGTGCGGGGTACTCCTGTTCGTATTGGAGGAATTTTTGTGTCTGGAGTTTTGGGTCAAAGATGTAATCAACATCAGTGGCAGTCATGGAGGTTGCCCATTGAATCCAACATGGATATAATGCTTCGGCGTCTGGAAGGCTGGGGTTAGTGACCACCTCAAGGGATGGCATTGGGGTAATGACAATAATGCGTTTGCCTTGGGCAAGTGGCCTCTCCTTGATGACAGCCATTTGTAAAGCAGTCAGTATTCTTTTCAGTGGGTGCAAAATGTTATTCTGCGTTTGAGTACAAATGAGATTTGTATGCTATGGGTGCGGTTTCACCCTCATTAAAAGTGACATAGATGAACCCGATGGCACCAGCAATTATTCTGAAGACCAAATTTGACTTTGTTGTCAAGTGTGTGTGAGTGTTTCGCTTCTAGCTTGTCCTGCTGCAGTTCTGTAAGAATGCATGTGTGTTTTATTGTTCAGTGTTTGCTTGGAAAATCTGGACGAATTAGATCATAGAGTGATTTTCTGTGTTGTGCATAATTAGGTATGTATGCTCTGCTGAAGTTAAAGAAACCCAGCAATGACTGCAGTTTCTTAATGGTATTTGGAGGTTGAAGTTGAGTGCATTTTTCTAGAAAGTGTGGGGCCAGGCTCTTGCCTTCGTCTGATAGCTTGTATCCCAGAAATAGGACACTAAAGAAAGCTATTTTAATTTTCTTAAAATTTAATTTGTAGCCCTGGGTGGTGATTCCTAACACAATCTGATCCACCCTAGCTAGATGTATGTTGAGGTCATCATCTGTGAGAAAGATGTCATTCACATAAGACAGCACCTCAGGATCAATGTCATGTAGTATTGATGTTACTCAGGCTGAATACAACCCTGGGCTGTTCTGATACCCGTGTGGCAAGCAACAAAAGCACCACTGAGAGGCAAATGAGATAAAAGTGCTTAGATCCTAACTTTCAGGCACTAGATTTTGGCAGAAAAAACATTGGAAATATCCAAGATTGTTTTGTATTTTTTGCGCACTATGGCCCTGATTTTAAAAAAGTGGCGCTTCATGCCATGAAGCACCACCTTTCTTGAGGCCCATTGCACCCCCTAACACCACCATGTGTGCGCCGTATTTAATATATGGTGCACCACAATGCAGGTAAGGGAAATAGCGTCATAGTTTTTTACGCTATTGTTGTACTTTGCAGGATTAGCACCCAAAATGTTGGCGCTAATCCTGCAAAGTACATAGAGGCCCAATAAAAATAATGGTGTACCTCCTTTTGACTCCTGCTCTGTGCAGGCATTTAAAATGATGCTAAAATGGTGCAGTGAAATCACATAGATTCCACTGCACCATTTGTGAAGGCCCCCTAACAGGGGAACGCCCCCCCTTGCATACATTATGCCTGGTACAGGCATAATGTGGTGCAAGGGTTTACAAAGTGGTGCGATGCATGCATTGCACCACTTTGTAAATATGGTGCTGCATTTTTTGCCACACTAGCCCCACATTAGCGTCAAAGAAATTATGCCAATGTGGTAACAGGTGGTGCTAGGCCCTTCTTAAATTTGGGCCTATTTTGTTAATTAGTGCTGTGCTTTGTGCATTTTCTATTGCAAAAGTGCGTGTGCGACTGTTTAAGGGCCTGTAGTCTAAGACTATTCTATATGAATGGTCTGGTTTTGCAATGGGAAATAACGCGTTACTCATTGTAGGTGTCAGGTGCAGGGCTCAATTACTCCCTGGTACTCAAGTTATGTTAGAATCTCTCTCACTGGAGCTTTAGCCCCATGTTAAAAAGGATATTGGGGTTGTGGCTGTGGTGAGGACATAATGGGTATTACATGGTAGGGGGAATCTTTATCCCACCCTATGTGGTTATGGTACAGCGCGGAAGTCTGCACCAGAGCCCAATCAGCGGCATAGGCTTCCTTTACAACATCTGGAACTGGGACTGAGAAAGAAGGCATAATGACATATCCATTTCCGTCAATAGTATATCACATTTTAGTGTGTCCCAGAAGATTAATTCAACAGTGCACTCTATGTCTCCCTCAATTTGGATATTTAATTCATAAACCCTGTTGTGTGGGGACACACACCTGTCCACTGTCTCAACTACAAGAAAGTCGTTAGTTGCTGTCACATCCAGATGATCTATAAGATTCTGGCAACATATTGTGACACCAGCTGCGCTGTCTAGCAGAGTCACTGCCCACTTCCTGTCCTTCAGCAATGTTCTCAGTGTAGCTGGCATCTTTAATTGAAATTGCAGCCACCTTTTTCTTTTTAAATTGGGACATTTGTTGAGGAGTTTTGTCCTCTTTTTTAACGTTAGCTTCTGAGGAACACTGAAAGTCCTTCTCTCGGCTTCGCATGGTCACTTTGCGTTTCTGATCATCCCACTCTCTCACTCTGTTTATCCGGTGTGTCCTGAAAGGAATAAGAGGGACATGTATCAGTTTATTGGTATCTATCAGGAGTTTTTAAAGTTTCTCTATTTCAGAGATTATGGGGGTAATTTCAACCTCGGCGGTCTTTTCACAAGACCGCTGAGGGACCGCCGTGCTGAAGACCGCCAGTGCTGGCGGTTTTCCGCTCTGCGAATTATGACTGCTGGCAGCCCTCCGTCCTTTTCCGGACGGAGAGCCACCAGCAGCCATACTGGCGGTCGGCGGGGAAGTGGAGGTTGCTCCACCTCCACCGCCCGTCAACAGAACACCGCCCACCGAATCACGATACGTGATTCGGCGTGGCAGTGTTCTGTTGAAGGTGCTGACGGCAGAGCAGCCCCCATGGATCCCGTCCCCTCCCGGAGGATCAACGGACCAGGTAAGTTCATCATACGTTACGGGAGGGGGGGTGTTGTGTGCATGCACGGGGGTGTGCGTGTGAGTATGAAGAGGGGGTGTGTGAGTGCGTGTATGCATGCGGGGGTGTAGTGTGTTTGGGAAATGTGTGCGTGTCTGCCTGTATGTATGTCTGTATGGATGTGTGCGTGTATGTATGAATGTGGGTGTGCGTGTATGACTGTGTGTGTGTCTGTTGGCATGTTTGTTTGTGTGTGTGTGCGGGTATGTGTTTTGGTGGTGTCTGCATGCATGTCGGGTGTGTGTCTGTGTAGTGATGTCGAGGGTAGGGGTGGGGAGGGGGTCCTGCCACCATTGGGGGGTGGCAGGGGAGTGGGGGGTGTCGGGGAAGGACTCAGGGGTGGGGGTGGGGGTGTCAGAGACCCCTATCAGTGCCAGGGAAGGGATTCCCTGGCACTGATAGTGCTTACCGCCATGGATTTCATGGCGGTGCCCAACCCCATGAAATCCATGGCGGTCAGCCGGGTCACCAGCCCAGCGGTCGTCTCCGCCCTGGCCGTCGGTTCGGAGAAGTGGCGCATGACCATGGCGGTAACCGCCATGGTCATAATTCCAATTTTTTTACCGCCAGCCTGTTGGCGGTAAGACCGCCACTTCTCCACCAACTGCCAGGGTTGTAATGAGGGCCTATATCTTCTCTCAGAGGTCTCTGGTTGAGGAGATTCTCCTCTCTGATTTCTGTCTTTGTCTTGTTTTTGTTTATCCAAGCATTTTTTAGAACCCTTTTGTGTGTGTTTAGCACCTTCCTTAGGGCTGGTACTTTGAATTTTGTAGTTTAGTTGGTCTGGCCCCCCAAACTATCCCATCTTATACTAGAATAGGTTTCAGAGATACTTTTTGGCAGCTAGCCCTCCTGTTCCTGTTGAGGAATCTCCTGGAGCCATTGGTAAATGCCCAACACTGCTGCTTCCCCTTTAATGTTGCTTATAATAATTGAGGACGCTGTCTCAAAATTGCGTATCTGTTTCATACCCAAGTCCAGGGCCATGGCTGCCACAGGTTCATTTTGAATTTGTTTTAACACTTCCTCTAAATTGGCAAGTGTCGGGGTACCATGTGTGATAGTGTAAATTGCAACAAAGACTGTACCCTAAGTGTTACAGTCCTCTATTGAGGGAACCATACCAAATGGCAAGCACATTGTGAGGATTCTATGTTTGTCTTGGGGTCCCATATGGGGAAACACTGTTTCCAGCTGATTTGTTTTTTGTGAAATCCAGAACAGAATCTCCTCCTGCTATGTGGGTGCTTTTCCACTTATTGAGTGGACCTTTTATGGATTCATTCCTGTAACGGACAATTGATGAACAGGAGCTGGGGTGGTGTTTAAAGTCTGCATTATGAGTTGTTTTACACGTTTATGTATTGCTGCTAGCTAATGGTACAGTGTGCATACTTCAGCTACTGGCATAGCCTGCACATTAGGATGTGGTGTGTATGTGCCAAGTGTGGGCCACGTTGGTCCATCATTACTTAAAGAACCAAATCTCATGGGTTGTATGACATGTGGAAGTGCGCCATTGAACAAGTTTTGATGTTTTTGGTAAGAAAGAGGTATTTCTAAGTATTGATAAGCTTGGTACTATTGTGGTACATTGCCTATTGTGTATGTGTGAAACGTATGTGTATTTGCATCTGTTTCGGGGAAGGTGAGCCAAGAGTAAAATATATTTCTGTTCTTTATGCATTGTGGGCTTCCACGACAAATGTAACTTCCCCGCCTTCTTCTGTTAAGCCATTAGCTAAAAGAAACTGCATGAGTGGATGTCTGTAGTTCTCCCGAATATTGAGCATGTTTTCTATATTAAAAAATAGGTATCAGAGTTGGGAACACCAACAGGGGAAAGGCCTTTTAAGGTTCAAGCTTGCACAACCTACAGCCTAGATGGGTGATCCCTAGTCAGCTGAGGATGATTGTCCCTAAGACAACGGACATCTCCGTATAATGGTACTTAGGGTACCTTTACTGTGTGTGAGATAGTGATACTCAAGAGACCTGTAGAATTAGCACTTACACCATTGTTGGTGGAGCCATGTCGTAAGGACTCTTGCATCTCAACTAGGCAGCTGGATTCAGGGCGGCAGCACCTCTGCTTGTAGGTGACTGAGTCACTTCCACACCAGTTGGCAGCTGTCGTTCCAACCTTCCTGGCTCTCTAGGAGCACCTCACCCAAACGCAAATGCTAAAGGTGATTTGTGGCAGCCTAGCGCATGGAACTCTGAAGACCCCTCAGGGAAGTCGTGGTAAACAAGCGATGCCCTTTTCTCTCTAAATACAGGTCACTTACACACAGACACAGGCAAGAACGGAGATGCACAATAGTTCTCAATACATTTATTGAAAAACTGCAATCTACGCTAAAATGCATGAGCTGCAATGATTACAATAATGAGGAATAACAAAATCAGGATTGTGAAGATCAGAGATGTAAAGATGGACAACCCCAACATATTGCAATAAACATGAATATATAATTCCTACCTAAAGCCTATTTTCTAGCCTCTGGTGAGAGCATGGTGGTGTAAGCCCAGTCTGCCTGTACAGTGTCCATGAGCAGCAGACCCCACCACTGTTACCTGAGTACAAGGTCAGGCCTCCAGTCTCCGATCAGGCTGTGGAGACACAAAGGCTGAAGTTGGCTGCAAACGGACGTGCAGTGTAGATGGAAAATCCTGGCTGGGACCCCTCTAAAGCCCTTTGTCCTACAAGGTGTTTATATAAGAAACATGTTTTGTTCTTGCAAACCTAAGTGCTAGTGTGTTTGCGCAGTCTTGTGGTGGCAATACAAAAATATTATCCTGTTTTCTTCACAGTCTGTTCTTGTCAACCCGGGCAGAAGAACACAATCAAAATATGTCATGCATAACACTGATAGTGACGCTCGCACAAAATAGGAACTGATTATGAAAATCAAAACATCACAACTAAAATAAGCTGTTCTAAAATGAATAAACAGATACAGAGCATATTATATGGGTGAAAGAGCACAGGCCACAAGCCCAAGCTAAGCCAAATACTGTGCCCAGGCAAGAAGCTAAAAATGGACCCACGACAGGGTGATACCCTGAAACTGGTCTGTGATGCTTGTTTCTGGTCCAGGGAGGACCTGCATAGCAGTTCTGGCTAGACTGTTCCCATGGGGAGCAGGGTCAAGCCTGATAGGCATATGGCTAGGTCCAAACTGGAATGGAATGGTGAGCAAAAAAAACTGATGGATTTAACCCAGATCTGTGACTGGGGATGAATATTTGATTTGTTCTGCATTCCATCCATCATCTGTTCTTTTAGGATTCCATGGATAAACAGAAGTAGAAGCGAAAATACTGCATCAGGAATGGTGGAGAAGTGGAGTAAACCTTCTGGCTAGAGTAGCAAACAAAAAAACAAAACTCAAACCAGCCTCACAAGACAATCAAAGTCAAGATATTGTTACAAGGACAGTGGCTAGAGCCAACCAAGCTGTGAAACAAAAAATTGCGAATACTATCAATGTCTTCAAGAATACTTGCATGAAGACAAATGCCTAGCTATAAGATACACAAGTCAAAAGTGTGCCAAAGAGAAATATTATGAGAAGATGTGCACATGAGGAAGAACAAGAAATGACAAACCCTGCCACCATGCCTGCACAATACAGAGCAATAGCAGCAGCTCATCTAGGTCAAGACCCAGATAGAGAATGAAAATAACATTGAGAATCCTCACAAGAATCTCCCAGTGCATCATCTTCATCATATTGTTGTGTAAGTGAATAATACTTGTTCATGATAACACACAATCTACCAGCATGATGTTGGAGATGTAGTATATTGGCGATAAAACCCATTACTCAGCCTCACCGAAAAAACGCTCTCCCACCTGCAAAAGGCAGAAGAAAATTAGCTTCAGTACCTACTTGTAGTTGACATCATTGAATAATTCCAGGAACCCACACCATAAGTCTCTCCATTCGTGGTAGTTATAAAGAGAAACACGGAAGGGAAGATGAGCCTGTGTGATGACATGTGAATTTCAAATAGGATCACACTCAGGGCTGCAGATATGTGTTATGAGCAAAAGACACAAACAGTTAGAACTCCATTAAGACACCATGCATACCACCATCTACAGCTCATTAAGGGAACTAACAAAGCAAGGTGTCCCTTCAAGTGGATGCAAGATTGTGAACGAGCACGCCAAACCATCAAAAAGAAGCCAGCAGTACCACCAACATGTCCTGCATTGCCCCTCGCTATGCATAGAGCTCACAGTGGACGTCGGTCCTCCAGGGCCAGGAGCTAACGTGGCACAACACAAGAGAGGAACAGAACAGTGGCAAGTAGTACCAAATGGCAGCCACAGCCTCACAGGCACTGAATAAGCATTATATATGTTGGAAAAAAAGTTTCTGGCAGTGGCATGAGCATGCAAACACTATCAAGTTTTCATGTATAGGAAACACTTCACTATTATAACGGACCACCAGGTACTTATAACGAGATGCCACATCCATTGAAAGATGGGGTACACTTACTCCATAATACACAAGCCAGTCAAAGAAAACAACTGAGCTGACCACATTTTCTGACACCTACTTCCAACTGAAAGGACCAGGCCAACTACTGTTAAGGAATACATTATTTTAGTCACTAATTAAGTGACATTTCTCTCTGTCCTTCAGGCCTTCAGAGGCAACACGAACCAAAACTCAACCTTAAATGAAGTAAGGAGGAGAATTGAGGACATGTGGGACACTTGGATGATACACTAGTACAGCTAGCAAGCACAGACTGATCACTTTTTGTCATATGAAAGATGAACTCTCACCAACTGTATGTGATTACAACAAAACGGAGCATATTTCAATTGACTTATATTTGCCAGTGTATCTCGAAAATTGTTCGAAAGTAAATGGGGATCCAAACGTACAAAAAGCAGTTATACATATTCAGGCTATTGAAAGAGTAATATAGAACATAATTTGTGTATATTTAGCTTTTGTCTTCTGGCCAGATGAGGGATCTCAAAAAAACATATGCCACAAATCGTACTAAAATTATTACAGCATCGCGAACAAACAAGAGCCCAGGGGGGAGCCCAGGGAGTTAAATATATATCCTTTTGTTTAAAAATGACACATAATAAAAATCAGAGCTAGTAGTGAAATGTAAGTGAAAAGAACCTGCATAGAAGAACATTTTGGAAAGTTTCAATTATGAAGTTAATTTGACAATGTTTACTTAATAGTTTTGTCTTTTTAGAAGGTAATATGAATACCCATTGATTAGCTGAGTTAACTTTTAAGTTTTTCTTTTTGGATCTTGTTTGTACACTTCTTAGTTATCCCAAAAAACAAAGACAAATGTGGTCCATACTGAGAGACAAACGACTTGCAATTTCAGCAGCAGTAAGAAAACAACGGCTGACCTGGCCCACTCAGGTCACCGCCAAATAGTAGCCACAAAATGAGCTCTTCGAGAGCAGCTATAGTTACCCAACTAAGATCTGCTAGTGGAAGAAGTACTGTGAAGCTTACAGCAATGTCAAATAGTCAGTAGGAGCATGTGCCTACCCCACTACTCATGTTTCCACTGTAGGAAACGGGGTTCTGGTTGCAGAAGCTCTCCCCACTTTTTACCTGGAATTTGATGCAACTTTGACTCTGACGTGCACTGAGTTCCTGCTAACCAGGTCTCTAGTACCAATGTTCCTTCCCCAAAACAAGACACTTGAGCCCTCATTACGACCCTGGCGGTTGGCGGCGAAGTGGCGATCTTACTGCCAACAGGCTGGCGGTAAAAAAATTGGAATTATGACCATGGCAGTTACCGCCATGGTCATCCGCCACTTCTCCGATCCGACCGCCAGGGCGGAGATGACCGCTGGGCTGGAGACTTGGGTCTCCAGCCCGGCGGCCGTCACAAGACCGCCGGCGGTATCACGACCCGGCTGACCGCCATGGATTTCATGGGGTTGGGAACCACCATGAAAACAATGGCGGTAAGCACTATCAGTGCCAGGGAATTCCTTCCCTGGCACTGTTAGGGGTCTCCCCCACCCCGCTTCCTCCCCCCACTTCCCCCACCCCCCTGCCACCCCCAAAGGTGGTAGGACCCCCCTCCCCACCCCTACCCCCAACATCGCAACCCAGACACACACCCGACACGCATGCAGACACCACCAACACACATACCCGCACACACACGAACACACATGCCAACAGACACACACACAGTCATACACGCACACCCACATTCAGACATACACGCACACATCCATTCAGACATACAGACAGACAGACACGCACACATTTCCAAACAGAACACACCCCTGCATGCATACATGCACTCACACACCCCCTCTTCATACTCACACGCACACACCCATGCAAGCACACAACACACAACGCCCCCCCACCCCCTCCCCTAACGGACGATCAACTTACCTGGTCCGTTGATCCTCCGGGAGGGGACGGGATCCATGGTGGCTGCTCTGCCGCCAGCACCCAGTCAACAGAACACCGCCACGCCGAATCACAGAACGTGATTCGGTGGGCGGTGTTCTGTTGACAAGGCGGTGGAGGTGGAGCAACCTCCACTTCCCCGCCGACCGCCAGTATGGGTGCTGGCGGCTCTCCGTCCGGAAAAGGACGGAGCGCTGCCAGCAATCATAATTCGCCGAGCGGAAAACCCCCTGCACTGGCGGTCTTCAGAACGGCGGTCCCTCGGCGGTCTTGCAAAAAGACCGCTGAGGTTGTAATGACCACCTTGGTCACTTAATCCCCTAATGGCCAGGCCTTTAGCACCTCTGTAGGTCCCTTGTAAATGGTGCCCCCAGTACCTAGGGCAGAGGTACCAAAGTGGGTCCCTCAAGAGTTGCAGCCTAACCTGTGCCACTCTAAAGGACCGGCTTAAAAAGTAGATAAACGCAAGGGAGGTTGGACCCATTTAATGTCAGAAAGGCTGAGCCCAAACAAAATAATACAACATAGAAAGTGCCAATAATGATGCGGAACTACTGAACATGTTTCCTTTTATATCTGAGACCACACAACTAAATCAGGGTGATCTATATGCATTATGTACTATTCTTCAAATTGCATTTGCAAACAATATTGTTATAGACAGACAAAACCCAAAACAGCTCCATATAAAGAATACTTTTTGGTAGCCCACAACAAATAACACAACCAAAACATATATTTCAACAATACAGATATTGGTAGTCATATATCACGAGAATAACAAGCCAGATGTGTCTCAGTTCTGAAATTACAATACCATTAGGGGCACTGTTCCATTTAACTTGAGAGCCCCTGACAAATGGGTGATTGCCACCGGATGCAGCACCAAACGAAGTTCAGGCATGGGCAAAGGACAGGGATAATGTCTATTTATAACTTTGGTTCAATGTTCCCGGTGTACCCATAAAGTCTTTCAACAGCAGTCCCTGGGGTAAAAACGTAACGTGTTTTGAACACTATAACATTTCCAGTGACGTGTCTCTCCCCAGTGCTACGGGTAACACACGTTCGGCGTGTCCTGAATGATTTCTGACTGACTGCAGCATGCTCAGGCCGAATGAATATCTCAATAAGGAAGTTGTTCCCGAAGTGAATAGCCTGTCAGGTTGCACCATGTAAATTTCATGGACAGATGTAGTATTGGACTCATTTCGACAAGTAATTTGTCCATCAGTTTTGTGTCCCGATGAGAACCTTGGAAATGTAATTGTGTTCGAAACTTGTCGACTTTCTGCCTTGGTGAGTGGTGTTGGAAGACATTATAGGCACACAGGGAACATTGGACCAAAGTTATAAATAAAAATTATAAATAAATATTATCCCTGTCCTGTGCCCATGCCTGAACTTTGTTTGGTGCTGCACCCGCTAGTGATCACCCATTTTTCAGGGGCTCTCAAGTTAAATGGAAGAATGCCTCTATTGGGATGGAAACACATCTGCCTTTTGGTTCTTGTGTTATATGATTACCAATTTCTGTATTGTCAAAATATATGTTTGTGTTATTTGCTGTGGGCCACCAAAAATTATTGATTTTTATATGAAGCTATTTTGGGTCTTGTCTGTATATAACAATGTTGTTTACAAATGCAATTTGAAGTATAGTACATAATACATGCAGATCTCCCTGATTTAGTCGTGTGGTCTCAGATATAAAAGCAAACATTCAATAATTTCCACGTCAGTGTTGGCACTTTCTGTGTTTTATTATTCTAAGGGGTCCAGCACCAAACAGACTACCACTGCAGGCTGTGTGACAAGGTGCTCCAAAAAGTGAAAACACAACATGGCCCACACTTGTGTGTCGTGTCCTCTAACACTGCCTGTACTATTTGTAAGTCGCCACTACAGCAGGCCCTACAGCCCTAAAGCAGGGGGAATAATATTACAGGTAAGACATATATGCTTGAGCAAATACGTCCTTGCTATGTCTTTGTTGATTCTTAACTGTATATAAGTACACTGTTCCAAAAGAGATATATATGTGTGAAAGATAATAAAGACAGGAGAAACCCGTAATTACAGGAGCGAGAACCCTCAAGCATCCTAATGGATGACTAGCATCATCATCGGGATTTGCTCCTCACTAAGCTGGCACTGCAATGCCCAGTGGGCACCCCAGGGCGGGGGCTCTCAGCCAATTTTTTTTAAACAGTGACTCAAAAAAGTTCAACTATAGTAAGGGTGCTATAAGTCACCATCAAAAAATGAAAAGAGGAGGTTTAAAATTGGTTATTCATCCATTAAACTCCATTATTTAATCAGTCTACTGCTACAAGGATGAAGACCAAGGTTAAAAAAGTGGTTTGAAAGTGCAGGAGAGGATTATGCTCAAAACACCTTTCAAAAAGTAATAGCATATGGTAGAGTGTTCCTAATATTAAAAAGAACATCTATAATACGGTCGACATGTTTCGCGTCTGTTGGTCCATCCGGATCCATTGACGCTTCATCAGGACCTAAGTAACTAAATAACTAACCTCTTTTAAGTAAGTATCATCAATGAAGATACAATGAGACCGGTCACTTACTTAAGATGACTGGTAATACAGGTACCCTGCAACACAAGAGAAAAGGAACAAGGAGAGGCAAAACCAAATCTCATAATTGTGATATATCTCAAAAGTAAATAGTATTCAACACAACCAAATTAAGGTATAAAAACAGTGAACAGGACATCACACAAAAGACAAAGCTTACCACCCCCTAATCGAGAGCAGGTTCCATGGGTAAAGCGTCTCTAGGACTCAGGATGACACTAGTTGTAAATGATAGTAGGACAAGGTCAATACTGTACAATGAAAGTTAAAGACGTGCGCATCTAATAATTTATCCTCAAAGTAGAATGTTTAAAAGAAATTTGTACAGAAGAGCAATTGATTAAATATCTAGTCCTATGGTGCCATAAAGACAAGGTTGGTAGTTAGCACAAAATGAATAAAGTTAGAAAACACCTCATCATTATATCAAAAAATTTACAAATCTCTTCAGTAGTTATAAGTGTGGTATCGTTTAAACATTAATATATATCATTGAACTTATAATTCTTACATGGTTTATATTACTCGTTGTGAGCGAAATACTCAATGCGCTCATATTGAAAAAATCAACATTGTGTTAAGCAGAGGCACGGACGCCTTGTCAGCTAATTGGTGAAATAAATGTCAAAAAAGTTGTAACAGAATCAAGAAGGACATTCTCATTAGAACAGCAAAAGTATACTCACAGTTTCTGTCACAGGTCCTTGTACGGGACCTACCCTCGGAGACCGTCACCCGGAAACAACCGGGTCGGATGGTTTCCGGGCTATAAATAGACACTGCTGACTTCGCGCGTGTCTAATAGTGAAAATAGGTGAAGGACTACTGAGGGACGAAGTCCCGGCGAGGAGATACAAGGTATCTCTTGAGCACCATCTGTCAGAAACTAACAAAGGACTTATTGTAAACGCCAGGGAAGGCTGGTTGACCGGAGAAGGAAACCGGAATACCGAACATGTTGTGAATTCTTAGCACCGATGTCCAAAATCGGACTAAAAATAGATCGAGAAGGCAGGGTGGGCTGGCACCTTCACTATAAATGAAAATCTGAGAACCAGCACAAATAAACAGCGGTCAGGAGTTATTTCACCCAAATATGTTGTCTTGTAGTGGTAACTAAGAGCAAATACAAAATCATTATTTTCAAAACAGGAGATGTGCTACATAATGTGCAAAATTGCAAAAAATACAGGGCGTGGTAGTCAGGATCTAGGATGAGAGGGAGGACCAAGGGATATCATCATTTACTCCCCGGAAATGTGTTCCCAATTTGAACACCCATTTTTGTTCAATCCTAAAAAGGGATTGAGAGTCATCAGGACGAATGGAAGGTGCTTCCATTACCACCCACTATAGATCATTCGGGGAGTGGTGAGCCTCCAAAAAGTGAATACTCAATTTAGTAGTGAGTTTTTTACACCTAATGTTACTTCTGTGTTCGTTGATACGAATCTTGACAGGTCTTGATGTCATCCCGATATAATGCAAATCACACGGGCACGTTATCATATAAATACAGTTCTTGGTGTTACAGTTAGGGGGTCATTCTGACCCTGGCGGTCATAGACCGCCAGGGCCGGGGACCGCGGATGCACCGCCAACAGGCTGGCGGTGCATCCAGGCCAATTCTGACCGTGGCGGTAAAGCCGCGGTCAGAAAAGGGAAACCAGCGGTTTCCCGCCGGTTTTCCCCTGGCCTGAGGAATCCTCCATGGCGGCGCTGCAGGCAGCGCCGCCATGGGGATTCCGTCCCCCTTCCCGCCAGCCTGGTTCTGGCGGTTTTGACCGCCAGAACCTTGCTGGCGGGAACGGGTGTCGTGGGGCCCCTGGGGCCCCTGCAGTGCCCATGCCAATGGCATGGGCACTGCAGGGGCCCCCTAACAGGGCCCCACAAAGATTTTCAGTGTCTGCATAGCAGACACTGAAAATCGCGACGGTGCAACTGCACCCGTCGCACCCTTTCCACTCCGCCGGCTCCATTCGGAGCCGGCATCCTCGTGGAAGGGGGTTTCCCGCTGGGCGGGCGGGCGGCCTTCTGGCGGTCACCCGCCAGCCCAGCGGGAAACTCAGAATGACCGCCGTGGTCTTTTGACCGCGGTACGGTCTTCTGGCGGTTCCCGCCAGGCCGGCGGCATCCGCCGCCGGTGGGGGTCAGAATGACCCCCTTAGTGTGTTTCTTGAGGTACCAAGATCCAATTGAATCAAAGTCGAGTTTCTTTAGGTGTCTAGTAAAGCTACATACATTGCAGGTCCCACAGGGATGGTGTCCCACAACTGGTGGGAGATCCCATAAGGTCTTTTGGTTAGTAGGGTTATCTAAAACTCGTGGGCGTGTATGTACCACCAGATCCTTTATATTAGCCGTCCGTTTAAATGCAAACAGAGGTTTTTGTAAGTCGTAACCTCCACTTGTGAGGATAGACCACCTCTTATTGATCATTTTTTTGATCAAGTTTGACAATGGAGTGTAGGTTGAGACACATGTCAGCTTAGTTTGAGCTTGGTGTTCTCTAGGCGCTAATAGTGCCTCTCTGTTGTTGTTCCTGGCTCTTTTGCGTGCGTGGGTGATAATCTTTGTTGGGTAATTCTGATCGTGGAGTTTCTCTTGTAGCATCTCCGCTTGCTGATCAAATTCTTTTAGTAGACTGCAGTTGCGACGCAGACGTAAAAATTGACCAAAGGGTAGATTGTCCTGCAGAGCCTTAGAGTGGTGACTTTGATAGAGTAAAAGCGAGTTACGATCCGTAGGTTTGTGGTATACACTGGTCTGCAATTTGCCATTGTTAATAGTAATCATCATGTCTAAAAATGGTAGTTGATGAACAGACACAGTGGCTGTAAATTTAAAAAAAGGATCAAGAGTGTTGATCCAAGTAACAAAATCCTCTGCCTGAGTCATGGGTCCTTGCCAAATGATGAGAATATCGTCTATGTAGCGGCGCCATAGCCTAACAAAATTGAAGAATGGATTAGTCGGTTGTAGAATGTGTTTCTTCTCAAAATCATACATGTAAAGACATGCTAGGCTCGGAGCAAAAGTGCTCCCCATTGAGGTGCCTTGGATTTGGTGGTAGAATTGATCCTCGAAGAGGAAGAAATTTTCAGTCAGGGCTAATCTGGCACACTGTAAGATAAAATGAACTGGAGAAGATAGAGTTGATGACACTTCATATAAGGCAGTCTCTATAACCTGTAAGGTTGCTTCTTGAGGAATATTAGTATATAATGCCTCTACGTCTAGTGTAATGATCGCTTGTATGATATCGCTCTCATTGATAATTTCTATCAAATTAAGCACCTCCTTCGTGTCTTTCAAGTAAGTCGAAGAATTTCTTACTAGTGGTTGTAAAAAGTGATCACAAAAGATTGAAAGTGGTTCTAAAATAGAACCCAATCCTGACACTATGGGGCGTCCAGGAGGAGGAATTTTTTGTTTGTGAATTTTCGGCAAACAATAAAAATATGGTATCCGTGGATGTAGTGTATCCAAAAATTGGGCTTCCCTGGGGGAGATCCACAAGTTGTTCTTGGCTTCCTCAATCATAATTCTAATCTGTGTCTGTAGTCTCATAGTTGGATCATTGTTAATTTCCGCATAGTAGGTACAGTCACTCAAAAGACGTAAACATTCCCTTCTGTAGTCAGCAGAATCCATAACCACTATAGCTCCTCCCTTATCAGCTGGTTTTATAGTTATCTCAGGGTCGGATGCTAACGAGGTCAGGGCTATTCTTTTTTTAGTCGGAATGTTAATGTAAGTTTGTTTAGGGTGGAGCCTGTTTAAATCAGATAGCACTGCTTTCTCAAAAGTTAGAACTTCGCTTGGTATCATGGTAGGAGGAGGGACAAAGTTCGAGGGTTTTTTGAGACCAGAGTCAAGGGCTTGAGGTTCCTCAATCGTGTCTTTAAAAAAGAATTTCAGACGGATTTTTCGGAAAAATTGTGCTAACTCGATGTGTAGATGGAAAAAATCGTCTTGAGGGGTTGGACCAAAACCTAACCCTCTGTTAAGCACAGATGTTTCTTCTTCTGAAAGTTGCCTGGATGAGAGATTAACAACTAAGTCTTCGGTGGGGGATTTTTTGACTGGCTCCTGGTAATCATTTGTGGTTCGTCTCTGGACCATTGCTGATTCTTAGACATAGGTGGTCATTTTGAGCCTGGCAGTAATCACCACACCGCCAGCGGTGGCGGTAACTACTGTCAAAAGGCTGGCGGTGCAGACCACCAAATAATGAAGCATAGGAGAAAGAGCCAGCAACCCATCCACCCACCGCCGTCTTGGAAGCAGCGCCGACGACGGCAGAGGCCACCTCCAGGCCGGCAAAAGGGCCCAATCCGACCAGCATATTATGAACACCACACCGCCAGTAGTTCCGGGGCGGGAACCACTGCCACTCAAAGCCTGGTGGAAACGACCCTTATGAAAGGGAAACACTCACCGGAGACCCACAGAACATGCCGACATGGAGCGAGAGTTGTAAATAATGCCAGTGCTTCTCCTTGCCATATTCCTCCAGGACCGTGACCACCGACTAAGAAAATGACGGCAAGTCCCGTATCCTAGCACACAAGGGAGAAAAGGGCACAATTACACACCTACCCACCCCATCCACACTGCAACACACACCCAACCCCTCCCACCACCCCAAGCCATAGACACCCTAACAAGATGCACTTACCAGGCACAAGCCAACAAATACCTGCACCAATACACACACCTGTGCATGCCACACCCCCACAGTGAAATGCTGCACAACAGCTCAATTTAGCATCATAATGTCTGCTGGGCAGCAAATTTTTATGTAAAAAAATTCACAAAAGGCCAGTAGCCAGTACAAAGTCCCGGTAGGGCAAAGATAGCTCACAGTTGACTCCCACGATGTAAAGGAACACTCCACTGAGAAGGGGCATCAATGGGGCAGCCAGGCACCTCAGGGTTCAGGTGCAGGGGGTGTGGGGATGGGGCCTCAGGTTTAGAAGGTGGGGTCTTGGGTGTAGGTTCTGGAGGTAGAGAAGTTTTGGCTTTGCCCTTGGGAGGAGGAGGAGTGGTCCTGGACATGGGGGGGGGGGGGGTTCAGGGGGACCAGGGGAAACATGAGCCTTCTTCTTCTCTGGGGAAGGTGCACAAGAATGGGTAGGGCAGACTGCAGAGGACTTGGATAAGGAAGGAGTGAGTTTCAGGAGGCCAAGGGAACATTTAGGGACAAGATGGGGTGGTCCAGTGGGTTCGAACAGGTCAACAGGGGAGAGGGAAAGCTTACGAGGTGCAGCTGGAGGGGTTTCGGAGACAGGTTTGGGAGTGGAGGATGAGGGAGTGAAGGTATGAGGTGTAGGTCTGCTGTGCTTGGATGCAGGTGCCTGTACAGTATGTCCATATGTGGTGGATGTATATGAAGTGGATGTCTGGGAGCGTTTCTATGTCCTGGGAGGAGGGGGGGGTGGACACATAGAGGGAGTTGGATGTTTCTGTGTCAGTCTTTGAATGTTGGGTGTGTGCCTGCATGTGGTGGGACGAGTGGTGCTTGTGTTTGTCTACATGCTTTTTGGGTGTTGATTTGGGTGCATGGCTGTCTGCATGTGTGCTTGGGATGGGAGAAGGGAGTGGGATACTGAAAGGGGAGAGGATGTGAGAGGGGGGACTGAAAGACCAGGGACCCTGGCTGCTGTCAAATAGGAGCCTGAGAAGATCTCTGGAGGCCAGACATGGCACCGTGAATGCCTTCCAGGAACGCATTGCATTGCTGCATCTGGGATGCCAGCCCCTGGATGGCATTCACAATGGTTGTCTGACCAACAGAGATGCTTCTCAGGAGGTCAATAGCCTCATCAGTGAGGTCAGCAGGGCTAACAGGGGCAGGAAATGAGGTGCCTGGAGCAAAGGACACGCCCACCCTTTTGGGTGAGCGGGCATGGGCACACACTGGGGAGCTACTGGGAAGGTGGTGATAGAATGAGGGGTGGTGGAAGATGTTAAGGAATGGCCTAGTAGGCTCCACCACCACCAGGGAGCTGCCATCGGAGGGGGTGTCTGAGTCACTACCCCCAGTGGTAATTACCTCCCCCGTGGTACTCCCCTCGCCCTCCAACCCACTGGTCCCCTTGGCATCAGTGGACTCTGCCTCCTGGGAACCGTGGGCTGCAGCATCCCCACTCACCGGTGCCTCAGCTCCCTCTCCAGATGATGCTAAATCACACTAGAACACAAGAGCATGGGGGGACAAAACAAGAAAGAAGTAGGTCAAATCCAGATAAAAATACCTGTTCACACACTTACACCCCCACCCATCTAATGCACTAACCCCCAGCAGACAGAATTATTCACCTGGATGTGCCCCTGGCTGCTAGGCAACATCTCACAGTACAACACATGACCATCCTGGCCCTCTACTACGTAACACTTTGCAATGGGACACAATGAGAGACATTGGCAAGACAACGAATCTGCCAATCCATGAGACCACATCTGAACCAATAGCCCAAACAGGAGACCCCTCACAGGCCTACATTCCCAACCATATCTACCTAAGGACACTATCCCACGGATGTAGAGGGGGGCAGGACTGCAGGGACACACCTGTCTATGGGCCTGCCACTACACTGCATGCACCCCATGGCACCTAACTACATTCAGCATAGTAGCATCAGATTAGTGTAGGTACTCGCCCCCTTGTGGCTGCTGTGCTGTCTTCAAGCGCCAAATCCAAATCGGGATAGGCCACCGCCAGTATGCAGGCCATTAGGGGGTCAGTGTCCGATGGGCACCTCTCCCTTGTTGGGAGGCCGTCCCCAGATGGGCCTCCCCGTCTTCCTAGCCCAGCGCTGCAGGTCCTCCCACCGCTTCCAGCAGTGGGTGCTCCGCAGGTTGTAGACCCCCAGGGTCTGCACTTCCTTGGCGATGGCTTGCTGCATTCCTTTCTTCTGATGGGTGCTGACCTGCCTGGGACGCACAGAGTAATGAAACAGACATCAGTGTGGGTGCCCCATACACATATGCCATGCAAGTTCAACCTCACAGGACCCATGGAGACACACATATTGACAATAGCCAAGACAATAACTGCCAGACACATCACGGGTAAGCATCCACACAGCCACCCACAATGCCTACAGTCATCCGCCACATTCACACATATTCAAGGAGGACTAAAAGCAACTTACCTGAGCCTCTGGTTGCCCCGTCCACCAGCTTCGCAAGCTCCTCCGCAGTGAAGGCTGGGGCCCGTTCCTCTGTAACACGTGCCATTACTAGGCCCAGAGTCAGGACACAGCAGCTCACGCAGTGGAGTTCTGTTCCTCTCAAGGTGTAGGAGTCAGGTGGCAAGGACATGACACCGTCACCTCCGGTGGTGATCATGATTGGCCCTGCTTCCCCATAGACGCCAATGCTATCCAATGAAGAGGTGCACGGCGGTCAACACCGCCTACCGCTATGATGAATAATGCCAGCAGAATGTGGTCACTTCCTACACTACACTACCTGTAGGGCAGGGGGCTGCCATTTTGCATACACCACGCCTTCATAGTCTGTCTGGGGTCCTAATCCATGGTTCCATTCCCTCTACCCTTCATCGAGCTATGGTATGATGAGTGATCCTCTTCATGGAGTCATAGTGGGAAGAGTGCCTACACTGTGATGCAATGCAGAATATACACCACACCAGGCAATACCCAGACAGGATTACCATGTTCTCTGCGTCTGTGTGAGGAGCAATAGTGTTGCATGTACAAGTTGAATTGTGTAATATTGTGACTGAAGTGTATGTGGCAAATCAATGTGTCTTCCTCCCCCCCCCCATAGGTACGAACCCATGTGACGAGGGAGGGCACCATTTGTTTACAGACCCCTGGTTGATCTGGCCACCATGGAGGAACGTCACATCATCATCACTTGTCGCCTGAATTGTGCCACAATCCTGGAACACAAATGGAGCCTGTGCTGATGCCAGCTAATAGGAATCCCCCCATGCCATCCCTACAACTGTGCAGGTACTATCTGTGCTACATTTTCTGGCCATCAAATCTGGATTTTATGCTTTAGCAAATATTCCCAATGTGATAGGTGCCATTGATGGTACCCACATAGCCCTCATACCCACTAGAGTAAATGAGCAGGTGTTCAGAAATCGTAAAAACTTTCACTCCATTAATGTCCAATTGGTGTGTACCGCTGACCAGTCCATTACTCATTTCAATCAACGGTTCCCAGGATCAGTCCATGAATCCTTTGTCCTGAGAAACAGCAGTGTGCCACACATGATGGGACAACTACAGGGGGGCAGAACTTGGCTCATAGATTAGTGTGTATGACACTGGATCTCTTACATAGCTGACAGGCAGGCTGTATGCAAGTAGATTTTGCGTGTTTCAACCCTCTTTCGCCCAGGGGATTCTGGCTACCCAAACATGCAATGACTCCTGACACATGTGAGGAATCTCAGGACAGATGCTGAAATCCATTATAATGAGGCACATGGGCGCACTAGGAGGGTTACTGAGAGAACCATAGGACCCCTTAAGGCAAGATTTTGCTGCCTTCATCTCTCTGGAGGGTCCCTGTGCTATGTCCTTAACAAGGTGTGTCAGATAGTGGTGGCTTGCTGCATGCTGTACAACTTGGCTCTGAGGAACTACTACTGGATGAGGTGGATGCTGTCCAACCACCCCTGCCAGCTCAGAGGATGGATGAGAGTGATGGGGAAGAGGAAGGGGAAGACCAACTCCAGGACCAGCTAATCCGGCTATACTTCCGGTGATTCTCGGGTAGTGTTCTATGTTACCAATGGGTTTACTGCATTGTGTCAGGGTGACTTATGTTCAAAGTGCTGTGCTGTCCATTACCAGTGATGTGTAGACTTCATGTTTGCAGAAGGAGATGTGTGTCACAGCAATGGAATGTACAGTATGACATACTTGAAACACTGCAGTCTCTTAGACACCCTCCTGCAAAAAAACAGCATTATGATGTAAACTGCCCACTATATTCACATTTGCATTTGATAGCACATATAAATGAAGGACATATAATTTGAGTGCACAGGTGTTTTTTTATTGAAACAAAACACATCTATGACTGATGGGACAGTGTAAGGGAGTGGGGAAATGGTGTACAAAATACTCAGGTGCATTTCCACAGCTGTTGTTTCCACAGGGGCATAGTCCGTGGGGCCATTGGAAAATGGTGCAATGGCAGGGGACAAGGTAGCTCCGTGGCACACAAGGGAAACAGTTCAGGGCAGAGTCACTTCCTGGTGGTGGGCTTGTTCTTGGCTGGTGTTTCACAGGGATGTATGGGTCTAATGGCACGTTTGCCAGGGGGAAGCTGGGCTGCAGTGGAAGGGGTGCTGGTGTCCTGTGAGTCCTCTGGCAGTGCCACCAGTCCACTAGCAGCTTTTGATATGGATGGCAGGGCATTGTACTGGCTAGTGTAAGGGGCCTGCTGGTGGGTGGAGGATTCAGGCGGGCTGTGGTACTGGCGCTGCAGCACCCCTGCAATGGAGACCATGGTAGCATTGAGCTGTTTCCATTGCTCCATGATGGTGTGCTACCTGCAGCCTCTGATTCTCCTCCAGCATGGTCAGGATCTGGCCCATCCCGTCCTGGGACCTCAGCAATAGCCTCCTGAGCAGCAGCATCCCTCCTTGGGCCACCCCCTGACCCACTGCTCCAGTCTCAATCGCCCTAGCCCCCTGTGTCTGTGTCCCCTGCACAGGTCTGGCAGTCCCACTTGCACTGGGCCCATCGTCATCCTGCCTGGTGGTTGGTGGCGACTCGGGACTCTGTACTTGTGGGCAGCCAGTCCGTGGCCTGGAGACACTGGTGTGGGAGTGTTGGGCCAGAGCTGGTTGTGGTGGCTGAGTGGTAAGGGTGTCAGTGTCGGTCTCAGTGGGTGGGTCGACTGGGGGGGTGTGTCCAGAGCTGTGGGATGGGACAGGGTTCTCCTCTGTGTCCAGACATCCCTCTGCACTCTCCTGAGTGGGGCGTTCATCTTAAGGTGGAGTACTGGCATTCCTTAACGTCTCAGTCCGGGTGGCATGGGGGATGGTGCCTGTGGGTGTGAGAACAGAGATGTGGGTGTCCTGCACTTTCATGTCCCTTGCAGCTCTGCTTAGGTGTTATTGGTAGGTTCCATTCCCATGTGGTGGCATGCAGGGTCCATTGGTGTTCTTTTGGATGCATTTGGTGAGGGGGGAGTGGTGCATTCTGGGTGTTGTGGTGCTCCTGCCATTTCATGCATGGGTTGGTGACTGTGGATAGGGGTTTGTATGGGGGGTTGGGGGGCTGGGGGCATGCAGGGTATATGCGTAGGTGTGTGTTGGTGTTGTGGGCTAGGTAGGGGATGGGGGCATGGTGGTAGTGAGCGGGATGGGGTGATACATGCATTGCAGGTGTAGTTGACTTACCCGAGTCCAGTCCTCCAGGGAGTCCAGTGAGGCCCTCCGGGTGCTGATTGGCTATGACCCTCTCCTCCCAGTCGGTGTATTCAGGGGGAGGAGGTGTGGGATCACCGCCAGTCTTCTGTACGGTGATGTTGTGTCGTGATACCATGGAACCCACCTTCCCCCGCAGGTCGTTCCATCTCTTCCTGATGTCATCCCTTGTTCGTGGATGGATTCTTACTGCTTTGACCTTGTTGACTATCCTCTTCCATAGCTCCATCTTCTTGACCTTGGGCTTCTGCTGCACCTGTGCCCCAAATAGCTGCAGCTTGACTCTGAGTATTTCGTCCACCATGGTCCTCAGCTTCCTGTCAGTGAAGAGGGGATGCTTAGGGGGTACCATGGTGTGTGTTGTGGGTGGTGTGTTGTGGTTGTGACTTGTGTGGTGGTTGTTTGTATGTGTGTTGTGGTGTGGTTTTCTGTGGTGCTGTTGGCACTGCAAAGGATTGACATCCACTGTCAGCCACACTGATTTGTGCATAATTATTTGGGGGGCAGGGGATTTGTAGGGATGGCGATGGTGGGGTGCTGTGTCCTGCCTTTCCGCCGTCATTGGCCCTGGCGGTGAGTGGAGGTTGTACATTTTTGGCTGGACTGTGTTTTTGGCATCATTGTTCGTCAGTGTGCAGTCCGCTGCCACTGGCGGTCTTTTGTTCACCGTCAGCACGGAGGTGATTATCGCCAGATTCATAATGAGGGCCATAGTAAATTAACAGGAAAGCCATCTGAAGTACATGTGCAGGACACTGGTCAATATGGGTTCCCCATCTACATGATGGCTTCACTGAAAATAGAGATATTTGGTATCAAGCATCTCGTATTAATAAGGCCTCACTGATTCCAGTGATGGATTTATTAATACATGCACCCAGAAGGCACATGAGGTGCCCCCTGAAAACCTGCCAACTGCTGGCAGGCTGACAGACTAGTTTCTACAATTCTGCCACCAACAGACAAGTTTCTGACCCCCAAGGTTAAGAGCCTTTGCTTTAGGCGGGCAAGAACAAAGCCTGCTCTGGCAGGGGTGTTAACACACCCCTCCCAACAGGATGATTTGCAAATCTACATTCCACTGCAGGGGAGTTTCAAAGAAGCCCACCACCCTTGGTACGCAGATCTGGCTTCCTTCAGAGGGGAGATGCCGACCCCCCTACCCAGGGCCCATTTGACACCTGGACAGGGGGGAAAACTAGCTATGTAGGTGGCATGCAATATTTACAGGCTGGACACACCTCTAGGGTGACCATCCTGAAATGAACACAGCCTCAGGAATTCCACCATTTTGTTTGTGGTGGAATTGAGAATTCTGGAACAGGGTGATGCCCACTCCCCAAAGGAAGTGGTCATCCAGGGGTAAGTAGTTCATTGGCTCCTACCCTTCACTACCAATAACATCCCTAAATTTAGTATTTAGGGGACCCTTTGATACCAGGACCTTAGATCTTCACTGGACACAAACGAAGGAGTGTACAAGAAGCCTACTGACCGAAGAACGGAAGAGCTCTACTGACATAGTGCCCACCCTGCCAGCCTTCTTGCTACACCCATCCCTTGTGGAGCAACTGACCTATCCTGCTGCTGCAGCCTCCAGAAAACTGGGTGAGCTACCAGTGCTTCGCAAATCACGGAGAAGAACTCCCTTGGAGTGAAGGAGCTGCTTTCCTGTACCTGCAGGCAACCAAAGAAGAACTGTGAGGACCAAGGACTGCCAAAACCCAACGCCGTATAACACCACTGTACCCGAGCCTCCTATTCCAACCTGAAGTGGGCCAGCGGTGTTAGCGAGTTTCCCAGGCCCTCCAGAGACCAAGCCCACTTTGCATTTGCCCACTGCTTACTTTTCCAATGGCACTTGCTGCCTCTGACTGCAGGCCCCCTCAACCACCTCTGGTAGCCGAAACCCGACAGTCCACTGGACCTCTGCACACAGATGCCCCGTACCATCAGGTTTAAGAGAACCACTGATGTCCATGCATCCCACAGGCTCGTGAGACCTGAGCCCACTTGTTGGTTCAGCCAGACTGGTACCCCAGTCCATGCCTGCAGCCTGTTTTTGTGGGCCCCCTCTACCGCGACCACCACTGGGGATGGACAGTCCAAGATACCTCTGCACCCGAAAATGAGCCAGGCAAAACGTGGCTACTTATTTCTTTGGCCCATATCAGTCTGGTAAGTAGATGCTCGACATCATGGACAAGTACTCTTGATTTTTATTAGTCAAACAGCTATTGTCGACTAATGCAAGAACAGTCAAACCCGTTCTGGTAGAAATATTTGCAACCTGGGTAATTCCCAAAGTCAGCAAAACATGCAATGGACCAGTGAAGAATTCACTCCATTCACCACACACCTGAGTTTCAAACATAGGCAACTCATGCCACCATGGCCTCGAACTAATAGAATGGTTGAGCATTTCATGTCCTCTTGAAATGCACTGCAACAGGCAGAAGCAAAGCATTCTCCCAGTCAGTGAATTCTAAATAGCCTACCGAGATATTCCACACAGCACCAAGGTCGGTTTCTCTTTGGGGGCATAAGGGCATTGCCCCTCTCCTCCAATAGTCTCCTCCTGTCTTAGTGGAGGCACAAGAAGCATAATTTTAAAAATATGAAGTCCTTTGCAAAGTTTACTGGACCTGTGGAGGCTCCATGGGTTGGGCAGCGTAGCATGTGGGGGAGGAGCAGTGTAATGCGGCAGGGATATCCCATCTGGCTGATTCATTAAAGCCACACACTGATTGGCCATATTTCTTTAATGATGACGTGATGGTGCTTCTTTCCCCTCATGAACATTGCCAATGGCGGCATTGTGAAGGACAGGAGTGAAGGTGGCAGTCTCCATATGTGGCTGATCAGAGCCAACCATGTAAGAAAGGTATTTAAATTATTACACTCTAAATGGTCGCAAAGTAAAAAATGTGGTTTGTTTGTGAGTTTTTTCTCAGAGGAAAAACCCAGTATTGTGTGCATTCCTTCCCGAAAGGCCAGTAAACGGTGAGCCTTGTTTTTGACATCGTAGAGGTATCCTGCAGCACTTAAGCTTTAATCTCTGTTGTAACACATAATATGTGAACATCTCTTCTCATTCTGTGTGTCTGCACAAAGTGAGGGGTCGAGGCGTCATTTTTATTATTAACACAATGATCATCCATGTGCAAGTATCTATGGATCAAAATTGGACTGGTTCAAGCACTTCAGAGGCAAGTTATCAATAAAATGCCACTTGTAGCAGCAAGACCCAAACCCTCCTAGATCTGACTCACAATTAAAAAAAAACATTAGGATGGTATAACCTATTTGTATAGATCAATTGCTCAAAAATGTGTGCTCACGCTCGACTTTGGTGAAAAAAAGTCATAATTTTATGATTAGTCTCATGCTTTTTTTTATATTCATTCATATTTGTATGTAGGGGAGAAGTTGAGAAGTGTTATTACAGCCATAGCTGTCGAATTTGCAACCGGGGAACCATGGGCGTCGGCTCGGTATCCCGTGATCATGGCAAAGTTACTTAATCTCCCCGTGCCTAAAAACAGGAATGTCTCCTTGTGTAATTTAACTAGTTCTCATATAAAGCACTTCAATACCTTCGCTATCTAAAAATGCAAATGAAAAAAATAGTGACACGTTAAATAAGTTGTTGTGCTTCTGAAGTCACTCTGGAGGCGATTCACTTGGTTTCTTCCTGGTTACACCAGAACTCACTCCCAAGGGCCCAGGGACTGGATTTGGCATCACTTGGCGAGTCAGGACTCTCAGCAAAAGAGCCCAGGTGCTGGCAGATGAAGTCTTTGGTGTTCATGAGACTTCTTAACAGGAGGCAAGCTCAGTTCAAGCCCTTGGAGAACCTTGAAAAGCGGGATGTAGAAAGCAAAGTCCAGCCTTTTCATTCCCTGGATAGAAGCAGCAAGCAGCAGGCCAGCAAAGCAACAGGCAGAGTGGCAGTCTCTCCTACAGCATCCAGCTCTTCCTCCTGGCAGAACGTCCTCAGTCCAGAAGTGTTCTGATATTGTGGTGTCAGAGGCCCAGTACTTATACTCATCTCTGCCTTTGAAGTAGGCAAACTTCAAAGGAAACTCTTTGTAGCGCACAAGACCCTGCCTTTTTTGCTCTGGCCCTAGACACACGTCAGGGGGTTGGAGCCTGCTTTGTGTAAGGCCAGGCACAGCCTTATTCAGGTGCAAGTGTCAGCTCCTCCCTCCACTCTAACCGAGGAACACCCAACAGAATATGCAGGGCACATCTCAGCTCCCTTTGTGTGATTGTCTGGAGTGAATTCACAAACAGCCCAACTGTCATCCTGACCCAGACGTGTATTCCACAGCCAGGCAGAGGCACATAATGGTTAGGCAAGGAAATGCCCACTTTCTAAAAGTGGCATTTTCAAACTTACAATTTAAAAACCATCTGCACCAAAAGATGTATTTTTAAATTGTGAGCTCAGAGACCCCAAAGTCCATTTCTATATCTGCTCCCAATGGGAAACTACACTTAAAAGATATTTCAAGGCAATCCCCATGTTAACCTATAAGAGAGATAGGTCTTGCAATTGTGAAAAACAAATTTAACAGTATTTTACTATCAGGACACGTAAAACACACCAGTACATGTCCTACCTTTTAAATACACTATACCCTGCCCATGGGGCTGCCTTGGGCCTACCTTAGGTGTGATTTACATGTAGTAAAATGAAATGTTAAGGCCTGGCAAGTGGATACACTTGCAGGTCGGACTGGCAGTTATAAACTGCCCACACAGACACCACACTGGCAGGCCTGAGACATGTTTACAGGGCTACTTATGTGGGTGGCACAATCATTGCTGCAGACCCACTAGTAGCATTTAGTTTATAGGCCCTGGGCGCACACTGTGCACTGTACTGGGTACCTACTAGTAAATCAAATATGCCAATCATGGATAAACCAGTTACCAATGCAATTTAGACAGTGAGCACTTTCACTTTAGCACTGGTCAGCAGTGGTAAAGTATCCAGAGTCTTAAAGCCAACAAAAACAGGTCAGGAAAAAATAGGAGGAAGGAGGCAAAAAGTTTGGGGATGACCCTGAAAAAAGGGCCAGGGTCAACAGAAAGATACTACATTTGCGGTAAAATAGAACTATTAGAATTTGAGGCTTTAAAATATGAGCTGCTTATTTTTGTCCTAAGTCTTAGAGAGCACACTCCCTAGAATGGCGATAGTCATGTTGACGCTGGGCTCAGTGGCGCTGATAGCGCTATGACTTGAGCTAGCACATCAACCCAGCTGCCTGACCTTAGAGATTTTTGGGAGTGGTGACTGGGTAAAGTGGCCTACGAGGTTGCTGGCTGAATCTGTTTTGCCCTCCCTGCACCCAAGTCCATGTCAGGCTCAGATAACTTGGACTAGACCCTTTGCCACAGAAGTCTTCTGCTAAGAATATGTTCAGGTGAACTGGGATGGATCATGTGTGTAACCCCTACCCCATGTCCATAACATCCTCTGCTGCACTGGAAGTGCATCATTTGCCCACAAATCTGATAAACAGGTGATGATAGCACCTCGAGTTCCAATGGTTATTCTGGCTGTATGAATCGGTTCTATTGCAAATTTTATTTACTTTAATGAAAAGCCAGTCTCAATATCTTGTAGAGAGCCTCTAACGATGCTTCACATTTTTCCTATCAAATTTATTACCTACATATTGCTTCTTTTTACGTGACCCTTAATTATGCATAATGACACTGAATGTCTTTTTAGTGATGCTTCTCATAGAATGAAATGTGTGCAAGCCTAATTTATAAAAGGTACAATGGTGCACGCAAGTAGGTAAATTTAAGGAGGTAGTTGGTAGACGCGACTCGTGTTTCTCCCATTTTGTATGTTTTCTTTGGTGTACTGCAACCGCAGCATCCCAGCGACCAGCGGCAGCACAGAAGCTGCTTGGTGGGCAAGACAGGTTGCATGTGCTTTACCTTTCCGGTTGCTTTTTTTGCTTGTGTGTTGGCAGTTAACGTTTTAATGTACACCATTTATACATTAGGTATGGGTTTTTCTAAACTCCAGAACTAGAATGGATTACCTCGCACTACCTTCTGGTGTCACGGTCTCTAAACACATTATTGCGTTTATTTTTCTTTATTTTTCTGCGTTGTCACTGGTCTCTGTTTTACCCGCTCAGAGTTAACATAGATCTCATGCCTGCGGTCGGGTGTCCCAAATAACAATGTGAACGAGAGTCGGTTCCCCTTGCTTGACTTAATGGTGTCGACAGCTTTATTTGTAGAGATGGCATCTGTTTTCCTTGGTGTATCTTATGTAGGGAGATTAGGTATTGATGCACGCTCCTTTCTGCCTTTACAATGCCATTCGATGCAAATGATGTGCTTATGTGGCATCGTGTGAAAATGGAGAGTCTGAGATGTATCTAGGCTATTCCCGCTTAGGCATTTATGTATAATCAGCAACGTTCTCAATTGTTGTGGGTATATTTTCCCCTTCCTTCAGGAAACATGGCAAATCGCCGGGATACCCTGACTTAAATGATACCTTGCCCCCCGAGAAGGTGGTGAGTTTGCATTAACATCTCATTTTCTTTTCCCTAGTCTTTTTCCCTCTAAAAATGTTCTCTCATTCAATTGAAGCATCTCAATTTCCTTTGTCTTCTTTATCTTGCCTATTTACGTTTCAGTTGTGCTGGTATTTAAAAATACTAGCAACATACTGCAATTATACTGTTTTTTGATTCCAGGCTTGGGAAACGGGCTGGAGCTCAATTAATAAGTAAGTGAGTACAATCTCACCTTTAGTTACCTGTGTGATATCATTAATTGTTCCATTTTTGATTGGAGAAGAGTAATGACAGTCCTGAAGAAGCGCCAATAGATCTGTTAAGAAGTAAGTAGGCGCGAAACATGTTGTCTTTTTTGGTAGTGACAGAATCAGCACTCCCAACCAAATACTTTTGAAAGAGTAAAGGGCCATTATTTCCCTTACACTCTGTTTGTTGTTTTTAATCTTGACCAACATCCCCCATCACCAAGTAAAAGAATTGTTTGAGGAGAGTTGAGTCATTTTTAATTGCACGTATTGTTTGTACATTTTTCCCTTTCTCTCCAATGGTTTGTTCAAGTTAACTCAGAAGTTGGCTTAGTGACCCCCTTGAGGGTCCAGTCAGACATTGCAGTGCCAGTCTGGCGTGGAGCAAGCCTGATGATGAAACCTGAGGGCCCCTGCTTCTGAGAGGGCCTCCGCGTCTGTAGCAATCCCATTCTAGTTTTCTCTGGGATTGTTCTTTATGTCTTTTGGAACAGTGTACCTTTTCTGATTATCATGTTATGAGTAGGGAGGTCGTACACTGGACCAATCAACCTCCCAGTCCCCCCCTTTTTTGTGAATATAATTTTTTATAATCCTCGACCACATGTCTAGTTGCACGTAAAATAGGTTTGTATTGAAATGGCACTCTTTCTTAAACACCTCCAGTGAGGGAACCACCCCCAAATTCTCCTTTGTCAGTCAGGCTTGCTTGCTTTGCTTGCTTTTGATGTAACACTCATTCCCAACTTTTACGCCCCACTACTTTCAAAAGTCACCAGCCATCACTGCGCAGCACTACAAGGGTATACCATGTAAGGCTAATGCTAGGGTAAGAAGAGTGTACCCAAATCTGAGCTATTTGTCACACAAAAGCTCTGCAACAGTTGGAGTGAAACAGTTCATAGAAAAGATCAGCAACCAAGGGGAGGATGAAACACTGTGTAAACAAAAGATGAAGAGCAGATCTGTCCAACCTCAAGGAAGGTGTTTAGGTGGCAGTGAACCAGAGGCAAGGCACACCAAGAAAATTGATGCACCTGTGGTCATCTTCCCATTTTTAGGGTCGAGCGCAAAGGGCTCTGTCCCTGGTGTAATCTCTCTGGGGGCTTTTAACCATGCCCATGTCAAGCCCATCAGTTTGGTTGGTTCATGGGCTTGCATTTTAAAATTAGCTTGATTTATTAAGTGAAAGGCATGCATACATCATGCTTTTGCGGTGTTTAGCCCGCCGCAAGCGCACTGGCCAACTATTGAAAACATACGAAGCTCCATGTTTTCAATATGGTTTCTGCACTACTTTTTCTCACTGGGCAGTAGTAGAGCGCTTTGCATGACATCAACCCTGTTACATGGATATTTCCACTTTTGCTGGTTATAGGGATAATTGTACTTTTGCCGGTTACATGGATAATTGCACTATTGCCAATATGTTTCACTGTAAGTGAACTTCTGTTTTCTTTTGTGTGTTTGCTTTGTGCTCATGGCAGCTGTCAGTTCGCTTATGTGATACTGTTAAGAAAAGTCCGGTTAGGAATTTACAACGCTTTTAGCTTTAACTCGAGCAAACACGAGACCTATTGCATTGCAAATGCTTGTTAAATTATGGTTCTAATATTGCTGACAACCGTATTAGAATGGTATATTACCAGTAAACAAAGAAAGAGCAGGGTATGAACAAGTAAGTGAGTGACCGGGCAAACCTTTCCTGCTGCTGGGCCTCCATAAAACAAAAGTAAAAAATTAAAAATAAGCAAAAGATGCAGAATGCAATGACAAGCAACATATGGGTGGGTGAGGTGAAAGAGTAAAAAATAAAAATATATGGCATGATGTCTCTGCTAGGTAATAAACCAGAAATGAGGGGCAGCTTGGTGTTAAAAAGCAGAAACAGAGGTCATAAGAAACAAAGAAAAACATGCACCCCTAAATGCTGAACGGAAACAAAAAAATAGTCCCTTCAAGTCAGCAGTGGAAGGATTCAACTCACCCTGTCGGAACACTGGGAGACTGAAATATTTTTTGGTGGGACAAACAGAATAGGGAGGATATGTGATGAATCAAGACCAGAGATCCGAGATAGACAACAAAACTTTCCAAGTATGCACAAATCTCCGACCCAAATCCAGCTCTAAGTATATGTAATGTCAATTTCTAAAGCCACCAGATTAAATTTATCTAAGCCACATATGGCATCAAGCAGTGAAGAAGAGCCACTAATCAGAAAAAAAGCCTTTTTTTAGCCACTTACCCTTTCCTAGAACTCCTTCTGCGGTACATGCATTACATGGCAGTCAGAGTTAAATTTTTCTTCAGCCAGAATAACAAGTTATAAAGGAGTCACAAACAAAATCACAGGTGAAATTCAAAGACCAGCATTTGAGGCACCTAGAACCCAGGGTAGAGTCCAAGTCAAGTTAGGGATCATGGTCTAAGGCAAAGGAAAGAGGAGAACATAAGCAAAGGTCTAAGCCAAAAGAAAGACAAGAACAGAAAAAAGGCCAAAGGGAAAAGATTACAGATACATTTAAGAAGGACCACAGTCAGAGGCACAGAGTGAATCATAATTCATTACAAAAAGAAAAAGTGTTAGCAACCAGTGAAAGGGAACAATTATACACAATACTAATCGTTATGGCCTCTAGGTAGTGCAATATGGAAACACACACCACACAAACACACACTCACACATATCATATAGGGAGAGCAAAGTAACTACCAGTATGTGGGCACACATGAGCAAACATGCCTACAACCACCAGTGCAAGCAGATCAAAGGGCATACAAGGATCATGCTCAAAGACCAAGTGTCAAGCAGTCACCTTTGTTCACAGACCAACAGAGCTAAAGATACCTATACATAAAGACAAATCAGCACCCAGACACATAGAATAAATTATACCCAAGTATACACATCAACATACATATATGTGAAATCCTGTACACAGACAACACAAGCTTGTGCTTTAGTGATTAGGCCTCAAGCATGTGAGCATGCCTTAACCTTCCCCTCACCCCCTCACAGACCCTTAAGTTTGTGGAGTCACCTCCATTTTGTAGCCCAGCGTCTCTAAGCCCTAAACAGCCCAGTGAGCCACAACAACAGGAGTTGGTAAGAAAACTGACTTTGTGCTGTAGAGTGTGAACGTTTAAAAATGTTCCTTTCATCTACCCATGACTGTTTTAATTTATCTCTTAGGTTTTGTGCAATTTTTACTTTTAAAACTGCTATTTTTCCTGTGCCAGTGACTGTTTGAATTCACCCCTTGGTTTCTGTGCAATTTGTACTTTTAAAACTGCTCTTTTCTTCTGACTGTGACTGTTTAATTGCCTGTCCTATTTTGTCCCTAAACTGGACTAAGGCTACTGGAAGGTAACCACCCCCCCACACACACTTTTACTAGCTAAAAAGGCAAAACAAAAAACGAAACATAACCAGAGTGTGTTTAAGAGACTGCTTAATCTCTTTTGTCGTTTAAATCGTGCTTGGAAAGTGTTTTCATTACCCGTTTTTGGCTACAAAAAGTATTTTATTAATTGTGTGAAAAGTCGTATTTTACTAGTGTTAGATTTGGGCCTAACCTGCAGGGCTAAACAGGAACTACAAACTGTGTATTGAGCTGTCTGTATCCAAGGAGATTCTTACTTCAAGAGCACCTCCTTGCCCTCTGCACATCAGTTTGTGCTTTAGTAATTGTGCATGGGGCAAATAAGTAGGCCTGACCCTCACACTTGCCCTGGCCCAGTTTTATGTAACATGCTCTTTAAACAGGATTCATATTGGTTGTTGCATCCATGTTCTGACTTGTTCCTAAGGTTGAGGTTCTATTGGACTTAGGACGTGAGTTCTTATTGGCCGGTAGGGCTAGGGTTCTGATTGGCTTCTAGAGCTAGTATGAGAAACTCATTCTTTTAGCATGTACACCTCAATGTTTCTGACTGATAGTGGTGGCAACTGACCCTGACTGTGTCCTGGGGTTTGCTAAACAGGACAAGGCCAGTACTCTGAATGAAAGGTATATGGCAAAAAGTCACAATTACAATTGGCAATGACAGACTCCTACAAGTCCCTAGTAGATAATAGTGTACGGGGATTCAAACTACATTATAAGTCCTTCTTATGTAAGAAGGCAGGGACGTTTAGAGTCCCAGTAGATTTCCTGTATTGGAGTGTGCACTTCTGTGTTGCCTGCTGTCATTTTTAAAGGCAATCCTGCTATGCAGACTGCCTTTAAAAAGTAAAATGTGTGCAAATTTGACTGTGAGGGAAAAACTGCACCTTTAATTTTTCCTCATTGTAGATACTTAGCTCCAAAGACTAAAATGGGAATATTTTCTATAAGCATATTTTTTGCTAGGAGGGAGCTAAATGTGTCAGGAAAGGACTCAAAAGAATGGTAATGATAAATCCAACAACTTGCCATTGTTGAATTTATCATACCTAGTACAGAAAATAAGTTATATGTTTGTTCAGTTAGAAGTTTGGTGAAGTTTGGGGCAACTTTTGGAAAAAGCTCCATAAGTGGACTGACTACCTTCAACTGTGACCCGGCCAGGATTTCACGTGTGTTCTTCTGAAAGCTCCAGAGCTCCAGACTTCCAGGATTTGACCGGGGCAGAGCAGAAAAGTAGTCTGACGACGTTTCATCGAAATTGACTTTCTGAGGAGAACCGCACGACGCTGAGAGAGAAAAGCTCCAGAAAAGTTTCTAAGTGCTAATGTAAATTTTTGACAAAGGCCTCTGGCTCATGGTATATGAGCAGGGCACCATCAATGTCAGTCTCAAACTTTGACTTTGTTTGGTCAAGCGCAACTAGATGCCCCCGGTTGTTGCTATTGATTTCTAAGCAATAGAAAGCACAATTTTTATTAAATCTTTAAAAATTCATAACTCCGATTCCGTATATTGGAATAACCGGCCTCCAACAGCTAGAGCCTCTATTGTGCTTACGACATGAGTTCAGTTTGGCTGATAGAATTAGGGCTCTGATTCGCTCCTATGGCTACGGTTTCTATTGGACTTAGGGATTAGGGCTTTTAGTTTGATTGGTGCTAGGACTAGGGCTGTGATTAGTTAATAGGGCTAGGGTTAAGGCTAAGGTTTTGGTTGTCTAGGGTTTTCTTTGGGCCAAGGTCACCTCATCACTAGGGCTATTTAACCTTAGGATTCAGGGTGTCTCAGCTAAGGGCAGGAAGGACAAGGGCAGTTGCCTGCTCGAGCCAGGTTGGGCCAAGGGCCAGAGATGCTGCTCCTATGCCATTCAACAACCACTGCATAACCCCACAAACCATGTATATACACCCTTCTACCCATATTGCCACACAATGGCACCTTCACTGTCACACAAACCACCACTCTGTCTAATACCACTATCAAATCCACACATTACCAACACAACACAAACCTAAACTGTACATACCCATAAAACACTCTTGTTGATGCAAAACACCAGTTCTATCCTCTACTTATTCCTAAACTACTCCTTTACTGCACCACCAACCCTATACTCAACCTTTCTAATATCATCCACTAACTACACCCTCTTCCTCCTTTTACCAAAAACACACAACCAAACAATCCTCACATTCCACTTCACCACACAGATTACCTCTTCCTGCTACCAAATGTAATACAAACACTCGTAACTCCTGTCCATTTCCGCTCACACACCACATACCCTCTCCTCCAATGCATATCACCACCTTTACCATTCGGCTTCCAGTTACCAACAATACTCTATATACAAATCCTTTACAGAAATTCACTACACCAATATCTAATTTCACTACTGCACAAAAACAAAACATAACACACACACCAGCACATCAAAACCTTGCATACACACGCAATTGCATACGACATTCCATATAAACACCTACTCCCATCCTCATGACTACACAAATAATACAGAGCCTAAAACAACTTTACTCACAGATTTTCTATCTTCACCAACACCTACCGCAGACACCCCAACACAGCCACACTCATTCGCCCGCCTCTCATCCATTGCACAATTTATGGCCTTAAAACATGACCCACATGCTCCCCCACCACCCCTAACCCATACACCTTCCACCCTAGATAGACAAAAACAAAATAAATGATATACCACTCTCACAGTTTCTGTCTCCTTCTCTATTACACAACTACTCTACAAAAACAGCACATCCCGCCAAGGCATCTCAACCACCATCTCCATCACCTGCATACTCAGACTCGACAAAATGCCTGATAAACCTGCTGAATAGGGATGACAATATAGACAAACAATACTATTGTTATCCTGAGACGGTTAATACCAACAGTAATAATACACCTGCTACCAGTTCAAAGAATACTACTCACTGTTCTATAAAACAAAGGTCCTCATTACAACCATGGCGGTTGGTGTTAAAGCGGCGGTAATACCGCCAACAGGCTGGTGGTAAACAAAAATGGAATCACGACCACAGCGGAAAACGCCAACACAGACAGCCACTTTAACACACCGACCACCACAGCGGTAGCAACAAACACCGCGGCGGACACTGCCAACAGACAGGCAGAAGACAATGTATCACCCACAGTATTACAAGGCTCCTATCCGCCAGCTTTTCCAGGGTGGTACCAACTATATCAAAAGCACGGTGGAAACAGTCTTTGGATGGGAAACCACTCACCTTTCGACACTCAACGAAGAACCAGGACGCCATGGAGCCCAAACTACAGGTCCTGCCGAAGCTGGTGTATCTGCTAATACACCAGGAACATCAAAGAAGGCGGCGCGGATGACCATGAGGAGTACTGCACCTAGCACACAGGGGAGGGGGGGAAGGAAAAAAAGAGTGACACACACACGCAACACGCAACACCCACACCCTCACCCTCACCCACAACACTATACACACAAACACATGCAGCAACATTACATGTACACCCCGTAACCCCCTGGAAGAAGGCAAAGACAAAAGGAATTGAGTTAAATCAGTGATATTTAGAAAATGCTAATAAAGTTAACGATTGTAAACAACAATATATACAAATATTTACAATATGTACAGAGGGCCATACACTGTCCTTTGCAAATGTCTGTGGACCAGTGGGCCAAAAAAACAAGGGCAAAGCCCACACTTGACTCCTGCCTCAAAATGGAGAGAACACTGCAGGGGCATCAGGTCGAAAACACAAAGGCACCTCAGGGGGAAGGGGGTCACCTGAGCCGGAAGATGGTACTACGTCACTGCTCCTGGAGGGGGCAACATGTCCACTGCTTGATCCCGAGGAGTGCAAGGCCATAGTCTCTCAAGTGGGTGGATTGCCCACTGCTTGGTCTTGGGGAGTGCAAGGTCACAGTCTCTCAAGTGGGTGGATTGCCCACTACTTGGTCCTGGGGAGTGCAAAGCCACAGTCTCTCAAGTGGGTGGATTGCCCACTGCTTGGTCCTGGGGAGTACAAGGCCACAGTCTCTCAAGTGGGTGGTTTGCCCACTGCTTGGTCCTTGGGAGTGCAAGGCCAGAGACTCTCAAGTGGGTGACATGTTCCACTGGTTCTGGAGGGGGCTTTGTGCCCAGTGTGCTTCATCCTGCCAAGGATAGGGTGGGTGCATGCATATCTACACTGGTTCTGGAGGGGGCTTTGTGCCCAGTCTGCTTCATCCTTCCAAGGATATGGTGAGTGGATGCATATCTCCACTGGTTCTGGAGGGGGCTTTGTGCCTAGTCTGCTTCATCCTGCCAAGGATAGGGTGAGTGGATGCATATATCCACTGGTTCTGGAGGGGGCCTTGCGCCCAGTGATGCTGCACCTGGGGTGTGGCAGTTCCCATTCCCTCACCTGAGTGTCTGAGCCACAAGATGTTCAGGGAGCAGGTAGCATGATACTCCATGGAGGCAGAGCCACACTCCATCCTGCGGCGACTTAGGCTGCAAACTGCTGGTAGTGTTGGTGCTTCAAGTGGTGGGTGGAGGGTCCAGGGCGCCTCATGCATCCCCGGACACCTGGCCACTGGGGATGCTGCTGATGACAGATGTAGTGGCACTAGCTGGGAATGTGGCGGCACAGATGGTGGCGCAGGTGGCGGTGCTTGCGGCGGTGTCTGCGGCGGAGATGCTGCCGGTGCAGGTGCTGGTAGTAGTGGAGGGAGACACCAGGCCATCTCCTGCAGCCTCGGACAGCTGCCCACTGGGGATGATGCTGCTGACTGTTGTTGTGGCAGCGGCGGTGCAAGTGGCGGGGCAGATGGCGGTGCAGGTGGCGGTGCCTTCCGCATTACAGGTTGCTGGGCTGCACTACTTATGGTGGGCACTAGTCCCTCACCTGGAGGGTCCGAGGCCTGAAGTGCCTTGCCCTGGGTTTTCTTCCCCACCTTGCCAGATGCTGCTGGGACCTTGGCATTGGCAGATGCAGTTTTGGAGGAGGCCTTGCTGGTTGGGTCCTGCTTTTTGGCCATGCTGCTTGCTGGCACCCTCTTCACCTTGGCAGGTGGCGGAATGGGTAGGTCCTTTGCTGGCACACTGGCAGCCTGGACGGGTGCCCCCTTTCATCCCCTCGGACTTGCAGGTACCACCGCAGATGCCGACTTGGTGGCTGAGGTGCTGGCCTGGGATCTTGACACCCTGGCCCGAGGTGAAGGAAGGGGTAGAGGCGTAGGGAAGAGGTCAAAGTTAGCAAGGAAAAGTTTTTTAGACACACTGGGACGGGAAGATGAAGAAGCTGTGGGAGTGGAGGAAGTGGGAGTGGTTGTAGGAGGTGTATTTCTGCTGAGTTTGGGTGAAGGTGCATGGGCCGGATGCTGTTGTGAGGTGGATGGCTGTTGGGTGGGTGGGTGCTTGTGTTTGTGTACTTTGAGAGGAGGGGTCACAGACACACTGTGAGAGGACACAGGGGACGTGTGCATGGTTGTGGGGGTGGTGACTGCTTGTGAGGGGTGTGTTGTGATGGGCGTGCTGGTGATGGAGGCAGTGGATGAGGATGTAGTGCATGCAGGTGTGAGTGGAGACAAGACTGGGAGGGGGTGGACGAAGAGGAGGAGGAGGACACAGTGGAGGCAGTGGTTGTTGCTGTGTCTGCATGGGCATGGTGCTTGTGTCAGTGCCTGTGAGATGAGGTGTGGTGCTTATGTTTGCCTGAGCCACTTTTGTGTGTTGATTTGGGTGAATGATGGTCTGAAGGTGTGCTTGGGATAGGTTGGGGTGGAGGGGATTGGGACTGGGTAGAGTAAGTTGGAGGGGGGAGGCTAGACACAGGGACAATAACTGCCATCAGTGGTGAGGCCAGAGCCTGAAATGCTCTCTGTTGGGCCGCCACGCCAGAGTGAATGCCCTCCAGGTATGCATTTGTGTGTTGCAAATGTCTCTCGACACCCTGGATAGCATTCAGAATGGTTGACTTCCAAACAGTGAGGGATCTAAGGAGGTCAATAGCCTCCTCACTGAGGACAGCAGGGCTGACTGGGGCTGGGCCTGAGGTACCTGCGGCGAAGGAGATGCCCACCCTCCTGGGTGAGCGGGCACAGGAAACACACTGAGGGGCTGCCGGGAGGGCAGTGCTGGTAGGGGGAGTGGCGGCTGTACCTATTTTTGGGGGGACAGAGGTGTCCACCACCGCCAGGGACCTTCTATTGGAGGAGGAGTCGCTGTCACTGGTCTCCCCTCCTGTCCCCGTCATGGTGCCCTTCTCGCCCTCCCTCCCACTGGTGCCTTCACCCTCAGTGGATTCGCCCTCATGGGCATTGTGGGATGCAGCTCCCTCCATTGCCGGTGCCTCTGCTCCTCCGCCAGATGATGCTAATGCACACAAGGACAGGGTGACAAAACAAAAAGGGGGGAGAGACAGAGGATACACCTGGTCAATGCCAGCAACAACACTACTGTTGGCGTACACAACACACAGGGAGCAGCCCTATGCACTAGGCCATGCACTACCAGTTACTGAGATAGTCACAAGCCCATGGGGTACAATGGCTAACACCAGCATCTGCACACCTGACACCCACAGGACCCTGCCCAGTAGTAAATGCCCACTTACACCATTGAGTTTGTAGTGCTTCAGAGCCTGCACACAAGGTACCTACCCTGCCATGATCACCATGGCCTAGGGTCACCCACAGCCCACAGCCCACATACCCAACCCTCCACCGTTTTCTTCATCCAGCGGTGCAGGTCCTCCCATCTCTTGTGGCAGTGGGTGCTCCGCCTGTGATAGACCCCCAGGGTCCGCATCTCCTTGGCGATGGCATGCAAAATACCTTTTTTCTGGTGGGCGCTGACCTAGAGGGAAAAGACAGGAGGAAAGAAAATAACTTCACCCGTCCAGACCGGCATACTCATTGCCCTCCAGTTCCCACCCATGCTCTGACGCACATACACTGACCACCTCTCATGCAGAACTCAGGCCAGGATGCCTCAGTGCCTCCCAACATGTGGCTTACATCCACACCATTCAAAACATGCATTGCCCACACATCATGCTCTCAGTGTACTCACCTGTTTGACTGGAGGACCGTAGAGTGACGTGTACTGAGGTAGGACCCCATCTACCAGCTTCTCTCAACTCTTCTGCAGTGAAGGCAGGAGCCCTTTCCCCAGACACTGTACCCATTGTCACTTCCAGACTCAGGTCACAGCAGCATTTGCACTGTATGTCCTCTCCTGTTGAAGGTCAGGTAGCAAGTGAGTGAGAAGTTAGAAAATGGCGGTGACGTCCACGGCGGTGCGTACCGTCACTGCCGGCGTACATCGCCATTGACTCCTGGAACCCATAGGGCCCAATGATAACCAATGCGAAGTTGCGCGGTGGTCATCAACAGCCTACCGCGACGGCGCACAATGCCAGCGCACTTACCTCATTTCCACTTGTCCTTCCTCACAGGTCAGGCAGCCGCCATTTCAGGGGGGCACAGGGCATGGCACCTAACTGTGTCACAAGATCTACACCAAAAAAGGTGGGGCCCGGTAACCCCACTGTATCTGGGTCCGAAACGCGTCAACTATTTTCTGGAGGAATGTTTCTGAAAACTTGAACAAAAGATAAATGGAATGAGATGGCATCATGTATAAGTATTGGGAAGAAATACCCTCAAAGGAAATGATACCAAACTCCATTACCTCTTGAATACAAGACTGTTTACCTGAGGAAGGTTTAGCAGCTTATTTTTTAAAAAGACTCCAGTGCTAAGAGCCACAAAAATTATACAAATTAATTTTATTTTGTATGATTTTATAACATTGTCAATTTGTTATGTGTCTGTCTGTATATTGTGTAGTAATACAGTTATGTATTGAGTATTGTTTTATGTTGTAACCCACTGTTTGATTAGAGTCAAACAGGGAGATACAAAATACTAAAATAAATAGGAATGATGTATAGGACATTGTCCTCAATTACTAATTGACGTTTTCATTTGAGAGATATATTTCTTTATAATATTTATCCCCGCTGAGGTAGATGATGAGATGGCGGCATCCTCCGGTGTACAGACCCCTGGTGGACCTGTCGACAATGGAGGACAGACTCATTATCATCTCATACAGACTTGATCGTGCCACAACTAAAGAGCTGTGTGCCCAATTAGAGCCAGACCTGATGTCAGTGATCCGCCAGCCCACAGGAATACCCCCTCTAGTGCAGGTTCTATCAGTGCTTCATTTCCTGGCAAGTGGTTGATTTCAAACTACAGTGGCCACGGCATCAGGAATGTCTCAGCCAATATTCTCAAACGTGTTGACCAGTGGGTTGTCTGCCCTGCTGAAACACATGCGCAGCTACATCGTTTTCCCCCAGGTGGAGGATTTGGCCCCAGTGAAATCTGACTTTTATGCCCTGGGACATATCCCCAACATCATTGGTGCCATTGATGGTATACATGTGGCATTTGTTCCCCTCCGGAGAAATGAACAGGTTTACAGGAATAAAAAAAACTATCACTAGATGAATGTGCAGATGGTGTGTTTGGCGGACCAGTACATCTCTCATGTGAATGCCAAATATCCTGGCTCTGTGCATCCGCCTATATCTTAAGGAATAGCAGCGTCCCTTATATGATGGGCCAACTACAGAGGCACCGGGTGTGGCTAATAGGTGAGCCCAAGGTCCCAATCCACTATAGGAAGGTGTCTGGGTATGGGGTTGTCCGTAAGGGTTAGTGTGTGTCTAACAGTTGTCCCTCTATATTTACAAGTAACTCTGGTTACCCCAACCTGTCATGGCTACTGACCCCAGTGAGGAATCCCCGGACAAAGGCAGAGGAACATTACAATGAGGCACATGGGCGTATAAGGAGGATTATTGAGAGAACGTTCGGCCTCCTGAAGGCCAGGTTCCGGTGCCTCCATCTGACTGGTGGATCTCTGTACAACTCACCCAAAAAGGTGTGCCAGATCATTTTGGCATGTTGTATGTTGCACAACCTAGCCTTAAGATGCCAGGTGCCTTTTCTGCAGGAGGATGAGTCTGAAGATGGTCTTGTGGCAGTGGTGGAGCCTGTGGACAGTGAGGAAGAGGAGGCATATGAAGAAGATATGGACAACAGAACAAACATTATACAGCAGTACTTCCAGTGAAACACAGGTAAGACACTGTAACTCAATTTTACATTCCAGTAAACTTTTGGACTTTATACATGGCTTCCTCTTACCCTCTGTCTATGGACACTGACTGTTCCCTTTGGAATCACTATTTTCAGATCTGTGTACCCCATTCTGGCTACTGCTATATGTACTGCTGTCCACCAAAGGTCATCCTTTGGTATATTTCACTGTACATAGACGCTGCAATGCTTTTATAATGTTGTAATAATACATCTTTATAATCATTACACTGACTCCAGTATGGTTTCTGTTTAAAGGGTGTTTATTTTCTGTGCAAAATAGTATGGGGGTAAGTGCAATGGGCTTTGGTGATGGTGGAGGAATGTCCAGTTAGAGGCCAGTCTATTGGTATTACAGGGCATTGTCCAATGGGGCATTGGAAGTGGAACAATGGCAGTTCAAGGTGGACAGGGTGACAGAGTGGGACAGAAGGGTGACAATCAGGAGAGTATTATTTCCTGGTGGGGGTCTTGGCAATGTTCTCTGTCTTCTGCTTGGATCGCAGGGACCGTTTGCATGGTGGTTCTCCTTATGCAGGGGGTGGGATGCTGGTGGCCTGTTGGTCCTGTGGCGGGGCCTCTTGTCCACTAGCGCCGGCGGAGGTGGAATGCTATTCCTCAGTTTGGTTAGTGTCAGGGGCCCTTTGTTGTGCCACTGCCTCCCTCATGGTCTTGTCCATGTCAGCCAGCACCCCTGCAATGGTGACCAGGATGGTGTATATTTTAGTTAGGTCCTTCCTGATCCCCAGATACTGTCCATCCTGCAGCCGCTGGCGTCTCCTCTAACTTGGCCAGTACCTGGTCCATGGTCTTCTGGGAATGGTGGTATGCTCCCAGGATGTTGGAGAGTGCCTTGTGGAGAGTGGGTTCCCTGGGCCTGTCCTCCCCCTGTCGCACAGCAGGCCTCCCAGCTTCCATGTTGTCCTGTGCCTCTGTCCCCTGAACTGTGTGCCCACTGCCAATGACCCCAGGTCCCTGATCATCCTGGGTTTGTAGGGTTGCCTGGGGTCCCTGTAGTGGTGGACACACTGCTGATTGACGTGTCCTGGGGACAGTGGCATGGGCCCGCTGGGTGGGTGCTGTGCTGGTGTCTCCTGAGGGGGGAGGCTCTGTGGTGAGTTGGGACTGTGTCAGGGTAACCGACTGTCCAGAGGTCCCTGATGGGCCAGGTTGGTCATCGTGATCCAGGCGTGCAGAGCAGCTGTCATCACTTTGGGCCTTTTCTGGGGAGGGCTGGATGTAGCTGGCACCTCCTCTCTGGTGACTTTAGGTAGGGGTCCTGTTGGGATGCAAATGCATTGTTAATGTATTTGTGTGTGCCATCTTGTGCAATGGGTGTGTTTCCCTGTATGATTGTGCTTTCCCTGTCGGCTTGGCTTTGTGTGAGTGGTGATTTTGTGGGCTGGGTGAGTCTCTCTATTGGGCATGCTGGGATGATGGGTGTCCATGCAGGTCTGTTATGGGGGTCCATGCATTGTTGTTGCATGCAGGGCTTGGTATTGGGATGGGTGGGTTGTGATCGTGGGTTATATGTGAGGTGTTGGAGTGATGGGGGTGAGAGAAGGGGTAGGAGTTTGTGATGACATGCAGTTAGGGTTGGGGATATAATAGTAAAGATTTTACTTACCAGAGTCCAGTCTCCTGCTACTCCTGCGAGGCCCTCAGGATGCATTATTGCCAAGACTTGTTCCTCCCATGTTGTTAGTTGTGGGGGAGGAGGTGGGGGTCCACCGCCAGTCCCCTATACAGCAGTCTGGTGTCTTGAAACCACGGAATGTACCTTCCCCCGTAGGTCCTTCCACCTCTTCCTGATGTCATCCCTTGTTCTTGAGTGCTGTCCCACGTCGTTGACCCTGTCCACGATTCTCTGCCATAGCTCCATCTTCCTTGCAATGGGCGTCTGCTGCACCTGTGATCTGAATAGCTGTGGCTCTACCCGGATGATTTCCTCCACCATGACTCTTAGCTCCTCCTCAGTAAACCTGGGGTGTCTTTGGGGTGCCATGGATGTGGTGTGAGTGATATGTGTGAGGATGTCTGAGGTGATGTGTGGGGTGATGTGTTGGGGTGTACACTGTGATGTGCGTGGATGGTGTATGGGTAATGGTGTTCTGTGCCTCTGAGTGAGTGTGTGCTCTTTGCTTGTCTCTCTGTGCTTGGTCTCTGTTTTTATCGATGTAAAGGGTTGTGGGTAATGTGGGTGTGTGTTTTATAGTGGTATGAGTGTGTGGGTGTGGTATGTGTATGTGTGTCAGGTGTGTGTATTTTGAATTGTCCAATGTGGTGTGGTTTTGCAAGTGTGTGGATTTTGAGCGTGGCGGTGTGTACTGCCAATGGTTTACCGCCATTGAACGACCGCCGCGTTGATTCATGGATTGTGATACTGTGGGCATATTCCTGTTGGCGTAACGGTGTGGGTTTTGATATCGCCAGTTTATCACTGACCTTTAGTATGGTGAACTTGTGTGGGAGTCTGTATTGTGGAGGATTTCTCAGTGTGGGTCATAATACCTGTGGCGGATTACCGCCGTGGTCACGGTATCTTGGCGGCCGTCGGCACAGTGGTAGACAGCATTTACAGCCACGGTTGTAATGAGGGCCAAAGTCACTACCACCAAAACACAATCTCTAGCCTACCTACTAATAAATGCTCAATCACTCTCTAAAAACACCACATCTAATACACAATTTAAAAAACGCCATAATTGCCGGTGAGCGTAGAGATAAAACAAACATATTACTTATAAATAAATGGTTAATTAATCACTATGCTACAATATAAATATAAAACAGTAAACAAGATCAACCCCCTAGCAGTCTCGACTCCCACCTGGCAACGAAACCCAGCCCTTAAAATCGTAGTGCGCTTAGTGAACAACCACTAGAAAACCCACCAGCTAGGAATAAAAAAAAACAAGTTGCCGAAATAAAAACTCAATTAGTACACAAGAGTAGCTCAAATCCAATGGAGCAAGGAGTCATTAAACTATGCTCACAGTGCCCTGGAGAAATGTAGCTAGCGCTGCCCTGATGAATTTAATCAGTAAAACATTCAGCATTGCATTACCTGGATCCAAGGACGCTATGACAGCCTGTCGACAGGAGCAGACCTCCAGCTCATTCCACTTATTCTGCAGCAGGGTTCTATGCTCCTGAAGCAGAATGATAGGACCAGAGGTGAATATTCTTCATTATACCCCTTTTAAATGAAGTTTGCAAAATGTTAGCAGCCCAAAGCTCATCAACCTTTAGTAACTGGCGGCAGTCAATCAAAAAATTATAATGGGATCCTTTCACTTCCATCGTACTGATTTCAAGCCATAACACTGATTCTAGACTTCCAGCCTTGGCCTGGCGCAGTTCATGGCAGAGTTTCAAAAAAGCACCAGCACCTTCTGCTCACTGTTCTGAAAGGCCAAACTCCAACTGCACCTGCGAGGGTGATGCAGATTAAGGAAGATGGAAAACCCTCTTATAAATCCCAGTAACTAGCTGATTTAACAGATTTGTACCAATGTCCAGCATAACTTCACGCCCAATGGGCAATGTGGGGATGGTCTTAACTCTAATACCTTTCAATAATGGGAGGTAGCTCGGTCCTCTCAAAGATCTAGCTAGCTTCGAAAAGGCAAATTGCAGGGCTGCTGCTTTGTCCTCAATCTCTTTCCGATGAATATCAAAGCTACTCCTGGTGTTGAAATGCACTCACAGATATTTATAAGACGTATCTAAAGTTAACTTACTAGTCTTATAAAACCAGCTGTCCACGGTTGCCTTTTCCTGCCAAAAGAACCCACTTTGGTTTTGAGCAGATTTACCTCCATGTGGTTTGTGGCAGTATACAAGGTCAACTGGTTGAGCGACCGCTGAAGACCAACAGTGGTATAACTAAACATTGCCAAGTCATCGGCGTAAAGGAGGTTACTAAGCCAAAGACCCCCAATTGTGAGAGGTGGGGGGGGTCGGGTGAGTTAACAGCATCAAGAAAAGGTGTCAAATCGGCAATATACAGGTTAAAAGGCAGGGGAGCAAGAACACAGCCCTGCTTCACTCCACGAAAAGATGGAATTTTCCTAGAGATCGAACAACCCTCTCCTAATTTAATACGGACCCATGTGGCAGTGTGTAATTCAATAATGGCTCCCAGGACCACCGGGGGGATTTCCCAATTCCAAAGTTTCACCCACAGAACATTCCTGGGAACCCGATCAAAAGCTGCCTTGGAGTCAACGAAACAACAGTGCAACACTAAGCCCGATAAATAAGCAGGAATGGACAAGGCTAATAGGTTTGTGAACCTACCTGATGAAGCTGAAAACCCTGTTTGGTTGATGGGAATGAGGGCCTTCAAATCAACCCAGGATCAGAGTTCTTCTAGAAGACGACTAGCATAAAGCTTGGCCTCGTTATTGAGGAGGGCTATCTGCCTAAAGTTGGCTGGATCAGACCTCACGCCACTTTTATAGATTGGATTAATAATGGCCCCACACCACAAATCGGGAATCCTTGAGTACAGGACACAACAATCAAAAAGGTTTACCAAATTGTCGACCGAGGAGAAGTGGCATGTTTAAACAGTGCCATTGGGATACCATTAGGGCCTGGTGCACCGTCCCGTTTTCCCTTAATAATAATACGATGTAAGGAGAGAGGAGAAAAGGTCATAGCCTCCAAGGGGGAAAGCGAAGGGCCTACCGACTGGGTCTCCGAATTGGCCAGGATTACACTAGGGGAATTGACCTCCACCTCTGACTAGACACGTTCAAAAGCATTTACTGAAAAGTGTTTAATCAGAAAAGCAGCCCATTCACCTTCCAGGATATTGGCAGAACAGGACCGCTGCTGAGGCCTTGTTAGATTGTTAATAAGGCTCCAAAACTTCCTTGAGTTTGAGTCTTTGCTTGCACTAAGGAGTTCTGCCCAGAACATGTTTGAACGTCCCTGATTTCCCGCAAAGACTGCTTTCCTATACACTTTTTGAGAGTCCCCATAGTTAATAGATAACTCCTCAGAATCTGGATGCTTCCTAAATGCACTGGCTGCTTTATTTTGGGCTTTCTTTAAATCCTGAGTTTTCCTCGAAATAACAAGGTACGAGAGGGAGACAGGACTACGGACCTGATGAGTTTAATCAGTACAACAACGTTGGAACCTCGTCAATAAGAGAAAAAAAGTTTGTCCCATTGCTTAACTGGGGACACTAGGCCGACCCCGTCAGATTAAAAAAAAATTAACGGGGGCGTGGCTTCGGGCGTCAAGATGGCGGTCGCACTCTAAGAGTGCTCTGGACCCCTCCGTCATCCGCCCTACGAAGCTGCCACTATTCACACTACTGGCGCCGCCCTGGGGGTGCCCATCGGCTCCTGGACCCCAGAGATCCCCCCTGGAACCATCCTCGGCATATTTGAGCCGTAATAGCACCAGCCGCGGCCGGCTCGATAAATTCAAAATGGCGGCCGGGACCGCGGCGCTCGGCTGAACCCGAGGTGGGAGGCTCCCCCGCTGGGGCGACCGCTCGGTGGAGGATGCCGGAGACGCCAGCCCTGCGATCCGGGACCCGGGACCCTTGTGGGCCGATGTGAGGCGAAACGTGTCTGCGGTGAGGAGGAGGACTCCTGGCGACCTGGGCCCCGCTGTGCATCTGCGCGGGGGCCCGGGAGAAGTGAAGGATATCCCGAGACGCGAGGAGGTCTCCTCCGTCCAGATTGAACGAGGCCCGGGAATCAAGGAGGGGCCGTGAACGCGACTCCGGCCGCGCTCCTGAGGGGAGCTGGCTCGCCCGGCGGCCGTCCCGAGTGGAGGGACTGGCGCCGGGGACGCCGGCGCTGTGCACCGAGACCCGGGCCCCGGTGGGTCGGGCCGTGAACACACGAGCGGCAGCTGAAGGACTCTCGGGGGGTCGGACCCTCTATACAGGTATGCGGAGACCCGAGAGATAAAACTGACCTTAACAGGGAGACTGCCAAGTGGGACATTCCTGCTCCCAGTCACTGACTTTGAACGCCTGTGGCTGAGTAGGTGGCCCCCCAGAGATCGCTGGCGTTGGGCCTTAGAAGGCGAGAGAACTCCGGACCGGGTGGCGGGGAGCCCCCCCTCCCCCCCTCTCGGAGGAAAACAAAGGCACCCCAGCGCGTGCTCGGCGGGGAAGAAACCCCCAATCAATACAATACAACGGGCACTTGAATCCAGGAAAGGACAAACCTGACTGATACCGAGAGACCTCTTTGGCCCCTAGCCGCACTCTGGGGGCGCAGCGCAGGCAACGCTTCGACCGGCCCCAGGCGAGGGGGAGCCGCTGGGGATGTCCTGGACTGTAGGGAGGGCAGGGAGTCCTGCGGGCCCCCGATGACCTGGAGGCACGAGGTGAGACCCGACGCAACTCTGGGCAGTCGCCTGACGGTGTGAGTTAACGGAGTGGAGAGGAGCAGTGCCTGTTAGACCCCGAGAAGGTGATTGGGCTGGTGCCCACCAGCGTGTGCTCTGATGCCCCACTGATAGACCCCCTCTGAGGCGGTCCCCTGTCGAAGCGGCCGGACGCAGAAACCTGGACGAGGTGGATCTGGGTGACGACCGGCCACCCCCAACTCCCTGAGACAGAATGGGAAAGGACAAAGCAAACAAACAACCCCCGACCTCCCAGCAAAAGATCGACCAGTTCACGATGCCAGCGGGCCCCAGAAGAGAAGGGGAAAACGCCAGTGGAGGCCCAGCGCTTGACGGAGTGAGCGCCATCCTCCAAGCAATTCAATCGTCGCAATCGGCTGTGGAGACCAAAATTGGGGAAGTGCGTGAGGACATGAGCCTTATCAGACAGGACCTCAGAAATGCAGTGAGCCGAATTACGGAGGTGGAGGGCCGGGTCTCCCAGACCAAAGACGAGCTGGCTGATCTTAAAACAAAAGTGGCCCAGCTACAAACACGTACCAGCGAGCTGCACCGCCGTGCTGAGGATGCAGAAAATCGATCGAGACGCAACAATCTGCGTTTTATCGGATTCCCAGAGGGCGCGGAGGAGGATAAAGTATCGGAATTTTTGGAGCGCTGGATCAAGACTTGGATACCAGACCAGGCCCTCTCACCCTGGTTTGCAATTGAACGCGCTCACAGAGCCCTTGCACCGCGCCCCCCTCCGGGTGGCCCGAAGCGCCCGATGATCGCACGTTTTTTTAACTTTAAAGATCGAGACAATATCCTTAAAGAGGCGAGACGCCTGGAAGATCTTCAATGGGAGAACCACAAGATCCTGATATTCCCAGACTACACACGGGAGGTTCAGACCCGCCGCCGATCGTACGAGCAAGTCAAACAGAAACTCAGAGCAATGCAACTCTCATACATGCTCCTCTTCCCGGCGCGGCTTAAGGTCATCATGGCTGGTAGGGCGCATTTCTTTGAATCTCCGGAGGAGGCATGGGACTGGCTGACCGAGGAGGGCGTTGGAGCCCGAAAGGGATCCCCAAAGCAGGGAGGAGAGCCTGCTCGGGATAGACCCTCCATTCCGGGGGGACCCAGAAGGAGTCGGAGGCGCACCAGATCTCGGAAAGGGATGCAGGATGGTCTGGCCGTTCCTGGAAGTGGAGGAATGGCTGGAGACTCTAGCTCCCGGGTGGAGGGGATCTCCATCGAGTCCCCAGAAGGGCAGGAACAAATACAAACCGAGGATGATAGACGTCTGAGCCAGTCCCCGGTGCTTGGTTGAACTGTTACACGGAGTCTTCGCTGTGACACATGGAGGGGATCGAGGGGAACGAACCGCCTTTGTGGGGCCCCTGGAGCGTGTCGTCGGACGATTCGGCGGCCCCCCGGGGTTCGCCAAACAAGACTTGAAGACTTTTCACTTATGATTGCAGAATGATCCGACTGAATGGAGGGGTCCACCACTCCACTCCCAAGACAGTCTTACTGGCTGTTATGTTCTGGTTGGGGTCAGGGGCGACAGATGCTTCCGGGGTGGGAGTATGGGGTGGGGGGCAGTTGGGGGGTGAGAAGTTTGAGTTGGGGTTAGATAGTAGCACTCGGTCATGTATTTACTATAGGTTTAGTACCTCAATGTTATGTTTTAAACGGTCATCCCTATTTCCACTGACAGACACCCAGCAAGATATGACACCCACGCAGCCCACGCCTGATCCTCACTGACACAAATCATCTCCTGGAATGTAAACGGGCTCTTAGATAAGATCAAACGATCTGCAGTTTTCAACACCCTCCGCAGATACTCCCCCTCAGTGGTCCTACTGCAGGAAACTCATCTCATGGGAACTAAATGCCCTATGCTCACACGGGGAGGATTTGATAGGGTTTACCACGCAGGTTTCTCCAGGGGATCCAGGGGAGTGGCCATTCTACTCAGCCGCTCTCTACCTATGGTGATAACATCTACGCTGTCTGACCCACAGGGCAGATTCGTGATCGCTTCAGGGATGCTTCACGGTACACCGCTGAACCTTGTATGCGCATACGCCCCCCCAGCGGGATTCGACGCCTTCTTACTCTCACTCCGCCAGGTGGTAGCGGCACTCCCCCAGGGAACCACGTTGATAGGAGGGGATTTTAATGCTGTTCTGGACCCCAGACTGGATATATCCGGTGACATTACCACTGGTAGGACCTCTCGGGCTGTGAGTCTTAACGGATGGGTGGAGAGCCTCGGCCTCTGCGAGATATGGAGAACCTGGCACCCTAAAGAACGTCAATACACACACACATCAGCCGCCCACCGGACACATTCCAGAATTGATTTAATATTTATGCCTGCGCTGGATGTCATCGGTGTCACGGGGACCGATATACTGCCACGAGGGGTCTCAGACCACGCACCTGTGCGAGTCCGACTGGGTGGGACAGACCCCACCCGGCGCCCATTGTGGCGCCTGAATGCATGGTGCTTACAAGATAACGAATATACCCTTGAAATAAGAGACCGCCTTGCTCAGTATTTTGAGTTGAACTTGGGAACGGTCCAGTCCCCAGGTATAATATGGGCTGCCGGCAAAGCTACACTAAGAGGGCATGCCAAGTGTCTTCTTCGTGCACGTGAACGTGCTCGAGACTCAAGAGTGTCTGCGTTGGAAACTGAGGCGCTGAATCTGGAGCGCCAACAAACGACCTTATCCTCGGCCTCTATTCTGAGGCAACTTACTAAGACCCGAGAGGAAATCAGACACTTGGTCCTTGAGTCGGCAAAACACCTTTGGAGAGCATCGGCCGCCCGAATATATGGCTGGGGGGACAAGAACGGAAAACTCCTGCATTGGCTGGCCACCCGCCCCCTGGCCAATAGAATCATACCTGAAATTAGAGACGACTCAGGTGCTATCGCCAAAGTGCCCATCGAGATAGCTCAGAGCTTCGCCTCTTACTATGCACGCCTGTACACAGAGCACCCTCAGCCACCGTTGAAAGGGAATCCCCCCTCCTGAACGACATAACTCTTTCCAGTGTCTCCCAGATGGCCAGGAGTAGTATGGATGAGGCAATCAGCCTCACAGAAATAACCAACGCGATTGCCAACCTGGCATCAGGCAAGACCCCAGGTCCTGATGGATTCCCGCCAGAATTATATAAGAAATGCAGCAATATTCTGGCTCCACATCTGCTCAACATGTACGAGGAGGCTGAGCGGAGGGGACACTTCCCTCCTGGGATTGATCTAGCGACAATAGTAGTGATCCCCAAGACCCAGCCCCCGTCGCAAAACTGCTCGGCATACCGACCCATTTCACTCCTGAACACTGAAGTCAAGGTACTAGCCTCAATCCTCGCCTCAAGACTAAGAGATGCAATACCCACACTGGTGCATCCTGACCAATGTGGCTTTATGCCTGCCCGTAGCACTAGACACTGTATTAGGAGATTACACCTAGCGTTGGTGCATCAAAAGACCCTGCCTCGAACCCCTCTGGCTTTGCTTCTACTCGACTTCGAGAAAGCCTTTGACACAGTAGACTGGTCCTACCTCGAAAACGTCCTACAAAGCAACGGCCTTGGGCCCAGATTCCGAGGATTGGTGAAACTACTTTATGCTAATCCCACGGCACATGTCCAAGTAAACGGAGTAATCTCAGACCCATTCCCTATCGGCCGTGGCACCAGGCAGGGATGTCCATTATCCCCCCTGCTTTTTGCATTAACAATAGAGCCTCTGGCGAAAATGCTAAGGGAAGACCCGCTGATAGAGGGCTGGTCCTGGCTCGTCTGCCAAGAGGATCGCGTGGCACTGTACGCGGATGACGTCCTGCTGTACATCTCAAATCCGGCCAAAAGTGGCCCCCGCATTCTACAAATTCTAGATCTCTTCTCGGATGCCTCAGGACTGACCCTGAACCCTAGTAAGTCCCTGCTGGTTCCTCTCCATCAATCTCGAGACTGCATAGACTGGCAGCAAAACATTCCAATACGAAGAAATAGTTTTAAATACCTGGGCGTGCATGTCTCCTTGCTCCCTGAATTAGCATGGGAGCTTAACATTACACCATTAACCAAAAGAATAAAAAACGACCTCTAACGCTGGAGTGACCTCCCCCTTAACTTGTATGGGAGAATCGCTCTTTACAAGATGATGGTTCTCCCCAGACTTCTTTACCTCCTCCAGAACTTCCCTTACCCTATCCCCATGAGATGGTTCAGGGAAATGGACTCACAGGCACGCCAATTTTTATGGAACGGCACCCGTCCTCGATTGGCACTTAAAACATGCCAGAGGGACGTCTGCGAGGGGGGATTGGGAATGTCCAACATCCATTACTACCACCTAGCAACGCAACTACTAGTGATAAATGATTGGGTAGGGGGTGGATGGACAGATCCGGCGTATCGATTAGAACTTCAGACCATGAGTTATCCAAAGATCTTTGATGCTCTGTTTGGAGGCCCGATCTCGCGTGGGACCCCGGAGGTGACCGGGGTGGTACTACGGGGTTGGCGGACGGCCCAAAAGGTGACAGGGTGGTGGGGACGCCTCACCCATCAGACTCCACTATGGCAGGGAAAACACTTAAGAGAGATAGCGAGATTGGAGGGATTCCAGAAGTGGGACAACATAGGTATTTCTACACTAGGCGACGTATGGGACGGCTCACACATGCGCTCTTTTGAAGACCTCCAGAAAACGTTCTCACTAAATAAGACGCAATTCCATAAGTATCTCCAGATCCGCCACGCCTTGCTGACAGAAATCCGGACAGGGGATAATATACCTGAATATAGCCCTATGGAGGCGAAAGCCCTGATGGGGAGCCTAGGTAGAGGAGGTGTCTCCCAGATATATCGCTCGTTGATTGCCACCACTGGTGCCACCATGGAGGGACTCCGTCAGAGATGGGAAGGGTGGGTGGGTCCTATGGAAGAGGTAGACTGGAACGAAGCATTAGCAGCCCCACACACTTTAACGATGACGACTCGTCTCCGACTAATACAGACTTATTATCTCCATATTGCTTACCTAACACCCGTCAGGTTGTACAGGGCAGGTCTCCGTGACGCAGCTGACTGTCCACGTTGTAGGGACCCAGACGCTGACTTTTTCCACATGGTATGGTCCTGCCCAATTATTAAAGCTTACTGGGGGGCTGTTACCATGGAGATCTCAACGGCCTTACAGTATGACATCGAGTTGACGCCAATGTTGCTCCTATTGGGGATCATGGGTGACACTGGACTGAGGAGGGCGGAACGGACCTTTCTGGGGGTGGCGTCCTTAGTGGCCAAAAGAGACATAATGACGGACTGGAAAGCCCAAAACGCACCGGCTCTGACTAAATGGAGAAGAGGAGTGGACTGGTGTGCTCAACGTGAAAAACTCGTTTACGAGGCCAGAGGGTGCCCGAATAAATATGATAAGGTTTGGGGGAAATGGGAGGCCACTGCACTCAACCCCCCTGCACTGTCGACTGCCTCAGCACCAGAAAGCACCTAAACGGGCTTCCCTCTCCCCCTTTCTTGGGTGGTGACAGGCATGGGATACTTTACAGAGAGACGCATAATCTTCACACACAGTGTATTGTCTGAGAATAGGGATTGACCATCGTTTTGTGCCCGTTGGCGCCTTGTTACGTGTATGTATTTTGTTTTATCTTTTGCAAAACCAATAAAAATATCTTTATCAAAAAAAATAAAAAAATTAACACACTCAGCCATAACTGCAATGCCACAGGAAAAGGTCCATTTAATCCGCTTTAAGGACTCATAACAAACACCAAATCCCACTGACCGAACCTTGGCATTTCGATGAAAAGTAAATTTTATGTTTACAACCTTGGGGGTGAGGATCACTCTCGCTCCAGTGAGAAATCAGAAAGCTTTCAATAATGGGGAAGAGTTCCACATTAAAGATGGTATAATCCAGATAAGACTGGGTTCGCCCTTCGGACCGTGCCCAACCCGGGGGAACATCATGTTGCAATCGGCCGTTCAGGACTTTAAAGTCCATACTATTCAGATACATTATTACATGTTCCTCTGGGCTCTGTTTGGACAGTCCCTTGGTCTAATCTGATCCAGTACTAACTGATGACTACAAAGATCAGGCACTTCTAGCACTTCGGTTAAGTTCTGAAAAAGGTTTGTGTTAAAATCCCCCGGGACCAAAAAGTCAGCTCGGGGATGAGATCGTACTAGGTCACCCAGAATCTGAATCAAATGTGACAACTTCCCTCTTTTTTACTTTGTCCCTGGCGCTATATATAACATTGATCACAATTAGAGTTTGCTCCAATCACAGATCATAATCTACTGGACGCGATTCTCTTCTCAGCCCAGTGGCGTAATATACCCTTTTAGTTTAGCAGCATAAATAGATAAACCCACCCTTGGCACGACCACTTCTCCTTGCTCTATGGGCGGGCTTCCAAATTTCCTGGAACCCCAACAATGGGCAGCTGACCTCAAGTGAGGTTCCCTGCAAAGCTATTATGTCATGTCAATTTAGAAAGGACATTAAGGTGGTCATTATTAACACAGCGGTAACAACCGCTACCCATCTACCAGCATGGGGGGGATCCCTCACCTCGGCACTCCTCAAATTTTCCTTGCCCCCCAAGCTTCCAACAGGGGGTCTGCCACAAGGAGCTTCTGTGTCTGAGCGTCTGGCAGGCCAGGCCGAGCTCCTTCCTCCTGTTGTGCACGTTGCACCATGACGTAGAACACCGAGAACCTCTGAGAACCTCCGCAACTCTCCGGTTGTGTGCCTTTAGTGCATGAAGCTGTTCTACCAGGCTATCAAACTGTCACACAATATTGCATAGGCAAAAGAGGGGGTGGATTAGCTGTTATATTAAAGGAAACAGTAAATCTCACCAAAGTTGATGACATTTCCGAGGTAGTGAGACCCTTATCACCAATTGCTACCCTACACCAACTTCCTCCTGTAATTTCCTTCTTCTTTGCAGACCACCATCGAGCAATGCAACATTTCCAGACATGTTCCTAGACACAGTTTCAAACATTAGAACAATACACTCCAACCTATGCATCCTTGGTGACCTAAACATATGGTTTGATAAACCCAATATGTCCCATCCAAAATCTATCACTGGCCTAGACACACTGGACCTACATCAGATCATCCACAAACCCACACACATCACAGGACACATCCTAAATGTAATTTTTACAAATCCATGACTAGTTACTTATAAAAGGATTACTCAAGTCACATGGTAGTACCACTATGTGGTAGCTTTCCAACACAAAACACCACACCTAAGGCCACCTTACATGCAACCATATATTGACCGTGGAACAAACTCTATTTTGAATACTTAGAAACACAACTACTTTGCAACACAGTTCTAAACACAATACATTCAGTACACAAATTCTATCAGTGGCTCCAGGAAGCTTTTGATGTCCTACTACCACTAAAAACAACAAAGCAGGACAAACAAAACAAGCCCCTTGGATGAATGCATAACTAAAAAAAGTCAAGGCAACAAATTGCAAAGCTGGAACAACTGGCTCAAAACAAATAAGAATCAATACAAATTTCACCTACCCAAAAGTATCAGAATATATAAGTAAACAATCAAAAAAGCTAACAAAATACTATTCGAACATAATTCAACATGCCAAATGTGTAAAGAAAGAATTTTATAAAATTTTAACTCAGTTTCATAAACCTTAATGCAAAGAAGGAACGCATCCCGTTTCTTAAGAATTTATTGACTAACTGGTAAATCATTACACAACCAAAGCAGACATGTTGGACTCCTTATCAAAACAAAGGGAAGCCACCAGTACCAAGCCATTTCCAGCAATCCTCTCCAAGAGTAGGCTATCCCAGCCTCCAAGTTCCTTCAAACAACTATCAGAAAGTGAATTGATGGTTCTTTAAAAGCAATCAGGATAGCCAGCTGCCCTTCTGATGCTTGTTTACCACTAAACTTCAAGAACGTTCTTTTAACTGCCTCTGCTGCCACACCAGTTAGAACAATCATCAATACTTCTTTAACTACAGGAGTCTTTCCAGGAGACTTAATTAAGGCATGCATACGCCCATTATTAAAGAAAACAAACCGAAATGACCCAAACACCTACGGACTGATTACAAATGGACCTTTCCTGTGCAAACCAATAGAAAGAGAAGAATTCACACAGATGTCACAGTTCATTGAAGATAAACCCAAACTTTCTGACTTTTAAACAGGATTCCATCCAGGAAAAGGCACAGAATCACAGAATCTGCCCTTATCACCATCTGGGATGACCTTAAAAACACAGTTCACCAGAACTGAGTCACTGCAGTACTCCTCTTGGACCTTTTAGCTACCTTCAACACAGTTCATTGTGACATTCTAATCCAAAGACTCTACAAACCAAGCATAGAGGGGTTGGCTCTTGCCTGGATCACATCCTACCTCCAAAACAGAATAAATGACATCCATGATCCTCCCTTTCTCATCTAAACCATACTTCACAATAGCAGGGGTCCCTCAATGTTCTATCATGTCACCCATGCTTTTCATCATCTACATTAAGTCATTACTGGCAATGATCAATGAATTTCAGCTTACATGCTATAAATATGCTGATGGCACACAAATACTTCTATATACAAATAGAAAGCCCCAAAGACATTGGAAACAAAAAAATCTTCAGTTGCCTCACATCCCTCGATCAGTGGGTGATATGGAGCCATCTCAAACTGAATGTGCCCAAAACTGAAATACTCACATGGGTTGATTTGCTAAAATTATGGCCCACTCTGCGCCTGGCCTGACGATTTGGGACTAGAACCTAAAGTGTACAAGGAAGTAAAACCTTGGAATTACCACGTACTCCAAGCTATCAATGAATGCCCAAGTGGATATGTTAAGTAAGACCGAGTTTCTTTACTATGAAAACTCTGTGACACAAAAGGAACAAGCTACTATGGGGGTCATTCAGACCCCGGCGGACGGCCGGAGCCGCCCGCCTGGAGGGAACCGCCATATGGCCGCTCCGCGGTCGAAAGACCGCGGAGGCCATTCTGGCTTTCCCGCTGGGCTGGCGGGCGACCGTCAGAAGGCTGCCCGCCAGCCCAGCGGGAAACCCCTTCCCACGAGGAAGCCGGCTCTGAATGGAGCCGGCGGAGTGGGAAGGTGCGACGGGTGTAGTTGCACCCGTCGCGAATTTCAGTGTCTGCTGAGCAGACACTGAAATTCTTTGTGGGGCCCTCTTACGGGGGCACCTGCAGTGCCCATGCCGTTGGCATGGGCACTGCAGGGGCCCCCAGGGGCCCCACGACACCCCATACTGCCATCCTGTTCCTGGCGGGCGAACCGCCAGGAACAGGATGGCGGTATGGGGTGTCGGAATCCCCATGGCGGCGCAGCAAGCTGCGCCGCCATGGAGGATTCCTGAGGGCATCGGAAAACCGGCGGGAGACCGCCGGTTTTCCTGTTCTGACCGCGGCCAAACCAACGCGGTCAGAATGCCCTGTGGGGCACCGCCAGCCTGTTGGCGGTGCTCCCGCATCCCCGGCCCCGGCAGTCCTTGACCGCCGGGGTCGGAATGACCCCCTATCTCTCTTATACTGTCTAAACTTGATTACGCCAATTACCTCTACCACAGATTATCTTTATTAACTTTGGAAATGCAACAACAAATTCAGAACTCTAATGCCAAACTACTCCTACATGTCAAGCCAAAAGCCCACATCTCCCCTGCCTTGAGGGCCATACATTAGTTACAGGATGCCAAAAGATTCACCTTGAAGCTGCTTTGTATCAACGACAAGGCAATACATGGAAAAGGACCACTTTTCATCTGGAATGAAATCACCAAATGCATACAACAAAAGAACCTTTGCTCCAGATTGGCGCCTCGCCTCAAAACCCCAGCACAGAAGGAAAAAAAATGGGTGGTACATTTGACTACCAGACTCAAAACACAAATGTACAGTATATTCCTATGTAAACGTAGAATTTGATTTATATGTATGTATTTAGATATGTGCATCGCTTTGTAAAAATATATATACTACATATGGTTTAAAAATATATTCTTTTATGTCTGCTTAACAAATTTCTATATTACTATGGTGTGTATAGATATATATAGATATATGTACATATATATATATATATCTATATAGATGTCTCTAAATGCTCCTTACGATAAAGAAACCGGCGGCACTTCCAGCATGTGTGCTTCAACTTACTTATTCTTGCTACCATGGTGGTAGTTAGGGAGCTAGCATCAGAACTTTTGACACTAGTTCGGCGCTTTGCAGGATTAGCGTAACAAATTATGACGCTAATCCTGCAAAGCACCAAGAGGCCCATTGTAACCAATGGGAGCCTCCTTTTAACGCCTTCTCAGAGCATGTGTTAAAAGTGCCAAAAAAAAAATGACGCAAAGAAATCTCTTTTATTTCTTTGTGCCCTTTTTTCGGACCCCCTCACGGGGGAACGCCGCCTTTGCATACATTATGCCTGGCGCAGGCATATTGTAGCGCAAAGGGTTACTAAGTGGCACACTGCAAGAATTGCGCCACTTTGTAAATATGGTGCAGTGCTTTTGGCCATCTAACGCCACATTAGTGTAAAAAAATGATGCTAATTTGACATTAGAATGGCGCTAGGCCCTCTTGAATCTGGGCGTTAATGTATGTCAAAGGGGGCTAGAGAGAATGAGAGAGGCTGTAGAAGGGTGGTATTGAGGGATTTCTTGGAAGAGGTCATGGGGAGGTGGGGGAGCAAAAAAGATCGTCTCACCAGGCGCCACCACCAGCACTATAGTCGGGGCTGAACTTGGCCCATGGGTCCTTGCGCAAGTCAGGAAAATTGCCCCTTTGACAGCTGCTAGGGTAGTAATTTTCCATTTTATGGCAATTATCAGGATTCCTTGGGCCCTTCGAAGCTCCTGCCACTGCACCACGAATGGCACCCTATCAGCACACACATTCACTCTGTTTGCAAACCTCAGAGTTGATGAAATGCCATGTTAGAGCAGCAGTCCCTCTGCGTCATACGTGCGGCAGAATGGTTTGCAGACTACCCACCTAGTAGATAACTGTGCTGTGCTTATGTCACCGGGTATGCGGTTCAAAACTAGGAGCTTGCGCAATCGTTGGGCCTGACAGAATCGGGGCTAAAAAGGGGGAAGGAGGGCTTCGAGGGAACGTTCGAATTTGGAAAACAAAAGGCAAACTGTTGCGCAATTCTTTAAGAGAGGTGTTCAGCTTTACAGCCTCTCCCCTCAATCTACTCAAAAACACTGCTGAAGAATTGAGCATAATGACTTAAAAGAAATGTAGAAAGCTGCAGAAATGTGCTTTCGCAGCGACTCCCACACAGCGCATGTTTGCTGGGCTGACTGTGTTAGTCAGTCTGTCGCTGCTGCCGCTCACCAGGCACGGGACCAGAATACCGCAGCATCCTCGCCCCCTCTCCTGCAGCGCCTCATGTGCTGCCTGTGAACTACCCAGCATGGAATCACTTCAAAACACATTTAATTAAGTGATCTAATGTTGTTATTTTGTGATTTCCGAAATAGATTTTACATCTGCGATGTGCTCTGTTAATCACTCAATGGACAAGTTTGCACTATAGATAGATTACACTCATGCATGTGTATTTTTCACCATGTTTGGAATAATCTACTAGTGAAAAATGTCATTTTTAGGTCAAGCCTACTAGGTTATGTGCCTTTTTTTTGCGAGACATAAATTGTGGCTTACCAAGAACACAGGGGCTTGGAGCCTCCCATTGCTTACCATTGGTTAACTTTCCTGACGCTCTCATTTGCCTGCCTCTTATTCGTGTCCCAGCTTGTCAGTCTTGTGTTTGTCCCTTCCATGCCTTTGATTAACTGGCATCTCTCCTTCCACTGCATGCTTTTCAAGCACTACTTTTTTTGTTTTGTGTTAAGCACTTGTTGAGAGTGCATGTGTTTTTGAGCTGGCTCCTTTGTGTACTTCGCCCCTGCACTCCTTGTTGCTGTCTGTTACCATATGCTTCTCTCACCCCCTTTCCTGTTATGCTCACCAGTGTGCATTTCCCTGTTGCTTCTTTGCATCTTTCGTGTGGCTTCCCATCAGTCGTGACCTCCTTCTCCCTCCTCTTTCCTTGCCTTCACATTCACCCTTCATGTTGGTTTCTCCTTATTCCAAGGTGCTTCTCTGTCCTGTGCTGCTTCCATGTCCTCCCGTCCTCCCCGGGGTTGCTTATGCCTTCTATATTGCTTCCACTCCCTCTTGCCCACTTTAAAACAAGCATTTGCAATGCAATGGGTCTCACGTTTGCTCGAGTTAGAACTATTAGCACTGTAAGTTCCTAACTGGCCTTGTCTTGCCACATAAGTTGAAAATGAAAAGTAAAACAGTTGACATAAGCGAGCCATGGCTGCCATGAGGGCAAAGGAGAGACAGAAAAGGAAAAAGTAGTTCGCTCGCAGCCAATCGTATCGGCGAACATGCAATTATCCATGTAACAGGGTCAATGGCCAAGGAGGCAACAAAACTGCCCCAAGGAGGGAGAAGCGTAAAGCATTCACCCATGATAACAAAGGATTTTTGAAATGCAAGCCCATGAATGAGTGATAGTGATGGGCGTGGCTAAAAGCCCACAGATAGATTACAACAGGCCAGAGCGCTTGCACGCTCGACCTAAAAACGAACAACGCTTTTGCACATTTAACTTTCTTTTTAGTTACCGATCCAGCTCAAATAAGTAGCTTCGGGATACACATACAGTGACACTCATAACTGGTGTAAAAGGTCATTTATTTAGGACAGGATTTAACATAAACATCAATAACTTTGAACTGTATAACTCCCTTTTGCCCAACCTTAACTTAAAAGGCTTCCCTATGCCCTTCACTCTCTCTTCCAATGACTCTCTTCAAATCTCCTCCCCTATGCACTCCCCTATTCCTTTCATGCCCTACTTGTTTGTAACATCCCACCCCCCCATTCTGATCCTTCACCTCGTTTTTCCCCTTGGAAGGGGGACAAGCCCGCATCTGGCTCTCCCCCCTCCCCATTTCCTGCCAAAACCTTGAACAACATCACCTTCCCTAACTGACGTCAAAGCCTTCTCCCCAACCCATCTTATGAACGCCCTCTAACTGAAACCATTCCTAAATCCTTCCCTATCTGCCGGGCGGGTGGGTGGTCAAAAACACCTCTCCTATGTAGGTCGGCCCGGAAAAGAGGCCGACCCCACCCTTCCACCCCCTTATAAACCTCTTCCCTAAACCCACCCCCACTTACCTTGAACCAATCCGGCGCACCCGCGCCACTTCCTGTCCTCCCGAACAGGCCCGCGGAGAGACTAGAACGAGTCTCTCTCTCCGAAGGCCCCCCCATCGGGATACACATACAGTGACACTCATAACTGGTGTAAAAGGTCATTTATTTAGGACAGGATTTAACATAAACATCAATAACTTTGAACTGTATAACTCCCTTTTGCCCAACCTTAACTTAAAAGGCTTCCCTATGTCCTTCACTCTCTCTTCCAATGACTCTCTTCAAATCTCCTCCCCTATGCACTCCCCTATTCCTTTCATGCCCTCCTTGTTTGTAACATCCCACCCCCCCATTCTGATCCTTCACCTCGTTTTTCCCCTTGGAAGGGGGACAAGCCCGCATCTGGCTCTCCCCCCTCCCCCATTTCCTGCCAACCAGCAAAACCCACGTGGCATTTTGCTGCCCCACCCGTAAACCCCTTGTTTACGATACTGTCTCTTCCTTTTTATTCCCTGATCCACAGATTCTAGCCCCACAACTTCTCCAACATCAACCTCAATTCCGTCAAATAGTACGCGTTTCCTAGTTGCGATAAGTGCACACCATCCTCTCTGAACAATGCCCCATCTTGTTCCTTAATGTTCTCATGCTTCAGTACCTTAATCCCTTGGGCCCAGCAAAATACCCTCATTGCTCTGTTCAGCTTTTTCCGAGCCCGCTCAATGGCTCCATGATTGATTGCCCCTCCCCATACCTGTCTGTGTACAAATTCCGTCCACACCAGACATGTCCCGCATAACTTTTGCTTCAATAGCTCCAAGTCCTTCTGCATGAACTGAATCAATGTGAGCCCTGATTGCTTCACCAAATCATTTTCCCCCAAATGGATCAGTAATAAGTCCGGACATCCCCACTGCGGCAGGTTCCCCGTGATAAATGGAAGTAAACTCCCCCACCTCATGCCGCTCTTTCCCCACCAACAAACTTCGTGGTGTCTGCTGGGCAGTCCCATTGATCTGCCGTAAATTTGTTTTACTGCGAATTTCGCCGCCCATTGAACGAATGAGTGTCCGACCAGCCATGTCACCATCTTATCCTTCTGTGGCCCGGCCACGCAACCTGCAAAGAAAAAACCCTATAACAACTGTGATGAACATCTAAACCCCCCCCCCCAACCTGTATTTCATCAAGGCCTAACGTAACGCTCACAGCATCTAGATTTCCATCTACCTATAGCTTTGATCTTGGCCCAGTCCCAACCTAGGTGAGCTGCCGCTGTAGCTGCCCCAATCCTAAAGGAATGCGTTCCAAAATCACCTGCTCGCTGTCCTGTCCGTCCCAGTGCCATCCTCAAGACTTGCAACAACTGATAGCTAGTAAGTTTCTTGCCTGAAGCATGCACGAACACCCCTGTTTCCCCGGCCACACTCAACTTCTGTTTGAAAACCATCCACTCTTTCACCGGGCACGCTAGCTCATCTCCTCCTTTTTCCAACCATACCCATTTCCCTTTACCTAACTGGTCCGTCTTGGACCGCCTGAGCCATATCCCCAACCTTTCCTTGTGCATGCAAACCTCTTTTACTTTCACACCACACTCTTTCCCTACGCCCAACAATTCGGATACTCTAAAAGCGCCGAAAAACATCCAAACCATGCACAACCTAAAAAGTCTTACTTCGTACTCATCCACACAACATACTGGCAAGACGTGAAACAGCTCTCGCAGTATCTCAAAAGTAATGGGTTCTCTTGCCATACTTACCGCCCCGGCCCTGACCCTGCCCCAACCTTTCAAAATCTTGCCTAATAAATCATTACGCGCCGGATCCGTACCAAAGAAAAGTTTCCCATAGAATGAGACACCTGCCAACTTTCCTCCTATTGTGGACGGGGATAGACCCTCCTTAATCAGATACAGCACAAAGCGTAAAGCCCGTGCCTCCAAAGACTGTGACCCTTGTGCCCAAAAATTGCCCACAAACGCCTCAAAAGATTGAAACTCCAACCATGCAAGCCTGTAACTTCGCTGCGTAGACACTGCTAAAGACATCTCCACCAGCCCCGAGATCATCATGCCCCCCACTCCCAAATGTCTGCCGGGACCGCAGTCTTGTTCCTCTCCGCTCCTGGTGCCAACGCACGAAAACGCCCCCACTGTGAACGAGATAGGGAGTCTGCAATCTCGTTGTAAACCCCCGGTATGTGTGCAGCTTTAAGATAACATTGAGAGATAAACATTGCAGCATAAATTATCGTAATAAACGTAAAACTCTGAGGTCCCTAGCCCTCTGTCTGTTAAACAATTCAACTACCGTCATGTTGTCTACCTGGAAGACCACCGTCCTGTTGGCTAATTCCTGTCCCCAGACTGCCAGTGCCACTAATAGTGGGAAAAACTCGAGGAAGGCAATGCTCCGCCCCTGTTGTACCCATTGACGGGGCCATGTTTCAGCACACCACCTCCCGTCCCAGTAGATGCCGAAGCCAGCCGCCCCTGCCGCATCCGGAAATATTTGGACCTGCCAGACCGTATCCGAGTCACCAAAAGACATTGGTACCCCATTAAATTTCTTCAGGAAAATCTCCCATACCTTGATGTCTTCTCTCAGAGCCAAGGAAACTCTTATCCTATGATGAGGTAAAACTGCACCGACATGGACAGTCCCAATCGTCTACAAAACGTACGTCCTCCCCTCACTACCCTACATGCAAAGTTGAGATATCCTAATAATTTTTTTGTGCCGTTCGTAAGTCCATTTGTTGCAGAGTCCGCACATTTGTTAGACATTCCAGAATTTCCGCCACTTTTGACGCTGGCAACCTAGCCACCATTGTTTCCGCATCTAATTCGATACCCAAAAAGGTCAAAATTGATAGCGGTCCCTCTGTCTTTTCAGGGGCCAATGGCACTCCTGTCTGCAGCGCTAGCCTCTGAAAGGCTGCCAAAGCCTGACCACATGGTCAGGATGCGGCTGCCCCCACGAATAGAAAATCATCTAGATAGTGCGTAACAGTCCTGTGGCCACTCGTCTTAACAAAAACCCACTGCAAAAAGGTGCTGAACGTTTCGAATAAAGCACATGATATCGCACACCCCATAGGTAAAACCCTGTCCACGTATATAGCACCGTCCAACTGCATGCCTAAGAGGTCAAAATCTGCTGGATGAATGGGTAACAACCGAAAGGCTGACTGTATGTCGCATTTGGCCATTTCCGATTTTATCCTGCACCTCAAAACTAACTTCACCGCATCATCCACTGAGGCGTAAATTACCTTGGTGTCCTCTTGCGCGATAAAATCGTTTACCGAAGCACCTTCAGGCCATGACAGATGATGTATCAAACGGAACTCACCCGGTGCTTTTTTGGGTACCACCCCTAAAGGGGATATCATCAAGTGATCAGTTGGCCAATCAAAAAACGGACCAGCTATTCTCCCGAGTGCTACCTCCTTCTCCAGTTTATCCCGTACTACCTGGGGCTGTTCCTTAGCAGACTGCAAATTGTCTGCCCACCTCCTTTGCCGTGGACCTTGATAGCCTACCCTAAAACCTTCTTGAAAACCCCATTCCACTTGTCGAGACTTGTCCGCGTCTGGATACCTGTGCAACCAAAGTAGCAACACCTCCAATCTAACTGGTGTAGGACCCTTTCGGAGCAGGAGCTCCCTGTGAGCCTCTTCCTCTCGTCGCCCTCCACTGTTCTGCAGGGCTGGTAAGGGAGAAGCACTGAATGACGGCCCGCACTTGTAGCAATCATGTTTAAACCTACACTGTGACCGTGAGCAGAAACCATTGTTAAAGTTCCAACATGCCCCCGTGTTGGACACTGTCGTTTTTGTAGCAGTGCCCGCCCCTCCCGAGGCGCGGCGTGCCTGAAAAGGCTTATATATTACTGGCAGTCCACTCGCCGTATGCGTGGACGCCGATGCCTGTGCCGATGCCATCCATTGCATCCATAACTCTGGATCTACGTCTCCCCACGGCTTTTCAGGGTTTACGCTCACCAGGACCCTAAACTCCTCATCATAACTCAGCCATGCAAACCCCCCAAAGTGCATCTGTGCCTTCCTAATAATGTCCATGTATTTGAATAGCTCAATGGCCCTGTCTGGATACTTTTCGCAATATATACTGGCAAAGATCAAGAATGCGGATGTCCAATTGTCCATTGTAATAGGAACCCTGGGCCTACGCGCCAACTCCCATTCCTCCTCTTTAGATCCTTCCTTGGCCTGTATGTCCCTGTGTAGTAGCTTAAACACATCTACGTATTCGTGTTTCTAGATCCTTGCCTTAGTCTTTTCCGCAACATGGGACCCCAGGGGCATGGCCAAGCCCACGTACGGAAGACGCTTCTTATGAACTCCCCCTTCCTTGTCCTCGGTGTTCGTGTCTTCCCCTGCCGTCTGGCTACCTATCGTTGTGACCGTGGTGGATGCCGCCTCCTTGTCCTTGGTTACGTCCCCTTTCTGTACCGAAACCACACTTGGAGTCTCTAACACTGACCCATCTCCTACGCCTATGGATTTGCTAGTGCATGCGGCCCTTGTAACCTCCCCCCCGTCGCCCCAGACTGACCACCATCTCCCCTTACCTCTGACCGTCTCCCCCAAATTACGCAGTGCTCTCCTCATCGCTCTTCCACGTGGCCTTGTTTGCCGCAATCTTGTTGGCCCTTCGGCCACGACGGTGTCCTGAAAAACAAAGGCAGGGGTTGCGCCGCACTTGCGCCCACGCCCTCCCCTTCTTGACAATGCTCACCTCCTCATCTCGTATCTCTCCATCTTCCCAATCATCCCCATCTTCCTCATAGTCCAATTCCAACTCTTCCTCGCCTCCCCAGTCACCCTTGTTTTCAAAGTATCCCTGTGACTGTGTTGCCGGTGTTTCTGTTAGCATTTGCCCCACGTGGCGCACACCATCGTTGTGGTACCCACGCTCCCACGAAGTAGAGAAGGCTGCCGCAGACCCCTCTATTGCTTCGGACCAACGCGGTTGGGCCGTATTGCGCCCAGTTGGCACCCACCTTCTCTTGCCAACCTCCGTTGCTGGCATCGTATTGTCTCTTTCCATGTGGCCGTCTGCGCCACTGGGACTTCCTAAGCCGACCTGCCCTTCGGCCGCATGAGCCATCTGACCCCTACCCGCTTCCATCTGCGGTATCCAGACCCAGCTTCCTGCGCCTGACCCTTCCGGCTGACACCCCTTCCTGTCTATGGCTTACCTGCCCTTTCTGTTGTCTACGCTGCGTGGACCCGCTTCCTCCCTGTCTTTACATAACTGGGCCCACCTGGCCTCAGGTTCTGCCACAGCCCTACGCTGCTCGTGGATTCTGGCTTCCAAATCCCATGCATCTGCCTGGTCCCATGTGCCCTGCGCAGCAGGTCCCGGGGTCCCCGTCGTCCCGGCCTCCTCACTAGTCTTGTGTTTTGCTGGTCTTGCCTGTCGCGGGGGGGGCTTGGGTCTGCCTGTCCCCCCCCCTGGGTTTCCCTGCGTATTTCCCTCGCTTTTTGGCTGGGGACCCATGTCCCATTACTTGGTTGTCCCCACCCCTAGGGCAGGACAGGTCTAACGGGGTCTGAATTCCACTGGGCCCCGGCATGGGCTGTTCACTCCCATCCCCTTGCAACCCAGGAGCCTGCCCCGCCGTGATGTCTCCTTCGCCGCCGGGGGGCCTGCCCGCTGGTGTGCCTGCGCAGCCTACTCCTGTGGTCCCTGGGCCTGGGTCCTCTGTGCCCTGGGTTTCCCCGCTGAAGATTAAGGGACTGAGCGTGTTAGGGGTCCCCAACTGCACCTCTGGAACCTGTTCCTGCCTCCCCGGGACTTCGTCCCTGTCCCCCTCTGAATCCTGCGATTCCCATGCGGCGATTGCCGCCGCCACTCCACTTGACGCAGCCCGCGTTGGCCGTGTCATGCCAACCCAAGCCTGTTCCAGGACCCCGGGCCTAAGCAAATCCGCCCGGCCGGCTTCACCTAAAACGCGGAGCGCGGCCCTGACAGCCTCTGCGTCATGGCCGGTAGCCATGGCGCTGCACTCTCCTCACCCAACACCCAATGTGTGGCCTTATCCCAGCGCAGGGGCCCAACCCCAGGCCTGTATAGCCTGTGACTGCCCGCCCTCAGGGCTACCAATTTAGGTGGGCCTCCCTCAAAAATGAGCCCCCAGTCAAAATGCCCAGCACCTTTGTAGGCCCCTCCTGCTGAGCCCAAAAACTATATTGTCCCTATGTGGCCACGTCTATATCTGCCTTGGCTGCTGGCTGCAGGGGTTTATTGGCTAAAATTCCTTGTTGGAAAAAACACGGGGCCCGCCCAGGCGCCGTGCCCTGTGGAACCTGGGCCTAACCTCCAGGTGCCAGCCTACGTTCGTGCCACCGGCGCGTGCACAATGTTGCCTTTTCTGGGTGCCTTCGTGCCTCCAGTGCGTCACCACAGCTGCTCCGTTTTGTTTTTGAGAGTGAGCGCCCCCCCCCCCCGCCGACTCAAGTGCGCGTAGGCCGCCCGGCCTCGCGCCTCAGTGCACTATGAAAATAGGCGCCGGGGGCTGCAAGGCTTCCGCGCGCCTACTGGCTTCCTCCCTGCTGTGGGCCCGAAAGCGCTGGGGGCTGTAAAAGCCTCCGCGCGCCTGTTTATTACTGTTGGGGTCGCTCCCCAGGAGCACGGCTGTGTTTCTGTGGGTCGGGCGCCCGGCCGCACCCACCCGCCTTCCTGCGCGCAGCTCTTCCCGCCTCCCGGCCCAGCCGCATGCAGTTACGCACCCCCCCCCGGTCCTCCCCTGGCCCTACACTACCTAAACCCGCACTTGCCTCTCTCAACGGGGACCCTCCTCAAAAACGTCTCTCCTATCTAGGTCGGCCCGGAAAAGAGGCCGACCCCACCCTTCCACCCCCTTATAAACCCTTTCCCTAAACCCACCCCCATTTACCTTGAACCAATCCGGCGCGCCCGCGCCACTTCCTGTCCTCCCGAACAGGCCCGCGGAGAGACTAGAACGAGTCTCTCTCTCCGCGGGCCCCCCCAAAAACAGAAGAAAAAATATCCCTGTGTCATTTTGTAGGCACACCCACGGGTGGTGTGTTTACTTCTACAGAATAACTTTAACCATCCTTCACACTATCCATGATGCTGTGCAGTGTGGCTAATCATTGGCAAACAAAACTTGAGAGGGGCCCCTGCACAGTAAACGGAGGGGCCCCCTTCTGGACTCACTCCAGAGCTCTTGGGCCAGGTTACTGTGCTGAGGGGGCCCCTGGAGCTCCCCTCCCGCACCACGGGACCTGCAGGGGCCTTTGTTACGCCCCTGATCATTAGCAAAGCCAATAGGTCCCAAAAGTGAGACCTGTTAGCTTTGCCAGAGATTGATTCATTTGTTAGCTGGTGCAAATGTAACTTTTCCACCTATCAGGCGTTTCAAATAACGATGCAAAATTATATTCTGGAAATGTCAATGCAAAACTGCCTTGCCACTAGTGCATTTCATGTAATTCTGCACTGTGGCTTTTCGATTGGAGTCTATTTCATTTAGCCTCCTTACATGCTGGGGGGAGGAGGGCGACACACATGGATGTTTTGTCCTTGCATGTCACTGGATGACAGTAGGAGGCAGTAGCCTAGTAAACCCATAACTCAGCACTTTATGCTGGACTGCTACTAAGCCCCATGGGCTGGTAATATAGGTCCTAATAAAACGTTTATTAGTTGATAATGGGTCCCTTTTCTCTGCAGACAACTAAAGAAAAATGATGAAAATAGGGAAAAGCCACAGAGAGAGGCATACATAAAAACTGAGCTTGAAAGAAAAAGAGAAGGGAGGAAGAAAAAGTAAGTATGAGATAAAAATAATTGTTGATTGAAAGAATGGGGGAGGAAGGAAATGTGAAAGAAAGGAAGGAAACTTGAAAAGAAGAAAAGGTTAAATATAGGATCCAAGAGTGAAAGAAGGGTGGGGTGAAAGAATTAAGGGATAGAAGCGTGGAAGGATAGAAACTTGAAAAAAAGAACTGAAGGGTGAAAGGATGGATGGACAAGTAGAAGGGTCAAAAGGTAAAAGAGTGATTGGATGGAAGACCAGCACAATGGAGCAGTGAGTGAAAGGATGGAGGAAGCGTGAAAATGAGGGTAAAAACATAAATGGATTGATACATTGATGGGTGGAATGGTGAAAGGAAGGCTATGTATATCAAATGGTGAAAGAACGGATGGATGGAAGAAAGAAAGCATGATTGGATGGGTGGAGTGATGGACGGATGGAAATGTGAATCGACGGCAGATGGATGAATAGGTGGAAGGACAGATGGAAAGGCTGGTGGAAGGGGGTGAAATGATAAAGTGAATTCTTCTAAAGATGGTTGGGTTTGCTCAATTCTCGTCTTTGTTATTATTAGCGGAATGGTTCACGGCGGGGGTTATATTTTAATTTTGTAGCTACTACTTTGGATGGAGGACGCAGAGAATACAGGCTGTGAGACATTTAGATACATCAATACTGATCACAGAGAGGGACTATCTGACAAATTCAAGCTCCGGCACCCTTGGAGTTCTAGATTGGCTCAAGGATCAATACAACAAATTCTTAACTGACACAGCAAAGGCTCACTTCTGGTGGTCAGAAGTAAAGTGTACAGAAATTGTGAAAGGAAATTGGAATGTCACTTTCTGTTAGGCAGGAGGGAGGTAGCAAAGGCATTGTTGCCACATCCATAGATTGCAACTAGTAGAAGTCTCCACTGGAAGCAGAGCTCTCTTGTCACTGTTTACCTCCAAATCCCTTCATGGGTCAGGCATCCATACATGAGTCAGATATAAATTCAACTTTAAATGAGCATGGGCAAAGCTAACAGGACCGGCACTGGCAGGAGTGCAATTTGATTTGTAATTCAATATTCTTGAAAACATCTGCAGTATGAAATGAATTGGCAAAAAATATATAAAAATTAATAATAATAAAGTATCTCAATAGCACAGGCATACCAACCAATGCACTGAAGTGAACTCCTTTTTAAGTAACTGCACATTTGATCAGGCAAAATGCCATCACTCTCAGGGCAAAGCTGCCAATGAATGGACTCAAATCCACCATCTTTTTGTATATTTTTATGTTTGTATTTTTATTATTATTTTTTTGTGAACCATGAAGCTGGCGAACAGCCAAATGTGTCTCGAGGCCAGACATAAAAAAGCATAACTTTTTTTGGACCTGTTTGAACATACAACGCTAAAAAGGGAGAAACTCATAGTATATATATATATATATATTCCATTAGTCTGTATTCTGTACTTTTGTAAAATGATTTTCTTTCCCAATTCTTACTCTAAAAGGTTTCTGTGTTCTTATCCAGATCACCACCATTCATGGTCCTATGCGGCTACTCTCCAGGAGACAGCTTGAGCACCAAGTCTGCAGATCCATGCTAGTACCCACACTTCACAATAAAAGTATGTGAGGAGAAGGGACCAGAGGGTGGGGTAAACAAAAGAGTCACAGGGTTATGGACATGCTCTTGTCACTACCAAAAGCAAGAGGGCTCTAGGATAGCCACACTGTTGCATTCACCTTCAGGTCAGTGCCATTTTTTGGAATAACTACTTCTCAATCTGGGCTGTATCATTTATATTAAAAAAGGCCCTGGAGAGTATTAGGCAATCTCATGGTACAAATAAAATTGTATTGTTAGACTATCCCTTTAAGCATTCTGGCATCCACGTCTTGCATCCTCTATCGCATACCATGGGAAATGAATGCAGTTAATGATCCAGCCTTCCTTCCAACCACAAAAGTGCATCCTTGATTATCTGAGGGCCTTTTGGTCCAAAGAGAAATCCTTGTCTACTTTTTCCCAGATCTGGCATTAATTTTTTGAGCCCAAAGTCATTTGTTTTTATATCTATTAGTCCTTCTTATGGGATTTAGGAGTCCTTTGGACAGTTGTATATCAAAGCTTGACAAACTTCAAGTTCTCTGGTCTCACAGTAATATTCATTTTAACTTTTTTTAATCTTTTTAGCGGAACTCCTTTTCATTCAAGCTTGATGAAACATCAATTAATTGCTTGACACAGCAATATGACCAAATTGTGTTTAATTTTAAGCCCATTGGTTTGTAGAGGTTATTTTTAAAAATGGAGCGATGTAACAAACTACTGGCCTTCTTTAGAGTATGGTAGAGTAGGCCATTCACCAAAAAGCAGCGGATTTACTTAGAGTGCATTGACATAAATTCACTCTTAGGATAGTGCACTGGACATCCACCAAACTATAGATAATGATATAATTTTAGGGTCATCTGAGAAAAAGCTAAATGCTAATCGTTGTACCAAAAAAGTCACTTTTACTCAGTAAAAGGTACTGAACAACAGAAGAGTTAGCGTTTACCATGGTTTAGACCATTACAATAACTCTGTCTAATAATTCACTGGATGTTACTCTGTCTGCACTGGGGGTAGCTTTTTTTTTTACCAGAATGACTTAAATTTGTAATAATAAGGAAGGCCCAACTTATGGACTCCAGGTCAGTAAAAGTGAGTTTTTGTGATGTCTGATGCAGACTCGTCTATTTGATTACCATCTCCATCTTTTTTCAGAACTTCTTAAGGATCAGCTATTGGACAATGTACTAGTTTAATAATGATGGACAAGGCATCTGTTTAATTGTGTTGTATCATATTCGGTTTTATTGAAGTAACAGAATAAACATTTATACTTTATGTGCTGTTGTTTTTTCTTTTTAATAAAAAACAAAACAACATACGTGGAGTGAGAAACCATTTTGATTCTTCATCTTGAGCCTCAATGCTTAACAAAGGCTGTATTTGGGGATGTTTTAATTGTGAGTCTAGTGTTCCAATCCAAATGCAAGTGTCTGGCTAAGAAAGCTGCTTGTACAGTGAGATATTAATGCGCTCTCTGCTTAATATTCTCCACTAATCCTTGTAGCCCGCTGTGGAGAGCTATACAAAATGGTAAAGTGATCTGAACCTGAGTGATAGGCCTGAGATTCAGACAATGGCTTTTAATGAAGGAGTGGTGTAATATGCTTAGGCATTAACAAACATTCATTATGTTTCCCCGTCCTTCTATTCTTCTTCTTTTCCTCTCCTTCTGTTTTCCTTTAATTTGTCTTTTCCCCTGTCACACCCATTTCTTCACAGGTTGCGCTTAGAATGTTAACTATGCTGAAGTGAGATTTAATGTTTAACAGGCATTTCAGTGGTGTCTTCTTCTAAAGAGTTCTTTTACTTATCTCAATTCGAGCCTATTTCTTTTACTCTTATAAGTGGTGACAAGGACTGGGATGAGTTTCCCCCGGTATGCTGCCATGTGCTGTTGCAGGGTAACTTAAGAATAAAGTAAAAAACAGACTCCTTTTGCAAGTGTAAACAGACAGTCTCAATCGACTGCTTCACAGGCAGCTTCTTTTTTACTGAGTCCAACAATACTTTATGACAAAACGTCAAACAGGGAATCACTGTATAGTTATACATTTGCTGTGGAAGAAACATGATGCCACCTGTGACCCTATGGCCCTAATGTTTAACCTAATTCACTACACATCCTTTATTGCAGGTCTAACAATGCTTAAGAAACTAACCATTCTCTATGCCTTTATTTGTAGATGTGCTTTATTGTTTTGCTCCCAGGACCTTTTATCAGATTTCGAGTACCGTCAGTTCATTCAATGTCCTGCTTCTACTCTTCAGTCATCTTCAATCTCATTCTTGTTTAACTAGGCCAGCAGAATACATGCCTGTGTGCTATGGCCATACATTTCTTTAAGCTTGCCACACACTGGATTTCCTTTAACTACAACATTTAAGGTCAAGCATTCTACTTTCAAGTGAACTTTTCACCTCTCTCTCATCAACCCAGGTTTTTGGCCTACACTGTTCTTTCACCACAAATAGTTTGTGACGCTTCCTACTATTGTCTGCTGTTGCGCCATGTTTTCACATTTCACATAAGAGTGCAAAGGGTTGGGCAGCTACAGCAAAGCCTGACAGACGTGTTTGTTTCCACCCGAGCACTGCATGTTTCTCCTCTAAGGCCATCCTTCCAAAATCTATGAGGTGGGTGAGTTTTCATTCATCCCTGCCTTCAGTTTTTTTTTGTTCCTCCTCCGACTGTGCCTTGCTCTGGCTGTCACCTCTTTCATTGGTACTCTAAGCATGTGGAGATAAAGAGCAGCCATTTTGGAAAGTGTTTGTTCTAAAATTTAATGTTACATGAGGTAAACAAACTGTAATCTTTGCAGCCTGCATCCTTCTGAGAAATACATATATATAATAAGATCTTTATAAAGACTTTTCCTTTTTAATTTTCACCCATTATGATCTCCAACTACTGCTTTTTGCCATTTTATTCTGCTGTATAGTATGAAGTGACTGTGAATTCACCATTAAGCAGCTACCTACATGTATATTAAAATGCTCTTGCAGTGAACCCTCTTTCTCCAGCCTGTGGACTTACCCTCCTATCTCAATATTTATATACAGTTAGTCTGTTCACTATCAATAGTATTTAGTATACCTTTTGTGGATGGATGTTGTCAGCAAGTAGTACCTAAGGAAACTTGCAGTTCGATCCACCCAATAAATATTTGCAAAATAAAGGCAATCCACCCACTGAGTGGAAGAAGTGGAAAGAAGAATTAGTAATATGCTTATCTGCTATAGATGCAACCAAGATGGCTGTTGATAAAAGAAAAGGCATTCTCCTGCAACTTCTTGGCTCCAAAGAGCAATAAGTATTCAGATCTCTTACAAAAATGTAATTTCCAGCAGATGAGGAAGAGTATGATGAGTTTGAGGAAGATTTTTGAAGAATTGTTCAAACCTTCTATCAGAATTACATTGGAGAAGTTTTGTTTCTACACCAGAAGGCAAAAAGACAACAAAAGCTTTGTTGATTTCCTAACTGCATTAAGAACACTTTCAGGTTCATGCAATTTTGGTCTCACAACAGACAAAATGATTTGTGATCAACTCATGGTTAACACAAACTGCAAATGCATCCAAGAATACTTGTGGGTGATGGGCGACACTACCTAGAAGAGGTGATCAAGCCAGCCAAAGCCATAAAGCAGTCCATGACATGGGTAAAAGAGTTCAATGAAGATAAGCAGGTCAAGAAAAGTGTGTTTCACAGACACTGAGTCACATCAAAGAAATGTGGACAAACAAAGGAAAAGAGACAATCCAAATGGTTGCTATATGTTAGACCTGACAGCCTTAGGGTGGTCACCCCTAACTTTTGGCCTGCCTCCCTCCACCTTTTGGACATTGTTTTTGCTGGGTTTAGGACTATGTGCACTTTACCACTGCTAACCAGTGCTAAAGTGCATATGCTCGCTCCCTTAAAACATGGTGACATTGGTTAATACCCAATTGGCTTATTTAATCGACTTGTAAGTCCTCAGTAAAGTGCACTATGTGTGCCCAGGGCCTGTAGATTAAATGCTACTAGTGGGCCTGCAGCACTGATTGTGCCACCCACCCAAGTACCCCCTTAGCCATGCCTCAGACCTGCCATTGAAAGGCCTGTGTGTGCAGTTTTACTGCCACGTCACCTTGGAATTTAAAAGTACTTGCCAAGCCTTAAATTCCCCTTTTTCTACATATAAGTCACCCCTAAGGTAGGCCGTAAGTAACCCATAGGGCAGGATGCTATGTAGATAAAAGACAGGACTTATACCTGTGTAGTTTATATTTCCTGGTAGTGCAAAACTCCTAAATTCATTTTACAATGCTGTGAGGCCTGCTCCTTTCATAGGCTAACATTGGGGCTACCCTCATATACTGTTTGAGTGGTAGGTTCTGATCTGAAAGGAGTAACAAGGTCATATTTAGTATGGTCAGAATGGTAATACAAAATCCTGCTGACTGGTGAAGTTGGATTTAATATTACTGATTAAGAAATGCCACTTTTAGAAAGTGAGCATTTCTCTGCACTTAAATCTTTCTGTGCCTTCCAATCCACGTCTGGCTTGATTACTTAACAGCTCCCTTGTGCATTTCACTCAGACAACCCCAAACACAGGATACTCAGTCACACCTGCACACATCTGCATACTGAATGGGTCTTCCTGGGCTGGGAGGGTGGAGGGTCTGACACGTACATGTCAAATGACAGTGGCCTGCCCTCACACAATGGACTGCCAAACCCCCTTACTGGGACCCTGGCTGACAGGATGGAACTGAAAGGGGACCTTGTGCACTTCTAAGCCACTCTTTAAAGTCTCCCCCACTTCAAAGGCACATTTGGGTATTTAAACAAGGCCTCTGGCCCTACCAACTCAGACACTTCTGGGCAAGATACCACTGGTGAACAAACGCTAAACCAGACCCTGAAACCTGCCAAGAGGAACTGCCTGGCTGCCCAAAGGACTCACCTGACTGCTTTTCTGCAGAGGACTACTGCCCTGCTGTTGCCCTGCTGCCTTGCTCCCCTCTGGCTCTGCTGAGAAGTGCTCTCCAAGGGCTTGGATAGAGCTTGCCTCCTGTTCCTTGAAGTCTCAGGACCAAAAAGACGTCATCCTGCAAAGAACTCCTTGTGCGGCGAAAATGTGACACACAGCCTGCCCGAAACAACACACAGCCTGTATCGCAGTGAGAAAATCACAGCACGCCAAACCGAAACGATGCAGCCTGGCTCCCTGAGACGAGATCGATGTAGCGCCAGCGTTGCGACCGGAACTTTGACGCACGGCCCTCTGGATCGACGCAGCCTGACTTCCTGCAAGAAGAATCGACCCAGCGCCTGCCAGGGACAGAAATTTCCATGCAATGCCCACCAGATCAGCGCAGCTCCTGTGACTTTGCCCTGCACACCCAGGATTTCCATGCATCGTCCCTGGGGCGTCCAAATACCCCGCCACCTGAAGAGGATCCAAGTCTTGGTGCCGGAAATCAACGCAAAGCCTTGTCCGCGTGAAAACTTATCGACACATCACCTGTGTGCTCCGGAGAAATCGATGCACACCTCCCCGTTTTCCACGCATCTCCTCCTCTGCGGCCCCTTGTGGAAATTTTGAACGCAAACGAGGTACTTTGTGCTTACAAGAGACACTTGTTGCTTTTTAAGACTAAAAACTCTTTTTATCATTCTCTGAAATGATATTTCAACATGTACTTATTGAATCTAGATTGTTTTGACCTGCATTTATCCAGATAAATATTCTATATTTTCTAAACATTGTGTAGTGTATTTTTGTGGTGTATACTGTGTTATTGCATGATTTGTTGCAAAAACACTTTACACATTGCCTTCTCAGTTAAGCCTGACTACTCAGTGCCAAGCAACCAGAGATTGGGCACAGGATAATTTGGACTGTGTGTGACTTAACCTGACTAGAGTGAGGGTCCTTGCTTTGACAGGGGGTAACCTGACTGCCAACCAAAGACCCCATGTCTAACACTATAGATGAGGAAACTAAGCTTACATTGCTAATTACAGAGATTGCCCAGCCATTAAATTAGGAGAGAGTGCAGTATCTGCAGAAGACAAGGACATTTTGCTAGAATGTGCAAGGAGAGGAACAAAATGGGAAAAAATAAGTGGTCATTTAACAAAAGACTGCAGCTGTGAAAAGGAGGAAATTGATGTTGCCTTAATGGACAACAAAATTTTGGTATGAAAAAAATCAGTGTCTTCAAAGAAAGGACCAACTAAACCTCCCATGTGCATTGTTACAGTTGACGGAATTGTAGTTACAGTTTTCTGCTGATTCTGGGTCACCGTTTACCATAATTTCTCAGGACATTTTCAAAACCTTGTTCTCAAAGAAGGCAAATAGTATGAAGGAGCTGGTTGTGAGAGCAATGACTTTTAATGGCAATGTAATACATTTGAATGTTTTTTTCATAGCTAATGTGGTTTTCAAATACATACAGAGGAGTTATCTCCTGGGCAAGAGGGGAGAATCTCATACCACCCCCTTGTTGTGGAACGGCAATTAAAAAATGCAGTGTCTCCAAACAGAACCTAGTTAGATAAACCCTAAATTGGCTATTTTTCCATTTGAAGGAGGTAACATTTCATTTCGTAACTAGGTGCAATATCCTGATGATTTGCCAAGGAGACTAGCTGGATGACTTGTTGCCTGCACTTAATCTGCACCTGCTCAAAATAGGCAGACTTTATCTAAACTTAAGTAGTACCAGAAATTCCCAGCCCTCTAAATGTATGCTTTACCGAGCCAATCCATGGTATGGTGTCAGCGATATCAAAGACCAAACTATCTTGGAAAATCTATTTGGAAAATTCAAGTTCGGGTGTTTGCCAAACTTTTATCAATAATAATAATGGGTCCAGTCCCAAAGTACCTTCAACATAATTTAGTCCCACCTCAGAATGACACAAAAAGATTGACATGACCTGTGGAGTCATCAAAAGTCTTCAAAGGAAGCCACTCTCTACAATTTGGAGTCTGGAACAATCGAAATACTCTCAGACCCCGGTCCCATATGTTGCAATTGAAAGACATTTAATGCTGTACAGGATAATCATTTCCTTCACTGGTCTGTGGCCTAACTTTGCTGCGAAGTGAAAAATTGCTTTGATGACACTATTTGTTTGTAGTACCCTTAGCATGATCAGGGGGTCCAAATTTAATTGCGAGCAAAACAGTAAGCCCAAATAACAGAAACTCTAAACTTTGGAAAAGGGTGCACCCTGGATGCATTTTTTTTAGATTTAATATAATGTGAATTCCACAAAGTCATCCAAGACTTTCTGAAGACTATTAGCGGTCCTTACAAGGAGTACTGCATTGTCTGTGTAAAGAAGAGAAGGGATAAAGCGAGTGCCTGCTTTTGGGAAATCCAGTTTCATCTGAAGTAGGTGGGCTTCTACCCCTATACTGCCAAACATGTCCCAGTTGTTCTGACTAAGAAGAGTAATGGGAGCTTAAGGAAGTGTATAGATCTTCATGATCTAAAGCCAGCATTACAGTAGCCAGTTATCTTCTACCTACGGTGAACAAACTCCCCACAATGCTTAATTGTGCAACCATTTTCTCCATGTTAGATCTATGCAGTAGGTATCAGGTTGAACTTGCAGCAGAATCAAGGCCATTTACAGCATTCGTCACCTCTTCTGGTGTGTTCCAGTTCATGGGAATGCCATTTAGCCTAGCCCCAGCAGCCTCCATCATGGACACCAATATTTGTTGTTTCCAAGATGATCTGTTAGTCTTCACCAAAGACTTAGAAGTGCACAACAGAATCAAACAGGACGTTTTTAGTCAATTGTTCAGCAATGGTATGGTGTTATTCCCACATAAATGCAAGTGGTTCAAGAAACAGTAGACTATCTAGGCCACACCATCTCTGAAAAAAGGTATCACTCCAAACGAGTCCTTGGTGGATGCGATCAAGAAAGCATCCGCAACTCAATGACAAGAAAAAATTTAGATTCTTCAATAGGGTCAGTGAATAATATGGAACAGTTGTTAGAAACTTTGGCACCCTAATGGAGCCCCTAAGGAAGCTATTGTGCAAATATGTCACATTTCAGTGGGAAAAAGAACAAGATGAAGCGTTCAAATGTATCAATGCACCATATCTTAGACCATTCACCAATGGAGTGCTTTGCCGCATTCACATAGATGCAAGTGATTAGTGTTTAGGTGCTGTGTTAATTCAAGGATCAGGAAGTAACCAGTGGACTGTTGCATATGCTTTAAAAACTTTAAATGACCCTGAAAGACGATTTTCCTTCATCTAATGTGAGCTACGTGCATGTGTGTGGACAGTTAACAATTTCCGACATTTTGTGTGGGGTTGCAGATTTTCCATCTAGACTGACCACAAACCATTAGTAAACATTCTCTCACCAGCAGGTAGACTGTACAGTACAGCCTGTATTGCCAGACTGTGTTAAAAACTCCAAGAATACAATTTTGAGATTAAGCATGTACCTGCAATTGTTAACCAACCTGGATGTTGCCTGTCTAGGTTGCCGAAGATTGAAGAAAATTCTGAATGCTACAAGGATGACAACCTGGAAGTGGTCGCGAGTGTGCTTTAAATGGAATATGAGTGCATGAATGGCTGAGTGAAGACAGCAAGGATGAAGAACTGAACTTAGTGAAAAAGTATGTTTGTGAAGAATGGCCTACTCTGAAAAGCTTGAAAGGCTCACTTTACTCCTTTGCCGAGGTTGCACATGAACTGAATGTTGAAAATGAACTTGTCTTCCGGGAAGGTAGGTGTGTTCCTCCACAGTGCATAAGAAAGACCCTTATCAGAGACTATCATCAAGGACACATGCGAATGTCCTATCTGAAAAAGATGTTGAGAAGTTACTTCTGGTGGCCTACTATGGACGCTGAAGCTGAGCGTTTTGTGAGGAATTGTACTGTGTGTATTTTTGCTTGCAAGTCTTGCAGAGCCAGTGTACTTCCCCCATCACCACTGTGTTGAGTGCACAGTGGAGGTGTGTCTCCTGGATGTGTTTCCCCAACCCAAGCCCTAGAAAGTTGGTGACAAGATCTTGAACTTGGCCCTTGTGCTGGCCAGGCGAAGGACAGCGATGGTGTGGAAGTCCATGGTGGGTCCTGCATGAGAACGTGGGTGAAAGACGTGACTGTGTGGGCCTGGGCAGAGGAGAGAGCATTAAAAAGAGAGGAAGCCACGGGAGTGCACTAAAGCCCAATAGCAGGGCTGTGGGCAGAGGTGCTGGAGGCTTGGGAGAGCCCTGCAGATGGAGTGGAACCCGGCCCGACTAACATGATGCGCAAAATGAGGCTGTCTCAGATGATGGCTAAGCGACCAGTGACAATGAAGGCAAACGCCTAGTAAGGAGCAATCTGCTATCCTTGGTTTAACATACTTTCCAGACATTGGCAGTACTGGAGCCCATGCTCTCCCTACCCAGAAACATGGGAGATGCACCCTGACTGAGGCGACATCCCATAACCCTTTGAAGCCCACCACCTGTGGACTCTCCTGGACCTTCACCTCCATACGTTTGCCGCTGCCACCCCAGACAGTAGTTTAACAGTTCTTTCCCTTTTTACTTGGCTGTTATCTTCTTCTACTATCCAGCCAGCTTTATTATGTGTACGACAATGTAAATCCGGCACACTGGCCTATATAGTGAATGAATACAGGGGCAATATCTGGGACATTTTACTTGACCCAAGCTCAGGGGTCAAGCGTAGGATCACTCACAGACAGTGTAGCTCCCAAGGTTCTTCATTAAGGACACTGGCAGATCAGCTGGCATTGTTAATCCCACATGACCTTTCTCAAACTCCCAGTTTGGACCCGAGACATGTGGGCAGCTTGCTATGATACTACACAGTGGTGTTATGCTGTGAATATTTTGTTGTGATTAATGTTGCATCGAACAAGTTGTGATTATATACTTGGAGCTGTACAATTTAAATGTCAATAAACAGTTTTAAAAAAAATTTAGATATACAGGTTGGAGATTTTCTCAGAGTCTGTATTCCCAGGGCTGTAAGAAAGGGTGATAGTGACCTTTACAAGTCCCTCAGAGTTGTGAAGGATAACTAAAACAGTACCATCGCCCAAGTTGGTAAATGTTGAAATTTGAAGAGGGTAGCTAAGTCCTCTAAAATGGAGGTTATGCCTATGACTGTGAGAGAAGAAATGTAAGATCTTACAGAGTTACCCCATGTGTTATTACCTAGTGTGATACTTAAACAGCCCAATGTTAATAGGCCCACTGGTCAACCTATAGCTGTCTACCCTGGGTCATCTTCCACAGTGTCGCCTGAAGATGGTGGTAATACCTTTTACACCTTTGGCAGAACCTAGTGATGTTGACTGCCTGCCCAATATGGAAGAAGGTCTGATTGTTCAAGAGACAGAACCCGCTGTGGCTGCTTCTAACTCTGTACCAGAACAGATTAAAAGAGAACCACGAGCACGAATACAAACTAGGAAAGTGTTTCATAGTTATTAACCCTCCTCGGTAGCTTACTTCCTCCACAAAGAGGGGTGTGTAATACGCTTACGCATTAATGAACGTTCATTATGAGTCCCTGTCCTCCTATCCCTCTTCTTTCCCTCCTCTGTTTTCATTTTTCATGACCTTTCCCCTTACGCACGCCCCAGTGTTAAGAATGCTGAGGTTTGCTGTTTAACGGGCATTCCGGTTGTGACCTCTTGACTGAATAAAGAGTTCTTCTACTTAGTTTCTTACGAGCCTATTTCTTTCCCTTTTACAAGACAGCTTTTAGCAACTGAGGCAGAAGTGGTATACAGCTATTTGAACATAGCCCCAGTGACTGCAGTATGTTTTAAATTAAACAAGAAATCACAGAAAAATAGGCAGTGGAATGTTGGAGTAGTAAGGCTATGCCAGGCATTCTTGGCTCTGAGCCAATTCACTAACTCTAGAGTTTCCAATATTTGAATGTTCTAGTATAGCCTTAGAACCCGCCGTAGCGGGCTCTACCGGCTATTAAAGGCCCGCTCCCGCTTTAAATGCCCGAGCTGAAGGCGAGGGCATTTGACAAGGGAAAGGGCCTTTAATAGCCTGTAGAGCCCGCTACGGCGGGTTCTAAGGCTATTAAAACATTCTGCCACTCAGGGCAGAATGTTCTATTAAATAAAACAAATTGCTCACGGAGCCGGAGGGGATTTAAATCCCCTCGGGCTCCGTGAGGTTTTGTTCACAGCTGTTGCTGTGAACAAAGCGAACATTGGAATGTTGGCGCTGCGGGCTTTTACCGGCCAGTAAAAGCCCGCAGCACTCCATTTTTTTCAATGGAGCTGCCAACGTTCCAATGTTCTATTAAATAAAACAAAGGCCTCACTTTGAAATCCCCTCTGGGCCTGTGAGGCCTTTGTTCACAGCAACAACTGTGAACCAAAACAATGGAATGTTGAAGCTCCTGGCTACTACCGGCCATTAAATATGCCCATAGCACTCCATTTTTTTCAATGGAGCTCCCAACATTCCAATGCTCTAATATGTATTAGAACATTAGAACGTTGGCAGCTCCATTGAAAACAATGGAGTGCTGCGGGCTTTTACTGGCCGGTAAAAGCCCGCAGCGCCAACATTCCAATGTTCGCTTTGTTCACAGCAACAGCTGTGAACAAAGCCTCACGGAGCCCGAGGGGATTTTAATCCCCTCCGGCTCCGTGAGCAATTTGTTTTATTTAATAGAACATTCTGCCCTGAGTGGCAGAATGTTCTAATAGCCTTAGAACCCGCCGTAGCGGGCTCTACCGGCTATTAAAGGCCCTTTCCCTTGTTAAATACCCTCGCCTTCGGCTTGGGCATTTAACGCGGGCCTTTAATAGCCGGTAGAGCCCGCTACGGCGGGTTCTAAGGCTATATTAGAACACTCTGCCCTCTATTGGTGGAATGTTCTAATAGCCATATAGCCCTCCCCAGCTGGGCTATACCGGCAATAAAATCCCACTCCCTTCGGCTTGAGTCTTTAATGCAAGAGCGGGCCTTTAATGGCCGGTATAACCCACTATGTTGGGCTATATGGCTATATTAGAACATTCGAACGTTGGCAGCTCCATTGAAAACAATGGAGTGCTGCGGGCTTTTACTGGCCGGTAAAAGCCGCAGCGCCAACATTCCAATGTTCGCTTTGTTCACAGCAAGAGCTGTGAACAAAGCCTCACGGAGCCCGAGGGGATTTTAATCCCCTCGGGCTCCGTGAGCAATTTGTTTTTTTTAATAGAACATTCTGCCCTGAGTGGCAGAATGTTCTAATAGCCTTAGAACTCGCCGTAGTGGGCTCTACCGGCTATTAAAGGCCCTTTCCCTTGTTAAATGCCCGAGCCAAAGGCTCGGGCATTTAACGCGGGAGCGGGTCTTTAATAGCCGGTAGAGCCTGCTACGGCGGGTTCTAAGGCTATAATATCCAATGGTACAGAGTTCAGATTTGTAAATGTGTGCCATTTCGTACGGTAGTGGGACAGAAAACAATTGTTGAAGAGGAGCACGTACTGTGTATACATTTTAAGTCACCTGGCATCAAAATGTGATTGCAAATATGAAATTTGCACGAATAGGGGTTTGACCATTGATGTTTCCAAGGAGAGTTAAAAGAGGGAAAGTAGCCATGAGTTAATGCTCATACATGTCACATGTGAAGTCTCCACCATGAGGCAGATTTTTGGCAGATGCAAATTTTATCCTGCTACTTGTCTGCCAATGTCATTGTACTGTCTCCAAGTGATCATACTAGTAGAATTTATGGTAATATGTCTTGTGCACCATACTATCTGTGGTACCAGTCCATCATTTACGGCGAATAAAACTCATTTGTGGACATAATGGTCAGCTGACCGAATTCTTTTCAGAATTCCTTGCTTTACAAACAAAAATGGGATGGTAGGACACTTTCCAGCATACTGCCATCGGCTTGGAATTGTTGCACATTCAGTCTTTTTTGGACCACCTCCAATTTTGTGGGGTCCTGAAAACTTGTTTTTTCATACCACACCACAAAAATAACATTCTTGTATTGTAATTTATTTGCAGAGTAGTGCCTAAAAACCTGTATGAGTGAAAAAAGAATTATACTAGCCAAATTGCATAACATTGTGTTTATGATGATGCATCTTCCGTTCTCGCTATGATACTACATTTTGTTTGGATGGATTTGAGTGAACTCTCGAGGCGTGTTTCGGAAAGATGTGAGCCATATACTGGAAATATTCCCAGATCCCTGTACGCACAAACATTTGTTCAAACCCATTTCTCTGAGTGAGACATCAAGTGTTCTCGCCATGGAAACAACTCCATAGCACAGTTAATGAGCTAGATTTGGCAGGTCGCAGTGTCTTCCTCATGAAGCCTCCTTATGAAAAAATAAAATATTGTCCCTAAGGTAAAATGTGCCAAGTTTATGCTACAAAAGCCGATGTGTGGGGGATGTCTTGTCTGTTTGCCAAGAGAGGACATTTTAATTAACTCAGTGAAATATTAGATAGTAAGACAATTTGCACAGAGGATTGTAGAGGGTCCCACCATGCAACCAGGGGAGGTCTACAGCACTGTAGTCTGGTGCCATGCTTGGAGAGGTCATGGGCCTGGGCATGTTTTGATTTTGGGATTTAATTGCCTTCCCTAACCGTCAGACATTGGCACCATTGGAATTCTACTGAGATTTCAGAATCCACAGTGCTCTGCTTGGGTCGGACATCATGTAGTCAAAGAATGTACGGACCACTCCCAGATTGAAGTCAGAGTTCTGAGGAGTTTACTAAAAACGTAGTCAACACAACTATTTTCTTAATCTTACTAAAGCTCTTGAGGCTTCAGGGACATTTGAGGGCTAACCTGGGACCTACTGATCACAGTGACTGGGTCGACACCCCTAAACACCTTAAAGAAGTGACTTTGTAGTCCAGGCTGAGGCTACTGCAACCAGTGGAATAGCAAAGGCGTCATGGCCCTAGTGTGAGGAAATAAAATGAGCACACTTCCCCCAGGCTGATACTAAATAATAACCACAATTAGTGTGCAATGGGACCATTGTACCCCTGGCCACCAGTGCACCTAACTTCAATAATGATAGCTGTGCCACTCCTTTAGAGTCTCTGAGATCCTCATTCTACCCACCTTTCCTCTCTCCTCCATATTCCTTCCCAGATCTCCTTCCTCCCTTTCATTCTCTTTTCTCTCTCTCTCTCTCTCCACTTCCACTGTTTCCCTTCACTGCCTTTCCACTAGTCTCCTTAGTTCCATCCTCTTTCCCACTTTTTCTTCTCCTGACTGACTTTTATCCCTTTTTTCTTCCCCTTTCTTCTCCCCCCTACTTTTCCCTAATATACTTCTCTCTCGTGTCTTATTCTCCTTTTTTCCAAACTCCCTTTGATCTTTCCATTGAGTTAAAGGAGGGCAAATAGCCATCAGTTAATGTTCATACATGTAATATGTATTGTCTTCACCATAAGGCTGATCTTTGACAAGCGCAAATCTGATCCTGTTACATGCATGCTAATATCATTGCACTGACTGCAAGTGATCGTATGAGTAACATTTATGGTATTATTTCTTGTGCACCAGTCTATCTGTGGTACCAGTCCGTTATGGTAATATTTCTTGTGCACCAGATTATCTGTGGTACCAGTACTTTTATGATGAATACATCTCCTGTGTGGACACTACGATCAGCTGACCAATTTCTTTTCAGAATTGTGTTGGTATGCAATTTGTTCCTGCTCCTATTGATGTCTTTATTATCTTACGGCCGCTTGTTTTTGCCCTGTTTTTTACTGAAAAAAAATAAAATATAGAAAAGGCTGAGAAATTTTAAATACCTTGTATGAAGCTAAAATATGTAATATGTTAACTGCTCCCTGGCTTCGGGGGCATACATCCTGCAAAATAGAGAGTCATTAATGACTTGAATAGAAAGTGACCTAATGTAATGCTGTACAATCTGTCCTTCTCTTCACCGGGCCCTACTCACAAACGAACGTTTACCTGCAGATATCTCTGTACATGGAAATCTAAACCTACATATAGGTGTAGATCTCATGGATGGAACTTATCATTTCTGCACCGAGAGCTCCACCATGATAGTGACTTATGAATGTCTGATTTATTTTATGACCATAAAGTTACTTTTAGCAACTTTCTGGTGGTTTATGGAGATCTCTGCAGCCACCATATTTAAGAAAATTAATTTTAAATTAAAAAGATTCATGTTTTTAGTTAAAAAAAACACACTGTATAAAAAAAACACAGTTCCTTAAGTCCTGTTCACATAGGACTACCACAGAAACAATACACAACACCCATGCACTAAAACTTAACATATAATTATTTTTTAACGTAATTTCGTTTTTCTAAATATTTAATAATTAACTTTTTAAAAGTTAATTTTCCCTCGCCCACCCCTTTCAATTTCACTTACATTGATTGATTTTAAAATGTCATGCTATTTACAACAGATTCTGTTAAAATGTCATTATGTTTATTAAAAAATAAAATGTAATTTATTTAATTTAAATGTAGGTACATTTTAAAATGTTTATTATTTTAACGTATTTTATGTTTCTATATGTGTTAGTGTTATCTACCTCCGTTGATTTCTGTGGGAATGTATTTGCCCCCCCTTTAATTTCCATAATCTTCACCCTTCTAGTCGTAACTATTCCCCATTTCCCCACTACTCCCACTTGTCTTTCTTACATTTACTGCCAAAACTCATGCCTACATGTGCGGTGATCTCGGACTCTGGGGGGTTAGATTTCTGTACGGATAAGACTGGAGAGGCGCAGGGCGAGATCTGTGGCAGAACAATGTGAATTGCATTTTGCAGTTCTATTTTACATACTTCAAAATGTATTTTGTCAATAGAGCCCATTGTGTGATAGGTTTCATTCATATGCTATCAATAGTTTGTTTAAAATATACGTTCTTGTCAATATCATGGTATAGTTTTAAACATTACTTTGCTACACTACATAAACAATTAAATAAAGAAGTTATGTCATTATGATAGGGTGATATTGACAAACATATATTGAATTTGCATTATTATCAAAATACAAGATACAAATGGAAATAGGATACAGATAAGGGCTTAAACATTTTTAACATACTAGAGTGCATCTACATGAATTTAAAGGATGTTGAAAGAAACATAATTTTTAAGCTCTTCTTCTATTCGGCCATGGCCAAGAAAATATTATTAAGTGTGGCTAGTCCTGACCATTTCTTTAAGAAGACTTGTTACCATTGCCTTTTATCCCGCTTTTCACAGCACATTGTTTTTCATCATCTTTAATTTTTCTACAAGCACCTTTTGCCACAACTTGTCCTTGTCCTTTCATTTGCTTTACATCAGTGGCATGGTATTCCATAAGAACTTTGATTTTTTTAACAATTTCCGGTTAAAATTACAACTACCACAATATTGTGAAGGTAGGAATATATAGGCAAGACCAGATTAACTATTTACGTACCATAATGAAATACATATATCTTCATGGTACTTACATACATTCTAACCATTATGATTGGCTGATCAAACTTCAGTATTCTGTGGTCTGTCCGAAAAGCCGAGCATTAGCCAGTTAAGGGAAGGGCAGCGGTTCTGAGACAAGTTCACAATGCACAAACATGGCTACCCTGAAGACAAAAACAATTCCCTCAAGCCAGAGAGCAGTTAATATCTACAGAAACATTATTTACGCCGGACTCCCCACCCAGCTCCTCCACCACCTTTAGAACATCCAGAACTCAGCGTCAAGACTCATCCTGGACCTCCCCATGTCGACCTGCATCACCCCCCACCTCAGAGCTCTCCACTGGCTGCCCGTGTACAGGAGGTGCAATTTCAAGGTTCTCATCCTTGCATACAAAGCCCTCCACAACATTAGCCCCAATCTCATCAACTACAGACTCTCTTTCCACCGTCCCACCAGGGAACTCCTTTCCACTAGTCTCGCCCTCGCTCAAGTCTCGAGAGTTCATCGCAGCTGCAGCAGTGGCCTCTCCTAACTCGCCCCCAAGATCTGGAACGACCTCCCCCCTACCTGCGTACCACTCAGATCCTCCTCAACTTCAGGAGGAAGTACAAGACATGGCTTTTGACGGTAATCTACCAGTTCCCAGCAACAACCTACAGCGCCTGGATACCCCACGGGATGAGAAGCCGCACTTTACAAATCCTAAGACTGATTGATATTTTAGCTTCATACAAGTAATCAAGAATTGTTTCTCACCCTTTTATATAGTTTTCACAGGTTTTATCCACTGTATGGTGTAGTCTCTGGAGAGCCTGGCAGGGCAAATGCCACATCTACTGAAGAGAGACAGAGGCTAAAATGAGCTACGTTCTGGCTTGATTGTAAATCTGGCCCAGGGATTTGAGGGCAGAGATGTCACAAACACAGCTCAGCACCCAAAGTTGCTGTGCTGCGCTGAGGTCTCTGGCAAGGAGAGAGTGGGAAAGCACCATATTTGCAGAGAAATGGCATTATCCTGCTCTCTCCCTAGTGCCGGCACACAATCAAGCATCCAAGCGCCATGCACGCCCCTTTGCAACATAGTACAAGCATAGGTTTTGCAATGGAAGAGTACCCTTTCCATAGAAAAATACTAATCTTAGACTAACTTTTAAAAAATTCCCACTTCGGATGTGTGCTGCACAGTGCAGCACCCATGCAAAGTGGGAAAAGTGAGGAGAAGTGAAAGCATTTCTCATTTTAATGCTTTTTTTAACTAGTGTTGCCAGCTAAGTCTACTATTATTTGTAGATAGGGCTTTGCATCAAAACCATGGGTGATTGCATGGGAACGCAAATGTACCACCCATAGACCCACTCCAACAGCTCCCACCCCCTTGAAGCAGAGTAAGTGTGCACTGCTTTGCAAAGGCAGCTTTCCAACGCAAACAAGATTTCCACTGGAAAGTAAATAAAAAATAAAAAAATTGCACTGAGTTGTGTTGCATTGGTGACACAAACCCACCACAAAATGTTCGTAAATCTGGAAGCGCTTGCCACCTGAACGTAGATGGATGAGGCGGGGTATTTCCTCAGAAATATGTAGAGCACGCTTTTGTATAGTGGGCCCTAGGCCCTCATGCTGAGTAAAGGGCCACACGGACACACAGCTATACTGTGTAAAACTGGCCTTGAGCACGTGCATTTCGCCTCATTTATTGGCAGGTTCACTGACGCCTGTGTTGGATGGGTGTGGGGTGGGTGTAAAGCCCAGCTCTCGGGGAGTAGCTGGCAAACTACTACCTGCAGAAGTGCACGTGTGTATCCAGCAGGACACTACACACTCCAGCAAATATCAGGCATGGTAGGCTTGTGAAAACAAATAAGGTATAAGCTGCAGGCGAGAGTTAGTTATTAGAAATTTGAATTGATGCTCGTGCAACATTGCTTATTTTTGCTTCGATTCCTCTGTTTCTTTATTTCTGGAGACCCCTTTTCAATGGGAAACGTTTTGCAAGAGCGTTAGCGAAGTCGTATTTTGAAATTGGTTTTAGTCGAACACATTCCTTCTTGGTCTAGAACTGATGTAGGTTCCCGCGTTTTCCGCCGTTCCAAGGCGTAATTCATCTGTGTGAAGAGACCTGAGTTCTAAATTCGCATTCCTCGTTTTCGTGCTTCTGGGCGAAAAAAGGAGACAGCCTCCTGCACGTGAATTCTGAGTATCACTGGAGTTCGCTCCAGTGCTCACTCCCCATAATTAACAAATTCATTTCTGGCAGCATTCCAAAACGCCAACAGAAGGCTGAACCAATAGAATTAATTATTGCCTGTCTCTAGCCAATTGTAAATGACAAACACAAATATACATGCTTGCTCTGAAGCCAGAGTGACACTGCTGTAATCCACTTTAGGAAGGGAATGTAATTACCAGGCGTCAACAAGCGGCCTTCCAGGCGGGCGAATGAAATCTTTCGGTCATGAAAGGTATTAGTTCACAGGAGAACGGGATTAGGATTGAGTGGGTTTGAGATATTCAGTGAAATTGACAGTATTTACCAAACAAGTGCCTTTCCAGCCTGTAGACATGTTATGTAATTCACTCCTGTGCCACCCCCCTCATTGTAAATAGGCAGCTGGGCACCTGGCGTCTGGAGATGTTTGGAAATATTGAATACATCAGCCACAACCTTTCACTACAAGTAGCTTGTGGAAAGGGAGTCCCTCACTACTGCCCTCCAACGGTGCTCCTCTTCTCTCATTAGCCCCTCTCTCACGTTTATTTAGTTTGCTCAATAGCGCTGTTTATTCCTATGTTGGGTGTCCGAGCGCTATATATCTCTTTCTCTCTCTCTTTCTCCCTCTCTCTATATGTTAAGAATGCTTGGTCTGGAGTAAGGAAGGGGCGAATTTACTACATTTCCCATAAAGCAATCAACATCCAAAGTTGCTGTGCTGCATTCAATGGAGAGAGCATCACAGCTCTTTATCTAATAAGATATGGCACTGTTGCTCTCTTCCCTAGCTGGCAAACATGAAGGTGACTATGCCATCGCACATACCCATGCACTGCAAGCATGTGAATGTCATGTCAGCATAGGTTTTGTACCGGAAGGGTACCAATCCATAACTAAACACTATGCTTTGAGAACATTTAACACATTTTCCACTTTTTAAGTGTTGCACAGTGCAACACTCATGCAAAGATGGGAAAGTTTGGAGAAAACCAACATTATTCCTGCTCCAAGGAGGCACAATATTTTATATGCAAATCAATTTTCTGCCAATGTTAGTGGGTAGGGATCAGCGTCAAAATCAATGAGTGGTTCCAAGAGAATGCCCATGTACCATCCATTGTAGGCTCACTTGACACAAAGTAGCGCATAGGGCTATTTTGGGTTTCTTTGGGATTACATCCTAATACAAATCAAAATGTATGCTGTTATGCTGGGTTTGCATAACGTTTGTGACATAAACCCAGTTGGTGCAAATTGTTAGTAAATTTGCCTCTCAAATGCAGGATTTAAAATGTAACGCAGTGGAATGAATTGTCTATGCTAATATGAGTTTATTACTACCTATGAGGTCCTGTTGGAAATGGCCTTTTTGCAGGGTTATCCCCAAAGTTTTGCCTCTGACACCCTGTTTTTGACTGTGCTGCATTTCATTTTTGCTGGCTTTAGGACTATAGGCAGTTTACCACTGCTGAACAGTGCCAAAGTGCAAGTGCTCCCTGACTAAATTGTTTTGGTAAATAGTTTATTCATGATTGGCATATTTGATTTACTAATATGTTTCTAGTAAAGTGCACTATGTGGGCCCAGGGCCTGTAAATCAAATGCAACTAGTGGACCTGCAGCAATGATTGTGCCACTCCCGCATAGGCTTTTAAACATGTCTCAGACCTGCCACTGCAGTGTCTGTGTGAGCAAATTTAATCTGCCATTTTGACCTGGTAAGTGCACCCACTTGCCACGCCCAAACCTTCCCTCTTACTACATGTAAAACACCCTTAAAATATGCCCAAGGCATCCCCATGGGCAGGGTGCAGTGAATTTAAAAGGTAGGCCATGTACTGGTGTGTCTTACATCTCCTGATAGTGAAATACTGCTAAATTCAGTTTTCACTATTGCAAGGACCATCTCTTCCATAGAGTAACTTGGGGATTGCCTTGAAATATCTTTCATTTGTAGTTTCCCATTGGGAGCAAACAACTATGTGGAGTTTGGGGCCTCTGAACTCACAATTTAAAAATACATGTTTTGGTGTGATTGTTTTTTGAATCGTAAGTTCGAAAATGGCAATTTTAAAAAGTGGGAATTTTCTTGCTTAACCTTTCTGTGCCTCTGCCTGTCTGTGGAATACACGTCTGGGTTAGGATGACAGTTGGGCTTTTTGTAAGTTCACTCTAGACAGCCACACAAAGGGAGCTGAGGTGTGCCTTGCATTTCCTGATGGGTCTTCCTGAGTTAGAGTAGTGGGAGGAGTTGACACTTGCACCTGAATAGGGCTGTGCCCGCCCTCACACAAAGCAGTCTCCAACCCAGTGAAGTGTGTCTGCGGCTAGTGCAGGGAAAGGCAGGGTTTTGTGTACTACAAAGACTTCTCTTTGAAGTTGCCTATTTCATAGACAGAAATTGGTATAAGTACTGGACGTCTGACACCACAAAGTTAGAACACTTCTGGACTGAGGACATTTTGTCAGCAAGAAGAGCTGGATGCTGTAGGAAGGACTACCACTCTGCCATTTGCTTTGTTGTGCTGGCCTGCTGCTTGCTGCTTCAGTCCTGGGAGTGAAAGGACTAGACTTGGGTTTCTACATACTGCTTTACAAGATTCTCCAAGGGCTTGAACAGAGCTTGCCTCCTGTTAAGAAGTCTCAGGGCCATCAAAGCCTTCACCTGCCAATGCCTGGGCTCTCTTGCTGAGAGTCCTGACTTGCCAAGTGGTGCCAAATCCAGTTCCTGGGCCCATGGAAATGAGCTCTGGTGCAACCAAGAAGAAACCAAGCACATTGACTCCAGGGTAACTTCTGAACTGGTGCTGCTGTCCGACTCTGAGCCACCGCCTGCACCAGAGCCGAGGTCTCTGCTGAGTGCAGTGACTGTGACCTGCAACACAGGCCTGACACCGCCGCAGTGCCTCCAAAGCCCCGCCACAGTGTGAATCCCGAGTGTCATGTCCCTGACGCCTGGGACATCCAACTCTGCTGCAGCACCTGTGACCTCATGTTGTGATCCCGACACCACAAAGTCAACACCTTGCATCTTGACCTGTTGGATTCATCACTCCCGCCAGGTCATAAGGAACCAATACCCCGCCACCGACACTGCATCACCTCCCCTGCAACCTTAAGGAACCAACGCCTCACCTCCCCTGCCTAGCAGTAAGGAACCAACGCCCACCTCCCTACTCGCAGTAAGGAACCGATGCTGCACTGGCTTCAATGACTCCTCACCTTCCTGACTCCATGCAATGTCTTTGTTTCCTCATCGTTTTCCAAGGTACTGTACCGGGGTCCATGCGACTCAGTAACTGGCCCGCACTCCCTCACGAGTGGCGTCCGACTGTTGAGAATGACTCTGTCCAGATGCCATGATAGCCACAGGTGGAGCTTTTGTGTTTGTAATCGCTATACTAACATATAATAGTTGAAAATTCATATTGTTACTGAATTTGTTTTTGTGTCATGTTTTACTCAGATAAATATTGGCTATTTTTCTAAAATGGTGTGGAACATGTTTGTGGTGTAGAGTGAGAGTGAGAGTGTGAGAGAGTGAGAGTGAGAGTGAGTGTGAGAGAGAGAAAGAGATAGAGCGAGCGAGAGAGTGTGTGTGTGTGTGTGTACACGAATACTTTACACATTGCCTCTGAGATAAACCTGACTGCTCATGTCAAGCTACCAATGGGGTCAGCAGGGGATAACTTAGCTGTGTGACTCCCTCACCCTAACTAAAGTGAGGCTCCCTACTTGGACAGGGTGCAAACCCCTGCCAACTAGAGACCCCATTTCTAACAGTCCCCTTTTTTAGCACCATTAGAATAATGAAAAATTGAGCAAAAAAAGATTTCAAACCTAGGATTTGTGGTTGCCTGCAGCTCTTTGACACTGGTTTATGACTCAATGTGCTATATTAGAAGAATTGTCACTCATGAACTGCAAGTAATAGAAGGATCTCTGTGACAAGAGGAGTAACCTACTGAGCTATCTACATAAAGTACAAATCTGTGATCTGCATGATACCTGTGGTTCTTTGTTACAGGTACATTTGCCCTCTATGCTGCTGTATGATTGTCAAAACTGTAAGTAGACAAATCACAGATCTCTTCATCAAGTGCATTAAGCACCAGAATTATCTTGCCGTAATTATCCCTTGAAAAATGTTGGGCACATAAAGATCTTTGCAGGCTGCTTCTGCTTCGCCTGTCACACAAAAATCACTGCTTACCCCTGAGCATGGCATCTGGTGTGGCTGTGCCACACTAAAGCTGGAGCTGCATGCAAGCGTGCCATCACTGTATAAAACCTTGAATCTAGCTTTTTTGTTACCGTTTAGTTGTGACAACACTAACCAACTGTGATAAGAAAATGATGTAGCTGCTCAAGTGTAATAATTTATTACAGATTAGATATGCCGCCCAATTCCTCTTGCCAGGTCCCGCAGTCAGTGCAAAGGATGGGTCAAGGAGCAGAAATACAACTGCATCTGCATCTGAAGTGAAAATGAGGCTTTTCAGCCCTTCTGTACTGTTTACGCGACATCAACAGTCATTAGCAGAGAGGAACCATTTGTTTCGGCATGTTTATTTTTTCACAACAGTATGTCTTTATAAAATTTCTGTATCTGTTGTTTTTTAAAGTGGCTTACATTCAATTGCATATATGTTTTTCAACTCATTAGTCTTTCTGTATTAGTGTATTTAATGTGTTTAATTGCTCACTATCTTTATTCCACATACATGAAACTATAGTCATTATCATGAAAGAGCAAGATGTTCAGGATTTAGACTTTTTGGGGTGGAGAGGATAAGGCAGTGACCACATATTATACTGAATAAAATACCCTCAGCTTAACATTAAAAGAACATTGCAAGTAACCACAGAGTTCGATGACTTTACAAAAAGTAACGTAAAAAGAAGAAGGGACTGGGAGAATTGTGATCCAGTGCACGGTCTCCCAAAACCTAAATCTATAACAAGAATAAGTACACTGTTCCAAAATATCTACATGCAGGGAGAGGAAGAGTCAGTATCTTCGGGAGAGCCCTCAAGCATCGACTAGGACGCTGAGCATCATCATTGGGCAATCTCCTGGTCAGACCGGCACTGCAATGTCTGGCGGACCACCCCCCACAAGGTGGTGGCACTCAACCGAAGATTATAGCAGATCTATTAAGGTCTGCAGCAAGTACTGACAAATAAGGCACAAATGGGAGAGACAAATAGGTTAAAATTGGCTCTGAACCTTGGGCATCATGATTTAATAACTCAAAGAAAAGGGTCAGGCCAAAATTAAAAAAGGGAACAAAAGGAGTACATGCGGGGAATAATGTCCCACTGTATTCCATAGGAAGGAAAGTAGGTGGTGTACCTAGTCCTAACACAGTGTGGTCAAAGTAATGCAGCCTTCGCCCTCCATCCTCTATATAGTCATGGAACCCCAAAGTGACTTGCAATAACCTTAATATATTGGCAGAGGATGCTTTATCCCATATGTATATTTGAAAGTTCGAGGAAGTTTTGAGTGTCACTCTTTGGATACTTTGGAGCCCTAGAGATAACAATTACTGCAGGTTGAGACATGATATCAAAAATGAAAAGTCCTAGGCAATGGTCTTTGATAATGCTGACGGAAAGGGCCTCAGAGGTTAAGTGAGTACAGGTGAGCACTGGTTAGGAAACGGGGAAATGTGATGACGGTGCTTTAAAGGGGGTGAGAAGGAGGACTGGGTGAGCTGTCAAGCGAGCATGGTCTAGTCTAGTGGTTCCCAACCTTTTGGTTTCTGTGGACTGCCACTTTATCATTACTGGAACCCAAGGACTCCCACTGAATCATTATTGGGGTCCAGGGACCCCCCACTGAGTCATTACTGGAAGCCAGGAACCCAGGACTAAATATTGTTAATGATTGAACCGCAAAACAATACCCAAAAAGTACAGAAATAAGCATTCCATCAAACACATATACAAATGACAACACATTTTATTTAACTTACAAGCAAGTAAAATAAAATAAAAAATGTTAATTTTAATAGCAAGATTGGAGCTTTTCTAAATTCAATTGAAACCATACATCTTCCATACTATAATCTGTTTGATGCACTGCTCCCACAAATCAATCTGAGGATACTAATTTAATTTTTAGCCTCCAATTTCAAATTCCTTGACATTTACAGTAAGTTTAAAAATGTTCAATTGTGCACTTCATTTATGTACATTTTATTAATCTCTTAATATTAATACATTTTCTAAGCAGTCAAGGACCCTCTGAGGGGGCTTTGCAGACCCCCAGGAGTCCCCAGACCACAGGTTGGGAACCACTGGTCTTGCCTACAAAGTGCAACAAAAAGATCTTCATAAGGGTGGTGGTCCAAATATCAGAGGGCGTGGCTAATGATAGTGGTGCACACATCGCTTCTTTTACAAATTCCTGTAATTCTTCAAAATTCCACTATTACTACGCAAAAGTTTACTGTAATATCAGGGATTTCTTGACTATTCTAAGTGGTTACTGAAAAAAAAGATTGCCTACTTTGATCCAGTTACTTAGTTATGTGGAAAATATTTTTAAAGTTAACTTGTAAGTAAAGGAACATCCATGTTCATCAGTAATTAGCACTCGAAAAGGAAATGCCAGTTTGCAGGGAAAACCTATGCCATGGTGTAAACAGGGGTAGAGGTGAAATCTCCGCGAACTACGATGGGACAATAACAAGGATCTTAGAACTTGCACAATAAGAAACTTTGTTCACCCATACCTAATAATTGAGGACTAGATTTCTGTGCTGGTTAATTTCTTAAACAGATTGTTACTTTACAAACACAATAACAACCATTCTGGCAACCAACATTTAGCAGCTGTTGATGCGTGCCCTTTGCACTATTGTTTACAAATACATTCTCAGGACATCCATCCTGACCTGATACGTCACGCCTGCTGTGTCTTCAAACTGGAAAAGACATTTTTGGAAGATAGTGTAGAGAATTTTCAGTTTTACTCTGCAATGCACTTTAATTGACTGGTTTTAGAAGCGATAATAGTGAGTAGATAAATGTTTAAAATAACCAATTATTAACCAGTGGTTACATTTATTAGACCCTTCTAAACTGATACCTTTAGATGTTCTTAATTTTCATGTCGCCTACTCTCTTTTGGATCTTTCACTTTGCACCTCCATCCATAAAAGTGCAATGGAAGGAAAATCCTCTTTATTGTGAGCTGTACAAATGGGGGCAACAAATGCCAGACAGGCCAGGAGTCCTTTAGCATTTCAAAGAATTTTCAAGTTTCGATGATGTCTGAGTAGGGGGTGTACTACTTTTATGACAGTGTTCCATCGTAGAGAGTGCAGCACTGGTGTCCTGGATGCCAGTCAGCTGGTACTGGTGTCCTGCATGCCAGTCAGCTGGAATCCACCTTTTCAGACTGGTTCCTGGTAGTCCTGGCTGATGGAATGTATTCGAGGATTGATTCCCCCGTTGTCATTCCTGTCTTCTACAAAGACTAACACTACTTTGGAGAGACCAGTCTTGCAACGCGCATTCGGAGTCAAAAGTAGGTTCTACACCTCTGGTGTTGGGTGTACTGTTGGATGCTTTATGTGGTGTTGTGTCTGGCATTTCAAAAATACATCACTCAGTTTGGTCTGGGCACCTATTGGGTTCCCTCATTTCTCTCACGAACCTTTGAAAATTTTATGTTTCCCTTTGGCTTTCCTAGTTACATTGTCAGCTGCCACCTGCTTTATTTACGTTTAGAGTTTTGGACCTGCTAGTGGGTATTCTCATCCCCATGACCTCTCACCGTCTGGTTACACTTGCTGCTTTTGGTTTGCCCAGCCTACTACTTTCTTGTCGGTATATACTGTAAATCCCTTTGGATTAACTATCCACAAATCACCCAAAAACAGATTCCATAATTCCGGGCAAATACTCAAAAGCTGCTCAGATAACAGCAAATTTATTAAATCCCAAAAGGTCTGGCCTTCTTCCTCTTCACATATCAGCTTAAACTTTTATGAATACTTTGCATTCATTTTTTCCAGATTACACTAAGGCCCAGATTTATACTTGCTTTGCGCTGAATTAGTGCCATTTTTTAACACTAATTCAGCGCAAACCTACTTCCAAATTTATATTTTGGTGCTGGACCCGTCTAGCGCCAAAGTTTTGGAGTTAAAGTAATCTTTTGCCAGCGGGAAACTACCTTGCGTCAGTGAGATGCAAGATAGGCGTTCTTCGGCAAAAAATGACGCTTTATTTATCCTGCAGTGTAAAAATGGTGCACAGGAGGGAGGCGGGCCTAAATAATGGCATTAAGCTTGCTTAGCGCCATTAGTTAACGCCTGGGTCATGGCAGGTGTTAGGTTACCTGTGGGCCTATTTCTATGGTGGAAAACTATGGAATAAGTCCACAGGTGACCTCCCCAGGCCCCAGGGACACCCCCACCCACACCAGAGGGACAGCAGAGGATGGGAGACCCCATCCCAGGTAAGTATAGGTAAGTAGAGGTGAGTATTATTATTATTATTTTTTTTAAATGCCATTAGGGGCCTTGAAACGGGCCCCCCTACATGGCACTGGGTGCAATGGCCTTGTCTCGTGTGCTGGCCATGGGGTGGTGGGCATGACTCCTGTCTTTTACATGACAGGAGTCATGTGGTATGATAGGTTTTGCAGCAAGAAATGATGCTAGGCTGGTTAGAGTTATCTTTTTTTTACTCTAACCAGCCTACCGTCATTTTTTGGTGCAAAACTCCCTTCTCCTATACCGCCACCGCCACCCCCACCCAACTAACGTAATTTTCCATGACGTTAGCCCACCCTTTGCGCCGGATTGCGCCATTCCATAAATAAGAAGCCCAGCCGGCGTCTTGGAATAGCACTAGCCGGCGGTAAACTTTTTCAGACAAAACTGCGTTAGCGCAGTTTTGCGTGAAAAAGTATAAATTTGGGCCTAAGTACAATGTTTTTGTTGTACTGAGCTGGAGTCAACTCCTGTCTTCTAACCATACTTTTATACTTGGTTCCGTCACAATTGTTCAGTTCGATCACAGCTCCATTGCCCGCTAGTTATACTTTGCGCAGTAGAGACACCCCTTTCTCCCTCTCACTTAAGTTAAGCAGACCATATGCTAATTTAAAACCATGGATCCAAGTGATCATATCAGCACCTATGATGTCATTAGGAACTGGGTACTTAGAGATATGAGGGCGTGGGGATTTCTGTCTGCTAGCTCTAATTCTAGCTTCTTCAGATCCACATTGAGAACCTTCCACTCTTCCATTACTCTTTTATTTTAATTGTGTTATATTTCTAGCCTGAGTTTCTCACTCTGAGAGTTTGTCCTCTGTAGCCCTCTGCAGCTGCGTCACACACTCTACAGTTGTAAGTATTGGTCTATCAATGGGTACCAGTCTATCTTTAGGATCATGTGGCTTGCTACCATGGGAAACAGGGGATGCCAGAGAAATAACAGTAGGCGCCTAACTTATAGGAGAACATTTTGACAGCCAGGGGCTAACAGCAGTCTCCTCAATAGTCTCAGGGTCTTGCAATCACATTACCTCAGCCTAACTCCACTGTATGCAGACCAGCAATTTGACTAGCCTGATTCTAAAGGCTGATGTCAAAGTATTTGAAGACAAAGGGTGCCATTTAGATTCCACCAATAATTTCGCCGAGGCCATCAGGAAAGTAGAATCCATGCTCCATCCACTCCCTAGGAGACTGTCTGCCCTATTTTTAATTTAGAGCCACAGCGGCGGTCTGTTTGTGACAAAAGTGCTTCCATCAACATGGCGGTAGCATTTCCATCAGAGCATCATGGTTTTTGGCAAGGTTAGCATTTGTGTATTTTATTTGCTTGTATGTGAGAAACGAAAAATCACTAGGTTTCACACACAGAGATCTTTCTCATTGTCCATGAGCACTCTTATAGGTTTTCCCTATTGACGTGTGCCAAGCTTGCATTGCAAGCCCTTGCACGGCACACACAAGCAGGGGAAACTAGTGATGATTGTCCTGCTCTAAATAGAAGAGGACAACTGTTAATGTAACCCGATGGCCCATTTGCAGATGAGTCATTAGATCAAGGGTTTCCAACGATGGAGCTAGCTGAAGCTCCACCATCGGAAATCTGATGGTTCCCTTACCTAACCGTGGGATGGGGAAGCACATGGTTAGCAAAGGATGTCATCTTGATTTTTTTTTACTGATGCCATTTAACTTCTAAATGAGCCCTTAACCTACAACTAAGCTGCACTAAAGCGCTGGTTCTCTACCACCCTTACTCAGCATCTAATAATAATAATGTGAACTCATAGTGCTTCCTGAGAACTAATATTAGCATGTGTCACAATTTGCCACCACTATCAGGACAGTTCTCCATGGACTGTGTGACCGAAGGATAGTTACGCAATCGTGAATTGTTGTTGCTGTCCTTGGAAACACAGAACCAAATACTGTACCAAGTTCACTAAATGGCCATATACTTTGTCTCAAGGCTTCAACTTTCAGGGTGTCAGCAAAATCTAATGGCCAAGGCTTACACTTGGAGAGTGATGTGGGTAAAACATTTAGTTCAGGGCCACTGGAATTTTGCAATTGTGCAGCCGCAGCAATTTTCGCATAATTATAGATTTGCCACATTTCCCACACAACCCATCATTTGCCAAATAATCTGCAGACTTTAACAAAAAAAATTGTTGCTAGCTTAAACAGTTCAAACGTTACTAAAAATGCAGTGACACGTTTTGATAAGCAATGGAAGGCCCTTTGCAATGCTGGATTGGTCACCATTATGTTGCTTATTGCTATATTTAGGTTTTAGACTGGTACTAAGGAAGTGCAACCAATGCCCAGACAGTGTTACCAAGTTTAAAAATTATGAAATTAATGAAGTAATACTATCACACATGTGCTGCATTATGCCGCATAATTTGACTTTTCTTGCTGCATAATTTACTCAACTGTGCCACATAATTCGGTTCTCTTCTGCTGTATAATTATATGGCACATTGCAGAAAATAATAAAAAATATGGGCCTGTAGACAAATTTGCTCTTTGATCACATTGTTTTACTTTGCACAAATATTTTCCTGTTTACCGGTGTTCTAGGAAGACAACCTCCTTATTCAGAAAATCATAGCAGCATAGATTTTGTCCTCAGTCCTAGAGGTATAGTCCTTACCTCCCTCCAACTGCACACACAATAGGATGCAGGAGTTGGGCACGTAGTATTACGTGTGCGTCCTTGTCCCTGCATTAGGGTGCCTCTATTGGTCTGTGTTGCTCTTGTCAGGTGACACAAGACTCCTGTACAGGAAAACATACCTGGGCCCTTATCATACATGATCCTAAAAAGACTAATTTATCTGGCTCCAGTGTAACAAAGGATCTTTGCTGTTCTTCATCTTGGGTGATGATTCAAATTAGACAGTTGCACTTGGATTTACAAAGGATTCTAGAGGGAGTGGAATCTGAAACAGCACAAGTGAACCTGGAAAGAGAGTGGTAGAAGTATGCACTGACCTTAACTGAACCCTATGAAGCACCGTATAAACATAGGGCCTAATATATCCACAGGGAGCCCAATCCAAGGATACACTAAGTATCATGTATTCAAGGTCTCTTGTGTATACAGCATAACATCAAGGTGAACTAGGGGGCCAGTCATGTCCCACTACATAAAATTAGCATAATTAGCTAATAGACATACTCCTCACTGGGGATCAGGTATAGGGTCTACTTATTACAGTCAGCTGCCTCTAACTGTTAATAGTGTCAAGGCATAGTCACAGATGGAGTATCTGTCCATGTGTCAAATTGTACCACTGTAGCTGGATCACTCTCACACAAAAGAGTCTCATTCTCTGATGGTGATCAACAGACTGAAATCATTCAGATTACTTGCAAGAGGATTGTGACACGATTCTCCTGTACAGGAATACATACCTAGGCACTTATTATACAAAGGGTGCACTGTCTATGTTTGCATCATGGCACACCTCTTAAAAGTTGTCCATGGCGTAGACTGGGATAGTGCGCACTATTGTTTTGAATATGCTGCCCTGCTGCCAAGTCACTCCATGAAATACGGAAGGCTTCTTACAAGCCATTTCATGTTCCACAGCGCAGTCGACAGCAGCGTGCACTTTAAAGAGGGGACAGAGATCCCCCTGCGGGTGAAAGCAGTGAGTGCAACCACCTGCAGGAAGGTGCATGGGCAGTTTATTTACCTTAATGCTAAATGCATTAAGATGGACACATTGCCAAGCCCCTTACGCTGCACTTGAAAGCATTTTCCCAAAGAAGGAAGTGCATGTGCTGTGCCTGCTTGCAGGGTCCTCTGGGCAGGCATGCGCCACACTCAATTTCAACTGCTGGGAGCAGTAGCATCTCGTGGGGATTCCTCAGGGTGGGGAGGCGCGTGGGGGTCAGGGAGGGGGTCGAGGTCACGGGGTGAATTAAAAAAACAAACGAAAAAAATGTACCTCTGCTCCTGCGCCGCACCGAGCTGTGCCGAGCCGCTCTTCTCCTCCACCTGGATGCTGCAGGCACAAGCTCCCAGCCTGCCCTGCAGCCAATCCTGACACTGCTCAAAGCAGTGTCAGGATTGGCTGGGATCGCCCTGGCTGGGTGGTCCCAGGCAGACTGGGAGCCTGTGCAGGCTCTCTCCAGCCCAGCAACTATGCTGCTGGGTTGGAGAGACCCGACTGTGCATGTATGTTTGGCCGGCCCAAGGCGGCCGGCCAAACCTGTGCACTCCCCCTCAGTGCATGTCACCCCTGTGGCCTCTCAAAGAAAAGGATAATAAACACACTTTATTATCCTTTTTGTTAAAAGGTTTTGCAGCTGGCGCTGCTGGCGGGGTAGGAGGGGGTGATGCTCCTCCGCTCTTATGGAGGAGCCACCCCTGCTAGGGAGATTCCTTAGAAAATCACAGTCAAGCGTGAGCCATTGTAATTAATTTAAATATAATTACCTTTAAGTTGAAAATAATGTCCGCCCCCTGACTGTGCCAGGTAGCACAATAATTCTTAATTCTTAATTCTTTGCATTCGTCAGTACCTAAAACAAGGAATTCGTATTTTGCAGTGAATTTCTCATCATCTGATTAAGTAAGTTTCATCGGGTATTTCCTTTCCATAGAAAGATCCAGTAAGTGAAGCCATAAGGATTGATTGAAAAGACAAGCTTTTGACTGGAGGTAATACTGAGTAATTAAATGACACGGTGGTGCAGTGAGAAATTGAACGACCACATAAGAAACAGGAACAGAGATTGAGCAATTCAGTAGAAATGAATAAAAAGAGAGTGATTGGTAGCGGGCAGCAGTGCCATAGACAACAGAGCCAGGTATCTTCTGAATGCAGTGAGGTTGGCCCAAAGAAGACCTATCAGCTTGGCAGGTAGGACTGAGGGTGAAGCTTCCAAATACGTAATCTTAAATTGGGGCCACAAACTGCTGACAAGAACCGATGTCACATATTTTGCATGTTGATTTATGTTTCTCATTAGAGACCAGATAGTCATGCAGAAACTTGTTTGGGTGCAGATATCAGAACATTGATCTTTGGGGTTGTAGACCAAGGAAAACATTTGAGTAGCAGCAATGATGAAATATCTCATGAAGAATCACTGAATGAGAAAATACCACTTGTGGGACTTGTATATGGCTGAGGAAATAAGTAAGTAGAATAAATAGCATTCAAAAGTGCTTTCATAATTTCAAGGAGGTCTTGTAGAAATTATATCAGACTGTCTCTTGGGCCTGGGAGGTTTGATGTAATTATAACTGAAATTAGAACATCAGAATGTTGAGAGCTCAACTGAAGACAATGCAGTGGTTCAGGGATGATAATGTCTGGTATAAGCCTTTAGTCCCCACATTCCAGAATGTGTCTTTCTGTTTCTACCTTTTTAATTGAAAACATTCTACCCTCAGTAGGTGGAGTGTTCTAATAGCCCAATAAGCCAAAGAAAAGTAGAAAAAATAAAATCCACTTTACTTTTCTCCTGGTCCTGTGCGCCACTCCCTTGCCACTCCTTGCCACCCAGCCTTGTGGAATCAGAACCTCGCCCTCCCCCCCCGCCTTCAGAGCGCCTGTTCGGTCCCAGGTGCCAGATGACTGCTGCCTCCTATTTTAACCTCACTCTTCATTTACATTAGTTTTTCTTCTTTGATTAATTCAGCACAAGGGTTTAATCTAGATGGGTTGGGCTCTTTTGCACTTGGGGATTCTCCTGCCTTTTTCCTGTTGTTTTTTCCACCATTCTTGATCCCCACCCTCCTGACTCGCTGCTAGCCCCTCCGACCTCCCAGGACTACAAATGGAGGCTGTTGTATGGCTGCGTGCTGCCGGCACACCAAAACGCACACCTAAGGCAAGTCCATCTGCACCTACCCATGCCTGGAACAAGCTCAGTGGCAGGACCCCTAGTCTTCGCACCACCGCCACTACACCGCCATGGAGCTTCTAGTCCCCAGACAACGCAGCAATAGCTGCTTCACATCCTCCCCGCGATCATCCAAAGGATCCTTCACCTGCTGCCACAGCTGATTCTCCTGCAACACAGCCCGCAATAAATACTATGCTGATCAATGTCTGCTCCCTCTGCAAACACACCACAGATATCTGGGACACCATCACAACCCTTTCCCCGGATATGGCCTTAATCACCGAAAAATGGCTCAACCCCGTCCTCAAACCCTGACTTCGTCACCGCCACTCCCAGTGGTTACAAGATGATACGCTGCAACCGCACCAACAAACACGGCGGGGGCATTGCCATCATCTTCAAAGAAACAAGCCAATGAACCACCACCAACGACGACCCTATGCCTCTCATGGAACATCTCAACTTCCAACTACAGACTGACGTGAAGACCACGATAAGAGGCATCCCCTCGCTTACAGACCTCTGGGGCCACAACCAGCCTTATGTTATGCCATCCCCAATCTCATTGCCACTCTAGCTGTCGACTCCCACCATTACGTCCTTCTTGGATGACCTCAGTTTCCACGTCAATGACCCCAGTGATGCCAACTCCACCACCCTCTTAGAAAACCTAAACAACATTGACATCACCCAACTGGTCACCAAACCCATGCACAAAGCTGGACACACACTCAACGCCATCTTCACCTCCACCAACAGAATCAAATTCTCCCACTTCACAGAACTCACCTGGACTGACCACGCCATTGTTCACTTTACCATCTCTGACACCCAGCACATCATCACCAATCAGCACAGCGCCCCCACAGCAATAGGGGCAAGATAACAGAGACTCAATGGACACATGCCATCAGCACCACACTACTCAAAACTTCAGCGGGCCTTGACCAGGCCGTCCAGAATTTCACCGCCTCGATCTCCAAGTGCGCTGACAGAGTCGCCCCACTGAAGCCAGCAAAAGCCAACAAAACATCAAAACAAGCCAGCTGGTACACCCCAGAGCTCAGATCCACCAAGCGCAACTGCTACCGAGAAGCATTCACGTATCACCAGGGACCCCTCTGACAGAGCCACCCTCAAAGCAGCCCTCCGCAACTACCACCTGCATATCAAGGAAGCAAAGAGATCAGCCATCACCACTTGTATCATCTCCGCACCCAACCACACGAAAAAAACTCTTCAAAATAGTCTTGGAATTCGCCAACGAGACAGCCACAGAGAACACCATGCACTCCTCACAAGAACTTAGGTACATCCTCTCGGACCACTTCCACAGCAAGATTGGCACCATTGACAACAATTGTGACCCCCAACGCTCCACCCTCAGCCTCGACAACCTCAACCAACCAGCGAACACCAGCCATACGATCACCATCTGGTCTACGCTCACCTCACAGACCACCACAACCATCATGTCATCCATCCACTCCGCGGCGCCCACTGACCCTGCCCCCACTACCTCTTCCACCTCAGGACCAACCATATCAGCATGGAGCTCACCAGCATCCTCAATACCTCCTCTCCACAGCAACCTTCTCTGACAGATGGAAACATGCAGAGGTCAGACCTCTCCTAAAGAAACCTTCAGCCAACCCCAGTGACCTCAAAAATTACGACTGATCTCCTTGCCCCTCTACCTGGGCAAAGTACTCGATAAGGCCACCAACCAATAGCTCACTGGATACCTGGAACAAAACCACCTACTCGATGCCTCTCAATCTGGATACCAAGCCAACCACAGCACTGAGACCGTGCTGATTGGCGCCACAGATGACATCAGAACACTCCTCGACTACAAAGAAACTGTGGCTCTGATCCTCCTCGACCTCTCTACTGTGTTTGACACTGTCTCCCACCACACCTTTATTGACAGACTCTACAACATAGGCATACAGCAAAACGCCCTCAAGTGTATTGCATCTTGTCTCACAGAACATACACACCTCCTCACCCAGAAACATCATCTGCGGCATACCCCAGAGATCATTCCTCAGCCCCACTTTGTTCAACATCTACATGACCCCCCTACCCGATGTCGTCAGATCCCACAGACTCAACATAATCTCCTACGCAAACGATACTCAACCCCGCCAACGCCAAAACCAACTTCTGCAACACCATGACACACATAGCCAATTGGAGAGAGACAATTGCCTCAAACTCAACTCTGACAAAACAGACGTTCTAATCTCCAGGAAGAACACCTCTGCATGGGACCACAGCTGGTAGCCAGCGGAACTTGGATCACCACCCACACCGACAAACCATGCATGCAGCCTGGGCATCATCCTCGACAACCAACTGACCATGAAATGACATTAACTCAGTCGCCTCCTCCTTCTTCCAAATCCTTTGCCTGCTCTGCAAAATCTTCAGCTAGATCCCAATCAGCAGTAGTAAGATCGTCACGGAGGCCCTCATCACCAGTCGCCTCAACTACGCACTCCCTCTACGCTGGAATTTCCACACAGTACCTTAGAAAACTCCAGACCATACAGAACACTGCAGCCAGACTCATCCTGGACCTCCCCAAATGGACCCCCACCTCAGAAATCTCCACTGGCTCCCCATCCAGTGCAGATGCCAGTTCAAAATACTCAAGCATGCATACAAGGCTCTACACAAGCATGGAGCATCCTACATCAACCACAGACTGAACTTCCACCTGCCCACAGGGTACCTGCCATCCGCCTCACTCTCCCTCGCACACACCACCCACATCTGCCGCAGCAGGGACCACTCCTTCTCCTACATCGGCCTTGATCGGCCTGCCACTCCACCTCCGAACGGCACTGTAGGAAACCGCCTCTTTTGACACAGTCACCCCCAACATTTTGCCTTGTTTCTGGTGTAGTTTGGACTGAAAGTGCACTGAGTTCTGGCTAACCAGGTCCCCAGCTCCAGATCTCCTTCCCTAAAATTGCGCAGTCGCTTTTTTCAATTGGTAAAACATTTAGCACCTTCTGTAAGTCCAGAGTAAATTGTACCCCTGGTATCAAGGGCCTGGGGTACTAAAGAGGGTACCTAAGAGGTGCAGCACAAATTGTGCATCCTTAATGGACCCCTCATCAAGCACATGACAGGCTGCCATTGCAGGCCGCGTTTCTTGGTGCAGACAAAAGTGAAAATACACTGTGCCATGTTCCCTAATACTGCATGAAATATATGTAATTTACCCCTCTAGCAAGCCTTACAGCTCTAAGGCAGTGTGCATTATATTACATGTGAGGGCATATCTGCATGAAGGATATGCCCTATGTCTTTATTGATTCTCAGACAAAGTAAGTGACTAGGAAAGTCATTTCAACTACATGTACTGGACACTGGTCACTATGGGTTCCCAGCTACATGATGGCTTCTCTGAAGACAGGGATGTTTGGTATCAAACATCTTGTATTGGTGAACCCACACTGATGACAATGTTAGATTCAGCAATACCTGCACCCAGAGGGCACCAGCTAATGGTGTGTTCACTGACTGTTTCTGCCCGTTCAGCCACCCTAGCCATGTTTCTGATCCCCAAAGGTGACAGCCAGCACTCTTGAGGGCCAGAGACAAAAGCCTGCACTGGGTGGGGGTGTTAGCACCTTATCCGGGCAGGATGAACATTCCAGTGCGGGAAGCTTCAAAGGTCTAGCTGCCTTTGTGATGCGACTCAGGTCTCTCCAGATGAAGGAGATGACCGACCCCCCTGTCCTGACCTCACTTTTGGCAGCAGAACAGGTAGGAAAATTAGGCAGATTAGAAGGTGTGCCCACTTCATGCCAGTCTCACCCCTAAGGTGGATGAGCTAAAGTGGACACCAGTTTTTAAATTCCTCAATTTGTGTTTAGGAGTAAGTAGGCCACTAGGGGTTTACACTATGCCCACTTCCCAGTGGAAGTGGCCCTAGAAAGAGTGTAATCACCCTAAATGTGGGCAACCCATTGATTGCCACCTGACACTCCATTTAATGCCCCTAAATTGAGTTTTTAGGTGGCACCCCTGAACCCTAGAACTCAAATTCTGACAACTTAAGAAGAAGAGGACAACGAAGAGGTGCACCTGCAGAAGAGGAGAAGAAGAAGCAGCTGACCTTGTACCAACCCCGGCAGCCTGTCTGCACTACTCGATGGACTCAGCACCAAAAGACGCCTCGTCCTGCAGCTGACTCTTCAGAAACCTGAGAGGACTGCCTGCTTTTAAAAAGTCTTCCATGAGTAGCAGACCTGCTCTCCAACTCCCAGGAAAGGACTCTGCAGCCTCCTGAACAGCAAAGACCGGACACCTGAAGTCACCACTGCACCTGACGTCCACGACCCAGGGTGAAGCAGACCAACGGTGCCAACAAGGTCCTTCAGTTGTGCAGAGTCCTAATCTATCATGGTTTCACATTTCCTAGACTCTCGCCTGCAGCCTCTGCACGTAGGCCCCATCTCACGCAGCCTCTGAGGTGATAGAAACCAGACACCTAAAGCAGCAACTGCACCCGTCACCTCCGGCCCGAGTTGAAGTGGATTCCTGGTTTCACCTCTTCTGGACTCCGCGATTATGCCTGCAGCCTCAGACCACAGGATCCCCCAACTGCGAGTGTTCCAAGAGAAGGAAACCCAACACCAAAGGATACCCCTGAATCCGTCACCAATAGGCCTTGGAGAAGAGGACCAAAGGTGCACCTACATCCCTGAGCACCCCACGTTTGCGACCTACCTGTTGGTTGTCCCCGACTGGCCCCCCAGTCTCAGCCTGCAGACTAAACCTACGGAGACCAATCCCCATTGAAATACATTGGACACTCAACGTGTACTGCACCTCTGCAGCCAGCTGCCCCAATGCCTCCCGGAGTGAACTGTTGGTGTGGTCATGACCCTTGCCTAGTACTTACCTTAAGCCTACAAGATCGGTCCCTGGAGCCGTCGTAACATGCTTGTTTGCTAAGTGTGTTTTCCTTCCATATGTTAACATTGAAGAACTCTTGATTTTTTGCCATTGAAAAGTATTGATGCTTAAAAACGTACTTACCTTATAACAAAGTTCTTGGATTTTAAGTATAAATAAAAAGAAGTGTTATTTTTCTTGGTCTCTGATTTATTCTGTGAGTGTGTGTCTCATTTATTGCCTCTGTGAGTACAACAGATGCTTAGCACTACCCTCTGTTAAGCCTAACTGCTCGACCACACTACCAAAAAACAGAGCATTAGTACTATCTACTTTTACCTCTGTAAACTAACTGGGGATCCAGTGGACTCTCCGCATGGTGTACTTCTTTATAGTGCACCAAACAGAAAGCCAGATTCCTACAGACACCCTCCCTCACGGACTTCTGAAAGAAGCTCAATAGCTGGCTTTGCAATGGAGACATGGCACCCTCAGTGCCTGGATACCCGTAGGGGTGATACAGCTGCGCTATATAAATTCTGGTTGATTGATTCTGTTTCTCAATGTTTAATTCAGAATACTCTTCTCTCTGTGAGTGTAATTGTTTGATAGCATTATAGTCCTCCTGCCTTGGGCTACACTAGTCAATAATTGTCCTTTCCCAGTTACCTGTGGCTTGGGCCTGTGATTTGGGAATAACCCTTTCAACTACTGTGTAGCCCATAGCAGGAGACTGTAATGTTACATTAGAACAGTTCAGTGCTGGAAGCTTCAACTAAGACAATAGAGTCACAGAGGGCTAATAGTGACATGACTGGTAAGGACCTTCTATCCACTAATCCAAAGCATGCCTTTCTGTTTAAATTAGAACATTCTATGGCCAGTGAGCTTCCCACACTATTTTGATGGCTGTTGTGTCCAACACAAGAGAGACTGGAGTTTGTATTAAAGCCAAACCAACATAGAGAATGTACTAGATGTCTACCTGATGCCTTATTTGCACGTTCACCACTGTGTGTGTTTATTAGGTTAATCAGTGATTGCGGGTGAGGGTAGTACACCTCCCTTCCAAAATCAAATAGCTTTTTTTCATGTTTTCATGAATGCGAGCACCACCTAGTAGGCAAGAACAACCATACAGGATGCCGTAGCGCAACGTGGGTCACCTCTAACAGAGGGCAGTAATGTGGCTGCCTCCCGTAAATGCAAATATATTACTTCCAGCTGGTACTAAAGCAGTGGCCAAAGCTGGTGTAGTCCTTGCACTGTGAAGGTTGCCATAAACAGAGTCAGCGCAATTTGCACTTAGCTCCCGAAAAGTGTCTTCCGGTGTACTTGCCCACAGTGCTCACCGTGTTAAAGGCACGAGCCGAGGGTGAGCAAGGATGCAGTCTTTTAATGGCTAGAACAGTCCATTACGGCGCTATAAGGCTATTGGAACATTCCGCCCCTAGAGGGCAGAATGTCCTAATTATAAAAACAAAGGAATCGGAGCTCCAATGCCTTTGGGTCACAGCTGTTGCTGTATTTGTTCAACAGCTAACAGCCGTGTGAAGGGCCACGGTTCTTAGCTGTTGAACATTCACAGCAAGAACAAGGAGCTAAAGTCGGTGAGTCCCTGGTTCTCCCCAGCTCGGCTAAACTGCTTTTTTAATTCGTTCAGCTCAGCCATGAAGACCCAGGGGTCGAGCAGCGTTACCCCTCCCTCCCTCGGAGGCTCCAGTGAGACTGAGCTAGGGAGGAGGGAAGGGGAAGGCCCCGGTTTGCCCAGCAGCACAGCCTCTGCCTTTCGCTTTTCCCTACCCACTCCATGTATTTTGGAAAAGCAGAGGAAAGAGAAAGGCAGAGGCTGTTTCTTGGAACATTGAAATGTTGAGAGCAGCGGGCCTATGCCAGTTTATATAGGCTGCTGCTGCTCGATTTTCATCAATGGAGCTCTCAACATGCCAGTGTTCTAATATCAAGGATTAAAGTTGGGTGTGCTGGAACTTGAGAACTTTACAGTAACTCAGTAACTACTATCTTGCAAAGCTCCTGGGTCACAAATATAGATGTTATCATCAAAATGGAGATCTGTGAAATCCTAGTCTACACCCTTCTGCTGTAGAGAAGTTGTGGTCTACAAAACACAGAGGTGTATAGAAACGCCAACCGATATCTCCTGCCACACGTGTGAAGAGTATAATTTGCACCAGTGGTTGCAAGTGGTGGACACTAGCACTCGTTTTTGGGACTAGGAGCCCTTTTTCATGATCAGACTTTGACCCAGAGCAAGAGAGAGATAGGCAAAAAATGGTAGAGGCGAAAGAGAGGAAAACAGCAAAAAGTATAAATAAGGGGCAAAAATAACCTACAAAATTGAGTTAAAGAGGCAGGAAGTGTGGGGTGCTTGAAGAAAGAGGCATGAGGTGGAATCAAGTCTAGGCAACTTTGGTATCCAGCAATCCCACCATGCAGAGTACCAGAAGCCGGCTCCTAAAAACCTTGGGACTAGTGTACAGTTTGTAGTTATTTTTTTAATACAAATGAAGTACTGAGTGTGATTGATCATTAGACATCTAAAGTGCACATTCTACTATACATATTGTATAAGACTGAATTTGCACTGGCAGATGTATTAACAGTGTGCACTTCGGCTCTGTCCTTTTCCCAAGGGCCACAATCAACACCAACTATGTTGGTGGACTGCTGCCTTAAAAATGGCTCATCAGTGGGAATCTAATAGTTACTGTTTAGCATAAAATGTTTGGAGTGAGGGTTTTTATGTATTATTGCTAATGACAGAATCGACCCCCCCCCCCCCCCCTTAAGGGGTATTCTATCACGGGTGGCACTTTCATACATCTTCACAAATATACATCATGCTTCAGAGGAAACTCTGGGTACCCCATGTCCTGATCAGCTAGAGCTTTAATGAGAGGAAAGTACTTTTTGTGGCGCTCCTCAACCTCTTCTTTCTTCTTTCGTGGTCAATCTTGGCTCGCCTGGCTGCTGAGTCAGTTTCTCATAGCCCTGGCTGGTCAGATACCTCAGAATAAATCATAAGTGCATTATTATGTGTTAAAAAAATTCACCAGGAATGCAAAAAAAAAACAACATAATATTGAATTCTGAACATGACTGTTATTGCATCTGGAAGTGAGGATATGCCAACGAAGGGGCTGTAAAAACACAAAGGCACCAGTTACAGACCTGAAAAACAGGACTATTGTGTAAAATAGTTTCACATTTCATTTGTTTTAATCCATAGAGAACAGATGAATATTTTAAAAAATGGGTGTATTTTTCTTAAACATACAGGAGTCACAGTTTCCTATGTATATATACCTACCCAATATCAACCCTAGGTTATCACAAATTAATGGAACAATCAACCATTATCGCACTTAAATGGACAAGAACTCCATGACAGCCTCCCAAAACATTTATCTTTTAACGTTTTGGTACCTTTAACAAGTTGAAGTCTCCTTCAACAGGACAAATTTACTCCACGAAACATGTATTTTAAGCGCCATACTGAAGACAATTTAGCAAATGAAAAAAATGAACCACCAGCCACCTATAAATACACCCACATTGACAACAGCTCTTTGATAAACAAAACATAATTTCCTTCCACACAAATTAAGTGTTGAATACATTTAAAAAATAAGAAAAAATGGCATAATCAGTTCACAGTTTTTCATAACACAGGCACAAGGAAATATTAATAAATTCCAAACAAGCCATTTCGCATTTTGATGCATTTATCATTAAACACGTAAATATCACAAATCCTCAGTTCTGTGCCTTTAAACACACCATTCCTTAACCTCTTAGCTGCTGGGCCGTTCCCCCCCCCCTCAGTGCTGAGCCCATTTTTGGCTATTTGGGGTAGTTCGCGCTTAGGCCTTCATAACTTTTTGTCCACATAAGCTATCCACGCCAAATTTGCATCCTTTTTTTTCCAACATCATAGGGATTCTAATGGTACCCAGAGTTTGTGGTTTCCCCTGGAGGAGACCAAGAAATTAGCCAAAATACAGTGAAAATTTCGTTTTTTTTTTTAAATGGGAAAAAAGGGCTGCCGAAGAAGGCTTGTGGTTTTTTCCCTGAAAATGGCATCAACAAAAGGTTTCTGGTGCTAAAATCACCATCTTCCCACCTTTCAGGAACGGGCAGACTTGAATCAGAAAACCACATTTTTCAACACAAATTTGGCATTTTACTGGGACATACCCCATTTTTACTATTTTTGGTGCTTTCAGCCTCCTTCCAGTTAGTGACAGGAATGGGTGTGAAACCAATGCTGGATCCCAGAAAGCTAAACATATATGAAAAGTAGACAAAACTCTGAATTCAGCAAGGGGTCATTTGTGTAGATCCTACAAGGTTTTCCTACAGAAAATAACAGCTGAAATAAAAAAATATTGAAATTGAGCTGAAAACATTTTTCTTTAGGTTTTACTCTGTAACTTTTTCCTGCGATGTCAGATTTTTTAAAGCAATATACTGTTACGTCTGCTGGACTCTTCTGGTAGGGGGCATATATAGGGCTTGTAGGTTCATCAAGAACCCTAGGTACCCAGAGCCAATAAATTAGCTGCACCCTGCAGTTGGTTTTCATTCTATACTGGGTATACAGCAATCAAAGAAAACCTTTGCATTTCCAAAATGGGCTCAAGATATGGTTTTGAGGAGCAGTGGTTATTTGCACATCTCTGAATTCCGGGGTGCCCATACTAGCATGTGAATTGCAGGGCATTTCTCAAATAGACGTCTTTTTTACACACTCTCTTGTATTTGGAAGGAAAAAATGTAGAGAAAGATAAGGGGCAATAACACTTGCTTTGCTATTCTATGTTCCCCCAAGTCTCCAGATAAAAATTATACCTCACTTGTATGGGTAGGCCTAGCGCCCGCTACAGGAAATGCCCCAAAACACAACGTGGACACATCCCATTTTTTTACAGAAAACAGAGCTGTTTTTTTACAAAGTGCCTACCTGTAGATTTTGGCCTCTAGCTCAGCCGGCCCCCAGGGAAACCTAGCAAACCTGTGCATTTTTGAAAACTAGAGACCTAGGGGAATCCAAGATGGGGTGACCTGTGGGGCTCTGACCAGGTTCTGTTATCCTTTGCAAACCTCAAAATGTGGCTAAAAAAACACGTTTTCCTCAAATTTCGGTGACAGAAAGTTCTGGAAGCTGAGAGGAGCCACAAATTTCGTTCCACCCAGCGTTCCCCCAAGTCTCCCGATAAAAATGATACCTCACTTGTGTGGGTAGGCCTACCGCCCGCTACAGGAAATGCCCCAAAACACATCGTGGACACATCCCATTTTTTGACAGAAAACAGACCTGTTTTTTGCAAAGTGCCTACCTGTAGATTTTGGCCTCTAGCTCAGCCGGCACCTAGGGAAACCTACCAAACCTGTGCATTTGTGAAAACTAGAGACCTAGGGGAATGCAAGATGGGGTGACTTGTGGGGCTCTGACCAGGCTCTGTTACCCAGGATCCTTTGCAAACCTCAAAATGTGGCTAAAAAAACACGTTTTCCTCACATTTCGGTGACAGAAAGTTCTGGAAGCTGAGAGGAGCCACAAATTTCCTTCCACCCAGCGTTCCCCCAAGTCTCCCGATACAAATGGTACCTCACTTGTGTGGGTAGGCCTAGCGCCCGGGACAGGAAATGCCCCAAAACACAACGTGGACACATCCCATTTTTTGACAGAAAACAGAGGTGTTTTTTGCAAAGTGCCTACCTGTAGATTTTGGCCTCTAGCTCAGCCGGCACCTAGGGAAACCTACCAAACCTGTGCATTTTTGAAAACTAGAGACCTAGGGGAATCCAAGATGGGGTGACTTGTGGGGCTCTGACCAGGTTCTGCTACCCAGAATCCTTTGCAAGCCTCAAAATGTGGCTAAAAAAACACGTTTTCCTCACATTTCGGTGACAGAAAGTTCTGGAATCTGAGAGGAGCCACAAATTTCCTTTCACCCAGCGTTCCCCCAAGTCTCCCGATAAAAATGGTACCTCACTTGTCTGGGTAGGCCTGGTGCCCGCGACAGGAATAGATCACACAACGGTCAATGTTGGTCCTTACGTGAGGCAGCTGTTGACCCTGGGGTGATCCATTCCTGACGCAGGCACTAGGTGTAGGCACTCAAGTGGGGTAGTGTTTTTATCAGGACAGGTGAGGAATCACTGGGTGGTAGGAATTTTGTGGATCCCGGCATATTCCTTTAGTTTGTGTGACAGAAATGCGAGAAAAATTGAGTTTTTATTCAACATTTCAGCTTTGCAGGGTATTCTGGGTAAGAAAACTTTGGGGAATCCAAACAAGTCACACCTCTGTGGACTCCCCCGAATGTCTAGTTTCCAGAAATGTTTGGGTTTAGTGTGTTTCTCTATATGGCCGCCGAACCCAGGACCAAAAACACAGGTGCCTGCCTTACAAAACCAGTTTGTTTTGCGATACTTAATTTTGATGTCTCCACAATACGATTTGGGCAGTGGAATTTGGGGCTGAACAAAATTGGGGAGCTCCCAAGAAAGCACTCTCTCTCTCTGCTTGCCACCACATTCACCTGCTCTCTGGGATGGGCTAACCCACTATTACCCAGTTGCACAGACTGCTTGCAAAGGGACAGCAGGACTGTCCTCATCACCTCCCTCATAATTTACTGGAAGAGGAGTTATTGAATGGGACTAATCCGACTGAAAAATCACTTCCAGAGTCTGCACCATTGTCCTATCCCTCAGATGCTGTCTCAGTATCTGATGTCTCAGGCTCTGACCCTATGTCAGAGCTGTCCTCTATAACCCGAGTGACGGCAGCAGTCATCCATCAAGATGCCATCTCTGCTATTGGCTAAACTGTTGCTCTAAAACACTAGCCTACGTAGACAGTCACAAAATCGATGGTGTGTGTGAGATACGTGCAACAGTAGAGGCCACCTTACCTGCGCTTCTTCCCTCAATCAGCACGTTCTTTCAAGACACTCAAAAAACTCCTTGTCACATACCATTCGTCACAGTCTTTAGCACCTCCTGCGGCCAGTCCAACAATCATTATTGGTGCTCCCACTCTCTCCTCCTCGGATTCCCTCATTACCACCCAGCAAAAGTGCCCTTCATCTCTCCATAGCCGCCCTCCACCCCGCACATACATTTCATTTGTATTATAGCTCAGGTAATGGCTGACTTTACTAATGTACTCAGCTATTTACATAAAATACAGATTTGCTCTTTGCAGTAGGCATATAAACCTTCTGCGCTTCTTTATGGCACTAAAACTGCCACTAGACAAGTCTGACCCTTTTGTAGCAGAAACATAATCACAATACTTACTTGACTTTTTTATTGCTGCCTAAAAGCTACAGTTGAAAAGCGTCAGTTGAAGTATGTGCATTGCTTTGAAGACGCAAGCTGCAACTGCAAGACAACTGGTGGCAAATATATATATATATATATATATATATATATATATATATATATATATATATATATATATATATGTATATATATAAAATCACTTTTATATGTGGGTCTGGTTTTCCTGGGGGACGATCGCAGCCCCCAGGGAAACTACACACGTATTGACAAAAGTGATTAATATATATATACATATATATATAGATCTATCTCTATATATATATCTATCTACATAGATATATCTATAGATATATATATATATATATATATACATATATCTATATCTATCTATAGATATATCCATGTAGATAGATATATCTACATAGATATATCTATATATATTGATCTATATATATATATTGATCTATATATATGTATAAATATACATATATATATATATATAGAGAGAGAGATCTATATATTTTTTAGTTGTTGTATGGTTTCCTTGGGGGCCAAAATGGCCCCCAGGGAAACCCTACAACAACTAAAAAAAAATATTGCCCCCACAGGGGGTCGCCCTGCCCACGGGCGACCCCCTGTCCATTTTTTTTTTTAATTTTAAAAAAATAATAATAATTTAGCCCCTGGGGGGGCACAAGCGCCTTCCCCCCCCCAGGGGGCACCTACCTTTTTCCGTTTTCCGAGGGGGCCGACCCCCCCAAGTGAAATCCCTGGTGTCTAGTGGTGTTTCCGGGGCCAGGAAACAGTTTCAGGAAGGCCTCGTAAGAAAGGGGAGTGTTTCCCCTTTCTTACGCGGCCTTCCTGAAACTGTTTCCTGGCCCCCGATCGCAGCTGTGCTGTGATCGGGGGCCAGGAAACACTTTCAGGAAGGCCTCGTAAGAAAGGGGAGACTCTCCCCTTTCTTATGAGTCCTTCCCGAACTTGGGAAAGGCCGTTTGTGGCCGTTTTCCCCATTGAAGTAGGAAGCGGCCGCAAGGCCGCTTCCTGCTCCAATGGGGAAATCCACATAATTACGTCACAAAGTGGCGGGTGGGAGGGCGGGGGGAGACACTGAAGAGCTTCTGTGTCTCCCAGGGAAAAAAGAACAATAATAAAATCCTCGGGTGCGATGCACCCGAGGATTTATTAACCCCCTCCCTGGTGTCAGCCACTGGTCGTGACCCGCACCAGGGAGGTAGTGCGGGCGTCAGCCAGTTGCCGACGCCCACATTTAAAGGGTTAATGCCTGGATGTTACTATTTCCCATAGCAGTACACAGTCACGCAAACCTGCTTGCCCTGTACGTTAAGAACAATATTGAGCCAGAACTGATATTCACATCCTGTGCACAATGGAATCAAAAAGTGCAGTTACACTCATAATCCTCAAAGTTAACTGTGCACAAATGGTTCCCCTGTTATGTCAGAGAAAGTAGCCAATCGCTGTAGTGGGCCATCCCACTGACTCATACAGTTGCGAGTGGCAGTGCTTAATTTGTGAAAGAAAGGGTGCCGGTGCCCGAAGCTTAGAGCTTAGAAGTCGGCGGCTGGTGCAATTAAACCTGGGCACGACGAATACTAAGCCTGGTAATCTTTAATCCACTACCAGACACTTCCTGCCTCTTTTTGCCACTTGTGCAGGTCACTACTTTCTCGTTTTATGACGGTTTTGACATCTTTCTCTTCCTCTTTGTTTCCTCCCTGCGTGGTTATCCCTCTTTTGGTAAACACCAGATGTGGGAAATAAGTGCCTGTCCCCAAAAATAGGTGCCGGTGGCTCCCACCAGCTCCAAATAAGCACTGATGGGTAGAAGAAAAATAGGAATATTTGACCAATGGATGAAGAGGGTTGGCTGGATGACCCTAAAAGTAAGTATACTATACATATCATTTCAGTAAAATCAAAATGTCTTGGCTAACAACATACCTAAAAAAACGTAATCTCCAGATGGCTTAAGTACTTCACAGATGTACTGTAGTAAACAAATTAGCTAGGGCTTCCCAAAGGCAGGCCATACTTTACTCCCATAGTAGATTGTGTGACGGGTGCACCCTTTTATACACTCTTTCTTTGCTCTCGACTTACTATCCATCCATATACGTTCATGAGCACCAACTGTGATATACCTCACACACCATCCAAATCCATATAAAAGCAAACCCTCCTTCCTTTACACACTTAGGTTTGTTCACAAATACTGTATTGCCTACATTACACTCTAACATGTTTATTACCCTAGGGTTTTTTGTCATAGTAAGATTTGTACTTGTGCTGATGCAATCAAACGTTTATGGTTACATTTCTCGTAATCCCTCTGCTTGTTGTCTTTATTTCTCCAGCTAGTCTTGGTCACATCAGATCAAGCTTGATCTCGCCACCCGAACTCTCAAACTCATGAAAGGTGCAATTCCAGTCCCACTATGAGGAGTGGTGCGATGAGCCCAAATTGTCTTCCATAAGACTCCTTTGAGAGCTCTCCTCTCCATTACTGTTGTCTGAACACAATCCTAGACCATAACCACAACACAACACATCCTATATGGCCAGGGTATTTCCACAGATTGTCTGCTTTTAGGCACTGAGGATGGTTGGCCTCTGCTGTGGTCTAAGTCCTGCTAGGTAGGGACAGGCACTATGATTGTGAAAATAATGTTCCCTCCACTCCCAATGAAGCCCTTACAATATGGGATTGGCCTGACACAACGACGGTTCAAACATTGATAAACTGTACACCAGTGGTTCCCAATCTGTGGTCCAGGGACCCGTAGGGGTCCCAAAGCCTCCTCAGCGGGTCAGTGACTGCTTAGACAATTAAGAGATTATTAAAGTGTAAATAAATAAAGTGCCTAAATGTACAAGTGACATTTTTTCAATGTACTGTAAATATCAAGGAATTTGAAATTGGTGGCTAAAAATTAAATTAGTATCCTCAGATTAATTCATGGGAGCCATGCAGGTGCAAACTGAAGATAGTATTAGCAATACTTTTTTTTCTTATCGCATTTTCAAAATGGTAAAACACAATACAAGTAACAACACCGATGCATCTGGCAAAATGTCCAAAAGCCAAGGCAGAAGAACATATGTACAGTCAAATCGGAAGAGCAGGCAAAGCCTGGCCGAAAACATTAAATGCCGACAATACCTTGGCTGTACCGTTATAATGTAAATGAAAAAAGGGCCAACTAGCCCAAGTGCTAGTACTTCAACAGCATCAGAAACAAAGGAAGAGAAAAGAATAGTCAGAGAAGAAGAAAGAAGTGGGTAGAAGCCCTCGCATCTAGCACAGCCAATCAAGCGTAGTCGCATGGCAGTGAAGAGGTAGAGGATGAAGAGGAGGGGGGAGAAAGAGGGGGCCACCAAGGCGAACAGCGCCAAACACTGGCCAACTACGCAACATGCTGCTGCCCGCGTTCTAGAAAGGTCCGAAAAGGGGACCACACATCCCTTGGACGGGCATTAGGTGGCATCAGCTCCCAGTAGGCAACCAGCTGCTCCTGACAGTACACAGCATACTGCAGCCAATCCCTGCAGTGAGGGGTCAGCACTCTAACCCAACACATTGCATCTCTGCGCTTCACCAGCACGAGGAGCAACCCCACCAGTCTCCTATTCTCATGGGGGATCACTTTAGTATAACCCAAAAGCGCACACACAGAAGACCTAGGTAGTGTGAGCTCGACCATCTCTTCCAGCGCATGCAGCACATCCTCCCAAAAGCTCATCAGCGCCCTGCAACCCCATGCCAAGTGCAGAAAATCCGCACCCTTATCGCAGCCATCATCAGCACGAAAACCCATCCTCTGAAGGCTACGCTGTGTGTAATACAAGCGATATAGAAATTTAAAGTGCAGCAGACGCAATCTATAGTTGGGGGATAGCTCACGCATATGCGCACAGCAATATTTCCACACGTTATACGACAAGGCCCCCCCCACACCCAATTCTCACTGTCTTCTGGCCCTAGAGGGCACCGTAGACGCTGTCGTCTACATACACACATACAAGCTAGTGATAAGACCACAAGGGGACGAAGACATCACTCCAACATCTGACTCATTGGAGGCGCCGCAGCAAAATTGGGATACCTGGAGCGCAGGGATTCCCTGACCTGAAGATAAGTAAATCGATACTGCACGGTGTCACACGAAGTGCCAACTTGGAACAAATAAATACATTCTCAGAGTACCAGGAGCCCAAAGTCGTCAGCTGCAAATCCGACAGATGCCGGTCTAATCGGCCACCACCCGTTATACACAACATCTCTCAAGAGCGCCAATGGCGTAAACGGCAGCTCGTCTCTGACCCGTCGCAGGTGCACCCGCCAGGCACGCACTGTACACGCCACCGTAACCATGCCTCGCAAAGCAGGATGAGGCGCATCATATAATACACCAGACAGGCAAGCAGCCCAAACCAAGTCCTGCTCCGGAGCCAAATGTGGCAAGTATTTCATAGGATGGATCCAAAAATGTGCGTAGTGAGCTTGCACGCACGTATAGTGAAGATCCAGATCCGGAGCAGCTAAACTGCCCAGCTCGAATGGTAGCACGAGCGTTTCCCACGATATCCTGGGCTGCTTGCCCAACCAAACCAAAGAGATAAGCAAAGACCGGAGCCTTTTCCAAAAGCTGGAAGTGAGCACAAGGGGGATGTTGGTAAACAAATAGAGAAATTTAGGCAGAACCACAATCTTCACAATGGCTATACGGCCAGTCAGCGAGAGCGGCAAGGAGCACCAAGCCACAACCTTATCCTCTAGCCAGCCAATGGCCCTACCATAATTTGCAGACCAAAGCTCATCCAGTTCCCGACACACCCAGATGCCCAGATACCGGATCAGCCCAGCGCAAAGGATACCGCGAGCAATACTGCGCCGTGGCAGCCAACAGAGGTAAGACCACAGACTTAGACTAATTGACAAAGATCCCAGAGAGCCGACCAAAGCGTGCAATCTTGTCTAGGAGTGTATCAAGGAGACTATGTGGGCCCCGAACGTATAAAGCGACATCATTAGCGTACATAGAAATCTAGACAGGACGTTGTCTAAACGCCACACCTCTGTGGTTATGGTAATGTCGAAGTTGAACAGCCAGCGGCTCCATCACCATCGCAAAAGCAAGGGTGAAAGAGGGCAACCCTGACGGGTGCCCCTAGATACCGGGAAAGGAACCGAGGTCATCCCGTTAACAAGCAAGCTGGCCACAGAGCTGAGTAGAGAAGGCAGATCAACTGGAAAAACCTGAGGCTCAAACCCAGACGCACCAATAGACCAAACATATATGACCATTTTAAGGAATCAAATGCCTTAGTAGCGTCCAGAAACACTGCCACAACATGGCCCTCAGAGGACACGTCTGTGCAATTGCAAAGAAGGTACGCTGATTATACAAGGTCGAGCGATCCGGCACAAAGCCGGTTTTGTCTGGGAGCACCATCGATGGTAAGAGAGGCTACAGGCACATAGCCAGCAGCTTCGCTAGAATCTTGTTATCCAAATTTATAAGGGACAATGGAAGATAGGAATCCCAAGAGCGCGGATCCTTGCCCGGCTTCAGTATAGTAACAATAAGGGCCTCCCTCAACATCGGCGGCAAAGTGGCGCACTCTAGCACCTCAGAGTACACTTCAAATAAATGCGGTGCCAGCAAATCTGCATATTCCTTATAGAAGGCCACGTGAGCACATCAAGGCCAGGGGCCTTGTCCCCGGGCAAACCACAGATAATCTGCACAATGTTCTCAACAGAGAAAGGCACATCTAAATATTGCTGGTGTTTATCCTCCAGCCACAATAGAATAATATCCTCAAAATAGTTGGAATAAGCCTCCAAGGCAGAGCCGCCCGAGGCAGAATAGAGGGAAGCATAAAAGTCTGTCAGCACTCGCCCAACCTCCACCGCACTCGTATGAGAGACGCCGCAGAGTCCAGTAGCTCCACAACAAAATTCCCAGCCAATGGACGACGCAACATTCCCACCAGTGTCCTACCAGCTCGCTCGCCCTCTTCATACCGTTGCGCCGTTGCCTCTTTGTCCAGGAAGCAAAGTTCACGGAGCGCTGCCTCCTCAGACAACTTCTCCAGAAACTCAGCCAAGAAAGCATTTGACATATCAACGTACAGGAGTTTTTCCAGCGCAGTCAACTGAGCCTCTAGAGCCGCTAATTCGCGAAATATTGCCCTGAGCACGCCATGCTGTTTAGCCAGGCATATCTCCCGGATCACTACCTTAAATGCCTCCCACAAAGTGCCTGCCGATGTGACTGAGCCCTCATTCGTCTCAAAGTACTCCTTGATGGCCGAGCAAACCTCCTCTCGGAAAACAGAGCCCTTCAACTGGTTGCACGGCAGCCGCCACAAAATGTCCCGCCACGCTCACCCAGGAAGCCCCAAACGCAACAAAACCGGGGAATGGTCCGACAATGTTCGGGGCAGATGCTCAACCGTTTCCGTCCAGAGCTCCACATCCCTGGTACCAAGCCACCTGTTCAGTCGCACCAGCTGCCACAGACAGCATTAACACAATTTCTGCAGCCGCCACATGTCGAGGCCGCACCCGGCTCTCAGAATCCGCGCCAACATCCAAGACAACATTAAAATCACCACACCATAGGATCGACCCAGGCCCCAAGAAACATATCAATCGCCAAACCTCATAAAAAAACTGCGGGTCATCCACATTAGGACCGTATAGCGACACCAGGCGAAACGGCTTGCCGTGCAGTGCACCCTGAAGAAGAACATAGCGATCCTGCGGGTCCAGAATCACCCTCTGAGTATGCCACTGCAGACCTTTATGGATCACAATAGCAACCCCGCGGGCGTAGCAGGAATACCCAGCCAGCTCACAGCCTATGTTTTGTGGCAGCCGTCAGGTGAGTCTCCTGAAGCACACAAATATCAACTGCATGCTGCTGCAAATACGCAGAAAGCAGCCACATCTTACATCCATCATTCAGCCCCCGAACATTCCAGGTCATCCAATTAATATGTGTCATCCCTGCTGAAGTTATTATAGTAGGTCCGACAACTGTCTCTTAGCCACCATATGCCTATAGAGCAAACAGATCAGCGCCGAGGACAAAGAGAGACAGCAATGGAGAGATTGAAGGAAATCAGAAAATGCAGTCAACAACAGAGAAACAAGCACCCCCCACCCACACTGACCCCCCAATCGGGCCCTCCCTACAAACCCACCCACACCCAAACATATATCCGACAACATAGGAACAAACAGCACAATTGGACTTATCCAGTGGGGAGCCGGCATGGTCATCTGTGAACCACCCACGTGGGATGGGTGGGCAGGAGCACACGCAGCACTGGTTATATTAAAAGACAGGCTGCACCTAAAGTGATAACAGAGTCTAGAGTTAACGAGCCCCCGACCACTATGCAGAACTGTCGAGCCCACAACAACAATACAAGGTCAATCATTATCACTAAGAGTATCGCCACCAGCACTGGCAGCTTGCGAACAATCCGGAGTCGCCTTTATAGGAATGGATTTAGCATATTTGATGGCCAGCTTTGGGTCAGTGAAAAAAATGCAACTTGCCCTGATGCTGGATACGCAGTTTGGCAGGATAGATGAGGGAATATTTAGCATCTGTCTGGCTCAATGTGCACTTAGCAGGCAGGAATGCCTGTCGGGCCCCCTGAACCCCAGGAGTGTAGTCTGGGAAGATATGAAGTTAATTATTATTGTAAATCACGGGACGACGCTCTCCAGCTAATCGCAGTATAGTGTCTCTGTCTGTGTAGTTCAACAAGCGTACAATGACCTGGGCCCCAAAGATCTATGGGCTCTCTCCACCACCAACACCTGAGACAGCTCGCCAGGGAAAAGCACTGACAACATAGTCTCCACATAATCTTCCATGCGCCCCATAGCCGTTGACTCCGGGAGGCCCAGAATGCGAATATTATTGCGGTGGGAGTGAGCTTCAAGATCCTCGTTCTTGTTCCGTATTACCTCCAACACTCACTCCATGGGTAGCAATTTCACCTTGTCCCCGCGCCGACCGTCCTCCAGATCAGAAGTACGAGATTCCACCTGCTCGAGGCGCATATCATGGCCATCCACCCGCTCCTTTAAAAGATCCATTTGTACAGTCAGGTGATATAGCTTGGCATCAATACTGGCCAAGCTGTGCTTAAGGTTCAAGTACATAGCCTTCACCGAAGACAGCGGATTGTCCTCCTCATGCAACAAATCCTCCACAGACCAGCTAGCCTGACTGCACTTCCTCTTCCCATCAAAGGTAAGTTTAGATTGCTTCTGATCCTTCTTCCCCAACGTTGTGAAGAAAAAAGGAGGGGAGGCAAAGGAGAGAACGCGGCAAGTAAAAGAAAAACAGAGAATAAAAAAAATGCAGCAAAGGTGCCCCGCGGGGATCCAGCCACCACCTCGCAAAGAACAAAGCAAATCGGGGGGGCACTCAACTCCCCTGCACACCCTCAGCAGGTGGCCACATACAGCGCATCCCAGAAGGACCGGAGAAAAGATAGAGAGGGGCCAGGCAACCGCCACAGGCTGCGTACCCCCAAACCAGCTCCAAACAGCAAGGACCACAAGAGACGACGGAGACCCCGCAGCCCCCCAGCCCCACTCACCTAAAAAAGACAGGGGGGAGGTGGGGCCTCAGCACGTTGAATCCGGGGCCCCCGTCAAACGCCGCCCGGGGGCGACCCACAGCATTGCACGACTAACTGAGGAGCCCCAAGCACAGCCTCGGACACGCTCAGGGGGCCAACGCGGCCAATCACTGCCGCCAATTAGGCCCAGCGGGCCACCAACGTCTTGGAAGCACCACGCGGGCCAACCGACCAGCCGCCGGGGGACTGCCAAACGTCCACCTGAAGGGGGAGGGGAGCAATCCAAGCTTCACCCGTTGTCAGGCCCCAAAAAAAAAAAGAAAAGACCGACCACCGCGGCCTGCCCCAGTCACCTCCAGGGCCGGGCCCCGTAGCAGGCCAAACCACGCAGCCCGTCGCTGCACCAGGCATGGGGCCAGTGGGGTCCGCGGCCCGACCCCGGCTGCCAACCTAGCCCCGCTGAGAGGCAACGCTGGAGGCCCCACGGAGAGCCTCCAAATAGCCGCAAGGGCCCCCGGTGATGGCCCAGCAAGAAGGAGGGGGGGAGGGGGAAGGAGGGGGAATAGCGCCCCGATCACCACACCACCCACAAAATCCTCCTGACCAGGAGGAAGAAGCGTTGCAGCGGCCCATGCAAACGCGCACCATGCCTATCCCCGTTCCAGCAGGCCACGCAAACTCAGCGCGGCCCACACCACCGAGCCAGCTATATTTCCAGTCGTCACGGCTCCTCCAGGCTTTCGCCAACTCAATAAAAAAATAAAAAAGTCGAATCGGACAGCCGATTCGACAGGATTAATGTTGGATTGATGCCCCTGCCCGGCAGAGCCTCACGGCATGACGGTCATTTTGCAAGAAGGCCAAGCCACGCCCCCCCAGTATTAACAATACTCGCCTTCAATTTAATTTAGAAAAGCTCCAATCCTCCTATTGAAATTATGTATTTTATTTTTTAAATGTTATTTGCTAATTAAATAACGTGTTAACATTTGTGTGCGTGTTTGATGGAATGTTTGTTTCTGTATTTTTTGTATATTCTTTACAGTTCAAATCATCAACAGTGTTTAGGCTTGGGTCCCCAGCTTCCAATAATGACTCAGTGGGGAGGGGTCCCCAGACTCCAACAATGATTCAGTGGGGGTTGTGTGTTCCAGTAATGATAAAGAGAGGGTCCACAGAAGTCAAAAGGATGGGAACCACTGCTGTACACTATTTTTATAGTATAGGAGTAGGAAACCATACGAGTCTGTACACTCATGCACTTAGGTTGTATGGCTTTGGAGCATAAACTTTTTTAACCAAAACAAAAGATTTTTCAAGCAGCTTTCTGTGTCACGCATGGCGTTTGGAGGCACTTGCCTATAGCTAGACCTCGCTACGATGTATTTTCATCTGAAAGTTATTATTTCAATACAACAATTTCTGTACGTTTTAGAAGGTTTGTAGAATTTGGGCCAAATCTTACAAATCAGACTTCTGATATCTCAAAAGAATCAACCTGTGACCCATCTTTGTTCCCAGGTTTGAAGGACTGCTCCCGTAAGAGGGATTTGGAGAGCAGGTTTCCTGGGCCTTGTCCGTAAATTGTCAAGTACAGTGAGTAGAAACACACACGCTGCCTCTTGTGTCCTGGGGCCTCTGGGGATTCATGCACCACAAGATTCAGTCAGTCTGCTGTTCCTCTGGGTGGCAAGGAATTATGTAGCAGAGAAAAGGGGATGGGTTTACCTTCCAGAGAAGTCATGTTCTGGTAGAATGGACTTTGTCATCTTGGCTGGGCAGGCTTCAACCTTAAGTAAAGTCGTGTGGGATTTGGCTAATTTATTTCTGGAAAGGGGCGATATATTGTGTGCAGGTCTGGATTGGGTTTGGAGTACATGCAGATAACGTAATAGTTTGTCCTCTTAAATAAACAGGCTGGGTAAAATGGCCGTCAGAGAGGAGCTAGATGCATGTTACCATTGCCTGCTGAACGACGGATAGGCTGCTGTGCAGCACAACTGAAAGAAAGAAGGCACTGTGACGCGGTCAGCGCTGGCCTTGTCATAGCGCTTTCTTCTTTACTTTAAGTCACGTTGCACAGCAGCATATGCTGCTGTACAACATGTCTAAAGAAACATCGACAAAGTCAGTATCTCGCATAGGCTAAACCTATTGGATTTGCCAATGCTTGTTTTATTTTATAGCCAGTGGAAACGACGAAAATGGGGACCATCCTGCATATAACCAGAAAGCTGCAGGAAAAGGAAGTGCCATATTTTGCTTGTTTCTCTTGAAACTATCAGTGGATGAACTAGAATCTACTTGGAACAAGGGTAATTTCATTCAAAGTATTCAACATTAGACAACATAATGGTGTTTCACATCTTCGTAGAAAAGTATGTTATTTGGAAAAACAACCACTATGTGCAGCATTCATAGATTTTCCTGTAGTGTTGACTGACTAGACTGTAACATTTTGTGATCAATATGATAAAATTCGACATACCATTGTTCAGTGCTTTAAGCTAGATGAAAAAGTGGGAGAGGTTCTTTTTAAAGGAGCAGGACCTACACAATTGGGAGAGTAGCCTAAATCAAAAAGTGCGCTGTACAAACATTTCTTTTGCGTTTGTTTTAAACAAGCTGTCAAGGGGTTGTTGCGACAGTGAAAGGGATTTCCCAAAGTTCATTCACAATGCTGGTAAACATTCATAGCTATATTTTTTCCAAGCTCACAGCAAGACTGCTGCAAACCATGGGCCAGGTGTATCAAGAATCCACTTTGCGGTTCTCTAATAGCGATTTTTAAGAAATCGCTAATTCAGAGTCGCAAAATGGTATGTATCATATTTGAAATAGCGATTCTGAGCCCATTCGCACCTATGGGCCTGTAGGCCCGTATTTGTGAATTTTTAGCATTTCCCAAATTGCGAATTTTTAACTGGAATTCACAATTTAGGAAATGCAATACCACAGGGTGCTGGGGGCCAAAGGCCCCCTCCGCTGCACCCCCAAAAATGTTTTAAGGACTTGTAAGGCGCACGCATGTCAAAGGGGCATGTGTGCGCTACATGTCAATTTAAAAAATGCATTTTTAATGCATTTGTAAAATTTGCACATGGTTACCACCAAGTTGTATTTGCGATTCCTAAATGCCCAATTCGCATTCAGGAAAAGCTTGATACATGTGCTTAACAAATCGCAAATAAGGATTCTTTATTTGCGATTTCTTATTTAGAGAGTCGCAATTTGCGATTCTCTAAATGGGGTCGCAATTTTAAGGAATCGCTATTTTAGCAATTCCTTAAATTTGCATAGCGAATGCCTTTCATACATAATAAAAGACATTTTTAGATTCACAAACGGCCATTCACACCGTTTGCGAATACAAAAATGCTTGATACATCTGGCCCCATATTTTGTTTCTGTGGCACATTTCCCATAGATTATAGGCTGCGTTAATGGGAGTCTTAATTTGCCCTCGTAGTGCTACTGAGTTTTTGTTTAGGAATCAGATTTGCCAGCACTCCTTAAATATTCAAATAGTTTCCAATGCTGACTCTTTAATTACTGACCTTGTGGTTAAAGTTCCAGGTTGCACCCATGACTCATACACATTTCTGCGCTGTGCCCTATACAATCGATTTGCAAGAGGAGACATTAAGGATGATTATCTTTTAGGTATTTCTACATTTATATATAATCATTTCATATTATGTAGGAACAGTTTTAGTTATATTTTTCACTTGTGTTAGGAGACAGTGCTTGTGCGTTACACACATGGATTTTGACCCCAAACCCCAATGCAAGTACAAGGAGTGAACATCATTATAACACTGCCCATATGTGAACAAAGGCAGTTATCTTCTTTAAAATGTTTTTATTGTGCATTTCAAGAACAAAACAGAACTGTCAATCACAATTCTGTAGTTGCAGTCCCAGCACATGCCCCCTTCCTCCCAACTTCCCTCTTCCCCTGTATGTGGCTTGCCCCACTACAAAACTGAAGCCGTCTGGGTGCTGCCCGCTGCGCTCTGCATTCGCCTGGTGTCATGTGTACTGTCCTACCCCTCCACCCGTGTGGTTGCCCACCTCTTATGTCAATCATGGAACATCATGTTGTTCTCTCTATTTCCCCCAGATCCAATCCTCTATGTGTCCCTCCCGCCTCAGAACCCATAGTTGGGCATCCCTCCAGATCCATTCCACCAGGGGTTCAATTACCAAGGTGAATAAGAGGAAAGAGAGGGGACAGTCCCTACAGGTACCCCTTATTATGCCAAACTGCCAGGAAATGGTGCCATTGACTCGGACTCTTGCCCATGAGTTCACACAGGGTCGAAACATAGGGCTAAAATGTTTTCTCTCCAAAATTGCATGGAGGAAAGGCCATTCGACAGAGCTGAAGGACTTTGACAAGGGCAGTTAGCAAGCGTAGCTTTGGGCATCTTAAGGCAATGATTTGCTGCCTTCATAACAGTTGTGAACCTTTCAGTATTCACTTCCAGTGGCATGCAAGGTTGTGGCATCGTGTGGTACACTGGACTGGACTTCCAATGCAGCCTGAGGAGGACAGCTCTGATGAAGAAAAAGGCCACCCCCACCAAAGACATCACAAAAAGCAGTGATGGAAGGGACAGATGCAGTTACATTACCAACAATTAATTCTAATGTAAGTGTAGTTCAAGTAAACCATACAATCTATAATGGGGTAGTCCCAGTCAGAATGAAGAAAAGTCATTTTTATTCCCATGTTTCTTCACAGGAAATATGAAGATTCCCAAAAGGACTGCAAAACTCTTGTTTTTCACATTATTAAATGCACATTACTGTAATGCAATAAATATCTATTTTGGATTCCACAAAAAATTACATTCAATGCCTGTTTTTTAGTTGTTGCTGGGAGTGGGCCTCTGTAGGTCAGTTGCCAGCATATCCACTTCTACGTCAGCAGCCTGTTTGCGTGTATGCCTAGATCTAATAGCATCAGAGACAGATACTACTGCGGCTAGAAGCCTCCTCATTTTCTATAGCAAGGCTAACCGTACCACTAGAATGTATTTGGGTTGTTTGTAAAAATTCAAGACCTAAGTTAATGTGCTCTAAACTCGCAGCTACATTTTTGCAACAGTGGGACATTTCTTGGTTATATGTATGGTGCAATGACAGAGTATCCTTATTACAGTTGGCAATTTTTCCACACTTTTTCCAAAATGTATATTAAATACAACATGTTGATGTCTTCTATTTTGTTGCAGTGTCTCCTCAAAAACAGAATCTCTTAATGACTTCATTGTTTCATTTAAATTGTCAATACTGTTAAACATAGGCCTTCATCCATGTTTCTTGCAAGCATGTTCATTGCTTCAAATTGTTTTGTGTGAATGTCTAATATTGCCTTTTCAGTTTTAACAAATTCCGATCTTGATGGTGCAGCACATGTACCAGCAGGTCTGGTTGGAAACCGTGGTCGGTGTGGTAAGAATCTTTACCTCCTCTCCTGAGTCTCTGTATAAAAGAGCTTTCATGTAGTTGCCCCAAAATTTCTTCTAGACCTAGGCGTGTCTCTTCCTGTCGGTAAAGTTGTTTCTGACAATATTGCTGTTGGCGTGATGTCCATTGCTTCAACCATATCATAGTTGTGAACTCCTAACCAGCCACATCTTCCACAGTGTGACTATCCTGCTGTTCTTTAATGGCTTCTATCACTGATTATAAAATGTCATACAAGTAAAATTAATATGAATTTAATTTTGAATTTCACATACACGCCTATGTTGAAGTGTAAGCCTCCACAGCGTAGGGTGTGTGAGCAGAGGTCGTACTACTGCTTGCAGACTTTAGGAATACTTTGAGTAGTTATGTCCACGGCACTGATCCTTTCTTGGATACAACTCAAAATCAGATTTTTTGTGGGTTCAGGCACAGTTAGGGTGGATTTTCCAAAAGGTTTTTCCTGTGTTAGCTGCACACTCCTCAACCAGTTTAGCTATCTCATCATCTGAAAACTTGTGTTTTCGCTTTCACGAGGAGTCCTCTGTTTGCCCTTCCTGAGTTGTCATTTAAAAAAAAAAAAAAAAAATAGCATGAAAAACACACATGTCCACACTGCAAGCTTCCGTTCTTCAGAAGGGCAGTGCAAAATGTATTTTTCCCAATTGTGATGTCAACAGTATGTGCCTGGGTGCTGTTTCCATTTTGTAAACGTGTTGAAATCACTTTTAATGATTCCTTATTTTTAGGAAGCCAATCCTAAGAAATCACTAATAGGAATAAGTAAGCAATAGTATATTTCATTTACTGAATCACAAAAAGCGATTTCTTAAGAATCGGAATTTATGATTCGGTAAAACAGACAATACTTTATCTGTTCGTTTGTTCTGTCCATTCAGGCACTTGTTTTTTTTTTTACTGTGAATGTTTGGTGTTACTTATTGAGGATGAACCCAAACTATTCGAATGTGGCATAGACTGTGTTAGCTAACCACAGATCCCTTAAACATTTTTCATAGTTAGAATTATCTTATTTAAGGAATGTGCATGGATGTAGTCAAACAGAGAATTATGCAATGAGGGGGCCTGACCATTGCACAGGAGGAACATGGAATCCCCGAGTCCAGGGATGGGTTTAGGTTTTAGCTGATTAAGCAAATGTCTAATAAACATTTTGAGTCAGTTTATCTGTGTTGTTTTAAGCAGACTTGATTAGGAACATTTCATAGGTTAATGAAATTGAGATACATATACTTTTAAGGTTAGGTCCCTTGGATCTCAAGGCTGCACTTTCTTTTTAAACTTTAAAAGCCTGTTGAATTGCAAATTGCTTATAATGCCAAGTCTATTGGTGGTACAAATAAGGCTAGTGGTTGCATTTAGCATTCTTCTTAAATGCAAGATATTGTCATGTCTTGAATTGTTTGGAAGGGATTGTCAAAATATAGCCATCTATTAAGACACTGTTTTCTTCCAGGAAGACTGTATCTGCCAATGACACCATAGATCTTTTATATGATACAGATACTATAAATGTCTCTTAGGGAGTTTTATTTTTTTGCGTTTTTTGATCTGTAAATTGCAAACTCTGTGGAGCTTTGTGAATCACACACCAACCTCATTAACCCCATTCCGGTCGGAATCAAACAGCAGCTCCCACTACACTTGCGGAAGCTCCAGATCCAGAATCAATGACAGAAAGCTCAACCTGTATCCAGAGACCTCGCTTTAATCGTCATTGAAAGGTACTCCCTACGTGCTGGAACTTTGGTTATCTATGGATAATGGTTTGCTGACCCTGGGAACCCAATGAAGCATTCTTTTCTGACCTGTTGGGTAGATTTAGTTCCCTGAAACACCACTGTACAATGTGGCTGTTTCTTTCTCCTAACTCCCTGTTTATTGCTGTAAGTTTCAGCTGACTGTGACTTATTTACTGCTGTAGCATTACAAACCTATTTTGGTATTGATTTTTTATTTCTGCTCAGTGCTTTGGAGAAAAGCTGCACAAATAAAATTAGCCCATCTGTTCCCTGTACACCATCTGTTAGAATGATGGTTTATTACTTAGCCTGCAAGCTTTAGACAATGAAACCTCACTCATAGAGACATAATCACTCAGCCTCGGTGCTCTCCACAACCTGGTCCAGCCTAAAGAAAATGAGTGCTTTAAAAACGGCAGCTTATTTCTTATGCTATAAAACTATTGAGCTCCGAGTGACCCCGCTGCATTGAAACCTCTGACCACTAGGTCAAACATACATTTCCGGAGTGGATACATTAGGTCTGACCCATCAGACCTTACGTTTCTTCAGAAAGTAACCTCAATGCTTACTTTGGGCCGGTGGTTGCTGATGGGACCCCCCAGTACTCATTTTTTGGAACCAGCTCTTATTTGTCCTCATCAGACATTGATCGTGAGCAAGAGAGGTAAAAACACACAAGTGGGAAGCAGCAGGAAGAGAAAGAGTGAAAAACCTTTGCAAAGGGAGACAGCAGGAACTTGCATACCTGAGTTACACAGATAGGTAGAGTCTGGTAGTGTTACTATGGAAGAGCCATGAGGTCAATTAGAGACTACACTGGCTTGGTGTTGGGTGCACTGACGTTTAAAAGCACAGGCAGCGGGATTCTGAGTAAAGCTTTAGGCACTGACACCCATTCTATTACAAACTAAGTACTGGGTAACCCTTCATGTCCACAACATCAGTTCAACTCTTACCTCAACATACAACAGCATTCCTCCCATGGCCAAATACTACTGGATTGTGTTGTAGCATTTGTATAGCACTTGCTTGCAGGGCACTGAAGCACTTACCCACACAGACAAGCTACACTTTGTATAGTGTGTGGTTTGCAGGGTATTGTTTTTGTTTTGAGTTTATGTGGGAAGTGTTCTCATGTTGTGAGTGATGACTACTGAGGTGGGGTTATCATATTATGGAAAGCAGCACCTGGCGGTATGATGGATAAGGGTATGTGTGCGATACAAGCTCAAACTATAATTGTAATGAGAAATACTCATATAGGCAGCTACTGGGATGCTCAGTGGTATACACACTAATAAGGGGGGGAGGAGGAGGGGCTACGTAACAAAAAAAAAAGGCTCAGTAACCCATATGGCAATATGTGCCAGGCAGAGGAGGTTTTGAATTAGTAAAAGTATGCCAAAGAGAAAGAAATTAATTGGGTGACATAAGTAGTAGCCGCGCTGTGCATTTTATTTTTAAGGCTAGTATAGTACCCATTGGTGAACAAATTTGTGCTATGAATAAGGAAGGTAGTGGAACAGCATTCAATGCTGACAACCTGAGCTGAAACTACAGAGTCTTTTAAACGCCCAGATTCCACCTAGTCCTGCTGTGCCAAGAGAAGCCAACATTTTAAGAATAGGTTTGCATCCCTCTCAAGCGCCTGAGGGCTCCCAAAGGCAGAAGAGCACCAATCAGGATAAACCTGGTCAAGTTGTGGCTCCGACCATAGCTGGCCTGGCACATGCGAGAGTACACATCAAAGTGCTTAGTCGACTGCTGCCCTGACAGCGCAAGGGCAAACTGGCCTACCTTATGCCTGGTACCTTATGTCCTCACCCAGAGCTACCAAATTAAGAATATTGTGTGACTGTATGGGGAAGGAAAGGGCAGTGTCTTGGAGAAGGTGTGATTAAGGAGAGGGCGTATGGCTTTAAATCCCTAGCACCGTCTGACCAGCCATACCCACCCCTCGGCTACCGTAGTGAAAACAAAACCATCTTGAACTGTTTCCCATGTTTTGGGAACTTTTATAAGCACAAGTGGATTAATACAGTGCAGAGGCCCCACCCGTCAGCTGGAAACCTACATTTTGCAATAGTTTCTGGCTAATCTTACCTGTTCACCATGTGGCATTGTCTCTATACCAGGTGGTATTGTGATAAGTGCCAAACAGTGTTTCACACAGTGACACCATGAACTGGTAGGTATGCTCATCCCTCCATGTGAGCCCAGTACATTTCTTAGTTGACATGGGTAGGCATTCTCCTATTAAATTTCCTCCTAGGCAACTTCCATTTTCATTACCAGTAGTGAACTGCATTTCGGGGTAAAAGAGAGCCAATCTGGTGAAAGGAGACTTAACCTGAACCCATTTCTACTGCTAGGACAGCAGCACGGTACAAAGTTTTTAGTTCTCATTTTTATCAATCTTATCCCAGCTCTTCTATGACATATTATTTTTGTGAAATACACAATTTATATCTCTCTCCACAAGCTAATTTTACTTCAGATGTCCTCTGTCTTGTCCCCTCCCATTCTGCTAATTCCTCCATTAATTCTGCTCTCTGCTCTAGCAAAAGGCCTCTGATCCGAAACAATAGTAGGCAATAGGTGTAATTTTCTGTCCGGGACAACTCCAAATTTGGGGGCAAATGTAAGAAAAGTGGGCTGCATCCAATGCAGTGCCACTTTTCGAGCGCCACTTAGCACCCCATAGCGCCACATTGTGTGGGCCGTATGTATGATACGGCGCACCATGGCGGTAGTTAGAGAACTAGCGTCAAAATGTTTGATGCTAGTTTGGCACTTTGAGGGATTAGCGTAAACAATTGTGACGCTAATCCTACGAAGCACATTGAGGCCCATTATAAATAATGGTGTGCCTCCTTTTAATGCCTGCTCTGTTCAGGCGTTAAAAAAGCATTGCGCCTCTTTTTCAAATCCGGCGCAGCGATTTTGACCTCTTTGGGCCGAATTAGCATTAAAAAATTACACTAATGTAGAGCAAGGAGGCGCTTGGCCCTCTAAAATCTGGGCCTTAACTTCTCTGAATGCCGGCTGGATACTGACACTCAAGCCTGCCTTGGCAGAGCACAGTCTTTGCTTTCCTCGCTCATCCAAGAACTCTGGCCTAGTGCCCTGTATGAACCTTTTAGAAAAAAATGAAACTACCCCTTACTACTATGAGGTTGTTAGCAATGTCTGAGGCTAGCCTTGCAAATTCCTGGGGACATGGTCTTTTGCTATCGACCCTTTTTATTCAAAAGCTAATACCCCATTTCTGCCTTTACCTGCACTAGTAGAAAATTCCCAGAGCTCTGCCATCTAGAAAAACAGGCATTTGCAATGCACTAGGTCTTGCATTTTCTTGAGTTAGAGCTATTGTCATTGTAAATTCAGAACTGGATTTTATTGCCTCATACATTGGTCAACCCTGTCTCATAATTTTGTCTTTTCCCGCCATGTTTTGGTGGTCACTTGTGGGTACTGACATCAGAAATCACAAGCCGTTCGGGAGAGAGGAGAAGATGACTGCACTACCTTGCGTTATGTAAACGTCTGAACAGAAATTGGAAAATAAGGCTGGAAGAGTATTTTCTTAATTTGATCAGAATGAAAAGTCTTGCAAGCATTCTTGCCTCGCATTTGAACGAGCAGAGCAAGCTGAGAAGATTTATGGCCCCAATAAAGGAGATAAGCAATTCCCTGTGTGCAATGTCCTGAGTGCTGGTAGGGAGGGACGCTGGAGAGAAAGACTCGAGATAAGATGCAAGGCTAAGCAAGTTTCACATCATTGCTTCTAGGTTTAGCTACATTTTACCAGAAAGAGCATATTGTGGCTTTCGTGAGCAGTGAGCTAAACAACAGGGTGTTTCTTTTGTAAAATAAGCTTATTTTAGGAGGCAGAGGTAAACAAGGAAAGCACTGGAATAAAGCCAAAACAAATATCAGCGACGTGGAAGGAGATGGAAGAAATGAAATGCTGCAAATAAAACACAGGCAGCTACCAGCCTAAAACACCCAAGGGGGTGAAAGGGGAGCACTAAAGAAATAACAAAAATAGTCAGTCACAGCAGCAGATAAAGAAACTAAAGTGGAATAATACAGTAGTTGGTCACTGCTCTGAAACAGAAAAATGAGGGATAAAAAGGCAGAACTGACACTAGCAAGCAAGAATTTGTAAAGAACACTGCAACCAACAAATGAAATCCCTTTAGGCCATAAGAAGTATACTAAAAGTATACACGAGGTCGAATGCTTACACTCGACCTAAAAAGAAAATCAAACTAACCCTTACCATGTTTAGACTGGTTGCACTGTTTCAGGGTAAGCTTCGCTGATTTAGGGGCATTTGGTTCTATCTTGCTGTCCCTTACCCTTGCAAAAATATTATGAGCATTGGAAGATCAAAGTAAGCCGAGCCTGGTCAGCCCAGAAAAATATATCCTACTGACTTTTCCCATAGCAAATATATGACCTGCAATCTGCCTTTAAACCCATTAGAAGATGAAAGTACGCTAAGCTTTGCCTGACAGGAACACTCAAAATACCATTTAAAACAAGGATAAAATCAGCAATGGCTACACTCTTAGCAATACACTGATCAGTACTAGCAATTATATATTCAGTTTTTTCTCATAGCCATTCAGAAGCGACTTAATGAACATTTGCAGTGTGTGATAGCTAATAATGCATTCAATGAGAGGTGAATGGAAGAATGTGCTTTGCACACCACCGCATGAATATTGCAGCAGCAGTTCACCTTCATTTATGTTATGTAATGCACATTTATACAGTGATATTTAAAGGATCTCAAAGCACTCAATAGTTTTACTGTGGCCCACAACAGCATGAAGAAAACAGAAGATGCTGCAAACTTTCTCTTGGTGGCAGACTCTTGGTAGTGATGTCATTGTGTGCTATAGATATGTAACCCAAATCTTCACATCCTTTTCCAACAGGTCTTCTTCCAGCCCTTAAGAAATTGTGTATTATAATGGATCTTCCTGAGATCCCAAAGGCAAACTGGATCTTGTTTTGGGTATCATCACACCAAAACTGCAAGCCCTCATACTCTGGGAAAAAAAAGTCTCCAAGAACTTCTCATCTAGCTGGTGAAGTCTTAGAAAATATCGTTTGAATAGGAGGGCCCGTCATGTGTGAAGGCTGATGGACCATACACAGTGCTTTTCATTGAATAAGCTGATTCACCAGCAGCCAAAGGAATGCTCAATGAGGAGAGGAGACATGCTGAGCTACCAAAGTCCACAGACCAACCTACTTCCACCAAAGGCTGCTCCAGTTGAAAAATGACTCTAAATAAATATTGATGCTGGGGGCAATAAGGCAGGGCGTCTCCTGGCACACTGGTTGTGCGCTCAGATGGCACACCACCGGATAAATTAAATACAGACAAGCGGGGGAGCGGCCACTACAGATGAAGAGCTGATCCTGAAAGAATTTGAGACTTTCTGTGCCTCATATACCGCAGAGCTCATAGATGAGCGGGCAATAGCGAGATACTTAGATGAGATACCCTTGCCCCAAGTGCCCAATATGCTAGCCAGTGAGTTAGACAAGGATATTACTCCTGCGGAGGTCCTGGAGGCTATCAGGCGGCTTTGCGTGGGGAAGGCGCCAGGACAGGACAGGTTTGGGGTGGAATTTTATACGATTTTTAGTGAGCTCCTGGCTCCAGTACTGGCAAGGCTGTTCAATGGTTTTGCTTCTGCCAGACTGATGCCCCACTCAATGTGTACGGGCACTATTGCGGTTGTCCGGAAGCCTGGCAAAGACCCAACTCTGTGTGCATCGTACCGACCAATCACATTATTGAATGTGGATGCTAAACTTTTTTCTGGCATCTTCACGCACAGGCTGGGCCCCTATATGCAGGGCCTAATAGACCCAGATCAAACCGGGTTCATTCCGGAGAGAACCTGTGCGGATAATACTAAGAGGCTCTGTCACCTTCTAGATAAGGTACACGGGCCCATATCTCCTCGATTTTGCTTTCTATCGATGCATAGAAGGCCTTTGACCGGGTGTATTGGAGGTTTTTTTTTTTTCGGTACTACCTCAGTACGGTCTGGGCCACAGTTTTTGTGACTGGTTTTCTCTATTGCCAGGGGGACTAGGCAGGGCTTCCCTCTATTGCCGCTGTTGTATGCGCTGTATATGGAGCCCTTCGCTGACCATATTCAGCAAAATGAGGACGTCAGGGGCATCCCAATGGGAGGCAGATCCCATAAAATAGCATTGTACGCTGATGATGTGCTGCTTTATCTGATGGAACTGAGGACCTCTCTTTTGACAGTGGTGAATGAGTTGTGGGCTTTTGGAGAGGTGACAGGCTTTAAAACTAACCTGTCTAAATCCTCTATTCTCAACTTGACGGTGTTGGAGAGGGATGTGGAGGACTTGAGACCCCTCTTGCCATTTGTTTGCACCTTGCAGGAAATACAATTCTAAGGCTTTCAGATACTGCCCACGCCGGTGGCTATAGCGTAACTTAACTATACTGCCCTGCTTGACGAGGCACTAGAGGCTCTGGCCCGGTGGAGGGGATTCGGCCTTTCGTGGCTGGGGCGTATTGCAGCGGTGAATATGACTCTTTTGCCTAAGGTGCTGTTCACCATGCAGGTTCTAGCACTACAACCTCCGCTGGGCATACTAGAGGCTATGCAGAGGTTGATATGGGATTCATATGGGCAGGCAAGAAGGCGAGAATGTCAAAGGAACAGGCCTACCTGCCACAGTCGGAGGCGGGGCTGCAAGTTCCATATTTATAGGGGTACTGTCAGGCTGCCTAACTGCGATACTTGGTGGAATGGTCTCGTACAAGTACTGAAAAGTACTGGTGTTTTATTGACCAGGCAGTCATGGGGGTTCATATTTTGAAAGTCCCCTGTCTGATGAGGGTATGTTGCCCGAGGAGTGCCTATGTGTCCCCGGTCCTGTGAGCAACTATGGAAGCGTGGGATAAAGTACAAACGCGTAAGGCCCTATCCTCACCCATATCTCTGCAAATGCCAATTATTGGCAACCCAGACTTCCCCCCCTGCACTCATGGGGTCTGCCTACCAATCTTAGCAGAACTCCAATTGTAAAAGGGTGGGGGATCTGTTTGATATGCAGTGGATCTTGGAGTTTTCCCAACTTAAGGAGATTTACGGTCTCCCACAGGAGGGCTACTGGAAGTACTTGGCTATCAGGCACTGAGTATTGTCCCCGGCGGTAAGACCCCATGAGGCTCGGCCCCACCTTCCCTTTGAGCGCTGGCTATTGACCCGCTAGTCAGATAAGAAACTTATCTCAGATATCTATGGCTTCCTATTGGCACGACCGGATCTCCTCAGGACTCCGGCGAGGCAGATGTTGGAAGTCAAATGTGGGCGGGCCTTCACTGATAAGGAATGGCGGGATGTACTGCACAGATCGCGTGTAACGGGCTGTAATATGACTACTAAGGAATTCCTCCTGAAAATAGTGCACTATTGGTATTACACTCCGGTGGGGGTGGTTGGCTGGTGGTCGGGCACCACCGACAGTTGCTGGCGGGGGTGTGACCAGAGGGGTACACTCACACATATTCTATGGCGGTGTCCGCGTTTGGCTGCCTTCTAGGAGAACGTACTGGACGCTATCGACAGAATGTAGGACACTGCCGTGCCCCATTTCCCCAGCTATGTTTTACAGGGGCTACCAAACCCACAGACATACTCTCTCAACGGTCCGAAAGGTAGGACCCTTACACTTGCGATCGGGGCTGCCAAACAGCTACTTCTAGCTAGATGGGGCTCAGAGTTGGTGCCCTCCCAGACAGACTGGCTACACAAGGTGTGGGACGTCCTTGGGGTGGAAAAATTGACGGCAATGGCCATGGGATCCCTACCCCAGTTTGATAAGGTATGGGGGTCCTGTATCTCTTACCTTTCAAATGAGTTCAGGGAGCTGACATGCCTGCGCTATTTGCAAGTGCTGTGCTTGACGAGCTTAACTACAGCCATGGCGAGAGGTGCAGTTGCGACATGAGTTGGAGAGGGCCAGTGTGAAGGGAGAGAGAGTGAACAAGTGATAACGCAGGATATAGGAATGGTACAGGAAGGCATGGTATTTTGTGACAAGTTTTTAATTCACTTATAATCCACCGGCCAGAGGTTGTAGGTGGAAAAGTTGTACATGATAAAATGTCAATAAAACAGATTCAATCCTAAATAAATATTGATATGGGTTAAAACAAAATGGTTGTAGTTAGATACCTTATCATTGGTGAGATCTAGGGTGTCCGTTTTCATGTGTAGGTCTTATCGGTTCATCTTCAGTTGTGCCATCGTCTTTTCAACTACTTCACCTTTTTTCTCATTGTATCATTTTTTGCTGAAACCCATGTATTACATAGGTTCTGTACTTGTTGAGGAGGCTTTCATTGTACGTGGAGCAATCCTGTTCACAGCTATATTTGTGTCTGTACAAGATAGCGTTAGAAAAAATAAATAAATCTGGTCAATGTACCAGAAGCTTTTATTTTCTAATGAAGGCAGTCAAAGGCTATTAGTCAACACACCGTTCAGTGCTTAAAAAGCCAAGATGCAATACAGCTTGGGATAGTGCTAGCGTTAACCAATAAGTTAACAACCGGTTCCTGAAGATGGCATGGCCATGCCAATGACATAGGAGACTTCTCTTAGCACTCCCTACCAGCCATCGCTAGTAGCCCTAATCGTGACAGCATGCTTTCCTTAAAGCTCATAATTCAGTGAGCCCCTCATACTGAGACAGGTATGTGAGGTGTCAGATGCGACCTGAATTGCAAGGGACCAAGCATTTTGCGTGTCCCATGTGATGAGACACACTGGTGTGCTCTCCAAAATGGTGGGGTAACAGAAACGGAGAGTAGAGGTGCTGCATACCCTGATACGAGGAACTAGCCACAGGAAGATACACAGACTGGCTTAGAAGACAGTGGTGCTGGGGGAGCTGTTCCACAGCATTGCAGAACTCGGGGAACCAGAGCAAATTACAGTGCAAGACCTAACTGAAGGCAAATAGCTGAGTATGCAGAGCTGGACATGAGCCCTGCATTGTGATGCCGAGTGAATAGGTACGTTGTTGGCCTGAGGGCTTGCTGGAGACTATGAAGTGCAGGCGGTGAGTGAAGCTGGTCCACAACCCCATACTGTGGACTACCCTCTTCACGGAGGCAGCTGCTGGGCCAACTGCAGTCTTGAGGGTGACCGCTGTAGTGCCAGTAGGGCAAGCGAGCCTTAAGGTGAGGCAAATGGCAGAGGAAACTGCTTGCCGGGAGGCATGCTGGGGGGCACACATGGCATGGTGGGGAGCTAGTGGCGGTGAGGAATTGGTGGCAGAAGAATGGAACTGGTGGTGGCGGCAGGTGAGCTCCTGCCCCTTTTCCTTCCCTCTTCCTCCCTCATTAATATGTACTGTGGCCTTGAAACTGGCTGTTGGTCCTGCTGGACACTGGGCATCTTTGGCTTGACTGTGGAGACACAATAGAGAAATCCAGCAACAAAGCTAGCTTGCCAAACATGACATTGTGTACAGAGCTGTGTTGTTCACCCTTAAGGAAAGGTGCTGTGCACCCAACTGAATCCACATTGGTGCCAGTTGCAAAAATCCTCCATTAATCATAGGCAAGTCTAGGTCCGCTAAAGCCACATGCCCAATGGAAGATGTCTAATGGAAGCAGCTAGAGCAGTGCACTCACCGAGCATCAGGGCCCTTGCTGCAAGAGAGGAACACATTGCATACTCAACCGCAGGACAAGTTGAAGGCTGTATTGTATTGTAACATTTATATAGCACCTACTACTCCTATGTGGGGCACTGAAGTGCTTACCTACATGGGTAACACGCTGCACCATGTAAGGTGTATGGTTGGACGTTGTTGTCTTTGTGTTGATCCTATGTGGGAAGTGCACCCACTTCAAGCCTGATGACTACTGAGGTACAGATGCCCTGTTTTGGGACGCATCACAGCACTGTGATGGATAAAGTAGTGTGTGAGATGGGTGCGCAGATTATGGTTTTCAGTAGGCTGACAGCTTTGAGCAGCTCCCTATATAGTATTTCGTATGACCACAATCCACTTAGCTTGAATCAAACAGGTACCCTCCTTGGTCTTATGGTGAGTTTAACTTGAAAAATGCTCCTGGAAGCTAATTTTTTTTTTTAAAGAGTCACTGGATGGGCTCTCTCACCCCTTTCCGTCCTTGTATCTTGCAGGAAAATGTGACCCTCCATCTGGCAATTTGTTATCATGGTACTTTACCAATCTGGACACACTCCACTTACTGACTGTGTGAACGTTCACTACATTTCTTCTAATGGATGTAATAACAAAGGGGCCCATAAATTCAGTCACCCCTTTTCTCTCCCACTGTGGTTTCTTCACCAAGACTAGATCTCCCACATTCAATTTTTTCCTTTTACTGAGTTTTTCATATCATATCTGAGTTTGTACTTCTTTTGATATGTCCCAATTCTGTCTCTCACCTCTTCCTTGTTCAATTTACCAGTATTCTTAGTTGGTAGCCATTTAGGATTCAACTACCCCTCAAAAAGCTAAAAGGGGATCTCTGTGTCACACAATTGAGAGTAGTGCGATGTGCTCACCTCTGTCTCCGAGTATTCCTTTGAGTGTGGTCTTCGGTTCTAGAGCTCTCTGCATACAAGCCTTTACCACTCTATTCATGCACTTTGCAAGAACATTGGCCTTTTGTGCATAGAGAGCTGTTCTTTGATGAACTACCCCATTATCAGTGATTAGATACTTAGGTATTCCTTAATTCGCAAATGCATCCTTGGAAAAACTCCAAGATGGTCCTCATGCTCACTGTACTCACACACTTAGTAGATAACCTTTTTGAGGTATAATCCACCAACAACAATACAAATCTCTCAGTCGATGGTAACAACTCAAATGGGCCCATTATGTCCAAACCTAACTTGGTCCATGGCTCTTCAGGCACAACAAGTGGTGATAAGGGAGCTAAATTAGCGACACAAGTTTTTTCCATTGGAAGTACACAAATAACACTCTTTGACTACCTGCTCCACTTGGCGATCCATGCCTGGCTGCCAATATCTTTCTCGGATCCTGGCTTTGGTTAGACTCCTGCCAAGATGTTCCTCACGACCCAGGTTTATTATTTTGGTTCTCATACTGCTGGGATGGAACAATTCTTTCACTTCTTATGAGTTCACCTTCGCACAACGTGAAGTTATTCCTTACTGGCCAAAATTGTTGCACAACTAAATATAATCTCCTATAATCAGGCCAACCCTTAATGAAATTTTTTGATTGTAGAAAACAACTCATCCTCTTTCCCTACTCTTCTCGCACTCCTCTTTTGTAAATGCTGCCTCTCTGACCCAGCTCACACAGTTTAAATCAGTAGTGGCCACTTCACTCTTGCTTTCAACAGGAAACCATGATAAGCAATCAGCTGCCTTGTTTGCCAACCCAGGAAGGTATTGCGCTTGAAAATTGAATTCCTCCAACCCATCATTCCAAAGCTTGAGTCTGGGTGTCAGTCTTTCACTTTGATTGCAAGAAAAGATTTGTACCAGAGGATGATGGTCTGTCCTCAGTAAAAATGGGATACCCCACAAATAAAACTTAAAATGTTTCACTGCTCACACTATAGCAAAAGCTTCTTTCGCAATGCCAACTCCAATTTGGGTTGAATGCCTTCTGATATGACATGGCCTAGGCAGGTGACCGACGTTAATCCAATTTTGAACTTCTGTTTTTTCACTGCGAGTCCTTTGTCAGCCAATTTTCTCAACACTTTTCTCATGACATCATCATGCTCACACTTAACCCTACCATATATAAGAATGTTGTCCTGATAGAACAGAGCATTAGATACCTTCCCCAGAACCATCTTCATGATTGTCTGAAAAGAGGCTGCAGCCGAGGCCAGCCCAAACGGCATATTCACACAAACCTTTAATCACCCAAGGGAGTCGCAAAAGAAGTAAAATGCTTGAATCCTGATGCAGTTGTACTTGGTGGTATGCTGACGAGAGATCTAGACCGCTGAATATGTCCGCCCCTTGCAGAATGTTAATGGAATTAGCAATGATGGGGAGTGGTGGGCAGTCCACTCAGATCAATTTATTTAGATCTCTCAAGTCAACACATATCCTAATGGATTCCCCTCCATCTTTAGTTGCCAACACCAAAGGTGCCAGCCAAACTGATGAATCGACTTCTTCAATAACTTTCAAGTCAAGCAACCTGTCCAGCTCTTTCTCTAAAGGTTCCAGCATCAAGTTAAGAACCCTTCCCACTTTGTGCACACAAGGTTTGTTGTTGTTTTTTCTTTTTAACACAATACGGTTCTCAAAGTCTTTGAGTAACCCCAACTTATCATTAACTACCTCAGAAAACTATTTGTAAATTTTTTCATCTCTTCCACAATCATCAATCATCATAACTTGGTCACATGCATTTTATTTAAAATAATCCCCAAATCCCTTTGGTGTCTCCAATCTAGATTATCCTCTTTTTAGCCCTGTACATTTTGCCAATGGTCTCTCTAATTTTTAATTCAATCCTTTTTACCACATACCACAACACATCTATGTGTGTGCCACCATAGCTAACCGGTTTGCTATCTGGAGGAAGAATTTTTTAATTAGGAAATGTTTCATCCCACAGTTTGTTTCTGATCATGGTAAATCGGGATCCAGAACTATAAATTGCTTCTCTCCAATAACAACTTTGCACTCAGGCATTACTATCACTCCAGCATTCACATCATCACTATTGCTGTTTACATTTAGAACCACCGTCCTTGGGCTGTCCGTTACACCACCAACAGTCTCTACCATTCGTACTTTTCCTGTGGATTTACAAAGTCTTGCATAGTGTCCTGAGACCATACTTGTTTTTTTAAATTTTTTATAACAGTTTGAGTACTAGAATTGTGACCAGAACTCCCATTTGTCTGGGTATGCTATCAGTTACTGTCACCTGACTTCATTTGTCTAACCCATTTAGATGTATTCTCTATTCCTTCAACAATAGCAGTTGCCTCCGTAAGTAAGGGATTCCTAGCCAGCAATTTTTCCTGCACTATGCTACTGTTAGTGCACCTCACTAAATGATCTCCAATTAGGAGACTCAGTTCTCCAAATTCAGATGCAAGCCCTAGCGTTTCCAGGGACACAATAAAGTTGCCCACTTTTTCATTGCGTTCCTGTGCTCTAATGCAAAACTTTTGTATCTCTAAACCAACACTGATACATGGACCAAAATATTATTCTAGCATTTTCATAGACATTTTGAAAACATCTGAGGGTTCTCCATCACGATCGACCAAAGGCAATCCATCAATACTTTTAAAGATATTACAGTCTTCAATTCCAAGATTGTGCAAAAGAACTGCTTGTTTTCGATGTGCAGAATTTTTTTATCCTCCTAAAGCCAGTAAATAAGAATCAAAGAGTTTTCTCCAATGCTTCTAAAGAAGCATGGGTTCACCTTTCTCAGATCGAAAGGCTGGTGTCTGTGACATATTGCTGCCAGTCATGTCTGCATTCATTTCTTTTTTTAAATTCCCACCTCATGGATTCTTTACTTGGCTGAGATGCAGATGTAGTGATAAATTTGCTACGAGAAGCGATTTCGCCACTGTATTCACACATATTATTATTATTATAGATCACGAGAGCGCTAATGGTCTCAGCCTCAGAATCATGCGGTATAATAATGCGAGTGCCTACAGTTTATTAGTAATGTATCCTGTTCCAAATGGTGTCTTCATGCGTGCAATGTGCTGACAAGGTCACAAAGGATCAGCTTGAGTGCACTGCCTCACTTCTTCATCGCTCCAAGATGAACAATGTCACACAACGCTGCGCTGCACGTGATTCAGCATGCTCACCTGTGAAATCTGATGCCGGTCAGTATAGAAGTATCAACTATGTCTTTCTTCGGAATAAAAGGTAAAGATTACCGTGATGTCCCATGATGCCGGCATGGTATATGTAGTTGCAAGGGCATAATCAGTTTTTGTGAAGGGCATAAATTATATGACTATTGATAGTCCATAAATAGTGCCACTCATGGGTTCTCAGGGGAATTGGTGGTATAGCTTGTCCCCAATTAAGCCTCTGTCACAAGTATTAAAACGCTACTCCTTTTTTTCCCCTGAGATGTTTATTAAGGTGAAACATGCACCACCAACGATGTCAGCCTCAGCCAGCTCCCCATTTACAACTGACACAGATGGAAGTCTACTACCATGGAGACTGTGAACATTCTTGGCATGTGCTGCCTAGATACTTAAAAAAAAAAAAAAACACTCAACACATAACTACAACAAGGGGCTTTCTGGCTTTCCAGGAAAGTAGGTAATTTTCTGGTTGATCATAGTGTTCCTGGTCAATATGCTGGCGCCTCAGCAGCAGTGCCCCCACTTCCTAGAAGTCAAATGCAAACTGAAGGTAACAGGAATGTGCTATGTGCATTTTGTTTGCAGCACACTTCAAATAATAACTGACAACCCTAAAGAAGCCTTAGACTGGAAGGAGGAACATGGATCCCCAGGTTCTGACTTGAAGCAGCTGTAGGGGGGAATGCCCCAAGAAAAGAAGGTGAAGTAGATCGAGATCCAGGAGGAACAGGCAAGACTCTCCTGATAAAAAATGAAGGGAAAGAGTAGCAGTGGCAACAGTGGGTGAACAAATCACTGGCATGCCACCAGAGAACCCAGCTGACTCAGAATTCATCTCTAGAGATTCAGAGTCTGAGGAAGATTGTCTCCAGCACATTAAGGTTGACCTGCCTAAGGTCACTCACAGAACTGCAGACACATTATTCTGACACAATGTGTGACTGTGGGAACTGAAAGTAGTCAATTGCCTATTTGATGGGACTTTTACATGATGACACTTGTTGCTGGTACTCTGCATACAATGGAAGGTATTAGTACGGCTGGTGGAAATGACCTTTGTAATTGTATCTATATAGCCCTTACTACCCCCAATGAGGTGTCAAAGCGCTTTTCGGCAAGTAGCATGCTAATCCAGAACCTAAGAGGAATCAGTGGTGGATTAGCATAGGGAAGTACGAGTGCAGTATTAGTATTAGTAGCTAATTTGAGCGGGGATATGTGGGTTTGTTATTTGGATTGACTAGAGTAATGGAGGGCTAGAGGACCGAAGAATCCAGAAGTGTTAATTGGGGGTTTATAGTAATAGGATGAGATTTGGGATGAATAATGGAGAAATGGAGGAGGTAAGAGTCTGGAAAGGGATGAGGTGGGTCAAAGTACTAACTAGAAGGGGTTTTGGATAAGACAAAGGTATGATAAATGAGGGAGAATTTAGTAGGGTTGTTTGGGAGATTATAGTAGTAAACTGAGATTTGGGGTAAGCTAGATGGGGTAGATGAGGGAAGAGTTTAGGCAGGGTTATTTTGGAGAAAAAAGTATTAGAATGGGTTTGGGATGAGACAGAGTCGGGATAGAGGACAGGAGACATAGGGTGATGGGGAGACAGAGTAAAGCTTAAGAGATAGTACATTTTCTTTTCTTTTTCAATGTATTTATTACATTTTATGTATTCATTTAATTGTTTTTCTCTAGTACAGGAGGACTACAGTAATAAATATATATGTAAATACATAGTAAGGGAATACATGTGTAAGGAAATATGTGTAAAATAATATGAGATGTAAAGTTGTATTGTATAGACACAGACTTTCAAGATTTGCAATATTTGATGTTTGTAAGTGTACTTTTCTAACATTCATTTTTCTTTCCTCAATTTTTCAATAGCAAAATGCTTGCTGTTAAAATAGTTAAGATAACATTTGCTCATTGTGATATAAAAAATAAAGTAGGGATTCATAAGTATCTAATATAACAACTTATATAGGAGTTATGCAATGACCTATGAACATGTTAAGCATAGAACAATATACACATATATGTATATACACACACACACATACACACATGTATACACACATGTATACATTGAACCATGAGAAAAATACATTTGTTAAACAGGCTTAAAGAGTAATTGTATATTTTATTATCATGAAATAGTAACTATACATATTTCCTAAAGAACTATACAAAACTAGAATATACACATAATCAGATTATAAATATTTATCAGCACAGGCATATTCAGTCAATTGCTGTTTGGATATGGTGGAAGGAAAGAGCCAACTATTGAGTAGTCTCCTGAAGACAAGATAGTTACCCATGGATCTTTTATTTGGGTGTAATGAATTCCAAAGTTTGGCTGCTTGAACAGAGAAGGATGTACCACCTATTGTCTTTTTCTTGTATAGTGTTTTAAGGTGGCGGGGTGTGCCAATCTTGAGTGGAAGTTTCTTTGTTGAATATAATTGGTTATTTTGTTTCTGATGAACAGTGGTCCTTTTCCATGTATAGCTTTGTGGGTGATACAAAGCAGCTTGAAGGTGGATCTTCTGGCAACCGGTAGCCAATGTAGTGCTCTCAAGGCAGGAGAGATGTAATAGTAGCCTGGCAGCTGAGTTCTGAATAAGTTATAGTGTTTTCTTGGTGGATAGAGATGATCCATGGTAGAAGCCATTGGTGTAATCCAGTTTAGATAGTACAAGAGAGATTAGAGCCTGCACCTTGTGTGGAAATCCAAGGTCAGGGAAGATGTGTCGCAGAGTCTTCAAGGTGATGAAGCTTGATCGTATTCATTTCTCCACTTGGGCATTCATTGTTAATTTGGTGTCCATGGTAATTTCAAGGTTTTTAACTTCCTGAGATACTTGAGGAGGTGGTCCCAGATCATCAGGCAGGTGCACCATGGGTCATAATTATTCTAGTCGCCACATGTGAGAATTTCCATTTTGGAAGCATTCCGTTTGAGATGGCTCCATGTCATCCATTGATCAATGACTCTGAGGCAACTTAAGATTTGCGAGTTTCAATGTCTTTGGGGCATTCCAATTTAAGGAGTATTTGTGAGTCATCTGCACAGTTATAGCATGTGAGTTGAAAATCATTGATCAGTTCTGATAATGACATCATGTAGATGTTGAAAAGCACAGGTGAGATGATTGATCATTGAGGGACCCCCTGCTTTTGTGAGGTACAGTTTGGACGAGAAGGGGGGAGAATAGATGATATTAGTTCTGTTTTGAAGGTAGGATATATACCAGTCGAGAGCAGTCCCTTCTATGCCAGCTTCGTGGAGTCTTTGAATTAGGGTGTCATGGTCAAGGGTATCAAAGGCAGCTGAGAGGTCCAAAAGAATTAGTGCAGCAACTTCTCTGTGGTCAACTGTGTTTTTAAGATCATCCCAGATTGCTATGAGTGCAGATCCAGTGCTTCTTCCTGGGAGGAATCCAGTCTGGTAGTCTGAAAGTATGGAGTTGTCTTCAATGAATTGTGACATCTGGGTGAATACAGCTCTATCAGTTTGCCCAGGAAAGGTCCATTTGTAATTGGTCTGTAGATTGTCGCGGTCATGCGGGGTCCAGGTTTGTATTTTTTTAATATTTTTTTTTTATGACAAGCGTATGCATGCCTTTTTTTTTTAGGTCTTCAGGAAAAGTTACAGCAGTTAAAGAGGTACTGATGATTCTACTTACAGGTGTGGCAGTAGATAAAAGAATGTTTTTGAAGATGTGTGGTGGGCAACGGTAAGAAGGGCAGCCGGAAAGCCTTCTTGCTTTGACTAAATCCATAAATGCACCTTGTGACATTTGTTTGAAGGAATACAGAGGCTGGGTTGGTTTACTCTTGGAGGGAATTTTAGGAAAGGGGTTGGTGCTGATGGTTTTCTTTTGTTTTAAATAGGAGCCCAATGTGTCTGCCTTGGTTGTGTAATGAATTGCCAGTTTGCCTGTGAAATCTTGAGTGGGATGACTTCCTTCCATGCATGTAGGTTTTCGAAATTCATGGAGAATTTTATACAAAATTCTTTAGTTGCAGACTTAACATTTTTGATTATGAGTAGTACTTTTTATTTTTATTTATTTTTTAGCTTTTGTGATTGATGATTTGTATATTCTGTCAACTTTGTGTAGCTGAAATTTGTTTTGAATGTTGTTTGTTCTGTGCCAGGTCCATTGCAGCCTTCTGGTTTGTTGCTTAATGTTTTTTAATTCTGTGTTTCTCCAAGGTGTTGGTTTTCTTTTGTCTGGTTTAGTTTTTCTGAGTGGTATTAGGATAAAGAAAGCTTCCTGAAGCCACTCATTTCGTTTTGGAACAGAATTTATTGTGTCTAGATCTGTGTTGGCTGTTAGTTATTTAGTAGGGTTTCTAAGTGTTCAAAATTGAGTTTGTCCCATAGTCGATCGATAGATGTATGTAAGGTGCTATTGGGTGTGTTGATTTGCAGTGTTTTTTGTTGGATGGTGGTCTGACCATGTGATTGGTGTGATGCTTTGAACGGTACCTAGTTCAGAGTTTGCAAAAATGACATCTAGGATGTGTCCAGCAATGTGTGTGGGATTGTGTACAATCTGATGTAGGTTCAATGTGACTAGGCAAGTGGTGATAGCTTTTGGATGGGGCATTTTTGGTTTGTCAAACCAAATGTTTAGGTCCCCAAAAAATGCATAGTTTGGAGTATAGTGTTATAAGGGTTGAGATGGTGTCTAGAAAAGTGTCTGGAAATGTTGAGTTGTTAGGGGGAGGTCTGTAAAGGAGGAGAAAGTAACAGGAGGAAGTTAGTGTAGGGTTGCCTCTGGTAAGGAAGGCCTCGCAACCTTGTATGGAAATGTCTGTTTTACTGAGATCTATTGCTTGTTAGAATAGAATAGCTAGTCCACCTCCTCTTTTGCCTCTACGGATTTGTGTGAAGGTTTGATAGCCTGCAGGAATTACACCAAATTTGGCAAAAAGGTAGCTGTTGATCCAGAAAAAGCCCTTTTTGTTATTTGGTGTAAATCCGTTTAGTTGTTTTAGAGTAAATAAAGGAAAACCCAATTTGAATATCTAGGGACGCGGAGGGTCTGCAGATCCCAGAGATCTCATGCTGAGATCTGACTGGCTGCCAACACTTCAAGCAGGAAGTATTAACAGCCATTTTGGGACTCGAACTCAGCCGAGTCCCCCCCCCCCCCCCCCCCCAAAAAAAAGTTTAAAAAAAAAGAAAAGGGGGCAGGGTAGGAATACCCTAACCCCCTAGCCCAGGTGATGGGGTCCCCCAGGCATCCTGCCAGGGCAAAAAAGTTTTTTATTTTTAAATCTTTGCCAAAATTTGTGAAGATTTCACAAATCCGCCAAAAATTAAATTAATTGAAGGTGTGTGTATGTGCCTGCCCATCCTCCCCCCCCAACTGAAAGGGATTTTTACCCCCCCAGGGACCACCACCTCACCGGAGTTTATTTTAAAAATAGGAGGAGGGGTGCATGCCCCCCTTCAAACCTTTAAAAGCCCTGGGGTCCACCACACCCATGCTTAAGCATAAGCAGCCTGGTGTGTGGTGAGCAACTATAGTGTTATCACATCAAACCAGGTCCAGGTATCCCCAAAAGTGAGGTGTAGTCAGTGTCTAGGAAGCCAGGCTATCTATAGGTAGCTGTGGATGAGCAGCCAAGACTTATCTAGGAGACATGCAAAGCTTATGCAATACCAACGTCGATTCCTTCCTCACCTGAAAGGCGATGTGTTGATTTCTGGAATCGCAGCCTCAGTTCCATACTCCGTTGCGAGGGTCGATGAGAAACTGACGCCCAAGAGGCGATGCCTGGAACATCCAGACGTGCTGTGTTGATGAAGCCGCCATGGTGAAACAGGCGCTGAGTCGATTCTGCAGCTGCGAGACAGGCGCTGCATAGATATTTCAGCTGCGGGACAGGCGCTGCATTGATTTTTTGCTGCGCACGTTGGTGCATGGCTTTCCTTTTTCAGGTCACCAGCTCACATTTCCAAGTGGCACCACTTGGCAACTCAGGACTTTCAGCAGAGTCCAGGCACCGGTAGATGAAGTCTTTGATGTCCCTTAGACTTTTAACAGGAGGTAAGCTCAATTCAAGCCCTTGGAGAACCTTGGAAAGTAGGATGTAGAAAGCATAGTTTCTTTTTGCTTGGATTTAAGAATGAGGCGGTACTTTTTCAACTAAGATTCATATTCACAAACTACAATTTGTTTACGTTTAGTAGTACTACAAACTAATATTCCCAAAACTATGTGTGAAGGTCTCCACCTTGCGTTTTATGTGCGGAAAAGTCTCACATCTATGCACATGTTTTTGTAGAAAAAGTGTGAGAGATGGGTGAGTGCCTGAAAATGGAAATACTTACAACTAAAAGGGAGAAGAAGGAGTTCAGGAAGGGCTCAGGAATGGTTTATCGATGGCCATGTCCCCACTCACAAAAGCACTAGCCCATTCCTATTCACAAACTGCCCTTCTGCATTTACCACAGTCAACATGCACTGGCAAAGCTTTTGGCTGTCAGTGTTTGGTTTAACCATATTGTTCAGAAATGTGGCTTCTGTGCAGCACGGCTGAAAGTAAATAAGCGCTATGAAGCAGCGAGAGCTGACTGCATAAGCGAGACCTATTGGATTTGCCAATGTTTGTTTTACACTACCACAGCACTAAAGGCGCCACATAGGTCCCATTTTATGGTAATTACAATGCTGACTACGTATTACATCCTTTTTATGTCGCAGCCTACCAGACAGTGCAGCTGTCTGGTTTGCTAAAGATATCTTGGGGACTTTAAGAAAGTTGATATAGGCATGGTGTCTGGGGAATGCCATTGGCACTGTGGCTTTTAACTCACATTTTTTTTGCTTTCTATTTGCTGGCTTTTTTTGCTTTAGGCTGTCCACCTTGAGTTCCTATCTTTGCTTGCTCGAACCCTATTTACATTATCCTTCCAAGTGCTCCCTTTCTCTCAACTGGCCTGTAAATCTTGTTCTTATCTCATCAAATTTGGTGTACATTGAAAGATCAAGGTCAAATGTCAGGTGCTGTCTTACGTTTCTTTTCAAAGTGAGGGGATTTGTGTGACAATCTTGCTAACACACAACACTATTTAAATTAACTGTGTAAGTATTTCAGAATACTTCAGAATTAGGAACACAAATTAAGCAAATTTTTTATTATTTAAGAGGTGTGTTAGAAACGAACAAGTTACTTACCTTCAGTAACAAATTATCTGGTAGAGACATATTCTAGTTGCAGATTCCTTACCTTAGATTTCCCCCCAGGTGTCAGTCTGGATCAGGAGATTTTTCTCCAGCAGTACCCCTGCGCACTATCTGGTGGCATTGGTCGACTCCGCATCCATTGTTAGTGCCATGCTCGCCGGATACGATGTCACGGGTGGTATATAGGCACCACACTGGCATGCTGACATCAGTTTCTTGTCACAACTTTCCAGGCCAGCAGCGCGGAGCCATGAAGAACACTGGTCCTGGTGCGTCAGAACTAGGCTCCTATAAGGGAAGTCCCTGTCCCTAGAAATCAGTTTGTAGAGTGGGAAGGATGGGTGGGTCGGTGAGGAATCGGCAACTAGAATATGCCTCTATTAGATAATTTGTTACCGAAGATTAAGTAACTTGTTCATCTGATAGACTTCTAGTTGCAGATTTCTTACCTTAGAATAGATACCCAAGCAATGCCATCCCCGGAGGAGGGTCTGCGAACGAAGATTATACTAAGAAGTCCTGCAGGACCTAACGAGCAAAGTATCCATCCCTTCGGACTCAACTGTCCAGAGTGCAGTGTTTGGTAAATGTGTGCAAGGACCGCCATGTGCATGACTGGCAGATGTCCAGGACTGGAACTCCGTGTGCTAACCCAGTGGTTGCAGCTGTTGCTCTTAATGAGCACGCAAGCCATCTGAGGGTTTCTTTTAGCCAGAGGGTAGCACATTTTAATGCGGAGAAGAACCCATCTAGAGATGGTTCTCTTCTGCACCGCCTTACCTTTCTTAGCAACCACATAACACACAAAGAGTTGATCATCCACCTGGAACTCTTTGGTATGATTAAGATAGAACACCAATGGGTCCAGGCCGAGGAGTCTCTCCTCTTCCTTAAAGGGACGTTAGGGGGTGGGGGCATAAAAAGTATGCAAAGTGATGGATTGGCCTACATGAAAGGGCGTGACCATATTCGGTAGAAGGGAAGCCCTAGTATGAAGCACCACCTTGTCAGGATGAATGGAAATGAAAGGTGGCTTAGAGGAAAACACCTGTAGCTCACTCACCCTGCAGACAGATGTGATGGCTACAAGGAAGGCTGTCTTCAGAGTAAGAAACCGAAGTAGGCAGTTGTGAAGTGGCTCAAAAGTAGAATGAATCAGAAAAGTAAGAACTAAGTTCAAATCCCATTGGGGCATTATGAATGGAGAAGGAAGAAACTGATGGGTAAGACCCTTTAGAAATCTTCCAACAATGGGAGATTTAAACAAGGAGGGTTGGTTAGGCAGTCTGGGGAAAGCTGAGATGGCAGTCAAATAACCCTTCAGGGTGCCCAGAGCAGAACCCTGCTGGGCCAGAGAATGAACAAACGAAAGAACCTCAGAAAGAGGGGCATAGAGGGGTCAGCAGACTTGTCTCTACACCATGCCACAAATTTGTTCTAATGACAGGCGTATACTGTTTTGGTGGAGGGACACCTGGCTTCCAAGATAACATTACAGACTTTGGGCAGAAGTTCAAAAGTTGTCAACTGCCACCGCTCAATCTCCATGAAAAAAAGGTGGAGACTGGACAGGTTCAGGTGGAGGCCCGTCCACCTGCTGCTGCGACAGAAGATCCTAATGAAGAGGTAGCCTGAGTGAAGGATTGATGGCCATGCTCAAGAGCTCGGGATGCCAGACTCTTCGTGCCGAGTCCAGAGCCACAAGAATGACTTGGGTCAGGTAATTCTTGATCTTCTTGAGAACACTGGACAGAAGTGTTATTGGCGTAAAGGCCTAAAGGAGGTCTGAGTTCCACTTGAGACGAAAAGCATTGCCGAGCGAGTACCGCCTTGGAAACTCCAGTGCGCAAAACAGCTGACAGCACGTTCTCTGCAGAGGCGAAGAGACCTACTTAAAGTTCTTCCCACTGCTGAAAGAGACCTTGCACCACATTCGGATGGAGATGCCATTTGTGATCAACTAGCCATTGGTGGCTAAGTTTGTCTGCTCTGGCGTTCAGAGAGCCCACCAGATGTTGAACCACCAGGGATATACTATGATGTTCCAGCCATGTCCAGAGGTGCATAGCCTCTCGCCAAGAGGTCCATGGCCCGCCCCTCCCTGCTTGTTGCAGTACCACATGGCGGTGGTGTTGTCTGTGAACACCTGCACCACTTTCACTTTGAGAAACGGAAGGAATACTTTCAATGCTAGTCTGATCGTTGTGCGCTCCAAATGATTCATATGGAGCTCAGACTCCACTAGAGACTAGATCTCTGCTTCTTCCATGTGGCTGCCACATCCCAGAAGAAATTCATCTGTCACTACTGTCCGATCTAGTTGGGGGAAGGGGAAAGTGATCTGCCTCTGACCCAATCATGGTTCAAAAGCCACTACTGCAGATCTTGCGCAGTCCCCTCCGAGATCTGAACTATCTCAGAGAGATTCCCCTGATGCTGCACCCACTGGAACTTCAGGTCCCATTGCAGAGCCCACATATGCCATCTGGCATGTGTCACCAGTAGGATACAGGAGGCCATGAGGCCCAGCAGCTTCAGAGTCATTCTCACCGAAATCTAGGATAGAGGTTGAAATATCAGGATCATACCCGGACTATCTTACACTCGCCTCTCAGGAGGAAAGGCCCAAAACGGCACTGTGCCCAGAACAACTCAAATGAAATGAGAGTCTGAGGGGGAGTCAAGTGTGACTTTGGCACTTTTATAGTGAACCACAGCGAATGCAGGAGATCCGCCGCAGTCTGGAGGTGGGAGACGACAGCCTGGGGCGAGCCTGCCTTCGACAGCCAGTCATCGAGGTAGGAGAAGACTGAAACCCCTAACTTGCACAGATGAGCTGTGACCAAGGCCATCACTTTGGTGAACACCTGTGGGACACTGGCAAGGCTAAAGGGAAGCACAGTAAATTGAAAATGCTTGTGACCTGCAATGAGCTGCAAGTAATGCCTGTGGGCAGGCAGGACAGGAATATGGAGATATGCATCCTGCAATTCCATTGCTACCATACAGTCTCCTGGAGCCAGGGCAGAGAGGACCTGAGCTAAAGTGACCATTTTAAACTTCTCCTTTTTGAGGTAGAGATTGAGGAACCAGAAGTCTAGTATAGGATGGAGGCCCTTGTCCTTCTTGGGCACCAGAAAGTAGAGGGATTAACAACCATGACCTCCTTCTGGCACAAGGACCCTCTATAGCTCTCTTGGCCTGAGAGACGGAACCTCCTCGCAGAGAAGTGCCAGATGATCCTCCATCATCTGATCGTAGGATGGTGGCATGGATGGAGGCGTAATCTCGAAGGGAAGGGATTAGCCTCTACGGACTATTTGCAAAACACACCTGTCTGATGTGGTGGATTCCCTGCAAGGCAGATGGGGAAGCATCCGACTAGGAAGGTTTGGAGACTGTAGCGGAGGGGTAGTGGACTAGGTCAACCACTGGCTCCCTAATCCACAAGGACGTCGGATCCCACATCCCCGGCCATGCAGAGGCTTGGCAGCATGTGCGGCACGGTGGTTGGAGGGAAAAAGACATGATTGGGCACCCCTTCTATAGCCACGAAAAGGGTGAAAAGCAGACTAAGGAGGTGAGGGGCAGCACTGAGGCCCAAGGACCGAGCCGTAGCCGAGGAGTCCTTAAAGCACTTGAGCACTGATTCTGCTTTGTCTCTGAAGAGACAGGTGCCATTGAAGGGCATGCCCATCAGCACTGCTTGGAATCCCTCAAAAAGCCAGACCTCCTCAACCAAGCATGGCGCCTCAAGGTCACCGTTGATGCAACCTATCTGCGCAGTGAGTAGGTCATGTCCAGCTCACATCTCATTGTGAAGTTAGCTGCATCTCTCCCATCAGCAACAGCCTGTGAGAATGGCCTGGGCCTACTCCAGGACCTGTGGCAGCACCTGCACAACCGTGTCCCATAAAGTATGGGAGTAATGGCCCAAAAGGCATGGGGTGTTCATGGACCACAATACCAGACTGGTGGAAGAAAACAGTTTCTTTCCAAAGGGATCCAGTCCTTTGGGTTACTTATCGGAGAGTGCGGAAGGGAATGCACCAGAGGAGGTAGTGGCTCAGATACCAAAGCTCTCCGGAGTGGGGTGTTGGTTAAGGAACTTTGGGTCATTAGGCGCAGGCCTATGGCGGTGGGCAATTGTCTTGTTTACAGAAGCCCAGTGCTGGATTTAGACCAAGTCCCCAGCAGGACATCAGTGAAGTCCTCATTGAATGGCAAGAGGGGTTCTGAAGAAGAAGCCCCAGACTGAAGCACCTCAGTCAGGAGGTTTGTCTGGATGGCCACAGAAGGCAGCTCGAGGCCCAGGACCATGGCCGCTCTTCTCACCACCAGGGAGTATGAGGCTCCATCCTCCTTAGCCAATGTAGGGTGAGAAAGCATGCCAGGGTCAGGGCAGGGGAAGTATCTAGACCACTGGCTTCAACCAAGTCCTGAACCCAGTCCATGGGGTCATCAAGCTGGTATTCTAAAGGGTACAGCAACCCTTTCATACTCTCCCCGTACCCTTACGAATAAGGATCAGGATCCAACCAAGGTCCCCGTCAAAGTCAGAATCACAAAAGTGAAACCAGTCTGGCTCTGTGTTGGGGTCGGCGTCAGTATGGGATTGACGCGGACTGCAGGCCCAGGATGCCTCACGAGTGTCAACTTCTGCACCGGTGTCAGGGAAGGTCGCAGTGGCACAACTGATGCCAGTCAGGATCCAGAAACAGATCCCTGGATGCCCTCCGGAGCTGAGGCTGAAGCCGCCGGTATGGAACTAGAGAGGGCCCCTGCTGACCCCACAGGCCCCAAAGGCACTCCTGCAGGGCCAGACTGCCCAAATATGAGGTGCATGGCCTCATAGAACTCCTTGAGTTGGGTACGGTGGCTCCGAATACCGGAAACTCGAGGAGGCGCAGAGCTGACCCAGAAGCAGGCTCTGAGGACGGAGACCCAAAGTTAAGGTGCTTCTTTTCCTGTGTCATGACAGGGTGAAGTCGAAGAACACTTACTTTTCTTTGACTTCTGCTTATGCTTACCCAAGCGTCCTGAAGATTTTGAATGGGACGAAGATGAGTGTGGGCTCCGCAAGTGGTCTCTGTACTTTCCTCTCGTCCGAGACCGGTAGCGATGCAGAACTGAGCGCCAGGCTTCAGGAAACTTTAGGGACCACTCCTCAAAGCCTTCAGGTTCATGGCCCAACACTCGGAGCATGACTTCAGGTTGTGGTCGTGCTCCAAACAATAGAGACACACGAGGTGCGATGACAGGAGTCCCAGGGCTTGAACCCAGTCTTCCTTGACAACATACTTGATGCACCAGAAAGTCAAAAATCTTCGACAAAAAGTCGAAAAGGCCAGTTAAAAAGTGACTGTGGGGTAGCTCTTCTTTGGATCTGCACATAGGCTGGTGCGGAAAGAAAAGAACTGACATCAGCATGCCGGGGTGGCGTCTATATATGACCCACGTCGTCATATCTGGCAAGCATGATGCCAACGACGGATGCAGAATCGACTGACACCACCTGAAGGCACGCACTGGTATTGCTCGAGAAAAATCTCCAGATACAAACTGACACCTGGAGGAAAGTCTAAGACAAGGAATCTTCTGTAACTAGAAGTCTCTAGCAGATAAATACATTAAAATGATCAAAACAAATCATTACACTAGGTAATGCAATTTCCACTCATTTTGGTCCGTGGACTGTATAGGTTTATTAGTAAAATTGTATGTCTGTGCAGATGTAATGGTCATTTCGATTGTAAATGTGTTGTCTGTAATGGCAGTGTGCTACCACACCATGAATATTCCACTCAAAGCCACTGCACTCTAGTCTGCACCACTCCACAATACTGCACTCTAGCCTGCACCACTCCACAATACTGCACTCTGTGCCACTTCACGCTGCGCCTCTCTATTGTACCCTGTACCACTCTACTTTATGTCAATGCACTCTCCGCCACTTTACTATACCCACTGCACTCTTCACCATTACACACTACACCACTCCAGTCCAGGCCACACCAATCTACTCAGCACAACTCCACTGTAACCTACTGTACTGTACGCCACTCAGTAACGCTGCAATCTACCCACTGCACACTGACGATACAGTCAACGCCAGTGGTTCCCAAACTTTTGACTCCTGAAGACCCACACTGACTCATTACTGGAAGCCGGAGACCCCCCAAGCAATTTGTATGTTTTAAATTTCAAACAGAGTAGTAATTCACAAAAAATACATCAACAAGTACACATCAAACAAATACTCAAATTACTAAATATATAATCATTTTATATTGAAAAAATATGCAAAAATCGAAATGTTTTCTTGAAAATGTTGGCACTGCATCTCAGAGACTAACTTTTCAATGTTTGGTTTTATTTAGGGAAGTTGAATCTTCGGGTCAGATTCTAGACTTCCCAAGAAATTTCTGTTTTTTGGTACATAAAATGTGAGAAAGCTTTTTCACATAACTATGTGGTGGGGAAAGGAAGTAAAACCATAAGGGCCTCTCAGCTCTCACTAGCCTCTCTGTAACATGTAATTTTTTTTTTTTTTTTATAGCACCTCTCATACCAGTGTAGGGTATCAGAGCACTTTACAGGGGGTCTGCAAGATGTAGGATTCACATATCATCCACACTGGTAAGCATTTTCCAAGAGTGCTTGGTCAGGAGAAGCACAAACTCAGGATTCAGAGCACAACACAGTGGTTACCATTGACTTTAATAATAAAAATGTATTTCTATATGTAGGAAACTGCCACTGTTGGCATGGTTACCCCCTACCTTATTGCCTTTTGTTGAGGCTAGTTATGATTGAAAGTGTGCTGTGACTCTGCTAACCAGGCCCCAGCTCCAGTGTTCTTTCCCTAAACTGTACCTTTGTCTCCACAATTGGCACAGCCCTGGCTCACAGATAAGTCCTTTGTAAATGGTACCCCTGGTACCAAGGGCCCTGTGACCAGGGAAGTTCTCTAAGGGCTGCAGCATGTATTATGCCACCCTGGGGACACCTCACTCAACACATTCACGCTGCCTCACAGCTTGTGTGTGCTGGTGGGGAGAAAAAGACTAAGTCGATATGGCACTCTCCTCTGAATGCCATGCACACAACCCAATGTCTGTGGCATAGGTAAGTCACCCCTCTAGCAGGCCTTACAGTCCTAATGCAGGGTGCACTATACCACAGGTGAGGGCATAGCTGCATGAGCACTATGCCCCTACAGTGTCTAAGCCAATTCTTAGACATTGTAAGTGCAGGGTAGCCATAAAGAGTATATGGTCTGGGAGTCTGTCAAACACAAACTCCACAGTTCCATATGGCTACACTGAATACTAGGAAGTTTGGTATCAAACTTCTCAGCACAATAAATCTACACTGAAGCCAGTGTGGGATTTATTGAGAAATGCACACAGAGGGCATCTTAGAGATGCTCCCTGTATACCATTCCGACTACTAGTGCTAGGCTGACCAGTTTCTGCCAGCCTGCCACATCCAGACGGGTTTCTGGCCACATGGGGTGAGCGCATTTGTCACTCTGTTGCCAGGAACAAAGCCTGTACTGGGTGGAGGTGCTTCACACCTCCCCTGTAGGAACTGTAACACCAGGCGGTGCGCCTCAAAGGCTCAAGCCTGATGTTACTGCGCCCCAGGGCACTCCAGCTAGTGGAGAGGCCTACCCCCCAGACACAGCCCCCACTTTTGGCGGCAAGTCCAGAGGAGATAATGAGAAAAACAAGGAGGAGTCATCCTCCAGCCAGCACAGCCCCTAAGGTGTCCTGAGCTAAGGTGACCCCTGACTTAGGAAATCCTCCATCTTGCTTTGGAGGATTCCCTCCAATAGGATTAGGGGATGTGCCCCCCTCCCCACCCACAGGGAGGAGGCACAAAGAGGGTGTAGCCACCCTCAAGGACGGAAGCCATTGGCTACTGCCCCCAGACCAAAACAACCCCCTAAATTGAGTATTTAGGGGCGACCCTGAACCCAAGAAACCAGATTCCTGACAACCTACAACAAGAAGGACTCCTGACCTGAAAGCCCGGCAGAGACGACGGAGATGGCAACTGACTTGACCTCAGCCCTACCGGCCTGTCTCCAGACTCAAAGAACCTGGACAGCGACGCATCCAGCGGTACCAGTGACCTCTGAGGACTCAGAGGACTGCCCTGCAACCAAAGGACCAAGAAACTCCCATGGACAGCGGCTCTGTCCAAAACACCAACAAAGAAACCATCTTTAAAGGGACTCCAGTCTTGCTCCGGAGACGTGAGTCCCAAACACTCTGCACCCAACACCCCAGCTCGTGTCCAGAATAACCAACACTGCAGAGAGGACCCCGAGACTACTCCAATGACGTGGACACCCTGAGACAACCTCCCTGCACACCCAAAGCGACGCCTGCAGACAGAATTCAGAGGCTCCCCCTGACCGTGACTGCCTGGCAACCAAGAACCCGACGCCTGGAAGAAGCACTGCACCCGCAGCCCACAGGCCCGAGAGAAACCAACTACTGGTGCAGGAGTGACCAGAAGGCGGCCCTCATCCTTGCCCAGTTGGTGGCTGGCCCGAGAAGCCCCCCTGTGCCCTGCCTGCATTGCCAGAGTGACCCCCGGGTCCCTCCATGGCTTTCAATGCAAAACTTGACACCTACTTTGCACACTGCACCCGGCTGCCCCTGTGCTGTTGAGGGTGTATTTTGTGTGCCTGTTTGTGACCCCCCCCCCCCCCACCCAGTGCTCTACAAAACACCCCTGGTCTGCTCCCCGGGGACGCAGGTACTTACCTGCTAGAAGACTGGAAACGGAGCACTCCTAGTCTCCATAGGCGCCTATGCTACTTGGGCCTTACTTTGACCTCTGCACCTGACCGGCCCTGTGTTGCTGGTGCTGGGTGTTTGACCTTGACTTGAACCCCCGACGGTGGGCTGCCTATGCCCCTGTGACTGAACTTGTAAGTGCTTTACTTACCTGAAAAACTAACCATTACATACCTCCCCTAGGAACTGTTGATTTTTGCACTGTGTCCATTTTTAAAATAGCTTATTGTCATTTTTGCCAAAACTGTGTACATTACTGTTTTAATTCAAAGTTCCATATTTACCTATGCCAAGTTCCTTACAATTTATGTACTTACTTGAATTCTGAATCTTGTGGTTCTAAAATAAATTAAGAAAATAGTATTTTTCTATATAAAAACCTATTGGCCTGGAGTTAAGTCTTTGAGTGTGTGTTCTCATTTATTGCTTGTGTGTGTACAACAAATGCTTAACACTACCCTCGACCACACTACCACAAAATATAGCATTGGTATTATCTAATTTTGCCACTATCAACCTCTAAGGGGAACCCTTGGACTCTGTGCACACTCTCTCTCACTTTGAGATAGTATATACACAGCCAACTTCCTACACTATATAAGCAAACCTTTCTTAGCAGCATAAGGAATTCGAAAGAACTTTCTAATTTGTGCCATGCTGTTTGCATGCAGCTCTTTAATGACAATTCATAGCTCACTGTGCTAGATTACGATTGTAACTTATGAACTGCACAGTAACTAAAGAATCTCTGTGACAAAAGCAGTAACCCACTCTGCTATGCACATAAAATACTGTTCTTCGCAAGACACACGTTCTTTGCAGCAGGCATATTAACCATCTGTGCTACCTTTAGGTCAAAACTGCCACTGCACAAAACTCCCATCTCTCTCCAGCAGTTAAATTAATCACTAGAGTTATCTTGACAGTTTTATTTTTGCCTGAAAGCTGCTGGATGTACAAGAACTTTGCAGCACTTTTAAAACTACTGAACAAAGTAAGTAATAAATATAATAACATTCACATGTTTGTCAGGGGCACCAGCTGGAGAAGTACCTTCCTCCCAGCCCAGGCCTGCAGACCCCCTCGGAATGTGTCACGGAAACCTGGGGTTCCACAGACCACAGGTTGGGAACCACTGGTCTACGCCAATGCACTTTACTCTGTAACACTTAACTCTATGCCACTGCACTCTATAGCAATCCACTGTACACCATTCTAATCTACCCTGCACCACTGCACTGTACACCACATTTCGCTATGCCATTACACTCTACGCAACTGCACTTTACCCTGCACCACTCCACTCTACACCACTCCACTCTACACCACTGCACTCTATGCTACTCTATTCCCCTCTGCACCACTGCATTCTACTCTTTAACACTGCACTATATGCCAGTGCACTCTACACACCTGCACTCTATGCCACGGTACTCTACGACACTGCTCTCTACACCACTCTACTCCACACTACTAGACAGTCAACTCTGCAACACTGCACTGTCTGCCACTGAACTCTATGCCACTCTACTCTTCACAGCTCCACTCTATGCCACTGCACTCTACAGCACTGTACTTTACACCACTGTATTATGCAATACTCTCCACCACTGCACACATTCTACTGTCACTGCCCTCTGCATCACTCAACTCTATGCCACTGCAATTTGCACCACTCTGTCACTCTACTCTATACCACTGTACTCCACTCTGTACCACTGCACTTTACTATACACCACTCTAATCTATGCCATTGGATCTACGACTCTACATTGTACACCAATTAATTCAATGCCACTGCACTTAATGCCATTTCATGTTATGCTTTTCTACTCTACCCTGTCAATCAACACTACACCACTGCATTCTTCGTCATTGCACTATACACCACTCCAGTCTAGACCATACCAATCCAATGCGCACAACTCCACTGTACGCCACTGTACTCTACGCCACTCTGCAATACTGCACTTTATGCCAATAAACTGTATGCCAAAGCACTTTAGTCTGTAACACTCAATTCTATGCCCCTGTGCTCTATGCCAATCCACTGTACGCCACTCTTATATACTCTGCACCACTGCACTCTATGCCACTGCACTGTAGGGCACTTTACTGTGCGCCCCTACAATCTATGCCACTCTATGCAACTGCACTCTACCCTGCACCACTCCATTCTACACCACTTCACTCTTCTCTAAAACAATCTACACTATACCACTGCGCTCTGCCACTCTGCTCTGCTCCACTCTATGCCACTTCACCCTACACCACTCTCATAACCACTGCAGTCTACTCAACTGCAGTCTACTCAAATGCACTCTACGCCACTGCACCCTACACCACTCTCATAACCACTGCAGTCTACTCAAATGCACTCTATGCCACTGCACTTCACTCTGCATTAATGTACTCTACGACACTGCTCTCTACCCCACAGCACTACACTCTACTCTGCACTCTCTGCCACTGAACGTTATGCAACTCTACTCTGCACTACTGCACTCTACTCCATTCCACTGCACTCTTCAGCACTATAGTCTACACCACTTTATGCTACTCTACACCACTCTGTGCCACTTAACTCTATGCCTCTGCCCCCTGCATCACTCAACTCTATGCCACTGCACTCTACTATGCACCACTCTAATCTATGCCATTGTATTCTACGATGCTGCTTTGTACGTCACTGCACTCAACGCTACTGCACTCAACGCCAGTCTACTGTACTCTGTGCCACTCTAGAATGTGGCACTCTATGCGAATCCACACTATGCCACTCCAATACACAACACTCCCTGCCACTCCTCTCTATAACACTCTACTCCACTCTTACCTATTCCATTCTATAACACTCTACGCCACTCTCCTGTACAGAACTAAGGGCCATGTGTACAAAGATCGGGGTTTGCGACTTGCAAATTGCGAGACTTAGCGACTCGCAATTTGCGAGTTGCAAAACCTGATGTACAACAGTGTCAATTACACTGTTTGTGATTCGCAATGGGGTCGCAAATGACCAACCTCATGAATGTTCATGAGTTAGGTCGCAATTTGCAACCCCATTGGGAATGGCCGCCCTCACAGGGATGGTGGCCTGCCGGGGTCAGCAGACCACCATGTCTGTGACTGCTTTGAAATAAAGCAGCATTTTTTTTTTTTTTAAATGCAGCCCATTTTCCTTAAAGGAAAACGGAATGCATTTCAAAGCAAAAATGAAGATTTCTCTTAATTTTTTCAGAGCAGGCAGTGGTCCTTGTGGACCCCTTCCCTTTTGCAAATGGGTTAGCACCAGTTTGAGACTACAGGGAGTGCAGAATTATTAGGCAAATGAGTATTTTGACCACATCATCCTCTTTATGCATGTTGTCTTACTCCAAGCTGTATAGGCTCGAAAGCCTACTACCAATTAAGCATATTAGGTGATGTGCATCTCTGTAATGAGAAGGGGTGTGGTCTAATGACATCAACACCCTATATCAGGTGTGCATAATTATTAGGCAACTTCCTTTCCTTTGGCAAAATGGGTCAAAAGAAGGACTTGACAGGCTCAGAAAAGTCAAAAATAGTGAGATATCTTGAAGAGGGATGCAGCACTCTTAAAATTGCAAAGCTTCTGAAGCGTGATCATCGAACAATCAAGCGTTTCATTCAAAATAGTCAACAGGGTCGCAAGAAGCGTGTGGAAAACCCAAGGTGCAAAATAACTGCCCATGAACTGAGAAAAGTCAAGCGTGCAGCTGCCACGATGCCACTTGCCACCAGTTTGGCCATATTTCAGAGCTGCAACATCACTGGAGTGCCCAAAAGCACAAGGTGTGCAATACTCAGACACATGGCCAAGGTAAGAAAGGCTGAAAGACGACCACCACTGAACAAGACACACAAGCTGAAACGTCAAGACTGGGCCAAGAAATATCTCAAGACTGATTTTTCTAAGGTTTTATGGACTGATGAAATGAGAGTGAGTCTTGATGGGCCAGATGGATGGGCCCGTGGCTGGATTGGTAAAGGGCAGAGAGCTCCAGTCCGACTCAGACGCCAGCAAGGTGGAGGTGGAGTACTGGTTTGGGCTGGTATCATCAAAGATGAGCTTGTGGGGCCTTTTCGGGTTGAGGATGGAGTCAAGCTCAACTCCCAGTCCTACTGCCAGTTCCTGGAAGACACCTTCTTCAAGCAGTGGTACAGGAAGAAGTCTGCATCCTTCAAGAAAAACATGATTTTCATGCAGGACAATGCTCAATCACACGCGTCCAAGTACTCCACAGCGTGGCTGGCAAGAAAGGGTATAAAAGAAGGAAATCTAATGACATGGCCTCCTTGTTCACCTGATCTGAACCCCATTGAGAACCTGTGGTCCATCATCAAATGTGAGATTTACAAGGAGGGAAAACAGTACACCTCTCTGAACAGTGTCTGGGAGGCTGTGGTTGCTGCTGCACGGAATGTTGATGGTGAACAGATCAAAACACTGACAGAATCCATGGATGGCAGGCTTTTGAGTGTCCTTGCAAAGAAAAGTGGCTATATTGGTCACTGATTTGTTTTTGTTTTGTTTTTGAATGTCAGAAATGTATATTTGTGAATGTTGAGATGTTATATTGGTTTCACTGGTAATGATAAATAATTGAAATGGGTATATATTTTTTTTTGTTAAGTTGCCTAATAATTATGCACAGTAATAGTCACCTGCACACACAGATATCTCCCTAACATAGCTAAAACTAAAAACAAACTAAAAACTACTTCCAAAAATATTCAGCTTTGATATTAATGAGTTTTTTGGGTTCATTGAGAACATGGTTGTTGTTCAATAATAAAATTAATCCTCAAAAATACTACTTGCCTAATAATTCTGCACTCCCTGTAGTGCTACCTGTGATTGTTTTGTAACCACGATCATACATCGGACTGCGACTTGCAATTCAGAAGGGAACGCCCCTTTCTAACTGCGACTCGCAAACCCTTTTTGCCATTCGGTAAATAGATTACCAAATCGCAAAAATGGGTCTGTACATACCAAAATGCTTTTTTCTCGTCACAAACGTGTCTTTTGCGATGAGAAGAAAGGTATGTACATGTGGCCCTAAGTTTTAGCCATGCTGAACAGTCAATACAATGTTAAGATTCCATGTTGGGGCTGATGCGACCCAAGGAGGAATTACTCTTAAGACCTTCCATGAAGGCTTTAATGACAGGAATTGGTAATAGGGAAACATGTTGCCTGTTCTGAAGATAGGCGGCTACAGCTGCAAGGTGTATTTTTATGGATGTGAAAGCTTTAACAGATGTTTTTAAGTGAAAGAGATAGCAGACAATATCTTGTGCCTTGGCTGCTAAGGGATCAATATGTGTGAAACGACAATAGTAAACAAATCTCAAATGCATTTAGCAGCATAACAGGCACAAGTAGTATATGCTTGTGCACTTCAAGAATGTCCATGCATTCTGGTGGGAGATTAAGGTATCCAAATTCTAGGACTTCAAGAGCCAGATCGCATGGTTGAGAGACTCCACTGACCTTAGAAAGTCAAATTCTGCGAATGTGCTCCCCATCCCATAAGAGAGTCATCCGTTCTATGCTCCTTGTGGAACTGAGTCTAGGAATAGCCGTCCCTTTAATATGGTGTTAGTGTTCCACCACTGCAGAGTGGCAAGACTGACGGCCGACCAACACTAAATCTTCCCATCGACTCTCCGCTTGAGATGATTGATGGGCTAAGCACTCCTGTAATGGAGGCAAGTGTAACCTGCATGGGGCACTACCTAGGCATGAGGTCTTCATGCCTAGGAAGCGCATCACTGTCCTGACTGTAACCTGTTGAGCTGGTGGAAATAGAGGAATGAGTGCCTGAAAGGATTGCATCCTGGCACCATTTCGGTAGACTATGCCCCTCTCTTAATAGAGAACTACCCCTAGAATTGGTTGGATCTGAAGGGGTTGGAGGTTAGATTTTGTAGCGTTGATGTTAATGCCTAGTTCGTGAAGTAGGTGGATGGTGACATTTTAGATGAATGGCACTCTTGATAAGTCAATTGTCCAGGTTGGAAAAGATGTGGATGCCCAGTCTGACTAGGTGAACTGCCACTATCCCGGGACACTTTCTGAAAACCTGGGTGCGGTAGTGACTCCGAAAGGGAGTACTTTGCACTGGTAATGCTGTCTGCTTCCTACGAATCTGAGATACTGGCGATGTGTTGGATGGTTTGGAATGTGGAAATAGGTGTACTTTAAGTCAAGTGCAGCAATGAAGTTGCATTGTAGTAGTATCGAAATGACTTTATGAAGACTGACCATGTGAAAATGTTCTGAGAGAATATATTTGTTTAAGACCCTGAGATCAAAGATAGGTCTGAGGGACCCACTCTTTTTTGGGAATCAGGAAGTATAGCTAGTAAACTTCCACACCCTGCAGATAGTGAAGAATGGGTTCAACAGCTTTTTTTTTTGGAGGAGGAGTGCTGGAACGTCTTCCCTGAGAGAATTTAGATGTTGTGAGGGAGAGTTTGTTTTAGCAAGGTGGAATGTTGGGAGGTATGGAAATGAGCTCCAGACAATATCTATGCTGGATAGTATCCAAAATCCACTGGTCTGGGGTGACGTTCCACCAAGCAGAAATATCCCTTGAAGATGACCCCCGTTTGGTGTTATGTGATCGGGGAGAATGAGAGGTAAGTTAGGGCTTACTGGTGGTGGCAGAGCCTTTGGGGGATCTGCCTTTACCTTTTGATCTGTAGGAGTCTCGTAAATAGACTTTGGGAGAGGTGTTTTGGGTTTGTGGTTGCTGATATGATGTGGAAGTTTTTGGGAGAAGTGGTCTTGGTACATCCAAGGTAGGATGAGCGGCAAAAGGAGCCACGCTGTGAAGGGGTTTGAAGGGCACCCATTGCTTTTGCTGTTTCACTGGCCTTTTACATTTTTTTCTTCTGTGGGCCAATAAGATGCTACCCATCAAAAGGAAGATTAAGTAGGTTTTGCTGGCCTTCCGGTTTGAGGCTGGAGACACAGAGCCATGCATGCCTCCAGCAGCATTATCTGTAGCATCTGGGGCACACTATATGGTGGTGTTTGAGCTCTGCTGTCCTTCAGAGACAACCTCAGAGCCTCTTTTCTTGTGTTCATCTGGGAGATAATGGAGGAATTAACCTGGGAGATAATTTCGTCCCAATGGGCCCAGACATATTGAGAAAGCAGCGCAACAGAATTGGCAATCTACCAATGATTTGCCAATTGTGCAGCTACCCTCTTGCCTCTAATATCGATCATTTTGCTCTCCTTATGCGGTGGAGGGGCATCACCAGTGCTCTGAGAGTTGGCCCTTTCTTGTGCAGTATCTACCACTATTGAGTCAGGTGGTAACTGGCCCCAGATGTAGAGTGGGTCAGTTGGGGAGGCCTTGTATTTCATATCCACCCTTGGTGTAATGACTCAAGCTCGAACAGGGTTGTGGAAGACGTCAGTGGGACAGGGGATACTTTTGAGCATTGGGAGGTACTGAGCAGAACGTTGTGTGGAGGAAAGGGTTTAAAAAGGAAATCATTCTCTAAGAGCTCAGTATGCAGGGCCACTTTATGAAAGTTGTCAGTCCTACAAATGAGGTCGTGGGAGAAAGTAACATCATGAGGAGAAGGTTTTTCAGGATATAGGTCAGGGTCTGTATTCGCTGGTGGATCTGTATCGCAGTTATCCCAGGGATCATCCTGCGGTGGAATGTCAAAAGTGTGCCGATGGCCCTGTCCCCATGAATTTGAATGAGGTGACCCTTGAGGTGTGTATGATACAGGGTCAGATAGACAAGCAGGAGGTGAGGGTGGGGGTTGGCGGAGCGGGGATGGGTAGTGGAATTGTGAAAGGCAAAGGGCTTGTAATCTTGTCCATTCTCTTGTTGGCATGTCCAAACTTTCTTCAAAGGGCAGTTGCCATTTAGATGGTTGAGCAGTAGAGCTAGGAGGGCGGGTGATCATTCAGCCTGTATGTGGATGAATCATTAGGTGTTTCTGGTGGGTGTTGATTTCTCTTGTAATTAATGAAGAAACGGTTTGAAAGTCCCAGCACCATGGCCAACCATGCAGCTGGACACTGACTGTCTTGACTCAGATGGCACTTTGTGTTTCGAAACCAAAGGTGTCGGGTATGAACGCTGGCTCGACATCGGCTGACTCCGAGGCAGGAGCGGCCGGTGCCAAGGTAATATGCCTGGATGTTTTCTTTGGCGCAGAGCTGCAGCTAGGCATTACATCCAAATCTGTTGGGTGGTGCCAACCATGGCCCAAAGGCAGGGGTGGCCCAGCAGTCTGACTGTTGCTCCAGAGTAATTATGTGCCTCTCTAAGGGCTGCTCTGCGTGTTGTGAATGGCGAGGTAAGTGGGTAACAGTACTCATGGATGGCTGCGCTGGTGGAATATCATGGATTTCCAGGTCAGAGCCGGAGCTGTCGTCGGAAGAGAATGTCTCTTTGTCCATGGCCGAAGCTTGAGCATGATGTTCCCTCTTGATGACCTTGGTGCCAAAAAGGTCTAGTGTATCATCTCCGTTCCTCCATGACATTTTGAGTTGTCGAGCCCAACAGTCACAAAGAGTTTTCTTTAACATGTAGGAGTCAAAAGCGTCGCAATTAGCCTCGTTGTGCTCGGGGAAGAGAAACAAAATCAGGAACTGATGGAGATTAGTCTAAGGGTATTTTGGGCAACACCAAGGGTATTAGCAGAAAGGCATCTGTACCATCACCATTAGAACATGACAGGGGAGATACGCCAAAGGTCTGAAGAAGGCCTCAAAGGGCAAAGGGCCATATGGGATGGAGGTCAATGGAAAACCACCTGGTCGATTCAGGATTCGTCGAATCGAACAGAAGGCAAATAGAAATGCCATGGATAACAATTCTGAGGGAGGGAGGAACCCTGTAAACTGAGAAGCGTGCACAACCATTGTGTTGAAATGGAGCACAGGAACCGTTGCAAAGTCATATTTTTGTTCACTCCCATTTTTTCTTGCTGTTTGGTGCTGATGATAACTCACTCTCACTGTGCCCTGAATACAGTTAGCCAGACCCAGGCCAGTGCTATGTTAAAAACACACATGTAGTAGGGTACACTAGGTATTAGGGTATCCTTCCAACAGGCCTGACATACCCTTTATGTCCCTAGTATATAATAGGGTAAGGGGGTACAATTTGTCTATAAGTCCCTAGTATATAGTAGGGCATGGAGATTAGATGCCCAGCGGAATTTCTGCACTTGCATGTGTGCACTGCTGTGTGCTTTCTGTCCTTTTAAATGCAGGTCTGCCTTGTAGCCTGTCTTTAAAAGTTAAAATCATACCATTTGGGGGGGATTATGTAACTATAAACAGGGGCCTTATAAAAGATGTATTATAAACCCTAGTGAGGGAAAAAGGTGATAGTTTCATTCCCCCCCCCATTGTAGGTACTGGCCTTCATAGGCTAGCATTGCAATATTGTATTTAATTATAATTATAGTAAGGAAAAGTGTAGAAAAGTCATTCAAGGATGATTTGTTTTGATAAATCCAGCAATTTGACATTGGTGAATTTATCACAACTTGTACAGAAAAGAAGTTATAAGGCTTTCCTTTCTGTAAACCAACACCCACCCTTCTGAAGGTCCTCTCTGATTGGTTACTGCTAACAGGATTAGCAGAGCTTCTTGATGGAATGCCAGATCACCTAACCCCCACCTTCTGGATTGCTCAGCCAGATACCAGGTTTAAGGAAGGAATTTGCAGATGTTAGGAGGAGGAGAGCTATGGAAATGAGCCACATTGGGGGCTGGTTTAGGTAACTCTCACTGCTTTGCTGAAATTTCAGCCATCATGGGTTTTGGAAGAATGGTACTTTCTGGGACAGGAATATGCCACACTTTGGAGGAAGTGGTCATGCATCTGGGTGTCACTCAGCATTCTATTGGTTGGGGTGCCCCCCCCTTCCTGATGCCCATTAACTGGGAATATATATGTGAGAGGTGCATAGCCTCTCAGATATGCTGCCTGAAACTACAAGAGGAAGAAGGACTACCCTGCTGGAATCTGGATCGGCACCATTGGCCTGCACTTCTGAGTGAACTGCACCTGCTGCACAATCTGGTACTACAGCCCTTGGGAGGGTTTCTTGCTTCAAGAAGGACTCAGGAGTGGACTCCCTGCTGCTACAGGTTAATAGAGCCTCACCTGCATCATCCCCATCAAGAGTCCCCAGCCTGGAGTGCATCCAGTTGAGTTTTAAGGATTTAGTCAGGTGCATTGCGGGAACTGTGGTCCAACTTTCTAAGGACCATCCAGGAGATTCTAGACCCTTGGATGTGTGTTGTGGACCCTCTGTACCTTCAAGGAGGACTTCCGGAAACCCCTCCTGAAGTTTGGAGACGTTTGAACAATTTTGGTAAAGTTGGCGCTTTGTGTTTCTAAGCACTAGAAAGTGTTCATTCTTTAAAAATTCATATCTCTGGTTCCAAGGACCAACCAGGAAATTCCACACCCTTGGATTTGTGGTTTGGACCTTCTATACCTGCAAGGAGGACTTCAGGAAAAACCTCCTGAAGTTAGGAGAATTTTGGTAAAGATGGCACTTTGTGTTTCTAAGCACTAGAAAGTGTTTATTCTTTAAAAATTCATATCTCTGGTTCCTTACATTGGATTTTCATCGTTTTGGTGTCTATTTACTCATAAAATTATAACCTATTATTGTGTTTCACTTATTTACTGTATTGGTGTTTCTGAATGTTTCACACTCTTGTCTCCTAAGTTAGACCTGCCTGCTCGGTTACAGCTACCAAGGGTTGAGCAAGGAGCTAATTTACTGAAACCTTTAAAGAACCTACATTTGGTTAGTGGCCTTATTGCCAGTGGTGGGTTCATACTTACCACTACCAATAACCCAGTATCCAACGGGACCACATGTCCGAACCTGAAGGCAGAAGTTAACAATCTAACAATCTAGTGAACAACCATGTGCATTACCAGCAAGAGGAGTCACAATACGCTGTGACTCGAAAGACTCAAATAAAAACAGCTTGTACACATCAGAGTCTATCACTAGATGCAGGATTATGCACAGCATGTGTATCTACAGCGACACATGCCTAAAACATTAGGTTATTAATGTTGTAACCTTTTTTTTTTATCATTCTAAATTTAAAAAAAATATACAATGAATTAACATTTAACATACAAATTTGTTATCTATGAGTTTTTTAAAGTTTAATAAACGTTTCCTTTTACTTCACCATAGGGAGCTCTCTGGCCTGATTGTTGTGGTCTCTGACAACTGTGCAGAAAGTCAAATACAGACAAAAAGTACACACTAGAACTAGCTTTACTGTTATATTTGCTGTGTTTACTAACTTTAGCTCCCAATTTTGTGATTGAGACATGCAAATATATACTTTAGAGTAACTTTACACTCAAATTGTAAATAGCCAAAAATAGTAAAGTTAGTAAAAAGCATAAGAGTAAATTTACTAAAAATACAAATGTACATTTACCTTAGTGAAAAGGTACCTAAATGTTGAACTAGACCATGTCCCATTGCCCTGGTGGAGGGAGAGTGTTACATAGTTGATTATGAATTGTTAATTTTAGCAGAGTTCTTGGCTTACGAGGGGGTAGGTTATGCCTGTCGGCCTGCAGAATTGGAACGTGGAATATGTGTCCTGAAGGTCAAACACTACCATCCGGTCTCCGGGTTCCAGGCAAGATACAACCTGAGCCAACGTGACCATCTTGAATTTTCATTTCTGTAGAAAGGCACTGAGTGCAGAGATCTAGTACAGGGCAGTGATCAGATACAGGGTGCAGGCCTCTGTCTTTTTTTCGTCACTAGAAAGTAGCAGGATTAACAACCATGTCTTACTTCTGATGCTGGCACCCGCTTAAAGGCTCCTTTGGCTAGCAGAGTCTGTACTGCCAGATGGAGAAAAGGAGGATGGCCCCCCATCAGCTGTTCTGCAGAGGGTGGCAATAAATGGAAGGGCATAATCCTGCTGCATGATTTGGAGTGCCCACTGGTTGGAGGTTATCGATTGCGACTGTGGCTGGTAGTGTCTGATCCTGCTGCCAATGGGGGGATAGGTGTGCTGTGTTAAGGACCCTTTATAGAAGTTTAGAGACTGCAGCAGACACACAAGGGACGTGACAGTACGCTGGGAATTGATTCCATGTCCTCTGTGGCAGCCACATCCCTGGCCACGAAAGCACTGAGATGAGATGCCTGCTGGCATGTGGGGCTAAGACTGGAATTGTGGACGCACACAGGGCCACCAAAGGCGGGGAAGGAAAATTGTTGCTGTTGTCTGGAATCCAAAGTGAGGCCTAGTTATCTGGCAGTGACTCAGCTCTCCCCTATATGGATCACGCACCATTTTCGCCTAATTGTCAGATAGGAAGGAGCCGTCAAGAGGCATGTGTATCAGACAAAATTGGACATCCACTGAAAATCCTGTCAACCTCAACCAGGTGTGGTGTGGGAGGGCTATCGTTGAGGCCATGGACCTGCCTAGTTAGGCAGTGATGTCCAGTCCACACCGAATGGTGAATTTCACTGAATCCCAGCTATTTATCAGTGCCTGGTTCAACATGGCCCAGCCCTCTTAGGGAAGCATGGGCAACAGCTGTCTGACCAAGTCCCACAATGCGTGGGTATTTTGGCCCAAGAGACAAGCGGTGTTCACCGACTGCAATGCCAGGCTGGTGGAAGAGAAGATCTTCCCGAAGGTATCCAAACTCTGATTTCCTATCCGAGGGAGTGGTAGAGAATGCGTTCGGGTTAAGTTTAGCTGTTGAGGCCTACACCACCAAGCTCTTGGGAGAGGGATGTTGGGGAGGAAGGCTGGGTCTCCAGGGACAGGGCGTTGGCAATGGCCCATCCTCCTGTACACGGGATCCCCCATGCAGGGTTTAGCCTTGCTCCCATGAGAACGCTGGTGAGGACCACATTAAATGGAAGTAGGGGCTATGTAGAGCTGACCCCTGAATGAATCACCTCTGTCAAAACGTTGGTCTTGACCTTGACAAAGGGCAGCTGTAGGCCAAGAACTTCCTCTGTCCTGCGTATTACCATGGTGAAAGACGCTCCTTCCTCTATAGCCGGGCCCGGAGTAGAAACCAGGCCAGAGTCTGGTGAGGTGTCCAGACCACTAGCACTGCCCAGCTTCTCTTAGCAATTTTCCTCCAGGTAGGGATCACCCTTCAAGGACCATAGTCCTATTCGTCAACACCCAACCGCTGGAAAGGTGGAGCTGACCACGGGTGTTAAGTCTAGGGTGGGCAGACACTGTGCAGGCTGCACCAGTGTTAGCAGCTAGAGAGTGCTGTCTTGGAAGACAATAGGATCTTTCGCATGACGTTATTGGAGCCAGAAACAGGACAAGGGAACTTGGACTGGTGTAGGTGTCGGCATCAGTCCAGATCCAGGGATGCATTCTGATGGCCCAGCTGGCGTCAGGAGTGAATCCACCAGCAGTAACCCAGCCTGAAGGCACGCCAGTGGGAGTTGTTGGGACAAAAATGGAGTACATGACATCATAAAAGTCCTTGAGTTGGGCAGGGGTAGCTCCACTCCAGGGAACTCAGGGAAGCATAGAGTAGACCCGGCCACCGACTCTGTGGGTGGATAGCCGAAGAGGGACCTGGAAGAACGGTGCCAACTAGGGAGAGAGCAAAGACAGCTTCAACTTCTTCTTGTGCTTCTTTGACTTACCCAACTTTGACAACTTGGATTGGGATGATGAACGTCCTTGGGAGCAGCTCCAACAGTAGGCTCAATATATACCTCGGGATAGAGACAGAGTGCGGTGCAGAGCCTTCTTCTGCTGTATCGCTAGGAGCTTCATCACCCACTCGCAAACTGCTTTGGGTGCATAGACTTGCAATTGACGCAGGCATTACAGTTGTGGTCTCGACTCCAGGCACAGCAAGTGTGAGTCAGAACCAGATTTCTGTCTGTCTGTGACATCCCTCACTTGGATTAAATCCTGAGGGTTAGTAGAGAAGAAAGTTCAAATGAGGAAAGAAAAAAAAAAGACAAAAGGTCGGAAAAAATTGAGTGATGTAGCTCTCCGATCTGCACTGTTATAGCTTAAAGAAAGGAACTGATGTCAGTAAGTGAATGTGGCACCTATAAAGGCATGTCACTTCTAGCATGGACGCCGCAGACGCTGAGCCAATCAGCACCACATAACGGTGTGCAGAAGTACTGCCCAAAATGTCCTGGGTCCAGTCTGACACCTGGGGAATATTCTAAGATGAAGAACCTGTGGTTAGAAGTCTCTATCAGAACTGTCATTTAAAAAGTTGTGAAAAATGACAGACTGCCCTGAAAACAGCGTATGAGTGAGAGATGCAGCCGACCATTTTTTTCTTCTACACAAAGAAACAAACTGGAATGGTTGATTGATCTCATGCAGACAGTGAAGAGATGCATGCCTTAATGTTTACAATGTGTCTCTCTTAGCATAGCGTCATGATGCAATGGCAGACTTGGGACACACAAGGATAGGCAAATCTGATCCTTCACCAAAATAAAAATGGTTTTTACTTTGTCAGTTGGTATTCGCTCTTTCAACACATTGAACAGAGTTATATACAGAATATTTAACTGGGAGTTACACAAAAATCACTCATCCTCTGGCTTTGTATATGACTGATTTGAGAAAATAAAATATATTTGGCAAAAACAGAAATAATTGCTACCTGGTCAGGCCTTGGTTAAAAAGTTATCAACGGTGACCTAGGCTAACCACTTACTAGGTACATCACTTGCAAACATACCATCCTTGTCTTAGTAAAGAGAACATTCCCTGTAAAATTACGGAAGTCATATGAGAAAAATGTCTGCTTGATGTCTGGTAACTCAGCAAAATTTTATGTTGTTAAATGTTGAGCTGTAGATGTTGGTCTAAACTTAGCAAAAACAGTATAGCCAGTTACGCCATTGGTTTTGAGTTCTATGTAAAACAACCACGTTGCTAGCGCAAGTTCAACATAGCCTTTACCCATGAGTGACATTAGCACCATTTAATTAGGTAATAGGAACACCTTTTATTTGTAGTGCTACACAACAGCAGAATATAAATAACTTGTGTTGTACAAAAAGAAATTATTATCGTTGTTACACACACATCTGTAAACACCCTATGTCAAAGTTTATTGTCTTTTGCCACACAGGTATCAAATGAAATTCTACATTTTGCAAATATGCTATTAATTAAAATAATGCCCTGCTGTTAGCGAACTGTGGTACATTTCATTTCATTTCATTACCTGCAACAGCTGTGATATACAACTTGTCATATCTACATAGCTGCAATGATAACCATTTATTAATTTTAAAAACTAAGGGCCTGATTTAGAACTCAGCAGACCGGTTACTCCGTCACAACGGTGCCAGACTTCCTGTCAGCCGAAATCTAAATCCATTAGGACACAATGAGATTTAAATTTCGGCGGATAGGATATCAGTCACCTTTCTGACAGATGAACCCGTCCACCAAGTTCTAAATCAGGCCCTACATCTGAAAGCGTAAAACATCATGACAATACAAATAGCGCCAGTGTTACTGTTTGACATACATTCATCTACGTAATCGCTGAGTTAGTAATCCACTGTTTAGCATCTACGAATTGCTGCATTTTCACAGGCAATATCAGACAAAAAAAAAAAAAAAAAAAGAGTATAGGAAAACCTAAATCAGTACAAGTTGCCACCCCTCCATTACTTTAAAGGACTGAGCCCTAAGAAATAGTAATCAAAGTTGAAACTCCCACCATATATCTGTCAAAATGAACTAATGATGTTAGATTAGAGAACAATATTAAAATATTCATAATTTCTTGTAATTTTTTCAATGGCCAATGTATTAATTCTATTACTTGCTTTATAAATTTGTGGGCGACAAAACAATATGTTTACTTTTAGTATCTATATCATTTTGCTCAGCGTGTTCTTCAAGAATTAGTTTTAGTGTTTCCAAGCATATGTCTACTTTGGTTTCCCGAACTGTGTTTTCATTTTATTGTTGTCTCAAAGTAGTTTTCATCTTCCTCGTTCCCCTTTTATTTTACATAGCCTAATTCGTCCATGAAGGTGAATTTAGTGCATCTGTGTTTACAGAGGGTTGATACTGAATGCTGGTGCAAGTAGTCAATTGTTTAGCCACTTGGAGCTTTGTTTTTCACTCAGATGTACATTACACAATTACTGTAGATTCAGATTATTTACAAATGAACAGAACAAGATTGTAGGTTTTTCTTTACTGAGTGGAAAATAAAACTGTAGGAAGATTCATTAATAAGTCTGATTATTGGGTTTAGGGCCTGGCAATATATTAACATTCTTTGTTAGTGCTTTACCTCTGGGACGAAAATCTGTTAAACGGTTATGCTTTTTTTGGTGTGCAATAAGGTCTCCCTTTTGACTGAATCTTTTTTCACACTCTGTGCATTGATAAGGCCTCTCTCCAGTGTGTGTTCTATGATGTCTGTTGAGCACTCCTTTCTGGCTGAAGCTTCTCTGACATATGGCACAGCGATAAGGTCTCTCTCCTGTATGTGTTCTCTTGTGGACAAAAAGGTTTGCCTTTTTATTGAAGCTTTTCTCACACTCAGTGCATTGATACGGTTTCAAACTAGAATTTGCTCTGTTCTGTCCAGAAGTATATCCCTTCTTACTTGAAGTTTTCTCACACTCCACAGACGAGTATTGACTTGTCTGTTCTTTGTTAGGCTGGCATGTAAAAAGATGGTCCCAGTCCATTTTTTCCAATTTTGGTTTCTTTGCGGCTTTTTGCTGAAAATGTACAACTGCTGGATTATTCCTAAAACCACTGTTGTCACTTGGCATAACGGTATCTCCTTCCATTTCAGACCATATGTGGCTACTATAGTGTGGTCCTTTCTCGGATCTGTGGAGCATCTTCATTTTAGACTTTTCAGATAAAGCCTTGCCTCGTGTGGTGTTTCCAGTATATTTTGCTGAGGTCCCCCCTTTCAGTTTTCTGCTCATGGGTCCATCACCTGTTGAATTAACATGAGAGTGAAGTCAGTATAATTCAACTTTTAGAAAAGGTGATACTGATAATAAGTATCACACGTATAGTTTTCTTTACCACACACCCCTAGTGATCAGTTTGGGAAAGTGAAGAAGTGGGTTAGGTAGAGTTTCCTAATACATATGTTAGTTTGGGATAGGTCATCAATAACACAGTACTTACCCATGTTTTTTTATAATTGTGTCAGATGACTTTCAGATAATAATGTCAAAACAAAATGCAACACCTCTTTTCATTTACACAATGAAACCATGTCTCTTATCTCGAAGAGATCAACATCTGATACTGGTTATTTGAAAAATGTTCTATTGACTTCCTTACTCGAAATTAAGGCAGGGATCCTTGAACTCAAGCACAAAGCTACTCCTGAGCTGAAGGAAACTAAATTATGTTCAACGATTTCTCGCTGTGTGGTGGTACCAACTCAAAAGCATTTCTGGATTAAGGGCCTGATTACGACCTTGGCGGATTGGACACTCCATCAGAAACGTGAAGGATATCCAACCTGGTGTGTTGGAAGTTCCATAGGATATAATGAAAGGGCACAATCATGCTTTAAGTGTTTAAAAATAAATCATGAAATTATCACTAATGGAGTTGTTTGGTACTTGTTAAGGGATCAAATCCATAACATCATAATATTTGGAAAACAAATGTAGGTTAAAAAGCTAGTTGGTAAAACATACATTCAAACCTGGGTTCCTCCCCCACATCACCACAAGGCATCTGGCTAATCCCACAACCCTGGTACCAATAGAAAGTATATTCCAGGCTTTGTTTGGATGCTATTAAGCTATAGAGGTTGCACACTATGCAATTTCCTAACATGTTCCAATGGAACAAAGGTAACAGAGTCCTCTTTTTTTTCCACTGTGTAGGAGGCTGAGGAAGACACTGTTAAATATTGTAAATGGCCTACATCACATTAAACTCAAAACTAGGAAATGAAACATTCCTTTGTTCTCACTTTATCTTCAGATTCTTCACCACCTCCTGTTCTCTCCCCTCCTGCCGCTATCCCTCTCTCCCCTTCTACTCACAACTACGACATTTTTTTCCTACTTCTCTATAAGTTATACCACAATTTGCACAGTGGTAAAAAACTGTCACTTTTAAAGATTTGTAAACTTAAACTTCTGCTCTCTTTTCCCTTTGTTGAAACTTCTTCAGCAAACAATTATTCTATCCTGATTTAATTACCGTCTATCCTTAAATGATGACTTGCCGCAAAATTTAATTACTTCTCTCCATTCAATTTAGAATGCTTATGCTCATCTTCTGTTCTCGCTTCCAACTTAGTCCTTTGCATCTCCATATTTGAGCCTTTTGTGTGGATTATCTGTTTAAATTCACTCAAAGTTTTGTTTTCTGTGTATCGTGGTAAAATATCATCAATTGCTGGCACCTCCTTACTTTACTCGTTGATTTCTACCTAAGTTGGAACTTTGGTTTGTTCGGTGTCTGTTTGCCTCCCAATGTATGTATTTGCTAGGTTTCACCCTTTCACAGTTCTGGACCCTTTAATATGCTGATCTGTAAGACCTGCTCTTAACATGGGGACTTAAGTTATTAAAGGAGCAATTACTGTCTACTTGTCATCAAATGTAATTCTGATCTTAGCTCTTTTTTAACTGAACATTACTAGTTGTATAGTGCTTTGTTAAAAAGTGCTACAATAATGTAAATAGCCAAGAGTTAAAACCTTTGGGAAGAGTAGAAGCAAGGTGTGTAATAACGTAGGAAAATTATTTTTCCTCAGGACTGACAGGTCTGTCAGTGTCTTGCATTACCCTTAGAGGCTGAAGTATCACAGAACAGTTGGCAAATGTGCAACCGTGATTCTATGTATCTTTTGGCTGGAAAAGAGTGCCTGAACGCTGGTCAAACACAAACAACCAGAATGCATGATTTTTTATGACATTTTGAAGGAAGCTCACCAAATTAAACAATTTCAACACAATCAGACCAACGTTTGTGGGAAATTGAGCCCTGCAACTATTAGGTAAATCTTCCACAGTTGTAGAGTCTGTGTGCTGCAGTGTAGACACTAGTAAAAAGGTATTTTAGTATAAAGGTATATAACAAGAACCTTAGCCTTTTGCTTGAACCACTTTATTTAGGGGATGTATTTGTGCATAATATGTCCGAGAAGTAACTTTTCAAACAAGTGCAGGTAACTCAAATTCTGCAGAAGTCACCGACAGACTATTACAGAAAGACTTTACTAACTCACTACCCACACCGGAGATAGAGTTCTTACTCAAGTTTGCGTTTCCGTCCACTGGCCCAGCGGAAAAGTCACATCAACATTGCAGCCGGCTCATAATATAGCCGATGGCAATGTTAATGTGCAGGGGGTGCAGCAGCACCCATCGGACATTTCACTGCCCGAAATTCGGGCAGTGAAATGCGCGATGGGGCTGTGCCTGGGGGTCCCTGCATTGCCCATGCCAAGTGCATAGGCAGTGCAGGGGACCCCGAGTCCCTCTTACCGCCAGCAACACCGCCTTGGACAGGCTGGCAGTTGGGGATTATGACCGGCTGGCGGAAGCCTGGCGGTAAATTGCAGGGGCTAGTGGTATGGCTGTGGCTAATGCACCATGGTCAGAATACACTGGCGGTACACTGCCAGCCTGTTGGCGGTGTTACCGCTAGTGTACCGCCGGCTGCCAGGGTTATAATGAGGACCTTAGTCTGGATTGAAATTCCAGATGGCATTTTAACTAGTAATAGTATGAGCTGCACTGAAGCCTCTGGATCATTAATTCTAGGCACGTTTGTGCTTCTGCTAAAAAAAAAAAAAAAAAAAGGCAGGCTGCACTCAGCACCCAACAACGCCTTGCAGGCCCAAGGTTCCAGTCACACTCATAATTCACAACACAAACATTCCAGGCTGCTACATACATTCCTTCTGCTAGACTTTGAAGTCAGTTGGAACTAAAGCCAATTCAATTATCTTCTTCCTTAAATTATAAAATTGTTAGGCGGTGACTGTAAAAAAGTACCCTCTTTTTGGCATAGTTACCCCCACTTTTTGCCTGCTATCAGTATTCTTTGACTGTTTTCAATGGAATCCTTCTAGCCAGGACCCAAGTGATTGTGCTCTCTCACTCTAAATTTGGTTGCCTAGGACTTTGCACACCACACAATTGGCATACTGGGGCCCGCTTATAAGTTCCTCGTATATGGTACTTGGGTACCCAGGGCACTGGGGCACCAGGGGATCCCCATGGGCTGCCGCATGTATTTTGCCACCCATCGGAGTCCATGCAAAATGTGCCTGCAGGCCTACCTTTGCAGCCTGCGAGAAAAGGTCCATGCACCCTTTCACAACAGGTCACTGCACTAGATCCCTGTAGCAGGTCCCTGTGTGTGAGGGCGCCCCTGCATGAGCCGAGGTGCCCCTATGAACTACAGCTCCACTGCACTCCAGTGCAGGAAAGCCATTTTACCAGTGTACTGGGCGCAGGTCCAGTTATATAATGATAACTCCGAACCTGGGCATGTTTGGTATTAAACATGTCAGAATAATACCCTAATACTGTTGCCAGTATTGGTTGTACGATTCCATGCACTTTGGGGGCTCCTTCGAAGACCCCCAGCATTGCTCCTACCAGTCATCTGGGTTTTCGGGCAGCCAGCGGTGCTGCCACCCCTCAGACAGGTTTCTGCACTTCTGCTGCTTGACCAGCTCAGGCAGAACAAAGTATTTCCTGTGGGAGAGAGAGTTAACACCCTCTCCCTTGGAAATAGGTGTTACAAGGCTTGGGAGGGCTAGCCTCCCCAAGCAACCAGTTTGCTTTGAAGGGCACATTTGGTGCCCTTCTTGCAGAAACCAGTTTGCCCAGCCCAGGGACCCCGGTCCCTGCTCTGGTACGAAACTGGACTAAGGAAAGGAGCGTGGCCACTCCTCTGTCCATCACCAGGTGGCAGCTTGAGTCTGCCATCTTGAAACCAAGATGTTCAGAGGCCCTTGGAAGCATCTGAGTGGCCAGGTCAGGTAGGTAACATCACAGTCCCTCCTGATAGGTGGTCACCTTACTAGGTAGCCAAACCCCCTTCCTGGGCTATTTAGGGTCTTCCTCTTCGATAGGTCCTCAGACTCGACATGCAAGATTCCAACAGTACTCCTCTGCACCGTTTACTTCAGCTTCTGGCCACTGGAACCACAACTGGACGCTTCAAGAACTGATAATCTGCAACTTCAGATTAGCTCCTTACAGCAACTGCAACATTTCCTCGGCTGCGCATCCTCGGAGGTCGGCGAGACTTCAGTCTGCACCAAGAAGCAAGAAGAAATCTCCCTTGGAGTGAAGGTGTCACTCCCCTGCATCTGCAGGCACCAGCTGCAACGATGACCGGCTGCATGGATCTGTTCTCCTCTGGAACTGCATCGATCCTGCCTCACATGTGGGGGTCTGGAGTGGTCCCCTTGGTCCTCTCTGCCCGCTGTTCAACTTGGGAGACGATAAGCTCTTGCCTTTCCTTGCAGGACAGAACCCATGTGCACCCCAACTCTTATTCCTACCAAGGCCTTTTTACTCCTGCTCAGCCTCTGTGTAGCACATGGTCCCTAGCACTTCTTCCTGCCAAGCACAGTTGCCTCCCTGCTGCTCCAGCGACGTGGGACTCCTCTTCAGGTGTGCTGACTGGGCTGCAATGCCACTTGCTGTGCCTGCTGCCAGTGGGTTGCTTGTGGGGGCTGCGACTGCTTCGGTGGGCCCTCTCGACTGCTGAGGGTCACCTCGGAATCCCCTCCTTGGGGCAAGTCCCCTGGGCCTTGCTGGTCCTCTTCAGCCTTGCAATTATTCATTTGCACCCTTTGCATTTACCAAGGCTTGTTGGCGGTCCTTTTTACAACACTGACCATCTGCGACCCGACTCGACAACCGACGTGGGACACCATCTGCACTGCTTCAGGGACTCCTCTTCGGCTCCGGCACTGCTCAGCTGGTCTTCTCACCCCCACCACCCCCTCCCTGTCGACCTGGTCCTGCATCCACAGAAGGGTGGGTAGTGGCTCCTGCCACGACCGGACACTACATCACAAACTGGACTTGGTCCCTTTCCTTTGCAGGTCCTCTTCTACCGGAATCCACCTTTGGGTTCTTCCTGTTTGGTCCTGATCTCGTACAATCTTTTTTCTACATCCTCCTGTTAGCTCTTGGAACAATCAGGTACTTACATCTGCTCTCCTGGTTGGTGGAGGTCACTAGTACTCACCTCTTGGGGTTCCTAGGTCCTCCAGCCCCTCTCTAACAACTCTACATCTTTGGGTGGGGGACTGTGTCTCGCATTGCACTTTTTTATTATGCGGTTTGGCCCTCCCCTAGGGCCCTTTCTATTTTTACTAAATATTGCCAATGCTTGTTGCTTTTTATGATCTTTGCTGATTAATACTCTGTATATAATTAGTGTGTACTTACTTCCAGTTGGAGGAAACGGCCTACTAGTGTGGTGTTACCAAAATAAAGTACCTTTATTTCTGTAACACTGTGGTCCTTTCATGTGTGATAAGTCGCTGTGTGACTATAGTGGTATTGCATAAGCTTTGCATGTCTCCTAAATAAGTCTTGGCTGCTCATCCACAGCTACCTCAGAAGAGCCCAGCTTCCTAGACACTGCCTATACTTCACTAATAGGGGATACCTTGACCGGGTATAAGGTGATAACACCACAGGTGCTCACCACACACCAGGCCAGCTTCCTACAGTGAATGATCAAAGTTGGGTGTAGTGCTTGGCTCTACAGGGATGTCAAAGAAGCTTGTCTCTACGCAGATAATCTTCACTACTCTGAACACTTCCCCTCATCTCTGAACTTACATGGTAATCAGTTGCGCAGCACTTGAGAATGTTCGAGAAGTAGCAAGAGGCTGTTATCACACCTCCGCCAACACAGCAGCGCGCTCTCTCACTAAGAAAGACACAAGCTTCTAGCTCTCATCGTAAGGTAATTAATAGGCAGAAAGATTTCAACCTTTCTAAAGAGACAAAACGTTTCAAAGAGAGGATAATTTAACGAAACTAGATACATGAATGAAAAAAGTGGAGCGTTTCACTGAAGCAGTCAAGTCCAGTTAGAAATAATGAAAGCACAAAAAGCTGCAGGATCCAGTCATTCAGTTACATAGGGAAGTAATGTGAAATAGGACTGCAGAACGGACGTGTGTTTATTTAGACAAGTGTTTGCGTTGCTAAAATAGGCTAGGGAGGTAACCTGCTCCCCTGGAGGGAATGCTGTCAATCAGGGAAGTCACAGATTACAATACAAGTGATTGGAGGTGGAGAAATGTGGGTCAGTGTAAAAATTAGATGGCTGGAAAAGTATCATAACAGCCGTTATATTAAATGAAAATGACATGAAAAGGGTAACAAGCATGGAAGAAGAATATGTTAGGAACGAGATATGTATAATAAATTCTCATTAACCCGTTCCTGCAAGGAATCCTGAGTTTAACAGAAAAAGAGCCTGGAACAGGTTAAAATAAGGTTAGTTTTCGGATCCAACAGATTAAGGGAAGGATGCACAGGATGCGTACACAGGTTGAACTGAATGTCTTCATTAACCTGTCCAGGAATCAACTAAAAATGCCTAAAGTTCCCACAACTGACACACAAGGCTTGGTAAATTCAACAAATCCATTCAAACCTACATGTACCAGATACCTACAGTTAAAATTGTGTTTAACAAAATAATAATGCTATCATGAAGACCACACGCGCACAGTCCCACTTCCGCCCCCTGCTTTGAAAACGTTTTTTTTTCAAAAACCCGAGACTGTCAATAATAGGGCTGTGCATGTGTGTTACTTCTACCGCACAAGCATGTCATCGGGCAGATCCCTCGAGCAGGGTTAATGTGCCTGGGATCGCATGGCAATTCTCAAAGGGGTGATCTGCAAGAGAAAGGTATGCCGAGAACATTTTAGGAACGGAAAGTTCTTAAAAAAGATGGTACCCTTAGGCGATTGCAGCATGGAGCAAATTCTCCACAAGTACAAGTGGCCAGTTCGCCACAGTAATTACACCCACATCTGCATTTGAATCTATTATAACCCCAGAACAATATTTTGGGACAGAAAATTTAGAAACAACCTGGTATTGTTTACACTCCTGAGACGGGGCCAAGTAGTTAATAGCACATTTCTGTCTTTTAAGACTGATGATGGGTATAGCCAAGAAGGCTCTCCCATTATCCAGGAATTGCCCAAAGACTAGGATGAAAAGGTTTCAGAAAGCAGCTACTGTAAAAAAGGCTAGACTAAAGGGAGGCAGCTCTGTCATCCAGAGGAAATACACAGTTAATATTCACACAAATCAAACTATTGTGATTCAGGTCAACAACAATACCAGGTTGGAATTCAGAGACACTTCCACACAACAAGGTTAGGGCAAACAAAGCACTCTGGCGTTTCCAGAACCTTATATATGGTGCAACACCACAACTTGAAGACCATTCAACTTCCATCAAGAAACTCAAACCCTACTCTTTGGATGAAGGGCTTTTATGGGTTGTGAAATCATGCATGATTCAGAACCCATCCAAGTCAGGCTGTATAGGCTGAAGAAAGACCCAGGTGTTTTGCTTGTATAACTTTACCACAGGATCACTAGACAAGCTGCCCTCACTCAGAAGAAAACATCCAAAGCTAAGCATCTAATCCACTATTACACAAGTACAATGGCCCAATGACTGAGTGGAGATGTACCAATGAAAACATGTAATACTGATGATGATATTGATAGTGCAAGATGTTGGTTGAAGTTGGGAGTCCAGCTTAAAGGCACATCGGAAGGGGTAGGATGGGAATTTCAGTAAGCCCTCCAGAAGGCCGAAAGTGTCTAATTCTCTGATCCATCAACGGCCCAGATGAGTCAAGGAAGATGTTCAACATATATCATATTATAATCAATCCAAAATGTCCATAAAAACATCTCTTGATCGACCCATAAACACTGCAAGAATCTCTTGCTACATTAACCAAAACGGGATACGACATCTTTAAGAGCTTTCACCTTTTCTGTCACCTACCCCACGTCCACTGCATTCATCACATTCAAACCCATGGAAGCAGAGGCTGCATCAAGACCAACCAACAAAATAAAGTCTTTAAAATGAATATCTTAAGCCATTTAATTTGTCCCCAACCATACCAGAGGGGAATCCTTCCAATTTGTTAAGAGGACTCTCACCCACTAGAAATATCTAGTGGCATGCTTCATCATAGAACCCTCACCCAGGCACCTATTGTGTCTGGAAAGCTTTCTGGACAAGGGAGCTCCTATCTACGTGTATTTGTGATGGGATCTGAAGAAACTGATTTAAAATTGCCCCAAGCTCCATCTCCTCAGTTTAATATGTTGCAGGGTGCCCAGGTAAGATGAAAAACATAGATCATGTTGGTATGGAAAATTAGTGTTCCCTTACATCATTGTAGATTATATATAGTGGTGTAGAACTGGTATTCATGAACCTGCGGGTGTTTACAGCGAGACAAACTAATTCCCATTTATTTAGCCAGGCACAAAGGACCTTTGCATTTTTGTGAACAAGGTAAGGAAGTATTATAGGTGATCTTCCTAGAAATCTAATATAATGTTAAAGTTGTCCTGTGATATGTGGGGCAGATGTGCCCACCCCTGCTAGAAACCTGTAACTAGAGTCATAGTGACTTGAATAAGATGCCTATAAATCACGATTACCAATCAATCTGCCATCCAGTTTTTCTTCAATCAACACATATCTGCCTTCTCAGTCCACCATCGACTTGATCATGTGAAGAGGGACCCCAGGGTTAAACCAGATTAAAGTGCCTCTAGCATAAGCAGAAAACCAAGAAGCCACAACCTGGCCCCTCCATCTTCTTTCTAGTCTCTGACTCTCAGCATTCATCAAATGTTTTTTTGCAGTAAGGTCACATGCTTCCCTCTGCACTTAAAGAATGCATACTCTGTCTTTTGGACGCTATGTGCATACCTCTTACATTCTAGGTGATGAAACAAACATTTTTCATCAGCAAACACTGTCTGTTAACCCTGATAACTCTACAGCACCCAAAATGGAAGGTACATCTCAGTAACATATGTAGGCTCTAACTGTCTGCGGCGCACTTGCCCACACACCAATCAGCATCTCACTTTAAATAGGCCCACCATACTAAGGCTCACTTCAAACACCAGCTAGGTCAAAAACCCAAATATTTCCTGCACATATAACAAAAGAAACAAGACCCATTGTATTTCAACTATATATGTACTCATGAGGGAACCGGACAGCATTGGGAATTTTGGGGGATGGTGCGTGGGTGTCCCCACTAGGAGGGTAAGTAAGTTGAAAGGCTACTCTGTCTCGCAGCACCCTAATTAAGCAAGACTTCTAACCTGCCATCTTGCATGTGTTCCGACAACAATTTCTGTATCTTCTGGGCGAATGCAGGGGGACGCAGGCTCTGGGGATATACTCTCTTTAGGGTAGGTTAGTGGGATGGTAACCCATCAGACTTCTCGTACTTTTAAATCTAATCCCATGCCTTGTCTGGATTATGAAAAGGCTATGTGCACTGCTCAGCTGTTATTCGAAGTTTGGCCAAGAAGAGCAGTGCATATTTCGGGTCCAATTACTAAAGACATTTCAAAACCCCCAAAAATGTGGATCTCAGCTGTTGCACTGCTAAAGTAGAACCTGTGAAAATGATCACTTTATTATTGCCAAGGCCACTGGAGCTATGCGACAGAAGAGGTCCAAACAATGCAGCAGGGAAAGGTAACCTATGAGGCATGGAAAGGTGAACTATACAGCATAATGTGGCACATATTGTGATAGTATTACTTAATTTGTCATGTTTTACGAATGCTATCTGGATAAAGGTTTCACCTCATTAGTTACGATTTAAAACTGAAATACAGCAACAGTATACTGCTGAATAAACCTTTGCGAAGGGTGTTCAACTGCACTGCAACACGTGTTGTAACTTTCTATCTGTTTGAGCTACGAATAGAATTTGTTAACATCTGTAGATTATGCAGCAGATGGATTATGTGGCATGTGGCAGCAACGCTGCATATTTCCAGTGGCTCTTACTATTGTTCACTATAAAGTGACCCATCTTTCTGAATTTGCACAAAATCACATCTATGTGCTTATAGTGGAGTGGTTTGACCACTACTGGCCTGTGTGCAGATGCCAGGGGTGGTCTGCAAGATAAGACCTAGAGAAAAATCATGACAGGTCCACATTCAGTTAGAAGGCTAGAAGATGTTACCACCTCAAACAGGTGGGTGAATTAGAAGAAAGAAGCAAATACTTTGGCATGAAAGTTAATGAGATACAGCTAGAAATTCCACCAGGACCTGAGAAAGCACATTTACTACAGATCAAGAAGCAGCTGATCAACAATAAAAATATTTTTCAGCAACTGAATGAATATGTGAGATAAGTTTGAGACAGTCATGCCGCAGGAAGCACCCTAACAGAGCCTCCTTCGATATTTAGAAGTTTCATAGTTACACTGGCCATGACGGCGGGATATTGGAAGAGACTAGACGAACACATGACAAATAGTCAAATCCAAGGCAAGATACATCAAAAGCCAGATAAGACAATAATATGTATTACTAGCTGCAGAGGAGGTGTTCAATAAACAGCAGGTTACATAGGATTCTGGTTCAGTAGGAGCAGTCCACACTGATCATCCTCAGGTTCCAAGAAGATTGTGGAAAACTAATAAAGATCCACTTATTCCTACATTCAGGAGGATTGAGGAAGCAAGAAAAGAAGAATCAGGTAATTTTATAGGCTAACTGCTGCGGGCATCCTCTCGACCAGTCGGGCAATCAGACTGAAACTGGCTTCCTCATCCTTTAACACAAATGACGATAGGCTCTTAAAGTGGCCATATGCTCATTTAAGCATCTTCTACATGGTAACTGATCGGCTCCTGCTCTTCTGACACATTTAACTACAGAGGTGTGGTTAGGACATTTAACTGAGCAAAGTGGTGCTGCAGAATTTCTATAACAGAATGAGATTCATGCCATTATAGTCTAAAGAAATAGGACAATCCATTCAATAGATGCAAGTAGGAAAAAGGAGCATCACAAATGGCCATTAATTAGTGAAGTCTTATGGAGTTTTCAGTACAGTGGTTTTATGTGGCTGTAATGTGGAATGGAAGCTTGTCTCTCCAGGCTGCTCAGCGCAGATTAAATTCTACACCAATAATTAACATCAATAAGAGCAGGGGATTTCTATTACGTTATTGTAGTTAACGTAGCAGAAAATTGAATCATATTAACCAATGTTTTTTTATCAGCAAGAGCGCCGCCTACAAATGGTACTCGTCACTAAATGTTAAAGAGATCTGGAGATTATATGTTGGTTACGGAAAGAGATACATGTTTATGTTAATACACTGCAGTGTCATACAAGATACAACATTGTTCAAAGCTATATCTTCATTTTGCTGGTGAGAGTTAGACTAATGCAATTCTAACGAATTTATTGTCAGCAAATGGTATAAGTTCTGGATTTACAGACAAAAAACACTCTCAGAAGATTTATACTGTGAACCAATTTAAATTCAGTTTCTAAATGTTTAATTTAAGGCTTATACAGCGCATAGAAATACAGACAATAAAACAGTGATATAAAAATTAGTCAGTTACACTAATTCAATAATAATATCTCAATAAACCTAACATATTTCATCTAGGGTATAGCTTATTTCCCCAATTCAAATCCAAGTAACACATTCATAGTATGAAACATGCAAAACAATGAGAAAAAATAATAAGGAAATGACAATACCCTTGATTTCTTTCGTCATAAAAAACAAATAATCTACATATTGTAATAGAACAGTATTTATTGCCTCTGTCATAAACAGTGCAGTTAACATCTTTTGGTATACAGTTCAATACTAAAACAGTTTATCTGGCAAATAAGAGCCCACGTCCTACACAAAGACAGGCACAATCACATATTAAGTGCGTGGTTTTATCAGTATTTGCCCTACAAAGTCTGGAGACCTACTGAGTCAATGCGCGCATTTCCCAGCGCTCCCCACTGACGATACGGGCAGCTGTTCGAGTCTGAGCATCATAAAAACAGTTTTCACGTTTTTTGCAGGTAGGCCATGCAGATCCTTTTCCACAGCCACCTAATTTAGGCGCATTATACAACTATTTATATGGGTAGAGGGCAGAATAGCTTAAATAAATATTCCTTAAGCCCAGCCCTTTAACTTTTTCTTTACACATTAAACGTGCTCTAGAATCTGCACAGAAATCATCATAACTAGTAGAAGCACTTTAAGTATCTGGTAGAAGCAGCCCGGAGATTCCTGCACACAGCATCTGTATGCTGGAAGCAGGCGAGAAGGGAAGCGTAACCTGACGAGGTGAATGATGGGGTTATATCTCTTCTTTTCCTAGTCTGGATGGACATTTTGAGCCTGGTGTGTGTAACAAGTAGGAGAAGGTGGAAAAGGACGGTGGAGAAGCCAGTGACCTGCGGCAGTGGATGTTGGGTGGGAAATGGGGGTGTCTTCTGGCCTTTTTTTGGTCTTGTGATGTGATATTGAACATATGTCAAGGAGAATTACTTTATACTTGCTGCCATCACCATCTATCACAGCTAGATGCTCCTTGTACGTTTCCAGACACACGAAGAAATCTTGGCATAATCCAGGTACGAGCTTGGGGCCTCAAATTGCTGAGGTGGTAAAGTACTGCGGGTTTAAACTATGCCAAGTATAAAACTCCTCCACCTATGACACTCGTATTCCGCTGTGCGTGCTAATTCAAAGCTAGGTTATGGAAACATTATCTGTGCATGAATTCCTGTTTTTCAACAGTAGAAACTCCACTGTGTACAGAAGGCCACCATCTAGCTAGCTTTTGGTCTACGCCCACAAGATAAAAAATTAAACCTGAAGAAATGCTTGCTCCTACTACTAGCAAACGCAAGAGTGGAATTTAAGAAACTGCGTTCAGTGGCTTGCAACCAAATATTGGGCTGACAACAGTTAATGGAATTGTCCTGGTTACCAATTATTTTCAAAGTTGTTGCTGCTTATGGTACCATACGCTGTCTATATAATATTTAAGTTGAAGCCTACCAGACAGTTCATTGGTCTGGTTTGCTAATAGCTTCTTGTGGGCATTCTGAAAGCTTCCCTGGGATTGCATTTCACCCTCTACTTACCATTGCCTCGGTGGTTTTGAAACTCACCGCTGCTTGCTTTCTATTTGCTGGCTTTATTTTATTTAAGCTGCCCAGCTTGAGTTCGACCCTTCTGTGGACCACTGCCTGCTTACTGTATTCTTCAGAGTACTTGCTTTCTGTATACAGGCTTTTAAATCTTGTTCTCATCTTGTCACATGCGCTGTGCACTCAAGGGCAGAGGTTAAATGTCAGTCTCTGTCTTCCACGGCTTGGCATTTATGTCTCTTTCTCCGGCATGAAATTGAGGGAATTTATGTGACAATGCTGCTGGGTACCCATGTGGGAGAAGCTGCTGTAAGATGTTATTTTTTTCAAGCAAACATTAAAAATGAACTGTGCAGATATTTCAGAATATATCACAATTAGGAAAATACAAATGAAGTCAATGTGAGGAAGTGCCTCTTTTGACATGGGTAGCAGCCCCCCCCCCCCACACTTTGTTCTGGTATCTGATATGGTTTCAAAGCCGGTAGTGCCCAGGCCCATGGTAACCAGGTTCCTCTGGCCAGAGCCCTTTCCCAAAACTGTTGGGATGCAACACCTTTAGCTGCCAATGTAAGTGCCTAGTAAATGGTACTTAGGTACCTAGGGCTTAGAGAACTAAGGGTAGGTCCTTGAGGGCAGCAGCACAAATTGTGCCGCCCCTGGGGACCATGCATCCAAGTGCTTACAGCAGTGCCATTGCAGGCTGAGTGTCCTGGTTGCAATGTTAAAATGCAAGCTCGATAGGGCACATAACCTGTGCACCCTGTTGACTACACACTGCATGAAATATAGGCAGGGTCACTGGAATTATGCGATTGTGCGGCTGTGGTGATTTTCGCATAGTTAGAGATTTGCTGCATTTGACACATAATCCAATATCTGCTACATAATCCGCAGATTTTAAGAAAAAAAACAAATTGTTTCTAGCTCAAACAGTTCAAAAGTTACTAAAAATGCAGCGCATGCATTGCCACTTAGTGGATGGCCCTTTGCAAAGTTACATTTTTGTTTGTTATATTGCTATATTTGGGTGCTAAACTGGTAGTAATGAGGTCCAACAATGCCGAGACAATGTTAAAAAGTTTGAAAATGACCAAAAATATAAGTAATACCATCACAAAAAGTGCTGCATTATGCTGCATAATTAGCATTTTCTTGACGCATAATTTACTCAAACCTGCTACATAATTTGGCCCATAGGGCCTTAGCCGCTCGGCCTCCCCCGAGGACAATTATTGCCAAGATACTCTATCACAAAGATCGGGACACTATTATGCAAGAAGTGCGCAAGCGGGGTGACCCCTCTTTCGAGAATCATACCATACGATTCTTCTCCGACTACACAAGACATGTTCAGCTCCAACAACAATCATTCAGTGGCGTTAAGCAAAGACTGAAGACACTGGGGTACACATACATGCTGCTGTTTCCGGCTAAGCTGAAAGTTTTGCATGCTGTCCGCTCACACTTTTTCCAACACTGGAGGCAGCATGGGACTAGCTGGAACTCAGAGGGGGTGGGGGGCCTCACTGATCCCCCTCCGCCTGGGGGGGGGGGGGGGGGTGAGGGGTGAGGGATAGAGGGGATGCCCGGAGGGCAGGTGATACAATGGCCACCACACGAAGAAAAAGTAGACAATGTCGACGCGACAGCACAGAGGCCAGAGTGATAGTGCGTCCAGATAGCTTGAGTTTGGAGCATCAGCGGCAAGAGTGAGAGGAGGCCAGGGTGTTGGTGGGGACGGGCACCTCTGAGGCGTCCTCACGCACAGAGTCTCTGCAAGGAGAAAAGGGTCCAGCTTTAGACCTGGACAATAGCCGCACCTGAAAGGAGATGCACATGTGGAGATCGAAGGGACAGATGGAGTGCACCTCGGAACACAGGGGTGACTGTTGTGCATGCGGAACAATGCGAAAAGGTTTTAAAAAATGATGTTCTCTTATCTTTGTGTACGGGCGAATCGGGTGTTAGTGGGGGGAGGACTTGATGCACGCTATCCTAGGACACCTTGAGCTTTCCTTGTAGTAAGGTGGGAGTCCTTGTCATGCTACTTTCTGCCAAGGTATAGACTGTATGGGAGAGTAGGATACATATGTGGGGTGGGGAGACAAAAGGTGTTTAGAGAGGTTTACCAGGGATGGGATGGGCTTCTGTGGGGATTGTTGCATGGGAGTTTTTTGTTACAGCAGTGGTGGATTAGTTACACTAACACTATGAACGATGCTAAGATGTGCGAAGAGAGTGATGTACATGCAGGCTTGGGAGACCAATGGGTGGTGTGTCTGGATGGAAGGAGGAAAGGCGGGGTACTGCTATGAATGCGGACTGAAATAGATCCCAATGAGTGATTTAGTGCGCTTTCTTACGTGGAACGTGCGAGGTCTTAACTCATTTGTAAAACGTTAGAGTGCATTCATACCTCAGACGAGTTGGCGTACATATGGCTCTCCTACAGGAGACGCATTTGATGGATGCAGAGGCACAAATATTACAGAGAAAATGAAGGGGCCAGCTCTACTCAGCTACGTATTCATCTTATGCTGGGGAGGGAGGGGGGAAGAGTGGTTTCGCTATGGGGGGCCCCCACGGTACTGATCCAGCTGCAGGTTCAGGCGGCAGACGTGGCGGGCCGATATGTCCTCATGCATGCAAATCTAGATGGGCATCAGTGCTGTATATTAAATATGCATGCCCCGAACACAGATGACGAAGAGTTCTTTAGGGCCCTGGAACAGGAATTATTACCCTATGTTGGAATGCCTATTCTGTGGACTGGTGATTTTAATTGCGTGCTGGATGGCACATTGGATAGGTGTCCCCGCGACGGGGGCACTAAACCCCGCTTGACCACTAGACTTTAGGAAATTATAACAAGGCTATACTTGGTGGACGTTTGGAGGGAACTTCATCTTATGCCCAAAATGTACTCTTGCTATTCGCCGGCTTATGGAGCATATAGTAGGTTGGACCGTATTCTGCTAGCAAATCATGGCTCCCTGACTGTTCGGCGGGCAGCATATCAGGTGCGATTTCTGTCGGATCATGCCCCATTGGTACTGGAGTGCGAGACTCAGGATGCAGACGCCACAGGGGGACAGCCGGTCTAGAGACGCTTGGGGACCCCAAATATAGGGTAGATGTGCTGACAGTGCTGCAGGGATTTTAAAGGGCGTACTGGAACACGGCTCCGACCAGGGGACTGGAATGGGAGGCCTTAAAGATAATTGTGAGGAAAGTGAACATTGGGAAGGTGTATGGTACATGGAGGAAGTTGGAAGGGGAGCTTTCACAACAGGAGAGGTCCCTGGCGCGATTGCCGAGTCGAGAAGGAGACGGTGCTCTGGATGAACCCGGACTTCTAGAGGTGCATATATGGACACAGATTGCGTGGAACAGATTGGATAATCTGGTGCGCAGGGATTATAGACAGCGGTTGCATCGGGAGGGTGACCGGTTGGGGCGTATGGTAGCGTGGCTGCTAAAACGTGAGAGGCCTCCACCGATGATTCTGTCCCTTCATGGGCCAGCTGGAGATATGAAATTGGAACGGGTCAATTCTCTGCTCTGTGACCACCTGATGGGTGAATATGCCTCGCCACTGCGTGTGGATGATTCCCAAGTGAATGGGTGCCTGGCTGGCCTCCAGCTCCCAAGGTTGACGGACACACAGGCGGGTGATCTAGACATACAATTGGAAGAATTGGAGGAGGAGCCATGCCATGTAGTAAAGGGCTGGGTCCAGAGGTTTCCTGGCTGAGTTCTTTCAGGTATACTCAGCTGCACTTCTCCCAAACCGGTTGGTCTTCTCTGCGAGGTGCATAGGGAGGGAGCATTGCCTGTACACCGGCATCAATAGTTATGATACCAAAACAGGGGAGGGATCTGACCGACCCCGGTTCCTACCGACCGTTGTCGATGTTAAATGTTGATGTAAAATTACTTGCTAAAGTACTGGCAAAGCGATTGCATCAAGTGATTACGCAGCTGGTGCCCGAAGACCAATGCAGATTTGTTCCTGGGAGGGAGCTGCATACGAATTTGCGGAGACTCTCCCACTTGATGTAGAAAACTAGAAACTCAGAGATGCTGGCTGCTCTAGTGGCCTTGGACATTGAAAAAGCGTTTGATACCCTGTCGTGGGATTATTTATGGGAGGTGATGTGATGAATGGGGATTGCGCAGAGCTTCCTGTCATGGTTACGCCTACTGTACGTGGCACTGCAAGTGAGGGTATGCACTGTGAAGACGGTGTCTGACCCCCTGTACACAGAACGGGGTACAAGGCAGGGTTGCCCCCTGTCCCTGCTCCTTTTTGTGCTAGCGATGGAGTTGTCAGCGGTGCAGCTTATGGCAAAGCTGCAAGCATGGGGTACCAAGGTAGGGACCGGAGTGCATACCATATCATTATATGCAGATGATGCGCTGGTGTATGTAATGGATCCGGAGCGCTCTGACCCTCTACTGTTAAGCCTTATGGATGACTTTGGTGCAGTTTCGGACCTCTGTGTTAACAGGCTTAAGAAGGTACTCTACCCGATGGCATCTCTGGTTGACCTAGAGGTGACGGAACTCTTGAAGGTGGGTCTGACATGGGAAACTGAGGCGTTTCAATATCTAGGGATGCGGGTGACTCACTCCCCTCGGTTACAATATAGCTTGAACATGGGCAACCTGATGGATGGACTCTGCGCCTCTGCCCAATTCTGAACCACACTCACATTGTCAGTCATGGGCACGGTCGCGCTTAGTAAGATGGTATACCTCCCTCGTTGCTTATATGTCATGCAAAACTCTTTCTGTTAGCTGCCGCCGACACTGTTCCTCCAGATAGATAGGTTGCTGGTGTCCCTGATCTGGGCAGGTAAGAAGATCAGGGTCCATCTCGAGGTACTGAAACTGGATCTGGTAGGCAGTGGGCTGGGAGTGCTGGATCCTCAGTTATATTATATGGCAGGTCTCTTACAATATGTGGCCCTCTGGCCTGATGATGGACCTAACTGGGATAAAACCCTGCTGGACGGGGCAGTGCGTATAGCAGAGCTCCCAACACTCCTTATGAGTGGTGCTGGGTTCCCAGAGGGTGCTCCATTTGTGGTCTTGCAGGTGGCCCGATTATGGAAGCGGGCAGTCACCCGGGTGATCCGAAGAGCGCCTGCAACCACTTTGGTGGCTGCAACAGCGCAGGGGATTTGTATCAGAATGGCACTTTTGTCACATTAGAGGAGGTTGAGGCACACTTTGGAGTTGGACGGGGACAGCTACTGCAGTATGCCAGTATATCGAGCCAGTTCGAGAGATATGAACATCCTTCCCTGAAGAACCCTTAGATTCCCATTTGATGAAGACGTTGTTGGATCCGGGCTCAGCTCGGGGTCTCTTCTCCTAAGTGTATGCAGCCCTAAAGAGAGATCGACGAGTACCTATCTTGGTGGTGCGTGCGATGTGGAATGCAGATCTAGAGCTACCACTAGAGAAGGGGGAATGGAGCAGGGCATGCACGTTGGTGCAGGAAGGATCCGGGAATGCCAGATTTAAACCGGCACAATTTTATTATCTGCATCGACTGTATCTGACACTGCAGCGATTGCACACAATGTTTCTGGCACAAACTGACAACTGTGTGCGCTGCGGTACCTCCCCTGCCACTTTTGGACATGTCACATGGCTATGTGGCTCCTTGCAGTCGTTTTTGGCGTGAGTTAGTAAGAGTGGTCACAACAGTTAAATAGAGATGACGATGTGGCACTGTTTTCTGGGACTGTTGCCTCTCCCTAAAAAAGGTTGAAAAATGACATTGGTTTGCACAGCTGGGGTTGACACTAGCGAACCAGCACATTGCTATCCAGCACATTGCTATTCTTTGCCGCCCCCCCCCCCCCCCAACTCCTCCAATCTGTGAAAAATGGATGGCTGATCTAGTGGAATGGGCAGCAGCTGAGGAGTAAAGGCTCAGAAGGACCCAGACGGATGAGCATGCAGAGCGGGATCTTGAAGCTTGGAGCCGCATCATACAGCGTCTGGGAGGTTAGCCTGGGGAGGGGGACTTAGGTGGGCAGGCAACTGGAAGCTCGTGTGACCACGATGATCAGGAACGACGGCCAGGTGCTGCAGCACAAAGGCCAGAGTGAATGGAATTCTCGGGAGGATGGCAAATGGGGAGTGACGAACAGAGTAAGGGGGTGAGGAGCGGCGGAAGTCGCTGTGAATTGGAGATCAGTTTGGTAGCTATACAGGGACACAGGGTGGGAAAGGGGGGCCAGATTTCTGATATATGGGGAGATGATTGGTATGGGGCTCATGTACATGGACCTGATCAATCTCCCTCCCGCCTATGTGGTTACATCTATGGGAGACTCCGGAGCTTTTTATCCAGATGCCCTGGTGCTCTCCTCTCCTCGTTTGCCCCCACCTTCCCCCACCAATTTTTCCTGTATTTTTCTCTCTTGCTGATTGCCTCTAGGTTTATTGAAGACATGAAGAATACTGGATATCGCACTGAAAAAATGTGACTATGTGGAAGTGCACTGCTACCCTGTCATGCTGTTGGTATTGTTTACACCATTATGCAGCATTGTTGTACTGTTTTTCTGTAAAAGCTGAATAAATACATTCCTTAAAAAAAGTTAAAAAAAACAACAAAAAAAACCTACCCCAATCCACCCCACCCCGATCTATGCCACCCACTCCAAACTCCCCCACCCACTCCAATCTCCCCTAATCTACCCAAATCCACTCCACTGAACTCCACCCAACTCTACCCCATTCCACTCCACCCTAATCTACCAACCTCCACTCCAATCTACCCCACTCAACTCCATTCCAAGTTACCCCACTCCCCCAATCGAACACAATCTACACCAATAGGCCCCACTCCAATCTACCTCACCTCACTATACCCCACTCCAATCTATTCCAACCCACTACATTCTACCCTACCTCACCTTGCTAGGAAAGAGGATCACACAGGAGCAGAAGGCTTCCAAAGAGAAAACAAAAGCAACCTTGAGGCTTGGTCTAGCTAGTTACTTTGCGAGTGCTGCGCATGGTGGATAATTTGTCGGACTTTGTTCTCCTTTAAACTGTAAAGGTTAACACCTCTGGGGCAAACAACCATCTTAAAAAGTCCAAAGCCCTGACATCTGCCACCCTCATACTTCTAGTAACCATTTGTACAGTTGCCACATGTTTCTGTCCATCACTGGATGCTGGGGTTTACTTTCTTTTCTATACCTCTAAAGAGGTCACCCTTGATCTCTTAAGGATGACCCAGTACTGAACCCTTGGTCTTCCCCTTTCCTTTCAGTCTCCACCACTCCCTCTCTTTGGATGACAGAGCTTTCATTTGTTTTACATCATTTCTGTTTGAATCAACATACTTGGCCTGGATATACTGGTTAATACTTAACATTTTGTGCCTGATAGAGTATGATTGTCGTCTTTTGTATTGTCATATATATTATGTCACCCTTTCAGTAAAACCATAGTCATGGCCTCCAGGATCTACTGTCTGTTCCTAGCTAACTTCAGGTATTCTGGAATATGTATAATGACTATATTTGTAAAACCTTAATACAGAATAATTTCAAAAGAATGAACAGGTTAGCCCAGGAGCAAAGAAAGAAAGGCTGTATCATGGGGTGTGGCTGAGTCAGTGATGGTCACTTGTTCTTCAGCAGTTGAAGTCTGTTTTTCTTGGCTTCTTTCAAAATGTGGTTCATTATAATGGCACTTATTTTGGTTACTGTCCTTGATGTAGAGTTTTATGTATAATACTTGTATTAGTCCTTGAGAAGAAGTTGGTTAAAAATGTTCATATTAATGGATCAAAGTTCAAAAGTAAAGTCTTTCTCAATTTATAATTATATGGGGCTAAAGTGTTCCTCGCTAACAGTCTTGGCAAGGACACCTGAAAGCCATTCGGGCCAATGCAAGGGTGGTCATGAGGAGGTCTCTCTGATCCCAAAGCAGAAAGCCCATTTGGGAAAAGATGTTGTGATAGTCGTCCATGGGGTATCTAATTGGGAGAAAAAATACAAGATGGTGACCAAGATGCAATAGAAGCTACCTATGGATGAAGGACCTCAAAGTCACCAAGCCACTAATGAGCACATGTTGAACCTTAGGTGTAGTCTGTATGGCAGACCTAGGAGTATGACGATTTATCATTAACCCAAGGAGTCTACTCTTAGATCAAGTGTCAAGCTATCTGTTTCTATAATTACAGTTAGTAATGTATTAAGAAGTAAGAATTCGAAGGAGGAAAACAGTATTATTCATGGATCAATCCAAGGCATGATATTTTCTGGTGATTAGAGCATTAACACCCCTCTTGGGAATAGAGCAGGTGACCAACGAACGTAAAGAACGAGTTACTTACCTTCGGTAACGACTTTTCTGGTGGATACATTAGCTACCTGTGGATTCCTCACCTAATGAATACTCCCATGGCGCCAGCATTCGACGGAAATCTTCTTACTAGTCTCTGCACGTCGACGAGGACGTCACTCTAGCCCACGCGACGCCGTCTGACATCATACAGGCAATAAGAGGTCCTCGACGACGTGCCGACGTCAGTACCAATCATTTTTTACGTGCATGAGAACAACCAGGCAATGCAATGAAAGAGCAAGGCAACATCCCATTACATTGTAAAAATACACAACATTGCATGAATAACTGTAAATCTTTTATATATATATATATATATATATATATATATATATATATATATAACTCTCTCTTTTTAAAATATATATATACACATCAAGTATATACACAAAGATATATACATATATATAAATATAATATATACAACATCTATTGCACCCTCAAAGACCAAGAGGAGCGTACTCAAGGATTACTTGGTAAGACCAGAAAGGCAACGGGGAGGCGGGTGGGACCGTGAGGAATCCACAGGTAGCTAATGTATCCACCAGAAAAGTCGTTACCGAAGGTAAGTAACTCGTTGTTCTGATGGATACAACTACCTGTGGATTCCTCACCTAATGAATAGAGTCCCAAAGCAGTACCACGCCCGGCGGTGGGTGCCTAAATGGTCAAACCAAGAAATCCTGCAGCACTGACCGTGCAAAATGGCCGTCCCTTCTAACCTCAGAATCCAAACAGTAATGTTTTGCAAAAGTGTTAAGGGACGACCAAGTTGCGGCCTTGCAGATGTCGACCACAGGAACACCTCTGGCCAAGGCCGAAGTGGCCGACTTAGCTCTGGTGGAATGAGCTCTAATGCCCTCAGGAGGATCCTTCTTTGCCAAAGAGTAAAAGATTTTAATGCAAAGAACAACCCACCTGGATAGTGTTCTCTTGTGGACTGCCTTTCCTCTCCTCTTGCCCACGTATCCAATAAACAGCTGATCCTCCAGCCTGAAATCCTTTGTTCTATCAATAAAGAAGCTCAACGCCCTCTTTGGGTCCAGACGGTGCAGTCTTTCTTCCTCTTTGGAAGGATGATGCGGAGGATAGAACGTGGACAAAGTAATTGCCTGAGCCAAATGGAAAGGTGAAACAACCTTCGGGAGGAAAGCAGCCTTGGTCCTCAACACCACCTTATCCCCATAAAAAGTTGTATAAGGGGGCTTTACTGATAAGGCTTGCAACTCACTCACTCTCCTTGCTGATGTTATAGCTATCAGGAAGATTGTTTTTAAAACCAAATACCTTAAGGGGCAAGAATGCATAGGTTCAAAAGGGGACCCCATAAGGAAAGTCAGGACCAGGGACAAATCCCATTGCGGCATAACAAATGGCTTTGGAGGATATTTATTTAGAAGACCTTTCAAGAATCTGATAACAATAGGGGATTTAAATAAAGATGGTTGGTCTGGAAGACATATGAAGGCTGACAAGGCCGATAAATAACCCTTAATGGTAGCCACTGCACAACCTTTCTGCGCTAGAGACAGAGCAAAAGACAAAACGTCCGATAGATGAGCATGCAAAGGATCAATCTGCCTCTCTCCACACCACGCAACAAATTTAGACCATCTATTAGCGTAGATAGATTTAGTGGAGTGTCGCCTGGCCGCTAATATAACATCCACTACCTCAGACGGGAGAGAGAAGGAACTCAGGTTGCCCCGTTCAATCTCCAGGCATGTAGGTGCAGACTCTGGAGGTTGGGGTGTAGAACCTGCCCCTGCGACTGCGAGAGGAGGTCTGCCCTGAAAGGGAGACTGAGCGGAGGGCACATTGAGAGTTGGAGAAGGTCGGAGTACCATACCCTCCTTGGCCAATCCGGAGCTATTAGGATGACTAGAGCCCGGTCCTGGCGAATCTTCCTCAATACTTGAGGAATCAAGGGTATGGGAGGAAACGTGTAAAGCAACTGGCCGCACCAGGTTATTTGTAACGTGTCCCCCAACGCTCCCTTCATCGGATACTGGAGGCTGCAGAATAACGGACAATGCGCGTTCTCCCGAGTGGCAAACAGATCTACCCGAGGAAACCCCCACCTCTGGAAGATTAAACGGACTTGATCTGGATGGAGACGCCACTCGTGGTCTGCCGAGAATTGGCGACTGAGACTGTCCGCACGCACATTCAAGACTCCGGCCAGATGGTTTGCTATCAAGCAAATCTGATGGTCCTTTGCCCAGGACCATAGTCGAAGAGCTTCTCTGCAGAGAAGGTACGACCCCACTCCTCCCTGCTTGTTTATGTACCACATCGTGGTAGTATTGTCCGTTAGGACCTGTACCGACTGACCACGAAGGGAAGGGAGGAAGGCCTTGAGAGCCAGACGTACAGCCCGTAACTCTAACAGATTGATGTGAAAAATCTGTTCCTCTGGAGACCAAAGACCTTTGATCTCCAGATCCCCCAGATGAGCTCCCCACCATAGAGTGGAAGCATCCGTTATGACCGTGGTCACCGGTGGTGACTGCGCGAACGGCTTTCCCTGTGAAAGATTGTTGCTTGCAATCCACCACTTCAAATCCACAGCAGCATCTCTGGAGATCTTGACAGTACTCTCTAGATCCCCTTTGTGTTGAGACCACTGCCTTCGGAGGCACCACTGAAGAGCCCTCATGTGCCAGCGAGCATGCGTGACCAACAGAATGCAGGAGGCAAACAGACCGAGCAGACGAAGGACCTTGAGGACTGGAACTACCGCTCCATTTCGAAACATTGGAACCAAATCCTGAATATCTTGAATCCGCTAAGGCGGAGGAAAGGCCCGACCCAATGTTGTATCCAGTGCTGCCCCTATGAACAGGAGGCGCTGAGAGGGCTCTAGGTGAGATTTGGGCTCGTTCACCGAAAAACCCAGGTCGAACAACAACTGGGTTGTTGACTGCAGATGATGCGACACAAGCTCCGGGGACTTGGCTTTGATCAACCAGTCGTCCAAGTAAGGGAATACTGCTATCCCTTTCCTTCTGAGCTCTGCCGCAACCACCGACATCACCTTCGTGAAGACTCGAGGTGCTGAAGTAAGACCAAACGGAAGGACCGCAAACTGATAGTGCTGCGATCCCACCACAAACCGGAGATACTTCCTGTGTGACTTGAGTATCGGGATATGAAAGTAAGCATCCTGCAAGTCGACAGACACCATCAAGTCTTCCTTGTTCAACGCCAAAAGCACCTGTGCTAGGGTCAGCATCTTGAACTTTTCCTGCTTGAGGAACCAATTCAAGATCCTCAGGTCCAGGATTGGTCTCAAACGACCATCCTTCTTGGGAATCAGGAAATACCTTGAGTAACATCCTCGACCCCTTTCCTGCTCTGGGACCAACTCCACCGCGCCCTTTGAAAGGAGGGCTTGTACCTCCTGTTCTAGCAACAGGAGGTGTTCTTCTGAACAATAAGAAGGGCGGGGCCGGATGAGGGGCGGGAACTCCCGAAAGGGAAGGGTGTAGCCTTTTCCCACAATACTGAGAACCCAAGTGTCCGTTGTAACAGTCTTCCATTTGGTGAGAAAATGCTGTAATCTTCCTCCTACAGGAGAGGAGTGAGTGGGAAATGGTGGAAGCCTAAGGCTGCTTCCCCTGCTGCACCCCGCCAGAGGATGAGGAAGAGGCAGAATGCTGCTGAGAGGCTCCTCTGGTGCGGACCCTACCTCTCCCTCTAAAAGATCTATAGGGATGGGAAGAGGCAGGTTGCTGATATCTTCCCCGAAAGGAAGAGGAGGAAGAGCCACGCCCAAATCCACGAAACCTCCTGAAAAATCTGGAAGAGGCCGTGGAAGAAGGAGCTTGGAGCCCTAACGACTTAGCCGTGGCCCTGCTCTCCTTAAAACGTTCCAAGGCCGAATCAGCCTTGGCTCCAAACAGTTTGTCCCCATCAAACAGGAGATCCAACAATGTGGACTGTACATCCGCAGAAAAGCCCGAGTTACGGAGCCAGGCCTGCCTCCTTGCCACCACAGTTGTGCCCATTGCTCTGGCTACCGAGTCGGTCGTATCCAGTCCTGTCTGGATAATCTGGGTCGCAGCAGCCTGGGCATTTGAAACAACATCCAAAAGACCCTGGGGAAGCTCTGTAAATGATGAGGAAATGTCATCCATCAGAGCATGAATATACCTCCCCAGGATACAGGTTGCGTTGGTGGCCTTCAACGCCAGACTGCAGGACGAAAAAATCTTCTTGGACTGCGCCTCTAGTTTCTTTGAATCTCTGTCCCCAGGCACCGTCGGGAAAGAACCAGGCGCTGACTTGGATGAACAGGAGGCCTGCACCACCAAGCTCTCCGGCGTAGGGTGCCTAGACAGAAAACCAGGGTCAGTCGGAGCCGCCCGATACCTCCTGGCCACGGCTCTGTGAACTGCTGGGGAAGATGCCGGCCTCTTCCACACCTCTAAAACCGGATCCAGCAGAGCGTCATTAAATGGCAAAAGAGGCTCCGCCGCAGCTGAGGCCGGATGTAGCACCTCTGTTAGAAGGTTTTGTTTAGCCTCCACCACCGGCAAAGGCAGGTCCAAAAAACTAGCTGCCTTCCGTACCACTGCGTGAAAGGGAGCAGCCTCCTCAGTATATTCTCCCGGGGACGAAAGATCCCACTCAGGGGAAGTGTCCAGCCCACTGTCCGACTCCAGACCACGCAGCCCATCACCCGAGTCCTCTAGCTCTCCTTCCTCCAGGGCTCGTTGGTACTCCTGCTCCTTTAATACACGGAGAGCACGTCTCCTCGAATGAAGCCGTTGTTCAATACGCGGAGTCGACAATGCCTCCGCCGAAGTCGAAGATCGGCGCCGATCTTCAGAAGCCACCGACGCCGCGTCCGGCGCCACAGGTAACTTCGGCGCCGACGAAAGAGCAGTCGAAGCAGATGGACCCACCGGAGTCACAGGCCGAAATCCCGACGTCGACGGGATGGAAATCCCCGGGGCCAATCCCTCTGAAGCCACCGGAGCGGCCACCGGCGCCGACACTGGCGCTGAGCCCACGTTCCCAAAAGGGAGAAAGGGCATAAAGGGTGCCGGCCGAAGAGGCGCAGGATCACCCAATGAAAAGGCCAAAGGCCCAGCCGGAGCACCCCCTGGAGCCATCTGATGGAAGATGGCATACATCGCATTCAAGAATGCGGAACTATCGGCTCCAGGGGTGGGAAAAGCCGGATACTGGGGTGCCTGTCTCGGAGGCGACCCCGACGCCGGCCTCGATGTCTGCAACGCCGGAGAAAACACCTGAGGCTCCAATACCTCAATCACCGACGCCTGTCCAGGTGAAGTTGGAGACGCCGGAGAGGGCAACGGCGTCGAAGGATGCGGCGTAACCGTGGGACTGATCTCCCATGTCCTTCGGCGCCGATCCGAAGACCTGGAACGAGTCTCCTTTGAATGACGCCGAGATTCTCTACGGCGCCGGGAGTCTCGATGACGCCGATGTCTTGGTGAAGAAGACTTCTTGTGATGCTTCTCCTTCGATTTCGCCATAAACAGCTTCGCCTCACGTTCCTTGAGGGCCTTTGGATTCATGTGCTGGCATGAATCACAAGTCGAGACGTCGTGGTCGGAGCTCAAACACCAAAGGCAATCGGAATGAGGATCCGTCACTGACATCTTGCCTCCACACTCACGACAAGGCTTGAATCCAGACTTTCTCTGCGACATTATTACCACAGAGAAAGACTACGCAGCAAAAATACACCGTAACCACAAAAGTAACAGTTGCTCCCTCGAAGATAACCGTTTCGAATGCACGGAAAAAAGGGAACTGACGTCGGCACGTCGTCGAGGACCTCTTATTGCCTGTATGACGTCAGACGGCGTCGCGTGGGCTAGAGTGACGTCCTCGTCGACGTGCAGAGACTAGTAAGAAGATTTCCGTCGAATGCTGGCGCCATGGGAGTATTCATTAGGTGAGGAATCCACAGGTAGTTGTATCCATCAGAACGATAGCTTGCTGGGCATAATCAGCGCACATAAAGAAAAGGTTATTTTACCAAGCATGAGTATGTTTTCTTACATGAGAATTGTTGAATCTAAAGCTAGGGTCATTGCACAAGTTGTCCAACAAAGATTCAAATTAGTAATGAGGACAGAATATGCAGCCATCACAAAGGTGTGATATACTCCTAAATGACTGCAGATTTACCATATGTAGACCTTTACAGACCTACAGCGCAAATCTGTGAGCCTACAAAGCAGAGACAACAGACAGGGGTCTCAATTAACTACCCGGGAAATAGGGGTTAGTATGGCGACTGCACAGTCTTGCCAGAGTTCCTAGCAGAGACATCTTTTCTAAAAGCCCTCACCTTTTTTTCCCAATACCATATATATATATATATATATATATATATATATATATATATATATATATATATATATATATATAAATATAAATAACTTACCCAGTGTACATCTGTTCGTGGCATGAGACACTGCAGATTCACATGCTTTGCACATCCCGCCATCTAGTGTTGGGCTCGGAGTGTTACAAGTTGTTTTTCTTCAAAGAAATCTTTTTCGAGTCACAAGATCGAGGGACTCCTCCCCTTTCGGCTCCATTGCGCATGGGCGTCGACTCCATCTTAGATTGTTTTCCCCGCAGAGGGTGAGGTAGGAGTTGTGTATTATAGTAATAGTGCCCATGCAATGGAGTAAATATGTATGTACATAATGTGGTTTAAAGTGATATATTTACAAATTTACAAATGTTCAAGATCAACTTCAAACGGCTACAGGCTACCGGGGAGGCGGGCGGGCGCATGTGAATCTGCAGCGTCTCATGCCACGAACAGATGTACACTGGGTAAGTGACATTTTCCGTTCGATGGCATGTGTAGCTGCAGATACACATGCTTTGCATAGACTAGTAAGCAGTTATCTCCCCAAAAGTGGTGGTTCAGCCTGTAGGAGTTGAAGTTGTTTGAAACAAAGTTCGTAGTACTGCTTGTCCTACTGTGGCTTGTTGTGGTGTTAACACATCCACGCAGTAGTGCTTGGTAAACGTATGAGGCGTAGACCATGTGGCTGCCTTACATATTTCAGTCATTGGAATGTTTCCTAGAAAGGCCATGTTAGCACCTTTCTTTCTAGTTGAGTGTGCCTTTGGTGTTATAGGCAGTTCTCTTTTTGCTTTGAGATAACAGGTTTGAATGCATTTAACTATCCATCTAGCAATGCCTTGTTTGGATATTGGGTTCCCTGTATGAGGTTTTTGGAAAGCAACAAACAATTGTTTTGTTTTTCGAATTTGTTTTGTTCTGTCAATGTAGTGCATTAACGCTCTTTTGATGTCTAATGTATGTAGTGCTCTTTCAGCTACAGAATCTGGCTCTGGAAAGAACACTGGTAGTTCTACTGTTTGATTCAAGTGGAACGGTGATATGACTTTTGGTAAGAACTTAGGATTTGTTCGTAAAACTACTTCATGCTTGTGTATCTGAATAAAGGGTTCTTGTATGGTAAATGCTTGTATCTCACTTACTTTTCTTAGAGATGTGATGGCAATTATAAATGCTACTTTCCATGTTAAGTATTGTATCTCACATGAGTGCATGGGTTCAAACGGTGGACCCATGAGTCTTGTTAATACAATGTTGAGGTTCCACGAAGGAACTGGTGGCGTCCTTGGTGGGATAATTCTCTTCAGACCCTCCATAAAAGCCTTTATGACTGGGATCCTAAATAGTGATGTTGAGTGCGTAATTTGCAGATAAGCAGAAATAGCGGTGAGATGTATTTTAATGGATGAAAAAGCTAGCTTTGACTTTTGTAAGTGCAGTAGGTAGCTGACGATGTCTTTAGCAGATGCGTGTAAGGGTTGTATTTGTTTATTATGGCAGTAATAAACAAATCTTTTCTACTTATTTGCATAGCAATGTCTTGTGGTTGGTTTCCTAGCTTGTTTTATGACCTCCATACATTCCTGTGTGAGGTCCAGATGGCCGAATTCTAAGACTTCAGGAGCCAAATTGCTAGATTCAGCGATGCTGGATTTGGGTGTCTGATCTGTTGTTTGTGTTGAGTTAACAGATCTGGTCTGTTTGGTAGTTTGACATGAGGCACTACTGAGAGGTCTAGTAGTGTTGTGTACCAAGGTTGCCTTGTCCAAGTTGGTGCTATTAGTATGAGTTTGAGTTTGTTTTGACTCCATTTGTTTACCAGATATGGAAGGAGTGGGAGAGGGGGAAAAGCGTATGCAAATATCCCTGACCAAATCATCCATAACGCATTGCCCTGAGACTGATCCTGTGGGTATCTGGATGCAAAGTTTTGGCATTTTGAGTTTTCTTTTGTTGCAAATAGGTCTATTTGTGGTATTCCCCATCTTTGGAAGTAAGTGTTTAGTATTTGGGGGTGAATATCCCATTCGTGGATCTGCTGGTGATCCCGAGAGAGATTGTCTGCTAACTGATTCTGAATCCCTGGAATAAACTGTGCTATTAGGCGAATGTGGTTGTGAATCGCCCAATGCCATATTCTCTGTGCCAGGAGACACAACTGTGTTGAGTGCGTTCCTCCCTGTTTGTTCAGATAATACATTGTTGTCATGTTGTCTGTTTTGACAAGAATGTGTTTGTGGCTTATTATAGGTTGAAATGCCTTCAACGCTAGAAATACTGCCAGTAGTTCCAAATGATTTATGTGAAACTGTCTCTGCTGAGTGTCCCATTGTCCTTGGATGCTGTGTTGGTTGAGGTGTGCTCCGCACCCTATCATGGAGGCATCTGTCGTTATTACGTATTGAGGCACTGGGTCTTGGAAAGGCCGCCCTTGGTTTAAATGTATATTGTTCCACCATTGAAGCGAGGTGCATGTTTGGCGGTCTATCAACACTAGATCTAGAAGTTGACCCTGTGCTTGTGACCATTGTGATGCTAGGCGGCACTGTTGTAAGGGCCGCATGTGCAATCTTGCGTTTCGGACAATGGCTATGCATGAGGACATCATGCCTAGTAGTTTCATCACCATATTGACTTGTATCTTTTGTTTTGGATACATGGCCTGTATTACATTGTGAAATGCCTATACCCTTTGTGGACTTGGAGTGGCAATCCCTTTTGTTGTGTTGATTGTTGCCCCTAAGTATTGCTGTGTTTGACACGGCTGAAGGTGTGACTGTGTAGTTGAGTGAGAAACCTAGTTTGTGGAGGGTTTCTATGACATACTTTGTGTGTTAGTTTTGATTAACCAATCATCTAGGTACGGGAACACATGTATTTGCTGCCTTCAGATATGAGCAGCTACTACTGCCAGGCATTTTGTAAAAACTCTTGGCGCAGTTGTTATCCCAAATGGCAACACTTTGAATTGGTAATGTACCCCTTGGAATACAAACCTTAAGTACTTTCTGTGTGAAGGATCTATCGGTATATGGAAGTATGCATCCTTTAGGTCTAGTGTTGTCATGTAGTCTTGTTGTTTGAGCAATGGGATTACGTCCTGTAATGTCACCATGTGAAAGTGATCTGATTTGATGTAGATATTTAATGTTCTGAGATCCAATATAGGTCTTAGAGTTTTGTCCTTTTTGGGTATGAGAAAGTACAGCGAGAAAACTCCTGTTTCTCTCTGATGAATTGGTACCAGTTCTAGTGCATCTTTTTGTAACAACGCTTGGACCTCCAGTTGTAGAAGATCCCTGTGTTGTTTTGACATAGTGTGTTTTCGGTGGGACATTTGGAGAGAATTTGAGAAATTCTATGCAATAACCATGCTGGATAATTGCTAGGACCCAAGTGTCTGTTGTTATTTCCTCCTATTGTTTGTAGAACTTGGTTAGTCTCCCCTCCACAGGTGTTATGTGTTGGGGATTTGTGACATCAAAGTCACTGCTTGTTGTGTGGAGTTTTGGGACTTTGGAACTTCCCTCTACTTTTTTGGAATTGTCCCCCTCTATATTGTCCCCGAAAACTTCCCCGCTGATATTGGCTCTGATAAGTGGGCCTTGTTTGTGAGGTTGTGGGTTCCATGCTTTGTCCTCGAAACTGTGTTTTACGAAATGTGCCTCTGCTCTGTGTGGAGTAGAGTGCGCCCATGGCTTTGGCCGTATCAGTGTCCTTTTTAAGTTTTTCGATAGCAGTGTCCACCTCCGGCCCAAACAACTGCTGTCCGTTAAATGGCATATTCAGCACGGCTTGTTGTATTTCCGGCTTGAATCCTGATGTACGCAGCCATGCATTGTCTCCGTATTGTTACTGCTGTGTTTACAGTTCTAGCAGCTGTGTCTGCTGCATCCATTGCTGACCGTATCTGATTGTTTGAGATACTCTGTCCTTCTTCCACCACTTGCTGTGCTCTCTTTTGGAACTCCTTGGGCAAATGTTCTATAAAGTGTTGCATTTCGTCCCAATGAGCTCTATCATATCTGGCTAACAAAGCCTGTGAGTTGGCAATACGCCACTGGTTTGCTGCCTGTGCCGCCACTCTTTTCCCTGCCGCGTCGAACTTACAACTCTCTTTGTCTGGAGGTGGTGCATCTCCTGAAGTGTGTGAGTTTGCCCTCGTGCGAGCTGCCCCTACTACCACTGAGTCTGGCGCTAACTGTTGTGTGATGTACACGGGGTCTGTTGGTGGCGGTTTATATTTTTTCTCCACCCTTGGAGTAATGGCCCTTTCTTTCACAGGCTCCTCAAATACTTGTTTGGAGTGTTTTAGCATTCCAGGTAGCATGGGGAGGCTCTGGTACTGGTTGTGTGTGGACGACAGTGTATTAAATAGAAAGTCGTCTTCAATTGGCTCAGCATGCATGCTGACATTATGAAACGCCGCTGCCCTCGACACCACTTGTGCGTAGGCTGTACTATCTTCTGGTGGTGACGGTCTAGCAGCATCATAAAGATCCCACGCGTCTGGATCATCCTGACTCATCCCTGTATGAGTTTGGGATTGCATCATTGGTGGAGTGGCTACCGGTGATGGTTGTGGAGAGCGTTGTGGTGGCGGGGATACTTGTTTAGCCACCTTCGCCTGTGGCTGCTTGTCTTTCTCTTGGAAGGCAAGTTTTCGTTTCATTCGAATCGGAGGGAGAGTACTGATCTTCCCTGTTTCTTTCTGGATGTGGAGCCTTCTTTGGGTGTAGTCTGGCTCCATTGTCTCCAGTTCCTGTCCAAATCTATGTGTTTGCATTTGTGAGGACAGGCCTTGTTCCTCTGTGTAGGAACTTGATTTCCGTTCCGAGGCCGGATGTTTCGGTATCAAAACCTTTTCGGCTGCCTTTTTCGGTTCCGACGACACTTTTTTGCTCTTCGGCGTACTGATTTATCGGTGCTGACTTGGTTCCGTGCCGCTCTCTCGGTGCCAAGATTGCTCTGACCCGGTGTTGAGTCTGCTCTGACCCGGTGCCTCGGGGTCGAGTGTGCTCTGTGCCGGTATCTTGACCGGAGTCGGATGACTTCGACACATGCATGCCCTTTTTCGGTGCCGATAGCCGGTCGCCTATTTTTCAGGTTAAGCCATGGCCTGTTGGCGGTGGCGTCCCCTGGGCTTTACTGGTCTTTACGTGAGTCTTGTGTATCGACGTCTTACTCACGGTTTTCGGCGTCTGTTCAGGATCGACCTCTTCCGAGTCCGAATCCTCGATGGAGAGGGCTTCCTCTTCTTCTTCCATGTGTTTTTGTCCTGTCGGCACCGACGCCATCTGTAGTCTTCTTGCTCTTCGGTCCCTTAAGGTCTTTCTGGACCGAAATGCTCGACAGGCCTCACAGGTGTGTGTTCTGGCGACAAACACAAATTACAGACCAAATGCTGATCTGTATAAGGATACTTGTTGTGACATTTGGGGCAGAAGCGGAATGGGGTCCGTTCCATTAGCCTTGAAGACGCACACAGTCGGGGAATCGAAAACCAGGCCCCGTCTGGGAATCGAAAACCCCGAAGGCCCGCCGGAGCTCTTTAAAAATTCGGTGTCGATCTGTTGTAACTAACCTGATACCGAACGCAAACAATACCGTCGAATTTTCCGAGTTTTTCACTAACTTTCCAAACTGAAGCGCGGAGCGAAAAGGAACACATCCGAACCCGATGGCGGAAAGAAAACAATCTAAGATGGAGTTGACGCCCATGCGCAATGGAGCCGAAAGGGGAGGAGTCCCTCGATCTCGTGACTCGAAAAAGACTTCTTCGAAGAAAAACAACTTGTAACACTCCAAGCCCAACACTAGATGGCGGGATGTGCAAAGCATGTGTATCTGCAGCTACACATGCCATCGAACATATACACACACATATATATATATATATATATATATATATATATATATATATATACACACATATAAATATACACACATACACTAAGCAACAATGCTAGCAATGAAAATGTTGTTCCCCAAACTAAACAGCCCAGACCCACTTAAAGGGAATCAAAGCCATTAATAATGGTATATACAACATCCTGGACTTGTAAACATTCAGAGAGTAAAGACACTTTGAAGTATTGTTGTAAAACCCCATACATAGTATGTTGCTTTGCGAAAAGGAAAAGGTTATAGGACACAAACGCCAGGTTAAAAATTAAGGCTGCAACTTCATAAACTTCTTCTAGCTAGAAGGTAATATTTGCAGACCTTATTTGTCACAAAAGGTAAGTACTACTGAAAATTTAATGACTCATTTTTCAAAATGTAAAGTGCAAAAGGGCATATGACAATTTTTTGAGTGACTTCATTTAGGTGTCTATGTGAATTTTTACATATTTAACTGCTTTAATTGTTTTGGCCTCAGTAAATTGCGCCTCTTAAATGTATACAAAGGCTGCTACATTAGATACACTGATGATATCAATAAATTTAATTCCACTAGAGTAAAGTGTGGGACATGGTGATGGAATATTGCTTTACTAACAAAAGAGACTAGGAACAACAACAATTTCCAGATTTTGCAGATAGCAATAGAAATAACTCAGTTTATTGCATAAAAGGACACCACTGATGTCCAAAAGATCTCACTCACATGTATGTATAATACTTTCAAGGACTCTAACAGGGAACATGAAATTTATGTCCAAACAATAGTCAAATAAAGACCTCCACTGTAATACAAGAAGTACATCTAAATCAAAGCATGGAAACCACATCAGGTAACAGAAAAGCACCAAGATAAGGGCCTGTTAACAGAAACACAAATCCTATCACAAGCATTATAAACAAGTCCTTATGATCTTAAATATACATGTATTTTGCTTGCAGTTCCAATTAATTACTGACACTATAGAACTGTCTATCAAGCTAAAATAAATGACTAAAAATGTGCAAAGATGTCTATTTACAGTCACAGAAGATATTTTAGTTGCTGAAAGAAGTTCCAGAATAATATAGAGCATACTCTTCTGAAGCTCATCCTGACTAGTCGATCATTTGCAAAGAATTTACTAGGAATTGATGAAAGATCCTCTACCACTACAATTAAGCTAAAAAAGGAGAAAACAGTTAAAGGAGATGAAAAAGTAACGAAAGAGGGTCTGTACATCTGGGCATAAATTTGACACAAGTTTGATTTGGTACAGGCAGATATCGAATACGGTAGAAGATTGCATAATAAAGGTAGCTATTCTTGTGAGGGTCTGTCTGATAGTTCTCCTGACCTCTATGAGGATTCAGAACTTCATGGTGATATAGCATCCACATTGTGTTTCTTGGGGATAGAAATTATTAAAAAAGGAGAAAATCAAAGAAAAGCCATGATGGTCAGATGAACTGATATTGAAGAAGAACCAGGAGAATCCAGAGGAAAGGAAAAAAGAAGGCCAGAGAAAACAAAAACACAATAGTTCACAATTTGTCTGAAAACGTATTGTGATTGAATTAAGAATGTCTGCAAAAAGGCTCAGTTATGCACCTCATAAAGGTTGAGAGCTTTGTGATATAAAAGTAAGCTTGTTGTAATGTACAAGAAAATTTAGCTGAAAACGTTTTTGCATTAAACCAGGATATAGAAAATAATTCTATTTCAGCACATATCAGCGTGCTCTTGAACAGACTGTTAAATACATCCATTTTGTTACACACAGATAGAAACGTAAGACTGATTTCTTGTGATATAAATAGGAACAACCATGGGCAATAAGGTATGGCCTTAATAAGCCTGTACATTCGTTACTTTTAGGCTTTTTGAAAACATATATAATATGAATTAAAAGTAATAAATAAAAATGCCCCTACCTGAGGGAGGCCTGCAAATATATGGAAGTAAATAAAAAATAATCCGTCATAAAGAACAAGTTACTTACCATCGGTGACGCCTTATCGGAAGAGACACATTCTAGTTGGAGATTCCTTACCTTTTGAATTTCTCCCAGGCGTCAGACTGGATCCAGGGATTTTTCTCAAGCACTAACCCTGCGTGCCGTTAGTTGGCATCGATCGGCTCCACGTCCATCATCCGCATCGTCCACACCAGATATGGTATCCTGGGTCCTATATAGGCACCAGCCCGACGCGCTGTCAGTTTCTTTTCACAACTTCCCACGCCAGAAGCGCAGAGCCATGTAGACCACTGGAGCATCAAAATTAGGGCCCTGAAAGGGAGTCCTTGTCCCTAGAAATCAGTTCGCTGAGCGGGGAGGATGGGTGGGTTGGTAAGGAATCTACAAATAGATTATGTCTCTACAAGATAAGGCATCAATTAAAGTAAGTAACTTGTTCATCTGATAGAGACTTCTAGTTGCAGATTCCTTAACTTCTGAATAAGTACCCAAGCAATACCATCCCTGGAGGTAGGTCTGCGAACCAAGATCAAACTAGAAAGTCCTGCAGGACCGAATGGGCAGGGTTCCCTATGTAATGTGTGCAGGGTTGCAAATGTTGCCAGCTGACAGATGTCAAGGATTGGAACTCCGCGTAATAACACAATGGTCGCAGCAGTAGCTTTGGTAGCATGAGCACGCAAACCTTCAGGTGGTTGCTTTTTGGCCAGTGCATAGCAGACTTTAATGCAGAGTCCGGCCCATCGGGAGATGGTCCGCTTCTGCACTGCCTGACTTTTCTTCGCACGACATAACCGACAAAGAGTTGATCATCCACTAGAATTCTTATGTATGATCAAGGTAAAACACCAACACTCTTTCTGGCTCCTGGAGGTGGAGTCTCCCCTTTTCAATCAATCAATCAATCAAGGCATTTGTAAAGCACACTACTCACCCATGAGGGTCTCAAGGCACTGAGGGGGCTGCTATTGCTCGAACAGCCAAGTCTTGTGGTGTTTCTGCTGAAGGTAAGTAGGTCCTGTGTCTGTCACAGGTGGCTGGGAAGAGTGTTCTATGTCTTGGCAGCGAGGTGGGTGAACGATCTGCCATCGGCAGTCATTCTGTGGATGCGTGGGACAGTGGCGAGGGAAAGGTCAGCGGAGCAAAGTTGTCAGGTCAGGGTGTAAAAGGAGAGCTGTCTGTTGAGGTACTCTGGTCCGGTGTTGTGCAGTGCCTTGAGAGCGTGGGTTCCTAAGAAGGATGTGGGAGTACATAAAAAGTATGCAAGGTGATGGATTGGCCTACATGAAAGGGCGTGAACACTTTTGGCAAAAAGGAAGCCGTAGGACTGATGCATCTGTCACTACTGTCAGTTCTAGTTGGGGAAGGGAGGGTGATCTGCCTCTGACCCAGTCGCAATCCGTTAGTCACCACTACAGATCTCGCACAGTTCCCTCTGAGATCTGGACCATGTTGGAGGGATTCTCCAGCTGCCTTATTGTCACTAAAATCCAGGATAGAGCTGAAACATCGGTATCATTGCCTGAATATCCTAGACTCAGCGCTCAGGAAGATACACCCAAAACTGCAGTGTGTCCAGAACAGTACCGATTAAAGAGAGCATCTGAGAGGGAATCAGGTGTGACTGTGGCACATTTATAGTGAACCCCAGCAAATGCAGAAGGTTGGCAACAACAGCATGGAATGAGGCCGTCTCCAATAGCCAGTCGTCGAAGTAGGGGGAAGACAAACTCCTGACCCACACAAATGAGCTGTGACCACTGCCATCACCTTGATGAAATCCTGAGGGGTGCTGGTAAGGCCAAAGAGGAGCACAGTGAACTGAAGATGCTTGTGGCCTACAGTAAACCATAAGTAACATCTGTGGGCAGGCAGGACAGGAATATGGAAATAAGGATCCTGCAAGTCCAAAGCTACGATCCAGACTCCTGGGCCCAGGGCAAATAAAACCTGAGCAAGAGTGAACATTTTGAACTTCTCATTGAGGGACCAAAGGTCTAAGTTAGGGCTGAGGCCTTGCCCTTTGTGGGTGCCAGAAAGTAGCAGGAATAGCAACCACTACCTACTTTTGTCACGGGAACCCTCTCTGTGTCTCCCCTAGTCAAGAGAGCTGTAACTTCCTCCCGGAGAAGTGTCAAGTGATCCTCTGTTAAGCGATCGTAGGATGGTGGCATGGATGGAGGAGTAGTCTCGAAGGGGAGGGGGTAGCCCCTTCGGACAATCTGCAAAACCCACATTACTGACGTGATGGACTGCCAGTGGAGCAGGTGATGGCGGATCCTTCCTCTGACTGGTCGTCAGATGAGGGAGGGTTGGAGGCAGCTAGAAAGGGGGGAGGGTGGGGGTTAGGGGTTGGCAGAAGGGTACTGGCCGGACTGCTGGCTCTCTGGGTGGTGGATCCCACGTCCGGAGCCACGCAGAGTCTGGGCGGTGTGCGGAGCATGGTGGTTGAACAGGAATGGACGCGGTAGGGCGCCCCTTCTGTAGCCACACAAGATGTGAAAAGCAGACTGAGGGGGAGTCGCAAGGCCCAAGGACCTGGCCATTGCATAGGAATCCTTGAAGCGCTTGAGCGCTGAGTCTGCTTGCTTTCCGAAGAGATGGGTGTTGTAGGAAAGTCACTCTTTGGTATGGTTACGCCCACTTTTTGCCTGTTCATCAGTGTGTTTAGACTGTTTTCACTGGGATCCTGCTAACCAGGACCACATGATTGTGCTCTCTCCTCTAAATCTGGTTGCTTTGGTACTCTTTGCATCCCACAATTGGCACACAGGAGTACCCCTGTAAGTCCCTAGTATATGGTACTTGGGTACCCAAAGCATTGGTACACCAGGGGTCCTCCACGGCCTGCAGCATGTGTTATGCTAACCTTGGGAGCCCATGCAAACTGTCTGCAGGCCTGCCATTGCAGCCTTCGTGCAAAGGTGCATGTACCCTTTCACTGCTGGTCTCTGCACCAGGTTACTGTAAGTCACCCCCTATGGTAGGCTCTCCTAGCCTAGAGGGCAGGGTGCAGGTTCCTGTGTGTGAGGCACCCCTGCATGAGCAGAGGTGCCCCTATGAACTCCAGTTCCAATGTACTGGTAACTCAGAACCTACACATGTTTGGTATTAAACATGTCGGAATCATACCCCAATACTAATGCTAGTATTGGTGGCATGATTCCATGCACTGTGTCGGCTCCTTAGAGGACCCCCCCAGTACTGCTTCTAACAGTCTTCCATGGGTTGCGGGCTGACCACGCTCCTGCAGCCTCTCAGACAGGTTTTTGCCCTCCTGCTGCTTGACCAGCTCAAGCAGGGGATGGCAGAACAAAGGATTTCCTGTGGTTGGCGGGGGGAGGGGCAACAGCCTCTTCTTTGGTGTTATAAGGCTGGGGAGGGGTAACCTCCCCACGCCACTGGCTTGCTTTGAAGAGCACATTTGGTGCCCTCCTTGCATAATCCGGTTTGCACCAGTCCAGGGACCCCCAGGTCCCTTTCTGGTGTGAAACCACACAAAGAAAAGGGTAGCGACCACTCCCCTGTCCATCACACCCCAGGAGTGGTACCCAAAGCTCCGCAGGTGGCCACTTGATTCTGCCATCTTGGACACAAGATGTGCAGAGGCCCCTGGGAGCATCTGGTTGGTCAGGACAGGTGACTGATGTCAGTGACCCTTTCTGAAAGGTGGTCACCCTGCAGAGTGACCAAGCCCCCTGTTAGGGCTATTCGGCATGCAAGACTCCATCATGACTTCCCTGCATCAACCTCTTCTGCTCCTGGCCACCGGAACTGCTGTTTGACTTCACAGGAACCAAACAAGCCTGCAACTTCCGAGAGGACCTCGCCTTGCAACATTGTTTCTCCAGCTCCTTCCAGTAATTGCAACATTTCCATGGCTGTGCATTCTCTGCGGTCGGCAAGACTTCAGCTGCACCAAAGAAGCAAAAAGGAATCTCTCTTGGAGAGGAGTCACTCCCCTGCTTCCGCAGGCACCAAAAGTAATGACGTCCAGCTGCTGAGATCCTGTCCCATCTGGCTCCAGGAAGAATCTCCAACACAGGTGGTGTTGTGGAGGGCTCCACTGGGTCCTCTCTAACTACTGTACAGCTTGGGAGATGGTGAGCCCTTGCCTCTTCCTTCAGGACCCTGTCACTGTGACTCTTGCAGCAACCAAGGCTTGTTGACTCCTGCTCCGAGGGATCTTCCAGCTTCAAGTAGCCCCAACCTACAACACATCATCCTTGCAAAGAGAGTCTTCTCCTCTGCTGCTACAGCGACTTGGGACTCCTCTCCAGGTGTGCTGATTGGGCCTCACTGCAACTTACTGTGCCTGCTGCCAGGTGGGTTGCTTGTGGGGGCTGCAACTGCTTTTGCTGGCTCTCCTGACTGCTGAGGGTCAGCCCAGACTCCCCTCCAAGGGTCGAGTCCCCTGGGCCTTGCTGGTCCTCTTCTTCTCTGAAAATCCTCTTCTGCCCAGAAGTGCATTTGCCAAGGCTTGTTGGCGGCCCTCCTGACCAATGACCATCTGCGACCTGGCAACATCATCTGCACGACTCCAAGGACCTCGTTGCAGCTCTTGGGCTCCACAGCTGATTTCATCTTCCCCTGTCGACCAGGATCTTCATCCACAGAAAAATGGGCAGTGGCTCCTGCCCCACCTGGACGCTCCTGCCCCACCTGGACACTCCTGCGTGGACTGGACCATGTCCCCTTCTTTTGCAGGTCCTCTTCTACCGGAATCCACCATTGGGTTCCGCTGGACTGGTCCTGGTTTTGCAATCTTCCTTTTCCAAGTCGCCTTGTTAGTCTTTGGGAAGGCCAGGTAACTTACCTCTGTTCTCTTGGTCACTGGGGTTCATCTAGGTACTCAGCCCTTGGGGTCCTGAGTTCTCCCAGCTCCCTGCTAACAATTGCACGTCCTTGGGTGGGTGACCCAACTTTGCATTCCACTATTTTAGTATGTGTTCTGGCCCCCGCTATAGGGACCTAACTATTTCCTGCTATTTCTTGACAATGCTTGTTATTTTCCAATGCTTATTACTAATACTTATTGTGTGCATATATGGTGTGTACTTACTTCGATTTGGGGGGTTGCCCATAAATGATACAGTTCAGTACTACTGTAATAAAATACCTTTGTTTTTGTAACACTGTGTGGTTCCTTTCATGTGAGATAAGTTGCTGTGTGACTGCTGTGGTATTTCAAGTGCTTTGCACTCCACCTAGGTAAGTCTTGGCTGCTCACTACAACTACCACTAGAGAGCCTTGGCTTCCTAGACGCTGTCTCACTAATTAATAGAGGTCTACTGGAATAAGGTGTAAACACCATAGGTGTCCACCACACACCAGGCCAGCTTCCTGCAGGTACCATCAAAGGGCATGTCAACATTAATGTTTTGGACATCTCCTGAAAAGTCTTCAAACAAGCAAGGTGCCCAAGGGCTACTGTTGATGCCACCGCTGTGCCCTGTGAGTCTGTCACATCCAGTCCACATCCGATTGTGAACTTTGCTCCTCCGGGACCTGTGGCAGCACTTGCGCAACCATATCCAACATGATGTGGGAATATCAGCCCAAAATGCACGCAATATTCAAGGACTGCATTGCCAGAATGGCAGAAAAAACATCTTCTTTCCAAGTGTGTCCAGTTTCTTGGATTCTCTATCAGGGGGTTTAGAAGGGTACGCGCCCTGGGAAGTTGGATGACCAAGCTCTCAGGGGTGGGGTGCTGCGTCAGGAAACTCAGGTCACCTGGAGCAGGGCAATGGCGGCAGGCAATTTACCTGTTCACAGAAGCCCCTGTTCTGGGTTTGGACCAGGTAACCAGTAGGACAGCTGTAAGGGCTTCATTGAAGGGGAGCAGCGGTTCGGACGATGAAGCTCCAGTTGAAGCAACTCTGTCAGGAGGTTAGTCCTGACTGACACCGAATGCAGCTCAGGGTCCAGGACCTCAGCTGCTCTTTGCATCACCATTGATTATGAAGCACCCTCATTCGTAAACATGGTAGGAGGAGAAAGTGTGCTAGTGTCTTGGAAGATGTCCAGTCCACTGGCTTCACCCAAGTCTGCACACCAGTCCAAAGAGTCTTGGAGCAGGTATTCTAAAGGGTCCAGCATTCTAAAGGGTCCAGCATTCTAAAGGGTCCAGCAACCCCCTCCCGTTCCTCACCTTACCCTAGGCCATAAGAAACAGTCTCAGGATCTGACATAGGAGGCACGGCTCCTGTCGGTGGCGGAGTCATACTACGCTCATCCAGCTCCATGTCGACGGTGCAGTCTGGGGGCACAGGCAGTACTGGCGTCGGTGAAGATAAGATGGTACGACCAACGCCATTCCAGATCTAAGCATGGAACCATGGGTGCCCATTGGAGCCAAGGTCGAAGCTGCCAATGCGGAACCCGAAGAGGCCCTCTTGACTCAGCGGGGCCCAGAGGCACTGCCCAAAATTGAGGCGCATCGCCTCATGAAATTATTTTAGCTGAGCCGGAAACTTCGGGAGGAATGGAGTCAGCCAAGATGCGGGTTTCGCAGATGGAGGCCTAGAAGGACGACACTCCCTCATCCTCATGTCATTGGCTGATCGACAGGGTGAAGTTGAAGAACGTTTAGTTTTCTTCGACTTCCCCGATCATCCCAGGGACTTGGAGTGGGGGGACGACAAAGGGGGACTCCGTGACCGCTCCTGGGACCTTTCTTTATCCGGGACCTCGACCTACACAGAGTCGACAGTCAGGCCGCCAACAGATTCAACTGCTCCCTCAAAGCCTTCGGATACATGGCCCGACACTCGGAACAGGACTTCGGGTCATGGTCCTGCTCCAAACACCAAAGGCACACGAGGTGCGGGTCCATCACTGACATCACAGGATGACAGGATCCACAAGGCTTGCACTTGGGAAACTGATATGTCCACTGGGATGCACCAGGAGTTCTACAACTCAAAAAACAATCTGACAAAAGGTCAAAACAGGCCAATCGAAAAAATGGCTGAAGGTAGCTCTTGTTGTACTGGCAGAGGCTGGTGCAGAGATAAAAGACCTGACGTCAGCATGCCATGGTGGCACCTTTATAGGACCCATGAAGTCATATCCAGCGTGGACTCTGCTGCCGACGGACCCAGAGCAGATCAACGCCACCAAACGGCACGCAGGGGTACTGCTCGTGAAAAATCTCCGGATCCAGCCTGATGCCTGGGGAATATTCAAAAGGTAAGGAATATGCAGATAGAAGTCTCTTATCAGAAAATGAAAAGTTAAGAAAAAAACTGAAAACAGAGATTGGCCTACCATCTCTGGTGGTGAGAAGGCCTACTTTTAAGATTAATTTAGATATGCCTATGTGTCGTACTCACCCTGAAGAAAGCCTAAGGCTGAATTGGTCTGACACAATGCCCCCTCTGCCATATGCTGTGTGGTGGTCTGAAGAAGTGGTGGAGAAAGAAAGAGCGCGAGAGAAATAGAGAGGGAGAGAGAGAGAGAGAGAGAGAGAGAGAGAGAGGATGTATAAAGGTTATCCTAACGTAATGGTTAGACTTGCCTATAGGTACTTAATATATTTTAAAACCTCTGACATTCACTTAAAAACACAATTGAAGTGAAGTTATGGTTAAACATCAAGATACAAAAAAAAAACAGAAATTCACCAATTGTGGTTAGGAAAACTAACCTTAAAATGCATCCCTGGCCTGCACTGCTTAGGATACCTTGTACAACATAAATTATGACACGTTAAATGACATCATTGATAATATCGGAAATGGCATCACAGAAGGAAACAACCAAGGGTACAAATACTTTACCTTTGGCTGTGTGGAACAGAGGTTAGCTGCAGGATCAAGCTCCCTGTCCAACCCTCTGTCGGCAACCAACTGACAGAGCGTACAGCTACAGGGCTTAGCCTACAGCTAGGCTCCCAGCACAACCCTCCCTCTATGGCTGGCCAATCCATACTGCACAGACTTCAGCCAAGTGTAGCAATGGTTTGCTTCAGGGCTTCTACTAGGTCTGCAACAAATTCTTTCCTTTGGTTGTGTGCGGCAGAGCTTAGTTGCAAGGCCTGACTAGGCACCCAACACTCAGTTGCTCACAACTTCGGCTGAGTGCAGAAGTAGCTGTCCCCCCATTCCTCCACAGAAAGTCAGTCCCTGATGCTAATGGCCATAGGAAGTTTGGTTTCCTTTTTATTTTAGTTTATAGTTCAATAGCACCATCACAGATTAATTTGAGATGTCATGAGTGATGTCATATGTGATGTCATAAACAGTGAATGTCAAGAAAAGTGTTAAGATCTTATAAGCAAAGCGAACAATAAATCCACTTCAAACTGTTTTTTTTTACAGTTACAACACAAAGCAGAGGGAAAACTTCAGCTGCGCAGAACCGAAAGCCATGCACAGGCCAAACTGTCATCAGCGAACAAACCCTCGGGTAAACAGCTAAAGGCCTAAGGTCAGGCCCTCTCCCACATGCATTGGGGTGCCAACCCCAGCAGGCTCCATGGACCCATGTTGAGCTTTCTTTGAGGTCTGTGGATCAGGTTTAAGATCCATGGACCCCCTTACAGGCTTGCGTTGGAGGGGGTCTTGATTCCCTGTCAGCATCTGAGGATCAAGGGTGCTCAACAGGGGATGGCAAATCCAGACCAAGGAATCACCAAGCACAGCAGTAAACAGATTTTTAGAAAATATTAATGTTAAATGCAAAGGAAGGGTTCCTGAGACCATGGTCGTCTCAATTTGGCCCCTTGTGTGCCCTTTAAATGTTTTGTTATCATGACGCAGGGAGTGAGTTCCCACATCCTGTCATCGCAGCAGCAATATGTTTTTCTCCAACTTACAAAGAGGTCATCAGACTTTGTCCACAGTCAGACCTGCAAAACCCACAGAGAACTTAAAATGGCCAACAGGGAGAAAAGCTCCCTCTGTCCAACAGATTCAAGCAATCATTGTGATCCACTGAGAACCGCAATTCCGTGTCCATGGAGCAAAGTAAAATAGTGATCCAGACAGCTCAAAAATGTAACTGCTTCATGACCAGTATGAGAGGATTTTTAAATGCTAGCTTCTAGAAATGTACTCAATGGATTTACACCATACCAAGCAAAGGGGCTCTTTGAGTTAAGTTTTACGTTGTCATTTTTGGTGCAATTCTGTTCCGTATTGAAGAGCAAAGAATTCTACGGAGATTAACAGACCAGCAAAAAACATGGCAGAAACAACCTAAAGTCACTAGATGCTTTGAAAAGTTTTGTACAGGTTCATACAACCACCTTTATAACATATATGTTGTGATTAATTTGGGAAAACAAGCAGCCTTTGAGACTGGGAAAGATGGAACAAAAAAAATCATACCAAGATCCTAATTGTATTAAGGAAGTTTACAAAGTTGGGAATCCTGAATAAAAACAGACTATTCATATGGAGTAACTGGACAACTGAATGATTTGTGCACATTTGAAAAGTTAAAGTAAATTAATGAGCTTATGACAGAACTGAAGAACATGTTCGGTGATGCTCTTTTTGGCGAATATTCTATCTAAAGAAAGATTTCTCACCATTAAAATATTCCCAAAATGCCAGACTGGATCTGAAAGACTTAAACAGCACTGCACCAGTAAGTGGCATCCTGTGGCTCCCCACTGACTTCATTCTACCTTGGAAGGGATGAGAAGGCCACACATTAGCTCCACTCTTTCATGTCAATGTTAGTTTTTTTGTCTGTCCGTGCCCTTGGTCAACGAACCAGTCCAGTGTGCAGATCTCTAATTTGGGACCTTCTGGAAAAAAAGATAATTTTCACAGAGCTGGGGGTGGTGAGGAATCTGGGGTTAGATAGAGTATGCACCAGAAATAGTGTCACTGAAGATCAGTAACTAGTTCTACTGATAGATACTTATAACCGAAGAATCCTCACCTTAAAAATAGATACCAAAGTAATACATTCCAAAGTGGTGAGTCTGTGAAACAGCTGAGCCCAAAATGTCTGGCAGGACTGATGCAAACTACTCCTCCTGTTGCACCTGGCTGTCAAAGCAGTAGTGCTATGTGAACATGTCCACTGATGCCCCCATATTGGCCTGACAGATGTTTAGGACAGGCACTCCATGTGCCAGCACAGTGACAGCAGCCTGAGCCCTAGTGGAATGGGCCCTCATTCCTCCGGAAGCTGATTCTTTGCCAGCACAAAGCAGATCTTAATGCAGAGAACTATCCACCATGATATAGCCCTTTTTTTGCATGGTCTTGGCTTTCTTTGCCCCAGAGAACACCACAAACAACTTATCACCCAATTAATGCTCTTTGGTGCTGTCAATGTAAAACCTCATGAGTTTTTTGAAATCCAGTAGATGAAGCCTTTCCTACTCTTTCGAGGGGTGAGGTACAGCAAAGGACATTGAGAGAGGGAGGCTAACCCAACGTGAAAAGCAGTCATGACTTTTGGCAAAAAGGAAGCCCTGGTTCTCAACACCGCTTTGTCTGGGAAAAAGGTGGTATAAGGCGGCTGGACTGAGAAGAGCTTGGAGTTCACTAACGGAACAAGCCAAAGTCACCACAACCAGAAACAGTCTTCAGAGTCAGGAAATGTGGTGGACAGCTGAGCTTTCATTCTAATGTCGTGCACATGAGGAATGTGAGGACCTAATTAAGATATCACCGAGGCATCAGAAAATTCGTTGGGAGGAAACAAGTGAAACAACCACATCACAACATGTGATTTGAACAAGGAGGACTGGTCTGGTAAACATTAAAAAAAAAAAAAAAAAAAAAAAAAAAAAAAAGTTGAAAGGGCCAACAAATCACCTTTAATGGTGACCACTGCAAGCCCTTGTGTGCCAAATATAAAACAAAGAAGAAATCAAGAAGTTTGGGCCTTAATGGGTTAGTATTGTGGTTGCCACACTAGACTATAACATTTGTAGAAGGATGCTTGGCAGCCAAGATGACATCCACAACTTCAGGAGGAAGATAAAATCCTGTCAACTGCAGCAGCTCAATTTCCATACATGGACGTGCAGATTGCGCAGGAAGGAGGACCCTGCCCTGCTACTGTGACAGAAGATCTTCCCAAATCGATAATTCAACCAGAGGATAGATGTCTGTGCCCAGAAGTTCTGGGTACCATGCTCACCTTGCCCAATCCTCTCACAACTCACGGAAAGAGAGGCAGTGGTGGAAAGACATACCGGAGTCCTGTGCTCTTCTCGGTCTGGTATGTGTCTCAGAGAAAGAGCTTTCTTGGAAACTCCAGTCCGCAAATTTTTGACAGTGCGCGTACTATGCAGTAACAAACAAATCTAGCTAGGTTTCTCCCCAAGGAAGATGCAATGTGCAACCTCGGAGTATTACTGCTATTTGTGATCCGCCAGGTGCCTCCAGCTGAGTTCATCCACCAGGTTGTACACAACCAGGGAGATGTCCTAACGTTTCAGCAAGCTCCAGAGATGAAGAGCCTCCTGGCACAGGAGCAGGGCCCTGCAAAGCTTGTTGCAGTACCACTACAGTAGTTTTGTCCGTGAGAACCTGAACCAGCCTCCATTTGAGGGCTGGTAGAAAGGCTTTCAGCACCAAGTGAATGCCTCAAAACTCCAACAGGCTGATGTAGACGAGTCTCTACCAGAGACCTCTGATCTCCACCTCTCGGGCGATTTCCCCATCCCAACATGGAGGCATTAATCATCACCATCAGGTCTAACTAACTGAGGCAGGGAGAGGGGCCTTCCACTAGTCCAACTTTTCATTGCGTAATAGAAAGTCCTCAAGGTAGGGAAAAACTATAATCTCCAGCTTTCAAAGATGTGCTGCAACCCCCACCACCACTTTTATGAACACCTGAGTGGCACTGGTGAGAGGAGAGGAAAACACCACCCTGCTCAACTTACACAGCCGAAAGCATCTGTTAGACTGCAGGACATGTATATGAAAATAGGCATCCTGCAGGTCCAAAGCCACCACAGAGTAGACAGAACCTGGGCCAATGTGAGAATCTTGAACCTTTCCTTTTAAATGGCTTCCAAAAGGCGGCGATCTAAAAAGGGACAAAGGTCTCCCTCCTTCTTTGGCACAAGGAAATTGCAGGTACTACAGCCAGACCCTGTTTCCAAGGCCGTACCCTCTCAATGGTTTGTCGGCCAAAGAACCTGTACTTGTTAGAGCCGGAAAGAAATGTGTTTCTCTGAAAGATGCTCTGATTTGGGTAGGAGATGCAGAAGGTCTAATAGGAAAGGCAAGGCATAGCCATGCTGAATGATGTGAAAGTCCCACCTGTCAGTTATCTTTTGACATCCATGGAAGTAATGTCTGATCCTGCCTCTCACAGGGTGGTCATGCATCACTAAGGGCAAACTAAATCAGCTTGGTGGCTGATGCTGCAGGGGTGGGGGACTGGGAAGTGTGCTGTTCCTGGTGGACTGGTGTGCTTCTTCAGAGGGCATTGGGCCTTGGTGATGCCAACCCTCTGGAGTAGCACTGAGAGGAGCTGTTACATGGTTCCTACGATTTAAGTAGGATTGTGCATCTGCTCAACATAAAAATCAGTGTATAGTCCATTTACCACCATCAGGAAATGATGGCATGGCTCCTTGCTAGCTCACAGTGCCCTTTCTGAAGTCCAGATGGTTTCTGAACTTCAAACATGACTATTCAGATTCTTGCAGAAAACGTAGAAACAGACCTACATTTTTTGTTGTCACACTGCATACCAAGATGAGGCACAACAAAGATGCAGAGTTGTTGTTTCAAACATTTATTGAAACAGTTATAGAGGCTGATTTCGATCTTGACAGATAGAAATACTCAGGATAGAAATGTGACGGATATCCTGTTCACTGTATTACAATCCCATTATATTCTATGTAGATCATAATATGGAAGACAGGATACCCGTCAAGTTTGTGACCGAGTATTCCATCTGCGGAGATTTAAATCAGGTCCTTATTCGTGTGTAAAAAAACATGAACTGCAATGATTAGGCAAACGAGACAAAGCATGGTAACCATCTATACAAAAATGGTGAAAAAGATAAACCGTTCAACCATGACAATGTTACTATGTTGATACACTCCTATATGTTACTGTCTACACTAATGAGAGCATAGTGTGAGTACCCTATGCCAGATCAATTGGTATAGCCTAACCCAATACCTGGGTGAGAGGTAACAGGAAGTCAAGAAGCGGGTGTGGTGTAGTGCAGGTGATTGTCCTGTGCAGGGATAGGTCAGACTCAGCATTAGCCTTAGCTAAGCTGCATCTCAGCCAATGTGTGCCACATTCCAGGATAATCCAAGTGCTCCTCTGTTGAAAGCAGTGCACAGGCAGCTTTTATAACATATTACAAACACCGTTCCTGTTGCACTGTATCAGAAGTGCAGGGCCGATGTGATGATATGTCTGCAGGTAAGGAGCTGTCTCCATGGACAATCACAATACTGGGACATCGCATTCTATGTGCCTAACCTTGGATAGAGTGTACAGACTGGATTGCAGCAAAGCTTAAAAAAACAAGCTGCATGTACAGTAAGTTCTCAGTACATTATAGCATGAGTGAAAAGCCATGTAAAAAGGTCACCATCAAAAATGAAAGGCTAAGTTAAAACGTGCATTTTAAAATGGAGGCATTAAGTGGACCCTATCGTGCTTTACCACACTCCCCTCTTGGCCGTGAGACACTAAGCTCAACCCAAAATAAAAGCATAAAAAGTAGTCTAAAACGTGTACTTGAAACAAATATTTGTATAAAATATGAAATGCACTTTAAAAATAAAAGCAAATGAAAGCTGTATATAAAATATATGGCTATTAAAATGCATGTAAAACTAATGAAAGCAATTTACTTAAAAGAAAGGGCTGAATCAAATCTCTTGGAGGCGTCTTTGTCCAAAGTCACTGGAATTCAGGAAGGAACCCACAACTGCAGACGAAAGATCCACTGCAGCCCGAGAAGCAAGTTCCAAAGAACAGATATGGTCAGTGTAGGAAAGTGCCCCTTTTTGGCATAGTCAGCCCCAACTTTTTGCCACTGAGGTTTTTAGACTGGGGTGCACTGGGTTCCTGCTAAACAGGCCCCCAGTGCCAGGGCTCTTTTCCCCAAAGCATGTAACATGCTGTACAATTGGCACACTCCTTCACCTGTGTAAGACCCCCGGTACCTAAGGCCTGGGTAGAAGAGATGGTCCCTAAGGGCTGCAGCAGAGTTTGTGACAACCTTAGGGGCCCCCCTAAAAATAAGATGCGCACCTGCTGCCACAGCAGCCATGATCTTCACCCCTAGCTGGCGAAGTTCCACCACCTTGAAACAAAAGTCCCAGCTGGGACAGAGCTTAAAAACCCAGTGGTACCCTTTGTACCCTTGAGAGGTGATCCTTTTTAAGTCCCCTGAAACTGAGGGTGGCGACTATTGGAACTTTCTTGGAGGGAGTCTGCGTTCCTCCTGCAGCTCCCCCGTGTTTGTAAATCATTTTGGTGGTCACCCCGCTCTCCTCGGGCCACCATAATGCCAAAAAGAGGGACTTTGCTGTGTAAACCTGGGCCTGGCCCCACAGGGCATTATGGGGTGCGTCTTGTGCTCTTCTCTGCATTTTTGAGCAACGGCTCTCCCGCTTTTCCTTTTTGATATGCGGCCTCGTGCTGCAGTATCATTTCCCCTTTTTGGGTGTCTGGTACCACCCACACACCCCGCATGCTGATCTCAATTGTGCAGCGGATCGGGGAGCCCACCCTCGGCTGCTCCCGTTGGCTTCACACACGGCCAGAACCTTTGTGTGCTGCCACTGGAGCCAGCGCCCTTTCCTAGTCTGCTGCTCCTACAGGCAGTTGCACTGGGTGTGGCGCCCTTCTGGGCTGCTTGGGAGAGTGCAACAAGACTGCCCCCTGCTCCCTCCCTCTTTCAGTGCCCAGTGATGGGGTACTGGGCCCCCTCTTACCTCTGCGAGGGGGGAAGCTGATGGCGCTCCCCCAGCCTTGCTCTTCGTCTGGGCCTAGGGATGGGGTCGTGGGCCCATGGGGCGGGTTCACAGGGATTGCAACGGCACTCCCTGACTTTTCTTCGGGATGGGGTCCTGGGCCCCCAATGACTTCACGGGGAACGCAATGGCGCTCCCCGACATCGTTTCCTGGTCGGGGCCAAGAGGTGGGGGCCTGGGCTCCTCCTCCTCTTCAGGGGTTTCGGGGGGGGGTGGGTTGGAAAGCATGCTATTAATTCCCCTGCCAATTTCTTGTTTTTGGTGTCAGCCCCTGGACCCTGACCCTCCCCGGGGGTACAGTCCGGAGAAATAGTGGAGCCCCTGCACTTTGCCGCTCGTGCTGAAATGGGGTCAAAGTTCGCAAACCTTCTGACAGACAGAACTTGGGCCCCTTTGGGATAATTTGGACGCTTTTGGTCTCTTTTTGCTCCTGGTGGCGAACTCCTGGCAACTGGAGCACTTTCTTCAAGCCTCGAAGATCCCCAACTTTGTAGGGAACCAGTCTCACGACTCCCTGCGCCAGCCATTCACTTGGGTGTCTCTCTCTGGGCAGCGAGCACTCCTTGTGCAGAAGCCCAGTCATTCCCCCAACTGGTCCTCAGGGGGAGTAAGGGTATCAGCTGGCCTGGTCCTGGGGTGTACCCCATTGAGTCTGGGGTCAATCAGGGGCAGAGCCCTTGCCCCAGGGGACAGTCAGGGGGTTCTTCCTTCCAGTAGTCAATGACATCGGTCTTCAGTCCCAGTTCTGCAGAAAAGCACATCCAAGAGAGAGCTCTCTCTCCCCTGTGCAAGGCCTTTTAAAAGGGGCAAAAGTGTCCCGCAGGGCTGCACCTCTGACCTATCTTGATGTCCCACATCACCTCTCCGGCCCTTTCCCAATCTTCCTGCACAGTTGTCTGGGATAGCTCAAAATGGCATCGCCCAGGAGTCACTTGCCACATGTGCTCCAAGGGTCTCGGCTCCCCTCCTAACTTGCATTCTTGCCAGGGCCAACCCCAGCAATTTGTCAAAGGTGTCCCCTCCTCGTTGAGGGGCCTGGAGCAGGCCCCGGTTCCTGGCACGGGATGACAGCTGGCTGATTGATGCTGGGTCCTGTTCCTGGAACCGGAGAGAATAGCAATTAATCCAGCCCAGCAGGGTCACAAAGGCTTGGGCCCTGATCCTGAGCTGAGTCGGAGAAAGATGACATTCCTAGGTGACCCATAAGCATTACAGGTATGGTTTTGTAACCGACTGCATTGTTCTCTTCTTACATGTTGCAGTGTACATTGGTGAGACTCTGGAGTCTGTGAACCCTAGGAAACTGGAGTTGCGCCCTAGAGCAGCCTTTCCCACTGGCATGTAATGGAGTGTGCACATGTGGTCACCTGTAACCAGCCCTGGGTCTTCTAGTCTTGCTGCGTCACAGCAGTCTTATCTTAAAAAGGCGGCACCAGCAGTAAACATGCAGAGTCCATTTTAGCATGAGTTTACTGTAGGTGAGTCCTAGGCTATGAGGCTCCCTCACAGTAAAAGTTCAAAAAGCGGGTGATCCAAAAGCAAATAAATCTGGGTGGACCAGATAGTCAGAACTGCCCTCTCATACCACTCCCCACAGGAAGTGGTCATAATGGGGTGTAGGCACTCCCAAGGGTAAGTAGCTCATTGGCTACTACCCTACACACCCCTAAAACACCCCAAAATTCAGTATTTAGGTGGCTCCCTAACACCAGAAGCCAGATTTGCCCGACAAGAAGAAGAAGACACAGATGAGTGAGAACTGCAGACACCTGGTAAACTTTTGGCACAAAACCCTGCCTGCTTACCTGCTGCCTTACTGACAATCACAACCTCGCAACTCGTTCTGCAGCTGTGGGGACTCCAAAAGCCTCGGAGGATCGCCAGCCTGTCAGCATCTCCCTTGGAGTTGAGGAGCCACTTCCCAGCTTCTTGCAGGCACCAATCGCAACTTCCAGTTCACCGGCCTACTGATCTCAGAGTCCACAGTTGCAGCAGCCATCCAAGGAGGTCTCCATGCTCCAAAAGTCAGCCCTGTCTCCTTACCAAGTGAGAACACCCAAGGATCCACCGGAGCCGAGCTGCACGCACACCTGGTGAACTGGACCCCTTGCACCAACCAAGGCTTGTTAAAGTCCACCTGGACTCCAACATCAGATCCGAAGACCTGCCAGCGAGGGATGTCAGCATCGCAGAGGACAGCATTCACAGTCATTCAGTTGTCTTCTTTTGTCCTTCCTTCTGCAGGTTCCCCAAAGAACAGTGTGCGCCTTGATGCAGGAGTACCACCACTAAGGATCCACAACTTCCAATGGTGTCCCCCTGCTTGCCAGACACCCATTGACCGAGCCATCTGTTGGGAGCTCCTGCACTTGTCCCCAAGTCCCTCCTTGCATTCATTTTCTAAGTGCCCCCCCACTCATTGCCAAGTGCTTAGTGCACAGGATACTGAAAAGACCAATGGCACGGCAATCGGATGCTCCTGGGCAGGTAAACTAGAACTGCTGGTCTTGTCAATAACTTTGCACCCCTAGTACCTCACTACCTTCAGGTGACCCCCCTCCCCAAAACTGAGTGTAAGTACTCCTATGCAGCCACAGTACTTTGGAAGTTGTGCCGCGCAAAAATGCATTCATCCTCAAAAAGTGATACTTACTTGCCAATAGTTCTGAGAACTGCAACAGCATTTATTTTGCTGCAAATGTTCTGGTGTTTATAAAAAAAATACAAGTAAACTATTTATTTAAATAATTGGTCTTGAGTTGCTTCTCGAGTGTGTCTCATTTATTGACTGCGTGTTCAACAAATTCTTAGCACTACCCTCTGATAAGCCTGTCTTCCCGCTGATAAGCCTGTCTTCCCACACTAACACAAAAGAGTGCCTTTGGGACTGTCATTTTCACCCCTGTAAACCAATAAGGGTTGCCCTGGACTATCTGCTTAGTGACCCCCTACATTGGGTCACTGCATAGATAACCGGCTTCCTACAGTCAGATCCATCCATCTCAGCTGATGCTTAAGGCAAGATGGTGCAAATGCAATGTTAGAGCCAGATTCCAGGAATCCAGGAGCAGAACCATCCATATCAACCAGATGAGATGGCCCATATTATGCATCTAGCAGCAATGGCAGCATCGTGGGACAACGCTGAACGAACTCACAAGTGATTCATATCCACAGATTGAGCCAATTATGTAGCCAGACACAAGTCAAGTGCACACTCAAAAGGGCACAGCAGTCAGACGAACATGGGCTGTACACAGTGTAATCACACAGGTCTTAACGACAAAGACCAGTTCATCTTTAGTTCCTGGAGCAAAGACACTCCGAAATACTGTATCACGCGTTGATGACAAGGCAGGATGTGTAGTAGATTCATCACTATTTTGCCTTGAGGTGGTATATCCATTGTGGAGCAACAAAACTAGAACCAAAATAGCTATGACCGGGAAAAGTAGGATCGGTATCTGCTTCTGGGGCATCAAGCCTCTACTACTCCAAAATGTCTGCTGACTCTCTCCAGGGTGAGATAGGCTCTATGGAGAATGTAGAAATTGATTAGTTTGAAGAGTGCATTGCTAGAAACTTTCGGGGTGCTCTAGAATGGTCTCCCAGGCTGCATTAGGGATTGTGGTTCCCAAGTCTCGCTCCCACTGTGTCCTTAATATTTCTAGTGAGTGTAGTGAATCTGTCTGCAGTGAGCAGTAGAGGCAGGTAATGGCTCTGAATCTACCGGCTGATAAAGCTATGTAACAACAGCTTAGAAGGACCTTGTGTTCGGTACCTCCAGAGCGCCAGTATCAGCATATAGCCGCTGCCACTGATTCATATACTAGGAAATGACCCTGGGGTAAACCAAAGTCTGTTGTTAGATCTTCAAAGTGGAGCAATACTGCTTCCATATACAAGGTGCCCACTGTAGTTTTTCCCGCATCCACCCATTTCCCCCCTACAGTCACTGCCGGGGGGGGTTAGGAGGGGATAGAAAATGTAGGAGCCTGAGAGGGAGGTTTGGGGAATATGGGACCTGTGTGGTTGTGTTCCATAGACAGCGGGTCCAGCACTTCTGAATAACTCTCTTGTAGCTAGCTCTTGGGGCATGTCTGACTCGCAGCAGGGTTCGCGCAAGATCTTTCAGTGGTGGGACAATGGGGGGGCCATAATTCTTGCAGGGCCCTGCCTACCCACCATCTACTGTGTGAATCACTGTAATTGGGCCGCCAAGTAGTAGATTCAAAGTCCGGGATTGCCAGCCCTCCCTGCATAGTAGGGCGTTGCAACGTGGCCAGGGCTATGCAGCGCCGACCAGTACCACAGAGGAAAAACGTTACAATGGAGTTAAGTTTTGTTTAGAGTGATCTAGGTATCCAGAAGAGGAGCACTACAAAGAAGTAAATGAATCTGGGTAAGACTATCGTTTTTGGATGGCTATGCAATCCACCACAGAGAGTGGAAGTGTTTTCCAAAATTCTATGTGCGTTTTCAACCTCCTAGTGGCAAGACCAAGGTTCCCTTCAAACATAGCACCATCATTATGATAGATCTTGACTCCCAGGTAAGAGAGGCAGTGTTGTTCCCATATGAGACGACCCAAAATTTGGGGGGGATGGGGTTTCTCTGCCACTCGAAAACATTAGTTTTCGCCTTTTCACTTTTAATACTGAATACTCGCCAAATCTTTCCAGCAACGCTCTGGCCCCGGCCAAGTCTCCCCCCGTGTTGCTAAGGAAGAGCCGGGGGTCATCAGTGTACAGCACGATCCTCTGTGTGGTGAGGCACATCCTGAGACCTCCATTAGCGGCACCAGATTATGCCATTTGTGCAAGGGGCTCCACAGCAATTGTAAAGAGTAGAGGCGAGAGCGGACACCCTTGCTGGGTGCCCCTCTCACCTGCACAGCTGTCCGCGATTAGTTGTTACGTACGGACCCTAGCCATTGGTTCAGTGTAGAGGAACCGGGTCCAATCAACAAAGGATCTACCCAACCCCATGCGGAGCATGACAGTGTATAGATAATCCCATTCAAAGATATCAAAGACCTCCTCAATATCAATAGCCATGATCGGCACGCAATCCTTATCATAGGTGGTGGCCTCAAGAGTCATCAGCAACCGCCGTATGTTAATTGCCATGTTCCGTCTCAGTACAAATCCCGCTTGATTGTGGTGAATTAGCTTGGTCATAAGTGGGAGTAATCTACTGGCTAGTATTTTAGTTAGGAGTTTATAATCAATATTTAGCATTGCTAGCGGGCAGTAGGCTTTAAAATCCGTCACTGACATCCCTGGTTTTAGAAGGGGCACAACCAGTGCCTCCTTGGTGGTTTGTGGCAATCTCCCTGTCTCTTTGGCTGTCTTGTATAGATCAACCGGCTTGGGTGCTAGTTCCGAAGCATAAGCTGCATAGAATTTTGTCAGCAGCCCGTCAGAACCGGGTACCTTTCCCCTCGCCAGGCCTTTAATCGCCCCTAGCACTTCTTGTAATGTGATGCCTGTTCCCAGTTCCTCAGCTTCTTCGCTGGATAGCCGGGGGAGATCTATTCCTGAAATATAATTGCAAAAGCCTGAGATGTCTTGTGCACTTTTGCTGGTCTATAGGTCTTGGTAGTAGTGAGCAAAGCAACCATTGATATCAAGCTGAGAGCACAATAGAGCTCCCTCATTAGAGATGAGCTCCACTATGGATGAACCTCTCTTGGGAGGGTTGGTGAGCCACCCTAGTAGACAGCCAGAGTGGTCGTGCTCCGCATGCGACCTCTCGAAATATGCTCGATAGTCGTATCAGCAGAGGCTCTCAGCATGCGCCGCCACCCCCTTTTTTGGCTTCAAATAGCAGTAAATGGGATTCTGGGTGCTCAGGGCGGGTTAGTTCTGTCTCCAAGTGTCTGCACAGCATCCGTAAATTCACAAAGCAGAGTTGCACGAAGACCGATCGACTCTGCCATACAATAACCTCTGATCACCGTCTTGAACGTATCCCACTCTACCAGCAGGGAGTAGCAGTTCCAGTATTTGTGGCGAAATAACCCTTTTTTTGCACACAAATAGCCTCTAGGAATTGTGGTTTTTCAAAGGCTTCAGGTTTAAGTCGCCAGATGGGAATCTTGGGGAGGGCGGTATATTCCAGCTTTTGCGTAAAAGGATCAGATTATGATTGTATATCGCACGGGTCAAAATATTCTCGGTTGGGAACTAGAAGATGCAAATCTGCTGTGCATAGGAACATTTTGAGGTGCACATGTAATTCATGTAGAGGGGTGAAAAAAATCTTCAGCCTATGAGGTTCCAGTTCAGTTGCCACAGTGTGAAGGCACGGGCAGAGCGATATATGGGAGAGTCTTGAAACAGGGGGTGAGAACGGTCATGTAGTTAGTCGTTAAAGGGGGGAGGAAGGGAGAGAAATAGTCCTGGTGTTATGTTTGTTAGGAATGCAGATTGATCTGTGTTCAGGCCATATATGTTCACCATCCAGCCTACGATGTAACACAACAAAGCTGCACTCTGGGTCAATTGTCCAGTGTATGTGTTGGAATGGAACTCCTGTTGGATCCAGATAAATACCCCCCTAGCATAAGCAGAGAATACGGTATAGAAAAGCTACCCCCTGGAGTGCCTTCCCCTCCTTGTTAGCAAGATGTGTCTCTTGGAGGAATGCCATATGTATGCCCCTTCGAACAGGTATGAGAACACTTTATACCTTTTGGCCATAGCGTGTATGTCCCTTACATTCCAGGATATTAAATTATTAAATGCTTGGACCCCCATGAAAATTTGATGTGTATGGATCATTCTCTCCAGGAGATGTCGCTTGCATTCTAGGCAAGGAAGACTCTAGCTGGCAGGGATTGAAAGTATACTCACTAGCTCACTAGACATCAACAGGGTTCCTTGGTTTAAGTCATGCGGGCAACAGCATGCAATGTGTGACATTTATAGGTTGACAAAAGGCAACCTGAACTAGAAGGAACTTTTTGCAGCATGCATTAAAACTGCCCACCACAGGACACCATTCAGCCAAACACCACCAGTGATCAAGGCACATGTGAGCGCACGCACACACACACACACACACACACACACACACAAACACACACACAAACACACACCCCCTTCCTTTCCTAGCCGAGGAGAGCAGGGGCCACATTCTTTAGGGGTAACATATGTGTATTAAAGTGCCCTCTTTCCTGGCATTTTTACCCCATTTTCTGCCTGTTGTGAGTGTTTTTGACTATGTTCACTAGGACCCTGCTAACCAGGACCCCAGTGATTATGCTCTCTCCTCTATATTTGGTTGCTACTAACCTATTCTTACGACAATTGGCATACTGGTCCCTCCATGTAAATCCCTAGTATATAGTACCTAGGTACCCAGGGCATGGGGGTTCCAGGGGAGCTCTATGGGCTGCAGCAGATATTCTGCCACCCATAGGGAGCCCATGCAAAGGGTTCTCCAGGCCTGTCATTGCAGCCTGTGTGAAATGGGTGCATGCATCCATTTTCAATACAGGTCATTACACCACGTCACTATAAGTCACCCTTATGGTAGGCCCTCTCAGCCCCGAGGGCAGGGTGCAGGTACCTGTGTGTGAGGGCACCCCTGTACTAGCAGAGATGCCCCACAAACTCCAGATCCATTTTCCTGGACTTTGTGAGTGCGGGGACGCCATTCTACGCGTGTACTGGACATGGGTCACTACGTATGCCCAGCTACACAATGGGAACTCCAAACCTGGACATGTTTGGTATCAAACATGTTGGAATACCCAAATACTGTTGCAAGTACTGGAAGTATGATTCCATGCACTCTGGGGGCTCCTTGGAGGGGCCCTAGCACTGCTACCACCAGTCTTACAGAGTTTTCCGGGCAGCCCAGCTGCTGCCATCCCTCAGACAGGTTTATGCCCTCCTGCTGCTTGATCTGATCAAGCCCAGGAAGAAAGAACAAAGGATTTCTTTTGGGAGAGGGAGGTAACACCCTCTCTCTTTGGAAATAGGGGTGACTGGCTTGGGAGGGGTAGCCTCCCCAAGCCACTGGTTCGCTTTAAAGGGTAAATTTGGTGCCCTGCGTGCATAAACAAGCCCACACCGGTTCAGGGACCTCCCCCAGTCCCTGCTCTGGCGTGAAACTGGATAATGGAAAGGGGAGTGACCATTCCCCTGTCAATCACCACCCCAGGGGGGGGGGGTGCCCAGGGCTCCTCCAGAGGGCCCCTGGGTTCTGCCATCTTGTTTCTAAGGTTAGCAGAGAACTCTGGGAGCATCTGAGTGGCCAGGCAGGTGATGTCAGAGACCCCTTCTGATGGGTGCTTACCTGGTTAGGTGACCAATCCTAATTTCAGGGCTATTTAGGGTCTCTCTCTTGGGTAGGTTCTCAGAATCGGCTGGCAAGATTCCAGTAGGACTCCTCTGAAACCTTCACTTCGACTTCTGGCCTCCCGAACTGTGACTGGACCCTCCAGGACCCGACAAAAAGAAGAAGGAATCTCCCTTGGAGTGAAGGAGTCACTCCCCTGCAACCACAGGCACCGACGACAAGCGATAAAAATTAATGGAGTTCGTTTTTTGAAGATACTACATCTACCATGATGCAATGGGGCAGATTAATTGCTGGGATGTCAGGCAGGTGCACTCCTAACTGTTTGTGACTTTAAAGGCTCCCTTGAGCTACTGGGCTGACGAGCTCTGGAGCAGGCACCAGCAGGCCAGGAAAGAGGTACTGAAACCGGGTGATTTATGGCAGCATTCCCAGCACCCCGCAAATATGTTCTCTGCTGAAGAAGGGACTAACCCAGAAACACATGTGTCCAGAGATGCACAGTAAAGGCTGTACCTACTTAAAGGTGAAATATTTAAAAATTAATGGAGTTCGTTTTTTGAAGATACTACATCTACCATGATGCAATGGGGCAGATTAATTGCTGGGATGTCAGGCAGGTGCACTCCTAACTGTTTGTGACTTTAAAGGCTCCCTTGAGCTACTGGGCTGACGAGCTCTGGAGCAGGCACCAGCAGGCCAGGAAAGAGGTACTGAAACCGGGTGATTTATGGCAGCATTCCCAGCACCCCGCAAATATGTTCTCTGCTGAAGAAGGGACTAACCCAGAAACACATGTGTCCAGAGATGCACAGTAAAGGCTGTACCTACTTAAAGGTGAAATATTTAAAAATTAATGGAGTTCGTTTTTTGAAGATACTACATCTACCATGATGCAATGGGGCAGATTAATTGCTGGGATGTCAGGCAGGTGCACTCCTAACTGTTTGTGACTTTAAAGGCTCCCTTGAGCTACTGGGCTGACGAGCTCTGGAGCAGGCACCAGCAGGCCAGGAAAGAGGTACTGAAACCGGGTGATTTATGGCAGCATTCCCAGCACCCCGCAAATATGTTCTCTGCTGAAGAAGGGACTAACCCAGAAACACATGTGTCCAGAGATGCACAGTAAAGGCTGTACCTACTTAAAGGTGAAATATTTAAAAATTAATGGAGTTCGTTTTTTGAAGATACTACATCTACCATGATGCAATGGGGCAGATTAATTGCTGGGATGTCAGGCAGGTGCACTCCTAACTGTTTGTGACTTTAAAGGCTCCCTTGAGCTACTGGGCTGACGAGCTCTGGAGCAGGCACCAGCAGGCCAGGAAAGAGGTACTGAAACCGGGTGATTTATGGCAGCATTCCCAGCACCCCGCAAATATGTTCTCTGCTGAAGAAGGGACTAACCCAGAAACACATGTGTCCAGAGATGCACAGTAAAGGCTGTACCTACTTAAAGGTGAAATATTTAAAAATTAATGGAGTTCGTTTTTTGAAGATACTACATCTACCATGATGCAATGGGGCAGATTAATTGCTGGGATGTCAGGCAGGTGCACTCCTAACTGTTTGTGACCGACGACAAGCGACAACTGGCTGTGTGGATCCCCTCTCCTGCTGAGCTGCCTGGATCCTGCATCACGGGTGGTGGTCCGGTTTAGTCCTCTTGGTCCTCTCTGCCAGCTATCCAACTTTGGTGGAGGTAGTTCTTTGCCTTTCCACGCAGAACAGTACCCCCTTGAACTGCAAGCTGCCAAGGCTTGCTTGCATCTCCTCCAAGGGATCTTCAGGTGACGTGTAGCTACAGCCCCTAGCACTCCATCCTGCAAAGCACAGCCTCCTGCGTGATGCTCCTGCGGTGTGGGACCCACTTTTGTAGTGCTGCGTGGGCTTCTTCTGCGACTCCTGTACCCCCGTTCTGTGGGACTCCTGTGGGTGCTGCCTCTGCTCCTGTGGACTCTCTGCGATGCTGAGGGTCCCTTGAGACTCCCCCTCCTGGGTTGAGTCCTCCTAGACCTTGCTGGTCCCCGGCAGAAAATCTTTTCAACTAACCGTGAGTTTGCCTTTGCTAAGGCTTGTTGGTGGAATTCCTGCACCGACACCCATCTGCAATCTTCCTTCCAGCGTGGGGCTTCATCTGCATCCATCAGGAACTCTTCTCCGGCTCCAAGGCTGCAGTGTTGACCTGTTCTTTATCACTGTTAACCAACTCCTGCATTCACAGCTGGGTGGGTAATGGCCTCTACTCCTCCTGGACTCTACTGTGACGCTTGGACTTGGTCCCCTCTCTCCACAGGTCTTCTTTCTTCAGGAATCCACCGCTGGTTTTCTTGTAGGCTTGTCTGGGTGTCTTCTTTTTCTTCTTTTCCTCCTATTGGGTGGTTTCAGGAAAATCCAGTGTTTTACTCCTGCATTCCTGGTCAATGGGGGGTACTATGTTGCTTACCTCTGGTTTTTCTTGCACTCCCCTCTACACATTTTACTTACCTAGGTGGGGGTACCTTGTTCGCATTCCAATTTTTTAGTATATGGTTTGTGCTCCCCGTAGGGTCACTATTGGTTTTTGCTATTTACTGTTTTCTAACCTTTTCTATGCCGGTTTCTGATTAATAGTGTATATATTTGGTGTATTACCTACCTCCTAAGGGTGGGTCACCTGTCTAGTATTTTGTGGTGATTTGTTCCAAAAATAAAGTACCTTTATTGTTGTACAACGGAGTGTTTTCTTTCAAGTGTGTAAGTGCTGTGTGACTACAGTGGTATTGCATGAGCTTTGCATGTCTCCTAGATAAGCCTTGGCTGCTCATCCACAGCTACTTCTAGAGAGCCTGACTTCTAGACACTGCCTACACTTTACTAAGAGGGGATACCTGGAGCTGGTATAAAGTGTACCTAACATAGGTACCCACCACACACCAGGCCAGCTTCCTACAATGAGGCACAGGAGAACATAGGAGCCTGTAGGGCAAGGGTGTGCTACTGCTGATAAAGAAAGGGGAGAGGGGGAAGGATGTACCAGACTTTTGTGTCTTGCTCAGCGCCTCTAAATTCACTCTTGCCCCAATCAAGTGCAGGCCAAATGCACATATTTTGATCCAAAGCCTATAGCCATAACAAAAGCAAAGTGTTTTTTTATCACTGATTTCCCTATCTATCCAATTTAGGGGCATAATGTCAATCAACAAGGGAACAACACAGATCAACCTAACCAGGGGATCTGGGCATTGCAAGTGAGTCAGCCATTTTTATCAACAAATGCAAATTAAGTAGCAAAGAACACCCAGTCTTTAGAAATTACATATACAAACTAAGTTCAACATACAGCAGGGAAATCAAATACACTGCCCCAGAGAATCCTGCCTGCCATGCCTCGGCCAACCTTGTGAAGTTCATTTGCCTCCCTTAACATGTCTGTCTTGCTGCTGCTCTGCTATGTTCTGTTCTGCAAGCATGCCTGACCTAACCTGGAAAGAAGGAAATATGAATTATGCTTTCACACACAAATCGGAGTTCTGTAACCTCAAACTGATGGAACTGATAAAATAAATGTACCAAATGTTAGCAAGGCAATGGCGTCATAACACCATACTCAGTATAAAGAGGTGAGCACCACTAACTTTAGCTCCTGAGATGGCATGAAGTATAATTTTGCCTATTATTGGGAAGTCAGTGAAACCCTGGTATGTGTACAACTTTTCTGGGCACAGGGTTGTTTTCTCAACAGATGGGGTCACTGGGGCTTGAATTTATTAATGCAAAAAGAACAAGTGATGGACGGAATGCTGAACAATGTCAAACATTCACCCCCAGTACAGAGATCTGGGCCTAAATCCATCGTTTTTTTTGCTTCCCATGCCATTCCAGTTTGGACCCAGCCATATGCAAATCAGTCTTGACCCTGTTGCCCACGGGAACAGTCCAGCCTGAACTGCCAAGCCAGGTCTTCCCTGGACTGGATACAAGCATCCTGGGACCGGTTTCGGGGTGTCACCCCTCATCAGCCAGGCTAGCTTGAATCCAGTGGCATGGGGAGCACGAGACCCACGTCTGGGCATACTCTTCCCACTTAGGGTGACAAATGCAAAAAGAACAAGTGATGGACGGAATGCTGAACAATGTCAAACATTCACCCCCAGTACAGAGATCTGGGCCTAAATCCATCGTTTTTTTGCTGCCAATGCCATTCCGGTTTGGACCCAGCCATATGCAAATCAGTCTTGACCCTGTTCCCCATGGGAACAGTCCAGCCCGAACTGCCAGGCCAGGTCTTCCCTGGACTGGAAACAAGCATCCTGGGACCGGTTTCTTGCTTACTGTGCCACTGGATTCAAGCTAGCTTGGCTGATGACGGGTGAAACCCTGAAACCGGTCCCAGGATGCTTGTTTCCGGTCCAGGGAGGACCTGGCCTGGCAGTTCGGGCTGGACTGTTCCCATAAGGAACAGGGTAAAGACTGATTTGCATATGGCTGGGTCCAAACTGGGGTGAGTGTTTGCACTGTTCAGCACTCCGTCCATCATCCTTTTGTGATGCTTGAATTTATTAGACAAGGTGCTAGATTGTATCTCAACACATGGAAGCAAGTATTGATTCATCCCCTAGCTAAGAAAGCAGGACTTGACGTCTCCGTACTATCAAATTGCCACCCTATATCTTTACTTCGATACATGTCTAAAATTTTAGAAAGGCTGGATAACAGTCAGTTGACAATTTTTTTTTTTTTTTTGGAAGATATTGACTTACTTGATCCATCTCAAACAGGTTTTAGGCCCAGAAATAGTACTGAAACCACCCTTCTTCACTGACCTAGACAACATAAGATTGAAAGTAGATCACAGCAAAGCAGTTGCCCTGATTCTACCAGATTTGTGGCCAGCATTTGCTATGGTATCACACAGCCTTCTGATAAGCAAACTTCACGAGGCTAGACTGCATTTGACTGCCTTACAGTGGTTTAGCTCTTTCTTGATCAACAGGACTCAGTCAGTTCAGTTGGATACCAGAAGATCTTCACTCCACAGTTCCAACTCTGGTGAGCCAAAGGGTTCGTCGCTTAGCTTGACACTTTATGTGTATGTGGCAGCCCTTGCTAAGCTAGGGATCAAGTTGGGTTTTGTAATTTGCACATAAGGTGATGACAAACAACTAGTCATCTCATTAGGTGAGCAACACAAAAAAGCAGGCATAACCTTTTTGGCTGTCTTGAGGAGGTAGTCAGCTAGATGAGGACTTACTGTCTGAAGCTGAATGCCGAAAAAAACGAAGATTTTGAATTTTTGGAGGTACCCACGTTTTCTTGGTGGCACCTCTAAACCAAAAAAAGTGGTAAGAAATCTGGGGTTCTTGATTGTTGAGTCCTTACCAATGTACAAGCAAGTTATCGCTACTTGTGGCAACTGTTATGGTCTGTTAAAACTTCTTAAGAAATTGTTCCACTTGATCCCAGTCGATTGGCGTAGAACCAAGGTCCAAGCCTTTGCGGTAAGCACATTGAACTATGGTAATGCCCTGTACTTTGAGATGTCAGACCATTTTCTCTCCCGCCTGCAGGTGATTCAGGCTGCTGCACTTTTATGCAGCCAAGACAGGTTCAACTGCTTCAGCCTGCCTTAAAACCCTCCACTGGCTACCTATTCATGAGAGTGCTAAATTCAAACTCCTGTGCCATGCACATAGGGCCCTTTACAATACAGGTCCTGTACTTCCCTGATCTGAATTGGAGTTTTATACCCCTACAAGAAGTCTGAAATGTGCCAATCCTGCTCTTGCTAAAACTAAACGAGTGAAAACAGCAAGGGCTGGGAGCTGTTCTTTCATCCATCTGGCTGCAGCACACTGGAATTTACCGCCTCTAGATCTTCTCTGCACTAATGACTATCTTGGATTCAGAAACAAGTTCAAAACTTGGCTTTTTCCTAAAGAATGATTATTCTATTCCTGCCTCAAACAGTGCTTCTGCCTATGTTACATGGCTTGCCATAGCTCTGTGATATCCCCTTTGGGATGAATGCTGCACTTAAAAAAAAAAACGAAAAATAAATAAATGAATAAATAAATAAATGGTGAAGGTAAGTTGAGGACTGTCAGATAAGCTGAGCCATGGGGTTTGAACCGGTTGTTTTGTCATTTATAGTTTTTTTGAGTCAGGAGGTTGATCATCTGTTGGGTGACGTAGTGCTATATCAGGAAAGATGTCAGAGCACTAAAAAGTATTGTACAGCTTTTAGATGATGGGTTGTGCCAGTCTGTGTAAGACATGTGATAGTGCATGATGGGAGGGAGTAACGTCATTCTAGGAATTCTCTGGAACCCTTCAAAAATGAACCACATTTCTGCTATCGGGGTAATATGTAGCAAAGCAAATTAATTGTGTCAACAGAAAAAAGTATACAACAGTCCCAGTTGATGAAACGACCCTGGTATTAAAAGCATAAAATAAATTGATGTTACATCATTTGGAGTGCATTACATTGTCTGAACTTGAAGAATGGAGTACATTATCTACCCATATAAACAACAAAACACCTTCTCAATTTGAAAACAATGAACACACACACACACACACACATCCATCCATCCAACCCTCCATACACAGATGTTGAAGGGAACAGAAAACGTGCACTATATAAGATGTATGAAAAAAGGCAAAATACTAAACATAAGCTTTTTCTGAATACAAGCAACTAACCCCGTCCGCTTAAGACCAAAAAAATTAATTAGAACAAAAAGATTGCTTAAAGAAATCGTGAAAACAGAGAATCCTTGAACACCGTTATATAATTCCTATTAAAAACAAATAAACACCGGTAAAAACAGGCCTCATGTTCCTTGTTTTAACTCTTGGGCGGCATGCAGGCAGACGTATAGGCACAGGACACCATCTGCAGAGGTATGACTATGAAAATAGGGCCCAGCAGCAAAAGTAAGGTGAGCTGGCAACATATTATAGGGTCAGTAGGGTCAAAATTGAAGACGAGGAGTGGTATCTCATGTTTTGAGGCACAGGAAGATAGATAAAGTGGACTAACAATGTGGCCATTTTGGAATGTTGCAAAATGTACCGTCCAGAAAGCATGATGAGGGGAAAACATTAGAACGCGTGAGAGCCTTACAAATGAGTCCACCTCGAATTAAGAGTATTATAAAATACAACATACTTGGATGGGTAAGATGAACTATACCTGTTTTTACGAGGATTCTCTGTAATTACACATAGAAATCATTTTTAAAAACAGTCTATGATTATGTAATCACTAAGAGACAACAAAAATAATTATATAAAATAGTTTGTTAAAACACTTATGTTCATATCAACATTTTAAAAGCAAACTTTAGTTTGTCCTGAAAAGTAGGTACTTCCTACCTGCAGGGACACTGTTGCGTTCTGTGACTGTCCTGTTCTTGTAATCCAAGCAGTAGGCGTCTTCCTCGGTTTTTATACGGAACGAAACAACCTTCAGGCCGGTATCTACATATAGAAACATGTTTATGTACATATATGATACAGCTATAGATATGGCGGTGTTGCATTGAACAGGTTAGTGGAGTTAAAACTGCTTCAGAGGAAGCGGGACCAAAACTTTCAGTGCTATCAAAGAACCTTTTAAGTCAGTGGCATAGACAGAGGCAGATCAGGTCACCTTTAAGAGCTTAGCAAAGTGACCTTTCAGGAGCAGGCAGTCACTAAATGATTTGATCATCCTGTACAGGTCCATCAAAGGGCCTCATTATGAAGGAGCAGAGCCTGCCGGGAAATACAATCACACAATGCAAGGGAAAGAAAGCAGATGTGATCACCTTGCAAACCTCATCAAAGGATCCTATTAAGAGCTGCAAAATACGTTTTTCAAATTGCTTTTCAGAGCAAAAGAACACGTGGCACTGGGGCACAGGGAATACAGCAAATGAAGAGGCTATGATGAAGCATCACCTAATAGAAACAACTGGTGTGTTCCTTTTAAAGTTCCATCAATGTAGCAACTCGAGGGCATGGCCGCAATATAATGTGCAAAGTGAGAAAACATCTACCTCATTCAAGACATCAGTAATGAGCCAATAGCAATCTGAGCAGGGCGTCAAAGCGAGATGTCTGTAACTTGCCTGTGTCTGCATTGGCACCGCTGTCTGCCACTTCCGCCCCAAGATGATCAATGAAAATTGGAACCGGCTCATCTTCCGTCCTCAAACAAGAGTCAGTAGGGGTAAAACAAAGCAAAGAATAAGCTAAATTTCAGGCTGACGAGTGTTAAATTTCAAACCAACAACATTATTAAAAGATAAGAAAAGAAATAGGTCGAGAAATTTGGAGGACGGCTGGGAAAGATGGGAGGCTGGCTAAATTTGCGCCTACTCAGCTACAAGATGCAGCTGTTCCTGGTTCGGTCAGGCATAGACCTATGGTTACCAGCTGGCTCCAGGTCATCAGGACTGAAAACCCACTCTAGAATCACCACCAACTTGCTTGACTTTGCAACTTTTCCCCTAAATCTCGCGTAGCTTTTTTGGCTCATGTCACTTTGGGGGCATTCAGAGGGAGCTTTCAGGCACTACTATCAGCTAGCTTGTCTTTCTAGCAAGCATAAAGAATAAAGACAATTTAAGAGGGGAGTTTAAAATAAATAAATAAATAGGGGATACAAGAGCCAGGTTTGGGAGGGGAATTAGATCAGCAACAAGTTTTGCCTAGCTAACCATACCTCTCACAACCTTGTGCATCCTGGAGAATGTTTTTTTCTTTTTTTGAAGTAGCTAATGGGATTAACACAGCTAAAAAAACATAATATGTCAATGGAAAATTAGCTGGCGGAACAAGGTGCCTGTGAAGACATGAAGCTATCCAGAAACCTTAAAACACCTGGTGAGCCTTGGCAGATGGGGAGTTTCACCATTCTATCGGCACATCATTGCCTGGTGCCGTAGCGACTGTAGTATGGACTCAAAAAAGCCCCGTGACAGTTTTTTTTTTTTTCTCGAAAGGAGCTCTTCCATTTGGGAGGTGCTGGAGCCGTTAGAGTATCGCACACGCACGAAACAACCTTTAGATGCTAAACAAAAGACGGTAAACCATTGAAAAGTACATTTTCTGACAAGAAACATTTTTGCCCATTACAGCAGAAGCTGTTAGCAGATTTGTGGACTTTCGGTATCGAATAAAGCAAACCAGAGAGGAGGAGGGAGCTAGTTCGTACTTGGGATCGGGCTGGGGCCCACATGCTGCATCCACGTCCTCACCTGGGCTAAGGCAGTGACGCTGAACACCTCCCTCCGAGCCCTGGTCATGCTTTAGACACAGCTCTTCTGCTCTGTGCGTCCTGAACAGCAGGTCCGGGCTAGAAATCACATCGCCTGTTGAATAAACAAACATAAACATGCGTGACATCTTCAGGAAATTACGCCCCTTTTACCTTTTAGTCCTGCATTCCTTTTATGTCCCACCTCCTTTCCCTTGAGTCATACTAACGAGTATTTAATCTATCTTTACAATATTGTGTGATAATGAACGATCAATTGAGCTTGTCTAGAAGGTGAGAACATTAGCACATCCAAAAAACAATTCCTACATTAGTCCAAATACGCCAGATGAAGCCATTTTTGGGAGGCTCGAAGTATTAACTTTATTCATTTTACTCTCTATGTTTTTTCTCCACAAGGGTTTGACATCCATTCTCTTTTGTGTATCTCACTATTTCATTTACCACTGGTGATTTCATAGATTTATGTTGCTTTTCCAACAAAAAAACCTGCACTTCTTAAATTAGAGCACCGACTACATATTGCGCGCCTGAATATTTTAGAGTTGAAGAGGGAGTATGGATTATTTTTTCTTTCCCCAGGCAATCGAGGGTGGAGGGGGATCCTCCTAACCCATGCCAGCTCTTCTTGGCTTTCTTTTTTTCCTGATTGGAATTCACTCTTTTCTTTGGTCTTACCCCATTTTGTTGGAAATCTGGATACGTTCGATATTGTATTCAACTCCAGGTATATTCCAGCAGATGCGCGGTTTTACATTTTTCACTGTCGAATAGCACTATTTTTGCAACACTGTTTACGTCAAGTTTTTGTTCTCCATCATTATTCCAACATTATTGTGCCCAAAGGTTTTTGCTCCATTTATTTAGTCCTAGTATCTATTTCTTGGCTGAGTTCTTCTACCCAATTTGTTTCTCTTACTCTTTCTATGATGGCGTCTGAGTGTTTCCTGCTCACACCAGCATCTGTGTCCGCAGCTCTCCCGCCGTTCTGCTACTCTTCATGCCTCCCTCTTTTCAAAGAGTAGCCTTTTAATGGGGTACTTACTGAGGACCTTATTGAATACTGTAGTGTAAACAAACATGGAGCTTAGGCATGCACCAAGTAAGAGCCTGCTTGAAAGTAAAGTAACTTCCACTCGGCTCTATTGAGGAGACTTCTGGATTCTGCACTTTCTTGCTCGTGGCCTTTCTGGCTCCAAGCCTTTTCTCAAGGACAATAAAGACAATCTCTCTTAAGACACCAGAGAAGTCTTTGCTGCTCTCCATCACCAAAGAACAAATCAGATACTACCAACTCTAGCCAGGTACAATTGTAGCTATCAATAGTGCAGCAGTTGCACTGGCACCTGGGACCAGACGTGTGAAGGGCCCTCTGCTCTCTTTTTAGGTCGAGCGTGCCTGCGCTCTGACCTGTTTAAGAATTTGGGGCTTTTAACCAGGTCCACCGCTCCCCCATCACTATCACTATACCTTGCCTTTAAAAAATCCTTTGTTATCATTGGTAAATGCTTTATGTTTGTCCCTCCTTGGGGCGGTTTGTTATGCCTTGGATACCGACCCCGTTACATGGACAATTGCATTTTTGCCATACAGATGACTGCAAGCAAACCTCTTTTACCTTTTGTGTCTCTCCTTGGTGCTCATGGTGGCAGTGGTGCTTTGAATCGGCTTGCTTATGTCAACTATTTTACTTTTCATTTTCAATTTATGTAGCAAGAAAACTCCAGTTACAATGCCAATAGCTCTAACGTGAGACCCATTGCATTGCAAATGCTTGTTTAGGCATGTCATTCAATACCCAACCAGAGGGCAGAGGGGGTCATTTACCTGCTTGCACAAAGACCCATGGTACCGTTGCTACACCACTGTGGCCAGACAGCAATACACAACTGTAGGATGAATAAATCTAACAGGGGTAATAACTTAATTTTTGTGTTTAGTTATAAAAAGTAAATGCAAACTGGAGTTATAGTTGCCTCATGAATAGCAAGCACTGGCAACGTTAATGCTTTCTGATGATGCTATGCAGGGTAGGTTAAAAGAAAAACAATGGTTATTGCCAATGCTAAACAACATTAAAAACGTGCAAATAAACAAAAGGCTTCCGACTGACACTGAATATGATGGATATGCAGGATCATGCGCGGAAACTAATGCGTGAGGATGCAACAATGGGCACAACATGAATACGTATGTATGTGCATGTGCCACTCTTCATGTATGCATCTGTCCAAACATGGCGGCCACTTTAGCTTTTATTTTTATTTACTATTGGAAAGTGGCTAGCGCCCATGTTTGAGTACTAAACTAAAAAGATGAACAAACCATACACAAAAGGGCATTAACAGAAAGAAGTGGCCCCATTGCAAACTCCAGCAGTGGGGCTTCCCCGAAAAGCTAAATAAATTTAAATAAGAAAAATAGAAAAAGGAGGGGCAAGGCAGCAACAGATGAATGAGGAGGGGTGGCAAAGCAACAGCCAAGCTCAGGGTGGGAAAATAACAGAGTATATATAAGGAGCATGGGATTGAAGGGGAAAAGATATCAGGCAAAAGAAGTCAGTTCTATGAATGAAAGCTGTGGAATTATACAGAACATCCGATGCAAAGCATGGTAAAGAAGCCATGCCTCAAGGAAGGTACAAAGGCAAGACGAGGAAAACAAGTCAACAAATAAGAGCATGGAATGTCTCGAAGCCTATTGTAGGTTCTGTTATTATACATAATAATTCTTTCAATTAAAACAGTTAAAGCGGTCCATAGGCAAGACCTAAAAAGTAATTATGTTCCTTCCTCTCTCTCTCACACACCTAGCACAACAATGAATCATTTCAGCTCACTTTGAACAGCTGGTCTCATGCGCAATGTAACCTGCGGAGCAGTTTAAGCTGTAGAAGATAGACGTTCATTTTTATCAAAAATTTTCAGAGGCATAATGAGACTTCCCTACATCTGCGCCTCTTATTTTCCTCCAATCTTCCAGAGGAGTTTTAAAGGTGGATATCAGCTGCACTTCCAGTCGACCAACAGTCATTTACGTTTTGAGGGGAGAAAACTCGAGAACTGCAAGCCAAGAGTTGTCCGGGTTCAGCACTGCAAGTCTCAACTGTGGGTGCTTATAAAATCCCTTATTATGTAGCTGAATTTCCCAAACTGAGCTCTTCAAATGTCACCAGGAGTGCTTGCTGCCAAATACTGACAATTTGGATATCACATTGACTTAAAATCTTTGAGGCTTGCTACAACCTGGAGAGTCGTGTCCACCTGAAGTGGAGTTTCTCCTGCTAATCTACACTTCAACTCAATTATTGCAATGTCATTCCTCCATACACTTTTCACAGCTTTTGTCGTCCCGGGGCTTTCTTGCTCAACCTCCCATCATGTACAACGTGCAAACGTCCTCTCTCCCACCAGTTGCCTTTCTGTCCGAACTGAAGGAACCACCCCTGGAAACTACCAGTCAATCACATCCAACTGTGATGCCCAATAACAATTCCTAAAGTTCTGAAGCTATATCTTCTGATCCATCACTATACTGAGTGTTTCAATAACTAACATAGCTAGATTTTAGAAGTATTACCTATGGATTTCTATTGGCATGTTGAGGATTACATACAGAAACCAGCGGAAGATCATTCTGAACAGAACTACTCTTCCCATTATCAAGAGGTTGCCTTTTCCACTTAAGAACTTCTTCCTTAAATCTTGTCAGAATCGTTTCCAGATTGTGCAAGTGCAATACCCTGGAAACCCTTTCAGCTCAGGGCTTCTTTTGACTCAGGTTGACAACTACTTGAGTACCAGCAGAAAAGGCAGGAGGCGCACCACCGCTCTCTAGGGAATAAAAGTCCTTCTCTATGTCTAGCAGTAAGACTCCAAGTTACCAGGGAATCATATCAGCACAACCCAAGACAATATGCAGTCAACATGGTGTCAAGCCGAGTTGAATGCCCAGACTTAATATAGGTTTGGTCCTGGTGGACAAACATTGCCAAGACTCTATGAAACCTTCTGTCAAATATTTTAGCAACGACTATGATCTCTAGATTTAAGAGAGAGATAGGCTGGCATCACAACCAGTCCTTTAGTACCTGCATGACAATGATGCTCCATAAATCTCCCATCCCTCTCTGAATACATTCTAAGTCATTATAATGCACAGTTTTGGAAGTGGGCAGTAGGGAGTTTATTTTGCCCTGAAGCCATATGCGGCTGTATATGTCCCTCCATACACACTATCTCTTGTATCATTAAAACCTCTCCAACTCATCCATATAATGTTCATCCACTAGTGGAACATTCAAAGAGGAACTCATAACCTTCATCAATCGCCCCTATATTTTTCAAGTTCTACAGATTTCACCTCACAGATTCAGTAACCCCTCTAACACAATTTAAGTTGGAGGCCTGGACCACACCTTTGATCAAGCACATATTCATTTTACTGACGTGGTCTCCATATTAGTTGAACAGTCAATACCGTGCTTGAACAAGTTCAGTACGTTGCTGTCAGACCTCTTCCACGTTTTTCCAATGTTTCACTTTTCAGCCCTTATCTATCTCCTCTTTCCAGGCCCTGCTGTTTATTCCCTAGTCCATACTTTAAAAATCGAATAATCTGGTCCTTTGGAGTTAGTTTGTGAAACTTCACTATACCAAGTGCTTAATGATACTCATTTATTCAGCAATTTCCAACTCTTTAACGATTAATAAAATATGGTTCAGATAAATGCCCTACATAGAGCTGCCAGCACCCGAGGCCACATGTTTCCCTTTCCCCAAAGTCATAACCACAGAGGGGATGATCAGAAATCTTTCCCGTCAAATAAATAAATCATATTTACTGGCAATATCTTGTCATCAAAAATAAACTACTAAATCTTGAGAATGGCAAATGTGCAGTAGCGAAAAAGGATCTTCTCTCTCCTTATGCTGTGGATGGCATGCCAGGCATCAGGCAATTCCATCACCATTATAAACTTCCCTAACCTGGAGGGCTTTTTTCTCCACATTTCTACATTCTCAATCATTCTAAACATTCCCAACCACTCCCACCCCCTCCAATTAAAATCACCAAATGCTACCAGGTTCCCAGTCAGGGCCTCCACCAGAAAGGATCTGGGCACCTCTATGAATTTCACCACCAGCCGTGGTTGGTCACAGACATCAAGAAAGGTTTATCTGGTTCCACAAAGCAGTTCTGACACCATCACCTTACAACCCCATGTGCCCAGTGGCGACATACCTACTTTAATTGGAATGCTTCTCTTGCGTAAAATGCCCATTACCAATGATCCTATAGAAAATCCACATGAAGCAATTGCCTGTTATGTGACTCCATTCATGAAATGGGTGTGTTCTCCCACCAGATCAGTTTTCGGAAGCAACACAATGTTAGGCTAGTAGTGCCTATGAAACCCCATAAACACAGCCCTCTTAATTTGATCCCTCAGCTCACTGTCATTCTCCATGATTATCATGAGCAGTGTACTTTATTCCTACTTACCCTCCTCACTCATTTCTTCACATTAAGAAACAATCACTCTTTTCTCCAACATTCCAGTGGTTAACAGTAACTATAATTCTGTTTAAATGAATGATGACAGCATTTGATAATAGTTTAGGCTATATAGTCAACACTACGCTGTCTTTATGCATCTGTAAATGTAGTTTATGCACTGCCAAGGAAACTAACTCACTTCACTGATCTAAGTAACAGCCACCAGAAACAATGCTTTTTTAAACAATTCCTTGAGACTAACAAGGACACACAGGTTCTAAATGTGGTTTACAAATCTCATATGGACAACTTTTAAAGAGTAGGTAGAAGCAGGAACTGCACTACTAAAGATAAGTCATTTTACAGTATTTCAAGAAGAAATGTATTACGGACATTCAAAAAATGAGTGCTACTTTTTGTAAAGATGCAATAACATTTATGGCTATGAAACACATGTGCAATCCAATTCTGATTTTGAAGAAATGCAAAATATTGTACGTTGTCTTGAACAGAGTGTGCATGCAATGTAGATATCTGTAAAACTTCTACACTTGGGAACATACCATATCTTGGTATGGCATTGAAACCTATAATCTTTGTAAACTGATGTTTATCTAATGATTTTTTACATCAAAAAGCCTGCATGCATGCAACCAATGCATGTATCTCTAGCGATAAAGGACTCTACATTTAGGACAACATTTAAAAAGGGTATTAAAGTTAACTAGGACCCCTCTCTCCTTTGCAGTTCTTTTATGAGCAAGGCCATGTCGGATCGAAGAAACAAGCTTATTTTCTGCCTGTTGGTGGCAAGTGTCAATGGTCACATTGCAACTAAACATGTAGCATACTGATGATAACTGTCAACACCAAATACAGAAAAAATGTGGGGTGATCTGTGCCGTGGTGTATTTATTGCGAATTTAAAGAAATATGATCACGACTCATTCCACACACACTAGAAGCCAATACACTAGATGGCAGGAGGGTGCATACCTTGTGATTCTACAATAGAAACATGCTGTAAACTCACTTTTATGACTTGAGTACAACAATGCGTGAGGCTCTCGGACAGGTAGTAAACAACAGTACCCACCAAGGATACCTCTCAGTAACCACTGGCTGACTCAGGGCCTGGCAAACAAATGTCACAATAGGGAAGTAGCGTCCAAAAGTGAGAAACCCCTGCAGGCACAATGATGTCTTACTGGATCAATAACAGCTTCTCATTACTAAAGGCAGGTTATAATTAGTGGCCAAATCTATATTAACTGCTTCCGTCACCTGTGTTATGGGCCTGCTTTTTTACTTCAAACATTCAAGTTACAACAGATTTATTTAACCCAATATACTATTATCACATATTTTCTTTAAATAATAAAGAGTGTAAATTGTGCCTTAACCTATTTCTTCCCACTACTCTTTGTAGGATGTTGATTTGCCAAAGATGTTGTTTATTCTAGAAGCAGAATAGGGCACCCATGAATCACGGGACTTCTCTTATGATGTATTAAATATATTCACATCCTCTATAGCACCACCACTATGACATATGTGCAGTGACCCTAAGACTACTACATTGACATGTTCTCTTGCATGGCCTACTTCTGACATAACCTTCAGTCAGTTACTGAATGAGGAATAAAAATGCCAGTAAGAACCTGTACGATACTGTCCCTATTAACATACTCCTAGACAAGAAAAACAAAATCAAACCCTCTATTTTTCTACACTAGTATCTCTACAGACATCTTGCTTATCCAGACATACAAGTGATCTTCACAGCCTTGGGTCCTCGACCTTTTAAAGCTGCTCCACTAAATTCCACCTTTGATGTCTGACAGGGGCCCCAATCATATACACATCATTTTGTAGGTTAAAGCAGACATCACAGAAGCTAATCCTGAGATTCTACACTCTTATGTGAAACGAGGCATGTAGACTAATTCACATCCAATGAAAGATATACGAGAAATAGTGATGAATGAACACTGCTTACAACTCTTGATTACAGAAACACGTTTTTTCCTATGCCCAGCATTTGAAAACCCAAATAGGAGGTTAGGAACACAACATTCTGATAGTGGAAGAAGTTACAAATACAAAGCCTACTTTTTACACCCATTTAGTCATTACAAATACTCTTGATCATACCATAAGCTGAAAATGAAAACAAAACTGTTTGAATACATAATTTGCTTCCTGACTTGTGAGATGCTAATATTTGAGACTGCCACATAAATGTGATTCAAAGCAGATTGGTAGTGTGTCTTTTCCAATAAGAGACTGATTTGGATTTTGGAGGCAGGGAATACTCCATCACAAATGTGACGGATATCCCGTCCACCGTACGATCCAATTCTATCCTATGGGCATCGTAATACAGCAGACGGGATAACTGTCACGTTTGTGACGGAGTATTCCCTCGGCCAACATCTAAATCAGGCCCTTACTCTGTAGCCCTTAGCTGTTTCAAATGGCAAGTCTTTATATTTTAAGGTATCATGATTGCTTAATGTATAGATCACAACTATAGCTTGGAAAATATATTTTTATTAGAAGTAATTTAGTGGTTCTTCTGTGCAATTAATCAATATTGAAAGCCGGACACCATAGACTAAACAATTTCTCTTTTACCCTCCAAGAATACACAAAACTATAGGTACAAGTATACAACAAATACACAAATTAATATTTTTTTTCCTTAAGGCACAAACAAAAGATATGTAAATTCGATTTGTTTGTTTTTTATCTGGAAGATTGGGTCTTTTCAAAGTTTGGTTTTATTTCTAAAAGACAATGAGGTTTGCTAGATTGTAACATAATAGGTTTATCTTTTTTCCCCTAATGCATCCTCTCTTTTTGTTAGCGGACACTACTGCTTTAACTGAGACAATCTCTCATCCAAATGACTGTTTACTGTATGTGGATTACTCCCACAAATCAGGCTAAGGATACCACCTTACTTTTAAGAAAAAATTCAAATTCCCTCAACATATTAATATTTTTAATTTTACTTTTTCAATCTGTAAATATTTGCTTAGTTTGTTCATGTTTAAAACTCTAAACAGCCGTAGACTCCCTAAGTAAGTAGCAAAACAGACATGCAGTGATGTGGCTGGTCTGCAGGGTTGATAGCCCTCTCATTTTGAACGGAGCAAGTCCTTTTAAGCACATAGAATTGTAAACGTGTTGTATTTGCCTTGAGACCATTAAAGAGCCCTCTGGAAATCAAAATGGATTCCATCATTTCCTATCAAACCTCTACTTAATAATCTGCCCCTCCTGTCCCTACACTCTTGTTGTAACCAGGACTGGGACCAACTGCCCAACTGAGGAGTTCTACATTAAAGGTAGAAGGTAGGCAGTGATCATGGAGAGAGGAGTGGGGGGGGGGGGGAGGGGAGAAGAGAGGGAGAGAGAAAGAGAGAGGGAGAGAGAGAGACAGACAGAGACACAGAGAGAGAGACAGAGTGTGTGAGAGAGAGAGAGAGAGAGAGAGAGAGAGAGAGAGAGAGAGTTTTTTTTTTTTTTTTAGCAATGACAAGGATACAAAGTACAAGATTTTCCTAACAATGCCCATCACTTACCTGGAAGATGATGAATTTCATGGTTTCTCATGGAGTCCTGTCCGTGGTAGAGCTCTAACTTTTCTTTAGCTGTTAATTTAAAGACAGTGGTGGCTATAAGAGGACCTGTTTTTTAAATAAAGCAGAAATTAATAATTAGACAACACACTACTAAAACAACAACAATTACAAGCATTATATTACATTTTGTGATATGTAACAAATAAATAAGACTTCACTTCAGCTCCAATACACTAAGAAAATACACAAGGCAGTGATCTTTCTAACTACCAACTTTTTTGTAATTGTGTATTAAAAGGGAGATTCCCAGAAAGATACGACTTCAGTCAACTGACAGCATTCACCTAAGGAGCACGTCTGTTTCAGATTAACAAACTGTATTTCATCCTGATGGCAGCATGGAAGACGCATTATTTAACATATGGCACTGGTTCTTAACCTGTGGCCCTGGGACCCTAGGGGTTCTATGAAGCCTACTTAGGTGATCTGCAATTGTTCAGAAAATTAAATATTAACTATCTAATGATTTTTATATAAATTAAAAACATAATGTAATATTTAACTTTTTAAATGGTCTGTCAAAAAAAAAAACCTGCATATAATAAAATAAAGACAGTGCTATGCTACTCTAGCATATCTTATCTTTTACAAGAAAAAAACATTTAGAAAAGGTCTAAACTTCCCTTTAAATTCAAATAAAATAAAATATAAAAAAATGTATCTGTGTTTGATGTATAAGTGTTGTGCATTTTTGTGTATTATTTAGATATTCCAGTTGTAGTAATTGCCTAGGCTAGGGTTTCTGGCTTCCAACAGTAAATTTATTTTGCAGGAGGGGCACAGAAGTCACATTAAGAACTATCGTCATTTCTGACTTCACCACAACTACTATTAATTTAAATGGACTCACAATAGTGCTGTTACTGGACCTCTCTAATGTCTTCATCACTCTGAATTGCTAGAGAGACTCGACTGGGGAACTGACACCAATGTGTGAAATACCATTCAGTTCACAAAAGCAATAAGTGACAAGGAGGTTTCTCAAGCATACTCAGCATTGAAGGGTTTGGACTAGTATATCACACACACCCCTTTCAATTATTTCTTATCTTGCCAAATTAATTTGCGTCGAAATTTACAGCTATTTGATTTTTCTAGACCATATAGCTAAATCATTGGTTAGGGTTTTGCTACCACAATCACAACCATGAAAATAAAATACAATTTTATTTCAAACTATCAGTATATATGGAAAGCATAAACAAAGCACAGTCATGCACTACCCGAGTTAACCATGAGACAAATTGCCAGAAAACACCTATCACACCGATGCTTAAACATTTTCATAACCAGATTGATGCTGATTGGCAGGTGGTTATGATTCAAGAAATGTTAACTATTATCAAAGTGCAAATTAACCATTATGTTATTAACTTCCCCAGCCTCCCCCACCAGAGGTTAAACAGCAGGTTTAGACTACAGGAGAGTCACATTTCCATTTCTAAAAGTATTCAGTCCAGCAATATGGCTCCCAGGACAATAGAGTGCTCAGGCAGCATGATTCCCTGAGAACTCTTGTGTCAGGATCTGTAGTGCCCTTGGTGTCTTTAGGTAAGCGGCTGATCTACCATCATCTGCAAGGAAAACTGGAAGTCTGGTCCATTTGGCAGCAAAGACTTCTGTGCAATATTTTCCAAACCAGCAGGTGCCCTAGTTAGTAGCACTAGTCCAGCATTACCGCATTACGGAGGGCTGCTTCTCCCACATCTTCCAAGTATTGTTTGATTGGCAATCAAAACAAAGTATCAGCAGACCCCGGGCATGCCTTAAGATATTTTAACATGCGTCCACTCATTCAGGCAGAAATAACTCATTATGGCAGCAATCCGAGACACAAACACTATCAATAGTGCAAAGATTTGGGTCTTCCAGGACCTCTCCCCACTGACCTCTCCCCACTGACACTCCAACATCACAGGACCCTAAGAACTGCTGGGGCCATCATTTCCACCTAGTGTTTGTCTAGAACAAAGAGACGCATGCCATTTGTACCTTGGAAGAAGCCCACAGCATCCTAATAATTGAATCTGTATCGGATGACAACACTCAACAATCCAAGGCCCAGCCCTAGTTCTGTCTTTCTGCCCAGTCAAACCAGCATTCATGTGCTACCAAGAAATCTACAGTGAAACCTTCGCCATCCGAAAGCCACATAGCACGAGCATCGCTCCTGCAACAACTCCAGCTGCAAGGGGGTACACATAACCCTGACAATGACTGAACGCATCCATGGACCCTTATGTCCCACAGATCGAACATGCACACCTTGCTGAGGTGATCAAAGCCTTCTCCGACATGACCCCTTTGACGGAGCCGCAACAGGAGCATCACAACACTGACGTGGGGCAGTGCTCCCTCTATTCCCCAGGTGTGGCTGCAGAGATGCTGGACTGCTGTGGACATGCTTCCCCATTGTGTGACACTGTTGGTTCCCAGGAGTGGGAAGACAGTTAGTTCTTCAGTTCAGGTTTAATCCTTCTCTGCCAATCCCCCAGCACCCTTGCCCTTTGGCTGTCTTGTAGGCCCCAAGGCAGGTTTGGAGCTTCAGTAGGATGCCTGCATCACACATGCCACGAGGCTTCCCCCCACTTCCTTGTAAGCTGTGCTCGATCGCTCACACCTTTACATGATTAAGAAACTTAGCATCAATGTTTGGGGCCTCAGTGCTATGGTACAGCATAAAGCCCTTCTTTCCATGCTTAGAGACACCAAATGTGATGTCTGCCTTCTTCAGGAAACTCATCTCCTCAGGGGTGATTGCCATTGTCTATGTTCCCGCTGGTTTGATTACCAGTTTTTCTCCTCAGGCACCCAGAAGAAAGCAGGGATGGCAAAACTTTTGGCCACAAGCTTACCCGGCCGTGAAATGCAAACACAGGCAAAGCTGACTGGTAGACTACTTTCCCTTTACATCTCAAACCATACATATACGTTCACAGTGGCTACAATATATGACCCCAATGACCACCAGGAGCCATTCCTCCTGGATACTTTGGGTAGGGTTATGACGCCCCAGACAATGATGTACTGATAGGTGGAGACTTTAATCTAGTCCCAAACACTATCATGGACATGTCGGTTCAGCGGCTAGGATAAACTGGGGCCTTTATGGCTACAAGCCTCCAGTGGCTGAAATATATGGGACTCGAAGATGCTTGGCAAGTAAAATATCCCACAGATATGGGGTACACATTTTTCTCCGCCACACACCAAAACTATGCCCAGATAGATTTCTTCCTTGCAACACAGCATCTGATGGCAGCTATCACTGGGGTGGAGTTGGGAGTCGCAGCCCTTTTAGATCACTCACATATCGTTCTTACGTTACACACACCCCAAATACCCCATGCCAAGTTGCCAACTGGTGGCTTAACACTAAACTATTGCAATATCAACATGGAAATTGTCACTACAATATGCATGTACTTCAACCGTAATGAGACCCCAGACACCCCCCATTGGTCTCCTCTGGCACATACTTGAAGCAGTCATAAGGGGAACTTTCATAGCCATCTCGGCACGACACAATAAAGACAGGAAGGATAAGAGGCAATAATATACGCTACTATGCACAAAACAGACATTTTCTTTTTAACCAGGGGTAACAAGGAAGGTTGACTGCTAGCATATAGGCTGCGGACCCAAGCCCTCAAGCATAGGATACCTGAAATAACAACAGGACAGGGGGACCTAGTCTGCAAGGACTTTCAAATAGCTCAAGATTTGGAATGTTTCTATGCAGCACTGTATACGGCGGAACCCATGCAACTGGCTGAAGCACACTATTAGCCTGCTTCCATTCTTCTGGATTGCATTCCAGGTCCCGACTCCTTGCATGTGGGTAAAGATATCTGGACCGCCGAGGTCCTGGCAGCTATAACCCCTCGTCGGGGTAGGCACCATGACAGGATGGCTACCCATTGTTCTTTTACAAGGCCTTTGCTCCTATCCTGGACCCTTGCTTAGCACGCCTATATAATTCCTTCAGCACCTCAGGAACACTTACTGACACAATGAGAAATGGCACAATTAGAGTAATTCTCAAAGAAGGGAAAAACCCTGTGCAATGTGCCTCCTACCGCCTCATCTCCTTGTTAAGTGTGGATGCCAAACTCTTCACTAGTATACGTGCAGACTGCCAAGCATCCTATATGCGGGGACTGATCAACGCCAACCATACCAGATTTATTCCAGAGAGAAGTTGTAGTGTAAGCGCCTCTATCACCTCATGGACAGGGCTACCTGTGCACGTATACCAGTACTTTTACTGTCGGTCAGCGCTGAAAAAGGGTTGGACCACTTCCATTGGCAGCTTCTGTAGTCGGTATTAGCCAAAACTGGAATAGGCTCATGATTCCAGAAATGGATCTTGTGCAACTATGCAGCACCATGGGCACAAGTCAAGGTAAATGGCACACTGTCACGACCTCTCGCTACTAAGCGCTGCACTCAGCAGGGCTGCCCCGTCCTCTCTATTGGCTCTACATATGGAGCCCCTGGCAGAGAGGATACGGGGCACTCCATTGATTGTGGGCATCCCAATGGGCGGCAGGGAACACAAATTGACTATGTATGCAGATGATATAATGATATCCCTTACCTACCCTTACACATCCCTCCCACACCAGATAACAGAACTAGAATCTTTTGGCAGTGTCTCCGGGTTTAAAGTTAATTTCCAGAAAATGAAAATATTGGGACTTACAAACCCACACGCAGACCCCCAACAACTCACTCAACAATTCCCCTTCTCTTTCGGCTACACAGGGGGTCCCTTATCTGGGATTGCAGATTCACTCCCATTGGAGAAAACGCCACAGCGTAACTATGAGACCTTTTTTCTATGGCCCAAACAGACCTGAGCTTTTGGATGGGAGGCTCCCTCTCATGGCTGTGGAGACTGGTGGTGGTAAAAATTACTCTTCTGCCCTAAGTACTCTACGTGATGCAAACAACCTCCGCACATTTTGGGAAAACTACAACTGATTCAGAACCATACTTAGGAGGGCAAAGAAGCCTGTATGGCAAAGAATCAGGCTTATTGGCCCCTAAGGGAGGGTGGGTTGAGAACTCCTAACAAGGAGCACGGATTCACAACAATCTCAGTACCACATAAATCAGGTGCACCTTTTCCTTCTGTTGTCACTAACCTGTCTCACTCTACCAAAATCCCAGACTGCATTAAATAGGGTAGTACTGCTCTTAATCGTTTTGCAAATATCGCTGGGCCATTGGGAAACAGGCCACAACATTGATGCCAGCTCATAATGTTGCTGTGCATTGGGTGTGACAGCACCCGTGGCTCTTTTCACTGCCTGTAATTCAGGCAGTGAAAAGCGCGACAGGGCTGTCCATGGGGCGGGGCCTGTACTACCCATGCAAAGTGTACGGGCAGGGCAGGGACACCCATGGGGCTGCTAGCACCCCATCTCCACCGCCTTTGCATGGCGGTGGAACGGCCATGCAAAAGACGGCAGTGAGGGGACTTGTAATCCCCAGGAGCACTGCCCTGGCGGATTAGGACCACTGGCACCGCCAGGCTGTCGATCAGCGGCATCCTGGTAAAGCAGCGGTTCGACCGCCATACTCATAATAAGGGCCTAACTGACTGAAAATGACTTTAAAATTGGCTAAGCAGAATTTGGTGGGGTCTTGAAAAATAACTGCAACCTGTGTACAAGTGCTGCCTAGTCAAAGATTAAGGACTGATTAATGGGTCACAGATTAGAGGAAAATTGTTCCATTTTGCCATAGTGATACACTTTAGTCTAAGACTTTGTTTCTCTGTATAGGGAACCCTGTATATCCCGTAGCGTGCTTCACAGAAGTGCAACTTCTTTTTTTTATGTACCTTATCATGTTTCAGTTGTTATTTAAGTATGTCTCTTTCTGTAAAAGAAAAGTACCAGACTGGAAATTCATTTAACGACCCTACTGATTTACTGCTTCAGCTCTGAGTCTGTACCCACACACTAACACCCAGAGACACTTTGGACTGCTCGCAGTCGCTACCCTGAGAACCAAGTACAGCAAGGGTATACCCAGCCTAGTATGCCGAACTGTAGCAAGGAGGACCTTAGGACACCAACGGTAAATAGCCCGAACCATAACAGCTGATGACAGTAACACTATTTGCCCTGTGCCAAAGCCAACTACCCCTCCTCATCACCCCAAGGAGGGTTTCTGACTTGTTGTTGCCTAAGAACACTTAAATTGCCCATCTCAATTCTGCCCTTAGATCCTTCTATCAGTCCAAATTATTGGAGTAGCATACAGAGATGAATTCTGCCTAACCTCTAACTCCTAAGCTAGAGCATAGCGGTGATAGCCCAATCTGTCCGTACTTAATCTATGAGAGGAGCACCTACCCATTTTACCTGGAAGATAGGGGTTTGCCTGCAGTCTCCTAGGCTGGTTGCAGGAACAGGGCCGAGATCAGCACTGAAAATGGCATGCAGGGTGGACGGATGCCCTCCCCTTTGTCCACTGGCCTATGCAGTGTTTTTATAAGAAACATATTTTCGTTCTGTGTGAAAAGCATGTGCTTAAGTGTTATACTTGTGGCGACAATTGCTAGCTGGATATTCAGTTTCTGTTACTGTAAGCCTTAGACAGGGGTACATGGTAAAATATTGTGCACAGAATAATAACAATGCTTTCACAGAATCACAAAGTTACAGCTGATTAGATAATAAAAACATCCTCACTGAAAGCAGGATGACTAAAAATGAAAGAAACAAAATAAATGAAATCAGAGCACATGTGTAGGTGAAAGGGCACAGGCCTAAGCTAAGCAAAAATATGCATGCCGAAGCAGAATGTACAATGACCCCACAACACCCTTCCCATTGCATAAGCCTCACCCATAGGACCGGCTAAGGTTGCCACATTCCTGGCAGCAGCAGATGTGGAAGGAGCCAGGAAATCCACAAGCGGTGGCTCATATGATGCCTTGCGTATGAACCGGAGTCTGAATGGACATGTTCATGATTAAGCACTCAGCGAGAACATTAACAGATCTGGCTGCATACAGGTCAGTATTGGTCAAAATGTCAATGACCAATTCAGCTCAAGCTCCTCCAACAGTGAAGCACCAAATTAATCCATCATGCGATCATTACAGATGGGCTTGGTGGGAGCTCCACTGCTCCGCTTTGCTGAGCTGGGAAGGCCATTGCGTATCTAAAAAATGCAACAGCAAAATGCTGTAAATCAATGCCATAGTTATTGGAAATCCACCAAAGACAATTGAAAAAAAGTGAATGGGTGGCTGAAGGTATCTCTCCAAGTATAGGGGGGTCATTATGAACACAGCGAGAGTTCCCGCCGTGTTCATGCTGGCAGTCTAAACACAGACCTCCAGCCCGTTGAAGACCCCGCTAGCCCAATAAAGAACATTCTGCTGGGCCCGTCGCAGTTCGGCGGGTGCAGCAGCACCTGTTGTGCATACCACTGCCCGTAAATCAGGCAGTGACGGGGCTGTGCAAGGGGCCCATGCCAAGTGCATGGGCAGTGCAGGGGACCCCGGAACACCCCTTTCGCCAGCAATTCCCTGGCAGGGGAAACCACCAGGGAAAGGCTGGGGGAACACAGGTTCTTTATCCAGCGGGCAGCAATGCCCTGTCGGATAAGGAACTCGGCCATCGTCAGGCTGCCTGGCGGCGGTAGCGGAGTTCCGCCTGTGACGGTCTCCCATGTGAAACATATGGCAGTCCAGACCGTCATGCCGGTGGCGGTAATTTCCGCCACCGCCGGCATGGCAGTCTGGACCGCCATGTTCATAATGACCCCCATACTCTGGAGGGTGCTAATAAATTCATACCCGACAGCCTTAAAAAAGTGCACAATTGAAGGCGTATACAATGTTGCTCACCAACTTTCCAAAATTATTGGGGGAGATGGTATTTAATAAGGACTGCATCTCTGCTGATGACCTTGCTAGCTGGAGGTCATAGGTCTCTCTGGTTGATGTCAGAGCCACATGTTTTGAGAACAATAGCACATTTAGTCTGCACATTTACATTTGCAACATTTACATTTAAAGTAGCAATTTGCTGCTAATTTTATCTCTCATGTGGGGGGATATAACACATGGCCACAGTAACTTACAATCTGAGAAATCAAAATCACAAAGGCGATTCCAGGCTTCAATCCCCAACAGCCTTCACTGTTTAGAATCACATAACTTCCATTTGAAAGTATCTGAAACACTGGGTAAATCAAAGAGATGGGAGTATTCTTCAGATAACATGCTATGTTCCCTATGGCAGCGTTACAAGTGAAGTGCAAGGGCACCTGCTTGCATATCATAGAATGACTAACAGCAGTCTCCTATTCGCTTCCGCTAAGAAAGGCCTCTGTTTCACCGTTTGAACATTTGTAAGTGAAAGGCAACTCCCACACCTCGCACATGTCTCTGTCCCCTAACTGCTCAAATCTGCCAACTGCAAAATGTTTCAGACTTGCTGAATTGAAAGGTAGAAATGGGCAGATGGATTACCACATGTATTAGCCATACTGCTGATGGAGTTTATGCTACAGTAAAGGCAACTCTTCCATTTTCTCAATGTTAAGCATAATGTAACTCGCTTCCTTTTCAGCCATTATCTGCCGTTATCTGGTCCAATTGAGGGTGCCAAATAACGCCATAGAGTCGACATGCTGCCAGGGTCACTTTTAAGAACCTGCAGTGTCCAACCCAGCTGCATAATGGACCTCAGTTGACTTTGTCCATGATGTAAAAATGGCATATACATTTTGAATGACGTCTAATTGAAGAAGTAGAGATCCATAGTTTGGATGTTTCCTGTTCTGTGAAGTGGTGACAGGAAGTAGCAGAAGTTCATTCTCCACCCTCTTCAAGCTCAGGGAGACAAATGTAGCATTGGTACTTTTAGAAGCATTATTGAGTGCTTGTAAAGGTATATCTCGTTGGGTAGTGACAGAGGCTAGGGAAAAAACCCTGGAATCCTCGTGGTCTACTGTGCAGGAACAGCCACATGGTGCAATCTGACGTTGTCAATTGAAACAAGACAGTTTTCTTTAGAACCAGATAACGGTGGTACGATGACAGTTCTGGTACAGTGAATTCCCAGGGCTGGAACTGGTACTCTATACTATGGGCCAAATTCCTTCTTTCCAGCAATTGTTTTCTCATGCTAGATCCCCTACTTTAGGAGTCGAGGCCGGTAGACACTGCTGGCAAATCTCTCATTCACAAGGTGGTGGCATAGGCAGCTGAATGTTCATCACAGAATGGTTGTGTTTTTTTTGTAAAACAGTGACACGTTCATTTATGTCAAATGGTGTTTCTGCCAACACTGCCCCAAGGCCATCAAGACCTGGGACATACATAGGTATTCCAAACAGGACATCGTAAGGGGTGCGTCCTCCCAAGAATCTTCTAGGCAAATTATTTAGTGCTCTCTGGACACCATATAGGTGGAGGCCAACTGCGAACAGAACCGAATACCCTTGCTGTTAAGAATTGCTTTGCGTCTCGGTTGTTCCGCTCCACAATAGAATTTCTTTCGGGATGATATGGAGACAAGAAATGGAGTTGAACACCCACTGTTGCCATGGTGTCCCTGAATACCCTGGAGGCAAAGGCAGGGCCCTAGTCTGAGTGGAATGCTGCAACCGCATGCGTCATGATGAAGACTTGCAAATCTCTAAAAAAAAAAAAAAAAGTTGGGAGTCAGGAGAATGTTGTGGCCACATCCAGAGGAATCTAGAACATGAATCATCAGCAACTAAGATGTATTTGTATGCACCAGTAGGTTGTAAGGGACCGCAATGGTCCAGGTAAACACATTGTAGTGGTTTATTGGAAACTAGGAGAGGTCTCTGCGTTGGGCGTTTGATGGCAGACCCTTTAATTTGTTGACCGATGTCACAGCAAAGGACATACTGTTTGGTCTGTTTGTATACACCTGGCCACCAACAGAATTTTTGTAGCAAGGAAATATTTGCTGCCACACTAGCATGGAAAGAAGCAACACCCTCATACGCTGCTTCAATGAGATCTGATCTTGATTAGTGAATCACCCACACCTGGAATTGTTGTAAGTGCAATACTTTGGGCACTGAGGTGGTAGGTATATTTAGCAGGGTATGTTTTTAGTAAAGGCTTGCCTTCAGCCGAAGCTTTTATAGTAGCCAATGTCTCATTATCCAGTCTCACATGAGAATGAGTAATTGCAGCAACAGAAGCCGCAGCTACTGCGGATTTGGCAGCTTTGTCAGCCAAAGCATTTCCTACAACGTGCACTCGTACACGCTGGTGTCCCACTGTATGAACTACATGAGCTCTTGGTAGTCTGTCCTCAAATTCTGCTACCTTCCCCAACAAGATTTTTTGTGTTTGATGGTGTTCCTTTTTGAATCTCTGAACCCATTCAGGAGCCAAAGATGTAAGTAATCATTGTAAGACCGGACACAGTAGTACAAATTACACAAAATCAAAGTGGACTGTCCAAGATCCGTATGTTCCAGTGGCAAAATCAGTGCCTTAAGCACTACAAGTTGTGCAGTCCCCTAGGGTCTGGGTGTAGGTATGTTGAGGGTGGAATGTACCATCCCTCATTACTCCACTAACTGCTGCGCAAGCATGGGAGCACTGATATTTTATATCTAAAGCTGGCTGTGCTGAACCATCAGTGTAAATGATCAAGATGCATGATGTTAGTGGACACAGGGTACTCAAGTTCATTTTGCAGAAATGTGAGGGTTTGTAGTTTGGGGTCGAAAACAATCAACATCAGTGCAAGTCAGGGAGGCCGCCCACTGGATCCAGCGTGTATGTAATGCTTTTGCATTTATGACGCTATTTTTGGTAACCGCCACAAGGACTGGCACCAGGGTAACAACAATAATGAGTTTCCCTTGGGCAAGTGGCCTCTCCTTAATGACAGGCATCTGTTGGTGTAAACCTTTGCTATGTGTTAGAGAACAAGTGTGATATGTATGCTATGGGTACCGTGTCCCCCTCATTAAATGCAACAATGGTGAACTAGATGGCACCAGGAATTATTCAGATGAACAAATCTGTTTTGCTGTCACATGTGTCTTAGTGTTGTGCTGATAGAATGTCTTGGTGTAACTCTCTGAGTATGCATGTATGTTCTGCTGTCCAGTGTCTGCTTGAAAAATCTGGACTGATTTAATAATAAAGTGGTTTTAAGCGTTGTGTATAATCTGGAATGTATGTTCTGCCAAAATTAAAGAAACCCAGTAATGACTGCAGTTTCTTGATGGAGTTTGGAGGTTGAAGATGAGCACACTTTTTGAGAACGTGAGGGGCTAGGCTTTTGCCTTCATCAGATAATTAGTATCCTAAAAATAGGACACTATAAAAGGCAATTCTGGTTTTGTTTAAGTTCAATGTGTAGCCTTGGGCAACAAATCCTAAAACAAACCCAGACCAAATGCGCATTGAGGTCGTCAACCAGTTAGGTAAATGTCATTGACTTAAGACAACACCATGCGATCAATATCACGTAATATTTATGTGACACGGGTAGAAACTACCTGAGACTTTTCTTATACCCTTGGGGTTAACGACAAAAACACAGCTGAGAGCCTAACGTGCTGAAGGTGCTTACATCCCGGCTCTCAGACGCTGGATTTTGTAAGAAAAAAAAACTCTGGCAGTATATTTAAAAGGTAGGACGTTTACTGGTATGTTTCACATGTCCTGATAATGAAATACTGCTAAATTCGGGTTTCACTATTGAAAGGTCTATCTCTCCCGTAGGTTAACATGGGGATTGCCTGAAAATATCTTTCAAGTGTAACTTACCATTGTGGGCAGATCGAGATATGGAGTTTGGGGTTCTGAACTCACAATTTAAAAATACATCTTTTGGTGCTTTGTTTTTAAATTGTAAGTTTGAAAATGCCACTTTTAGAAATTGGGCATTTTCTTGCTTTACCATTCTGTGCCTCTGTCTGGTTGTGGAATACATGTCTGGGTCAGGATGGTGGTTGGGCTGTTTGTGAATTCTCTCTAGACAGTCACAAAAAGGTAGTTGAGGTGTGCCCTTCATATCCTGATAGGTACTCCTGGGCTAGAGTGGTGAGAGGAGCTGACATTTGCATCTGAACAGGGCTGTGCCTGTCCTTACAGAAGGCACTCTCAAACCCTCTGTAGTGTGTCTGGGGCTAGGAGAGCAAACGTATGGCCTTGTGCACTGGTAGGGCCTTGTGCACTACAAAGACTTTCCTCTGGGAGCACACAGACATATTCAGGTGTCCAATCCTTTTCTGCCAATAAAATATAATAATTTAGTGTTAATCTTCCACAGAAGATTACTTTTAATAGTGCGCTTTATGTCTCCCTCAATCAGTAGGTTTAATCTGTATATCCTTTCTGGTGGGCATACATGCCTGTCCGCTGTCACATCCAGAAGACCTATAAGACTCTGGTGACATATTGTGACCTCTGCCACATTGTCTAGCAGAGTCACTGCCTTAGGCCTGTTCTTCAACAATGTTCTCATTATGAGTGGCATCTTTAATTGAAATTGCTGCCACTTTTTTCTTTTTAAATTGTTTGTTTTGCTGTGCAAGTTACTCTTCCTTTTTTGTAAAAGTCTCTGAGGAGTGTTGGGAGTCCTTTTTCAGTTTCACGTAGTCGCTTCGATGTTCTGACCATCCTCAGTCACTCAGTTTATCTGGTGTGTCCTGGAAGGAACAAGATTGGTGACTGTCAGTATACTGATATCTATCTTGTGTTTTTAAAGTTTCCCTATGTCTAAGGTTGTATCTTTTTTCCAAGGTTTCCGGTGGTGGAGATTCTCCTCTTTGTGTTCTTCTATCTTTATTTTGTTTTTGTTTAACCCAGCGTTTTTTTAGAGTTATTTTGCGTTTGCTCAGTACCCTTCTTAGTGGAAGTACTCTGTAGTTGGTCTTGCCCCCAGACTACCCCGACCTATACTAGTTTAAGTTTCAGAAATAATCTTTGGCAGCTCGTGTTCCTGTTCCTGCTAAGGAACGTCCTGGAGCTGCTGGCGAATTGCCAGTGCTGCTGCTTCCCTTTTAACATTGCTTAAAATTATTGAGGACACTGTGTGAATTTTGCGCATCAGTTTCATCCCCAGGACGGGGCATTTTGAATTTGTTCCAACACTTCTGGTAAATTCACAAGTGCTGGTGCACCATGTGAAATGGTATATTTTGTGGCAAAGACTGTGTCCTAAGTGGTTTAGTCCTCTATTGAGGGAACCATTCCAAATGGCAAGCATACTGTGAGAATTTTATGTTTGTCTTTGGGTCCCGTATGTGGAAACACTGCTTCAAGATGGTTTGTTTTTTTGTGCAACCCAGAAGAGAATCTTTTACCACTCAGTGGGCGCTTTTCCCATTATTGAATGGACAGTTTGTGGATTTATCCCTGTAATGGCCAAGTTATTTATAGCTGGAGCAGCCCTCGTTGGGGCGGTGTTTAAAGTCCACCTTATGAATTGTATTGTCTAAATATTGCCACTAGCACATTGTATAAGGTGTGTACTTACGCTATTGGCAGAGTGTGCACATTACGATGTGGTGGGTATGTTGGCTGCGTTGGACTGTCATTGCTTAAAGGTCCTAGCCTAATGGGTTGTATTACATGTGAAATGGTGCCATTAAACCAATCTTGGTGTTCTTGATAATTTAGAGGTATTTCTAAATATTGATATGCTCTGTACTGTAAGGGCACCACCACTACTCTGTATGTATGAAATGTGTTGGAGTCAGCATTTATTTCTGGGAAGGTGATCCATGATTAGAATATTTCTGTTCTCCAAGCGTCTTGAGCTTCAACTAAGAATGTGACATCCCCACCCTCATTTGTTAAACCATTAGCTAAAAGGAACTGTGCGACAGATTGTCTACAGTTTCTTGAATATTTACTGGTTCTGCCATATCAAAGAACAGATATCAGAGTCAGGAACACAAAAGGGGAAATCCTTCTAAGGTTCAAGCTTGAACAACCTACAGCTCCCTATTCAGCTGAGGATGATTTTCCCTAAGACCAAGAACGCCTCAGCAAAATGATACTTAGTGTACCTATAGTGTGTGTGTGAGACAGAGATAGTCAGGGGACCTGTATATGGAGTGCCTTACCAACTTTGGCAACACCATGTTGTAGGACTCCCATTATTAGAACAAGACTGCTGGATTAGGGGAGGCAGCACACCACTGTTTGTGGGTGACTGAGTCAATCTCACACCGTCTTGGCCCCCAACCCTGAAAGAAAAGGTGATTAGTGGCAGCCTGAAACACGACACTCTGTGGCTTCTTAGGGGAAGTTGTAATAGACGAATGTCACCTCTTTCTCTTGTTAGCAAAAGGTCTCATGCACACACACAGGCCAAAAAAAAGATATGCAGGATGGTTTTCAATACATATAGTGGAAAGACTGCAATCTACGATAAAATATGAGCTGCAATTATTAGGGAAATGCGATATAACAGAATTTGAATGGTGGTGGCCAGCGAGAAGAAAATAAACAGTACCAACATATTGGTATAATATAGATAAATTCTACCTAACACCTAACTCCTAAGCGAGAGCATAGCAGTGATAGCCCAATCTGTCCATATTTAGACCATGAGGGGAGCACCCACCCCCATTACCTGGAAGATATGGGTTTGCTCGCCGTCTCCTGGATTTGCTGCAGGGACAGTGTTGAGGTCAGCAATGAAGATGGCGTGCAGCATGGACGGAATACTGGCTGGAATGCCCTCCCTGTTGTCCCGTGCCCTACACAGTGTTTTTATAAGAAAGATATTTTTGTTCTGTGAAAAAGGCCTGACGAGGGCATGTGCCTAATTGTTGAACTGTTTACATTCGCTTGTGGTGAAAATTGCTAGCTTGATTATTATATGCTGTTCTTGTCAGCCTTGGACAGGGGTACATGGTGAAATGTTGTGCACATAATAATAATAACAATGCTTTCACTGAATCACAAAGTTACAGATGATTAGAAAATAAAAACATCTCAGCTGAAAGCAAGCTAACTATAAATGAAAAAACAGAAGAAATGAAATCAGAGCACATATGTATGTGAAAGGGCACAGGCCGCAGGCTTAAGAAAAGGTAAAAGATGCGTGCCCAAGCCACGCGTATAATTAACCCACAACAATCCCTGCCTCAGGTCACTCCTTGAAAGTATGACCTTTTGGACAACACAGGTGACCCTACTAGTGGGATAGACTTCAAGAATAATGAAAATACTTCATGAGCATCCACTACATTCCATCTCTTTAGAATATGAAGTCAGTTGGTGGAAAGCTCAGTACACAGAGACCATGACAGGGATTATGGACATGGTTGCTCCAAAAGACTTAGACAGAAAATCAGAAAATTAGCTGAATGGTAAGCAAGAGATTTGAAAGAGAAAAGGAATTGTCTCAGAATCACTGAATATATTTGGTTTAAAAACCCTCTACTGAAAATCGGAAGAAATGTAGTCAAAGACTTATTTCCAAAGCCAAATCTACAGTTTTTTTTTTTTTTTTAAACAGACATACCCCAAGCTCAAGAACACCCAAAATGCAATTTGAATTTGTAAATCTATTCACCCTTTGACATAGTACTCCTTCAGAGAAGTCACTCCCATAAAACTACTTAAAACTGTTGCCAAGACACATTTACATTTCTCACTCAAGCCCTATGACACTTCTCATAGAGATGAGATCACCTCCTCAATTCCACTGTACTGCCATAACATGATTATCACTTTCCTTTCTTAAGCAGCAGTCCCAGATAGACATGTTACCTACCTTTAGTAATGCCATACCTGGTAAAGACTATATATAGCTGCAGATTCCTTTCCATTGGATTTTCCCCAGGCATCTCGACTGGATCCAAAAGATTTTTGTGAGCAGAACCCCTGGTGATCAGCAGGTTGCGGTGATTGGCTCTGTGTCCGTTATTCTCAGCACCGGATACGGCGTCACGGGCCCTTTATAGGTGCCACCCAGGTGCGCTGACATTAGTTTCTTTTCGCAATTTCCCATGTCAAAAGTGGAGAACTATGAAGAACAGCGACTACGAGTGTGTCAAAAATAGGGTGCAGAAGAGGAGTCCTTCCCATAGAAATCAGTTTGCAGATCGGGGAGGATAGATGGGTTGGTAAGAAATCTGTAAATATATTGTCTACCAGATACAGCGTTACCGAAGGTAAGTAACTTGTCCATCTGAAAGACACTTCAAGCTGCAGATTCCTTACCTTTGAATAGATACAGAAGCAATACCATCCATTGAGTGGTGTGTCTGAGAACCAAGTTCAAACTGGAAAGTCCTACAGGACTGAACGGGCACATCGCTCATCCCGAAGGACCTGACTGACCAGGCAGTAGTTTTTGGTAAATGCGTGTAGAGATAGCCACATTGCTGCCTGGCACTTGTCCTGGACCGGAATTACACGTGCTCCAACAGCTTTAGCTCAGGTAGAATGCGTGTGCAAACCTTCACAGGTTTGATTTTTAGCCATTACCAGATCATAATGCGGAGTATGACCCATCTATGGATGATACGCTTCTGCACTGCCCAACCATACTTCACACCTACATACCCTACAAAGAGTTGGTCATCCACCAGGAACCCTTTTGTACGATCAAGGTAGAACCCCCAACCCTCTTTTTGGGTCCAGGTGGTGGAGTCTCTCCTCTTCCTTAAAAGGATGTGGTGGAGTGTAAAAAGTAGGCAAGGTGATGGAATCGCCGACATGAAAGGGCGACACCACTTTTGGAAGAAAAAAGGCCCTAGTGCGAATCACCACTTTGTCCGGATAGACAAAAAGATAGGGCAGCACAGATGACAAAGTCTGTGCTCAGTCACTTTGGGGTCAAAGTTAATTGCCACAAAGAAGGGTGTTTTCAATGTGAAAAGCCTAAGAGGACAATTGTGGAGAGGTTCAAGAGGAGTGCACATCCAAAATGTCAGAACCAAATTTAAATCCCACTGGGGCATAATGAATGGGAATAGAGGAAAAAGATGTGCAAGTCTTTTGAGTAGCCAATGTAGAATAGGAGACATAAAAAAAAGGTTGATCAGGCAACTACAAAAAAGCAGAAATAGCAGACAAAAATGCCTTAAGATTGCCCAGAGCAGAGCCCTGCTGGGCAAGGGACAGAATGAACAACAGGATGTTGGAGAGAGAGGGTTCGAAAGACTTGTCTCTGCACCATGCCTCAAATTTCTTCCAATGACAGGTGTATACTGCGTTGGTAGAGGGACGCCTGGCTAAAGGGGTTCAAAAGATTTGTCTCTGCACCATGCCTCAAATTTCTTCCAATGACAGGCGTATACCGCATTGATAGAGGGACGCCTGGCTGCCAAGGTTGTTACATACTTCAGGAGGAAGTTTAAAGGCTGTCAACTGCTGCCGCTCAATCTCCATGCTAGAAGGTGGAAAGTGGACAGGTTCTGTTGCAGAAATACTTGTGTACGGTCGTTCTTGATCTTCTTGAGAACTATGGGCAGGAGTGGTATGGGTGGAAAGGCGTACAGGAGGCCTGAACTCTACTCAAGACAAAGCATCTCAGAGGGATTGCCGCCTTGGAAACTCCAACCTGCAAAACTGCAGACATTGTGCATTCTCTGTAAAGGCAAACAGATCTAACCAAGGCTCCCCCCACTGCTGAAAGAGACCTTGAGCCATCTCCAGGTGGAGAAACCATCTGTAATCCGATAGGCATTTTCAGATGTTGAACTACCAGGGATATGCCCTGCTGTTCCAGCCATGTCCAGAGGCGCAGAGCCTTTTGACAAAGGGTCCACAACCCCACCCCGCCCTGATTGTTGCAATATCATATGGCGGTGGTGTTGTCTGTGAACACCTGCACCATCTTTCCATTGACAGAGGGAAGAAAGGCTTTCCATGCCAGCCAGACTGCACGGAGCTCCACCATGTCGATGTGGAGTTCTGCTTCCGCCAGAGAACAGATGCCTCTTATCTCCATTGCTCTAAGATGGCCGCCCCATCCCAGCAGTGGTGCATCTGTCACTACTGTTAGATCTGTATGGGGAAGGGAGAGGAAACTGCCTCTGATTCAACTGAGGTTTTTTGACCACCACTGCAGTTATTGCGCAGTTCCGTCTGAGATCTGGACCCTATGGTAGAGATTTCCCTGATATCGCGCCCACAGGAACTTCAGGTCCCACTGCAGAGCCTGCATATGCCACCTGGCACGTATCACCGGCAGGATGCCGGAGGCCATGAGGCACAGCAGCATCAGAGTCATTCTCACCAAAATCCAGGATAGAGGCTGAAACATGGGTATCATAGCGTGAATATCCTGGACTTGCCACTCGGAAGGATAAACCAGAAACTGCACTGTGTCCAGAACAGCTCAGATGAACCTGAGCGTCTGAGATTGAGTCAATTGTGACTTCGGCATGTTTATAGTGAACCCCAGTGAATGCAGGAGGTCCACTGTAATCTGGAGGTGGGAGATCTCAGCCTGGGGCCAACTTGCCTTCAACAGCCATTTGTCACGTCTGGGGAAAGCAGAACCCCCCCCCGTCTCCGCAAATGATCCACAACCACCTTCATCACCTTGGTGAACACACTAGGTACACAGGTAAGGCCAAAGCGGAGCACAGTGAACTGGAAGTGCTCGTGGCGCAACCGGAAGTATTGTCTGTAGGTAGGCAGGATGGGGATATGAACATAACTGTCCTGCAAGTCCAATGCTACCATTCAGTCTCCTGGGTCCAGGGCAGACAAGACCTGAGCCAACATGAGTATCATGAACTTCTCCTTCTTGAGAAAAGACTGAGGATACGAAGGTCTAGGTTAGGGTAAAGACCCTTGTCCTTTTTGGGAACCAGAAAGTAGCAGAAATAGCAACTGTAGCCTACTTCTGGTACTGGAGCCTTCTCTCTAACCCCCCCCCCCCCCCCCCCCCCACCCGGCCTGAAGAGCCAACATGTCCTCGCAGAGAAGTGACAAATGATTCTCCAGCATCCTATCATAGGATGGTGACATGGATGGAGGGGTAATCTTGAAGGGGAGGGAGTAGCCCCTTTGCACTATCTGCAAAACCCACCTGGTTGAAGTGATAGATTGCCAGAGGGACAGGTGATGGCGAATCCTGTCTCCTACTGGTCCTTGGAGGGGGAAGGTATACTAGGAAGGTGTAGAGGGAGGGGAGGTGGACGGACCAGACCACTGGCCACCTGACTCACAAGGGCAGTGGGTCCTGTGCCTTTGGCCATGCAGAGACTGGGCAGCACATGCAGCACAGTGGCTGACTGGGAATGGGAGTGGATGAAGTCCCATTCTGTAGTCACAAAACACGAAAGGGGCAAAAGGCAGACGGGGGACGAGGGGCTGCTGCGAGGCCCAAGGACCTGGCTGTAGCCCGAGAATCCTGGAAGTGCTTGAGCACCTAGTCTGCCTTGTCCCCTAAGAGATGGGTTCCATCAAAGAAGCCTGAACATCCTCCAAAAAGTCAGACATACTAAGCCAGGAGTGGAGCGTCGGGGCCAGTGTAGAAGAAACCACTCTACCTAGTGTGTCGGTCAGGTCCTGCATCAAATTGTGAATTTTGCTGCATCCCTCCCATCTGCAACAGCCTGAGAGAGTACAACCCCTGCCTCCTCCTGTTGTGCAACCGTATCCCACTGAATTGCAGGAATAACCGCCCAAAAGGCATGCAGTGTTCACTGCCCCCAATGCAAGGCTGGCAGAAGAAAAAATCTTTCCAAGCGAGTAGAACCATTTGGATTCCCTGCCTGGGGGAAGCGGAAGGGAACACACATTGGGAAGGAGAGGCTTGGGCCACCAAGTTCTCAGGGGGTTGGTGCTGTTTCAAGAAACGTGAGCCCCAGGTGCGGGACGATGTCAGGATGTAATCATCCTGTTCACAGGAGCCCCTGTAGAGGGTTCTGACCAGGTACCCAGTAGGATGTCACTGAGGGCATCACTGAACAGGACCAGGGGTTCTAAGGCGGAAGTTCCCGGTTGCAGTACCTCTGTCAAGAGATTAGTCTTGATGGCCACCAAGGGCAGTTGAAGGTCCAGGACCTCAGCTGCCCTCCTCACCATCAAAAGCATGCCAGTTTCAGGAGATTTGTCCAGCCCGCTGCCTTCACCCGAGTCTACACCCCAGTCTATTTCACTTTTGTTGCACTGGTATGCGAAAGGGTACAGCAATCCCTTCAATTCATCCCCAAAGCCTAGCGCATAGGAAAAGGGCTCAGAATCCGTACGAGGAGGCAAGGTTAACGCTCATCTGGCTCCATGTCAGAGTGGGAAATTACAATGAGGATGGCCCCACATGTTGGCGCAGACGTCGCCGGGAGCATCAGCGTCTGTCAAGGTGGCACAACCGGTGTCGGTCCGGATCCAGGACTGGATCCCTGGGGGCTCCTTGACGCCGAGGCTCAAGCTGCTCGCGAAGAATCCAAAGGGGCCCTCTCGGACTCTGAGGGGCCTGAATCTGCTCCAGCAGGGTTGGTCTGCCCAAAAATGAGGTACATGGCCTCAAAACTCTCAGAATTATGCAGGGGCGCTCCTGCTCCCGGAAATTCGGAGAGGCGTACAGTTGGCCCAGGCACAGGTTCCGCAGAACAAGGCCTAGAGTGTTGACACTCCCTCGTCTCGATGGACAAGAAGAAGTCAAAGAGCGCCTCGACTTCTTAGACTTTTGTTACTGAATTTGTTTGTTAAACTTACTGAATCACCCGAGGACTTGGAATGGGATGGAGGCGACTTCAGACTCTGATTAGTCGCAGGACATTCCTCTTGACTGGGACATCGACTTGCGCTGAGTTGAGTTGAGGGCAGGGATGCCAGCAGCTTAGGGACCGCTCCCTTGAAGCCTTCGGATGCACAGCTCACCACTCAGAGCACAACTTCAGGTCTTGGTTGTGTTCCAGACACCAAAGACACATGAGGTGTGGATCAGTCATGGACACTGCCCTATGACAGGATCCACAGGGCTTAAATCCTGTCTTCTTAGAAGACATCCTCGAAACACCAGGAGTAAAACTAGAAAAAAAAAGGTTTTTAAAAAAGTCAGCAAAAATTGACTGAGGGGTAGCTCTCGGATCAGTGCTTTGCTGGTGTGGAAATAAAAGAACAGACGTCAGCGTACAAGGCTAACGAAAATCTTCAGATCCAGTCTGATGTCTGGGGAGAATTCAAAGTTAAGGAACCTGCAGCTAGAAGGCTCTATCAGATTGCCTGAAACAGTTTTGCCACAATTTACAAACATGCGGTAGAGCCAAAACCTTTGAACAATTTCTACCTGGTTTCTAATCTTCCTACCTGAAGTTAATAAAATGCTGTGTTGATACCAGCTAAAAAGTCTCAGATGAATTCCAATGAAGCATAAGTCCCTGGTACAGAATAGAGATGACAACTTTAAAAGTAGTTGACAGCACTCTTTGCATTCTAGACAAAGGTGTTTACCACCTCCACCACACCCTTGACTTATAAGTGGCCTTTCTCCTAAACAACCTCAAGAAGAGAATGGAGCTAAATGGCGTAGTTCTCCTTTGTTTCAGGTCACACCTGGAGAACAGATGTCAACACATACAAAATGGTTATCTGTCTCTCTCCAAAGTAGTCATGCTACAACAATGAGTTTCACAAGTTTCAAATGTCTAAACCACTGATAAATTAGTGGCCACAATTCTAGATAATTTTTCAAACATCGAGGATTCACCACAAAAATCAGTTCTTGATCTCTCCTAATAGTGCCTTCTCTTTTCAAACTTGACTCAACACACTGACACCACTGAGCAGGAACCCTTTTATTTTGGAATGTGCAAATACTCGGTCTTTATTTTAGATTCAAACCTTCGCTTGCAAGCATGAATCGGTTTGCTGCCTACAGTGCCACAATTTTAAGATGGCCTTCGAGAAATGAAACCTTTCAGCCCGGACCTGAATTTTAAATTCCTTGTGCTATCAAAATTATACTATGGTAACTCCCTACTCGTAGAGGTTGCTAAACTGCACTAACCTCTCTCAGTGCAGCTTTGTATGCAGCTGCTAAACCAGCCAAGGGCTTGAGACTGTTTTACCGAATGGCACTAATTCTGATCGCACAGAAGTGGCTTCCCACAGTAGGTAAGAATAGCCCGGTACGAACATTCATCGCACACAGGATATTCAACTCATCTGCTCAAACTGTCTTTCCCATGAAAAAGATCTTAGGAGGTCTCTGCAACCTTCAGAGTTCTGAAACTTAAGCCTTTCGTCATGAAATGTTAATACTGAAGAGGATAACATTCTTAAAATGTTTTGTTTTCTAATCTTCAACCTGTGTTTCTGTTTTTTATGTTGTCTATTGTTCTTGTAAAATTGTTCCGATGTAAAGTCCTCTGCCATCCGTTTGGTCTTGTCCACACTATGAAAAATGACAAATTGCTCTTCTGTGGGACACTTATTAGAAATATGTGCAAGCTCATGCCCTTGTGTTAACAAAGACTTTATCAAGTTTCTGACTTTCTCGATGTATCAGAGGAAGCCTTAAAATCTCAGCAAGCTACCAACTAAAGTCAATTAATCTATCTGCTAACATATTTTCTCATATGCAAGAATCAAGAAAGGAGAGTTAGAAGTCTAAGTTATCCAGATGCCAAAATTAAACCAGAAAGACTCACTACTAGTTATGCACGGTATAATACAATTTTCAGTCCATCAATATCAGTGGAGATCCTTACTTGCAGACTGAATTTCAAGAATTTGCCTTATTAGTGTACTTTTGCTTTAAAAAGAAGCAGTGCTTGATATCTTTACTTTACCATTAACACCCATCCATTAATTAAGGAATATGTTTGCATGACAGATGGTAATATGAGCACAACAAGAGAGACAAACCAACTGCAAAATGTTGTCTACAACAAACACTAATGGTGGCCTGGGTCAGCATGGAATCAGACCTGGGTTTGTTCCCTCCCTCTCGATGATCCTAATTCATCAATACTGGGCCATACTCACAGCCATTTGGAGAGAATGAGTCTCACTACAAGGTTTGTATCGAAGCCCGTCCTGGAGTAAGAAGTCCAAAAGAAAAGTTGGTTGCTATCCCGGGACAACACTGGGGATGGATCTAAGACGGCAGCCCATTGACAAACTGCAGCGCCCGAATGCTGGAAGTAAGACGGTGTTTAATGCGGAATGTCAGATTACACAAGACCCAGCCTGGAGAGGCTCCATAGAGTTGCCTGCAGACAAGAGAACATTTTCCCGGAGCGACAGCCGTGAAAACTGGAGGAGAAGGATGCATGTACCCTCAAAAGGCCAGTGGGTGTGAACCATTCTTGTCCTCACCCTCGACGGAGGACCTTGGCACAGGAATGAATGAATATAGAAGGTGACAAAGGGCAGGCATCCAACAGGCTGCAACATGCGACATACAGGTTGGAAGTGAAAGGATTCCATGCAAGTAGATGTTCAATTGACAGCAAGGGTTCCTCGAGGGAGGAGGCAGAGTCCAGCAGTAGTGCTGGTGAGCAGTGACAGTGAGAACTCTTGACCTTGAGATCGACTGCTGCGAGGTGCAAGACAGAGCCAATAGTATGTGTCTCCGTAGGGCCCTAGAGACAGACTATTGGGCTGAGAAATGGCCGAAAACCAATTGCACTGCCACTATGGACCATGACTGTTCTAGAACATCAAAGCAAAACAGGAGGGACTGGTGAGGACCTAGAGACGGCAGAATCAAGCACAGGTGACAGCATTAGGGAAGGACTGATGGAGGGCTACATAAAGCAAGTTCGGTTGCGGGGAGCCTCCTAAGAGAACATTTAGAAATGTAAGCACAACAGCCCACTGGAGGGCAAGCTTCACAGGGGCCCGGAATGCATAGAAAAAATTATTACACTGCTCAGGGAATACATGCTGTCTACAGCAACTACAGATGCACCTGGTGATCCCCACCAGGGGGTCTTCCGTGGCCTGAAGGATGAGTTTGCTGTACTGCAGGCAAAGATGTGCAAAGAGCTACAGGAGGTGAAAAAGGCAAGAGCTTGGTGAGAGGGTTAGTTGGAGGTCTGAACAGGCATTTTATCATTGGAGCAGAACTTTTTGAAACACAAGATGATCAGGATACCGGAACACAGCATAGGTTTCTAAGGAGAAGCTTGAGAATCTTAAAAATTGATTGTTCCACAATACCATTTGCAAAAGGGGAGTAAAAGGAGAGTACGTTTAGTGGCGGAAGGCAGACACATTGTCTTTTACATTCAATTAATGCTCCTCAAATAGCTGAATCTGAGGAGGTGGAACTGGATAGGACATAGTTGAAGCAACTAACCACAAAACATTCTAACTACGATTCTTCTTTTTTCCCCTAAAAAAGTAAAGTAATGAAGCGCTTTTTTTTCAAATAATCATGTAATAGTCTTGTATGGGTTATTGGACCTTTCTGAACCAGTTACTTACATTACAGTTGAACGTTTTTGTACTTACAAAGAGGGGGAGGGTTGTTAGAAACGAAATTCTAGGGACACAACATGAGATATCAAGTGTTCTGCTATTTAAGAGCACCTCATGGGAAGAAGAGACCGCACTTCATCATGAGATGCAACGTTTTACCATAGCCAGACATGGCTAGACACTAAGTTATTTGATGTAACAAGGAGACTAAATGCACCTACCAAGAGACCGATGACTAGTAATACATTCAAGAAAATGGGTGGTGATACCTACCTCCTCCAAGGCATACATTTATTCAACAAGGACTTCTACAGAATGGGCTCCTGAATCTTACATATGTAATGGCTGGCTCGAATGCAGGGGGTGAGGGGTATCTTGTTCGTCTCAAACAAACACGCTTTTTGTTACCAGATTCTTACATGGATAAAGGGTAGGCGATTGGAGGAATATGCAGAGCACTATACAGATTAGGAGTTTGTGCTTGGCTTTTTTTGTCATTATTTAGAGAAGACTTGACACCAATTCTTAAACAACATGTTTCCATGAAAATAAAGAAAGGACGTCTAAAGTTCTAGCCACTGGTATTATTGTGATGGAAGAAAACGGAATACATGCTTTCTCAAATTAGGAGCATGCAGAATTCTTCTGGGTTTTCTGCTCATCAAAGAGCCAGAACAAGATGGGGTACAGCAGATATGGGACGACTGAGAATTCTGAAGCCTCTCTATGCTTCAAGTTCATCTCCACAGTAGGAACCAAATGCTTCTAAAACGCCAGTAGCTATACAACTCACTGTCCACTGTGCTTTGTAAGCAAAGTGGAATCCTTTGTTTGCAGGCTCATCTGCCACTTGGGAAAATAAATTGTCTTCAATCTGAGGCTGACTTTCCCACTCTATCCACATAAGAGGTGTAGTTGCATGCATGTGCTGTAATAATTCCAAGAGCATCTATTTATAATTACAATAATATATCTTGTAGCACTTGGGAGCTCGCAATCACTGTATAAAGGCTCGTGACTAACATCCTTGTTGCTTTTACTTTCTCTTGTCACCTGCAGTAAGAAAATGACACAGTTGCTCACTTGTAAAAAGTTAAATTTGCAAATCATAGTGTCTGCTGCAACGGCCAGCAGCTAAGGTAAAAGGCAGGTGAAAGAACATTATTGCAGCACAACAAACCATGAACTATCTTTACATTCCTCTGATCTTTTTTTCTAAAATAAAATTTGAAAGCAGAAAGAAGATAATTTATTTTTTAATCTGACATTAAACTAATTCCAAAATAGTTTTTTAAATAATTTACTAAAAACTTTTTGGTGTATTTAATTTGCCACTAAAGATTCTACTTTTATTTTTAATTTCTGCAAAAGTAAGGAATAAAATACCCACTGCTGTACATTAAAAGGATACTGCAAGTCACCTCGGAGTCACACAACCTTATAAAGGGGACACATTTTTCAGCCTCATTCTTTTCTATGGTCACAAAACTTCTCTCTAATTTGTAATTTAATTATAAGGTTTGGCAGGAGGTCCTTTATCATATGTATAGGTTACAATTAAGAGTTTATTACAATGCAAAGAAAGCGGTTTAGCAAACTTAGGATAACAAAATAAACTTCAAAATTCTAATCTAATGAGCTAAATTACTAGGATTGCAACACGAAACCTGAAGGTAAAAAACAGAGGTCTCTGCATTAAAAGTATTAACCCACTGGCTATGGTGCATAAAATACAAATCTATGACCTGCATGCTATACGCTGTACTTTGTATTGGACACATTCAATCCCTATGCTTTTTTGTGATGAGTCAAAAGCCTGCGACTAGACTGCACATAGGTCTTTCAAGCAATTGCTTCAACCAACAGTTATCACATCACTATTACACCCCCAATCTTGCTAGATACCCACAGATCTCCATAACACATGCCTTAGTGCCACACATTTTATAAGGAAGCTGGTTTGTGACTACCAAATTTGCCCTTGTTGACAGTTTCTTCGAGGGTAAGGGGAGTTTTAAAAACAACTGTGGAGCAGATTTATCCTAGTTTTGTGTAGCCCTTGTGCCACTGTGATGCAGGGGAAGCAAAACCTATATTCAGATTCACCAAGCTAAGCTAAGGCCACCGTGTGCGACTTGGTAAATCTGGTCTAACGCTGCCTTGTGTTACACTCTGTGGAGAGGACATTACATGGATGGAGCATGGATGTTAACACGCATCCACCATGCATTCTGACACATTCCCAGATTTATCAACAATGGCAGACCTGGGAATGTATCAGAATTGTATGTCTTCGCAAAAGAGGCACACCAAGGAGAAATCTCTTTATTTCTCCTAGCTGCCTCCTCATTGTTTCCTCTTTATAGGTGAGCTGCATTCTGCAGCACACTTAGAAAGCTGAAAAGGTCTTGCTGTTTTTGTGCAGCAAGGTGCTCATTCCCGCACAGAAGAAAATCGTGCCTAAAACACAGGCACCCTTGCACCATGGTGCAAAGGTCCCTGCACTGGTGCAAGTCAGCACATTATGCATCAGCACAAGGAGAGGACAGGAATGTGCCATATCTTAATAGATATGCCACATTTTTGCCCTCTCCAATTGACACAGCGCAGCAAGTTGCTTTGCTGCATCAAAAATTTATAAATCTGCCTCATAATGTAAAAGATGGCTGTCCTGACTCTGCTCCTCAGTACTCCTGTAACCCATAAATTGAGTGATATTTTCCCATTTCAAGCACTGTAAACATTCCATCTATTATAGAAATAAAAATAATCAAAAAGTGATAAAAATAGCTTAACTGGTAATCCAAGCCTGTAATGGAAAAAGGCAGGTCTTGAATTGCGCTCCCTCTCCTGTTTCTGCCATTGCAGTGGCAAATATATCATTCCAAGAGCTGACTCAATATACAAACGACCTTCAACAAGGGAAAGTATTGGCACACTGTTGTCACATAATATAAGCAAAGACAGTCCAGTGCTTGGTACCAAGAACAGTATGACGAATATGCAAAAAAAGGCTACCAGAAAGGACTGAAATTAAGTGTGAGGAATACTACTCGCCCCACACAGCTTCCAGACACTACGCGCATAACTAAATGTGTTTCAAAACGGTTACGGGGATTCACAGCCTTTGAAGAGGTGACTGTTCTACCTGATCAGGTACAGAATGATATATTATTTTTTTAAAACACCTACCTGCCATCGGCGGTAGGTAGTTATAGTTAGGACCTAGTTTCCATAGGAAAAGCATTTTTTGACTTGGCTATATCTTTGGTGCAGTTTGACGAATCTTCATGAAAGTTTCCAAAAAAGTGTCTTGTTGGGTCTTGTTGGTTTTGGGGTGATCCGTCAAGCTGTGCTGAAAGAAGGAGGGGAGGGTCAAAGTGTGTTTCCCATGTAATTTCCATAGAGATTTTAGACCCGACTACAGCCCAAACCTCTGAACGGAGTTACAGCAAATTTGGCAGGAAGGTAGCTCTTGGTCCAGAAAGTACCCTTTTTGTTATCTGGTGTAAATCCATTCAGTAGCTTTTAAGATATTAAAGGAAAAATACATTTGTATATCTGGGCAGTGCCTAAGCACAAAGCTCGTGGTGAGATCTGACTGTCAGCATTTCAACCAGAAAGTGATGGCAGCCATCTTGAGACCAATATACATGATAGCACCCCATTGAAATGCATTGTAGTGAATGGCAGGTTTTGAGGGTCACTAAAAGGAGGAGGTATTAAGGGTGATAACACCTTTTAGTTACAATATAAATAATTTGCTACAAAGGTGATTTTACCCTGTGAAAAAGCCTTTGCTAGGATTTCATGAATCATGTTCGAGAGAAAACTGTTTTCTAATGAGTTTCCCATAGAGGTTATGGAAGGTGCTTCAGAAGCTAAAATAAGAGCATTATTTCTGTAAATTCACACTATCTTTCTCAGCCATATGAGAATTAAGTCTGACATTCTCAGTAAAACATGTAAAACATGTATTTCCAACAGGAGCAGCCTGTCAATTGATTTCCCTGTGTTGTACTGCAGCCTCCCAGAGTGTTCTAAAGAACAATTAGACCACTAACAGTTTTAATTATGACACAAGTGTGACACTCCTGAAGCCTTCTTAATTTATTCAAACTGGTAAAACTCAAAACATTTCATTTAAAAATCCAACTCCCTCACTCACCCCACTGTGCATTGCGATGGGCATTTTACTTAGTATTAAAAAAAAATCCTAGAAATTCACTGAAAAAAAAAAAAAAGGTTTCAGGGCCATTAGTTAGGAAATAGAATTTTAAAAAACCTTAGACATTCACTAAAAAAAGAAGAAAAAAAAAAAAAAAAAACAAGGGTTACAGGGGCGTTATGGTTAGATTCAGATATTACACACACAAAAACATATATTCAGCTGTTCTAGAGCTATTTCAAGTGACTATAACTTGTGTCCTAAGGTAACTATAACTCAGGCCCTCACCATGCACTGCCAAGTACCTCAAATATTACATCACTTATGACATCTTCCATGACATCATTGGTAACATCACCGTAACATATTCAGTCAAATTAAATGTAAAGGTCTACTACACTGAGCTATTCACCCTAGAGAAAAACCTTAGTGAACACATTTAGTGCAATCTACTGCTACAGTCATTCATCACACAGAAGAGAGATCTAACGAAACTGGTCAGTAAAAAAAAAAAAAAAAAAAAAAAATAGAACTCTGAGCCATCACTGTGGAATGAAGTTTCAATGAACAGCTTAGACTGTTGCAAAGCAATACCATACACATACATCAGCAAGAACATGTGCCAATGTACAGGCTAGTTCCCTGACAAATAGTACACCTTCTTTAAAAACAGGATTATAGATCAGATGACATATGTTAGAAATAGTATCACTCAGCAGTGCAGAAAGGATAGTATTTAAACTTATGCAGTAGCTTAGTATATATTTTTAAGCCTAAGAAACTTTTATGAAACACCCTCACTGGATGAGGACATCAGTGATGTCACTGACCGGGTCATGAGTGATGTAATTTGTGAGGTCATCAGCAGTTCCTTGTGGGGGCATAATTAATAGTTAGATTAAGTAATTATAACTGCTGAAATTCTGTGGTTTTGTGTGTGTAAAATCTGAGCCTAACTATAACGTCCCTATTTGTTTATCTGTAAACATAGAACCTCATTGCCCTTCACCCTACCGTCCAGTGCTCTGCAAAAGGAATCCACACACTCAAGCCAGTTCTGGTAATGAATTACCTACTCTCCCTAAACTTCCTTCTGTACATCTCTGGTATTGTGCCATACCTAGTGATAAGGGCATCGTTAATGGTAGTGTAGGTGAGCTTGCTTGCCGCCCCTAGTGTCAACAATGAGTCCCTCCCCTCCACTGTGAAGTAGTTCCACAGACCTGCCTCCCAATCTCTCTCAGGGACCCCGTGCATGTGGAGAGCGGCCTCCCAAATTATCGGAGCTGTACAATTTGTTTGTATGGAAACACATGTCTAGTCTGTATTTTCCAGAGCTGCACCATAGCCCTAAAACCACTTGTTGGTCAGTGGTGATAACAGGAAGCTTGCTCAGGAGGTGGAACACTTGATGAGTACCAGGGTCCACAAGAGGTTATATGTGGGAGACTCAGCCAAGGGTGAGCAGTGTCCCCAGCAGAAGAAGGAGAGCTACAAAGGTAAAAGAAAGGAGTTCTCAAAAGGGCCCCAAACTAGTTCACAGGGTAAGGATTCCCAACCCCCTGTTGAGAAGAAGAGTTGGTTCCCTTCAGGAAAGCCTGCAGGGAAGGGGCCCCTGAAGTGCTTCCCCTGTAATCAGGAAGGGCATTTCAGGCCAGGTTCCAAGTGTCCCAAGCGGGCACAACCCCCCACCTGTGGGCAGACACTAGGGGTGGCGAGTGTAGCACTTGGGGAGGAGTTGGCTCCAGTTAGTGGTGGGGAGCCAGCTGAGTTAACCCTAGTCTCCCCAGGTGAAGTGGTCCAGAGAACCATCATGACTGACAACTCTAAAAAGTACAGGCAGTGAGTGACCACCCATGGGAGGCGGGTGGAGGATCTCAGAGACACAGGATCCAGCATGACAACTGTCAGCTATCACCTGTTTGTGGGGGCGGAGAGGTTGTCTCAAGTTCCTTGTGGGTAGCTGTGAGTTCCTGAATGCCTGTTGGCTGTCTGTTAGGGAACCACCTAGAGCATACCGCCTGGAATGAGGTGGAACTTAGGTCATACTTAGAGATGCTACAATTGCCAGAGTGGGCGTTAATGACCACACGGTCCATGGTGGCCAGAGAGGGTGATCAGAAGGACCAGGAACCTGAAACAGTGGCCCATGTTTCTGGGCAAAACCTTTTGTAATAGGACTCACTCCCACGCTCATACCAGACTGTCTGAGGAATCTCCTAACCCCAAAAAGCTCAATAAAAAGCCTTGGGATATGGTTGGATCCTAGCAGGACTAAGGACTATCAAGCAAAGAAGTTGACTACCACCAGCTTCGGATCTTATGACGGTTGAGGAAAGTCTTTGATCTTCTCTCCTTTCTAGCCAAAAGATTGACTGTCCAGGCCCTTGTAATCTTGCATCTTGATTGTGGCAATGCCTTATATCGTGGCTCACCTCGGTACGTGGTAAATAGGTTGCAAGTGGTACATAATGCTGTCGTCCCCCTCCTAATAAACACTCCAAGACATCAGTCCGCTAAAAAAGCATTGGCAGCACTACACTGGCTTCCAGTGGAACAACAAGTCCAATTTAAGACTCTTTGCTTTTGCACAGGGCACGTCATGGTAGCACCAACCCTTTGTTAAGATCATGACTTCTTTTTACATCCCCCGTAGGCCTTTTAGATCTTCTATGGCTTACTTTCTGGATGTTCCTAAAATCCATAAGTCCTGGTGGGGAGGCCTTCTACGGCCTACCTGGCACCTAAACTATAGAACACTCTCCCTTTAGAGCAACGCCAACTTGACCATGAACTGTCCTTCCGGAAGGCCTTGAAGACCTGGCTGTTGAGGGGTTAGTCCTTGGAGTGGCAGGTGGCCTATGATGTCTGTTCAGTGCTGGAAGCCCTTCTGGCAGCTATGCTCTATACAGGAATTCATGAATTGAATTGATTACATGAGGCAAATGTCTACTGCTGCTTCCAAGCCAGACCTAGAAAAGCGACTAGCTGTAGAACATCTTAACAAATTCCATTTTGTGGAGTTTATTTTAAAACATGAGAAATGGGTGAGAAAAGCCTCCTCTAAATATGAGTGAGAGCAATAAGCTGGACTGAACAATCTTCTCACATAGGTAAAAGCAACCGTATTACAGTAATGCACCATTCCCAAACTCATTCCACAAAGCTAATGCAGAATGACTGAAATGACGTGTCCAACCAACAGACATTTGTCACTGCATATGGATGCATCCGTTAAAACATTTTACATGGTGAAGCTCATCAGGGAAACATCGCAGTGATTATTTGTAAGGCTTTGAATAGTTAAACCGCATGCTACAGCTCCTGTTCGAAAAGAAAACTGTGCTGCAAGAGTACTTGTGTGCCACTGCGTCGCTACTAGCCCCTCGAAAGCCACAACTTTAATCATAAAGACAGTGTTGCAGCTTACCCGGTATGTCCTCCTGTGTGGGAGACATATGATGTTTCAGAAAGTGTTCTACATGATTTATTGACTGTGATTTGTGATCCCACTGGGCTTTGGAATTTCCTTTATTTTTAAAGTAGAGCCGCTGTCCCTCTTAGACACATGTTGATTTGCCTCACAAGCTTTATTCACCAACACAGCTATCCGCGTGAGATGTGAATGCCTGTTCGTCAGCGACGCTGTAATTGATGTCTTTGTGAGGTCAGAGTGCTGCAGGACAGCATCAGCAATGTGAAATTCTCCCAACCATAGAGTGGATGGAGTTAGGGCCAGTAGCGGCTCGCGGGCTGCGGAAGGGGTGGGACGGGGAGGAGGCACAGGGGGCAGGGGGACACCTAAAATTAAATTAAATTTTAAAAAAACAAACACTTATCTTTTTCGGCGTGGTCCCGCGCCGCTCCCCTCCTCTTCCTTTTTGGTTGCACAGGAACAGGCTCCCAGCCTGCCCTGCGGCCAATCCTGACGCTGCCCAGCCAGGGCGCTCCCAGGCAGACTGAGAGCCCGTGCAGGCTCTCTCCAGCCTACAGCTCATGTGTGTTTGGCCGGCCCGAGACAGGCGGCCAAACACACATGCGCTCTGAGGGGCAGTGGTCCCCCCAGTGCACTTCACCCCGTGGCCCTGTAACTATAAACATAGTTTATTATAATTTTGTTTAAAAGGGTTTGTAGCTGCTGCTGGCCGGAGTGGCGACGCTCCTACCCCATACGGAGGAGCAGCCACTGGTTTGGGCCTGGGAGCTCATTTGCTGCTACATTCTTGGAGTCCTTGAACAGTGACTGTCACTTCTTCCCCCCCTGCACGGGCAGACAAAAAGCCAATAAGTCTCGCCTATCCAAGAGCTATTGGCTTTGGAAATGAGTTTTTGAACCATGTAGTACACCAGTGTGGCTGCTGTTCAGCATGGCTACACGTTAGTGGCGTGGAGAGCCGTAGAGTTGAGTGGGGGAGTAGAGTGTCGTAGAGGTAGGTAGAGTTTGATGGCTCAGTGCAGAGAGTTTCGAAGAGTGCAGTGTTGTGCAGTGCCATAGGGTGGAGTCGTGAGGAATAGAGTGGATTGAGTTAGTGGGGTGGATTGAACGGGAGCAGAGTAGGGTGGATTGGACTGGAGTAGAGAGAGGTGGATTGGACTGGAGTAGAGAGAGGTGGATTGAGTAGGGTGGATTGTAGTGAATGGACTGGAGTGGGGTAAATTGAGTTGGGGTGGGTGGATTGAAAGGGGTGGATCAGATTGGGTGGGGTGGGTGGATTGGATTGAGTGAATGGACTGGATTGGATTGGAGTGATGAGACTGGATGGGGTGGATTGGACTGGGGTAAACTGGATTAGAGTTGGGTAGATTATATTGGACTGGAGTGGATTGCAGTGGGGTGGACTGGACTGGAGTGGATTGGATTGTGTGAATTAGAGTAGAGTGAGGTGGACTGGAGAGGGGTGGATTGGATCGATATAAAGTGGAGTGGATTGAGTGGGTAGACTGGAGTAGTCAGAGGTGGAATGGGGTGTACTGGATGGGGTTGATTGGCGTGGGGGTTCATTGGAATGGGGTGGGTGGATGGGATTGGAGTGCGGTCAGTTCGAGTAGGTTGGACTGGATTGGAATTGGATGGATTGGGGTGGAGTGGACTGGATTGGGGTGGAGTGGACTGGAGTGGGGTGAACTGGATTGGGGACGGTAGATATGACTGAAGAGGGTGGACTAGATTCAAGTGGATAGGAGTGGGGTGTTATGGATAGGGTGGATTGGCGTGGGTGTGCACTGGAGTGGGCTGGGGTGGGGTGCACAGGATTAGAGTGCGGTGAATTGGAGTAGGTTGGATTGGAGTGGGGTGGAGTGGGTGGTGGGGTGGATTAGACTGGGTAAACTCGATTGGGGTGGGGTGGATTGGATTGGGGGTCAGGTGGGATGGATTGGAGTGGGTGTCTTTTCTTTAGTGGGGTGGGGTGTGGTGGAATGCAGTAGGGTAGATTTGATCAGGGTGGACTGAACAGGGGTGAGTTGACTGGATAGGAGTGGGTGGATTGTACTGGAGTAGACTGGATTGAAGTGGGTGGATTGGATTGGAGTGGGATGATTAGGGTGGTTTGGAGTGGAGTGGTTTGGATTGGAGTTGGGTAGATTAAGAAGGCCTGGATTGGATCGGGGGAAGTGGATTGGTCTGGAGTGGGGTGGGGTGAAGTAAGGTAGACTGGACTGGAGTGGGATGGTGGACTGGACTAGGTTGCGGTGGATTAGACTGGAATGGGTGGATTGGATTGGAATGGGGTGGAATGGGTTTGAGTGGGTGGATGGAGTAGGATGGATTGGGCTGAAGTGGGTGGGCTGGAATGAAGTGAGACTGATTGGATAGGAATGGGGTGGGTTGGATTGAGTGGGGTGGATTGGAAGGGGTGGAATGGAGTAGGGTTGATTGGATTGGGTGGGAGTGGGGTGGATGGGATTGGTGTGGGGTTGGACTGGTGTGGGGTGAGGTGGATTGGATTGGTCTGGACTGAAGTGTGGTGGATTATTTTGGAATGGAATGGGGTGGATTGGATTGGTGTGGGGAGGAGAGGATTGGGAAAGATTGGATTAAGTGAAGTGAACTGTATTGGAATAGGGTGTATTGGACTAGAGTGGGGTGGACTGGATTAGTGTAGGGAGGGTTGGATTGATGTGGGGTGAGGTGGGTTGGGTTGGATTGGATTAGGGCGGACTGGAGTGGGCAGATTGGTTTGGGCCAGATCGGAGTGGGGAGTATTGGTGTGGGTGGATTGGGAAGATTGAAGTGGATGGGGTGAGAGGTTTGGATTGGTGTGGGTCAGGTGGCTTTGATTGAATTAGGGTGGACTGGATTGGGGCAGGTTGGATTGGGGCAGACTGGAGTGGCACAGATTGGGATGAAATGGTGTGGAGTGGACTTGGGTGGGTTGGGAGCATTGGAGTGTGGTGGACTGGAGTGGATTGGGGTGAGTGGTTTCGACTGGAGTGGGGTGGAGTGGTTTAGAGTGAGACGGATTGGTGTGCGGTGGATGGAGGTGGTTTGGGAGGTTTGGAATGTGGTAAATTGGAGTGGACTGAGGTGAGTGGTTTGGATTGGAGTGGGATGAAGTGGAGTGGTGTGGATTGTGGAGTGGACTGGACTGGGGTAGACTGGTGTGATGTGGATTTGATTAGTGTGAGGTGGACTGAGTGGGTTGGATTAGATTGGGGTGGACTTGTGTGGGATTAAATGGGATAGATTTTGATGGATTGGAGTGGGGGGCGGACTGGTTTGGATAATAGTGGGGTGGATTGGGGTGTACTGCACAAATGTGCTAAAACATAATTTCAGAAATTACACATAAAAAAGAAACAATTTTGCTTTGCATTATTTGGAACAAGATAATGGCCATCTTTTAAAAACAGAGACTGAGAAAAACAGAACAAAACAGGAGTGCAAAAAGAGAAAAGAAGACGAGGCAAAATAAAATAAAGTTAACTATAGAAAATAAAACTTTGCAATTTTGTTTGTCCTTTGGCAGTCACATTCCTTCAGTTTGAAGGGTAATAGAAGTTAAAAAGAACAAAATAGTATCACAATCACATTAGGAGTAGCAGATGGCCAATGATTATGTTGAATTGTTGAATCAGTGCCCAAAAGGAACAAAAATGATGCTAGGCCTGCAGTAACCATTTAGGAGGCTGTAAAGAAGAGTGCCATGCAAACCAACACATGGTAAGCAACATGCGAGCTCCAAGCCCTTTTTTGTTAACAGTGTCTCGCAAGTCAGATGCATGTACTAGCACATTCTATCACAGGCTCGACCCTAAGACCCGGCAGTGCTGAGCATCATGGTCCAAGCACAATGCAGAGAGAAACCTTGGACATCACAAAAAAAAGGAAATCATGTATCGAACTGTGCAACCAACAACAATCAAAAGCAAATGCTGCACTTGGCCAGTCAGCTCCAACCTACAATGGCATGTATTGTTAAGAGTGCCTAGCCCTGTGAGGCATAGTAGATACAAAACAACTAGACACTCAAAAGTGTTATTATGCCACAAAATTTCTTAAAGTTACCCAATATATTCTCTTAATAGAAATGGAGTATAATGGCTTTTATACAATTATTTAGACATTCTTTTTATGTGAGTGATATATGTGCTACCTGAACTAACAGTTTTACCCAACACAACCCTTCAAGACTAAGGGTCTGATTACGACCTTGGCAGATGGGATACTATATTCTGTCCGCTGTATTACAAGTTTCATTATATCCTACAGAACTTGTTAAACGGCGGGCGGGATAGCCGTCACGTTTGTGACAGAGTATCCCATCTGCCAAGGTCGTAATCAGGCCCAAAGGCTTGAATGATAAACTTCGCTGCTCCCTGAAAGTCAAAGTCAAAAGAGGAGGTAGTCCTCCGTTCCCATGGCCTGTGGCAACAGGTCACAAGAGTTACTAACCAGACTTTGAGCAAGAAAGGTCACAAAGAACCTGCCTAGAAATAATGATGACCCTTTAGAACATGGGCCACTCAAACCTGCAATTTTCTCTTAATAGGTGAACGGCAAGCTGTAAAATACCAATGGTCACAATGCAACAAGAGATCCGCCAAGAAAACTTTGATGCGGTTTTAATGGAGAACAGCCACTACACAGGGTTTTGGATTTGCATGTACAATGAACATTATGCATATGAGCATGAGAACTTGTGATACTACAACTTTGATGCATCAGATGAGTTGTACAATATACAACTAAAAGACTTAGGTTTACTTGGACTATGGAACATTTAAAGCAACCCAGCAAAGGAGGACAATACATAGACTGTACCACGAGAATCAGGATGACAAGTGGAGAAAGTAGAGGGGAGTATCTGATTTCGTGGAAACAGAAGTCCATGGAGTGAGTAGCAGAGAGATCTAGTAATGAGAGTAGTTTGCAAAATTTTAATGTGTGGTGGCAGAATCAAGTTCATAGTTGCACGTACACACATTACTTGACTACAGGAATCTGTAAATCCTTCCTGGATTACAGGAGTGAGGTGCTGGTGTCTTATCCTTTGCATTTAAATAGTGGAAAGCTCTTTATGTTGTGATTGACAAATCTGATAGTTTCTCCACCGGAAAAGTTTGTGAACTAACAGTAATAATGTGTTGCTGTGCTTCTAGAGACACTTTCAATACCTCTGACCAGGATTGCCTAGTTGCCTACTGGCTGCATAAGCTGGTAGCCCTCTTCACCTTCCATAGTCTCCACTTCTTGGCCCTCCTCTGGACTCCTAACAGTGCATAACAGACTGGCGAGGAGTTCAGGGACAGAAAGGAATCAAAGGGAGCAACCATGTGATATCATTGGGGATCAAAGCGTACATTATGTCATTGTCTTTACCCCTGGAATTTTGGTGAATCAATGTCAATGGAAATACAGTGGACACCTTGATAAAACAATACAAACAGTGCAGCATAGCCACATAACTACATATGATTAAATAAATCAATTTATTTGGTGGTTTTGTTGCAGTTCATTACTTCTCAGGACTGAAATCCATGCCTATGGTAAACACATAGATTGGCAAAACGTTATATGGACAGCAGTAGCAAGAGATGGCTCAAAAAAAAGAAAATCATAAGAATAATATTGGCAATAATATTTCATTATACAGTGGTTCCAAATTGAGTTTTTACTATCCCGTTTAATAGGAGTTAGTTTACAGACCTTGAAAGGATGCAGATCACATTAGCTTTTAGCAGAAAGCACGACTCATGTCCACAAGACCCCACCAATGTAAATGATTCTATGAACATCAGCTCTTGAACTCTTTAGCATTTCTGTGTTTTCTTTCTAGGGAAACTGAGATAATGGTCATATAGAATAGCCTAACCTTTTCAGGGTGATTTGAATGCGTCGGAAGATACTTAAGTGGAACTAGTTAGAAAAAAAAGTTGATCTTCAAGCTTTTTCAGACCTTTAACATTAATAGATTCCTCATTAAAATTTTTATGAATAAGATGCATTTTGAAAAAGATATTCAAATTGACAGAGAAATCAACCAGGCAGATCAGCTATGCACTTCACAACTCGTGATCTGAGAAGAATAGAAGCTTTAATTTAATCCGAGAGACTAGGAACAGCAGCACCTGTGTTTAAACTTTGGTTAAGATGCAAAACTGATTAACTGAGAATCATGACACTCATTAAAGACGTACTGTCATACCATTAGTCAAATATTAACAAATACAATAGAGTTCCGCTTTTTAGACATTTTCTCTAAAATTCGGTCATCAGTAAAGACTTATCCTGCCCAGGCTTCAGTGGGTGTTGGCTGTGCAGTAATTCAGCATACAAGTGCTATGTTCAACCATGTGCACATATTCCTCTCTTCTGACTGTGAGGCTTCGGCATAGGAGGATTCCATGGAGGGAGGGGGTTGGTTAACATGTAACATGTAACATGTATGCAATGGTATGTGCCTTCACACCAAAACAATCGAAAGGTGGCTTTCTGAAAGAGGACTGGGTAAGGATGAGCAGGTGCATACTCAGTAATGTAAAATAGTGTGCATGCTCTTGTGAACCTCTCTCTGAAACCAGGAAAGGATGATATTAGCAAAGAGAACTGAGGAACCGTGACAGTAACTTACGAAAGCTGCATGTGCCCCAGGCCCGTTCTCCTTTGAGTCGGAGGTATCTTTTAGACCAGGGTGCTGAGGGCAATAGTGGCAGGGCATATGAAGCATGTATGTGATAGAGAGCTAGCTGTCTCATCACAATGGCATCACTATCAAGCCAGTTTAGAAAAAATAATAATTACAACACTGATTTAATGTTGGGGTGTGAAAAGTGCAAATATGCCATTGGTGTCTGATTCACGTCATGAATGAAACCCCAAAGGTGAAGCCCAGAGTTGGGAGGTCGCTCTCTGACATTTTACATCAAGAACATGTTGCATTAAGTACTGTAAGCTCAACTGTATTATGACTGCATATATTTTATTTCAAGAAGGAACATCCAAAACATGAAAGAGCGAGAGACCAATGGAGAAATAGAGAGCAAGAGAAAGAAAGCAGTGGAGCAGAGAAAAGAGAAAGATAATGAACAGGATTTAAACTGTTACACACATCACGGTGCTGTCACTTCAATGCCTTCCCTCAACAGAGTTGTGACAGAACAGAAAAAAAGCAGCAACTGAGTGCAAATGCTGAAAATATGCCATAGGAATTATTTTTGGCATATAGGACTACGATACTATATTTTCCCTGACAACAGCCTGGATCTGCGGTTCGATGTGCTGAAGTCTTTTCAAACAAAACACCAACATGAATTGGACATTGATGGTACTGCAGGCCAGCCAGGGCAAGCGAAACTAGACATAAGAATGATACAACGAAGGGTCAATGAACATTACAAAAATACTCAGGAATGTGTATTAAAACATGGGGGGCATTGGTTGGTAGTTTAAATGTCAGAAGAGATCGGTGGAAGCTTGTGGACTGAAAGATAAACTTGAGTGCAGAATGCTATAGGGCTGCTTGCAATACATCTTGTGTACTAACCAACATTAAAATGACCGTGGATTGTACGGACTGACAAGTAATTTTTGCAAGTAAACAAGAACACAGTTGAGTATCCTTTCCAGTGTAACACCTACTGAAGATCAATAACATGAAACCTAAAACAAAAGGTAACTGCATTCCCTTGAATGTAAGATGTCTTTTCTGAGCATGATTATTTTGAACTGGTGACAGACATTAGCATTAGCAGGCTCAGAACTGTACGCCTCTCCAGCGCATCAACTGCTAGAGCAAGCAGACCAACAGATCCAAATATAAAGTCTATGGACCCAACAAAAGTATCTTGTGAACCAGGATGAAGATCGCATAAATCCCTCAAGGTGAAACAACCTTCTTTCCTTTAGAGTCAAAGAGGCAGAGATGAAGATTGAAGAACTGAAGGATATCTCAAATATTTGATGAACTTCATCAAAATCCTTATAAAACACTGATTCAAGGCCCGACTTACAAAGGTAAACTGAGACCGGAAGTCTAACTTTAGACCGGAAGTCTAAGTTAGACCTGAAATAAAGTCTAAGTTAGACCTGAAGTCTCGACTTCGACTTAAGGCCTAAAGTTACATTTCAGGTCTAACTTAGACTTTAGGTCTCACTTAGAATTCAGGCCTAAACTTAGACTTTAGGTTTAAGTTTACCTTTGTGAATCAAGCCCTCAAATAAACCCTGAATAGTAATTCATTATTGACCATGGCCAATCCTATTGCTGCAAAATATGTATTCATGATTAACTCTGGCACTTATAAACGTATCAGGGAGTTTATCAAATATAGGACCAAACATGATTGAATTTGTCACTATGCGTACCATATGCATCCATCTCAATGGCCTGTTGTGTTGAAGCTATTTAAGCATTTTTGTTGTTACTATATTTACAAAGGTGTTGGGCTGGAGTTCAAGCCCCGATTCATCACTCAAACATGTGGAAGAACAGCAAGACATGACAACAAGGTAAATGAGAATTGGGGGTAGGGGTGGGTAATAGTAGGGGATGGTTACAAAGCATAGATATATTTTTTTTTTTTTACAGCTAGAGTATAACTCACGAGGGGGAATGAGAAAAACAATGGAGTTACTTGAGGCTCCTAAATGTAAGAGCTGGAGGAAGGCACTAACAGGACAACGGGTAGCAACTGGAGAACAGGAAAACAAAGGGCAGGGCGACGGATGTTTGAACTGGAGTATAGACGGAATAATAAGATATGGCAACAGGTGTTTGAGGCATCATAGAAGGATGAGAGATTATCCTCCTCTCCAGTTAGGTAGGAGTACCAAAATTCGAATGTCACTGATAATGGACTCTGTTACTGAAGTATTCTGTGATATCCACCACGTCAATTTGCACTTTGCATAACCAAAAGGATATATGGGGAATCAGAGCAAAGTGGTGGTGAAAATGCAAATTTTGGCAGCACTGACAAAGGCCATGAGTATTGGAACACTAGACTTGTGGCTTGTGAATTGCTGAACATCAGTTTCACTGACGCTTGCAACACAGCAAAACTACATTATAGGGTGTGAACTTTCCCATCACCATTAGATTTGATATTTCATTACCCACAGTTTTTTGGCCAGTCAGCCCATAATAATTCAGCACTTAAAGAACAAGATGAAGGGGTGCTTCAGCTGCTGGCCAAATTGTATGACAAAGGCATATCCGTAAATGTTTATGCACTTACATTTCGATATGGGCAAACTGATCAGGAACCTCAAGAAATATGATGCATAAATCTCAAGCACTCAGAAGATAAAGAGCGATAAGACAGGAGTATCATGAAGAGTAACAGTACACCTCTGGTCTCAGAAACCAGCTCCCCCTGACTGACTGCATCTTTGCTTCTGACCCTAAACAGCTCTCTGCTGCTTTTCCGCTAAGACTGTGCAATAAAAATACCACATACAAACACACGTCACAGTTAGGCCAACTTTACCGAGCCCGGGGAATTCAGGGAGGAAGGCATCACCTTTGTGATGAGTATTGCTGTTATCTATGTATCCTTAGCAATGGATACTAATGCGAGCTCGGTGAATGTGACGATACCTGCCTTTTAGGGTTAGAGTTTTATTGCAGAGGCAAAAGGGCAGCCAAGGCTTACTTTCCAGGGGTGATGTAGGTTTAGAAACAGTGAACACAGAAATGCCGTACCATAAATGCAGTGTAGTAATGAAAAATGGTGGGGCCCCTGATGAATGGGATGAGCTGCCCACAGATACTCATTGGCCTGGAGTCCAGTGTGGTTCCCCTTAAGGGCTGGAGGCCTCCCTGCGTCCCAAGGTCTACAGGGGGTCTAAAATATGCCCCTGAATAAATGCCCTGTTCACTCATTGTACAAGTGCCGTCCCCCCGCCTCGTTTGAAGTGGTGAAAGTGCAGTCCTTCAGACGGCAGAGCTCATCTAGACCCACGGCGGAAACTTTTCACTGGTTTCTCATTCACTAAAGGGCTACCAGATACGCATTGTAAAAAGGCAGACCTTTTGGCACATACTTTTCATGCAGGCAGACTGTCAGGCACATTTTTTTTTTTTGCTTTTCATAGATAAACAAGATGTCTGTTTCTAAAAACAAACAAAAGCACTGAGCAGAAAGGGTGCCCTGACATGGCAGCCTGCCCAGCACTGCAATTTTGCTGAAAGCACTTTTCACAGAATTTCCCCGCCAACACGCAGGGACCTTTCAGGCGGGCGGGAGTGTGACAGCACTGTAGAGAAATTGATCAGGGATCAAACTGGAGTGCTGTGAGGTAAAGGAACATAGAAAACCTTGCTTTCAATCCAAGCAGAACCAAAATGTAAAATGGTTTAATTTTTGGGAATGGATTTCAGTAACTGACTGGCAGCTTTTAGGTAGTCTCCAGGTGGGATGGTCCAACCGGCAATTATATATAACAGAAGTAAAAAATAAAATAAAAAGTTGCGGAGAGCTAATTTTTGTGTTAAACTTCATGAAAACTGAAAAAAAACTATGAATACTTACTAGCAAGGTGTCTTACTTACTCACTGTCCGAGTAAAGGTTAAGATGGCACCTTTCACTAGGGTGAAATATGAATTGTGGCCTGGCTTTTCAAAGTAATGACACTCTCTGGGTGGAAGAAGAAGCAAAGTAAACCGTAAATGAAGCAACGGATAGGCAAGGCCATGCGTGCAATATAACCCAATGCTCAAAAGGGTGCTAGGGTTATCATTAGCACTATGCTCAATTACAACAATTCCCTTCTGACTGTCTGCACTAAGAAAAGGTCCATTTATTGCAGGTCCCTTGGCAACATAAGTGGTAGCAAATCTTAGAGACCTGTAACATTCCACCCCTGTAACTTAAGAAACTTTACTGGCTGCCTCTACAGAGTAGAGTTACTTTTAATGGCCTTAAAGATATTTAAAAGACCATTTGTGGTGCATCTCTATGATATCTGAAGAAGCGCCTCCAATTGTACACTTTTCTTGATATGGAAGGCAAGTGCGTCCTACTCACGCCCTTTCAAAAGAAAAGGATGTGAGCCTAGTCTACAGCATTATGGAACCTTTGTACACTGCATATCTGGGGCACCCTTCGCTCTTTCCTTTTCCAGGGAGGACGTTCCGCTGTTGCTTTTCTCTTGAACCATTTATGTCTCCCTACTACCATTCCCGTTGTGTTGCTCTCCTTACTGCTTTACTCACTTTTTTAAACTTATATCTTAAAATCTCCCCTACCAATACATCTATGCCAACACCCATCCTGTACAGCCACCCCTTTTTAATTTCCTCTTCCTCAAGCGGTCCTCTTTTTCGTAGCCTTCTTATTTAACTTCCGAGTTGTGTTAGACATAAAAGAAAGACTACCATGACCTTTTTAAAATGAACATCTATCTACCTTTTCTACAAAAATATTGTATTCTTGTGGTAATGTTATTTAGTGTAGTCTATAAAATGAAATTTTGTCAGTCTGTTTTCATCAGGCTGACAATCTTGATTTTAGGTTTTCGTCAAAATAACAGATCACCCCATTAAGTATAGATTTAAGCAATTTTCTTATTGAGAAGTGAAGCCAGCTTAGGTGCTTATTAACTATTAATGAACAAATAAAGGCTAAGACGGTGCTCGTGCATATATTCAGTGCGTGTACTAAGAGGCATCCTAGCCCAGAATGTATTTGCATAAAATCTTACTTTAGTTTATTCAGATATACAGATCATCTTGCTTTAATTCTTGGCTTTTTTATGTTTGCTTGCTTCACCTTGACTGGCATACTACGTAGTGCTGGGTTGTTGAACTATATATTGGACTTACGCTGAGCCTTAGTCATGCCTTCTAGTCAGCCACCTTAGACTAAGAACTTGGTGACGTCTATACAATTAATTTGATCACTACCTTTTCTACATGAACACCTGCCTTGAAATCATGTGCCAGTGTATTGTAGATACTGTGTATATAGGACATGATCTACACCCAGTTAAGGATAATGTGTTCTGGCTTGGCACATAGCTATTTTCTTGGAACAGAAACTAGAAATATTTCTCTCTCCAGTAAATTGGTTTTATGCACAACATCAGACAGTCTGGCTCAGGCTCTATTCCAGGCACAGATTGTGAACATCTTAAAAGTGGTTGGTGTGAAATCACAAATGTTTACTGGAGATTCCGGTCGATTCAATGGTCTTCACACAATCTCCTTAAGCCTGAATCCCAAGGGAAAGTATGAAAACAATTCTTTGAGGAGCACACATTAAGATATAAGATTAAAGGGAGGAAAAGCAGTAAGAAAGGGAAGTGCGGTAGGAAGAAGGGATGAGCAATAAATAAGCAGGGGTTATCAAGAGGAAAACAGACCGGCGGAGGTCAGTTATCCAGAAAAAAACTGAATGTTAAACTCTCCTGTAACATTTCTCAGTAGATTAACGTGCTCGCTGCAGAGATCTGTGCATCACATTTTTTCAATGCAGACAGGTGTAGCTAAACTTTTCATAATTTAGAAGTCAACAAAATAGGTACGAATAAAAAGGGCAATTGTGCGATTTAATGCTAATCAGGAGAGGAATGCACCTCATTGGGCCTATGGTACTGTCATTTGCATTTCAAGCATGATGGATGCAGCCTTTCATTGCTTGTAGATGACTAAACGGATAATCACCAAGGCGTGTAACAATGTTATATATGAAGGTGGGTGTACACAGCGTGCCTGGCCCTCTGAAAAGCAACGCTGTCAGTGCGAGTCAAAACCAGTATTTTTAACAGGCGGTTTCTAATAAAGGGTTAGGACTGTTGAAAGCACCTGTTACCGCCCTTTGCCCTACCATTCCATCCCACCAAAAAAGTACTGATCGTCTCAAGAAAAAAAAAAAAACCTAAAGAATTAGGCCTCAAAGCTATCCCCTTTGATGATGCACACATCCAACAGACATTAATTACAGGACAAAAGCAGAGGTACAGCTCATATCACACAATCCTTACGGCGCAGGCTTCACGCAACCGAGTTCTCCCTCCAGTAACACAGAAAGGAAACGCTGTAGCTTTAAGCAGGAGAGCTATTCCTCAGAATGCACAGAATGTACTGGATGAATGCTCGGACATCAAAGCGTCTCTCATCCTTCACAGTATAGAAAGATTCAGGCATCAGAAAGGAGAGCCATCACCCACAGGTCCAGGTTTTGGATGGGCGTGAGAGTCAGAGGTTACCAGAAGAACTCTCAGCAGATATTTCACAGCTCAGTCCACAGAAGCAGGACAAGCTGAGCCATGGACATCAAAGGAGACTTCATGTCTGATGAAACATAACTAAATAACAAATCGAGTAGCTCAGTATTAGCATGGGCCGGTTACCTCCTCATTTGAAGCTCAGTCCCTGTTGCACGTCCACCTTTCCCACCATGTGCTGGGTGCTATACTGAGCTAGATGTACACGTTTTAAATTATTTCCTCTACAACTTAGAACATTTGCAGTATTTCGGACTCTTGCGTTGAACATGAATGTTCCACGTCTCATTTAGGGGAGAGCAGCAATGTGGCACCTGCAGTAAATAAGCGGATGTACTGTTCCGCTCGGCTCACGATTCCCCAATGTTTCTTGCTTGGAGTTGGATGAATTGCTTGGCTTCTGACAGGAGAAGCTCAGTTGGCTTTGCTGCTGGAAGCCCCGAGCCAGCAGTCAGTCTGTCACAGATCCGCTAGCACTACAGCATCAGAAGGCCTGCCCTGGTTAGGGAAGCCTCAACGCGGATTTTTCCATTTAGTCACTGATATGCAAGAAGTGTCCAAACATTCAGGAAGAAAACTCCACATCTCGAGGTCATCTGTTTTTTTGTTTGCCGAAATAACCTTCCCCTTTCACCCGCTTTGGGGATTTGCTTTTGAACGCACATAAATAAAATATCTGAAGGATCATCACTTGTAGCAAAGATGCTCTTCTGACAAAGCAGGGAACTCTAAATAGAGTAAGCCAGCTAATGAAGGGCCTCAACCACAGCAGATGCTTGGCCTCTGATCCACTGGGGTCTGAATATCTTAGGTCATCGGTTTTTAACCTGTGGTTCCGGGACCCCTACTCAACTCTGCTAAAAAAAAAAAAAAAAAAAATAGTAACGATTAATGAAGCGCATAAAAATAAAGATGAAAAATGTTCTGTACATGTGAAGGAAATTAAATTGGAGACTAGGGAAGAAATGGGTACCTTCAGATTGACTGTTGGGAGTATGGAAGTGCATCAAACAGAATACAGTATGAGCAATGGATGGCCTCAATTACATTTAGAAAAGCTTCAACCTTCCCATTAAAATTAATACTTTTATTTGTTTAGATGTGTGAATTAAATAAAATATGTTATTGTGTATTTGTTTAATGATTGCTTGTTTCTGTAGTTGTGTGTAGTTTTGCAGTTCAGATTATCAAAACTGATTAGGATGGGATCTCTGATTCCAATACTAACTCAGTTGGGAGTTCCCGAATTCTGATAATGATTCAGTTGGGGTCCCCGATTCCACTAATGATTAAATGGGGCTCCACAGAAGTCAAAGTTTAAGAACCACTGACTTAGGTCATGCGTAGAAACACATTTTTTATGTATTAGGTAATAAACAGCATGCCTTGTGGACCTTCTTGCATATTGGGCCGCAATTAACGTGGCTTTTCATGTTTATGCTTAAAGCTACTAGGTGTGGCAGTTTGCATGCAGACACATACCCATCAGTTCACGTTGCTTCCCCTATGAACAGATATTCCATTCTCCGCTTATTGTGCACAGGAGCTATAGCTATAGAGAGGCTTCTGCAGATTTACTTAAAGTTCCATGCCGGTGTGATTCCAAAAACTTTTAATGGAAGCATGATTCTCAGCTTTGTGTTAAAAAGATAGCTTTGTGACACTGGCCCACACATCGTTCTTATAACCACGGAAGGCGAAGTGTACAATTGCCTTAAGGTGGGAAAGTGTACAGAAGACTCTTGCAATTGGTGGGGAAGAGAGCATGGTCAGTTGATTGGAGTAATGATGTCAAATGGGACACCAATTTGAAGGCTATGAAAGTACTTTTCAGGTCATTTTTACCCATCCAACATTGTTACTGTAGATCAGGCTTCTCTGACCAGCAGCTCATGAGCTAATGGTAGCTCTCCAGCTACCTGCAAGTAGCCCTCCTCTGTGCAGTCCAGTCTACTAAATAAAACACGTTTGCTTGTCTGAATGAATATATCTATCAAAATTGAAAAGTGTGTATTTAACTAAAAAATGTGTGTATCTTTAGAACACTGAAGCCGATGTTTTGAGAAGAAAAAAAAAAGTTCAACTTGAATAATATATTTAAAGCTGATATTTCAGTGAAAAATCATTTGTTGTTGGAGAGACATTACTAATATTTTTACCTTCGTGCCAGGGGCGTTGTTGCTATGACTGTTAGGTATTACCCAGGTAAAGGCATTCCAAATTGACAAATGCTTTTTAGGTTGGGTGAGCAAGCGCTTTGACCTGTTTTAAGTATTGTGGACTTTTAACCATGTCCATCACTTTCACTGGGTTGTGGGTTTGCCTTCCAAAAATCAGTTGATGTCATTGATAAATGCTTAATGTTTGTCCCGCCTTCAGGTTATTTTTGTCACACCTTGCAGACTGCCCCTGTTACATAGATTATTGCACAACTGTTAATATACTTCAGCGTGGGCAAACTATTTCTCTGGTCTCCCCCGCTTCATGCTGCATGGCGCACACAGCACGGACAGGCGTGAACTCGATCAGCGGTATTGGAGCACTGGTCACATTGTTCACAGTTACCTAATCGGTTATTTTTTGTGGCTCTCCCCTTACAGCACTTGAAATTGGTAAATGCTTTATGTAAAACAGAAATCCTCAAAGCGAAAGGGGCTGTCCCGGCAGAGAGGGAGAGCCAATACTACAATATTCCCTGCACCCGGGAAACTCGCCCCATATAGCTTTGCAGGGCATTACTTTTACAAAACATTTCTGCTTATAACTCAGCCTGTGGTGGTCCTAGGACAATGGAGCCATCTACAAAACATTCAGCAAGACGTGCTCTGTGTACATCATCTTTGGATCCCAACACTAGGATACTGGGGACCCCAAAAAAATAACTCCTCCCACAATTCAATGTCTGTTTAAGCTCCGTCATGTCTGGAATTTCTGTTTTATAGCTGGGGATAGCTTGCATTTTAAGGGCCTCGTTTGTAATATCATTGTTATAGGCCTGCTACCCCTGAAAAAAAAATATATATATATATAAATATATATATATATATATATATAGATATATATATACACACACACACACACACACACACACACACACACACACATATATACACACACATATACATATATACATATATATACACATATACATATATATATACATAATTCACTATGCCCTCTAGGGCCTAAATACATGGTTACACTGCATTATTTATTCCCATTTTCTTTTTGTGTCGTTATGCCCTCTACGGGTTAACTATATAGTTACATTACCATGTTTCTTACAACCTTTATTTCCATGGTGGTGTCCTCTAAGGGCTGTTCTAAGCATTAGTGTCATATCAACATATCAAAATATTTGTGGTATGGAAACTTGTCCCATAATGCTTTGCAGGCCATTACTTTTACAAAACAGGTTTGCTCATAACTCAGCCTATGGTTATCCTAGGACAACGGGACCACATTCAAAACACTGACCATAATGTGCTCTTTCCGTCTACATCATCTCTGGGGCCCCACACTATGTTAGTATGGACTCCAAAATAATAACCCCTACCACCAGTCATTATCTTTTTAAGCTTCCTCATGGCTGGAACATTTGTTACACAGCTGAGAGAAGTTATGTTCTATGGGCCTTGTTTATAATATCATTACAATATTCCTGCTAGCCTTGAAAATGTGTAATGCACTAAGCTCTCTAGGGGCTAAACATATGGTTACATTACTTTCTCCCATTCTTTTTTTCATGTGGTTATGGTCTCTAAGGACGGAATGTATGGTTTTGTGACCATGTTTCTTCTAAGTACTAGTTGTATTGTGGTGTCCTCTAGGGGCTGCTCTGAGCATTGCAAATCCACATACTATAATATTCACAACACAATAACTCCCCTTTTAATGCTTTGCAGGGCATTACCTTTACAAAACATTGTTTCTCATAACTCAGCCTGTGCTGGTCCCAGGACAATGTGACCACCTTCAAAACGCTCTGTCGACATCATCTCTGGGTCCCCACAGTAGGTTAGTGGGGACTCCAAAATAATTACTCCTCTCACCATGCACCGTCCTTTAAGAATGCTCATGGCTAAAACTTTTGTTTTATAGTTAGGATAAGTTTTGTTTAAAAGGCCTTATTTGTAATATCATTGCAGTAGGCCTGCTGGCCCTAAAAATGCCCTCTAGGGGGTAAGTATATGGTTACACCGCATTACTTACTCCTGTTTTTAAGTTGAGCGCAAGCGCTTTCACCTGTTTCTAAGTATTGTGGGCTTTTAACAACACCATGTCATGACAACACGCCCATGTCACGCCCAACACTTTCACTCATTCATGGGCTTGCCTTTAAAAAAAAAAAATCACTTGATGTCATTGGTAAATGATTTACCTTTGTCCCATCTTGAGGCTTTTTTTTGCCACACCTTGCTTTTTCATGGGGTTATCTCCTCTAGGGCCTAACAATATGGTTACATGACCAACTTCCTTACAAATTATATTTTTGTTATGGTGTCCTTTAGGGGCTGTTTTGAGCATTACAGTCTAATAGCAGAAGTTTATTTCTGAAAAAGGTTTATATGATAATTGTATGTTTTAATAATCTCTCCTTAATACAGTTATGACCATAATTCAGGCCAATTTATCATCCATATTACACTATTGCTGTTTGTACACTTTTGATATGTTTGGGTGACCCTTCTAGTTTGTCTCCTCTGTGGCCGTCTTGTATCTTTTTGGGGGGAATTGTGTTAGCCAGCCAGCAACACTGATGGTGGGGTGGTGAATGTGGTATTCTACTGGAATTAACATAGCAGATTTACAATAGGATTCTAAATGGCAACATTTTAATTTTTTGCTGCAGATAGTTGAAGACTGTAAATGGAAGTGCTTTAGTTGTATGCAGGGCCACTAGAATTATAAGGCACAAAAATACGAAATTATGAGGCAGGGTTAACCAATTTATGTGACAAGAAAAGTCCAGTTATGAATTTACAATGCCAATAGTTCTAACTCAAACAAATGCAAGAACTATCACATTGCAAATGTTTGTTTCTATAACTGCTGGCAACCCTGCTTGATGTACTGAGATGATCACTGATGCTAATCTTGCATAGGATGCCCACTAATGTAATTTTTTTCTGATGTGGTGACTATTACAAAACTACAATACTAATAATATTAGTAGCTTGTGATGATTTTCATTGAACATAAGTAGCTCTTACTAATAAAAAGGTTGGAGACCCCTGCTGTAGATGATGCGATTCTGCACATTCCAGAATTACATCACATGTGTAAGCAACGCTGAAAGGATCATGTGACCTACGTCTGCAATGATGATCAGACCTTCTGGCATAATTTTTCATCCGTGCCTGTGGGAGTTTACACCCATGGTGCAACTGAGTGGAAAACCTACTTTCATGTTGAGGTAATCACACAGCTACTGCCAGCTCTCCTTCCTCACAACGCTATAATAGGCTTTGCTGACTCTCCTCTTTTCTGCCACATCCTAAAAATAGCAACTAGAGGTTTCTCTATCCCATTGTCCAGAAACAATATAGATCTAATTAGGCGGTAAGCACTGAATTTATTTTTAATATTACCTACCTCTTTTTAGGACTGATGCATGTGGGAGCTGGATGAACAGATTTTGGGTGATCAAATCAACATAGTACTGTTCTCTAGGAGTACAGTGACGAGTAAAGAGAAGGTCTGCACAAACTTTATATTATGCATGCAACCATTTGATCCACCAGGGCGAGTCTTCGTCTTATATCCCTCTTTAAACACAAAGGTTCCTTCTGAGAGGGGTGAAATATTTAATTCACCTCCAAACTGCACATTGTTTGGTTCTGTATGAAAGTTCATATGTTAAACAAATCTCACATCACTTATATGCACATTGACCTAAGATAGTACATTATAGAGACAACGGCCCTGACAAAAGCACCATTCCTCTTGTAGGCTCATGTTAGGGGGCTAAAACATGTTATCTTGACTCCAGGATTATATTATCTCTCTTATTCTTTCACCAGCCTTATTCTGGTGATCAGAATCAAACTGCAGACCAGCCGTTAGGTAATTTTACTATTCATTTTTTAGTCCCTTGCGCTTTCCCACTAAGGGACATACTCCGTGAAAGTAGTTTTGGTTCCTTGGATGAATGTTATTCAGCTACAACAGTGGTTTCCAACCTTCTGACTTCTGTGGACCCCCCACGTTATTACTGAATCACAGGGTCCCCGCCCCACACAGAGTCTGTACAGAAAACTGGGGACCTAACTGGTTAATCTTATTTAATTTTCTAAGCAGTCGCTGACCCCCTGAGGAGACTTTGCAGACCCCCAGGGGGCACTGGACCACAGTTTGGGAACTACTAAGATACAAGAAATCCCTTGCTTTTTAAGGTTGAGGCCACTAATGCCACCAGTCTGTTACATATGTTATAAGCAGACTCTATGATGAAGCATGCCACCTTTTGGCAGGTGAGGACCCAGAGTCCTATCAACAGAGGGACTAGCACCTTTGACTGAAACAACTCATTATGGAAGGGCTAGGATACTTCTGCCCAAGAGACAGCTTGTCACACTCTTATTCGTTCATTTTGACTAAGAATTCCATTGCCATTTCCACAGAGTACAAGTCTGTGCTCGGCTGGTTATTTCAAGGGGGATTGTACTCTAGCATTATTTCTCCATCCTATTCGACGTTAAGTGATAAATCGAGAAAATACCCAGGGCTAGTCATGGAAATCAAATTTACATGCAAACATTAATTCTAACCACTGGTCTCAACTGGTGGAAAATCTACATGCTCTTAAGGTGAGCACTTATTTCCTCTCCACAAGAAAAATATTTTTCTACACAGAAAAACCTTAACTAATACCCCCATGAAGAATAAGTGTAAACTGAGTCATAAAACTATTGGGAACATTTGTGAATACCACCAAAGCAACATCTTTGTGGTGCCGACTTCTTACCCAGATCCCACGACCCACCTTACAACTGGTAACTCCCCAAATTAAGCCTCTTCCTCTTGCATCACAAATGTATAAAATTCACAATATTGGCAGTTTCCCACTGTATTAACATACACCTGCAAGCTTAACTGTGCCCAGAATAAATACAGGCAATCAGGGTTTCGAAATTTGCGCTTACAAGGACATTTTATGTGCACCTAAATTCAACTCAGATGTGCAAAAATGGTTGCTACAAGGCCTCTGTACTTCCAACTAGCAGTCTTCCCATTATTAAATTGACAAATTCCACTCTAGTGGTTGTTATGCTAGAATTCGGGTCAGATACTACATGAACATAAAAATACTGCCAGCAGAATACTGACCCGCTCTATCATAGGTAACAAAATTCAACAGTTTTTGCTGTACCCAAGTGCAGCACAGAACCGGTGTAACTGCTACCGCATTAAATGGTACTCAGTGTATAAACCTCAAAAAAGCTGAAAGGTCACGTGGGCCATGCCATATTTCAAACATATGACCTGCATGTCATATAGTCATGTCATCGGAGAGTGCATGCATAGTTCGCTGAACTATCTCGAGGGCTCATGATCTGATCAAATCAAACATAGATTATAGCAAAACAATAAATATGTATGTGTATATCAATATCTAATTTGTGAAACAAACGAGGTCCATATTTACCCAGGGCGGTGAGGGCCTGGTGGATTTCTTTCATGACATTACTGTACAGTTCCTTCTGCCACTCATGGAGAAGCCCCCACTCCTCTTCAGAGAAATAGATCGACACATCATGAAACAAATCCTGTTAATCGAAAACAGAAAACATTACATCACCTACTTACTCAGCAACTTTATGCAGTGTAACACAATACAGTAGGAACACTTATTGATATGAAAGAGATATTTTTACTTTCCCCTCCTTATTGTTGTCCCCGTTCACGATAAGATCCTTGGAAAGTAGAAGGGTGATTAAATTTCATGTATGGGTTGCACTAGTATTGATTGCCACATCCTCCAGGGGCCTAGAGGATTCTGTGAAAATGATCCCTACATAAGTAGTAATGAAAAGCTTTGTGAGGCAGCCATATTTTCAGCGGTTTCTAGGATACTAATACCCAACAATGTCTCCAGCAAAGTGTTTCTTCTTACTCGTAGGATGCTTCTAATTTTTTAAAAAAGCTGTACTGCCATCCAGTGGTCTATTGTGGAACTAAACATGTATTTCTGTTCCAAGTTCATTCAATTCAAATAAGCTTTATTTTGGTACCATAAAAGCACAAAATATACACAAAGAAAAAACATCACATTTCATATACATACAAAATAAGTTAAGACAAGGATAAAATCGATACAATAATAAATACCACTGGGCCCAGGACTTAAAAATTAAATTTGCGCACACAACACTCAGGCATCATATACACAAAAAATATTAAAATCTGTGCAAAATGCAATAGTTTCATCAGTGATCAACACCAAATACAGTACTAAGAGAAGAAGCACTTTACCTAAATGATTTGCAGAGTCAATTGCAAGAATTCCCGATTTTAGGCCACAGATCCAACATAGTCACTACACAGCTTCTTTAGCCCAAATGCACAGTAGTATTAGGAATACACACACTAATTAACAATTCATTTCACAGAAATGTGCAGAACCTTGTCCGTCATTTGGAAGGCAACCCGCAAATATACATTACAAGGCAACTTCACATGAAGAAGATAAAATCTTTGCTCTATTGGTCCACATAGCTCCATGAAATTTGGCGACAGCAGTATCTAAAACATGATCAGTGTCCAACTTAAGTATTCGTAGAGCCATAGCAGAACTACGGACACCCAGCAGCCAGCAGGCAGGTTCAAGTCACTTCCTAAGAGGGATTACATAAGCGGGGCAGGCAAAAAATATATGGGGCAAATTTTCAATATGCGTGTTACAAGCTGGGCAGACAGTAGTTCCGTCAGATGACCAACTGCTAGTGAATGATCTTAATGGTAATGTTCCTACTCAAAACTGGAAGTACAGCTTCCTGTCCTTAGGAGTCAAGATTATGTCCCAAAATGCCTCCTAGCTGTGGGTATCCTTCAGATCAGCAAAAGCATGAGACATCTTAGAATGAAGTGCTACATTCAGTTCTTCAGAATCTACCATCTTCCAATACTTATTTTTAAAGTCAAGCTTTGAGGGAAAAGGCAGCAGTAGTTGGGCGATTCCAGAGTCCGCACCATCCAAGCGAATACAGTGAAGCCTTAACATATCTAAGCCAGAGGACACTAAGAGAGCGATCAGCTTTAACTACAGCTTGGAGGGCTTCAGTATAACAGGCAAGCTCCTGAGTAGTCCAGGGCCGTCTCCAGTACAGGAGAGGACGTAAACGGGCTTTAGGGCCTATTCCCTTAATGCCCAAATCCTTTAAAAGAGGGACAACGGGGTACTTGATGGTAGAGAAACAAGTTTACTTAAATAAAGGTATTTCCGACTACAGATATTTCATGAGCTTTAGCATAGTCCCATAGCTCAGTACCATATAAAGTGGAACTAACAGCCTTGGTCTCATAGATCTGGAATGTTGGGCGAATCGGTTTGGTATAGGAGGTGCTAAAGTACCTGACTAGAACCCCAGTGTAATGCTTTTACTTCAACGCTACCTTGGTGAGATGGGATTTCCAGGACAGATTTTCAGATATGGTTAAACCAAGGTAACCAAAAGATTTCAGTGGTGTGCCTCCAAGAACTACCTTCCCTTTGTATGAATTATGGGGGGTTAAACGCCATCATTTTAGATTTGGAGGTATTGATCTCCAGTCCCCGAGAGAGACAGAACTCCTCAAATCGATTTAGGAGTTTCTGTAGACCAGTAGGGGTCTTGGAGATTAAGAGAGTGTTGTCTGCAAACAACAATACAGGAGCGTTACGTGCACCTATACATGGTGCATCTGTCTCCACCATAGCTAAAAAGGAGACAATATTATTGATGTATAATAAAAAATAAAGTTGGAGCAAGGACGCATCCCTGTTGTACTCCCCTTTGTACTGGGATTTTGTCAGTAAGCTGACTCTGATCACCCCACCCCATCCTTTAAGTATCCTCAAGGAGGTGTACTAGTAAGGAAAGGAGGTGGGGAGGCATTGCCAAGTCAAATAGAACTTCTCACAGCTTGTTGCGAGGTACTAAATCAAACGCAGATTTTAGATCCACGAAAGCAACATAAAGATTTCCTTTGCCAATTAAGACAGTTTTCCAATATAGAAGCAGGAATCTAAAGACGGGGTCAATAGTGGAAGTTTTTATGCGAAACCCAGCTTGCAGAGGGCTGAGAATATCATGTTCAGATAGCTAATCCTGGATCGTCCCCAAAAGGCAGTGGCAGAATTTTTATTGCACACAATCTAATTAGCTGATAGGCCTATAGTTACATGGCAAGGATCTATCACCTTTTTTATGGATGGGTACAACAACGCCACCCTTCCACGAATCGGAGATTGTTGCCCTCGCCCCGATTGCATTAGATAGAATAAGGATGTATCTGGACCAGGCGCCTAGGTCAGTCAAAAATGAATCTGCCGGGACACCATCCTGGTCTGCTGCCCTACCGCGCTTGAGGGTGCTTAATGAATGCACAGCATCAGAAAGAGTGAACAAATGTAGAGTTGGAGAATTGGGTGGTTCATCAATAATGGCGGAACAGCCCACTTCTGCTCATACACCGCAATAGAGCAATCCGTAGAGTATAGTTGACTGAAATGGTTAACCTACTCTGATGGAGCAACATTAGTCTCTGCGCGCAACACACCATTATCAGGTCCTTGCATGGCCAAGGACCAAAATCTTACACAACCCTCATCAGATGCAGCTTCATTCAGTGCAGCCCACCATTTCTCATCCTGCATATGCTTGGCTTTACGGATGGCAGCCTTGTAAGATTTTCTGGCTATATGGACAGAGGCTATATTCTATGTTTTGATAGCTTTGATCAGTTGTTTATTTGAGGCCCCGCAGTCCTTATTATACCAAGGATGATTCCCTTTGAGACTTTTGCCACCAAGGTTACCACCTACCATGAAATGGGCAGCAATACTTTCAAAACAAAGAACATGACATTCAATCAATCGCACATTGTTAGTAGTGGAGCCCGCCTCTAGTTGTGCCAGCCAAGGCCTCAAGGCAGCATTGACAGAACTTAAAATATCAGGCCGGGCTACTAAATTGATGCCACTTCAAATGTCTTTTGTCATTGGTCATACCTTAATGGTATAGTGGGAATCCTAGGCACGGACAATTGGTCACATACGCCAAGCATTTAGACAGAGAGTGGATTGTGGGCAGTCGCTATCTTCTCAACAATAACTATCAAGTCAATGACCAAAGACCACAATCTCAAATCAACTAAGCAATAATCAATTCTGCTTGTATGGTTAGTTATGTTATAAGTGTGAGAGCCCTTAGCATCTGATTTAGTTATGCCATCAAGTGCTCTAAGCCCAAATTCCATAGTCAAGGCTTTCAACTGCTTTCTACTGATGGGAGGGATGTCTAGGGATGGAACATACCACAGCCGATCTTCCTCATGCGTGGAGCTGAGGTCATCACAGCCTAAAGGTTCAAAGTGACATTGAAATCGCCTGCTACAATGATTTTAAAATACCAGGGTCACTGCTTAAGAAAAGCTTCCAGCACATGGAGCATGCTGGAGGGCAAGTCCCACTAACCCCTCTTGCATAGCTATTAATAATAATTACTCCGGACTTCAATCCAAACGATAACTGAATAACTAATATTATCAAGCAAGTCAATGGGTAACTGTGATATGCGACAGTTTAATGTTGTTCTAACCCATGTGGTTAGACCACCAGAGGGTCTATCCCTCTTGATAGGAAGTGCTGGAATATGAGAATTCAGAAACCCACGGCGAACGAACGGATCTTCTGCGCATGTTTCCTAGAAAAGGCAGATATCGTAATTCTCAATAAATTAGTCAAAAGCTGGCAGAGGAGGTAGTAGAACTTAAACCTGCCACATTCCAGGGAACAAGACATACCCCATCATTATGTGATGCCAGGTGCAACATAGATGTAATCGTGGCACCATTGGCTGGGCAATTAACAGACTGATTTGGCAGTGTCTTTCAAGAGCTGTCAAAGACAGGAGAACTAACAGACTCAGGGGCAGGAGCATGGAGAGTGCTAATGCCAGGACCGGCTACATTATGCAAAGCAGGAACCAGTGGTGAATGGGCTGGAGAAATCTCAGATGAAGCACTGAATCAGTCATTGTCATTTAAACCTGATGAACTACCCTCTGAATGAGCATTGTAGTGCTCAGAGAGCTGGAGGTATTTGAACTGGATACAGGAGTTACTTGGTGGACATGTTCTTGCATCTATGGCCACCAGATCATCTACCATACTCTTGTCCCGGAGTGTCAGCTAGATCACATCCTGCCCTAGTTATGTCCTCACAGATCGACAACCTCTCACTTAACATATCCAATGAAATGCATTGTCTTTAGTGGCTTCTCAGATCTCTCTAAACGCAGCAGCGTGTAGCTTGGGTAGATTGACCATCAAAACAGTATTTGTACATTTGGGCCTATCAAAAATAGACTCTCCCACACAATTAGAGATACCATTATCTACAAGGCCAGAGGGTTGGCAGTAGTCTCTTGGCTCCTTAACCATGCCGGTGTCACTACAATTGGAAGCACGGCAAACATTCCCTAACGTCCCACCTACTGGCCATTTGCCGACACAAGGAGCCAAACTAGCACTAGCAGAGCCAGGCACTGGGATAAGACTCTTGCTAGCAACTGGCAAAGGGAAATTAGGCATCACAGATACTGGACCAGGAGAACTGGACGCGAGGCCATGGGCACCAACCAGGGGAGTCATCACAGCCGATGGAGTCATCTGCCTAACCACAGAGATTAGTATGGATATCATAGAATTGAGCTCAGCCACCTCAGCCTTTAAATCTTGTATATGAAAGAGATGTTGAGACTCAGCCATGTTGGGGGTGACAGTTGTGACTATGGTCTCACCTGCTATACTATTGGTGACAGGATCATCATGTGTGTCTAAGATGTCTCTTAGCGGACTAAAACGATTAATGTGAAGCATGACATTACTGTTATCAAGTGACGATTTGTTTGCCTGCCTTGCTGTGGTGTGAGTGGCATGACACGCCGCACCCCTTTCCCTTCTTGCGCACACTGCTCCAGGTCTCGTACTTTAAACATGTCAGGGAATTTCTTGCATTTAACCCCCAAATTTACAGAAGAACATACATCCTGGGCATTTTCGGGGGCATTGTAAAAGTGCCGGGAAGGACAGTATTTATTCACATTTAACTAGAAGATTATCAGTCCTTGTCATCACACAATTGTTTGCTGCATGCTTCCGGTTTTTACTTTGTGTGTTCTGCACTGTCCCAGCCCCGCCTTCTGTCGCGTTTTACCCTTATGCAATATCACTTGTTAAGAGTAATACATAGATAGGCCCCAGCAAGGCCTGCTAGATCAGTAACCCTCCTCCCAAAATACAACAGCTCCAGCCCATAAGGTCAATTTGATGATGCAAAACAAAGCAAAAATGTTAGAGGGGTGGCCCAGCCTCCTTGGCATCCGATAGGTGCGGATGGGCCCGCAGGCATCCAGCGCAGCAGTGATCTTGGTAGCGCTTTATAGCGCTCGTCATTGGTGGAAGTGTGAACAGCTGGGCAAGTAAGATGGCCACCTCCGGGAGTCAAGGGCAACCTGGAATGTGTAGTCCCCCAGGCAAAGTTTAGCGCGTTCTGTTCCAAGTTTTACTGCTACAGAGGAAAGTTACTCGGACTAAAGCTCGCAAACTCTAGAGCTAAGAACATGTTATAATATTAGGCTATGCCACGAGGATATTTTTATGGCTAGTATTTTTATGTAGGGACTGAATAAAAACATAGAAACATCAGTTAATGCCGTATTTCTCCTCCAGTTTGAAACACAACCTTAAAACAGCAAAGGAATTCCTTCAAACATTTTAGAACTGTATGAACCTGTAATAAACAACCTTTAAAGAAAACAGAGGCAGACCGGTCATGTTAAACAAACATTGGCAAAACATTACGCCTGACCTCAGCAAACCTGTGGTGATTTTATGCTTTTTTTCCCTTAAAAACGCATGCAATAAGCATTACAAATTTTTAAACAATAAAAAGTAACAACGCCGCTCTTTAAAAGAGGCATGTCTATGGAAAAAAAAAAATAAAAAAAAAAAAAAAAAAAAAAAAAAAAAAAAAAAAAAAATCGCAAAAAATAAATAAAAAACAGGAAAGGAAAGCAGATATTTATCCACCAGCCTTGGCTTTGAACCCAGATGTGCACAGGAAAAAAATACTTCCACTCAGCGAGAGACACAAATTGGCTGAAAAAGGGCTGACCAATTGTAAAATGCTAAATGCTGCACAGGGAGGAAGCGCAATGTGGCTGCCAGTTGTACTATGGACAAAGAAAGCTGGACCAAAGCCCATAGGTATAAGCACAAATGTATGCATTTTCACTTAAATTTAAAAAGAAAATAAAAGGCCATCAAAACAGCTAAAGCAGTCTGTAGGCTAAACCTAAAAAGACAAGATTTTACATAAACTCATATACAAGTACCAGCTAATTTCCCCTCCAGAATCCCACAACATGGGCATACGTCAATACTTTTGATAAGAAAAATGGTAACGTCATTAAGTGAAAGCAAAATACCTTGAAACTGGAATCTAACTTCTGCGGTTTTTCAGGGCTCTGTGGATAAACGTCTTCAATCAGTTCTAGAGGCAAGATTTCTTTTGCAGTTCCTCGAGGTAGGAAATTGAGAAGGTAACTCTGCTCACTGCTTATCAATCCTGTCTTGCAGCACCATTATTGAGAAATGAAATAAGATGAAAAAGGACTAGAAACGTAGTAGAAGAAAAATACTTTGTTTTGTTGAAGTAAAAAATATTTTTTTTAAACTGCGGGCTTCAGGATGACAAGAAAAATGTCCTTCAAAAATCATATCACTGATATTGCAGGTGAGTCATCCCCCGCCCGAGTTAGTATATGTCAAAAGTGGCTGCAATTTTAATGGCAGGTACTGGAGAATCAATACCCAAGAGGTCTGTGCAGGGGCGGCTGAAGGACCAGGTTTATGGATGGAGGAATGGCAAAGAAACTATGTTCTGGACTGCACCCTTGTTGATGCACTGAGGTGGGCGGACTTTCCAAATAAAATACATTTTTAGACAACAGCTGGTAACTTGAGCAGGGACTTCATTCGTCAGTGTGTGTCCACAAACTACTTTAATGTCGCCAGTCCCAAAAATATATACTGGGGTGAATGGAGCTCAGATTTCTTCGGGACAATTGGACAAAGAGAAGAGGACTCTACCACAAACAAGTCACCCAGATGTTTGTTACTTTCCAAGAATGTTCCTTTAGAAATATTGCAAAATAAAATAAAGAAAGGTAAGCAAAGATGGACAGGCTACATGAGAGGGTTTTGAGACCGGAGATCACTATGGTGAATACGCTGGGCAGGGACTATAGACACAAACAAATTAAATGATTAGAGCTAACCTGTTTGTCAAACATTTTAAAAGAATTAAGAGCATGATGATATAATGGGGACGCCTCACAGAAATTGAGCTTTGCCTACCGCCAGTAGCTCTATATGTAATAGAGTGCATCTCAATGATTGTGCATTTTGTAGACAGAGTATAATATTCTGCTATAGTGCTTGTCCCAACTTCTCAAAAACTGATTTGTCATTCCCCCTTCCCCCATCTTCTTGTGAGACACTATTCTCGTCAATGGCCAAGGTCTCAAACCAAGGAATTATTTGGAAGGTCCACCGCAGCCTCACACTTCACTAGGAGCAGTAGTCAAGGCCACCTCCATCAAATAAATCTCCTCAAAAACACACCTTATGATTAACTCCTCCTGAACATCTCTATAGGGCGGCAAGTGCACTAACCATACCTTAACTATGGCATATCCCTTTAATTCAGCCTACTCTGCTATCAAATAAGAAGATTAAAAAAAGTACAAAATACTTCATTCAGACTGATCTCTGGTGCGCAAAAAGGACCGGACTATTGCAAGACAACACAAAAGCCTACACCACCATCCAGTAACACCACCTCTAAAATATGTTTTCTCAGTGGAAAAAGCTAGGAGGCTTCACCCTAGCTCCAGCAAAAAATAACGAATCATTAACATCCTCCGACAACGCTGGCTTTGACCTAGCTAGCATCCTAGTGGTGCATAGGATCAGACGCCAAAACAGAGAAGATACTTGCTTCTCAGCTACTTGACAACATCAGTGGAAGGACCTCATAAGACGGTCACTGATACCCATTGACCCATGCTGTATACTGTGGCGGTTGGAAGCAAAATATCAATGACAAGTTAACAGATCAATGGTTGAAGCATGCTGACCAAAAGCCCCTCTTTGTATGTATATTATGTATGATTTACTAGGAAACAATCATATGGTGAGACATCTAAGCAAATCTCAAAGGTCATTCCTAAAATCTGAGTTTACTCTAGGCCTCTACAGGTAAGGTTATGTCCACTATGACCCTATTACGCAGCAGAAATCTTTTTGTTTCCCAAAACGGTAGTCTGTGCACACAAAAATGTCTGCCAAAAAATTATTTACCTTCTGGCAGCCAGCCAAATGACCAGTTCGGATTAAAACTCAAACTGACAAAACAAACTTCTAAAAATGGCTAATCTTTCTGCTATTTACTTGTTTTTTTAAATGTGAGACTGATTTTAACCACATCAAAACAGAATCAAGAATTTGGTATCCAGGAGGCAGTGTGATGTTATGAAGTCAAGTGTTTTAATTTCTACTAGAAATTTGAAATTTTGGGATTCATCCATAACGGTTCTGTTTTTACACTGATCTGCACAACAAAGTTCCACGTCAACTTCGGTGAATACGTATTTCAGGGGTGTGGAATTTGATAAAATATCTACTTGTCCATGGGGCAGTTTGTTTCATAAATGTATTTGTCCTTTAAAAACTGTTACTTTTCCCTTTGGTGCCATGTAAAGCAGCGACAAATTATGGCAGCAATCTCATTATATATATAAGCCCTGATAATAGCCTCTCTGATTAATCCAGGGCTAATACTACAGTAGTACTTGAATACTAGAAATTTCCATATTTTGCCACCTTTCTGCAGTTCGCAATCTGGTTCTGGAGGGAGCAGTAAATAATAGTTCCAGGATTGGAATGCCCTTTTGAGTCTGTACACACCAACTAAAGAGCATGTTTTACGGGTCTCTGCCAGCGCCTCTCTAATTTTTTTCTTTTTGTTTAAGTTTCATTTTGTCTCAAACGTTTGTTATATTTACCATGGCAAATACTGTAACTCCACTCCATTTTTTGCAGTCAAGTGGGGAACCAAAAACGGAATGGGAATTATGGTATCCTATGTTTTAGGCTTATGTGGAGGTACTGGAAAATAAAGATTGCTCAGCACAAAGGAAATTGTCGTTGCTTAAGCACTGCTTGAGCAGAGCAGGCCTAAAATAATTTAATAACTTACCTCCTTTAGAAGGAGCTGGTGATATGAATGTTTTCGACCAAGCTGTCAAATGATTGAGTATTTGTTTTGGAAAAAAAAATTAATACAGTGATGGAATGATTTAAATTCTATTCCAGGGCACAATAGAAGGAATAAATCAATAGAGGTTTAAGTAGTTGTTGAACAAGCATTAGCTGGATCCTGTGAATTAAAAACTATAAACACATGATGAAGTGCTAAGGGATCAAATAATGATGAAAACAAAGAGTAAAAAAAAAATACAAGAAAAACTGTGGGATGGAACAGAATCATCTTCGAGTGCTGTCATAAATATTGCTAAAGTTTGCTAACAAAATCAGAAACCAGAATGGCAGTACACAGGATTCTAATTCGGAAGTCAGGGATCCAGAAAACAAACATACTGGAAAGAAAAATAGTATTAGTTGTTTCAGATGTGAAAGTTAATTTCATGAGGGTAATTTAAAGGGCTGTCCGGCGTGGGATTAGGTATGTGTCAAATGTAATAACAGTTAGAGCTATTGGCGCTGTAAATGTATAACTGGACTTTTATCAACCCTGCAACTCACAACCATTGACAAAGCCAACAGTCCTGACTTATGTAGGTGTAATGTTACTTATCGTATTATATCCTTCGTCAGAAATAAGCAGCAGAAATACCAGTCGGGTGGCACACAATGCAAAGCAGGGATTTATAACTTATGTGTTTTTAAGCCAGTCCTATAATTCTATTGGCCACCCTCCTTTGAGACACCCTCAGTTTTTTCATCCTCTTCAAGCCTTGGGGACGGGACACAGTTTGGTGCAATCGAGGTTAGGAAATCCGATGGGGTATCAGTGATAGGCAAGCAAGGACAGGGGCAGGGGGTGAGGAGGAAGTGGACAGCACATGGAAAAATAGTAAGTGGTAGGGGAAAGTAGTAACAGAAAAAACAAGTGGGCATAATTTGTGTGCTTTACTTAAATCACAAATGGGTGTTCACTTCAGTCTTACGCTTGCCTGCTCGCCCAGTTCTTAGGCTGGAGAGAGGGCGCCGGTATCGATCGATCACAGAAGCTGCGCTGACAGTGTGAACATGGAGAGAGAGGAGGGATGGGGAGCGGGGATGAGGAGGGACGGGAGGAGGGGGGTACCATGCGGTGTATACGAATGGCGAGGGAGGGCAGAAATCCCTCATTTTTCTGCGTTGTGCCCCACACTCTGCTCTCTGGTAAACATTTCTTAAGTATTTTGTTCTAAACTCAAAGGTCTTTAAACTGGTGCAGGAAGTGAACAAGACAGAACAAAGAACCATACCATCCACATTTAGTGTTAGTGGTGGATAGATCGGAGCAAGTGCAACTATTGTAAGGGTAATAAGAAATACAAATGGTTTGAACACAAAATATGATGTGTGGACAGCACTGGCCACAGAGCCCTCTAAATTGTGATGGGAGAGCCAGGTTGAACATTAAAGGGAATGCCATTCTAATAAATTGAAGATTTACAGAGGTTTTTTTACTCACACTGGAATTTGAAATGTACTAGGAGCCGAAGCTAAACACAGCCAAACATTCACACGAGCAGGAAACAACTGACAAAAAAAAATACCCCCCAAAGGAACAGATGAAGGCATAAATATAATGAAGTTGGTCTGTGCTCTGGGGAGGGAATTAAAGTGAAAAGGAAGGACATACAAGCATGACTGACCACCAGCAAACAAGGATTTTTAAACGACACTGAAACAAACAATTTAAATGCCTTTAAGTCCACAGAAGAAGTATACAAGAGGCCATACGCTTATGCTAAACGTAAGGAAAGGGACATTTTGGAAGGGTAAGCAATTCAGGAACATTTCAAAAAGTCGATTGCACTGCAGGTGATGAAGAAAATGAAGACTGTAGACTTCAATTCTTTTCTTTGTGTGATTGATTCCAAATATAAATGTTTTCCCAGATGCACACCAATTGTTGATGACAAACCTATAACGATGATGGTTGATTTGTTTGTCTGGTATAGCATTAATGGGAAAACGTACAATGAAAGCTGGGGCAGCAGAAAGTTATTTTCACCGGATATTCAGCCAGGTACTATGCTCACAAGATCGATTTTCAAGAATATTTTTGGCCAGATAAGCAATTTAAAAGGGAGGAGAACAAAAGGCTAAGTATATGTAGTGACAAAAGGTGATGCTATGCTAGGATGACCTCATCAACAAGAATTGGGTATAGGGTTAGATCCAAATGCTTCTCCACCAGCATATGCCATTACACTTGATAGTAGTGGTAATATTTCCAAAATAAAGACATTGTTTCCAGATTTGTTCAAGGAAAAATTGGGGAAATACGTTGACTTCAAGCACAAAATCATATTGGATAAGGAGGAGTGTACCCATTAGGCACAAAGTTAGAAATGTTCCTTTGTACTATTGTGATAAAGTCATGTTGAACGAACTTGAAGCAAAGAAAATGATGGAACCCATAGAGTCTTCAGCTTGGGTATCTCCCATTGTTTTATCCCTTAAAGGTTCTGGTGAACTTTGTTTATGTGTACATCTGCATAGTCTTAATAAAGAAATGTGGGTAGACAAACATCCTTTACCCAATATACACAAGATGATATGGACACTGGCAGGTGCTACAGTTTTTTCCACTGTAGATAAGGCAAGTGTGCACCACCAAGTGGAGCTATACAAAGACTCTAGATCCTTCACAGTATTTGTGACCCAAAGGCATATACCAGTATTTGCGTATGCCATTTGGATTGGCAAGTGCAGCCTCAGTGTTTCAACATCTTACGAAGCGTGTACTGGAAGGGATAGGGGAACTGTTGATTTCCAGGATAATATAGTGATTTTTGGAAAGACTCATGAGGAACATGATAAAATCTTACCAGATGTTTCATAAAAGATTGCAAAACAGAGGACTGACACTAACATTTTCAAAATGCGAATTCAGACAAGATAGAGTTGGATATCGTGGACAGGAAATTTCTAAAGAAGGTATCAAACCTAAATGCAACCATACAGAAAGTATTTTAAATACCCCAGCAACTACTTCTATTGACCAATTAATGTCCTTTTTTAGGTTTGACATAATTATAATGGGAAATTTGTGCAAGGTTATGCAACCATGGTGTATCCTCTTAGGCAACTACTAAAGAAAAATGCTAAATATGAATGGTGCAGAGAACAGCAAGAGGCTTTTGAACTACTGGAGAGAGAAATAGTTCATGCACCATTTAAAAAATCTTATGTGGTGGGAAAAGAATGCTTGATATCAGTGGATGCCACTAACATGGGATTGGACACAGTGTTCATGCTGAGATACACACATGATCCTACAAAAATTCTGGACGTATTTAGCAAAGCAGTGAGTGTAGAAGGTGGCAAGATATGGAATTTCAGAAGAATGTAAGTATGCAAAAAGGTACTGGTCAAAGGTCAGGCATCACTGAGGGAGATTAGGAAGGTCCTTACTTTGACATATATGTTGACCCCAACAATACTGATTACAATAGGAAAATACCAGGAAGGGGGGGGGGGAATAAATCAGGCAGAACAGCTGGTGAAGAGTCCACAAGTTCTGATGGTATGGTTCAAGGAAAAAGTGTAACTGACGTTGGTAGATGTTAGGAAGCTCAAAGAGTCTGCAAGTACGGGCCAAACAACTAATGTTAATGTTTCTCAGAATTCCAATGAGAGTGTGATGGACAAAGGAAATTACATCAACGTCCATAAAAGTACACGAGCAAAGAACATTCCAATAAAATTTAAAGATTTCATACATTTCTGATATGTATTTCTCTGTATTATATTTCTTGCATTCTCCTAATTTATACATTGCTTTTGATTTCATGATTGTCTGTTTCAGAGCTTTTTCTTTTTGTTGTTAAAAAGGGGAGGTGTGTAGTGTTTACGTTAAGTGTTTTTAGTAGAATGCTATGTTAGAACCTGGTGACATTGTAGGGAACAAGATTCAAGGAAGTAGCAGTTGAGGAGCAGAGAAGAAGACGTGGTTGTTAAGATGCTCTTCTCTTTCTAAGAAATAAACATAATTATCATCTTCTACCCGCATTTATTTCCTACACATTCTTTAGTGGTTAATCGTAATTCTTTTTTCAGTTAGAGTTTTGAGATATCATACAGTACTTTTATTTCTATTTCTACACATCTTCTACGTGTGTCAGGCCACACACCCTGTGCCCATTTCAACGGGCCACGGAGCCCAATAGGCACAAATGAGTGCTCTGGTCACCGAGCAAGGTCTTTGGCCACATCCAGATGTGACATGCCTTGTCTACAGTGCTTACATCCCATTATATCTTGGTGGCACTTGGTCAGAGGATTCCGTCCAATCACTATTTTTATTCACTCACAGACCCTGATAAGCATGGTTTTAAGCCACACCCAACTGGTTCTGGGCACATGGTGTGACTGATGGTCATGCACTGGGCGCTCCTCCGGTGTCTGTGATAGGCATAGACTTTAGCTTTACCCAGTTGGCTTCATGTAGAGGCATGGCATTCGCTGTGTCCGTTATCTCCTGCCCTCTAGCCAGAGGTACCCAGGACTTCAATCTTTTCGGGGAGGTCTACCCCATACTCCCAAAGGATTTCAGTGGTATAGTCCACAGACAACACAAATTAGGTATGAGAAAAATGGTCAACTTCATAACCAATTTTCATTAGATTTCTGTGTCAAACTTCTGATGTCCATGGGCCTTCATTCTCAGTTTCTCAAAAACAATTCTCAAAAAATGCTGGTTGGATTTGCAATGAAGTACAAAAAGCAATATAAAGGCAACCATTTTTGCCATGTTATTAACTTTGGTATTCATCTGTCCAGCATTTCTACCTGTAGTCGAAAACATCCCCATTAAGATGAAAACTGCCAAGGTATACTTTCCGTTCTTCTCCTATAACATTTCCATTGTGTGCACAATATTCATAATATGATCAAAAGTGGATTACATTTTTTAGAAATTTGGCTGCAGATTCATTAAACTACGCCAATGTAACAACTCGCTCCCTCACCATGCATTGCTAATTACTCCACATATTACATCACTCATGACATCTTCTATGACATTATTGATAATATTAGTACAACATATGCAATTAAATTATTGTTGAGAAACCTGTGCATCGTGGAGATGAGTTATACTATGCGCAGGGCATGAGTTATAGTCACTTGATTTAACTTTATCGATAGCTAGTGCATTTCGTTGGTTTTTAGAGTTCAAAAGGTTAATGTTGTCACTGACATATTCACCAAACTATAATGTTACTTTAACCTTTGCTTTTTTCAATTAAGTTTCAAGGTTTTGTTTTAAAATAAAACAGATCTTATATAAATAGAGAAGGAGAGTGAAAAAGGGCCAGAGATTTAGAGTGTGAAAAGGAATATATTCACAAAGAGATAGAGAGGTAGAAACGGAGATATTTAACTTTGAACTGTGACCACATATTCAATTAATTAAAGCCTCAAAACACTATGCTCATCTTTTTTTGGAAGGCCTAGCATGTAAAATAGCAGTTGCTTCTTAGGGATGTCAGCATCGTTAGGTATGTCTAGCACTATGAATTGAGGCGTCGTGGGAATAGCAGTACCCACCACTTCTTCTAGTTATGTAATGAGCTCCCAATATCAGGCTACCTCAGAGCAGTCCCAGATCATACGGAGGAAGGTGCCCTCCTCAGCAGCACAGTGAAGACACAGGGGGCTCTCCTCCCGACCGATCTTGGAAAGGCGGGACCTATGATAGTATGTCCTATGCAGAGTGTTAAACTGAATTAGGTGGAACCTGGTCCTAATAGCTACCTCTTGAGGGTGCATTGGTGCCACTTCCTTGTCTACAACTTCAAATGGTCCCACGTCTGCCTCCCACTTCTCTTGCAGCCTTCCTAGTGTATAGATGTGTTGTTTAAGATCGTACAATAGAGTCTAGAAACAGCTGTATGTGTTAAGTTGTCTCCCAACACCCAACTCTCCAGTGGGGTATGGCCCAGCAGGTCCATCTCGAACACTTGAGGCCTGATTGCAACCTTGGGGGAGGGGATTACTTCATCACAAACGTGACAGATATCCCGCCCGCCATATTACAAGTTCCACAGCATATAATGGAACTTGTAATATGGCCGGCGGGATATCCGTCATGTTTGCAACTGAGTAATCCCCTCCGCCAAGGTCATAATCAGGCCCTTGGTTCTTTTCGCAGGGCGTGCATCATTTGGAGGTAACAGAACCACTGTGTCTTGGCCAAGGCATACACCTGCTATAGTGCCTCAAAGGTTACAAAATCTCCACGAGTTTCAATCCCAAATTGCTCCCACCCTCGAAAGTCCACAAACCCATTAATCTTGGGTAAGAGGATACCCCTACAGAGGGGTGTAGCTGGGGTTAAGTCTCCCTTTCCAGCCCACAGCAGACATAACTTTGTCCCAGGCCCTCGACACTGTCCTAGTTGGTCCCCGACGCTGACCAAGGTACTTCCTCCCATATATACAGTGGATATGGGATGCTCCTGCCATGGCACCCCTCTCTGTCCTATAGGGTGGCCCAGAGTAGGGCTGTTGCCTCAGTCATTGATCACCTGTACCTGGGCAGATCTCATTCTGCCCAGCTTAATCAGCTGATTATTGCCCTCTGGCAGTTAGCATTCTCAGGACGAACATGAACATGGCAGGAACAAACTTCAAAACACTTAATTTCTACAGAGAAATGTGCTTCTCATTCCAGCAAAAAATGATTTCACTACATCCCCACTTCTACGAACAACATACCATTTTTCTATTTGCTTTGCTGCAGGTAAAAAGAATAGTCAGGTATTTAAAATACTTGTCTGCAATAAAGAATTGCCCATTTGAAAAGAAGCTTTTTGTAAATTAAGAGCACCAGAACAAAATATTTAAAAAATAAAAATAAAAATAAAAAATAAAAACACAACAACACACACATATAAACTCATAATGCCCCATATGCAATATGCACCAGCAAAGCAATGGCAGGTAAGTAATGACATCCACAAACGACCTGATCGTCTGCCTCAGTATTTATGTCAGTAGAGCGTCCCTGCGACATTGTCGGTTTATAATACACAGTTATTCTTTCAGACCAGTTTTGGCAGATGATTACCGTATGCTGAACAAGGTGTAGATTAGTCAAGGGTAAAGGTTATTACAGAAGAATTACTTTAGAAGAGGTGCAAATGAAATCCCCATGTCCTGTTTTTTGCTTTGGTGTAGAGACAAATAAACTAAACAGGCTTATCCTAAAGCTAGCATTAAGATAGAGGTAAGTTGAATTCCCTTTGAGCTTTGCTGCAAATCGGTTGAATAGTTTTAACTTAAAAACATAATAAATAAGTCTCTGTTGCTGCAGCAAATTAGATGTAATTCTGTAGTTAAGTTAGTGAACTGGTTGGCAAGCTCTGGTTAAAAGAAAACATATTAAATTGATTTGGTTGTGAAGATACCTGGTCTGAGAACCAATTTTTAATTTGCTCCGCCCAGGAGTTCCGGAGAGCAAATCAAACACTATATGACTCGATGCAGACAAATGACAAATGTCAGTCTGCAAACTGAGCCTATCAGTTGGTTCAGCACACACTGCAAAAAATCTATCTGAAAAGTTACTATGGGAGCAAGCTAGACGCATATTAAATAAACCCTAGGTTGTGATGAGGGCCCACCCCACACGGAAAGGAAATGCCCTCATTCCTCTAACAAAACATCAAAAAAACGTAGCAATGTTTATAAACCAGGATCTTGGTATGTGAATCTAAGCTGATGATTTAGGAAGTGACAACATTTCTCAAACGGTAGTCCGAATCAAACACCGTTCACAAACTAGTAACTAATGGGTCAAAATCCAAAACCTAAAATCCACCACAAGAGGCTGATAAACATTCCAATATGAAGAGTAAGTATAGCCCTACTTTTCATTACCCAAAAAACCCAATTTATGGAGAAAAAAAAAATCTCAAAGTAATTTGCCACCAACTGCATGTCTGTGAACAAACTTGGCACAATTAACAGACTTCAAGAACTAAAAAATACATTTATGATTGCAAACCATAAAAAAAAGTATTTGAAAAATCGTATAATAAGAGACGTCACATAATGGCTGAAATTGACCAATTATGGTTATTGATAGTACTGGAACCATAAGACACCCAAGATCAAACCCCAATTTAACAAGCATTTACAATGCAAGGGTCTCGCATTTGCTCGAGTTAGAGCTATTAGCTTTGTAAACTCCTAACCTGACTTTTCGTGCCACACAAATAGAAAGAAAAAAAAACGAGCGCAATCACGCTATGTGCAATCGTGCTGCATGGAAAATAAAAAGATAAAGCAGTGCAGAAACCAGACGGACAACATCGAGCCTCGTAAGTTTTCAGTAGTTGGCCAGTGCACTCGGAGGGCTAAACACCAGAAAAGGCATGACGTATGCATGCCTTTCAGTAAAGAAAGCATCCGATTTTAAAAGGCAAGCCCACAAACCAATTAAAGTGGCAGGCGTGACATGGGCGTGGTTACAAGCCCAAATAGATATTACAACAGACAGAGCACTTGTGCACTCGACCCTCAAAAGTATATATCTGAGGTGTGGTAGGGTGGATATTGTGCCACTTTAAAAAACTGACAATTTAAATACTTTAATTTCTAAACGTAGATTACTTCAATAAATGTCGAAAGATATACACAGAATAACAACTCTTTAGTTATGAACAGAACTACACACCATAAGAAGAGGTATGTTTTGGCTAAATCATAACTTTCATCCCTCTAGCTGAAGCTGCACAAAGCATGTCCAAATATCTAGAGGAATGCAAGTTTTATCCTGAAACATTTCTTCCAGCTTGGTATAATAGGCACTGTGAGAGAGTATGCAAAAACCAATGGACAAATTGATATGAGTTCTTGGTTCAACTTCAAATCCTTTACAATGAAGCAAACATAAAACTAGCTTTCGGTATTCACTGATTTGTGGAGTCCCTCTGACGGGCTCTGATGTAATAAAAACCAGGTTTTAGGAAATTTCCTTTATAAAAGAATGCTCGTACAGTTGAAAAATGTCAAATATGTAATAAAAAGGCCATACCTGCCTTGCCTACTAGAAGCACACACTTTGAAAATAAAAGAGGTAGGCTCCTAAAACCTGGCCACGTCAGCTTTACCACAATGAATATTGGGCTTCATGATGGTTAAGCACTGGGGAGAATTCCAGTGTGGAGGTACACCCATGTGAAGCAATGTATGCCTGCATACAAACCGTTAATATTTCCCATTTAAATTATAACGTGTAATGAATGATACGTTAGGTTGCTCTGATGGGCCTTTACAGAAGTATTAATCTAAAAGACACAAACATCTTATGTATCCTATCCACAAACACTTAAACTACCTTAAATTGATCACTTACTTACAATAGCATTTTCTACTGGTAACACATCTTTAATCAATTATTCAAAGACAATTCGCATTCAATCGTGATATAGATATAAATCACACACACAAATACGCATTTAGTCAGTGAAAAACATCTATGGTTAAAGTGATGGTACAGTTAGGTGTTGAAAACAATAAAAACGCAAAACAAATAAAAAAACTGAAATTCACCAATTATAGTTTATTGAGCTAACTATAACCTCCACGCCCACCAATACATTGCTAATGACCTTACATACATTACATCACTCAGGATATGTTAAATGGCATTACTGAAGATATCACTGATGCCTTCTTGAATTACGTCATCAATTACACCATCCAGAGATTCTAACAGTGTCCTCTTTGGTTATTGGAGTTGAAACAATTCAACATGGTATATCTATGACTAATTGTTTTTCATCAGTCATGTCATAATGGATATAATGTTTGACTATATGCTGGCCACATAGCACATCTGTCAAGCTGGTCCTATTTGGTAGATGTTATCCTCTTTTTACTTATAGTCACTCACCTAATAATCAAACTGCCTCCATAAACTTTAATGGAGTCACCCCCTTTTAAATTCTTAACCAACCTTCAAAAATCAGTTTGTATTCTTTTCACATAATGGGCTCACACTCGTAAAGGTCTGCAATGGCATGCAATTTTAAGTCAAGAGGCTGCAAAGTGTGCATTTGTCACTGAAAAGACACGCTCTGTCAAGCCTTTTGTACAACCTTCCGTAGTTTGGCAAAATGCACCGCACTCAACCTTGAGGTGAGAAAAAGGGCCTTGTACCTTTAGAGCCATGTTTACAACGCCAATTTGAGCTACACCACCCCTAAGTGGAACATCCCTATTCCTGCTTTACTTAATATTCTAAAATGCATCAAAAAAAATTCTATAAAGTTCTGAAAACAAACACATCTGCATCTCATAAATATAGCTGTTACATACAATTTGTCTTTACCATTGTATTACAACTGTTATTACAAGGGCATGTGCCCAGATACACGCTGGTCGATCCTCTATTGTCAACAGAAGCTCTGACTTACTCACATATTTTCTGCAATAGGCTTTGGCGTAAAGGAATATTCGACTTTGATGCAATATTCTGCAACCCACATCACGTGTGCTTAGCATTTACCCTGTTTAACACGAAGTACTAAATGCACCCAAACTTTAGTGATTTACAAGCGATGCCCGATATAACTAAGAACATACACAATCATGTCTGCCTCAAGGACGTATACTATTTTCATGCCATGCACCCCACATGTTCACACAGTAACTATGTTGTATAGGACTATGGCATTATCACTGATGTAATTTGAGAGGTCATGAGTAAAATGATCAATAACATTTACCATGTCATGAGTAATGCAACATGTGAGGTCATCAGCAGTGCATAGCGGGGGCACATGTTATTGTTAGCTCAGTAAACTATAACTTGTGAATTGCAGTGTTTTTTTTTAAATGGTAGTTTTTGTTATTTCTTCACTTAACTTTAATGTTACTTTAACCTTTATTTAGGTCAGTGAATAGCTATGTTTTTATACATAATCTAAGAACTTATTAGCATATGTAAGTACATGTCACCCCTCTAAACTTTGGGTTCATTTTAGCAATTGTTTTATTTTTTTTAAAGCAAATTCAGCCAACTCCCCAGCTGAGCACATCACTGCCATCTGAGGTCAAGCAACCCCATGCACAGTAGGGGTTGGCTGCTGGACCTATGCCCGACCCACCACAGGTTTCCATGTGCAGTAGAGGTTGGATGTAGGGCCTATTTAGAGTCAGGGCCCTGTATCCATCCCCCAATAGGCAGTGAAACTCCACTGTCAGCAACCTTTCTCTGAGGGTTGCGCACAGGGTATCATGGGGCAAAGGCTTGAGCTTTCACTTCTGCTGGAGTTCTTTGAAACCTCACAAGAGGTTAGCCCTGTGCCTCGCAAAGTGTTATAATAATGGGGCATTCCAGCATTGCGAAGAATCTGGACATCTAATATAATTAAAGTTATTCAGGTGGATATATTTCCAGAAAATATTAACAATTGGGAAGAAACCTAGAAAAATGACCTCTTCTTTGTAAGCACTGAAATTAAGATACACACGTATTTGCAGTTGTTCACTATGGTTGAACTGTATATCAAATCAAACAGCACATAAAATATATTTAAAAGGTAAGTGTTCCACAGTTCAAATCAAGTGCAGTGTCTCGATGTTCATGGTTGGTGAGATACAATTATTTGGTGAACACAAAGACAGGAGAAGCAACAATGCCTGCATGGGACAAATCAATTGTAACATTTTATGGCAAGTTGTGCAATTTTAAAAGTACTGTCAATTCCCTAATCCCTTATCCAAGCATTAAATGAGTACAGTGTTGACATTTCGAGCCACAGTTAGTTGATTTAGAGTTTATCAGAATAGGAGATGGTGGATACACCCTTCAGAAGATGTGCAAAAAGCAGCCAAAGAAGGGAAATGAAATCATCTAAATAGTCTGGTAAGTAGGGCCCACTGTTGCTCAGGTATTAGCATTGTCAGGGTCTGAAACGCCTTGATCAAGGTAGATGGCGACATTCAGACTAACTGTACTCCGTGATAATCTTACACTCACTTGTCTTGGGACCCACTGCACAAAACATTTTCTTTTTTAATAATTGGACCCGGGGGTGGGGGGGGGGGGGGGGGGGGTGATGAGAGCTGCTCCCCAAGCGCACAGGATGTCCCTACCCTCCTATCCTGCCCCCTTTAAACTAATTTGTTTTAAACTATTTCAGGACATGCTAATTATACACTTATATCATGGCATTTTCCATTGTAGGAACGTCAGAGCGAAAACACATACACACACACAGATAACGGTAATTCAGTTGTGGGCACCAACTGCTTTTTAGCACAGAATGTTTGGAAAGCTTAATATTTGTGGACTATTGATGGGATTATTCAGTTACTCCTTGTAACTTTAGAGCCGTATAACTAACCTTCACAAAACTTTCCAAAAACAGTTCATCTACCTCAGTTTCTTCCTGAAAAGTTTTGGGGTAATCCATTAAGCAGGGGCCAAGAAAACAGGAGTCTCTAAATGCATTTTTCCCCCACACAATTTTCCATAGGAAAATCAGACAAAGCTACTGGCAAAACGGCTGAACGGAACTACACCAAATTTGGAGAAAGCTAGATCTCTACCCAGAAAGTGTTTTTTTAGGTCAAGCCTAAGCGTTCAACCTCATATATACTTGTAGTATACTTCTAATGGCTTAAAGCGATTTCATTTGTTGGTTGCAGTGTACTTCAAAAATTCTTTATTGCTAGTCGCCAATTCTACCTTTTTCTGTTTTAGAGCAGTGACCAATTACTGTATTATTCCAACTTGGTTGCTTTATCTGCTGCTGTGATGGACTATTTTTGTTATTTCTTTGGTGCTCCCCTTTCACTGTGAGTGTTTAAGGCTGATAGCTGCCTGCATTTTATTGCAGAATTCCGTTCCACCCATGTCACTGACACTTGTTTTGGCTTTATTCCAGTGCTGTCCTGGTTTACCTCTGGCACCTAAAATAAGCTTATTTTACCAAAGAAACACCCCGTCGTTCAGCTCAATGCTCATGAAAGCCACAATATGCTCTTTCTGGCAGAATGTAGCTAAACCTAGAAGCAATGAGGTGAAACTTGCTTATCCATACATCACATCTCGATTCTCTCTCTACAGAACCCCTCCTTGCCAGCACCCATTAAATCGCACACAGGGTATTGCCTATCTTCTTTGGTATTTACAGTTGCACAGTAGTTTAGGAAAAAAAAATTTTTCGAAGAGCAATTTTTGAGTATACACTTCATTTTGATAGCAAACAATCACCTAACTTGCTTTCATGCTTCTGCGTGTATCTACCTGTAATCAGGGAGAATTATGGAAGCACTACTTTTTGACTTCATGCTTTTCTCCGACCATGTATAGTGCCTCCTGCATTTTGGTTTATTCAATAGAAGTATCAAATACATTCATACATTATAAGAAGCCTCAAATTGTTAAATATGGAAAACTTCTACACATTTCCAATGTCAGAAACACAAGCAGAATTCGCAGCTAACTGCATTTCTTTACTACTCTTCTCCTAATGCCAATAGGTTTGCATTAATGAATCAAATATTTATTTATATAGATACAAATCTTGCTTTTATGGAAGACAATCCTCTTTCAAAGAGCTACACGGTGCTAATAGAAGCTGGTACGAAAAGGGTTTGTGTTCTCTGGTGTTGGGTACAGTGGATAAAATGAACACAAAAACTTCTTGTCTTTGACCACTATGATATGTCCTGAGAATTGGACAATATGAATCACAGACTCTCGATTGTCCTGTTTTGTATACTTTATACATTAGAAATTGCTTCTGCACCAAAGGTCAACATTGGGCTCTCCTTGCCCACAACACAGTACAGGTGACAAGCCTTGGAGGCTCTGTGAGGGGCTGAACATAAAAAGCCTTGCCGCACCACAAAAAATGTGGACGATCTCACTTTCAGCCTCCTGTATCACTCAGCTTTAGGCTTCCCGTCATTTTGACATCTCTAACAGCTCTATCGCTCCCTCCTTTTCCCACATCAGATGAGTCACTAGCCGGTCGTGCTCTTTTAGTATACTTATGCACACACTTGAGGTTTGTGACCATCTTATGTTCCCATACATAGGCTTGCAGCCTATGCTTTTTAACCATACCATGAACTTATCAGAGCTCTCAAAGCGCACCTGTAATAGACCCTTCCCGAGGAGTCAGGGGTGTCGAGTGCCTGGCAGTTTTGAGGATCTGCTCCAGTTTTTCCACTGGGTCAGGAATGCAGCTCTGTGTGGCAGATGAAGTGATGCTGGGATACATGTACCCAGAGGAACTGAAGAACTGGAGGACAGGTGAGGCGAGCCAGTGTTCTCCTATCTATATTGACCTTACCAACTGTATGATTGTGTTTTATATTACATTAGGTCTTCTTTTGGTTCCATGAACCAGTCACAGTGCATGTCTAACTAAATCTGGTGTTTAGGGCATACAGGCAAATTATCTCCCATGAGCACGGTCAAGATCAAATAGGTCTGCATCATCTAAGAAAGCACCAACTCAGTCCAACCGTCTATGCAACGTAAAGTTAAAAGGGGATCCTTGTTCTAGCTTAGATCCCATAAAGACTCAACAATTAACACTTAACACTATCAACAAAATGTCTGACTCTACTGTGAAAACAAAAAGGCATACAAAACTCAGTGAATGATGCGAAGCCCTTTCAGATTCAACCTGCATGCCAAAGAGTCTTATTACATCCCTATTGGTAACCACTAAATAAGTTGATTCTAAACAGTTTAAAGGTTGACTTCTAATGTGGTTGCAGAATCCAGTCAATCTTCCAGCATTCTTTGAATCTGCTTATTTTCAAAAAAGTATGAGTTGTTCACAAGAAAATATGACAAGTCATACAGTATGATTAAATCCTAGTATAAATCATCGAAGTTTACCTGGTCCCTCTCCCAATTCATTACAGCCCCATCTTTCATCTTCCCATCTCATAATTCTCACCAAGATCTTTATTGTCCCACGATCTCACCAGTGTTTAAAGAGACTACTAAAGGTCACAGAGAATCTCCAATTTGTTTTCACAGCAAAGAGGATGTAAACTGCATTCTTCAACAATACCTACACTAAACAAATCAGATTCCCCATCAAGATATTAGACATCTTATTGCTAATGCAGGGATCTCTTTATGGGTTACTGCAAATCCTTGCATTGGGAAATAATTAATCAGAGGTTAAAACTCTCTAGTTAAACCAGATATGGACCGAACTTAAACAAATCAACACATATATGAATGCTCTGGTTAGACCCATCTTTCAAAGGCCTCAGTAAGTATAAAAACTAAGGAAAACTCAGCACAAGCAGCTAATACCATCCACTGCTCCTCTGCCTCCATCTACATCTCTTATAGACCAGTGATTGTTAACAAGCATTGGCAAAACCAACAGGTCTCGCCTGTGCAAGAGCTAGTGGCTTTGCCATTATGTTTAACTCTGTTGCGCACCATCATCATTGCTGTGCAGTAGGGCTAAAACTGAATGGTGTAAAAGAGAGTGGGGTGTCGTAAGTAGGAGCAGAAAGGCACATCATGGAGTGGTATAGGGTGGAGTGGTGTAGAGTATTGTGGAGGGAGTAAAGTGTCTGAGTGGAAGGGCGTAGAGTGGAAAAGAGAGAAGTGGCATAGAGTGTCATGGAGTAGTGTAGAGTGGAGTGGCGTAGAGGGTGTTGTGTGAATTAGAGTGTTGTAGAGTAGAGTGACAAAGGGGAGTAGATTGTTGTAGAGTGGAGAAGTGTAGGAGAGTGGAATGGCATAGAGTAGTGGATTGGAGAATTGTGTCATAGAACAGAATGGAGTTTAGGGGCATGGAGTAGCATAGAGGGAGTTGCGCAGAGCACTGTAGAGCAGAGTACTGTCACAGTGGAATATAGTGGAGCAGATTGTTGTAGAGTGAAGTGGTATAGAGTAGTGAAGAGTGTCAGAGTGGAGTAAAGCCTAATGGAGTAGAGTGTCATAGGTTGGAGTAACATGGATTGTTGTAGAGTGAACTATTCTGAAGTGGCGTAAAGTGTAGTGATACAGAGTAGATTGGCGCAGAGTCCATTGGCTTTGAGTAAAGTGGTGTAGAGTCAATTAGCTCAGAGTACAGTGACAGAGTAGAGTGGTGCAGAGTAGATTGCAGTGGCGTAGAGTGCAACACCACAGAGTGGCACAAAGTGGGATAGAGTGGTATAGAGTAGATTGTTTCAGAGTAGAGTGAAGTCGCGTAGAATGGAGTGGTGCAAAGTATGGCAGAGGTGTACAGCAGTGTGGTGTAGGTGTAGTGGCATGCAGTAGAGAACGTGGAGTGCAGCGGTGTAGAACAGATTAGAGTGGCGTAGAGTGGAGTAATGCAGAGAAGAATGGTGGCGCACAGTGGAGTGGCATAAAGTAGAGTGATGCAGAGTAGAGTGCAGAGGTGCAGAGTAAAGTGGCATACAGCTCAGTGGCAGACTGCTGTGTTGCAGAGTAGAGTGCAACTGCATAGTGCACTGGTGAGTGCAGTGGAGCAGAATGGTGCAGAATAAAGTGATGTAGAGTGCAATGGAGTAGAGTGGAGTGGCATAGAGTGTATTGGTTTTGAGTAAAGTGGCATAGAGTGCAGTGGAGCAGAGTGACAAAGTGCAGTGGAGTGGCACAGGGTAAATAGCAGTGATACAGTGCAGAATGACGTAGAGTGGAATGGTGCAGTGTAGAATTGAGTGGCATGGAGTAGATGGTTTCACAGCAGAGTGAAGTGGTGTAGAATGCACTTTTCTAGTGCTCTAGAGTGCAATGGTGCAGACTACATTAGAGTGGCTTAGAGTGGACTGGCATGGAGTGCAGTGGCAAAGAGAGCAGCAGTGCATAGTAAAGGAATGTGGGGTAGAGTGCACAGAGTAGAGAGGTGCCAGGTAAAGTAGCGTAGAGTGAAGTGGTGCAGAGTAGAGTGCTGTGTCATGGAGTGGTGCAGGGTAGAGTAGAGTAAAGTGGAGAATGCATGGTGTGGTAGCGCAGTGCCCAGTACAGACAGCACATCTTCAATTGAAATGACCTTTATATTTGCACAGACGTTCAGTTGTACTGATAAAAGTATACAGCACACAAACAGTAACGTGTGGATATGTCATCACCTAGTGTATTGATTTGCTTTGGTCGTATTAAAATATTTGTTTCCACCACACTTCATAATTACCCCCCAAAAATGTGCAACATTAGTACTTTCCATACATTGAAATATCTGCACAGCTCATTTACAGACATAAAAATGTTTTGTGCTAACAAAATAACATTGTTAAGCACACCCCGAGTAGCCAGCTAGAAAAAATAAGATGCTACAGCCTTTCTGTCTGGATACCCAGCAGGACTGTCACATAAATCCTCTCACTGTGAAGTCAGACAATGAGAACTGAACACCAAGCTCCCTGGAATACAGAGCCTGACATTTGACCTCTGTCTGTAGATCCACATCAAATCTGGTAGAAGAATACAGTAAACAGGTTTTGGGCAACAAACTCAAGCTGGACAGCCTAAACTAAATAAAGCCAGCAAACAGAAAGCAAGCAAATTTGAGTTACAAACTACAAAGCTAATGGTATGCAATGGGGGGGGGGGTAGGGAAAAGGGAGGGGTGAATGCATCCCGAGATAAGCTTTTCCAAATGTCCCTAAGATGCTGGTAGGTTACGACCACTTAAAAAAAAAAAATATATATATATATATATATATATATATATATATATATATATATATATATATACACACACACACACAACACACTACGGGAGAGTACATACACCACAGACTTCACCAGCACTACCATGTCTGTTGTGTTCTTAACAGGAAAAAAATATCCATTCAACTGTAATCTTAAAAATACAGTATTGTTATCGAAGATAGGAAAGAATCCTAAAAGATTAAAACAGCACGTAATAGGCAATAGTAATCTTAGTCCTTTCAGAGAGCTGATAAATTTGGTTTCAGAAATGGTAGGTCCTCAGTTTTCCAACACCTTAAATAAAGAAAATATAAAATTATCATTCCCCAGTATTAAGAAGAATTGTTCTACCCTAAGTAAAACAGAAAATTCCATAGCAAATTAAGACTCTATAAAAAGACAGAAAAAGTCTTATGCCATCTGAATCATCCAGCTGCAGTTCCAATGGTCAACGATAAAGATGCCCCTTGTGTATTTGGACATATCAAGAACAGGGGAAAAACTAAGAAACTTTGACCACTAAATCAGTCATGTATTTGTTTCTTCATCGGCCAAATACTTGTGCTGAAACATAGGTCTCTTGCTGCTCTAAAACTGGTGGGTTTTATAAACTGGATAGCATGAATGAAAATAACAAAATTATACCTCCTCACCAATTCTTGCGAAACATTTGACCATGAAAGCTCAAGAGGACCTACCTTTGCTAGGAATAACCATGTTATCTCAGAAACATTGTAATTGGCAAACTGGACTCACCTGCATAATGAAGAGTAAAGCCTTTTCACACCAACTCCCTTGTATTTTTCCACATGTGCTCCTTTCTGTAAACAGCCTGTAAACCTTGTTCTTATCTTTTCACATTTGCCGTGCATCTAAAGACACAGGTCAAATGTCAGCCTCTGTATTCCAAGAGAGCCTCTATATTCCAAGAGAGCTTTTACTTTTCTTTCTCGGACTTCAAAGTAGAGGATTTATATGACGATGTGGATGAATACTGGTGGCGTGAAAGATTTTTTTCTAGCACACAAAAACATTTAAATAAACTGTACAAGTATTTCAGAATATATCAGAATTATGAATTCACAAATGAAGCACATTTTTGTTAGTTCTGAAGTGTGTTGCAATTACTTTAATATGATCAAGACATATAAATACACTAGATAAAGCCATTTCCACACGTTGTTTGTGTGCTGTATAGTTTTGTTAGTAAAACTATATGTCTGCAAATGTAACAGTTATTCCAATTGAAAACGTGTTGTCTGTAATGGCAGCGTGCAACCACACCATGCAAACGCCACTCTACACTACGCCACTATATCTACACCACACCACTCCACTGCACTCAACTCTGTACCACTCCACTTTACACTCTGTGCAAATGTACTCTACTCCACTCCACCCCACGGCACTCCACACCACTATTTTTGGCCAGTCCAATCTGCTCTGCCTAACTCCGCTCTACACTACTCTGCAGCACTGCACTCTACACCACTACACTGTATGCCTATGCAGTTTACTCTGTAACACTCAACTCTATGCCCTTGCACTCTACTCAAGTACACTGTCATGGGTCATAATCGCATTTATGGTGTGGGAGGCTTGCTTTAATGAAGTGGTGTGATGAGGCAACACTAATATATCTAGAGATGGTGGCAATGTGTTCCAACAACTTTCGGAGCAGTCAGAATCATGGATGCATGAAAAATTCACGGCACACAAGTGGGTAAGCACATTTGCGAAAGGAGTGAAGTACTGCACTTTGGCCAAGTAAAAAACAAAATATGGAGCGTGGGGTATATAGGAAACACTTAAAATCGCAGAGATTCTTCAATCACTGCCTGCAGTAATCTAGAAGGACGCTGTACAGTTTTGATCCTAGGACGAGCTGGTTGTCAGGGTGTTTGAGAAGCGGATTAAAGTAACAGGTTGTGAAAAAAGATCATGTGACGCCCGGGATGTATTTGCTGCATGTATCTAGAACACACTATGTTACACAGTACAGATCCTCTGAAGCCCGCAGTGCTAAGTAGGACACAGGGAAGTAAAGAGGCCTCAGACCCAAGTTCCAAATATAAACCCAAAACCAACCCAAAACATGAGAAGTCCAGGCGAGAAGGCTGGGAGCAGCAACAACAGACAGGGGAGGGAAGTAACACGAACGAAGTGCAGAGAAGGAAGGACTGAGGGAGGGGCAGGAGGGTGACCATAGACATACACTCTTGGAGAGTCAGGGTTGAGGAATTTAATAAAATATCTACTTGTCCATGGGACAGGTTGCCTCTTAAATCTATTTGTCCCGTAAAAAATCTACTTGTCCCTTTGGTGCCATGTAGTGCAGAGACAAATTATGGCAGTAATCTCATTATGTAAGAACTCTGATAATAGTCTCTCTGATTATGCCAGGGCTGCTACTATAGTAAATTTCAATCGCTACTACAGCAATTTCCTCATTTTGCCACCTTTCCCAGATCTACATACTGAGACTGAAGGAAGCAGTAAGCAATAGTTCCAGGGCTGGAATGCTTTTGAGATTGCAAACCTACTAATGGGCATGTTTTAAGGATTTTCACCAGCTCTTCTCTAATCTTTGTCAGGAATAAGGCTGTGCGCGGTCCAGCACGTCATGCGCGGCGCTTGTCATCCCCGCTTGCTCCAGAGGTGGTCATCAGCATCGCCTGCCCTGCGGTAAAGCTCATGTAGCTGCAGGGTCAGGGCATTGGTGTACAAGATGCACTTATCAATGCCATCTTATGAATGGACTACAACTCCCAAGTTTTTAGAGGCAGCGGCCATCTTGGAGTGTGGCAGGCCTATAAAGCCCAGCCACACCCAGGCACATTGCTCACTATTTTGATCAAAGCGCTTCAGACCACACAAGTAAAGCGCCCTTGGCACGACAATCAAATCGCTTCCGGCCACACGAGGAAGTCACCCTTGGCACGACAATCAAAAGCGCTTCAGGCCACATGAGTAAAGCATCCTTGGCACGACGACCAAAGCGCTTCAGACAAAACGAGTGAAGCGCCCCTTGACAGAACGAGCAAAGCGTTTCAGGCAAAACAAGTAGAAGCGCCCCTGGCATAATGAGTAAAGAGCTTCATGCATGACGATCAAAGCGCTTCAAGTTCAATTAGTAAAACTTTTCGGGCCTCAGTCGCAAATGTGAAAGTGCTTGAGAAAAGCAAGCTGTAGTTTCATGTTTTTGGAAAGTACAATATGAGAGATACATATTTAAATCGTTGTGCATTTCTAGGCTGCGATCAAACGTTTATGGTATGAAAGCATAATTGTTACATGGTTAATATTCAGAGTATGATCATAGTCCAAAGCTCTTGCCATCTTTAGGTACAGAGATTGCAGTTCGTTCTTGTTCCATGATTCAAAGAAGGGGCTACGACCAGTTCTCAAAGGGTCTCAATCCGATATCACGGAGACGCCTTTGTTCCAGAGTCTATTGGTGAGTTTATACTGTTATGAAATAGTATATGCATATTTGTCCAAACCACTTTCTTTTAATATCTCTCTCCCTGCAGTACCCTACCCTAATTCCCTTCCCCCCGTCTGGCTTCATCAATACTCTGCGCTCTGATAGCTTTCTGAGTTGGTGACGCCGGGAGGTGGGCCTTTTGGTCAGCAACATGCAGATCCAGAGGAAAGGGCACTGTGAAAATCTTTTCCCATAATAAAAATGACTCCTGACAATGGCAGAAGTAGAAGTTCTTACAGGGCTGGGAAAAAAGTGGTTGAGGGAAAGTGAACTTGTAAACGCTTAATAGTTTTCACAAGCCAATCTACACATGCATATTTGCACATGCTAAATTACAGCTCACAAATATTTTATAGGAGTACGATTTCCTGGTCTACTTTGGTGAGTTCTTGCGAATTCAGGAAATCCACTAATACAAAGACTTATACCATTGCTGCACTTTTGTGACTTTCTTTAAGAATTGTGTCCCTAATTAGGTCTGGCGTTAACAAAGACATTTTGTTTTTATTAAACTTCTATTTTTCTCTCGTTATTGGCTAGCTTTACTGTGAGTGATCACATTCTGCTCTTCCATACTGGCACACAAAGTAGTTTTGTTCAGTGCCAGGAACTAATGTGGCAATCAGTGGTGTAACAAAACAGAAGGGAGCCCCCTGAAAAGAATATGGAGGGACCCCTTGTCCAGACTCACTCAGGGCAGGTGATGTGCTGAAGTGGCCCTTGTTACACCACTGGTGGCAAAGTGTGCTTTTGAGATCAAAAATGTTTTTTTTTTTGCCAGTGTTTGTTACAATGATGAGGGCCTGACAGCCCCCACAACAATACCATGTTACAAAAGCCATGTCAAAACAAGACAAGCATTGACGAAACCAAAAGTCTCACAAGAAATGTCGCATCAGTTGGCTTAGTCAGTGCTTGTTTATTTTCTTGCTTCCCATAATCTTGTTGAAAATGGTTACACTTATTTTATTTTTTGGAAATACTAGCATGCACCAACACATTTTACTAAATGATGCTTCAAAGAAATGGCACCTAAAATTTCATAGTAATGAGCCATTTTTTCCTACTTGCATTTTTTGGAGAACATTTTATTTTAAAACACAAAGAATCATCACTCTTGCTTACAAGTTTCTGCAAACATTTGCATCTAATCAGAGAGCATAATGGGAGCATTATACGTAGCCTCATATTGATAAACTTTTCAAACGTGTCCATACTTTTTTTTTTTACTGGGACTACTGTCAGTTGTGCAGTGTAACCTTAAAACATTTATTTACAGCGTTCACCCCAATATAGCTTTTCATTAATGAACTGTATGTACAAGTTCAAACAGCATTAACATATAGACACACATATTACCTCAACTGCAGACAGTTTCCCTCAGTGTAAACTAGCAGCCAAAGGTTTGTGCTGCAGGGGGTTGGGCCTACTTGTTCCAAGGACATAGAAAAACGTGAAGACCTGTTGCCCTTGACCCCAAACAATATGTGTTGGGCAACTGCATCCCTGCTCAGAGTGGTAAAATAAAAGAACGAGCAGGAGAAACAAATAAAAGGTGAAACAAACAACAGCGGGAGGTGATAGGAAGCAGTGGAAAGATGGAACAGAGCCACTCGTATGGAGTGGGGCATTAAAATACAAAAAATAGCACCTCAGAAGTGAGCGGCTGGAAGAACACTGGCTGCCAGCCACTGATGGAAACAGTACTAGGTCCAAGTCGCAAGGTACAGCTGACACAGAGAAACAAAGAGAAGAAGTGCAGACCGATGATGTCAGAAGCTGCTTATGACCAATAAGAAGCACGGCAAGGAGAGTGACGGGGGAAGCCTACCAATGATAAATAATGGGAAGGCTGTGGGCAGGCAATGAGCCCCTTTTTAATATTTTGTTTTAATACAAAAGGCTAATTTTGACAGCGCACATGTTGGGAACTACTGGCACTCCACTCTACAACACTCTACTCCACTGTTCTCCATTCCACTCTACAACACTCCGTCACTCTCCTCTCGCCATTAACATTTAGCTTACTCCACTATTCGCCATTGCACTCTACAACTCGCCACATAATTTTCCTCTAAGCCATTAGCCTTTAGCCATGATGAACAGGAGATACGCTGGTGTACAATATGGCTAAAACATTCTGGCAAAGCCAATAGCTCTTGCATAGGTGAGACCTGTTGGCTTTGCCAATGCTTGTTATTTTCAGTTGGTAACTCTAGAAAGTGAAGGTCCGCTCAAAACTCTTGCCCTGAAGTGCTAAACGCGAGATTACAAATGTTAGTCGTTTAAAGTCCTCACTAAGTGAAGCAACTGCTGCAGCTGTTGGTGTCCAACCGCGAGTCCGCAGCCATGAAGCAGCAGCGCAGGCTTCCCTCTGTTAAAGGTGGATAAAACGAGCACAGTGAAGTAGGCATTTACAACACCCAGTGCCGACGCGTCAAGAGATAAGTCGGTGTTTGGTGGGCACTATATAAATGAATAACAGTTTCATTAGGAATTAACATCTCAGGAAAGAATTCCCCATTACCAACCCCGCCCCCTACCAGAAAACCAGTTGAATGGAAAGAGTTCAAGTAAATCCGACCATCAATACTCTGTTACTGCACAAGATGTGGCTCACCTCATCTGAATGCTGTAGGGACATCTCTCCCCTGGAGTCCGAGGCAATGATGAGAACAGGAAAATGTTCGGGTTCCCCTACAAAACACACACAGCGTCCTCACGGTGAAACAATGTGCGGTGTATCGTTCAATCGCGCATGCGCTGAGCAGTAGTTACCGATTAGCAGCACATGCGCAGAAACGGCGACTGTACGAAGCTTGCACCTTTGGAAGACGCAGGAATGGATGACTGACAACGCGCGCTTCTTATCTGTGCAGGGGGCTCATTCAGGAAAAAAACACATTACATTGTTCGTTTGTTTTTTGTTTTTACTAAATTTACGAATTTTAACTACAATGCACGATTGTGTCTTTTGTGGAACTAAGGTTGCCACCTTTCTTAGGCAAACACACCGGCTATCTGTTCAGGTATTAAGAATCAGCAGAGGCCAGTATTTTAAATGAAGTGTTCTGTAGTCATTTTTTTTTAAGATGGCCTTTCTTACTTTTTTAAATTTAAATTATCAGTCAGGGTTTGTAAGGGCAGCAACAGAACACATTCCAAACAGATTTCTTAGAGTATTTATTGTTTAAGGCAGTGCTTTAGATTGGCCGGTACTGAGTACAGGCACTTTTTTATTTTGAGAGGGAGAGTACCTGCACTTCTCAGGAAAAACGTAATACTTTCAATTAGAGAGTACCGGCAAATCTCAGAAACAAGCAGATACTCTGGTACAGAGTACCTGCACTTCTATTTTTCCATTTCAAGCACTGGTTTAAGATATGCACTGATAAAGGGGAAAATACAGGGAGTGCAGAATTATTAGGCAAGTTGTATTTTTGAGGATTAATTTTATTATTGAACAACAACCATGTTCTCAATGAACCCAAAAAACTCATTAATATCAAAGCTGAATATTTTTGGAAGTAGTTTTTAGTTTGTTTTTAGTTTTAGCTATGTTAGGGGGATATCTGTGTGTGCAGGTGACTATTACTGTGCATAATTATTAGGCAACTTAACAAAAAACAAATATATACCCATTTCAATTATTTATTATTACCAGTGAAACCAATATAACATCTCAACATTCACAAATATACATGTCTGACATTCAAAAACAAAACAAAAACAAATCAGTGACCAATATAGCCACCTTTCTTTGCAAGGACACTCAAAAGCCTGCCATCCATGGATTCTGTCAGTGTTTTGATCTGTTCACCATCAACATTGCGTGCAGCAGCAACCACAGCCTCCCAGACACTGTTCAGAGAGGTGTACTGTTTTCCCTCCTTGTAAATCTCACATTTGATGATGGACCACAGGTTCTCAATGGGGTTCAGATCAGGTGAACAAGGAGGCCATGTCATTAGATTTCCTTCTTTTATACCCTTTCCTGCCAGCCACGCTGTGGAGTACTTGGACGCGTGTGATGGAGCATTGTCCTGCATGAAAATCATGTTTTTCTTGAAGGATGCAGACTTCTTCCTGTACCACTGCTTGAAGAAGGTGTCTACCAGGAACTGGCAGTAGGACTGGGAGTTGAGCTTGACTCCATCCTCAACCCGAAAAGGCCCCACAAGCTCATCTTTGATGATACCAGCCCAAACCAGTACTCCACCTCCACCTTGCTGGCGTCTGAGTCGGACTGGAGCTCTCTGCCCTTTACCAATCCAGCCACGGGCCCATCCATCTGGCCCATCAAGACTCACTCTCATTTCATCAGTCCATAAAACCTTAGAAAATCAGTCTTGAGATATTTCTTGGCCCAGTCTTGACGTTTCAGCTTGTGTGTCTTGTTCAGTGGTGGTCGTCTTTCAGCCTTTCTTACCTTGGCCATGTCTCTGAGTATTGCACACCTTGTGCTTTTGGGCACTCCAGTGATGTTGCAGCTCTGAAATATGGCCAAACTGGTGGCAAGTGGCATTGTGGCAGCTGCACGCTTGACTTTTCTCAGTTCATGGGCAGTTATTTTGCGCCTTGGTTTTTCCACACGCTTCTTGCGACCCTGTTGACTATTTTGAATGAAACGCTTGATTGTTCGATGATCACGCTTCAGAAGCTTTGCAATTTTAAGAGTGCTGCATCCCTCTGCAAGATATCTCACTATTTTTGACTTTTCTGAGCCTGTCAAGTCCTTCTTTTGACCCATTTTGCCAAAGGAAAGGAAGTTGCCTAATAATTATGCACACCTGATATAGGGTGGTGATGTCATTAGACCACACCCCTTCTCATTACAGAGATGCACATCACCTAATATGCTTAATTGGTAGTAGGCTTTCGAGCCTATACAGCTTGGAGTAAGACAACATGCATAAAGAGGATGATGTGGTCAAAATACTCATTTGCCTAATAATTCTGCACTCCCTGTACCTGTTTAGGAGATTTTTCAACTTTTTGTACTGGCAGGATATTAAAATACCTGCACAAAACTGGCCAGGTGGCAAAGCTACATGGAACAAATAACTGGATCAGTGTTTCAACCACAGGCTGTGATGAAACTGGAAAAAATACACAAGAAGCCCATACATTATCGATCAAAGTGTGGCAATGGAAAGGAGGTGGTGTCCTGGAGGCGGAGTCATGAAAAGCAAAGTCTAGCAGCTCATTTATACATAGATTTTTCAAAACATTCTGCTGCAAGGAAATTGGAAACAAGGACAAATGTGACCATAAATCTGCTCTGGTTTACTGGCCACACAGGCTGCATTTTAACATATTTTATGGGATTAAGGTACATGCTGCAGAGATCTTTATGTGCCCAGCAAATCTCAGGGGATAATAATAATGTTAAGGTAATTCTTGTAGTTAGTGCTGCTGGCACAAATTTGATTTGTTAATTTGCACTTAAATAATATGCTGACTTGTAGCCTGCACTGGCCTCGGCTTTTACACATGAAATACACATTATATACTCAAATTTTGTCATTTGTAAGTAACATTATTCACATAGATTTAGTAGAATGTATCATCTGTACACATATATTTGATTAACGTTATTTAGCCACTGTGCATGTAACATTACCTTGAGTAGGCCTAGGTGCTTCACGCCATTTTGACTTAAATGTGTTTCTGCCTGCTGTGTATATAATTTTCTGTTTCAGATACCAAGCCACTGTGGGCTCTTAAAATGTTATTTTTTTACTAGCTTGAATTTAGAAGGTCATAGCCTAGAAATTAGTTGGTTTGGATCGAAACCCCAAAACCTGGATTGTGTGAGAATGCTAAGGATTTGAAACCACTTTGTATGATATTGTGAAGGTCGCTGTGGAAGAAAGAGTTGGCACTGTAATCTTCAGTCATAAGGAGGCTGACACTAGGCATGGAAAGAACACTGTTAGAAATGGGGTCTCTAGTTGGCATTCGGTTTGCACCCTGTCCAAGTAGGGACCCTCAATCTAGTCAGGATAAGGGAGATGCTCAGCTCAGATAACCCCTACTCACCCCTTTTGTAGCTTGGCACGAGCAGTCAGGCTTAGCTCAGAAGCAATGTGTAAAGCATTTGCACAAAACACACAGTAATAAGACAGCGGCACCGATGTTAGCAGGAGTGGTGGCGTCAGCGATGCCCAGGCTGTGGTGTGAGCAAGGCAATGCCAGAGTGCGGGCCCACAGGTAACGGTGCGAACATCGGCTGGATGAAGTCGTCCGATGATGGTGTCGGTGAGACCATGTTTGCTGTGCAAAGTGGGGCAGTGCGGCTCCATGTGGCGTCTGCAGGTCACGGTGCAGGCCAGCGTCGTTGTTGGCAGTGTTGCAGTAGTTTCTCCTCTTGAACAGCACAAAGCACACAGTTCCCAGTGCTGCTGGTTGAGGGAACTGAAGTCTTTGGTATCTCTGAGACTTCAACCGGAGGCAAGCTCGACTCCAAACCCTTGGAGAACTTTCATAAGCAGGACACACAGCAAAGTTCACCTTTTGCACTCTTTTCAGGCAAAAGCAACAACTGCAGGCCAGTCCAACAAAGCAACACAGCAAAGGGACAGTACTCCTCCTCCAGCTCTTCACCTCTCCTTCTTGGCAGAGGTTCCTCTGGTTCCAGAAAGATTCTTAAAGTTTTGGGTGTTGGGTCCAATACTTCTACCCCTTTCTACCTTTGAAGTTGGCAAATTTCAAAGCAAAGTCTCAAGTTTTTGTAAGATCCTTCCTTGTGTAGGCCAGGCCCCAGACACACACCAGGGGGTTAGAGACTGCATTGTGTGAGGGCAGGCACAGTCCTTTCAGGAGTGAGTGACCACTCCACTCTAGCTCAGATAGGTCATCATGATATGCAGGCTACATCCCAGCTCCCTTTGTGTCACTGTCTAGAGAAGAGGTGTAAACAGCCCAAATGTCAAACTGACCCAGACAGGGAATCCACAAACAGGCAGAGTCACGGAATGGTTTAAGCAAGAAAATGCCTACTTTCTAAAAGTGGCATTTTCTAATTCACAATCCAAAAACCAACTTCACTAAAAGCTGTATTTTTAAATTGTGATTTCAGAGACCCTAACCTCCAGATTTCTATCTGCTCTCAAAGGGAAGATGCGCTTTAAAGTGATTTAAAGATAGCCCCCATGTTAACCTGTGAGAGATAGAGGCCTTGCAACAGTGAAATTGACACTATTTCACTGTTAAGAGACACCAGTACATGTCCTATCTTTTAAATACACTGCACCCTACCCATGGGGCTACCTAGGGCCTACCTTAGGGGTGCATTTCATGTACAAAAAGGGAAGGTTGTGGCCTGACAAGTAGGTACACTTGCCAGGTCGAATTGGCAGTTTAAAACTGCACACACAGGCACTGCAGTGGCAGATCTGAGCCATGTTTACAGTGCTACTAATGTGGGTTGCACAAACAGTGCTGCAGGCCCACTAGTAGCATTTGATTTACAGGCCCTGGGCACCTCTAGTGCACTGTACTAGGGACTTACCAGTAAATCAAAGGTGCCAATCATGGATAACCCTATCACCAATACAATTTACATAGGGAGCACTTGCACTTTAGCACTGATCAGCAGTGGTAAAGCGCAGAGACAATAAACCAGCAAAAACAGAGTCCAGTATACCATAAAAACAGGAGGTCAGAAGGCAAAATGACAGGGGAGACAGGCCAAAAACTGCCAGGTCTAACACATGTCCCCTCCAGCTGAGAGTGGGGGGAACTACCCAACCCCTGGGGAGTGCTCCTCACTAAGGCGGAAGAACCTGGACAGACCATCTGCATTGGCATATTCTGTGCCAGGACGGTGTTCCACCGCAGAGTCCATCCCCTGTAGGGAAATGTACCACCTCAACAGTTTTGGGTTCTCACCCCTCATCTGCATTAACCATCTTAGGGGCCTGTGGTCGGTTTGAACCCAGAAGTGAGACCAAAACACATAGGGTCTTAGCTTCTTCAGCGCCCAGACCACAGCAAAAGGTTCCCTTTCAGTTGCACTCCACCTCTGTTCCTTGGGGAGTAGTCTCCTGCTAAGGAAGACTGTAGGCTGATCTAGGCCCTCTTTGTTCAGCTGCAAAAGTACTGCTCCCACACCATGCTCTGAAGCTTCTGTCTGTACCACAAACTCCTTGGAGAAGTCAGGGGCCAGCAGCAGGGGGGCCATGCACATGGCCCCCTTCAGGGTGTCAAACGCAGTCTAGCATGCCTCAGTCCAGATCACCTGTCTAGGCTGCTTCTTAGAAGTCAGCTGTGTCAAAAGGGTACCAATGGTGCCATTCCCCTTGACAAATCTTCTGTAGTACCCGGTGAGACCTGAGAAGGCTCTCACCTCTGTCTGGGTGTTGGGGGGGTGCCCAAACCTGAATGGCATCAATTTTGGGTTGTAGTAGCGCCACCCTACCTGGTGTCCCAAGTACACCACTGACCCCTTCCCTATCTGGCACTTACTGGCCTTGATAGTGAGGCCTGCGGCTTGCAGCACCTTCAACACTTCCCAGAGGTGGTGCAAGTGGTCCTCCCAACTGGAGCTGAACACCGCAATGTCTTCAAGGTAGGCGGCACGGAAGTTTTCAAGCCCAGCCAGGACCTGATTGACCAACCTCTGGAAGGTGGCAGGGGCGTTCTTCAACCCGAAGGGCATGACCCGGAACTGGAAGTGCCCCTCTGGTGTTGAGAACGTTGACCTATCCTTGGCCCCCTCGGTTAAGGCAATCTCCAATACCAAGATGTTAAATCAGGCATGCTGAGGAACTTGGCTGCCACAACCGATCTATGAGCTCATCAGCTCTGATGGGGTGGGCATCTGTTTTGATGCAGCTTGAGCCCCCGGTAGTCCACACAGAACCGAAGCTCTGGTGTGGCACCAGGTGCAGCAGCCTTGGGTACCAAAAACACTGGGCTGGACCAAGGGCTGCTGGAGCGCTCAATCACCCCTAATGCCAACATCTAGGAGACCTCTTCCTTGATGCTGGCCTTCACTCTGTCAGCCAACCTGTAAACCTTGTTTTTCACAGGCAGGCTATGCCTAGTGTCCACATCATGCATGCACAGATGGGTGATACCTGGAGTGAGTGAGAACAGAGTAGCACAGTGTCCCAGTAACTGGTGACACTCACTCTGCTGCTCTAGAGTCAGAATAGGGGAGAGGACCACACCTTCTACTGACTCATCCTGCTCCTTGGCAACTAGGAGGTCAGGGAGAGGTTCACTTTCCTCTTCCGTCCCTTCATCTGTAGCTAGAATCATGGTTAACTCAGACCTCTCGAAGTGGAGTTTGAGGCGGTTCACATGTAGAACTCTCAAGGGGTTCCTTGGAGTCTGCAAGTCCACCAAGAAGGTGACATCACACTTGCGCCACTTCACCTCAAATGGGCCTGACCACTGGTCCTGCAGAGCACAAGGCTCTATGAGGGCCATGACCCACACTTTCTGGCCAGGCTGAAACTCAACCAGAGTGGTATTTTGGTCATACCAGCGATTCATGTCCTCCTGGCTTGCCTCTAGATTCTCTTGAGCGGGCTTCCTGAAGCAGGTGGTCTGGCTTCTGAAGGCCAGCATGTAGCTAAATACATCCTGGGGTGGCTTCCTAGGAGCTTTCTCCTAGCCCTCTTTCACCAGCCTCAGAGGTCCTCTGACCGGGTGCCCATACAACAGCTCAAAAGGGCTAAAGCCAACCCCCTTCTGTGGTAGTTCCCGGTAGGCAAAGAGAAGGCATGGTAAGAGGACATCCCACTTACGCCTCATGGAGTTGACAGACCCCCAATCATGCCTTTCAGGTTTCGGTTGAATCTCTCAACCAACCCATTACTTTGGGGGTGGTAAGGAGTGATGAATTTGTAGTTCACTCCATATTCCTTCCACATAGCCTTTATGTACATGGACATAAAGTCGGTACCCCGGTCAGATACCACCCCCTTGAGGAAACCCACTCGGGTAAAGATCCCCATCAGTGCCCGGGGCACAACAGACACCATCACTGTCCTCAGAGGGATAGCTTCCGGGTACCGGGTAGCATGGTCCACCATGACCAGGATGAACCTGTTGCCTAGTGCTGTCTTGGGGTCCAGAAGCCCCACTATGTCAATGCCAACCCACTCAAAAGGGGTGCTCACGACAGAAAAGGGTTGGAGGGGAGCTTTACATTTCCCTATACTTTTGCCACTCACTTGGCAAGTCTGATAGGATCTATAGAACGCAGCCTGTCAAAGGTTTTGCCCTACCCAAAATGTCCTGCCAGAGGCGCATCATGAGCCAAACCCAGTAGGAAGGCTCTGAAGCGCTGGGGTACCACCAGCACACGGGCTGCCCCAGGCTCAGCAGCCTTAGGCTTGCTTTACAGGGGATCATTCTCCCAGTATATCAGGTGATCCTTGGGCTCAGCCCCAGCTGCCTGGTCTTCAGTCTCCTGCTCAAGACTCATGAGAGTAGGGCACACCTTCTGCTCTGCGCAGAACTCGTCCCTGGTGGGACCCCCTTCTTGCTGCCAATGGGAAAGCTCAGATAGTTCTCTCAGTTTGGCCACTTGTTCCCTTGTATGTGCCGGGGCGTGCCCCTCGAGGTCAGCCTCCTCCCAAACCATGGGAGCCTCTGGGGGTGGGGCTTCCCACGCACCTTGCCCTTTCTCTTGGCAGTCAGCTGGGCCACTTGTTCAGGCTCCAGGTCTGTCTGATCACCCTCTCTGGCTGCCATGGACCGAGTGGTCACGCATGCCCACTCTGGCAACCCCAACATCCCAAAGTGCGACCTGAGCTCTACCTCCTGCTAGGCGGAAGTCTCCAGGTCATTGCCCAGCAGACAGTCACCTGGCATGGCGGGACTTACAGCTACCCTCAAGGAAACTGAGACCTCCCACCCCCCCCAATCCAAGGGATCCTGCACCACCTTACATTGGCACTCCGAGTTGTTCACTGCAACTACTTAGTAGAATACACCTGGGACTATTTGCTCTTCAGACACCAGATGACACCGGACTGTGGTCACATTGGCTCCAGTATTTTGGAGAGCCTCCACCCTGTGTCCATTGATAGTCACCCACTGCCTGTATTTCTACGTGTTATCAGGCATTAGGTTTCTCTGGACCATCTCACCATCCCATAGTGAGACAAGGGTCATCTCAGTGGGATCCCCACACCCACCTGGGACCACCTCCTCACCAAGCGCCCACTGCTGGGTGATGGTGTCCACGTGGGACATTTGGGATTCCCCTTCATGTGACTCTCCTGGTCACAAGCAAAGCACCTACAGTGCCCTGCCTCTGCAGGCTTTCCTGAAGAGGTCTATGGTTTCTTAGCTCCTGGGGCGGGGGGATTTCTTACCCGTGTTACTAGATTGGGGCCTTTTGGAAGACTCTTTTTGTTTACCCTTGTCCCCCCCACTCTGCTGCTGGGAATCCTGCCCTCCTTTGGCAGAATCTCCCCCATATACCTTTTTGTGGACTCTGGTACTCACCATGTGGTCCACCTCCATAGAAAGCATCCTGGGGTCAGTCAGCTTACTATCAGTCAAGTGCTGGTGCAGCTCTGAAAAACACAGACTAGACAAGTGCTCCCACGCAATTAAGTTTACAGCCTCTGAAAATCTGTCACATTACTGCCCTTCACCCAACCATCCAGCGATCTGCAAAAAGAATATACACATTCTAACCAGTTCTGGGAATCGGTTTTCTTACTCTGCCCAAACTGATCCCGGTACTTGTCAGGAGTGAGACCATACCTAGTGAGAACGGCCTCCTTCATGTCAACGTAGGTCAGGTTGTACCCCTTACCCAAAGCTAGCAAAGTGTCCCTCCCCTTCTCTATGAAGTGGTTCCACAATCCTGCCCCCCAATTCTTCTCAAGGACCCCATTCATCTGGATGGATGGCTCATATCTCTGAAACCACCTCTGCATGCTGTCTCCTTTCTTGTACTCTCTCCCTACATTCTTAGGAATGTGAACAATTTTATCTTACTGCACTGAGGTATTGCTGCCACCATTATAGCTGGATCTGCTCCTCACATCCAGCTCTTTTACTTTGAGCTCGTGGTCCAAAAGCATCTTCTTCTCCTCCATAGCTCGCCGCTCTCTCTGAGCCTCCATTCTTAATCTCTCCAACTCAATCTGGTGCCTCCTGCCTTCTCTCCTCCAGCTCTCCTCTAGAGTCAGGCCTTTTGATCCACCACTGCTGCTTGGCCCAGGGGGTACCTCCCCCCAAGCAGCTCCAGCACCCTCACCACATCTTCCTTAGGATTTGTGTCTGCAGACTCCCCATTTGGATCTTCAGACTGCCCACTGGCAGCTCTGGCTGCTACCCAGGCCCTCAGCGCCTTTTGTAGCTCCTCCTTTTTGGTGAGGCCTCTGACCTGGACTTTGAGATTCTTAAAAGCTGCCTTCAGTTCCTTCACGATATAGGTTTTCAACCTATCCTCCTCAAAAACCAAATCCTGGGATGCAACTGAAGATGCTCTTGACTGAGACATGATGTCGTTGGAGTTCAATTGAACTCAAGATCAAAAATAGGTAAAAGAGAAAAAAATAAAAAACAAAAATCTGTAAGTGGCACGTAGTGGTCTGCGATATGGTAGTAGTGTACACCAATCACTGTGGGTCAAGTGCAAATGCAAGTCCTATCCTCACCGCTGACAACCACTGTTAGAAAGGGGTCTCTAGTTAGCAGTCGGTTTGCACCCTATCCAAGCAGGGACCCTCACTCTAGTCAGGATAAGGGAGATACCCATCTCAGATAACTCCTGCTCACCCCATTGGTAGCTTGGCACAAGCAGTCAGGCTTATCCCAGAAGCAATGTGTAAAGGATTTGCACATAACACACAGTAATAAGTGAAAACACTACAAAAGGACACCACACCAGTTTTAGAAAAATAACAAATATTTATCTATTTAAAACAAGACCAAGTACGATAACAATCCAACATACAGTAATAAAAATATGAATTCTGCAAGATTTAACTTAAAAATACAGTTCTTTGAAGTCGATAGTTCCACCTGGGGCTATCACAGCGTTGTGATCAACAAAACCAACATTTTGGGCCGGCCGTGGCGTCGCGGGCCAGCTATGGTGTTGGGAAGACCATCAAACAGTACCTTTGGAATTGTAGGACGTCAATTCTCGCGGTAAGCTCCGGAGAGCTGCGTCACTGGTGTCGTGGTGTAGGTTCCGGAGTCGTCGGGCCCTTGAAGTCACGGGTTGCAGATCGAAATCCGGGCTGATGTAGTCAGGAGCGATTGCGTGGATGGCGTCTGGGCTACGGGGCGAAGCGGGACGATGCAGCGTGTGGAGTCACCAGGTCGTGGTGCAGGCAGCGTCGTCATCATTGTTGGAGCACTGTCGTCGGTAGACGGTGCGGGGCAGTGCTTCGTGACCCTCACGAGTGGTGTCCACAGTCCACGGTGCAGGCAGGGATGCCTGGTGATGACACTGGCGTCAATGGAGCTGGCGTCGGTGGACCGGAGCTGCGGTGCGGGATGGGACGGTGCTTTGTGTACCTCACAAACGGTGTCCGCAGGTGACCGTGCAGGCAGCGGCGCCGGTATCAGCAGAAGCGGCGGCATCAGGAATGCCTAGGCTGCAGTGTGAGCAAGGCAATGTCGGAGTGCGGGGCCCACAAGTCGCGGTACGAGCAGTGACTCAATGAAGTCGTCCAATGACGGCGTCAGTTAGACCAGGGTCGCAGTGCAAAGTGGGGCAGTGCGGCTCCGTGCAGTGTTGGCAGGTCACGGTACTGGCCAGCAGCATCGTTGGAGGAGTTGCATTGATTTCACCTCTTGAACAGCACAAAACATACAGTTCCCAGTGCTGCAGGTCGAGGAAACTGAAGTCTTTGGTGTCCCTGAGACTTCCAACAGGAGGCAAGCTCTACTCCAAGCCCTTGGAGAACTTTCTCAAGCAGGACACACAGCAAAGTTCACCATTTGTTCTTTTTTTCAGGCAGAAGCAGCAACAGGAGGCCCGTCCAGCAAAGCAACACAGCAAAGGGACAGTACTCCTCCAGATCTTCAGCTCTTCTCCTTGGCAGAGGTTCCTCTTGACTCCAGAAAGATTCTCAAAGTCTAGGGTTTTGGGTCCAATACTTATACCCCTTTCTGCCTTTGAAGTTGGCAAACTTCAAAGCAAAGTCTCAAGTGTTTGTAAGATCCTTGCTTGTCCAGGCCGGGCCTCAGACACACACCAGGGGGTTAGAGACTGCATTGTATGAGGGCAGGTACAGTCCTTTCAGGTGTGAGTGACCACTCCTCCCTCCACTCTAGCTCAGATGGCTCATCAAGATATGCAGGCTACAGGTCAGCTCCCTTTGTGTCACAGTCCAGGAGAGTGGTGTAAATAGCCCTACTGTCAAACAACCCAGATGGGGAATCCACAAACAGGCAGTGTCACAGAATGGTTTAACACCCAGGGTGCCTGGGGCGAGCTGGTCTCGTCCAGGCATGCACCCGGCCCACGGGGGAGCGCTAGCGCTCCCCCATTGGGCCTCCCGCCCACACTCCCCAGTCGGGGATGGAAGGGGAATTGCTTCCCCTTCCACCCCCGATCCCCCCCTCGGCAATCTGATGACTTCAGCGTGCTCACAGTTCGCCGACGTCATCAGAAGCTGCCGAGTCCTTCTCTTTTTGGGGGGTAAAACAGCACAGCGGGTAAGGAAAGAGTTTTTCCTCTCTCCCTGTGCCTGTTTTCAATGGATTCCTGCTCCATGATCACGGGCGGGGCCTGCGATCGTGGACCAGGAATCCCCACTAGGCACCAGGGATTTCGTGTGCAGTTTATTTTGGGGAGAGACACCTTGGGCAAGGGTCGCTCCCCTGAGGGGCCATAAATAAATCCTGTTTCGGCCACTCCTGCGGGCAAATCGGACGTTTTGTCTGTCGATCTGCCCCCGGGGGGGTCGAAACCCACTAGAGAACAAGGAATTTAATGAAGGATTTGTGCAGCAACCCCTTAGGCAAGGGTCGCTGCCTGGGGGCAATATTTTTTGATATGTTTCGCCCCCCCTGGGGCAAGATCAGCCATGTTTTTGGCCTATCTCACCCCCGGGGGGGGGCAGAAACCCACTAGGCCCCAGGGATTGTGTGAGTGTTTTTTGTGTCTTGGGGGGCACCCCTTGGGCAAGGGTCGCCACCTCCAAAAGAGGGAAATTAGTGTTGGCCATTTCTGCCCCCCTTGGGGGCAGCTGGGCCTTTTTCTTTTAGGCCCATTTGCCCCCAAGGGGGGGGGGGGCAGAAACCATCAATATGCCAGGGATTTTATTTTTTGTTCCTCTTTTTTTGTTTTGTGCTGGGGGTGCCCCCTTTCGCCCCCTTTGGCAAGTGTCGCCCCCTAAAGGGGGCACAGAGCTTGTACGAGGATGGCAGATTTATGACGCTGAAGAGCAATATTGTGGTTTCAAAGAACTGTCTTTTATTGGTTCTTGAAACAGTTTATACGGTGAGTAATATGTACAAAGTTTATGGAATAGAGGTAGGTTGTGGAGTAGTCCTCTGGTTGACTTCTTGGCTCGTCCTCCTTCTTTCTTCCAAGGCCTCGCGGGGAGCGTGAAAACAAGAAAATAAATAGATACGTTAAGTGGGGAAGCTTGTTAAGGCTTAACTGTTCTTATCTTTTCCTTTCCTCTCTCACTCTCTTTGTCCCTGTCTCAGCTGTCTTCTTAACGTCTTTCTTCTTTTCGCCTTGGTTTTCTCTCTTCTGATTCTCCTGCCAGACTTCCTTCCTGCCTTTTCCTTTGCGTCCTGAGTATCTCTTCTTTCTTATGTACTGTTTTTCCATCTTTCTTCTCTCTCTCTCTCTCTCTTTATTGTTTTCGAGTACTTAATCACACCTTTTCACTGTCTTTATTCCCTTATCTCCTCCTGCGTGCGCTCTATCTTTTTGGTGTCTTATTTTCTATATTTCTCTTCTCTTTCTTTTCTGTATCTGAAGAAATGCTATCATTTTCTTACCCCGTCCCTTTTTTCCCCCGTACCCCTCAGTGCTCCCCGTCAAAAAGTGCCCATTTCCCCTTCTCCCCTTCTCCCCTCTTTTCCCCTTTTCTTCCCCGTTACTCTCACCTCCCGCCTCCCTTCCCCGCTCTTGTGTCCGTACCTGGAGAGGCCACGCTTCTCCGGAAGCGTGGCGGCTTAGGGGCAGGCTCCCCGGGCCAGCGGTCTCCAGGTTTCCTCTGTGGCTCCTCGGCTCCCGTCGGCTTCGTCTTCCGGCCGTCCTCCTCCTCGATGCCGTGCTCCTCGTCTTCTTGCTCCTCCTTTGTCACCGGGTCTCGGATACTTTCACTCCCGCTCACCACTCTCCTAGGGATACCTGACGCTCCACTTTTAACTCGCAGTTGGTCCAGCGGTTGCCGTATGCGACCAATCAAAGCGTCGGAGTCTAAAGTATGCACCAGGTCGTGTGTGGCAGAGTCAGCACAAGTAAGGGAAGTGTGTGGGTCGGAACGGAGCGACCCATCACAAACACTCCCCCAGAGAGCGTCTGTAGACGACGCTCATCCGAAGGACATCTGGAGAGAAAGTCAACATTGGCCATGAGACGTCCCGGAGAATGAAACACCTGAAACGAAAAGGGTTGTAAGGAAAGAAACCACCTCAGGACTCTAGGATTGGTATCCTTATGACAAGACAGCCAAGTGAGTGGGGCATGATCAGTCAGGAGGGTGAAAGGACGGCCACTGAGATAATACCGAAGGGATTCAATGGCCCATTTAATGGCAAGACATTCCTTCTCAATAGTGGGATATGGACGTTCTCGTGGGAGAAGTTTCCTACTGATAAACAGAACAGGGTGAACCGACCCATCAGGTTGGGTTTGAGATAATACGGCTCCCAGACCAACATCTGAAGCGTCGGTTTGTAAGAGAAAAGGACTACCAAAATCAGGGCAGCACAACACAGGGTCAGTAGCCAAGGCCTCTCTAAGTCTCAGAAAACTGTGCATACCTGCTTCTGGTAAGGAGGAAAATGTTTTAGGGGACCCATTCTTTAGCAGATTCGTAAGAGGCTCAGCTATGGTTGAAAACCCGGGAATAAACCGCCTGTAGTAGCCGACGATCCCAAGGAACGAGCGTATTTCTTTTTTGACTTAGGTACCGGAATCTGTTTTATGGCTTCAACTTTTTCAATTTGAGGGCGGACTTTTCTTTGTCCCAAGACATAACCCAAATATTTTATTGAGGTACAGCCTAACATACACTTTTCAGGATTGGCAGTTAAGTGGGCTTCCCTCAATGTCTGTAGTACTGTTGATAAGTGTTGGAGGTGGTCAGTCCATGAGTCACTAAATATTACAATGTCATCTAAGTATGCTGAGGCATAGGAACGATGGGGACGTAAAATCATATCCATTAACCGTTGAAAGGTAGCAGGGGCTCCGTGTAGCCCAAAAGGGAGAACTGTAAACTGATATAACCCAGAGGGTGTTGAAAATGCAGTCTTTTCCCTGTCTGTTTCTTTTAAGGGGATCTGCCAATATCCTTTTGTGAGATCTAAAGTAGACATGAACTTGGTGTGCCCTATTCTCTCCAACAGTTCGTCGATGCGAGGCATAGGGTAAGTGTCAAAGTAGGTGAGCTCATTCACCTTCCGGTAATCTACACAGAAGCGCGTGGTTCCGTCTGGCTTGGGTACTAACACTATAGGGGAACACCAGGGACTACTGGATGGTTCAATAATCCCGGACTGTAACATTTTAGTAACTTCCTGTTCGATTACAGCTTTCTTGGCTTCCGGAATCCTATAGGGTCTTTGTCTTACAATTGCCTCGCTCTTGGTTCTAATACTATGTTCGGTTAAATTAGTGTGGCCAGGTTGTCGGGAGAATATATCTGCATAGGTGGTAAGTATTTGAGAGAGAGAAGTTTGATACCTGTCAGCAAGAGAGGTATTGATCCGGGGTTTATTATCTCCTTCATTGGAGGAAGAGGAAAAAGTGGGATAAGGAATGTCTTCTATCTGCTCTGTCACGATATGTTGTATTTTATGGCTATGATCAGTCTCTTGCCATTTTTTTAACAAGTTTATGTGATAGATTTGTTCTTTTTGGGGTCGATGGGGAAGGGCCAACCAGTATGTTGTTGGGTTGATTCGTTCTAACACTTCATATGGTCCTTGCCATCGGGATAACAATTTATTCTCACAACTGGGGAGAAGGATTAGAGCCTTATCCCCAACATTAAGGGTACAAATCACACTTCTAGCATCATAATTCTTTTTTTGCCTGTCTTGGGCTTCTCGTAAATTCTCATGGGCTCTATCCCAAACAGACTGTAGATTCTCTTTTAAGTCTTTAGTATAGGTCAGGAGATCTTTTATGTCCTCATCTCTTTCTTCCCATTGTTCTACTAACATATCAAGGAGGGTTCTAGGAGGTCTACCAAATAACATCTCAAAAGGACTGTGTCCAAGGGAAGTCTGGATATGTGTACGTATGGCATATAACACGAGTGGTAGTTTCTTTTCCCAGTCTCTTCCGTCCTCTGCTATGCTTTTCCTAAGTAACGACTTAATGGTTCGATTATATCATTCCACAAGGCCGTCAGTTTGGGGATGGTAAACCGAGGTCCGGATTTGTTTTATCCCCAACGTGTCACTGACCTCCCTCTTCAGTCGAGACATGAAAGGCGTACCCTGATCAGTCAGAATTTCTTTAGGGAACCCGACCCTTGAAAAGAACTCGATCATAGCCTGGGCCACTACCTTCGTATGCATACTGGGAAGCGGGATTGCCTCGGGATACCTCGTGGCGTAGTCCACCAGGACTAGTATATACTGTCTTCCTCTAGTAGATGGGGTGAGGGGACCAATAAGATCCATTCCTACACGAGAAAAAGGGGTTTCTATAATCGGGAGGGGCTGTAAAGGGGCAGGGGGTTGCATTCCTGGATTATAGAATTGGCATTTCTGACAGGTTTGACAATATTGACGTATATCCCCATATACCCCAGGCCAATAGAACCGCTGTAGGACCGCTGCTTCAGTCTTATCTCTTCCGAGATGCCCTTCCCCTGTCTCCCCATGGGCTAATTGTAAGACCTGCTCTCGGTACCTCCCAGGGACTAATAACTGTCTCCGGTCCATATTACCTGATTGGGGCAGTCTATATAACAGGTCATTATGTATGTGAAATGTGGGTCCTACCCCTCCTTCCTCCCGATTAAGGGCTTTTTCCCAGGCATTCTTTAAGGATGGATCCTCTCTCTGGTTTTGTCTAAAATCCCCTGCGACGGTATATACCTTTCCTGTGCTTTTTGGTGGGTTCGTGTTCCCCGGGTTCTCCTCCCAATACTGCTGTCTCTGGGCTCTTTTCTGTCTTTTGCTTGCGTGGGGTTTGAGAGGTCGAGTCTCGGCTATATCAATATCATAGGGTATTAACTCCCACCATTTTTTCATCAGATGTTCTTCTCCGGCTTTGTGCAATAATTGTGGAAAGGCTACATAGTCTGTCCCGATAATAATATCTTCTTCAAGATGTGGCAACACCCCAACCCTGAGGGTTTCTTCCTCACCCCTCCACTGAAACCGAATGCTAGCTACTGTATAATATGACTGATCACCATGGACACATGCTATCAATACCTGGGTATGGGGTATGGTGTGCCTTGCTTCTACTAGGTTTTGTCTAATGACGCTCTGACTGCAGCCAGAGTCAATTAAGGCTACTTTCTCTTGTCCATTTAGACAAATGGGGAGCGTATATGTAGGCCTAGCTTCTCCAGCCCAGAAAACCCTGCCTTTGGTGACGCCAATTTCCATGGGTTCTTCTATGTCTTTTTTTTGTGGACAAAACCGGGCGATATGACCCCATTCTGAACAGTTATAACATTGAGGTCCGCTAGACGCATAAGAGGCTGGAGGTGGATGGGGACTACGTATTGTCTCCTGCTCATGTGTACTTATGGGTCGTGAAGGCGCTATTTTCCCTATATTGGGCCGTGCAGGAGATGGTCCAGGATTTCGAGTAGGAGTGGCTTTGAAATCTGGGCTCCTGTGGAAGGCACAGGCTATGTCAATTGCTGTTTCGTTAGTTAACCCGGGGTGTTGCCGAACCCAGTTTCTTGTGGATGAGGGCAGTGCATCCAGGAATTGTTCTAGAACGATCACATCCTACATTTCTTCCCGAGTCTTTTCGGTGGGCCTTAACCAACGTCCCGCCGCGTGTTGAACCCGGTAATATAAGGCGCGCGGATTTTCTTGTAACCCCCATTTCATATGCCGGAATTTGCTCCGATAACTTTCGTGGTCTAGTCCTATCCTTTCTAGGATAGTCTTTTTGATCTCCTTGTAGGGGACTGTACCCATGGGATTAATGGCTTGATATGTGGCCTGTAATTGTCCAGTCAATAATGGGGCTACATATTGGCCCCATTTGTCTTCGGGCCAGTTGGCTGTACTGGCCACCCTTTCAAAATTAAGAAAAAATGAGTCCGGATCTTCCTGATCTTGGTATTTTTGTAGAACACTGCTCGGCACATTCGGATGTACTTTGGTATGTGCAATGGTCTCTGTTAATTTACTCATGGCAGTTTCATGGACCAGTTGATTGTTGGCCATAATTGTGGCCTGACTTTTAAGGGCCGTTTGTAACGCCTCTCTCTCCTCTTTGGCGTCCTTCATTTGCTGCTCCCACATCAACTGTAGATGTTGTTGTCCTTCTGCGAGCTGAGCAATTATATCCGCCATGGTAGGTTTTTCCTCCATCTTCTTCTCTATGTATACTGGGTTCGAATCCCACTTCTGACACCACTTGTACGAGGATGGCAGATTTATGACGCTGAAGAGCAATATTGTGGTTTCAAAGAACTGTCTTTTATTGGTTCTTGAAACAGTTTATACGGTGAGTAATATGTACAAAGTTTATGGAATAGAGGTAGGTTGTGGAGTAGTCCTCTGGTTGACTTCTTGGCTCGTCCTCCTTCTTTCTCCCAAGGCCTCGCGGGGAGCGTGAAAACAAGAAAATACATAGATACGGTAAGTGGGGAAGCTTGTTAAGGCTTAACTGTTCTTATCTTTTCCTTTCCTCTCTCACTCTCTTTGTCCCTGTCTCAGCTGTCTTCTTAAAGTCTTTCTTCTTTTCGCCTTGGTTTTCTCTCTTCTGATTCTCCTGCCAGACTTCCTTCCTGCCTTTTCCTTTGCGTCCTGAGTATCTCTTCTTTCTTATGTACTGTTTTTCCGTCTTTCTTCTCTCTCTCTCTCTTTATTGTTTTCGAGTACTTAATCGCACTTTTTCACTGTCTTTATTCCCTTATCTCCTCCTGCGTGCGCTCTATCTTCTTGGTGTCTTATTTTCTATATTTCTCTTCTCTTTCTTTTCTGTATCTGAAGAAATGCTATCATTTTCTTACCCCGTCCCTTTTTTCCCCCGTACCCCTCAGTGCTCCCCGTCAAAAAGTGCCCGTTTCCCCTTCTCCCCTCTTTTCCCCTTTTCTTCCCCGTTACTCTCACCTCCCGCCTCCCTTCCCCACTCTTGTCTCCGTACCTGGAGAGGCCACGCTTCTCCGGAAGCGTGGCGGCTTAGGGGCAGGCTCCCCGGGCCAGCGGTCTCCAGGTTTCCTCTGTGGCTCCTCGGCTCCCGTCGGCTTCGTCTTCCGGCCGTCCTCCTCCTCGATGCCGTGCTCCTCGTCTTCTTGCTCCTCCTTTGTCACCGGGTCTCGGATACTTTCACTCCCGCTCACCACTCTCCTAGGGATACCTGACGCTCCACTTATAACTTGCAGTTGGTCCCGCGGTTGCCGTAAGCGACCAATCAAAGCGTCGGAGTCTAAAGTATGCACCAGGTCATGTGTGGCAGAGTCAGCACAAGTAAGGGAAGTGTGTGGGTTGGAACAGAGCGACCCATCACAGAGCTGTTGGCCATTTCTGCCCCCCTTGGGGGCTGATCGGCCAATTTTTTTACACCCATCTGCCCCCAAGGGGGGCAGAATCCACTTAGGCACCAAGGATCTGGTGTGTGTGTCTGTATGTGTTTTGTGTGGGGGGGGCGACACCTTTGGCAAGGGTTGCTCCCCAAAGGGGGCACATTGCTGATGGCCATTTCTGACGCCCTTTGGGGCAGATTGGCCTATTTCTTTTAGGCCCATCTGCCCCCAAGGGGGGGCAGAATCCACTTAGGCACCAGGGATCTTGTGTGTGTGTGTGTGTGTGTGTATTGGGGGGGTGGCCCCTTTGGTAAGGGTCGCCCCCCGAAGGGGGCACATTACTGATGGTCATTTCTGTTCCCCTTGGGGGCAGATCGGGAAATGTTTCAAGGCCTATCTGCCCCCAAGGGGGCAGAAGCCACCAAGAGGTGAGGGAATTTTCTTTTTGTTCCTCTTAGTTTTTTTGTGCTGGGGGCACCCCACTGGCAAGCATCGCCCCCCCAAACAGGGTACAGAGCTGTTGGCCATTTCTGCCCCCCATGGGAGCAGATCGGCCTATTTCTTTAGGCCCATCTGTCCCCGAGTGGGGCAGAATCCACTTAAGCACCAGGGATCTTGTGTGTGTGTGTTTTGTGGGGGGAGGCGGCCCCTTTGGTAAGGGTCGCCCCCCAAAGGGGGGCACATTACTGATGGCCATTTCTGCTCCCCTTGGGGGCAGATCGGCCTATTTCTTTTAGGTCCATCTGCCCCCAAGGGGGCAGAAGCCACTTAGTCACCAGGGACAATTTCTAACTTCTTGGTGGCGGTGTGTTTGTCAACTGGCGAAGTATTTGTATTTGTTCTAGTTGAAAGCTTTTGCTTCCTTTGCTGTGGATCCTTGTGGTTTTGGCAGTAGTTTTCCTGCGGTTTGCATAGCTGCATGGTTTAGGTAAGTAAAAGCAATTTACTCCAAAGGAGTATTGTTGACATGCATGAATGACATGTTTGTAGGTGGTGTACTAAGTGCAGGATTGTGTGTGAAACTGTTGTTAGATTTGAGCGCGATATCTGTGTTGTCATATGTCTAATTTGCTTTTTTCTTTTTAGTGGGATATCATTGGTGATTGCTGTGTCTGTACAGAGTAGTTGCTGGTGAGTAGCTTTTTTAGCCAAGTGAGTGGTATAGTTTCTTGGTACATAACTCTTTGTGATAAAGCTACACTTTGTTTATTACTTATTTTAGTGCTGGTTGTTGTTGGCAATCCATTTGTTGTTAGAAAGGATCATGGCTAGCCACAGAGTGACCACTCAGCAGGTTGTTGGCATTCTTTTTTGAGTCATCTTCTGACCATGATTATGAGACTGACTCTGCATCTGAGGCAGAGAAGGAAGTGAGAGATTCTGGCAGTGAGTTTTCTGTCCGAGAGGATTCTTCTGATGAGGAAGCCACTCTCAGTGCAGATGAAGGGTCTTTTTTAGAGGAGGACATTGACGTGCCAAGAGTGCAGCAGCCTGGGGCTGAAGGGTTTCCCATTAGAAGACCTGACACCCGGATTGCCCCAAACATGAAGCAGCCACAATTACCTGCATTTACTGGTCTCCCAGGGTCTAAAGTCAATATGGGAAACTTGTTGCCTGTCAATTTCTTTCACTTGTTTATGGACGATGTATTTTTGAAAGAGATTGTTGAGCAGACTAATTTGTATGCAGAGCAATATTTGAGGTACAGCGCTGCCAGACTTAGGCCACAGTCTAGAGCTACTCAGTGGGTTCCCACATATCTGGAAGAGATGAAAAAGTTTTTAGGTTTTACTTTTTTGATGGGGTTGATAAGGAAGCCATCACTGGCTTCCTATTGGTCTACTAGTCCCTTGATGGCAACAGCTATGTTTCCTGCAACTATGACTCGTAATCGCTATTTGCTTCTTCTTCGTATGCTGCATTTTGTAGACAATGCTTTAGCCTTGCTGCGAGATCACCCTGATTGTGACCGTCTTTTTAAGATTAGGCCTGTCCTTGATCATTTTGTAGAACGGTTTTCAGAGGTCTATGTTCCAGGCACAGAGATAAGTGTGGATGAGTCTTTGGTCCTGTTCAAGGGGCTTTTAATTTTTAAGCAGTACATTCCTAGTAAGAGGGCACTGTATGGAATTAAATTGTATACACTGTCAGAAAGTAGTACAGGATACATGTATAATTTCTGGGTCTACACTGGTAGGGATTCCAGTATTGACCCCCCTGGTTCTCCGCCCGCTTTTGGAGTTAGCGAGAAAATTGTGTGGGTACTTGGTAGACGACTGTTTAACAAAGGTCACCATTTGTACGTAGATAATTTCTACACTGGAGTGCAGCTGTTCAAGGAGTTGTTTAGAGTGGACACTGTTGCTTGTGGCACAATCCGTTCTAAACGGAAAAGCTATCCAAGGGAGCTTGCCTGTAAAAAACATGAGAGGGGACAGTGCAGTGCTTTGCGGAATAATGAGCTGCTAGCTCTGAAATTTTCAGACAGGAGGGATGTGTACATGCTATCTACCATCTATGATGAGAGTACTTCCCCTGTGACTGCTTAGGGTCAGGTTGCTGAAGTGCTCAAACCTGTGTGCATTTTGGACTACAATAGGCACATGGGTCTTGTTGATAGAGTAGATCAGAGGTTGGAAACTTACACTGCTCTTCGTAAGTCTTATGTGTGGTATAAAAAGTTGCCCCTACATTTATTTCATTTGGCAACTTTTAATGCTTTTATTGTGTTCAAGGATTGTTCACCTGAGTCAAGGATGAAATTTGTTACATTTCAGGAGACAGTGATAGAGAGCCTTATTGTGGTGGAACAGGCAAGAGTTCCTAGAGTGGCAGTGGTGGAGGATGTGGCTAGATTGAAAGATCGCCACTTTCCAGATCACATTCCTCCCACTCCCAAAAAAGACTTGCCCACTAAGCAATGTAGAGTATGTGCCCGAAGAGGTATCCGGAGGGAGAGCCGGATGTACTGCCCCGATTGCCCTTCAAAGCCTGGGCTGTGTGTGGCCAGCTGTTTCAGAAGCTACCACACCCAAAAATGTTTTTGGGAAATACTGTGAGCGTAAACTGCCTATTTTATATTTTCATATGTTCAGTTTCACGGTTGACATTACTTTCATGTATTTAGTTAGAGCTTTTGTGTTTTTAGTTTTGTACTTATTTTATAATTAGTTAGTGGTTTCTTTGTTGTTTATAAACAAAAAAAGGGATGGCGGTGTGTGGGGTTGCGCTTGGCTCCTGGTGTGCGTGGGATGGCGCTTGGCTGGCGGTGTGTGTGGAGTGGCGCTTGGCTGGCGGTGTCAGCCAAACGTCAGTCCACACACTCCCATCAGCTAGTGTGATTGCTGTATCATGCATGTGAGCGTATGTAAGTGATGGGCCCTTGAGTGGCACTGTCTGTCGATGCGAGTGTTGTAATGTGCTGGGCCTGTGGCTGGCGGCGTGAATGGTCTTGTACATGTCATGTATGAAAGGTGTGTGATTGGACTGTAAAACGGTTGGTGCCTTGATGCTGCCTTACAGCTCACTAGCTGTGAGTCATTGGTTCAGTTTTTTGGCCTTTCAGTTATTAACAGTGCATTTCACTTTTGTGAAATCTCTTGTTAATAAAATGTTATCTACTGAACCATCACTCACCCTCGTGCCAAATCCAACCAGTATGTGTGGTAAAAATGACAAAACCTGCTCCGCTGTAATCAGGCGTCGCAGCACACTAGTGACACACTAGGTATCTCAGGTGGGACCCCGATGATGAAGCATGCCAACAACTTGGTTGGTGGGCGAGGGGTCTTTTTCACATAACCTAAGTGCGTTTCTTTTCACAATTTTAGTGTTTGGCACATCACAGACGTACATGGACACATCAAAATGATATATTACAAAACTACCTGTGTTTAGGGGGGAGGGGGCACCTTTGTTTTTGGTCCTGGGTGCGGCCTTCATCTAGGGAAACCTACCAAACCCAAAATAGTTTTTAAACTAGACACCCCAAGGAGTTCAGGGAGGTGTGGCTTGCGTGGATCCTCCAACATTTTCTTACCCAGACTCCTCTGCCAACCTCAAAATTTGATTATAAAAGCATATTTTCCGGACTTTTCTTTGTAGGATCACCGCTCCGGCACAAAATTCCTACTCCCCAGCATTCCCCTCAGTCTCCCAAGTAAAATGACACCTCACTTGTGTGGGTCCCCAAAGCAGAGTCAGCCTAAAGATGTATAAAAGAAAAGTATGTGCTTATCAACTTGCTGTGCTATCCCCTCAATCTCTACAGGTTTTTGGCTTTTTCTGTTGCAGGTACCTGGCCCACCCACACAAGTGAGGTATCATTTTTATCGGGAGACTTGGGGGAACGCGTGATGGAAGGAAATTTGTGGCTCCTCTCAGGTTCCAGAACTGTCACTGAAATGTGAAGGAAAAAGTGATTTTTTTAGCCAAATTTTGACGTTTGCAATGGATTCTGGGTAAGAAACACTGGATAAACAACACAAGTCACCTCTCCTTGGACTCCCTCAGGTGTCTAGTTTTCAGAAATGTTTGGGTTTGTAGGTTTCCCTATATGGCTACTGAGCCCAGGACCAAAAACACAGGTGTCCCCTCCCCAAAAAAACAGTTCGTTTTTTTTGTTGATAATTTTGATGTATCCACGTTGTGTTTTGGGGCATTTCCTTTTGCGTGCACTAGGCCTACCCACACAAGTGAGGTATCATTTTTATCGGGAGACTTTGGGGAACCCTGGGTGGAAGGAAATTTGTGCCTCCTCTCAGATTCCAGAACTTTCTATATTCTGTTAGGAAAAAGTGTTTTTTAGCCAAAGTTTGAGGTTTGCAAAGGATTCTGGGTAACAGAACCTGGTGAGAGCCCCACAAGTCACCCCATCTTGGATTCCCCTAGGTGTCTAGTTTTAAATAATGCACAGGGTTGGTAGGTTTCCCTAGGTGCCGGTTGAGCTAGAGGCCAAAATCCACAGGTAGGCACTTTGCAAAAAACAGGTCTGTTTCCTTTGGGAAAATGTGAAGTGTCCACGTTGTGTTTTGGGGCATTTCCTGTCGCGGGCACTAGGCCTACCCACACAAGTGAGGCATCATTTTTATCTGGAGACTGGGGGGAACGCTGGGTGGAAGGAAATTTGTGGCTCCTCTCAGATTCCAGATCTTTCTGTCACCGAAATGTGAGGAAAAAGTGGGTTTTTTTTGCCAGATTTTGAGATTTGCAAAGGATTCTGGGTAACAGAACCTGGTGAGAGCCCCACAAGTCGCCCCATCTTGGATTCCCCTAGGTGTCTCGTTTTAAAAAATGCACAAGTTTTGTAGGTTTCCTTAGGTGCTGGCTGAGCTAGAGGCCAAAATCCACAGGTAGACACTTTGCAAAAAACACTTCTGTTTTCTTTGGGAAAATGTGATGTGTCCACATTGTGTTTTGGGGGATTTTCTGTCACGGGCGCTAGGCCTACCCACACAAGTGAGGTACCATGTTTATCGGGAGACCTGGGGGAACATAGAATAGCAAAACAAGTGTTATTGCCCCTTGTCTTTCTCTACATTTTTTCCTTCCAAATGTAGGACAGTGTGTAAAAAAGACGTCTATTTGAGAAATGCCCTGTAATTCACATGCTAGTATGGGCACCCTGGAATTCAGAGATGTGCAAATAACCACTGCTTCTCAACACCTTATCTTGTTCCCATTTTGGAAGTACAAAGGTTTTCTTGATACCTATTTTTCACTCTTTATATTTAAGCAAATGAATTGCTGTATACCCGGTATAGAATGAAAACCCACTGCAAGGTGCAGCTCCTTTATTGGCTCTGGGTACCTAGGGTTCTTGATGCACCTACAAGCCCTACATATCCCCGCACCCAGAAGAGTCCAGCAGACGTAACAGTATATTGCTTTAAAAAATCTGACATCACTGGAAAAACCCTTGTAGGATCTACACAAATTACCCATTGCTGAATTCAGAATTGTGTCTACTTTTCAGAAATGTTTAGCTGTCTGGGATCCAGCATTGGTTTCCCACCCATTTCTGTCACTAACTGGAAGGAGGCTGAAAGCACAAAAAATCAAAAAAATGGGGTATGTCCCAGTAAAATGCCGAAATTGTGTTGAAAAATTGGGTTTTCTGATTCAAGTCTGCCTGTTCCTGAAAGCTGGGAAGCTCGTGATTTTAGCACCGCAAACCCTTTGTTGATGCCATTTTCAGGGGAAAAACACAGGTCTTCTTCTGCAGCCCTTTTTTCCCTTTTGTTTAAAAAAAAACAAAATTTTCGCTGTATTTTGGCTAATTTCTTGGTCTCCTTCAGGGGAACGCACAAACTCTGGGTACCTCTAGAAGCCCTACAATGTTGGAAAAAAAGGACACAAATTTGGTGTGGGTAGCTTATGTGGGCAAAACGTTATGAGGGTCTAAGTGCGAACTGCCCCATATAGCCAATTATAGGCCTGGCACCTGAGGGGGAAAAGGCCTGGCAGCGAAGGGGTTAAGCAAGAAAATGCCTACTTTCTAAAAGTGGCATTTTCAAACTCACAAACCAAAACCCAACTTCACTAAAAGATGTATTTTTAAATTGTGAGTTCAGAGACCCTAAACTCCAAATTTCTATCTGTTCTCAAAAGGAATCTGTGCTTTAAAGTGATTTAAAGACAGCCCCCATGTTAACCTATGAGAGAGAGAGACCTTGCAACAGTGAAACCTCAATATGGCACTATTTCACTGTTAAGACATGTAAAACACACCAGTACACGTCCTATCTTTTAAATACACTGCACCTTGCCCATGGGGCTACCTAGGGCCTACCTTAGGGGTGCCTTACAGGTACAAAAAGGGAAGGGTTGGGCCTGACAAGAGGGTACACTTCTCAGGTCGAATTGGCAATTTAAAATTGCACACACAGACACTGCAGTGGCAGGTCTGAGCCATTTTTACAGTGCTATTAATGTGGGTGGCACAACCAGTGCTGCCGGCCCACTAGTAGCATTTGATTTACAGGCTCTGGGCACCTCTAGTGCACTGTGTTAGGGACTTACCAGTAAATCAAATATGCCAATCATGTATAACTCAATCACCAATACAATTTACGCAGGGAGTACTTGCACTTTAGCACAGTTCAGCAGTGGTAAAGTGCGCAAAGACAACAAGCCAGCAAAAACAGAGTCCAATATATCATAAAAACAGGAGGTCAGAAGGCAAAAAGATAAGGGAGACACGGCAAAAAGCTGCCAAGTCTAGCAAACACTGGATTGTTATTGGGCATCCTTAGGTGGGAAAACAAAGAATGTAACTTTTGGCCGAAATGTGGTGTTTTAAGCATGCAAAGCTTGTTAGATCACTTGCCTCTGTCCACTTTTGCAGGCGGACTTCTTCTCTTATCTCCTGAGACCAAAGCTTCTTAATTCCCTGCTCGCTAAGCTACTCTCAAGAGCAAGCCCCTTTCTTCTCATTCTAATAGGAACGTTTGACAGATTCATTTTTCAGTTCTATATTTACTGATATCAACTGTTTAGAAATTCCCCATCCTGCCCACAATCTTAGCAAAGAATTAGAGTGTTTTCTTTATGGAAATGAGTCTTTTCTTCTCTTTGCACATGGTGCTTTGAATATTCTAAATATTGTTATTATTGATTTACTGCTTGGATTATATTCATATATGCAGTATCAAGGAAAATGTAAACTTGACTTTATTGAATGAATTTGAGATATAACTTTACTAATCTGATTAATAAACATTCATGGTTTGCACTCTACTTCTATCTGTCTTTACTGTGGGGCAAACTTTTCTTCACTGTCAATGAAATGTTATTGTTATTTTAGCCTCTGTTCTTTACAAAGGCCCCTCCTAGTGGAGAATCAGGTTTGCACCGAGGTTAGCATTGTGCAAAGAGACCATCCTCTCTCTTATCCTTTCTTGCTATCAATGCAGTCGCTGTAGAGATGTATGTTTTGCGAGTCACAGCTTTGACTTATAAAGTGGCATAAAGGGTTAATATGTTTCCTGCAAATCACACCTTGTAACATGCAGACCACAGATTTTTATTTTATGTAGATAGATAAGGGAGTTACTGATCTTGACGCAGAGATACTTTTATTACTTGCAGTTCATAAATTTCAATCCTAATATAGCACAGTGAGCCATGAACCAGCATCAAGGAGCTCATGGTAATTTTTCTCTATCTATCATTAATATTCTGCTGCGAAAAAAGGGTTCCTTTATTACTAACATAGGTTTATTACTACAGACAACCCCAAGCACGCTGTTATGTTTTAAATCATAACTTCATGTTTCTCCCAACCATGCACTCTTAACATATAATGCCTCCTAGTAAAGAGATCGATATGTAACTGCTACACCCTTTAAAGCTCATTATCTTATGTAACACATCCTGCACATTGATTTTCACACATCTAAGATATTTGTTCATTGTATATTGTGTGTGAGCATGTGATGTACAGCACTCTGGCGCCCTGCATCGGACTGAGTAGCACTATTAAACAACTAAATAAAACACAAATTAGTAAGTGCTATTGAAATTGTTAATCTTGTAGCTACTCAGACAGACCCATACAGCTGACATTCTTACAGTGAACGCATATCCCTCAATACAGGGGGCTGAACAAAGTCAAAACCTGCCTCTAATTCTTCTCTTAAGTACCTGTGAAGTGATAACAAGTTGCACGTCTTTGTCTCCCTCTGTTGCATTTGCACCAACATATTGGGCTCAGTAAAGCTCGCAGCCAAGATGATACTCGAACAAAAGAAAGGCTGATGGCCCCTTAAATTCGACCTTTGTTTTTAGCCCACCTGGGCAGTGAAAATAAGAAAGCCCCTTCACAGTGTGCATATTGCTGCTCGGGACCGAAAACAGACAACATGCAGCAGCTGCTGAATGTGTCCCGATATCAGCAAATTACACCAGGACAAAATTCAACATATTTAACTCAGGCCAATCCTACCCTAGATCCAGCTCAGTAATACCTGCCGAATTCTGGTGGATTCCCCTTTATTTCCTACACTTACCAAAAGTGATGACCATGAATATGTCAGCCATGATTACAGTGTTCAGATAAGCATACATACCTAAAGTATGTTGGGGGGGAGGGGGCATTTTCTCCTTTTGCCATGTTACATCTACTTCCTGCCATGTCGCCAACCAGACAAAAAGCTTTTGTTCCTCCCTCTACCCCTTTACTAAGCAGCATTAACAAAAAACGAACAGAAATATTGACCAGAATTGAATAGGTCAGACCATAGGTTAGAATCACTAGGTGGACACATACCACATGTAAATGTTTCCAGCTAAACTAGATTGCAAGTAATGCCATGACTTTAGCAGGAATCTTTTTACAGAATGCAGATTCCTTCTTACTTTGGGGGTCAGTTTGACCTCGGCTGTCTTTTTTAAAGACCGCCGAGGGACCGCCGTGCGGAAGACCACCAGTGGTGGCGGTTTGCCGCTCGGCTTATTATGACCGTTGGCAGCTCTCCGACCTTTTACGGACGGAGAGCCGCCAACAGCCATACTGGCGGGAGGCGGGGAAGTGGAGGTTGCTCCACCTCCACTGCCATGCCAACAGAACACCGCCCAGCGAATCACGTCCTGTGAATCGCCGTGGCGGTGTTCTGTTGGTGGTGTGGTGTTGGCGGAGCTGCCCCCATGGCTCCCGTCCCCTCCCAGAGGATCGTCAGACCAGGTAAGTCGATCGTCCGTGAGGGGAGGGGGGTGGGGGGGTGTTGTGTGGGTGCATGGGGGTGTGCGTGTGTGTATGTAGAGGGGGGGTGTGAGTGCGTGTATGCTTGCGGGGGTGTTGTGTGTATGGGAATGAGTGCGTGTATGTCTGTGGGTATGTCTGTATGGATGTGTGCATGTATGTTTGAATGTGGGTGTGCGTGTCTGACTGTGTGTGTGGATGTAGGCATGTATGTCGGCGTGTGTGCGAGTAAGAGTGTAGGTGGTGCCTGCGTGCGTGTAGTGTGGGTATGGGTGATGTGATGTTGGGGGTCGGGGTGGGGAGGGGGGCCCTGCCACCTTTGGGTGTTGGCGGGGGTGGTGGGGGGTGTAGGGGAGGGAGTTGGGGTGGGGGTGGGAGGTGGGGGAGACCACTATCAGTGCCAGGGAAGGAATTCCCTGGCACTGATAGTGCTTACCGCCATAGATTTCATGGCGGTTCAAACCGCTGGAAATCCACGGCGGTAAGCCGGGTCCAAATACCGCCGGCGGTCTAGTGACGGCCGCCGGGCTGGAGACCCAGGTCTCCAGCCCAGCGGGCGGAACGGAGAACCGGCGGATGACCATGGCGGTAACTGCCATGGTCATAATTCCACAAAGTAAGACCACCAGCCTTCTGCCAGGGTCGTAATGACCCCCTTTGTGCGACTTGGCAGTTATGCGCCAACCTCGAAAAAGGTGTAGAATGGCACAGTGAACTTAGAAGACATGTTGGATATAAATTAAGACAAGAATGGCATGGGCCATTTCCTGATTCAGTTCTATGCCTGTGCACAGGTATAGAAGGGGGCTATCCTCATTGAGGAGGTTAATGTATTTTGGACTAGTAATATTTTCTTTTATCTTTATGTTGTGGATTAATTGCTTACCGGGGGCCTGAGTTGTGAATATTTTACTATTATTTTAATTTTAATATTTTTTCAAATAAACTGGCACCTTTGTGGTTTGAATTGTAATTTAATTATAAAAACAGAGCGTCCATATATCTGGGATATTTAAATTATAACATTTGAAAAATTTAACTTTTTACAGCGCTATTATTATCATACTTCTACTTGTTTTTTGTGGTTTGGTTTGTGCTTCATTTTTATTATTATGTAATATATTTAGGTTCATTGTCTTTAAGTGAAGACTTATTATATATGAACTGTGGATATTAAAAAAACGTTTTAATTTAATATCTGTTATTTAAATAATTCCCCACTGTTATATCTGACCCTGTCTGCAAGGTCATCTCAAACGTTTTGCCTTTACACTCCACTTTTTGATGAATTCTTTGTTGCATTAGTACTCTAAGCTAACCAGTGCTAAAGTGCTTGTGCTGTCTCCTTAGAACCAGGTAAAACTAGTAAATTTGCACTACATGTGCCTAGGACCTGTACGTTAAATGCTACTAGTGGGCCTGCAGCACTGGTTGTGCCACCCACCTAAGTAGCCTGGTAAACATGTCTCAGGCCTTCCTTTGCAGAGCCTGTGTGTGCAGTTTGAACTGTCATTTTGACCTGGCAAAGTAAACCTTTTGCCAGGCCCAAACCTTCCTTTTTAGGTTGAGCATGCAAGCGCTTTAACCTGTTGTAAGTATTGTGGGCTTTTAACCACGCCCACTGCATGCCCATCACTTTCACTCGTTAGTGGGCTTGCCTTTCAAAAATCCTTTGTTATCATTTGTAAATGCTTTACGTTTGTCCCTCCTTGGGGGGTTTTGTTACCGCCTTGAACAGTGACCCAGTGTCATGGATAACTGCACGTTTGCCGAAATGTTTGACTGCGCGCAAACTTCTTTTTCCTTTTATGTCTCTCCTTCGCGCTCATACTCATGGCAGCCGTGGCGCTTTGAATCGGCTTGCTTATGTCAGCTATTTTACTTTTCATTTTCAAGTTATGTGGCAAGAAAAGTCCAGTTAGGAATTTACACAGCCAATAGCTCTAGCTCAAGAAAACGCAAGACCCATTGAATTACAAATGCTTCTTAATACATATAAGTCCCCCTAGGATAGGCACTAAATAGCCCAGTGGGTAAGGTACATACAATATGTTTAAAAAGTAGGACATGTAATTTTCCGTTTTATGTGTCATAGTAGTGAAAAACTCTCAGATTTGTTTTTCACCACTATATGGTCTATCTCCCCCATAGCATAACATTGGAGTTGCCTTTTTATATCTTGCAAGTGTAATTTCCAAATGGGGAGAGGTAACTAGTTCACGTTTGGTGGAGATGGAATCAGAATTTAAAATCCTAACTTACGGTGGAGCCAATTTTAAATTACAATTCTCAAAATACCACTTGTAAAAAGTTCACATTTTTCCTATCCTTAACACTTTTGTGCCTGTAGCCTGTCTTGGGTCACATGACTAGGTGTAGCTGCCAGTTAGACTTTGTAAATTCCTCCCAGACAGTCATACAATAGTGTGATTAGGTATGCCTGAATGGGCCATCTGCTGGCATGATGGGAGGTGGAGCTTAGCATAGCTTCAGTTGCGACTGATAGCCTGTGCTCTGCCTTCACACCCCTGTATTGTCACTCTAGCCAGCTTGGTGCCAGGACAGGGATGGTAGTGAATTTGATGTACTTCAAAGACATTGTCAAGAAGCTTCTCCCTTCTTCCAGAATCAGGGAATCAGGGTATAAAAATAGGACCTTCACCCCACCTCTTCAGTTTACTACTGGACCTGCAGAAGGACTCTTAGAGGGCTGCTTTGACTTGCTGTACACTCTGCCAGACTGCAGCCGTACATTGGCTGTTTTGGATGCACTATTGTTCAACAGGAATAGGCCGTTTTGGATGCACTATTGTTCAACAGGAATAAACCTCAATCAACTATTGAACAGTCTTTGGACTTTGAACTTATTTCTCCACTTTGGATTAACTTTTTTGGACTGCTTTGGTGTGCCCTGGTTTATATTCAACATTGAAGGGCTATCTGGTTTCCTGGAGCCTGTCTTGAATCCCTACAGGCCACCCCTGCCATTGAGCTCTACATCTACATCTGCACTCAGGCTACCAGAAGTGACTCCAAGGGCTAGTTTTCTGGCCTCCTGGTCAGAGGCACTGGAACATAACAGACTCTCAGCATCTTGAACCCATACCTGGACCCATCCTTAGTGAGTCCTGACCCTCACCCCCCAAAAGGTGTCCAATCAGTTCTGGGCCCTTGGTTGCAGTGCTAAAGATGGCCAGATGGCAATTTTCCAAAACTGAGGACCTAGACAAAATTTGGCCAAAAAGTACTCTGAGAACCAGAAGGAGACCATGACCAACCTGCTTGCTTATCCACCCGAGGTGCATCGCCGGTCAGATTGACTTTGCGGCTTCTCTCGCTATATTCTTCTCCACAGCAGCTAATCAGTTTCAGTGGTCCTATGCTAAAGAGGTATCCAACCTCATGGAACAGTCTTCGGCTATTGCCTTCTGCCTCGTCCCACTGGAGTTTTTTGACTTCCATTGCAGCGACTAAGTCCAAACATAGAAATCTTCGACCCAAGGGCACCCGATGATGCCGCTTCCTCCTCAGACACTTCCTGCAGCCTTGCCCCTCTGAACTTTACCTTCTCAGATATTTTTCTTCAGAATTTTTTTTAAGTCCAAAGATAAACACTGACCAAATCCAATCCACTTCTTGCATCGAACTGTGCTTCATTGGAGTTGGCATTAACTTTCGACTTTGACCCTCTCTCGCGCAACTAGATGTCCACAATTTGCACTTTTACCTTTTAGGCGCTATTGTGAACTTTAAACTTTAAAAAATCATAACTCCGGTTCTACTGATTGTATTTTTGTCGTGTTGGTGTCAAATAATTTATTATAATTTGCTCTATTTGTCAAAATTGGTTTGGGATTTTTCTGGTGTTGTACGTTCACTTTATTATTGTTTATGTGCTGCATAAATACCTTACACATTTACTTTAAGTTAAGGGTGACTGTTTTTTGTGGCAAACTACCTAGGGTTAAGCACAGGTTAATTTAGTGACTTTTTGTGGTTCACCCTGCAAGGGATTGTGGCTGATGCTTGACAAGGGGTCACATCCAAGTCCACCAGCAAACCAATTTCTCACACCCACCTTTTTCTAAAGTTTAAAAATTTCTTACATTACACAACAAAAATACATTTTAACCCCCACGCACAAATGTATGCATTTTCACCATACTCGAGTCAGAATATTACATTTCTCTATCTCCATTTATGCACTTTCCCCAATTTTTGTGAGATTGGAGGTAAAATAGTAAATCTCAGCCCTTTTAGTTGGAGAACTCTCTGCTATTTGTAGGACTAGAATTAGATTACTAAATCTGAGCTCCTTAAATTATGCACTAAAAAGGTAAATCTGATGTCTCTGATTAATTCTCTTTTCCCAGTGTTTATTGCAACTGAACTAGAATAATGAACTCCACCCTTTACTACATGTAGTTACTCTAATTATTACTGGATTTGAGTTACAAAAATAAATAAATATGTCAACCCTTTTATTTATTAATTTTCCTCAATGTCTGTAGGACCTCAGTTAAAATACTAAATATCTATGTACTTTCTGAAATGTTATTTGGATTATAGTTAGAATAGAAAATGTCATCCCTCCTATTAATACGCTTTCCCCAAAATTAGTAGTATGGTTCATACGGGTATCTTGTTTGTGTCCCATGCCCACATCACACACTATATTCGTACACACTGGTCCCCAACGGGCACTGAGCCAAGCACACATGCACTGGTTCAAGCAATTAATTTAACGGGATCAGGATGTCACCTAGACAAGCGGCTTTACAAGGGATTATGTTCACACCTGTACCTATCACTCATCTCTTTGAAGTCCCAATGGGAGACAGATCTCAATCAGGTCCCACAGGACAAGGAATGGAATTTCCCTTTGGGTTATCCCAAACCCATCCCTCTAAACACAAGATTCAAATGTATCCAATATTCAATATTTCACAGTGCCTAGCTCCCCCCTCTTAAAATTACACAGGATCTTGCCCATGCTCTTACCCAACTGCCCACGTTTTCATAGTTCTGAAGCAGATCTACTCCACATGTTGTGGTCATGCCCTACACTATCCACCTACTGGGACACAATAAGAGAAACCGTAGAAGTCCTGACGGGATGCCATCACTGGGATGCAGCTGAGCACAGTATTCTGGGACTCTATCCCAGGCCCAAAAGATGCCGAAAACCGGTTTTAGATTTAGCCCTTCTACTAGCCAAATGCCAGATTATGCACTGTTGTAAATCCTCAACTGTGTCTTTAATTACCACTTGGAAGGAGGAGGTTTGGAAGTGGGGAACTGCAGAGAGCACCGCACTGCGTAGAGATTAATATAAAGGTTTTCGCAAGTACCCATTGACAGCAGCATGGGATATTCTGTTGGAACACTTTAGGGCTCGATATTTGTATAAGCACCTTTCTCTCCTATATCTTTTTACATACAATCCCAAATAAAAATCCTTCTCAACATATATATTTTTGTATTCTACAAAAACATTTTATTTTCCTCAAAATATAAAAATACAAAATCGTAAAACAAACATGGAAGCACAAAAGACAAACAGAAAAGATTTTTTAGATAATAATGATGACCACTCACACCCCCTCAATCATACTCACATTCAACCAACAAAGACAAATAATCACATTTTACCAACATTAATTCGACAAGTATATAATCATAACACTTATTTTTCTCTTGCTCTTTGTTTTTTGTTGATTTAATACGACCTTATAACAATTTCTTTTTTAATACAATCACGTTCAAAATATCTTTACATTAAATTCTTGTAGCCAGCTTTAATCATAAAGTCCTTTAGCCAACCACGAAACCCATCTACAGTGGTCACATTCATATCCGGCACCCGTCCTTGGTGCTCCGTATCCGCCAGTCACAGATTTACTTGTCCAGCCACAAGTTCAACTGCCAACGCGCATTTCGGTGGATCCCGAAATTACTTAGGCGGTCATTCTGACCGCGGCGGGCGGCAGTGGCCGCCCGCCATTTGGCCGCTCCGCGGTCAAAAGACCGCGGAGGCCATTCTGGCTTTCCCGCTGGGCGCCCCAAAGGAGCGCCTGCCGGCCCAGCGGGAAAGGCCCTGCAACATGGAAGCCGGCTCCGAATGGAGCCGGCGGTGTTGCAGGGGTGCGACGGGTGCAGTTGCACCCGTCGCGATTTTCACTGTCTGCTAAGCAGACAGTGAAAATCATGCTGGGGCCCTGTTAGGGGGCCCCTGCACTGCCCATGCCAGTGGGCCAGTGGCATGGGCAGTGCAGGGGCCCCCAGGGGCCCCACAACACCTGTTCCCGCCATCCTGTTCCTTGCAGCGCCGCCATGGAGATTCAGCCCAGACAGGGGAAATCTGGCGGGAAACCGCCGGATCCCCTTTTCTGACCGCAGCTTTACCGCCGCGGTCAGAATGGGCAGGAAAGCACTGCCAGCCTGTTGGCGGTGCTTTCTGTCGTTCACGGCCCTGGCGGATTTTACCGCAGGGTCGAAATGACCCCCTTAATACTTAATGCCACCTTCCTCAGGGCCATAAATGATAATTCATCAGTGAACTGGAAATCACTCTGTTCTTCCAATAAATGTGCTGCATCCATATATCAAGCTGCCATCTGTTGGAAAATGGGTTATTGGTAGGGCAGGTAGGTACCTACACCTAGCAACAAGCCACAAACCTCCACAAAAGTACAGTTAGGTCTCAGTAAATTAATCCCAGCTCTACCCTTGGTAGCTTGGCATCGAGCGTCAAGGCTTAACTTAGGAGACAAAGTGTAAAGCATTCAAATATCACAAAACAGTAATTAAATAAAACACAGGAAACAGTTTAAAAATCCAAAACCAATTTATAAAAATAGCTTATATTTTTATCTTTAAAATGACACAAAAACGATTAAAATCGGTTCAGGGGAACCGGAGATATGAATTTTTAAAGTATTATTATTTTCTAGCGCTCAGAAACGAAAAGCGCCAATCGGGTCATCTGGTTGCACCAGGACCGGGGCAAAGTCAAACTTTCAGGCCGACCGCGATGGAGCCCTGCTCGGCTACAAGTCGCGGGAGGCCTCGGTCAAAAAGTTACCTTCTGACTTAGTCTCTTTTTCGATGTTTTTCTTCCCCGGGACGAACCTGCCAGTTGGATCCGACCTCCTGGAGCCCTTGTCCGGATACGCGAAGTTGGTTTCCTCGGTGGTGATTTTTACCTTCGGACTTAGTCGTTTTTTCGAGATGAAAATCCTTCGACCGGGGTAAACCTGGATCTGGATCTTGATCCGATGTCCGTGGAGCCCTTCTCGGATACGATGGCTGGAAGGTCCCGGTCAACTTTTTACGTTCGGACGTAGTCTTTTTTTCGGATGTTTTTCTTGACCGGGACGAACCACGAAGTCAGGCCGGGTCGCGGTTGAGGCAAGCCGGCTAGAATTTCCGCGTCAAGTCGGTCACTTTATGGAGCTTTTTTCTAAAATTTCTCCAATCTTTTCCAAACTTCTGGGGCTTCACCCAGATGTTCTTTTAAGGTTCTTTTGGGGTCCACAGCTCACCCCAAGGGTCCAGAAGTTCTGTGATGGTCCTTGGGAAGTGCGGACTTCAACTCCCAGAGTGCACCTGGCGCAAACTCCTTTTTGGCCACTGGGCAGTGGTCAGCTGGTCACTTTTTCAGGAGTTGGTGCAGGGGACTCTGGTTAGCAATTTTTCACCTGTAGCAAACAGGGAGTCCCTCCTTGAACCAGTGGAAGCCAGGCAAAGTCCTTCTTGTGGTGAAGCCCAAGTGTGCAGCTGGTGCAGTCTTTCTGAGTGCAGGGTCCAGATGCAGGCCAGGGGTCCAGCAGGGCAGTCCTTCTTCTCCTTGTAGTTCTTTCTTCTTGAAATTTGGTGGGGATCTGAGGCGTGGGTGCAGGTCTGCCAGTTTTATCCTTGCTCCTGGGTGAAAAGCAGGGGGGCCCTGGTCCTCCAATCAGGGACAGGGTCGTCCCCCTGTGATGACCACTTCCTGGGAAGTGTGGCAAAAATCCATCCCAGAAGGCAATAGTCTCTAAAAATCCAAAATGGATGAATCTGATTTTTAGAGGAGAGATCTGGCTGAGCCCACCCACTGGTGTGGCTAAAAATCATAAACACACCCCTCTCCTGCCCTCTCCTAATCTAATCAAGGGGGCACCTAGCTGTCTGGGGTTGCAGGATGTGGGGGTGTTGCTGGGTGCTCCAGATGTCCTTCTCTGCCTTTGAAGACCAGTTTGGCAGCCCTCCCCCTTCCTGCTTCCCCATCTGCTGAGGGGAGATTCTCTCCCCCAAGCACATTCCTTTGTGTAAAGCCAGGCCACTTCACACCTCATAAAAGTGGCCTGGCAGAAGCTGCTGCAGGCTGGCCAATCAGAGCACAGCAGCAAAAACAATGCAGAGCTGAAATTGGCAACTTTTTAGGTAAAGTCTAAACTTTTTACCTGCACTAGTTATATTAAATCCAACAACTGGAAGTTGTGGGATTTATTATAACAATCAATTTGATACCAAATTCTTGGTATGTAACATTTAAGGAGACTTTAAAATTTAAAATAAAGTCTGCCCATTCTAGCCTATGAAGGCCATTTACTTCAATGAGGGAAAAACGAATTTGGCTGTTTTTACCTCACCAGGGCTTATAAATCTATTTTTATAAAGTCCCTGCTTATAGTTACATGGCACCCAGCCCTAGGGGCACATAGGGCACACCTTAGGGGTGACTTATATGTAAAAATAAGGTAGTTTAAAACTTTGGAAGTACCTTTAATTCCAAAGTCGAATTTGCATATAACTTTAATTTAAAAGCAGCCAGCAAGGCAGGCTGGCTTTTAAAATGACACTGGGCACCTCAGCAATGCACCTAGGTGTGCACCACCTATGCTGTGGTCCCTAAACCTACATGCCCTACCATATACTAGGGACTTATAGGTAGGTTAACTTAGCCAATTATAATTAGCCTAATTTGCATATCCATTTTACACAGAGCACTGGCCCTGGGACTGGTAAGCAGTACCCAGGGCACAGCCAAGAGTCAGTAACCACCAGTACCTATCCAGAAAGAGTGGGGGTGATCAGGCAAAAAAAAGGACTTTCCTACACTGCCCCCCCCCAGATGAAAGGTGATGGGTACTAACCTACACCCTGGTAGTCCTCATCAGCTAAGTGGAAAAACCTGGAAAGGCCATCTGCATTGGCATGAGCAGTCCCAGGTCTGTGCTCCACTGTGAAGTCCATCCCCTGTAGGGAAATGGACCACCTTAACAGTTTTGGGTTCTCCCCCCTCATCTGCATCAACCATCTGAGAGGTCTGTGGTCAGTTTGTACACGGAAGTGAGTGCCAAACAAGTAAGGCCTCAACTTCTTCAGGGACCAAACCACAGCAAAGGCCTCCCTCTCAATGGCACTCCATTTCTTCTCTCTGGGGAGTAGTCGCCTGCTGATGAAGGCAACTGGGTGATCATGGCCCTCTTCATTAACTTGTGCTAACACTGCCCCAATCCCTTCCTCTGAAGCATCTGTTTGCACTACAAACTCCTTGCTATAGTCAGGGGCCAGTAACACTGGTGCTGAACACATAGCCTGTTTTAGGGTGTCAAAAGCTTTTTGACACTCTGGGGTCCAAATGACCTTCTTGGGTTGTTTCTTGGAGGTAAGCTCAGTCAGAGGGGCCACTATGGTCCCAAAATTCTGAACAAACCTCCTGTAATACCCAGTCAGGCCAAGAAAGGCCCTGACCTGAGTCTGGGTTTTTGGAGCCTCCCAATCCAGGATAGTCTGGATCTTGGGCTGGAGAGGTTGTACATGGCCTCCACCAACAAGGTGGCCCAGGTACACAACAGAACTTTGCCCTATCTGGCACTTGCTTGCCTTGATAGTCAGGCCTGCTTGAAGCAGGGCCTGAAGCACTTCCTTCAGGTGGACCAGGTGGTCCCTCCAGGTGGAACTAAATACAGCTATATCATCTAGATAAGCTGCACTAAAAGATTCCAACCCAGATAGGACTCTATTCACCAACCGTTGGAAGGTGGCAGGAGCATTTTTCATCCCAAAGGGCATCACCTTGAACTGAAAGTGGCCCTCTGGTGTGGAAAATGCTGACCTCTCCTTGGCTCTTGGACTTAAGGCAATCTGCCAATATCCTGAGGTCAGATCAAATGTGCTCAGGAATTTGGCAGCCCCCAACCTGTCAATGAGCTCATCAGCTCTAGGTATGGGGTGAGCATCAGTCCTAGTGACTGCATTTAGACCTCTGTAGTCCACACAGAATCTTAATTCTTTCTTCCCACCTTGGGGACTAGCTTTGGGCACCAGTACCACTGGACTGGACCAAGGACTATCAGAGTGCTCAATTACCTTCAGATCCAACATCTTAGCCACTTCAGCTTTGATGTTGGCCTTGACCTGGTCAGACAGCCTGTACAGCTTGTTCTTGACAGGCAAGCTGTCACCAGTGTCAACATCATGGACACACCAATTGGTGAGTCCAGGGGTCAGGGAGAACAGACTAGCAAACTGTCCCAAGACTTGCTTACAGTCTTGTTGTTGCTGATCTGTCAGTTTGGGAGAGAGTACCACTCCCTCCACTGACCCATCTTTTTCCTTTGAGGACAGGAGGTCTGGCAGAGGTTCACCCTCCTCCTCCTTCCCTTCATCAGTGACCATCAGCATAGTCATGTCTGCCCTGTCCTGGTGGGGTTTCATCCTATTAACATGCAGGATCCTGTGAGGATTCCTGGGGGTGCCAAGGTCCACCAAGTAGGTGACCTCACCTTTTTTCTCTAGGATTGGATAGGGCCCAGTCCATTTGGCCTGTAGTGCCCTAGGAGCCATGGGCTCCAAAACCCACACCAGCTGTCCTGGGTGATACTCAGGCATGGTAGCCTTTTGATCATGCCAGAGCTTCATGAGCTCCTGACTGGCCTCCAGGTTCCTGCTTGCCTTCTTCATATACTCAGCCATGCGAGACCGCAGGCCTAGTACATAATCCAGCACATTCTCCTTGGCTTCCTTGAGAGGCTTTTCCCAAGACTCTCTCACCAAGCACAATGGGCCTCTTACAGGGTGCCCAAACAGTAACTCAAAGGGGCTGAATCCAACCCCCTTTTGTGGCACCTCCCTGTAGGCAAACAGCAGGCATGGGAGGAGGACATCCCATCTCCTCCTGAGTTTGTCAGACAAACCCATGATCATGCCCTTCAGGGTCTTATTGAATCTTTCCACTAGACCATTGGTCTGTGGATGGTAGGGTGTGCTGAACTTATAAGTAACACCACACTCCTCCCACATGGCTTTCAGATAGGCTGACATAAAGTTTGTGCCCCTATCTGAGACCACCTCCTTTGGGAATCCCACTCTGGTGAACACACCAAGTAGGGCCCTAGCCACTGTGGGTGCAGTGATTGTCCGGAGGGGTATTGCCTCAGGGTACCTGGTGGCATGGTCCACTACCACCACAATGTACCTGTTACCTGAAGCAGTTGGTGGGTCTAGGGGACCAACAATGTCAATCCCCACCCTCTCAAAGGGAGTCCCAACCACTGGCAGTGGAATTAAGGGAGCCTTTGGCTTGCCCCCTGTCTTGCCACTGGCTTGACAGGTGACACAGGAGCTGCAAAACTCCCTGACTTTTTCTGACATTTCTGGCCAAAAAAAATGGTTGACCAGCCTGTTCCAGGTCTTGGTCTGTCCCAAATGACCAGCTAAGGGGATATCATGGCTTAAGGTAAGGAGGAATTCTCTATACTTTTGGGGGACCACTACTCTCCTAGTAGCCCCTTCTTTAAGGGTCCTAGCCTCAGTGTAGAGAACTCCATCCTCCCAGTAAACCTTGTGGGTACCACTGGTATCCCCTTGTTCTTGCCTGGCAGCAGTCTGCCTCAGGCCCTCAAGAGTGGGACACTCTCTTTGTCCCTGGCACAAATCTTCTCTGGTGGGCCCACCTGCCCCTTGCAGTTCTGCCAAGTCAGGCAGAGTTTGCAGGGAAGGTGTCCCTCCCTCAGAGTTCAGATCCTCCCCCTCAGGGTTGGATTCTTCCTGACCCTCTGTACTTGTTGAGGCTGGTAAGCCAGACCCAGTGCCCTTTCTCTTCTTCTTGGAGGCTTGGCCCATTGTTCCAGGGTCCAAGTGTCCAGCATTTCCCTGTTGTGCTGCCTGTGACCTGGTCACAGCACACACCCATTCAGGGAGATCCAGCATCTTTGCATGGACCCTTCTCTCCACTTCTGACCATTCAGATGCTTCAAGATCATTTCCCAGTAGACACTCTACTGGGAGGGCAGGAGCTACAGCTACTTTTTTAGGGCCAGTCACACCTCCCCATTCCAGACTCACCATAGCCATGGGATGGAGTTTGGTTCTGCTATCTGCATAAGTCACCTGGTGGAAGACACCAGGTAAGACCTGCTCTGGAGAAACCAGCTTTTCTGTGACCATTGTCACACTGGCTCCTGTATCTCTCAGAGCTTCCACTTCAGTCCCATTGACTTTAGGCCTCTGCCTATACCTCTGCATGATGGGAGGTAAGGTGGCCATAGTTGCAATGTCCACCCCACCCACGGATACTAAGGTGACTTCAGTGTACCCTGATTCCACCCCTGGGCCAACTTCCACCCCCAACCCTACACTAGCAATCCCCTGGGATTGCCCACCAGTGGGGGGCTTCTTGGTGCAGATAGCATCTCCTCTTTTATGTCCTGGCTGATAACAGTCAAAACACTTGCCGGCCTTAGCAAGCTCCTGAAACCTTCCTGCTTTAGCAGGATCAAAATTCTTTCCCTGATACCCTTTCCCTTTAGAAGTGAATTGGCTCGGGGCTCCCCCTCCCTGAGAAGTTTTTGGGGACTCTTGTGAGGACTCTTTGGGTTTTTTGTCATCTTTCCCCTGGTTCTTCCCCTGAGAAGAACCATGTCCTCCCTTTTTCTGATCACCCCCTGGGGGTCTCTGGTTAACCCTAGTTCTTAACCAGTCATCTGCTGCCTCCCCCAGCTCTCTGGGGTTGGTCAACCTAGAGTCTACTAGATACTGGCGGAGCCTCTCTTGGACACAATTAGTTAGAAGGTGCTCCCTCATAATCAAATTGTACAGCCCCTCAAAGGTACTTACCCTGTTGCCCTGTATCCAGCCCTCCAGTGCTTTCACTGAAATGTCCACAAAGTCCACCCAGGACTGGGTGCTTGTCTTTTGGGTGTCCCTAAACTTAAGCCTATACTGCTCTGGGGTTAGACCAAACTTTTTAGTCAAGCATCTCTTCATACTGGGGTATGAGTCTGCATCCTCCCCACTCATGGTTAGGAGCCTATCCCTCCCAGAGTTGGGAACTAACTCCCAAAGGAGTGAACCCCAGTACTGAGGCTTGACTTTCCTCATCTGGAGGGCCCTCTCAAAGGCCCCCAGCCACTTATCGATGTCATCCCCCTCTACATAGGCAGGAACCACCCCTTTGGGTAATCTGGGGGCAAAACCCCCACCCAGGGACACCTCAGTTTCTTTCTCGCTGCTTCCATCTTTTTTTTCTTTGCTTGCCCACTTCTTTTTTTCTAGGGCAAGCTTATCTGCCTCCAAAGCTATGTAGGCTAGCTGGGCTTCCAGCTCTCTCTCCCTGATGGATGGGTTCTCTCCTCCTGAAAGGACCCTCTTCCTACCACTAGCTTTGGGTCTGCCCCTAGTGACTGTGTCCCGTGAGGACCGTTCCTCCTCTTCCTCACTTGGGGTCTGATGCCTTTCCTCCCCTGAATGGTTAGAGTTAGCATCATCTTCTTTTGGTTCCTCCTCTGGAGCTTCCTCTGTCTCTACCTCTTGGGCCTCAGCCCATGCTGTCAGGGATTTAATCAGGATTTCTTTCCTGAGATTAGTGGTTGCAGGCAACCCCCTCTCAATACACAACCCCCTAAGCTGGACTACTGTCAGTGTGGGTAGGCTAGCCAGATCAAGCTCCATGGTTCCCTAGTTTTGTGTCAACAAAAGCTTTTTGCAAAAATTGGAAACAAGAATTTAGAAAAATTACAAAAATTCAATAATTGAAATTAATCCAAATTAATTAAAAAAAAAATTAAAATTAAAAATTAAAAACAATTTTTGCACTAGGACAATTTAAAGGATTTTTAATTTGTTTTATCTAAAACTGTAACGTGATATTGAACACAAGTACAGGATCCCGTCGCTGCTTCCAATTATGTTGGAAAATGGGTTATTGGTAGGGCAGGTAGGTACCTACACCTAGCAACAAGCCACAAACCTCCACAAAAGTACAGTTAGGTCTCAGTAAATTAATCCCAGCTCTACCCTTGGTAGCTTGGCATCGAGCGTCAAGGCTTAACTTAGGAGACAAAGTGTAAAGCATTCAAATATCACAAAACAGTAATTAAATAAAACACAGGAAACAGTTTAAAAATCCAAAACCAATTTATAAAAATAGCTTATATTTTTATCTTTAAAATGACACAAAAACGATTAAAATCGGTTCAGGGGAACCGGAGATATGAATTTTTAAAGTATTATTATTTTCTAGCGCTCAGAAACGAAAAGCGCCAATCGGGTCATCTGGTTGCACCAGGACCGGGGCAAAGTCAAACTTTCAGGCCGACCGCGATGGAGCCCTGCTCGGCTACAAGTCGCGGGAGGCCTCGGTCAAAAAGTTACCTTCTGACTTAGTCTCTTTTTCGATGTTTTTCTTCCCCGGGACGAACCTGCCAGTTGGATCCGACCTCCTGGAGCCCTTGTCCGGATACGCGAAGTCGGTTTCCTCGGTGGTGATTTTTACCTTCGGACTTAGTCGTTTTTTCGAGATGAAAATCCTTCGACCGGGGTAAACCTGGATCTTGATCCGATGTCCGTGGAGCCCTTCTCGGATACGATGGCTGGAAGGTCCCGGTCAACTTTTTACGTTCGGACTTAGTCTTTTTTTCGGATGTTTTTCTTGACCGGGACGAACCACGAAGTCAGGCCGGGTCGCGGTTGAGGCAAGCCGGCTCGAATTTCCGCGTCGAGTCGGTCACTTTATGGAGCTTTTTTCTAAAATTTCTCCAATCTTTTCCAAACTTCTGGGGCTTCACCCAGATGTTCTTTTAAGGTTCTTTTGGGGTCCACAGCTCACCCCAAGGGTCCAGAAGTTCTGTGATGGTCCTTGGGAAGTGCGGACTTCAACTCCCAGAGTGCACCTGGCGCAAACTCCTTTTTGGCCACTGGGCAGTGGTCAGCTGGTCACTTTTTCAGGAGTTGGTGCAGGGGACTCTGGTTAGCAATTTTTCACCTGTAGCAAACAGGGAGTCCCTCCTTGAACCAGTGGAAGCCAGGCAAAGTCCTTCTTGTGGTGAAGCCCAAGTGTGCAGCTGGTGCAGTCTTTCTGAGTGCAGGGTCCAGATGCAGGCCAGGGGTCCAGCAGGGCAGTCCTTCTTCTCCTTGTAGTTCTTTCTTCTTGAAATTTGGTGGGGATCTGAGGCGTGGGTGCAGGTCTGCCAGTTTTATCCTTGCTCCTGGGTGAAAAGCAGGGGGGCCCTGGTCCTCCAATCAGGGACAGGGTCGTCCCCCTGAGATGACCACTTCCTGGGAAGTGTGGCAAAAATCCATCCCAGAAGGCAATAGTCTCTAAAAATCCAAAATGGATGAATCTGATTTTTAGAGGAGAGATCTGGCTGAGCCCACCCACTGGTGTGGCTAAAAATCATAAACACACCCCTCTCCTGCCCTCTCCTAATCTAATCAAGGGGGCACCTAGCTGTCTGGGGTTGCAGGATGTGGGGGTGTTGCTGGGTGCTCCAGATGTCCTTCTCTGCCTTTGAAGACCAGTTTGGCAGCCCTCCCCCTTCCTGCTTCCCCATCTGCTGAGGGGAGATTCTCTCCCCCAAGCACATTCCTTTGTGTAAAGCCAGGCCACTTCACACCTCATAAAAGTGGCCTGGCAGAAGCTGCTGCAGGCTGGCCAATCAGAGCACAGCAGCAAAAACAATGCAGAGCTGAAATTGGCAACTTTTTAGGTAAAGTCTAAACTTTTTACCTGCACTAGTTATATTAAATCCAACAACTGGAAGTTGTGGGATTTATTATAACAATCAATTTGATACCAAATTCTTGGTATGTAACATTTAAGGAGACTTTAAAATTTAAAATAAAGTCTGCCCATTCTAGCCTATGAAGGCCATTTACTTCAATGAGGGAAAAACGAATTTGGCTGTTTTTACCTCACCAGGGCTTATAAATCTATTTTTATAAAGTCCCTGCTTATAGTTACATGGCACCCAGCCCTAGGGGCACATAGGGCACACCTTAGGGGTGACTTATATGTAAAAATAAGGTAGTTTAAAACTTTGGAAGTACCTTTAATTCCAAAGTCGAATTTGCATATAACTTTAATTTAAAAGCAGCCAGCAAGGCAGGCTGGCTTTTAAAATGACACTGGGCACCTCAGCAATGCACCTAGGTGTGCACCACCTATGCTGTGGTCCCTAAACCTACATGCCCTACCATATACTAGGGACTTATAGGTAGGTTAACTTAGCCAATTATAATTAGCCTAATTTGCATATCCATTTTACACAGAGCACTGGCCCTGGGACTGGTAAGCAGTACCCAGGGCACAGCCAAGAGTCAGTAACCACCAGTACCTATCCAGAAAGAGTGGGGGTGATCAGGCAAAAAAAAGGACTTTCCTACACCATCATTCTAGCGCTTTTAGAGTTCCTTGAGAGAGCACGGCGGCGCAGCAGAGCAGCAGCAGGCGGAAGGCAGAGCGCGGCGTCAGTGTCACTTTAGGGCTCGAACAGAAGATCGTGACTGATGCCACACAACCTGTCTACAAGCAGGCAACACCAAGGCGCTTATTACACCAATTAGCAAGTGGCTCTCACACATTAAATGTCCTGGATGGATGCCGAAAGCTCTCCCATTGCCTCTATTGTCAAGGACCCCTTCTGTCTCTTCTGCCGAATGTCATTAGCCTATACTACACGCGGGCCATCACAGGCATAAACATGGGTGGGTGGGGGGGGGGTTGTTCCTTCCTTTTTTTTTTTGTTCTTTGTACTCATGGACATACCCATTCAGGAATTATTGCATTCATTACTTAGCATGTACTGGTACCAGATACGGCCATGGCTTCATTCTTGTTGTCTCTAGACAACAAAGCTTTGTTGTTTGTAATCGTCAAAGCACTAGATGGATGGACCACACAGTATCTTAAACATGTATACAAAATAAAAATGGAAGCATTACCTGCCAACGTATAATATAAAAATTAATAAAAATAGGTTAAAAAAAAATGGTAGTATGGTTCATCCCACACCCTTTAACTATGCAATTTCTTCAATAATTGTAAGACTGGAATTACAATAATAAATCTCACACGCTCAGACTTTCCCTTTCACCAGTGCTGGTTTGAATACGGATTAGAATGGCAAATCTCACCCCTATAATTCATGCATTTTCCCAGTTTTTCAGAGACACAAGTTTGAATATGAAATTTCACCCGCTTTCATTTATGCACTTTCACCAATTTTAGTTGGATTGGGGTTTTAATAGTAAATTTACACTCCCCCCACCTGACTGAAATTAGAATATTAACTCTCAAACCTCTGATTTTTTTCACTTTCACCAGTGTTTCATTGGGAAAATGAAAAGGAGAACATTTAGAAAGTAGGAAGATTAATCAACTACTTTGGACCATGTGAAGGCATATCTTAGTGAATAAGTTTGGTAATAGGTCTGAGTATCACAGACAATTGATGGATAAAACTTCTGTAACATTTAGCAAAGCTTACAAACGTCTGTACTAAGTTTAAAAAAGGAGACATGGCCAAAACAGTTATTGCTGAAACCTTCTTGATCGCCATTCCTTTCTGGCTCCTTTTGCTTCCTAAAAATGTTGGTATGTAATATACATCTGTCATCCTTGGCAAAAAGATGATGCTCTCTAAATCTTTGCAATACTCCTTTAACATGTTGTACATGTGTTTCTAGAGATTCAGCATAAATCATAACAAAATGCACAGAACAAAATACATCCAAAATCCCTCTCACCAATTCAATAAAAATTGAAAAGCCGTTGCAGTACTACAGAGTTGAAAAGACATGACTTGTCAGCTTAAATATAAGCCCAGCTTAGTACAAAATGCCATTTTCCATTCCTCACCTTCCCCGGACTCTGACTAAATGATATGTTTCGCTAATTAAGCCTGGTAAAAATAGTTGCTTGTTTGACACTTCAACTTGTTTTACCAATTTATAATAATGTAATTATTCATTTGGAAAGTGCTGTGTTGAGTAACCCACAGCCAGTTTGCAAGCATGTTATACTAATTTGCTTGAGTACTCTTGCCCCTGATGTACACAGCCTTCTCTTCATGCTTGCCTCTCAAAGTGAGAATTCTTAACTGAGGTTGGGCTAGTGCCTGAGATCTTCACTCTTGTATCTTTCCTCAAAGTTCTTTTTTGCTTCCCTCATGAGAAACCCAAGCACATGTTGTTATCATTATCTAAAGTTTCAGTTTCTGCCTTTTTGTTTCTCTCAGTGGAAACCCAAGAGCATGTCAGTATAGGTATCTAGAGTTGCTTCAACTGTCTACGTGAAGAAAATGTATAAATGTAGGGCAACATGTATGTTGTTTCAAATGTCCATGTGAAACTAATATATACATGTTGGTCAAATATGGGGAGGGGCTAGCATTAGATTCTCAATTCCTTCTGGAAATGGAGCCCTGGTTTGCGGAGTGGCATTTTTCTTTCACATTTCTAATGCAAGAGAAAAGATGTTAATGCTAACGGGTGGCTGTTTTTTTGTCTGTAATTGTGTTGATCCCTGTGTAGTCAATATATGTTCCTAATTCACTTCCATTTTTGAGTTATAAGATAAAGGTGAGGAAGCTACGGGTTGCTATGTTCTGATAAACATTTCAGCTAGCTTCTCATCTGTCATCATACTCTGGGGCTGATTCACAAAGGTAACATACTTGTGAGTAATTTACCCACTTGAAATTAATTTGTCTATGCTTTTGTTTTATGTGGTTTTATCTCAATATGCTCTATTGATTAAAGTGTTGTATGTACGGTGTTTTTTAATATGCACACTTTTATGGTCTAGTTAGACCGAACAAAGTTATTTTGACTGACTGACTGAATAATTGTAGTATTTTTTGGCTCTTTCAATATCCAACTGTAAATTTACTCCAAAGTTTAACTTATCTGTCTCCACCGAGCTGGGGGCTATTCACAAAGGTACCTTACTTTTTTGAGTAATTTACATGTGTAATCTCATTAGGTAAACAAATAGATGATTGATTCACCTCTTTGTCAGTAATACATGACACCGTGTGATTCATTTAAATCAGCTGGAAATGTTACACACAGCTCACCGAGAGGAGGGTTTACTTTAGACTATACTTATGTTTCATGCTTACACAATGTGCTGATTACTCAATCATTGAAAGGGTTGATGGTGATCACCAGCCAACTCTAATGACTATAGACCAAAATGTAATGCAAACTCTTAAACTGCCTCTGACAACGTAACATTGGTTGCAAAGGCCTGAGGAGAAAAAAATTAAACACAAGAAACGCAGAAATTTTAAAGGTATGGAAAACATCCACTAGTACACAACCATTAAAAGAGAGATTTGGGGGGTTTACAGTGCCCTTGAGCATATTGCAACTGTGGACAGAAATGATCAAATCATTACAAGTAGAAATGCTACAGGACAATAAGACTTCCTTCACAGACAGGAATAAACAATCACAGAACAAAAAGTCATTCATACAGAAATTATATTCCCAAGAAGTACAACTGATTAAAATGCTAAGGGGATACAGCAATGGAAGTAAAGATTCAAACATGGCACAGACATTGCAAGAGATAAAATAAGAATCTAAGAAAGGCCTGTGGGAAGAAAAGAAAGAATACACTGATAATCAATGGCAAGTCATCTTTAAGATCACAAGACTTAAAGACCAAACAACATTTCAGTAAGTCTCTGAGTTTGGCAGAACTACATCTTGCAGATTTATAGAGATGGCAGCTTGGCCTTGGAATCTCAATCTGCCTACATATTGTAGTTAAAAAATCAAAAAAGATATCAAAGGCCAAAGAGATAACAGCAGTTACTTAATTAACGCAGGAAGCACTGAATTAATGCTATAGCATCTCAGGGTGAGCAGGGCCGAACAGTTTCTAGAGCAGCCTGAGCAAAGGTGATAAAGAATATTGGAAGTCTTGCTTGACACCTCTACACAGGATTCATTTTCAGTGGCTACTGTCGTAGATTCTTAGTGTGGTTTCATTCTATGGACTCTTTTTAAAAACAAGGGCAACAATTTTGCTCTAGCTATTGCTTAAAAGTGCTCTTGGAAATTGACAGTAAACCTTTCCCTAGGATTCTACTACAGGAACTTAAAAAATGGGCAGAAGAAAAGTACATCATTCCCTTCTTCCAAACAAGTATTAGACCCAATTGGAACTCTATGTGGATAACACTGTGAATGTATAATTTCTGGTCCATCATGCAATCCCTAAGAAATGTGACCATTTATTTGCGAGCCTCGATTACTCTGCAGCACTCGAAAGAGTTAATCGACAAATTATGTGGAACAAACTGGTGGACTGAGGGATTCTGACTTCCTTGTTACAGGCTATCATTTCATTATATGCAGAAACCTGGGTAAGAGCTGAAGCTGGTAATGGTTTCAGCGTATCAAAGACAATAATCACTAGTTGAGGCAATGGTGCGTACTGGCCACTCTAATATTTATCATCTAAACAGCTGATATTGGTTTATCATTAAATAAGCTAGATAATTTCCACCAAAGTTACAAATTCACTACCTGAAAATCCTTCGCTATACAGATGATGTAATTCTGGATCAAACTCACATTGGGCTACAGAGAATTTTAATGAATTGCATAGCTACCTGGATAAAACATAAGCAAACCCCAAATTAACTTGTGCTAAACCCCTTGTAGCTTGGTACGGAGCAGTCAGGCTTAACTTTAGGGCAATGTGTAAAGTATTTGTGCAACACTTCAAACAGTAAGACAGTGAAAACACACCACAAAAGGAGTCTACAACAGAATTAGGAACATAGAGTAGATTTTAATAAGTAAAACAAGACCGAAATGGCAAAAATACAATTTGTAGAACTGGAGATATTGAATTTTAAAGTTTTAAGTAAAAATAGCATCCAGAAGCAAGTAGCCCTATTTGGGAATATTTGGTCACATTGGACTAGGACAAAGTCACAAGTTCAGCCTGACCGCGATGGAGTGAGGGCAGGCTACAGGGACCCAGTTAAGCACCCTACCTTAAATTGTGGTTGCTGAGTATTGCGTGGATCCATGTTGAAGATGCAGCACGCAGCCAAGACGATGTGTTGGTTCAGAGATGTGGTGCTATGAAGTCCTGTTGGGTCGGCATCGAGGATCCCATCGACGGGCCTTGCAATGTGAAGGCTGCTGCTAAGGACACGTTGCGAGGTCGAGACAATGCACTGGTTCCAATGAGCAGTGAAGCTGCAATGTGGAGTTTCGGCAGCATTGCTGTTACCAAGTATAGCCTTAATCATGCATGTGTTACAACGCATGCCTTTGACAATGCTTAGACTTAACCACGCATTCTTAAAATGCATATGCCTGTGCCATGCATGCCTTTACAATGAACTAGGTTGTGGGCATATGTGTGGTAGTGATGGTTACGGCATATGCATAGTGAAGGTGTGTTAAAAGGCTATCAGCATCGTTAGACCTGCCTGACTGGAAAGCTGCCTGCCTGCACCTGCCTGACTGGAGAACCTGCCTGCTATCGTGAGGAGAGTGATGTAAGGGGAGGTGGGGCAGCTTTAAGGCTTTTGGGGGGACGGAGTTAGGTTTTAGTAGGCTTTAGAGCTTGGGGCTGGGGGTAGTTATTTTTTTTAAAATGGTTGGGGGATGGTTTTAGGGCTTGATGGGGCGGTATAGCTTTAGTGTTGGGCTGGGGGGCAGTGTTAAGGCTAAGGGAGGAGACTTTTTTTTTTAAATGGTTGCTGGTCGAGTAGAGGTTTTTGTGCTGGGATACTGTTTTAGGGCTTGGGGTGGGGGTGTATAGTTTTTGTATTTGGGCAGGGGGGTCGGTGTTAGGGCTCAGGGTAGAGGGATTGTTTTTTTTTTAAATGAGTTAGGGATCGTAGGGGAGGTGTCGATCTGGGGTCATGATTTAGGGATTGGGTCAGGGGGTATATAGCTTTAGGGCTTGGGATGAGGGGGCAGCAGTGTAAGGGCTCAGGGCAGGTAATTTTGTTTTAAAAGGGTTGGGGGTTGCGCTGGGGTGAGGTTTTAGGGTTCAGGGCGGTGGGTTTGGCTTCAGGATTTGGGGACAGTTTTAGGGTTCAGGACAGGAGTCAGTGCTTTTTTAAAAGGGCTGTGGATGGAGTGGGGTGGTGCAGAGGTCCGGTTTTAGTGTTTAGGGCAGGGGCCAGGGAAAACCTTAACCACGTAAATACATTTAAAATGCATGCTTTTACAACGAAATGCCTTGTAAAAGCATGTGTGGTAAATGCATATTCGTTGTTGGATATGCGTAGTTATGGTTCAGGGCTCTAAAAATCCACTCAACCACTCACATTGGTGAGTCTTATTTGATCAGGTCGAGATATATTTAATACTTACTCATCCCTTCTGGCGAGTCTACACTGAACAGGTGTTCTATTCAGTTGAAAAGTGGAGGGGCAATTAAAGATGCCTTTATATCTTGTTCTTATGTCACATTTGCTCTGTTTTCATAGACCGAGGTCAAAAGTCAGTTTTTCTTACAATTAATTTTCCTTCTGACTGCAGAGTTCCAGGACTTCGTAAGGTGAACTGTGTGATCTGCTGCTTAGAAAGTAAAATAAAAGGATATAGGGTGTCAGTTTTTTTCTAACACACAACACTGAAATGACTAAGTCAACTGAGCAAACATTTTAAAATATATTTCAGTAGTTGGGAAAGCCCTTTTTTATATTTATTTATGATGAAAAAATATTTTAATAGGTTCAAAAAACAGAATACTGTACATGTTGATGTTCAAAGGTTATGTTTTCTTAAACCCAATTTTCACAGATTGTTAATACACTATGTAGTTTTATCAGTAAAGCTGCAAGTTAGTGGAGAGGTTTTTGGACATTTCTTGGAACATTACTGTGTGTAGATGACAATATGTCACCGCATCATGGTTTAGTGGTATATTTATTAAAACTGAGTCTTTAAACAAACTGAGAAACACCCCTGCTCCGATGGCAATGTTGTTAGTCAACTAAAAGAAGTCCTATGTTATGTGGGCTAGACCTCATGGGTATGTGGGCTAGATTCTTGTGATGCATGCAGCAAACTTTAGTCTACCTATTCAAACAAAAGAGAGTTTTTTGTACTGCAGAAATGCTGAGCTCACATATTTGTAGGTGCAATCATATGTGAGAATTAAGAAAAAGATGACTCTGTAAACTATTTGCCTAGGATCACACAATTTGAGACCCGTTTACAGGTCACGTACAATACAGTTAGGTTGAGTAGATTATTCAAGTTACTCGACCTGCAGGTCTAGTAACATTTTTATGATTTTTCGAGCTCTGAGGTTATGCGTTGTATAACATGCGAGATAAAGGAAAGCACTGCAAGGGAATGCATTGTACTGACATACCGGTCCATTAACAAGGGATCCGGGGAGCAGCGGCAAGGACAGCATAGCACAGCAATAGTTCCAAAGGTAATCCTTTGGTCCCAAAATGCGGGTTGCTGCAGTGATGCAAGTCTTTTGAGACTGGTCCAATCCATGGAGCAGCAGCACTGTCTTGGTTCTGCTTAAAGATGTGTACCTCAGTCGGGGATGCATCACAGGATGCTTCGGTTCTGCTGTCAAGCACATTATGCCCACTTCCAAGGGTCCAGGACTGGGGTGGCACCACTTGGCAGGGGAGACTCGCAGATGTCAGGGTCGTTGGAAGTCTTTTATGTCCCTGGGACGTCAGATCAGATCAGATCAGCCAACTAGCCCCTTGGAGTCACTCTTGGTTCTGGGTTCAAGAGAGGTCCAGTCCTTCTCACCCAGGCAAGAGGGCAGCAGGTCAGCACAGCAAAGCAGAAGTCCAGCAGTGACTTATATGTATGAAAAACAAAGGTTTAGGACCGGCAGGAGGGTTTCTTGACCAGGTCGACTGGCAGTTTAAAAATGACCACAGAGGCTCTGCAATGGTAGGCCTGAGACGGGTTTAAAGGGATACTTAAGTGGGTGGCATGGCACAATCAGTCTACTAGTAGCATTTAATTTACAGGCCCTGGGCACATGTAGTGCACTTTACTAGAGACTTACAGGTAAATTACATATGCAATTGCAGATCAGCCAATATTACAATGTTCAGAGGAGAAAGTACAAGCATTTTAGCACTGGTTAACACCGGTAAAGTGTGCAGAGTACTAGTACCCGCAAAAACAAGGTCAGAAAAATGGAGAGGGAAGGAAAAAGTTAGGGGAAGGCCACCCTAAGGCTGACAGGTCTAACAATAATGTATTTTTAAACTATGAAAACGAAACGAAAAAAGTCATAGCATATTTGTTCATCTATTCTGAGATATGTTGCAATCTATAATTACTTTGGTACATTGCTAACAGAAAAGAGAACACCAGGACATCCACTAGCCACAATAAATGTCAGAGGTCTACAAGTTAGCTTTAAGTTACGATGTCCTTCAGCCTGAACAATATTGAAAATAACAAGGGGTAAGGCCCTGATTACGAACTGAGTGGATTGGATACTCCGTCACAAACATGACGGATATCCCATCCACCGTATTACAAGTTCTATTATGTCCTATGGAACATGTAAAATGGCGGGTGGGATATTCGTCACATTTCTGACGGAGAATCCCATCAGCCTAGGTCATAAACATTCCTTAAATGTCTACCATCTTTGATCTATGGCAATTAAGGATTTTCAGGACGCTTCATGAAGCCATCATTACAGTGTAGTACCTTTCGAAAACTATTTAATCTGTCACGCAACACATCAAGAGCACAAATCCAGCTGAAACTTGGCCTAACTATTCAAAATGTAGCAGGTAAATCAAACTTTCTGAAATACTGCCTCCTTGTCAGTAGATATAGGGAGGCTATACTGAAAGAAATCATCAAGCTAATACTCGAAAAGACCTGCTTTTCCAAGAACCCATGGTCAATGTGCTTATCAAGCACAGCCCATGATCTTGAAGCAAAGTCAATTTGGGAAAATAACATCCCCCAACCAGCATTCATATCAGCAATAAAAAAACAAACCATGCTGTTAAGTCGCATTGCTGACTTGATAGAATTGCCAAAAAATAAACACCTGCAGTATACCATGGAATCCGACAACATTATGACCACTTCGTGATACCTAATAGAATCAATATATAAATCTGCAAGACTACAAATTCTTCGCAGGCAGTTTATGCTTTTTCTTGTAAAAGAATTTAGGTTATTGTGCGACTACCAAAGTGAATCAATACTCCATCTCATGTGTTGTTGTCCAGGGGGATTACCAGAGAACCAAGTATACATCAAGCAGATTTTTCTGACAAAAATAATCACATCGTGCACAGAAGTTTTAAAACACTGACTCAATACACAGAACATCTCGTAACTTTGTCGAGCAGCCATATTTTTTCAAATTACTTTTATAACCCTTACGTTATTTCTGCAGTAACGCTACTCGTTAGGATAAGAACTGAAATTATCTTTTTAATTTCAGTTTATGTGTATGTTAAGAGGGTTTTAAAATGTTTACTTTAAGTGTGTTGGGTTTAGAAAACTTAATTTTTATATGTAATGTAATGATTTCAATTAATCAAACATAATAAACTATAATTATGAGTATTAAAAGGTAAAGAAGAAACAGTACAAACCAGGCTCTGTGACATTCACCTCAACAGCTTTGAACCTGAACTTTTACCAGATGCCAAGTCGCATGGATTCACCCAGGAATCCAACCTCATCTTCATGGAGCAGGTTGCCAAAAAACAAGGACCGCATGTACCAGCTGTTTCACAATTGCTGTTCCAAGCCCTTACACTCTTGCAACTGGATAATGGTAACGCCATGCCCTATGGCCTCCAGGCACCTTCAAGGCATCTTACCAGCTGCAGTATGTCTCGTCCATCACATCACCTCCATCCTGATGGAACTCCATTTTCTCCCCTTGCCAGCCCACACTATCTTCAAAACCAGCTTCATCATTTATAAATAGGGCTCCCGGGTTTATGGCATTTTTATTTTAACATTTCCGTCTGTATTTATCCATATTTATTTTTCGATAATTGTATCTGTATTTATGCATATTTATTTTGGGTTTTGTGAAAAAAATAAGCTGAAACTGGAATATTCCCACATATATTTAAGTAATAAAAATGCACTTATGTTTGAATGCCTTCCGGGTTCCAGTGATATGAACAACTGCAGAAGATAAATCAATGCACTTATATGAAAATGCACACGTCAGTATCAACCTTGTTAAGTATCTACTGCTGTTCAATTAATCCTCTTTACTAAAATTCCTTTCATTTTTAACCCCCTGGCCTATCAATCCACAAAGCCATGGCACTCATATCAGTATTTAGAATCACTTATAAAGCAACCCAAATTCCTATTTTATCCACATTTAAAAATAAATACAGACAGGTTAAATAAATGGTTTTGTGTCTGTATTTATCTGTAAAATCAGTAAAAATGGAAAACAGGGAGCCTTATTTCTAAAGCCATCACAACTAACTCCCATGCTTTTCTTTTAGACAAGCTCATCCTCTTTGACTGTTTGCAGCACACCCGCAGCCAGTACACCATAAGGCTGCCGACTAAGAAGGGTAAAGACAAAAAAACAAGCCAGCAGGCCTTTTTTTGTTCGTGCCTGCGAGTGTGTGTGCTAGCGAATGCTTCTTGCTTGCGAGACTCTGTTGTGTACAGTAAAGGGCTCTGAGCCCACCTGTTGCTCACCATTTGTTAGCTTGCCTGGCACTCTTACAGCCCCGTAATTCATCCCCTTCAGGCCTGGCATCATTTCCTTTCCTTTGTGTGGCGCAGGGACCAAGCATTGATGGATTCAACTTAATCAGTGCCCGTCCCCTGCTCCTGACATGATCAAGGTACTATTTTGTTCTTATTAATTCCTTGTGCCCTGCAACAGAAGGTGTGTGACTGGCAAAAACGTGGCTAGCAAGACAAACAAAATAGCAAAGTTTTCTTTTATTTTGCCAAGTCGTCTTTACTCACTTTTCACTCATGTTTTATTTTGTTTTTGCTCGCGGGCGCTGTTCTCAAGAGATTATCTTGTTCTAAATATTGCAATGCGACATTGTTTCTTTATTATGTGTAATTTATGAAATGATGCTTTAACACATAGTCGTGCAACACACTCCAATCTACCCCACTCCATTCCACCATAACCACCCCACTACAGTCCACCCCACTTTACCCCACACCAATCCACCCCACTCCAGTCCAAACCACTCACCACAATTCAGTCCAATCCACTCCAATCTAATCTGCAGTACTCCAATTTGACCCACTCTAATCCAAAACAGTCTGCCCCACTCCAAAACATCTGCCCAACTCTAATTCAAAACAATCTGCCCTACTCCAGTCCAAAAAAATATGTCCCACTCCAATCCAAAACAATATGCCCAACTTCTATCTACCCCACTCCAATCCAAAACAATCTGCCCCTCTCCAATCCAAACCAATGTGCCCCAATCCAAAACAGTCTTCCTCACTACAATCTGCTGCACTCCAACCCAAAACAATCTGCCCCACTCCAATCTGCCATATGGCAAACCAAAACTATCTACTACAATCCAAAATAATCTGCCCCACTGTAGTCAACCTCACTCCAATTTGCCCCACTTTAATTGAAAACAATCTGACCCACTCCAATCTGCCCCACTCCAATCCAAAACAATCTGTCTCACTTCAATCCACCCCACTCCAATCTGCCCCACTCCAATTCAAAACATTCTGCCCAACTGCAATCCAAAACAATATGCCCCACTCCAAAGAATATTATGCCCAAATTACATCTACCTCACTCCAATCTGCCCCACTCCAATCCACCATAACCACCCCACTACAGTCCACCCCACTTTACCCCACACCAATCCACCCCACTCCAGTCCAAACCACTCACCACAATTCAGTCCAATCCACCGCACTCCAATCCTCCCAATCCACTCCAATCTAATCTGCTGTACTCCAATTTGACCCACTCTAATCCAAAACAGTCTGCCCCACTCCAAAACATCTGCCCAACTCTAATTCAAAACAATCTGCCCTACTCCAATCCAAAACAATATGTCCCACTCCAATCCAAAACAATATGCCCAACTTCCATCTACCCCACTCCAATTCAAAACAATCTGCCCCACTCCAATCCAAAACAATTTGCCCCAATCCAAAACAGTCTGACCCATTGTAATCTGCTGCACTCTAATCCAAAATATTCTGCCCCACTCCAATCTGCCTGATTGCAATACAAAACAATCTGCCCCACTCCAAACCCAAACTATCTGCCCCACTCCAGCCCACCTTACTTGATTCTGCCCCCACTTTAATCCAAAACAATCTGCCCCACTCCAATCCGCCATACTCTCATCTTCCCCACTCCAATCCAAAACAATCTGTCCCACTCCACTCTGCCCCACTTCAATCCAAAACATTATGCTGCATTCCAATCCACCCCCCTCCAATCTGCCCCACTCCAAAACAATCTGTCCCACTCTGCTCCTTCCTACTCCAATCTGCCTACCCCAATCCAATCTAATCCACCCCACTCAAATCAACCCCAATCCCATCCACCTCATCCATTTCAATCCACCCCACATCAGTCCATCCCACTCCATTCAATCCCCCCACTCAATCCCAATCCAATCCACTCCACTCTACTCTACTCCAATCCCATCCACCACACTACCCCAATCCACTGCAACCCACTCCACCCTATTCCACCCCACTCCACTCTAAGACACTCTCTGTCATTAAACCACTGAACTCTACTCCCCTCTACTCAACTCTGGTCCTCCACTTTATGACATTCCAACAAATCCACTCTTCCACAATCTTCTCCCCCACTCCTCTCTGACACTCCAGGCCACTAAAATGTAACCATGCCGAATAGCAGCCACACTGGTGTACAACATGACAAAACACATTGCCAAAGCCAGTAGCTCTTGTATAGGCGAGACCGATTGGCTTCGCCAATGCTTGTTAGTATATGCACCCAGGATCTGAAACAACATCCCTGTATCCACCAGGACTGCTCTAAAACTGCTCTAATTTGGTAAAGAGTTGGAGACTCACCTCTTTAATGATCACTGCATCACAATGCATTAACCATGCAGCCCATCTACCTCCACTATCACCTGTAGACTTTGTGTTTGTCTCTGACTCTCCCTACTGCATGGTGCCTTTTGGCTGTGTTTGCACTATAGAAAAACTATATATGTGGATGCATAGATGCCCTAGGTTCGAGTCTTGCTAAGATATATTCAATGTGGCGGCAACACACTTGTTTTTTTCTTATCAAATACATCTTGCAAATTTTCATAACCTGTTGGTAAAATAACTTTGCAAACAATAACAGGAGTACTCATTATTCCCGCCAATACCTTTGAAAGACCTGTGTGAGTTTGTTTTTAGCTATCAAACAATGATTCATTGAATAATTGGAATTCATTTGTAATGTTTTTACTGCCCAATCAGTACTGAGATTATGCAATGTTTATCATGGCATGCCCAAAGTCACCTTAAACTGGGGGCCTCATTACATAAGTAATTTTCTTCACTCAACGAGGCAGCTCCTAATTTTGTCAAGAATTATTGTTTTCCAGTGGATGTAACTTTTCTATCTGTGATATTCCTGGCATGAAGTCTGTCAGACACTCGTTCTCAAAATTTTAAATTGACCACAGTACAGACATAGGCCCTCATTACAACCCTGGCGGTAAATCCTGCTTACCGCCGTGCAGAAGACAGCCAACATACCGCTGCGGCCGCGGAATTCCGCTACAGGTATTACGACCCACAGCTCGGAATCAGCCACAATACAGACACCCACACAAGTCCTCCACACCAAAGGTCAGTGATAAACTGGCGATAACAAAACCGACACCGTCACGCCAACAAGAATACGTCCACACTATCACAACCCACAAATCAACGCGGCAGACTTTCAACCGCGGTAAACCATTGGCGGTACACACCGCTGCGCTCAAAATACGCACACATCTACAAAACACCACCACATTGGACAATTCAAAATACACACACCTGATACACATACACACACCACACCCACACCCACAAATTTGATAGCAGGCCAGAGAGAGACACTACCTTAAACAACACCAGCATCCACAGACACACAATACCATCACTTACACAACATCCACGCACCTCAAACAACACAACCCATCTCACACATCACCCACACCACATCATGTCACCTCAACAACACCCCAGGTTCTCTGAGGAGGAGCTCAGGGTCATGGTGGAGGAAATCGTCCGGGTAGAGCCACAGCTATTCGGATCACAGGTGCAGCACACCTCCATTGCAAGGAAGATGGAGCTATGGCAGAGAATCGTCGACAGGGTCAACGCAGTGGGACAGCAGCCAAGAACACAGGATGACATCAGGAAGAGGTGGAAGGTGCGTTCCGTGGTCTCCAGACACCAGATTGCAGTACAGAGGACTGGCGGTGGACCCCTACCTCCTCCCCCACAACTAACAACATGGGAGGAGCAAGTCTTGGCAATACTGCATCCTTAGGGCCTCGCAGGAGTAGCAGGAGGACTGGACTCTGGTAAGGCAAATCCTTACTACTTTATCCCCCGCCCTACCTGCATGCCATCACATACCCCACCCTTACCCTCACCCCAACAACCCACAGATACCCCACCACCACAACCCACACATCCCCAAAACAAGCCCTGCATGTAACACCAATGCATGGACACCCATCACCAAAGCATGTCTAGTGCAGATACCCACACAGACCCCAAACCAACTATCACACAAGGACCAAGCCAAGAATGCAAGCACTGGAGTACAGGGTCACTCACCCATTGCACACGATGACACACACAGATGCAATAATCATGCTTTTACACGTCTACAGGACCCCTACCCAATGTCACCGGACAGGAGGTGCCAGGCATACCCAGTCCCCCCCACAGAAGAGACCCACAGTGATGACAGCAGCTCTGCACAACTGGATCAAGATGACCAACCCGGCCCATCAGGGACCTCGGGACCGTCGGTTCCCCTGACACAGTCCCAAGCCACCACAGACCCTCCCCCCTCAGGAAACACCAGCACAGCACCCACCCAGCGGGCCCATCCCTCTGTCCCCAGGACACGTCAATCAGCAGTGTGTCCACCACTACAGGGAACCCAGGCAACCCCACTAACACAGGACGATCAGGGACCTGGGGGCAGTGGCAGTGGGCACAGGGTTCAGGGGACAGAGGCACAGGACAACAGGGAAGCTGGAAGGACTGCTGTGCGACAGGGGGAGGACAGGTCCAGGGAACCCACTCTCCACAAGGCACTCTCCAACATCATGGGAGCTTACCATCATTCCCAGGAGGCGATGGCAACGGTACTGGCCAGGTTTCAGGAGACCCAGCGGCTGCAGGAGGAACACTACCTTGGGATCAGGGAGGACTCGAAGTCCATTACTAACACCCTGGTCACCATTGCAGGGGTGCTGGCATACCTTGTCAACACCAGGAGGGACACAGTGGCACAACAAGGGGCCCCTGACACTAGCCTGGACGATGAACAGCCCTCCACTTCTGCCGGTGCTAGTGGGCAGGAGGCACCGCCACAGGAACACAACACCAGCACCCCGCCCCCTGCAGATGGAGAACCACCCAGCAAACTGTCCCTGAGATCCAGGAACAAGACAGAGAACATTGCCAAGACCCCCGCCAGGAAATGAGACCCCCCTGAATGTCACTCTTCTGTCCCACTTTGTCACCCTGTCCATCCTTCAACTGCCATTGCTCCACTTCCTATGCCCCTTTGGACAATGCACCTGTGAAACAAATAAACTGGACTCTGCCATGGACATTCCTCCACTATCCCCCCAGCCCATTTTACAACCCCCTCCACTTATTAGCACAGAAATAAACACACTTCAATCACAAAACAATCTGGAGGCAGGCTGTGCTTTCACAAATGTGTAATTGCAATAACCATGGAATATAGCAATGTCAATTTACTTGTGCACATACCGATGTAACACAGCTGTAGGCCAGGAGGAAATATAGCAGAGGGCACAAAGTGGGACCCACATCTGTGGATTGGAAAGGCAAAGTGACAAGTCAGGGTCCATAAACTGAGTGAAAATGACAGACTTCTGCCAGCTCCCACAATAGTATGAGATGTGGGAGGCAGTGACATCTTCTTACCTGTGTCTCACTGGAAGTATTGCATGATTATGTTGTTTCGGTTTTTAATATCCTCTTCTTCTGCCTCCTCTTCTTCACTGTCCACAGGCTCCACAGCTGCCACAAGACCACCAGCTGGCCCATCCTCCTGCAGAAAAGGCACCTGCCGTTGCAAAGCCAGGTTGTGCAGCATACAGCAGGCCACGATGATCTTGCACACCTTCTTTGGTGAGTAGTATAGGGCCTTCAGGAGGCTGAAGGTGCGTTTGATCCCCCTCCTAGTTCGCCCATGTGCCTCATTGTAGCTTTCTTCTGCCCTTGTCCTGGGATTCCTCACTGGGATCAGTAGCCATGACAGGTTGGGGTAACCAGAGTCACCTGCAAATATCGAGGGACAACTGTTAGACACACACTAACCCTTATGGACAACCCCATACCCAGACACCTATTCACACTGTATTGGGTCCTTGGCCTCACTTATTAGCCACACACGGTGCCTCTGGAGTTGCCCCATCACATAAGGGATGCTGCTATTCCTCAAAATATAAGCGTCATGCACTGAGCCAGGAAACTTGGCATTCACATGGGAGATGTACTGGTCTGCCAAACACACCATCTGCACATTCATCGAATGGTAGCTCTTCCGGTTTCTGTACACCTGTTCACTCCTGTGTGGGGGTACTGATGCCACATGAGTCCCATCAATGGCACCACTGATGTTGGGGATATGTCCCAGGGCATAGATGTCACCTTTCACTGTTGGCAAATCCTCCACCTGAGGGAACACGATGTAGCTGCGCATGTGTTTCAGCAGGGCAGACTACACTCTGGACAACACGTTAGAGAACATTGGCTGGGACATCCCTGATGCAATGGCCACTGTTGTTTGAAAGGAACCACTTGCCAGGAAATGGAGTACTGACAGGACCTGCACTAGAGGGGGTATCCCTGTGGGATGGCGGATAGCTGACATCAGGTCTGGCTCCAACTGGGCACACAGTTCCTGGATTGTTGCAAGATCAAGTCTGTATGTGACTATGATGTGTCTCTCTTCCATTGTCGACAGGTCCACCAGAGGTCTGTACACCGGAGGATGCCACCATCTCATCACCTGCCCCTGCAGACATGCCGTATGGAGGAGAACAGCGAGCAGAGAGTCAGCCAACACTGAGGTATCACAAAATGTCATTTGCAGAAATGTATTAATCCGCAATTTGCTTGTAACTGTGTGTATTCCAGGCTTAGATAGGTGTGACGCAGTTATTATTAATGCCATGTGGCCCCCTGAAATGGAGGCTGCCTGACCTGTAAGGTGGGACAAGGGGATATGAGGTAACTGCGCTGGCATTGTACACCGTCAGGTGGGCGGTCGAAGACCGCAGCGCAATTCAGCATTGGTTAACATTGGGCCCTATGGGTCCTAGGAGCCAATGACGATGTACGCCGGCGGTGACGGTACGCACCGCCGCGGATGTGACCGCCATTTTCTGTCTGTTCCCTCATTTGATGCCTGACCTTCAACAGGAGAGGACCTACACTGCAAGTGCTGCTGTGACCTGTATCTGGAATTGACAATGGCTCATGTGTCTCAATCATTCGCATTTATCAATCATTCACATTTATAAAGCGCGCTACTCACCCATTAAGGGTCTCAAGGCGCTGGGGGGGGGGGGGTCAGTGCTCAAAGAGCCAGGTCTTGAGCTGCCTTCTGAAGGAGAGGTGATCAGGTATGGCGCGAAGGTGGCTGGGCAGAGAGTTCCAGGTCTTTGCTGCCATGAAAGAGAAGGATCTTCCTCCGGCGGTGGCTTTGCGGATGCGTGGGACGGCTGCCAGGGCTTGTCCGATCGAGCGTAGCGTGCGCGGAGGAGTGTAGAAGGAGACGCGGTTGTTGATGAGTTTGGGTCCGAGGTTGTGCAATGCTTTGTGTGCGTGGGTGAGGAGTCTGAAGGTGATCCTCTTGTTGACTGGGAGCCAGTGGAGTTTCTTCAGGTGTCCGGAGATGTGGTGGTGGCGGGGTATGTCCAGGATGAGTCGTGCGGCCGCGTTCTGGATCCGTTGAAGTTTCTTCTGCAGCTTGTTGGTGATGCCGGCGTACAGAGTGTTCCCGTAGTCCAAGCAGCTGGTGACGAGGGCGTGGGTGACGGTCTTCCTGGTGTCGATGGGGATCCAGCGGAAGATCTTGCGGAGCATGCGGAGGGTGTTGAAGCATGCTGAGGTCACTGAGTTGACCTGTCTGGTCATGGAGAGGGATGAGTCCAGGATGAAGCCGAGGTTGCGTGCGTGGTTGGTGGGCTGGGGAGTGCTGCCTAGGGCGGGAGGCCACCAGGAGTCGTCCCAGGCGGTGGGAGTAGGGCCGAGGATGAGGACCTCCGTTTTCTCTGTGTTCAGTTTCAGCCGGCTGTCTGTCATCCAGTTCGCTACTTCCTTCATACCGTCGTGTAGTCTGGTCCTTGCTGAGGTGGGGTTGTTGGTGAGGGATAAGATGAGCTGGGTGTCGTCGGCATAGGATATGAGGTCGAGTCCGTGTTTGCGTGCGATGTTCGCTAGGGGGGTCATGTAGACGTTGAAGAGAGTGGGGCTGAGGGAGGATCCTTGGGGTACACCGCAGATGATCTCCGTGGCTGTAGATCTGAAGGGGGGGAGGCGGACTCTCTGGGTTCTTCCGGAGAGGAAGGAGATGATCCATTCCAGGGCCTTGCCTCTGATGCCGGCGTTGCTGAGGCCGCGTATTAGGGTACGGTGGCAGACAGTGACGAAGGCTGCAGAGAGGTCCAGGAGTATGAGGGCCACGGTTTCTCCCTTGTCGGTCAAGGATCTGATGTCATCCGTGGCTGCGATGAGGGCGGTTTCGGTGCTGTGGTTAGCTCTGAAGCCGAACTGTGTGGGGTCGAGGAAGTCGTTGGCTTCCAGGGCGGTGGTGAGTTGGGCGTTGACGATTTTCTCAATCACTTTGGCAGGGAACGGCAGGAGAGAGATTGGCTGGAAGTTTTTGAGTTCGGTGGGGTCTGCTGTAGGTTTCTTTAAGAGGGCGTTGAGCTCTGCGTGTTTCCAGCTCTCTGGGAAGGTGGCGGAGGTGAGAGATGCGTTGATGACGTCCCGGAGGTGGGGGGCGATGATGTTGTCGGCTTTGTTGTAGATGTGGTGTGGGCAGGGGTCGGATGGAGATCCAGAGTGGATCGAGTTCATGACGCGGGTGGTTTCCTCGGTGGTGGTTGCGGTCCAGGTGAGGATGGTGGTGTCGTTGGTGGAGGGTTCCGGTGGAGGGTTCGTGTTGTTTGTGGTGAAGCTGTTGTAGATGTCGGTGATCTTGTGGTGGAAGAAGGCTGCGAGGGAGTCGCAGAGGTCTTGTGAGGGAGGGATGGAGTTGTTTTCTGCGTCGGGGTTGGAGAGCTCTTTGACGATTCCAAATAGTTCTTTGCTGTTGTGGGCGTTGTTGTCGAGTCTGTTCTGGTAGGCTGTTTTTCGTGCGGCGCCTGGGCGTTGGTGGTGTTGGCGGGTGGCGTCCTTAAGGGCTGACATGTTCTCTTCGTTCTGGTTGAGGCGCCATGTCTTCTCGCGGGTGCGGCATTCTTTCTTGGAGTCCTTGAGGTCGGGGGTGAACCAGGAGTTTTTTTTGTGGTTGTTGGTGTTAGCTTGGGTCTTCAGGGGGGCCAGGTGGGTGGCGCAGTCGGAGATCCAGCTCGTGAGGTTGTTGGCGGCTTCGTTGGGGTCTGTGGTGCTGGTGGGTTGTTTCTGAGCGAGGGTCGATGTGAGTTGTTCCGTGGTGGTTCGATTCCATTGTCTTCTTGGTGGTTGCTGGGTGTGGTGGTGCACGGTGGTCTTCTTGAAGTTGAAGTGGACACAGCTGTGGTCCGACCAGGTGAGTCCGGTGGTGTGGCTGAAGGAGATGTGTTTGCTGGAGGAGAAGATGGGGTCGAGCGTATGTCCGGCGTGGTGGGTGGTGGTGTTGACTATCTGTTTCAGTCCCAGGTTGGCGAGGTTGTCCAGTAAGGCCGTGGTGTTGTTGTCGGTGTGGTTCTCCAGGTGAAAGTTGAGATCCCCTAGGAGGATGTAGTCGGTGGATGATAGTGCGTGAGGGTTGACAAAGTCTGCGATGTCTTCGCTGAACTTGGTCCGTGGTCCCAGTGGTCTGTACAAGAGGGTGCCTCTGAGGGTGGTCTTGGGGTCGCTGTGGATCGCGAAGTGGAGGTGTTCGGTGTCGGGGAGTGAGTTGTTGGTGTATGTCGAGATACGGATGGAGCTTTTGTGTGCGATGGCGATGCCTCCTCCGGTGCGGTTGGTGCGGTCTTTCCGGATGATTTTGTAGCCGTCGGGGATGGCTATGGCAATGTCGGGTGCCGAGAAGGGGTTCATCCAGGTCTCGGTGAGGAAGGCGATGTCCGGGTTCGTTGAGTTGATGAGGTTCCACAGTTCGATGGCGTGCCTGTGGACGGATCGGGTGTTGACCAGGATGCAGTGGAGATTGCTTCCGGGGGAGTCGATTTTGACGGGAGCGGTGTGAGTCCGTAGACAGTTGAAGCGGCAGTTGCTGCAGGTAAAAGGGCCGTGGGTTTGTTTCGGGGTGGTGCAGTAGCAGCCCGGCGTGCGGCCGGGGTTGAGGCTGGCGAGGGTGGTGGAGTCGTAGGTTTGGTGGGGGTTGCGGGGGCCAGGGGTTTGGGCGCTGGGCGCGGTCCAGGCGCGGACGGGCACAGACGGGCTTGCCTTAGGCGTGCCTTAGGTGCGCCTTCGGCGCGCCAGCGGCGCGGCCTCGCAGCGGCCGCCATTTAAGGGGGTAGCCTGGGAGGAGGGGTCAGCTGGGAGGCGGGAGGCGGGAGGGTAGGCGGAGCGGCGAAAGGCGGGAAAAAGCGGGAGAGGCGAGGAGCAGAAGGCGGGAAAAAACGGCGAGAAAAAGGCCTGAAAAAGGACGAGGCGGCCAAAAAGCGAGTGGGAAAAACAGTCGAGGGGGAAAAAACGGCGAGTGGGGTCAGGAAGACACGGCGGACACAGTCACTCGGGGTACAGAAAGAAAAGGGGAGCGCGATCACCCAGGGCAGCAGACACTCGGGGTACAGAAAGAAAAGGGGAGCGCGATCACACAGGGCAGCAGACACTCGGGGTACAGAAAGAAGAGGGGAGCGCGATCACACAGGGCAGCAGACACTCGGGGTACAGAAAGAAGAGGGGAGCGCGATCACACAGGGCAGCAGACACTCGGGGAACAATCAGGCAATCAGAAAACAGTCAACGGGCAAACAGGCAGAAGGCACACAGGAGCTGGTGGCGCTGCGGGGGCAAGGGAGCGACCTACCCTGGGGTCAAAGGTCGCTACCTCTGCCTCGCAGCGGCCGCCATTTAAGGGGGTAGCCTGGGAGGAGGGGTCAGCTGGGAGGCGGGAGGTGGGAGGGTAGGCGGAGCGGCGAAAGGCGGGAAAAAGCGGGAGAGGCGAGGAGCAGAAGGCGGGAAAAAACGGCGAGAAAAAGGCCTGAAAAAGGACGAGGCGGCCAAAAAGCGAGTGGGAAAAACAGTCGAGGGGGAAAAAACGGCGAGTGGGGGCAGGAAGACACGGCGGACACAGTCACAGTGGTGCCAGCAACTGCAGGGTCATGGAGTGCGCCAACCATCAGGGCTGCCAGTGTGCCAAGTATCGAGGGCAAGGACATTCCGCCACCTGCCAAGGTGAAAAAGGTGCCCACATCCCAGAGGGAGAAGCCGAAACCACCAGCCACCAAGGGGTCAGCGAAAACGAAAGGGGATAGTGGCAAAACAACTTCGCCACCATTCAAGGTGGGAAAGGGCCAAAAACAGAAGGGCAGGTCAGGAGAGGGTATGGTGGCACAGACTGAGGGACCAGTGTCACACCTTCTGTCCACGTCCACGCCAACCTGTACGCCGGCGAACACCACCACCTGCACCGCCACCTGCACCGCCTCGGGCACATCTACAGCCGCTGCAACAGTCCCCAGCCTTTTCCCCGGTGGGCAGCCGTCCGAGGCTGCAGGAGACAGCCTGCTTTCTCCCTCAGCAGGTGCCGACACATGCCCCGCCGCTAGCCCCGCCGCCACAGACCCCGCCCCCAGCACCGCCACGACAGACCCCGCCGCCAGCACCACCACGACAGACACTGCCGCCAGCACCGCCACGACAGACCCCGCTGCCAGCACCTCCACCACAGACACCGCCACCAGCACCAGCACCACCGCCACAGACACCGCCCAAAGCGCCGCCAGCGGCCCCGCGACGTCCTCGGACAGTGTCACCACCGCTGACATGCCTACCATCCCCAGTGGTCAGTTGTCCGAGGCTGGTGGTGAGTTCCAGGACTCTAGGCAGCTTCCATGAAGCATTACTGTCATCACTGTTGGCACCTGAAGGTGGAATGCGAAGCCGCAGCAGTGTGGAGTTTGTCGCTGCCTCCATGGCGTATCATGCTACCTGTACCTCGCCAATGTCGTGCCACGCACACCCAGGTGAGTGAATTATGCAGGCCACACTGCACGTGGAGCACTCTGGGCACCATGCCCCCTCCAGAACCAGTGGAGAGATACATCCACTACCTCAGTCCTTGGCAGGATGAAGCACTCTGGGCACCAGGCCCCCTCCAGAACCAGTGGAGAATCACTTCCACTACTTCAGTCCTTGGCAGGATGAAGCACTCTGTGCACAAGGCCCCCTCCAGAACCAGTGGAGAATCACATCCACTACCTCAGTCCTTGGCAGGATGAATCACTCTGGGCACCAGCCCCCTCCAGAACCAGTGGAGAATCACATCCACTACTTCAGTCCTTGGCAGGATGAAGCACTCTGTGCACCAGGCCCCCTCCAGAACCAGTGGAGAATCACATCCACTACCTCAGTCCTTGGCAGGATGAAGCACTCTGGGCACCAGAATCCCTCCAGAACCAGTGGAGAATCGCATCCACTACCTCAGTCCTTGGCAGGATGAAGCACTCGGGGCACCAGGCACCCTCCAGAACCAGTGGAGACGGTTATCCACTTGCAAGACTGTGGCTTTGCACTCCCCAGGATGAAGCAGTGGGCAAACCACCCACTGGAGAGACTTGAGAGACTGTGACTTTGCACTCCCCAGGATAAAGCAGTGGGAAAACCACCCACTGGAGAGACTTGAGAGACTGTGGCTTTGCACTCCCCAGGATAAAGCAGTGGGCAAACCACCCACTGGAGAGACTTGAGAGACTGTGGCTTTGCACTCCCCAAGATACAGCAGTGGGCATGGAGCCCCCTCGTGCAGCAGTGGCATTGTGCGTTCATCTGGCTGAGGTGCCCCCCTCTCCCTCCCCCTGAGGTGCCTGTTTCATTTCGATCTGATGCCCCTGCAGTGTTCTCTCCGTTTCCAGTCAGGTATCTAGTGTGGGCTTCGCCCATGCATTTTGGGCCCAGAGGTCCACGGACAATGATTGGTGCACTATCCGGACTTGTGTAGTTGGTGTACATAATTGTATTTACTGGATTTTGTACTTTGATAATGAAATTTCACATGATTACATTCGTTCAAATCATTTCCTTTTGTCCTTGCGTTCTTCCAGGGGGTGGGAGGAGTGTATGTGTAATGTTGCTGCATGCATTTGTGTGTATGGTGTTGTGGGTGGGGGTGGGGGTGTTGCATGTTGCGTGTGTGTGTCACTCTCTTTTCCCTCCCCCTCCCCTGTGTTGTAGGTGCTGTACTCACCGTGGTCGTCGCCGCCATCTTTGGTGCTCCTGATAGAAGTGAAGGAAGACCAGCATCGGCAGTATCTGCTATTCGGGCTCCATGGCGTCCTGGTTCCTTGTGAGTTGTGAAGAGGTGAGTGTTTTCCCTTCTGTGTACTGTTTCCGCCGTGTTTTTGTTTGCGTTGGTTCTGGTCCGGAAAAGGTGGCGGGTAGGCCTCTTGTGATATGGTGGGCGGTACATTGTCTTCTGCCTGTCTGTTGGCGGTTACCACCGCGGTGTTTGTTTCTACTGCCGTGGCGGTCGGAGTGTTAAAGTGGCTGTCTATGTTGGCGGTTTCCACCATGGTCATGATTCCATTTTTTTTTCGCCTGACTGTTTGCGGTATTACCGCTGCTTTAACACCGAACGCTAGGGTTGTAATGAGGGCCATAATCTTTGCACATGCACATTTTCTTTCCTTTTCTTTAATTGAAAAGGACCATTCAACATACCTCATTGCAGAGGGTCAAGGCTATACAAATGTGTATGTTTTTCTGTGGACAATCTGGCTATTAACACACTTGTCAAGATCTTTTTCACAGACCAATGCTAAGCCAAATATTGATACTTTACTACTAAATATGTGAGCTTTGAACACGTCTTGGGGGATTCCCAGCTTGTGCTAATACATCTTTCAGTTCATTTCATAAGCCTTCATAAGAGAGGTGACCTTTTCTTCCAAGGCCAGCCAGTCTGAATAATAAGGTGAATAAACATGGTTATATAACTTATTACATTTGTATGGCCCTGTTTCAAATGTACAACCTGACTGAGGAAAGAGCATTTCGTTTTCTGTTACTTAACGTCTGCATTTGCTTGTAGAAGGCTGCCACATTTTACAGAAGTTGATTACTGAATTCAAATAATAGAATACTTCAGTTGGCAACATTCCCAATGACGTAAGATAAAACAAAGGCTACGTGGGTTTTGGCATCAACAAATGTCATGGGTCCACGTAGCAAGGACAACTTACACTGATTAAGAAATAATGTAAACTTATTAGAACTACTAGATAATTTCTCTGGGTGCCAAAGATATTATATGCTGTACTTATGGATATGAAAGGAAATAGGATTTTGTAAGTAATACGATCCAAGGGTTTCTGGCTCTAACAAAGAACCCAATTCACTTTTGAGTTAAAGTAACTCAAATTGTAAAGTCTTGTTCTCTGATCTCAATAAAATATCTTTCAGTTGTAACTTGGTTACTAGGTCTATGGTTTGAGACAAGGTAAATTCCTAATCCAATTTTCAGGTCGGAATGATAACATGGGGTGGGCAATCTGTCAAGGTTACACTAAACTGTTAATCCTGATCCAACAGAAGTAATGCTGATATCCACCCTTCCCTGAACCCAGAGACAACCAAGCAAATTATATTTTTGTTTGTTAGCAGCAGACACGGGGAAGAGAGAATGGATCAAGAGAGAAAGAGAAATAAATAAACTGGGTATCTTCACTTTGCCTGTTCTTAACTGTTGGGCTCAGCTTGCACCAGAGAAATGATACTATTTTAGTATTTTGTTGTTTACATTACAATCCACTATTTTTAATGTGACATGTAGTATACATTGTGACAACTCTCTATGGCGGTAACAACTCCTGAAGGTGAAAAATAATTGAAATATGTATAGTTCAAAATACCCTGCACTTTAAAATGCATTTCTTTTTCGATAACTACCTTCAGTAAAGTGTAAGTCATGTCTGTGATCTGAATGATTCGCAATGGCGAAAGTTCAAAATCAAAGTACATAATTGTAGGAAGCTGGCTCTTTATGTGGTATGTGAATACTGTGTAAAGGGTTCAGGGGTTCCCCAGTGAGTGGACAGGGCTTGCTATACAATCCCATAGTGCTGTATATAGGGGTAGTGTGGTCGAGCAGCCTTAGGCTTAACACCTAAGACTGCAAGACATCTACAAATAAACACAATATTCAAGAAATTAGATTCACGACTTAAGAAGGAGATGCCATCAATTTATAAAAATAGCAAGTATCTTTATATATGTTTAGTCATCAGAGAAAAATCATTCAAGCAAGTAGGTTTTAAATAATAATACTTTTCACTTTAAAAAGTGGACACAGTGCAAGTTCTGAGTTCTGCAACGTTATCCTATGGGAGGAAAAACAAGTTCTGCAAACAGGTAGAGTACAACGACTTACAAGACCAATCTCCTGGGGTTATGGTGAGTAGTGGGCAAGGTCCAAGGTTCTCAATCTGGGGGTTCAGAATGGGGTCCCAGGTGGCAGGCTGGCACAAACTGTCAGCGAGATCACCAGAGGCTGGTAGGGGTTAAGGGGGCACCTCTAAGGTGCCCTCTGGGTGCATATATTGGTAAATCCAACACTGGCATCACTGTGGGTTTCCCAATATGAGATGTTTGATACAAAACATCCCTATCTTCAGTGAAGTCAACATTTAGCTGGGGAACTTGTATTGACCAGTGTCCAGCGCATGCATTTAAAATGGCTTGCCTGGTCACTATTTCTGAGAATTGACAAAGACATAGCTGGGGCATATCTTCTCATCCAAATATACCCTCATGTATGTAATGCACCCTGCCTTAGGGCTGTAATGTCGCGCCGCGTGGTGCGGCGCGAGCCGAGTGTTTGGCGCAAGCCGGGCGTTCGGCTCGGTCCGCGCAGCGCGTTTCCAAAACGCGGCGCGCCCCCAGCCTTTCCTGCACATTACGAGGCCCCAGAATTGGCATGGGGCCTCGCTCTGCTTTTCCTCACCGCATGTTTGGGGACTCCTGACCCCTCTTACCTGTTCTTGCTCCTTCTTTTTTCTTTTCTTCTTTCTTGGGTCTTTTTGTTGTACCTTCCTTTATGTCTTTTCCCCCTTCCCAGGTTACCTTTTTCTTTCCAGCATTCCTTGTTCCCTATTCTCTATGGTTCCTACTCTATTCTGTTCTATGTAATTTTCCCTGTCTAAGATGGTGTCCTTTTACTTCCTGTGGGTCACTTCCTGTTTTATGGTATTTAAGGGATGTGTTTTCTTCTTGTCTTTGCGCTGCAACACTTTCTGTTTGGATAGTGTCTCCGCTCCTGATTTCCTTGCCTTTCGGTTCTGGATTTCGTCATTTCTGTGTTACCTGAATTTTATTCTTTTTGATTCCTGTTCTTTTGTCCTTGTTTTCAGGAATCTTTCTGTTTGGAGGTTTTTTCCCCTTTTTTAAAGGTTTTTTTTCCCTCTGGCGCTATTTTCTGAAGGGCACGGTCTGTTCTTGGCATCTCCATTGCCTACAGCACCGTGGCTACCAGAAAGAGTCGCCCCTTTTTGGGCCAAAGCCAAACACTGAAGACCCACGCCACTAGATCTGCAAATTCCAGGCGCAAGCAGCACGTGAGTCGTGACAGATTGCAGCGCCAAACCATTCCAACGTCCTCAAACACCATGGATGACACAGTGGCGGCGGCTGCAGATCCTGATCAATCTCTTCTGACAACGATTCAGCAACAAGCTCAGGAATTGCAACAACTACGCAATGAAAATGCTGCGTTACGACAGGCTTTGGCTTTTCGCAGTAGTGATGTTCCGACTATCTCCGCTTCAACCCCTCGTTTCTCCGGTGAACCAACCAAACTACGTGAGTTCCTTGATGCATTAACGGTGTACTTCGCCTTCCGACCTACCCAATTGTCCCATGACAGGACAAAGGTGGGTTATCTTATCAGTGCTTTATCCGGTCCTGCCTTGGCCTGGGCAACCCCGATGGTATCATCCAACGACCCGGTATTGTCGGACTATTCCACCTTCGTGAACCGCTTCAAACAAATGTTTAGTCGTCCAGGATTGGAGGCCTCTGCGGAAGAAGCATTATGCGACATCCAACAAGGCTCACAAGATGTCCTTCAATATATAACACGTTTTCGTCAGCTAGCGGCAGAGACCACCTGGGTGGAACGTACTCTGGTGACTTTGTTTCGTAGAGGACTCAAAGAAGAAATAAAAGATTAATTAGTACATTCCACCAGAGTGGAAGATCTTCGTGGCCTGATGGATCAAGCACTTTCCATCGAGTACCGTCTTCAGGAACGGATATCGGAGAAGAGAAGGAGTAGAGGGTCTTCCCAGCCAAGCACTTCACGAGCTTATCTGCATCGTTCTGAGGAACCTCGCCCTCCTGCTAGAGACATCGAAGGGGAACCCATGCAGGTGGATACTACTCGAGGCCCGCTCTCCGCTAGCGAGCGAGAAGACAGACGTAAGAAAGGGTTGTGCCTCTACTGTGGTTCTGCTGGTCACATGCTTCGTACCTGTCCTGTACGTCCGCCCAGGCCATCGGGAAACGCCACTTCCCGTCCTCTGTAAGAAGGGAGGGGACGGGATCATTGGCTATACCTTCCATCAGCTCCTTTAATGACAATACGACATCCTTGTTCATATTACCTGTCATGTTACAACTTCCTGACGGCCGTCAAGAAAAGACTATGGCATTACTAGATTGTGGAGCTAGTGGTATTTACATGGATAAGACGTGGGCCGCTACTCAACAAGTTCCTACACAACCTAAAGAAATTCCCGAACAAGTGCACACAGTGGATGGATCCTTGATATCCTCTGGTCCAGTTGATACTACAACCCTGATGTTAAGTTTACAGATCGGGAACCATCAAGAACACATCTCCTTTGATCTCATAACATCCCCCAACCATACCATCATTCTTGGAATTCCGTGGTTCATCAGACATAATCCGTATGTGAATTGGGTAACCCGGACTGTTTCCTTGTCTTCACAATTTTGTCATGAGAACTGTTTTGCTTCCGACAAGTATTGGTCACCGAAAAGATCCATATTTACTTAAGGTACTACCGGTTATTCCATTAATACTGTCCAAGGAGTCCCTGAACACTATTTGGAGTTTCAAGATGTGTTCCAAAAACCATCCAAACCTGTGTTACCTCCACATCGAGACTACGATTGTGCTATTCCCTTGGAACCTGGCACAATCGTCCCTTTTGGGAGGATGTATTCCCTCACGGAACCCGAAAAGGAAGTTCTAAAAGAGTATCTGGAAGAAAATGTACAGAGTGGTCTTATTGTTCCATCGTCTTCTCCGGCCGGGGCTCCTCTCTTTTTTGTCCCCAAGAAGACAAAGGATCTTCGTCCTTGCCTGGATTTTCAAGGGCCTGAAAAAGATAACTATTAAAGATCGTTATCCTTTGCCTCTCATCAGGGATATTCTAGAAGCAGTCAGAGGGGCTCAACGTTTTACCAAACTAGATCTACGGGGAGCCTACCACCTTTTACGCATTAAAGAAGGAGACGAGTGGAAGACAGCTTTCAGGACCCCATTTGGTCACTTTGAATACAAGGTTATGCCTTTTGGTCTCACTAATGCCCCCACAATCTTCCAGAGATTTATGGACTCAGTGTTTTCTGACCTTCTGAACCAGACAGTTGTAATTTACTTAGATGATATTCTTATTTATTCTAGAAATCCCGAACTCCATTCTTCCCATGTGAAACAAGTCCTTCAAAGACTCCGGGCACATCAACTATTTTGCAAACCAGAAAAGTGTAAGTTCGACAAAACGGAAGTCAAATATCTGGGTTATCATTTAAGTCCCACCGGCATAGCTATGGATCAAGAAAAAGTACAAGCTATTCTAAATTGGCCTTCTCCTTCCTCTATTAAAGAAACACAATGTTTTCTAGGATTAGCAAACTTTTATCGGCAGTTCATCTTAGACTTTGCGAAACAGACCAGTCACATAACTCACACTTTAAAGAAGGAAAATTTAATGAAAGGGTTTGTCTGGACTAAGGCGGCTGAAACAGCTTTTCAAGATTTAAAGAGGGCTTTCACTCAAGCCCCCATCTTAAGACATCCAGATACCAACAAACAATTTATTGTTGTCACCAATGCTTCCGAAAGAGCCATCGGAGCTGTCTTACTCCAACAACAAGAGGATGATGGTCTTGAACATCCTGTTTTCTATTTGTCTCATATACTCTCTACCGCAGAACAACATTACTCAGTACTTGAAAGGGAATTATTGGCTCTGAAAACAGCCTGCCTAGAATGGAGACAGTTTCTGATGGGTTCCAAGGAGCCTTTTGAGGTGAGAACAGACCACCGTAACCTACAATGTTTACGAAATTTTGTATGCCAGAATAGTCGCCAGGCTCGTTGGGCCTTTTTCTTCAGTCAGTATGATTTTTACATCACTTATATTCCTGGATCCCAAAACATTCTGGCTGATGCTCTGTCTCGCCGTTATCCAGATTGTACTCCTTCCCCATCTCAGTATCTACTGGAACCTAGTAAGATCATTGGAGTGGCTCAGTCTTTTCTGGAGGAGGTACAACTGGAATACGCCAGCCTATCTGACCACGAAGTAGAGAAACTAGGACCTTTATTAAGTAAGAGACAAGGATATTATTATTATCAGAACCTGTTATTCCTCCCTACTAACAGAGTTAAAGAAAAAGCATTACAAATGTGCCATGATTCACCGGTTGCTGGTCATAGAGGCATCAAGGCCACACAAGAACTTCTTTCGCGATTTTTCTGGTGGCCTACCTGGAAGCTGGATGTTGAAAGATACGTTCAGGCTTGTCCCATATGTGCTCAAGTCAAGATTCCCCGTACCAGACCTGCAGGATTGCTACAGCCTTTGCCTGTTCCGCCAGCTCCATGGCACACCATCTCTACTGATTTCATGTGTTCGCTCCCACCATCAGCAGGAAACCGGGTTATCATGGTCACTGTGGATTCCTTTACTAAGATGGCTCACTTCACTGCCCTGAAAAAGCTACCTACATCCCAAGAACTAAGCCAGATATTTATCGATCATATCTTCCGTCTCCATGGACTCCCACATACCATTATATCTGATAGAGGACCTCAGTACATTTCCCGGTTTTGGAGGTATTTTTGTAAAACACTTAATATCAATAGAGCCCTGTCATCGGGGTTCCATCCTCAGACCAATGGACAGACCGAGCGTCTGAACCAAGGATTAGAGCAATACCTTTGCTGTTTTTGCAATTCTACCCAAAGCAACTGGAACACTTATCTCCCTATTGCTGAATTTTCCTACAATAATACTGTCCATAGTGCCTCCAAGGTCACTCCTTTTTTCTGTTCTTATGGCTTTCATCCTACCTCTTTTCCTACTTCTCCTCGGTCTACCTCTCCTCTGCCCGCTATTACTTATCTCTCCAAACGACTTCTACAAATCCATAGACTAATTCGATCCAATTTGTTACACACCAAGAGATATATGAAGAAAGCAGCAGACAAGAAACGTAGGACCACTCCAGACTATCACCTGCAAGATAAAGTCTGGCTTTCATCCAAATTCTTACCCTCACGTCTTTCTCAGAACAAGTTCACACCTCGCTACTACGGGCCTTTCCGTATTCTTCAGTTGATTAATCCTGTCACTGTCCGTCTTCACTTGCCTCATACATGGAAGATTCATCCAGTCTTTCATGTTTCCCAGCTCAAACCTTACGTACCTGACCCTTACTCTCGTCAGTTCCCTTGTCCTCCTCCTGTACTAGTGGATGATGTTCCTGAATATGAGGTACAGGAAATTTGTGACTCTCGTCTTTTTCACAAACGTCTTCAGTATCTGATTCATTGGAAGGGTTATCCTCTCAGTGAATGCTCTTGGGAAGATGCACCTTCTGTTCATGCACCTCTTCTGATTCAACGCTTTCACCGTTTATTTCCTCTCAAACCTGGACCTTCGCGAGGGGGACCTACTGTCGCGCCGCGTGGTGCGGCGCGAGCCGAGTGTTCGGCGCAAGCCGGGCGTTCGGCTCGGGCCGCGCAGCGCGTTTCCAAAACGCGGCGCGCCCCCAGCCTTTCCTGCACATTACAAGGCCCCAGAATTGGCATGGGGCCTCGCTCTGCTTTTCCTCACCGCATTTTTGGGGACTCCTGACCCCTCTTACCTGTTCTTGCTCCTTCTTTTTTCTTTTCTTCTTTCTTGGGTCTTTTTGTTGTACCTTCCTTTATGTCTTTTCCCCCTTCACAGGTAACCTTTTTCTTCCCAGCATTCCTTGTTCCCTATTCTCTATGGTTCCTACTCTATTCTGTTCTATGTAATTTTCCCTGTCTAAGATGGTGTCCTTTTACTTCCTGTGGGTCACTTCCTGTTTTATGGTATTTAAGGGATGTGTTTTCTTCTTGTCTTTGCGCTGCAACACTTTCTGTTCGGATAGTGTCTCCGCTCCTGATTTCCTTGCCTTTCGGTTCTGGATTTCGTCATTTCTGTGTTACCTGAATTTTATTCTTTTTGATTCCTGTTCTTTTGTCCTTGTTTTCAGGAATCTTTCTGTTTGGAGGTTTTTTCCCCTTTTTTAAAGTTTTTTTTTCCCTCTGGCGCTATTTTCTGAAGGGCACGGTCTGTTCTTGGTGTCTCCATTGCCTACAGCACCGTGGCTACCAGAAAGAGTCGCCCCTTTTTGGGCCAAAGCCGAACACTGAAGACCCACGCCACTAGATCTGCAAATTCCAGGCGCAAGCAGCACGTGAGTCGTGACATGTAAGGCCTGCAAGATGGGATGGCCTACATTTATTGCATGCAGTGTTAGGGACATGGAACACAGGCTGTGTGCCATGTCGTGTTTTCACTTTTCTCTGCACCAAGACACGCAGCCAGCAATGGCAACCTGTTGTGTTTGGTGAGGGATCTCTTAAGGTGGCACAATTTGTGCTCCAGCCCTTAGGGCCCCTCTTTAGTACTTCAGGCACTAGGGATAAGGGATGAGGATTTGCCATTGGGGAAACAACTGTGCAGTTTTGGTAGAGAGTTCTGGCACTTGGGACTTAGTTAGCAGGAACTCAGTGCACTTTCAGTCAAAATCACATCATGTAACAGGCAATAAGTTGGGGGGGGTAAAAATGTCAAAAAGATGCACTTTCTGACAATAATTAATATATATTAGGGTTGTGCTTTCACTTCTACCAATATACACTCACCACTGGCATTACCGGAATACCATCAGTGATTAAAAAATAACATACACAGCATCTTTACAATTTGAAGGTTGCTCTCACTCCTCTTGTCAAATAGAATGCAATAGCATTTGTAATACTTGTGTAAGGAGTCCTAGAGTTCAAGCTCTTCAGAGATTGTGTCCAGTGACATAAGATGCAGTCACATTTCTCAGACTCCACAATACAAAGTTGCAATGGGCTGACTTTGGATACTGTAGCCGATGATCCAGTGGCTGCTGGCGGAGGCGAAGGAAGGTAGAATCATAGGATAATTCAGATCAGCACCCCCAGGACATGGTGGAAAGAGCCAAAACATTCCCGAAGAGCTAGAACATTCAGAACATTCTGGAAGGAGCCAGAAGGTTCTGAACATGTCTTGGTCAGTAATAGCTGGGGAGATTTAAGCACCAGTCACAGTACTGGTAACAGTGATTGAATGAGTCTCTATTCTAGTTGCATATTTAGCAATATCTGCATTCCATGCACCTTTTTTGTTTTACCCTCCTTCAGTTCCCTGGGGTAGTTAGGACAGCTCAGGTAAACCCTTTGTTCTACAGATACTGAGCTTTGCTTGCTTCTGGAATTCCAGCTCCAGCCTCAAACACTCTAAGTCATCCTGGTACCTGGCATCTCTACTATTGGAAGTGGGTTTTCATATTCAATTCCCAGACTGTATCAGGGATATATGGGGGGGCTAATTATGACCTCTCTGTTTCCATACCCAGGTAAGCTACTCTACTGATACCTTCAATATATTGTATTGTGATGTACACAAGTATATTTAGATTATCTTTATCTTGTTTTATAGGATTACAGGGGTTAACAGTCAGTCTATTGCAGACCAAAAGTCCTTGCTGCATGCCTACCACCAGCCTGTCCTCCCATGGCCAGTGGACCAAGACTCTTATGGAGTGTTTCTGTTCTCTCTAACCAACTTTCATTTTTTTCCCTCTACAGTCACTTCCGATTCTGTAGTTCATTAAAGATTTTATTGGAAGGAAAGTGAAAGGATGGGGTTACCATTAGAGACCCTGGCCTGAATTCCAATGAAATCTTGACACCCTGAAATTAACAATGTGCAAATCAAAGTCTAAATACTTGGGGACATATTTATAATCCCCTAGCATCATCTTGCGCCACATTAACGTAATTGTTTTTGACATTAATGTGGCCCGTTGAGGCCGATATCCCCGCACCTTATTTACACGGTGACACAATGCACGAATTGCGGCACTCTGTAACCCTTTGCGCTACATTATACCTGCGCCAGGCATAATGTATGTAAAGGGGGTGTTCTCCCGTTAGGGGAGCCAGAAAAATTGAGTAAGGAAATCTATGAGTTTTACTCACGACATTTTGTACGGCACTTTTAACGCCTGCTTAAGAGCAGGCGTTAAAAGGGGGCTTCCATTCTTTAGAATGGGGTCCTATGTACTCTTCAGGAGTAGCGCCAGTATTTTGGCACTACTCCTACAGAGTACATCAATAGCTTCACAACAAATAATGCTATTTCCCCTAACCTGCGCCATGGTGCACCGTATTTTAAATACAGCGCACAGATGGTGGTGGTAGGGGGGTGCTAAGCGGCGCAGGGAAAGTGGCGCTGCACTCGGTGCAGCGCCATTTTTCATAAATCTGCCCCTTGATGTCTAGTGTTATCCAGAATACTTCTCTGGAGCAAATGAGTTCCAGCCTCCTGACAGCAAGGTTCTAGCTGCGGAAACTAAGGCCCAGATTTATACTCTATTTGCGCTGAATTAGCATAGTTTTTTTTAACGCTAATTCAGCGCAAACTTAACTCCATATTTATATTTTGGCACAAGACAAGTCTAGCACCAAAATATTTAAGTTAAAGTCATTTTTTGGATGCATGAACCTATTGGCGTCAATGAGATGCAAGGTAGGCGTTCCCGTCCAAAATTTGACTCTAAGGCCCTAGTTCCTTATTTATACTCCCATGCAAAAATGGAGCACGGGAGGGAGCCTGGCCTAAATAATGGTGCTAAGCCTGCTTAGCGCCATTATTTAACGACTGGGTCAAGGCAGGCGTTAGGGGACATGTGGACCAATTTACATGGTGAAACACCATGGAAAGAGCCCACTGGTGCCTTCCCCAAGCCCCAGGAGCACCCCCACCAACACCAGAGGGACACCAGGGTATGGGGGACCCCATCCCATGTAAGTATAGGTAAGCAGAAGTAAGTAATTTTTTAAAATTTGTAAAGTGCCATTGGGGGCCTGAAATGGGCTACCTACATGGCACTGGGTGCAATGGCCGTGCCCAGGGGACCCTTTTCCCCTGTGCTGACCATTGGGGTGGTGGGCATGACTCCTGTCTTTTCTAAGACAGGTGTCATGTGGTATGGATAGTTTTGCATCAAGAAATTATGCTAGGCTGGTTAGAGTCATCTTTTTTTACTCTAACCAGTCTAACGTCATTTTTTGGTGCAAAACACCATTCTCCCATACCGCCATCCCCACCAGGCTAACATTATTTTCCATGATGTTAGCACACCCTCAGTGTCGGCTTGCACCATTCCATAAATTTGGTGCCCGGCTGTAGCTCAGGAATGGCACAAGCTGGCGCTATACTTTGTGATGCAAAACTGCATTTGCTCAGCTCATCAAAAAGTATAAATCTGTATTTTGATTGCCTAGCAACTAAGGGCCATATGTACGAACACATTTTCCCATTGACACAGAATGGGAAAAACTCTTTGCTACATCTGTCCCTAGCATCCTAAAACATATGCAATTTATATTCTAGTTTATCTTGACTCCACTTACTGTATGTGTTTCAGATGTTTCAGATAGTGCAAGCATCGCAGCCACAAACCCTCACATCAATGGGCATCCACATTCTGCATGTATCGATGACCTCTTCTGCAGTGGCACAGTTGAGCATCTATATCCTGCCTCTGTGTACGCCCGGTATATACAGTTGAGTGTGAGCCATGTATCATGACAGATAGCCACATGCATCATTTGAGTCAGGCTCAAAAATAATTCTTCTAGGTACTGCAAGAAGTAGCTGCCCTATTACAGAGAGGGCGCACATTTCCTGTTTGCGCCATAACACACCTTTAACCCCTTCGCTGCCAGGCCTTTTCCCCTCCTGTGCCGAGCCTTTTTTTGGCTATTTGGGGTAGTTCGTGCTTAGGCCCTCATAACTTTTTGTCCACTTAAGCTATCCACACCAAATTTGCATCCCTTTTTCCAACATCCTAGAGATTCTAGGGGTACCCAGAATTTGTGGGTTCCCCTGAAGGAGACCAAGAAATTAGCCAAAATACAGCAAACGTTTTTTTTTTTTTAAATGGTAAAAAAAAGGGCTGCAGAAGCAGGCTTGTGTTTTTTTCCCTGAAAATGGCATCAACAAAGGGTTTGCAGTGCTAAAATCACCATCTTCCCAGCTTTCCGGAACAAGGCAGACTTGGATCAGAAAACCACATTTTCCAACACAATTTTGGCATTTTACTGGGACATACACCATTTTCACTATTTCTTGTGCTTTCAGCCTCCTTCCAGTTAGTGACAGAAATGAGTGTGAAACAAATGCTGGATCCCAGAAAGCTAAACATTTCTGAAAAGTAGACGAAATTCTAAATTCAGCAAGGGGTAATTTGTGTAGATCCTACAAGGGTTTCCTTCAGAAAATAACAGCTGAAATAAAAAAATATTTAAATTGAGGTGAAATAAACTAGCCATTTTTCTCCACGTTTTACTCTGTAACTTTTTCCTGCAGTGTCATGTTTTCAAAGTCAATATACCATTACGTCTGCTAGACTCTTCCTTCTGGTTGCGGGGATATATAGGGCTTGTAGGTTCATCAAGAACTGTAGGTATCCAGAGCCAATAAAGGAGCTGCACCTTGCAACAGGTTTTTATTATATACTGGGTATTCAGCAATTAATTTGGTGAAATATAAAAAGTGAGAAATAGGTATCAAGAAAACCTTTGTATTTTCTAAATGGGCACAAGATAAGGTGTAATGAGAATCAGTGGTTATTTGCACATCTCTGAATTCTGGGGTGCCCATACTAGCATGTGAATTACAGGGCATTTCTCAAATTGACGCCTTTTTTACACACTGGCTTACATTTGGAAGGAAAAAATGTAGAGAAAGACAAGGGGCAATAACACTTGTTCTGCTATTCTTTTTCCCCCAAGTCTCCCGATAAAAATGGTACCTCACTTACGTGGGTAGGCCTAATGCTCGCGACAGGAAACGCAACATGGACACATCACATTTTTACATTGAAATCTGATGTTTCTTGCAAAGTGCCTAGCTGTAGATTTTGGCCTCTAGCTCAGCCGGCACCTAGGGAAACCTACCAAACCTGTGCATTTTTCTAAAACTAGACACCTAGGGGAATCCAAAATGGGGTGACTTGTGGGGCTCTCACCAGGTTCTGGTACCCATAATCCTTTGCAAACCTCAAAATGTGGCTAAAAAAACACTTTTCCCTCACATTTTGGTGACAGAAAGTTCTGGAATCTGAGAGGAGCCACAAATTTCCTTCCACCCAACGTTCCCCCAAGTTTCCCAATAAAAATGGTACCTCACTTGTGTGGGTAGGCCTAGCACCCGCAACAGGAAATGCCCCAAAACACGATGTGGAAACATCCATTTTCCCAAAGAAAACAGACCTGTTTTTCGCAAAGTGCCTAGCTGTGAATTTTGGCCTCTAGCTCAGGGGGCACCTAGAGAAACCGACCAAACCTTCTTATTTTTTAAAACTAGACACCTAGGGGAATCCAAAATGGGGTGACTTGTGGGGCTCTCGTCAGGTTCTGTTACCCAGAATCCTTTGCAAACCGCAAACACTTTTTCCTCACATTGCGGTGACAGAGAGTTCTGAAATCGGAGAGGAGCCACAAATTTCTACCCAGCATTCCCCCAAGTCTCCCAATAAAAATGGTACCTCACTTGTGTGGGTAGGCCTAGCGCCCGCGACAGGAAATGCCCCAAAACACAACGTGGACACATCACATTTTCCCAAAGAAAACAGACCTGTTTTTTGCAAAGTGCCTAGCTGTGGATTTTGGCCTCTAGCTCAGCCGGCACCTAGGGAAACCTACCAAACCTGTGCATTTTTAAAAACTAGACACCTGGGGGAATCCAAGATAGGCAGACTTGTGGGGCTCTCACCAGGTTCTGTTACCCAGAATCCTTTGCAAACCTCAAAATTTGGCTAAAAAACACTTTTTCCTCACATTTCGGTGACAGAAAGTTCTGGAATCTGAGAGGAGCCACAAATTTCCTTCCACCCAGCGTTCCCCCAAGTCTTTTGATAAAAATGGTGCCTCACTTGTATGGGTAGGCCTACAGCCCGCTAAAGGAAATGCCCCAAAACACTATCTGGACACATCAAAATGATCAAATACTAAACTACCTGTTTTTGCGGGGGGCACCTGTGTTTTTGGTCCTGGGCTCAGCAGCCATCTAGGGAAACCTACCAAACCCAGACATTTCTGAAAACTAGACACCCGAGGGAGTTTAGGGAGGTGTGACTTGCGTGGATCCCCCAATGTTTTCTTACCCAGAATCCTCAGAAAACCTCAAATTTAGCTAAAAAATCACATTCTTCCCAAATTTCTGTGTGGGATCACTGCACTGGGACACATTTCCTACCACCCAACGTTCCCCTCAGTCTCCCGGTAAAAACGATACCTCACTTGTGTAGGCAGGTCAAGTGCTTGTGACAGGGAAGAGCCAAAAACATGTTGAAATTGACTGGGAACCAAAGCGGGTCCAAAAGGACAGTATGAAAAAAAAATGTTTAGGCTGACAAGTGCAGCAGAATTTTTATCGGTATAGATGAGACAATGCTGGGTGGTAGGAATTTTGTGGATTCCTGCAGATTCCGGAAGGTTCCATCACAAAAATGTGGGAAAAATGTGTGATTTCCAGCAAAGTTGGAGGTTTGCAGGGCATTGTGGGTAAGAAAATGGTGCGGGTGCCTGTGAAGCACACCACCCTGGAATCACCCAGATGTTTAGTTTTCAGATGTGTCTAGGTCTTGTGGATTTTTCTACATGGCAGCGTCCCAAAGTCCATAAAGTGCAGCCCTCAGCATTCCAAGTGGGACAATTTTGAGGGTTAACCAAGCTCTCATGGCCCAAATGTAAAACCAAAACCAAAAATAATCAAATGTGCTCTTGCTTGCCGTGGGAAGAGATGTTTTAGTGTGTGGGGGAGAGGTGAAAGACTGTTACCCCCTTTAGTTGGGGTGGGGGCCTAACCAGGCCCATACTGGTTGGTAGCCACCACCCCACAATTTTTTTTCATTTTTTTAAATTCCCTGGCATCTAGTCGACTTTCTGCCGCCCCGGGTGTGGATCAGGGGTAAATGCCCCATCTGTCCACTGGTGGGTAGAACAACTTTGGCCTCATTTATTTGGGTTGGGGGTATGGCCATACCCCCACCCTCTTATTTTGGAAAAAAAATCTTCCCTGGTCTCTGGTCTTGTGGGCAGATGGGCCTTCCAAAAATATGCCAATCTGCCCCCAAGGGGGGCATATATGACCAACAGAAATGTACCCCCATGGGGAGCGACCCTTGCCCAAGGGGCTTCTCCCACAACAAAACAAAACACATACACACACACCAATCCCTGGTGCCTAAGTGGTTTCTGACCCCCTTGGGGGCAGATTGGCCTATCAATATATCGGCCAATCTGCCCCCAAGGGGGACAGAAATGGTCTAAATACAATTTGCCCCCCAGGGGAGCGACCCTTGCCTAAGGGGTCGCTCCCCACATATAAAAAACAAAAGTAAACATAAACAAAAATATATCCTATGTCTAGGGGTTTCTGGCCCCCCTGGGGGCAGATCAGCCTAATTATAATAGGCCCATCTGCCCCCAGGTGGAGGCAGAAAAGGCGTAAACATATTTTGCCTCCCCCTGGGGAGGAGCGGCCCTTGCCCAAGGGGCCGCTCCCCTTATGTGCAAGTATAAAAAAAAAATCCCTGGTGTCTAGTGGTTTCTGCCCCCCTTGGGGGCAGATTGGTCTAATAACAATAGGCCGATCTGCCCCAGGTGGGGCAGAAATGGCCTAAATACAATTTGCCCCCCAGGGGAGCAACCCTTGCCTAAGCGTTCGCTCCCCTTGTGTGAAATTGGCCTTTAAAAAAAAAACTCCCTGGTGTCTAGTGGTTCTGCCCCACCGGGGACAGATTGGCCTGATAAAAATAGGCCGATCTGCCCCCAAGGGGGGCAAAAATGGCCTAAATATAATTAGCCCCCTAGGGGAGCGACCCTTGCCTAAGGGGTCGCTCCCCACCTCTAAAAAAAAAAAAAAAAGAAAAAAAAAAAAAAAAAAAGATCCCTGGTGCCTAGAGCAGATCGGCCTAATAACAATAGCAGAAAAGGCCTTGAAAAAGGCTCCGCGTACGCCAATTCCCTTTTTTGAAATAATCCCTGGTGTCTAGTGGGCATTTCAGCAGCAAGATTGCTTCACGATCAGGCTGCTGAAGTGCTCTGAGAGACTTCAAAAGGAATGAAATTCCTTTCCTTCCCTTTGAAGCCTCTCAGGCCCCCATCACATGAACGGAAGAGAAATGCTTTGCATTTCTCTTCCGATCGTGCTGGGAGGTGGCCTCGATGAGGTCAGCGCAGGATCACGTCCTGACGTTATCAGAAGTCACAGGGGGGCAGGGGGGTCAGGGGTGGAAGGGCTTCCCCTTCCATTCATGCACTGGGGGGGTGGGAGGGAAGCCCATGGAGGGAGCGCTAGCACCCCCTCTGAGCTCATGTGCCAGGAGATAGTTGTTACATCCTAGGCACAGTAGCACTGTGCCGGCAGACGTAACCATTACGTCCCCGGCACAGAACCGGTTAAATACATACATGCACTGTGTGCAACAGGGAAAGTGTGCCCTATTACAGTGAATGCACTTCCCCCAGGACAGCCATGAACTTATGCTGCCCTGGGTGAAGCATATTCCAGTGAAATATGGATGGGCTGCTTCAAAGCCGCTCTGTGTTTCACTGTGCAGGCAGCAACCTGCCTGCACTTTAAAAATGAATTACAGATCTCTTTGCAGGGAGGTGCAAGGGCTGACTACACCTACCTGCAAGTGGATGTCCATAGAATCCCTTTTCTTCCATCCACGGGGCTGCCATCAGGGGGCAATGCAACACATTTTTGTTGCACTCATTTAACTGGCCTCCTGACAGGTTCTTTGCCTTTGCACTCACATTTACAGTATGGTGCTGGCATGGGGTAAAGAGATTCCCCCATGCAAATGAGGGAATGCCATCTTGAGACACCGCTGGTAGTAGTAGTACAAACTTTATTCGACTTTCAACAAGTCATAAAAGTATCAAATATTATACATTTCAGTATGCAATAAATAAGATAAGATTTAAATGAATTAAAATAATAAAAGAATACGTACAAACAGAGTAAAATATCTTTAAAAATTTCCTAGTTGCAAACCATTAGATAAACTAGATAAAATGACATCGCTACCCCCATACGCTTTCTTGTATTTAATACGGAGCATAAAAAGTTAGACAAGGTTCCACACATCTCAATAGAGGATAACACCTGGAGGCTGGCGTACGCTATACGACACTGGGGCAAGTTGATTAACCTTAAAAGAGGGGCTACTAAGCGCTTTCTCTGCTTGGCATAGAATTTACAGAATAAGACCACGTGAATTGTAGTTTGAGGTTTCTTTGCATCACATGGACAGGCCTTCAGTGTGGTGCTCCAATCGTTCATAGTTGGAAAGGTTACTAGACGATGAAATATATCTAACCTCAGTCTGGTGAGAACAAAGCGGTGGCGGGGGTTTACCACATTCGACAAATAAGGCTGTATGCCCTCCGTCGACAAAATTATTTGATTGTGAATGACGGTGGGCTTTTCTAATTCAACGTCCCATCGTGAATCTTCTAAATATTTTAGTGCCAGAATACTCAGGTCCTTCCTGGAGATTTTTCCCAGCAAAGCTGGGTTTGTGTAATAAACTTTGTTTCCGATGTTTTCAAAGGTCATAATGTATCTCAACCAGGGCACCTTTGCTGCATATGTAGACTCCATGCAGTCAGTCAAGATGGCCTTGTTTAGTTCAGTATATTCCGAGGTCCAAACTTTGTGCCATAACAATAATGGTTGAATCTTTATCAAGTCTGTAATAAAGGGGAGCCCCAGTTCAGAGTGGATAACGTATGATGATGTACCATTTTGTACCATCAGTAGATGTCTTATAAAATCATTTTCCACCGTCTGCATCGGGTTACAGTTGGTATATCCCCAAATTCCAGACCCGTACATAACAGCCGGGGTGCACTTGGCTTTGTAAATTTTTATCATGTTCAGCGGGGTAATCCCCCCTATCCTTTTGGAAAAAAGCCTTAAGGCCACCGTTGTTTTAATAAGCTGGGCTTTTTTCATTTTCCTACAGTTAGCCCAGGCGCCCTGTTTGTCAAACATTATGCCCAAATATGAGAAGGATCGCGCGGTTTCTACCCTCCCTTCCGCGGTAGTAATATTATAGATCTTGCCGCGTTTCCCGCCACAATTCATAATAAACGTTTTTGAGCGATTGACAGTGAGTCCCAATTGTGACATGAATGTGATGCAAGTAGTTAAGAGTTTTTGAAGAGCTAGCGTGGTTCTGGCCATTAAAACTGCATCGTCTGCGTAGAGTAGTACCGGGACAGCGCGATTACCTATTTGGGGTAGATCTTTGCAGTTACTAGCCAATAAATTTTCTAAGTTATTTATGTACATTGAGAACAAGAACGGGGCAAGAACACAACCTTGGCGCACACCTCTATGTAGGCCAAAAGGGCGAGTACATTCCCCTTTTAGCCCATACCTCTCTCTTGCTCTACACCCTGTGTACATTTCTCGTATAAACTGAATTATGGCTGGTTCTACCCCCATGCTGCTTAGGATATCCCATAACTTATCATGTAGTACACAGTCAAATGCCAATGATAGGTCAATAAAAGCCAGATGCAGGTTACCTTCTCTAATCCTTGTATACTTTCCAATAATAATACTTAAGTTCAGGCTTTGCTCCACTGTCCCAATTCCTTTCCAGAAACCATACTGGACAGAAGATAAAGCACTCTTTTCTTCCGCCCATATTTGCAACCTATTCAAGATAATTCTCCCTGCTAGTTTAGCCATTGTGTCCAGCAAGGAGATTGGCCTGTAACAGGCTGGGTTAAGGCGATCACCTTTTTTATATATTGGAATAATATTGGAGTCTCGCCAGGATGGTAAGGGACCTCGTATGCAGATAGCCCTCAATGTCTGCGTCAATACAGGCCCCCATAGCTGGATATTGGCCTTGTAAAAAAATCAATCGGAACGCCATCGGGGCCCGGAGCTTTCCCTGATTTGCTTAGAGTTATGGCTTCCTCTACCTCCTCAAGGCTAAATTGAGGGGTTATGGTCAGACGTGTACCTTCCTGGAGACCTTGATTGTGTACAGGAACTGTAGGCTTCAAATCGCTAGCCAGCGAGTATGTTTTAGAAAAATATGCAATCCAATCCTCTTCGGAAATCGCTATTTCCATCCTGGGGGAGTCTCTGTCCCCAAACACAGGAGAATTGATTGTTTTCCAGAAGAGGATGTTATCTTTCGTACGGCTAGCTATATGTAGAGTTTCCCACAGAGTTCTTTTTAGGGTCAATTTCCTTTCCTTCATTGCTGCTTTGTATTCTTGTCTACACTGGCGTATATCTGTTGAAGATTTTTTTGGGGCTCTTAGAGCCTTTTTCAGTTTCCTATGTGCTTGTGAGCAGTTATAGTCAAACCATCCAGTAGCCCTTTTTTGCCATGACGTACCACCTCTGATAGTAAGGGCTTCCTTTATGGTTTGCATAATCAGTGTAAAAGCACTTAAGCATCGCCCTGGATCTAGATTCTCACTTAAACAGTCTGCAAAAGCGAGCTTGCAGTCACATAATAACTGTTTCAACAGAGACTTAGGGTCTGTCTGAGACCATTTCAGGGTATATCCATTGCGCGGCACTAATTCGATGTCATCTACCAGAGTGGCCCTGTCATCCCTGTCTGCTTTAAGGGGAGTTAGTGAGAGGTTCAGGCTGTGGGGATAATGGTCGCTAATTGCGATGTCATGCAGAGTATAGTTCATGAGGTAGTATGCAAAGTGGGTTGACATTAAAACATAATCAATCACAGTATTCGCACCCCTTCCATTGTAAATTGGTTTAAACTGTGTTTCATCAGAATATAATTCGTTTACAAAGGATAGATTATGGGTTTGAGCCAGTAAATTCATTGCGTCTCCTTGGGTGTTATGTGCAAAATGAAGTCTTAAGCCAACACCTTCGGGATCCCAGCCACATACCTTATCTGAGGTTTCTTTACAAGGGTGGACGTTAAAGTCGCCGCCCCAGATCATGAAGGTCTCGCGGTTATTATTTGCACTTATTTTTTTTAGATCATTTCCCATCTCCATTAGAATATTGGAAAGCTCTCCAGTGGCTGCAATATTTTAAAATTAATAATGACTAGATGGGTTTTATGATCCAAGTTACTCTCTATCATTTGATAGAACGAGCTCGTAAATTTCATCTCTAGGTTCTGTAACCGTAACTTGTTAGAAATATATGTGCATAGACCCCCTTTTGGTCTACCGTACCTGGACTGAGCGGCTGGTGAGTGAAATGTTTTATAGCCGTTAATGTGGAGAGGACTTAATAGCCACGTCTCTTGGAGGCAGATACATAAATATTCTTCTATAAAGTTCACCCAGGTATCATTGCCTATCTTGTTGGTTAGACCTGTAATGTTCCAAAACAGTAAAGCTATCTCCGCTTTCTGTTTAGGAATACCGTACTGGTCCTTTGATGAACAGGGAGATAGAACACCGCCAGGTGGATAGATTATATTTCTAGGGGCGCAGCTCTGATTTAAGTAGGGTTGAGTCCTATTTCTTATAGGGTCCATTGTGTAGGATGTGTGTTCTTTATTTAAAACCCGCCCTGATTTATAGGCTACCTGGGCTAGTTCATCTGGGGAAACTGTCTGATTCTTGTCGAGTCAATCTATATCTTCTAGAGTCGTAAGAGGGTGGAATCTGTTACGCCCTGTGAGGGCGTCTAGTGTGTTTAGAGATGCTCTTACTGGTTGTGGGTTTATGGGATTATACAGCGCTGGTGCTACATGTCCCAGTGCTATCTGTTGTACAAGCATCTGCAGGCCCTTCTGTAATACTAAAGTGCCCCCTGGGGAGCACAAAGCAGGTGTTCATGCCCATTGTGACCCCCAGGGCACATTCTATAATGCGGCCCCTGATCTATTAAAACCTGTTACAATATTGCATCAATTTCTTTTCAGAAATGCCTGTAAAACATTTGGCAATATAGTTTGAATACAAGGTTAGAAAATGCACCATTTGCCCCATGTGTTAATTTTCAGAGACAATATCACAAAACAAAATGATGGACGGAGTGTTGAAACTTGACAAACACTCACCTCCAATCACAGATCTGAGTTTAATCCATCATTATTTTGCTTGCCACGTCATCCCAGTTCGGACCCATCTATATGCAAATCAGCCTTGGCCCTGCTCCCTATGGGAGCAGTTCAGACCGAACTGCCAAGCCAGGTCCTCCCTGGACAGGATTCAACCATCCTAGGACCAGTTTCAGGGTATCACCCTTCATCAGCCAGGCTATCTTTAATCCACTGGTGCAGCAAGCAAGGGACTTACATCTGGGTATACCCAAGCCACTTAGGGCGCACAAAATTAAATGACGGACAAAGTGTTGAAACCTTTCAAACACTCAACCCCAAACACAGATCTGGGTTTAATCCATCATTATTTTGCTTGCCACGTCATCCCAGATTGGACCAAGCTATATGCAAATCAGTCTTGACCCTGTGCCCTATGGGAGCAGTCCAGCCCTAACTGTCAAACCAGGTCCTCCCTGGACAGGATTCAAGCATCCTAGGACCGGTTTCAGGGTATAACCCTTCATGAGCCAGGCAGCTTGAATCCAGTGGCGCAACAAACAAGGGACCCACGTCTGGGCATACCCTAGCCATTTAGGGCACACAAGGCAATATCACAAAATAAAATGATGGACTGGGGGGTTGAAACCTTTCTAACACTGATCCCCAGTCACAGATCTGGGTTTAATCCATTGTCATTTTGCTTGCCATGTCATCCCAGTTTGGATCAAGCTGCATGCAAATAAGTCTTGACCCTGCTCCCTATGGAAGCAGTCCAGCCCGAACAGCCAAGCCAAGTCCTCCCTAGACAGGATTCAAGCATCTTAGGACCGGTTTCAGGGTATCACCCTTCATCAACCAGGCCAGTGTAAATCCAGTGGCGCAGCAAGCAAGGGACCCACATCTGGGCATACCCTAGCCACTTAGGGTGCACAAGGCAAGGCAAAGAAGGCAAGAACACTAAACAATACATTCAAGACCTCATGGGTATGCTAGTGTAGGAGCTCCTCCACTATGGTAGAGCCTACAGAGCAGACTTTCCGACCCGAACCACACAATTTTGCCAGGACATTCTAGTAGGCTTCCACCATTATACAGACAAGGAGGTCCTAGTGGATGTTGCCAAGAGGAGTGGCTCCATAATATACAATGGAGATTCTATCCGGATCTTTCAGCATGTGTCCACAATTAGGCTGGCTAAGCAACACGTTTTAAACCCAGTCACCATCTTTCTCAGAGAACATCAAATAAGTTAAAGGTGGGGGCATCCCTTCTGCCTGCAGTTTGAGTGGAGAGGCAAGAAGAGGGAGACTAAAATGCTTAGGGAAACCTGCCAAATCCTTGAAACCCAACTGTCAGAAGATGACCAGGACAGCCAGGAGGATCTCCCGAAACCTCCCAGTTCTAAATAGATAACGGTTCATAGCAATTCAAAACAGGAATCTCTGAACAGAGACCATCTGGCCGAGGTACAGAGAGTGAGCAGGAGCTCTCCAGATTCAGATGCATCCGCAGCCCTCTTCGCAGAACACCAGCCATGAGATGGTGGGACTGCCCACAATAAGCAGCACACAGCCAGCTTGAACGTGCACACCACTAGAGTTGACAGAGGCCTTATGCACATGACTTCAGTTGGATTAACCCACTTCTCCCTGGGTCGGAAGAGTGCCAGGTTGGGGATACCATTTGGCAGGGGCATGTTCTTGTTCACCAGTTTGTTTGGTTTCATGGTTTGGTTATAGGTGAGGGGGACATCAATGGGAGCGGGTGAGGGGGTGAACCACAACCATGTTCCACAGCACACTGGAACTGGAGTGACGAGAGAAGCAACACAGTTAAGAGATACACATGCCGACATTTAACATACACGTAACCATATATAACGTATAGGGATCTCAACAACCCCCAAGACAGAAAGATATACTATAGGAACTTACTGACATCTATACAGACATAGCCTTACTCCAGGAAACACCTTTTATGCTGTGACTGGGGGCAAATGCAGATTAAGCATTTTGCATCTGTTGAAAAAAAACAGGAGGTTAGGGATATTGGTCCACTCGCTGTGCCTGCTGGTGGTGTGGTTTACCCGCTACAGCCCGATGGAAAGATGGCCAGGTCAGACTGGTAGGCTCCGGGGGTCCACCCTGATGTTGCCCTTGTTGTACTGTCCCAAACAGGGCCATAAACAATTCCTTACTGACAATATACACACACTGGAGTATGTGGGCCACAGCACCAATCATCCTAGAAAGGGATTTTGACCTGGTCTGGGATCCCGGGGTGGATACTGATGGCACAGGTCGTGAGGAGACGGTGGTACTATTCCAAGCAGGTACATGATGGTATAGGCGCCCCCTGGGGAGAGGCTATTCACACTTCCCCAGGGCACACAAGACCTAGGCACAGCAGGATAATCTGCTGTTTGATAAACGACTGCTTCCTAACATGAATGAAGCAGAACAGAAGCCAATGACCTTGTCCAATCAAGGCCCTGTGACGTGCTCCTTTGCAGTTTCTCAGCTAGGACCGTTGAGGTTGGCAGGCTCCTGGAGGCTGCAAGACTACCTTCTTATTGAACCGGACACAGTGACTAATACCAACTTACAGAATTAAGGAATATATAAAGCTGATGATACGGGGAACACAAAGGCGGCAACACAATGGGACACAATGAAAGCTGTGGTGTGAGGACATCTTATAGCAGTGGTGTGAGCGAATCTTATATTGGAGGCACCCAGAGTAAAAAAATTACAGGAAGAGCTATGGCTCACACACTCCCAGAAGATCTGGAGGAAAGTTCTAATGATACATGGCCAGCTCCACTCGCTGATGAACAGGGTAATCTAATGTCTGGCAAGGCTTGATTACAGATACTACCAATGTGGTGATAGGTAGGGCAAACTCCTGGCCAACCTACTACTATGAACTAAAACAAATGCACAGCACCATATCGGAAATTCGGAGTCTGGATGAGTGACTCCACACACTCGATCAGGATAAGGTGGAATGCTTTAGGGGCTATAACGAGGACCCCTACACATGACACCAGACTGTGACCCCAAGCACGGACAGCATACTTGGATGGAGTGAAGCTCCCCATACATCATCAGGTGGATAGGGATGCGTTAGAGAAAAATCTAGCGAGGGAGGAGGTTATGGGGGCAATAGTGAAACTTAAGCATGCGAAAACACCGGGCCAGATAGCTTCTGCCACTCCTACAAAGAGTGTACCTGAAAATGATACAGACGGGATGAGTCACCTGTCCATGGTGGAATTGACAACTATTTTAAAGCTGCCTATAGTCACTGATGGAGGACCTTATCCATCAAGATCAAGTGGGGTTTATCTTGGGGCATTAAACTAGCAATAACACTAAAACAGGGCTCCGCTTGATAGACATAGGCATGATGGCTGCTACGCAATCTATCCTAGGCTCCCTGGATGTGGAGAAAACCTTTGACTGCGTGGACTGGGACTTTTTGGACAATGTTATCAAGTGCTTGGGCTTCAGGGACTCCTTTCATAGATGGGATATCCTACTAGTGGGATATGGATGCCCCAGAGCCCACATTTGAATGAACAGGCTTTTGTTGGGGTGGGTATTGGCTATTGATTGCCCGCATCACATGGCAGGGCTGGCCAGTATCACTGCTTCTTTTTGTGGCTCAATTGGTTTGGATATGACACGAACAATTACTGTGGTGTGTGTACTAGCTGCAGGTGCCTCAGTACACAAGGTACTGTTCTAAAATGGCCGCCGCGCTTTACGCAATAGATAACAGTCCATTTTCTGTGTTATCTACTCATTAGGAACGCAAACGCGGCATTTAAGAATGCTTGCGTGAGGCTCGTTCTTTTTATATAGGAGGAAGTTTTGGAGTCATACAGGAGGGGCTGATTTCTCTGCGTCCGGATAAATGAGTTAACACAACTATTGACTATACATGAGGATTACGGGATGGACTAGGAGGTAAAATGCTACCGGTGATCTTATTCTCTACCTCGATTGCATTAGGAAGCGCGTTTTGCAGCTATCATGATATTGATGAAATAGGGAGTTTTGGAGACGGATTATGTTCTCCTTTTAGTAAGGCACTATTGGAGATCTTACCTATTGGAAATTACATTAGGAAGCGCACTTGGTCTAGATTAATGAACAAGGTGTCACAGTGTTACTGGTAAAAGTATCTCTGTATGGAAGATGGTGGATCTATGATAACCATGCAAATTGGGTTGTTGAAAAGAAGGATATAAGGCATTTTACTACATAATTCTCTATTGTCCTTTAGCTTGTTCGAGGCCATATGAAAGGAAGTGTTGACAGACAATCTTGAGACCTAATTTGAAGAGCTTAAGAGGCGGTTAACTTTGGTTGAAAGCAGGTCAGTATGGGTGAAAGTAAAATCAACATCCCCATACTCTAGAAAAATACTTTGGTAATAGAAAGGAGACCAATGGGGTCTCACTTTTTTCCTTTTGTGATTCTGTAATAGCTCCAAAGCGGGACATGAGTTCAATGGGCGATCAAGTGATTAAAGGTATAGACTTATCAGAAAATCTTGCTTTCACCATGGTAGATGATGGTATTCCTTTGGACACAAAATAATCTACTGATTATGAATTTCACATGCACTTGGGCTCGCATGCTGTACTAAAAAGCATTTCTGGGGCCGTTGTGGCTCCTGTATACTTGAGACTTGAAGATATGTGGAGTGTAGTATATTACTCTCTCGGACAGCAAACAACAGTTTGTCACAAAGGACGCATGGTGGTGTTTTTTCACTGTTGCAATGTGCTAGTTACTGAATTGTTACACTATATGCACGGTATTGGTGTTGGTGGCTTTTGTATTGTATTGACAGAAAAATCATTATAATTTTTGTTTAGTAAAAAATAAAAATGTTATATAAAAAATATTTTGTGTGTTGACAGTTATGTATATATATGTTATAATGGGGATAGTATTTGTTATGATTTTCGCAGCCTTGAAGAAGTCCGGTGTGGACGAAACACGTGTCGGCTGATGGATTTCTATATTATACTTTTATGTTTATTTTCTGTATATTTATACTTTTGTGGATAAAAAATATATATGTTGTGGTATTAAAATTGTCTATTTTTTGGACAATATTGTTTGCGGATATTTTTTGTTTATTTATACTTATTTCTGTTGGATGATGTCCACTAACACCGTTTAGGTAATGTCATTATAGTGTTACATACTGTGCTTTTGTAATTTGACCTATCAGATATTGTTTACTTCTAAAGTGAAGATACATTGACTACCTGGGTGTGCTCCACTGTTTTGCTGTTTGTTTCTGGAGCCTCTGGCCCAGAAGATCAGGCTCCACCCCTTGATCCAGGGGATTTGGTCTGGGACACCGAATATTAAGTTGACTATGTTCTTAGATGGTCTGGTCTCCCTTTATGTTTCCAAGCAGCTTGCTCCCCTCAGCTGCTTGCAGCACTCACTTACTATCAGACAGTATCCAGGTTTAAAATCAGTCTCACAAATCGGAGGTTCTCAATATATTTTGGTACCTGCGCAACTGAAGGGAGAACTGCACCACTCCACCCCAATAACATGGGCTTCCTCTCATATAGAATACCCGGGTATTGTTTTGACGCACACACTGAACCAGAGGTAAGACATAAACTCAGGAAACTTAAAAGATCTGTGAAGGCAGATCTCAGTCATTGAAAACATAAATCACTATTGCTCCTAGGTAGGATAGCAGCCCTCAAAATATCGATCCCCCCATGATTCTCTACCTCTTTCAAACCTTGGTCCTCTTGAGCCCCAGAGACTACAAGGCAAACCTGCAGGAGGACTGCCAGATTTATATTTGGCAGGGCAAGAAAGTGAGAGTGCCAGGACATCAGAGTTTTCTCCAACCTAGTGATGGGGTCCTAGTGTCCCCTAACCTCACCTACTATTAAATAGCCTCCCATCTTCGTTATATCTTCCACTGAACCCACAGAGAGTCTGACAAAGGGCAGTGTATTGTGGAGCATACAATGATGGCAGGCCCACTGTGGGAGGTGCCATGGAGCAGGAGGGGCCCAGAAAACCCCAACTCTCTATACCTTGCCAGTAATAAGGGTGACATTGGAGACTTGGGATAGATGGGCAGTACACACAGAGCTCATGTCCTTTCCCGCACCTTTCACTTCCTTATGGGGGAATGCAGACTTTACTCTGGGGGAGAATAGGGATCCCTATCCGGTGTGGTATAAAACCCTACGGGACATGTTTGGGGTGGCAATTCAAATCATTCCAGGCCCTACAGGAGGAATATGGGATCCCCCAGGGGGAAAGGATACTGACAGTGGCAGCTATGCCATTGGCTCCTCCACCCACAAGTCAAGCAGGGGCTACTAGACCCCTCATGCCTTTCGTGAAATACCTCATCATGACCCCCAATGATGCTCATGCCACCTTGAGAATCTATTGCATGCTAAACACATGACACCACACCAATAAACTAACCTTCCAGAAAGCGTGGGAAAGGGAACTTAACATCACCACAGACGAGTGGCAGGAGATACTTTAATGCATCATCGGAAAGTCAACACACATGGCGGGGAGGAGGCAACACTCAAGCTTCTCTATCTGTGGCATTACACCCCACAATGACTAGCTCGGATGAAGGTGGGGTGAGAAGTGCAGGGTGCTGGAGAGACTGTGATGAGGAGGGAACACTTACTCACATCATGTGGCCCTGCCCAAAGCGTAGGCCCTTCTAGGGGGGCAGTCTTGTTGAAGATCCACCAGAGCATGAGCTTCGAGCTTGCACAATACCCTGAGGTGAATACTGTTGGGCCAGCCAGATAACGATAGCTAACCACTGGGAGGCATGTGTAAAGTACAAGTGCAGACACGCACCTGAGGCACGGGACTAGCAGCAGACGCGAGCAGCAAGAAAGGCACACAGAGTCTCTATGTTATCAGGTGCTGACCTTGACTAACTAGAGCACGCTCAGATGCTCTTTATTAACTATCCAGCGAATGCTACACGTAATCATTGTACTGTCAGAAGACCATCCTGTTAACATGACGAGGTGGTATAGTACATTCCTACCCAACTTCATTAAATTAAAACAAAACCATACGGGCAATCAAGTGTTCATACAGACATGTACAGGCATTTATATTACCACAGTGCAGGCTGCCCCTGGCGGCCACGGGTTCACACTACATAGTCCTGGCTTGATCCTGACAGGAATCTGTTTCTGTACACTCAGGTGATGATGGCCTCTCAAGCCGGGTTTTGGGGTAAGGGGTTTTGGGTGGGCTTGCCCACGGTGGACTCCTCGGGAATAGATCGAGGGCATCATCTAAAGTTGAATGACTGTCTGGAGGGCTCTGTGCCTTCTGGAAGAAGGATACATTCCTTGTGGCAGTCTTGTCACCCTGCCATGCTGTGATCATGGTACCAAGTAGTTTGACTACCAGCCATGGGTTCTGTTCAAACGGCAATCAAAACGTGCTGCCAGTGTATCTGTCCTTGACAAACACCCAATCCCCTTGCTCTATCGTGTTGGGTCAGGTCTTTCTTGATGCTCTGGCTCTTTGATTGGTGGCCTTTCTTCTGTTGAGGACCTCCGAGTCATTGATCTTATGTGGAGATCATGTGGGCAGAAGGGGAATCAAGCCGGTAACCACTCGTCCCAGGCTAGCAAGTCCTGGGTCTTGAGCAGTTGTCTAATGAGGGGTTTGGCGGTACTTGCGCAGGAAGCCATAAATGGCTCTCTCCACTGACTGGCTAAGCGCATGCACAATGGAAATCACTTTATTGAGAGTTCTCATAAACTGCTCCACCTCCCTATTTGCTTGAGGCCATTTTGGTGTTATTTTCCAGTGTTCAATGCCCCAGGAGTTAAGGTACTGGGTGAACTCTTGCCCATGAAATGGGGGCCCATCGTCTGTCTTTACATCTTTTCATTATGACACGTGTGGCAACCACCTTTTGCAGTTCTATGATTACCTCTGAAGCTGATTGTGACTTCATGATTCCAACTACAGGATATTTGGTGTAGTCATCTATGTCTCCCATCTGCAGGATGGCCAAAATCAAGGCTGGCAGATTCCCATGGTATGTGTGGACCTTCTTCGGTGATGACTATTGATGGTGGTTCAGGATGACTTGACACCAGTAGAATGAACTTACAGTTGCTTCCACTAGGTTGCCCATACCTGGGAACTAGACTTAAGTGCGGAGTCTGTTCTTTGTCTTAGTAGTCCCTTGATGTCCATAGTGGGCCAGCTGGACTGCTCATTGAGTCAGACTAGGAGGTATGACAAGACTAGGGACTCTCAGTAGATGACTGCCACCATGTGCAGAAAGCTCCTGTTGGACATGTTGCAAAGACTCCAATGTCTTTCTTGCCTCTGGGGTTCTTAGCATTAGTTATGTCTTCAGAGTTTTCCAACTGTTTGATCTAATGGTAGCCAGGCCAGCTGTAGATACTCGCCTTCTTTGGTGGCAATGTCTCCAAGGAAAAGGGCAGTGGCTGGGATATTTCTGCAATGTAATGGAGATAGGCCTCTGTTGCTTCAGCTTCCTCTTTGGGGGTTGCTGCTTAAGGGTGCTGGGAGAGATAGTCTGCTGGACTGGTTGAGCCAGGACGGAACGCTACCCAGCAGTCATACTCTTGAAGCTATAACATACCCTTCTCTAAATGTTGTGAAGGTGTGGATGCTGAATCTTGGAAAAGTGGCACCAAAGGCATGTGGTCTGTAGTGATGACAAAGGGATGGCCATTTATGTAGAGGTGGAAATGTTGGCATGCCCAGTGTATAGCAATGGCCTCCTGCTCTGTTTGCGAGTAGCGTTGCTCTGTCTCGGTAAGTGATCAGCTCGCGTATGCGACTGGGACTCAATCGACATGGGGTTGATGTTGGGTAAGCATCGTCCCTAGTCCCTTTAGGCTCACATCTACTGCAATGTTTGTGGGATTGGCAGGGTCGAAGAAGGACAAGGTGGTACTCACTGACAGCGCCTCTTTTGTCTTTTGAAAGGCCTTCTCTTGTTCAGTGTTGGCCTTAGTGAGTTCTTTCACAGATTGCATAAGGCTGGCGAGGTCCTGGATGAACCAACCACAGAAATTGACCATTGCTGGTAAACTCCATGCTTCAGCAGTGTTTGTAGGTGCCGGAGCTTCTTGGACATCCTTCACCTTGTATGGGTCCAGTGCTATTCCTTCTGCTGTGAAACTGTACCCGAAGAAACATATTTTTTGCTTGAGAAACTCACACTTCTTGTATAGCGTGAAACCTGCATCTTTTATTCTTTGAAGGACTCTGCTCAGAAGTATGTGATGTTCTTGTAGGGATTTGGCATGTATGAGTAGTTAATCACTGACATTGATGACTCCAGGCAGACTGTTGAGCACTTCACTGATTGTATTTTTAAAAATCTCTGCAGCGCAGGATACGCCAGAGTTGAGGAGGTGATATCTCCAGAGGCCCATGTGAGTTGAGAAGATCTTTATATATTGAGATTCTCTGTGATGCGGCAATTGGTGGTACCCTGACCAAAGGTCAACCTTGGAGAACCATTGAGTGCCATTTAGTTCACTAAGGATGTCTTCTACTGTTGGAGTCAGATGTCGCTCCCGTTTTATGGCCACACTGGGAAATCTCATGTAAACACTCTGATCTTCACTTTCATTATGAGGTGGGTCACTCAAGAAGTGGTAGACACTCACAACATTAGTTCAATGGAGGACGTAGTGTCAATTGGTTGCCGTCAGTTGCTGGCCCCCTACTTTAATCTGGCTCTTCGGGAAGGGGCAACGGGTGGACTGCACGGCCCCCATGCCAAAGACAGTGTGGACCAAATAGTCCTTGATTTCATCGTCCATGCCTACTGATACGTTGGGAACCCTTGCAACTGCTTGCATGGCCTCTTTCGGGGTTTTGAGCTTGGGGGATCAGCATACCTTTGCAAAGTGGTTGTATTTCCCACACGGAGTATCCACACTCTTTGCGCTTGTCTTGTAGCCCCTTCTGGGCTCATGGGGTCGAGCATTCACGAACAACATTAAGTTGTTCTGTCGTGATTGGCCTATAGAGGGCAGCTTCCATGTGGGAGGCTCTGACTTTTGATAGCTCATTTGACCTCCCTATGGTCAGAATACTCTGTAATGATTTCCCTGGTTCTTGGAGAATTGCCTCTCTTAGTTTTGTTGACAGCACCCCTGTATAACCTGTCCTGTTCATATGCTAAACCACATGTACGGGCCAGCTCTAGCAGTCTGTAAAAATGCATCAAGGGATTCTTCCAGTTCTTGATGAGCCTGATGTCCATGTTTGCCATTGGTTTGGTGTGTCAGTTTAGGGTCCTGTGCAGGGTGGCATATGATGTTGGCGTATCTTCTGCCAGAGTTATGTATATTTTAGGAATATCTTTCCAATCTAAATGCAGTAGGCGGGCTCTGAACTGCTAGAATATCCGCCCCCCTTAGAAGTAGAACTGGAGGCGCTCCACCCAGTCTTTCCATTTTGGCTGAAGCGCCAAGGGTGCCCCATCAACAATGAAAAGCTCTATGGCAGGGATGGATGCAATCTTGGTGTGATCGAGGTTGCATTACGGCAGTGGTGCGATCTGGGGTGGCTTGCTATCTCTCCCTCCTGGCACAAGCACTGTCTTGGTGGTGGACAGCCGCTAGACCATGCGGTTTCTGCTGTGCTGCCCTACTGCATTTGTGCCACATGTTGGAGGGCAGAGAATATAGGTGTCGTGGCCACTGGCATGAATCGCTGAGTCTTCATGCGTGACACATGTGGGTGCAGGAGGAGGACGCTCTGTTACCTCGCACTGTCTGCTTGTGTCAGCCTGTCCTTCCCTTAGTTCAGAAGCAGTTGTGGTTGGGGCTGTGTCTCTGGCCTGTAGCAGGGCCTTCAGGAGTCATAGTCTCCACCATTTTGTCAGTATATTGTTTTGTTTTGTTTCGTTTTAATATTTTATTTGCATTGTGTCTTATTTGTTACCTTTGTTGGTGTGGCTTTGTAGGAGGTTCTCTCCGCTGACGTCCATGTGGCAGGCTGCAGTGGCTGGGAGCGTACTTGTTGCGGTCGGTCTGGCTGTCCCCCCTTGTTGAAACACCCATTGCCTCTTGCATTACAGCACTCCAAACACAGGCGTTGTGTGTGGCGAGCCACTGCATACAGGAACAGGCGGGGTTTGCAGGCCCACCTCGTCGGCAATGTAGAGTACGAGTGCACACACATGCACCTGAGGTACAGGGCCTAGCAGCCGATGTGTGCACGCAGCAAGAAAGGCACACAGAGTCTGTATGGGATCGGGTGCCGGCAATGACTAACTAAACAACGCCCAGGCGCTCTTTAATAACTATCCAGCATATGCTGGATTGAACCATTGTACCCCACGTCTGCAGGGGACTGTCAGAACACCACCCCGTCACTATGACAAGGTGGTATAGTACGGCAGTAAGGAACACCTCATAACCCTTCTACTACTGGCTGCCAAGCAGACAATACTTTGCACTTGTGGTGGCTAGTGGAAATGGAAAAACTTGCTAAAGGGGCGGCGAGGAAATAGAAGGACTTTAGCAAACAATGGGGGCCCCTACTGAACTACTTTCAGTCGGATGATAGAGAACTTACATGTCCAAAACAGTTGCGGGCCTTATGAATTCTGGATCACTGGAAGCTCAATGCCTACGATGGATCAATGTAAATCCCGAAAGACCATCTGACTTGCAAGACACTGGGGGCTAGTGCCATCCCGACGGCTGTTGACCTATCTTGTACAGTGTGGCGCAGGCTGGGAGAACGGAGGTGAAGGGGCCTGAGGGACTGCGTGGAAGGGTGGTAGGGGGTGGCGGGGGGGGTGTTGGGGGATGGTTCAGGGCTATCAATATGAAAACCAATAAACCCCCAAAAAATCAACCTCAAATGTTTAAAATCCACTAGACCTAGAGATGTGAATAGCTTCATAATATATAGCTCCATGTGATGGGCATGCCACTTCACCACTAGCCTATTAGAAAATAGATGCAAACATAAGCAGTTACAAAAAAGCATTAATGAGTATTGGAAGCAGTACTACAGGAGTACAATTTTACAAACTCTTAAATGCTTTAATTATTCAAAACCAAAACATCCGGTTTCTTATTAGTAAAAGTGCAAAGAGGACACAGACCCTTCTATTTGTACTAAATGTATATGAATTTTCAAATTTTATTCCCAGTTTAATTATTTTGGGACCAGTCTTCAAAATTATGTAAGTGTTTATGAAAGAGTACTACAGACAGAAGAACAATTTTACTTACTTTAAAAACGCCTTTGTAAATAGGCACCATAATCTTAAATTCACATGGGGCTTGTTCACAAAGGCATTTTTAAGTACAGGACGAAATAGTACTATTTCCCATACCAAGAAATGCTATTCACAAATCTCTGTTAGTATGGTGATCTCCGCACATGATGGTATGTTTGTTTGTAGTAAATGCAGGCAGGGCAAGGTGGAGTGGCTAGAAAATGGGGAATACATAGTACTAAATGTGTGATGAAATTTAAGGTGGGATTTAGGGATGGGCATTGACATGACAAATCACACCCACAAAACAGTAAGACACTGCTATTCACAAAATTTAGACCTGCACCTACTACAACAGTACTACTCACAAAACAGGTTCAAATCTATTCCAGTCAATCCTTGGGGTAAATCAGGCACTACACATGACAAATCACGAGTATTGCAACACACTCTTGGATTTTTTGATGTAAAAAAATACTTATAATGTTCTAACAACACATAGGGAAAAGCAGGAAAATAGAAGTGAAATATTTTTGAATGTGAAGAAAATACTTTGTAATGTTATAGTTTTTCATATTTTACTATATTTAAAAAAAGGTACAGTTAATATAAATCACATAATCCAACAAGTCTTCAAACACATGGAGCACACCTACCACTGGAATGGGAGGATGGAGTGAACAGTTTTTAACACCTATTAACTAGTAAAACCCATTACAACATAAACCAGTCACTCACAGCCTGCTTAAATAAGAAAGAATGTCACACGCCAAGAAAACATTTGTTTCACTATGTTGAATAATATCTTTGTTGCTTTGAACTTCATTTTGTGGAATTATTCTTTGAGGAGAAGACAGAGGATTACTTATATTTGTGTCATTAAATAGGTCATGCTAGTGTACTTTAAATAATTTTAAGTATACTGTGTTTTTAGTAAGCATAATGTTTGTTATGTATAATGACTGCCTACCTGTGCAGACATGGGGAAAGGATAGAATGGCATGTGCGAAGAAGCAGGAAATAGTCATGAGAGAGGGTTGTTGAGTCCTTACCTAGCCTTACGTTGGAGCTCCCTGGAACAGGAGGGCCATATACCATGTCAGGTGCATGGTGATGAGGACATGCTGCTTGTGGGGGATGAGACAGGGATGGAATATATGCCCACCACCAGGAATAGCATTTTCCCACATGTATTCTGTAGAACTTCTCCGTCAGCCGCCCATTCTCATCCTGCCACTTTTGTTTGGTCGCCCCCGGTGTGTGCCTCCACAATTAATGCTTAAACATAATCTGTCCACTCCTGCCATCTAGCTTCCTTCTCTACTCTATTGAACGTGCATGGAGACAGACAATGTAGTTTCTTCTATAAGGTCGGTCTCCTTAGTGAAATTTCTCTTCCTCTTGAGTGGGCTAGGCTGCATCTTGGAATCTGTTGGTGTGTGTGGTGGTCTGCCAGTTAAGCAGACCAAGTAACTGGAAGATACCATTCAGGTGGGAAACTCCACCTAGGTATAGACAGAAAACTATTAGTGTGAAGATCTCCAATCATTGATATCCCTTTGTGAATCGGACCCACAGCCATCTTAACAAACTGATCTCATCTGCCGAGCACTGAGGGCGCCCGAGGCCGATCGGCGGCGCGAGCGGGGCCACGTGTGTTGGGCCGGCACTCGCGGCAGGTGGAGGCGGCGGCCCGCGCTGGACTGGACTGCGGGCCCGGAGTTTGGAGGCTTGCCAGGAGGCAGCGGGAGTACGGTGGTGCCCTTGGTGGGGGCTGGGCCTCCCTGGGGAGACGGGCTTGTGGAGGAGCCTCGCCGGTGAGCCCTGCACCCGAGTGGAGAGACGGCTGGGCCTGCATGCTGGGCCCTGCTGGCGGAGACTCCGCAGAGGACGGTGAAAGAGCGAAAACCCCCTGGAGCAGCTGTGTTCGGCTGTGGCGAGGACGCAGTGGGCCTTGGAGGCCGGTTGACGGTGCGGGAGGCCCGTGGTGGCCTTTATCTGGCGTAGAATCGAGCTGTCTCTGGGAGTGGCCCTACGGAGTCTCCTGCAGAGGAGAGGCTGACGGCTGCTGGTGAGGGGCTCGCCCAGGGGAGTACGGTGCCGGGGGTTGGCGTGCGGAGGGCCGGCTGGAATACCCGAGCTGTAGCTGCCGGAAGGTAGAGGAGATGGTGACCTCCAAGCCCAAGCGGGGCAGGTCGGTAAGAGACATGTTGACGGGGGGACGTCCGGTGCCCCGGGGGGCCCCGAAGACCTGCCAGTTGCAAGGTCCCCTGAGGCAAGGAGGGAGACATCAGAGGATGAGGCGGCCCCTGTCACGAAGGGATTCCTCACCTCCCTGTTTGAATCGCTCCGTGGGGACTTGCAGGAACTCTGCAAACATATATCGCATGAGGTGAAGGAGTTGGGAGTGGAGCTTACGTCCCTGGGTGAGCGGATAAACCAGGTTGAGGATGGGGAAGCGGCCCGCGGCGAGGAGGTGGCAGTCCTGCAGCAGGAGGTTATACGTTTGCAGGAACAGCAGGACCTCCTTCAGATGACAGTGGAGGACCTTGAGAACTGCTCGCGCAGACACAATATCCGCATTAGAGGAGCGCCGATTGGAGCGGAGAAGGATGACATTAGAGACTTCGTGGTGGCGCTGTTCCGCTCAGTCCTGGACCTGGAGGCATCCCAGGAGATCGTCCTGGATAGAGTACATTGTGTGGGCCGAGCAGGCGGGGCCGGGGACCGCCCGCCGGATATCCTGGCGTGCGTCCACAACTATGGGCTGAAAGAAAGCATTTTGCAACGGGCACGCAATCTCCCGCAGGTCCACTTTAGAGGCCATCACTTGCAATTATACCAGGACCTGTCGGTTCGGACCTTACAGCGACTGCTGGAGTTTAAACCTATCACAGAGCACTTGCGTGCCCATGCCGTGTCCTATACATGGGGCCACCCGTTCCTCCTTGTTTTCCGCTGGGAGGATCAGCTTCGCCAGGTGAAGTCGGTATCTGAGGCTCACCGGATCCTGGGCCTGGAGGGGGACACTCGGGCCTCGGACTTGAATCTGGGTCCGGCGGGAGGAGATCGCCCACGCTGGAGGAGGAAGGAGAGAAGGAGGAAGCAGCAGCACCCTACTGAGTTGGAGCGGATCTCAGAACGTCAGTCAGCTGTGAGCAGTGTAGCGCGTGGGACAAGTGCCTAGGCGAGGAATGACGGAGTGCTGCTGATTAACAAGGGGTTGCTGATTGCGGGCTTGTGCCCATTTGCGCGGGCCTGGGCGGTGGAGACGATGCACGTAACGGGTGAACAGGTGTGGTTCTACGGCCCTGTCGAGACTTTTCCTCTTTGGGATGGTTGTTAGAGGACTTTTCTGTTATGAGCACCTGTTGTGCATTATAGATATATGTTTGTATGCTTCCCTCAGGGTTTGGTCATTATGGGCCCTCATGGGTTGGTTGTGTGACCTGGAGCGGCTGAGGTGCTGTTTTGAGTCTCGGCCCCTCTGTGGATCCTCTCCCCCCCTGAGCGATTTTCCCCCTGTGATGGTATGAAAATTAAGTGCTTAAGTTTAAATGTCCGTGGGCTTAACAGCCCAACCAAGCGGTTAGTGATCCTGTCCGGTCTAGAGAAATCTGGGAGCCATATCTGTCTATTACAAGAGACCCATCTGTTACACAAAGATACGTTTCGCATGCGCTCAAGATGGTTCCCTAGACAGCTTTGGTCCTCAACATCTACAAAACATGCGGGGGTGGCAATATTGCTTTCGAGGACTTTTGCTGGGGAGATAGTTGGGAAGGTACACGAAGTCCTGGGTAGGTTCCTGGCTGTTAGAATAAGGGTCGAGGCCTTCTCCTTCACCATTGCTTCCCTTTATGCCCCGAACTCCCAGCAGGAGACCTTTCTGAGACAGTCAGTTTCCCCTATACTTAGTTCGCCTGATAGTGCCATTTTGGTAGGGGGGGATTTTAATCTGGTGATGGATAACGAGCTTGATCGCTCGGGCCAACGCTTTGGGCAGACTGGAGCATTGTCGGAGGTGGGGCGCCAATGGCTGGCTGAGTGTGGGTTGGAGGATGTGTGGAGGAAGTCGCATCCCACACTCCAAGATTATTCCTTCTATTCAGCGGCAACCAAGACATATGCACGGCTTGGTCTTTTTGTGGCCTCACATGAGTTTATGCCCCCGAGTCAGCAAGGCTACGATCAAGCCCAGAGCTTTGACTGATCATGCCCCTATTACTGTTGAACTTGCCATGGAGATAGGTCGCGTTGGCACACTGAGCTGGTGCTTTAGGGACTCCTTGCTTCAGAGCGAGATGGCGGTGGAGTCGCTCCGGCGGGCGATTAGGGATTATATTAGCTTTAACGATGATGGCAGCACTTCTGTGGAGATTATGTGGGAGGCGCTGAAGGCAGTAGTGCGGGGCGAGGTGATGGCATTGTCTGCGAGGGATAATAGAGCCAGGAGAGAGGTGAGGGAGAAGCTGGAGCAGAGGGTAGCTGTCCTGGAGCGCTCCCATAAATCCACGGGCGCGCCTAGAATCTGGCGAGAGTTAGAGAGGGCAAGGCAACAGCTGAAACGACTAGACTGGGATAGGGCGGAGTACGCGGTAGTACGACTTAAGCACAAATACTATATTGGGAGCAATAGATGCGGAAAGCTATTGGCGCACCGGTTGCGAGCGCAGCGCACGGCGTCGGCGGTCAAATTGGTTTGTTCTCCTTCCGGTGAAGAGGCCTGCACGAGTGACCAGATTGCCGAGGCATTTGCGGGGTTTTACCAGGCTTTATATGTGGCGGATGAGCGGGACGACGTGGCCCTGGATTCATATTTAGAGGGCATAGCAATCACTCCTCTTGGTGAGAGAGAGGCATCCCTGTTAGACCAGCAGATAAGGCCAGAAGAAGTTATATCGGCGATTTCCCGCCTAAAGAGTGGGAAGTCCCCCGGCCCTGACGGGTTCACGGTATTGTTTTATAAGACCTTTTGTGTGGAGCTCGCCCCGCTTCTCGTGAGGCTTTTCAATTCTTTTCGGACAACGGGAACCCTGACGCCGAGTATGTTGGACGCTACCATTGCTGTTATACATAAATCGGGCAAGGACCCAGAGGAGTGTGCTTCATATAGGCCGATTTCGCTTCTGAATATAGATGCCAAACTTTTTATGGGGATTCTTGCCTACCGCCTCAATCCTTATATGCCGGGTCTTATTGATCCGGATCAGTCAGGTTTTATTCCAAACCGACAGTGTGGCGATAATACGAAGCGACTTCTGCATCTGCTAGATAAAATGGATAGATCTCGCAGAGAGGCGCTTTTCCTCTCTATTGATGCCGAAAAGGCGTTCAATAGGGTTCATTGGCCATATCTCTTCCGGGTCCTGGAGCGCTTCGGCCTGGGCCCGGCTTTAGATCTTGGATCCAATGCGCCTATCGGTCCCCTAGAGCGGCGGTTCGAGTTAATGGCGTGCTCTCACCGACGTTTCCGGTCGGGCATGGGACCAGAAAGGAATGATTGCTTTCCCCTCTCCTGTTTGCGTTATATATGGAGCCCCTCGCACAGCGCTTGGACAGCCCCTTGGTTTCTGGTGTGAAATTTGGCAGAGATCACCATCTTATTACTCTATACGCAGACAACGTGATTCTTACCCTTGCGGAGACAGCGACCTCTTTACCTGCGCTTATGGAGATACTAGTTGAGTTTAGCCAGGTTTCGGGATTTAAAATGAACATGCAGAAGTCTCAGGTCCTTAGTCTGTCTTTGAGTTCTGATCACGAGGAGGACTTGAGAGCTCGATATTCCTTTATTTGGTCGTCCTCACGTCTTTCCTATCTTGGGTTTGAGTTGGCGACATGGTTTCTCAGAGGGAGGCATAGTTGATGTGTTTTTATTAATATGTTCATGTGGTTCTCATCTGTGGGACTGACATTTTGGAAGACTATTGAGCATAGCTAGTGGACACATAGATCTGCAAAGAGAGGACTGGTTGGGTGATACCTCTGGGTATGGTCTTGGGATTTATGAGAGGGACCTCTGTATGAAGATACTATTGTGCTGATACATTTCATTTTATGTCCCGCGATGAGCTGCGTTTTGTATGTTTACATTTTTTCAAAAAAAGCAATAAACAGATTTGATTCTAAATGGACCGGTACTGAGTACGGGTACTTTTTTATTTTGAGAGATAAACGTAATACTTTTAATTGGAGAGTATCGGCACTTCTCAGAAACAAGCAGGTACTCTGATACAGAGCTACTGCACTCCTATTTTTCGATTTCAAGCACTGAACTTCACGTAAAAGAAAGATAGTACAAATACTAACCAGAGTAAAACATATGGTAGATTCACAAAGATTGTGAGCATGTCAGTCTGGATTTAACAACCGAGCGCAAAACCACTTCTGGAAATCACAAACGTTGATTTTACGTTCATTATTGGATTTCCTCACACTAATTTTTGCCAGACGAGTAGACCCACATTCAGGTTCGGGGAGTGGACGTTCCAAGCCCAGAATGACTAGTGAGATTGCACACAACCGCAACTTGGCGTGCTTGTGACTATTAACAAATTCCTCTCTGCTCCCTTCCCATGCTGGAGGCTAGAGTAAGGAAACGCCCTCAAAACTGGCTGGCGGGCTATGACGTGGGTCTCCTTTCTGGCAATGTTATTTTTCCAAGGACAGTAAAAGGCGAAAACAGGTACTATTTTTTCCAGAAGTATGTATGGAACCCCGTGAAAGCAGAAGGGTTCGACACAAAATCAGGCATAGCTTAGTGAATTCCGAAAATAAGTAAATCTATATTCCTGCAAGTTAGTAAAACTATGTCTATAGACTTATTCATAGTTTGGAAAATCTGACTCGTTGCAGCACTGAATGAGTTTCTTTCTTTTCTTTAGGCTGATGGACCATACTGTGATGTTGGTAACACTTGGATTAAACTGTTGATGTATTTTACATGCACTGCTTTGGTAATACCCATTTATCATGCGAATTTGTTAAAACAGAGTGAAGAATTCTATTTAAGCCTACTTGTGAGGTAGGGCTTTTTAGCACGTGCATTTTAGTTGTTAATGTACCTGCTGTTCCTGGCGCTTGAACCTTTACCACTGAAGTTCCTTTACTTAAGAAAAGAATTGTGGCCAAAGCCAGAGGCTTTCGGCGTTATGCTGCGTTATTACCGTTTAAGCTGTCCTGGAAACTGCCATATTCCCATGCTTCCCCTAAAAACAGAGTTGCGCCATATAAATTTGTTAAAATATTTCATGCTAGGACGGTTTAAATAATCTAACTCCAGTCCCTGAATATTTGAGAAAAGTGTGCTTTTATGTGCATTGTGATAGTATTGGGAAGCAGTGAGAATAAAAATACTGGCACACTTGTAGGCATGTGCACAACGCTTTCACGTGCTCAGCAGAGGTGCTAGGGCGAGAAAGATGTCATCAATAGAAAGCTTCCTATGTTCTCCCAGTGTTGTCCCAATCCCATAATCACAAGGAAAACTCACAGAGGTAAGATGATACCAGGCACCACTACAATGCCACACAGTTTGGACAAATCTTGACCATAGCTTGAGCTGGTGATACTTTCTTTTTTGTTTCAATCAGTTTATTGAATTTTGTAACTCAATACGAAGATAATGCAAGTTACTGATTGGTCAGCAACATTTAAAGGCGTTTTGTCACATATTCAGTAGCAGATGTTCTCAGGTATGAAAGTCAAAATAATTTATTTGGGCAAAACTGAAAACAAGCCTCTAAGGGGCCTACATATACTGAAAGGAGGTGACTTGACAGTCAGGAAGTGCTGCGTATACATCAACATAGCGCTATACCAAAAGATAATTGGAGGACAACATTTTGACCCGCGTAAGGAAAGGAGGAGTCTAACGAGTCCGTCATTCATTTTAGCAACAGTTTAATTTTGAAGAAAATATGAGTGATCAGTAAACACAACAAGAATAATAACACAATTAACCATGCGAAAATGAACCCCACATATAGCATATGAGACAGGAATTCACACGCCTCTGCCAAACTTTGCATGTATTCGGGATATTAAAGAAGCGTGCATATATAAGGGATTCTTGTGTCCATCTGTGTAAGGTGGTGAACAAAAAGTGGTGGTAGCCATAGTAGTCAAGCCCCCTGTGCGGTAAACCTACACTACTATCAATGTTGTGTTGGGGATGAGACTGAAGCTCGTATAGAATGGTGTCCCAGTATGTAGCAATGGGGTACTTCCTTTGACCAAGATTGTCCTCCCTATGCAAAGCAACACTTTCCGCCTGTGCCCAACTGGACATCGAGTGCATCCGTGCCTCCAATGGTGGGGGTCAGAGGACTTCCATCTGCGGCTAATAATTCGCTTGTCTACTAGTAATCCCAGGTCTAGGAAGTGGGAGGTAGCTCTGTGTTTCTTATGCCTGCTTTACAGTCCCAGAAAGCATATTTCCCATTTGTGTAGATCTGGGCACCCTATATACACGGATAAGTGAGACGTGACACCCAATAGCTGGCAATACCTTTCTAACCCTAAGGATTGGAGAGTATCTCAGAGGGTGAATAACACCTTATCCTACTGTTTACCATCAGCTTTTTTTTTATCAGACTTGTTCATCATTTGCTTAATTTTGTGGTTATATCTGCTGAACAGTCCGGGTGACTGAGGATCATTTGTGGGATTTCACAAAATTATTGGAGTGCATCTGACATAAAATTAGATCTCTGGTCTGTTAATATCTCTCAGGGTAAGCCTACTGTGCAAAACAATCTTTCAGTACATCATTGTGTGTGTGTGTGTCGGGGTGTGTGTGTCCTGTCACAATTCACCCTGGGCTTACCGTCGAGGTTGGTGAGAGGTGGTGAACGGCCCCGGTTCCTGCACGTCCTGCTTTGGCCGAGGTAGGGGCGACCCCTTCCGGTAGCCACGGTGCTGTTTGACAATAGTAAGCCACTACAGTCTGTGCCCTCCAGAAGGAGTCCCAGAGGAAAAACCCCAAAAGGGTAAAAAACCTCCAACAGGAACTCCCTGAAACAGAAGGAGGACACAAGGACGTTAGGACGGAAGATACTGGAGTTCAGGAATACTGGAGACGAAAGACAGGTCAAGAATAACTGGCTTCACAAGAGGAAACCAGCCGGAGAGTGACTACCACCACAGGAGTGTTGCAACGCAATGAGAAAGAAGCTAGATTCCCCTTATATACCCCTAGACAGGAAGTGAAAAACAGGAAGTAGAAATACCACCATCTTGGATTGGGGAAATATCATGATTAATGATAGAGAACATGCATCTAGAAAAGAGAAGTAATGCATGCAGGGAAGAGAGGATGTGAACAGCATGCTGGGAAAGGGAAAAGCATGCAAAAAAGGCAATCATGTGCATGCATTCGGCTTTTGCCAGTGTGACCGGTAAGTGAGGGCAAAGAGGGTTTACCTGGGTGTCCCAAACGTGTAAATTGAAAGGAGTGTTATGCGCGCTGAATGCGCTATGTGCGGCAGGTTTGAGACCCAACTCGGAGTCTCTTCCCCTGCTGCGTCTGCCCTGGAAGCGGCGGACGAAGAAAGGGGGCGCGGCGAGTGCCGCAACCCCTGACTCGAGCCGTGGCCTCCCCCGCGGCGCGACATGTCCGGGACCTTGGATTGGCACATGTTTTGTTATATCGTTATTAGGAGCATTCTATATTGTGTATGTGCCTAATTGCTTTTTGAAACCTCATGGCATATATGACGTTATTAGTTTGTAATAATAAATCTGCCTACGTGCATTCTTGTACTATAATTATTATGCAACCATGTATGTTAGATATATCGTACATTTTCATAGTATACTTCTAGCTCATAAGTTCATACATGAATTTGATGCTTAGAAATATGTATATTGGCTTTAACATGAACTTGTAAGTGAATAACGACACACTCACTAACATCATCTCTTGTTTACCCCATCTTCCTTGGACCGCTACAAATGTACTGGCGGTATCCCTCCAAATTCTAGCTGTCTGAAACGAGGGGGATCTCCTAAATAAGACGGACACCCCTCTGGACCCGATGGTGAATCCTGCATGTGCTATTACAGAATATGCCCCCCTACCAATAAGGCTACACTATGGACCCTTGAGATGGGTTTCCTGGAGGAAGACTCTGGCCCTCATTACAACTCTAGCGGTCGGTGATAAAGTGGCGGTAATACCGCCAACAGGCTGGCAGTAAATACTGCCAAATTATGACCATGGTGGAAAGAGCTCAGACAGACAGCCAATTTACCACAACAACCGCCAGGGCGGACACAACAGCAACCACGGCGGTAGCCACTGACAGCCAGATGGAAGTGAATGTTCCGCCCACCATATTAAGACACTGCAATCCGTCACATTTTCCGGGGCAGTACCAACGACATCAAAACCCTGGCGGACACACATCATAGAAGGGAAACAACTCATCTGTGGAGACTCAGGGAAGAACCACGCCGCCATGGAGCCTGAACTGCATATATTCCCAATGCTGTTCTACGTCGTGTTCCACCACGAACACCAACGATGGCGAAGACGACCACGGTGAGAACAACCACCTAGCACACAGGAGAAGGAGGGAGGAAAAAGAGAGTGACACACACACGCAACACACACACCCCACACACACACCATACGCACAAGCCGGTGCAGTAATAAAACATATACACCCGTACCCTCTGGAAAAATGCAAGGACAACACAAATAGATAAGAGTGTAATAAGATAAATAAAGTAGTAATACGTGCATCCAATCTAAAAGTATATACATATTTACAAATCAAGGGACACTGCCCAGTCCTCAATGTTCGTGGGTCACAGGGCCACATCACAAAGTCCAAGGCCCCATTTGACTCCTGCAACAACACAGAGAGAACACTGCAGGGGCATCAGTTCGAAAATAGGCAGACACCTCAAGGGGACAGGGAACGAGGGCACCTAAGCCGGCAGACAACACCACTGGTCCTGGAGTGGGGGACATGCCCTGTGCTTGGTCCTGGGGAGTGCAAGGCCACAGTCTCTTGAGTGGGTGACTTGCCCACTTGCTCTTGAGGGGGCAACATGCCCTGTACTTGGTCCTGGGGAGTGCAAGGCCACAGTCTCTTGAGTGGGTGACTTGCCCACATGCTCTGGAGGGGCCAACATGCCCTGTGCTTGGTCCTGGGGAGTGCAAGGCCACAGTCTCTCCAGTGGATGGCTTATCCACTGGTTCTGGAGGAGGCATCGTGCCCTGTGCTCTTCATCCTGGGGAGGATGGGGTGAGTGGATGGCTTCTCCATTGGTTCTAGAGGGGGCATCTTGCTCTGTGCTCTTCATCCTGGGGAAGATGGGGTGAGTGGATGGCTTCTCCACTGGTTCTGGAGGTGGGATTGTGCCCTGTGATGCAGGTATTGAGGAGTGCAAGGTCACAGTCTCACAGTCTCTCAGCTGGATGTCAATCCCACAGGATTTTGCTGGGCAGCCCGCACAACAGCCCATGGACGCAGAAATGCACACTGTCCGCCGGCGGTGATGGCTGCTCAGTGGTGGTGCTGGTGGTGGTGGGGGGTGGAAGCTCCTGCCCATCCCCTGCAGCCTCGGACGGCTGCCCACTGCTGGTGGTGGTGCTGGTGCTGGTGGGGGGAAGCTCCTGCCCATCCCCTGCAGCCTCGGACGACTGCCCACTACTGGTGGCGGTGCTGCTGCTGGTGGGCAAGGGAAGCTCCTGCTCATCCCCTGCAGCCTTGGACGGCTGCCAACTGCTGGTGGTGCTGGTGCTGCTGCTTCTGGTGGTGGTGGTGGGGGGAAGCTCCTGCCCATCCCCTGCAGCCTCGGATGGCTGCACTACCGTGGTTGGTGGTGGGAGCTCCGACTGAGTCCCAGCACCAGGCCCCTTGTCCTTTCTGCCTGCAGGTGCAGGCCCTTTGCCCTTCCTGGCAGCAGCTGGTGATGGCTCCTTTCTCCTCTTGACAGCAGCTGGGATGGCACCTTGCTCCTCTTAGCAGCAGCTGGGGATGGTTCCTTGCACCTCTTGGCCGCAGCTGGGGTGGCACCTTGACCTTCATGTTAGCAGCTGGGGATGGCTCCTTGCTCCTCTTGGCAGCAGCTGGGGGTGGCACCTTTACCTTCACGGTAGCTGCTGGGGGTGGCACCTTGATCTTCCTGGCAGCATTTGGTGCAAGCACTCTTTCCGTGTGGCTGCCCGGTGCCCGGGATCCCTTCCCAGCACGAGTTGCTGGGGACACTATTGTGCCAGTGGACTGGGTGGCTGCGGTGCTTGCCTGGGTTTTACACACCCTGGCCAGACATGAAGGACTGGGGAGGGGAGGGAGGATGGGAGAGGTCAGTGGTGGCTTAGGGACATTGGAGGGGGAAGAGGGAGAAGGTCTGGGATTGGAGGAAGAGGGAGTGGTTGTAGGAGGTGTCTGTCTGCTGTGTGTGGGTGCAGGTGCATAGGCTGGATGCCGTTGGGAGGTGGATGGCTGTTGGGTGTTTGAGTGCTTGCGTTCGTGTACTTTGGGAAGAGGGGGCACAGACACAGTGGGAGAGGACACAGGGGACGTGTGCATGGATGTTGGGGTGGTGACTGCCAGTGAGGTGTGTGTTCTGATAGGTGTGCTGGTGAAGGAGGTAGTGGATGAGGATGTAGTACATGCAGGTGTGAGAGTCGACGCAACTGGGAGGGAGTCGGAGGAGGAGGGGGCCACAGTGGATGTTGGTATGTCTGTATCTGGATGGTGTTTGTGTGAGTGCCTCTGGGATGATGTGTGGTGCCTGTGTTTGCCTGTGCCGCTCTTCTGTGTTGTCTTGTGTGTATGCTTGTCTGCCTGTGTGTTTGGGATAGGTTGGGCTTGAGGGGAATGGGATTGGGTAGAGGAGGTTGGAGGGGGAGGGGAGAGGGAGAAAACAGGGACAATGGCTGCCATCAGAGAGGAGGCCAGAGCCTGGATTGATCTCTGTTGGGCCGCCAAGCCAGTGTGAATGCCCTCCAGAAATGCATTGGACTGTTACATTTGGGCTGCCGGCCCCTGGATAGCATTCACAATGGTTGACTGCCTAACAGAGATGGATTGCAGGAGGCCAATAGCCTCCTCACTCAGGGCAGCAGGGCTAACTGGGGCAAGGCCTGAGGTGCCTGGGGCGAAGGAGATGCCCACCCTCCTGGGTGAGCAGGCACGGGCAGCTCTCTGAGGGGCTGCTGGGAGGGCAGTGATGGTACAAGGTGGCAGCTGTACCTGTAGCTGGGGTGGGCACAGAGGTGTCCACCACCTCCACAGAGCTTCCATCAGAGGAGGTGTCTGTGTCCGAACCGCCCCCTCCAGTCTCTGCTGTGGTGCTCCCCTCGCCCTCCGTCCCACTGGTGCCCTCAGCGTCAGTGGACTCTGCCTCCTGGGTCCTGCGGGATGCAGCTCCCTCAGTCGCCGGTGCTTCTGCTCCTCCACCAGATGATGCTAATGCACATAAGGACAAGATGACAAAACAAGAAAGGGGGGAGAGACAAAGGATACACTTGGTCAATTGCTGCACCAACACCACCATTGTCGTACACAGCACCCTCACACACAGGGATCAGCCCTACGCACTATTCAATGCACTACCAGTAACAATGCCTGGTGACTAGTAACAATGCTAGTCACCAGGGCATGGGGAGGGACACATACCACCCACTGCAGCATACCTGGGACCCACACACCCCTGCCCACTAGTGGGTGCTTACTAGCTAGGTTGGCAGAATATCACATCTGAACCCTGCCCAACATGGAACCTACACTGCAATGTCAGCCCTGGCCTAGGGGCACTCACAGGCACACTTCCCCCACCCGGATACCACCCCAGCAGGCGTAAGTAGTAATGATGGGCACTGTACTCACCCCCTTATTGCTGCTGTGATGCCCCCAAATGCCCATCCAGCTCTGGATAGGCCACTGCCAGTATGCAGGCCATCAGGGGTGTCAGGGTTCGACAGGCAGCCCTTCCTCGTTGGGAGGCCATACCCAGCTGGGCCTCCGCCGTCTTCCGTGCCCAACGTCTCAGGTCCTCCCACCGTTTCCGACAGTGGGTGCTCCGCCTGCCGTAGACCCACCAGGGTCGGCGCGTCCTTGGCGATGGCACGCCATTTACCCTTCTTTTGATGGTCGCTGATCTGCAGAGGAAATATACACAGGGAAAGGTATTATTTAGACCATCCTGCCTGTTACACTCATGGCCCACCATACCCCTCCTATCACCTTACGCACAGACATGGCCCAGCATACATGCTGCACGATAACCAGGGGAGATCCACCAAACCCCTCTACACGAGGCCTTCACACACACCTCTCCATGCATTCATGCCCCATGCATCGTGCTCACATTGTACTCACCTGTTGGTATGGAGGCCTATACAGCAGTCCATACTGGGGTAGGACCCCATCCACTAGTCTCTCCAACTCCACAGAGGTGAAGACAGGGGCACTTTCCGCAGTCACACGGGCCATGGTAGGTTCCAGACACAGGTCACAGCAGCACATGCAGTGTAGGTCCTCTCCTGTTGAAGGTCAGGTAGAAAGTGAGTCAACAGATAAAAAATGGCGGTGACATCAGCGGCGGTGCATACTGTCACCGCCGGCATACATCACCATTGCCCACTGTACCCCATAGGGCCCAATAATAACCAATGAGGAGTTGCACGGCTGTTCCCGACCGCCTCCCGCAACAGCGCACAACGTCAGCGGAATTACCTCACTTCCACCTGTCCCTTCATATGGGACAGGCGGACGCCATTTCAAGGAGGGGGGGGAGACCATGGATCATAACTGCGTCACAGATCACAATTGTACATTCAAGACATATACCACTAATACATTAAAAATCACATCATGCATTGAACTGTAGTGGCAACAATGTACAGATTATGACCGGCTAATCACTCTTTTGCCCCATAGATTGCAACCACTGCAGATGAATAGGAGATGGAGACATCCCCCCGTGTACAGACCACTGGTGAACTTGGCAACAATTGAGGACAGGCACATTATCCTCACCTACAGACTTGCCAGGGCCACAATCACGGAGCTGTGTGCCCAATTGGAGCCTGACCTGGTATCTGCTATCCGTCACCCCACAAGGATCCCCCCTCTTGTGCAAGTGCTATCAGTGCTCCATTTCTTGGCAACTGGTTCTTTCCAAGTGACAGTGGGCTTGGCAGCAGGAATGTCACAGCCAATGTTCTCAATAGTGTGTGACCAGAGTGTTGTCTGCCCTGATTAAGCACATGTGCAGCTACATTGTTTTCCCCAGAGTGGATGATTTGGCCACAGTGAAGGCTGACTTCTATGCGATGGAACATATCCCCAACATAATTGGGGCGATTGATAGAACACATATTGCATTTGTACCCCCCCTGACAAAATGAACAGGTCTTCAGAAATCGAAAAAGTTTTCACTCGTTGAATGTGCAGATGGTGTGTTTGGCGACCAGTACATTTCCCTTGTCAGTGCTAAGTATCCAGGCTCGGTGCATGATGCTTTTATCCTGAGGAATAGCAGCATTCCAAATGTGATGGCCCAACTACAGAGGAATGGGGTGTGGCTAATAGGTGAGCCCTGGTTCCCACCCATTGTATGTTGGTGTGTGGGTATGGTGTGCGCCATATGGCATAGTGTGTGGCTAACAGGTGTCCCATGATATTTGCAGGTGACTCTGATTACCCCAACCTCTCATGGCTACTGACCCCTGTGAGGAATACTAGGGCAAGGGCAGAGGAACGTTACAATGAGGCACATGGGCAAACAAGAAGGATACTAGAACATACCTTTGGCCTCCTGAAGGCCAGGTTTCAGTGCCTCCATCTAACAGGTGGATCCCTGTGCTACTCACTCAAGAAGGTCTGCCAGATAATCGTGGCATGCTGCATGTTGCACAACCTTGCCTTGAGACGCCATGTGCCTTTCCTGCAGGAGGAGGAGGCTGGAGATGGCCGCTGTGGACCCTGTAGACAGTGAAGATGAGGAGGCAAAGGTTGAAGATGAACTGCAGTCATTAGACAATACTTCCAATGACACACTGGTAAGACAGTGTAACGTCACATTTCATTGACAGTTTTGTATTTGACATTGTCACTGGCAGGTTGTGAATTCCCACTTCTATGCCTACTCACTGTACCCTTTGGCAACTCTTTTTGCAGATGTTGTTGCCCCACTATCGCTCCTGGTGTGGTCACTGCAGCCCACTACAGGTCTTTCCTATGTATACATTACTGTACAGTTGAATTGCAATGTTTAAACCTTGTTAAACAAATACATACTTAAATCATTTGACATACTCCATACTTTTTTCAAAGTGTGTTTATTACAGTGCTCTGAAGATAAGTGTGAAGTGCAATGGGCTGGGTTGATGATGGAGGAAAGTCCAGGGTAGAGTCCAGTCTATTGGCAGCAGAGGTGCATTGTCCAGGGGGGCAAAGGAAGGGGAGCAATGGCAGTTCAAGGTGGAACGGGTGACAGAGTGGGACACAAGGGTGACAATCAGGAGAGTCTTATTTCCTGGCGGCGGCCTTGGCAATAATCTCTGACTTCTGCCTGGATCGCAGGGAACATTTGCGGGGTGGTTCTCCTTCTGCAGGGGGAGTGGTGCTGGTGGGCTGTTGGTCCTTTGGAGGGGCCTACTGTCCACTAGCGGCAGCAGAGGTGGAGGGCTGTTCAGTAGTCTGGCTAGTGGCAGGGGCCCGCTGTTGTGAGGCTGCCTCCCTCATAATGTTGGCCATGTCTGCCAGCACCCCTGCAATGGTGACCAGGGTGGTGTTAATGGCCTTTAAGTCCTCCCTGATCCCCTGGTACTGTCCCTCCTGCAGCCGCCTGTTCTCCTGCACACTGTCCACGATCTGGCCCAGCGTATCCTGGGAATGTTGGTATGTTCCCAGGATTTCGGTGAGTGCCTCCTGGAGAGTCAGTTCCTTGGGCCTGTCCTCCCCCTGGTGCACAGCAGTCCTCCCAGCTTCCCTGTTGTCCTGTGCCTTTGTCCCCTGAAAGGTGTGTCCACTGCCACCAACCCCAGGTCCCTGATTGTCTTGGGTTTGTGGTCCCTGTAGTGGTGGACACACTGCTGATTGACGTGTCCTGGGGACAGAGGTATGGGCACGCTGGGTGGGTGCTGTGGTGGTGTTTCCTGAGGAGGGTGGCTCTGTGGTGGTGTGGGACAATGCCTGGGTAACCGATTGTCCGGAGGTCCCTGATGGGCCAGGTTGGTCATCCAGATCCAGGCGAGCAGAGTCGCTGGCATCACTGTGGGGGGACTGGATGTTGCTGGCACCTCTTCTCCTGTGACATTGGCTGGGATACCTGTGGGGATGTATATGCAGTGTTATTATTTCTGTGTGTGACATATTGTGCATGGGTGGGTTGCCCTCTATGGTTCTTATTGCCCTGCCGGGTTTTCTTTGTGTGAGTTGTTATATGGTGAGCTAGATGATTCTCTAGTGTGCATGCTTTGGTTATAGGTGTCCATGCAGGTCTGTGAGTGGTGTCCATGCATTGCTGGTGCATGCTGGGCTTGGGATTGGGATGAGTGGGTTGTGATGGTGGGGTGTGTGGGAGGTGGTGGAGTGATGGGAGTGAGGGTGGGGTCGGGGTATGTGATGGCATGCAGGTAGGGGGTGATACTAATAGAGAGTTGACTTACCAGAGTCTAGTCCTCCTGCCACTCCTGCGAGGCCCTCAGGATGCATGATTGCCAAGACTTGCTCCTCCCATGCTGTTAGTTGTGGGGGAGGAGATGGCGTTCCACCGCCAATCCTATATACTGCAAGCTGGTGTCTTGCTGCAATGGAACGTACCTTCCCCCGTAGGCCATTCCACCTCTTTCTGATGTCGTCACTTGTTCTGGGGTGCTGTCCCACAGCGTTGACCTTGTCCACGATCCTCCACCATAGCTCCATCTCCGTAGCAATGGATATCTGCTGCACCTGTGCTCCAAATAGCTGTGGCTCTACCCGGATGATTTCCTCCACCATTACCCTTAGCTCCTCCTCAGAGAATCTGGGGTGTCGTGGTGCCATGGGTGTAACGTGAGTGATGTGGGTGAGGGTGTGTAGGGTGATGTGTTGGGGTGTGTGATGTAAGGTGAGTGGGTAGTGTATAGGTGATGGTGGTGTGTGGCTCTGGTTTTTTCTGTGGTCTTGGTGTCTGTCTCGTGCCAATGGTTTGTAGTCGTAAAGGGATGTGGGTAATGTGGGTGTGTGTTTTATAGTGGTGTGGGTGTGCTGTTTGTATGGGTGTCAGGTGTGTGTATTTTAATTTATCCAATGTAATGCTGTTTTGTATGTGTGTGTGTATTTTGAGCGCAGTGGTATGTACCGCCAATGGTTTACCGGTTTTGAATGTCCGCTGTGGTGATTCGTGGGCCATAATGTTGTGGACATTGTTCTGTTGGCATAACGGTGTGGGTTTGGATACCGCCAGTTTATCACTGACCTTTGGTGTGGCAGAGTTGTGTATGTGGCTGTATAGTGACGGATTGGTGTGTGTATGTTATAATATGGTGAACGGATATCCGCATTGGCGTCTGTATGTTGGCGGCATCATGGCGGTAAGTGGGATTTACTGCCAATGTCATAATAAGGGCTTATGTCTGGCTTATGCCTTTTAATATACGTCGCTACCAACCCCGCTTAATTTTATTACCCAGTCCGTTGACATTCCAGAACAACACAGTATATCTACTATTCTCATCCATCAGGTATGTGTATCTGAAATCTGCACTGCATGATCAATCTTTCCGCAACTTGTGGGCACCATCATGACCTATTAGTACAGTGTAGTGTTTGCTGTGCGATCACTGTCTCCATACCGCTAAGCCCTAGTGTAACCATCAAACCTGTAAACTCCCAACATCCCCCGCCCCATCCCCCACTGTTCTCTGCAGATTTTGTTGTCCCCAACCAAAGAACTGTTCCAGAGAGAGGCAGGAGAGATCTGTACTTCCACCCTACCCATACAAAATTATCACAACCTGAAAATTATATCAGCCCTCAGAACTCAAAACACCAAACTGGAGTCACTTGATGCTTAATACTGCTAGTGTAAGTGCTGTGTCCATAGATCGAGCAGGTGCTGACGTTGACGGAGTGTGGCACGCTTCTAGCTCAGTGCCCCAAAGTTAATCAGCAGATGGCCAGTGGAGCCGACCCCCTTTACTAATCTGAATTCTTAGGTTTTTGTGTACTAATCAAGCCTGGGTATTATTCCTCGACTTGTCTTTATTATTCCCAAGCCCTCAGTGGGGTGCTGAGGGTTAGGGTCAAATAGACCTAGATAAGGACTCATGCTGGGTGTGCATACATCCAGGCAACCACACTGTAACTATGCTGGATTGGTGATGCTCTTTGTCATAGCTGAAGAGGAAAGGGAGGGGATTATGCTTTACTATACAAGTTTGGCATCCCCTAGAGTATGTGCGTGTGAAGCAGTGCACATTTTATGCTTCATATCATATGTTAATCTTTGTGTAGATGTGTGGCTATATATGTATAAAGAGGCCACATTTAATACATCCAAAGTGTATTCATTAGTGTAAGGAAATGCCTCCTTGGCATGGTTGCCCCCTGACTTTTTGCCTTTGCTGATGCTATGTTTACAATTGAAAGTGTGCTGAGGCCTGCTAACCAGGCCCCAGCACCAGTGTTCTTTCCCTAACCTGTACTTTTGTATCCACAATTGGCAGACCCTGGCATCCAGATAAGTCCCTTGTAACTGGTACTTCTAGTACCAAGGGCCCTGATGCCAAGGAAGGTCTCTAAGGGCTGCAGCATGTCTTATGCCACCCTGGAGACCTCTCACTCAGCACAGACACACTGCTTGCCAGCTTGTGTGTGCTAGTGAGGACAAAACGAGTAAGTCGACATGGCACTCCCCTCAGGGTGCCATGCCAGCCTCTCACTGCCTATGCAGTATAGGTAAGACACCCCTCTAGCAGGCCTTACAGCCCTAAGGCAGGGTGCACTATACCATAGGTGAGGGTACCAGTGCATGAGCATGGTACCCCTACAGTGTCTAAACAAAACCTTAGACATTGTAAGTGCAGGGTAGCCATAAGAGTATATGGTCTGGGAGTCTGTCAAACACGAACTCCACAGCACCATAATGGCTACACTGAAAACTGGGAAGTTTGGTATCAAACTTCTCAGCACAATAAATGCACACTGATGCCAGTGTACATTTTATTGTAAAATACACCACAGAGGGCACCTTAGAGGTGCCCCCTGAAACTTAACCGACTGTCTGTGTAGGCTGACTAGTTCCAGCAGCCTGCCACACCAGAGACATGTTGCTGGCCCCATGGGGAGAGTGCCTTTGTCACTCTGAGGCCAGTAACAAAGCCTGCACTGGGTGGAGATGCTAACACCTCCCCCAGGCAGGAGCTGTGACACCTGGCGGTGAGCCTCAAGGCTCACCCCTTTGTCACAGCCCAGCAGGGCACTCCAGCTTAGTGGAGTTGCCCGCCCCCTCCGGCCACGGCCCCCACTTTTGGCGGCAAGGCTGGAGGGAACAAAGAAAGCAACAAGGAGGAGTCACTGGCCAGTCAGGACAGCCCCTAAGGTGTCCTGAGCTGAGGTGACTCTGACTTTTAGAAATCCTCCATCTTGCAGATGGAGGATTCCCCCAATAGGGTTAGGATTGTGACCCCCTCCCCTTGGGAGGAGGCACAAAGAGGGTGTACCCACCCTCAGGGCTAGTAGCCATTGGCTACTAACCCCCCAGACCTAAACACGCCCTTAAATTTAGTATTTAAGGGCTACCCTGAACCCTAGAAAATTAGATTCCTGCAACTACAAGAAGAAGGACTGCCTAGCTGAAAACCCCTGCAGAGGAAGACCAGAAGACGACAACTGCCTTGGCTCCAGAAACTCACCGGCCTGTCTCCTGCCTTCCAAAGATCCTGCTCCAGCGACGCCTTCCAAAGGGACCAGCGACCTCGACATCCTCTGAGGACTGCCCCTGCTTCGAAAAGACAAGAAACTCCCGAGGACAGCGGACCTGCTCCAAGAAAAGCTGCAACTTTGTTTCCAGCAGCTTTAAAGAACCCTGCAAGCTCCCCGCAAGAAGCGTGAGACTTGCAACACTGCACCCGGCGACCCCGACTCGGCTGGTGGCGATCCAACACCTCAGGAGGGACCCCAGGACTACTCTAAGACTGTGAGTACAAAAACCTGTCCCCCCTGAGCCCCCACAGCGCCGCCTGCAGAGGGAATCCCGAGGCTTCCCCTGACCGCGACTCTTTGAATCCTAAGTCCCGACACCTGGGAGAGACCCTGCACCCGCAGCCCCCAGGACCGGAAGGACCGGACTTTCACTGGAGGAGTGACCCCCAGGAGTCCCTCTCCCGTGACCAAGTGGAGGTTTCCCTGAGGAACCCCCCCCTTGCCTGCCTGCAGCGCTAAAGAGATCCCTAGATCTCCCATTGACTTCCATTACAAACCCGACGCTTGTTTCTACACTGCACCCGGCCGCCCCCGCGCTGCTGAGGGTGAAATTTCTGTGTGGGCTTGTGTCCCCCCCGGTGCCCTACAAAACCCCCCTGGTCTGCCCTCCGAAGACGCGGGTACTTACCTGCAAGCAGACCGGAACCGGGGCACCCCCTTCTCTCCATTCTAGCCTATGTGTTTTGGGCACCACTTTGAACTCTGCACCTGACCGGCCCTGAGCTGCTGGTGTGGTGACTTTGGGGTTGCTCTGAACCCCCAACGGTGGGCTACCTTGGACCAAGAACTGAACCCTGTAAGTGTCTTACTTACCTGGTAAAACTAACCAAAACTTACCTCCCCTAGGAACTGTGAAAATTGCACTGTGTCCACTTTTAAAACAGCTATTTGTCAATAACTTGAAAAGTATACATGCAATTTTTATGATTTAAAGTTCCTAAAGTACTTACCTGCAATACCTTTCAAATGAGATATTACATGTAGAATTTGAACCTGTGGTTCTTAAAATAAACTAAGAAAATATATTTTTCTATACAAAAACCTATTGGCTGGATTTGTCTCTGAGTGTGTGTACCTCATTTATTGTCTATGTGTATGTACAACAAATGCTTAACACTACTCCTTGGATAAGCCTACTGCTCGACCACACTACCACAAAATAGAGCATTAGTATTATCTATTTTTACCACTATTTTACCTCTAAGGGGAACCCTTGGACTCTGTGCATGCTATTCCTTACTTTGAAATAGCACATACAGAGCCAACTTCCTACATTGGTGGCAGCGGTGGGATACAAGACTTTGCATTTGCTGGACTACTCAGCCAATACCTGATCACACGACAAATTCCAAAATTGTCATTAGAAATTGATTTTTGCAATTTGAAAAGTTTTCTAAATTCTTAAAAGACCTGCTAGGGCCTTGTGTTAGATCCTGTTTGGCATTTCTTTTAGAGTTTAAAAGTTTGTAAAAGTTTGAATTAGATTCTAGAACCAGTTGTAGATTCTTAAAAAGTATTCCAACTTTTAGAAGCAAAATGTCTAGCACAGATGTGACTGTGGTGGAACTCGACACCACACCTTACCTCCATCTTAAGATGAGGGAGCTAAGGTCACTCTGTAAACTAAAGAAAATAACAATGGGCCCCAAACCTACCAAAATACAGCTCCAGGAGCTTTTGGCAGAGTTTGAAAAGGCCAACCCCTCTGAGGGTGGCAACTCAGAGGAAGAGGATAGTGACTTGGAGGACAATTCCCCCCTACCAATCCTATCTAGGGAGAACAGGGTCCCTCAAACCCTGACTCCAAAAATAATAGTCAGAGATGCTGGTTCCCTCACAGGAGAGACCAACACCTCTGAAATCACTGAGGATAGCCCCAGTGAAGAGGACATCCAGTTAGCCAGGATGGCCAAAAGATTGGCTTTGGAAAGACAGATCCTAGCCATAGAGAGGGAAAGACAAGAGATGGGCCTAGGACCCATCAATGGTGGCAGCAACATAAATAGGGTCAGAGATTCTCCTGACATGTTGAAAATCCCTAAAGGGATTGTAACTAAATATGAAGATGGTGATGACATCACCAAATGGTTCACAGCTTTTGAAAGGGCTTGTGTAACCAGAAAAGTGAACAGATCTCACTGGGGTGCTCTCCTTTGGGAAATGTTCACAGGAAAGTGTAGGGATAGACTCCTCACACTCTCTGGACAAGATGCAGAATCTTATGACCTCATGAAGGGTACCCTGATAGAGGGCTTTGGATTCTCCACTGAGGAGTATAGGATTAGATTCAGGGGGGCTCAAAAATCCTCGAGCCAGACCTGGGTTGACTTTGTAGACTACTCAGTGAAAACACTAGATGGTTGGATTCAAGGCAGTGGTGTAAGTAATTATGATGGGCTGTACAATTTATTTGTGAAAGAACACCTGTTAAGTAATTGTTTCAATGATAAACTGCATCAGCATCTGGTAGACCTAGGACCAATTTCTCCCCAAGAATTGGGAAAGAAGGCGGACCATTGGGTCAAGACAAGGGTGTCCAAGACTTCAACAGGGGGTGACCAAAAGAAAGGGGTCACAAAGACTCCCCAGGGGAAGGGTGATGAGACAACCAAAACAAAAAATAGTAAAGAGTCTTCTACAGGCCCCCAAAAACCTGCACAGGAGGGTGGGCCCAGAGCCTCTTCACAAAACAATGGGTACAAGGGTAAAAACTTTGATCCCAAAAAGGCCTGGTGTCATAGCTGTAAACAGCATGGACACCAAACTGGAGACAAGGCCTGTCCCAAGAAAGGTTCCACTCCAAACTCCCATCCAGGTAACACTGGTATGGCTAGTCTCCAAGTGGGATCAACAGTGTGCCCAGAGCAAATCAGGGTCCACACTGAAGCTACTCTAGTTTCCGAGGGTGGGGTGGATTTAGCCACACTAGCTGTCTGGCCGCCTAACATGCAAAAATACAGACAGCAACTCTTAATTAATGGGACTAGAATAGAGGGCCTGAGGGATACAGGTGCCAGTGTCACCATGGTGACAGAGAAACTGGTTTCCCCTGGCCAATACCTGACTGGAAAAACTTACACAGTCACCAACGCTGACAATCAGAGAAAAGTACATCCCATGGCAATGGTTACTTTAGAATGGGGAGGGGTCAATGGCCTGAAACAGGTGGTGGTCTCCTCAAATATCCCAGTGGACTGTCTGCTTGGAAATGACCTGGAGTCCTCAGCATGGGCTGAGGTAGAACTAAAAACCCATGCAGCAATGCTGGGTATCCCTGAACTGGTGTGTGTGAAAACAAGAGCACAATGCAAGGCACAGGGTGAAAAAGTAGAGCTGGAGTCTGGAAAAATGGCCCAGCCTACCAAGAGAACAGGAAAGTCAGTTGGGAAACCAACTGCAACACAGCAAAAGAAAGGGAACCTCTCTTCTCAGGAAGAAGTTCTGCCCTCTGAGGGAACTGAGCCTTTGGAGCTTGAACCTTATCAGGTTGAGCTCTTAGGCCCAGGGGGACCCTCAAGGGAGGAGCTGTGTAAGGGACAAGAAACCTGTCCCTCTCTTGAAGGCCTTAGGCAGCAAGCTGCTGAAGAGTCCAAAGGCAAGAAAAATGGAACACATAGGGTCTATTGGGAAGATGGACTCCTGTACACTGAGGCCAGAGACCCCAAACCTGGTGCCACTAGGAGAGTGGTAGTGCCTCAGCTGTTCAGGAAGTTCATCCTAACATTGGCCCATGACATTCCCCTTGCTGGACATTTGGGACAAACCAAGACGTGGGAGAGGTTAGTCAACCACTTCTACTGGCCCAATATGTCCAACATGGTTAAGGAGTTTTGCCTCTCCTGCCCCACCTGTCAAGCCAGTGGTAAGACAGGTGGGCATCCAAAGGCCCCCCTCATTCCACTTCCAGTGGTGGGGGTTCCCTTTGAAAGAGTGGGTGTGGACATAGTTGGTCCACTAGAACCTCCCACAGCCTCAGGAAATATGTATATCCTGGTAGTAGTGGATCATGCTACCAGGTATCCTGAAGCTATTCCCCTTAGGTCGACTACTGCCCCTGCAGTAGCCAAGGCCCTCATTGGTATCTTTACCAGAGTGGGTTTCCCTAAGGAGGTGGTGTCTGACAGAGGTACCAACTTCATGTCAGCATACCTAAAACACATGTGGAATGAGTGTGGAGTGACTTACAAATTCACTACACCATACCATCCACAAACTAATGGCTTAGTTGAGAGATTCAACAAGACATTAAAGGGCATGATCATGGGGCTCCCAGAAAAACTCAAAAGGAGATGGGATGTCCTCTTGCCATGTCTGCTTTTCGCTTACAGAGAGGTGCCACAGAAGGGAGTAGGATTCTCACCCTTTGAACTTCTGTTTGGTCATCCTGTAAGGGGACCACTTGCCCTTGTTAAAGAAGGCTGGGAGAGACCTCTCCATGAGCCTAAACAGGACATAGTGGACTATGTACTTGGCCTTCGCTCTAGAATGGCAGAGTACATGGAAAAGGCAACCAAAAACCTTGAGGCCAGCCAACAGCTCCAGAAGTTTTGGTATGACCAAAAGGCTGCACTGGTTGAGTTCCAACCAGGGCAGAAAGTCTGGGTTCTGGAGCCTGTGGCTCCCAGGGCACTCCAGGACAAATGGAGTGGCCCTTACCCAGTGCTAGAAAGGAAGAGTCAGGTCACCTACCTGGTGGACCTGGGCACAAGCAGGAGCCCCAAGAGGGTGATCCATGTGAACCGCCTTAAGCTCTTCCATGACAGGGCTGATGTGAATCTGTTGATGGTAACAGATGAGGATCAGGAGGCAGAGAGTGAACCTCTCCCTGATCTTCTGTCATCAGACCCAAAAGATGGCACAGTAGATGGAGTGATCTACTCAGACACCCTCTCTGGCCAACAGCAAGCTGATTGTAGGAGAGTCCTACAACAGTTTCCTGAACTCTTCTCCTTAACCCCTGGTCAGACACACCTGTGTACCCATGATGTGGACACAGGAGACAGCATGCCTGTCAAAAACAAAATCTTTAGACAGTCTGACCATGTTAAGGAAAGCATCAAGGTGGAAGTCCACAAGATGCTAGAATTGGGAGTAATTGAGCGCTCTGACAGCCCCTGGGCTAGCCCAGTGGTCTTAGTCCCCAAACCTCACACCAAAGATGGAAAGAAAGAGATGAGGTTTTGTGTGGACTACAGAGGGCTCAATTCTGTCACCAAGACAGATGCTCATCCAATTCCAAGAGCTGATGAGCTCATAGATAAATTAGGTGCTGCCAAATTCTTAAGTACCTTTGACTTGACAGCAGGGTACTGGCAAATAAAAATGGCACCTGGAGCAAAAGAGAAAACAGCATTCTCCACACCTGATGGGCATTATCAGTTTACTGTTATGCCCTTTGGTTTAAAGAATGCCCCTGCCACCTTCCAAAGGTTGGTGAATCAAGTCCTTGCTGGCTTGGAGTCCTTTAGCACAGCTTATCTTGATGATATTGCTGTCTTTAGCTCCACCTGGCAGGATCACCTGGTCCACCTGAAGAAGGTTTTGAAGGCTCTGCAATCTGCAGGCCTCTCTATCAAGGCATCCAAATGCCAGATAGGGCAGGGAACTGTGGTTTACTTGGGCCACCTTGTAGGTGGAGGCCAAGTTCAGCCACTCCAACCCAAGATCCAGACTATTCTGGACTGGGTAGCTCCAAAAACCCAGACTCAAGTCAGGGCATTCCTTGGCTTGACTGGGTATTACAGGAGGTTTGTGAAGGGATATGGATCCATTGTGACAGCCCTCACTGAACTCACCTCCAAGAAAATGCCCAAGAAAGTGAACTGGACTGTGGAATGCCAACAGGCCTTTGACACCCTGAGACAAGCAATGTGCTCAGCACCAGTTCTAAAAGCTCCAGATTATTCTAAGCAGTTCATTGTGCAGACTGATGCCTCTGAACATGGGATAGGGGCAGTTTTGTCCCAAACAAATGATGATGGCCTTGACCAGCCTGTTGCTTTCATTAGCAGGAGGTTACTCCCCAGGGAGCAGCGTTGGAGTGCCATTGAGAGGGAGGCCTTTGCTGTGGTTTGGTCCCTGAAGAAGCTGAGACCATACCTCTTTGGGACTCACTTCCTAGTTCAAACTGACCACAGACCTCTCAAATGGCTGATGCAAATGAAAGGTGAAAACCCTAAACTGTTGAGGTGGTCCATCTCCCTACAGGGAATGGACTTTATAGTGGAACACAGACCTGGGACTGCCCATGCCAATGCAGATGGCCTTTCCAGGTTCTTCCACTTAGAAAATGAAGACTCTCCTGGGAAAGGTTAGTCTCATCCTCTTTCGTTTGGGGGGGGGTTGTGTAAGGAAATGCCTCCTTGGCATGGTTGCCCCCTGACTTTTTGCCTTTGCTGATGCTATGTTTACAATTGAAAGTGTGCTGAGGCCTGCTAACCAGGCCCCAGCACCAGTGTTCTTTCCCTAACCTGTACTTTTGTATCCACAATTGGCAGACCCTGGCATCCAGATAAGTCCCTTGTAACTGGTACTTCTAGTACCAAGGGCCCTGATGCCAAGGAAGGTCTCTAAGGGCTGCAGCATGTCTTATGCCACCCTGGAGACCTCTCACTCAGCACAGACACACTGCTTGCCAGCTTGTGTGTGCTAGTGAGGACAAAACGAGTAAGTCGACATGGCACTCCCCTCAGGGTGCCATGCCAGCCTCTCACTGCCTATGCAGTATAGGTAAGACACCCCTCTAGCAGGCCTTACAGCCCTAAGGCAGGGTGCACTATACCATAGGTGAGGGTACCAGTGCATGAGCATGGTACCCCTACAGTGTCTAAACAAAACCTTAGACATTGTAAGTGCAGGGTAGCCATAAGAGTATATGGTCTGGGAGTCTGTCAAACACGAACTCCACAGCACCATAATGGCTACACTGAAAACTGGGAAGTTTGGTATCAAACTTCTCAGCACAATAAATGCACACTGATGCCAGTGTACATTTTATTGTAAAATACACCACAGAGGGCACCTTAGAGGTGCCCCCTGAAACTTAACCGACTGTCTGTGTAGGCTGACTAGTTCCAGCAGCCTGCCACACCAGAGACATGTTGCTGGCCCCATGGGGAGAGTGCCTTTGTCACTCTGAGGCCAGTAACAAAGCCTGCACTGGGTGGAGATGCTAACACCTCCCCCAGGCAGGAGCTGTGACACCTGGCGGTGAGCCTCAAAGGCTCACCCCTTTGTCACAGCCCAGCAGGGCACTCCAGCTTAGTGGAGTTGCCCGCCCCCTCCGGCCACGGCCCCCACTTTTGGCGGCAAGGCTGGAGGGAACAAAGAAAGCAACAAGGAGGAGTCACTGGCCAGTCAGGACAGCCCCTAAGGTGTCCTGAGCTGAGGTGACTCTGACTTTTAGAAATCCTCCATCTTGCAGATGGAGGATTCCCCCAATAGGGTTAGGATTGTGACCCCCTCCCCTTGGGAGGAGGCACAAAGAGGGTGTACCCACCCTCAGGGCTAGTAGCCATTGGCTACTAACCCCCCAGACCTAAACACGCCCTTAAATTTAGTATTTAAGGGCTACCCTGAACCCTAGAAAATTAGATTCCTGCAACTACAAGAAGAAGGACTGCCTAGCTGAAAACCCCTGCAGAGGAAGACCAGAAGACGACAACTGCCTTGGCTCCAGAAACTCACCGGCCTGTCTCCTGCCTTCCAAAGATCCTGCTCCAGCGACGCCTTCCAAAGGGACCAGCGACCTCGACATCCTCTGAGGACTGCCCCTGCTTCGAAAAGACAAGAAACTCCCGAGGACAGCGGACCTGCTCCAAGAAAAGCTGCAACTTTGTTTCCAGCAGCTTTAAAGAACCCTGCAAGCTCCCCGCAAGAAGCGTGAGACTTGCAACACTGCACCCGGCGACCCCGACTCGGCTGGTGGCGATCCAACACCTCAGGAGGGACCCCAGGACTACTCTAAGACTGTGAGTACAAAAACCTGTCCCCCCTGAGCCCTCACAGCGCCGCCTGCAGAGGGAATCCCGAGGCTTCCCCTGACCGCGACTCTTTGAATCCTAAGTCCCGACACCTGGGAGAGACCCTGCACCCGCAGCCCCCAGGACCGGAAGGACCGGACTTTCACTGGAGGAGTGACCCCCAGGAGTCCCTCTCCCGTGACCAAGTGGAGGTTTCCCCGAGGAACCCCCCCCTTGCCTGCCTGCAGCGCTAAAGAGATCCCTAGATCTCCCATTGACTTCCATTACAAACCCGACGCTTGTTTCTACACTGCACCCGGCCGCCCCCGCGCTGCTGAGGGTGAAATTTCTGTGTGGGCTTGTGTCCCCCCCGGTGCCCTACAAAACCCCCCTGGTCTGCCCTCCGAAGACGCGGGTACTTACCTGCAAGCAGACCGGAACCGGGGCACCCCCTTCTCTCCATTCTAGCCTATGTGTTTTGGGCACCACTTTGAACTCTGCACCTGACCGGCCCTGAGCTGCTGGTGTGGTGACTTTGGGGTTGCTCTGAACCCCCAACGGTGGGCTACCTTGGACCAAGAACTGAACCCTGTAAGTGTCTTACTTACCTGGTAAAACTAACCAAAACTTACCTCCCCTAGGAACTGTGAAAATTGCACTAAGTGTCCACTTTTAAAACAGCTATTTGTCAATAACTTGAAAAGTATACATGCAATTCTTATGATTTAAAGTTCCTAAAGTACTTACCTGCAATACCTTTCAAATGAGATATTACATGTAGAATTTGAACCTGTGGTTCTTAAAATAAACTAAGAAAAGATATTTTTCTATACAAAAACCTATTGGCTGGATTTGTCTCTGAGTGTGTGTACCTCATTTATTGTCTATGTGTATGTACAACAAATGCTTAACACTACTCCTTGGATAAGCCTACTGCTCGACCACACTACCACAAAATAGAGCATTAGTATTATCTATTTTTACCACTATTTTACCTCTAAGGGGAACCCTTGGACTCTGTGCATGCTATTCCTTACTTTGAAATAGCACATACAGAGCCAACTTCCTACAATTAGCTTGTTGCATATTTATGATAACCAAATGCTCATTTTTAAGGTGTCCTAACTGCTACCTGACCTCAGAGACCAAAGCTTTCACTGCTGACCTAATGTTGTTTTAGAAATATGATTCCACATTATCTTTTTCTTTCAGGAGTGAGATAACGTTAAATAATTAGAAGAGTAGATCATTGTTTTGCTTAATGAATCGCTAGAGTAGATAATTTAATGAGGCGTCTGTTGTGGTTTACACTATGCATGGGGATGAGAAAAGATCCTCCTGTACCATGCAGCCCAGACCACCGATACATTCATAACTGTGCAGCTGCGAGCTCCATATCTGATAATGAGAATGAGGGGAGTTTTCTCTACTCTAAATAGACAGCACAACCTGATTGGTCCAAGTTTGGAGGGAGTTGGTGGGAACATGTTCTGAAGAAACATGCAATGTGTTTAAAAGTGTGTCTTAGAATGGTTGCTTGGAGATCCTGCCCTGATGTAGCTGAGGGAAGACCTTTCCCTAACTCTGCTACTTGAGATCCTATATTCCTAAGTTTTTGAGCTAGACTGTTGAACATTTTCTGCTCTTTAACTTGGTTAATTTCAGACTGGCACCTTCTGCTTAAACTTTTTGATACTACCTTTAATTCACATTTTGTATTTTTTAATGATTTGCATTGCTCTTTCTCTGATACATCTAAGAGGATTAATCAAAAATGCTTAACTTATGGTGGTGCCAAAGAGCCAGCAAGGAAGATGGCCTCCTGAAGTGATAGCTCCGGCAGCCCTACTGTTAAAAGCTGCTCCAGGGCTATTTCAGAACAGAGTGCATGGTGCCACAGCTGTAGGAGAGCGCCAAGGTGACAGGGGGGTGATCCAACACGGACAAGACCTGTGTGTGGGTATAAAACTGACTGTGATTCAGAGACTGAGGAGCAGACCCGAGACTTGGCCTGCTTCTAACACCGACCTCGAGTTGCTTGCCGTACCCTCGCTGTGAGCTGACACTGGGCCGGTGACTGTGGATCCCGCCACCTGCCTCAGCGAAGTGCCCTTGTACATCTGCTTATTCAGGGCTGCCAAAACTGTACCTACACTTACTGGATGCTGCCGGGGCCTGTGGCCCACCTCTTAGACACCGTAGTGAAGTGCTGCAGGTGGCGGTAGCCTTGGGACATGTGGAGGGAGGTGCCTGTCCATCTGCCCTGGACTTTCTCGATTTGCAGCCACAGGTGAGAATGGCCTCTGGATACCTTGCGGCATGGTCCACCACCACTGGTATAAATCTATTGCCAGAGGCTGTTGAAGTGTCCAGGGGGCCAACAGTATCCACCCCAACCCTCTTAAAGGGCACCCCAACCACAGGTAGTGGGATTAAATGGGCCTTTGGAGTGCCACCTGTTTTGCTACTGGCTTGGCAAGTGACACAGGAGCGACAAAACTCCTTGGTGTCTTCAGACGTGGGGCCAGTGAAAGTGAGGGACAAGCCTGTCCTAAGTCTTGTTTTGCCCCAAGTGACCTGCAAGGAGAATGTCATGTGCTAGTGTTAACAGGAACTCCCTAAATTTCAGAGGGATAACCAGTCTTCTGGTGGCACCAGGTTTAGAGTCCCTTGCTTCTGAGTAAAGGAGGCTGTTATCCCAGTATACCTTATAGGTGCCACTGACATCCCCTGCCTCTTGTGCTCCAGTGTGGGACATGTTTTCTGTTCCAAACTGAGTTACTCTCTGGTGGGCCCCCCTGCACCCAAGAGCTCAGCTGTGTCAGCTTTGAGCTCCTCCGGTGGAGGTTCATGGAGTAGATTCCTCTCCCTCAAGAGTTGAATCTTCACTGGAGGTTGGAGCATGGGGTACCTTTTTACCCTTTCTGCTCTTTTGTTTAGGAGCCTCCTGGGCCGTTGTTCCAGGCTCCAGGCTCCCTGTTCCCTTTGTTTCTTGGCCTGTGCTCTGGTAAGGGCAAAGATATGCCCAGGGATGCCCAGCATTGCTGCATGGGTTTCCAATTCCACTTCAGCCCAAGCTGAAGTCTCCAAGTCCTTACCTAGCAGACAATCTACAAATAGATCAGAGGACACTACAACCTTTTTAGGGCCAGTAACTCCCCCCAGCTAAAGTCAATAACTGCCATGGGGTGGCACAAAGTGTTATTGTGAGCATCAGTCACTTGGTACATGTTACCAAGTAGGTGTTACTGAGGAGACGCCTGTTTTTCAGTCACCATGGCATCTGTGTCCCTGTAGGCTTCAGCCTCAACACCATTGATTAAGGAATGCTGCCTATATTTATCCATGTTAAGGGGACAGGCAGCTAGGGTGGCAAAGTCAATACCCCCATCAGAGACCAACACAGCCTCAGTGGTTTCTCTGGCTAGCCCAGATCTCACCACAGTCCCAGGGGTGAGCCCATCTACACTTTTGGACTGACTACATTTATTATTGTTACCACTACTATTGCTATTTGCTAGAGGCACTAGGAGTATAAGTGATATTAGTAGTGGTGGGGAACTTGGTGCTTTTCTTAGGACAGGAGCTGTCCCCTGCCCTATGGCCTTTCTTCAAACAGATGTAGCACCAAGGTTTCTTAAAGTTGGAGGAAGAGGATTTATTACCACCCCAGAGATGTTTTGTGGGCCTGATGAAGACTATTTAGTTTTATCTTTGTCCCCACCCTTATACTGATGCTTACCTGCTTCCTTCTTTTTGTGCTCACCCCCTGTGTGAGTTTTTCTACTCACCCTGATCAGGACCCACTTGTCTGCCTTCTTACCCAATTCTTGGGGAGAGGTCAGATCAGAGACCACCAGGTATTGATGCAGCTGAACAGATATACAGTAGTTCTAAATGTGCCCTCTGACAATCAAATTGTATAAGCCCTGGTAGTCACTCACTTTGCTCCCATGCAACCAGCCTTCCAGAACTTTAACTGAGCAGTCCACAAAATCTACCCACATTTTGGGAGGACTCTTTTTTGGTTTCCCTAAACGTAATCCTGTATTGTTTAGTGGGCAAACCAAAACCATCTAACAGTACATTTTTGAGTGCTGTATAATTGTCTGCATCTTCCTCTCTGACAGTGAGGAGTGTGTCTCTGCCTTTGTCAGAGAAGTAGAGCCACAAGATTGCCGCCCACTGCCTTTGGGGGACCTTCTGTACTTTACAGGCCCTCTCCAAACCTGTGATGCATATGTAAATATCATCTCCCACCTTGTAATGCGGACTATCATGCTCATGGTCCTAGAATCGTAGGAGCCCTCTCTGATTCTGGTGTCCCTAAAGCTAAGATTGCTGCCACCGTGGGGTACTAACCCCAAACCCTGTCTCTCTATTTCCACTGCCAAGGCCTCCCTATCTAGGGCTAGCTGTTGCTGCTGCAGCCTCAGCTTGGTCTCCTCCCCTCAGTTTCCTAAGCTCCCTATCTAAGGAATATTTCCCTGAGGTGGAGCAGTGGATCTCCTCAGATATGGAGTAGACATGAGTATGGACAGAGGAGAACCTATCCCTCCTCCTGGGGACATTCTGGACCAACCCTCGAGGGGTAAAGGTGGCCCTACTGATATGACCCCTCTCACTACCTGCAGTGCTCCTAACAGGGCTGTGGCGCTCCCCAGGTTCTTCCTGAATCCTCCCCAGTGTAGCCTAAATCTACCCTCTCTAGGACTGGAGGGTCAGTTTCTGCTTCCTCCTCCTCCTGGCTATTTGCATTGTCCTGGTCAGCCTGGTGGAGTAGCCGTAGAAGCAGACTGTGGCGGGGTCTTTTTCCCGAGTCAAGGGGATATTGGAAGAAGGTGACAGATGCGGCACTTAAGGGTGTAGTATGTTTATTTTCTTGCTCGTTTGGGATTATAGCACTAACTTTTCCGCCAAACTGTTATATTCCAAGTCCAAAACTAATATAAAATCCCTTTTCTTTTCAGGGTTCCTTGGTGTCCCCGGGACGGCCTGGTCCGGTTCGGAGGGAGAGGTCTTGTTCACCCGGTTCTCATGGTCCAGGATTTCCCAAAAACAAAGAAGGAGAAAGGAACAGGTAAGTGGGGGAAATTATTTATACACGGTTAATTGGGGTTAGTAAGGAGTGGAAGGAGGGGGGGGGGGTTCTGTGGAGGTGGAGGAATGTGGGGTTTACTTTTCTCTTGTGACTTCTCTTCGTTGTGCCCTTTCTGTGACCTCCTTACACTTTTGTTCACTGGCCTGGGTACGGAGGGTGTGGTTATTCTTTATTTAACGGTGTTCCTGTTCAAATGGGCTCCCCTTCTTTACACGACCTCAGCCCTCCCTTCTTAGCTCCCTTAAACCCAGCCAACCACCCAGAACCCCAGCCCCAGCCCCGGTACGCTCGTACCTGACTTGGCCACGCCCCTCCAGGGACGTGGCCGGCTTGTAGGGGATCTCCCGACTTCGCCTCGGCAGGGGCGGGAGGCGCCCAAGGGTTTTCGCTCTCCGTCCGTTGTTCCTCGTCTACGGCGGGGTTTTCCTTCTCTCTGGGTGGTCCGTGGCATTCGTCTCACTGGCTCTCCTTGACGTCGGCGTCTCTCTCTGGGTCGCGCAGCGCTTTTCTTTTGTCGGCTGTTCTTTGGACGTCATCACGTCAGGAATCCCTCGGGTGCCCCCGGGGTATCCGCCGGCGGTCGTTCGCTCGACGGGGAACCGGCGTCCGGAGGCGCCCGGTTACACATGCCCTCACATGAATGGGGCTGATCGAGCCCCACCAGATCCGGAAACTGGGACAAATAGTCAGCCTGACCCATAAGGTCACCAGGGAGGTGGCAAACCTGGAAGGAGAAAGGTTGGAGTTCTATGAACCATCTCAATATGCGATTGTTGGTATTCTTGTATCTTGAGAGCCACGTAAGGGGTGCATGGTCCGTATACAGTAGGAAAGGTCTGCCCAAGAGATAGTATTGGAGACTTTCGATAGCCCACTTAATGGCAAGACATTCCCGCTCTATAATGGGGTATCTCTGCTCCCTGGGAAATAGCTTACGGCTAATAAAGACGACGGGATGGTTCACTCCGTCTTCATCCTTTTGAAAAAGAACGGCCCCTACCCCCACATCGGAGGCATCCGTTTGGAGATGAAAGGGTTTGTCAAACTCAGGACATTTCAATATCGGTTGAGTGGTGAGACACCTTTGCAAGGTATGATAACTATGAAGTTGAGTCGGGTCTAGTTGTGGGATGTTGTTGGGCTGTCCTTTTCTTAAAAGATCGGTTAGGGGGGCAGCCAAACTGGAATAGTGGGGAATGAACCTTCGATAGTACCCCACTAGACCTAAAAAGGAACGAATTCCCTTCTTCGTGGTGGGAGCATTGGTGTGTAGGATGGCTTCGATTTTATTCTTTTGGGGTCGAAGTATACCGTTGCTAATGTGATAACCCAGGTAGGAGATCTCACTAAAAGCCAGTCGGCTCTTGGCGGGGTTGGCTGTCAGTCCAGCCTTCCCTAAAGCCGAGAAGATGTGGTCTGTGTGGGCCACATGGTCTTCCCAGGTCTCACTGAAAATAACGATGTCATCCAGATAGGCCGCTGCGTATCTGGTATGAGGTCGTAATATGGTGTCCATGAGACGTTGGAAGGTGGCGGGGGCGCCATGTAACCCGAAAGGGAGAACCTTAAAGTGATACAATCCGGAGGGAGTAGCGAAAGCCGTCTTTTCCTTGTCTTCGGGACCCAACGGGATCTGCCAATACCCCTTGGTCAAGTCAAGGGTAGACATGTATTTCGCTTTCCCCAATCTTTCTAAGAGCTCATCTATCCTTGGAAGGGGATAGGTGTCAAATTGTGATATGGAATTGACCTGTCTAAAGTCAATACAGAAACGTATAGACCCATCAGGTTTGGGCACCAATACCACGGGCGAACACCAGGGGCTGTGGGAAGGTTCTATGATGTCTAGATCTAACATCTTCACGATTTCGTTTTCTACGAGGGTTTTCCTAGCTTCAGGGATACGATAAGGTTTTAGTCGCACGGCCTTCCCAGGTGGTGTGAGGATTTGATGATGTACCAATCGTGTCCTACCGGGTATCGAGGAGAACACCCGAACGTGTTTATCGAAGAGATTCTTCAACTGTCTATTTTGTTGAATCGAGATCTCTGTATTAATGAGAGGAACCTCCCTCTCGCCAGGGGGATCAGTGGGGCACCATCCTATCTCTAGTTCCTTGACGGTATTAATTAGGTAGCCGTGCCTTGGGTCGTTCGGAGGTTCTTCCCATCTTTTTAATAAGTTAACATGGAAGATCTGTGACCTAGGGGGGGTATCGTTAAGCTGAATTTTATAAGTTACGGGAGTTACTAGTCCTGTTACGGTGTAGGGTCCCTGCCACTTGGCCAACAATTTGTTATCTGAACTGGGAAGAAGAACTAGCACTTTATCTCCTAGGGAAAAGGACCTCAATTGGGTATTCCGATCATAATTCCTTTTCTGCTTGTCTTGGGCCCTCTCCATGTGTTCCCTTACGCTTTCCCATACTGTATGCAGGTGGGTTTTTAACTCACGTGCGTATTTTAGAATGGTTTTTTCCCCGTCTTCTTCTTCCCACATCTCAGCGGCCATATCTAGTAGGGTCCGTGGTTGTCGCCCAAACAACAGCTCAAACGGACTATGGCCCGTAGAGGCTTGTTCGTGTGTCCTGATTGCGTATAATACTAAGGGGAGTTTCCTATCCCAGTCCTTACCTGTCTCCGAGATAGCTTTCTTTAGTAGTGTTTTGAGGGTACGGTTGTATCTCTCCACCAAACCATCGGTTTGTGGATGATAGACCGACGTCCGTAACTGTTTAATCCCCAATAACTGACATATTTGTGTCATCAGGTTAGACATAAATTGGGTCCCTTGGTCCGTTAGGATTTCTCGAGGAAACCCAATTCGGGAAAAGAACCCTATCATGGCGTGTGCAACACTCTTGGTGTTAATACTAGAGAGGGGAATAGCCTCAGGGTATCTTGTGGCGTAATCCACTAATACCAATATATAACGATATCCTCTCGACGAGGGCAGAAGAGGGCCAACGAGGTCCATCCCTATTCTGGAGAAGGGGACATCAATGATGGGGAGGGGTTGTAAAGGGGCTTTTCTCCGTGAGCCTGGGTCAATCAATTGGCATTTTGGACATTGTTGACAGAACTTCCTAATCTGGGAAAATACCCCTGGCCAGTAAAATTTCCTCAACAAATACTCCTCGGTTTTCTCCCTCCCATAGTGTCCACCCCCTGGCTGGCTGTGTGCTAAGTGTAGAACTTGTTGTCTATAAGGTTCTGGAACTATCAACTGTTTCTTTTCGTCTTGGTCTTTGTATGTGACTCGGTATAATAGGTCCTTAACTACGGTGAACGAGGGGCCCTTATCCTGGGGGTTCCGTGGCCGCGCACTTTTCCATGCATGAATTAAACTGGGGTCTTCTCTTTAAGAAGTCCGGAAACTGGGAAGAGCAGTGAGGGCGAGGACCTTTGTAATTACCCGGGGCGTGCTGGAGAGGTCTTGGGTATAGGCTTTCTTAATTATTCTTTTCTCCTTCCGGGAGAGTTTAGGTCGTACCCTCGGAGGTGATAGAGGCATATTGGAGAAAGGAGCGTCTTTCCACCAGTTGTTAGTTTCTTCGAGCTGTCTGAGGCTGTCTAGGAGTTGTGGGAATTCCGAAAAGTCAGTTCCTATAATAGCTTCTTCAACCAGTTGCTCTACTAAACCCACTCTTATGGGTATTTCTTTTCCTCCCCAAGTGAGGGTTGTCCAGATTAGGGGATATTCTCTGGTTTCTCCATGGATACAACAGATTGATACCGTGAGTCCCGAAGTGTAGTAATGGGCGTCGAACAACCCGGCCCTGACCACAGATTGGCTACATCCTGAATCGATGAGGGCCACTGTGTTTTTCCCATTAATAATTAGTCTCTTTTTATAAGGGGTGTCTCTTCTCCCTGTATAAAAGACTCTTCCCCTAGTGACCCCTATTTCCATGGGTTCCGGTTTTTCTGTTTTCAGGGGGCAACCTCGAGCTATGTGACCCCATTCCCCGCAACTGAAACACTGAGGTTGTTGTATATAGGGCCTATCCAGTCCCCGGGTTTTCCCTATGTCCTCATTGATTCTTCGTCCCCCTGTCGAGGATGTTCCCGAACCCAGACGCAGGGGACTAGGTGTTGACCGAGGGGGGGTTACTTTGAACTCAAGGGAGCGATGAAAGGCGCAGGCCAACTCGATGGTAGCATTGGTATCTGGGTTTGGATGTTGTTTGATCCAGTTGCGTGTAGACGGAGGCAGCGCGTCCAGGTATTGCTCTAAGAGCACGATCTCAATAATGTCTTCCCGATTTGTCCCTATGGGACCCAACCATTTGAGACCCAGATCTTTGATCCTAAAATATAGGGCCCGGGGATTTTCGTTGGGCCCCCACTTAGCTTTTCTAAACCGGACGCGATAATGTTCAGAATCAAAACCCACCCGTTCTAAGATGCTCTTTTTAATATCCTTATAGGGGGTTATTCCACCGGGGTTTACCGCTTGATAGGCGGCTCGGAGAGTCCCCGTCAATAAGGGGGCGATATATTGGCCCCATCGCTCCTGAGGCCAAGTAGCGGAAGTAGCAACTCGTTCAAAATTGGTGAAAAAGGCATTGGGATCTTCACCTTCTTGATATCGTTGTAAGACCGAACTGGGCACATTCGGGTGTACGCGGGTAGCAGCGATGGTATCTGTGAGATTCTTGATGGCGGTTTCGTGAACCAACTGGTTGTTGGCCATTATGGTGGCCTGACTCTTAAGGGCATTTTGTAGTGCCTCTCTTTCCAATTTGGCCTCTTTTTGTTGCTCTTCCCACACTAATTGCAGGTGTCTTTGTCCGGAGGCCAACTGTTGCATCATATCGGATATGGTACACTTCTCCTCCATGGTTGGGAAGTCTCTGTCGCCTATTCCAATATCCCACTTCTGACACCACTGTGGCGGGGTCTTTTTCCCGAGTCGAGGGGATATTGGAAGAAGGTGACAGACGCGGCACTTAAGGGTGTAGTATGTTTATTTTCTTGATCGTTTGGGATTATAGCACTAACTTTTCTGCCAAACTGTTATATTCCAAGTCCAAAACTAATATAAAATCCCTTTTCTTTTCAGGGTTCCTTGGTGTCCCCGGGACGGCCTGGTCCGGTTCGGAGGGAGAGGTCTTGTTCACCCGGTTCTCATGGTCCAGGATTTCCCAAAAACAAAGAAGGAGAAAGGAACAGGTAAGTGGGGGAAATTATTTATACACGGTTAATTGGGGTTAGTAAGGAGTGGAAGGAGGGGGGGGGGTGGTTCTGTGGAGGTGGAGGAATGTGGGGTTTACTTTTCTCTTGTGACTTCTCTTCGTTGTGCCCTTTCTGTGACCTCCTTACACTTTTGTTCACTGGCCTGGGTACGGAGGGTGTGGTTATTCTTTATTTAACGGTGTTCCTGTTCAAATGGGCTCCCCTTCTTTACACGACCTCAGCCCTCCCTTCTTAGCTCCCTTAAACCCAGCCAACCACCCAGAACCCCAGCCCCAGCCCCGGTACGCTCGTACCTGCTTTGGCCACGCCCCTCCAGGGACGTGGCCGGCTTGTAGGGGATCTCCCGACTTCGCCTCGGCAGGGGCGGGAGGCGCACAAGGGTTTTCGCTCTCCGTCCGTTGTTCCTCGTCTACGGCGGGGTTTTCCTTCTCTCTGGGTGGTCCGTGGCGTTCGTCTCTCCGGCTCTCCTTGACGTCGGCGTCTCTCTCTGGGTCGCGCGGCGCTTTTCTTTTGTCGGCTGTTCTTGTCTGACGGATGACGTTGGACGTCATCACGTCAGGAATCCCTCGGGTGCCCCCGGGGTATCCGCCGGCGGTCGTTCGCTCCGACGGGGAACCGGCGTCCGGAGGCGCCCGGTTACACAGACCCTTATTAGGATTTCTCCCTGTCTTCAGTTTCCTAGAGGCACACATCTCCCTCAGCTCTTGGAAAGTAAGACCCTCATAGTGAGAGTCTAGGGACTGAGAGGTGTGATCTACTGAATACATTCTTCCTAGAGTGGTGTAGGTGTACCTAACTATTCCAACACATAGGCCCCCAAGGAAAGTTTGGAGCAAGGGCTATGCTAGACCCCTAGCTTACCCGAACATTGGAGACAACTAAGTGCAGTTTGTACCTAACAGCTAGTAATGGTCTTTCCTCTGGAAAGTGACTAGTGACAAAGTGGTAAGGCAATTGCAAGTGTCTCATCCCACCGCTGCATCACCATGGAAAAGACGCTGGCCTGGTGTGTGGTGAGCACGTATTGCGTTATCACCTTATATCAGGCAAGGTATCCCCTATTAGTGAAGTGTAGGCTGTGTCTAGGAAGGCAGGCTCTCTAGAGGTAGCTGTGGATGACCAGCCAAGTCTTATCTAGGAGACATGCAAAGCTTATGCAATAGCACTATAGTCACACAGCACTTACACACATGAAAGAACCACACAGTGTTACAAAAATAAAGGTACTTTATTATAGTGACACAAATACTCAAAAACTGAATAGGCAATCCCCCAAACTGGAGGTACGTAAACACACTATTATAAATACACTTTAGCAATCAGTAAATAGCATGGAAAGCAATAAGCATTGGTAAACGCAATAGCAAATAGTGAGGGCCCTAGGGTAGGGCCAAACCATATACTAAATAAGTTGAATGTGAAAGGCAGTCCCCCACCCAAGGAAGTAGAATCAGTAGATGGGAGCTGGAGGAACTAGGAACCCCAAGAGGTGAGTACCAGAGTGCCCCCCAGTAACCAGGAGATCTAAGGTAAGTACCTGGGTTTCCCCAAAACCAACAGGAGGACTTTGAAAAAGGATTGTGCAAGACCCAACCAAGACTGGAAGAACCCAAAGGTGGATGCTGACAGAAGAGGACCTGAAAAGTAAGGGGATCAAGTCCAGTTTGAGTTGGAGTGTCTGGTTGTGGCAGGAGCCACTACCCACCCTTCTGTGGATGCAGGACCAGGTCAGCGGTGGACGAAGGTCAGCAGTGCAGCACAGGAGCCAAAGAAGAGTCCCAGGAGTGATGCAAGTGATGTCCCACGGCGGCAGTCGAGATGCAGTCAGTCAGTGGTGCTGGAAACCCACCAACAAGCCTTAGCAAATGCAAGAGTTGGAGAAGAAGGTTTTCAAGGCTGAAGAGGATGAGCAAGGTCCACGGGACTCGACTCAAGGAAGGGAGTCTGGGGTGACCCTCAGCAGCTGAGACAGTCACAAGAAGAGGAGGCAGCCCCCACAGGTGATGCACGGGCAGCAGGCACAAGCATCGCAACGAGGCCCACTCAGCACACCTAAAGAAGTGTCTAACGTCACTGGAACAGCAGGCAGTGGACTGTGCATTGCAGGAAGGAGTGCTGGGGGCCGAGACTACACAGAGCCTGAATGTACCTTGGAGGAGGAACAAACAAACCTTGATAGCTGCAAGAGTTGCGGTGCTGTCCTGCAAGGAGGAGCAAGAACTTACTGTCCCCCAAGTTGGAAAGCTGGTAGAGGGGGCCAAGGGGGCCACTCTAGACCACCATTTGTGATGCAGGATCTATGCAGCTCTGGAGGAGAGAAGATCCACACAGACAGTTGTCGTTGCAGTTGGTGCCTGTGGATGCAGTGGAGTAACTCCTTCACTTCAAGGAAGATTCCTTCTTACTTATTGTGCAGGCTGAAGACTCATCACTCTCAGAGGATGCACAGCTGGGTAAATGTTGCAGTTGCTGGCAGGAGCCAGAGAAACAATGTTGCAAAGCAGAGTGGTCGCTGAAGTTGCAGATTGTCGGTTTCTGGTTGGTCCAGTTACAGTCCCAGTGGTCAGAAACTGAAGTAAACTATGCAGAGGAGTCCTGCTGGAATCTTACACGTCGAATCTGAGGACTCACCCACAAGGGAGACCATAAATAGCCCAGGAAGGGGGATTGGTCACCTAGCAGGAAGGCCACCTATCAGGAGAGGGCTGTGACGTCACCTACCTGACATGGCCACTCAGATGCTCCCAGGGCCTCTGCCCACCTAGAATTCAAGATGGCAGAATCAAGTGGCCACCAGGAGGAGCTCTGGGCACACCCTCTGGAGTGGTGATGGACAGGAGAGAGGTCACTCGCCTTTCAATTGTCCAGTTTCACACCAGACCAGGGTCTAGGGGTCCCTGGACTGGTGCAAACCAGTTTATGCAAGGAGGGCACCAAATGTGCCTTTCAAAGCATACCGTTGGCTTGGGAGGCTACCCATCCCAAGCCATTTAACACCTATTCCAATGGGAGAGGGTGTTACCTCCCTCTCCTACATGAAATCCTTTGTTCTGCCTTCCTCTGCCTGAGCTGGTCAAGCAGAGCAGCAGGAGGGCAGAAACCTGTCTGAGGGGTGGCAGCAGCACGGGCTGCCTGGAAAACCCCAGAAGACTAGTAGGAGCAATGCTGGGGGTCCACTAAGGATCCCCCAGAGTGCATGGAATCATACAACTAATTCTGGCAACAGAGTTGGGGTACGATTCTGACATGTTTCATACCAAACATGCCCAGGTTCGGAATTACCATTATGTAGCTGGACACAGCTAGTGACTTTGTGAATTGATACGAAAAATATTTTTGCATCAATACACAAAGGGGAAGGTGGCCCATGGGGACCCCATCGCGTTTGCGAATGGGTTACCACCAATTTGAAATTGGTGATAACTGCGATTGTTTTGTGACCACAATTGCGGTCACAAACAATCATACATCTCCCTGCAACTCGCTATTTGGAAGGAATACCCTCTGCACGCCCCTTCCAAATAACAACTCACAAATCTATCTTGCTTTTCAGTAAAAAGATTACTGAATCGCAAAATAGGGTTTGTACATAGCAAGATGCTTTTTTCTTGTTGCAAACGGCCTGATTTTCATGACAAGAATAAAGCTACGTACATCTGGCCCCTAATCCCTACCAGTAAAAACAATGTGTAATTCCTACACCTTAAAACCCACATTGTCTTATGTATTATCATTTACACTTATTTACACACTTGTATGATTTAGTGTCACTGTATAATGTGTGCATGTGATGTAACATGCTCTGATACTCAATATTCGGACGAGTAGAGCTATAAAAGAACTAATTGAAAAAAATAGTAAGTGCTATTTAAATTGTTATTCGTGTAAATACCTGTACAGAGTAGAGCTATAAAAAAAACGAAATAGAAAAAAATAGTAAGTGCTATTTAAATTGTTATTCGTGTAAATACCTGTACAGACCGACACATCTGACATTTTTACACTGCATACATATCTCTTACATGGAGGGATTGAATATAGTCAAAAGTCAAAGGTTTGCCTCCAAATCGTGATTTCTCTTGTGAAGTGATAACAAGCTGTGCCTTTGTTTCCCACTAGTACATTGGCATCTAGATGGTAGGCTCTAGATAGCTCCCTGCCAGGAATATACTCAAACAAAAGGGTGAATGCTGGCACTTTAAATTCGGTCTTTGTTTTGTGCCCAGCTGGAATCTAAAATACGATAGCCCCCTCGACGTCTGCACATTGCTGCTCCGAAAAGAAAGTAAACAATGTGCTGTATTGTGTCCTGGTGTTATCACATTATACCGGGAGAAATTCAGGATATTTCACTGGGACCAGATGGATCCTGGATCCAGCTCAATAATAATTGTATATGGGATCTGAGTGGATCCCCCTTCATTCCCAAGCTGCCTTACAGCAGCCCAGCTTCTTGGAAATGGAGATATTGTCCTCCCAATGAAAATAGTAGGTGTACCCCCATCCACCCACCTGCACCCCTCCAACTTGTACCCTGATTCTACCCCAGCATTAAGAGCAATGCCCACTACTCCTCAATTACAACATATTACAGATCCCTGGGAATCTCACCTCAGTTCAGGAATGTAACCATCTTAAATGAACCACAAAAAGAAAGACCAAAAGTTCATCTAGTTAATAGCCCTGACTGCTTTAAAGTACTAACTTTGTTTGAACATGTGCACAGCACGTGTGGTGATCACAATATACAAGAACTCCTTAATTACAGTATCGCCACATGATCCTATAAACTGTGAAGTTAACAACTGTTCCTTAAAGATGCAGCATGATTATTCTGTACCATGCCTAAATATCACCCTGATTTTTCAGCATACAACCAGTGCTTTAAATGGGCCGGTACTCTCCGGTACTGAGTACCGGCACTTTTTTATTTTGAGAGGGAGAGTACCGGCACATCTCAATAAAAACGTAATACTTTCAATTGGAAAGTACCGGCACTTCTCAGCAACAAGCAGGTACTCTGGCACAGAGTACCTGCACTTTAATTTCTCCATTTCAAGCACTGCATACAACATCATTGTTCCACTAATCAGCCAGTTATGCACCCATGCGCCCAATTAATAGCACTGCAGATAGTATTTTGGAACTGACAGATTGTACTACTGAATATCAAGCACAACCATTTTGTGGTATACAAATAATTCCTCACATATCAAGAACCCCAATATAGATTTTACTGGGCCTTGACCGCTAAATCCTGCCTGCCCCTTCCAGGCCTTTTCGACAGTTAACCCAGCACATTTTGTTGCCCTCGCCCATCACCCTGGCGCAGCTGAGTACCCCGCAACCTGTCTCTGCTTTGTCGGCTCTCCGCTGTGTTGTCGAGATCTGCAGCTGGTCTCATTGGACATTGACGTGCCTTTAGGGATGTTTCTCCCTATCCTGCTCTCCATGCAAAGCCCTTGGACCCGGAAGTGGACTGATCATGCTGCTGGCCCTGGGCCCACTCACTACAGCATGTCCTTCTGGTTAGCAAGTGGGCTCACCTCCCCCTTTGGAGTGTTAGGGTTGCTCCAAACAGACTGGATTGACCTGTATGGGGGGAGGGTCTGTTGGTCCTGAATTACCCAGTTACCCCCCAGCTATCTAGAAGCCGTGCCCCTCTCATCATGGGAAGAACCAAGTCAACGTGATCAAAATACCCGTCAGATGTTCCCCCATTGAAGCTTGGGATAACTGCTGAGTCTCCGTGAGAAGATCAGTTTGACAGGCTCCTGGAGGCCATTAATTCTTTGAATGCTGCCACTGAGGCTAAGGTTGATGCCATCGCTATAAATCTGAGCTTGCTTCTAGGAGATCATAAGAAACTTGCAATGCTAGTCACCTAGACGGAGGGCACAGTGGCTGAAATATCTCCAGTTATCAAGGATCATTGCCTTCAGCTTCAATGTCACAGCCGTGGTGCACTTCCTAGAGGGCCGGCCGGAGGACGCACAGGGCCGCTCAAGGTGAAAACATGTACTCGCTGGGGTCCTTTCGTAGGAGGCTCAGGAGAAGGACAGTAGATCATGTCTTTCTTGCCAGCCCAGCATTTGACCCCCTTTTTCTCTGTGGAGCGTACCCATTGTGTACCGGCCTGACACCCATCCCCCAGGACCCCACTGCATCCTCTTCTGGCTCGTTTGCTGTATTATAGAGATAGGGATGAGGTGCTAAGGGCGGGTGTCTTCAACATGAAAACCAGAAAATTATTTTATATCCTGATTACACTTATGCAGTCCAACATCAGTGTGCCTTATTCACAGATGTCAAGCATAAGCTCCTAGAGATGGAACTCAAGTACGCACTCTTCTTTCTGGCAAAACTCAAGATTATATTTAATAATAAGACATACTTCTTCACTTATCCTGCAGCCGATTGGGAAGGGACTGAGGGCAGCCAACCATCTTCCCAGCGCTCCCCATCTCGCCCCCAACGCAGCTCTCACCCGGGTTGTTGCAATGGTGGCTTCATCTTTACCAGGTCTTCACTCTTGACACAGACCACACCGCCAGCACAGGCTCAGGACAGCTAACAGGCAGCACGGGCAGTGGTGGCCTCCTTCCTAGACCCATCCCCGCACTTTACTCCATCATCAGCATCTGATGATGACGAAACCTCTGTATCCAAGTTCCCTGCGGGAATCATGGATCGCCCCTGGCTCTAACCACAAACAGCAGATTAACTCATTTGAACTTGTTACAGGTTTCTAACTCACTGTCTCTTTTGTGCACCCACTCACCATTCCTTGGAGGCAAGACTTAGCCAATCACACACTTGTACACCATCACCATAGCTCTGATTGCCACAATACCCACTTCACTTTAGTTAACTATATCTGCGCTGGCAGCCCTGTCCATGCTTTCCTCCACTTACATAGGTTGACTTTACACCTCCTCAGTTTTACTGCTATTATTGTAAGTTTTGCAAAGGTTTAGGTGGGTTGATGTTTTCATGCTGTCCAGCTGGGTTTTAATCTTTTTCCATCCCTTATTTTCCTCCCCTGTTCCTACTCTCTCATATGGAGCCTCCCAGAACTCTGGGCCCAGTAGTAAAGTAGTGGTATTTTGTCGTCTCACTTACACTTGCCTGGTGGATTGAGAACACTATAGATTGCCTTACCACTATTTAGCAGGTTCGCACCACAATTGCTACAACTTGATTCTTTGGAACATTAAGGACATGTATACGCTGTACTACAGTCACAAAATACAGTTCTTCTTTTGTCATAAAAGGGCCCACTTCTCCTTCTTCTAGGAAACTCACATGGCCCAAGCCGAGGTGCCTATACTGCAGAAACATTGGTGAAGACATGCCCTCTCCCCCAGTTATTCTGCTTTTGCGATGGGAGCCTTGATATGGATTTATGACAGGGACCTGTTCACCATGTCCTCTGTTCTCACTGATTCCAAAGGTGGGTTTGTGTGGGTGCAGGGTTCCCTGGATGGTATGTCAGTCGTTCTTGGAAGTATTCCTCCCCAAATACTCCTCAGTCTGTATTCCTGGCACACTTGCCTGGTCTACTTGCTCCTTGGGCCCACCTTCTTTGGGTTCTGAGTGGTGACTTCAATGCAGCACTTGACAGATCTCACCTTCCCTTTCCTAGCCCCTGACAATCACCAATGCCCATTCACTGTGTGTTTGGTTGGGGCTCTGGTCGTTGGCAGATGCATGGAGGCATCATAAATCAACATTCCAGTTGTACTCTTTTCACTCCCTCCAATATGAATTATACCTTTACCTTAACCATATTCTTTCCACATCATCCCCCTGCCATTCATTTATGCACACTGACTACCAAGGTCGATGCATCTCAGACCACACCCCAGTAACTGCCACCTTTCAGTGGGCGTCGAGTATTCTCTCCCAAAACCTACCTGGTGCCTAGAGTGAGCGACCCTCGAGAACCCTCCTTTCTGAGAATCCCTGGCAGCTGCAGATTACTGATTACTATGACATAACCCATAACACTGCTTCCTCCTGCTCCATTGAGTGGGAGGTGCTTAAGGTCTCTGTCAGTGGCCATTGTATCGGGGAGTCCTCTGCTATATGAAGACAGCTCATGATATCTTGCGTGTACTGAGGACGTGGTCTGGAAATTGAAATGTCATAGAGTAACAGATGAATTAGTCACCCCTGCTTCCTCATGGGAGAGATGGTGGTATGTCTACTATATTGAGAACACTAGCCAGGTACACTCAGAGGAGGATAAATCGGGACGCCTTCTCGCTCCAATCACAGAACTTGTAGACTAAGCTGGGGCGTTACTTTACACTCAGCTGGAAATCCTTTGGGGTTTCTAGGACTATTACAACCACCAATATGAGGAGTCCCTTACTGACCCAGCTCCCCAATTTTGGGCCTTTCTTGCACACCTCCCTCTGCCTCATGTTTCCCCTCACGACTGTGAGGAGATTTAAGCTCCAAACTTCCCACAATTAATTAGGGCAGTCATATTATTATCTTCCAGCAGGTAAGATTCTGAGATTGTCACGGTTTCGGACAGGTCTGATCAGGACTTTGGTTGGGACACCCCTTGAGGTCACCGAATATCCTAAAGAGGTAGTACACTGGGGCAGAGGAGCAGCTAAAGGCATACACGGAAAGGACAGCTATGGATAGGCACAGGAAACAGGAAAGTAAAAGCAGAGCAACCCTTGTGTGAACAAACAGGAAACGGATTACCAGTGGACAAACACGTTGGGGTTGTACACAGAGTAAGGCGCAGAACCTCCCACAGTGACAGGGAATGTCAATGCCTCTGTGCAGTTTGCTCTTACAGATAGTCACCCTGCCAGCCCCATAGAAAGGAGGCGGCAGAAGTGATTCTGTCTCTGGACCCTAGAGCACAAACAAGGATAGTACTTACATACACAGGACACGCTCTTGTGGGTCCAGCTGGAAACACAGTGGCGATTCCTGAGAAAACAGCAATAGCACACTGTCACTGTTAGGCACAAAATACAACGTATAACACTGGACAAGGATGGGGGCTGGAATTGCCTCCTGGAAACCAGGAGCCAACCCCAGTACACAGGAGGACACGTATACACTGGTGAAGACTGATAGAACACTTACCAGACACAAAGAACCAAGAAGAAACAGAAACAGAAGGGAACAAACAAAGAGGCAGAGGCAAGAACTAGGAACAGGCTCAGGCTGAAGCAAAGGCGGGACTAGGACTTGAAAACAGGGCGCAAACTTCTGTCTGGGACAGACAGAGACAGGACAGGGAAACTGAGAACAGGCTCTGGCTGGAACAGGCAAGGACAGGACTGGAATACAGGGAGTAGGAAATGAGCAGTAAACAGGACTGGGAAACAGAGAGAAGGTTCAGGCTGAAACAAGGCAGGAGCAGGGCAGAGAAACAGGGAGCAGGCTTTGGAAGAAACAAACAGGTACAAGGCTAAGAAATAGGGAGAAGACTCTGGCTGGAACAATCAGGAGCAGGGCAGAGAAACAGGAAACAGGATCAGGCTGGAACAGAACAGGAACAAAACTGGAACACCATCCGACAAGGGGTCTGTAACACAAAGGAATTGAAGTCCGATGCACGACGGGGAGCTTGAGGAAATGGCTGCTTATAAGCAGTTCCAAGCTGGGCTGCACAGGAGAGGTTTCAGGTGTGTGTGGTTTCGGACACTTGCAAGTCCAGGAGGAGAGGATCCAGTGAAAAGGAGCAACTGGACTTCTCCAATTGAAAACAATGGGAAACAGAATCCGGGTTTTCCTGACTACCAAGCTGTGCATTATGGGATTTGCAGTCCCAAGAAGCAAATGTAGTCCTACACTAGTGTACCATGGTGAAAAGTGAAACAAACAGGAGTCAGCAAGGGACTCTAGGTAGGTGTTCAAGGTGATTCCCAGGCTTCTGACAGTCCCCTTACAGCGCCCCCTGGAAATGGGACGACCGAGTCGTAACAGTATACCCCCTCCCACCAGTCTGCTCAAGAAGAGAAGGCGATCCTTTGGCTGAAAAAAGTTGAAGAGGAAAAGCCACAGCAAGAAAATCCAACACCAACCTTGGTTGATAAGTTTACAGTCCTGCCATAGGTGAATCATCCAATGAGCAAAGCATGTACTAATACCGATATGGGCTCTGATGTCTTTCCTCTTTATTGTTCGATCGATACGGGAGGAGTGCATGGAGTTGGTTTCTGGTGAAGTGGATTCAGGAGCAAGGAGATCTGGAATGGCATTATGGGCAGTATTCTTTAGGATATTAGTTTCCTGTTCAGTACTGTCTTCTTTAGAGGAGATAATTGGCGTATTAGTAACTGTAAGGTCTATAACTCCTTCTGACAAGCAGGATATGTCTGTTTCTGCAGCAGTATTTGCAATGGTTGTCGTCTGAGGCTTGCAAAGCATAGAGACTTGGGAGACATGGGTAACTGGTGTTCTCAAGGTAAACATGAAAAAGTCAGAATTGTCTTTCATCTTGGATGACTTCGGAGTATCAAATTCAGGATCAACAAGAGTTTTTAAGTCTTTAGAAACTGGATTAACATCTGAAAATGTAGAAGTTCCACAAGCTAATTCTTTAGGGTGATCTTCAGACAAGACTGAGATTTCATCATTGCAAGTGCTCTGTGGTGTATTCATGGTATCAGAAATGGTTTCTTTGCAAAGCGTTTCTACTACAGGTAGTTGATCTTCAGCTCTGTTAACACTGAAAGGTTGTTCTTTGAATTGAAATAGAACTGGAGTCTCTTCAGAAATCGCCTCTACATTGTTATCTAAAGCTTCAGCTTTAGCCTTTGAATTGATGATGGTTTCTTGCAATAAAACACTAAGAACAGTACTTATCATCAGATCTTCGAATACAAGATTCAAATTCAAGTCTTTAGTTTTAGTGGGACATATTATATCTTTCAGTACTTGAGCTTCGGTTTCAGATTGCTGGGTTTCAGGAGTCTTTAATTTCAGGGACACAGCAGGTGACGTTGGTGTGGCTGATTTTACATCAAGATCAGATACCGGTAGCTCAGAGATCTGTTCTTCACTAATTGTGGAGCTGAAAACAGGATACACATTGGCAGGGATCAGCAGGTCAGGATCAGTGGTTGAGGCTGCAACTGTGTCCAGTTCTAGGAGAAGGCGCTCATTTCTTATGACAGGCTGTTTAGTTTCAGATTGCTGGCTTTCTTCCTTTTCTGAAATCTCCACGGTTTGCTTTGACACAGAAGAGATTTTTAAACTTTCTGAGAAGTCCATTACAATCTTAGTAACTGCGGGTATTTCTTCACAGTCAGAAAAATCCATGAATTCACTTGAAACAGGAACTGTCTCTTCATTATCTGAAAATTCTATGATATTGTTTGAAAGAGCAGGCGTATCCCCACAATCTGAAAATTCTGGTGTGTGCGCCATTTGAACAGCACTATCTGCAGGTTTGTTCACGGCAAGGCAGGAACCACTGTCATCACTAGATTCAGATTCTTCAACACTGTTGCACAACTTGCCATAAATCTCCAGTAAAGTCATATCTTGGTTTCTTAAGGTGCAGCTATTGGAGTCTGCATCAGAACTCCCTTCTTCCTTTGGCTTTATTTGTTCTGATAGAGGGGCTGAGACACTTCCTTCTGAAGACTCTGATCTATCCTTTGAATCAAGAGGTGTCAAATCTCTCAGAGATGTCAGAGATTCAGTCAACTGCACAGGGATATTCTCTGGAAAACTACAAGCTGAGAGAGAGTCTGAAGAAGAGGCTGATATATTTATAACTGGAGCAGTCTCTTGACATTCATTCATAGCAGGGAAAATCTGCTTTATAGCAGTCTTTGGAGAGGCACATGAGGTAGCATACTGTGCTTTAAGCGAAAGCTGGTGATCATTTTCTTTTTTCAGGTTTTCAAATTGCCTTGCAGTAGTTTCCATCAGCTGCTCTGTTACTTCTTCTACCTTACAGATAAACAGAATGTCTGGTTCTGCCAACAGTGAAATATGCATTGATGAAAAGAGCCCATGTGCAAGATTTCTTGTGTATGTTACAACATATTCATCATAGAAGTCTGATATCTGCCTTTTAATCTGCCAAAACTGCTCTTTTAGTGTGTGTATGTCCATATTGTTATCAAACCCACTCAGAATAGAAAAGGGTTTAGCAGAGCTTTTAGGGATTGAGACTGGTATATTATCATCCAGTTTGAGAAGAGCACAAGCTTTTTGAATTGAACTAAGGAATCCCACAGTCTTTACTGATCCCTTTGATACAGGTTCTATCCTGCTCACTTGAAAGCACTGAGGGACTGGTAGATCTTTACACGAGTCAGCACAACACTTAGGAATTGAGACTGATGTACTGTCATCCAATTTGGGAGGAGCACAAGCCATTTGAGTTGAACTAAGGAATCCCACAGTTTTTACTGATCCCTTAGATACAGGGTCTAGCCTGCTGACTTGAAAGCTCTGAGGGACTGAAAGGTCTTTATAAGAGTCAGCACTGCACTTTGAATTCTGAGAAACTGGCCTAGATGGGTTAAAGCACTCAACAGAAAACAAGGGAATCCCTAGTGTGGCTTCTTGAACAGTGTCAGGGTTCTTTGTTTTGACAGAGTCCTGGAAGTGAATTTGTGATGCACTAGCATGAGGTGAGGATTTAACCATCTTTTCTTGAGAGTAAATGTCTTGTGCAGAGGTAGCAAAAGCACTTCCACGGTTACGAACATTCTTACTGGCTTCAGCTAATAGATATTGCAAAAACTCATTACGTCCTTGTAATTCTTCTACAGACAGGGACTGGGGGTCATAGCCACAAATAACATAATAGTCTATCATTGAAAGATTAGCGAGCCACTCAGTATAGTACTGAACTTGCAAGTTATGGTTTTCTTTAACAAGTCTATCCTTTAAACTAAAGTCTTTTTTAGAGGATTCCAGAGAATGAATAGGCTTAGAAAGGGGTGTCTTAACATGATAGGAAAGCCCTTTAGGTTTGTGTGTGCCTTTACTGCCAGGGGAGCTTGAAATGTTTGGGTCGTGCATTCTGTCACGGTTTCGGACAGGTCTGATCAGGACTTTGGTTGGGACACCCCTTGAGGTCACCGAATATCCTAAAGAGGTAGTACACTGGGGCAGAGGATCAGCTAAAGGCATACACGGAAAGGACAGCTATGGATAGGCACAGGAAACAGGAAAGTAAAAGCAGAGCAACCCTTGTGTGAACAAACAGGAAACGGATTACCAGTGGACAAACACGTTGGGGTTGTACACAGAGTAAGGCGCAGAACCTCCCACAGTGACAGGGAATGTCAATGCCTCTGTGCAGTTTGCTCTTACAGATAGTCACCCTGCCAGCCCCATAGAAAGGAGGCGGCAGAAGTGATTCTGTCTCTGGACCCTAGAGCACAAACAAGGATAGTACTTACATACACAGGACACGCTCTTGTGGGTCCAACTGGAAACACAGTGGCGATTCCTGAGAAAACAGCAATAGCACACTGTCACTGTTAGGCACAAAATACAACGTATAACACTGGACAAGGATGGGGGCTGGAATTGCCTCCTGGAAACCAGGAGCCAACCCCAGTACACAGGAGGACACGTATACACTGGTGAAGACTGATAGAACACTTACCAGACACAAAGAACCAAGAAGAAACAGAAACAGAAGGGAACAAACAAAGAGGCAGAGGCAAGAACTAGGAACAGGCTCAGGCTGAAGCAAAGGCGGGACTAGGACTTGAAAACAGGGCGCAAACTTCTGTCTGGGACAGACAGAGACAGGACAGGGAAACTGAGAACAGGCTCTGGCTGGAACAGGCAAGGACAGGACTGGAATACAGGGAGTAGGAAATGAGCAGTAAACAGGACTGGGAAACAGAGAGAAGGTTCAGGCTGAAACAAGGCAGGAGCAGGGCAGAGAAACAGGGAGCAGGCTTTGGAAGAAACAAACAGGTACAAGGCTAAGAAATAGGGAGAAGACTCTGGCTGGAACAATCAGGAGCAGGGCAGAGAAACAGGAAACAGGATCAGGCTGGAACAGAACAGGAACAAAACTGGAACACCATCCGACAAGGGGCCGGAACACAAAGGAATTGAAGTCCGATGCACGACGGGGAGCTTGAGGAAATGGCTGCTTATAAGCAGTTCCAAGCTGGGCTGCACAGGAGAGGTTTCAGGTGTGTGTGGTTTCGGACACTTGCAAGTCCTGGAGGAGAGGATCCAGTGAAAAGGAGCAACTGGACTTCTCCCATTGAAAACAATGGGAAACAGAATCCGGGTTTTCCTGACTACCAAGCTGTGCATTATGGGATTTGCAGTCCCAAGAAGCAAATGTAGTCCTACACTAGTGTACCATGGTGAAAAGTGAAACAAACAGGAGTCAGCAAGGGACTCTAGGTAGGTGTTCAAGGTGATTCCCAGGCTTCTGACAGTCCCCTTACAGCGCCCCCTGGAAATGGGACGACCGAGTCGTAACAGAGATATGATGGCCCCCCAGTGGACATTTACCACACTTAGTTGGGTCTACTTGCCCCTCAAGCTTGCAGAACTTTACACTGAATCCTTCAATAAGAATATGTTTATGCTATCCTTGAGAGAGGCCCTCCTGGTCTCTTTACTAAAACTGGACTGTCTCTCATGTGATCCTTCCTATAGCAATTCTCAGTTATGACTATAAGATGTTGAGCAAAGTCCTAGCCATCAACATTGTTCCACTTCTCCCTCAACTGATTCACCCTGATCAAAATGGGTTTATACCCTCCAGGAACACCTCACTCAACCTGTGTCATTTCTACAGAATCCTAGAAGCAGTGCCTCAAGCCTGGCCTGGATCCATGGCCCTCAGTCAGGATCTTGAGAAAGCATTCACTTTTAGGTGGGATTATCTTTTTGAAGTTTTCTGTTGCTTCGGTTTTGGCTTGTACATGGTCTGGCTCATACAGCTGCTCTGTTTGCAGCTTGGGTGGGAATCAGGAAGTTTATTTCCCCACCCCCCACTATGCAATGGGCTGAGGCACCTGACAGTGCTGTCTCTTATTGCCACATTTATTTGTCCTAGCTGTGGAGCCACTGGAGATTAAACTGTTCCCAGGATGGGATGGACTGGGGTATCCCTCTATTGGATGGGTCCATGCAGTCTCTATCTACACACATGATCGTCTTCTCTATTTCAAAAGCCTCTAGTGTAAGGCACCAGAGCTCCAACACCTCTTTCGAGCCTTTGATGCTGCATCCGGGTCAATTGGTAAAAATCATGCGTTTTCCTTCTCATACCGGACCGCCCTGAACCGCCAATCGATCTGGAAGAAGGACCTCTACATTGAGAGGGAACAACTTTTTGCTACCTCAGCATTCGGATATACCATTCCGACAACGACCTCTTAGTAATCTTGCTGGAGCACTAACAGCACTTTAATCCCAGATCTCATTCTGAAGAACTCTTCCTGTATTTCCCATTGGACACATAGGGCCTCATTATGACATTGGCAGTAAATGATGCCTACTGCCATGGCGACAGCCGGCAACATACCATTGCGGTGGCTACCTGCCACCAACCGCATTATGACCGTAGACGGATTACCGCCAGAAGGCTGCCATTATTCCGTAGACGGTCATGGCGGTGGTTGGCGGTAAGGTGGCGCTGCTGCCAGCAGCAGCACCACGCCAGAAAACACCGCCTACTGTATCATGAGCCATGATACGGCCTGGCGGTGTTTTGCTGGCGGACGCTACTGCTGGCAGCAGCGCTGCGTCCCGTCTCCTGCCGGAGGACCCCCTTCAAGCAGGTAAGTCAGGTTCTCTGACAGAAGAGGGGGCTGGGGGGTGTTCTGTGCGTGTGTGGGGGTGTTGTGTGCATGTGTGGGGGTGTTGTGTTGGGGGTGTCTGTTTTTGTATGCGTCCATGCGGGTGTGAGTAAATGAATGTGAGTGTACGTGTCTGTTGTGAGTTGTGAATGCATGTGTGCTCCAATGCATGTTAGTGTGTGTTGCGGGGAGTGGGTATGTATGTGTGCGCGTGTGGGTGGATGTGGATATGCGTGTGTGTATGAGTGTGTATGTGTGCGCGTGTGGGTGTGTGGATGTCGGGGGTCTGGAGTGGGAGGGGAAGGGCGGGGGAGGACTCTGGGGATGGGGAAGGGGTGGTGGAGAACCCTATCAGTGCCAGGGAAGGAATTCCCTGGCACTGATAGTGCCTACCACCATGGTTTTTGTGGCTGTAAGATTGCCACGAAAACCATGGCAGTAGGCGGGGTCATAATCCCGAGGGTGGGATTGTGACGGCCGCTGGGCTGGAGACCGAAGTCTCCAGCCCGGCAGCTGCTACCACCCTGGCAGACAGAGTGGTACATTGGTGGTTTGGCTTGAGCCAAACCGCCAATTTCATAATTTGGGAAAAGGTACCGCCAGCCTGTTGGCAGTACCTTTACCCAAATTAGCGCCATCCACCAGGGTCGTATTGACCCCCTAGCCCTTTCAAAGATGGTGGCCCTCTCCCGCCTTTTATATTATTTTGTGAATCTCCCATTAATTCTCCCATCCACATTTTCCCACCACATGGACAGGTTTTTGGGAGATTTAATGTGGCATACTGGGAGTGGACATAGGTGCCTTGGAAGCCCTGCACTTTGAGCTGTACTACCTAGCATCCTAACTTCAGTGGTTGTGGCCACAGGGCTCTCCCTCAAAAACACCACTATACAGTCACTGCCAACCCATTTAGGGCACATACATGAGTTTCTTCTTGCATCTTCTCGCCGCCTCCACTCTTGCCCCCAACTTCTTTGTGTGGCATTACATACATATTCTTGTTCACTTATTCTCACCAAGAGGGTGGTCCCCCATGCTCCAGTGGCTCTCCTATTGGTTCACTCTACCCTTACAGGTGTTATTGGGATCAGCAAGTTCGATCCAAGTCACAAAGCCAACCTCGAAACAGTGGGTGATCTTTTTAGAGACAATGGCCTCCTTTCCTTTGAGGAGCCGATGGAATAATTTTACCTCCACAGAGGCCAATTTTTAATGTATAATACTATTTGTCATGCTTTGCACAAGATCTGGACTCTCCTAGAATCTACCCCTGAGGGTCAACCCCTTATCCTGGTGCTTTATTCGATGGCACATAGATGTCAACATATTTCCTGGTTTTATAAATCATTATTGCTGCCTGCCTCACCTACTCTGGCCCAGCTAAAGGACAAGTGGGAAAGAAATGCCAACAGAGCCTTTCGTGATAAGGAATGGGCCTTAGCCCTTGAAATGCCTTGTTTAATATCTTGCAATGCAAAGTTTAAATTGATTCAATATCTTGAGTTGCACAAGGCTTACCTTTCACCAGCGGCCCTTAATAGATGCTCCCCCTGCACTGTGGTGTCCGGTCTCAGTGATTTTCACCCAGATGCTGATTTGAACCATATGCTCTGTGATTGACCACTCCTCTTAACCACTCTGGATATATGAGATCACCTCTCATTGGAAGTCTAAACTTTCACCCTCGATAAATGGACTGAGGCCGAAGAATCTGCTCTGCCCAGGAAGGAGGCTATTGGCTTTCAAAAGCACCTCCTCGCTGCTCAATGGGATGCTCTCTTGAGCTAACTACAGTCAACACTGGGAGAACACTCCCTCCACTCTTAAACACGATGGAGACCGATGGGCGCCAGATTGCAGCTTACCTTTTTAGCCATTCCTTTTCTTTTATTTCTCAAAAATATTTTAATGTTACACACCTCCTGGCCAAGTACTTCATAACGCCGACCAGACTCCGCACACACACTGGCTCCCTTGCGTTTCTTCGTCCTCCATATCGCTTTTCTTCTCCCATTTTCCACTCTTTCCGCTGGCTCCTACCCCTGTTATGTGATGCCGTTTAGTTATACCTGAGGCATCCAGTCCTTTAATATTGACCTATTACATGACAGTGCAATGCAATGTACGGTATTTCTGTGTATTCCTCCTGCCTTGGACCAGTTTCGATTTTGCCCGTGAGCCCGATGTGTCATTTGTTGGTTGCTGCAAACTGTTGCAACGGTATTGTACATTGTCTTTGTCACTGCTGAAAAATGCAAATAAAGATGGCATATTAAAAATAGAAAAATAGAAGGCCAAATCCCTATAGATGTATATATATGTATATATTAAAACGAACAATACATATCTTGTATATTTTCCTTGCATGCCCAGAATTACTTGAAATAAATTCTATCACACATTAAGAATATTTTGGGAAATTATATTGCCGTTCCGGACTATAATAGTGTTACTTGGTGACCCGGGGTATATAGCATTTATCCACTGACTACTCCAACTGGTAAATACATTTTACGTTTATTACTGGCAGCTAGGCTAGCAATGGAGAAGGTTTGGAGCACCAGACCGCCCCGCTATTACATATATAGTGGGGCAAGATCTGGAATAGCGCTGCAGTGGATCAATTAACAGCTATCTTGCATGATTGAGTTCATACATTTGAAGCAGTCAGGCTGCCACCTAAAATACACATGAAAAGGTTTTCGCTTTTAGGGGGAGAACCAGTGTCCATGCTGGAAATGCAGGCTGGGTTTCTAAAACAGAGGGGTGGTTATATTATGTATGAAATGAGTTTCCTGTATCCTCTTGGGTACGCTTTGTGCTAAATGTGACGACTGTCATGCTGACCTAATTGTAGCATGATTGAAATTACCTAAAGTGTTAAAAAATAACATATAACTAAGTATGCACACTAACTAGAATATATAAATATGCATTTTTATGACATTTTATTGTAATTTCAAACATGTTACTGTTAACACTACACTGTCCCAATAGTAACACATTATTACAGTTCTGTGTCCACACCCCACTCAAGTAATACAAATGTAACAAAGCAAAATAAAATCCATACAATAGGGGTATAGTGAATGAATCCTCCCAACTATCATTGTTTCGCCTGTTACGCCGCACCCCGACCTGTGTTTGTTTTCCACAGCGTGCTGTGTCGTGTCGCAGGACGCTCTTTTTACTCACTTGCTGCCTGGGGTGGCTGTGTGGCAGACCGTGGAGTGCCATTCGTGGGTTTGCCGGGCGACTGGCAGGGAGGCAGTCTTCTCCCTGGTGGCCATGTTTCTCTTACTTGTAGTTCTTCCTCCCAGAGTCACTCTTGAAGGGGTTATGTTACACCTATCCACCATGAAAATGCTACCATGCTGTTTCTATTTCCTTTTCCCTATCCATAATGGCGGATTACACGTCCTCTGTCATCACTTCCTGTCTTTGGGTATATAAGGGTCAGAGCTGACCTTTCTCTTTGCGTTGCAACACTCTCTACTCCTGCTGGTGTGTCTTCGCTCTTTTGCTGGTTATTTGCTGATTTCTTGTTCCTGTTGCCTCTGTTCATTGGAGGTCTGACACCTGTGTCCTGAATCCTCCTTTGGCCTTCTTTGGCTGCTACTCTTTAGTCTTGTTTTAGCCTTGGATTCTTCATATGTTCCAGCCATCTTCCATATCTTGGAGTCTCCAGTTATCATCCGAGGTTTTTTCCCTTTGGGGTTTTCCTCTTAGGGACTCCTTCTGGAAGGCACAGTCTGCTTAGACTTTCCATTGTCAGCAGCACCGTGGCTACCAGAAGGGGTCGCCCCTATCTTGGACAGACAAGAATCTTCAAGATCCGGAAAAGTGAACCTTTCTTTCGCACCAACAACACAAAGAAAAGTCAGTTAATGGAAGAACTTGACAGATTGCCACAACCAATTCCCGGTTTGGGTCACGGAGACATGGATTTTCTTCAAGCATTATCTCAAGGAGACCACGTAGATTCAGCACAAGCCCTATTCCAGACTATGCAACAACAATACCAAGATTTACAACGATTGAAAAATGAAAATTTGGCTTTATGTCAAGCCCTTACAGCCAGAGCGTCTGACGTCCAGTGTATAACTTCAACAACTCCTCGTTTTTTCTGGGGATCCAAATAAATGAAAAGAGTTGATGGACTCCTTGATGGTGTTTTTCGCCTTCGCCCTGCTCAGTTTACCCTGGATACAACTAAGATGAGGCATATGATCAGTGCCTTGTCTGGCCCCATATTAGCATGGACAATGCCTTTGTTAGCCACAGAAGTTCCATGTCTCAATAACTATGCCACCTTTCTTACTGCCTCCAAACAGATGTTTGAACAGCCAGATCTGGAAACGTCTGCAGAAGAAGCACTATGTGACATTCAGCAGTGTAATCAATATGTTTCGCAATATATAACCCACTTTTGCAAGTTAGCAGCTGAGACTAGGTAGGTGGAACGTACATTGGTCACTCACTTCTGCTGGGGTCTTCATCAGGGAATAAAGGATTAATAGGTACATTCACCCTGCATAGATACCAAGGCAACATAAATGTATCTTGCCCTGTTTGTTGAACACCATCAAAATGAATGCAGATTTGAATGATGTAAGTCTCGTTCTCAACAACATCCAGGAATAACTCATCTTAATACCCGGAAGGCTGAGACATCAATTCCTGAGAGCCCTTCCTCTTCAGGAGAAAATCCCATGCAGATAGGGCTTTAACGGGGAACACTTTCAGAGTTTGAATGAGAACATAGAAGAAAGCAGAGACTATACTGCGGTTCTTCTGAGCATTTGATTTGTAGCTGTCCTACACACCCTCAGAACCTTCCGGGAAATGGCAGATTCTGTCCTCTGTGAGAAGGGCCAGGATGGGATGGTCTAAAATTCCTTCTATTTGTCCATCAAAAGAAATGTCGACTTCACTATTGTACTTGCCCATGCATCTGGAGTTCTCCAATGGAAAGGATGAGAAGGTGTTAGCCTTATAAGACAGTGTGAGAAAGTGGAATCTACCTGGATGTAGGGTGGGCTCGAGAGAAACAGCCACTTAGAGTACAAAAGACCTCCCCTGAACAGGTTCACACAGTTGACGGAACCCCCATTGGTTTCCAGACCAGTGTAAGAGATGACCACCTCCTTACAGTTCTCCTTTGGGCGACATCAAGAGTTTTTATCATTTGACCCTATTGCCTCACCAAATCAAGTTCTGATACTGGGAATCCCTTGGCTGGTTAGACATAACCCGTACATGAATTGGGAGACAACAACAATATCCTTATCCTCTCATTTTTGTCAGTGTTTCTGATATGCTACAGAAGAATATTGAACACTTAAGGAAACAGCCATAGCCAAGGGAACTGAGTGTGGAACCATTAATGTAATACAGGGAGTTCCAGATCATTACCAGTTGTATGCAGACATATTCCAAAAGCCTAAAGAAGTGACCTTACCTCCCCACTGTGAATTTGACTGTTCTATTCCCCTTAAACCTGGTGCTACAGCACAGTTTGGCAAAGTACATTCGCTTTCTGAAGCCAAAAAATAAACACTAGGGTAGTATCTTGAGGGAAATATACAGAATGGTCTGATCACATGGTCCTCATCTCCTGCTGGGGCCTCTCTCTTTTTCATACCTAAAAAGAATAAGGATCTACAGCTCTGTAGAGACTTCAGAGGATTGAATAAAGTGACCATAAAAGACCGGTATCCCCTTCCGCTTATCAAGGACATTTTAGAGTCAGTCAGAGGAGTGCAAGTTTTTACCAAACTTGATATTCGGGGTGCCTTTGCATCAAAGAAGGAGATGAGAGGAAGACCGCCTTCAGAGCCCCCTTGGGCACTTAGAATATCGTGTTATGACCTTTGGATTGAGTAATGCTCCATCTTTCAGAGATTTATGGATAACATATTCTAAGACCTATCAAACCAGACAGTGGTAGTATATTTGAAGGACATACTTGTTTGCTCTTGAGATCCTAATTTCCATCACATTCATGTTACTCAAGTTCTTGATAAACTACGTCTACATAATCTGTGTTGGAAGCTCAGAAATATTTGAGTTTGATCAGCCCAAAGTAAAATATCTGAGACACTGAGTAAATAAGACAGGAATCACCATAGATCCACAGAAATTATCAGCTATTCCTGAGTGGCCTTCTGCTTCTTCATTCAAGGAAACCCAATGTTTCCTTGGTTTTGCAAATTGTTATTGCCAGTTTATTACAAATGTTCCTGCCAGACATGTTTCATCTCTCAAACTCTTAAGAAAGAGAATCTTCGACATGGATTCCAGTAGACAGAAGCTGCTGAAAAAGATTCCACTTTTGAATGAGAACTGCTGACTTTGAAATTAACTTGTAGTGAATGCGTCTTGGAAAGTCTTGGGCAGTAAGATCTATAAACAAGATAAACATTATTACAAGTAAAAAGCCCTATTTCTTCCAAATAAAGAGGTACAGTTGGAGGCTCTTCAGTGTCATGACTCGTCCATTCAAGATGTTAAAAACACACTAGATCTAGTCCTTTGTTCTTTTTGGTGGCCATCAGTACATAAGGATACTGAAGTATATGTGACTTCTTGTCCCATCTGTGCTAAAGCTGAAATGTCTCATAGATGACCCATGGAACTCTTACGGCCTCTGCACATTCCTACTGCACTTTGGCACACAATATCCACTGATTTCATTCCTACTTTGCCTCCATCGACAGGCAACCGAGTTGTAATGGTGACTGTAGATTTGTTCTTCAAGATGGCACATTTTACGGGGGCGTGGCCTGACTCCGATGGCAGTGGAAGCCTCTCCGTGAGGCTCCCGCCAGAGATCCCCACTCCGGTCCAGTCTGAAAGGAGGTGGACCCCCTGCGCGCCCCACGGACTAACAGCAGGGTCGGGGGGGTCCGGAGACTCATTTGGCGGGGTCCGACCCCGGAAAAAGGAGAATTTCGGGGCCGAATTAGCACCCGTCGGAGTGCCGCGAGGAAGGGAGAAAAAAGAAGATGGCGGCCGCGACTTGAACGGCGTTTCTGGAGGCGGAGGACCCAATAAAGGCAGGTTCTTGCTCCCTTCCAGTGTATCCCCCCGGGAGTCAGAGAACGAAGGGTGCACTAGGGGATACTTTTGGGGACTCATAGCGACGAACAGAGAGGGCCGGTATTGCGGCGGAGACCAGATAGGGACCGCGGGGCGTTCGCAGCGCAGCGTCCCGCGCCATAAGGCTGAATCGGACGGGACTCGATAAGGGGCGATAGCGCCGGGATCTCTCCTGGGGCTCCAGAGACAACCTACCTTTGGCGACGACTGCTTGAGAGAGACGCGGTGGACTCGAGGGGCCTTTTCCGGTGCGGCCCGACCCCTTGTTCCGCCGGAGGGGGGCTGGGGCGAGAAAGGCGAAGCTAACGGTTAGAAGAGGCGAACTCGGACGAGACAGAGAAGCGGCGCAAAAGGCCCCGTACTGCGGAGATTCCCCCTGACGACGCGGCGCTGTGTGCACAAGAGCGCAGGAGATCCCCAAATTCAGGTTGAGAGCCACTCCGACTTGAAGGTTCTCCCTATGAACAACGAAGTAATCGGGCTGGATGAGATCGCACCCTGACTCACGGACGAGACGGTGAAGCGGCACAAAGGACCCCGTGCTGCGGAGATTCCCCCGATTGCGCGGTGCTGAGAGCATAAGAGCGCAGGCGACCCCAAAATCCAGGATGAGAGCCAGTCAGACCTGAAGGTACCCCCCATGACCGGTGAAGTAATTGGGCTTGATGTGATCGCACCCGGACTAGGAGGAGGGTGTGAGGGGCCCATCCTTCTGGAGTGAAATACCCCTCGGGAATGGTCAGTAGTCTAGAGTGAGGAGGATGGCTGGTAACAAGAGGCGATAAATCTCATACGCGGGCATAGTGTGCTGGAAACAGTAATTTATTAATGAAGGACTGGAGTTCCCCCTGGCGGAGCGGGGCACCGAGTTGTGCCGAAAGAATAAATGTTTAATGACCATTGAACAATCGTTGTTGAAGCTACTCCTCAGAAAATGGGTAAAACCGGTCGCCGAAGAGACACAGAACAAAAAGAGGGGCCCACAGTTGAGACACAGGCAGATACGCCCGAACACAGAAATGACGCCTCGGGGGGGGAACATACCGATCCCACACTTCAAGATGTCCTGCAAGCTATAACGGCTTCCCGGGTAGCACTGGAGGGGAAAATTGATGCATTAGCCACGGATTTTACAGTACTACGAGACGATCACCGCCGCCTGGCTGAAAAGGTGTCCACCACAGACAGACAACTTAAAGAGCTCTTCCCGGAGGTCAAGGATTCTACTAAGGCCACAAAGCTGCTGGAGTCCAGAATTAGGACCTTAGAACTAAGAGCAGAAGATGCCGAGAATAGGTCACGGCGCAATAACATTCGGGTGATTGGAATGCCTGAAAGTGTCCCTCAAACAGGCCTGGCGGAGTTCCTCGAGCGATGGCTTCGAGAGGGCTTAGCGGGCGATGGACTTTCTCCCTTTTTTGCCATTGAAAGGGCTCATAGAGTACCGGCACGCCCTCCCCCACCGGGAACCGCCCCGAGGCCTATAATAGCCAAGCTGCTCCATTACCGAGACAGAGACTACCTATTGCATCAAAGCAGAACCAAAGGGGATCGTACAATGGACAACCACAAGGTTCGTATTTTCCCAGACTTTTCCCGGGAAGTTCAGAAACAAAGGGCCAACTTCAGTGGGGCAAAACAGAAACTGCGCCAATTAGGTCTGCAATATGGCATGATGTTCCCGGCAAAACTTAGAGTAGTAACCAAAGAAGGGACACAGTTTTTCACTACGGCGGAAGAGGTATGGCAATGGCTTGACCAGCTTCCACAAGAGGGGAATGGTCCTCCGGGACAAGTCTCCGGTCATGAGCGGAAGAGAGAGGCTAAACGCAAAACGGCCCGTACTGTAAACAGTCCTTCGCATGGGGAGATGCAAACGGAGAGGCGAAAAGCCATGGAGGCAGCAGCTTCATTGAACGGCTCGGATTGCGGGTCACAAGTGCAGTCTGCAGCGAACTGTGAACCATCTGATTCAGAGCATGAGTCAGAGTCCTCTCGGATATCCGACAGATCGGGACCAGTCATAACTCCGGGCACCTCTGACTGTATCATATGAAAACCCTCATACCAAACTGCTCTTGTGACAGTTGTCCTAGTAATGAAGTTTTCCAGTGGCGGACAATGTGGTGCTTAGTGAGGAGGGAGCACTGGCTGTTGCTGTGGAGGTTATCCTCATCAGATGGGCGAGAAAATGGGTCCACAAGCACTATGACACCCTGTAACCCGGTAGTGGGGATCAGAGGGATGGCCCACTCCTTCGAAGAACTTGGAGTAATCCCAATTACAATAAGCTAGTTAAGATTTTGAGTCGTTTGGATGAGAGCTGTTTTAACTTTTGTCCTGGGAGAGGGAGTTGGGGTGTTAATTGTTGGGGTATGTTTAGGGGGAGTGATGAATGGTGGGTATCTATCACTGATCTACTGATGGTGTGTGAAGTGAGAATAGGGTGCCTAGTGGTAAATGCTAGCCCTACACGGGATTGGACACAGATGGGGCTTGAAACACAGCTATGGCGTCATTAGGCAATTATAAATTTTTATCATGGAATGTACGGGGTATGCACACAATGGCCAAAAGATATAAGGTATTTTCGCATTTGAAGCGGAGGGGGATTCAGATTGCGCTGCTTCAAGAAACACACTTAACCCAGCCTGAAGGGCTTGCTCTGCAGAAAAGGTGGAGAGGCCAGACATACTATACCTCTTATTCTGCATTTGCCAGGGGTACTTTGATATGGATCGGAGCTGGGGTCCCATTCCAACTTTTGGACAAGCTCATAGACCCGGAGGGTCGTTTTGTAGCAATCCGAGGGCGATTGGAGGGAAGGGATCTGGCGTTGATTAATGTCTATGCCCCGAACGGGGATCAGGGGGAGTTCTTCACTCGCTTATCGGGCCACTTGGCCGCCTATATGCAGTTCCCCCTCGTGATGGGGGGCGATTTTAATTGCGTGGCCGATCCTTCTAGAGATCGCTCCCACCCCCCGTTACACGATTCTCCTTTGATGAGAGTAGCAAGATTATTTTCTTCCTGGCAGGCGAGTTGGGGACTAGTGGATATCTGGAGAAAGTTGCACCCGGGGGCCAGAGACTATTCCTTCTTCTCCCCTTGGCACGATCTCCATGTCCGTTTAGATGTGTTTTTCTGCTCGCCGGACATTTCCCCTCGAGTGCATAATGTTGAATACCTGTCCCGCACTATCTCCGATCATAATCCTCTTTTATTGGAGATAGGCTGGGGTTCACCCCCTTCCTGCATCCCCACCTGGCGGCTGAAGATTGAATCCCTAGAAGACAAACCCTTTCAGGAAGAGCTAAGACAGCATATTGTCCATTACTTTATAGATAACGAGGCTTCGACAAATAACCCATTGATTGAATGGGACGCTTTTAAGGCGGTAGTGCGAGGGCGCTGTATTGCGGGTGCTGTGGGGGTCCGAAGGTCTTTACTTAGGGAGACTGAAAAAGCAGAGAGTGAACTGCGGGAGATGGAAAAAAAAAGGCCTGAAAATCCGCTCCTGCAGCCCTCTATCTTAGAGCTTAGAGCAACGGTGGCTGACTGTGTGGAGCGCCTTAGATGTTTTGACTACCAAAACTATATTACACGGGCACATGAGGAGAGAGACAAAGCAGGTCGGATGTTAGCTTGGGTGGTATCGCAAACACATAAAACGTCGCCCATCCTGGAAATGATCTCGGAGGACGGGAATTCCCTTTACGGGCAGGAGCAAATTAACTCTCACCTGATGGCCTTTTATGAACGATTATATAAAAGCACTCTCTGTACAGACGGTAGCTCTATCGATAATTATGTATCTGGACTGCAGTTGCAGACACTGACGCCAGATGCTACACCACAACTTGAGGGCCCCATTACACAACCAGAGATTCGAAAGGCCATTAGTGAGCTATCGAGGGGAAAGACTCCGGGTACAGATGGTCTTCCCATCGAATTCTATGCCGCATATATAGATCAGTTAGCTCCTAGACTCGAGATTCTATATCAATCTGCCAGAGATAGGGGAATCTTACCGGCAACAGCGAGGGAGGCAGTAATAATACCCTTGCTTAAAACAGGGAAAAATCCAACGGAAGCTGGGGCATACAGACCTCTATCCATGCTGAACCTGGACTACAAGATCCTCAGTAAGGTTCTGGCCACTAGACTGCTTCCCCATATGACAACACTAATTCATACGGATCAGGCGGGGTTCATCCCGGGGCGCAGCACAGCGGATAACATACGCAGATTTATAGCAGTCATGAATGATCGAAAATCGGCCAGCTCAGCCCCCGGAGTCCTCGCAGTCGATATAGAATAGGCCTTTGACAGCTTGGAGTGGTCATTCCTTTATACAGTGTTGTCCCATCTTCGATTTGGACCGGAATACATTGCCTGGGTCAGACTGCTGTATACTAAACCCATTGCTAGAGTACGTACGGGGCGGATCATATCCAACCCCTATGTCGTTGAACGGGGTACCAGACAGGGATGCCCCCTATCGCGCTGTTGTTTGCACTGGCTATGGAGCCGTTGGCGGCGGCGGCGCGTGGGGGGAGAGGGGGCCCTGGTATTGTGGCAGGGGACAAGAGACATCAAATAGCGTTGTATGCAGACGATCTATTGATTTTCCTAGACGATATACACAGAGACCTACCCCGGGCCCAACAGTTGCTTTCGCAGTTTGGTGAGCTTTCTGGTCTACGGGTGAATTGGGGTAAGACCGGCTTGTTTCCTTTGAATGCTACAGTAACGCCTCCATTAGAATTGGGAAATGTCCGGTGGGTTCCAAGATGCCTCTCATACTTGGGGGTCAAGGTTTTTCACGACCCACAGGATATAATCGACAGCAATATTGGAGGCGCACTGAGTTCTACCCGATCCAACATGGCTTTTTGGCAAACCTTGCCTTTATCTGTGGCGGGGAGGGTAGCCATCCTTAAGATGGTGGTACTGCCTCGTCTGCTGTACTATTTCACAGTCCTGCCGGTATGGGTTCCTAAGGCCATATTTACAGAACTGGAGACCATGGTCATAGCATTTATCTGGGGGGACAGTCGAAAGAGAGTTGCTCTGTCCAAACTTCAGAGGCGTTCAATAGACGGTGGCCTAGCAGTCCCGGATTTTGAGGCTTATTACTTGGCAGCGCAACTTCAATGGTTGGCACAATGGATATCCAGCAGGGCTGCAACAGGGGTGAGGGTTAAGGCGTTTACTCCCCCAGAAGCTAGATTATACGAACTGTTACTAGGGTACCCGAGTATGGGGAAGAATGACTCCCCTGAGTTTAAAACCCTTGCGCGATGTTGGAGGAGATTTTTGCGTAAAATCAAAGTAAGGGCTCCTTTCTCCCCGGACCTGCCCCTCATGTCCTTAAGGGCTTTACCTCATCGTGGAGACTGGGGCGGCCTCCGGTCCTGGGTGGAAGCTGGGATACAGTCGGTGGGAGCACTGTTTAGGGAGGGAACACTGATGTCATTTGAAGCACTGCGGTCACAATTTAATCTACAGAGGGGACACTTTTTACTATTTGGCTCTGTGGCGGCTAGTATCAGAAAACATTGGTTAACAGGAACTGGGGGGCACGCAACACAAACGACCTGTACATATTTGGTGTCCTCTTCGGGGGCCTCCAGAGCAGTTTCTAACCTTTACAACAGAATTCGGGAGGATATGGCCACACCTTTGTCTCAGCTCAAATCGTCCTGGGAGGTAGACCTGGGCACAGCTATATCCGACGAGGATTGGGAGCGTACGCTTGGTGGTTTCCCTAAGATGACTCGCAATGCCAGATTTAAGGTGATAAATTTTTATGTCCTACATAGGGCTTATCTCACTCCTGAACGGATCAGCAGATACTTTGGGGTGGAGGGATTGGGATGCCCGAGATGCGGGTTGGAGAGGGCTGAATTTGGACATATGTTCTGGAACTGCCCTGTTGCGGAGGGATTTTGGGCGGAGGTGTGTAGACTGGTGTCTGGAGCGATGGGAAGAGAAGCCCCTTGCACGATAGGGCAATGTTTGCTAGGGTGGTTTCCACGCACGGCTAAGTACAAAATAACCAACAGATTCAGGGATCTGGCCTTCGTATTGGCTAAAAGGGAAATAGCGATATCCTGGAAAAATCCGATTGGACCAAGATTGTCTCAATGGTCCGGAGAGCTAATTAAATGGGCTGGATGTGAGAGCTCTGTCCTTCATAGTGAGGAGAGAAGGGGTAGACGGCCCCTGGGGGCGGCACAATGCTGGGATGCAATACTTGATTCCTTTAAAGAAGAAAGCCGGGTAGATCCAGTGCCCCTAAGCGAAGGGTGATAGGATGCCATTTTGAAACTGTCAATAGTCCCAACAAATAGTTGCAGTGCAAGATGACCCAGAGGTGAGCCTCTAGGTGAAAACTATTCGGAGAACCACGGGCATGGTAAGAGCAGAGGGCTGACTCCTTCATATCACATCTACACACAAAACGACAATCTAGGCATACTACTAGTATCATCACTGGGGGGAGGGTACAGTTGGGGAGGTTGAGGGATGGGGAGTGGGGTAGATAACATGACAATAGAATGCTAGTTAAGTGGGAATGAGTGGGTTGGAGTTCACTGGACTTGTGAGTATGTGAAAGTTGCTCTATTTTTCCTTTTTTTTTTATTGCTATGTACTCACGAGTGTTGAATTGCCTACTTATTGCCGTTAAGAAATGCAATAAAATTTGTTTACAAAAAAAGATGGCACATTTTACACCTCTAACAAAATTACCTACTGTTAAAGAGTTACGAAAAATCTTCATGCATGGGATATTTCATCTTCATGGTTTACCAGAAGTCATTATTTCAGATAGGGGTCCTCAGTTCATATCCCGGTTATGAAAACATTTTTACAAGTCAATACATGTTGAGGTAGCCCTGTTTTCTGGATTCCATCTTCAAACCAATGGACAAACGGAATGCTTTAACCAAAGTTTTGAGCAATATTTATATTGCTTTTGCAATTCTACTTAAACTGATTGGTCACACATCTGGCTGAATTTTCCTACAATAATGCAGTCCATGGGGCCTCAAAAACTACACCTTTCTTTTGTCTATATGGCAGTCACCCCAGAGCCTATCCTTCTGTTTCTGTTCCAGCAGCCGCCTCTTATACACATCATCTATGTGTTGTGCGACAAAAAATCATCCCCAATTTACAAGAGGCCAAAGAGAAAATGAAAGTGTCCACTAATGCTTTTCAAAAACAGTCTCTTTCCTATCAAGTGAATGATAAGGTGTGGCTATCTTTGAGGTACATTTCGTTTGTCTCTCAATAAATTCAAGCCACAATTTTATGGGCCTTTCAAGATCGTTCACATTGTAAATTATTTAGCCTTCTGTGTCCAATTCGCCCTTTCTTGGAAGATATACCCGGTCTTTCATTCCTCTCAGTTAAAACCCTACACTCCTGATCCCTGCCATTGTGTGTTTTCTCGTCCAACTCCTGGCTTGGTGGGCGATGTTCCTGAATATGTGGTCCACGATATCTTTGACTCTCGGTTCTTTCGGAACTGCTTGCAGTTCTTGATTCATTGGAAGAGGTATCCCCCTAGTGAGAGGTCTTGGGAGTTTGCCAATTCTGTTTAACGCCTGTTCTAGTCCATCCATTTTTTCGGCTGTTTCTTGACTAGCTTGGGGCCTCTGGGGGGGGGAGCTACAGTCACGCTGCGTGGGCCGTGACTCGACCCACAGCTCACACCTCTCATGCCTGCACAGTCCTCTGGGCCACATGGCAACCTGTGATTGACTTCACAGCATCCTGAATCGTTTTGCAGGTTGCTCTATTTTCTCACTTGCAGCCTTGGGGGCTCTGTGGAGGACCATTCTTGGTTTTGCTGGGTGACTGGCATGGCGGCATTCTTGTCCCTGAGGGCCATGTTCCTGCTCCTTGTAGTTCCTCCTCCCAGAATCACTCAGGGAGGGTTTTTGCACCTACCCATCATGGAGGTACTACCATGCTTTTTCTGTTGTCTTTTCCCTATCCAAAATGGAGGCTTACATTTCCTTTGTCATGACTTCCAGTCATTGGGTATACTGAGTCATCCTTGGCCCTTCTTTGTCTTCTATTCTTTAGTTTTGTTCCAGCCTTGGATTCTTCATTTGTTCCAGCCATCTTCCATCTCCTGGAGCCTCCAGCTATCATCAGAGGTTTTTTCCCTTTATGGTTTTTCCTCTTGGAGAGCCCTTCTGTAAGGGACTGTCTGTTTAGGCATTCCATTGCCAGCAGCACCATGGCTACCAGAAAGGTTTGCCCTACCTCGGACAGACAAGAACATTCAAGATCTGGAACCTTTCTTTCGCACCAAGACCAACAAGAAGAGTTTGTTCACGGAAGAACCTGACAATTGCCTTCAGCCCCTTTTCCAGCCATTTGGGACACCCTGACAATCTTCTGTGTTCTGATAGCACCACTCCCCAGCCTTCCTTAGCTTGGGCAGTAAGTCTGCACTTCTATTTCCAGAGACTGGGACCTTTTCGTGTGTGGCTCAAGAATCATATCACAGTAACCCCTGCCAAATAAAATTTGGCTTTTCTAAGGCCATGTACCTCTCTAGCCAGCTTTCCATTTCTCCAGTGGTGGGGCTGTCACTGGCTTCCAGTCTCTGGCTGTATCTTTTCAATCACCAGTCCAACCCATAGTAGGGTTTTGTTTGTACCTGTTTTCCTCAATGTCTTCTGTGACATGTAGAAGTATGAGCTTGGGGTCTTGGGTCAATTGCCATCCCAAGACTCTGTCTAGACAAGTGCGTAGTCCTGCCAAAAAGGGTTTAAGGACTGGGCAGCTCTAGACCGTGTGTAGAAAGTCCCCACTGTAGGACGAGCAGTGCAGACATAGCAGCGAGGCAATCACACCCATGAGCCAAAGTCTGTAGCATGTGAGGTAAACTAAACTGTATAAGTCAAAATTGAGCTGCTATAGCTGCTTTTCTGGGGGAACCCAAGGCTTTTCGCCAGTTGTCATCATCTGTCTGATTAAGGTAACTCGTCTAGGCAGCTTGTAATTCGAGTAAAGAGTCCAGTGTGTGTATGACCACTGATCTGTATATAGAAGACAATTTGTGGCCAATTGTGGGATTACGTAGCACATGGGCATCCACAGGGCTAAACCTCAGCATCTCCTTCAGATTAGTATTCTAGGGCAGGTGTGCATGACTTCATTGTAGATATCAGACATATTGAGTTTTGTGGAGTTCTTATTCTGTCTGTGTGAGCAAGTAGCCTCTTTCTAGCATGGCTCCCCCCTTTTGGCCTGTTTGTGAGTGTGTGTTGGTGTGTTTTTACTGTGTCACTGCGATCTTGCTAGCCAGGACCCCAGTGCTCATAGTGAAAACCCTATAAGTCAGTGTGCTCTGCCTGTCTCACTGGTATCCTGCTAACCAGGACCCCAGTGCTCATAGTTTGTGGCCTAATGTGTGTGTTGTCAGTAGTGCTTAACTGTGGCACTGAGGCTCTGTTAACCAGAACCTCAGTGCTTATGCTCTCTCTGCTTTAAAATTTGTCACTATAGGCTAGTGACTTCATTTACCAATTTCAATTGGCACACTGGACCCCCCTTATAAGTCTCTAGTACCTAGGTACCCAGGGCATTGGGGGTCCAGGAGATCCTTATGGGCTGCAGCATTTCTTTTGCCACCCATTAGAAACTCAGACAAACCCTGTCACAGGACTTCCATTGCAGCCTGCATGAAATAGTGCACACACTAGTTCACAGCCATTTTCACTGCACTTAAGGAACTTATAAGTCACCTATATGTCTAACCTTCATTTACTAAAGGCTAGGTGCAAAGTTACTAAGTGTGAGGGCATCCTCAAACTCGCAAAGGTGCCCCCACACAGTGCGGGATCAATTCCCCAGACTTTGCGAGTGCGGAAACGCCGTTACACGCATGCACTACATATAGATCAATACCTATATGTGGCTTCACAATGGTAACTCCGAATATGGCCACGTAAGGTGTCTAAGATCATGAAATTGTCCCCATTCCAAATCTGGTATTGGGGAGCCAATTCCATGCATCCTGGGGGCTCCACCGTGGACCCCCAGTACTGCAAACCAGCTCTCTGAGGCTTGCACTGAAGCTGCAGCTTCTGCCACCTCACAGACAGGGTTCTGCCATCCTGGGGTCTGAGCAGCTCAGTCCCAGGAAGGCAGAACAAAGCATTTCCTTTGGGAAGAGCGTGTTTCACCCTCCCCCTTTGGAAATAGGTGTTACAGGCTTGGGAGGGGTAGCCTCACAGAGCCTCTGAAAATGCTTTGAAGGGCACAGATGGAACCCTCCTTGCATAACGTAGTTTACACCGGTTCAGGGCCCGGTTCATTTGGCATCTCCCAATCCTTCCAGAGTAATTGCTGCCTCTAGAGAGTTTCTCTCTTCTGAATTTAGGTGGTGGGTTGGCAGATCCGCCATGATGGATGTTATGCCTCAGTGGGAAGCTCCATTGGATGTAGAATAGAATTTAACATAGTATGGGGGCACATTTAGTTGCTACCTTGTTACCTGCTTCATCTACCACTCTGCACACCAGTGTGTGCACTGCTGCATCTGAACACAAACAGTAGTTTTTTTTAAATATTTTTGTCTCCCCATTGGTAGATACTCTGCAGCATAAGCCACACCACTCTTGACTCCTCTAGCAGGGTTTGTCGTATCTCTGACTGAGTGTATGTAATATTTCTAAGGAGGGTTGCATCTGGTGGCTCTGCATGTTGCTTTTCCATCTCTAATAGTTGAACTTCCCACTCTAGTATCTCCTTTTCGGCCTTTTGCTTCACACCGTTTGATAGCTGATGATGACCCCTCTCAGTCTCAACTTAAGTGCACCCTTTGGTGTCCCAGGTGAGGCAACAGATAGCTTATTCTGTGTGGTGTAGTGATGTTTTTCTGCTTGAAAATTATATTTAGCTTGTGGGTCTTTGAATAACTATGTATTAAGGTGCCATCCTGCACCCGTCCGGTGCGGGCCCAGTCTCACAATCAACTCAAATGGAGAGTGGTGGGATGACAGGCCTCTAGCCAATAGTTTCATGACATCTATCTGAGAGGACTCAGATGTGGGGAGTATAAAGTAATTGAATCAGGAGAACACTTTGTCGGCCCCTAAGTAGAAGGTGTAGCTCCATGTCTGCATGGTGGAGACACCATCCATCCATCAGTTTCATGTTGTCTATGAGGGTGGCCAGGCATGTCACTCAAGTCGGAGGTGTGCCCAGTATTTTTAACATGTCTAAGGCCAGATTGCTCAGCATGTTAATGCATCACCCCAAGATCCATGGTCCCTGTGGGAACTGCAGTAAAACGTCTCCCAAGGTTGAGAGAAATCCACCGTCAACAGAGGTAGTGCATATACACTAATGAAGGATATCTGTAGGCCAAAGAGCAGGCCAGAAATAGCCACATATCTACCACACTTATCCCTCTAGACTTGATTTTTTTAAAGGGATAGTGGAATGGAGCAGAATAGCCACTCTGCTGGAGCCCCAGGTAAAGCCAACATGGAAAACCTGCAGGAATCTTGAGCAGGCCAAGAAGAGACATCAGACTCCCACCAGGTGAGTTTCCTGGAGTAGACGTATGGCGGGGTTGTGGCGCTGTGGAACCTTAAAGACCAGCACTCTCTTTACTCTCCAAGGATACCATTCACATTCAAGTTATAAGCCTAACCTGGCCCGCTCCCCGAGGTGATTGCTGTAAATCATCATGGAGAGAGCCATTGGTGCCTAGCCATCACTAAGGCCCTCATTATGATCATGGCGGTGGGGGCTGCCATGCCGGCGGTGGAGGGAAATCCCGCCATCTGGCATCCCAGACTGCCACATAATGATGACAGGGAGGGCCGCCATAGCCGGCTCTCCTCCACCATCAGGCTGCCTCCAACAGGCAGCCTGGCGGTGGACGGCCTCATTATCTGACAGGGCAGCGCTGCTGCCCCTCGGATAATGATCCCATTTCCACCAGCCGTTGCCGGGCACTAGCCATTTCTCCTTGTCTGTGGCCTGTTTCCACTAGTCTTGGTGTTCCTCCATCCAGTTCCATGCACTTGCTGGATTGTCAAAGAATATGTTTTTTTCTGCAAAGATGACTTTAAAGTGGGCCAGGCAGAGTAGCATGTATTGCAGTTGCGTGGCATGCAGTTTGTATTTAACACTATGGAAGAAGTGGCGCTGTTGCTGTACTTGCATTGTATAATCAGGGAACAGCATGATCTTCTAGAGGTTTTTTGCGAGTGGCTCAGAGGGTTGCACCCATCTGCAAAATTGAGGATATGTGCTTTTATTGGTCTGCAAGGGGCTCCCAACAGAGGTCAGGGTGCTGAGGATCAATGGGCCCTTTTCAGAAGGAAGTTTGTGAATACGTCATCAGTCAGCACCCAGGACTGAAGCCACTGTGTGATGAAGTGTGTAGGGTTGGATCCCTTTACCCCCTCGGAGAATCCCACCATGTGCTGATTGTTGCACCAAGAGAGGCCTCCCATGTTCTCCACCCAGTTCCTGAGTGCCCGGACTGTTTTCTGTAGTTGTGTGATGCTTGCCGGCAACGTACGGACAGTGTTCACCATTTTCAATGTATGATTTTTTGCTTTTGCAACTGTATCCATTGTGTTCCTCAGATCTTGGCGGAGAAGGAATAGGTCAACACAGAGTTCTCTCATCTTTCCCTCCAGAAGGGTCTGGGGTCTTGAATTACTTGAAGTATTGCTGTAGATGAGTCAGGGAGGGATTCCGCTGATGGTTCCCTTCTGTCGGTGGGTCTTCCTCATGGCCTTGTGTAGGCTTTGTGAATTTGACAATGTAGCCCTGGTAAGTTTGTGCTGCCTGCTTGTCCGTCCCAATACCTGCAGCCAATTGGGCGGCAGTCCACTTCCTACTTCAAGAAATGGTAGGGTAGGGTAGGGCACGTCTGTCTTTATACTCCCAGGCAGAGCAGATCTCAGTTTAAGGGCCAATCCCGCTGCAGTGGTCATGCTGAGCCACTGTCCCAATCCTTTCAATCAGGCCGGCTCCTTGCAGTTATGTCCCCCAAGGTGAGCAGGGCTTGTGTCAACCCTTTTCTCGTTGATTTTCTAGGGGTCTGTCTGGTTGCTCCCACTCTTTAATGAAAAGGATTCGTGGGCAGGTCCATCACTGTGCCTGCTGTAGGTATCTTAGTGTGTCTCCTTTTGGGCACTTTATTGCTTTGAGACCACAGGCATGGCACCACCCTGGCTTGTCGCTGGCAGAGCCTTTCGTGGCAAATCCATTCGGAAGCCGTGAGTGATAAGGACAATGCAAGGTAACAGGCAGTGGGTCATTCAGGGGTGGAGGTGTGGTTCTCTGCCTGCTTCTCCAGGACATCCCCCTTCCACACACACAGACAGTCCAGTTGCGCAGGGTGTTTAGTGCGATCCTTCTGCTCCTCCAGGCCCACCCAGGCTTCTAGCTCGCAGCTCCAGTTCAGCCCTTCCAAGCAGATGGCTGGGTCACAAGAGGCATCCGCGCTTCCAAGATCCTGGGGTCCAGCATCACCCTGGTGTTCAGTGCTGGTTTTCACTGTCTCTGTGTGGAGGGGTATGGGCGTCACCACAGGACCACACGAATGGCTCCTCAAGGCCTCCCATTTTTAGGGGAGCCCCCCACCTTGAGTACCCTAGCCTTCACCTCACTGGATAAGTTGAGCAGTCGTCCCTTCCCGTTTCTCTGTGCTTGTCTCTGCCCTGGACTGTGTCTCTCAATGACAGCTCCTTCTTTTCACCCTTCTCTCACCTGGCAGGAGTGCTTTGCATTCCCCGGCTCCGTAGCATTTCCCCTCTGCCAATCAGGTGCATCACAACACCTTTGGGCCCACTGGGGTAGGGCAGTCCTCGTCTGTTGAATGGACGGTCCATTTTCCAGCTGCCAACCCCCTTGATCTTCTCTGCGGCCCTCTCTCAACACTCGCTCCTGAAGCTAGACGGTTGCCACATGGCTTACACGTTGGCGAGTTCCTGCAGGTACCCACTGGATTACAATGGATTAAAATTGGGGTGGTGGGAGGAGCTCAGATTTTTGCATTCCCCCATCTTTGGCTGTCAAGCCATGCCACCCAACTTCCTTATATTTTCATTTATAAACATAAATGAATATGACCAGTGAAGCTACTTTAACAGAGTCTCAGTAGGGAAATCCTCTGCTGACATACCAAGGATACAACGACCAAAGAATGTAGCTACTAAAAATACACAAGATATGATTCTAATGGTACCTGTGGAGGAGCCACAACTTTAAATGATCAAGTTGAAAATGCAACTAAGCATAACCACCTGCATAACATGGCTGAAATACTGAAAGTCTATACCCACAGACTACTTACACATTGTATTCCACAATTATTCTCAGTAACAAATATTAAAAAGAAATCATTCCAGAAAAAGAGGAGTGAAAGAATAGGTAACCTGGCATCAACAACTTTCTCTGAGATTGACATACCACAACATTTAGCTATAACACACACTAAAGAGCATTTCATATTACACAACATCCTCAACAATGAACAAAGAACAATCACGTTTTCTACTACCAAAAATATAGAAACACTTCAACAATGCCCATTTACCTTGTGAGCGCTTAAGTTTTATTAATAAATATTTTATGTATTCCGTATCTTAATTATGCATTGAAAATGACTTAACATAGAAATTAACATCTAAATAGTTCCCACTTGAATGGCCGCCACATGAAAATGTTTTATTAAAGATGAATTCATGTTTATTTGGAGTTTATATTAATAATAAAATGCAGAAATAGGTTATACTTACGATTAAATGCTATGTATTTGCTTAAATTAACTGTAGGCCTTAAGATGACAAAGCCAAGACTTTAACATTACACAGCCTTGGTATTGCACAGCTGTTTATATGAAAAATGCAATGTCAGAATAAAAAATGATCGCCTGCTTGCTGAATAACAAAGAATGTAATTGTTTCTAACTGAAGGTTGACCAAATCATGTGAACTAGAAAATGTTTTTCCTGTCTTTATAAGAAACTGTGTATTAGGTGATGTGTGTAGAAACTTGAATGTTCTAAAATTGTTACAAAGGTTAACTTGAAATGTGTGTGAAGGCAATGTTACCAGGAACTAACAATGGATGTACTGACGGAAGGATGGAAGGAGGTAAATGTTGCTTCTTGACAAGTCGAACTATGTGCGTAAAGGGAAAAGAAACAATCATCAACATGTGTAAGACTGTTTAGTTATATCTCTGATTGAGAATATTAATTTTATTGGGCTAATGGCTATCGTATAATTTTCTGACCAATGACAACATGGGACAACTTTAACTTAACCGCACTGCACCAAGAGTTTTGGGTCATTCATTCTTCGACAGGGTCATTCACTCGTCGACACTTCATTTCTTCGACATTGCTCCACTGTTTATTTAGTGCTCCATGCGTAAATGCTGGTGCCCACTTTTGCGCTCGATGCTTTGAGCTCATTGCGCCTTTTGCTACCTATCTTAGATATTTCTTTCAAATGGTTTGGGAGCTTAAAATCCCCATTTGTAACCATTACTCTTTCCATGACCTGTTGCTGACCGAACTGATGTCCGCCTGACGAAGACCAATCACCCCTTGCTGATCCATAAAAGGAAAGGTATACTAATCTCTAAATGTCTTTGCTATTGATTTATCCTTTGTTTCTAGGTACCAATTGCTGCTTTTTGATGGAGCCATAGTTAGATGTTTTCCAAATTTATGTTTACTAAATCTTTTGCATGAAGCCCAAACATGCTGATGATAATCTGATGCTAGAGAGTTTTACTTCCATCCAACTAAAATTACTGATTAATGTTACTCAATTGCTGAATGCAAATGTATGTTATTTTCATTGTGCAACTACTCTTATTGTTGATTTGTACTTTGACTTTAGAAGGACTAATGGTTAACTCCTTAGTTCAGTTGAGATTCTTCAGAAGATTTGGTCAGCCAGTGTTGTTCCTGTACTTATATCATGTGGTTTTGAGACAAATTCACATGATATTAGCCTTGTTAATATAGGAAAATACATTTTCTAGCTGATACAAAAGGTGTAGTTATCCGTAGTCAAATGGGTCATAGTGTGTGAAAATTGCTGACTCTAAGGAATATATTGATTGTTTTAATGATATATCTGATACGTACAGACTTAGGGTTGTGAACATCTTAAACAAGTTCAAAGGTCCATCAACCCTTTGAACGCATCCCCATATCAATTTATAACAATAAACCAATAAGGTCAGACTTGCTCACAGAAATGGTTGCAGAACAGGATGGTTTGTCTCTTTAAGAGCACATCCTTAAGTACAGTTCATGGTTTGTCTCCTTAAGAGATCACCATAGAGTCCTGTAGATAAGAGACTGAGGCGGTACCGCCGCCCGCCATGCGGTTACCGCCGAATGACCGCACCGCGGTCAAAAGACCGCGGCGGCCATTCTGGCTTTCCCGCTGGGCCGGCGGGCGACCGCCAAAAGGCCGCCCGCCGGCCCAGCGGGAAAGACCCAGCAACGATGAAGCCGGCTCCAAATGGAGCCGGCGGAGTTGCTGGGGTGCGACGGGTGCAGTGGCACCCGTCACGATTTTCAGTGTCTGCTTTGCCTTGATGGTTGCCCGGGAGGGAACTAGGTTCCATGGCGCCTGCTCCGCCGCCAGCAGCCCGTCACCACAACACTGCCACGCCGAATACTGTAACGTAATTCGGTGGGCGGTGTTGTGATGACATGGCAGTGACAGTGGAGCAAACTCCACTGCACTGCCGACCGCCAGTATGGCTGCTGGCAGCTCTCCCCCCAAATTATGGCTGAGTGTCACCAGCAGTCATAATATGTTAGTCAGAAGAAGGCGGTCTTCGGTCTGAGGGGACATCGGAGGTCTTCTTATTTTTTTTGCAGCTTTATGTAGCACAAACTCGATGCAAAGGTATTAAGTGCTTTACGTAAGCACTGGTTACATTACACAAGAATACAATCTTTTTTGACAGCAAGGGGAGCATAAGTGATTTGCCCAGAATCACAGGATGTGGAGCTGGCGCCAAGACGTGAGCTGTGTCTTCCCCAGCTCTAAGGTCTGCAACTCTAGCCTTTACGTCACATCCTCTCCCCGAGGGTTCTTGGTCTGCTGCGTGTTGGGGCAGTCTGTGAATAATCTTTTAATTTTAATTTAGTGCTTAGTAATACAGGTTCTTCCATTTCATAGCGCTGCAAAGCAGGTGTCATTCTTAACAAAACTGCAATAATTCATTTGCAGTTAACTTGCCTCTTCTGTTACTCTCTTTGTACACAATCAATGTTTTTAAAAGTTAGTCTGGTATTGCCAACGTAGAGAAATAATTCCTTTAAAACTTTAACGCACAGAAATATATGGATGCCCCTTTTCTTTGCTCCTAACTCTTTTGACCCCCTCATTCTCCAGGTTAAATGCCACAAAGGTGCTTCCTTGTGGCTTGTTTGGTGCTATAAAAGTTTAGGTAAACACACTAGAAAGGGTTGCATCTCTAGTATATCACAGCCAGTCTGTAAGAATGAGACAAAACCACTCCCAAGATAGCAGCCTTGTTGTGTCCTCTCTCCTGCAGCGACAGGCCTGGGAGGGTTGCTGTGGCATGTGGAATACATCCACTGCACTCCAAACCAAAACACATAAGTAAAAGGCATAGTCATTTACAATGCCAAGAGCACTAACTCTCACAAATGCGAGACCTATTGCATTGTAAATGCTTGTTTAATATTAGTACCCTCTATTTCAAAGAACAGCAGGCAGGAATTTTGGTCGAAACAGCATACAATTTCACAGACAGTGTGTTCCCACTTGGAATTAGGACATCTGTGACAAAATACTATCTAAAGAAAATAGGAATAGTAACCTTTGGTCAAACTTAATAAAATGTAAAAAGAACTTTACTCAAACTTTCTGAGGTCCTGCACATAGAGTTTTGTGGAAACCGCGGGGTAAAGTTTGAAGCACATTTGGTCAGTAACAGTGGTGAAAACTGAATGATAATTAAATAAATTTTTACCGTGGGAGGTCACATTGCTTCTAAGACTTTTTGAAATTAGAGTTGAATATGCCTCTAGAAACATTGATCTTATATGAAACCACTGTAAAGTTACAGGGGCACGAAATGCATGGCAAATGATGGCTTTTCAACTGGATCTGAAAGGGTTTTGAAGGTATTCCAAAACAAAAAGCTGTGGAGACATGGGCAGTGGTGCTTCATACTCTCAACAGTCAGTGCAGAAACGGCCGCACAGTGAGGTCTATAGCAGACTGCTACGAGCATGACACGAGGTCAGACAGGGATAGGCCTCTTGCGGAATTTGAATGGAGATTTCCCAAGACTGATTGTTTTTCTCTTTCTTCTCCCAAGTCAGACTGAAATAAATATTTTGATTTCTTACAAAAGCACAATTGTCACACAATCGAACTCTTAAAGGGATAGGAACTCCCTGCTAACATGTAACCAGCTATGCAGGTGTTAATGTCACATCCTTTGGATGGGATGTTTGTGTGCTCTCGCTCTTAATTCACTTTTTCTCAGACTTGGTTGATTACTCATACTCATGGGTGAGAGGTTCACACAAAACAAGACTTTCTTAAAAACTTGAATAGGTTATGAACTTTGGCATAGGCGTCTATACGCACACACTATACGGCACTATAGTGAACCTTTCTCTTGTGCCTGCATTCTACTACGATTATAAAAGAAATTCTAGCAAGTGCACATTGCACCGAAAGGTCCAACCCATAGTATTCACTTATGCAATTGTCTACTCCTTGCTAAAGTCCGTCATAGTTTCAAACCTTTCCTATTAAGAGCCTTAATTCTGATCCCCAAAGAAACTTTTTTTTCAGAAAAAGAAGCTAAGGTCTGAAGATCCTCTACATACTTAGCTGCTTGTTGAGGCCTAGTGATCTCGAAGCTCCTGGCGTGGCAGAATTCCAGGGCGGAGGTCCACTCTCCTTCAGGTTCCCAGGGCAAAACATCGAGAACCTTAGGGTGTGTGACTTAAACAGCCTCAGTTTTCAAAATGCCCACCTAGACTTTCGGGTCCCTCCAGAGCAAGTAATCTCGCAAGATGTTGGTCTTTAGGCAAAACAGGTAGCATAAGATAAACTTCCAGGTTCTCTGGTGTAGTTGTCGATGGTAGCTTCATGGGGGCATAGTTTGGCCAGTATGTCTGGGGGTGCGTTTAGTCAAGGAAAGTACTATAGATGCAGAAGCTCCCCTGGCAGTCTCATGAAGGCATCATATTGTTTTGATGTGTGGACACGTCTTTTGACAGGGAAGGTGTTATGCTGTGTTTTAGGATGTTATTTCGCCACGTTTCCCTTTAAGGAGACAGAGACCCGAGGCAAGTCCGGCTCCTTGACTCAAAATGTCCCTATTGCTAGATCGTATTAGATACTGGTAACTAAATAAATTAGAGTTTAGGTTCCACTGTCAATGTTATTTTGCATTTATGTGTATTATGAACATTTAGAATTAATTGACTAACCATATACCTTTTAACCTTCTGTCATGATTATTACATTTTAAAATAAACCCTCTTGGTTTGCACTTAAACCATGTCTCATGTAGATTTTCCTGTGTGTATTTTCCTAAGTGATTTCTCTGGGTCAAACAAAATCTGATCTTTAAAGCCTCACACAGAACCCTGATCCATCAGTCTGCCCTTTTGATGTAAAAAGTGGCAACAGTTGTCAATATACTATTCTAAATCCAAACTTAGCCACATTTGGCAAAATATTGGACTTTGGTGGTGGTAGGGGCGGGGATTGAAGGGGGAGTTCAGAAATACTGCTCCCAAGTGTTGGAAGTTGGTGTAGTCATATTACTATTCACACTGGAAGCCACATTTGGGAAAGTGTTGTACTTTGAGGATGGGGGTGGGAGTTAACCTAACATTCCCATTCCAAACTAAGCATTTTTTTTTTTTTTATATATTTTTATTGTTTCGTTCCAAACATGTATACAGTTAACTACTTTCCCCCCTCTCCCCACCCCCCTGTATTTATTCTAGTCCGGATCTTGGTACTCCCTCTTCTCAGGCCTTGCCGCTCTGGGTTTAGCTATTTATTGCAAATTGTCTGGTATGGCGCTAGTCTCTGTGTTAATTCGTATTATCGTTGTCTGCTGAGTCCGTCTCCCCCGATGATATGTTTTGTTCTTGGAGGTCAAGTGTTGCTTTTTTCAGGCGGTCCAGTAGAGTGTCCCACTGCTGCATCCCCTTTTTGCTCCCTATTCCTTTTGGCAGTTCTAGGCGTAACGTCTCCCCCTCTGCTTCAGCCCATTTGGCTAATGTGTCTCTCCACGTAAGCGCTCTTGGTCCCTTGGGGTCCTTCCAATGCATTGTAATTTCTCTTTTTGCAAGGATCAATGCTAAGTCCATGAATTTACTAGACACTTTTTTTGAGTGTGGTCTGGGAAAGTTCCCTAACAATACGACTGCCGGGGTGGTCGTCAGTTTCCTGCCTGTTATCTTCTTGGTGTTGCCTATCACCCTTTCCCAATATTGATTCCAAACTAAGCAATGTTGGGGAAAGTGTTGGACTCCGAGTGGGTCAAATTACTATACCCATTGCAAAGCAGGCTACATTGTGGTAAATACTAAACAATTGAGGGGGTGATGATAATTTAATATTACCATTGAAAAAAAAATAATATATCATTTAAAAAAAAATAACAATTCAAATGAAAACAAAAAAGTAAAAATTAAACATTATAATAATTTTAAAAAATGTAGAAACTATTAAAAATTAAAATATTACATTTTGCATATGTATATATTTACAAAACGCTACTAAATAAAAATTTTGACTTATTCAGTGGACATACAAAATATACCCACAGAAAAACAACAAAAAACAAGGTAGAACACAACAATGTTAAAGTAAGCAATATTTTAAAATGTTGAAAAAGTAAAAAAACGAAAAAAAGGATATTTTTACTAATGCTATCCAATTCAACGATATACGAGTGCCGACAATATTCTGCTGTCAATATTTACGACCACTGATATTCTGAACTCAATATTCAGGATCCACATCAAACCAATAACTATCTTAGAAATTCATCTCTCAGCTTTGCCCCTTACAAAAGACGACTCTTAATAATTGCCTAACAAGAGATTTTGTGAATGTTACATGTTAGGCACACACTTACATTCAGTGTTATGTTCAACACTCACACTCATTGGGGAAGTCTCCTGTAGCTCGGTATCACATATGAGAATGTCTTATGCCAATCTTAAAAACATTAGTTAACTCCAAAAGATGTGTGAGTTGTTTGAAATTATCGGGGTAATCAGCACGGGCCTGATTTATATCTTGGTGGTCGCACTACCAAGTCATGTTGACGGCAGACCTGAAAAGACCGTCAAGCCAACTGTGTTCCACTCGCCATATTTAGAAGTTTTAGCTCTGCAAAATGATTGACTGGCGACAGATTAATGATGGAGGGAGACGGTGGTGGACTCAATGAACTTCGTACAATGGCAGGGGCTATGGAAGAGAGGAACGTCTCATACACACACACACACACACACTCTTAGCCATATGTGTACCCCTGCACTGCACACTAGGCAATACACCACATACACACAACAACCAATTGCCATTCCAACACAACACAACCCATACATGCCAAAAACACACATTGACAAACACCCATGACACAACATACACAAACCATTGACATTGCACCCACACACGAAAAAACAACCAACACAACTACACAATCAGCTACACAAACACACTCAAGCACAACTACACACAGCACAACAACATCTATTATACAACAACACTCACCTGAATGTGTCACACAGCAACACAACATACACAACAGCATCAATCTCACATGCAAGTGACACACATACAGACAACCACGCACCCACTCCTGCTCCCTTCATCTCAAACAGCCAATACACACACATACGGGTACAGATCCACATACACAACAGATAGCACAAACCTACCCATATAGGTCCCCTTAAAATGCGCACACATGTACACCGTTGTCCAGTGTGGGCGTACCATCATTGTAGTGCCATCATTCATTTTGCAATGAATGATGACACCACAATGACAGTTATGTATGAGTTTGATATGCTTGTTGTGCCTTTGTGTCCTTAGCCATGTGTGACACCACTGTGTACTCAACATATGCATGTCACAGGTTAAAAAAATTACTGTGACATGTATATGCCTGCAGTGGCCTAACCTCCTGTGCAGTGCTCATCCCCGTACCCTGGGAATGCGGCATCCCTACCTTCGAGTCTGGTGACAGGTGTCATGTTTTCTCCGTGGGTCAGTGGCAGCAGCAATGGTAGGTGTTGTCCAGTCGTGTCCAATTGAAGACGGGTGTGGAATGTGGAAAAAAGGTGAATTTTCACACCCCCCCATTCTGCCAACACAAACATGGAGGTAAGACCACCACTTTTTTCCAGGCAAAGGGAAGGCATCTGTAAATCTGCACAGCAGAAAGGGTGTCAGGGGTTCCGCCATCAGCCACTTTTCTCTATGGCAGCATCAATGGGGGCAGTGTTTCTTGGCTTGGAAAGTGGTTTGAGTGTGAGCTTTCATTTATGGGACCGCCAACATCTAAATATGCCAGGTGGACCATTGCAGGGCAGACAGGTTTTCAGTTGATTAGTCGATGGCGAGAAGTCGAGGGCATCAACATTTAGATCAGGCCCTCTGTCTTTAAGGAATGGGTCTCAATAAGGATTGCCAAACAGAAAATAATCATGATCAGGTTCTAGATATTCAGTCTTTTCCTAAAGTATCACTGTCACCCCATGTGGAAATAGTTAATCTTCATGAATATAACTGTGCTCACACTCTCAGTGTTAAAACAGCAATCACAGTAAGGAAAAAAAACAGTAAACAGAAAAATATGTACATCAGAAGGATACTCAAAAGGTTTGTATTGACACCATTTCCTTTCTGGGAAAACAATTCAGGGAATTCAAGAAAACATGCATGGAACTTCTTCTAGCCCTAGAAGAACCTCCTGCTGTTGCAGTTAATCCTTATCCCATTTTCTACCAAAGAACACAGTAAGTAATCCATTGAACATGTACACTAGAAAAGTCCACATTGAAAGTTCAGAGAGCTAGCTAAAAAAGCGTAAAAAATCTGAAGTAACCACAGATGAAGTAACCAACAGAACCTGAAAATACTTCTAGCATCTATGCAATCACCTACCTCGAAAGAAACTCAACACAAGCAGGTTTACCATCAACTCACTCCAAACTAAGTCCTGTTCTTTTGTATATTGGACAACGATGAAACATCAGATTATGGCAATTGACTTCAAACAATTGCACAATGGTTACAAAAGTCCAACAATGGTAGCAATGCTAGACTTTATCAACGTGTGCACAAACGTACACCATTGCCCAGTGTTCCTTAAGGAAGGCTGGCAAATTACACTCCAAATGGATCACTACTTTTTACATTTATTACATACTATGCTTACCATGAGATTACTCTCCTTTGGGGACATCAAATTACCCCAAGAGCGGCAGGCTAGTGACTCTTTGGTGCCTACTTTCGTTACAGGAGTTTGACATCACCTTAGTTATATTCTCCAGTGTGGTACCTACAAACGCTCATCGATTGAGAGCAGAGTAAGTGGATGTGATGCCTCACAGATTCCACATTCGCACATAAGAACAAAGAATACATTGGTCCCATCAATTGATGGTGTCTACTGGGTCTTTGATAGACGCGCTGACAACCTCTGCACTCAAAGGTTCTGGCATCCTTATGATCAAATGGTTAATGTAAAAAACTTGATGATAGAAGACAAAAACATTATAGGTTCTCAAAACCATAAATTGAAACTTCTATAACTCATCCACAGAGAAAGAAGAAAAGATTGAATGTAATAGGTCAGTGGTTCCCAACCTGTAGTCCAGGGACTCCTGGGGGACTGCAAAGCCTCCTCAAGGGGTCCGTGACTGCTTAGAAAATTAAATAATATTAACAGATTAATAAAGTGTATGTTACTAAAGTGGCTAAATGTTCAATTGAAAATTGTGAGACGTACGGTAATTGTCAAGGAATTTGACATTAGAGACTAAAAATTAAATTGGTATCCTCAGATTGATTCGTGGGAGCAGTGCAGGTGCATCAAACAGAATATAGTATGTACGATGTGTGGCTTCCATTGAATTTAGAAAAGCTCCAACCTGCCTATTACAATTAGTTTTTTTTGTTTATATTCGAAAATTAAATTAAATGTGTTATAATTTATGTATATGTTTGAGGAATGCTTGTTTCTGTATTATTTTGTGTATTGTTTTGCGGTTCAAATCATTGACAATATTTAGGCTGGGGTCTCTGGCTTCCAGTAATGACTCAGTGGGGGTTCCCTGGATTCCAACAACGATTCAGTAGGGGTTCCCAGGTTCCAGTAATGATAAAGTGGGGGTCCACAGAAGTCAAAAGGTTGAGAACCACTGAAATAGGCTAACTAGACCTTACTGCACTAGCAGACTGATCTTACATAAGAAGGCCTTGATTCCACTTGGAAAAATGGCTTTAACTATTTGCCAAAACCAGAGAAGTGTTCAGGAAAATAAGTGATAGCGTGTCCTTGACTAATGCAACAAAAGGCCTGATTTCATGCAAATTCTGTCGTTTAATATGCAAACTGATAAACCACTGCACACGGCCCTCTATTCCTTCACTTGATTTTGATTATATTAGCACATTAGACAGCATAAATGTCACTTCACCCAGACAGAAACTGGCCCCATTGATCTCTTCAGAAACCAACACAACTACAACTTTCTTTCTTCAGTCAATATTTGGGACTATTATTAACACAAACAACTCAAACGCACAAGGTCCTGGAGGAATCCGTGTGACACTGTTTTAGCGAAATGCAACATTCTCTCGAAAATATACTTTATTGAATCCATACAGGTGTTATCTCCAGCAGTTTCTTTTTATACCTTATCAATTTCATCATAGGGGAACCAATAATACAAACAATGGCACCAGTTAATGTTTAAGCAAAGGGTCATTACATATATGCTAGTTAGGTAGCAGAGACGCAAAGAGTTGTGCGTACGTGTGGGCACATACACTTAACCCCAACTTTTGATGTGGTTCCATCATAGTCGTTGTCCATAAAGAAGGATCTGCAATAGTGCTGCCAAATTGCCCTTAGATGCATTTTTTGTCTTTAAATGTGAACATTTTCAAAATGGGGTAAATTAATACAACATTCTCCCAAAAGAGCAATCATGTTTTTAGAAAAACATTTCGAGGCTTTTCACAAACTGCATTTAGTATTTGTCAGAACCCTATTACAGAAATACAAGGGGCAAGCTGGGGTTACTTGGCCCAACCTTGGGGGTTGTGGTCGTTTACTCTGACTGTTCAGTGCCTGACCTAGAATGGGATGGGAGTAACTGAGCTAAGTACTATCTTTTACAGCATTTGACTCTCAGTTGTGGCATGGGGTGAGCAGTCCAATGCTCTTCAAAGGGTACAGAAACCTAATAAGTTGATGGACCAGTCAAAAACATACTTTTATGAAAAACAGTAGTTTTTTACTATAAAAAACAAAGCTCAGAGGCAACAAACAAAATAACATCCAAAGGCTCTTAAGGTCCGCAGGCTAGCGTCGCCCATGGTGGCATCCAGGGATCTCTTGCCCTTTCTTATGAGGTTGATTATTCTCCATTCAATACTTGAGGCAGCTTTCAAAAGCGGCCCATGTAAGCCCCCAGGTAACAATGTCTAAGTTTGGCTTTAAGCATCAACTTAAGCCGTGTTAGGTGCTAAAAGTTCCCAACAGGCCTTCTGGCCTTATACAATTTTACCCCACCCATAGCAGCCATCAAGTGCTAGTGTACTGAGTCACGTCTATTCGGGTTCCAGTCTCCCAATGCTGAAACTTCATAACCTCTTGCTGTGTTTCCCCACTGGCGTGGTGGGTCTCCTCATTATCGAGATGGCCGCGTTGGTATCAGACATCATCTCCATAGCTCCCCTGGCAACTGTAAGTGTTCTTCACAGCAGCCTAGGCACGATGATTCAGGGCAACGGCCCTGCCTCCACCTGCCCAAGGGCAATGGTCCTAATTTCACGATGGCCTCTTCCTGGGTCACAGAGTTCACTGGATTCTGATTTATCTGCACAAGGGCGATAGCCCAAACTTTATGGTAGCAACATCCTGACACATGCAGGTTGCCAACCTCTTTTACACCATGACAACGGCTCTAAATTCACGATGGCCCCATCCTGACACACAGGGGTTGACAACTTCTCTATGTGGTGGTGCCAAGCGGATCAAGCATCTCATACTTCGCTTACCGGGATCCACACTGCAGATCCCTGCTGGGCCTTTCTTCTGCCAGGTAATCTCCTCCTCCTCACAAGGCTTGTCCTGTCTTGGCAGGCAGGCAGAAGGCTTGTGCTGCAGGCTCAGACCAAGTGATTTTGACTTCCAGGGTGATGGCCCCTTACCCAACAGGAAGACTAGCAGTATTAGACATATAATGATACTGGAGCACAAATCAAACAGACATATATTAAATATCAAGTGATGTGTATGCAGTCTTTGGCTGCCTTATGTGTATAGAATCTTTCAGTCAAGATCTGTCTAAACACTTGAGGAACAGAACATAAAATCATGAAAACACATAAATCAAAATTGATATTTACTATGTGGACTGTTTGATATGTGCTCTGGTAGCACTGTATGTTTATTGTTATGACTGAAACCTTATCAGGGTTACAGTCAGTTCTCAACCCTGTTGGTAGCAAGGTTTACAATCCTGAGGAAGCACCATTGTGGTTGTATTCACTACAATTAGCTGCGGCATAACATAGAACACTACTGCTTTTGTTATTTGGATGTGCAATTCTATCTAACCACAACTACCAAAAATATTTTTTGCATTTGGTTGACCAGCAGAACTTGGTCCCTAGTCCTGGTTCCAACAGGTAGAAGTCTTGGTGATCATCTCCGCTTTTGAACTGTCCTGTTCCAGACACTGATGTGATTCAATGTCTTGGCCTCTGATATTCCTATTATGGGTGTCAACGTCTTTGAAGTGGCTTTTCCTCTGTCCTGTTCTTTGTCAAAGGGACAGACTGCCACAGCTAGAGTGGCTCCAATTTTGATGACAGGCACCACAGGCCATGATACTCATCGGGATTTCAACTGGCTGGCAGCTGCCACTGAAATATGCCTTAGGAAGGTTCAAAAGCACAAGCCTTCCCTGCTTTCCTTATTCCCTGGTTCTACAGTGACAATCTTACCACACCCAACATCTTGCTTTACAGTGAGTCGAGGCTCCACTGACCATTAACTCTTCCTGGAATCAGAAACCTATGATGTGCACATAGAATGTTCTGCTTCCCTTTCTCCAGTGTGTGTGTTCCCACACCAGCCCTGAGGGATGTCAGCAATCAACAGCTCCTGTATGCGTATTGCGGTCCTCACCCCGAGCTGACTTTTCAGGACCTGGGCTTCCAAAACGGAACCTATAGGTGTATATATTATGTGTACTATTCACTGGAAAACCTACATCACAGCACACATACACAACTATCATACGCTGCCAGTGCTACACACATTCACCAAGTAGGCCAAGTGTGAGTTAAGTACACAGCAGCTAAACTTTACATGAGTGGGTTGGTAGGCAGCATGCCAACGGCCTGTTCTTACCACTGATTCTTACCAAATTTAAAATGGGTATGCTGCCACCATTGCACTTAACTATTGGCAAAGGCAGTAGCCCTCTATCACTATGATCTGCAATAACAGCAGTTGGTGTGCCCATCCTGGTCTAACAGGACCAAATTACTATGAGATAGGCCTAAGTCATGGCACACGTGCATGATCCATGTTCATCCATGACAAAAAATCAGTATCAGGGAACCAGATATCCATGCAGCTGGGGCACGGATAGTAGGGGTGCATGTCACCATGCAAGGGACTTTTCCGTCCCAGCTGATGCCCCTCCCAGATCAAACTACCCCGAACCAACTCCTAACCTGGAGAGGTTGGTTTGCCAGATCAACAAAACTGACTGGAAAGTCCATCTGCATTCCCATGGCTCAATTTGGGTTTGTGCTCCATTGCAAAATTGAATCGTTGTAGTAAAATAGGCCATCTTGGGATTCTCTCTCTTCATACCTATCAACCACGTAAATGGTTTATGACCTGTTTGCATACAAACCTAGTGCCAAACAAGTTAGGGTGGAACTTCTTCAAGGCCCTCACTATTGCAACGCTCTTCTTCATGGCCACCCTGTCTCTTTCCTTGGTTACTAACTTTCTACTAATAAAGGCCACTGAATGCTCTCTTCCTTTGTCATCCAGTTGAGCTAGCACAGCTCTAACTCCCTTGTCAGAAGCATCCTTTTATACAATAAAGGTAGTCAGGCACTCTCGGTACCATTGCATTGCATAGTGCTTTTTTTAGTTCCTCAAATGCCCTTAGACACTCCTCAGTACAGACCAGTTTCCTAGGCTGGTTATTGGAGGTCAGTGCAGTGAATGGGGCAACTATACTCCTATAGTTAGTCTCAAAGTTCCTGTAATATCCCACAAGTCCTAAAAAGGTCTTCATCACAGTCTATGTAGTAACCATCTCCCACTCCATTAGAGAAAGTATTTTTGCATCCAGTGGGAGAACCTCCCTGTTACCTATTTCATGCCCTAGGCAGACCACAGAGGACCGCCCACCTGACATGTGGTTGCCTTGACGGCCTGTTTTGTCTCCTGTATTTTAGCCAAAGGTGCCTCAGCTGGTCCTGCAATGAATTGGCAAATACCACAATTTCATCCAGGTAGACCACACAGAACTCCTCCAGCGGTGCATGAACATGGTTCACTATGCACTGAAAAGATTTTTACCTTAGAAACCTTCTGAGCTACCAATTATGTCCCACCCCATTTGTCCTTCAAAGCCCTGGGACAAAATGGGCTTCGATACTAAAACCTCCTGACCTTCCTGATATCCAGTTAGTGTACCTTACTTGTGGTACTAGTCCTTCATGAGCACTTAGCTTGCCTGAAGATTTTCCTTCACCTGACTCATATATTGCACCATTAGCTTCCTGAGACCAATCACATAGTACAACATATCCTTTTGTGGAAACTCAGAGTTCCTTCCCACCCTTCTTTGCAAAATGTACTGGACCCCCCCACCGGCCAGCTGTCATTACACAAGTTCAACTGGACTGAACCTGAATCTCTCTACAGGCGAACAAGAGACATGGCAGGAGAAGATCCCACTTTCTATCTAGGGTCTTTGCAAAGTTCCCATCATGCCAGTAAATGTCTAGTAGAGCAGCTCCACCAAACCATTAATTTGTGGGTGCCACACCAAGGAGAAGAGCGAGGTTGCACATGCTTGCTCCACATCTCTTTTATGTACAAGGAACTAAAGTTGGTCCTTCAGTGACCTTTCTTTGAAATCTGACTTTTCAATCATGCTTCTCATGTGTATCGCCTCTGGATACCGGGTGGCCTGATCCACCATATCCAAGATATACTTGTTGCCTGACTGTAAGGGGGGGTCAAATGGACCTACAATGTCTATTCCCACTTACTCAAATGGAATATCCACATGTGGAAGAAGCACTAATGGTGCCTTAGTACTCCCTCCTGTCTTACAACTAATGTGGCAGGTGGGACAAGATCTACACATCCTCTCTGTGTTTCTGCATTACAGAGGGTCCAACCTATCCTAGGGTTTTCTAATGCCAAGGGCACTTCATGGGCCAATGACAACAGGAAGCTCCTGTGCACTAATTGAACCCCTAGCCTTTTGGTAGAACCTAGCTCAGGATTTACCAGCTCACAATAGAGTAGCCCATCCTCCCAGCTAACATCAGGGTTCCTGACCACTGCTATGCGGACCTATTCCTGTTTTTTTTGCGAAGTCCCACAAGAGTAGAGCACTTCTCCTGTGCTTTGCAGGAACCATTCTAGGTAGATCCCCTGGCAGCTGAGAATCCCTGCAGCTCTGGAAGCAACTGAGAATCCAGCTCCTGGTCTGCTTGGAAGCCTCATCCTGCTCTCCTTCTGGAGCAGGAGTGATTACCTCCACAGGCTGTACCTTCCCAAAGTCTCTCTTTTCCTGCAAATTACATTATCCTTGCTAATCGGAAATGGCCCCAGTCTCCTTCTGTGCCTGCTACATAGCATGTGCTCTAGTCAGTAAGCTTATGATGTCCAGGCCATAAAGTATTCTGGTCCGAGCACTAGGTGAGGTGAAATGAAATCATTTGCAGAGACAACCAAAGAGCCATTGATTTACACCTCAGCTCGGGCAAGCGGGTACACCATAACTTCACCACTGTCACCCAAACCCATATTTGTGGTACCAGAGAGAATCTCCACTTGCTTGAGATGCTTCCTCTCTACCATAGTCCTGAAAACTCCAGTATCCCTCAGGGCAGATGCCTTCCTCCCATTGATAATAACTTCCTGCAAACAATTCTAACATGTTAGGATGGAGGTGCCTAACCCCTTGGGTGCCCGGGACGTAACGGTTACATCCTCGGCAGCACTGCTGGGGTGGCAAGGACATACCCATTATTTCCTGCACCCGGCCCTAGCGCTGACCCCGAGGGCCTCCCACCCTCCTCCTCCTCTGGGCAGGGATGCAAGGGGAATTGCTTCACCTTCCACCCTGTCCCACCACCCCCAGTGGCCAGATGAGGTCAGCTCGTAATCGCATGCTGACCTCATCAGAGGCCGCACCCATTGCGCTGGAAGCTCGGCTTCCAGCATGATCGGAAGATAAATGCTTGTATTTCTCTTCCGATCAAGGGGTGGGGGATGGCAGAGAGACATCAAAGGAAAGGAAAGGCTTTTCCTTTCCTCTGATGTCTTTCTGAGAATTTCTGTAGCCTGATCGTAAAGCGATCAGGCTGTAGAAATGACCAATATACACCACGGATTTTTATTTACAAAATGTAAACAATGAAGGCAAGTGTAGCTCCCCTTGGGGTCTTTTGTCTACTAGGCCTTTTCTGCCTCCCCGGGGCCAGATCGGCCTATTTAGACACCAGGGATATATTTTTTTTAACTTTTTTACACGTGGGGAAGGACCCCTTATGCAAGGGTCACTCCCCTGGGGAGCAAATTGTTTTTAAGCCAAGGGGGACAGTTCGGCCTATTTTTGGCAGAAACCACTAGACACCAGGATTTTTTTTTTATGTCAGTTTCACGCAAGGGGAGCGACCCCCTAAGGCAAGTGTCACTCCCCCCTTGGGGACAGATCAGCCTATTTTAGTTAGGTGATCTGCCCCCAAGCGGGGCAGAAACCACTAGACACCAGGGATTTATTTTTTTAATTCTCTGCAGATGTGGAGCGACCCCCTTAGGCAAGGGTCGCTCCCCTGGGAGGAAATTTTATTTCAGGCCATTTCTGCCCACCTTGGGGGCAGATAGGCCTATTTTTCTTAGGCCACTCTGCCTCAAGGGGGGCCAAAAACCACTAGACACCAGGGATTTTTGTTTGCGCCAATTTCCCGCAAGGGTCACTCCCCTGGGGGGCAAATTTATTTTAGGCCATTTCGGCCTATTTTAATTAGGCCGATACGCACCAGGGATTTTTTTTTTATTTATTTTTTGCTACAGATGGGGAGTGACCCCTTAGGCAAGGGTCGTTCCCCTGGGGACAAGTGTATTTTGGGCCATTTCTACCCCCCTTGGGGTTAGATCGGCCTATTTTTGTAAGGCCAATCCAACCCGAAGGGGGGCCAAAAAGCCCACCAGAGCCCAGAGAAGATTTTTTTTTATTTTTAAAAGAGGGTGGGTTTATGGCCATATCCCCAGCCCAAATGAATGGGGACAGGGTTGTTCTGCCCACCGGTGGGCAGATGGGATAATTACCCCCAATCCACTCACCGGGGGACACACAAAGCATACTAGATGCCAGGGAATTAAAAAAAAAAATAGTGGGGTGGTGTCTACCAACCAGTATGGGCATGGTTATGCCCCAAGCTCTCCCCCTGCACACTAAAAGATCCGATCTCAACAGCAAGCAAGAGGACATTTGATTATTTTGGGTTTTGGTTTTACATTTGGGCCATGAGAGCTTGGCTAACTCTCAAAATCCTCCCTCTTGGAATGGTGAGGGCTGCACTTTTTGGACTTTGGGATGCTGCAATGTAAAAAAATCTATGAGACCTAGACACATCTGAAAACTAAACATCTGGGTGGGCCCAGGGTGGTGTGCTTCACATGCACCAGCACCATTTTCTTCCCCACAATGCCCTGCAAACCACCAACTTTGCTTGAAATTACACATTTTTCCCACATTTTTGTGATGGAACCTTCAGGAATCTGCAGGAATCCACAAAATTCCTACCACCCAGCATTGTCGCATCTATACCGATAAAAATTCTGCCCCACTTGTCAGCCTAAAAACGTTTTTTTCAAACTGCCCTTTTGGACCCGCTTTGGTTTCCCCTCAATTTCGACATGTTTTTGGCTCTTCTCTGTCACAGGCACTTGGCCCACCTACACAAGTGAGGTATCATTTGTATTGGGAGACTGAAGGGAACGTTGGGTGGTAGGAAATGTGTGCCGTTGCAGTGATCCCACACCAAAATGTGGGTAAAATGTGATTTTTTAGCTAAATCTGAGGTTTGCTGAGGATTCTGGGTAAGAAAACACTGGGGGATCAACGCAAGTCCCACCTCCCTGGACTCCTTCGGGTGTCTAGGTTTCAGAAATGTCTGGTAGGTTTCCCTAGATGGCTGCTGACCCCAGGACCAAAAACGCAGGTGCCCTCGCAAAAACAGGTAGTTTTGTGTTTGATCATTCTGACGTCTCCACGTAGTGTTTTGGGGCATTTCCTTTTGTGAGCACTAGGCCCACCCACCCAAGTGAGGTACCATTTTTATCGTGAGATGTGGGCAAATGCTGGGTAGAAGGAAGTTTGTGGCTCCCCTCAGACTTCAGAACTTTTCAGCACTGAAATCTGAGGAAAAAGTGTTTTGTTTGCCAAATGTTTAGGTTTGCTAAGGGTTCTGGATAACAGAACCTTCTGAGAGTGCCACAGGTTACCCCATCCTGGGTTACCGTAGGTGTCTAATTTTCAGAAATGTCCAGGCTTGCTAGGTTTCCCTAGGTGCTGGATGAGCTAGAGGCCAAAATCCACAGCTAGGCACTTTGCAAAAAACAGGTCAGTTTTCTTTGGGAAAATGTGATGTGTCCATGTTGTGTTATGAGGCATTTCCTGTTGCAGGCACTAGGCCTACCCACACAAGTGAGGTACTATTTGTATCAGGAGACTTGGGGGAATGCTGGGTGGAAGGAAATTTGTGGCTCCTCTCAGATTCCAGAGCTTTCTATCAAGGAGATGTGAGGAAAAAGTGTTTTTTGCCAGATTTTGAGGTTTGCAAAGGATTCTGGGTAAGAGACCCTAGTGAGAGCCCAAGTCACCCCATCCTGGATCTCCCTAGGTATCTACTTTTAAAAAATGCACAGGTTTGCTAGGTTTCCCTAGGTGCCAGCTGAGCTAGAGGCCAAAATCCACAGCTAGGCACTTTCCAAAAATCACATCAGATTTCAATGTAAAAATGTGATGTGTCGATGTTGCGTTTCCTGTTGTGGGCATTAGGCCTACCCACACAAGTGAGGTATCATTTCTATCAGGCTACTTGGGGGAACACAGAATAGAAGAACAAATGTTATTGCCCTTGTCTTTCTCTACATTTATGCCTTCCAAATGTAAGACAGTGTGTAAAAAAGACATCTATTTGAAAAATGCCCTGTAATTCACATGGTAGTATGGGGACCTCAGAATTCAGAGATGTGCAAATAACCACTGCTTCTCAACACCTTATCTTGTGCCCATTCCGGAAATACAAAGGTTTCCTTGATACCTATTTTTCACTCTTTGTATTTTACCAAATGAATTGCTGTAAACCCGGCACACAATGAAAACACATTGCAAGGTGCAGCTCCTTTATTGGCTCTGGGTACCTAGGGTTCCTGATGAACCTACAAGCCCTATATATCCCCACAACCAGAAGAGTCCAGCAGATGTAACAGTATATTGCTTTCAAAAGTCTGTCATAGCTGGAAAAAGTTATAGAAGAAAACGTGGACAGAAATGGTTCCTTTTTACCTCAATTTCAATATTTTTTTATTTTAGCTGTTACTTTCTGTAGGAAAACCTTGAAGGATCTACACAAGTGACCCCTTGCTGAATTTAGAATTTTGTCTACTTTTCAGAAATGTTTAGCTGTCCGGGATCCAGCATTGGTTTCACACCCATTTCTGTCACAAACTGGAAGGAGGATAAAAGCACCAAAAAAATAAAAAATGGGGTATGTCCCAGTAAAATGCCAAATTTGTGGTGGAAAATGTGATTATCTGATTCAAGTCTGCCTGTTCCTGAAAGCTAGGAAGATGGTGATTTTAGCACCGCAAGCCCTTTGTTGATGCCATTTTCACGGAAAAAACACATGCTTTCTTATGCAGTCCTTTTTCCCCCATTTTTTTAAATAAATTTTAGCTGTATTTTGGCTAATGTCTTCGTCTCCTCCAGGGAAACCCAGAAACCCTGGGCACCGCTAGAATCTCTAGGATGTTGGAAAAAAAGGACGCAAATTTAGCGTGGGTATCTTATGTGGACAAAAAGTTATGAGCGCGAACTGTCCCAAATAGCCAAAAAAACGCTCTGCACCTGATGGGAAAAGACCTGGCAGCCAAGGGGTTAAGAGGGTGTGCTGCCTAAATATTGATTCAACAATATCAATGTGCCAGAATATCAAGGACAGAATATCGAAAATAAAATACCACAAGGTAAGCAAGTCTAGCTATTCTATACCTAACTCCATATATTTACCTAGGCAGTCCATTTATCTTCAAGTTATGTAGATGGGGAGTAAGGAACAGTAAATCTAAACTTCACTATACGCACTTACCTTTCAATATTTTGTCCCTCAATATTCTGTCCTCGTTATTAGTATACCATAATATTGTTGGTGTTGATATTCAGTACTATAGTAGCATCCCATCATCTGGCTCTCTCTCACAGATGTCAGCAGCACCTAGGTTGAGTGCAATAGGGCCCTCTCTGTTCCTTTCACTCACGAGTAACATGCCAGTTATCACAAGCGCTGCGTTATCACAGCGTTTTTTTATTTGATAGTCTATTTAAAGTGTTCCACCTGGTGGTCACTTGTTATGTTATCTTATGCTATGTTATAGGTACTTAATATAGCATACGACTCACTCCCGAAGGAGTATCTCAGCGCTATGCTGTTCAGGCATAGGATTCACTGCTTTAAACAAACATGTTTTAACATCTTCCTGAAATTCGTAAAAATTGAGGCTGGTGTGTATGTGAAGATGGAGAATGTTACATAGATGCGGGCCAAATATGAAAAGTATTTGCCATCATAACTAGCAGTGCGAATGCGTGGGAGAAGCTTTATTATTAGACCATAACTGTCTGGAAGTCTGATAGTAGATAATTTTTTAGTGCAGAAAGGCAGGTTGGGTTTCATAGTGGGCCTTGTCAATCAGACAGCAGAGCTTGAAAATTGTCAGCTTTTTGATAAGCATCCAATGCAATTTTTTTAAATATGGGAGCTGAGGGCCACCAACCCAGTAAATTATAAATGTGCCAAGCAGCAGTATTTTGTACAACTTGAGATTTCGCTAACAGGGTATTATTTGTTTCTACCAACTATGCATTCCCATAATCCAGGCAGCAAGTTATGAGAGCCTAGACCTGGATTTTCCTAGAGGTGGGGGGGAGCCAGGTAAAACCTTTTTTCAGCATCCTCATTGTGCCAAAACAAGTGCTGCGTGTAGCATTAACCTGGCCTCTAATCAAGAGTGTCTGATCTATTTTTACACCCAAATTTCTCACCACTTGCTTAGGAGAAGCGGCTGGGCAAAGGTCAGAGGGCCACCAATCAGCCAGCCAGAGCTTGTGCGCTTTGCCGAACAACGCAATCTCAGATTTCTCACTGTTCATTTCGAGACAGCTATCAACCATCAGGTGAGCAATTTCTCTCATGTAGTGCGCAAATTAGTTTTTCATTATATCTGGATCAGGACTAAAAGAGACAAGAAGTTGAGTGTCGTCTGCGTATGACCCGATCTCCATGCTGCAGGATCTCCCAGTTTGTGCCAGAGGGGCTACATAGATGTTAGATAGTGTTGGGCTCAGGCACACACCCTGAGCGGCCTCTTTGTTGGTGAGGATCTTTCTTGAGTTAAACGGACCCAAACAAACATGTTGGGTACAGTTGCCAAGGAAGTTCCTGAGCCAAAATAGTGCTGTGCCCTGGATACTTGCTTCATGTAGTCTGCGGATGAGGATGGAGTGGGAGACCGTGTGGAACACTGCAGCAGATCCAGTAATACCGGCAGAACCGGAGTCCCGGCATCCAGAGAGAGATGGCTATTACTGGTAACTCCCAACAATGCTGTTTCTGTAATATGTAGGGCTCTGAAACCCGACTGCGAGGGGTCTAAGATCTTATGTTCTTCTAGAAATTATGTTAGTTGTTTGTTAATATAACTTTCTAAAATATTTACGAGCAGAGGTAGCAGCAAGATAGGTCTGTAATTAGCACGGTCTCCAGGATTGGCAGGGGGCTGATTGTTTAAAGCTAGCAGGAAAGCTCTTGTAAATGGAATTGATTTTATTTTCAAGGAGTTCCTGAGATGCCGGAGTGATGACAGTGCTGGTGTAAGGATTCAAAAAGCTAGGTAATGCTTTGTAGAGCTCCTTTGTGGAGTTTCCCGCTAGGGCAATTGCAGAAAAGATGTGTGCCTTCCGTGCTGCTGTGATCTTATTATGATAGTCATGGAGCATGATCCAATAAGCTGTTTGATTTGTGGGGGATTTAGTGGAACGCCATCGCCATTCTAGCCATTTACAATTCGTTTTTTTCCTGTTAGTATACCAGGATGCCTGATTTCTTAAAGAAGGTCAGAGGGAGTGTAGGAAGTTGGCTCTGTATGTGCTATTTCAAAGTAAGGAATAGCATGCACAGAGTCCAAGGGTTCCCCTTAGAGGTAAGATAGTGGCAAAAAGAGATAATACTAATGCTCTATTTTGTGGTAGGCTTATCAAAGGAGTAGTGTTAAGCATTTGTTGTACATACACACAGGCAATAAATGAGGAACACACACTCAGAGACAAATCCAGCCAATAGGTTTTGTTATAGAAAAATATATTTTCTTAGTTTATTTTAAGAACCACAGGTTCAAATTCTACATGTAATATCTCATTTGAAAGGTATTGCAGGTAAGTACTTTAGGAACTTTGAATCATTACATTAACACTTATACTTTTTGCATAAAACACAATAAACTGTTTTAAAAGTGGACACAGTGCAATTTTCACAGTTCCTGGGGGAGGTAAAGTATGATTATTTTTAACAGGTAAGTAAGTCACTTACAGGTCTCAGTTTTTGGTCCAAGGTAGCTCACCGTTGGGGGTTCAGAGCAACCCCAAAGTCACCACACCAGCAGCTCAGGGCCGGTCAGGTGCAGAGGTCAAAGAGGTGCCCAAAACACATAGGCTTCAATGGAGAGAAGGGGGTGCCCCGGTTCCAGTCTGCCAGCAGGTAAGTACCCGTGTCTTCGGAGGGCAGACCAGGGGGGTTTTGTAGGGCACCGGGGGGGACACAAGTCAGCACAAAAAGTACACCCTCAGCAGCGCGGGGGCGGCCGGGTGCAGTGTGCAAACACGCGTCGGGTTTTCAATGGTTTTCAATGAGAGACCAAGGGGTCTCTTCAGCGGTGCAGGCAGGCAAGGGGGGGGCTCCTCTGGGTAGCCACCACCTGGGCAAGGGAGAGGGCCTCCTGGGGGTCACTCCTGCACAGGAGTTCCGTTCCTTCAGGTGCTGGGGGCTGCGGGTGCAGGGTCTTTTCCAGCCGTCGCGAAATAGAGTTCAGGCAGTCGCGGTCAGGGGGAGCCTCGGGATTCCCTCTGCAGGCGTCGCTGTGGGGGCTCAGGGGGGACAACTTTGTTTACTCACGGTCTCGGAGTCGCCGGAGGGTCCTCCCTGAGGTGTTAGTTCTCCACCAGTCGAGTCGGGGTCGCCGGGTGCAGTGTTGCAAGTCTCACGCTTCTTGCGGGGATTTGCAGGGGTCTTTAAATCTGCTCCTCTGTAACAAAGTTGCAGTTCTTTTGGAGCAGTGCCGCTGTCCTCAGGAGTTTCTTGTCTTTCTTGAAGCAGGGCAGTCCTCAGAGGATTCAAAGGTCGCTGGTCCCTTGGAAAGCTTCGCTGGAGCAGGTTTCTTTGGAAGGCAGGAGACAGGCCGGTAAGTCTGGGGCCAAAGCAGTTGGTGTCTTCTGTTCTTCCTCTGCAGGGGTTTTTCAGCTCAGCAGTCCTCTTCTTCTTGTAGTTTCAGGAATCTAAATTCTTAGGTTCAGGGAAGCCCTTAAATACTAAATTTAAGGGCGTGTTTAGGTCTGGGGGGTTAGTAGCCAATGGCTACTAGCCCTTAGGGTGAGTACACCCTCTTTGTGCCTCCTCCCAAGGGGAGGGGGTCACATCCCTAATCCTATTGGGGGAATCCTCCATCTGCAAGATAGAGGATTTCTAAAAGTTAGAGTCACTTCAGTTCAGGACCCCTTAGGGGCTGTCCTGACAGGTCAGTGACTCCTCCTTGTTTTTCTCATTATTTTCTCCGGCCTTGCCGCCAAAAGTGGGGGCCGTGGCCGGAGGGGGCGGGCAACTCCACTAGCTGGAGTGTCCTGCGGTGCTGGCACAAAGGGGTGAGCCTTTGAGGCTCACCGCCAGGTGTGACAGCTCCTGCCTGGGGGAGGTGTTAGCATCTCCACCCAGTGCAGGCTTTGTTACTGGCCTCAGAGTGACAAAGGCACTCTCCCCATGGGGCCAGCAACATGTCTCGGTTGTGGCAGGCTGCTGGAACCAGTCAGCCTACACAGATAGTCGGTTAAGGTTTCAGGGGGCACCTCTAAGGTGCCCTCTGTGGTGCCTTTTACAATCAAATGTACACTGGCATCAGTGTGCATTTATTGTGCTGAGAAGTTTGATACCAAACTTCCCAGTTTTCAGTGTAGCCATTATGGTGCTGTGGAGTTCGTGTAAAACAGACTCCCAGACCATATACTCTTATGGCTACCCTGCACTTACAATGTCTAAGGTTTGGCTTAGACACTGTAGGGGCACAGTGCTCATGCACTGGTGCCCTCACCTATGGTATAGTGCACCCTGCCTTAGGGCTGTAAGGCCTGCTAGAGGGGTGACTTATCTATACTGGCATAGGCAGTGAGAGGCTGGCATGGCACCCTGAGGGGAGTGCCATGTCGACTTACTCATTTTGTTCTCACCAGCACACACAAGCTGGCAAGCAGGGTGTCTGTGCTGAGTGAGGGGTCTCCAGGGTGGCATAAGACATGATGCAGCCCTTAGAGACCTTCCTTGGCATCAGGGCCCTTGGTACCAGAGGTACCATTTACAAGGGACTTATCTGGATGCCAGGGGGTGCCAATTGTGGATACAAAAGTACAGGTTAGGGAAAGAACACTGGTGCTGGGGCCTGGTTAGCAGGTCTCAGCACACTTTCAATTCAAAACATAGCATCAGCAAAGGCAAAAAGTCAGGGGGTAACCATGCCAAGGAGGCATTTCCTTACACAACCCCCCCCCCCCAAACGAAAGAGGATGAGACTAACCTTTCCCAAGAGAGCCTTCATTTTCTAAGTGGAAGAACCTGGAAAGGCCATCTGCATTGGCATGGGCAGTCCCAGGTCTGTGTTCCACTATAAAGTCCATTCCCTGTAGGAAGATGGACCACCTCAACAGTTTTGGATTTTCACCTTTCATTTGCATCAGCCATCTGAGAGGTCTGTGGTCAGTTTGAACTAGGAAGTGAGTACCAAAGAGGTATGGTCTCAGCTTCTTCAGGGACAAAACCACAGCAAAGGCCTCCCTCTCAATGGCACTCCAACGCTGCTCCCTGGGGAGTAACCTCCTGCTAATGAAAGCAACAGGCTGGTCAAGGCCATCATCATTTGTTTGGGACAAAACTGCCCCTATCCCATGTTCAGAGGCATCTGTTTGCACAATGAATTGCTTGGAGTAATCTGGAGCTTTTAGAACTGGTGCTGTGCACATAGCTTGTTTCAGGGTGTCAAAGGCCTGTTGGCATTCTACAGTCCAGTTTACTTTCTTGGAGGTGAGTTCGGTGAGGGCTGTCACAATGGATCCATATCCCTTCACAAACCTCCTATAGTACCCAGTCAAGCCAAGGAATGCCCTGACTTGAGTCTGGGTTTTTGGAGCTGCCCAGTCCAGAATAGTCTGGATCTTAGGCTGGAGTGGCTGACCTTGGCCTCCACCTACAAGGTGTCCCAAGTAAACCACAGTTCCCTGCCCTATCTGGCATTTGGATGCTTTGATAGAGAGGCCTGCTGATTGCAGAGCCTTCAAAACCTTCTTCAGGTGGACCAGGTGATCCTGCCAGTTGGAGCTAAAGACAGCAATATCATCAAGATAAGCTGCACTAAAGGACTCCAAGCCAGCAAGGACTTGATTCACCAACCTTTGGAAGGTGGCAGGGGCATTCTTTAAACCAAAGGGCATAACAGTAAACTGATAATGCCCATCAGGTGTGGAGAATGCTGTTTTCTCTTTTGCTCCAGGTGCCATTTTGATTTGCCAGTACCCTGCTGTTAAGTCAAAGGTACTTAAGAATTTGGCAGCACCTAATTTGTCAGTCAGCTCGTCAGCTCTAGGAATGGGATGGGCATCTGTCTTGGTGACAGAATTAAGACCTCTGTAGTCCACACAAAACCTCATCTCTCTCTTTCCATCTTTGGTGTGAGGTTTGGGGACTAAGACCACTGGGCTGGCCCAGGGGCTGTCAGAGTGCTCAATTACTCCCAATTCCAGCATCTTGTGGACTTCCACCTTGATGCTTTCCTTAACTTGGTCAGACTGTCTGAATATTTTGTTTTTGACAGGCATGCTGTCTCCGGTGTCCACATCATGGGTACACAGGTGTGTCTGACCAGGGGTTAGGGAAAAGAGTTCAGCAAACTGCTGCAGGACCTTCCTACAGTCAGATTGCTGTTGGCTAGTGAGGGTGTCTGAATAGATCACTCCATCCACTGAGCCATCTTTTGGGTCTGATGAGAGGAGATCAGGGAGAGGCTCACTCTCAGCTTCCTGGTCCTCATCTGTTACCATCAACAGATTTACATCAGCCATGTCATAGAAGAGCTTAAGGCGGTTCACATGGATCACCCTCTTGGGGCTCCTGCTAGTGCCCAGGTCTACCAAGTAGGTGACCTGACTCTTCCTCTCTAGTACTGGGTAAGGGCCACTCCATTTGTCCTGGAGTGCCCTGGGAGCCACAGGCTCCAAAACCCAGACTTTCTGCCCTGGTTAAAATTCAACCAGTGCAGCCTTTTGGTCATACCAAAACTTCTGGAGCTGTTGGCTGGCCTCAAGGTTTTTCCTTGCCTTTTCCATGTACTCTGCCATCCTTGAGCGAAGGCCAAGTACATAGTCCACTATGTCTTGTTTAGGCTCATGAAGAGGTCTCTCCCAGCCTTCTTTAACAAGAGCAAGTGGTCCCCTTACAGGGTGGCCAAACAGAAGTTCAAAGGGTGAGAACCCTACTCCCTTCTGAGGCACCTCTCTGTATGCGAAAAGCAGACATGGCAGGAGGACATCCCATCTCCTTTTGAGTTTTTCTGGGAGCCCCATGATCATGCCCTTTAATGCCTTGTTGAATCTCTCAACAAGGCCATTAGTTTGTGGATGATATGGTGTAGTGAACTTATAAGTCACTCCACACTCATTCCACATGTGTTTTAGGTATGCTGACATGAAGTTGGTACCTCTGTCAGACACCACCTCCTTAGGGAAGCCCACTCTGGTAAAGATACCAATGAGGGCCCTGGCTACTGCAGGGGCAGTAGTCGACCTAAGGGGAATAGCTTCAGAATACCTAGTAGCATGATCCACTACTACTAGGATGTACATATTTCCTGAGGCTGTGGGAGGTTCAAGTGGACCCACTATGTCCACTCCCACTCTTTCAAAGGGGACCCCCACCATTGGAAGTGGAATAGGGGGGCCTTTGGATGTCCACCTGTCTTACCACTGGCTTGACAGGTGGGACAGGAGAGGCAAAACTCCTTAACCTTCTGGGACATGTTGGGCCAGTAGAAGTGGTTGACTAACCTCTCCCACGTCTTGGTTTGTCCCAAATGCCCAGCAAGGGGAATATCATGGGCTAAGGTCAGAATAAACTCTCTGAACGCCTGAGGCACTACCACTCTCCTAGTGGCACCAGGTTTGGGATCTCTTGCCTCAGTGTACAGGAGTCCATCTTCCCAATAGACCCTATGTGTTCCATTTTTCTTGCCTTTGGACTCTTCAGCAGCTTGCTGCCTAAGGCCTTCAAGAGAGGGTACAGGTTTCTTGTCCCTTACACAACTCTTCCCTTGAGGGTCCCCCTGCGCCTAAGAGCTCAACCTGATAAGGTTCCAACTCCATAGGCTCAGTTCCCTCAGAGGGCAGAACTTCTTCCTGAGAAGAGAGGTTCTCTTTTTCTTGTTGTGTTGCAGCTGGTTTCCCAGCTGACTTTCCTTTCCTCTTGGTAGGCTGGGCCCTTTTGCCAGACTCCAGCTCTACTTTTTCACCCTGTGCTTTGCACTGTGCCCTTGTCTTGACACACACCAGTTCAGGGATACACAGCATGGCTGCATGGGTTTTCAGTTCTACCTCAGCCCATGCTGAGGACTCCAGGTCATTTCCAAGCAAACATTCTACCGGGATATTTGAGGAGACCACCACCTGTTTCAGGCCATTGACCCCTCCCCACTCTAAAGTTACCATTGCCATGGGATGTACTTTAGTTTGATTGTCAGCATTGGTGACTGGATAGGTTTTTCCAGTCAGGTATTGGCCAGGGGAAACCAGTTTCTCTGTCACCATAGTGACACTGGCACCTGTATCCCTCAGGCCCTCTACACTTGTCCCATTAATTAAGAGCTGCTGCCTGTATTTTTGCATGTTAGGGGGCCAGGCAGCTAGTGTGGCTAAATCCACCCCACCCTCAGAGACTAATGTAGCTTCAGTGTGACACCTGATTTGCTCTGGGCACACTGTTGATCCCACTTGGAGACTAGCCATTCCAGTGTTAGCTGGAGTGGAGTTTGAAGTGGTATTTTTCTTGGGACAGGCCTTGTCTCCAGTTTGGTGTCCAGACTGACTACAGCTACGACACCAGGCCTTTTTGGGATCAAAGTTTTTACCCTTGTACCCAGAATTGTTTTGTGAAGAGGCTCTGGGCCCACCCTCCTGTGCAGGTTTTTGGGGGCCTGTAGAAGACTCTTTACTATTTTTGTTTTTGGCTATCTCACCACCTTTCCCCTGGGGAGGTTTTGTGACCCCTTTCTTTTGGTCACCCCCTGTGAAAGTTTTGGACACCCTAGTCTTGACCCAATGGTCCGCCTTCTTTCCCAATTCTTGGGGAGAAATTGGTCCTAGGTCCACCAGATGCTGATGCAGTTTATCATTGAAACAATTACTTAACAGGTGTTCTTTCGCAAATAAATTGTACAGCCCATCATAATCACTTACACCACTGCCTTGAATCCAACCATCTAGTGTTTTTACTGAGTAGTCTACAAAGTCAACCCAGGTCTGGCTCGAGGATTTTTGAGCCCCCCTGAATCTAATCCTATACTCCTCAGTGGAGAATCCAAAGCCCTCAATCAGGGTACCCTTCATGAGGTCATAAGATTCTGCATCTTTTCCAGAGAGTGTGAGGAGTCTATCCCTACACTTTCCTGTGAACATTTCCCAAAGGAGAGCACCCCAGTGAGATTTGTTCACTTTTACACAAGCCCTCTCAAAAGCTGTGAACCATTTGGTGATGTCATCACCATCTTCATATTTAGTTACAACCCCTTTAGGGATTTTAAACATGTCAGGTGAATCTCTGACCCTATTTATGTTGCTGCCACCATTGATGGGTCCTAGGCCCATCTCTTGTCTTTCCCTTTCTATGGCTAGGATCTGTCTTTCCAAAGCCAATCTTTTGGTCATCCTGGCTAACTGGATGTCCTCTTCACTGGGGTTATCCTCAGTGATTTCAGAGAGGTTGGTCCCTCCTGTGAGGGAACCAGCATCTCTGACTATTATTTTTGGAGTCAGGGCTTGAGAGGCCCTGTTCTCCCTAGATAGGACTGGTGGGGGGGAATCACCCTCCGAGTCACTATCATCATCCTCTGTGTTGCCATCCTCAGAGGGGTTGGCTCTTTCAAACTCTGCCAACAGCTTCTGGAGCTGTAGTTTGGAAGGTCTGGAGCCCATTGCTATTTTCTTTAGTTTACAGACTGACCTTAGCTCTCTCATCTGAAGATGGAGGTAAGGTGTGGTGTCGAGTTCCACCACATTCACATCTGTGCTAGACATTATGCTTCTAAAAGTTGGAATACTTTTTAAGAATCTAAAGACTAGTTCTAGAATCTAATTCAAACTTTTACCAAACTTTTAAACTCTAAAAGAAATGCTAACAGGGACTAACACAAGGCCCTAGCAGGACTTTAAAGAATTTAGAAAAATTTCAAATTGCAAAAATCAATTTCTAATGACAATTTTTGGAATTTGTCGTGTGATCAGGTATTGGCTGAGTAGTCCAGCAAATGCAAAGTCTTGTACCCCACCGCTGATCCACCAATGTAGGAAGTTGGCTCTGTATGTGCTATTTCAAAGTAAGGAATAGCATGCACAGAGTCCAAGGGTTCCCCTTAGAGGTAAGATAGTGGCAAAAAGAGATAATACTAATGCTCTATTTTGTGGTAGTGTGGTCGAGCAGTAGGCTTATCAAAGGAGTAGTGTTAAGAATTTGTTGTACATACACACAGGCAATAAATGAGGAACACACACTCAGAGACAAATCCAGCCAATAGGTTTTGTTATAGAAAAATATATTTTCTTAGTTTATTTTAAGAACCACAGGTTCAAATTCTACATGTAATATCTCATTTGAAAGGTATTGCAGGTAAGTACTTTAGGAACTTTGAATCATTACATTAACATTTATACTTTTTGCATAAAACACAATAAGCTGTTTTAAAAGTGGACACAGTGCAATTTTCACAGTTCCTGGGGGAGGTAAAGTATGGTTATTTTTAACAGGTAAGTAAGTCACTTACAGGTCTCAGTTTTTGGTCCAAGGTAGCCCACCGTTGGGGGTTCAGAGCAACCCCAAAGTCACCACACCAGCAGCTCAGGGCCGGTCAGGTGCAGAGGTCAAAGAGGTGCCCAAAACACATAGGCTTCAATGGAGAGAAGGGGGTGCCCCGGTTCCAGTCTGCCAGCAGGTAAGTACCCGCGTCTTCGGAGGGCAGACCAGGGGGGTTTTGTAGGGCACCGGGGGGGACACAAGTCAGCACAAAAAGTACACCCTCAGCAGCGCGCGGGCGGCCGGGTGCAGTGTGCAAACACGCGTCGGGTTTTCAATGGTTTTCAATGAGAGACCAAGGGGTCTCTTCAGCGGTGCAGGCAGGCAAGGGGGGGGCTCCTCGGGGTAGCCACCATCTGGGCAAGGGAGAGGGCCTCCTGGGGGTCACTCCTGCACAGGAGTTCCGTTCCTTCAGGTGCTGGGGGCTGCGGGTGCAGGGTCTTTTCCAGCCGTCGGGAAATAGAGTTCATGCAGTCGCGGTCAGGGGGAGCCTCGGGATTCCCTCTGCAGGCGTCGCTGTGGGGGCTCAGGGGGGACAACTTTGGTTACTCACGGTCTCGGAGTCGCCGGAGGGTCCTCCCTGAGGTGTTAGTTCTCCACCAGTGGAGTCGGGGTCGCCGGGTGCAGTGTTGCAAGTCTCACGCTTCTTGCGGGGATTTGCAGGGGTCTTTAAATCTGCTCCTCTGTAACAAAGTTGCAGTTCTTTTGGAGCAGTGCCGCTGTCCTCGGGAGTTTCTTGTCTTTCTTGAAGCAGGGCAGTCCTCAGAGGATTCAGAGGTCGCTGGTCCCTTGGAAAGCGTCGCTGGAGCAGGTTTCTTTGGAAGGCAGGAGACAGGCCGGTAAGTCTGGGGCCAAAGCAGTTGGTGTCTTCTGTTCTTCCTCTGCAGGGGTTTTTCAGCTCAGCAGTCCTCTTCTTCTTGTAGTTTCAGGAATCTAAATTCTTAGGTTCAGGGAAGCCCTTAAATACTAAATTTAAGGGCGTGTTTAGGTCTGGGGGGTTAGTAGCCAATGGCTACTAGCCCTGAGGGTGAGTACACCCTCTTTGTGCCTCCTTCCAAGGGGAGGGGGTCACATCCCTAATCCTATTGGGGGAATCCTCCATCTGCAAGATGGAGGATTTCTAAAAGTTAGAGTCACTTCAGTTCAGGACACCTTAGGGTGGTTAGCAGGCCTCAGCACACTTTCAATTCAAAACATAGCATCAGCAAAGGCAAAAAGTCAGGGGGTAACCATGCCAAGGAGGCATTTCCTTACAGGGAGGAAGGTTTCTTAAGGAGTCTTGATAGGCAGCTAAAGCGGCTTTGATGGCCATATGGATTGTCAGGTTGGCAGCCTTAAAAGCATCCAAAAAGCTGTCATTAGTGATTCCCTTCCATGAACATTGTGGTCTGCAGGTCTCTTTCTTGTGTTTTACTGGAATGTTCTTACGTGGAATAAAAAAACTTGATCAAGTTGTGGTCTGACCATGTAATGGAAGGAGAAAATTTGCTTGTTACTCATTCTTGAAAATGAGATCAAGGGTGTGCCCTGCCCTATGCGTTGGGCCAGTGACTATTTGTTTGACTTGAGAGAACCTTCATGCCTTCCCCTTCCATGATGATACTTACCGGACACACCATTACCATTACCATTTTGCCTGGTCCCTCCTCAAGTCCCTTGGGAATTATCCTGGCCTTCACACTGTGGGTTGAAACCAGTCTCTGGAGGGTTTCTCTCCCCCTTATGGCTCAAAGCCATACTGCTCTAGCCCCATGCGAGTGCTAGTAGCTAACCACTCGTCAGCCACCACATTGCTTTTGATCCTTGTCTGTCAGATCTGAAAGGTATTGCCTAAATGTGGTACAGCACTCCTCCTTTAGTCACTCTGCCATGATCATCTGCTTAAGAAAATAAAAATCCTTGACTTCCATCCTCTCACCCACTCATTCAGACACATTCACTAGGACCTTCCTAGAGTCACTGGGTTCAGATTTTTCTGACTCCCCTCCCAGCCCACAGTAAGGATTCAGTCACTGTGCCAATCAGACAAACGTTTGGACTGGAACCACTACACAACTAACTTCGCAATGTGTGTGTAAGAGGTTTTACTGGTCATTTTCAGCCACATAAGATCCATCAGGGACAATTAGTGGGCATTCAAACCATATTTTGTAAAGGAATAACTTACTCAAAAAGCACTAGGAAACAGATTATGCATTTAAAATTTTATTTTAAAATCCTAACTTAATGCATATAAAATTAAGTGTATCTACACAGAAAACAAACAGTAATGCAGCAAAGCAATTTCTAAGTAGTGGAATCAATAAAAACAATCCTAACTTGGTTCTTGCACTTTATAGTCTTTGTGCTATGTCTGGGTGCTGTGCTTGTTTTAGCAGATTAATACCACACCTAAATCTGAGTTTTCAAGGTGTGTCAACTTCGCATACCTGTTTACAGAATCCCAAGGGCATGATTTAGATTTCAGCAGATGGGTTATTCTGTCACAACGGTGACAGATAGTACCTTTACCGAAATAATAATTCCATAGGATATAATGGGATTCATATTTCAGCAGATGGGATGTCCACCACCGTTGTGACAGAGTAACCCATCCGCTGAGATCTAAATCAGCCCAAGTCCCTATTGATCTCTCTGGATAGAAAGACTGCTATTTTGGTCAAAGGTTGTGAATAAGCTAAAAGCCAATGCTCTGCCTATGGAGGCCACACGATATACAGCAACCTTCGATTGAAGACAGTGCTGAAATCATGCCTTTCTTGTACGATATACCTGGTGAAAAGCTCCTCTCTAACTTATGCTTAACACAGGAGGATTTATCAGGTTTGATCAAAGAACCTATTGCAAACTGTTAGCATAAACACTAAATACAGTTTTGCCACATAGCTTGTTGAACAGATGTTAGAGTACATCTTAAACATGGCTGAGTCAAGAGCCTGTCAAACAGTGTTAAAATAAACATTAAACATGGCTGATCCCAGGAGCTTGTTGAACACTTGTTAGAGTAAACAATAAACATTGGGCAGCAAATCATATTTGCAGCTGCTAACTTTCCAGACACTATGGCCCTCATTACGACCCTGGCGGTCGGTGATAAAGTGGCAGTAATACCGCCAACTGTCTGGTGGTAACTACCGCCAAGTTATGACCATGGCGGAAAGATCTTAGAAAGACAGTCAATGTACCACACCGACCCGCCAGGGCGGAAACAACAGCCACCACAGCAGTAGCCTCCTATGCCAGGCGGAAATCAATGTTCCGCACACCATATTATGACCCTGCAAACCGCCACCTTTTCTGGGGCGGTACCAACAACAGCAAAAGCATGGCGGAAACTGAGCTCAGAAGGGAAAGGACTCACCATTGGAGACACAAGGAAGAACCATGCCGCAATGGAACCAGAACTGCATGTCTTCCCGATGATCTTCTACGTTCTGCTCCACCACGAACACCAACACCGGCAAAGACGGTGAGTACAGCTGCCTAGCACACAAGGGAGGGTGGAAGGAAAACAAGAGTGACACACACATCATACACACCCCAGACACACACAACCAGATGCATTATAAAAAATGTTGCCCCATAACTCGGCTGAATAATGCAGGGACAAAACAATTTCGCAAAAGTGATTGTAATGAGATCAACACAATATGAAAAATAAGTTATGCAAGATAATAGATATATACATGTGTACAGAAAAAAGGACACAGCCCAGTCCACAATGTTCGTAGGCCACATGGCCACATGGCCACATGCCAAAGTCCACGGCCACACATGTCACCTGCATCAACACGGAGAGAACACTGCAGTGGCATCAGTTGGTAAATAGGCAGGCACCTCAGGGGGATGGTGGATGGGGGCACCTCAGCCGGGAGATGTTACAAGACCACTGGTTCTGGAGGGGGAAACATGCCCTGTGCTTGATCCTGGGGAGTGCAAGGCCACAGTCTCTCAATTGGGTGTCTTACCCACTGGTTCTGGAGAGGGCAACATGCCCTGTGCTCTTTGTCCTGGGGAGTGACCTCCTTGTGGGTGTCTTGCCCACTGGTTCTGGAGGGGGCAACATGCTCTGTGCTTGATCCTGGGGAGTGATGACCAATGTAGTGTTTTACCCACTGGTTCTGGAGGGGGCAACATGCCCTGTGCTTGATCCTAGGGAGTGATGGGCATGTGGGTGTCTTACGCACTAGTTCTGGAGGGGGCAACATGCCCTGTGCTTGATCCCGGGGAGTGCAAGGTGACAGTCTCTCAGATGGGTGTCATACCCATTGGTTCTGGAGGGGGCAACATGTCCTGTGCTCTTTGTCCTGGGGAGTGATGGCCATGTGGGTGTCTTATCCACTGGTTCTGGAGGGGGCATCATGCCCTGTGCTTGATGCTGGGGAGTGATGGGCATGGGGGTGTCTTACCCACTGGTTCTGGAGGGGGTAACATGCCCTGTGCTTGATCCTGGGGAGTGCAGGATCACAGTTTCTCAGGTGGGTGTCACACCCACTGGCTTTGGAGGGGCAGGCCGCACAGCAGTCCATGGAAGCAGGATTACACACCGTCCGCCAGTGGTGACGGTTGCACAGTGGTGGTGCTGCTGGTGGGGGGAGGCTCCTGCCCATCCCCTGCAACCTCGGACAGCTGCACGGTGGTGGTGGTGGTGCTGGGCGGCTCCTGCCCATCCCCTGCAACCTCGGATAGCTGCACAGTGGTGGTGGTGCTGCTGTTGGGGGGAGGTTCCGCCCATCCCCTACAACCTCGGATGGCTGCACAGCCATGGTTGGTGGTGGGGGCTCCATCACAGTTCCTGCCCCAGGCTCCTTTCCCTTCTTGCCTGATGGTGCAGGCTCCTTGGTCTTCCTGGCACCTGGGGCAGACTCCTTTCCCTTCTTGCCTGCTAGTGCAGGCTCCTTGGTCTTCCTGGCAGCTGGGGCAGGCTCCTTTCCCTTGAGTCTGCCTGGTGCAGGCTCCTTCATCTTCAGGATATGTGGCCTGGATCCTTTTCCAGCCACTGTGTGGTTTAGGGGCTTGGTTGGGTTCTTCCTACCCTGCCCATACGTGCAGGACCATGGTGGAGGGGTAGGGAAGATGTCAATGGTGGAAAGGAACAGTTTTTTAGGGACATTGGAGCGGGAAGAGGGAGAATGAATGAGATTGGAGGATGAGGGAGTGGTTGTTGGAGGTGTCTGTCTGCTGCTTTTGGGTGCGTGTGCATGGGCTGTATGCTGTTGTGAGGTGGATGGCTGTTGGGTGTCTGAATGCTTGCGTTTGTGTACTTTAGGTGGGGGAGGGACAGACACAGTTGGAGAGGACACAAGGGACATGTGCATGGCTGTTGTGGAGGTGTCTGCCAGTGAGGTGTGTGTTCTGCTTGGTGTGGTGATGCTGGTAGTGGATGATGATGTAGTGCATGCAGGTGTGAGTGTGAACGGAACTGGGTGGGAGGTGGTGGAGGAGGAGGAGGGGGAGACTGTGGAAATAGTGGATGTTGGTGTATCTGCAACTGGATGGTGTTTGTGTGAGTGCCTGTGGGATGAGGTGTGGTGCTTGTGTTTGCCTGTGACACTCTTGGATGTTGTCTTGTGTGCATGCTCATCTGGCTGTGTGCTTGGGATGGGTTGGGGTTGGGGCTGAGGAGAATGGGGCTGGGCAGTGGAAGTTGGAGGGGGGAGGGAAGAAGCAGGGACAATGGCTGCTATCAGAGAGGAGGCCAGAGGCTGAATCGATCTCTGTTGGGCCGCCAATCCAGTGTGAATGCTCTCCAGGAATGCACTAGATTGTTGCATCTGGGCTGCCAGCCCCTGGATTGCATTCACAATGATTGATTACCCTACAGAGATGGATCTCAGGAGGTCAATAGCCTCCTCACTCAGGGCAGGAGGGCTAACTGGGGCAGGGCCTGAGGTGCCTGAGGTGAAGGAGATGCCCACCCTCATAAGTGAGCGGGCACAGGAAACTTGATGAGGGGCTGCTGGGAGGGTGGTGCTGGTACTGGGATGGCGGATGTACCTGTAGCTGGGGTGGTCACAGAAGTGTCCGCCACCACCAGGGAGCTTCCATCGGTGGAGGTATCTGTGTCACACCTATCCCCTCCAGTCTCTGCTGTGGTGCTCCCCTCGCCCTCTGTCCCACTGGTGCCCCCCTTGCGCTCCGTCCCACTGGTGTCTTCACCGTCGGTGGACTCTGCCTCTTGGGTTCTGTGGGATGCAGCTCCCTCTGTCGCCGGTGCCTCTGTTCCTCCGCCAGATGATGCTAATGCACATAAGGACAGTATGACAAAACAAAAATAGGGGGGGGGGACAAAGGATACACTTGGTCATTGGCTGCACCAACACCACCGTTGGCGTACACAGCATCCTCACACACAGGGAACAGGCCTACGCAAAATGCCATAGCCCTACCAGAGAAATAGTTAGCAGCCAAGGCATGGGGAGGGGCACACACGGCCAAATGCAGCACACCTGGGACCCACGCAGCCCTGACCAGTAGTGGATGCCTACGAGCTAAGTAGCAAGATTTTCCCTTCTGAACCCTGGCCACCAGGGGACCTATGCTGCAATGTCAGGCCTGGCCTAGGGGCACCCACTGACACACATCCCCCACCCAGATACCACCCTACCATGCGTAAGTTGTAATGATGGGCACTGTACTCACCCCCTTGTGGCTGCTGTGATGCCCTCAGGTGCCCATCCAGCTCTGGAGAGGCCACCGCCAGTATGTGGGCCATCAGGGGAGGTCAGGGTTTGACGGGAACCCCTTCCTCGTTGGTAGGCCATCCCGAGCTGCCTCCGGCACATTCCGTGCCCAGCGTCTCAGGTCCTCCTACCTTTTCCAACAGTGGGTGCGGTGCACCGCCTACCTTAGACCCCCAGGGTCTGCACCTCCTTGGCTATGGCACACCATATACCCTTCTTTTGATGGGCGCTGACCTGCAGAGGCAATATACACAGGAAAATAGATTTTGACAAACAGTCCAGCCAGGTGCACATATGGCCCACCATACCCGTTTCCATCACCATTGGCACACACATGGCCCAGCACACAACCTATATGCTGCCCGAGGACATCCACCCACCCCCCTTACACAAGGCCTTTACACACACCACTCCATGCATTCATGCCACATGCACCGTGCCCACAGTGTACTCACCTGTTGGTCTGGAGGCCCATACAGCAGTCCATACTGGGGTAGGACCCCATAAACCAGTCACTTCAACTCCTCTGAAGGGGCCCTTTCCCCGGTCACACGGGCCATGGGTTCCAGACACAGGTCACAGCAGCACATGCAGTGTAGGTCCTCTCCTGTGGAAGGCCAGGTAGCAAGTGAAGAATCAGATAGAAAATGGCAGTCATGTCCATGGCGGTCCATACAGTCACCGCTGGCGTAGATCACCATTGGCCACTGTGCCCCATACGGCCCAATTGTAACAATGAAGAGTTGCATGGCGGTTCCGGACGGCCTCCCGCAATGGCGCACAACGACAGCGGAATTACCTCACTTCCACCTGTCCCTCCACACAGGACAGGCGGACACCATTTTAAGGGGTTGGGGGGGATCAGGCCCTGAAAAATTTGCTGCGTCACTGGTGATATTAGGACATAATGGACAAATCACACTGACCCATTACAAGTTAACAGGATGCAAAGTTCTGTTGTAGCTCCATTGTTCAGTTTGTGACCGTCTCCTCACTCTTTTGTCCCTTAGATTCCTACTGCTGTGGATGAATAGGAGATGGAGACATACCCCTGTGTACAGACGCCTGGTGGACTTGGCAACACAGGAGGACAGGCACATTATCCTCACCTATAGACTTGACAGGGCCACAATCATAGAGCTGTGTGTCCAATTGGAGCCTGACCTGTGTGCCCCACTAGGATCCCCCCTCTTGTGCAAGTTCTATCAGTGCTCCATTTCCTGGCAACTGGTTCTTTCCAAGTGACAGTGGACTTGGCAGCAGGAATGTCACAGCCAATGTTCTCAATAGTGCAGACAAGAGTGTTGTCTGCCCTGATTAAACACATGTGCAGCTACATTGTTTTCCCCCAGGTTGAAGATCTGGCCACAGTGAAGGCAGAGTTCTATGCAATGGGACATATCCCCAACATAATTGGGGCGATTGATGGAACACATATTGCATTTGACACCCTCCCCCCCCAGAATGAACAGGTGTTCAGAAATCGGAAGAGTTTCCACTCTATGAATGTGCAGATGGTGTGCTTGGTGGACCAGTACATCGCCCACGTCAATGCTAAGTATCCTGGGTCGGTGCATGATGCCTTTTCTCCTGAGGATCCCAAATGTGATGGGCCAACTACAGATGCACAGGGTGTGGCTAATAGGTGAGCCCTAGTTCCAACCCAGTATATACTGGTGTATGGGTATGGTGTGGGCCATATGGGATAGTGTGTGGCTAAATATAGTCCCTCAATATTTCAGGTGGCTCTGGTTACCCCAACCTATCTTGGCTGCTGACCCCTGTGAGGAATGCCAAGACAAGGGCAAAAGAACGTTACAATGAGGCCCAAGGGGTACCACAAGGATAATTGAAAGGACCTTTGGCCTCCTGAAGGCCAGGCTCTGGTGCCTCCATCTGACAGGTGGATCCCTGTGCTACTCACCAAAGAAGGTCTGCTAGATAGTGGTGGCATGCTGCATGTTGCATAACCTGGCCCTCAGATGCCATGCCCCGTTCCTGCAGGAGGAGGAGGCTGGAGATGCCTGTGTGCCAACAGTGGACCCTGTGGTCAGTGAGGATGAGGAGGCAGAGGATGAGGATGAGGACAACAGAACATCTGTGATCAGACAATACTTCCAATGACACACAGGTAGGACAATGTTACTTCACATTTCAATGACATTTGTTTGAATTTCTGTGGCAGTGGCATGCTGATATTTCCCACCTCTATGCCCACTTACTGTTCCCTCTGGCAATTAATTTTGCAGATGTTGGTGACCTCACATATACTCCTGGTGTGATCACTGCAGCCAGCTACAGGTCATTAATCTATGCTTATTTTCTGTACAGTTGATTTGCAATGTTTGTACCTGTTTCAATGAATACATATTTGATATACATGACATACTCCAAACTTCTTTTTTTCCAAGGGTGTTTATTGAAGTGTTAAAATTTCGAGGGGCAAGTTCAATGGGATGGGGGTGATGATGGAGGAACGTCAAGGGTACTGTTCCAGTCTGTAGCACAGGTACATTGTCAAAGGGGACATAGTAAGGGGAGCAATGGCAGTTCAAGGTGGACAGGGTGACTGAGTGGGCCACAAGGATGACAATCAGGAGAGCCTCATTTCCTGGCAGGAGTCTTGGCAAGTTTCTCTGGCTTCTGTCTGGATCGCAGGGAACGTTTGCAGGGTGGTTCTCCTTCTGCAGGGGGAGGGGTGCTGGTGGCCTGTGAGTCCTGTGGCGGGGCCTCCTGGCCACCAGTGGTAGCAGAAGTGGAAGATTTCAGATGTGTGGCTAGTGGCAGGGGCCCGCTGTTGTGTGACTGCCTCCCTCATTATATTGGCCATGTCTGCCAGCACCCCTGCTATGGTGATCAGGGTTTTGTTGATGACCTGCAAGTCCTCCCCTGATCGCCTGGTACTGTCCCTCCTGCAGCCACCTGTTCTCCTGCACGTTGTCCAGGATCTGGCCCATCGTGTCCTGGAAATGTTGAAAGGCTCCCAGGATCTCTGCAAGTGCTTCCTGGAGAGCTGGGTCCCTAGGCCTGTCCTCCCCCTGGTGCACAGCAGTCCTCCCAGTTTCCCTGTTGGCCTGTGCCTCTGTCCCCTGAACTGTGTGCCCACTACCACTGACCCCAGGATTCTGATTGTCTTGGGTATGAGGTGTGGCCTAGGGTCCCTGAAGAGGTGGACACACTGCTGATTGACGTGTCCTGGGGACAGAGGTGTGGGTACGCTGGATGGGTGCTGTGGTGTTGTTTCCTGACGGGGAAGGCTCTGTGGTGGTGGTGTGTGACTGGGCCTGGGTAACCGGCTGTCCAGAGGTCCCTGATGGGCCAGGTAGGTCATCCAGATCCTGAAGACCAGAGTTGCTGTCATCACTGTGGGCCTCTTCAGTTGGGGGACTGGATATTGCTGGCACCTCCTCTCCGCTGACATTGGCTGGGGTACATGTGGGGATGTAAATGATGTGTTATGGTTTCTGGGTCTGACATATTGTGCATCTGTGGCTTGCCCTCTTTGGTTGTATTTGCCCTGGCAGCTTTCACTTGTGTACGTTGGTGTATGTTGGTTATCAGCAGCACCTGTGCTCCAAATAACTGTGGCTCTACCCTGATAATTTCCTCCACCATGTCCCGTAGCTCCTCCTCTGTGAAAAAGGGGTGTCTTTGTGGTGTCACAGGTGTTGTGTGAGGTGTGTAGGTGAGGACGTGTTGGGTAATGTGTTGGGGTGTGTGATTTTGGGGTACGTGAGTGGTGTATAGGTGTGAATAGTGTGTGGCTCTAGTTGTGTCTGTGGTCTTGATGTCTCTCTGCTGGCAATGGTTTGGAATGGTAAAGGGTTGTGGGTAAAGTGGGTGTGTGTTTTATAGTGGTGTGGGTGTGTTTGTGTGTGTGTATGGGTGTCAGGTGTGTGTTGTTTGTATTGTCCAGTGTGGTGCTGTTTTGTATATGGGTCTCCATTGTGAGCGGTGTGGGTTTTGATAACGCCAGTTTATCACTGACCTTTGGTGTGGCGGATTTGTGTCTGTGGCTGAATACTGACGGATTGGTGTGTGTGTGTCATAATATGGTGAACGGATATCCGCGGCGGTATGTTGGCGGCAGTCAGCGTGGCGGTAAGTGGGATGTACCGCCAATGTCATAATGAGGGCCTTAGATTTTTCAAAAACCCCTCTCACAACTAGAACTAATGCCCTTAAAAGGTTTGATTTGTGTTTATGGGGGTTTGTCTACAGAACCTTTAAAGACAGCCAACTTGGACAAAATAATACTACAAGCACTTTATGGAGCTGGACTGTTGTCTTTAAACAGCAGGGGGAGCTGCCTGATGCTGGAACGTTTAGTCCTAATGATATTGTTTACTGTCTGGCAAATTAATCGATTTAGGCTTTATAAGCTGAAATGACGCTTTAATCCTGGGACTTGACAGCACACTCACATGTCCTACATTTTTTATTATTTCTCAGAAACTCTCCCTGCACGGACAAACTATCCACACAGTTGTTACAAGAAACTGAGTGCCGTCCTGGTCCTTTTTCAATTTGTATGTGTAACTTCATGTTGCATCCCTGTCTTGGCTCTGATTTTACTATAGTGGACAGTAATATCATCATAGCTAATTTAAAGGGAATATTAAATGAAAGGGTTCGGGTCCTAAGTCTGGAAAGTGATAGAACCCATCTATCCTCTGAAAAAGGTGTTATAAATTCCCTTGAATTTCTGGGTAACGAAAAGGTTCCCTATCTAGTAAAAATCCCTGAGAAGAGGATGTGCGAAAAAATGTTGTGCATCCAAATAGAAATTGATCCAGTGTGGATGACAGCTGGTTTTAAAGCAAAGACCAGTTTAAATAAAGATCTGTGCATTTGTGGCCTGGGTGATTACAGCATACCCCATCTTTTCCTAGATTGCTTACTATTTCTGGAGGAAATATCATATCTTGTAATTTAGTTGTGGAAGGTCATTTAATTAACAGATTGCCAATTCATTTTTGAAGACCTCCTGTGAACATTAATAAATGAACTTGAAGAAGCTCAATACTGAATATTTTCCAGAACTGAATTATGAAATAGAATACTTGAGATTTTGAAAAAGATTTTTGGGGCATTGCCGGTATGCCCACTTATAGTCTGTTTAGTTTTGTACTTTAGGTATCCAGCTGAAGATGAAAAGGTTTCCTTAAACTCACAATATAAGGACTAAATCAATTAACTGAACTTAAAAAAAAGACTTTCTTGAAGTTTTTGATTTTCAATTTTGCACTTCAAAATTAGTGATAGATTTTTTACTTTTGTTTTTGGTCACAGATTTTACAGATGATGCCTTGCAATTAGCAAGCTACCTCACTGCTCAATTGTAATGATAAAAGCAAACAAGCACAAATTTGGTGTTTGTTTGATTTTGTCACCTTAAGAGCGCAGGGTCTGCCCAAACGTGGGCCCCAGGCTCACTATGCCACCGGATTCAAGCTAGCCTGGCTGATGAAGGGTGATAGCCTGAAACCAGTCCAAGGATGCTTGTTTCCAGTCCAGGAAGGACCTGGCCTGGCAGTTTGGGCTGGGGCATGGGGAACAGGGTCAAGACTAATTTGCATATGGCTGGGTACAAACTGGGGTGGTGTGGCGAGCAAAAGAATTGATGGATTAAACCCAGATCAGTGACTAGGGGTGAATTTTTGATTGGTTCCGCATTCAGTCAATCAATTTGTGTTTGTTCATAAATGTAATGATAGTCTTACTGATTATAACTATATTATTTTTAGTTGGATTACTATTGTGTTTGATTTCATCAGTTGGATTTGATTCAGCTACAAATAAGAGCACTGAATTAACCACCACATACAATAGTATAGCAGACATAAAGTTAGCACATAGGGATAGGTTTCTAGGTCATTTTAAAGAGAACATTTATTAAAATGTATTGCCTGGATATAGAAGCATAATGAAGGTCCATAATTGTCATGTTAATACTTTTTTTTCAAACGCCTCTTTCAGAAGGAGTAACTTATCTGGATCTTCCATTGACTTATTCTGCAATGGTGCAGTTAAAGGTTTTAGTGACCAAGAATTTCTAGCACCTTTATTATGAACTACAACTTCTCATTGGAACAGCTTCTTGAAACTAAAGATTTAAAATCTATTTCTAATGACTCGAGCATAAGTATGCAATCTAGTTTGAAAACTGATACAACTAAAAAATGCATGTGTGTAAATTAAGTGATACAGACCGTGAATTTATTAACGAGTATAATGATAGAAAGGTGAGAATTTGTAGAAACTGGGAAGAGACGAGAGAGGCTGAAATGCAAGAAGAAGCTGAAGAGAAATGCAGGCATTTCAAAATGCATCCTAGGCTGAGGGTTGAGCAAGGGTGGAAAGGAGCAATGTGTACGGTGGATGAGACATCTCAGAATAATGAGTCTGCAGAAATGGTTGGTAAGAGTGAATATTATGTGAGTTATGTAAGGTACTCGATGACAGGCTTTTGACTGTGAAAAAACATTTCTGAGAGGAATGAATTATGTTTGTGGTAGAACTGCTTATTTAACTTCCCACATAATTGCATAGGAAGCTGCTATAATGGATTAGTCCTTTCGCATTCTTATCATGTGAATAATATGAGTGAAGGGAGTAATAGTAGTCTTAAAAGGACAAAATGTGGTTATGGACAAGTACTGTTGGATTTGTTTGGTGTTTTGATTCCTCCTACTGGCATGGCTTTGAATGATGGGAAAATTAGAAAGCTGTCTACTTTAGTGGATCTCTTAGCGATTAATACTGCTCATGCTTTGCCATGTGTATACAAGAAGCTAACAGCTATGAGTGCAATAGTGATGAAAAATAGGCTTACACTAAATAAACACTCTTCTTGCAAAACAGGGCGGAGTCTCTCGTGTGTTGCAGGTTCAGCAGTGCTGAACATTTATACAGGATAACAGCAAGCTTATTAATAATTACATTGTTAATATGAATATTATTTCGTGTGAGGCAAAGGTTGTTGAGGTACAAGGGCTATGGGAATCAGCTGGTGCATGGATCAGTAAGATTGGAAAGGGTCTTGCAAAGTTTGGTGAATGGTTTGATAATATTGGTGGGAGTGTGCTTCAGAAAATTCTAACTGCACTAATTATTTATTTTTTCTTCGTATAATTAGTTTCATCCTTTTGTTACAATTATTGAGGTAATCTGTTTTAAAATGTAAAAGGGATTGAAATTGTGGGTGTGAAAAGAAGATATCAGCAATGAGAAAGAAAAAGAGAGATGGCGTTGAGTTGGATAACATTAAGGCTCGCCCACATGATAAGATGAAGATTTTGGAAGAAGTGAGATGCAAGACGCAGAAGATAATAGAGATTGCATTGAAATTGTGATGATTACCTTATCATTAAATGCGGTATTTGTGAGAGGTATTTCTAAATTAATAAATAATATTTAGTGTCATAAATGTTTTTCATCCAAACATGTTGCTGTGATATATATTATGTAGATTGGCCTCAATAGGCTCAAACTAGGCCTGACTCCCTCTTGAATTTTAGCGCAGCCATGGTGTGTGTTTGTCTTCATCTCTTGGCAAAAACTGTGCAGATTTCATAGTTGAAGTAAAAGCATGCAGTAGCATCAACCACGAAGAAAGGGAAACCATAAAAATCATTTCATAATGCTAGATTGCTTTTTCTTTTCAAAACTGTACTAAGAAAACAGTTTCTAGACAGGATCATAATTACATCTACCCTGAGGTTATGGTCTATTTCAACATTTCCTTTTAAAATAATAACATTACTTCATGAAATAAATCATTTGATCAGCATCTTTCAAGGTCCAACTGGAGGTTAGACAGTCACAATGTCTACTATTTGCATTGGGTCAGAGTCTTTAGTCAGTCGTATATGAAGCATGCTTGTGGCCAATTTGCCAGTATGGATTTGTGTAGCTTTACAGTCCAGCTTTACAGAGATCTAAACCGAAGGGTACCTCAGCGGCCTCTATCTACTTCGTTTGATTGCTTGTGATATGAATTCAAGAAAGACATTAGGAGAAGATTCAGAAAGTTTATTATCCATCACCCACGTCTCCTCGAAACCGCAAATGTCATGTAAATTCATAAACACCAGCCACTCATCATAGTCATACTTGAGGAAGAAGGCTGGCTTTGTGTTGCCATGCGGTTTCTCGAAGATCTCTAGAGGAAGTTTCCCCAACAAATGTAACTATTTAAAGTGCCTCTTAAAGTCAAAAGCATGTCTTTGTTTTGTGAGTAAGCAGATTTGCACTATCACATCCAGTGACATAAGGTAGATAGGGAATAATTATTATTTTATTTAGTGTATTATTGTTGAATATTGCTGCACATGGATTGGTTGAACCTATGAAACATATTAATCATTTTATATTGACTGTGTGACTGGCTGTGTATTCTATAATTAAAGGACTCATTTTGGAGGGGTTACTTGAGAGTTTGTTCCGACTCTTTGAGAACAGAGCCTTGTCAGTCTGTCTTACCTCCTGCTGCATTTCTCGAAGCCTTATGCTAAATACCTATACTTGATTTACTATGTATTTGACTAACAATTGTATTTGTCCTTGTATAATGAACTTCCATTATTTAATAAACCTTCATGGTCTTTGACTTTTAATTGTCTCAAAAAGGTTTATATAATTGATTAAGTGGATTAATTTGCTGTCTATCTAATTTCCTTACGGGCAGACACATTGCCTCCTATGATCTTTGGTACAAACCCGCCCCTGTGTCAACAGTGAAAAGTTCTGCCAAGCCTGCAACTGGGCCTCTTTCACACAAAATTATGCTACCACTTGAAAACGCCACAAGACTAGATTGCACGCTTACATTATTTCTAAATGCAAACGGTTGCAGTGCTAGGGCCCAAGGTAATACCTCTCAGCATATTTGCCTATAACACAGTGTAGGAGAGCGCCGGAGGAAGCCCAATCATGGCGCTCTCCGAACGCCTCGCCAGATCGACAACCCCGTCGTCATGGAGACGCATCGGGAAGGAGGCGGAAGTCGGCCCCGGAGTTCCGGGTTGCCGAGAGTGAAGAAGGGCACGGCGGGACGAGATGGGACTCCTCCTCAGGACGTAAGACGGACCCCGAGGGAGAGACGGCCGGAAAGCGCGAGACGAGGAGAAACGGAGAGCCAGACGCCCGAGAAGAGACGGAGAGAAGCGTCAACCCGGAATACCCGAGAAGAGAGACGGAAGAAAGGACGGAAGAGCCACCCCGAGAGGAGACGGAGGACGCAACAGCCTGCCACGGCCCAGGAGGGTCGTGGCTGGACAAGGTACGTGCCTTAGTAAAGGGCCACAGCAGAACCCAGGGAAGGGGAAGGGTAGGAGGAGAGGGGAGGACTGAAAGGGGGAGGAAAGGGGAGGAAGGGAGACAGGGTGACTACCTCTAAGGGGAGAGCGCCTGAAGCGGGGCAAGTTCCCTGGGCACCCTAACAATAACGTATGCTGCCTGACACTAGGAAAGAAACCCATTCACCTCCCCACTAAAAAGGATAGAGTAACCCTTCCGTCACTCCCCCCCCCCCTTTTCTTAGTTCACCTCCTCTCCCATACCCCCACACAGAACCAAAACCGTGCTTACCCTCCCCACTTACCGGCTGCCACCTTGTTTTTGTTCTTCCGAGGAAACCTGCCGCCAAGATACCGGAACACGCCACCTGGAAGGAAAAGGAAGGGAAAGGAATAAGCAACCCACCTGAGACGGATAGAGACCAGAGAGGGAGAAAAGGAAAGGAAAACAGAACCCAGAACCACCGGTTACTCACAGACTGTTCTAAGTTATTCTCCCCCTTATCTACCGCCAAGAACAATAAAAAGCACGTAAACCCCTATAAAGGGTAGTTAACCTCAGTGTTTGTGTCCTCTATCACCCCTACACCACACCCATCGCCTACAGTGGTGTCAGAAGTGGGATCTGGACAGATACGGGATAATGGAGGACAAGTCCAGCATGGAAGAAATGATTAAGCAGTTGGCCGAAGGGCAGCGCCATCTCCAGCTAGTCTGGGAAGCCCAGCAACGAGAGGCCAAAGAGGATAGGGAGGCCCTACAGTCGGCATTGAAAAGCCAGGCCACCATTATGGCCAATAATCAGCTTGTTCATGAGACTGCCATACAAAAGCTGACCGACACTATAGCCGCAAGTAAGGTGCATCCCAATGTGCCCAGTTCAGTCCTACAAAAATACCAAGAAGGAGAAGACCCTGACTCGTTTTTTACGAACTTTGAGAGAGTCGCTTCCAGTGCTCAATGGCCGGCAGAGAGGTGGGGTCAGTATATAGCTCCCCTCCTGACAGGAACCCTCCAATCCTCTTATCAGGCCGCAAACCCAGGAGGTGTCACCCCGTATGCCGAGATAAAGAAGAGTATTTTGGAACGAGTCGGACATGATGTCGAATACTATAGAACTAGGTTCCGGAAAGTAAGATGGGGACCCCATGAAGACCCTCGGACATACTATTACCGGGTGAAGGATCTAGGGTTGAAGTGGCTGGGACCACTAGGAGCGGAACGTGAGGACATAATTAAGGCGATTATTCTGGAGCAGTATCTAGATTCCCTACCGCCCCATACCCGACACTGGATCCGACAACACCCCAATATAGATACTGAGACAGCGGTTGATCTAGCTTGTGCTTATCACAGATCAGGAGAGGGTAAACCACAACCCGTCCGCCCCATGGGGAAACCACCAATAACCCCTACTCAATTCCACACACGACGAGCAACCGAAGAGACCGGCCTACCTAGAAACCCGGAGAGAAGCCCGATGCAGCAACCCCAATGTTTTAACTGTGGGGAGTGGGGCCATATCGCTCGTGGATGTCCCAGAAAGCAGGAGGGTATAGAGCCAATGGAGATAGGCATGACTAGAGGCAGAGTCTTATGCCTAGGAAAGAGTAGTGTGTCCTTTAAGTACCCCCTGATGGTCAACAGAAAACTTGCTATGGCCTTAATTGACTCCGGGTGTAGTCAGTCAGTAGTCCGACGTAGTCTGATTCACCAGATACCACCCCCTGAGGACCAATGGGTTACGATATGCTGTGTTCATGGAGATCGAGCCCAGTATCCGCTTCTCAACATAGACATAGGCTGGGACGGACATATAGACAGTCTGCCTGTGGGGCTCATGGACAACCTAATAGAGGAATGTGTAATAGGAACGGACTATCAAAGGTTCGACGACCTCTTAGACAGAAAAACCCAGTGGACAACTGGTGGGGTGACGCGCCATTCCGAGATGATGCTATACCTAGCCATCCCACTAGACGGAAGCTAACACGAAAGGAGAGGAGAACGGAGAAACAGAGATACGCCTGGCAACAGGACCAACAAAACAAAGAAGGGGTCATGGCCCTCCTAGACGCAGCCCCCACATCGTTTAGAATGAGTCAACACGAGGATCCCACCTTAAAACATGCTTGGAAAAATGCTAAAACCGCCTCAACTGGAGAGGTAGGTCCTTACTTCTTGACCTCAAAAGATCTGTTATATAGGGTCACCACCAAAACAAATGGGGAGAAAAGACAGCTCGTCGTTCCCGAATCCTACCGAACCCAGATACTCTTCCTAGCCCACAACCAACCAGGGGGAGGACATTGTGGCAGGGAAAAAACAGAAGAATACTTACTCAGGCGGTTTTACTGGCCGGGAGTATATGCCCATATCAGAAGGTACTGCGCTCAATGTCCTAAGTGCCAACTTGTGGAGCCAGGAACCCTCCGTAAAGCACCGTTGCAACCCCTACCTCTGATTGATATACCATTCAAACGGGTCGGTATGGACATAGTTGGTCCTCTGTTACCGTCTAGTAAAGGGCATACCCACATTCTCGTGCTCGTAGACTACGCAAGTAGGTACCCCGAGGCCATTCCCCTTTCCAGCACCACTACGAAAAACGTAGCACAAGCTATGATATCTTTCTTTTCCCGGGTAGGGTTTCCCGAAGAAGTCCTTACGGACCAGGGAACCCCATTCATCTCAGGACTGATGAAACAAATCTGTACATCCCTAGGGGTTCAACAGATAAAAACATCTGTCTACCATCCCCAAACGGATGGATTGGTCGAACGGTATAATCGCACCATAAAAACCCTTTTAAGGAAAGTGGTGAATGAGACAGGTAAGGACTGGGATCAGAAGCTTCCCCTAGTATTGTACGCGATAAGGACACATGAACAATCCTCCACTGGGCATAGCCCGTTTGAACTGGTATTTGGGAGACAACCAAGAAACCTTCTAGATATGGCAGTGGAACTCTGGGAGGAGGAGGAGAACGAAGAACGTCCTATCCTAGACTATGTCCATAAGCTAAAAACCCAACTCCAATCAGTATGGGAGGACGTAAGGCAGCATCTAACAGAAGCCCAAAATAACCAAAAGACTTACTATGACCAGGGTACCAAACTCAGGATCTTACAACCCAATGACAAAGTGTTAATCCTCAGGCCCACCTCAGAGCACAAATTAATTGCCAAATGGCAGGGACCATACAAAATCATAAAAAGAGTTACCCCGTTACCTATTTATTAGAATTAAGAGATAATCCAAGGCGAACCCAGATTTACCACATTAACCTATTAAAGAAATGGGAAGAACCCGCTAGCAATAACTTAGCATTAGCGAGGGGATGTCTGATCACGCCAACTCAACCTTTAGGGTTGGAATTGTGCCCCACCTCACTGTATGACCCTCAACAGCTCCCCAAAATCAGTGAGTCCCTTTCCGAGATAGAGACCCGACAAATGACGGAGTTAGTCCACCGTCATGCCTATTTTTTTTCTGAACTACCGGGGAAAACAGCACTGGTCCAGCATCACATTAGAACCCCGGAAGGAAAAGTAGTACGACAACGACCTTATCGAATTCCCAAGGCAAGGAAAACCCTCATAGAAGAGGAAGTCGATAAAATGTTGCGTTTAGGAGTTATTGAAACCTCTACCAGCCCATGGTGTTCTCCGATTGTCATAGTGCCGAAGCCGGATGGCTCTATCCGCTTCTGCATTGACTTCCGGAAGCTCAATGAGATATCCCTTTTTGATACATACCCCATTCCTCGGGTAGATGAAGTCTTGGAGAAGATAGGGCAAGCCCGATATATGACTACTATTGATCTGACAAAGGGGTATTGGCAGATCCCCTTAGCACCCTCGGACAAGGAAAAAACGGCGTTCGTATCCCCTTCAGGCCTGTATCAATTCACGGTGCTCCCTTTCGGGCTTCATGGTGCCCCAGCAACGTTCCAACGACTAATGGATCAACTACTAAGACCCTACCATGATTTTACAGCCGCATATCTTGATGATATTGTTATTTTTAGTTCTACCTGGTCTACCCACCTCCTTCACCTGGATAAAGTGTTCTCCGCACTATCCGCGGCCGGGTTTACCGCCAACCCAAAAAAATGTGTACTAGGGCAGACCCAGATAGCCTACCTAGGTTACGTTATTGGGAATGGGCTCTTGAGTCCCCAAAAGGATAAAGTAGCCACCATTCGACATATTCCCCTCCCTACCACAAAGAAGGAACTTCGCTCCTTTCTGGGGCTAGTTGGATACTATCGAAGGTTCATCCCTCAATACTCTACTATCACAGCCCCCCTTACGGACCTCCTAAAAAAACAATATCCGACGGTCCTACCTCCTTTTTCCCCCTCCCAACTTCAGGGATTCCAGTGGCTCAAGGAAGCCCTTACAACCGAACCAGTATTGCGTTGTCCCGATTTTGCCAGGCCCTTCCATCTTTTTACGGACGCATCCAATGTCGGGTTAGGGGCCGTGTTGGCACAACCTGACCGCCAGGGACATGAACATCCAATAGTCTACATCAGTAGGAAGCTATTACCTAGGGAAACGAACTACCCCACTATAGAAAAGGAATGTTTGGCCATTAAATGGGCAATCGAATGTTTGCAGTATTACCTCCTGGGACGCCCATTCATCCTCTTCACCGATCATGCGCCTTTGACATGGTTGGCTTCCCATAAAGACACCAATTCCAGAGTACTCCGCTGGTTCCTTGAACTGCAACCCTTTACTTTTCAGATCCGCCATATCCCTGGGGCTCGCCAATGTCCCGCAGACTTCCTCTCCCGCTGCCCTGACTCCTCGGGCCTATACCAGTCCCGATCGTGGGAAGGGGTGTGTAGGAGAGCGCCGGAGGAAGCCCAATCATGGCGCTCTCCGAACGCCTCGCCAGATCGACAACCCCGTCGTCATGGAGACGCATCGGGAAGGAGGCGGAAGTCGGCCCCGGAGTTCCGGGTTGCCGAGAGTGAAGAAGGGCACGGCGGGACGAGATGGGACTCCTCCTCAGGACGTAAGACGGACCCCGAGGGAGAGACGGCCGGAAAGCGCGAGACGAGGAGAAACGGAGAGCCAGACGCCCGAGAAGAGACGGAGAGAAGCGTCAACCCGGAATACCCGAGAAGAGAGACGGAAGAAAGGACGGAAGAGCCACCCCGAGAGGAGACGGAGGACGCAACAGCCTGCCACGGCCCAGGAGGGTCGTGGCTGGACAAGGTACGTGCCTTAGTAAAGGGCCACAGCAGAACCCAGGGAAGGGGAAGGGTAGGAGGAGAGGGGAGGACTGAAAGGGGGAGGAAAGGGGAGGAAGGGAGACAGGGTGACTACCTCTAAGGGGAGAGCGCCTGAAGCGGGGCAAGTTCCCTGGGCACCCTAACAACCACGTATGCTGCCTGACACTAGGAAAGAAACCCATTCACCTCCCCACTAAAAAGGATAGAGTAACCCTTCCGTCACTCCCCCCCCCCCTTTTCTTAGTTCACCTCCTCTCCCATACCCCCACACAGAACCAAAACCGTGCTTACCCTCCCCACTTACCGGCTGCCACCTTGTTTTTGTTCTTCCGAGGAAACCTGCCGCCAAGATACCGGAACACGCCACCTGGAAGGAAAAGGAAGGGAAAGGAATAAGCAACCCACCTGAGACGGATAGAGACCAGAGAGGGAGAAAAGGAAAGGAAAACAGAACCCAGAACCACCGGTTACTCACAGACTGTTCTAAGTTATTCTCCCCCTTATCTACCGCCAAGAACAATAAAAAGCACGTAAACCCCTATAAAGGGTAGTTAACCTCAGTGTTTGTGTCCTCTATCACCCCTACACCACACCCATCGCCTACACACAGGGAATAGACTCATCTGTGTGGAGAAATTGTACACCTATGCCTAACCCAGGTGTGTGCCCTGTGTGAGGTGAAGCAGGGCCAGTGCTAGGCATGGACAGCATTAACAGCTGCCCAAGGCCCCATGCTCAGTCCACCAACATGGGGCTTGTGCCAGTGTTTCCCCTGACCTGGGCGTTGCACCTATTGTGCAGCACTGCAAAGCCCAGGGGAGGGGCAGCTCTCCCCTGGGCCTAGCAGGCATGTATAGAATAGGGTAAAGGGATTGCATCACTGGACCATGGCTGCGAGGCCCATCTGCATTTGACAGGTTTGGCTTGCAATTGGGGATCCTGTCCCCCTGTCCACACAAATGTACCATATTATGCCCATTGTCTCACATTGTGGTGCCATAAGACTTTTAACTCTTTCAAAGGACAAGCAACTCTCACACTTTCGGTCCTTTATCAGCTGCGAAAGAGATGCTGATTGGGGGCATACAGGGGTGCGTTGCAAAACAGGGGGTCCTGCATCATGCAGGTTCAGGAGAACCTTCAGCTATTATGATGCAAGCAGCCTTGAGTGAGGGAATGAAACCCATTTTTTGCAATTGTATATAGCATAAACATGATGAAGGTATTGGAGCACTTTACATGCGGACTGGTTTCATTACACAAGGACACATTCCTTTTTTAGGCACTGGGAGATTAATGATTGGCCAGAATCGCAGAATTGTGAGCAGATGGAGAGACTCAAACCTGGTTCCCTATTTTCAAAGTCAGCAGCTCTGGCCTTAATGCCACACCCTCTCCCCTCAAGACCTGTCTGGGGATGACGCATTTGGAGTCTATTTCTTACATTAGGCCTGTTGCAATGTGCCAGATCAGTAGAAGAGGCACAGGGTGAGTATTATTTGCCCAAGATCAAACATTTGGTTAAATTAGTGGACCTAGGACTGGAGTGCACTATTACCTTATAAAAAAGGCTATATATTTACCACTGTAATGCATTTAGGTGATTACGTCATGGGACTAGGCACCTCTCTCCTCCCACCTAATATTCAGTCCCTTTTTAAATCATGCTGATTAGCAGTTTTTACATTGAATCTAAATACTTCCAATCTTGCTAAAAGGTGAGGCACAGAGCAATAAGTTCAGAAAAGTGATTGTTCAGGAACACACATACTGTGGCCAAATAGGAGGGCAGGATTAAAAACCATGTTTCCCAGTTTTACGTTTCCAACTAGTCCACTAGACCACAACTGCAGTGTCAGTGATTCTGATTGCAAGGCGAAGAGGCTGCCCCTCCCGGGGAATTGTCACTCTGTTAGGGCTCCTTCCAGCTTTACAAAATAGTGTGTATTTCCATCATAAAGCTGAGATTAGATGTCAAATATCCTAGTTCCATGGCTAAAATATGCCCACTGGAGTAGGTCTTGCACAGTGGGTAATCACTGGACAGTATGTGTGGTAGGTACTGATATTTACCACTAGTGCTTCAAAGCTTAAGACTATTTCATTCTATTTGGATACCAGAGTTCAATTTCAAAACCTCTCTCTCAAAATGTGCAATAGAGAGCAGTCATGGTTTACTCCAGGAAGTGTTAGACAGATAAGAACGCAAATATAGTATGACGAGTGATCACTCTTGATAAACTCAAGCTCCAGCTGAGTTATATTTTAACATGGTCTGTTTTAGAAGGGGGACTTGAAATGAAGTCTCAAGAATCTGCTATAGGAATCATAGCTCCTCTGCTACCTAACAAACATCTTCTGATGTCTCCACGGGTGCCGTGTTGTTTCCAAAGGTACAAATTGTCCTGTGAAGTGATAAAGGAAAATTGACCACCCTTCGAGGTCCTCTCAGCGACGGCCGGGGGCCAAGACTGTGAGGCCAAGACAAGGAGACTATCCTCCCCTGGGCCTTGCAGCACCAGATCATAGATCTGAGGCCCAGGGCAGTGGGGCCACATCCCATGGCCTTGCAGCACTAGATCATAGCTGTGAGGCCCAGGGTATGGGACCACACTCCATGGACCACGCAGATCTGGATCATGCTGAGGTGGTCCGGGGAGGGAACACACTTCTTTTGGGCTTGCAGCGCTACCCCATTATTGCAAGGCCCATGGAAGAGGGCTCCCCTATTCTGGGTCTCCTCTCCTGGGCTTCAAAGACTTGACCATGTTTGACAGGCTTAGGGGAGTGGAGGCCGCTACTGTACACCTTGTAGCATTGAAAGGCCTTGAGGAGGGATCCTCTCCCCTGGGTCTCGCAGCCATGGTCCAGTGCTACGGGGGCCATGGAAAGTGGGCTCCCTTCCCTAATCCTCTAAGTGCTATACCATTACTGAGAGGCCCAGGTAGAGGGAGGGGTACCCACATGGGCCCATGCCCCAAACCGAATTGAAATTGTGGACCATCGATGTATCATGGCTGTGTGCATGGGTCTATGTCAGCAGGACAGCCATCAGTAGTGCAGCAGGTACAGTGGCACTGGGTTCAGAGGTATTAAATGCCCAATGCTCCCAAATTATGGCTTTATTTTTCTGTGCAGCCAGTGGGCGCTTTACCTTTGCACCAGAGCCCATGGCATCATCACTGTGCTACTTGCCTCTCTTTCATAAGTCTTACTGCCATATTCCAAAGCTGTGAGGGCCGGGAGAGGCCCTACCTCCCGTGGGCCTTGCAGCCATGGTTGGACACTCTGGGAAAGAGGCCCCTGTCCATGAGCTTAGCAGTGCTGAACATTGGCTCTGATGCCCACCCAGGAGCGGCGAAAGGGGCTTTCTCATGGGGTACAGCTATCAATAGTGCAGCATATGCAGTGGCACCAGGGTTCTTGGGTGTTAAGGACCCAATTAACCCAAATTTGGCTGTGTTTTACTGTTCGTAAACAAAACTATGTCTCACCAGGAATTAATTCATATACCTTTACAAATATGCTAATATAGATAATGGCAAGGCATTAATGCGAACACAATGACTACACTTTTATGACTCCAGTAGTGATTTAGAGTTTGGCAGGTGGGGCTACTCCCAACAAAAACATGACAGATATCCTGTCTGCCGTATTACGTTTCCATTATAACCTATGAAAATTGTTATATGGCGGATGGGATATCCCTCAAGTTTGTGATGGAGTAAACCATCCGCCAAACTTTAAATCAGGCCCTTTATCTCCAATAAGTTAAACATATGCATATAACTGACAAAGCATATAAAACGTGCATATAATAAATAGTCACAAACCAAAAACAACTGTGCAGGGTGTTGCAAAATGTAGAAACACACAGAAGTGAATATATTGTAGATTGGATACAAAAATTTACTTGCAAGTGACTTAGGACAGAGTGTAATGGGATGAAAGCCCCAAAATGAACTCAGTGATTTTTGGTAACCTCCATATAAACATCTTGCCTGATTTGGAAGTGGACTGACCACCAGGTTCGTACTCAACGGTATAAAACTGTATTCTGTTTGTGTAAACCTTTACTCAACTGCCCAAAGTAGTATGGGCTCTTGGAGGTAAACCTGTTCACCCTTATGAAAGTGGGTGGTCACGTGACTTTTTTTTTTTTTTTACAGTCCCTCACTGCCAGGTAAATCCTAGTTGCCCTAACAACATGGAAGAAACGTCTAATTGTGTGTGTGTGGGGGGGAGGGGTCATTCGTTTTTTTTATTTTTCACGAACAACCTTTCAGTTTAGGAGTTTGTTTCTGAATTCCTTAATTGACAGGAACCAGCATGGCAGGGATTCCTGACAATCTGTAGAGATAGATACAGGCTAGTGGAGAGCTCAAAATTTGGTGAGTGGTATAAAGGTAGCATAGTGGACATAAAGTCCTCCACCACCCTGTCTGCCTGTACTTTGACTGCCAATCCCTAAAGAAGGCCCTAAATAGAATCAGTGCCTTCCGCACAGATATAGAAACGGATTCCTAGGTGTTGTAGAAAGATAAATTAAAAAGCAGTGGGGGCAGGATTCACCCACTGGGACACCGCAGCTCAATTGTTTTGGTGGGAATGTAAAGGAGGTAACTGCTGACAGTCTGATGAAAATGATGGAATCTGTTTAATCTGTCTGATGACTTGGCAGGCCAGTCCAATTCACCTAGGCTTTTTCAAGGTAGAAGGATTTATAGCATTAAATGCTGTTGACAGGTCTAAAGGTACCAATACCGCGTCATCTCCATTGTCTACCAGACATTGATGCACACCCAAAACCATTAGGATCACCAGTTCTGTACTGTGCCTGGTCCAGAATTTGACTAAGAGGCTATCCAAAGATTGTCTTTTTCGAAAAATTGCTAGAGTTATTTGAAAAAAAAAACTTTTCCAAAAATGTGCTAATGAATGGTAAAAAAAAAAATAGGCCGAACATTGTCATTAACTTAAGAGGGTTTTTCAAATGGATTTCACAGTGGCATTTTTCAATGCAATGGTGAAAATATCTTGTCATGATGAACAGTTATACAAGCCCAGCAGTTGAGTTTTGAGAAAATTGAAAATAAGTTTCGTGCATTTAGATGGGCATAAGCCTGCTGGGTGAAATCCTGTAACAGCAGAAACAAGATCAGCTCCATTAATTGGAGTGAAAGAGTTTAAAGTAAACACAGTTGGGATGTTGTGAGTGGTTATAGAAAAGTTATCTGGTGTAGGAATATTTTTCTGCCTCGATGTGGTTACATATTAGTTTATTCTTGTTGAATAAGAATTAAGCAAGATTACCACATAGATGTTTAGAGTGTTGTAAATGAGGGTCCTGAAGGAGATAGTAGTTCTGACACAAAATGGAATAATTATTTGGACAGGGTCAAAGCTTGGGAGATACGATCAGAGAAGTAGCTTTTTTGGCTTTTATATTTGAAATTAATAAGTGGCAATTAGGTAGATACTGTTAGAAATGAGGTTTCTGGTTGGCTGGGGTATACAACTAAGCCGGGCAGAACCCACCACTCTAATGAGGGCGAGGGAGTCACGCACCCAAAATAGCCCTTGCTCACCCCCTTGGTATCTTGGCATGACCAGTCAGGCTTATATCAGAAGTTATGCGTAAAGCGTTTGCACAACACACGTAACACAATAAATAACCACAAAAGAAGCACAATAACAAGTTATAGAAAAATAAACTATATTGCATTAAACACCATTAGACAAAACATGACATGTATCAGTAATAGAAACACAAAAGGATGATGGACGTAGTGTTGAAACTTTTCAAACACTCACCACCAGTCACAGATCTGAGTTTAATCCATCGCTCTTTTGCTCACCATGCCACCCCAGTTTGGATCCAGCCATATGCAAATCAGTCTTGACTCTATTCCCATGGGAACAGTCCAGCCCGAACTACAAGGCTAGGTCCTCCCTGGACCGGAAGCAAGCATCCTGGGGCCAGTTTCTGGGTATCACCCTTCATCAGCCAGGCTCCCTTGATTCCAGTGGCAGTGAGCAAGGGACACACGTCTGGGCATACCCTTTCTACTTATGGCAACTTTAGCAACACAAAAGGATGATGGACGGAGTGTTGAAACTCTAGGTTTAATCCATTGTTCTTTTGCTCACCATGCCACCCTAGTTTGGATCCAGCCATATGCAAATCAGTCTAGACCCTAATCCTCTTTTGTGTTGCTAATCTATCGGTAATTCCCTGCTACACAAACAGCTGTCAAACCATTACACAGGTTACTGGTACTCTGCGAAAATAAGCAGTAGTCAGGTAAACATATAGGTTACTGGTATTCTACAACACAAGCCGTAGTCAGGTTACCATGGTCACCAAAAATGCACATTTCAGAATAAACGCATGATCCTGAACAGCAAAATATCAGCAGGAACGTGCAAAAAAGGAAATATTCCCATCAGGCACCTATCATAGTAGACACATTGTCATGAGTGAGTGCCAAGACGTCATCAGTAATGCATAATATATGGAGTACATTTCATGAAAACATTGACCCAACAACCACCTTCAACACGAAGGCTGCCGCACATCTGCACTTGCTTCAGAGGATTTACGCTAAACAGACACGCCTGAGTTCAACTATAGGAGCTCCTTTGTGCCTACTGCGCATAATACCTTAATTCCTCCGCTACAGGACGCAACCTCCATTGAAGTCTCTATCCTGTCCTGCACGGTAAACTGAAAGCTGAGCCCCCGTGATGAGGGGAACTCCACTGAAAGGGGTGGGGAGACGGCCTCACCTCCTTTGTTGGTGTGGAGACCTCAATAGGTCCCCTCGCATGTGAAAACAAAAGAAAGTCACCGGGACCATTACAGGCTCACAAGAGGAGGCCTCCCTTGGCCCTCCCCACCATCCGGATCCCAAGCCCTGCAGCCACTCTCTCCCCTGATACCTAGGGCCCTCTAGAAGATCCGTGCCACCCTTTCCACATGGGTGTTGCTCTCTCTGGTTATGGTGGTGCGGCACTCCATGAGTGGGGGCCTACCACGCCATCCCTCCTTCAGAGGCCAACAGGCAAGAAAGAGGAGCGCTCAGTCCACACTCCTCCTGGACAGATGTAGCGCTCTACAGCACCCACTCCCAGGGCTGCCAAGCTAGGAAGAGGAACGCTCTGTTCGGGTGCAACTCTCTTCATGCGCTGCACCAGCGAAAGAGATGGTGTTTTCCCTGCACTGTGTGACAAAATAAGGAAGAAAGTAATATTCCCCTGCAGGCGATATAGGTGGAAATGGACTGAGTCCCTAAAGTGCCTACCAGGCAGAAGAGAAAAGTTGCAGTGGTCACACCCAGGGCCTAACGGTCCAGCAGGGCTCTGAGGGGGCAGGGGCCAGTCAGCAAGCCCCTGGAGAACAGTGGGTGGGGGGGATGAAGCAGTAGGGCCCAGGCAAGCAGACCAGCACAGAGGTCCTGATGTGCAAAGAGTGGCAGTCCTTTTTAGTGACCTAGCAGGTCACAGGTCAGCACAACAGCATAGAAGTCCCAAGGCGGTCCCTGGAGAGTCCTTCCAACAGGATCTTTTGTCCAGTTCCTTAATCCATCAGTGTCTCAAGAAAGGGGGAAGATGCCCTGTACTTGTGCTCATTTTACCACTGGTAGGCAATGGCCTAGGGTCCTGTGGCCTCACCTCATTTATGGCTTGCTGAGCATATATCTCTCGACCTAACAGATCCCCGGATAGCCCATATGGGATACATGTAACTCTCCTGCTTTATAATCCTGCGCCTATAGGAGAGTCACACATGCTTCTCCAGGCTATCCCATAAGGAGTAGACCTGACTCAGTGCTTTACCCCACTCCCAGATCGTGCAGGAGGGCTAACTCCAATGCAACCAATTTGTCTTCCTGTTTTGTCAAATCTCTCTCTAGAGTCTGATGGATATGTCGCGTAGGCCCTCATTATTCTAATGAGACTACTGGATTTGGGCGGCAGAATCACTAGCACTGTGGGGGACTGAGTCTGAACCCAATACAGGTGACACCTGTCGGTCTAATTCGGGTTTTGCTCCGGCTAGCTAGCAGTGCCCCATCTCTACCCAAGAGCAGGGACAATTGGGCAGCTGAGCGCATGACACAATTGATTCCTCAGGGAAATCATGGTCACTCAGATCACATCCGTTTCTTTCAGTTACATTAGTCTCACATATGCAAGGACAATCAGAGGCAGTATTTATTTCAATAAAATTTTAATGAAGCAACTGCATCTTAGATAATAAAGCATATCCTGCAATAACTAGGACGATGAAGCATGACAGGATTAAAATAGTGACAGGAAGAGTAAAGCATAAAAATACCTCTACCATATTGTCACTAGAATCATTAAAATAATTCCTAACTAGGCTATTTTAGAGCACAGCATGTTAAGCTCAGGTTCTGCCCTTCAGGTTCCCCTGGGAAGACATCATCCCTCATACTGAGCCAGAGGCCTGTAGACTACATAAGCAGCTGTAACAAAGTACTCTGCAATCAGCATACAGTTGTGGCCATCTGGCTGGAATCTCCCTCTAACATGTATGGGACAGAGAAGTGCGTTTATTATAAAACAGCTGATGTTCTGAGAAAATGTCCCTACGTAAGAATGTGTATGTTTATGTGAACACTAGAGACAAAGCGTTACCACATTTACTGGCAACCTATCTTACGTCAGCCTTGAGAAAAGCACAGAGTGAAAGAAAGCTCTGGTTTAAGAATGCAGTGCAGACCTAGGCAAAGAACAGCTAGATAGAGAGAAATAAAACAAGACCGCAAATGTGGCTATTGTTAAAATATTAAACAAAGCTGAATAAAATATATCTAGGTTAATGTGCACAGCAGCAGGCCTAGTTTGCTAAAATAACGTATATGGAGCTATAACTAAAATTACTACACAACAGATACTTGTGGTGGTAGTCATACACACTCCCCTGATCACCACCTTCCTGTGTCCTATTTCACCGCTATACACAACCTACTCTCCCAATTATGAGCAAAGTAATCTGTTATAGCTTGGGCAATCACATTGGAGGCCAGGTCTGTTAGAGCCTCTGCCCTCATCTGCCACATTGGCACCCGGGATCTGCGTCTAGCCAAGGATTAAGTCAGTAGCAGGGGCGAACAGTCGGAAAGACACCTAGGCAAGTATGCCCTATCAGTCACTCTCAGCGCTACATTCATTTGTATCAGGAAATAATCATCTCTTCTGTACGTGTCAGCTGCTGGTGTATAAAAGGAACATGTACATGTCTGTGGGTGTTGGGCATGCCATATATCTACTAAACCCATACCTGCCATCACCTGCTTAACAGCTTCAGTCATATTTAGTTTAGTGCCATGTGGGATATCTGTCTATATCTCCATTTAGAACACAGTTAAAGTCGCCATCTATTACAGTCTCAGTGGGCAAGTATCCCCATGCTGCCATTACCACCTCCTGAAAGTAGTCCACAGTATTCGCGCTAGGTGCATAAGTGTTAATGAGGCAGATTTCGTGAGTGTCCAGGGTCCCATGCAGTATGACATACCTCCGCTCTGGGTCCACACACACCTGCGCCTTCTGGAGCGGGATCCTGGGGGCTTTCCATAGGAGGCTCCAGAATCCAGAATAAGATGTGACATACATCTGTCTTCTCTATTTTTTTCGTAGACTCCAAATGCAATCTCCCCACATGTGAGTGTTCTGTAGAATCGCAATTGAAACCCCATATATTTTTAAGTAGGCATGCATTCTGTAATGTTTTTCTGGTCTATTTAGCCCCCTTATGTTCCACGTGTAGTACTTGTATCTACTTCCTGTGTTCTGCATAACTATGGGCAGGAATCATCAGGGCCCTCCCATTTGGCCGTGCTTTCTATCATATAATACTATAGTGCCATCTGGCATGAGGTGCACCCCCAAAATACATCAACAGGCTGCGACATTCCCCTAAACAACCCCGCTGACCCCCCTCCTCCCCTAGGTAGAATATACAGGACTTCTTTTGGCACCACCATCATACTGAAATCTGAGCCTAGCAGGGAACATTCAGCTGGACTATATAGTTCGATCTCTCTGTTTTATCCTAACAGGCAGCCAGTTCTCGTGTAGAGTCTGAACCCTGTGGGTGTAGTAGGCATTTAGGAATGTTTATGTGACCTCATATCTAGGGCAGCTATGTGGACATACACGCTGTACTATAATGTCCCGGTCATTGTAATTAATGAGCCAGGCTATTATCGCTCTGGGTGGTGCCCTGGGAGTTGCTGCCAGTGCCCTGTACGTCCTTTCAACCTCAAACAAGCATTTGCAATGCAATGGGTCTCGCATTTGCTTGAGTTACAGCTATTGGTGTTGTAAATGTATAACTGCACTTTTCCTGCCACATAAATTGGTCAACCCTGACTCATAATTCCAGTGGCCCTGCATATAACTAAAGCACTTACATTTACCTTCTACTATCTGCAGCAACAAATAAAAATGTTGCCATTTAGCATCCTAATTTAAATTTGCCTTGGTAATTCCAATAGAATACCACTTCCACCATCCCACCATCAGAGTTGCTGTCTGCCTAACAGAATTCCCCCCCAGAAAAGACATAAGACAGCAATTGAGGAGAAACAAGAGAAATAAACTAGAAGGGCCACCCAAACATTTCAAGAGTGTTCAAACAGCCATGGAGTAATAAGGATGTTCAGTTGGCTTGAATCATGATCATTGTAATAAGGAGAGATTAATAAAACACATACAATTATCATATAAACGCAATAAAAACCTTTATCAGAAATAAACTTTTGGCATTAGCCCAGTATGTTCAGAACAGCCCCTTTAGGACACCACAATGAAAATAGCGTTTGTAAGAAACAAGGCTATGTCACCATATAGTTAGCCTCTAGAGCAGTGGTTCCCAACCTGTGGGCCGGGGACCCCTGGGGGTCCGCGAAGCCTCCTCAGGGGGTCCGCAAATGCTTAAAAATTTTAATAATATTAGGTCCCAGCTATCAGTAATGACTAAGTGGGGGTCCCTGGGTTCCAATAATGATTGAGTGGGGGTCCCCGGGCTCCAGTATTGATAAAATGGGGGTCCACAGAAGTCAAAAGGTTGGGAACCACTGCTCTAGAGGGCATCACCACATGAAAAGAAAATGGCAGAAAGTGTAACCGTATATTTAGCCTCTAGAGGGGATTGTGCATTACACATTTTTAGGGCTAGCAGGCCTATTGCAATGAAGACAAATTTTAAATCTATTCCTTATGTGACAGATTGCAAATTACTTTAGCATGTTATATACTAATAATATGGTGATGGTCAATCAGGGAATGACAAATATCTTTGCACTTCGATTGGACCTATAACTACAGCAATACTACATGACTGCTTAAAACATTAAAAATAATGTTTTACCCCAGCAGACTTCTGTATGAGAGTGTCCGAGCATTTCCTCATGATCTGCAAACTATCACACAAATTCTAGATCTTAAAACAAACGTTAGACTTGTATTTTAAATAGCTTCTGGAGCATGCTCGTTTGGGGAACCTACACTTTATTTCCACGAAGAGCTTGTTCTTGAAGAAGCCTGATGAACCCATACTATTGACACCAGAAAAACTGAAAAACATGGAAATGTATTTTTTAATTTTTACAATTTACCAAAACTGAGACAGCGAGATACCAACTTTTACACTTTACCCAAAACCAAAATTCACCGATAACACTCAAATCTGAATTTCCCTTCCTATTTACACCCCATTCGTCATTGCGAGAACAGTCAGCAAACAACATTGATAACACTTATTTTATATAGCATAGAGCACTGAGTGACCTGCTGTTTCTAGATGCTGAAACAAATCACTCGTGCCAGATTTAATGGTATTCAATTTACCAACCGAGCAAGGATGGAAGCTGGAGGTGGACAGGCTGGGATAGGAACTTGTGACCTGCACATGGCCACATGTTTCTCAAAATACATAATACGTTAAGAAGGAATGGAAAAGGGAAAAACTGCACGATACAAACCAAATGCGTGTGACAAAACACAGTGGTTCCAAGTGCTGCGCAAATGTCGATGAAGAGACTCAGCTGCCTAAAATATGCATGTTTACTTAGAAAATACTTGAAAAATATTACTCACTACATGTTTTTACATGGTTTACGATATGTAGTATCCTTTCAAGTAATTCACCGAAAAAACTGAGTAAAATATTCTGCAACCAACAAAAACCGCAACAATGAGTGAAATCAGAGCACTGTTTTGTGTTCAGATGGAGCTGTCCATAGCGACAACATCATCTCTGGGACAGAACTTCATCAACGCAGAACTTTGACGCAATATGTACCTCCCGGAAACCCCAGCACACGCTGCTCGGACTGTTAGAGCGACTCTTGTTATGAACTCTAAAGCACACACAGGCGCAAACAAATCTAGAGAAAAGCAGAGCACTTCCTGTCACGGTGATTCATCACCTGCAACTCGCTTTTGGACACAGGGCCTAAACGAAGAGCCATGTGCTTTAAGTCGAGAGTCTCAAAAGCAAATAACTTTCTCAAGATGCTGCTTGAGAGCCGTTTCTGCATCTGTTTGCTGGCAAACCACCCAGATGATATTCACACAAGAACAATAAATGTGTTTCTGTGAAATTTATCATGGAGCTGTCACTAAACCTTTAAATAACATCAACATTTGTCTGAAGAAATAACCTGTTGGGCTTGTTCTCATCCAGCGACTGTGTCCTACTGTTTTAAAATCCAAGCATAATTCCCCTGAGAGGATTTATTTATTTATAAATATATTGCCTGGCAGCGCAAACTCCACCTAAACAAGGTTTTATAGCGCTCTACAATGAAAAATAAAAGCAGCGGTCTGGAGTATCCAGAATCCAATTTAATGGGATTAACATTCTCTTTCCGCCTCCAAGACCTCTTCCCTCAAACAACAACGAGCTGACAGCCTCCATGTGTGCGTAACCAACACACCCGAGGAAACAGAAGTTAGCTCGCCGTGAAAAGTATTGGCAAAAGTGCAATTATCTATGTATCCGGCAAAAGTGCAATTATCCTTGGAACGGGCAAAAGTGCAAATATGCATGTAACAGTGTCGATGTCATGAAAAGTGCTCGACTACTGCCCAGCGAGATTGCGCTGCCTATGAAGTAAAGAGGGAAAAGTAGTCCAGAAATCATATGGAAAACACGGAGCCTCATATGTTTTCAGTAGTTGGTTGGTGCACTTGAGGTGGGCTAAGCAACGGAAAAGGCAGGGCGTATGCATGCCTTTCACTAATGAAATCAAGCAAAATTTAAAAGGCAAGCCCACAAACCAACCAAACTAATGGGCGTGACATGGGTGTGGTTAAAATCCCACAGAGAGATTACAACAGGAACAGAGCGTTTTTGCGCGCTCAACCCTAAAACCGCAGTGAGTCACTGGAGTTTGAGTGTGTTCACAATCCAATCTTCTAGGAAAAGCTCAGGTAAGCACACCAGGTGTATGTTTTTCAGCCTAGGTCACCACCCATTGTCCTCAAGACATCCTGCATGTAAGTAGCACTGCACTTAAGTCCAGCCACCCTAGCCCTCAGCGACTTAACCTCCTGTTTTAAAACATTAACATAATCTTCTACAGCTGTAGTTTGGTCAGCTACTTTTCGTAGATCCATACGTAAATGATTAATTTCAAAAGCAATCAAGTCCATCTTTCCCGCCAGGGCAACTCGGGACCCCTGAATAGATGCCAGAAGCTCCTCTGCAGTGGGAGTCAGACCCTGGGCCTCAGAATGTTGCTCATGTCAATGTTCCAGTGTTGGTACCTCAGGTCGTGTGACCATGTACTGGTCAATGTTGTTCGACTGTGTTACTCTGCCCTTTCTACTCTCCCATTATGGCAGTACAGTTAAAGTCTGGGATGTCCGATGCCATCAGACCCCTAGCTTCAGACTCATGGCCATGGCAGCCGTCACAGCAGCCCATTAGTCCTTTGCATCCGCACCGGCCCCCCCTTTAATGGTCTCAGACGCAGTTCTGGGTCTTGGCCATGCATCTGTCTCTCACTCCCTCTAGTCCCAGTGCCCAGGCCTGGCAGTGCACTGACTCGCAGCACTGCAGGGGTGTATCCATGGCTCTAGGACCTATCTCAACTCACCTTGGTGTCTTGGTACCCACTTGTGCCTCAGTGGTCCCCACTGTCTCTTCTTTCCGGTCAACAGCGGGTGCCCCTCCACACTCCCCGGTTCTCTCCCATCAGGGGTCCAGTGTGGCGTGCTGTCTGAGCGCTGCTCCTTTCTGGGTGTAGGTGTCTATGCTGCTCTCACAGACTGCTCACCTGCAATACTGCACCAGCTGGGGTCACCTGCCATCTCCTCTATGTCCAGGAACTGCCGTCACACACTCTGTCTTTCTGAGGAGGCCTCCAGGCACCACGCCTGTAAGTCCAGGCCCCTCCATCCAGTGACCCTCCTCGCCCGGGGGTCCCACTTCTAGTGGCCCTGATGTCTCCAAAGAAGACCCTTGTCCCCTTACCTCCTTTGACATGCCTGCCGCGAAGGAGAGGCCCTGTGCCTATAGTAGCGCTGCCATCTTGGCGCTGGCCTCTGCACTTTTAGGGGCAACCCATCCGGCCCAGCCACTGCACCTGCCAGGGGTAGTCACCCCCCAAGGATGCAGGGGGCTTCTCTGCTTTAGGGTCCACTCTCCTCATGGGCCCCTGGTCTGCCACCAAAGGCGTGCCTCGGACTGCACCTGGCCTTGCCCCTCACCAGTCTTGGACCCTCAGGCACAGCACATACAAGCCTATCCTCACGGCCTCTCCAGCTTCCCTATCAAAAGGATGCCTCAGTTTGCCCGTCGTGGGCCCCACATGTCTTCCAGGCGGCAGTGGTACTGCCGTAGAGACCTCCACTAGGTGTATCACACAGTATAACCACAGTATTTTTCAGCGGAAGCAGCTGGAAGTCACATCTAAACGGCCATCTTGTCAGGCCACGACCCTCATTGGTTTGTTGTGATTGTCAACAAACAACCTCTTTTATACTCGACCCCAACAAGAGGATTCAGAGAACGCTTCCAATGGGGGAACAATTGTGGAGCAGCTTCCAATCAAGGTAAGTCTTGCCCCTTCTTCCCATGTTTCCTCCACAAATTGGATTTTTGTCACCAACGATGCATGAGTTCTTCAGCCTGTCCAAGGTTTTCAATTGGAGTTTCATGAAACCCCAGTTCTAACCGTTGGACCTCATCAACTCCAGTTTTCTGCTCACAAAACTTCCTTCATTGATCAATAATTAGCAACTCTCCTACAAAAGTGAGCCATAGCACCTTCTCAACAATATCCTTCAGAGTTGCTCAACAACATCTTCCTTATAGACAAGAAGGGCGGTGGCTTTTGCCTTCTCATCAATCTCAGTAAGTTCAACTCCTGGATCCTTTATCATCATTTTAAAATGGAAGAGATTGATTTGCAAAGAGTTCTGTTGAGAGAGGGTGACTACATGGTCCACTGTAAGAAAGTAGACCTAAACCGCCCCCTGCTTACCTCATATCGATTCACAAGTCCACTCTGCAGGCTCCCGATCCCATCAACAGTCCTACAATAATGAGAAAGAAAAGATTAAAACAGAACGCAAAAAAATGACAAAAACTAACAAACGACTACCATATTCTCGGACAAAAGGATAGAGTTATGTCAAATCTAGACCAATCGCAAGAGAGAGAAAAAAGAGAAAAGGACATCACGGCAACCAGAAAGGGAGATGAAGTGGACAGCGTGAAAGAGGAAGGAGCTAGGCAGCAAGACATAATGTGGAGAAGACCCGTTTGAAATGGACATGAAGGAAGAGACCACCAGCTCAGACAAAGTGTCTGACATGTGGTGCGAACCGTGGTACACTCCCCTGGTGAACGCTGAGGAGCTGCTGCAACTCAGGAGAGATGCGACATAGAGGGTGAGTCTTGGAGGGAAGGGTCTGTGTATGATTGGGGAGGTGGGGTGATCACAGTGCGGGTTGCTGTCATTGAAGACTTTGGGTTGATACTTCACCATTATTATTTTCTATTCTTTGTGTGTTTTGTGTGTGGAAAGTACTATTTCCCCAATAAAAAAAGCCACCAGGATGAACTTAAGGGTTATAGACCGGCTTGTGGGGAATACGGACACATGGTATTTCTGACCCTGCAGAGGGAGTAGACCCTAAAGAAAACACCTGGTGAGGTTAATCGGTCACATATCTCAAACCCTGTAAACCACTCTAAAAAAGGAAAAGTGGGAACAGAGAGTGGCCCGGTGAATAGAGACCATTAGCCTGAAACATTAGTTTTGTTTCTTTTCTTTCCCTCTCTTGATATTTATTATTTGCATGTTGGCTTTTGCTTTGCCTCACGAAGGGGCCCCTACCCTACCCTAGAGAACACACAACGGGTGTGGTGATGGATTGGCGTAATTCTCTGTCCAGTTCTCATACTTACCGCTATTTCTCTTTCCTTGAGAATCCGGGGTGGTGCCATCCTGACAGAAGACCCTGTGAAACCAAAAGAAGAACGATTATGATCAGTGGAACCAACATCAACTGTCCTCCCATACATGTCTCCTGACAATAAAAATACTAATAAACATCACCATTCTGAAGCTTTTCTGGCCTCCGCGTTTATCTATCTGCCCAGCCCTCCCACCTGTGGTGTCAGAAGTGGGATCTGGTGATATGGAGGCTGTGGTCCACAGGATGGCGGAGAGTCAAGAAAAATTAGAGAAGGCCAAGGAGAAATTCCTAACTGTAGCAGCAGAGGACAGAGAGACCCTCAATAAGGACTTGAACGGCCAAACCCAGTCCCAGGATTCTACCATTGTTAACTTGCTGTCAACTGCCCTACCATACTTGTCTCCTGACAGTAATAATACTAACAAATATCACCATTCTGAAGCTTTTCTGGCCTCTGCATTTATATATCCGCCCAGCCCTCCCACAGGTGGTGTCAGAAGTGGGATCTGGCGATATGGAGGCTATGGTCCACATAATGGCGGAGGGTCATGAAATACCATGGAGAAATTCCTAATTGTAGCAGAAGAGGACAGAGAAACCCTCCACAAGGACTTGACCAGCCAAACCCAGTCCCAGGATGCCACTATTGGTAAACTTGCTGATGTTTTGGGACAACAAAGAGACCATACTGTCTTGCTTTCTGTGGTATTACAGAAGTATGTTGATGGAGAGGACCCAGATTTATTTTTCATAAACTTTGAACGTATGGCTCACGTCGTGGCATGGCCAGTGGACAGGTGGGAACAGTATTTAGAGCCCTTGTTATCAGGCAATCTTCACGCAGCTTATCAGGCTGCTAATCCATTGGGTACCACTTCCCATGCCGACATTAAGAAGAGTGTCCTGGAACGGTTGGGGTCAGATGAAGAAACCTATATGTGTCAGACTATGCCAAATCATAGAAACCAACCCATGCTTTGTATTACCATGTGGGGGGGACTGTAAAATCACACAAAAACCCTATGTTCAAGAAACCAGAGACTGTGACAATGATGCCTGTGCCAGTACCCAGCCCTTCCCCTTCAGGTCCATAATGTTTCCATTGTGGCGGCTATGGACACACCGCCCGGTTCTGTCCACAGAAAGAAGAACCTAGGGAAATAGGAATGGTTTGTTCTTTTTGTATTACACTCCCTCCACAAAGAAACCGCCACAGATCCTACCAGGGGGAATAACCCATACCCCTAGATCTATAAACATCTAATGTGTACATGGAGATAGCAAGAGATATCCTGTGATGGAGGATCAAATCCAACATCACAATGATACTGCAGTACCCCTCAAAGTTGGTCTTATACCAAAATTGCCAGAGCCATTAATAGTGGGGAATGACTATCCCCGCTTAGAAACCCTGGATCAGGAAACATGGAAAGAGGGAGATGTCTGGTGGGAAACAGATCCTTTTTCCCAGGCTGAAGACCCTGACTGCCCCCGGTCTAATCCGAGTAAAAGCAAAAGAGAGAATTAAGAGAAAGAAAGCACCTCGGACAGGGCTACCAGTATACACGGATGAGAACATCTGGGAAACAGACCGTAATTTCCATGCAGCCCAACGAGAGGTTCCCACATTGAGGGAAGCTTGGAATACTACTGCCCAACAGGAAGATCCCAATCACGTAGGTCTTCTTTTTGTTTCCCCAAGGAGGACTGTTATATAGAAAGGGAGGGAAAACCCAGTCCCAAAAGCTGTTGTTACCCACACCCTTTAAGGGAAAAGTCTTATTTTTAGCATACAGTCTACTTCTGGGGGGTCACTTTAGCAATTAGAAGACTGAAAAAGACATTCTAGAGAGGATTTACTGGCCAGGGATTTATCAACAAGTAAAATAATACTGTAGGGAATGCCCCATATGTCAAAAGAACAGTCGTTTTCATCCTAGTAAAGTTCCCCTTATGCCCTTACTGGGTTATAGAAGAACCCTTTTCAAGAGTTGCATGGACATTATAGGGCCCATTCCCGCAGTAGTTGTCGATATGTGTTGCCACTCAGTTCCCAGAGGCCATGGCATTACGACAACCCAACACCACCCATATAGCCAAGGCTATGAATAATGTATTTTCAAGGGTATGGTTCCCTAAATAGATCCTAGCATACTAGGGGATCCCTCTAAATCCAAATACATGCAGCAGGTATGACAACAACTAGGGTTCAAACTAATCTGTACTGCAGCTTACCACCCACAAATGGATGGACTTATTAGGTGTTATAACACAACATTGAAAAATACCTTAACAACATTGTTAAATCTCGAAACGAGGAGATGAGAAGATATGTTACCCTTAGCCTTATTTACCATCAGATGCAAGGTTCAGAAAAGTATGGGGGTTTCTCCATTTGAGCTACTCTATGGTCCGCAAGCATGCTCACTATTGGACATGCCCCGGGAAGAGTGGTAGAAAGAGAAAGATGGGGCTGAACCTTTACTTGAATATGTTGCTAATTCGAAACTCCATTTGTGTCAAATAAGGAGTACTGTTAAAAACTATTTGGAATGAGCCCAAACGTCCCACAAAGTCCAGTATGACAAATAAATGAAAGAAAGACCCTTCAATGTGGGGGTCTCTGTCCTATTAATGGTGGCCTCATCTGATCATAAATTACTAGGACAATGGTAGGGCCCCCACATAGTCACAGAAAAAGTAACTCTGGTTACTCACTGTATCGAAACTGATATAAATAAAAAGACAAATCAGATTCACCATATAAACCTCTTTAAAAAAATGGGAAGGACCCATACCTGTTATGGTAGCGTTGACTAATGAGGATACCCCTTTACACCTACCAATCGTAGACCCCGACCTTCCTGAGACATTGAAACAAGAATTAATGCAGTGACTCCAGTCTCTTCAAGGTTTTTTTCCCTGTTGCTGAGTAGAACCACCCTGTTAGAACATTCCATCAACACCCCTCCAGGGAACATAGTACGGTTAAGACCCTATCGTATACTAGAAGCTCAAAGAGACACTATCGAACAAGAAGTTTGAAAGATGTTACAAATGGGTATCATTGAACCATCCATCAGAGAATTGAGCTCCCCAATAGTGTCAGTACTGAAACCAAATGGATCAGTATGATTTTCCATTGACTTCAGAGAACTTAAGAAAATATCCCAATTCGACTCGTATCCGCTCTCTAGAGTGGACGAGATGGTAGCGAAATTGGGATAAGATAAATGTATTAGTACCCTAGATTTCTCAAAAGGATACTCACAAGTTCCTCTTTGAAAACAAGATAGGGAAAAACTGCCTTCACCACTCCAAGTGTCTTGTACCATTTGACAGTCTTGCCCTTTGGCCTGCATGGAGCTCCCGCAACTTTTCAGCATTTAATGAACAAAGGGGCGGCTCCTCCACTAAGGCGGAAGAGCGTTGCCCCACTGGTTTATCCAAAAAGGAAAAATAAAATGATAATAATGTACATTACGTTATTTGTTCTTGTAGGGCTGGACTGGAGTGAGGGGGCTTGAGGAGGGCCACGTGCACACAAAGTGTGCATGTCTTGGCCGGCCAAAAAGACATGCGCACTTTGCATGTTCTCTACCCGGCCTTATGACACAGCCGGGTACAGAACATGCACAGGCTCCCATTGCCAGTCTGAGCGGCAAAGCAAGCCACTGAGACCAATCACGAATGACGTGTCGTGATCGGCTGGGAGCCTGTGCAGCTGGGAAGAGTATGGAGGGGAGACGGAAGCATCTCCTCTCTAAGGTAAGTGTTTTTGTTTTTTAACTGTATTTATTTTTTCACACCTTCCCCCCCGACCCTTTGAGCTCTGTCCCGCCCCACCACCCCTTTTCGGTGGCAGCCAAAGAGGGGTGGTGAACATGATCCTGAAACCTCACAAACAATATTCTGCAACCTACATGGAAGATAATTTATATATAAAGCTATTTATAGGAAAAACATATAAAACGCTTACATGCTATCATACAAAGCCTTGGCGGAAAAAGGGTTGTAGATCAACCCGGCGAAAAACCACACAGGTAAAATACTTAGGTTTCCTCCTGAGGGAAGGTTATATATGCTCACAAGCGGAGAAGATAGCTGTCATCTTGAAATACCCTTGCCACAAAACTAGAATGATCTTCAGGCCTTTTTAGGACTTCTTGGCTACTACAGACAGTTTGTTTAATGCTTTTCTCAACTCACAGCCCCTTTGAACGATCTCTTGAAGAAAGCCACGAACACAGAACTAGAACTACAGCGACCCTCTTCCAAAGTCCTAAAAGTCTATCTTTCCGCTAAAACAGATCCTTCTCTCAGAACCCGTGTTAGTCAGCTCTAATTACTGTAGGCCCTTCACTCTACAAACAGACGCCTCAAAGATCGGTCTTGGGGGGGGGGGGGTTCTGTCACAGGTGGATGAAAAAGGAATGGAATGTCCAATACTGTGTATAAGTAGGAAACTATTTCACAGGGAAAAACATGCAGCGGTAGTTAAAAAGGCATTAGCAATAAAATGGGCCATTGAAACCCTAAGGTATCACTTGGAAGGTCGTGGGTTCACACTATTCACAGATCATGCTCCTCTGGAGTGGATGGCCGACAACAAAGGCAATAACGAACGAGTGCTTTGCTTGTTTTTAGCCTCACAGCTATACCATTTCCAGAACTTACATAGGAAAAGAACTGAGAAAGTTAATGCCGATTTCCTGTCTAGATATCCACAGGAAAGATTTCTTACAAGTAAGGAAGTAGGGGAAGAGGGATGTAAGAAAGTAGATCCCCCCACCCCCCAATTATCTCATTTGGATTCACAAGTCCACTCCTCAGACTCCCGATCCCATCGACACTCCTACAATAAAGAGAGAGAAAAGAGTAAAACAGGACACACAAAACAATGACAAGCACTAACAAAGGACTACCATATTTTTGGACGACAGTATAGGATTATGGAGAATATGGACCAACCACGAGAGAGCGGAGGAGAAAAGGACTCCACAGCAACCCAGAAGGGAAACAGGGAGAACAGCGTGAAGAGAGAGGAGCTAGGCAGCAAGACGCAAAGTGGAGAAGACCCGTTTAAAATGGACGTGCAGGAAGAGACCGCCAGCCCAGGCGAAGCGCCCAATGTGTGGAGCGAAGAGTGGTACTCTCCCTCAGAGGACCCTAGAGAGCCAACGCAACTACCGGGTGAGTCTTGGAGGGAAGGATCTGTGTATGTTTGGGGAGGTAGGGTGGTCACGGTGCAGACTGCTGTCACCGAAGACTGTGGGTGGATACTTCACCGTTATTGTTTCTATTGCTTTTTTTGTGTGTCGAAAGTACTATTTCGCCAATAAAAAGCCACAGGGCTGGACTTAATGACCGGGCTGGGAGGAATATGGAAGTGTTGCACGTGGCCCTTTTTGCAGGGTCATCCCCAATCTTTTTGCCTCCTTCCTCCTATTTTTTCTGACCAGTTTTTGTTGGTTTTAGGACTCTGGGCACTTCACCAGTGCTAAAGTGCATGTGCTCTCTTTGTAAATTGTACTGTTGATTGGTTTATTCATAATTGGCATATTTGATTTACTGGTAAGTCCCTGGTAAAGGGCACCAGAGGTGCCAAGGGCCTGTAAATCAAATGCTACTAGTGGGCCTGCAGCACTGCTTGTGCCACCCACTTTAGTAGCCCAGTAAACATGGCTCAGACCTGCCACTGTAGTGTCTGTGTGTGCAGGTTTAAACTGCCAATTCCACTTGGCAAGTGTACCCACTTACCAGGCCTAAACCTTCCCTTTTACTACATGTCAGGCACCTCTAATGTAGGCCCTAGGTAGCCCAAGGGGCAGGGTGCAGTGTATGTTTAAGGTAGGACATTTACTACTGTGTTTTATATGTCCTAACAGTGAAATACTGCCAAATTCGGTTTTCACTGTGCAAGGCCTATCTCTCTCATAGGTCAACATAGGGGCTGCCTTTAAATATGCTTTCCCCTTGAGAGCAGATAAAAATGTGGAGTTTAGGGTCTCTGAACTCACAATTTAAAACTACATCTTTTATTGAAGTTGGTTTTTAAATTGTCTGTTTGAAAATGCCACTTTTAGAAAGTAGCCATTTTCTTGCTCAAACCATTCTGTGACTGCCTGTTTGTGGAATGTCTGTGTGGGTCAGTTTGACAGTTGGGCTGTTTGCACCTCTCTAGACAGTGACACAAAAGTGGGTGTAGTCTGCATATCCTGATGAGCCATCTGAGCTAGAGGTGAGGGAGGAGTTGTCATTCACACCTGAAAGGACTGTGCCTTCCCTCACACAATGCAGTCTCCGACCCTCTGGTGTGTGTCTGGGGCCTGGCCTGGACAAGGATCTGTCAAACACTTCAGACTTTGCTTTGAAGTGTGGCAACTTCAAAGGCAGAAAGAGGTATAGGAGGAAGACCCAAAACCCCAGACTTTTAGAACCTTTCTGGAATCAAGAGCAACTTCTGCCAAGGAGAAGAGGTGAAGAGCTGTAGGAGGAGTACTGACCATTTGCTGTGTTGCTTTGCTGAACTGGCCTGCAGTTGCCTGTTCTGCATAAAAAAAGAGTGCAAGGAGTGAACTTTGCCGTGTGTCCTGCTTGAGAAAGTTCTCCAAGGGCTTGCGTAGAGCTTGCCTCCTGTTGGAAGGCTCAGGGATACCAAAGACTTCAGTTTCCTCGACCTGCAACACTAGGAACTGTGTGTTTTGTGCTGCTCAAGAGGATAAACCACTACGCCACAGCCAACGACGCCACTGGCCTGCTGACGCCACACGGAGTCACATTGCCCGGCTTCGCACCGTGACCCTGGTCTCACTGACGCCTTTATTGGATGATTTCACCGAGCTGCTGCTCACACCGTGACCTGTGGGCCCCACACTCCGGCATCGCCTGCTCACACCGCAGCAGGGACATCCCCGACAGCACCACTCCTGCTGACACCGGCGCCGCTGCTGCACCTTGGCCTGTGGACACCGCTCGTGGGGTACATGAAGCACCATCCCGTCCCACACCGCAGCCCTGGTCCACCGACACCAGCTTCATTGACTCCAGTGTCGTCACCAGACATCCTGCCTGCACCGTGACCTGTAGACACCGCTTGTGAGGATCACAAAACACTGTCCCGTCCTGCACCGCTGGCTTGGGCCTACCGACGACAGTGCTTCGGCAACGACGACGCCGCTGCCTGCACCATGACCTGGTGACACCACACGTTGCATCGTCCCGCTTTGCACTGCAGCCCCAATGCCATCTACGCCAGCGCTCCTGACTTCATCAGCCCAGAGTTCGATCTGCATGCGTGTGACTTCAAGGGCCCGAAGACTCCTGCACTGACTCCGGAACTGACACCGCGATGCCAGCGCCGCCGCTCTCCGGAGCTCACCGCGAAGATCACAATGCCCTGCAAATCCAAGGTACTGTTTGCAGGGCTTCCAAACACCGTAGCTGGCCCGCGAAGCCGCAGCCAGCCTGAACTATTGGTTTTGTTGATCACTACACAATGATAGACCTAGGTGGAGCTATCGACTTCAAGGAATTGGATTTTAAGATAAATCTTACAAAATTCATATCATTAGCACTGTATTTGATTTTTATCATTTTGGTCTTGGTTTACACAGACAAATATTGGCTATTTTTCTAGAGCTGGTGTGGCGTCCTTTTGTAGTGTTTTCACTGTATTACTGTGTGTTATGTGCAAATGCTTTACACTTTGCTTCTGGGACAAGCCTGGCTGCTTGTGACAAGCTACCAAGGGGGTGAGCAGGGGTTATCTGAGCAGGTATCTCCCTTATCCTGAGTAGAGTGAGGGTCCCTACTTGGACAGGGTGCAAACTGACTGCCAGCTAGAGACCCCATTTCTAACAGGAAGCATGGAATTTCTGACCCTGCAGAGGAAGTAGTCCCTAAAAAATAGCTGGTGAGGTTAACCAGGCACATATTGGAAACCGTCTTAACCCACCTAAAAAATAAAAAGTGGGAACAGAGTGGCCCAGTGGAGAAAGACCATTACCCTGAGACATTAGCTTTGTTTTTTTTCTTTCCCTCCCCTGATATTTATTATTTGCATGTTGGTTCTGCTTTACCTCACGAAAGGGCCCCTACCCTACCTTACAGAATACACAACAGGTGTGGGGACAGATAAGCGTAGTTCTCTATCCAGTTCTCATACTTACCCCTATTTCTCTTTTCTTGAGAATCCTGGGTGGTGCCATCCTGACAGAAGATGCTGTGAAATCAAAAGAAGAAGGATTATTATCAATGGAATCAACATCAACTGTCCTATCATACTTCTCTCCTGACGGCAAGAATACTAATAAATATATCCATTCTGAATCGTACTGGGCCTCCACGTTTATATATCCACCTACTCCTGAAGAATGTCTACTTCAGAGTTCCTGTCTTTTCCTGTAATTGTTGCTTCCTACAGTTCCAGTGGCAGGAGACTACCTACGAATTTTTGGCCACGGCTTTCCGATGCTTATCAGCCCTGTGGAGCTTTACCAAGCTCCTCAAGCTGGTTGAGGAGTTACTGGGGTAGCGAGGGACCGAGTTAATAATCTGCCTTGATGAATTCTTCTTGATGTTCCATAATCCCAACGTGCACACGAGGCAGTTAACCATCACAATATCATTGTTAGTGGCTTTGGGTTTTATCATCAATTTCAACAAGTCAGACCTGCTTCCTGCTCAACCTATGGCCTTTCTAGAATTCTTCTTCAATTCTGTGTCCACCACCTTAGCTCTTCCAAATCATAAGATCATAGCCATAAAGAAGGATTATTCGTTATTCTCTCTCCTGTCCATGATTATGCTTTGTTGGTTGGTCCAGATAGTGGGGCTCTTAGCTTAGTCCATTCAAGCTGTCTTTCCAGGCCTTCTTCACTATCGGGCCCTTCAATGTCTGAAAATTACTCACCTACACAAGGGCCTATCATATTCAGACCAGATTGTTCTCACTCCACAAGTATGCCACGAGCTCCAATGGTAGCTGGATGCCTGGAATGGGAAGGCCATTTTCAGCCTTATTCCGGATATGGTGGTGGTAGAATCTGATGCCATCCTTTGGGGTTGGGGTGCACACTGCACATATATCTCAACAGTGGATCACTGTTCCAAATCTGAACTTTCTTTACATATCACTTGTCTGGAGTTGCTGGCAGGTTCTTTTGTGATTTTCTCCTTTTCTCTCCGACACGTTCACTAAAGATGGACAGTGTCTCTGCTGTCCAGTACATCAACTATCTAGGTGGTATTCAAGCTTGCATGTTTGCAGAGATCACAAATGATTTCTTGCATTATTGCCTTCAGAATCTGACATTTATGATAGCAGTTCATCTCCTGGGCTCCCAGAATTTGGTAGACAATTGGAACTTGAGACATCTCATGGATTTCAGCTAGTGGAAGTTGTATCCCCTCTTGTTATTGCTCCAAATATATCTCCAATTATGCCAGAGTAAGATTCTCTCTTTGGTTTAACATGGTGAAATTCATTCAGTTTAGGTGTCTCATTCAGGTTTTCAAGTTGATAAATCTTTGGGAAAACTATTCCCAAGTAACACGTGCCATACCATCCTCTCGGAAGACGGTAAGAAGCACTTGGTCCACATTTGTAATAAACCCCTGGAATTGCTTTGTCCATTTAACATAAAAGCCCATTTACTCTGGAAAAGAAATACATCTGCATTCACTTATTCCCACAAATAATGTATCAGTTCTAGATTTAGGCCTATATATACAAAGCTTCCCAACGTGTTGTGCATCTAAAGCTAATTTCCCTTATGTTTTGATTTCACTAAATGCATAGTCATTTCTAACTGTTCTTTTCACTAAGCCCTTATCTAATTTATCCTTTAATGCCTATCTTATGTCATCAGTGTGACCTAAGAAACTCTTTTCTATTGGTTTAAGCAAGGATGTGAGGTTGTTCCTGTGAGCGCAAGCTGTGCCAAATGTCAATATAGGTTCAAAGAAACTTCTCACTAATTTTATGTTATTTTCCTTAGCCACTCTACTCAGGTATTGAATAATAGGAACAAACAAAAACACTACATCATGATTTGAATAGAAGTACTGGATGCATTCTTGGTTGTAGAACCTTGTTAGTAAAAGACTGCAACTAATTCCATACATTAGGGGCAAGCTATGATAGGTAATCCCTTATTCTACTGATGAACAAATCTGCGTGTAAACATAACATTCTTTCAAATCCATTGTCTCAACATACTCATGCATTAAGTGACAGAAGACATTAGAAGAATGCTCTCCTTGTTGATTATCTATGTATAAATATATTTCTTCCTTTTTAAACTTGTCTAACTCTGTAGGTGTAGTAGTAGTAGTTTCTAAAACAGAAGTATGATTTGCTACAGCTTTATCAAAAACGCTCATGCAAACATGCTATGGTGCACACGATTGCTAAGCCAATGTCCATGTATTTACAACACCTATTATTTCTAACCTGCTCATTAGGGTTACTCATGATCTGTAAAGGATCAGAAAGAAGAAGAAAAAGTTTAAATTATCTATGCGGTAAAACAAAAATCTTCTTTGCAATTATTTACAGCGTTCAGTCTCTATTCCAGAACTATTCTCACAAATAGGTAACTTGTCAAAATCGGCAATTGTTATCAAAAATCAATTCAGCAGCTTGACAAAATCAGTTCATTTCAAATGGTCTTTTTAGGTTACTTTCAATCACTTTCAATTGTCTCTTTCTTTCATTTGGTTTCACAGAATTTTTCCCCAAGCTCAGTTCATTGACCTACTTCACATGCCAAAATATTGACCTGAAATTTCACGATCAAAACAAAAGGACAAAAATTAACTTTGCCAGTCACTAGTTGTTGCATATGCCATTAAGGACTTGCGTATCTTCTATTTGCAATTCTCTTTCTTTTCAGTCTTCGATCTCCATTTAACTCTCCATCACTCAAATCTTCCTTTCTTGTTGTGTCTACTTCTTAGATTGTTGACACTGTAATTGATCCTTTTCTCTTGGCTTGTGATTTTGGCCACTTATCTCCTTTCAGTGGACCTTTAGTCAATGCTCTTTTCAATGTTGGACTTTTAGCTTCTTCAAGTTCTGCAGGATTTTGACTTGGTGCACCTGCAATTTCTCTTGGAGGAGTCAGATTGTTTTGACTTTGATCCAACTCAACTCCCTCCACCGGGTCTGTAGTTTTCTCTATTTTGTCTTTCAAGATCATCTGCTTCTGGGAAAGCCCTCGTCTGACTAGACTCTCCTGCTACCTCAGTTGAGGTTGGTTCACGGTCACCCTCCTGTAGGTCCTTCTTTTCGTCTCTCACAGGAGTGTCTGGATTGTCTTCGATCTGCTCAGAGTCTGTCTCTGATCCTCCAGCTTTGTTCTCTGTTTCTGGAGTTTGTGTGGAAGTTGTTGGTACTCTCAACAACTCTTGTTCATTACCTAAAGGACAGGGCACTTTCCAAGTATGGCTGGCATGAATCCAGTTCAGAATTCTTCACAGCAGTAGTAGTAACCAGTACTACTTGATGGGGGCCCATCCATCGGGGCTCCAAACAAGTCTTCCTCATGTGTTTTTTATCACAACCCAGTCACCAGCTCTCAGGTTGTGGCTTTGAGCCTGGGATGGCTGCACAGTTGTGACCTCTGCCTGATGAGAGAAAGAGTGAACCACATCAGCCAGACCCTTGTAGTAGTCCAACACCATATCATTTGTTATGTTCACAATAGCATTCGCAGGAACCGCTGGTAACCTCATTGCTCTGCCCATGAGGATTTCATGCGGCGACAGTCCAGTCTTCCTTTCGGGTATGTTTCTCATACTCATCAGAACTAGCGGCAGTTGGCCATTTCCGGTGTGGACGCACACATTTGTGCAAGTCTCGACTTCAGAGTACCATTCATTTGCTCAACAAGTCCTGATGCTTCAGGGTGATAACTACAATGCAACTTCTGCTCAGTGTTTAAAGCTGAACATGGCAATTTAATTTCTTCATTGTTGAAGTGACTTCCTTTATCCGATTCCAAACAGACCAGAAAACCAAAACGAGGTATCAGTTCCCTAAGCAATAGCTTGGCTACTATAAAGCTGTCATTTCTTCTTGTGGGGTACGCTTCAATCCAGTAAATAAAAATGCAAACAATCACAAGCACACATCTCAATCCTCCACACAAAGGCAACTCAATAAAATCCATCTGCATTCTGCTAAATTGACCTCCTGCTCTTCCAGTGTGGCTCATATTGACCACAGTCATTTTACCCTCAATTATCTGTTGACAGATAATGCAACAGTGGCAAACTGCTTCAGTAACCTGTCTAAGCTTTGGATTGAACCAAAACTAAAGTATGAATCATAGCATCCCTCCACGTGCGTGTCCATGATAATATCTAGCAATTTGAGTCATCATGTTATTTGGCAGAACCATTTCCCCCGTTCCCGACACCTAGACATCATCTTCCCAATGGACACATTTCAATTTAACCCATGTTTTTTTTCCTCTCTGTCAATATTTTCTTGAAGAGCTTTCAGTTCTTCCCAAGTGTCAATTACAGTTAAACCATAATTCGTACACATTTCTTCTTCAGGTAGCAGTTTCCATTTGTCCTTGAAGGATATACAATTCAATGGGCAAAACCTTGCAATTTGATCCACATATCCATTTCCCATTGATACAAAATCTTACAAACTCAGGTGTCACTGCAAATCTTTTCAGGCATTTGCAAAGCTTGTAACAAATCATGTATTCTTTCACTATTTCTTACTAGCGAACCAGAAGAGGTAAGGAAACCTCTCTGTGACCATAGCTGCCCGTAGTCATGAACTAGTCTGAATCCATACTGACTGTCTGTATAAACTGTATCTTTAAGCTGTGCAGAGACATGGCATGCTCTAATAAGAGCCACTAATTCAGCCACTTGTGTGGAATACACTCCTCGAAGCCAGGAAGTCTTGAGTATACCTGAAATTGTGCACACAGCATATCCTACTCTTAATGTTCCCATGTTATCTTTGAAACAGGAACAATCAACAAAAATAATGTGGTCATTTTCTTCCAATTGGGTATCTTGAATATCAGGTCTAGGTTTCATGCACAAATCAGTTACTTCCAAACAGTTATGTTCAACATCTTTCAGTTTATCAACTCCAACGTTTTGTTTTGGAAGCAAAGTTGCTGGGTTAAGCACTGTACACCTTTTCAGAGTAACATTTGGTGAACCCAAAATTATAGTCTCATATCGGGTCTAACTCACATTAGTCAGATATTGGGTCTTGGTTCGGGTAAGCAAAACGTCAATGGAATGAGGGACCAAAACAGGTAAAGGATATCCCAATACAATGCTCTCACTCTGAGTGAGGCTGAATCCAAACTGCTGCTACAGTTTGCAAACAGTCAGGTGACGCTGCTGCAACTGGGTCCAAAGTAGCTGAAAAATATGCTACTGGGTGATTTACACCACCATGGACCTGTGTAAGGACAAAGAATATGCATCACGCTCATGACAAAACCACATTAATGGTTTTGTGTAGTCAGGCATTCCCAAAGTCAGAGCTTTCAACAGACTTTCTCTCAACTCAGTAAAGGCTTTTATACAAGCTTCGTCTAAAACTAGGGGATCAGTGACCTCTTTGTGAGTCAGTTTCTGCAATGGCTTTCAAATGATTTAAAAAATTGGAATCCACAGTCGACAATAGCTCGCCATTCCCAGAAACATCCTGACATCTCTCTGTGTAACAGGGGGATTCATCGGAATATAGCTGTAAACATTTCTCTTGAAATCCTTCTAGCTCCCTTTGGTGTCCCAAATATTTCACTTCTTTCTTACAATACTGTAATTTTGCTGGGTACGCTTTATGTTCGGTCTTTCCCAAATGATTTAACAAGGCAATAGTATCATGCTTGCAAGCTTCCTTTGTCTTTGAAGCGACTAGCAAATCATCAATGTACTGGACCAATGTCAATTGGAAAGGCATTTCCAATGACTCCAGATTCTTCTTCAGCATCTGATTGAAAATGGATGGTGACTCTGAAAATCCTTGAGGAATTCTGTACCAACAATAAATACACTTGTTCCAGGAATTTAAAACAGAAAAGAAACTGGCTATCCTCGTGAAGAGGTACAGGAAAGAACGCTTGTGATAGGTCCACTACGGTGAACCATTCAGCATTACATGGGATCTGAAACAATATCACTGCTGGATTTGGCACCACTGAACAACATTTAATCATGTTATCATTGATTTTCCTCAAATCGTGAACAATCCGAAATTTCCCACAGGGTTTTCGTAAACCCATGATAGGTGAGTTATATAGATGCTCAATACTTCTTTTAGAACGCCTTGCTTTACAAATTCTGCAATTTTAAGGGCAATCCCTTCAATAGTATCCTGTGTCATTTGGTATTGGGGAATCTGGGGAAAAATTGCATTTTGCTTGAGTGGAACTTTAACAGGCTCAACTTCTCTGATTAGACCAATGTCATTCCCTGAAAAATCCCCTGCCTTCATCTTAACAGTTCCATGTAAGTCAGAAGGAAGATATCGTATTGTAAAAACAGGAAAGAAACTGACCAAGGGGTACTCTTCATTCACTGAGTCACAATCGGTTACCTCAGGATGGTCATCTTCATCATCGCTATTTGTCTGAATGGATATCCCATCATTTGAACAGGTAATTGAACATAAATCTCTTCCCAGTAGGGAAACCGGACTTGAGTCACAAACTACAAATTTGTGTAAGCCTTTGAAGTTTTGAATTTTAACTGAAACTGGTTCTGCAATCAGGTTTGTTAAATACTGATTTGTAACTCCTACAATCTGTATGGTTTTCCCAGAAAGGGGCAGGTTGAGAACTCCTGTAGTTCTCACTGTAGAGCGTGTTGCTCCTGTGTCAACTAAAAATAAGACTTTGTGACCCATCACTTTTTCTTTCACATATGGACCCTTCTGGTCTACCTCTAATGAGGCTGCTAGCACACATTCCTCCTCATCTGAACTCTCACTCACCCAGTCATCATTTGATTCATCCTCACAATGTAATGGGTATTGGTGTCTTGTGTTATTACTCTTGTTAAACCTTTGTCCTGTCCCCTGCTGAGGAAGCATCACCTGCTGTTGTTCCATTGGGGCTTGAGGTATCTGAATGTGTTTTCTAGGTACCATTTGGACTTGGGGTTGCATTTGCTGCGACTGGGGCATCTGCAAACGTGGCATTTGCATCTGAGGCATAGCCTGAAGACCTTGTACCTGGTTCATGTTACTTTGGAAATTAGGATTTGGACCTCTCATTTTCGGTCCTCTCATGTTTGGAAAATAATTGATTTCATTTGCCTGTTAAACAACACCTTCCTGTCTTAGCATCAGACACTCCCCCTTCCAATGTCCGAGACCTCAACAAGTGTGACAAGGTAACAACGTTTTCATTCCCTGCACATCATTCTGAGTCACTACTCTATTCAAATCGGGACCACGGGTCACATTTCCAATTCCATCACAACCTCTACCTTTTGCCTGATTCTGAAACCACACGTTTCCCTGCTGCTGTTGCGGAAAACTCCCTTGCATTTCTGATTGTGATGCTTTAATCTGCATCACCATTGCCTTCTCTTTCAACTTTCTCTGCTTCAATTCATTCTCATCATTACAGTACTTGGCATACTGCAGTACTTCATCATTCGGCTTTGCTTGCCAAAAAATCAAATGACTCTTGATCATCTGGGTAATTTCGGGTCTCAATCCTTCATCAAACCTGAACACAAAGTGAATCATGTCTTTCAGCTCAATTGTTCTGGTACCACTGTAATGTTTGAATGCCTGCAACAATCTCTCATAATATGCATGTATGGACTCTTTCCCTTCCTGTGCTGTCCTATCTATCCTCTTCCAATCTATGTTCTTGTCTTCAAAAATTCAACCACCTTATAGTAATATTTCATTACATCAGGAGATGGTGCACCTGTAGCCGGATCTCATGGGGGTTCTCTTGTCGGCCAATCTATGCTTCTTTTGCACTCAGCCTATAAGTCCCCTGGAACTACTATTTCCAATAGAGTATTCAAATCCTCCCACAGACATTTTGCAAGATTCACAAACCTATCTGTTTGCAGGTACCATTCCACTGGTTTCTCTCTGAACTTGGGGTAATCATTTGTAAATGACAGAATGTCACTACTGCTCCAAGGGACATGCACAAAATTCCCTCTTGGGATTTCTCTCATTGGTAATATTTTCACTGGGTTATCAGTCTGCTTCACACTAGCAGTCATACTCGCAGAATCCCGTTTCTTTTTCTCTTGTTTCTTTACCCATCTGCCTTCACACTTGTCTAATGCTCCCCATGTTTGAATGCTCTCAATTAATTCCCTAAGGTGAATTTTCATTCCCAGTATTCTTATGTTCACAGTGTCTTTTGAATCAAATTCTAATCTGTAACTCCTTTTCAAATACTTTCTTTTCTCAATTTCTACGTCATATTTCTCTGTCAGATCTGCTAATTTCTGATGTACTAATCCTGCTTTGTTCATAATCAGTTTGCACAAATGGTGTAACTCTTCTTCATGGTATGAGTCAATTCTGTTTAACACTACAGTTCCCTCAATAATTCCTCTGCTTCTAGTCTTAGCCTGGTCGAATTCAGTGAACTGCCTCCACTTGAATGTCCTGCAGTGCTACTCAGCTTCTCCAACCATTATGTTAATTTCTGGGCTGTCAAACCTTGTAAAGAGATATTGTGATTACTTACACTGGGTACTTGCTGTAATGTTAGACACTATGGTGGACATTATGATCTTGGCGGGATAGCCCGCCACCAACCATGCGGACGGTCGACATAAGACCACCAGTGACAACGGCAGGCATCCTGCCAGATAATGACACCTGGAACCTCACCGCCATTGATGGTAGTGAGGGCCACAAGGTGCCATGCTGGCGGTCGGTGGCAGGGGTGGATGCTGCTCCACCCTCACGCCACGTCACTCCAGATACCGTCACACCTATAATGATGCAGTCATAGGCATGGCGGTGTATGGAGACGCAGCAATGCTGGCAGAGCAGCATCCTAGGAGCCCGCTCCCTCCCCGAGCAGTGCCACGGAACAGGTAAGTGATGTCTGTGAGGTAAGGGTAGATGTGGGGGTGTGTGTTGAGTGAGTGAGTGCATGCATGGGGGTCTGCGTGTGTGTTTGTAAAGGGGGATGTGTGTATGCATGTGTGTATGTCGATATATGGGTGCATGTGTATGTGGGGGTTGAACAGAGGTTGGGGTTGATGAGGGGGGGTTGTGGAGGGCCAACAGGGAGACTGGAGGGAGGAGGGATGAGGGGGTCGATTTTCAGGGTTCAGGGGGTGGGGTTGAGGGCGGGTCTAGGGGCTTGGGAGGCGGGTGGGGGTTGTGGCAAGGGGGGCGCCTGGCTTGTCACATACAGGTGACAGGAATGAGAATTTCTGTCACCTGTATGCTTTCCACCAGGGATTTGGTCTGGCCTCCCCTGCTGGGTCGAGAGTGGCTACCGTTGGCCTGGTGGTCGATTCTGGCCTAGTGGTGGGTAGTAGTGACTACTGTTTTCTTTATATGGCGGTCTGAACTGCCATGCCGGCAGTAATTAACTCCACCGCCGGCGGTGCAGTCATTGCTGCCATGATCATAATGACGGTCTGAGTCTCTGGTGTCACCATACTTGGGTTAGGACCTACGTCTGATCTCCGTGGATTATTCAGTGGAGTCCTGGGGCAACTCAAATCAATAAACTTACCTGTCCTATCAAAGGCCAGTTTCATTGGAGTCACCATTTCTGTATGTTCAATGAACTTTCCCATTTCTACACTTGGACTCAGAATTTTCAGTTCACTGCTCTTATTGTTTCCCTGGGCAAACAATGGGATAACTGGACAAATAGTAACCGGCACTGACACAGAGCCTGGACTTGGTCGGACGTTTGATCTCTAGGGTACATTACCCCTGTATTCTGATTGTCAATGCAGACATCTCTGTCTGTGACCCTGTTATGGGGTGTATCTCGGAATTGTCTGTGTTAGCATTGGAGACATTAAATTAGGGATGGACTCCATCGGGATCAGAGTTGGCTTCTGATAAACCTTCTCATGTGGGCAGCTTGTCCTGTCGGCACCAAAACTTTTGTTGCAGTATCTATAATAGACACATCTGGGTAAATTCTCGGATTGCCAACCTGCGGCATAGGTATCTGTAATGTAGAAGTGGTAGGACCATTGCGGCTAACCTGTGCTTGCTTGTTGTAGTTTCAATCGGTAACAGAGCTGTAGGGTGTGGGCTAGTACTTGGACCGCATTCATGTGTTGCATATGGTGGGGGACAACTCCTCAATAATTGCAAAATAAACTCGTCATCATCTGAGTCTTCATCATAAGTCACAGATTTTCTAAACTCTGTTGATTTCTGCTCTCTGTAATCAGAAGGATATGAATCTCCCTTCTTGGTACTCTTTCTAGCCTTGCTCTCGTTCTCTTGTGTAATTGCAGGAAACATCTTAATTCCCTGTAAAGTCCCAGTTCTCCAAAAGTTCTGCTCACTATCCCATCTTGCTTACGCTAAAGTTTACTCAGCTTTTCTCATTCTCCTCTGTAATTTCTGTTGCTGTTGCTGTCTGGCCACTAACTCCCAAATAGCTAATGCTTCGAATTGTGCAGGTCTCGGAGGAGGTTTCGAATCATAGAGCACTTGTAGGAAGTTGGCTCTGTATATACTATCTCAAAGTGAGAAATAGTGCGCACAGAGTCCAAGGGTTCCCCTTAGAGGTTGATGGAGGCAAAATTAGATAATACAAATGCTCTATTTTGTGGTAGTGTGGTTGAGCAATAGGCTTATTAGAGGGAAGTGGTAAGCATTTGTTGTACACACACACAGTTAATAAATGAGGAACACACACTCAAAGACTTAATTCCAGGCCAATAGGTTTTTATATAGAAAAATATATTTTCTTAATTTATTTTTAGAACCACAAGATTCAAATTTTAGGTCAGTACATAAATTGCAAGGCACTTCACACAGGTAAGTATAGAACTATGATTTAAAACAGTAGTGCACACAGTTTTGGTAAAAATGGCAAATAGCTATTTTAAAAGTGGACAATGCAAAAATCAACATTTCCTGGGGGAGGTAAGTAATTGTTACTTTCTCAGGTAATTAAAGCACTTACACAGTCAGTCTCCTGGGCATAGGCAGCCCGCTGTTGGGGGTTCAAGGCAACCCCAAAGCCACAGCACCAGCAACACAGGGACGGTCAGGTGCAGAGGTCAAAGGAGGGCCCAAAATACATACGCGCCTATGGGGAACAGGGGTGCTCCGGTTCCAGTCCGCTAGCAGGTAAGTACCTGTGTCCTCGGGGAGCAGACCAGGGAGGTTTTGTAGAGCACTGGGGGACACACACACAAGCACACAAAACACACCCTCAGCGGCAAAGGGGCGGCAGGGTGCAGTGTGCAAATTAGGCGTCAGGTCTTGTATTGAAAACAATGTAGGGACCCGGGGGTCACTCTGGCGATGCAGGTAGGCACAGGGGGGCTTCTCGGGCCAGCCACCAACTGGGCTAGGATGAGGGCCCCCTGGTGGTCACTCCTGCACTGGTAGATGGTTCCTTTTGGTCCTTGGGGCTGCGGGTGCAGTGCTTGGTCCAGGCGTCCGGGTTCCTTTGTTACCATTCAGTCGCGGTCAAGGGGACCCTCCGGATCCTCTATGCAGTCATCGCTGTGGGGTGCAGAGAGGTTGACTCAGGGTGTCCACGTTGTTGGAGTAGCCTGGGAGTCCTCTCTGCAGTGTTGGTTTCTCCAAACTCGAGCTGGGGGCGTCAGGTGTGAAGACTCACGCTTCTGGTGGGAAGTTGGAGTCTCTTTAAAGTTGGTTTCTTGTTGCTGTTTTTTAGTTGTTTCTGGACAGAGCCGCTGTCCTCAGGAGGTTCTTGGTCATTTAGGTGCAGGTCAGTCCTCTGAGTCCTCAGAGGTCACTGGTCCCACTGGATGTGTCGCTGTGCAGGTTCTTTTACCCTGGAGACAGGCCGGTAGGGCTGGGGTCAAGTCAGTTGTCGTCTCTGCGGGGCTTTCAGGTCAGCAGTCCTTCTTCTTGTTGTAGGTTGCATGAATCTGATTTCCTGGGTTCAGGGTGACCCCTAAATACTGAATTTAGGGGTGTGTTTAGGTCTGGGGGCAGTAGCCAATGGCTACTGTCCTGGAGGGTGGCTACACCCTCTTTGTGTCTCCTCCATGAGGGGAGGGGGGCACATCCCTATTCCTATTGGGGGAATCCTCCAAAACCAAGATGGAGGATTTCTTAAGTGGGGGCTGTGTCCGGGGGCAGGCATCTCCGTTGGCTGGAGTGCCCTGGGGCATTGTAACACAAAGCCTGAGCCTTTGAGGCTCATTGCTAGGTGTTACAGTTCCTGCAGGGGGAGGTGTGAAGCACCTCCGCCCACTGCAGGCTTTGTTTCTGGCCTCAGAGAGCACAAAGGCTCTCACACCATGGGGTCAGAAACTCGTCTCAGTAGCAGGCTGACACAGACCAGTCAGTCCTGCACTGAAGGATTGGGTTCTGTGTGCATTTATTAATAAATCCAGCACTGGCATCGGTGTGGGTTTATTATTCTGAGAAGTTTGATACCAAACTTCCCAGTATTCAGTGTAGCCATTATGGAACTGTTGAGTTTGTTTTGACACGCTCCCAGAGCATATACTTAATATGGCCACAGTGTACTTACAATGTCTAAGAATTGGCTTAGACACTGTAGGGGCATATTGCTCATGCAGCTATGCCCTCAGCTGTGGTATAGTGCACCCTGCCTTAGGGCTTTAAGGCCTGCTAGAGGGGTGTCTTACCTAGGCCACAGGCAGTATTTTGTGGGCATGGCATTCTGAGGGAGATGTCATGTCGACTTTGCCTTTTTCTCCCCACCAACACACACAATCTGCAATGGCAGTGTGCATGTGTTAGGTGAGGGGTCCCTTAGGGTGGCACAACACATGCTGCAGCCCTTATGGACCTTCCCTGGTCACAGGGCCCTTGGTACCACTGGCACCTCTTACAAGGGACTTATATGTGTGCCATGGGTGTGCCCATTGTGGAAACAATGGGACATTTTTAGTGAAAGAACACTGGTAATGGGGCCTGATTAGCAGGGTCCCAGCACACTTCTTAGTCAAGTCAGCATCAATATCAGGCAAAAGTGGGGGGTAACTGCAACAGGGAGCCATTTTTCTACAGCACTGTCCTCAAATTCTCTAAAATTCTCAAAATAAATGTTCCGTGGACAGGAAATGCTAAGCTCCCTTCTTTCTCTGTCTCTTTGCACCATTGTTTCAGCCAAAGGTCTGGTGCAGCAACTTGTTCTTCAAATACAATATATGTGGGTGTACCTTCTGGTGGTGTAACGTCTCCTATTCTAACTGGAATTAACAAATCTCCCCTTAGGACACTCTTTAATAATTTGAAATGTTTAATTTCTTTACTTTATGCCACACGTCAGTCGAATCAGAAAGTAAATTTCAATCCCCAAATCCTTTTCGTCTACCTTCTCAACCAATCACTCTTCACGGTTGTCCACCAATCCGTTTGTGGCCTTTCTCACTAACCAACCTATCCCAGCGCAGCTCTAGTGATTTCACATTCACATGTACAGCTGCTGACAAAGCCTTTCGGCTTGTCTACCCCGATTCAGATCTGCGCAAAACTAAATGCACATATTGCAAGCACTAAATAAAAATCAACACACGTTTCTGTTTACTACAGGTAGGTAACACAATTGCTTCAGAAACCTTACAAAATTTTCAAGTGTGGCCTTTAGCACTAACAGATACTCCTTCTATCTCAGTTTCTCTGGCTCGCAATCAAAATTTGACCCGCACATTTTACTCTCAACTGATCACTGGATCCTCCTGGTGCACATAGAACTCCCCAAATATCTGTCGCAAAACTATCACTCACTTTTGCACGCACTCTGAGTTTGTCAACCATGCCCGATTGACCTACTAAACAGACAAATTACAACATAAACCAAGTTTCTCATACACTTATACAATACTCTGGAGTCTTAGGCCATGCAGGATACGTATACCAACAACCACCTTGGCAATTTGTTTGCACGATGCGCCACACACGTGAAGTTCGACAGCTTCCCTACACTCAAATTTTTGAGTGTGCAAACTTTCTAGATGACTTCATTTGGAGTATGCAGACTCCCTTTTCACTCACAAACATCACAATTCACCTGCGATTTGCTTAAGCTGTGCAAGAGCAAAACCTATTTCATTCATACTCTCACTAGAAATGCTGAGAACATCTTCAAGCAAGCATTGGCATACTCCAAGGTTCTAGGAAAGTCATGGTAGGCTCTTAGGAATACATAATTTTTTGTTTGTACTACCAAAATCTGGACTAATACGGCTGTTATATTTTGGAAATCATAGCAATCTCTTAGGGAAACGCAATACTCTGTTACTGCTATCTCGCTTTGGATGACCTTATGATGTCCTCTTAAGGAGGTTAACCATCCAATTCTTCTGTCAATTACTGGAATTTATGGTGGCCTCTTAAGGAGACTAACCACGCGACTCTGCTATCATGAACTGTGAGTGCGTCTGGCCTTATTTGGTCTTTTATAATTTATTCATAGGGGGACGCGTTAGAGGTTCAATGGGCCATTTGACTGCGCTTAGAGTGATAACACCATGTACACAATCTTTACTCATAGTCTGACCAAATAACATGAGCAACAAACCAATTATGAAAACTTTGAGTCAGTAATCTTTACGCACCATGACACATAAATAACCACTCCTTCCAGTAAAATTTAGAAAGTTTATTTCCCTATATTAACAATGCTAATATCACATAAATTAGTCTCAATACTAAATAAAATGCATATACAAACAACACCAGCTCGCCTAAGCGTTGATAGAAACACAATTTAAATAGAGCTTTTATAATTAAGCATTCCAGAGTTACAGTGCAAATTTCGAAAGGTGAACAAAATCAATTCTTTGTTAATACCTTTTGTCAACACATTTGGGTTCACTAACTAACCCTCCAATTAGAAAAGCATGTTTGGGCGTCATGCAAAACAATTTATTCAAAAGTTAATTTGGAAAACATCTAAACTACGGCTCTAACAAAATAGCAGTTGGTACCTACACAAAAGAACAAAAATCTACAACAGAAACAATTTGCCTTTCATTATACCTCTCCTCAAAGGATCAGCAAGCAATGAGTTATCTTCATCAGTTGGACATCCATCTGGTCCTCATCGGCAACGGGACAGTGAAGAGGATGGTTTGGCCATGGTTGGGCTGTAAGCTAACTGAACCACTTGGAAAGCATTGAAATACAGAATCAGCATTCACCATTAACAACTAAGGAATGAAGTTAAAGCTAGAAAATAGAAAAACATTGGGAACTGCTCAGCTCTTCAAACGGGACTTGATAAAAAAAAAGGAATATAAAAGAATGGCTCTCTGCTCTGCAAAGTGTAGTCTGGATATATCAAAATCCCAAAAGCATTTTCCCATGCCGTCATTGGTCAGATTATCATATGTTGGCAGTAGGACCAATGGTTTCTGAATTCTAAATCTAAAATATAACTAGATAGTCTTTCACACGTCGATGATTGGCTCCTCTTCTCCCGTTCCCATCGTCAGCTTCGTCAGGCAACTTTTTAGTTGCAATCCTAGCTGTAGTCAGTGGGTCCATTGTTGGCTCCTGGGAACATCTCTGTTTCATGCATCACGTTTACAAAGTAAATATTTCTAGTACAGAACATCTCCACAAGCAGTTCTCATGAGAAAGTTTAAGACATTTGCATATTGCTTGGTCAGCACAGTGTGAACAATGAATAATATTAATTCTCTGCGTTCACAAAACATTTACAAATATTTATTAGTCCGGGAAACTTAACATGAGGCTTTGTCGACTAGACCCAAACCTCGTAATTAATAAAAATCTCAACATTATTTAAGCAAATACATAACATAGATATATTGGTATAACCCATTAATAAATGTTATTCTACATGTGCACATTATTTAATCATAAATGTGAATTCATTATTCATTTTCATACACGTGATGGTTGCCACTCAAGTGGGGACATTTTCCAAGACGCACATTATTTTCTATGTTAGCCTAATTCATGTAGATTCTTAACCCATTAATCAATACCAATTTATTAGTAATTAATTCAGCTTTCACAGAGGTACTGTCTGACAGATGCTGGTATTCATAGTAATGTATTTTTCTTATATCAAAAACTCTTTCAGAGTGCATCATACATTCTAACCCTCCTGACTCAAGCAGGAAACTAATGATTTCAAGGCTAGTCTCCCCCCTCCTGATTCCTGCATGCAGAAACCCATTTTCAGAGTTTAGTAAAACTGCCAAAAATAAAGTGTTGATGCCTGTCACGCATGTTCCAATCACTCCCGCTGAGAATTATCTCTGACATTAAAGGTTAACGCTTTGTCCTTAATTCTTGAAGGGGAAATTAAAGCATGTGACTGGGCTCAACATTTTATTTTTGGTAGTTTTACATAGCGCAACAAAAACTGTTTTTGTTTTTGTTTGTGTTAGGTTACTAAAGTGCCAAAAATGAAATGCTGATTATCTGTCACCATACATACCGATTGACCTGATTCAGGCAGATTGCCTCTACTTTTTTTTAAAGTCAGTGGGGAAAATACATTCTCCAGACTGTTTTTTTTTTTAATCTCCCACTTACCTGCTCTAAAATGTTGGCATGCATGCTACTACAACACGTAAAGAGATTTGACACCGTAAAAGGTTTTTTTAAAAGCTACTCTGCATTTCGGTGAATGCTTATACTCAAGCATTAACATAAAAGTAACGTTCCATTGTTCATAGTCTACTTTAAAGCCTTCGATACAGAAAATGCTAATAACGAGCAACAGAATAGTAGTACAACATGACCATTGCTGTTACCTCTGTACCCAGTCATAAATGGCACACGATGGCGCCCCTGAGCAGTTTGCCCAATCTAAAATGGCAGAAAGTCCACGGCTCCGTTCCCTTACTGGCACGGCTTCCGCCGACAGTGTCTAGGGGCGTGGGTACTGTCGACAAACTAACATTGGCTGTTGAGCACCTCCCTGTCCGCCTTGAGGTTGTACCTGCTCGGCCGGTTGTACTTATGTACATATTTATGAGTCCCGTGGGCGGTTCCTAGTACATTATTCATGAACTTCTTGTTCCAATAGTCCTTGCTAAAGAGAAGTTTTGCAGTGTTTCGTGTGACTGCAGGAAGGAGGACAGAGGGCGCGCGACTAGAGTGCGCAGGCGCAAGAGCCAGAAGTGCTAGGCAGCGCGAGACACCGAGGAAGTCAGCCCGAGACGCCGAGCAAGGTTCGCGAGGCCCGTTTGGAGCTCTAAACGCGCACGAGCCCCGTTCCCACCAGTGAAGCCCGAGGGAGGCGTCGTCCGAGAGCGCACGTCGCTTCCGGTCACAGAGCCCCGCAATGGTGGATTATCACACGGCCAACCAACCCTACCAGCCCGGGCCCAGCAACAACGGCGGCATCTACATGGCGCAGGACGACGAGTGGGATAGAGACATGCTGCTGGACCCCGCATGGGAGCGGCAGCAGCGCAAGGTGGGACCTAATGCGAGCGGGTGGGGATGACATGTATTTTGAGGCGATTCCTTGTGGGCGTTAGGACCAAGTCGAGTAGGTTGGGTGGGGGGAGGTGTTATGTGTACATGAGCCAGGGAGGTGAGGGAGACCTGAGGGAACGCCACTGTGCAGTGAGAAAGGGTTGGGTTCGTAATAGAGGTGATGTGGGGTAACTGTCTCTCGCCCCATTTAGTATGACCTCTCATGTAAAAATACTCAGTTTTTTGCTGTTACAGTGAACCTTAAATATTCGTGCGTTTCAGCTGAAAGTTTCAAATGAACGTTACTAAACTTTGACAGGTTTCGAAGGAGGATGATATGAAGGGTCAGACGTGTCAATAGGAAAGAGGGAGGGCGGTTGGGTATAGGAAGTTGCAGCGATACCGGACGATGAGTGGTTGAAGGAGTCCTTTAGTTAATGGAGGGGAAGTCTGGGTGATGCCCGCATGACCTGGTGATGGAAATTTGGGTGTGGGCTGGTGAGAGACCAGGGGGTGGTTGGTGAGAGTGTGTAGGGTTAAGAGAGGTTTGGCAGAAAACGGGCGGTATCGAAAGATGAGCAGGGCGGCATGGGAACGTCGCGAGACACACCCTTAACCCACATAAAATGCGAAAGATGCATTTACTGCTGTCTCTTTTTTTTTTTAATTTTATTTTTTAATAGCAAATATTTCTGATCTTTCAGTTGGTGTAACCAACCATTCTATAACCAGTAGAACTTTTCATCTGCAGAAACGAACATTTAAGTTCCCCGGTCGTCTATTAATTTCAACAGCCGATGTTATGAAAAGCATTGTCCATGCCACTTAAATATTACAATGGTTTTTATAACCTCCGGTCACTCACTTTACAGACGTAGTACGAAAATGCCTACCGGTCACTCACTTTACTGACATAGTACGATAATGCCTACTGAGTACTAAACACCAGTAAGTACCTTATCCACCTTTGGTATTATCTTGTTCGAGTGCTTTTTTTCCGCCATTTAATGTGGCTTTTGAGAATGTGGCTATTTTATGAGAGTCATTTCAATGCATATGTAGCGTATATACACCCTTGTTATTACCCATGTAAAAAATGTACTCTGGTTACGCTTGACTAACAAATTCTGTGATGGCTTGGTTTTGTCGGTTAATTAGATAAGCATATGGGATTGGTGCTACTGGTATGAAGCACCCATTAGTCCCTCTGTTAAAAACACCAGTTTGATGGTAAACGCAGCCCTAATGGTCTCTGGCCTATGCAGTACTGGCTTTCTTTGCAGAATTTTTGTAGTCTAGGACATATTAATATACCCCATACTTTAAATCCAAGTAGACAAAAATCGCATGGCTAGTAATTAGATTAAATTTGCAACCCAGAGCTATTCTGTTATAAGCCAAGGTTAGGAGCATTTGGTGGTAAGGCTTTTTTTGGGATGGGGGATATGACAACGATCCGGCTTGGAATAAATACTTAAGTAATTTTAATGTTCATAGTAATCTCTCCTTGTCCCTATAGCCCTGATCACTTTAGGTCGTTCTTGTGATTATACATGCGAATGGGCAAAATGTCATTCCTATTTTTCACTCATTGTTCTATAACACGATAGTATCTCGGGATTTGTCACATGTAGGTATTGTGCAATGTTTGTGGACATTACTAATTCTAATCTGACATCTTTTTTGGTGATTGACAGCCCTATAGTACAGGCTGGCTTGAGGTTGCATTAGTTTAAGCTTTTTGGTCTTTTAATATTGAATTTCATCTAGGGAAGGATTACTTTTGAGGAGCTTTGTTTCGGTGCTAGATTGTGCCCCCCGTTTACAATGCGGATGTAAAGGGTGTTGAGTGTAGTTGGATTTGAACTAAACGAGAAAGGGTAATCACTGCTTGGGAATTAAAAACGTGATGTAACATCTAGTCACACAATTTGCCGCAAATGTACAAAAATGTGTTTTGAGTAACATTTGTAGTTGATGCTCATTCGTATCTTGTTTTATCCATATAGAAACAATATTCTTATGTATGCTTTTATTTCAGTTCACTTTAGTTGTAAGCAGTGCACTTACACTTATTTTAAACTCCCATGAAACTACCGTTTTTTTCTTCAATCAAACGGTAAACACATACCAAAAAACGTAGTAAACAATTGAATCTGCAGTGTTCTAAAATGTGCTTTTTGCTAGTGAGCAATTATAGTCAAACTTTGCGTTGGCATACCATCATTGAAAAAGCAATAACTGCGTTATTTTGGCTTACCTCTTCAGTTTCTTTCCAGCCTGAGTCGCAATATTGGGAATATCTCTTCAAACATTCAGAAACTAGTTTGAAATTCTTATGTTCATTATTGGATGTTGAAACACATTCTGTTTTCTCATCCAGTTATATGGCCAGAACGTGAGGCGGGGAAATATATCCAGTTTCCAGTTCTACAGATGCTCTTTGTGTCTTGTGTTTTTCTTTTCTTCCCATTCTTAACGATTAGAGCAAATTTAATCTGTCCTGTTTTGTGGAACAGTCCATTGCTTAGAACAAGACCTGTGCGAACTTTTAATGTTGCCACCCTAATCAGTGTAATTTTGGTAATTTCTCAGAACAAAAGGTACTAAAGAATTGACGCAATAAGACCATTACACCACATTGCGTAATTTTGTGGAGAAACTAACGCAAAATGTACAGTTTGGGTAATTTTGTGAGTGCTTGCAGCAACCCAGGTAGCTTTTTATTTTTTTATTTTTATAACTTTACCAGAGCTGACTGATTGTTTTGATAATTTTTAAGCGTACAACTACAAATCCGAACTCAAGCGGCAGGGTTTTGAATGGGAGTGATCCGAAATCAACTCAAAATTAAATGTTGAGTTTTTACTTGAACCGACCGTTTGAGATGCATTTCGTATAATTATCCATAATATGCCTAATTTTGCTTAATCGTGTGGTAATTTTACATAATTACCATACAGCAAGTTGCATGAGTTCCACACACACCCATAGTTAGAACCTTTTGATGCATTCAGGCTCTTCCAGGAACCTAACTCTTAAGCAAATCTGCATCACGTGGATTATTGTGCCTGACCTTGATGGTGATGTCTCCTGTAAAAATTGTTTAGTATCATTACAGACAGCAAACATTCAAAGGATGCCTCAACTCTCTATTTCAGGAATCTTAGATTTAATTGAGCAACTTCTTCTCTCATTGGATTATTGTATAGCTGTTACTTGTGGTGGGGATCAACAACATACTTGAAAGTATTATGGTCTTTTAATACATTGGCTAAATGCTTTTTGGTATGAAGATGGCACATGTAGTGCTGTGGAACTGTGTGGGAGCTTTAGGTTTACAACTTCCCTGGACATTTTTGTTCTGAGATATTTTACTTCAGGGTTACCTGTAAAAAAAAGATTGTAAAACAATGCTTAAAAAGCCTGCTAAGGATAGCTAAGAATGCTTTTCCATCGGTTTGTTTTTGAATTTATCTTTTGCAATGTCTTTATTTTCAATTTGACCTAAAAAGAACTCTATGCCAATTCTCTCATGAAAATAATACACAAGTAGATACAGACGTTTTACTGTTTAAAGTACTGATTTCAATGTAAACCCCTTCAGACATAACCCAATCAAACTGGCCTTTGTTGTTTTTGAAACTGGTTATAACCCCCAAAAATACCACACTTGGATTGAATTCATTTGGAAGTAAATGTTCAGAATTTAATAAAACATCTTTAGTATTTGCTTGTGTTCGGAAAAAATAACTTTACTTCAAACGTAAATATAGCAAGGATACACAAAAAAGAAGCTCGAACAATCAACATCTCATTGAACGATCATATGAGTCTTATGTGATCATTCATTCACTTGAGAAAATCCTTAGCAGTTTATAGATTTAACGCGTCCAGATTGTCCGTGCTAGTTGGCCTTCTGGTGAGCATGGACTGTGAACCTGTGTTTGTCTTGGGTGATGTCCATTTCTGTTCAAACCTGGAGCTGCTTCCTGGCATCCCAAGGACTACTTTGATTATTTATATGTAGTCTATGCTCACAACCTGTTAAGGAGGGATGTGTTTACTACCAGACTCTGATCATCTAATTAATGATTGATCTTCTGATGACTACGATTCCAACTGCTTACTACCTGTGTTTGTCCACCCAGTGAGGACATTTGCTCTCCAGGCTTTAGTGTAAGGTCCTGCTTTTCCTGCTGATGATTATTTGAGTAACTATGACACCTCACATTTCCCCTGGAACACATCCTTTTGGGCCATTTGAATGTGACTCTTAATTCCTATTCCTGAACTTAAGTCCCTTTAAATTTGGCTGTTTCTGAAGAAGTGGTGGGTTCTTTAAATTTTCCCTGATCTTCTTTCCCACTGAATGGCTTCTCTGCCCGGGCACCATGGCTCAGCCGACACCCTCAGCCGGGCTACCGCTCCCGAATGCAATGTCTCCTATTTAGACGCTGCCTTTTTCAAATCCTTCATGACGGAGGTAGAGGATGGGATTTTGGTGGAAAAACTGATGCCTGCTTCCCCGCCTTCTGAGGGCAAGGTCATGATACTGCTTTTCAGTGCAGCAGCTTCCTTGGAGTTGTATTTGTTTCCGTTCACCATGAGCTTTTTGAAACATTTAATACGTTTTTTTTGCAAAACACCTTCTTCTGCCCGTGTATCAGTATCCTACACTCTTGCCATCGTGGCTTCTTTAATTAGCCCATTGGACTGTGTAATGCTGGTATCTAGAGAGGATTGGCTCCAGTTTTTCGACAGTCTGCAGCTATCTGAACAACCTTCTGTATGTAGCATGTAGACGTGTGCTGTATCATGCGCTTTTAGTTTGCAGCCCAATGAAATTACAAATAAAATACGATAGTTTTTTTGTTGTTTTTTTTAATACATCTGCGGTCTTTATTATTTTGCACCTCAGGGAAACCTGTTTAGTCATGGTGAATTTCGGTAAAGCTAGTCTACTGTGTGATTGGGTTTAATTATTGTAAAACGTAAGCATTTTCGTTGCGCAGGAGAACTGCACAGCATGCATTCCTGAACTTGTGGTATCACGAAAACTGGTTATTCCAGTCGTTTCTCAGTTACCACCAGATATCCGGTTGTAGAAGGCTAAAGTGTAGTGGCTAGTAAAAAATAAATAAAAAAAAATAGGATTTTATAACTTTACAAAACTAAAAGATGTGCACCAGAGAACTTTTGACAGTTTTTGCACATGTCCTGATTGCTTGCCGAAAATAGAGAAATTATGCACCAGGTCAGATTTTGTGTGTAATCTCGCCAGTTAGTGAACATACTTGGTAGAACTTCAAATTAGTTTAGCGAATCCGGACAATACTGTTTTCACTACCTACTGGAAAGGCCTAAACCATGGGTACTCACAAACTTTTTCTCGGGGGCCAAAATTGCAGTATGGTTTGCGGCCGAGGGCCGCACTGAAGTGACAGCGGGGGGAGGCGGGGCTTAGAGGGGGAACAACCACCCCGCCCCCTTTTTCAAAACATTGCTAAACAATGCTGCATTTTGAATCCAGTAACACACACAGCGCCATCTGCTCTCACCCCTACCCCAGTAACACACACAGCGCCACACACAGCGCCATCTGCTCTCACCCCTACCCCAGTAACACACCCACACCCCGCACACACAGCGCAATCTGCTCTCACCCCTCCCCCAGTAACACACACACAGCGCCATCTGCTCTCACCCCTACCCCAGTAACACACACAGCGCCATCTGCTCTCACCCCTACCCCAGTAACACGCACACACACAGCGCCAACTGCTCTCACCCCTACCCCAGTAACACACACACAGCGCCATCTGCTCTCACCCCTACCCCAGTAACACACACACAGCGCACACACACAGCGCAATCTGCTCTCACCCCTACCCCAGTAACATACACAGTGCGCACCTGCTCTCATCCCTACCCCAGTAACACACACAGCGCCATCTGCTCTCACCCCAACCCCAGTAACACACACACAGCGCCAACTGCTCTCACCCCTACCCCAGTAACACACACAGCGCCATCTGCTCTCACCCCTACCCCAGTAACACACACACAGCGCGCACACACACAGCGCAATCTGCTCTCACCCCTACCCCGGTAACATACACAGCGCGCACCTGCTCTCACCTCTACCCCAGTAACATACACAGCGTGCACCTGCTCTCACCCCTACCCCAGTAACACACACAGCGCCATCTGCTCTCACCCCAACCCCAGTAACACACACACAGCGCCAACTGCTCTCACCCCTACCCCAGTAACACACACAGCGCCAACTGCTCTCACCCCTACCCCAGTAACACACACAGCGCCATCTGCTCTCACCCCTACCCCAGTAACACACACACAGCGCACACACACAGCGCCAACTGCTCTCACCCCTACCCCAGTAACACACACAGCGCCATCTGCTCTCACCCCTACCCCAGTAACACACACACAGCGCACACACACAGCGCCCTCTGCTCTCACCCCTACCCCAGTAACACACACAGCGCCATCTGCTCTCACCCCTACCCCAGTAACACACACACACACACACACACACAGCGCAATCTACTCTCACCCCTACCCCAGTAACACACACACTACATTAAAAACAAATAAATAAATAACCAAAGAGCCTTACCTGACTCAAAGCACTGTAAAGATGCCACAAATGTAGAATGGCAGGCAGGCGGGCAGCAGACGTGGAGCCGGTGACAGGAAGCAGATGACAAAGCCCTGTAAAAGTTAGCTGCAAGCGCTGACTTTTATGGGGCTTTGGCTTCCAGGATCGTCACGGAAACGCCATAAATAATGGCCGCCGTACGTAAACATAGAGGAGGGCCGCGGGAGCATGCGCAAAGAAGCCACTGTTGCGCATGCTCCCGCGGCCCTCTTCTATGTTTACATACTGCGGCCATTATCATATGGCGTTTGTTGTACGTCTCCGCGGGCCGCCAAGGTCGGTCCGTGGAGCCGCTGGCGGGCCGTACTTTGAGTAACGTCGGCCTAAACAAACAAATTGCTAAATAGCGGCCTATTAGAAGTGGCTCGTGGTCATTTCTGATGTTTTCGTACATTCCCAAAGTTAAACATTTGCTAAAAGAAACCATTGAGAATATTAACTATTCCTGCAGCTCACAAGCGAAGGCAGAGTTACATTCCACATAGGCTTCACATTTCAAGAGAGCAGCAAATGAGACGTGTTTGAACTCCAGAACTAGGAAGGTCTGTCTACTTAGACCTGCAAGATATCTTCCGGTAGCGCCCCAGCAGTCTACCATTCTACAAATATTGTATTTTTGGTGACTTGCTTGTATGTAGATTGATTTTAGTTTCGCATTCTGAAAGCCAAAGTAAAGTGCCCTTTGTTCACTAACATTTAAAGGGCACGTTTTAGTCCAGTCATTTGGGCTTGCTATTTCCGTACCACTCATGTTTTAAGGGAGTTCTTTAATTTTCAGACAGTGTTTGGACCCGTTGCCACTGGACCCCTGGCCTTCTCAACTTTCCACTTCTTTATTTCTGCAGACGGGTGTTTGAGGTCAGAACTATAACACCCGAGTAACACTTTTTGAGGATGCAAAAATTTTGTTTTGTAAAATTAAAACCTACAAAGCTAAAACTTCGAAATTACCCTCGACTTAAAGAAAAAACAAAAAAAAAAAAACAAAAAAAAACCTCAAGCTCCGTTGTTTTTGTTTAAGATGGAAAGTTGTACTGTTACAAGTGTTCGTTACATGTGTAAAGCTAAATTAGCTGATGAAGCAGTAACAGTCTGTTATTCGAGGCTGCTACTTAGTTTTTTTAAATGAAATATTACATCTTCTGAAGACAAAGGTGGACTCTTTCCAACAGTCCAATAGCAATGTTTCTGAACAGTCAGCCCTATGTCTCAAGCACCGTAGCAGTTTGTCCTCCGGGTACATAGTTGGCCATCCTTGCTATTGCATGTTTGATTTAAATAAACCTTTCATTGAAGATGACGCAAAAACGTCTATTAAGGGGATGGGCAATCTGGCTAAGTACAAGTTGTGCATCCTGTACTTAAGTACTGCGTCTGCTGTTATGTTTTCTCAGTTAATAGCTGCTAGATGCACATGGAAGAAACTGACTCTAGTAAGAGGGGGTGCTAAGTTACATAGGGTCTCACTTTTTAAGTTGCGCTCCATATAATTGCTATATGTTTACATTTACTCAGTGAATGTGCTATATTAAGCTTTTTGCTTTACAAACTGGAATCACTTGACATTTCTTCTGGGCATCAGAAGTGTAGGATTTAGTACATTTCGGGTTTGTAGTTTTAATAGTGCTTTGTGAAATGGGCTGGCTTTATTATTAGTTTGTGTGCATACTGAAGGCAAGACTGTGGGTGATGTATTGCAATGCACATGGAGAACTTTATAATCAGTACAGTTTCAGCAATGTGTGAGAGAAGGAGCCCTAATGAAGGAAAGAAAGGAGTAGTGAAATGTTTGAAGTCTGAATTTTGGACCGAAGTATGGCAACTGTGAGGCAAATAGGAGGCCTCTAAAGTGTTAAAAGGCGATCGCTTATAAAGGCTTTCAAATTGTTCTCTTGTTTGTTGCAGGGTATTGACATATCTTGTTAAAATTGTTAAGGACATTGTCCTTCAGTTGGCATATCTTTGGGTTTGAGGGTAACACTAGAGGCTTAGTAGTGTATCGGCTTATGAGACTGCTCAGATATCAAATTGATTTTAGAATTTTTATACAATAAGACCACACTTGAAAATCGTATATCCCAAAGGATTGTGGCATGAATATAAAATACTCTTGCAAAGTTACCAGAAAGCAGGAGATCAATGTGTAAGTATAATACAGGTTGGAATCTGTTGGCACATGGAATCAGTTTGTGTTTTGTTGCTGTGGTGATTTGGCTTGGTGTTTGTAACTTAGTATACTAGTGAAACCTTTGTTCTCCTTAAGAAAGGACATTGAGTTGTGCAGTAAGTTAGGATGTTCTCATCCCAGATGAAAAGGTGATGTTCTCTGGTTCCTTGCATTGCTGCTTTTGGCCTTTCGTATCAGGGAGAGGTGTAGTGTTGTGATTTGTTGTGCTTACCCCCTTGGCCTGGTTTCTTCATTTGGTGACCAACAATGTTGTGTGAAGCTTTGGTTCTTTCAGCATTATATTTTTACTACAGTGGGTTCTATGAGTATTATTCTGTGATCTGATGTAGGGGAGCTGTTTATGGCATTCTAACTGGCTTTTCTTAATTTGACATGAGAGTTGAAAAGGATTAGTGTTTAGAAGTGTGTGAATGAAGGTTTTTGGGGGTCATATGGTCGTGTTCTTCTGGAGCTAATAATGTGTGGTAATTTTTATGGTTTATTGGTTTCACTGACCTTTGTCAGTGTTTTGCTTAGTCCTCAAGGTTATGTTTAACTGCACAATGTGCCAGGTCTGCTAAAGTTGTTTTACGTAGGGATATGTTGCTTTTTGTTAGCTATTTTTTTTAATGGTCTAGTGTTGAGTTTTTAAAGGTTTCTGAGACAGATGCTTTCTTTGAGATTCCATGCCTGGCCTGAGGCATTCTCCATGTCATGTGTAAAGTATAACAATTGTTAGATACAACCTGGGTTTTTGAACTTTTCCCTCCTCAAAGATAAAATTAAAAGTGATGCTCTGTATTTAAGGGACTCTAACAATATAAGGATGTTGCCTTTGTGAGTCACTGGGAGTGAGGCTCCTATAATAAAAGTATGAAGATTTCCCCCAGTCCTCACCCTACCCACCCAACTTTAAAATTGGTGAAGTATCACCGGACACTTCCTTGTTTGCACCAGGTATATATCTATATTGAATCTTTTTACTTGTGGAACACAGGCTTTTTTTTTATTTTGGTTATATTTTGATCCCTAACATTTAAAAAAAAAATTAATTGTATTTGTTTTAATACTGATACTAAGGTATAAGCATTAGTAGTGTCTTAATAGATAATTATCTGATGCAAACAAAGTGGATGGTCCTTCTTTGAATTTATAGTTATCTGGGACGATCTCCAAATATTTGTCTGTATTTAAGGAGTAACTTATAGGTAGCTGTTTGCATGGTGCAAACTGCGAAAATCGCAGTTTGCGCCATGCAAACAGCCTAACGCGATGCTCATTCCCAAATTGCGAGTCGCGACTCACAAATAGGAAGGGGTGTTCCCTTCCTATTTGCGACTCGCATCGCAATTCAGAGTTGCTTTGTGACCGCGAATGCGGTCGCAAACCAACTCGCAGTTACCACCAGTGTCACACTGGTGGTAACTCATTCGCAAAAGGGAAGGGGTCCCCATGGGACCCCTTCCCCCTTTTTGAATGTCGACAAAAAAATTTTTTCAGAGCAGGCAGTGGTCCCACTGCCTACTCTGAAAAAAACGAAACCAAGTGGTTTCGGTATTTTTTTCCTTTTGCAACTCGTTTTCCTTTAAGAAAAACAGGCTGCAAAATGAAAAAAAAAAAACGCTTTATTTAAAAAGCAGTCACAGACATGGAGGTCTGCTGACTACAACAGGCCACCATCCCTGTGAGTGCAGGGACTCGCTATGGGGTCGCAAAATGCGACCCACCTCATGAATATTGATGAGGTGGGTCTTTGCGACCCCATAGCGAGTCGCAGAAGGTGTCTGAGAGACCATTCTGCATCCGTTTTTGCGACTTGCAAATTGCGAGTCGCTCAGACTCGCAATTTGCAAGTCGCAAAAACGGATTTTGCTACATCTGGCCCTTAATACTTAAGTGGGGTTGAAGTCTTAATTTTGACTTACTAAAGAATGCTTCCATGAGTAGTTCAGTTGTTTGTGTGTTTTTTTGCCTAAGACAGGTTTGTGATTTGTTCATGCACAGAGGAAGAGAACTCGGACTTCAAACATAGTTTGGTGCTTTTTAGGTTGGACCCAGAGTCCGCTTATAGCCAAAGGCACATTTGGAATAATAACACTTGAAGTGGGCTTTGAGTTGGCGCATTGGTTGACTTTCTTGTTAATCTAATGTGCTTATTTTTTTATTCAGTGGCTTTCCTTAATGTTCACTCTCTTGGAACATAATCTTCTCGTTTGGGTTACATGTATCTTACATTGAGGGAAGTACATTTTCCTTTTTTCTTTAAGCACTCTGTGGACATGCGCATGTATAGTTCCTTTGCCTTGAGTGCAGATTCCCATCCACACCACTATGTGTTACTTTCCCTCCTCCTCAAGATCGTCCATTGTTTCCCCCACCCTTTCTGGCCTTCTTTTTTGTATTGCATCCTCCACCCCTCCAAAAACCAGATATATTTGGCCTGTACTTCACTCCCTGCTCCAGGGTTGACTTCTGCACATTTACAGCAGCCATCCTTTCCAACACCTATACCTCCCTGTGCGTTATTTATTGATTTGTTTGTACATATTCTTGGTAGGCCCGGCACCTGCAATTTGTTGCTGGTCTGTTCCTTTTTTTCCTTAATGGGCTTTTGTGTGCATTTAAAAATTTGCCTTTCCGATTTTGGGTCTGTGATCTTGAAACTAATTAAAAGTCAAATGAAAAAATCGTAACTTATAAATAATCACATTGCAGCAGTTTTTTTTTTTTTGTTAAATGTGGTATAGCAACCGCAGAAAGCATTGACTTATCCAAAATGCGAGTAACACCAAAGGCACAAACTATTTGATTTGCACATGATTATTGAATTGATGTGGTAGCTAAAATCTTTTCTTTTTTAACCAGTAAGTGAATAACTTAGTAACGATACTGATCCCAGGAGTGGAGTGATCCAGGAAATGAGTTGGTCGATCTGCTGTAGTTGAAGCAATGTCCATGTGAATACCTTGAAATAGTAGGTTTTGCAGGAGTGGTGGTTTAAGGTCTAAGATATTTCCAAAAGTAAAGGGACAGACAGACAAAAACGGGTCATTCGTGGAGTGGGGGTGCTGCGAATAATACTTTGATGTTGCTTGTTAAACGTTTTCTGCATCTTTGTAGCGCTGAAAGGAAGAGGCTTTGAAGTTTTTAATACTGCTCATTTTATTGAAATCTGTAAGATTACAAATTAAATCGGCCCTGACTGAATTAGACCTTCACAATGTCAGGAACAATCCCATAACTCGCATGGCGGTCTTGCCGTTTTTCTGTAACAGATAGAAAAAGAGTGATATTGATAAGGATGAATGTTTGCAGTTTAAATTATGTTCACAAAAGTTGAAGTGAGTTGGTCCTAATGTCCGTCTTCCACTTGCAGTGCTGAGACAGCAGCAAAGACTCCTTTCCTTCCATAGTTTTGAAACCAGTCTGCCTGGATAAAGAGCGGAACAGTTTGAAAATCACTAACTTTTTTTTATCAAAGGTGTCATTTTGTACAGTTGGCAGGAGCAGAAACACACATACTATCTTTTGATGTATTTTTACCCAACATTTCCACTCTTCCATTCATACTATTTTTTTTTTTATATAAACAGAGGGCCAATGTACAGAACAATACTTGGTGTTGATAACTTGTGAAGTGTCTAATTGTAGTTATCGGTGAAGACCAGAGCAGAAGCTAGCCTTAAATCAGGTCTTCTTCCAAATGCAGTGCGAGAACTTCGTACAGAGGTGGCACTGAAAAGTATTACCTCACCACGACTCCCCCTTTTTGCCACATTTAAGCTACAACATGTCGACCCACTGAAAGGAGAAAGCATGTCTTGAAACATAATCAGCAACAGGAAACCAAGGCATTGTTATAAAAGTTAAATTAACTTGCTTGTGAATAGTCTTGCAACCAGAATTACTTCTATAGATACTGCAGCTTTACGCAACCTGTCATATGTCTACTGTGAGACCATAACCGCGTACAATGTAGTGCAAGAAAAACGAGGACAGATAATTGATGCTTTTATTCGATCATGAAGTGTTTTACATTGCAGTATGAAGGAGACGCTTTACGCAGTAGTTTAAAACTTCACTGAAGAACTTTAAGCTTGGCACTGAAGGGAACCGGAAACCGCGAAGTCTTTGCTTCCCGTGATTTTTTTTTTTTTTTTTTTTTTTTTTTTGCAATGTCTCACCTGCGTAGTTTGAGAGCTTGTGGGCTCTGAAATCATGCGAATGATCCAAATCGCATTGCTACTTGCAAGACAACGTGAAGCAAACTTCAAGGAAATCGCAGCTTGTAATTTGGTATAACATAGACGCCGTGGGCCTTATTCGTTTACCATTTCATGTGTGTAAATAGTCATGGCAAATACGACGTAATAGTCTTGGTAAATACGACGCAGAGTTGTTGTTCAGGGAGAGGCCGTGGCATGTGGTTTGTCAGAGTGCATTTCACATGCCAGCCATTGCCATGTTTGCGACATTAAAGGCTGGATATGACTACCTGGCGCCCCAAGTTCAAATAACATGGAAGCGTCTGTGACGTGGCATTTAATGCGGTTGCGAGCATCATATTAGAGTTGCCTTCTTCCCTTGATCTCTTTATCCTACAGTAGCACACATAGAGCCTTACCAGGCATGGTGATGGTTATGCTTAGCGTGATTTTCCCTGAACTCTTTATATATTGTAGTTAGTTTGAAATTCCAAGTTCTAGTCAGACATGGATCATTTGTTGTCTTTGGTCATGTAATTAGTTTTTGGTGCACTATTTTTAGCATTGATTAGCTAAAAAAAAAAAAACGATTTTTATTCCACCATGCCTTCCCTTCTGTGGCCGTAGCGCAGTGCACTTTGTTTGAATTTGTGCATGTTAGTGGAAACGGAAACATCAGTTTTAACAAAATGTTGCAGTTTCGGTTGTTTAGGCATGATTTTCACAAATGTAGCCAAAGATCCGTAGACAACACAGCTAAAAACGTTTTACATTGTGTTCTTTTTTGAGTGGGTGTGATTTGTTTTCTGTTACTAGCCGGTTTCTCCTACCCCACCTTACTGTTGCGATTCCCAATGAAATGCCACCGCAGCAGAAAGACAGATGCCCTAGTGACTTGTCTGCAGTTTAAATCATTACTGAATGCACACCAAAGAGTGCTTGCTGCTTTGAAAACGTTGCATAGGGTTTTGAACTTAGGCGTGGTGGGGCTGTCGAGCAGACTGCTCTTGCAGAACCGATGGAATGAATTTATTAATGTTCACCCGTGTTGCAACCTGAGATGCTTGGGATTTCGTACGTCCGAGGCAAAGAATGCACGATGACTGCTTTTGAAGCAGCTGCCATAATGCCCTCGCAGTGCTGGCAGTAGTCTGGCACAGTGGATTAGACCCAGTCTCGGATCACAAGAGATTCATACGGTTTATTTCATTTTTGGTGGTGAGGAATTTTCGTGTGATGTGGAGAATGAAAGGACATTTATTGAACCCAAGAGTGAGACTGTAGCAGTTCAAATCTCCAAGTCCTGATCCTTAACGTACTCTCTAGGTCACACCCACAGACCACATTCATCTGTTTGTTTTTGAAGACCTTTTGTAACCTACAATGATAATACTTTTAGTAGGCTTTGGGTCAGCCCGTTGCTTATTATTGGTTGGCTTTCTGGTGTAGCTCATTTCCATGCTTATTTGAAGGCTTCCTTTCCTCTTGTTGTGTTTGCCCTTTTCTCTAGAGCATACCTTCTTAAACACAGTTTTAATTGGATAACTTGTAGCTATCCACTGGCTACATTTAAGGAACTACATTTTCCCCTATTTCAGCTTTCCATATGAGTGCATTTGTTTTCTTGCTCTCTGTTGTGTGCTGCTTCCCCTCTCAAACTCCTGCCCCAGTACCTTTTATATGTTGCTTCCCTGCCCAGTTTGTTTGTTACGCACCTGCTTTTTCCCCTAATTTTCTTTTTCCTCCCCATGCGCGGATGTTGACTCCTCCCCTGAGTCTCCATTGCTCATTTCACTACTGGCCATCACATTCTTTTTAAAATTAAAATTTTTTTTTTTTTTTTTTTAGAAGACAAAGCAGTTGCATTTTACCACCAGGTCACTTAATTTTTTCTTTTAATACGCTTATTATTAAAAATGTATTGCTCAAGGGTTGACATTTGGCATTTTGGAATGGCAAATTGAAACCTTAAAAATAGAGGCTTCTATGTCATGATGCATGTGAAAATATCACACCGTGGCATATAGTTTGTGCATAAGTTTGGCAGGTAAACTTTCTGTTTTTCTTTTTTCCTGTGTGAATGGTATTGTCAATCATTGGTTAAGGCAACAACTTTGAGAGGCAAGAGCTATTGGCTTTGCCAGTACTCTTTAAAATGTGGTATCATGGACATGCATTCTCTTCTCTGAAAGTGGTATGTTAGAAATCGGATCGCTAGTTGGCAGAGGTTTGCACTTTGTCCAAGTAGGGACAACAGTCCTAGTTAGGGCAAGTAAGAGAAATGTGTAAATAATTTTTGTACACACACAAAGTAAAAACACCACAAAAGGACTCCACACCAGTTTGGAAAATAGCCAATATTTATCTGAGTCAAACAAGACCAAAACTGCAAAAATCAAACAGACTGAAGTTAAGTTGTGAATTTTCAAAGATTTAATTAAAATGCAGTGCTTAGGAGACCATAGCTACAACCGGATCTGGTTGTGCTTGACCGTGGCAAATTCAAAAGAGCAGTCCGACTGCGATGGAGCATGGGCTGGCTACAGGAGTCGCGCAGACCTGCTGACAGTAACTTTATGTTGATGTCCAGTGGCGATGCATTGATCCAGAGGAAGGGATCCCTCAAGCTTGCATGCAATGTGTCATTTCCTGATCGGGCCACATTGTTGATGCGTCAATGTCCAGAAGCGATGAATACTGCTTCCGATGCATCGGTGTGGCGTTCACCAAGTTGGGGCTGCATTGTAAGTCAGGGTCATTGTGCCACGCAGTCAGCGAGCGGTGTCCGCAGCTTCGATGCAGGCAGCGTCAAAGCAGCGTCTCTGCAACGGAATGCAATATTTTCAAGTGACTCACCAGTGTTGCGTCAGTTCTTGGGTGCAGCACCACACTCACCCACAAGGACCCAGGATTGGATTTGACACCACTTGGCATATCAGGACTCAGCAGAGGAGTTCAGGTGCTGGTAACAAGACGCAGGTGAAGTCTTTGATGTCCCTGATACTTCAGAAACAGGAGGCAGGCTCAGTCAGGCCCTTGGAGAAACTTTAGATTACAGAATATAGAGAGTTTGATCCAGTGCTCTCCCTCTCAGGCAAGAAGTTGCAGACAGCAGGCCAACACAACAGAGCACACAGCAAAGTGGCACAGCAGTCCTTCTTCCTGATAAAATGTCCTCAGTTCAGTATCGGTCAGAGGCCCGGTACTTATACCCAGATGTGCCTTTGAAGTGGGGAAGACTTGAAAGAGATGTTTTGAAGTGCCCCAGTCCCCTTTTAGCTCAGCCATGTCTGCCAGGAGGTCTTTGGGGGTTATCAGTCTTTTGTGTGCGGTCAGGCCACTACACTACACTTTGAAGTGCGAGGCCCCTCAACCCTTGCTGCCAAGGAAGACCCACTGGTATGCTAATTGAATGCACAGGCAGTGGAGTGTCTTGCGTTTTATAGCTGTCTGAATGGAATGCACAGATGTAGCTTGTCACTTAAACCTTACACAGACCAGACGTGGATTGGAGATAGGCTAAGGGACTGAATGGTTAAAGTAAGGTATGCTAACTTTCTAAAAGTGGCCTTTTCAGACCTGCAATTTAAAAACTACCTTTACCAAAACATGTTTTTCAATTGTGAGTCCAGAGACACCAAGCTCCGTTTTTCTATCTTTACCCATTTGGTAATTTCAAAAAGATGTTTTAAGGCAAGCCACATACTAGCCTATGGGAGAGGTAGTCTTTACAATGGTGAAAAAACACAAATTTAAGAGTTTTTTACTACCTGGACATGTTAAATGTAAAAGTACATGTTCAACTTGTTAAATGCAGTTCACCCTCCCCTTGGAGCAAACCAGAGCCTACCTTAGGGCTGTCTTAAATGTAATAAAAAGGAAGGTTTGGGTCTGGCAAGTGATTACACTTGCCAGGTCATTACACTTGCCAGGTTGAACTGGCAGTTTAAACTGCACACACCAGCTCTGCAATGGAAAGCCCGAGACCTGTTTGAAAGGATACCGTAGTGGGTGGAGCAACCAGTGCTGGAGGCTCACTAGTAGCATTTGACTTGCTGGCTCTGGGCGCACACAGTGCACTGTGGTAGGGACTTACTGGTAAACCAAATATGTCAATTGTGGAGAAGCAAGTGCCCTTTTTTTTTTTTTCTCGACACAGAGGATGCACTGGATAGCAGTGGAAAAGTATGGAAAGTCCTAAAGCCAGCAAAAAATAAGTTCAGCACTCAGTCCAAACAGGACGTCAGAAAGCAAAAGTCAGGGGAAACAATGGCAGGTCTAACACGGTAGAGCTGTGATTTCCTGTAGGTGAGTTTCCTTGGATGTACCATTCACATGAGGAAACTTTGCCTAGCAGATTATATTTTTATTGAACTTTTCTTTTTTGTTGTTGTCTACATTGGGTGGTTGCCTGTTTATCCACGTTATTTAGTCTGCATTTTATTTTTGGGCCATTTAGGTGTCTGGTCCTTGTGGTAAGGTGTACAGATCTTGTTAAAATTTGTCAAATGTCCTTCAGCTGATTGGTTACAATATTGTAAATCAGGCTGGGATTTATTTTTCCGACTGGCATTTGATAAAGGGTAAGAACCTTTCCATAACATATTAGTTAAGTTTCCTAAGCAATATTCGTATTCATGACATTTGCTAAAGCAAGAACTGAGTATTTCAAAATGAAGCATACCTTTTTAGATTCAGTGTAAAACCTCTGCCCGATCAGTATCTTGTACACTTTTATACATTTTAGGTCTGGCTGGCGAGCCTTTTCTATTTTTCCAGTGTAATATACAAAAGTGACAGGATGCAATGCAAGTAGCTGAAAGGTAATTGTTTAGGTTCTCACCTGTAATTAATCTTGATGTATATTTCATGTCTCCTTTTACTTGACCTATAATATTTTCCCTCTCATTTGCTTTCACACTTGATAACCCTAGGTGTAGGTGACTTTTACCTGGATCAGTAGTTGGAGAGGGTATACCAAATGGCGCTAGGACGTTTTGATGAGATATTTTTAGAATTCAGTGATCTGTTATACTGTACTAGTATTGACTGGCTCAATAATCTTTAGGCTGGTGGCACCTGTGTTTATGCAAGAGGGATGGACATAAGTCAGAGTATGTGGTTTCAGTGGTGTGCCGAAAGTAGAGCACGGCCTAAATATTGGATGCTTGCAAATCAACATAAAAAAATCGGTCAAACTCTGGCAGTGGGTGTTGCTACTATCATGTTAGTGTGAGGAAGTGAATGAATGCACGAGGATCCTTCAGACTTGTTCTAGGAGAAAAGCAAAATGTGCAATATTGCCCCTTTGGTTGTCCAAGCAATAGGGCTTCCTTTTTCCTGGTCAGCCTCTGATGACACTTATTGGACACTTTCAGGGCCTGTGTCTAAACCAACTGATAAAAGCCTGTGCCTTGAACATAGCACCCTTTCCTCACACAAGCCCTAACACTTCAGGGAAATGAGCAACTGCCATTCACATACCCACTGCTCCTTTCTGCACTCTTTGAGCTTGAAGCTCAACTAATGTATTGATTAGCCTAAGGATGCAGAAGGTCTACCTGTGCATGCAGGTAAATATATCAATTTGTGAAAGGAAACCTAAAGAGTTCTTGTTGCTGGGTTTCAACAGGGCATGTGGCACTCGCAGTAGAATGTCACATTGTGACAGGAAATGTACTGCCACCTTTCCAGAGATGGCTGGAGTAGGTTACATGTCAAACTGCCAGGAAGAGCAGAGCCATGATGAATGAATTGAGTATTTATAAAGCACAAACTATCACTCCCAAGGGAGCATCTTGGTGCTATCCGGCAAGACTGAAAAAGAAACAGAGCAATAAAAGTAGGGAAAAAGAAAGGAGTCACATTAATGAATGAAGGATTTACACCAATCTTCTGGGGCATTAAAGATCCACGCCTTAATTTTTTTTTTTTTTTGGTAGTTGGTTTTAGACTCCACCAGTTTCAAAGCCAAAGGGAGGTGGTTCCATGCACGTGATCCAAGAAATGCAAAGGGTTTCCCACCCCTCGTTTTGAGCCGATATTTAGGAGGCTTGAGAAGATGGGCTAATGAGGATCTTAGGGCCTGAGAGGAAGTGTAGTGAGAAAAACTCTCAGTAAGGTATTTAGGGCCTTGTGCTCTGTAGACTCTGAAAGTGAGTAGCAGGATCTTAAAAAGGATCCTCCAGGAAACTGAAGCCAGTGTAAAGATATAACAGCAGATGAGGCTGAGGAGCGGCGGGGTAGTTTAAGCACCATCCTCACGGTGGCGTTCTGCACTACCTGCGGTCTCTACATTGATTGTTTTGCGGCACTCACGTACAGAGTGTTGTAATAATCAAATCTTGCTAATATCAACGTCACTGCCAAAGTTTTTCTTGCTGCTAGGCAAGAGGCGGCATACAGTTAACTTTTAGTCCCAACAAACAAGCAACTATTCCTTGCCGAACAAGGTAGGATTTAACTTCTGCACAGACCTACTGATGTCAAGCGGAGAAAGTCAGCAGTAATGTGCTACGGGAGGGTCCTTGAGCGTTCGTTCTGTCATATCTGAAGAACAGCATTGATGTGAAAATACAGGTTTTCATTTAGTTGAACTAATACCAACAAAGCATGCATTACAACAAAATGCCCATGTTCAAAATATTTACCTACTTGAAGATACTTCATCAGTAATGGGAATTGTTTTATTTATTTTTTAGAAAATTATTACTTCGAACGTAAAAACGAAAATAGTCACCCTTCAAAATCCTATCTTTTGCCCTAGTAGAAAGTGATTTATTACTGCGGCTATATAGTCAGATGCTTGCAAAGTGACTGTACCTGTGGGAATGCTGTAAATGCTCCACTCATTTTTAAATAGCAAGGTGTTGCAACAGCTAGTCAAAGCAATCAGTCCTGCTTTGGCTTGCTTATACATGAAGGAATAAACCTAGCCAAGTTCTCCAAAGAAAAGGACATTAGGCTTGCCTTTGCTTCGCGAAAGCAGACATTAGTTTTTTGTTCCTTCTCTTTCAGTAGAGTTCAAGTATAATGCATTTACAGTACTTTAGAACTTATCTTTCTACAAACTGCAGCTTTGCTGGAGAATACTGTTATCAAGCTAGCAAGATGTGTAAACAGTGCGCGCACCCTGCTCCCGCCACACATACACCTTTTAATTATGTAATATTGTTCAAGGTTTCACCTAGGGGTTCTTGTGACATTATAAGTCCGTAGGCCAGTGGTCCAGTATTTTGTAAATATCACCATAACTCCAAGAACGTAATGAAGTACCATGTTACTTTTTACCTCTTATATATATTTTTTTCCTGCACGTATATTTTGGGGGTAGTTAATTGCACTTTGAAGAATAGATTTTTTTAAACTAACAGTGGGAAGTAATTGACACTGGAGTGTTTAGATTTTTATTTTTGCCAGACATTTTACCAGTGAAAGTGGGCACTACAAAATCTCTACCGAGAATCGCCATGGGGCGCTCCTTGGGTGCCAGAGAGCCAAGGAGCAGGCAAACAGCCGTCTCCTTGTGCTGGGTTCCTTGGGAGGCACTAAGGTTTAGGCAGGACAGTACAACTAGGTAGATGGCGGTTCCTCCAGGCCATGCAGCTGTGCCCTAACAGGGACAAAGTCAGGCGGCAGGCTGGCAGCAGGACAACAAGCAGAAAAGCAATCGAGATGAGTCCTTTAGGCAGTTAGCAGTCCCTCTGGCAGAGGTTCGGTCCCAGTTCCAAAAATGCTCTCCAATCAGGGGGCAAGAGCCTTTCTACGTATACTCAAAAATGCCTTTTTTCATGAGTAACCTCACAGGAGTCCTTTCATGTCAAGCACAAAACACTTTCAACCAAGCTCTGTCTCCAGACATCAGTAGGGGGTAATCAGTCCATTGTGTGAGGGCAGGACACAACCTATTGACATGTAGGGTGTGGACAACCCCCTCCCCATCCCAAGAAGACTATATATGCAGATGCCGCTTCTGTCACACTAAGCCCCTCCTGTATGATGGCTGTCTGGAAAGTATACACCAAGTGGAGCTGGCACTCTGCCCCAGACGTGAATTGGAGTCAGGCTGCAAAAGCACTAGAGTTATAAGGATAGAGAAATGCCCGCTTTCTAGAAGTGGCACTTCTAAAATAGTAATGTAAAACCCACCTACCCCAGTAAGCAGGATTTCTCACTACCATTCCAAACATACTAAACATGCCCACGTGATTCCTCATAGAGCAGGAGACACCAGTTAGACATATGTCAGGGAATTGCCAATGCAGTCCTATGAGAGGAGCAGCACCCACAGTATTGAGGGCATGTAGCACATAAAGACATATGTCCTACACTTTACTTACACAGCACTCTGCCCATAGTTGTCTAGGGCCTACCCTAGGGGTGACTTAGGTGTAACAAAAGGAGTTTATGCCTTAGCAAGTAGTTTGACTTGCCAAGTCAGTGTGGCAGAAAACTGTGCATGCTGACCCTGCAGTGGCAGGCCTGAGGAATGTTTGAAAGGCTACTTCTGTGGGTGGTGCAATCTACAGTGCAGGACCACTAATAGTATTTAATTTACAAGCCCTGGGTATGTGTTAGAGCACTTTACAAGGGACTTGCAGGTAAATTATATATGCCAAACATGTGTAAGCCAATTCTACCAAGCTGTAGGGGAGAGAGCACATGCCCTTTAGCACTGATTAGCAGTGGTAAAGAGCCCAGAGACCTAAAGCCACAAAAACGGCGGTCAGAAAAATGGGAGAAAAGCAAAAAGTTTGGGAATAACCCTGGAGCAGCGGCAATTTCCAATACAAACAGTTTAGGGAAACTGAGGAATCTTTTCCACTCACTGGGTGTTCCTTGGCAGTTGCTTGTTGGCTGTCTGTTCTCACACTGGGATCAGGGTGGGATTCTCTCACTGGAAAGTCTCTCCTCCTGCAGGGCCACTTATTCCCTTTCCCTCTCCTGTCAGGAAGGCCTTTTAGGCAGAGACCTTAAGCTCCTCAAGCAGAAAGTGCTAACTAAGGTTATATCCTCTCACCTCTTGGAGACTGGTTATCTGGCAGGCAGCAACCTGCACAGCAGTACTGGAGTACTATGCGGAGCACTGCCTTAATTGGTCGTGAAGAACTTGAAACAAAGTGGGTTGGACCCCATTTCCATATCCATTTTTTTTTCTTTCTTAAATGGGGCACGTGGATCCACTATCTGAGGCTTCAGGACAGCTTAGGGTTGGTTCTCATTCCAATATCTTATTTAAGTTGCTCTCTGAAAACATCCTTTTCAGGTTGCAATGGGGCTTGCTACAAGGTTGAATATCTACAACATGCACAATTATGACGCGAGTTCTGTGCACCTGGATGGTGTATACTTTCCTGAGCAGTAATCAAAGACAGACAAAAAAGGCATGCCCTTCCTAGAGGCTTCCTAACTTAAGGAAAATAAACCACTGCCCCTCTCCTCCTAGTCCCCCACCATCTGCTAAATGGCGGTGCTCAGGAATAACTTATTTAGCAAGGCCCTCATGGAATTTATAAAGGGAGCCCTCTCTCCAACCTCTTCACTTCAGTGTCTGGGTCCCCAGTTTCCAGCTGTAGGAATGTAGGCAATACATTTCACTGTTTAGGAGAAGCGGTCCTCACTCTTCACCTTGTGCATTGCTAACGCAGGGGCATTCAGAATCGATGCTAAAGGCTTAACATTCAGTCGTACTACCATGAATATGATAAACGTGCACAGTGCTTGCCCACGCAGACACACATCCATGGAGGACATTTGGGCCATGTTCTGGGTTACACTGACCTTTAGAAGAGTAGAGTCACTAGACTGCACTTGCACTGACGCAGGAACAAGGTCTGGTCACACACAGACTAAAAAAAAATACACTAAGCTGCCAACACTGAATATGTTATTCCCTGGGCATGAACAGGAGTCCACTGGTTAGTAGGATGGTATGCTTGGTTGACCCACTTATGTCACAGTGCAGATCCTGAACATCACATTGTTGGGAGCAGGCCTAGGCCTCTGCACACTCCTTAAGTTAGCATGGCCCTAGGGCCAAAACGAATTCAGTACGCCAGTTTCACTTGCAGTTAGGTCCCCGAGGCAGGGGTACCAGTTTATGTGGTACTTTACCGTCCACATCTTTAATGGATACATCGTTGATAAGAGTGAACAGTGGTGAGTGCCAGTGGATTTGTGTGATTCTGTGGCAGCAGCATTTGCCCATAATTCTAAATGTATGTCATTTGATACATTTTTTTTTAATTTTCAGATTTCACACATTTTTTGCTCGAAACTGGCAAAGAATGTGCTGTGTAATTTGCCCTCATTTGCCACATATTATAGGTAGCCTTTTTGCATAATTTAGTCCTCTCTTGTGTTGTTAACCTAGTAAGCCTGTCAATAGCTGTATTCTGCAGTGGCGTGAGGTCTGTCATTATGAAGGTGAAACCCATACTTCACAGGGAACGTTAAAATATTTTTCTTATTTTAAGGGGGGTATGTATACGTAGGTGTGTGTGTGTGTGTGTATACACACAGATATAACATTTGTGGCCTCAGCAAATTACTGTTTTTGGGATCTTACAGAAACTTTGGACACAACCCAGCAATATTTATAAGTGAGACCTTGAGAGAAGTTCTATAGATATAGAGCTGTCTCCTGCACCTCATACTGTACTGACTGTGAAAAAGACTTCTAGGTCAGTAACAAAAATATTTTTTTCCAAATACAAAAAAGGCAAATTTTACAATGAAAACCACCAACTGTCTCGAACAGAGAAAAGCAGTTTTTTTTTTTTTGTCTGCTTGGGGCGTGAGAGCAGAATTTTAAAGCATCTGACTCCTGTCACAGATGGACAATATTGGCCCAGTCTCAAGTCTCATATTCTGAGCCTGTGGCTTCTAACGTGCATGAACCAGCTGTTTCCTCCTGCTCCTTAGCAGACACAACTAGAATTCATATCCATGTACATTGATTGGGTCCTTAAGAAGACATGATTGCTAATGGAAGCACAGTATTATTTTCCTTTGAAACAAATGATAAATAAGCTGCTTCCTTCACTCTAAAGTGACAGATATGCAAAATGTTAAAAGGTACATATTTCACACAAGGTTGAAATTTACTTTTGTGTCCAGCCATGTACATGTATATCTTTGCAAAGTATTAATTTTCCTGCAACTTAGGTTGATCTGTTAGAGGAAATGCCATAGCAATAAAAGCCTAAAAGGGGTGTACCGGTTTTGAGCATGCTTATCTATGTTTACCTTAAAAATCTCCACATAACTTTATGTAGTTATTGGGCTGAGGGAGCAAGTATACTTTGTTTCTCATTAGGCAAAATGTTCTTGTTTTTTGATAGTTTGGCATTTTTAGGTCTCACCTACAGCTTTAACTGTTTGTTGTTGGAAGACCTCTTGCGAAAGTACGATACATAGGATATTCTGTGGGTCAGCCTCTAATTCTTGATTGAATAGCTTTGGTAGCTCTCAATTCCATGTTCTTGATTCTGTGCCGCTCCTCAATATACTTGTTTTGCCTTTCGCTAGAACATAGCCATTGGAGGGTCTGATGGCTGCCATTTAATGCTGATCTGTTCAAACTGGTGCCTTAAGAGTTAGTCTTTTGCTCCGGGCCAAGGGCAATGTATGCAAAATAACTTGGGGCAATGACAGTCTAATTTCACTAATTGTGCATGACGCTTTACTCTTCTGTTAAGTACTGTAAAATTATTCTAATCTGATCTTTGGAAAAACATCTTAATACATTTTGAAGTATCCTGTTTGTGCTATCAGTTATTGCTAGGGTCATTTGTGATTACTATGTTTACGTCCATTGCATGGGTCACTCTGCGTCTCCTGTGTTGTTGAAAGTGCTCTAATGAAGCCTCCTACATAAATCTGTATAAGTCATATTGTTCTTGCTACATTTAAAAAATTAAAATAAAAATCTTATCAGTGAGCCAGTTGCAGATGCCATTTGTTTGCCAAACCCTACTTTAACTACTGCAATAGGCTGACTGCCTTGAAACTGACTCCTTAGCCCTACAAGCTGTTCCAACATTGTTTTAACTGCACTGTCCCAAATAAAATACCATAATCAAGTGCTTTGCTGAATTTGCCTCTGGAAAAACCCATGAGGACGCTACTCACTTGTCATAAGAATACCAACTAGACTTTTCTCTTTTGAGGTACCAAACACCCAGTACATGTTAATTGAATGCTGTATGTCTCTCTCCAAAGAGTTGCGCCCCTGACTTTCCAGCTTGTGCTGTACAAATTAATATTTGCTCTACCCTGACAATGGATAACGAGCAGTTGCAGTGTAGGATGTGTGTACATGTGAATATTGTTAAATGACCATAACTCCCCTACTAAATCTTCTCCTTTGTATCGCCGCCTTTTTTGTCACAACATGTGTTAATTTAGAAAAGCCTGGTTTTGTGGGCAACCAAGCAGCACAGTTTGTCAGTAATACAAAAACTAAAGACTTGTAAACTAAAACACTACTAAAAAATGTTAAAATCCCGTGTACCATAAAACGTACCTTGTTTTAGAAGTTAATACTCCTGAGCCTCAAACATTTTTAGGTCGAGCATGCTAGCGCTCTGTCCTGTTGTAATCTGTCTGTGGGCTTTTAACCACACCTGACCATCACTATCACTAATTCATGGGCTTGCCTTTAAAAAATCCTTCGATATCATTGGTAAATGTTTTACGTTTGTCCCTCCTTGGTTGGGGCAGTTTTATAACTGCCTTGACCATCGACCCCGTTACATGGATAATTGCACTTTTGCCGATACGTTTGACTGCGAGCAAACTTCTTTTTCCTTTTGTGTCTCTCCTTCCTCTCATGCTCATGGCGGCCGTAGCACTTTGAATCGGCTTGCTCATCTCAACTGTTTTACTTTTAATTTTCAATTTGTGACAACAAAAGTCCAGTTAGGAATTTACAACGCTAATAGCTCTAACTTGAGCAAACACGAGACCCATTGCATGGCAAATGCTTGTTCTTAATGTATCCATTGATTATGATGAGTTGGACAGGCAAATGCAGCTGTTTAAGTCTTGAGTCTCAAGACTGCAAGAGGGTACAGATGACACAAATTATTGTTATTATGCCATTTGATAAAAGGCTTTACAGAGGCAATCCATTTGTTTTGAGATTAAAAATGAATCTGCCTATTAATCAATTTCTCAGATTTTCTTATCTCGTCACCCTGTATATTTGAGTATCCATTAACTCTTCAGTATGGTAGAGGCACTTGAGTTGCCACTGTGCTTGAAGCAGACTATCACGTCAATCTTAATTGTCAAACACTTGCTTCCATTGTATTTCTGGGTAAATTTATAGCCCAAATATGTCTCTGGTTATGCAGTATGTAGTGTTAAACCTATGGAAGCAAGCACAGAAGGTGGGGTACAACAGATCATGTGGAGAGAGGTGACAAAATAAGATGTCACTTGACAGAGTGCACCTGGGGAGGTTGCAAAAGTTAGAATGTTATGATCGGTTTGAAGGAGCAATCTTTTATTTACACTGTTAACGCCCAAGCCTTCTGAATATTTTTATGGATGTGTTTTGTAATTTGACAATATAGTATGGATTGAGATGGCAGGTTGCTCACAGTGGGAGCCATTTTTTTTTTTTTTTTTTAAGATTTGAGAATTAAGGAACAGCCAGGCCTACATAGCTGAAGTTTGCATAGCAGGCTTACGCTATGTGACATTCAGGGTGCAGGCAAAGGGAAGACATTTTGATAGATGCTGGATTTAAAAGATTGTGGCCTTGGTACCGGTACTTGTGAGTGTTCGTTCTGTAGTCCTCACTGAAGAAGGCTAATCATATTTGTGCTGAGGGAGGCGAGTGCGTTGAATTTGGAAGCTTCCTGGTTTGAGAGTGATGCATTGTAGCATGCAGTTGGTCCCTTGGATTTGGACCTTCTTGAGGAAGACTTTAAAATAACTAGCTGATGACAGATTTGTTTCTTATAGTTAGGTTTATTTTTAATGTATTCTTTGATCCTTCACATTGTCTTGTTCATGCGCAAGACTAAAAAGATTCCAGTGCCTTTTGAATACAGTCAGTACTTTTAGCAAAATACCACTTCTGAAACTTTGTAGGGAGCTTCCTGTTGGAGAGTTGAAGATATCCTTGCACAATTTTCAGCTCAGTGACGAAACTCAATAGAGCATATGTTTTTAAATGGAATACATATCTTCATAAGTGGAGCTCTTTGGGCCCACTGCAATGATATAAGAGCACTGTCTTTGCCTTGGAACTCTTTCTCACTTAGGAGTTACCTGCAGGAATTACAAAGCATGCCTAATAGTGACAGTTGCTCAGAATTCTGTGTTCACAAAGATGTTGTAGGTCCACTTGCCATTGGCAACTCTTTATAAGTTCTCCAGGCAGGGGCTAGAAGAGCCGCTAGACGAGATCCTGGATTATTTTGAACTTTTTCATACCGTTCTTCCTGTGCGCCACACAAGATGTGAATTATTATTATTATTATTATTTTTTTTTTATATAAGCAATTCCGGTTTTCTCAGAACCTGTAGGAATGCATTTTGGAACGTGTACGTCTAAAGTTAAAAGTTTTAGGCACTGAGCTCAAAAAGAAAAAGAGCACATTGAAAAAGGAATCTGTAGTTGTTAGACCCTTCTTGGCTTGTGTGGAAAATGTTTATGCAGAAACCTGTTCTCGAGCTGCAGAGCCAGTTTTGCAGATGCTAGTATCAATAATAGATTCGTCATAGTCTCGGTGAGGAGGAATTTCTATGTTCTGTAAGATTGTGGGTTGGACTTTCCACAAAGCCTGTTACAAATACAGAGCTTACATCTGTAAGGCACGTTTCAGTTTAAAAAATAATAATAATAAAAAAATCCAGTGACTCCACCCCTGTGTTCCTGAGTTGTGTAATAGGACTTCACTTTTTATGTTGACTCATTCTTTTGCATAGTCTAAAAAATCCTGCCAGAGTGACAACATGAGTTCTGTTTTAAGGCATCTTAGTAGCAAGCTTTGCAGTACTCAAATACATCCATAGAGTGTAAAAGCTAGATTGGAGGGTCAGTTTTAATGTAGTCTAATGAAGATTCAGGCCTCGTGTCTGAGGGGGACATTGCTCCAGACCTTTATTTTTTTTAATTATTATTATTGAAGGCCCTAAATCGTATTTTTTCCTTCAGTGCAGACCGTGACCCAGATTATTATGCAGGAATTTGATTCACTAATCCTATGCTGTGCGTGGGGCTGTGTGCAGCGAGTGGCACACCATCTGCTTAATTTAATGTTAACGGAGGGGGATTGGCTGTGATGCTCACTCACTGTGTAGTGAAAGCTGAGACAGCGATTTCTGACTAAGCATTTGCTTTCAGTTTGCTGAAATTGCGACCCATGTTCATGGTAGAGTCCAGAGTCCCAAGGGTAAGCTGTCAAAACTGACATATTGCACTCTGTGAATGGTAATGGCCCCAGAACATTTGTTCATAGATGTGTGAACTGCAAAAAGGAGGAATACCTCTTTGTCCCCTCCTTCCCCTTGCAAATAGTTTGTACTGCGAATTGCCTCTTTGCATTAGCAAAATCTGCTGAACAGTCTATGTAATTTGAAAGTACTGTCCTAAATTTGGTTCTGTCTCCTTTTTTTTTTTTTATTTTTTTTTTTATTGGAGCCACTTTGTGGCGGTCTCTGGCTCATGGTTTTATAGAATAGTCGTGTGTTTGGCCTGCTACACATTCCACATCTTTGTTTTTTTTGTAAACTGCTGGAACACTTGCAGACCGTTATGCTGCTGCAGGAAAGGTGTGGCATACGACGTTTCCTGTCATTATGACAGGAGCCACAGTGTCTAGAATGGTGTATGTTGCCTTAGTCTAAGGTAGGTACATTACGACTTAGTGCTTGGAAATCATAATGAGTAAGCATGTTTTATTACTGCCAGTTAGAAACGACTGTAATGTTACGTCTCACTCATTCTTAACTTTCAGTCCAGAGATGTTCCTCGTTTGAGAGCAGAATCTGCTGTTTAAAACATGCAGTACGATGAGGTGGAGGGCCACTAAGCAGGCATGAGTCTTTTACCGGATACATGCCTACTTCCATCAATGTGTCCCCCGAGCTGTTGCATTCAGGCCTGCCCTTGGGTCCATGAGCCCATACTTGCTGCTAGAGTATTATTGGGCATGTTGTAGTCCTCCTTTTCAGTAGCAAAGTGGGCTCCGGCTACGGACAAAGGGGGAAGGTCTTTCTCACTTAAATTTCTGATGGCAATGCGGAGATTGTGCTATTTACTGTGGTACTCGCTAAAACTTCTAAATCCTTTTGGCAGAGTAGGACAATGTTTTGATACCACACATCCATTTCCAAACGTTTAATCTTGGTTTTTATCCCAGAGATTTCCTTAAAAGGAGAAATCCAGTAAAGGGCCCTCTGCTCTTGCTGTGGTGTGGGTGGAGCCCAAGGCTGTTGAGTTTTCAAATGTCAATTGTGCAGACTTTGAATATTTGCGACTAAATAACATTTTTTGCAGTTACCATGATTTGGGCATTTTGTGGGATGACTGTTGGGAAGTGTCCATGGTGCTCATAAACGGATATAAGAAATCCCTATTTAATAACCCCTATCCACTGCTACACCCTGAATCCATCGTGCTAGTTTATTGCGCAGTATTCTATAAAGCAATCCATTTTATGAACTGGGCGGTACTTCTAAAACAATACTTATTGGTTAGGGCCTCTCTTTGATCATGCCGTGTCTCCCGCCATCAGCACCACACACGGTAAGAGTTGTCTTCTGTAAAATGGCCAGCAATGCGCTCCCTTCTGAAGAAGTGTTGCAGTCAGTTTTGTTGTCATGCCCATTTGTGTTTTCTCCATGAAATGTGCATCTGTGTTGACTTTGAGGACCAGATGTGTTAACTTGCTGTTTTAGTATGCGATAAGACGCTTCGAGCACATTACCACCCAGACGAATGCCTCCATGAGCTCCCTGCACACACTTTCTCTGCTTCCAGTTGTCATGGGCGCGGCTCCACGAAGCAGGTGTCGCACATGTGTGGGTTTCGGGAAGCAATGTGTGCTGGCGAGTTCATTAATACCAGGGTGGCCTACAACTTGTTCGGGAAGCCCGCTGCTGCTTTTCGTTCGTTGGAATTTTCTGTCGACTTGTTTCTTAAGGTAAAATGAGGGCTTTGTCGCAGGGTCCGCCCTGTTCGAAAATAAGCCTTTAGAGAATGCGTGTGTCACATTCCTTTACAGAACCGGTTGTAGAAGTAGTTTTGTCGCCTGTAACCTCTTCCTGCTCTGAGAATCTGACAAGGGAAACTCAGTTCCTTAAATTGTGATCATTCTTTTCCTTATAAGGAAGTCTTTGGTTGTTCATAAGATTTTGAAACCCTGCTTGCCGACTGTCAAGCTTTATGGATAAGGTCTCTGAAAAAGTCAAGTGGCTGAGGGTCATCAGTATAGGCATTTTGGGTTAGCACCAAGTGCCCGCACGAAATACTGTTTTCAGAATATAGTGGGGAACACTGAACCTTTTTGATACCATACAAACTGGCTTGGGTTATAAATGTTAACAGTGTTGGGATTTATGCGATTAGGTGGCTGCTTGTTAAAAAAAAAAAAAAAAAAAAAAAACTCGGTAGCGCTCTTCTTATTTTGTGTGAAGATTAGAATGTTCACAACTGGCTCCTGTGCGCCCCCTCAAAAAAATATAAAAATACAGTACTGGTCTTGTGCTACGTGGGCCTTTTCTGTGGGGTTTTCATACTACTGTGCCTCCACCTTGCCTTGTAGACAGGACCTTTGATAGCCTTCGACCTTGCGACGCCTGGATTGCTGTGGCCCGTTTTCATGCATTACTGGTTTAATTTCCCAAGTCTCACTGTACCGACTCCCGTTCTACTGGGGCGTTACGGCTTCTGATGCAGTTGTTGTTTAAAACTGTTTGCAGAGGACCTATATTTTTTGTTCGATAATTGTTGTTGGATAATCTAAGTAGCACGGGTTTATGAATACCTGGCCAATGGTGCAGAGTGAAACTACGCACCCTTTTTCCAGTGCCCTTTGCTATTTCTAGCTCCCCTGCACATTGGGTGATTAATGTTTCATTTCCTCCGAAGTGAGTTATGGAATAAGTTTGAATTAGGACAATCCGCCTCCACCCTCTGGCCCACACCCACCCGTGGGCACGTTCTTCAGCATTGTCTTAAAAATGTCCATGAACGTCTGACGACAGGAAACTGTACAAGAGCCTGTAATGATTGGGAAGCTCCGAGACGTCTCATCAAGAACAAACAAAACAGTGTACGCCTTTTTCACTCAAGAAAGGAAGACGTTTTTCAACACCATGTTTAATTCCAGTGAGAGAATTAGTCGCGCACGTTTGGAGTGAACCCAGGAAACTTTATTCAGAGATGTTTAGTGAGGTTAACGTTTGCAATTATGCTCTATGATTTAAGTTTAAAGTGGAATATATTTAATTCCCGTAACGGCTCAATGGGCTAATACATCCATTGCAATGACGTTTGTGTAATTGGAGACAATGATCATTGAGTGAAATTTTCTCTAAATTGATGGCTTTATGCAACCGGTTGGAAGAAAGACCCTTGTGATATCCTGGACTCGGAAGTGTCGTAGCCTACCTAGGACATTTTTTCGTCGCAAGCATCCTAAATCACGCATTCTAATTTGGCCTAATGTCACTATGCAACCTGATTCACACATTGTATTTTACCACCTCTTGCAAGTTTTTTTTTTTTTTTTTACTTTTTGCTCCAGATATTCACTTCCAATGTAACATTTGCCACCAGGCCTGACACTTCAGGTTGACCGATTCCGGATGTGGCATGACCACCTGTTGATCCCAGGCCTGAAAAGAAACCGAGCACCTTCGAGGATTTCTTGACTTAATTAATGTAAAGCAAAATAAACTAGGACTCATATAGTTTACTTTCGTCGTATCAGTTAAACATTTTTGAATAATATATATATATTTTTTTTGGACTGTTGTTACAAATGTGATCCAAACGTATTACAGTCTGGTTTAAGCGTTTAAACTTTCCGTTAATTGTATTGTGTTTATGCCTATTAATTCCTGCATCCGCTTCTTGAAGCCTTAAACTCACCAGCAGTATTGTTGGTGAGCAAATAGTCCTTTTTAAAGATATCTTATGACCTGGCTTCTACAAGCAAAAGTATTAGTGTGTTGATTGCACGAATCTGTGTGGTGAATGAAAATAAGACAAGCAGACTATATTGTAAATTCTTTTTGCGGATTGTGTTATGTTTTTTGTTGTTGTTGTTGTTGTTTTTTTTAGGTGTCTCCTGAGACAGTTCATGTGCTGTCTCTCAAGAGCCTCTTGTAAATTAAAAACAAAGAAAAAAGCCCCTCAAAAATGGCTTTGAGCCCACCCATTTCTTATCTTTACTTACCTTTTGGTCGGCTCTGCCATTTTCATATTCTTGCTTATCATCTTTCTGTGCCTCCAGCTTTCACGTTTTATTTGTGTGTGTTAGTTCCATGGAGCATGGACCAAGTATAGTTTCTTGTCTGCAGTCTGTGTCCTTTCATTTGCTGCATGCTTGCAGAGGTTCCCCCCCCCCCCTTTTTTTTTTCCTTTTCTTTTTGAGTGTTTTAGTGATTCACTCCTTAAGAGTGATGCATTGTTTTGTGGGCTGTCTCTATTTGCCTTCCTAACCCACCCCCAGTCCCTCCCATTTCCACTCTCCTGTTCTCCTGTTGCTCTCTCTCACTGTCCAATGCCCCTGACTTCCAGTGCTGCTTGCCCCATCTTTGCTTTCACCCCCGGGAACATGAAATGTAGCCCGTACCCCTCCTCTGTCTTTGCTTGCCTGTGATCCCCACCCCTGTTAATGCTTCCTCGCTACCCCCAAAACACACACACACAGCGTTTTTCATCCTCTTACTTTTTGCCACTAGAAATCAGTTAGAACAATTTGACAAATGCAGTGGAAAAATAAACAAAACATATGTTAAAGTTTTTACTGGTTACTGTTAAATATTTAACACTGTTAACTAACACTCTTGTTATAACAACAGTGCATGGATAGTGGCATTTCCTTTACCCTCAGTATTTTGCGTTTGTAAGCTTTTGTACGGGTCTTTTGCATTGGCCTGTATCTTCCCGAGGTGAGCCGAATACCAGTTGCCAAAACAATACACTGTCATTAATCTCTGTTTTCATTTAAGTTTGAATCTAATGCTTTTAGCCAGAACACCTTCAAACATATCAGCCTTTTATGGATGCTAGTCATTCCACTATGAAACAGAGGTTGGTTTAGTAGGATGGCTTCACGAGTGAAAGAATGAAAATGCATCTGAGGAGTTAGTCACCCAATTCTTCCACGTGAACTTCCTGCCGTTTTCTATTTGATTAGGCAGGAGCCAGTGAATACCAAGCCAAGGCCGAAGTCCAGGAACAGTTTGGTGGAGGGGAATGTGCACTCACAACGTAGCTGCCTCAACAAGTTATTAAAATCCACATTTATCATTGCTGGTGTAAGAGAACAGCTGATAGTTGTAAATCACAATGGTGATTTCATTCTAAATTGATCAGGAAGCCATCAGATGATTCATTTTATTCAAGAACTAAACATGATCACGTCAAAGGCATAAAGTGCATGATTATTCTCATAGCCCCCTGTGAAGATCACGATTTTGATATGATGACATTCAGTAACTTGACCTGCAGCGTTTGTTTGTTTGTGGATAATTGGATCTGCAGGTTGCCCCTTATTTTAAATGGCAACAGTGATCACTCTTAAATTGAATAGTCTTTTGATCAGCGACACTGGTGAAAGTTCCAAGAGGAGCCATCAACTCTGAGGCATGGCAACCACAGGAATTGAGTTTTCCACTTCTGACAGATTGGAATTCAGATGTTTCCAGACATCGAAGAATCAAGGCAAGAGCATAAAAGAGTAGAAAACCATGGCGATGACTTGGATTCTCAAAGTGGAAATTGTATTGAATCGAACAAAACTTCTTCAAAGTACATCGAGAAAAATAAACCAGGGACACGAATTGTGGCCTGTGCTAGCAGGCGGTACTAACTTCTTTGCACAGACCATCTCAATCCCATTCCTATTCCTTACGTAAAATTTGGTTGTTGTGATATACATCTTGGTAAGCCAGAACATTGGGTTTTCTTGAAACTTTGTACATGTCCTCATCATAAAGCAATATAAACAATGAATGAAAAAGTAAAAGGTACAGTCTTATTGATACGTAGGCTTCGCCAATGCATGTTGGCAGTGGTATGAAAAGAAAAATAAAATTATTGAAAAAAATGCTCACCTCCCCTCAAAAAACAAGACAGCCTGACCTGGGAGGAGCTGAGCGGTGGGTGGGGTAGTGGTGGCAAGGGTGTGTGTGTGTGTGTGTGTGTGTGTGTGTGTGGTGGGGGGAGTTTAATAGGGGAAGAGTGGAAAAGCGGCACACAAGGAAGAGAGCAAAATAGAGGATGGAGTGAAGTCTGTAGGGAAAGAGAACAACAATGGGTGGAGGGGGGAGAGAAGCACATGAAGGCAGTACCTGGGAAATGCATGCATTCTCGTAGACTGATTAACCAAAAAGAATAAAAAAGACATCCTCAAAAGTAAGCAGGAGAAGCATAGGAGCCAACCAATTAGAGATGATAAAAGAGGCTATGCTGCAAGGAAGGAACAAGTCCATGATTTGCAAGGTGTGGTAGGGACAGCTGCCAAATGCGGGGAGCCAGCAAGTGTGAATAAAGCCAACCAATGTTGAGCATTGGACAGCCTGTAAGTAAAATCAAGCAAGGCTCCAAGTGAGCTGGAAAAACAACTTCAAGCTCAATCGGTTTGAAAAGGAATTTGGTGCAAGGCTGTACCAAGAAAAGCATGATGGTATGGCCATGATTACCACCAATGATTGCTAACAACATTCTGTTCTATCTAGGGAATTTCTTAAGCGCATAGCTGCCCAATGGGCTTCCCAGCGCTGAAAGTCCTGTAGACTCTACGTTGTGATCTTCTAAGCAAACCAATATGTCTTAAGCTGTTTCCTATTATCATTCAACCAAAGAGCTAATGGTAAAGTGTTCCACAGTTTCGGGGCTAAATATGCAAACAAACGCCCACCACTCCTGGCTTTCTTCACCCTAGGAATGGAGAGTGGACTTAGTTTCCTGGATCTTAGCTCTCTCCTGGGAACGGAGGGGCAAAGCAAATGCTTTAGGACTTACAACCCATTCACGTATAAAACACAATGCACCAAACAGAGCGCCTTAAACCGAATTCTCTTGTGTATCGATAGCAGGTGCAGCGTGACTAGTGCAGGTGAGGCAGCCTGATTATTATTATTAAAATCTGTGAGATCAGTGGGTGTTTACCCGCCCATTCTAGTGCTATCAACGAGAAGCGTTGTGTCTTAAAGAAAGCTTGAGTAAAGGGGTTCGGGATGTTGAAAAACATGTAGAGGAATTGAGGCAGCACTGCCATGTTCATCAACGCGTTGCGGTCAGCCAGGAAGAGTGGAAGGTTGGACCAATGTTGCATCCACTCCTCCAACATCGAGATCGCTCTGCTGTAATTGAAATAGATCTCTAGGTCTGGGTCTTCATGCACCCATACACCCAGATACCTTACCGGCTCTGTGCACCACTGTAATTGGAACTCAGTAGGGAACATCGCCTTGAGTGGGAGAACATATGACTTCTCCTAGTTTATACTGAGGCCGAACATCCACTCAAACCGCACATACTCCCGAAGAGATCAGCCAGGTTGGTCTCCAGTTCCCGAGATATAACACCATGTCATCAGCGTAGAGAGATATTGCAAACGGATACAGTCGAAATCTAAGGGATGCCGCAGTATGACTCTGTCGAATGACACAAGGAAGTGGTTCCAGGGCGAGGGCAAATAGAAGTGAGAACAGGAGACACCCTTGACAGGTACCCCTGTACACTTCGAAGGGGTCTGAGGTACTACTGTTTACACCCACCCTGGCGACTGGTTCGGTGTATACTAATCAGATCAGATCAATAAATACAGAGGGGATGCCCATCCTCCTGTAAGATGGTAAACGTATAGGGCCAAGCAATAGTCAAATGCCCTGGTGGCGTCCAGCAGGATTGGTGCCGCCACTTTCATATTGGGGTCAAGGTGGTGCAGTAATGCAAACAGCGTTCGGAGATTGAGTGGTGCATCGGGTGAGAATGAATCTGGCCTGGTCTGGCAGGACCATGTTGGGTATGAGCGGCAGCTGTGTAGCTATCAGTTTGGCTAGTATTTTAGTATCAATAATTGTAAGGAAATGCCTCCTTAGAATGGTTACCCCCTAACCTTTTGCCTTTTCTGATGCTAAGTTTTGATTTGAAAGTGTGCTGAGACCCTGCTAATCAGGTCCCAGCACCAGTGTTCTTTCCCTAAACTGTACCTTTGCCTCCACAATTGGCACAACCCTGGCACTCAGTTAAGTCCCTTGTAACTGGTACCCCTGGTACCAAGGGCCCTGATGCCAGGAAAGGTCTCTAAGGGCTGCAGCATTTCTTATGCCACCCCGGGGGACCCCTCACTCAGCACATGCACACTGCCTCATAGCTTGTGTGTGCTGGTGGGGAGAAAATAACTAAGTCGACATGGCTATGCCCTGTGGCATAGGTAAGTCACCCCTCCAGCAGGCCTTACAGCCCTAAGGCAGGGTGCACTATACCACAGGTGAGGGCATATGTGCATGAGCACTATGCCCCTACAGTGTCTAAGCAAAACCTTAGACATTGTAAGTGCAGGGTAGCCATAAGAGTATATGGTCTGGGAGTTTGTCAAACACGAACTCCACAGTTCCATAATGGCTACACTGAAAACTGGGAAGTTTGGTATCAAACTTCTCAGCACAATAAATGCACACTGATGCCAGTGTGCAATTTATTGTAAAATACACCCAGAGGGCATCTTAGAGATGCCCCCTGAATGCCAACCCAACATCTAGTGTAGGCTGACCAGTTTCTGCTAGCCTGCAACACACCAGACATGTTGCTGGCCACATGGGGAAGAGTGCCTTTGTCACTATGTGGCTAGGAACAAAGCCTGTACTGGGTGGAGGTGCTTCTCACCTCCTCCTGCAGGAACTGTAACACCCTTTTGTTACAGCGCCCCAGGGTATCCCAGCCAGTGGAGATGCCCGCCCCTCCGGCCACTGCCCCCATTTTTGGCGACAAGGCTTGAGGAAATAATGAGAAAAACAAGGAGGAGTCACCCACCAGTCAGGACAGCCCCTAAGGTGACCCCTGCCTTTTAGAAATCATCCATCTTGAGTTTGGAGGATTCCCCCAATAGGATTAGGGATGTGCCCCCCCTCCCCACAGGGAGGCACAAAGAGGGTGTAGCCACCCTCAATGACAGTAGCCATTGGCTACACCCCTAAATTCAGTATTTAGGCGCTCCCCAGATCCCAGGAAATCAGATTCCTGCAATCTGAAGAAACAAGAAGGACTGCTGACCTACAAGCCTGCAGAGAAGGAGAAATATAACTGCTTTGGCCCCAGACCTATTGGCGTGTCTCCAACTTCAAAAACCTGCTCCAGCGGCGCATCCAACCGGGACCAGCGACCTCTAAAGCCTCAGGGGACTGCCCTGGACTAAAGGGCCAAGAAACTCCTGTGAACAGCGGCCCTGTTCAAAACCAGCTACTTCTTTTCAACAAAGAAGCAACTTTTCAAAGACTGCATGTTTCCCACCAGAAGTGTGAGACTTCACACACTGCACCCGACGCCCCTGGCTCGAGATCCAGAGAACAAACACCTCAGGGAGGACTCCCCGGCGACTGCGAGCCCGTGAATAACCAGAGACGACCCTCCTGAGCCCCCACAGTGAGGCCTGCAGAGAGAATCTAGAGGCTCCTCCTGACCTCGACTGCCTGTAACCAGGAACCCGACACCTGGAACCAAAACTGCACCTGTAGCCCCCAGGACCTGAAAGAACCGAACTTCAGCGCAGGAGTGACCCTCATGCGACACTATGCCTAGCCCAGGTGGGGGCTGTCCCGAGAAGCCCCCTCTGTGCCTGCCTGCCCCGCTACAGTGACCCCCAGGTCCCTCCATTGTTTCCTATCTAAAAGCCAACGCCTGCTTTTCACACTGCACCCGGCTGCTCCTGTGCCACTTATAGTTTTTGTTTGCCTGCTTGTGCCCCCCTCCCCCCCCCCCCCAAGTGCTCTACAAATCCCCCCCCTGGTCTGCCCTCCGAGGACGCAGGTAGTAACCTGCTGGCAGACTGGAACCGGAGCATCCCTGTTCTCCATAGGTGCCTATGTGTTTTGGGCACCTCTTTGACCTCTGCACCTGACTGGCCCTGAGCTGCTGGTACAGTTACTTTGGGGTTGCCTTGAACCCCCGACGGTGGGCTGCCTATGCCCCAGGACTGAGACTTGTAAGTGTTTTACTTACCTCCTAATCTAACCTTTACTTACCTCCCACAGAACTGTTGATTTTTGCACTGTGTCCACTTTGTAAAAATGGCAATAAGCTATTTTCAAAGACTGTATATAATATTGCTTTTATTCAAAGTTCCTAAAGTATCTAAGTGAAGTACCTTACATTTAAAGTATTACTTGTAAATCTTGAACCTGTGGTTCTTAAAATAAATTAAGAAAATATATTTTTCAATATAAAAACCTATTGGCCTGGAGTAAGTCTTTGTGTGTGTTCCTCATTTATTGCCTGTGTGTGTGTGTGTACAGCAAATGCTTAACACTACCCTCTGATAAGCCTACTGCTCGACCACACTACCCCAAAATAGAGCATTAGAATTATCTACTTTTGCCACTATCTTACCTCTAAGGGGAACCCTTGGGCTGTGTGCACACTATTTCTTACTTTGAAATAGTATATACAGAGCCAACTTCCTACAATATTAATGAGGGATAATGGACGCCATGATTCACACCGATCAGGTGCCTTGTCTGTCTAGAGGAGCATGATAATAAGGGCCTCCCGGATAGGACAGAAGTCGTTGTCACGTAGGCCTTCTCAAACAGACACAGGAGATGTGGAGCAAGCAAGTCGTCAAAGTCCTATAAAACTCTCCTAGTATAACGCCCAGGCGCATTATTCTATGTAAATTACATCTAGCATCTTTAACTTCATCTATGGTGAAGAGTTGGCTAACGTATTCTCTTTCGCCAGGTGAGAACCATGCAAATGCAATATCAAGTAAGCTGGTGCAGTTGGTTTGTTCCCATAGAGCGTAGCATAAAAGGATGAGAATTGTGCCATAATGGAGGTGGTTTCACAACATGGCTCACCGTTTGGGTTAAGTATACTCCCAAAATGTGACTGACCCCCTGGAGATATTTGCAGGCCAGTGTGCAGCCAGGCCTACCCTCCTCCCCATATGCCCGCCCAATGTTTCGCCAAGCCAGGTGTTGTACCTCCTGTTCTGCTGTGTTGTCGTAGTCGGTCACCTGTTCCCCAATGTGTGCCATGATAATGGGTGAGGAGCTGGAGATACACTCCCTCTCCAGTCCATGGAGAACGTCTTCACTAGACCGCAGTCAGGAGCTAATGCCCCGCAGTATGCTAGCCTGTGCCCTGATGCACATCTCCCTGATAATAGCCTTAAAGGCCTTCCAGAGGACACCAGCTCTCCCTACTGAATCTTGTTAAAATGAAAGTATTCTACTATGGCCCCCTGAATCGTATGCCTGAACACCTGGTGTCGCAGTCAAACAGGTTGAAGGGTGTACGTGGAATTAGTCATGTGGACCTTGGTATGATCTGAGAGCGTGGGGTAGGTGGCGAATACTTCCCCTCGCCCCGACCCTTCCAAACCAGCGCTAGGCCTCCTGTTTTGCCAACGAATAGTCCATACGTGACAATGAACCATACATGGATGAGAAGTTGGTACCTTCCCTGTTCCCCTGGTGTTGTCCTCCACACGTCGACTCCAAACTCTGCCATTGAGTCTAGCATTACTCTAGCAGCACGCCTGACCTGCCCTGTTGAGGAAGTTCTGTCCAACTCTGGGTCCAAGCAGACATAGAGGTCTCCTCCCCACAACAAAGGAAAGCTGGCAGCGCATGCAGACTGCACCATATGTGCAACAAGAAATGTAGATCTATGTTTGGGCCAAATGAGTTACCCATAGTTAACTTAGTACCACATAATTGACCCTGTACTATAACGAATCAACCCTGTTCATCTGTCTCTGAGTGCAAAAGTTCGAGCTGCACCCCCTTCCTCACTGCGATAATTGGACGTCTATCATAAGTGGCCCGAGCAGAAACCCACCCATCTCACTTCCATACCATCTGCGGCATGTTTCAAAATGTGTGTTTCTTTCAGATAAGCGACATGCACAATGATGTCTGTCTAAATACGCTAAGACCTACCTGGTCATGTTTGGGTTATTTAGGCCCCTTACATTCCAGGATATAAAATTGAGAGAGAGGTCAGATTGGGACTGTTAGTATCGCTTGGGTCACTATCTGACAACCATAAATTCCATGCATGTCGGCACCTAGCAGCGTGAGAAATGAGCATTCTATTGTGGCTGAGCAAATCCCCCATGAAGAACCCACCGACTATCCACTTCAGCAACCCCAGCTCGCTAAAGGCACATACCGACCCAGTCAAACAGACTCTGTACCATCCACTGACACCCCCATTGTTCATTGCACTCACAAACAGAGGGTACCATCCAGGGCACGTGGGACATTCCCTCTAGAGGGTAGAAAGAGAGCCCGGCCTCCCAGTGTATGGTGGTGACCAAACCAGCACTGCAACTCTCAGTCCCTGCACGTATGTGTAAGCTATAGTAAGGTAGCAACGAACATGGGGCAGCAACCATCCCCCTGTCCAATTATGACCATGTGTACCAGCCAGGGCCCTCCCAGATGTATCGGACAGAGCCCCAATTTCACTCGGTCAGTTTATCAGGGGGGGATTTGCGACCTAGTCCTGCCTTCCTGATGTAGTCAAAGACCGCCCGCAAAGGTTTTTGGCCTATCAGGCAGGTCCACATGTAGTCTGGCTGGTTAGAGCAAGATCCAGTTTCTACTTTACAGCTGTAAACCTAAGTCTTTCTACCTGGACTGCAACAGTAAAATTGGGGAGGGCAGGGGGGGAGAAGAAGGTGATTTCGAGCCCTTGATGTTGAATTTTCTGGCGTTCTCTGGAGAGCCAAAGTACCACATCCCAGTCTCGAAAGTTGAGCAGTTGTACAATTATAGGTCTTCGTGTTGCTCAGAGTGGGTGGGGTCGAGGTCGAGCCCGAAGCAATCTGCAGGCGTGTTCAACAAAAAGCACACTGGAAAAGTCATCAGCACCAAACATGTCTCGAAGGAGCTGCTCAACATACACTTCCATTTTCCTGGTGTTGGTTGTGTGCCGGATCCGCAGAATGCAGGTCTTATTTCTGCAGGACCTGGCCTCAATGTCTTCATATTTGTCTTGGACAAATGCGAGCACCTTTTCCTTATTAAAACAGGAGTTGCGTGTGCTCTGCAGAGTGTCTTCTGTCGAAGATATGTGATGTTCAACCTCAGCAATGTGCGTACTGCAACAGTTGAGCCTGGTTGCCATCTGATCCATGCTTGGGTTTAAGGAATCAGTTTTACTGTCTATGGTCTGCAGGCTTTGTTACATAGCGAGCAGGGTGCTATCCAATGGTGTGCTACCTGTGGTTTGTTCTTCATGGTTGATGCTGGGAGATTCCTCAAGCGGGGGCCTGGCGACCCGCTTGACTCCAAAGTTTAGACCTGCTTGCTGCTTGTCTGACTTCCCCATGGTACAGCAGGATAAGGCCAAACTGTAACACTGGTTGAGATGTCCCTAATGGTATGCGTCATCGAATCCATCCATGTTTGCCTCCTGGGCCCAGCACATCACTATCCACTTTGTGGATGCCACCACCCCACAAGATGAAGTTGTCCACTTGTCACTCCTATCGCACTCTAGGGGTCTGCAGAATACCTCCATAACAGTTGCTAATTGGGCTCAGCATGCAATAATTAGGGGGTGGGTCACAGGAGCTTAAAATGATGCCCGGGCAGTTTTTCCTCTGCTGTGCCTGTACTCACTGATCTAACCGCCAAAGTCTCTGGGTCGAACACCACCCTGCTCCAGCACTAGGTTCAGGGCTCCTGCCTGCAGTCCATCTCACAATGCCCCTGCAGCCTATGAGAAGGCCCTGAAGCCCGGGCCCCAGGCCTGCTAGGCAGCCACAGGTGGGAAAATCGAAATATCCAGGAGCGCACAGGAAACACAGCGTTGTCAGCTGTGCCTCATGCTGGGTCCTCTGACTATGCGCTTTCTTCTCCTTGAGGAACAGTCCGGCCACCCGGGCTGCTCCTCTGCAGCCGCTTAGCGGGCCGCTGATGGGTCCGTCCAGTCATGGAGCGCCTCTTCCTGTCTGTCACCTGGCACAGAGGCTGCACCGTTCGTCGCTGTACTAGAGCCTGGCAACTGCGGCCCTTTGGCGATATCCCAGCGCTGCCTCCGTTCACCTTCCCATGGCTGATGTTCCACTTGACATTGCGGCCACCTTGGTGTGCAGGTCCTGATGTCCGGCTTTAGGGGTTTACAATGGACAAGCACCTCCGCCATGGGCCAAATAGGTGCAATATGTCTCTCCTGTCATGGGGCGCAGTGCTGTCTCGGGCTGGATGGGCGTACAGAGTGAGGATAATTGCTGAATAGTTGGCTATGGTTCGCAGATCCGCACTACAGTGCGCCCATCTAGCTTCATGCTCTCTGGCACCACCTTTTTGAGTTTTTTTGTAATCACTGATTGAAGTATAAGGAGTTACCATAGTTGAGACGTGATAATACCAGACCTTGTACAACCACTCTCCTGACACAGGCAGCCAGCCGAGCAACTTCCTGAGGGTTCTTAGAAGACCGAAACAGCTGGAATACAACTTTCTAGCCTGAGCCTTCATGGAGAGTTTGCTGTCCTGCATGACATCCAAACTTTTACTTCTGGCTTGGGGAAGAGGTGGTCCCCCCCAAGGGAGACGGGCCATCTCAGTTCATTCCATAAGGATGGATTGTTGTCAACAACAAAAACCTCTGTTTTACTGACAGCCATTCAATCTGCAACTTTCTTTAGGCAGGTGTTAAGGTGGTGTGATATTCCTGTATTAGGAGTGAGTGAAACAATCAGTATTTCAACATATGACACCATTGAGAATCTCCGGGAAGATATGATGTCTGTCAGTGGGCAGACTTAAAGATTGAAAAGGATGGGGCTCAGTGAGGATCCCTGTGGGACCCCACATTTTAAATGATGGGAGTGGGAGGCTCAGTAATAAGACCCTTTGCTCACTTGACAAGTTCCATTATAGGAAGAAGGTAAGCCATTTTAGTGCACAAACAGTGATTTTTTTTTTTTTTTTTTTCCCCACCTCTTCCAGCTTCTGAAATAGAATTGGATAAGAGACGGTATCAAATGCAGCTCAGTTCAAGCATAATGACCAAAGCAGATCTACCTTGGTCGAGGACCATTTTCGGCTCTTCAGTGGCTGCTAGAAGAACCGTTTTTGTACTGCTTCCAGGTCACAAACATGCTTGGGTGGGGAGTAGTATATTGTGGGATTCCAAGAATCCCGAAAGATGTTTATTAATACATTTCTCCAATATTTAACTCGCACCAAGGAGAAGTGAAATTGTCTGCAACTCACTGCTAGAGCCAGATCCAAGGATGTTTTTTTAACGAAGGTCTGATAATAACATGTTTCCAAGCATCTGGAACATTTGGGATGACTAGGCAACAGATAAAGTCTTAAATTTAAGAAATAAAATCTTAAATTTAAGAAATGAAATCAAACTCTGAAGACCTGCTCTATGTGGTTATCAAATAACCACAAAAGGTTTTAGAAACTATTTGATTGCCCCCTATCTTGAGGAATATAAAAATAAAAGCATGCAGAAGTGATAAGTGATTTGAATTGGCCCATTTGTATTACATTCATTTACTTAAACCGAGAGGCCAACAGTAGTACGATATAGAGGTCTGAGATAGTAAGGCATATTGACATTAGGGGAAATTCATAAAGGTGCTGAAACTATTGCATGCCAAAGGTCCTAAAGGTTCGTCCAGCAGCCTTTAAAAGAAGCCCTGCTGTGACGAGAGAGTTAACAAAAAAACCTATTTGGAAGCTTTTTTTTTTTTTTTTTTATGGGACTTATTCTGAATGGATGTAAAGGGGCAGGAATTGTGGCAATTCAGAACAAGCATTTACAATGCAAGTGGTCTCACATTTGTGAAAGTTAGAGCTGTTGGCGTTAAAAATTGTATTTTCTTTTGCTTTTTTTTTTTGTATGCAGTGGATTGATGATATTTGCATAGCGCTATTGCCATTCTTACGATCTTGCGGCGCTGGACAACAGTATATTCTGGTTTTCTAGCTCCGCAAGGTAATACAAATGGCAATAGTGCTATGCAAATATCATCACTCCACTGCATACAAAAAACAAAAGTGAAAAAATGTCATTTTCAACACCAACCGCTCTAACTTTCACAAATGTGATACCAATTGCATTGCAAATGCTTGGTTTGGTAGGCCCAGGGAGATTACGTGCTTTACCCAGAACCACAGAATGTTGAGCTGATTCCCAGACTCAAACCTGGTTACCCAGCTTCAAAGTCAGCAGCTCTGGCCATTACGCCACATTAATCAAGCCCCTTATGTTGCCAAAACCCCTTTCTGAACCTGCTGCTCTGCTGACTCCTGTAGCACCATGTCTTTTAGTTGGGAGTTAACTTACACCTTTCGAATATAACTCCCCAGGTTCATGAAATACACTTCACGTTGGCAGTACATTGGCTGCTTTTTTCTTTGAAAAAAATAATAATAATTTATTTCTTATGAACAAGTTGTTTTCTCCGTTTATAGATTAATTCCTGTTAGGCTCCTCCATGAACTTGTGGGTGGTATCCACAGTGTATTTCCTGCTTGGGGCGGGGCTCACTCCTAAGCAAAACTGCAGCAACCTCACAGGAATCAAACCTGTGAGCCAGTGAGCAGCTTTCCAAATGCTACTGAAACAGGGGAATGAAAAACTAGCATGGAATGTCCTGCGACCTGATATCTCAATGCAATACTGACCCGTCTCTGCCAGCACTAACAGCGTCTAGTTGTACGGCCAGAGAACCGCGACATTTCATGATCCCGCAGGCGGTCTTTACTGCCTGCCACCCAACCTGAGGGTCTGTGGCTAGCATCTTCACTTGCCAAGGGGCATTTTGTTTCTAAAAACTGCTGGGTTGTGTGGGTGGGTAAAGAGGATTGTTTCTGTGTACATAAGGCTATTGGTGGCTCCTTTGTTGATTAGACTCGCTGTTGCTGCTCATAATAATGAATCTACTTGGAAAGTAAAATATTTTTTTTTTAACATGCAGCACAGTAGTAATGCGCCCGATCAACCCCACGCTCTTTTCTTGTAATGCCAGGAGAGCGCGCCGGGCAGAATAAAAAAAATAAAGTTGTGTGGCTTTCCGAAGCGGCAACCATGATTATAGATGAGGCGCGGCGGCTGTGAATCGGATGCAGCGCTGATGTTAACAAAAAAGTAACAATGGGGGGTGTTCACAAAATAATTCATACTCATTTAAAAAATTGTCAGTGACATGGAAGAAGGTTGTTGGACTAATGCTGCAATAAAATGCAAGCATCTACCAGACTGAAACACCCACAGTGTAACAGGAGCAACAAATAAATGAAGTAGTCTGTCAAAGCAACAGATAAAGAAACAAAGTGTAATTATATAGCAGTTGGTCCCTGCTCTAAAAGGCAAAAAGTAGGGACAAAGAGGCAGAACTGACCACAAGAGAGCAACGATTTTTTAAGGAGACTGCAACCAATAAATGAAATTGTTTTAAGGCCACAGAATAAGTGTACTTAAAAGTATACATTCTCGACCTAGAAAAGGGCCATGAGTGCATGAAACAAACTACCATTGTTGTTGAAAGCTGCATGATAACGATTTGCAGGCATAATTTTGAAAGAACTGTTGCACTGAAACTGAGAAATTATGTTGTTGTGATTTGACTAGACAGTCTTTTGGCTTGGCCGCACTGCGACCCGCAACGTAATGGCGTTAGTCCTTGTAGCAGGATGAGAATGTGCCAGAGGGACTGCGCCATTACATGGCGCGTTCATTTTTTTTCCCTATGATGTTTGATGGTGTCCTACTTGCATGCCTGTGATCTGAATTGCTTTGCACAAAAGGACAGTAGAACGTGCTTTCATTCATGTCGCAAACAGACGTAGACACTTTACCAGTAGTTAATTTCCATAGTTGTGGAGCTGAGGTGGATAGGTTCAATTGCCATTTCGGAGTGAGACAATTATGCATTGTGGCTTCTTATTTCTTTAACGTGTGTTCTTATTTCTTCTGATATCTGAAGTAATCCTTTGTTAATCCTTTCAGTGGGTCCTTTAAAATTGAGGTGCTGCTTCAACCTGGTGGTCTAATTGGGCAGCAGTGGGCAGCAACGAATGTTTAATCTGTTCCAGAATGTGCTGAAGAGCTAATTGGAATTTAATATTCATATTACTATCCTTTGTCCTATCTAATGATAAAGCCTTCTGGTCCCTCGATATACACTGATTTGTGCCGGTAGTGGTAATTAATAAACAGGCATTGTCATTGATTGAAATCCATCCTGGAATCTTGTAGCAGCTGCCATTACCCTTTATGTGGGCCTGTTAAGATTTGGTGTTCAATCTGGGGAGACTCACCTTGCCCATTGATTAAAAGTTATTGTGCAGAAATATCATCTGTGGTGTTATGGCTGTCAGTTTAGGTTTCTAGCTTCTGGTGAATCACTAGTTAGCAAATAGCTCATTTTGGCATCTCCTCTTGGGCTTAGTTGGAGAAGCATAGTTAAGGCCATTAGGATCAAGCTGCAACCTATCTCCTCCTGGTTTAGATTAATGTAGTCTATAATCCTGGTATTTTGCTTGTGAGTAGACGCATTGTCAGATGTTTGTTATTAGAACTGACCAGTTATTATTCTATCTCGTACTTCACAATTACCAATAATTGCGGACAAGTTAGATGTTACAGTGAGAGGCATCAATTTTAACTGTTTACATAAAGGCTTCTGAAGCATTTTTTGTTTTGTTTTTAGAAGATTAATTAAGGTGCACCTTAGTCATATTAATACTAGTTCTACTGGAGCATAACATAAGTAATAACAAAATGGTGTGATGAGGTAAAGCATAAACCAGCCGTGTTGGACAGTGGACAAAAATCTGTGTTCATGAGGCTTTAGTGAAATGTGTATCAGTGATGCAGTTGCACTGGTAATCATGACACAAATGTTGATGCGACAGAGGACTAGGTCTATGGATCCCAACTGTTCATTCTGGCTTATAGTTCAGACGTTTTTTGATTATTTGACCAATGAGGAGTGTTTGAAAAGTGAGGAATTTCTCTCCCACTTCCACCCATTGCTAAGCTGAGATGTCAGGTTGTGAAATGAGTATCTGGAGCAGAGGTTCTTTTTTTTTTTTTTTTTTTTTTTTTTTTTTACAGCAGGTTAATCATTGACCTGTTAACTGTGACTCAGGTGGAATATACAGGAAAGACAGTGTAACGGTCATGCATGTAGAGTTGGAGCAAGGCTGCTTAAAGAGCCAGACATCTCAAAGTGACGCTCTTTGCACAAGGTAATTTGGGGGGTTTATCCCTCAAAACTGCATATTTTTTATGTGCAAAACCCAGATGCTGCTTCTACAGAAACAAATGTGAGAAGTCTTAAGGTTTATGAACTAAGACCAATGTGGTCTTGTTTATGCCTTCCCAGCTTTTGAGCTGCTCCTGTTTGTAATATATTGAGTGGATCTTACATTCACTCTCCCAAGTCATGGAACCTAGCAGCTTGGGCCTTAGGAATTTTTCAAATGATTAGGGTGATTTCCTCGTGAATTTAGCACAGAGATAGTTCAAGTGCCCTACTGCCTGTAGATTTCCAAGGCACTGTGGCCATATGTATGAACACATTTTCCCATAGTCACAGAATGGGTAAAACCCTTTGCTACATCTGGCCCTATGTTTGTAATGTTTGTGTAACCACGCTTTTGTTAGAAAATCCTATGATGACCTAGCATAGTATTTGTCTTTTAGGTCTGAAACCATTTTTTTCCATACCATATGCCCAATACTGACCACCTTTCTCAAGTGGCCCGCCTCTCTTAGTGCCTCTGAACCATCTGGTTGTGGTGGAACACCACCATATCTATGTTTTAAAATGTTATGACTTTGTCACTATAAAACCGTGTTCCTCTATTCTGGCACATGGATCCAGAGATCACATCTGTATGCCCCCCCCCCCCCACTTGTTTGATTCAAATCTTGAACTTGCGGTTCTAAAAGTAAATTAAGACCAGATATTTTTCTATATAAAAACTATTGGCCTGTCTTTGAGTGTGTGTGTTCCTCATTAATTGCCTGTGTGTGTACAACAAATGCTTAACACTACCCTCTTATAAGCCTACTGCTCGACTTACTTGTAAGGGGAACCCTTGGACTCTGTGCACGCTATCTCTTACTTTGAGATAGTATATACAGAGCCAACGTTCTACACCTACACCAGTGGTTCCCAACCTTTTGACTTCTGTGGACCCCCACTTTATCATTACTGGAACCCGGGGACCCCCACTGAATCATTTTTGGAATCCGGGGACCCCTTAACTGAGTCATTCCTGAAAGCTGGGGACCTAATCTGTTAATACTATTTAATTTTCTAAGCAGCCGCGGACCCCCTGAGGAGGCTTCGCGGACCCCCAGGGGTCCCCGGACCACAGGTTGGGAACCACTGACCTACACTATCCCCTAATTCCCTTTTGGCCGGTCAATTGTACGGTTATACTTTATCCAATAAAATTTCTATACCAAATCTATGAATTCCACTATTTCATTCTTCACATGAAGTTGATTGGTCCACTTTACTTTGTCCTCATCATCCGGCTCATCGGGTAACAATATTGTTGCATCCTCAGCTCCAGTCAGTGTATTCATTGTTCTCGTCCTGGGAAAGTACATCTCACTCACATTACACAAAAGTTGTTACACTAACAGGAAAATCATCTTCTAGCAGTCGGTTCTCACGAAAAGCTTCTGTTAAGCACTTTTAACAAGACAATGGACATTTCACAGTTTAATTCACTGTCAGCAATTTTTATTAACAGCTAAGAAATATAGCTCCTGCACGAGGCGTGGCAAGACTGTGCCAAGACACTCGCTAAGTTAAGGCCTACAATTAATAAAGCTAGATCATGCTTCATAACTCTTAATATGACATTACTGCATTAGTCTAATACATTTTCAGTGTTTCATAAGTATTAATCATTAATTAGTACATTCCTTGAAAACTGATAGCCATTCTTCGAGGTCACATTTCCAAATGTGTGCATTATTTTTCTACATTGTTCATTCTCTACATAATTCATTATTCAAAATACATACACATTAATAAATTTTAAATTAGAACACCTGCGCTAGCAGCAGCGGTTGTGTGCATTCCTTCTGAAAAATATGGTTCCTGCCTATAGAATGTGTCCCATATTTCATAGCTATTCATTGGCCTTGGGGCCAACGGGGCCCTGCACAGCAGGAGACCTGTGTTATGGCCCTGGCTTAAGGTAAGTTGTTCGTTGCCTTTCAGGTCCCAAACACTTGGTTTAATGGCGGCTAGCCTCTGGGGCACCTGTTGCTATTTTCAGAAGGAATGCACACGTCCAGGCACACTGGGTTAGAAAGATAGCTAGCTCTAGGTGACTTAGGGAAAACTGTTTTCACAAGATCCTGTTGCTAATAATTGAACTAAATTGAGTGGCCCGTTTGTGAAATTCTAAGACACTTCACCCCTACAGAGAGAGAGAGATATAGAGAGAGAGAGAGAGAGATATAGAGAGAGAGAGATATAGAGGAGAGAGAGAGATATAGAGGAGAGTGAGTGAGTGAGCGAGTGAGAGTGTGAGTGTGAGTGTGAGTGAGTGTGTGTGTGTGTGTGTGTGTGTGTCAGTCGATTCAAGACTACAATCTCGTCTTGGAGCTCCTCATATGCAGATTTCTTGTGCTGATCTGTGCCTGCTCCCAGTTGGGCTCCGCTGGGCGAGAACCCACCCCTCCCTCTCATTACCTTTTTTTCGCAGTCTGTTGAAGCCAGAACTGGAATTTCTGGTTTCCTATCCTGCAGGGCTGGCTGAAGCTGGAATGTGGAGCCTCTCTTGCGTTTTTCTTTCTACAGCATGCAATGCCTTCGGAAAGTGTGGAAATGTTGCTTCCTTATTTTATTGGAAGAGAAAGATTTAGCATTTTAATTTGTAGTCTAAGCCGCCTAATGCAGCTAGTCGATCAAAGATTACACCACCATGCTGGAACAAAGTGGACAGTACACATGTCTAAGTAGTCTTAATCTTATATTGTTAACCTACTGTGGCTTATGCCTTGGTTCTCATTTACCATACCACCCTCCCACCCAATCCGCAACTTGCATCTTCAACATGAACCACTCTACTACATAGCATAACCAGGTGTCTACTGAGGACCATTTTTGGCGGTCATATTAAGAGGATTTTAGTGGTTTCTGTTGTCGAACTGTTTTGCAAGTGTACCCAGCAAGTACATTTTATGGGTCTGTTGTACTCCGTACAGACATTGGCAAAACGTTTTGGCAGTGCTACGTGTGCTTTAACTGGAAGGGAACCCTACAGATATACCTTTTGCCTGATTAGACGGGAACACCCGAGTACTGTTAGGGTTTAAGTAGAAACGAGCACAGTATTCGAAGAACAGTAGTTGAATCAACATTAAAATAAACTTGTAACTCTGTGTGGCTTTCCTCGACCAGCTACCTCCCGTGCACACACCTGTCTTTTCAATGATTATCACGGTATTGACCTAGACCGGGGCTCTGAGTGTACCTACCCATCTCTAATCAGTATTTATTTGTTTTTTTAATTGTAACCTTTCAGTCCCAATACATGCGTGGCTGGAAGTGACTCGCCAGGGTTTTCCAAAGCTCCATTATATGGAGGTACAACATAAAGTATTGAATGTGACAAACAGCATGATTATGATAGTGTGTCCTTTTAATATGTATAAAAATGTCCCCCATAGATTCCAATGGAAGCACTTTTTGCAAGTCTGATTGATAATCCTAATTTCTAATAGGATGTGGTTAGAGGATAATACTCCTCTGTGTGCAGCCAAAATCCCACTCTGTATATTTTAAATTATTTGGTCATACGTCTAGCGGACCTATTTTGTAGGTCAAGCGAGACCTACAAAATATGTAGTAAGAAACTAATTAGCAGTTGTATTTGCATTTCCATCCACTTCCTCGGTTGTACACGCGGGTCAGTGACCTCCGTAGTGACCCGTCCCAAAAGGCTGCTTTACTTTAGGGCTACCTCACGTGAAGAGGGCGTGTAAATTGAAAAACTATCTATGCTAAGTACAGCTGGAAAGAAAGTATGAAATAAGCGGTTTAAAAAAAAAATGTTTTCAATTACGTGTCTACCTGAATTTTATTTGCAAGGAGAGGATTAATAGTTTTTAGGTTTTAGATTGGTTATTTTTGTTTCCTCGCTTAGTTGGTTTTGCGACTGCCACACATCACTTTGGATTAGTTTGTTGACAATACTTGATCTGTGCGCGTGGTTGAGTTCTGTTCTAAAAAGTGGGTCATGGCTTCGCCCCCTCGCTCTGCTCTTTCAAGCATTCCCCCGTCCCGTGTAACGAATCGCTTTCTGTCTAATCGTTCTCACAGCATAGCTTGTTGTGTGTTAAGACACAGCGTAGCACAACTCAGCCACCAACACTTGTGGTGCCACGGCGCTTTGTGTCATCGACTTTTCGGCCCCAAAGTCTGCGGTGCTTAGCAGGTGCGGGTTGTGGTGCCAGTGCCGTCCGTGTGCAAGCCCGCGCCTGCCTTGCCCATATATGGTCATTTTGTGCTCTGTATTTGCCAACAGTTGGCGCACGCGGCAGATGTGTGAAGGCAACCCTGTCTGCCCAGCCCGGCTACTGTCGCCATGTTAATCGGGCCGTCATGTGACGTGGGTTTGTTTAAATGTTAAGTTTCGACATGTTCAGAGTCCAGGGAGGCTTGCATCACCCGCCTTTCCCTCGGGACTTGTGCTTGCTGAATAATGCCCTGCCTTAAAGTTGAAGAACAAGAAGCCTAGTTAGAGAGAGCCGCCTCGCCCTCGTCTGGGAGTGAGGGGGCGCATTGTAAACTAGATGTAATAAGATAACCGGCTCTGCCTGCCTGTTGCAGATACAGCTTCCGGATGGTCGTGGGGGCGTCACGCAGACGATTGGAATCCTCAAATTAGTATTTTTGCAAGAGCAGTTGTCGTGGGTAGGTGACCTACACATCATTGCCCCCCCCCACCTACGCCCCCCCAAACACACACACACGCTGTGTGATGTCATTTAGATGGCTTTGAAGGTTTACACGTCAGCACTTACTGCGCGAAACCTCGATCTTTAATTCCAGGTAGCGAGTGCGTCCAGGTTCCGCACACATCCTGCTCGGTTTGCCTCTTTGCAGAAAACGCCCACCCATTACAACTGCTTGTTCACAGCCGAGCCTACATTGCCAAGCCCAGGCAGAGAGGGGTAGGGCAGATGAAAAGCGCTTCTCCTGCATGGGGCCGTGCCAAGACAAGATCTTTCATAACAGGAATGGAGCAATAACGAACCTATTTTGAAGTTTGCAACAGCAGGTGCCTCTCCCAGTTTCATAATCGGGCTCTGAAAGGCTTAAATAGCTTCCCTTGCTCGATTGCCTGTAAATCTTGTTTCTACCTACTGATGCATCTTTATGACCGGACGTGACTTGAATGTCCATGTTGATGAATTGATAATGCTGCTTGCCTTAAATGAGTAACCTTAAAATGTCGAAGCAGTATAATGAATGTCTCTCTGGTGGATACAGTTGCTTACTTCAAATTTGTTATTTTATTGAGCTTCAATTAGACGCCAGGGAACTTAGGTGCGCTTGAGTGCCAAAAGTATGTTGTTAATCAGTCATCGACTTTCAACATTATGTAACTTGTGATATAAGTTGGTCAGACATTCCATTGAGGCTCAAAAAAAGATGTAACTAGCGCAACAAACAGAAATTAGCACAAATAATATCAGAAATCCCACCTTTATGTTTCAGTTCCAGTTTGTATAACTATTCAGATGTTTACTTCTATAAAATTGTTTTACGTCATCACATAAGGCCCTAAAAAAGTAAATAAAGAGAAATAACCATTGTTCTCAAAATACTGGTAAAACAAGATGATATATGGACGTGACTGTCCTTTCTTTGCTTCTACGTGTAGCTATTAAAATATTTGCAGCTGATACTAATGCACATCTAGTTCCAAAACGTAACTTTCTCATAGCTGCGGTTGACCTTTTATAGGTCTGGTCTACAGACAGCTTTGGCTGTTTTGCAGGCTCCATATAAGCAAAAAAAAAAAAAAAAAACTAAATTAAAAAAATAAATGCACTTACATGCATACATGTAGGGGCTTTGAGAGAGCCCACTTAATCCTTTTATCATGTTTGCGTTTTCTATTTGTTTTCGTTGCTGATCCCATTGTGCTTCACATCTGCTCGTTGTTGACATTGGCTCCCTTGCACTGTGAGTGATAGCATTTTGACTTAACAGGTGCACATCTGTTCAACAAGTAGAGCATTTCAGTGACAAGGCTGATGGACCAGTGCTCCACTTTGCCAACACTTTTTAAAAAAGTTGTTCCTATGTGTTTAAACCTTATTCAGGTTACAGTAATTCAGAACTGTAAGAAATCTGTTTATTAGTTGCAAAGGATGCAAGTCCTTTACGAGTAGTGGGACCACAATTTCCTCTTTTCTGCAAACTAAGTACTTCATTGTAGCACTTGACTTTCTCACGATAGGGCAGCACAACATTCCAAGGTGTGCTTGTTAGTGGTGGTGTAGGGTATTAATCTCAATTCAGTCTCAAGCAACAACACTGATATTATTGTCCAGTTCATGCCTTTTCTTTAAAGGCCAGCACAAAAGATGAGGTTCAAGTGGTGGTTCCTCATAGCAGCCCTACAGAACCTTAGCAGTCCAGAGCCAGGGAACAGGCTGATAGCAGGGCAATATTTAGAAGAGCTATCCAGAGGAGTACTTTGAGGCAGCAGGGCAACAAGAGAAGAGCAGTCCAGACAAGTCCTTGTGCAGCTCAGCAGTCCCTCTGGCAGAGGTTATGTCCCAGTTCCAAAAGTGCTCTAAAAATCGTGGGGAAAGCCCCTTCTTCTATTTATGCTCAAAAATACCTTTTATTCAAGGGAGTAACTTCAAAAAAGTCCTTTCAAGTCAAGCACAACACTCTTTTAACCCAGCCCTGTCTCCAGACATCAGTAGGGGGTAATTAGTCCATTGTGTGAGGGCAAGACACAGCCTATTCACATGTAAGGTGTGAACAGCACTCCCTCTCCCCAGCCCATCAGTATGCAGGTGTCTCTTCTGTCACACCCGACCCCTCCTGTGTGATTGCTGTCTGGAAAGTATTCACCTAGTGGAGCTATCACTCTGCCCCAGACATGGATTGGAGTCAGGCTGCAAAAGCACTAGTTATATGCACAAATGCCCACTTTATTGAAGTGGCATTTCTACAGTGGTAATAAAAAAAATTCACCTACAACAGTAAGCAGCATTTATAACTACACTACCATTCCAAATATACTAAACATTCCCACGCTGTTCCTCATAGATCAGAAGATACCACTTAGACATATGCTAGGGCTTTTCTAATTCAATCCAATGAGAGGCGCAGCACTCACAGTAGTGAGAAGCTAAATTGGCTGTTTGTCTCTACTAGGACATGTACATAAAGACATATGTCTGACCTTTTACATTCACATCACCCTGCCAATAGGGCTATCTAATGCCTACGTTAGGAGTGAATAAGGTATAGTGAAAATGGAGTTTAGGCCCTGGCAAGTAGTTGTCTTGCCAAGTCAATGTGGCAGTAAACTGTGCGTGCAGGCCCTGCAGTGGCAGGTCTGAGACTTGTTTGAAAGGCTACTTGTGTGGGAGGCGCAATCTGCCCTGCAGACCCACTAGTAGCATTTCGTTTACAGGCCCTTGGTATATGGTATACCACTTTACAAGGGGCCTACAGGTAAATTAAATAAGCCAAACCGGTGTAAACCAATCATACCAAGTTTAGGAGGGAGAGCATATGCACTTTAGCACTGATAAAGTGCTTAGAGTTCTAAAGCCAGCAAAAATAGTTCAGAAAAATAGGAGCAGGAAGGCCAAAAGTTTGGGTATGACCCTGCAAAAAAAGACCAGGTCCAACACCATTTGCAACAAAAATATCAATAGCACATTTTATTTAACCCTGCGCTGCTAAACGTTTCCTCCCCTTCTGTGCTAAACCTTTTTAATGGCTATTTTGGGTAGTTAACACTTGGACCCCCAAAACTTTTTGTCCCCATAAGTTATCCATGCAAAATTTGCATCTTTTTTCCCCATCATCCTGGGAATTCTAAAGGTATCCAGGGTTTGTGAATTCCTATAGGGGGACACTAAGAAATTAGCCAAAAATACAGCCAAGTTTTGTTTTTTGGGAAAAAAATGCTGCAGAAGAAAGCTTCTGTCTTCTTTTTTTTTTTTTTATTTCTTTTTGCAAGTGGCATCAGTGAAGGGCAGTGGTGCTAACATTACCATTCCCAGCTTTCAGGAACAGGCAGACTAGAATCCCCAAAACAATTTTTTTCAAACGTTTTGGCATTTTACTGGGACATACCCCATTTATTCCTATTTTTTGTGCTTTCAACATCCTTCCAGTGAGTGACAGAAATGGGTGTGAAACCAATGGTGGATCCCGGAAAACTATCCACTTCTGAAAAGTAGACACAATTCTGAAATCCACAAGGAGTCATTTGTGTAGATCCTGCAAGGTTTTCCTATAGAAAGTAACAGTTGAACTAAAAAAAAAAAAAAGGCTGAATTTGAGTTGGAGAAAACGGCCATTTCAGTCCACGTTTTCCTCTAACGTTTCCCAAGGATGGCCGATTTTGAAAGCAATGTACAGTTACGTCAGCTGGACCCTTCTGGTTGCAGGGATGTATAGGACTTGTAGGTTCTCCAATAACCAAAGCCATGTAGAGCTAAGAACTGAGCTGCACCTTCCAAATGATTTTCATTGTGTACCTGGAATACAGCAGTTCATTTGGTGAAATATTTAGAGTGAAAAATGGGTATCAAGAAAACCTGTGTATTTCTGAAATTGGCATAGATATGGAGTTTAGCAGCAGTGGTTATTTGCACATCTCTGAATTTGGGGGTACCTTTACTTCTGAATTAGAGGGCATTTCTCAAAATTACTTTTCTTACGCAGTCCCGCTTTTGGAAGGTGAAAAGGCAGAGAAAGACATTTGAAAATAACACTTGTTCTGCTATTCTGTGTTCCGCCAAATCACCCAATAAAAATGGTAACTCGCGTGTGTGGTTAGGCCTACTGCCCGTGGCAGGAAATGCCCCAAAACGCAATGTGGGCACACCACATTTTTCCACTGAAAACTGATTTGATTTTTCCAAAGTGCCTAGCTGTGGATTTTGGGCTCTAGCACAGCGGGAACTTAAACTGAGCAAACCTGTACACTTTTGAAAACTAAACACCTAGGGTAATCCAGGATGGGGTGACTTGTAGTTCTCTCGCCAGGTTCTGTCACCCAGAATCCTTTGCAAAACTAATTTTTTTTCCTCACATTTTGGTGACTCTAAGTTCTGGAACCTTCAGGGAGCCACAGATTTCCTTCCACCCAGTGTTCGCCACAGTCTCCTGATAAAAATGCTTCCTACTTGAGTGGGCCAAGTACCTGCAACAGGAAAGTGTCCAAAACGCAACATGGACACACAAAAATTATCTAGCAAAAAACTGTTTTTGCAAGGGGGCACCTGCTTTTTTGGTGCTGGGCTAGGCGGCCATGTAGGGAAACTTACCAAACTCTAACATTTCTGAAAACTAGATACCCGGGGAGCCCAGGGAGGTGTGGCTTGCGTGGATCTCCCAATGTTTTCTTACCCAGAATCCCTTGCAAACCTCAGATTTAGCTAAAAAGTACTATTTGCCTCACATTTCTGTGTGAGATTATGCACCAGTACAGATTTCCTATCACTCTGTGTTCCCCACGGGCTACGGATAAAAATGATACCTCACTTGTGTGGGTGCCCAAAGCAGAGTCATCCTAAAAACGTATTTAAAAAAAAAACTGCGCTTATAAACACGCTTTGGTGCCCGCTCAATCTCTACACGTTTGGCCCTTCCCTGTCGCAGGCACTTGGCCCACCCACACAAGTGAGGTATAATTTTTATAGATGTGTCCTGTACTACTCTCAGAGAGCAAATACATCTTAATTCCATAGCATGCCCTCTTGCTAGGAATGTGCTGCCTAAAAACCAAACAGCCCTTAAATAGGACCAAAGACTCATCAATAATGATTTAATTCCCTGAAACATAGATATCTGAAAATCAGTCTACACAGTGGTCAAGGACAGTCAGAATCTTAAGACGACGATCCGTGAGATCTTGTGGCAAAGCTAATGCATTTTCAACCAAATGCAGCATCCGAAGTAGAATTAAATACTGATCATGACGCCTGATTGAAGGAAATATGGCCGTTACTATCATGGTACTGGTAGACCAATATTAAGACAGCAATGGCTTCTATATCAAGCCCATTAAAAAGTTAAACCCAAGAACTTCTTCAGCTCATCCGGATTTGGGGGGAGGGGGGGAGAAAGTCCCCCCGGGTAGCTCTAGAACGGGGCTTAAGTCTGGCACTCTTGTTTCTCAAATACTGTTCAGCATACAAACTAGTCTGCTCGACAATCTCAACCGAAACGTCCATAAACAACTGAAATAAATCTATAGTCAGAAAGTTTTCAGTATTCACTCTAAACCCTGTGACACCAATGAAGGCAGGCAAAGCTGATTGCACCATGCTTGGGGCAACACAGAGTTCAGCTCTTCTAACTGGAAGCTTTGCAGCCCCAGACTGCAGTCCGGATTCTTCTTGCTTCACTATTGGCACGTCAATGACCTCCTCAAAAACAGGCACTTTATCCACAGTGAGAGTGGATTCATTATTAGATGATTCTTTTTGGACAAAAAAATCACTGCCAGAATGTTGCACTTCCTCCTCTGCGTCTGATGCAGTCATTCTCCTAACCCTGGTCAGTGGAAGAATAGAAAAGGTTACCAACAACTTGCAGAGCTATAATCCTGCAGCTAGCCATAGTCCTTGCTAATAAAAGTAACTTGACAGATAAGTCAACAACATCAACACTGTGTAAAGTAAGTATTAAACATAGAGTGGCTTTATCACAAAGACCTATATACTCAAAAACGATTCCAGTCAATTGCCAGAGACCGCTAGAGCCACCGACACCTATTCTGCACAGACGCAGCAAGCTCCACGATATCCCACTAAAAAGGAAAAACAAAATAAAATTACACAAAAGACAATCCAAAACACAGTGCACAAATCCAAGGAGAATGCCACTCAATAAAACATAAGCTAAAAAAACGAATTCATGTATGGGAATGGCACTCCTTAACGTAAGCAGTACAAAAAGGTTTTTCTCTCCAGACACAAGCCATTACGCAAACTGCAGGTCTACCACTGCCGAAACAGCAAGCAGGAGTCGCAGCAAAGTAATAAAAGCTTTGCACTAGAACAAAAAGGAGAAATAAAATTACGGTCACAAATGTAAATAATGCACCAATCCACACACCAAGCTGGGGTGGAGATGGCCTAAATATATGGCAAGAACATTCACCCCCCTGAAGAGGAACAACCCTTGCCCAAGGGTCCGCTCTCCACAGCAGCAACATAGTGAATAATACATCCCTGGTGACTTGTGATTTCTGGGCCTAATAGAAATGGGCGATCTGCCCCCAAGTGGGGGCAGAAACCGCCAATATAAATTGTCCCCTAAAGAGGCGTGACCCTTGCCCAAGGGGCTGCTCCCCAAAATCACCAGTATGTAAATCCCTGGTGTCCTAGCGGTTTTCTGATCCCCCTGGGGGCATATGGGCCTAAAAAAGAGGCCTATCTATCCCTAAGGGGCGGGGGGGGCAGAAACGGCCAAAATAAATTGCCCCCTAAAGGGCAGTGACCCTTATCCAAAGGGTCATTCCCCAAATACACCAAAATGAAATTCCCTGGAGACCTAGCGGTTTCTGCCTCCCTTGGGGCAGATCGGCCCAAAAAAAGTTGATTATCTACCCTCAAGGGGGAGAAACGGGCAAAATATTTTTCCCTAAAGGGGAACAACCCTTGCCAAAGGAGCTGTTCCCCAAATATCTATCTTTCTTTCGCTCTCGCTCTCTCTCGTGTGCTTTCGCGCATGCTCTCGCTCTCCCTATCATATCTATCTACCTATCTATCCCTGGTGGCCTAGTTGTGTATTCCGCTTGCATGATCACGACTCCATGCAAACTTAAGGAAAAACTCTTTCCTTTCCTATCGGTGCCTCTTTGAAACCCCCCACCACCTTGAGGAGAACAAAACTCACCTCTTCTCTCTGGAGCTTCAAAGGAAATGGCTCTTGGCACCGCCGACCCTCTCTTGATGCCAGTGCACGTTGACGTCATCAGATTGTGTGTGTGGGGGGAGAGGTGGACTTCTGCTGCCATCCTTGGTGGGAGGGGTGTGAGTGGGTGGCCCACGGGTAAGGGGGTTTAGTGTGGGAGTGCCAGGGCTTCCCCCGTGGGTGGGTGCTAGGACAGCCGGGGGCCGTCTGAGGCACATGCCTACCGTGCACGCAAAGGGTTAAACCAGTAGAAATACAATTTTTCTGTGATGTTCGTTAAAACTGAAAATGATTTATCTTCCTGTTTTAAATGCTCCTGCATGCCGTTGGGCAATTTTATTATTCCATTCAAATTATATAAAATGCTTAATTATTTTATAGCTGTAAGCATTTTCATTTGAAGCATATAGCAGCCACGTTTTAGGCGACTGCATGTTTGTCTTTTTATTCTTTAGCTTAAAATATAAAAAAAATTAAGAATCGCACCAGCTTCATAGCGCATTGCTCGCTTATTCCTTGTGTGCAGATTTTACCTTTCTGCGAGGATTGCCTGACACGTAGAAGCAGTGCTCTGTAAGGGCTTTTAAAAGCTAACGGATGACTTTACAAGCTCCTCAGTGTTCACCCTTCCATGCCCTCTATACAGAATCTACCAGTAATGCTCATTCCTTTGAGTACGTGAAAGAACTGCACCTTTTGTGATCCTGAAATGTATCGCACGTGCCCGTGGGACAGCCTGGTGGCGGATAATCTTGTTTATTCTGTCAGGAATGTCCCTTTGGAGCTCACCGGCATTTCTCATCTGTACCGGTTGTCTTCAGCTGTCCACGTTTTCGTCCACAGTTAGCTTTTGTGTGTTTGCACAGATAAAAATCCTGAGTGTAAAAACCTGCCTGTGCCACATTCTTCGGAGCTGAGCTCACAACGTCTAATGCGGGTTGGCCAGCAGCTTGCAGGGTGGAACAGGGCTTGTTGCACCGTGATGCACAGGGAGAGGAATGCCTGTTACTTTCATGCGAGGTAGAAGAGCTACTGTAGCGCTAATATATATATATATATATATATATATATATATATATATATATATATATATATATATATATATTGTTAAGAACTTTCTGTATTCACATACATTTTGGCCTACTTTGAAAGCATGATTTACCCCATTTAGCAAATTCTCTGTAAGCCACCAGTGAGGAACAGGTCTAAAATTGGCACCCATTTGTATCTGAATCATGGTGGAGTTTGCTGAACATGGCAGATTTCCAAGGTTGACTCCCTAACTGATTCACGACAAACGTATACCACGGATGATAGATACGTTCTTTTGTGAATATTTCCTGGGTGCAACCATGCCTCTTTACATACTTCTACCCACTTGAATAGCGATTTGCTTTCTTCAGCTAAAGCCCCTGAAGAGGTTTCTACTACAAGTCTCCACAAAAAAAATAGACTAGCTCCAAATACATGGTCAAAAATTCAGAATGCTTTTTAACAGTAACGCAAATATGAGCATACCTTCGTACATACATGTTTGCTGGTATGCCCGGAATTTGAGGGCATTGCATCCTGAATGAAAGCTATCACCCAAGGACAAAACAACACACCTAATGTATGGTGGTACTAGTAGGCCAGGCCTTCCTTTAGAAGGGCAGATTACCAAAGAATGCAAAGACTTGCCATGTCAGTCACTCATGTACAGTTAAAGGAGGGATAGCATCTGAAATGCACACCTTTGTCATCTGAACTTGTGTGAATTGTTTCAAAAACACCATCCAAATAGCCTTAAAGGGCTGCAGATTATACATTTGGAGTGACCATTTCAATCTTTACTTTGGAAGGTGGGAATTGTTTCTTGGATTTCTTCATTCTAGAGTGGCCCTGTAGTGGCAGCGTCCAGTGTATGCATGATATCGGATTGTGGGCAGGCTTCTGCATGCCATTAAAGGCCTTTGGTGGGTAAATAATTTTGCTTTTCTTTACATTTGTTTTGCTAAGAGTTGCTGGAGGTGGATTATTGGTTAGTGTATTATGGGTTTCTCACCATTCAACTATAGTTATTTTTAGTGTATTCTGAAATTTTGTGGCGCTAACAGCGTGAGTATTTGTCTGACTTTTATTGAGAGCCTAGTTTGTGTTTGGACTGGCTACATTCCTCTGACGAGCTCAAGCAAGAGCAGAACTTGTCTACGATTGCTCTATTAAAGATCAGCAAAGAATATATTTTACCAGTATGAATTACTCTACAACTGGAGTTATCCATATCATTAGTAATGTTCATGAGTCGTGGAATAATACTGGCATGTATCCTTCTGTATACTCAATTATTGTGGTACTGCTTCCCGTTCCAGAGTCTATTGAAGGTACTGCCAATGTACGTTCAAGGGTGATAGGATCACTTGTGAATCAGTCAGCTATGGACTGTCTGTTTCTAATTAAAATATGTACCCATTACCTTTAGTTACTTGGGTAAGAGTCTGTCTCAGCTGGCATTTGCTCGTATGAGTTAAGCATATATCTCCTCATTCACCAAGGCTGTGTTTGTGACTACGACCATTTGTCTTTGATTTGCCTTTTATACGAAGCATGAAGCTCTCAACCGTTCCATAAACATGTCCACACAAAGTAATTTAAATATGTGCTGTCTTGGTGTTGAATCCAGCCGTTTGTTCAAAAGTGTTTTTCTTTGAAGTAGCCTTACCACTTACTCCATGTGATCACATAGTGGAGACTTAGCTTGCCATTGCCAGTAGTCAGGTTTTAGGCAAAGTGTTTGAATTAGTGTCGACCAGTGCTGCAAGTCCCTGAATGGCTTAAGTTAAAAACCCAGGACTGGTATATAGTCATTGGTGACCTGGAGCAAGTGGTAATTTTAATTTTGTGATGGTTATCTTGAGGAGCACTGTTTGTCATGGAACTGCGATAATTTTCTTTCTGCATGATTTCGGTATTGCACCTGCCTGTCTTCTAGTAGGAAGCTGAAACGTTCCAAGATAAGACCAAAATAAAGAAGAATATTTGATCAATTTATGCTACAGTCCTTTCGGTCACTTAAAGATTGAATATTCATTGTTGTGCAATTTTAAAATCTCCTTTTAGAAAGGCATCATTCATTTTCATGAATTAAGTACTTACCTAGCAATAAACTCGTTACACCCCAAATTACCTGTGCACATTTGGGATCAAGAAATATTGCTGACCATGCTGTAGTTATTCGCCTGAACATTGTTCATAAATTCAAACCTCACCAACACTGGGAGATGACGGGGAAAAGAACTGAGCAAGAAAAGCATAGTCTTAGTTAGTCCTAGTCTCTAATATAGTGCAAATAAACCTAGTGGTGTCTAGATGCTTATAGGCATTCCAGGTTTGGATAGATAACCATATTGCACATAATCCCATTGTTTAAAAAAAATGATGAGATGATGATAACATTCACAGATTTCATGATTTCTTCCGGTAACCTATTAAGAAACCTTGCTCCTTCAACTGCAAGCTTTTCCTGCTTCCTGGCCATCAGACTGTCCTCTTTTGTTGCTCACCCAGCTACATGTGTGTGTGCAAAATGAAATTATATAGATTCTTGAACACAAAACCTCTTTGGCTTGGAGGCATTATCTTTATTCATGTTCGTGTTGTTTAATTTAGGGAGTTTATAGCCTCCCTTGAAGGGGGGATTTACAGGACCATAGTTGAGTGACCCTCATCAGTTTAGTCTCTTTTATAGGCCCTAGTGTGAAGAAAAATATTTATGCAGTGAGTATGGAAAGTAGAGAGGGCTAGTAGCACTTTACTACTCATCTTGACTTGGACACCAGGGGTTTTGCCTTCCGTTTTGAAAAGCATTGATCAGGGGTCCGAGGGAGGTGAAATTCTGGTCCCCTAAAGATATGTCAATTTGATCTGTGTCCAGAAAAAAAACTATGTGGAAGAAATATTTTGGCAGTGTTCTGTCTGTCTTGTTTTCAGCATCCCAACCTGTTCTTCATAAACTCTCTGCACATTTTCTGCTCTTAGATTAAAAGAAAGCTGCACGTTGTCTTTCTTGTAAGTACCTCTCAAGCAGTTCTTGCAGACCATCTTCCCCATTTGCGGAAAAAAATCACAATGGTATGGAGTTTTAATGATTGCTCAGACACCATTGCTAATGTAGTGCATTTGGTGCACCACAGTCGGAGCACTTTTGTTCATTAGGGGACATTTTTCAAGCCATTAATAATTTAGCCTGCTTAATTCTCGTCTCTTTTTTAATTAAACTTTCTTTTGGTATATTTTCTAGTTCTTGCGCTGCCTCTTTCCATATAGGAAGAGGTCAGCACCTCAGAAAATGAGTAACAACTATATTTCCCTCCTTCTAAAACTAAAATTGCTGAGCGAAAACACTTTCAAGACACGAGTTTAAGTCGTTGCTATACTTCCTGACTGATTTTTGGCACTCACGCACCACAGCATAAACGCTTTCTGGCTTGTTAAAAGGCTGTTCTTACTTCACTCAGTGGTATCCCTGTAATCATCCTTGAAATGGTGACATCCTGTGATGTCCCTACAGGGAGACTCACCTGTTACAGATCTCCACAGTGGGTACTCAACCTACTGAGTTTATTGCATAAGGCAATATTTTTCTTGGAAAAGTAGTTTTAGTTTGGCTGATGCAGGAGAGGCTAGAGCGTATTTGCTTTATTTTTACAGCTAAGCATTTAAACTGATCCATATCAAATACCCTTGTGAAGAAATTCTTATTCTGTGACAAGTTTGTGGCTGAGGTGCGACTGTTATTGGGCATATAAGGCGCTGAGGGGGGAAGATGAAGGAGAAAGAAACGTGGAATGCCTGAGCAAAACGTCATATATTACAAGGGCTTAAACAAGTTGTACTATCTCGTCTCCACTCTTCCTAAATATTTACCGTTCGTTAGGTATTGAAAAATAACTGAATATAACCTTGTTTGGTTATCTTCACTGTAGCTAAATCTCTTGTAAACATACACCATTCTGATATCATATGTGCTTTTTAGACCTTCACGGCCTGGTGTAATTCGCACTTGAGGAAAGCTGGGACGCAGATTGAGAACATAGACGAGGATTTCCGAGATGGGCTGAAGCTCATGTTACTACTGGAGGTCATATCAGGTGAGACATTGCAGACTATTCTTGGTGAAATGGTGCTGCACCGTTTGTTCATTAGGGAATGGGGCTATAATGATAAGGGTGTCTAGTATTTCAGCATGTTTAATCTTCAGAGTTTTTAAAATTTGTATACACATGTCTGAACTGCGTACCTTTTTTGTTTTGCTCGAAGTGCCTCTCCTCTGCACATGTAGCTGAAAGCAGTCTGAAAATCCAGCAGCCAAAGCGGTCTTGATTATTTTGACCTGCACTAATCAACAAATGTACACTTGTGTTCTCTTACCAGGAGAGCGGTTACCCAAGCCGGAGCGAGGGAAAATGAGAGTACACAAGATTAACAATGTGAACAAAGCGTTAGACTTTATTGCCAGCAAAGGAGTAAAGTTGGTATCCATTGGTGCAGAAGGTAAGCTGGAATCATGCCCACTCCGTGAGTTACTCTGTCAGTTGATTATTATTTTGTGCCAGGCCTTCTAAAGCCACATAAAATCACTTCCTTTGAAATCCTTTTAAAGGGGAAAACTCTCTAAGTTTGCTTTGTGTTTCTAAAGGACAGCAGTTATTTGTCATTCAGGCCTAACTGTTTGATCAAAGTAAAGGCTAATTAAAGAGTCTCTGCCTGTTTGGCCACTGGATAGGCTGAGACTGGGCAGTAGGAACATTAAAAAAAATCCATTCTAGGCAATTACGTCTGACATTCACTAAACTAGATATGTGTGTGCATGGTTTCTTTCCACAGAGATCCACTCTACACAGCCATCCCACACTTCATGCTTCTCAACACAGTACAGAAGACAGAAATATTCAAAATAGTAGTAGTATTTTTCAAGTGCCTTAACAAAACCTGATGATGCTTTACGGGGTTTCATGTAGTTTAATTCCGAAGGATCACAAACCCCAAATCTCCTACTGTATTAATGGACCCTTTGGAATTTATTGGTTTTTTTGCTTGGTTGAGTGTTGTAATATTACATTTGCGGTCTCCTCAGAGTGTAATGTATTTCTTTTATGCTGTAAATCTTTTTTCTCTCATGCCACCTTTTCAATCTTTCCACTTCTACCCCTCCAAAGCTCACTGCCATTAGGGTGTTGTTTTGTCAGCAGTTGTGATTTTGTTTTCCACTCTCAATGTATATGAATAGGTTTCTCCTGATTTTAAAATGCAAAAGTAATGGTGTCCTGTGATTACTCTTCAGGGGTATTCATTTTTTTTTTTTTCCCCCGCCTTCCCTGCCCGCCATTCTGCACCACTAGTTTCATTGAAGATTGTGCATGAGCGCCATTAATTTAATATTTGGCAGTGTTAAAGAGCTTGATGGCTTAGGTGTGCACAAATAGCCTAAAAAGAGAAACCGATTACTGTTTCTCTGGATATTAGCACTGCTGTGCTGGTCTTGTGTCGGGATAATTTATAAGTTTATTTGAATAGTTTCTGTTTTTGGAACTTTGTCCTTTGCTTCTATCTTTGACACAGGGAGCATGCCTTTCTGCACCCAGGGAATGAATTTGCATTGTTTAAAATCCTTGAAGCCATTTATTTTGAAAGATACATTTGTGGATCCTGATAAGCACCAATTTCTATACATATCTTTCCCCTAGCTGGTTTTGTACACAGCACTGAAATTCTTGACACTGATCCTTGCATACACCAGAATCCAGAGTGCTTTCAAGGTTATTATGTAGTTGTATGTTCGAGCATCAATATGCATTCTGGATTCCATATTTTGTGATTTTTGCAACTTTTTAATGCATGGCTGTATGAACCCATATTAAAAGTTGTTGCAGTAGTATAGATATGCTATCACCATGGCTATTGTCATTTTCAGTTTAGAGCAGTGGGAGGATTTTGTAGATTAGGACTGATGTATATTGGCGTCCATTGTGTTAACTTGGAAAGGAAGGATCGTTCAGTCAAATTGAATTCCCAGTTCCATACTTTCAGTAGGGTGGGTGGAGACATTTTTTAAGTTTCGAGGGCAGTTGAGTGGCTGTAAGTTGGGAACTGCTCCTCCCACCAGCTGACTCTAAATCTAGACTTTGTTAATGCAGAGAAATCTATTTAACCTTGTGCCACACATGGTCCAGGCAGGTGATGTCATCTTCTGTGTCTTTTTCTCCACCCTGATTTGGGTTTGTTGCTACCATACATTTGGACGTTTTTCAGTACTGATCTAGGTCATGCCTGGAACAATAGAGAGGGTAATTACAAGCCATCTGGTTTGTTGCATGATGCAGTGCGTTAGCAGGACTCCAAAGACTTGATCACTGATGTTGACTGTTCATAAGGAGGTATCTTCACATCCACTACAGGATGACATTTATATGCCTGCCCATTATTGTACTGTCTGCAGCAGTGTATTCTGTTCCTCTGTGTAGCTGGCAGGTAATATCTGAGTGTTAAGGCTGCTTTCTTATCTCCAGCAAGAGGAGCAGAACTTCTCTAATGTTGGTCAAGGCAGCTTCTACACCCCTAGAAAACCTGAATCCTGATACGCCGTGATTCAGTTACTCTTTCTTGTTCAGTCTAATTGCCTCCATTACAGCATAGGAGTGGTTTGGAGTTAGCCAGAATAGATACATCTGCCAGTGGTGTTTGTTTTTCTTTGGAGTGCTAATAGAGTGTTCCATGAGTTGTGGGATGACGCCGCTTAAGGTGGAGGCTTTTAACAGCATCATGCTTCTGCAGCTTCTCTGCTCCCTGGGGTTTCAGTGCACTAAGTTCAAGTTGCAGCAGAGGTGAAGTGTGGCAGGGATAAGATGTGGCTCCTATGTTACATCAGAGGCTGACTGGTAAGGCTTAGAGACTAAATTGGTGCAGTTTGGGACTCCATGAAGTCATTACATTATAATTCAGATACACTGATTCTAATATTGCCTAACTCCTGCTATACATTGAAAATAGAGAATGGATTTTGTGAGGTGTCTATTTTTAGACTCTCCTCCTGGCTTTATTTAGCACTCGACATGTTTAATTTGGTTGCTCTGTTGCTTTCCTCAAGCCCCTTGACAAAATAGCATTTCTGAAGTGTCTGACTAGAAAGGCTGGCAGATCTGCCCTGATGCTGGGGGGTCATAAGAGTAGCCTGAGTAGTGCGTAGCAGTGACTGAATAACCCACTAGACATAGGATTGGGACACAACATTTGTTTTGTTTTTATGTTGTGTTGAGCACCATGACAAGTTTGTTTTGAGATGTGTAAGGAGGGCTTCTCACTACATGTATACTACCAGGTTAAATTATAGAAATGTTCTAGTGGTGTCAGGTATGTGTTTTCTTCTGGTCAGGTCAACTCAAAAGTCAAAGTTGCATATGATCAGGTTTCTCTTTTCTGCACTGGAGGTGTATAATCAGTTCAAGTAGTTAAACCAGGAATTGCGCAGTTGAAACCAGGAAGGTAGTACACCTTCTCTGTGATAAAAGGATATTGGCACTTGATGGTAATAGCGAATAACTACTTGATCAAATGGTTTATTGGTATAGTCGAGTAGTTTATGCTAGTTAGCTCTGTCATGTAGACTAACCCTAACCTTCTCTCTGAACCTCTCTGCTAATGTTTTCATTCAGTACCTTTGTGGTGAATGTCATTTTAGAATTACCACTGTACCCTCAAACTGATTGAGACCGCTGATCTTAGATTGACCTACCTACCCAGGCTATGGATTTGATTGCATGAGTGTTGATGACCCTCCACTTTATGGGAGTTGTACTTGAGGAGAGCACAGATAAATGTTTGTGGGCTTTTTAGTGTTTCAGTGGGATATCGTAGGTAACAAAGTTTCTGCCTCTGTATAACTTTGTTTGTTAGATTCACAATACAGTTTCAAATATATGCTTACATACAAAAATGCTAGGTGGATAGGATATGGTGCATAGGATATACTGGATACATTATTGAAGATGGCAGGTATATGAGGCAGCAATGCCTTGTCACAATGCTTTGTCTAACAGGATTTTATCTTTTGCTAAAGTCTAGACTGTTTCATTGAGATAATGTTAATATTGAAGTTTTTGATGGAGAGCAAGTTGTACTGCGTCAAATACTTACAATTTCAATCTTTTGGCTGTGATAGGTAGTTTCTGGAATTTCACCTTAAGTTTGCTTATTAAAGAATATAAGATTGGTCTTAATGTTGCCTTTTTTTTTACTTAATGGAGTACACTTGCAATCAGGGTTTCTGGGAGCATTCTCAGAATGTAACATTTCTGCTGTTGCTTACATTTTTTGGTAATTGGCCAGTTTGGTTGATATTAAGAATCTCTACAGATCTGGCGTTCTGGATCCCTTTTTTTTTTTTTTTTGTTTAAATTGTTTATGCATATGAAAGAACATATACAACTATGCACTACATTATATCCACGTTACTGTTAGGGGGATATTACAGTCCAGCCGCTTGGCCAATGTCGAAACCATTTTAGAGCCCACACCTCTGGGTCTGCACACTATGCTACAACCTAACGTGCATGGAGAAATAAGACAATGATGGTAACAGGCTAGGGCGACCTAACAACCACAGAGCACAGCAAGCATAGCGATTAGCGGCGCCATCCCCTACAAATTCAGTGCAGTACATTTTAATACATTAACTATCGAACATAACACTGTAATCATATTTAGCACAGACAGACCAGGAGAGAAAGCAACGGGTGTCTGTTACTCATCCAAGGCATCAAACACGTGGGGGGGAGGGAGGAGACGCCCCAGGGGACAGCATAACAGCCCGTGAACGAGCAAGGAACCAAGAAGAGAAGGAGGGCCAGCACATGATGTCACCCACACCAAAAGCAAGCGACGGAAGCATACCCTCCCACAGTACACCAGAAACTCACATCCATACCCCTATAACTCCCATACTCATTCCTCGAGTGGCCCAACTATGGCCAGAGCTCAACTAGTGGAAGCGTCTGTTAAGGAGTCCTCCCCCTTGCTCTCCTGCACACCAGGTAACTCATTAGTCATAGTGCGCCAGATCTCCAGATCACGGTCAGCATGTTAATCCACTGGAACCCTTCGTAGGCGACCTTCCTCTGCGGTTGCCCATTCAGTTAAATCACCCAGCCAAGAAACATGCAGCAGGGAGTGTGGGCAGGCACACCGGATCGCAATGCGCCTCTTTGCCAAAATAGCCCCAGCTGCACAAATCTATACGCCATTTTGCAACCCTTTTTAGGGATGGGGAGCAGACCCAACAGGCAGCGTTTCATCGTCGCCTGCACTCTAACAGCCGTCACCTCCCTCAGTGTCTTCACTACTAGACGCCAAAAGGGTTGAACAGTGCCACAGACCCACGTTATGTGGTCAAATGAAGCAGACAGCACACCACAGCGGCCACAGCTGTCAGCCCTTGAGGGAAATATTCTATGCAAGCGTTGTGTCAGGTATGCTCTATGCAAGTAATAGAAGTGCGTCAACTTAAATCTAGTGTTGCTAGTCCCATCCCGCACCAGGGAACAGGTTCTATTCTATTCCCCATCCGTGAGTGCCGTTCCCCGGCCAGCTTCTCAGTGATCCCATATCCCCTGTGTGCATGTCAGCCTTTCTCCTTTTAGAGTCTTATGTGTTAGGGATAGGAGACCGCGGTCACCTCCAGGATCAAAAAGTATCACCAGGAGGTGGGATTCGGCAGGCTCCTCCGGGAAGGACGTCCAAATCTCTCTGATCGTCTGCGAAATGTTTGCATACTGCAGGAACTGCCTCTGACCTATTCCAAAAAGGGATTCGGCCTCCTCCCTCGTGATGATTGTGCCATTTTGATAAGTCACCTGCATTATTACAACCCCCTGCACGCCACTGCACAAAGTCCAACACCTCAGCAGCCTTGACAAAGGGTCGGATCCACCATAGCGGAAGCAGGCACGCAATTGGAGCCTTGTGCAGAACCTGCACAATCGCTCTCTCCCAGGCCCTCAACACCTGCTCCACCAGGTGGGGGGGTGGCACCCTGCGGAACCACACAGCCACCCATTAGTATATGCTGGAGACGCGCCACACACAGAGCCAGCTAACAATTTGTTTTCCCTATTGGGGGCATCCTCACACCACCGGACTGCATACTGTAGTAACCCAGCTAGGTAATATAAATATAGGTCTGGCAGCCCCAGGCCTCCACTAACTAGGTCTAGCTTCAAGACTTACATTCGCACTCTACATCTCTTGCCCGCCCAGACTAGGGATAATAGCAATTTATCAAGTTGTCGGAACAGCGAAAGGGGGAGCTCGCAAAGTGAATTCTGCATAACATACAGGCAAGGGAGTAAGATCATTTGACTATGTGCGATTCTACCCATGACCAATAGTGGGAGAGAGGTCCAGAATTGAATAGAGGCATGGAGACCCTCCAGCACTCTCCCCATATTTAAAGTAAGTTGCAATTGCGGGGAATGTGTTATCTGGATGCCCAAATATGGAAAGGACTCAGTCTCCCAGGTCAGACTGAAATGGGGCAATTCTGACGCCACCATGATCGACAGACCTGCCATCGGGAATAACACAGTTTTGTACCTGTTACTTCGGAGCCCCGACACCTGACCAAAAACATCCATCATACTCAATAAGAGGGGGACTTCCTGCTCCGGGTCTGTGGCGTACACTAGAGCATCGTCTGCATACAGTGATAATATATGTGTTCTCGTCCCTACACGGAGCCTCACCTATCCAGGCCAGTCCATAGTTGTATGGCCAGGGGCTCCATGGCCAACGCAAACAGCAGTGGTGGCAAGGGGCATCCCTGCCGCATGCCTCGTTCAATAGTAAAGGAATCTGACACTCGCCCCTGTACGCACTCGCACCTGAGGTGCTGTATACAAAAGACGCACCCAGGATAGGTAAGACAGGACCCAGGCCCATTCTGCGCATCACCTCCCATAGGTATTCCCAGGATAAGGTGTCAAACGCTTGCTCCATATCTAGAGCCACCATTGCTGCGGGAAGCGCAGAGTCACGAGTCTCGTGTAGTATATGTGATAAGCGCCGTATATTCATGAGTCCCCCACCCTGGTATAAATCCGCTTTGATCTCCCTGTTCTAAATATGTCACCACTCGACTCAAACGAGACGCCAAAACTTTAGCTAATAACTTAACATCAACATTTGGCATGGACAACGGTCTATTGGTGCCTGGGTCTTTGGCCTCCTTCCCTGGCTTCGGTAGCATAACTATAAATGCTTCCCGCATATGCTCTGGTAGAATACCCTCTCTCCGTGCCTCAGGAAGTATTTCCAACAAGCGGGGAAGAATCACTGTGGAATAGGTTAGGTAAAATTCAACTGGTAGCCTGTCGGGGCCAGGTGCTTTCCTGGACGCCATACCTCCCAACGCCTCCACGAGGTCTTCCAATGACACCTCCCCCTCCAACTCCTCCACCTGGGCATCCACAAGGCAAGGCATCCGGAGTCCATCTAGGGACTCATGTATCTGGGTCACACCCACACTCCATGGTGAGGCGTAGATATTTTTCAAGTGCTGCGAATTCACCTATAACTGTACTAAAATCTTTTCCCTAGAAAAACCGCAGTGTGTCAGGATGATGAGGTTGGGACGTTCCTGCCGGAGGAGTCAAGCCAACATACGCCCGAATGGTCGCCATACCGAAACAGCCGCTGCCTATAATCTCGGCGGGCATAATTATCCAGAGTACCCCAAAGGTCCACTATTCTGCCTCGCACCCCAAGGCAATCCGACTCCGAAGCGTCGTCATTATCTACTTGGCGCTGTATGGCTGCCAATGCGTCCTCCTGCTGTGTGAGCTTCCGGTCCAGGTGTTTCCTGACACCATATGTTTTACTAAGGCTTTCACCTCTGATAACTACTATCAGTGCCTCCCATTCTATGCCCGGGTCGTAGCCGTGCCCCAATTTGCACTAAAATATCCATTCAGCACATCCTGAAGATCTTTTTTTATATTCAAGATCGCCAAGTAACTCAGGATGCAAATGCCACAGGGGGATCGCTGGCTTGGGTACGTGTGTTTCACATTCCAGTAGCAGGGGGGCATGATCTGATAGAAACCAGACCTGGAAACTCGGCGGACATAAAGTGTGCCTTCATTGGCAAGGAGAAATCTATCTAGTCTGCTGTAAGCCCCATGGGTGGGCGTGTAACAAGAACATATTTTGGATGTGGGGTACATTTCTCTCCACACATCTACGGAGTGGAGATTCCTCATGACGTTCCGCAGTTTGGCAGTCATATGTGTCTTAGTGTTCATCTTCGGCAGGCCCCTATCTAGTGCTCCGTCTAGGACGCAATTAGTCACCCGCCCACAGAATGGGCATCCTAGTATAAAGTATTAATTCTTGCTGGGGCTGATGATAGAACTCCGCATCATCAGTGTTAGGGGCATAAATATTCAAAACGTAGAGCGCTCTGCTATCTAGTACTCTGTGTAAGAATATGTATCGGCCTTGCACATCGGCTTTTAGACTTTTTAAGTTAAAGGGAGTCCCAGGGACAACCCAAATAGAAACTCCTCTAGCGTAGGATGAATAAGTCGCTGAATAAAGATGCCCCCTCCACTTTTTCTGTACTTTTTGCACTTGATTCTCTACCAAGTAAGTCTCCTGTATGAGAGCAATATGTACGCCAAGCCATCTAAGATACGTATGTACTCCGTAGCACTTCACAAAGGAATTCAATCCTCTAACATTCCATGTAACTATACGTGTCGGGGTACCCGCCATAATCTGTTCCAATCCACACACCACTCTACAGTTCCTGACTGCCCCCCCCCCCCCCAAACACATGCTGCTCCCTCCAACACTGTCCCCCAGCTCGGTGTACTCCCATCCAGATAAGTCAATGCCTCCTCAACAGAAGAATGCTTAGTGTTCACAGTGTCAAAAACAGAACTCCAACTAGAACTCGCATAAAATTCCCCCATCCCACCTCTGGCAAACACCTCCCACAACTAGTGTTTGCCCAACTGTGTGTGTACCCTCCTATCTCTTCTAGAGCACAGAAGTAGAGAGCACTCGCCGTCCCCACTCGATAGCCTGATTCAGGTCTGGACTGCTCTCCAACACTCCCATCACACATCAACCGCCCGGCCCGCACACAGACTGCACCCAACCAGTTGAACAACAGAGGGGGGGAGGGGGGGGTATTAAAGGCCTACCACTCTGCCTCAGCCCCCAGTCTAGTTGCCGTCCCAGTCCCCCGTTCCCCCAAGCACAAAAAGGCATCAGTACATGGGAGAGAGGGAGGGTCAGAGAAGGAGAGGAGATCCAAAAGAGGGGGGACCCTAAGCACCAAACCAGAATACTTGACTCCAACCACATCTGAAGGTCCAGTAGATCACTCAGGTGTCAGCATTTTCTGTTTCTGGAGACTGTCTGCCCGTGACACATGGGGACCTGGAGCGCGAGGACATCTTCGACGTGACAGTTTGAACCAACAGTTTAGCCTCCTCACGCTGTTGTCTCCTATGTTCAAGACTCAGGGTACCGTCCGAGCGTACAATCACTCGGCTTCCACAGTCGATGCAATGGCGCCTGGCACTTCTTCATGCAGCAGTACGCACCTCCGCTGTCCCTTGAGGTCTCCCGCTACTTTCCCCATGCAGGGATTCTTCTGTTCCTGTCCCATCATTCCGCTCCAACCAGTCCCACACTGCTTCTGAAGACTGAAAGAAATGTGAGCAGCCCGCATGGTGAACCTTCTGCTTGGCTGGAAACGGCAACATATAGGTATAGCCCAGTTCTTTTAGCTTTTGTTTAATACCTGCATATGATTGTCTTTGGAGCTGCACCCCCCCTGGTGCAGTCAGGAAAAAAGCGAATGGTGTGATTCTCAAATCTAGGATCTCCATGCTTGCGCACCTCCTGTAAAATTACGTCTTGGTCCCTATAGTAGGACCTTGGCTATAATCGTTCATGGAGGGGCTCCCGGTGGCAGTGCCAAGGCACTGTGCGCACGCGCCACCACAAATACAGATAAGGGAGCATCAGGCAATGTTTGGCGGATCCAGTCTTCTAAGAAGGCCTCGATATTCGCCCCTCCACACCTTTGGGAAAGCCCACTATACGGAGGTTACGTCACCTCGCCCTACCCTCCGCATCCTTGACTCGCGCTTCCAATTTACGCATTTTAACTTCGGTGATGGCCACCGAGGCTTCAGCGTGTCTATGTCAGACTGCATGCATGTCACTTGTTGCTCAGTGGCCACCGAGCGTTCTGCCACTACCCTCAAATCGGCTCTCAATAGGTTGACATTGACCGCTATGGCGGCACTTTGAGTTTGCATTGCCTGACTAGATGACTCAATAGCAGCCAGGATTTGTGCCCCAGTGGGCTAAGCTCCATTCTCCATGGGGCCAGGTGGATCTTTTTGCAGACTCGCTCGTGAACTCTGAGCTGTGTATCGGTCCATCCGGGTTTGCTGAGTTCCCTTATTGGCTCTGTCTTTGCCCATGTTGTACACCTGATGGGGCGTCAGCTACGAATGAATACGCCGAGTGTTGGGAGCCACACTTCCAGCCGCAGTTCAATCGGTCGATCTCCGTATCTTCGCCACGCACCACTGCTCGGTCACTAATTGACTCACCCTCACGAAGCCACTCCAGGGCGAATTCCAGCACAGGTGGGGGCTGCGCAAGCGTCTACGCTTCTGTCTATCCGTCCCACTGCCAGCCACCCCTGCACTCCAGGAGCCGAATAGCACAGGGCCACCCAGCCAGAACACCGCAACAAGGATGCGCATCCCCAACACCAGTCCAGCGATGGGCCTAAACTGCCCTTATAACTCCAGCGCAGCTCTGTAAGCCCCAGACTCTTGCAGCTCTGGCGCCCACCTCATTAGGCAGTCAACCACGCAGGGGCACTCCACACTTTCCGTCGTATCGGGCACCACAATATTCGATTCCCGCCAGGGGCACCTCTGCCTCTGCAAAACTGCACCTTGCTGCCTCCAATTCTCCTCTGTGGGTCTCCAGGCCAGTGGAAGAGCTCACCTCCAGCTCCGTTTACTCTATTAATGGGGTGAGGGAGGAGAGGGTGCGGCGCCAAAGCACGATCAACTCCGAACTGCAAAACGACCCCCCGTCAGGGCCACCCCCCTCCTAGGCGGCGCCGCTCCACTGCCGTGCTGAGCTGCCTTTGGCCTGGTTTTCCTCCGTAACTGCGATCACAGCCGCCATCTTGGGGGTCAGGCGCTCTCCACACGCGCTCCCCTGTGGCGCGATCATGGCGCTTTTTTTAAATTTCATTTTGCTCCTCACGGCCTCCTCTCCACCCTGGGCACCTCCAGGACCCTTTTGCCGGGTCTTCGGGGATCTGGGGCGGGCAGGTCCTTGGGGTATGTCTGCACAAGCATGGTTTTCGGTATTTTGAATTCATCATGAAATTAGTAGTTTTTGTTGTGATTACATAGGGCTAAGTGACTATTGAGAGGCCAGCTATGAGGGCTAATTGGTGAGGTTTGTGATTTGTCACTGAATTTGTACAGTGGGTACTTGTGCCCATGTGGAGGATTGTATTTTTTGTGTTGTAGTTTGGTGCTGTGTGTCCACTGGTCCACTCTAGAGAAGGATTGTATACAGGTTATAAGGACACCTATGCTAATGTTGATTGTTAGTTGGCTCTGCATTATTGTGAATGTAAGATAATACGTTTCCGTGAATTAAATCTATAACAGGGCACTGGAAAGATCACTTCTGCAGCACTATTGATTCCTTAAGCCATCTTAGTGGGATATGAATCATAGCAACTTTTGTTTGTATCTAGCTCATTATGGTAGTTGATCAGCCCCACAGAGGTGCCTTGTTGCTTGCTTTAACACAGACATGCATGGTGATAGGTTTTGGGCTTTTTATTTTTTTTATTTTTTTTATTACTTGTAAACCGGATCACCATTCCTGTTATTTACTTATCTTGGCTGAATAAACTGTATTCAATTAGCCACGCAAGAGAAGTAAAGAATAGACTTATGATGAGTAGAGAGCAGTACACGTAAGAAGGTAAAAAGACAAATAAGAGCTGTACTGCCTGTCTGGCAAGTAGTCACTAACTATTACCATCAAATTCGGAGGCCTTTTTTATCACAGAGAAGATGCACTGCCTTCCTGGTTACAACCCCACAATTTCTGGATTGCTATGTTTTGACAGTGCATAGCATCGTATTCATTCCGAAGGTATCCTGGCTCAATGTGACAGCTCGGAGGTGGGCGGCAAATGGCATAGCTAGACACCGGGCATTATTAATAAAAGACCATTTAAAGCAGGCACAAGCCAAATTTTGGTTGTGCGACAACTGTAAAATGGAGGGCCAGGGAATTTATCTTCATTTATCAGTAAAATCTTAAAACGAAAATGTAATCACTTATTGACCTTTGGTGAATTTGGAGAGCAAAGCATAGAGACGTTTTAGTAGAACAATTATCCCCCTATTCCTCCTCCTCCTCCCCCCCCCACCGCCCGCCTTCAGTGGGAAGGAAAATAATATTATGGGGAGCTTGTTTTTAATTGTTTGCTTTTCTAACTCAAAAGGTTCACAGCATATCTGTATAGAGTTCAGGGTATAATTTTTTTTTTTTGTTTTTTTTTTTTACACCCCAGGGCAGTGTTTGTTAGTCACTAGTCCAGAAAAAGAAAGCCAATTAAGTGATCATCAGAGGGCGTGAATGAGTGCCAATTTGCAGCTCCATCAACAAACGTCTCTGCATCATTCTTCATTGACTACCCCACATGGTTGTTTTCGAACCTGCCTTCCTGGACCCAGTAGCTAACATTGCAATGAATCACCAAAACCTTCTCTATTAGCTAATATCGACGTTTGGTGTGGTAAATCAACACCAGGCTGGACCTTTTAACCTCCCCTCTATCAAGGAAGCATCCGAATTCTACCAGCTGATCAGTAGTCACACTCAAACACCTGCACCACACCCTTGATGTTGCCTTTGCCTCAAAAAGCTTAGCCCTTTTACTGTCCTAATGAAATGCATATACTTCATTAAATGCATAGAAACCTCAGCATTGAATTGCTTAATGTGACATCATGATGCCTTCCCCTCATTATAAAGAAGGATCATTGCATCATTTGTTCCTCTCTGATCGTTCCCTTCCCTTTCCCTGGCATCAGTATTGCTACTGACCTGTGCATAACCAGTGACTAGACCCTGGAAAAAATACCTCTCTCTGGCCCAGAATTATACGGAAAGCAATTCCAGCGTTAGTGGACAGGGCTATTGAAAAGGTAGCCCCTCTGGAAAAATCAAACATCTGCACACTAACGGCAGAAGAGCTGGCTGGTATCCTATGCAAAAGGGTTTCTCTGCTAATAATATGATCCCCGAGCCAGGGACAAAAAACAAAAAACGCAAACACCCCAGGCAACCTTAAAATACATAGAGCAACCCAACTGTGTTTTGCCTAATCAAATTGTATGGTAAACGAGAAACATCTATAGAATCCAACGATTTTATTCTTATCAGTTCATAACAAATATACAAAATGTTGTTTAATTCAAATCCTTCATCCTTTAAAGTGATATACACCCAGTTCTAAAAAAAACAAAAAAACACAAAAATCCCATCCAAACTCCACATATATCCATTCACAAATCATTCTCATCAGTACATCCACATACCATTAAAATGTGTATATAGTATCATGTACTTTAAATATACAAATGTATACACCAATACTGTTTGTCTGTAAATAGGAGAATCCAACAGCATTCTTAATTGCTTTTATTTCTTCGCTGTTTTTTCTCTACTTGAAATATCTCGACCTAAATCTATGTGGCCTTTTTCTTCAGTGCGTCTTTGGGCAAAACAGCCTTCCTCAGGAAATGCCACTTTTCTTCATATAGATATGATGTGCATTGTTTCTTTTCACTCACCTAAAAATCACATTTCCTCAGATGCCATACTACTAAAAAAATAAATCCTCCTAGGTGTTATGCACCCCATTCAGTTTCAGTACTCTTCTCATTTACTAATAACACCCAAATGCAGTGTCCCCAAGAACATCACTCCTTACATTTCATCTTCCTATTGTCCTAGCAACATAGGGAATAAACATTGTTAGGCAACCTTCCTTCTATATTTCCAAGCTTTATGTGCAAAACCACATGCTCTTAATCATTTTTGTGTTGCATGCAACCCCTTAACATATCTCTTAATGGTGCTGTGACCGGGCATTCCCGGCACAGAGCGCTCCCAGTGACGTATCGGACGGTGCCGATACGTCATTTCCGCGTCTCCCTGTTGTTGGGGAAACGCGACGAGAGCGAGGCTGGACGAATGCCGTTGCCAGGGAAACCGTTATGGTTTACCGGGACGGCAATAGTGAAAAGGGGGACGCGCCGCAACCAGAGGGAGACCCCGCCTGGGAAACGGAGAGCAGGAGACCGGAGGAAACAACCAGCGAGCAGGAACACCAAAGCTGAGAACTAACGAAGACGGAAGAACGGGGAAAGCCTGAAGACCCCGAGGAGATCGAGCGGAAAGCCCCTGGAAGGAGAGAGCAGCAGGAGGATCGCTACAACGCCAGCCACGACCCTGGAGGGTCGTGGCTAAGCAAGGTACGGTCCTTGTGGACACAGAAAAAGGACACCACTAAAAAAGGGACTGGGGAGGGGATATAGAGGAGGGGTAGAAAGGGAGGGTTAAAAAGGGCACCTCGACCAGCACTTGTGTGGCACCTGTACCTCACCAATATTAGTGTATGCTCACATTCATGTCCCCACCTCCTCACGAACACCAACCCCCTCCCTGTGTTTTTACCTTTTCCCCAGTCCATGTTAGAGAGAGTAAAAAAACCCTATTATAAGACCCCATACTTACCCGAGCGTTTTGTCCTTCTGTTTCCGGTATCATCCTGGATCCACCTGAGAGGGCAAGCCAGCACACCACCTGAAAAGACAACAAGAACAAATAGAAGAAAACACCAATCCGGGGAAGTAGACAAACAAGACTACAAGTGCGGGGAGACCAACCACCTCTGTTATAACACTTTATTTCTACCAATTACTTAGAATAAATCATCTACCTAATCAATTCCATACCTCTCTGTTGCCTTTATACTGTTCGATCTGTCACAGTGGTGTCAGAAGTGGGATCTCGTTTAGGACCCCGTCTCAGACAACCGAACAGTATACATCTTGAGCGACACCCTCTCGTTGGAGGATATGATAAAACAACTGGCCGAAGGCCAGCGACACCTGCAGCTGGTGTGGGAGGCCCACCAGCGAGAAGCAAAAGAGGACAGGGAAGCCTTGCAGTCGGCTTTGAAAAGCCAGGCAACAATCCTTGCAAATAATCAACTGGTCCACGAGACGGCCATGAAAAAATCAACTGAGACTATTGCTGTCAGTAAGGTGCACCCCAATGTCCCAAGTTCTGTGTTACAGAAGTATCAAGAAGGTGAAGACCCCGAAGCCTTTTTCACTAATTTTGAAAGGGTAGCTTCCTCTGCTCAATGGCCTGAGAATAGATGGGGTCAGTATGTCGCACCCCTACTTACAGGGATATTACAAGCAGCATATCAAGCAGCAAATCCGGGTGGAACCACGCCATACCAAGAAATAAAGACTAGTATCCTAGAACGGGTGGGACATGACACTGAATATTATAGGGTCAAATTCCGGAAAATCAAATGGGGACCGAATGAAGACCCCGAACCTTTTACTATCGTGTAAAGGATTTGGCTTTGAAGTGGTTGGGTCCTTCCGGGAGTAGTAGAGAAGAAGTGATCCAAACAATCGTTCTAGAACAATATCTAGATGCCTTGCCTACGGCTACAAAACATTGGATTCGTCAACATCCAAAAGTGAATACGGACATGGCAATCGATCTAGCATGTGCCTATCACCGCTCGGTGGATGTACGGAGTATACCAACCCGACCCAGTATAAAACCAGGGCCATCTAACCTTAAAAGCACTCCCAGAGCCCTCCCCGACGAACCCGTTCCTCGCAGGCTAATCGACCATCCACCAGTAACTGGACCCCAATGTTACAACTGTGGGGAATGGGGACACATCGCCTGCATGTGTCCTAGGAAACAGGATAGTAGTGAGCCAATGGAGATCAGAGTAACCCGGCGACGGGTACTGTGTACAGGCCGAGGTAACCTGAAGTTTAAACATACCCTGAACATCAATGGACGGGCGGTATGGGCTCTTATTGATTCCGGGTGTAGCCAATCCGTAGTGAGGAATGATCTTGTAAACATAGCCGACAAGGTAGTAGAGCGTTGGGTGAATATTTGCTGTATTCACGGGGACAAAGAGCAATACCCCTTACATGATCTAACAGTGGAGTGGAGAAATTACCGGGATGTCCTACCTATGGGGCTAATGACCGATCTGATCGAGGAATGTATCATCGGGACGGATTATGAACATTTCCAAGAACTCCTGGATCACGTCAGAAAACCCAAATGGACACAGGACTGGTGGGGGGAAGCTCCCTTTTCTGACAGCGATATTGAAGGTCCCATAACCCGTAGGAAATTGTCACGTAGAGAGAAGCGGGCAGAAAAAGCGAATCATCAGGGAAGAGAGGGATCAGGACAAAACCCAGGTCTTGTTGCCGAAACACATGAGGTACCTGTCACTTTTCCCCAGCGACAGAGAGAAGATCCTTCTCTTGCCAAAGCTTGGAAGTCTGCTAAATCAGAAGAAACCGAGGAGGTGGGTCCCTACTTCTTAATTAAGAAAAACCTTTTATACAGGGTAACCACCACTCGTACAGGGGACCATAAACACCAATTATTAGTGCCCGAGCATTATAGAGAACATGTTCTCACTTTGGCTCATTGTCAACCGGGTGGGGGTCATTATGGGAGGGAAAAAACCGAAGAGTACCTCCTTCGGCGGTTTTATTGGCCGGGAGTTTTCGCCCACATACGCAAATATTGTTCCCAATGTCCCAGGTGCCAACTTATTGAACCAGGTAGACTTAAGAAAGCCCCTCTAATGCCCCTACCCATCATAGACATCCCTTTTAGTAGGGTGGGAATGGACCTGATTGGTCCTGTGGTACCCTCGACTAAAGGTCACACGTATATCTTAGTTATGGTTGATTATGCCACTCGATACCCCGAGGCCGTTCCTCTAAAAAGTATGACAACCAAAACAGTTGCCCAAGCTATGATAAATGTCTTTTCTCGAGTTGGATTTCCGCATGAAATACTCACTGATCAGGGAACCCCTTTTATGTCTACACTTATGAAGCAGGTGTGTAAGACATTAGGTATTTCCCACATTCGAACTTCGGTGTACCATCCACAGACGGATGGACTGGTGGAAAGGTACAACCGAACAATAAAAACCCTACTGAGGAAAGTAGTGGAGGAGTCTGGGAGAGACTGGGATCAGAAGTTACCATTAGTATTATACGCCATACGAACTCATGAACAGGCCTCAACAGGCCATAGCCCTTTTGAACTCGTGTTCGGAAGACAGCCACGGTCCCTTTTGGACATGGCCATTGAAACATGAGACGAAGAGGCGGAGGAAGGGGGAAGACCCTTATTAGAATATGCCCACAACTTACGTTCTCAACTACATGATTTGTGGGAAACAGACAGAGTAAATATGGAACGAGCTCAACAAAACCAAAAACAGTATTACGACCGAGGAAGTAAGTTAAGGGTTTCACAACCCGGAGATCGAGTACTAATTAAGCGTCCTACGTCTGAACAAAAACTGGTGGCCAAATGGCAGGGTCCCTATAAGGTTTTACGAGCCGTTTCTCCGGTCACTTACCTAGTTGAAATCTCGAACGCTCCCCAGAAAACCCAAATTTATCATATAAATCTCTTAAAAAAATGGGAAGAACCAAACAACTCCGACTCTGTCGAAGCAATGGGCCGATTCCTATGTCCTAGCAAACACGGGCATATTGAATTCTGCCCAACCGAACACAATGAGGGGGAGGGGCTACTCGCAGTAAACGAAACCTTAACGAAATCAGAAAAGGAACAGGTATATAGCTTACTAAAACCCTTCAGAAAGTTCTTTTCAGAAGTGCCAGGTAAAACCCCCACGATAACCCATAAAATAAGGACTACCCCGGATAAAATTGTTAGGTTAAGGCCGTATCGTATCCCAGAGGCAAGAAGACAGATTATGGAGGATGAAATCCAGAAAATGTTAGAACTAGGAGTGATAGAGCCTTCTACTAGTCCCTGGTGCTCCCCAGTTGTTCTAGTACTGAAACCTGATGGTACTATTCGATTCTGTATTGACTTCCGGAAGCTTAACGAAAATTCCATGTTCGACACATATCCCATGCCTAGAGTGGATGACGTACTAGAAAAACTGGGAAAGGCAAAATATATGTCCACACTAGATTTGACTAAAGGATATTGGCAAATTCCATTAGCCCCAGAGGATAAGGAGAAAACGGCTTTTGCCACTCAGTCCGGTCTTTATCATTTCACCGTGTTACCGTTCGGCCTCATGGAGCCCCGGCTACATTCCAACGGTTAATGGATAGGCTCCTAAATCCTTTTCAAACGTTTACAGCAGCTTACCTGGATGACGTAGTTATCTTTAGTGAAACCTGGGATGACCATCTAATACATTTGCAAAAGATATTTCACACTCTTGCAAACGCTGGCTTAACCGCCAACCCAAAAAAATGCGTTATAGGACAGTCCGACATCTCATACTTAGGATACAAAATCAGTCAGGGAAGCCTACAACCTCAAACTAAGAAAGTAGACGCCATTCTGAATGCACCTAACCCTACAACAAAAAAAGATTTGCGCTCATTCCTAGGGTTGGTGGGCTACTATCGACGGTTCATACCCGACTATTCCATCCTAGCCGCCCCCCTCACAGATCTTCTGTCTAAATCCAATCCTAATCGGTTAGCCCCTTTTTCGGAGCAACAGAAGGCGAGCTTTGAACAACTGAAGTCCTGTCTGACTAGGGACCCAATACTACGGTGCCCAGATTTCTCAAAGCCCTTCCATCTCTACACAGATGCCTCTGATGTGGGTTTGGGGGAGTGCTAACCCAACCCGATGGGGAAGGTAGGGATCACCCAATAGTGTATGTCAGTAGGAAGCTGTTTCCCCGAGAACGCCACTATCCTACCATCGAAAAAGAATGTTTGGCCATTAAATGGGCCGTGGAGACTTTATAGTATTACCTTTTAGGTCGACCTTTTATACTCTTTACGGATCATGCTCCCCTCACCTGGTTGTCCGCTCAAAAGGATACAAATTCCCGGATTTTGAGATGGTTCCTTGAACTCCAACCATTTTCCTTTCAGGTCCGTCACATACCAGGACCCCAACAGGCCCCGGCTCATTATTTGTCTAGGTTCCCGGACTCTACTGCGGTCCTCGAACAGGACCGTTCATGGGGAGAGGTGTGTGACCGGGCATTCCCGGCACAGAGCGCTCCCAGTGACGTATCGGACGGTGCCGATACATCATTTCCGCGTCTCCCCGTTGTTGGGGAAACGCGACGAGAGCGAGGCTGGACGAATGCCGTTGCCAGGGAAACCGTTATGGTTTCCCGGCACGGCAATAGTGAAAAGGGGACGCGCCGCAACCAGAGGGAGACCCCGCCTGGGAAACGTAGAGCAGGAGACCGGAGGAAACAACCAGCGAGCAGGAACACCAAAGCGGAGAACTAACGAAGACGGAAGAACGGGGAAAGCCTGAAGACCCCGAGGAGATCGAGCGGAAAGCCCCTGGAAGGAGAGAGCAGCAGGAGGATCGCTACAGCGCCAGCCACGACCCTGGAGGGTCGTGGCTAAGCAAGGTACGGTCCTTGTGGACACAGAAAAAGGACACCACTAAAAAAGGGACTGGGGAGGGGATATAGAGGAGGGGTAGAAAGGGAGGATTAAAAAGGGCACCTCGACCAGCACTTGTGTGGCACCTGTACCTCACCAATATTAGTGTATGCTCACATTCATGTCCCCACCTCCTCACGAACACCAACCCCCTCCCTGTGTTTTTACCTTTTCCCCAGTCCATGTTAGAGAGAGTAAAAAAACCCTATTATAAGACCCCATACTTACCCGAGCGTTTTGTCCTTCTGTTTCCGGTATCATCCTGGATCCACCTGAGAGGGCAAGCCAGCACACCACCTGAAAAGACAACAAGAACAAATAGAAGAAAACACCAATCCGGGGAAGTAGACGAACAAGACTACAAGTGCGGGGAGACCAACCACCTCTGTTATAACACTTTATTTCTGCCAATTACTTTGAATAAATCCTCTACCTAATCAATTCCATACCTCTCCGTTGCCTTTATACTGTTCGATCTGTCACAGGTGCATATTACTATTGCTCCCTCTAATAATAGTGGAGTGATGGGGGGAAAAAAAGGATTAACCTGCTTTACGTTACCTGTCGCTATTTTATAGTGACCTAATCTTCTATTCAGTAGCATTTCTTCAATGGCCTCAACCATGTATCTGTAATATAGGATACCGTTAGGGATATTCTATCTTCCTTGAAATGTTACTCTCATACTCCAATTATAAAGCATACTACCTGTAGGCACACTCATCGCACACTCCTAATTTCCCCTTTCTCTCAAATTGTCACATTGAGGGGCACCCCCGCAAAGCTCCCAAGTTCACCCAAACTCTGATGCTTTTAAAACATTACAGACACTGATTAAAGTGCTATGGCGTGTGCACATATTGAAACAACCCCGTCTAGCAGTGCACTGGCTACCCACCTGTCCTGTGCACCCTGCCCCATTGTGACTGAATAAACTGGTGCCTGTACCTCAGCATAGTAATCTGTACTCCATAAATACACCAGAGTCTGTGTAAGGGGCACAAACATATTGATTTAATTTCTCCTTATGCACAAGGCTTTCAAAAATACAGGCTTACCTTTTGGGAAACAATTCTCTGAACATGGGGAAACAAACTAGCGTCTGTCTGCTGGGTGTGCCTCCGTTCTCCTAATTAGTGGTTATCCAACACTGGTTTTACCTTCTTTCCTGCTCCATAAAAATAAACATGTGAAACTGGGGAGGAGCTTGGCAAACTTTACCCGCCATCTTTGAGTGGGGTTAATCTACTCAGTTCCACCACACGTGATGAACGCTGTGTATTTAAAAATGTTTTTGAAAATTACATAGTAAACCTCAATTGGGAACTACCTCATTACCTTCCAGTACATAATGGAGCGTGAGTGCCTCCGATCTCAACATCTAGGGGGTTGCCACTTACAGACATGCCTCGATTCAAATGATCATTCTACTTTCTGCTTCCCATAAGGCCACTTCTACATGCTGTTTCAGTGGGCCTATATGTGGGACATAACTGCTCCCACCATCTTGAAATATCTTAGAGTGCGAGAATATACTACAGTCCCCCCACCCTTTAATGCTATATATATCCTCGACACTTTTACAGATCAAATGACCAGCTCATTCCTTTATTCTCTTAAAAGGCCAGGTGCATACTTGTACGAACCTTGAGCTCAGTGTGGCTGCATACTTGTCTGTGAGTGTAGACCACTCCCAATCTCCAGCTCCTACGCAGCCTTAATGTATAATGTGGCTACATCCAGACTTAATGTATAATGTGGTTACATTTGGCCTTGATATGAAATTACTACACAATCCATAATGCCGCTTGACTAAAATACCCCTGCTTCTTTAACGTTTGTTAAACCCAAAGGCATTCTCCCATGAGATCTCACTATTCAACCATTAGTCTTCCCTGCATTAATATCTGATCGATGTTCTGTTATTCACGTAGCCACACTACGTCCTGTCCCCCCCCTACATAGCCATCCCCACAGGGGCAGACCACTAAATAAACAACACTGGTAGTTTGTCATTGACTTCAAATATATTGTATAACCATTGACAAAAGACACTGGTTCAGTAGCTCCTTTGCATGCCTTAAATTGCATGCATTTGTAATCCCCCAAAAGAGGGTGCTTCCGGTCTATGGTATTCTGCATGAATGTATTCAGTGTGGGGAAGCGAGATCTTACTACACTGTCTCTAAGATTTCTGTTACATCTATGTGCAGATAAAGGTTTAGGGATTGCTCTTCCTTGTTTGGCGTCATTATTCAAAGTATGCCACTGAGCATTAGTAATTTGGTACACTTTTTCTTTAAATGCAGTGTGTCTCATAATGCACAATAGTTTGGACTCCTTTTGATGAGGCTGTCCATCCAGCAGGTGCTCTCTGACATAAAATCTGGCCCTTTTATACGATTCTCTATCTAATCTCCATGAATATCCTCGAGTCAGGAATTTTTCTTCCATATTGATGGCCCTGTCATCCTAGTCACCTATGTTGGTGCAATTGCACCCAAGTCTCAAAAACTGACTGAAAGAAATACGGTCTTTGATTCCTCGGATGGTACCTCCTGAAATGAAGAACGGTGTACTGTGCTGTAGGTTTCACATATAGATAAACTTCCAGTTCACCACTGTTGTGACATATCAGAATGTCTAAAAACTCTACTTGTTGATTACTGCTGTAGACAATTTTGGGTCACATAAGTCAAGCTGTGTAATAAATTCATTAAATTCCCCTGGTTCCCCTACTATGATGAGGAATATATCATCAATATAAGGTGACCAATGGGTGGGTCACTGATTCAAAAAAGGGTGCAGCCTTGTTATGGATGACTTTCTTCAAAGGCACTCATGAAGATATTCGCTATGCTGGGCACACAAGATGCACCCATATTGACTCCTTTAGGTTGTTGGTAAAGTTGTCCCTCAAATTCAAAAGTATTTTCTCTGAGTACAATTTGCAAACATTCAAAGATAAATGTTGTTTGGGTGTCTGCGTGATGTTGTTGCGTGAATTGCTCCACTGCCCTAATTGCTGTTCCTTGGTAGATGTTACTACACAGGGCCTCAGTATCCAGTGCCACTAAAAGTTCTCTCTCTGAGTTGAATTTAAGTCCTTCTGCCATCCTGATCACATGTCTTCTATCCTGTATGTAAGATTTAATCATAGGAACTACAGGTCTCAAAAAGGAATCAACGTATTTAGACGGGGGTTCAGTCACAGATCCTATGGTCGTAGCTATTGGTATGTATGGAGGGCGTCAAAATGATCTTTATGGATCTTGAGAACTCTGTAAATGCTCTCCATCCACGGACTGGGAAAATTAAGGAAGTCATATTCTTTTTCGCAAAGGATTCCTGAATTAAGGGCTGAGGTAGTCAGATCTGCTTAGACACTCTTTGTAGGGTCTATCTGCACCTTTATATAATGCTCCCTGTTGTCCAACATGCTTGTCATTTTATCCCTATACTGTTTGGTATTCATTACCACAATCCCTCCACCTTTATCAGACCGTTTAACAGTAATCTCATGATTGGCTTTTTACACTAGAAACACTTTTTCCTCATCTTTCTGCAAATTTTCGAGTGGACTTGAAAACAAACAGTACATTCCTTCAGTTTCTTCCTTACCACTTTCTCAGATATAGCAACCTCTGGCCCTAGTTGTTCTAAAGAGGGAGTAAATGTGGAAGGTAAAGCTAGACTGGATGCATTAAATTCTCTGCTCTCCAAAAGTTCCATACCCTCAAAAACCTTCTTCAGGCTTTCTTTACTAAAAAAAAAAAAAAAAAAAAAGAGGAAACTGCGTTGTGGTGGGTTAGACCCTAAAAGAATGGGCAGCCAGACGGGTTAGGGCTAGTGATGGGTGTTTTTATTGTTATTTTCTCATGACTGTCACTTAAATGTCCTTATTGTCTCTCCTTGTTTGCGTCCTCTTCGTAACACATGTAGTAATTTTCTTTTTTTCCCCTCTTACTTCTTTAGGCTGGCAGACGTAGTCTAGGGTGTCTGCTTTACTCCCACCAGTCCACCTTGTCCAGCCACACTCCTCCAGGAACGCGGCCTGGTTGTCGGGTCTGGACTCTTCCTATGTTGACTCTCCAGCCCGGCTCGGGTAGCGTTACTGCTTTGTCCTCGTGTTTTGCCTTGTTGTGCTCCCCCTCTTCCTCCGTCTAGGGTCCCAGGTCTTCTCTGCTGTGCGTAGCAGACTCCACTGGCTTGGTTCCTGTGTCTTCTTTGCGTCACTGGCTCTGCTGTCTCTGGTTCCACGTCTTCTTTTCTGTCTTGCCATTCACCGTCGTCTCCTCTTCCTGTTCGCCCTTTTGACCACGTCGACTTCAGAAGCAGTTATCGCTTCTAGAGGATCGGTTCTCCAGTGTTCCCCAGGGCACCAATAGGGGTTACCCAGGTAACCTGAGCTGCCGGACCATGCCGGAGTCGCCCCTGGAGCTCTGCCATATACATCTTTGAGTAATTCAATTGTATCTGCCCTAGTGTGTGGAACAAACGACAAATCTTTGCTTAAAAGGGATTACATGGCTGGATCCAGTTTAAAGTTTGGTATATTAAAGATGGGTATATGATTCATTGCCATTCATTGGAGATATTGATGGCTGATGTTGTACTGGATATATCTCCCTCTGAAGCTGGATTGAAACTGTGGCCTTCTCGGACCCAGTCTTCACCCTCGTCTGGCTAAAGAAGGAGAACCCCTTCATGCTCTTGTTTAAAAAAAATAAATAAAATAAAAATAAAAAATAAAAAGTATCCGTCTACCTGTTTTATTGAAATGATGGGAACGACCTCATTTTCTGAATCCAGGGTACCCGAGAAGGTTCACCTTTTTGGTGTTCCAGTCTGATCTAGAGGAGCGATCATCTTGATATGTACCTTGCTGGTAATAGTGCTCTCTCAAGTAAGGATATGCTCTTTCTCCCCAAAAAGTTCCAAGGTCTTTTTTCAACTTGCCAGTTTTTTTCTTTATCAAATAGCTATTTTTTTTTTAAATATATTTTTTTTTATTGTTTCAACCAGTAAGATAATACAATTGTATTGCCAAATATACATAATTACACAGTTATTTTTCATGCTCTGATTCTAGATACTCTCGTATGTCGTTCGCACTCTCGGCAGTGTAATTGCTATTGATACATTCGACTAAAATTGTTTGAAAACATTGTAAACATGAGAAGAATATAATGGAGAGGAGGATAGAGATAGATAGAAAGAAAGAGGAGGGGTCGTGATTGATGGAGTTGCTTGCGGGGGGGGGGGGCACTGGCGTCTCCCGCTGCAAGAGCCCCACGACAGGAGTGGGCGCAGCGCACCGCATGCTCCCACAGTAGTTCAGGCACAAAGCGCACGTAGGTGGCATGCCGTCCACGTAGGAGAAGGGAGGGTGGGGGGGAGGAGAGAAGAGTAGGAGAAAAGGGAAGCAAGGGCTGGTCCCCGGCAATCTGGACGGCTTGTTCCCCACCTTAGGTTTGATTTGATCTAGTGTATCTGCATCTTGTTGTTCACTGCATCCCGCTGTCTTTATATCCCTGCTGATGAAACTATTCCCTGCTGTGCTCCTTCATTACAGCGTATCCTGGAATATACTGTCACATTTACGTGTATATTCCTATAAGCTGTCTTTTATTGCTTGTCAGACCTATTTGCTCAGGGGGGGTCGCTTGTAGTCTTTACTTTCCAAAGTTGTCACAAAGAAATTCCAGGAGCGGCTGCAGTGTGTGTGCTTCTGCTTTTGCCCAGTGTAGCAGCTCTTCTTGCCACTGGTGGGTGCCCTGCGCACTGGGTGGCTTCCAATGCATTGCTATCAGATGTCTATATAGCATAAGCGCTAGGTCTAGGCATCTGTGTGTCTGCTTCCGTCCTTTGGGGTCTATCTCCAATTCCTAATAGGCATAGCTCCGGTTTAGGGGACAATGGAGTATCCAGCCACTCAGCTAACAAAGATATCATATCATTCCATGCATACATAACTGGGGGGCATTACCATGTCATGTGGAAAAAGGTGGCTTCAGCGACTCCGCATCTGGGGCACCTCTGTGGCGTCTGGGTAAACATGCGTGCGAGTCGGCGTGGTGATAAATATGTTTAGTGTAGATAATTGAACTGTGTGTATCGAACCCGGGGATTATGTGACACTGCATAGGTCAGTGTCATAGCCTGGCTCCATGCGTGCAATGAAAGTGGTGTAGCAAGTTCCTGGTCCCATCTGTTTTTTGGTTGTTCCTGCCCGTGTTCGATGTGTGTAGTCAGGATTCTGTATAGTCCGATAAATTTATTGGGGCGTCTGAGTTATCTAGTAAATCATGTAGGATAGGGGCTGCTTTAGGTTCATCATTTCCACTGTTCCATGCAGATCGTACTATTTGTTGCAATCCGCCAAACGCTTTAAAGCCCCCCTGTCCCAGGTTATGGGCACTGGCCAATGCCTCATAAGTTAGGAGGTGCCCGTCGCAGTATATATCGCCTACTTTTTGTATGCCTTTCTCAGGCCATGTTATCAGGCCTAGCTTTGCTGCTATCTTTTCGATTTTTGGAATGGCCAACAGTGGGATCTTGGGGGGAGTACTGTAAGTTCTTATTCCCGGTTGGTGCGAATCGGTTCCAGACCCAGCGGGCAGTACTTAATAGAATGTTTTGTGTGTGCCGTGGGCCCTCTCGGTCCAGCACGCAGCGTAGTTTGTTAGAATGACCTAAGTCAGTGTGCATCGTCTGTGCCTCTTCACACGTAGGGTTACAAAGCCATTTAATCACCCATTGCAATTGGGCAGATGCGTAGTACAGTTCAAATCGTGGTGCCCCCAGCCCTCCCTGTGTGAGTGTTTGGTGTATTTTCGCTAGAGCAACACGTCGGCGACCGTTGCCCCATACTAAGTCTATCAGTGTACTGGTCAGGAACTTGAAAAAGGAAGTGGGAAGTACCAGTGGAAGCGCCATGAAGAAATACAATAGACGCGGTAGTACAATCATCTTTGCTATAGCCACTCTTCCCATGGGAGAGAGTGGAAGCGAACACCAGAAAGGTAGAGAGCCCCTGAAGGATCTGATCGCCTGTCCAAGGTTGCCCTGTTTGAGGTCTTGGGGATCGTGGTTCACGTTTATCCCTAAATATTTGAAAGTGGTGTGACACCATTTCAGGTTAAACGATGTATCTCTGGCACTGCTCGCATTGGGAATAGGCAGGATTTTGACCAGTTCACTTTTAATCCGGACACTGCACCAAACTGATCCAGCAGCCCAAGTAGGTCAGGGAGAGAATCTGTGTGATTTCGTAGGAATATTAGTGCGTCATCCGCGTACAGTGACACTATGCGATGTGCGTGCCCATCCAAAATGCCCCATTCCGGAGCAAATGTACGTAGTCGGGCAGCTAAAGGTTCAATAGCAAGAGTGAACAGTAATGGGGGTAATGGGCAGCCCTGTCTGGTGCCTCTTTCAATATTGAACTTCTCAGATATGGTGTCGCCTGTCTTGACTCTTGCTGAGTACAAGACCCTGACCCAGCTAATATATGTCTTACTGAATCCCATTCGGTTAAGTGTTTCCATCAAAAAGGGCCATCCTAGCGTATAGAACGCTTTTTCGATATATAGTGACACTGCCACATGCTTGTGTTCGTCCTCTGGGGTGTTTGCCATCATGCGTAGGAGGTTCCGTATGTTAATAAAAGTATTGCGGCCAGGTATGAATCCGGACTGGTCCAGGTGCACTAGGTCTGGTAGCAAAGGGAGCAGGCGATTTGATAAAATTTTGCCGAGCAATTTACAATCTGAGTTCAGCAACGATAGCGGTCGGTATGAGCAAACATCCAATGGGTCAGGGCCTGGTCTAGGTAGTACCGCTATCATCGCCTCATGTTGGGTTTCTGGCAATTGACCTGGCTCTAAGGCCTCAGTCAACATTTCTAAGTATGGCGCTAATGTTAGAGCTGAGAAAGTTCTGTAGTACTCTATAGGGATGCCATCGCTACCTGGTGCTTTGCCATGTGCCAATTGCTGCAAGGCCTGTTGTATCTCTGCGAGGTCTATCGGGTTCTCCAGATCTCCCATCTGTGTGACAGTGAGGCGATTTAATTGTATCTCCCTGAAGAACTCACTTAACTGTTCTGATTGGTTGGGGGGGGCTGAGCCTTGTATAGCTTGCTATAATATTCAATAAAAGCGTCATTTATTTCCGTTTGGGTGTTTATTATTATCCCTGTACCGAGGTGGATGGCCCCTATAGGAGCATTCCGTCGTTCATTCTTTAGTGGCCATGCCAGAAGTCTCCCTGGTCTGTCCCCCTCTGCATGTGTGCGGGCCAGGTAATGACTCTAATCGTATTGCCTAAGGCGACGATCTGCCTCATTCCACTGTGTTCGCAGTCTAGCGAGCTCCGCGTCTGCTGTTGTATCTTCTGCGAGTTTGCACTCTGCAGTGCGTACATCAGGTTCATACTTGCGGAGTTCTTGTGTTAGTGTTTGTCATACACCCCCTATAACTGATATACATGTGCCCCTTTTTACCACCTTGTGTGCATCCTATTCATTTGCTCCAGAACTCATTGTAGAAGTAATATAGGTGGCTAGTTCTTTTCTGAACGGGGGATCTTGCAGCAAGCTTGGTTGGAGGTGCCATGTTGGGATGCGAGCGCGTGGTCTGCCCCACTTAATGTGCGCTATGAGTGGACAGTGATCTGAGATTACCCTTGCAGTGTACACTGCGCCTGTGAACCTGTGCATCAAGTCTTGCGAGCTGAGTATTAAATCTATACGGGTGTGTAGAAGATGCATGGGGGAGTGGTAAGAGTACTCCCTATCTAGAGGATGTAGGTGCCTCCACACGTCTATTAGACGTCGTTCTGTTATCCAGGATTGCAGTATTTGTGAGTTTTTCCTTACTGGGGCAGCTACTAATGGGGGGTGTGACCTGTCCATATCTACCTGTGGAACACAGTTCATGTCCCTTCCCAGATACCAGGTATAGTTAGGACATTTGACAGGTGCAGGATAGTATTCTGTAGGAATTCGCCCTGTTTAACATTTTGGGCATATAGCCCAGTGATCGCCAGCGGCTCACCATCGAGTGAGCCTTCCAGTTAAATAAACCTGCCTTCCTTGTCCGTTATGTTGTGCTTCACTGTGTAGGGGACCCCCGGGCTATCCAGATCAGGACTCCCCTTGCAAAAGTCGATGTCCCAGAACCATACACCAGTCCTGCCCATCTCTTTTCTATTGTTTTGATATCTTCTGGAATTATATGTGTTTCTTGCAGTATAGCTATGTGTATGTGATGGCGTTTTAAATATGCGTATATCCTATTTCGCTTAGTCATACCCGCCATGCCTTTCACATTCCAAGTTAGTATGTTATATATGGGTTCCTTGTGCGATATATTTTATTACAGCATCTCTCCCCCACCAGTCCTGCCCGGGGGGCTGGAGTTCTATTCCTCCCCCATCACCCAGGCCCCCCCACACAACACGTGCCTCACGCTCCCAGTCATCTCACCTTGATCGTTTGTGTAGAATGATACTGACCAAAGAAAAGCGGAGTGAGCTCCTCCGATTGGAAAAAAAAAAAAAAGAAAGAAGATCATCTTAAGATAATAAAAAGGATGTTCGATGCCCAACTTTAAACGCTGTGGCACAACTGGTGCCTAAACTAGTGTCTGTACAGGTCTGTTCCATTCGGGTACCGTTCAGGGGGCGTAGGTTAGTGGAGGTCGAGCACATTCGTGTGACCCACCTCCGTGATGCTTTTACCCTGCGCAGTCATAAATGAAGTCGCGTTAGCCAGCGCTAGTGTTTCTGCAGCTTCCAGAGTCCGCGCCGAGCGGGCCCACGCCGGGCGGTGTTCATATTTGTCCGTTTCCGCGAGGAGGGGGGGGGTGGGAGTGTGGGGGTGGGGTGTCTGCTCCTGGCCGTTTTGGGGTGGGTGATCTCGCAATCATGTTCTCATCTAGGAAATTTAGTTTTTTTTTCTTTTTCTATTTTGTGTGAATCCTTAACAAGTGTCACGGGCTCGGGATGTCATTGGGGGGAATCTTATATGTCGTCTGCCTTACGTGGGGTGAGGTCAGGGCCTCCCGTCAATGGAGAGAGGGAGGAGCTGGATCCGCTGCGTAGTGAGCCGTCATCGTTGAGGTCTGCTTCGCTTCTAGTGGCCGATTGCAAGCGTGCGAAGGAGCTGGCTTCCTTTAAGGCTTGCGCCTCGTCGACCGCCATCTGTGACTTTGTTGGACGTGCCGATGTGCTTTTCTTTTTCTTTCTGCGGGAGCTGGGCGTAATCCATTCTTCCTTCGCTGTATTTTCTTTGGATGAGTCAACTAGGCCCTTGGCATGTATCCATGTCCATGCGTCTTCCGGGGTCGGGAACATAAGAGTCTTTTCGTCGATTATTATTCGGAGGCGAGCTGGGAACATGAGTGAGGTAAGTAATTTGTGTTTGCGTACCAACTGCTTGATTTTGACGTACAATGCTCTCTTGCGTTGCACTTCCATCGTGTAGTCTGGGTAGGCTGTGATGCTACCGTTCTCCAAACTAATTGTTCCTGAGGTTCTGAAGTATTTCAGGACTTGATCCCTGTCTCTGTAATTTAGAAATCGTGCTATCAGTGGTCCGGGTGGGGCGCCTGGTCACGAGGGTCGACCAGGGATTCTATGTGCCCTTTCTATCACTGGTACTTTAGTGGTATCCTGTATTTTCATTATGTCTTTCAGCCAGACCTCTAAGAACTCCTCAGCTTTGGTTGACTCTGTTCTTTCTGGAATACCCAGGAATCAGATGTTATTGCGCCTGAAGCGGCCCTCGCATCTTCAGCCCTGCGCTGCAATTGTCATTTCCGTTTCCAGTTGTTGAATTTTAGTTTTCATACTTGCGACCTCTGGTTGGACAGTTTCCAGTGGCAGTTCTGTATTGACAACCCTATCCATTAGTTTGCGGTGGTCCGCGCGGAGTAATGTGACCTCCATGACCGCAGCGTTGATAATTATTATTTTTTTCCCTCGAGTGAGTGCTTAGTATCCAATAGCGCTTGCAAGAGTTTATCAAATTGTAGAGAGTGTGTGCGCAGCGTTAAGCTCACTTGAAGTGTTGTGATCTGCGTGTCAGAATTGCTCGCGGCGGGCGGGATTCCACCGTCCATGTGGGTCACCGATTCAGGCTGTTTTGGTTTGACCATTGTGACCTATAGTGGTAATCACTGTTGAGCTATCCACTGGTTCTATATTTTGGGCGGGATTACCTGAGGTTATGGCACACATTAATGGACCCGAGTTTACTGCATCTGAGTGACTCCTCAGGTGTGGGCGCTTGGGGATCCCTTGCAGGCTTCCTTAGCTGAGCCTCCTCCGCAGGCCACAAGGATCCAACTTTATGCTGCCCCGTGTGTGTCCAAGCGATGGATCCGCTGTTGATACTCTTAATCCACTGTAGCAGTTCAGTAAAACTTGAGTCACAGATAGGGGAGTGGGGAAAGTTTCTACGATTATCTTAGGGGTTCCAGAGATCCGGTGTCGCAGACTATTCCATTTACATGTTCCCAGTCGTCTTGGAGTGATGTTCTACACACCTTCAGCTTGTGTTCCCAGCGTGAGGTCTCCGTGTAGGCCTCTTGTCGTGGAGTCCGCCTGTGTGACGAATCTGCGCAGTTCCCGAGTCAACTCTTAGTCACAGCAGGAGTCCCAGTTGGCCATCTCACGTTTTTCCACAGCATCTTGGGCATGCAAACAGGGTAGGTCTACCACCTTATATGTTGTCTACGCAGTTCTTTTGTATTGTCCAGAAGTGGTGCATCAGGGGGTCTGGTGCAGCCCTTCCTGATTCTTATTTTCCTTCCTTTGCTAAGTTTCACTTTTATTGCTTGTTATTTTTTCTTATGTTATTTTATTATTATTATTATTATTATTATTATTATTTTCCTTCCTTCCTTTTTTTTTTCCCCCCCCGCCTTGTTTCTTAATTTCCGGGGTTGCCCCTCAGCTCCCTGTACTATCTCAGCTGCTCGCCGGGGGCTGCTGTCACTGTTCACAACGCTTCATTGGAGGTCTCCGGAGCCTCTTCGGTTTCTGCCCGCACACCGCTCGCCCGGGCTCCGCTCCTGCCCCCACGGCCTAGTGCGGCTCCGATGTTATCTCGGCCCTCTAGTCGCCACGCTGCGAGGGCTCGATCTCGGCCGCTCGCGGGAACCCGTCGCCGTCTCGCCAGCAGCGGCGCCGGAGCCCTGCCCGGCCAGGAATCTTAAAAGCCGTACTGCTTTCTTTGAAAAAAATACTTGCTTTCAAACAGACAAAATAGAGTTTGACCTGAAAGAACCACAGAATCTGTGTTAATACCCACCTGAGTCTAACTCAAAACCTTCAATGACAACAGTGGCGTTGCTGTGCCCTACTACAATTTGACCTGTCATCGGGTTTGAAAACAAACGGCCACCAGCTATTTGCCCAAATGCTATGATACAGGGAAAGACATTACAATGCTCAGTGGGAGAAATGTTTTTTTAAGGATTTGCCCTAATTTGTCTTGCTACCTTAGTTCTTTACCCCCACCATATGCCATTTTAGTTACTGAGACTCCAATATTCCACTTCTACTTTTCTTTTACTTAGCCCATTTTCTGAAAGTAATGAATAGCTTCAATTTCATATACTACAACTAAGCAGCTTACAATCTGATCATCTTGAAACTAGACCATTCATCAGAGGTTGAAATTATAAGACTTGATAAGTGCCTTTTGGCCCTGTAACAATGAATGCTGCAGAAGCATCCCAAACAGAGCTCTTCAAAAATCAAAATACTCACCTGCCGATCTTGACAAAATTATAGCCATGTACACTCCAGGCCCTTGTTAATGGGACAGACGTTCACTATTTAAATTGCTTTGAAAAATACCTTTAGAGTGATTATGGACTACAACCTTCAATTCTAAAGCAACAGTGATAAGATCCTCAACCTACACCATGAGAGCCCCACAGCACATTTAGTCCTCTCTGAGATTCTCACATAAGGTGTAAGACTATTTCACATAATATATAATCTAGTGAGGTCAAGGCTGAATTTATTTAATAGTATTTACATTGACCTGATGTAGAAAAGTGTCTTTTTGGGCATGCCCCTCCTTTTTCCTGGTGTCTGGTGTAATTTTGACTGAAAGTGCACTGGGTCCCTGCTAAACAGGTCCCCAGTGCCAGATCTCTTTCCCTAAAACTGCTCAGTCTTTTTCCCATTTGGCAAACCATTAGTTGCCACTGTAAATCCCTAGTAAATGGTACCCCTGGCACCTAGGCACCTAGGCACGGGTTAAGATAGAAAGGCCCCTGAGGGCTGTAGTGCAGGTTGTGCCACCCTCATGGTCCCAGTCACTAAGTGCAGGCAGTGTTGCCTTTGCAGGCTGCGTTTCTTGATGCAGACCTAAAATGAAAACACTACAAGGCACATAGTCTGTATCGCTGGTATCCTGCACACTGCATGTATTACATGTAAGTCACCCCTCTGGCAGCTTCCAGCCCTAAAGGCACGATGCACTATATTACCTGGGTAGCATACTTAAATAAGCAGATATGCCCCTGGAATGTCTTTGACGTTTCTCAGACATACTAAATGAACAGTGAAGCCATTTTAAGTACATGTGCTGGATACTGGTCTGGATGCTGGTCATTACGAGTTCCCCAGCTACATGAAGGTTTTGACTGAAGATAGGAATGTTTGGTACCAAACATCGTGTTTTAAGAAACCTTCACTTAATCCAGTGATAGCTTTATTTATACATGCACTCACGTGGCACCTTAGAGGTGCCCCTTGAAACTGACCAACTCCTAGAGTGGGCACTGACTGATCAGAAACAGTGCAGCCAATTTAGACAGAGTTCTGGCCCCCTGAGGTGAGAGCCAGTGCTCTCGAGGACTCCGAGCAAAGGCCTGCTCTGGGCAGAGGTGTGACCTCTTCTCCCAGGCAGGATGGACATCCCAGGGCGGGGAGTTTCAAAGACCTTGCCGCCTTGGAAATGTGTCCTGGGCTCTCCAAATGGTGGAGGAGGCCTACCCCCAGTTCCTGACCCCACTTTTGGCAGCAGGTCTGGTGGGAAAATTAGGAGTGGCCCACTTCATGCTGGTCCCATCCGTAGAGTGGACGAGCTGAAGTGGACACTACCTTTGAAATTCCTCCAACTTGTGTGGAAGGAATTATACTTAATAGAGTAAGGGCTATGCCCACCTCCCAAAGGAACTGGTATTTGGAAGGGTGCAGTCACCCTAAAGGTGAGTAGCCCATTGGCTACCACCTGGCACTCCTTGTAACACGCCTAAATTCAGTATTTAGGTGGCGCCCCTGAACCCTAAAATCCGATTCCCGTCGACCTAAGAAGAGCCGGACACTACAGAATTTACACAGCAGAAAAAAAAACTGAAGACCACTGCTGACTTAGTCCCAGCCCTACCAGCCTGTCTGCAGCTTTCGAAGATCTTGCACAAGAAGTTGACTTGTCCTGCAATCAGCTGTAGGAAGCTGTCTCTGTCTATACTATATGGAAATGAGATACAGTATGCACAGAGTCCAGGGGTTTCCCAGAGGCCTAACAGAGGCTAAAGTAGATATTACTAAGGCTCTTTTGTGGTAGTGTGGTTGAGCAGTTATGCTTAACAGAAGGTAGTTCAAAGCATTTTTATACACACACAGTCAAGAAACGAGGCATACACTCAATGGCTAACAGTAGGCCAATTGTTTTTATATGGCAAAAATATATTTTGTTACTTTATTTCTAGAACCAGAAGAACTTTGTCGCACGTAAGACATTTGTAAGTAGGTTTCAAAATATATATCAAATGTACTTTTTTTGGTTTTAGCAGTTGAAGCAGTTTGAGACATCTTAGGGGAGTCCCTTGTTTTCAGGCTGCAGGTGTCATTGTGTTGGCCAGGAGGGGTCAACCCAGGGTTGAACACAAGGTGAGAATCGCCTGGGAACCTGCTCTGGACCGGTGGGCCACCTGGACACAGACTGTGGACGTCTGGTGCAGAGTGGGCAGGACTTGCTGATCTGGGCAGAGTCTGGAGTCCTTTTTGGAGTTTCTTGTGGACAGCACCGCTGTCCTCAGGATTTCTTGGTCCTCTGCTGTGCAGGCAGTTCTCTGGGGTTTTGTAGAGGTTGCTGGTCCTGCAGGATGTCTGCTTTTTGTAGCAGGGGTTCTGAAGTTGCAGACAGGCCGTTAAGGCTGGGACCAAGTCAATTGGTGTCTGGAGTCTTCTCTGTTGGGTTTGGCTTAGCAGTCCGGCTTCCTTTGCCCACTCCCTTTGAGGGGTGGGGCGATGGCACACTCCTAACCCTATTGGTACCTGTCCTCCAGACCAGGGTGGCAGATTCTGCTTTCACTTCAGCTCTGGACACCTTAGGGGTGGTCCTAGCTGGAGTGGTTACTCCTCCCTGTTTTACCTAATTTTCCTGCTCGACTTGCCGCCAAAAGTGGGGCTTCATCCGAGGGGCGGGCATCCTCACTAGCTGGAGTGACCTGGGGTGCTATAACAGGAGATTTGAGGCTCACTGCCAAGTGTTACAGTTCCTGCAGAGGGAGGTGTGAAGCACCTCCACCCAGGCCAGGCTTTGTTTCAGACTTCAGAGAGCACAAAGTCTCTCACCCTGTGGGGTCAGAAACATTTCTTTTAGTGTAAGGCTGGCACAGACTGGTCAGCCTTACACTAAAGGTTTGGTTAAAATACAGGGGGCATCTCTAAGATGCCATCTGGGTGCACTGTACAATAAATCCAACTCTGGTACCAGTGTTGGATTATTGTGCAGAGAAGTTTGATACCTAACTTCCCAGCCTTCAGTAAAGCCGTCATGGAGCTGTGGAGTTAATAATTACAACCTCCCAGCTCATGTACTCAATATGGCCACACTGCACTTACTATGTCCCAAAATGGACTTGGATACTATAGGGGCATATTGCTCATGCAGGTATGCCCTCACCTGTGATATAGTGCACCTTGCCTTAGGGCTGTAAGGCCTGCTAGAGGGGTTACTTACCTATGCACAGGTAGTGGTTGGTGGGCATGGCACCCTGGGAGGGATGCCATGTCAACTTTACCTTTTTTTTTTTCTCACCAGTACACACAATCTGCAATGGCAGCATGCATGTGCTTGGTTAGGGGTCCCTTAGGGTGGCACAATACATGCTGCAGTCTTAACGGAACCTCCCTGGTCACAGAGCCCTTGGTACCACTGGATCCCAGCACACTCTGTCAAGTCAGCATCATAATCAGGGAGGGAGAGAGAGAGAGAACCCCCCCCCCCACCTCAATCTATGCACCCGAGTCCAAGTGGCCCACCAGTCCAGTGAAGGTTCCCCGGTGCTACTGACCCATAGTCCATCGTGGGTTGACCCATGCTGGATTCCACAATGACACCTGCAGCCTAAAGGGTTCCCCCTAACTGCAACCTACTCTGTGAGCTGTTTGATGCCAAAGACACCCCTGCACCTGGAGCCCCTGGTCCTTGGGGAGATAGACGGTTGGTGTCCCTACGACCCCTGGCATCTCAACTTAACTGGGCAGTTGTGGGTTGACCTCTCCTGGCCTAAGCCTGCAGCCCATTTCTGAAAGTGGTCCTGCTTTGAATAACATTCGGAGCCCGACCCTGTATTTGCGCTCTGTACTCTGCCCCCCCCCCCTCCCTCCCCAAGGCCACTGAAGGTGTAAGTTTGGTGCTACCTTGTTCTCCCCCTTGTCCCTGCTTCAACCCCAGGAGATCCACCCCTGACCTCGCTCTACTCACCTGGAAGCAGCGGTGCAGCAGATACCCCTTTTTTCTTTTGAAAAGCATTGGATGCCCGACACTGTGTTTGCACTCTGCACCCAGCCGCCCCTGTGCTGCTTGCTGCTGAGGTTGTAACTTTTTGGTGCAGCCTTGTGGCTGCAAACCCCCCCCCCCCCCACACTTTCCTCAACGTCTGGAGGTCAACCTCGGACATTGCCCCTACTTAACTGGAAGCAGCACGTCTTCAGTCCCCCCCAGTCTTCATTGACTAACATTGTGCACGAACCTTGGCACCCAGCCACCCGCTGTGGTTTGCTGTCTTGGTACCAACCTGAATCTTGCCCATTGCTAGCCTGAACCACTGAAGTGTGGTGGTCGCAAGTGTGTACTTTCCCGGAAAGCTGCAACTTGTTTTCCTTCCATAGGTTAACATTGAAGACTCTGGAAATTGTACTGTCAATTTCTGAAGCAGCAAAGTATTTATAACTTGAAAACTGCTTCCCTTGTAACAAAGTTTTTGGATTCAAAGCGAAAAGCAAATGTTATTTTTCTAAATTGGTCTCAGATTTATTCTTCGAGTTTGTCTCTCACCTATTGCCTTTGTGAGTATAACAAATGCTTAACACAACTCCTTGATAAGTCTAGCTGCCCGCCCAAACTACCCCAGATAGAGCACCAGACCTATCTATTTCTGCCTCTGCACATCTTCGGGGATCCACTGAACTCTCTGCACAATGTACTTCATTTTAGAACATCTTATAGAGAGCCAGCTTTCTACATCTGAAAATAGTTGCAAACTTGCAAGGAATACAGAACCCAGTGTCTAGAAAAGTCCTCGCTCTAAAGAGTTGAGACGATAGCTCACCTGCTCCCAAAGTACTGCATGATTTGCTAGTGGCCAGAATAAGATCCTTTAGTGCCTTCTTCACTGCACGCCTTGTTACCCAGTGGTTAGGATTCGGTTTCTTATAATTGAGACTCGACCTACACACCCAAGGGTGAAACCTCAGATGAAGAATAGCCCCAAAACTCTTAATTGTTGCTTACCAGAAAGAACGCATGGGAGGCAGACGCTTCCCAGTACAGACATACAAATTGAGAAATATGTTGAATTTTCTTAAGGAGTTAATCAACAACAGTGTGCAATTTGTGCCCTGAAAACCTTGCTCTTCCTTTAACCAATGCTCTAGTACGTCAAAGCCCATAACTCCCACTGGTATGTACACGCTACTTGTGAAGCCATCCTCTGAATTCCCTCTCTCAGATGTTAAGTGCCCACACATCCTGCATAAGCCACATACTAAGCACTATTAGTCCCCACAAACACTCTTCATCTTATCCATGCATCTTGCAATTGGTACTATTTACTTATGGTCTGTAAAGCACTTTTAGACCTCGACAAGTGCTAAGAAGGCACTTTAGAAATACTGTGATACAAGGCAGAAGTTGATTGTGTGCGTGCACATTGTGTTGGCTCCGATTAAATGTTTTGTTTATGAAATCATAGGACTGTCTCACCAACCCAATTTCTCCTTAACTGGCCACTGTAATGTCTTCTCCTTTAAACCCTCCATCCCCTCCCCTCGGCCCCGTTCTGCTGGCACTGTTTCCCTTTCTGTGATCTGTTTGACCTTCTTAATGCTTGTTTGAGAGACAGATTTGATGCATTTGGGGGTTTTCTAACGCTGGCCCAACTCCAGGTCCGGTCTTAACAGCTGCTTAGTTTGTTGAAAAGGATCCCCATACATAGTAAGATAGCTACCAAGAAAGATTCACATGAAGCTTTTCATAATTGAGCAATGTCGGTTACAAAAAAAAACAAAAAAACTGTCGGCCCGTTTATTAAAATTCCACAAATGACCTTTTGTGCTGAACTGAATTCCAGCGTAGAAGACCTAGGATGACATCCCTTTTTTTTTCTTTTTTTTTTTCTAATTGAGCCCTTCCTCAGCAAACGTGTCACGTTGGATTTACTAGAAGAGAGCCGTTTCATGAGAGGTTCTGTTCTTTGAGGCTGTATGAAAAATAATTGATCATTGCCCAAAAGCCTTGCACAGGCAACAGGTGGCGTCAGGGCATTTTCAGTGTAAGTTTGTCTCATTGTCAAACGCTGTGACCAGTGTCGCCAAATATGGCGCCAGACATGTCCCTATTTCTGTGCCTTGTTTTCTTGCCACAGACGCCACGTTCTCAAAATAAGCAGTTTTTGCCGCCTCTTTATTTTAATTTTTTTTTTTAACTGTTTCGGACTTTTAGTGTATTATTTACTTTTCTTTTTTAAGTTAATACTGATCCTCTGTAGACTTGATGGGCTTTGGTTTTGAGTGGTAGGCTTATTAACCGTTCCATATTTTTGTTAAATATAGGAGCTCTTGTACAAAGGTGGCTGTGGTTTTCACTCCAAACGATTAATGGGTCTAGAGTAGCCACTCGTACTTAGAGGTGCCTGTCTGAATCCTCTAGACATTTTTGTGGCAGTCTGAAACATCTGTACATTTGTTTTTGGTGGTTTGAGGGCATTCATAACATGACACTGTTTTAACTGGATCTACACAAAAGTAATTCTGTCTGCCATTCTGCTTAATGCACATAATGTGCAAGTTACTTGTTTTGGGGTGGGCACATTTTTTTTTTTTTTCCCGAAGAACTATAGTTTTTGCAAAAATTTCAAATATTTAATGTAATGTTTCCTTGATTGGTATCTCGCAAGAAAATTGAACGCAAGGAGTTATCTCGCTTACAAAAGTAACCCAAGATAGTAATAGGTGACTAGTTAGATCAGAAAATGACTTTGGACTGTGGTTTTGCTGTTCCTGCAAGAATGCTCGGACTAGTGTCCCTTCGGTGAAAAAAATGCAACGATTCACATATACGGTATAACAAAAATATTTTTGCAAAATTCATGAACTTCACAAGCTTTAATTTGTTAATGCAAATTACGCCCAGACTTAATTATGTGGGTGTCTGTGCCCATATTGTAATTTACGCAGAAATCTGCATTTGACCCACAGGATAAAGGTTTGAAACTCTGCAGTGGCACCTCGGCTTTTTCTCTCTTATTTTATGCAGTCAGATCACCAACACACTTCATAAATCTGACACAATGCCATTTGTTAGAACGTACGTAAACATTCCACAACAATTGTAGCTAGTGCCCCAGTTCTTCTTAACGCACTGCTGACAGTTATTGTCATGATACATATTACTGTTTAAAAGTTTTCTTCCTTTTTTTTTTTAAATACCAGGTGTAAGTTTGGGTGTAGGTTTTGTGCTCCAGGAGCACAATTCATACTCGTGATTGTGGTTGATTTCTGAGCTTAATATCTCTTCCTGCTACGGACATCTTTCCAAATGTGGGTAACATTGAGTATTCAGAGTGACAAAACATTTCAAAACCAAGAATATTTGATGAAAGTTGGAAGTCTGTTGGCACGTAGTTCGAAGGAGTGTACATTCATATATTGCAAATTCTGTCTGTTCTAGTACATGCACTTCAAACAACCTTTGACAGCTGAAGAGCTTTCTTTTGTAGTAGCATCCCAGTCTGCACGTAGTGTAAGGAATTGTATGCCTATCAATTCTCTAGGAACAAAACAATAACTAAATAATACAAACATAAAAAATTACCAAAATTAAATAGTTTTTTTAAAGTGTGTAAGCTTTATCATTTATCACCACGTTTCTAAAACACCTTTGTGGGCGAAGGTTGGGAACGTTTGATAAGCATAGTCTTCCGTTATGCTCGACACTTGGTTCAAGGATCTAAGCTGTTGTAGTAATTAATGCTGTGGAATTTACATCAAGGAGTAACCTTTGTTCTCATGCTGGGTGGATGCAGAGGCAGCATAGAATATTCTCCATTTAGATTATAACTTGTTTGAGGAAGTCCTTAAGTGTGGCTACCTGTCCCTAGATCGTCGATAATAGCAGTATTTATTTCTTTTGAAACCGTTTATTAATTTGTATTGTTAAGAGGGCAAACCGTTGTCCAAAGCACACGTTTTTAGCTCGAGAAGAGTGGGATAAGTATTGCTTTAAGATAGGTGGTGCAGGTGTGTCCTTGAAGCTCCTTTAATTGCACAGACATTGCTGTGTCTTGGTGTATGTGAATTAATAATTGCCTTAAGACTGAATCGGCATGAGTTAGTTCGTTGGAGCAGCAGATAACTATAGTCTTGATGCACCTTCTGATGGATGGTCATCATTGTGAGGGTGTACTCCATGTTCTGATAGCAGCAGTATAGTGTTTGAATTTTGCTCAAGGGTAACCTCAACTTTTAGAAAAAAAGCAGTGTTGCATTTTCTAGAGATTCTTATATAAGTGCTAGATGATGATGTTTCTGATTTTTGTTTGCATGCTGACAGTCTGGAGTATAGCTGCTGTTGGAGTGTTCTAAAGATGTTTTCGTTGGGTACTATTAGTAATCCAGGTTCTGTCATAGATGGTGGGGTGGGAGAATTGTGAGGTTGCTAATTGTTGAACCAAGCATCTTTACTTATGATTTATTGGAGTACTTTTAGAACTGATTCTGATTACAGCCAACACATGGTATGCAAATGTATTTCTGCTGCTGTAATAGATTCAAAGCATATGCAGTTAAAATTTAGCATTCATATATATAGCCTAGCATATTTTTGCTTCCTGTGGTTTTCAGGGGTATAATGGTGTGGCGACTGCCACACTACATACGGTTATTTTTTCAAGCAGTTCATGCTTACTTTAAATGTGTGTGTTTTTTCTCAAAATCTTATCTTTTAATTTAGCACATCATAGCCATAGTGACAAGTCTGCAAATCACTTGGGCATCTTATCTTAGTTAATAAGCACTTTATAAATGCAACTAAAATACCAATTGTGCTTTTTATGCTTTGTTGAGTTGATTGGCTGCTTGGGAGACCCAAATGAGCAGGTTAGGCTAGCTGTTTCATATATTTATTTACCTTTGGATTAGCACACTTTAATACTTAGGCAGATGTCTTCCTTTGCGTTTGGTCCCCCTTTACATGTAGGTGTTGCAAGTATTAAAAAAGCATTGGCAAAGCCAGTATGTCTGGCATTGGTCAGTTATGGCTTTATATTGTTAAGGTTTTTTCAAAGTATCATTGTTGGTGGGGCTGCAAGACCCTTATCCGAATTGGTTAAAAGGAAAAATCGTTTTTGGTCTTAAGTTTTTAAAGCATAAGGAACTACTTTGTGTGTGGATGTGTTTCTTGTGAAATAAGAATGCTGTCAGTCACAGTAAAGTTAGCCAGTAGTTGAGATGGGATAACCCACAATGTTATTCTATAGTGGGTAGAAGAAAATAGTGAATCACACAATAATAAACCAGTGTATAAAAGGGATTGGCTGACTGCCACTATAAGAAAGTTAATTGTACATATGTTTGGAAGATCAAAATGTCTTGGTTAATACCAGACGTAAAAAGAGCTAATGCCCTGTGCCCTGGGCTAGATCTTTCTGTAGCTTAATATGATGCGCCCAGTTTGGCTGATGAAAGCTGTTCATGTATGGGTGCTTGACCAGATTAAGCATAAACTGAATATAGATTTGCCTAAAGAATATATTCTTGCCATGCATATTAAACGAGTTTGCCAAAAATAATGTCTCTCTGGGACTGTAAGTGCTCATACGACATGAGGGATGAGGAGAGTGGGAAGGCAGTTCAGCGGAACCAGAATACTACCCAGGCAAATTCAATTTGCTCTTATACTTTTGCAGATTTGAGTGCTTGAGCATTCTCCTTGTATTTTCCTTTTTACTCTGCTTCAGCTATTGTTCTCTTGTCAGCTCCTATATAGTGACAACATAGTTATTTGGATTTGGCTGTCATTTTCAGTTTGTTCTGTCCTTATGTCCTCCTCTCAGGTTGGCCTCTCCCCGTATGTCATTAGCAAAGGGTGAAAGCAGCTGAATTTCTTCCTTTTTTGCTTATGTATGTTCAGCCTGGTTACGTTATTCAGCTTGTATTTTCACTTCATGTATACACCAAAAACCACGATGCAATCTGAGGCATTCACACCTATTCCTTTGCTATAATAGTTTTGTTTTCTGTTGCCCCATCTTGCAACACCCCAATGTGAAAGTTCTCTATTGCACGGTTTCTCATGTCTCTGGGCAGTAGTGTGCCATGTTGCCTTAGTTTGTACTTGTGTGATTAGCACAGCTACCTTTCATTGAATTAGGAGTGAAGTGTTTTCACTGTTGGTTAAAATATAAATCCTCCTTTCCGACCTAGTCTAGCCGAGCGTTTTGGAATGTTGGGGCCATGAGTTAAAACTTCTTCTTCTATACTCCCCGCCCCAAGTACTTGATGTTGATCTCTATTAGTAACAGATTTGTATTTTTGCTATATTTCACAAACCTCGGGCAACTGAAGGTCTCCAGCTTGACTCTGATGTATTGATCCCTTCTCTTGAGAAGCCCAGTAAAACTGAACTGTCACCTGAATCCGATCCTCTACATGGACCCAGTAGAACTGTTTATGGACCTTCCAATTCATAGTTGAATTTATGACAACCCAGAGCTGTTCTTCATGTGTTCCTAAACAGATATTTGGAGATCTCATAAAAACTATTGATTTATTTCAGATACTCTTTAACCTTGTCTTTAACAGTGATGTGTGATGCGAGGGGGTGTAATGGAATAATCATCTCCACTTCTGAGCAATGAAAAGATGTATTTTACTACTTGGTTTACCTGGTGATTCATGCAGTGCTTATTAACATGTATACCTACTTCTTATTTTTTTACTGGTTTAAAATTTAAATCTGAACTTGATAGAGTGCGTCACCTCCCATACGGTACACTTGACAGTGTCTCAATATTCCAAGGAAGGCCAGCTATAAAACTAGAAATGATGGGAATAGCACATTTTGAGTTTTTCTAAACAGTAAATGATCTTATTCATTTCAGTGGGGAGATTTTAGAGAGAGTGGCTCCAACTGAAAGGGACCATCGTTAGGTTTTCTCCCCCACACCCTCCCAAATGGGCCTGAGGTGTTAAACTCTTGTGGTCCTGTAGTCTCTGAGGACAACATCTGATAAACTGATTTTTCAGAAATTTAGAAGCTTGCCAAGTGATGAACGATATACAATGTATAGTACTTTGGCACTGAATTGGTATCAAGTGCAATAATGTGAAAGTACCTGTAGTATGCCTCAATTGCAGAGCTCCCACAACGAGACGCACACTTGATTTTGAATTAATTTAAATAGAGGTTTTACAGTAATCCAGTCACAGTAGTGACCAAAGTTCGGGTACATTCCATAGGGAGGAGAAGTCGTTTGGGACAAAGGTGCCTCGCATGGAATACGCAGTAGGAGCCATTTGGTGCTGCTTACCAATCTATTTTTACTAATGTGTCCACTTCCAGGCTTTTCATTACTCAGCTGCTTAAGGACAAGGACCAACTTCCATTAGCCATTTTCTAGATTGCATAAAAACCTTGTTCCCACTGATGGTCAGCTTCATTTTTGTCCTTATTGAGCTTTAGCAAACACAAGTCCATGAAACTGCACACTGCTGAGAGGCATCCTTGACGTGCAAGAGCACCCCTCATCTGAAAAATGAGTTTTGTATGAACCTTATATATATGTTGTAGGAAGTTGGCCCTGTATGCACTATTTCAAAGTAAGGAATAGTATGCACAGAGTCCAAGGGTTCCCCTTAGAGGTAAGATAGTGGCAAAAAGAGATGATACTAATGCTCTATTTTGTGGTAGTGTGGTCGAGCAGTAGGCTTATCCAAGGAGTAGTGTTAAGCATTTGTTGTACATACCCACAGGCAATAAATGAGGAACACACACTCGGAAACAATTCCAGGCCGATAGGTTTTTGTTATAGAAAAATATATTTTCTTAGTTTATTTTAAGAACCACAGGTTCAAATTCTACATGTAATATCTAATTTGAAAGGTATTGCAGGTAAGTACTTTAGGAACTTTGAATAATCACAATAGCTTATATACTTTTTACATAAAACACAATAAGCTGTTTTAAAAGTGGACACTTAGTGCAATTTTCACAGTTCCTGGGGGAGGTAAAGTATTGTTAGTTCTTGTAGGTAAGTAAACCACCTACGGGGTTAAGATTGGGGTCCAAGGTAGCCCACCGTTGGGGGTTCAGAGCAACCCCAAAGTCACCACACCAGCAGCTCAGGGCCGGTCAGGTGCAGAGTTCAAAGTGGTGCCCAAAACGCATAGGCTTCAATGGAGAGAAGGGGGTGCCCCGGTTCCAGTCTGCCAGCAGGTAAGTACCCGCGTCTTCGGAGGGCAGACCAGGGGGGTTTTGTAGGGCACCGGGGGGGACACAAGTCCACGCAGAAAGTACACCCTCAGCAGCACGGGGGCGGCCGGGTGCAGTGTGCAAACAAGCGTCAGGTTTGTAATAGGTTTCAATAGGAGACCAAGGGGTCTCTTCAGCGGTGCAGGCAGGCAAGGGGGGGGGGGGGCTCCTCTGGGTAGCCACCACCTAGGCAAGGGAGAGGGCCTCCTGGGGGTCACTCCTGCACTGAAGTTCCGATCCTTCAGGGGCTGGGGGCTGCGGGTGCAGGGTCTTTTCCAGCCGTCGGGATTTTAGAGTCAGGCAGTCGCGGTCAGGGGGAGCCTCGGGATTCCCTCTGCAGGCGTCGCTGTGGGGGCTCAGGGGGGACAACTTTGGTTACTCACAGTCTCGGAGTCGCCGGAGGGTCCTCCCTGAGGTGTTGTTCCTCCACCAGTCGAGTCGGGGACGCCGGGTGCAGTGTTGCAAGTCTCACGCTTCTTGCGGGGATTGCAGGGGTCTTTAAATCTGCTCCTCTGAAACAAAGTTGCAGTCTTTTTGGAACAGGGCCGCTGTCCTCGGGAGTTTCTTGTTCCTCTTGAAGCAGGGCAGTCCTCTGAGGATTCAGAGGTTGCTGGTCCTGGAGAAAGCGTTGCTGGAGCAGGTTTCTTTAGAAGGCAGGAGACAGGCTGGTAGGACTGGGGCCAAAGTAGTTGGTGTCTTCTTTCTTCTTCTGCAGGGGTTTTCAGCTCAGCAGTCTTCTTCTTCAGTAAGTTGCAGGAATCTAAATTCTTAGGTTCAGGGAAGCCCTTAAATACTAAATTTAAGGGCGTGTTTAGGTCTGGGGGGTTAGTAGCCAATGGTTACTAGCCCTGAGGGTGGGTACACCATCTTTGCGCCTCCTCCCAAGGGTAGGGGGTCACATTCCTATCCCTATTGGGGGAATCCTCCATCTGCAAGATGGAGGATTTCTAAAAGTTAGTCACCTCAGCTCAGGACACCTTAGGGGCTGTCCTGACTGGCCAGTGACTCCTCCTTGTTATTCTCATTATCTCCCCCGGCCTTGCCGCCAAAAGCGGGGCCGTGGCTGGAGGGGGCGGGCAACTCCACTAGCTGGAGTGCCCTGCGGTGCTGGAACAAAGGGGGTAAGCCTTTGAGGCTCACCGCCAGGTGTTACAGCTCCTGCCTGGGGGAGGTGACAGCATCTCCACCCAGTGCAGGCTTTGTTACAGGCCACAGAATGACAAAGGCACTCTCCCCATGTGGCCAGCAACATGTCTCGAGTGTGGCAGGCTGCTAGAACCAGTCAGCCTACACGGGTAGTTGGATTAGGTTTCAGGGGGCACCTCTAAGGTGCCCTCTGGGGTGTATTTTACAATAAAATGTACACTGGCATCAGTGTGCATTTATTGTGCTGAGAAGTTTGATACCAAACTTCCCAGTTTTCAGTGTAGCCATTATGGTGCTGTGGAGTTCGTGCATGACAGACTCCCAGACCATATACTCTTATGGCTACCCTGCACTTACAATATCTAAGGTTTGGTTTAGACACTGTAGGGGCGCCCTCACCTATGGTATAGTGCACCCTGCCTTAGGGCTGTAAGGCCTACTAGAGGGGTGACTTATCTATACTGCATAGGCAGTGTGAGGTTGGCATGGCACCCTGAGGGGAGTGCCATGTTGACTTACTCGTTTTGTTCTCACCAGCACACACAAGCTGGTAAGCAGTGTGTCTGTGCTGAGTGAGGGGTCCCCAGGGTGGCATAAGATATGCTGCAGCCCTTAGAGACCTTCCCTGGCATCAGGGCCCTTGGTACCAGGGGTACCAGTTCCAATGGACTTACCTGGATGCCAGGGTGTGCCAATTGTGGAATCAAAAGTACAGGTTAGGGAAAGAACACTGGTGCTGGGGCCTGGTTAGCAGGCCTCAGCACACTTTCAATTCAAAACATAGCATCAGCAAAGGCAAAAAGTCAGGGGGTAACCATGCCAAGGAGGCATTTCCTTACATATGTAAATTGGGAGTATAAGATCAGATGCTAGCAGCCTTGCATAAACATTGAACAAGTAGGGAGACAAGGCTAAGTCTTGAGGGAAACCACTATAGATAGTGTTTATCTGGTATCAAAATGGAGACATACATGCTTAGTTCTGCCATCTAAATGGAAGTAAAACAATCTAGCATGTTGCTGTAAATGCCCACCTTGTGTAAGTTGTCGAATGAAAATCTTGCGGTTGACAGTTTGTGTTGAATATTATGTCCCAGGAGGTGGGGATACTGCAAGGTTTGGTCTTGTCACAGAGCACTGCACCCCTCTGTTCTCAGCCGTCCACCCCTCCTAAAAAATATTAGTCTTTGGCAACAGATCAATTGCCACCAGCTGGTGTTTATCAAGGTGCAGATTTTCATCGGTCAGTTGTGCAGATTGTAGTATTGGTTAGCTTTCCTCAAGCAGCAGAGTATCATCAACACAAGTGATGCTGCAGAATTATTCCTTGAACAGTCATGGATGCATGATATGCATGTTACAAAGTTCACGCAATAGCTATGATCATGGTGGGACCCCTCAATAAGTTCTCTTCAAGTTGAGTACCCCAGTGTGACTATGCATCTTCATTCTAAAAGGAATGAGCAGACCACGAAAATTCAAGAACCAAAGCCCCTCCCACTTGAGTCATGTTAAAGGAGAACGCAAACAATTACTGCCAGAAATGGCAAACATAATGGTCTCCAGTGTCTTGCATAGTATCACCTGAACTGTAGCTGCCATGATATTTAACCTTTACCCAACAGTCCACACTTGTCAAAGGCTCTGAAATTGACTTGTGACATTCTTTTCTAAGGAGCTAAATAAATACAGCGGGTCCATAATAAGTTGATGATTCTGCAGAAATGTAGGGGCTGGTAGGGTAATTGTTTCTTGGAGAGGACTTGGAATTGTACCTACTTTAAGGAATGGATTGACTAATTTCATGAAGGCAAGGGTAAATTACTGGTAACGCAACCCAGATGGTGCATCACCGTCCATAGCTCCTCTTAATTCTTTTTATAAGCCCTATGATTTCGTGAAGAATATCTTCTTGGAAATGTTAGTATTGATTGTTTCTCCTTTTCTCGAATGCAGTTTTCTCTTGTACTTTTAATGCTTGTCAGTCACTTTGAACCAATGTGTTTCATTCAAGCTCCAATCTACCCATTATTGAAATGTACCTATCCCTTTGTAACACAAACGTGTCTGCTGATTTTTGTACTTCTATTTTACATCTCTTCTACTCTACTGATCTACTGGCATGTGGCTGGGACGAGCCTTATTTTGCACCAACTTCTGGGTATGCTTCCTACCTTCATGAACTATTCTAAACTTAAATATGCATTTTTTTAATTTTTTTTGTTTTACCTACTTGCACCTTTGTGCGGAAGACTTAAACCGAACCGTGTCTCTTTCTCCATTCTCCTTCCCCCCCCCCCCCCCCCTTCCCCTTCAGACTAATAAAGACTATCTGCTGGAGACTTGAAACTAGGAAATTCGACCCTGTGCTTCTGTGTATGGAACACTGAAAGCCTTATTGTTTGTACTGTCATTTGCGCCCTGTACTCTGAGAGTCTACTAAACTAATAATCTCCAGTTCTAACTTTTACCCATCCTTGAATTTGTTTCGCTTTTCCCGATGTATGTACCCTTTTAAGGTAATTCTACATTTCTTAGCAAATAGAAATCCGTTTCTTTGTGTTTTATGTTTACTTCCCCATCATCCTTGTACTGGGACTCCAGATCAGTATTAAAAAGTAAAATTAATAAATAATCACTCAAACAGTTTTATCTTTCTTTTTTGGTACAGATAAACTTTTTCCCCTCATTTAGGTCAGTCATGTTGTCTGTTCTTGATCGCCATATAAGTTTCAGTACTCAAGTCCGTGTCTGCTCTTTCTTCTCTTAGGCTCTCTAGTCAGTTAATTTTCTCATTTTTAGGTATACCCTAGGCAACGCGCAAGCGCAGTCTCTCGACCTTTTGTAATCCACATCTGTGGATTTGCACCGCGCCCATCTCACGCTGATCACTTTGATTCGTTTCTTGGCCTGCCTTTCAAAATTCCCTTGATTTCGTAGGTAAAAGCTTTACTTTTGTCCTGCCTTGAGGCTAATTTGTTACTGTCTTGGAGACTGACCCTGTTACATGGATTATTGCACAATCGGACATATACCTTGGTGTGGCAACTACTTTTTTCTGTTGCCTCACCCCTTCGTGCTGCGTGGTCGTATGTTATTTCATTCTCTTCCTTGTTTTGGGCATGCCTCTGTTTTAGTGGTGTCTGCACAGTCTGCAAGCTGGAGGGTTGGGTTTCTTTTTTATTTATTATATTTTTTTAAAGGTTCATATAACGTAAACTCGATCGAGGAACGCTTTACATAGGTATGTGAAATTTCATACTGTGCTAACTCTATCACAAGAGTGCTTTACCTGAGTACGTGAAGTTTCACATAGCTCGACCTTGATCTGAGAAGCGCTACATGAGTACCACTGGCGTACAAGTTTAGCAGTTGAAAAATAGACAAACTGGAGCATTTAAAACACAAAAAAAACAGAAATCCTCAAAACTGATCTCCCGGCTCAGCGTGAGAGTCGATACTACAATATTCACTGCACTCTGGAAACTTGTCCCTTAACGCGTTGTGTAGCATTTCTTTTAAAAAACATTTTGGTCCATAATTCAGCCTGTCGTGGTCCTACCACAGTGAGACCACCATTCAGCATGACAAGCCCTTTCTTTCTAGATAATCTCTGGGCCCCCAAACTAAGTTGCGGGTTACCCCAAAATGGCACCATTCAATGTCGTTTTTTTATATTAGCTCTTATGGTTGGAACATTTATTTTACAGCTAGGAGTAGTTTGTATATTAAGGGCCTTGTTTGCAATAGTATTGCAGTAGGCCTGAAGATGTGTAAGGCACTACTCCCTCTAGGGGTTACATATATGGTTACAGTGCATTACTTTCTGCCTTCTGTTTTCATGTCATTATACCTTCCAGGCACTCACTATATGGTTACATGACCATGTTTCTTACAAATGCTGTTTTAATCATGGTGTCCTCTATGGGCTGTTCTGAGCATTACTGTCAAGATGCTACAATATTCTCTGCACTCAGAAACTTGCCTCATAATGTTTTGCAGGGCATTCCTTTCACCAAACATTTTTCCCATAACTCACCATGTGGTGGTCCTAGGACAAAAGGGCTACCATCAAAATTCAGCAAAATGTGCGATTTCTGTCTAGGTCATCTCTGGACCCCACACTAGGTTTTAGGGGGGGGGGGATGTGATAATAATATATATATAAAAAAAAAAGTTATAGCAACAGTTTTAATTTTTTGTTGCTGATAGAGGAAGAAGGTGAATGGAAATGCTTTAGTTATATGCAGGGCCACTGGAATTATGTGGCAGAGAAGACCAAACTATGCAGCAAGGTTGACCAATTTATGTGGCGAGAAAAGTCCAGTTAAGCATATACAAAGCTAACTCATGCAAATGTGAGACGTATTGCATTGCAATTGCATGTTTTTATTTACAAATGCAAACGTCTGAAACAGTTCTTCCTTGACTTACAGAGGCAAAGAAGCTGCATCTTGGTCACTCTGATCCTCTAGGATAGCCTTTCACTTTTATCCTCTCTATCAAAACTGTTGGTTGGATGGCATGTAACGCTGTAGATATACATGCTTTGCATAAGTCCGCCATCTAGTGTTGGGCTCGGAGTGTTGCAAGTTGTTTTTCTTCAAAGAATATTTTCGAGACACAAGATCGAGTGACTTCTCCTCTCTGTGATACTGCGCATGGGCATCGGGTCCTTTTGTTAGATTGTTATCTTTCCGCTGTCTGTTTCGGATGTGTTTCCTCTCGCTCCAGTGGATCTTGGTTTGGTATCTTCTGAACTTTATTCTTACTTTTTTTTATAAACGTCCGCATAGTTTCAATTGCGTTTTCTACTCTTTATAGTCTATCCCATTTTGATCTTCTGGATCGATTTCACACCTTTACGGGCCACCTCGCCCTTCTTGGGCTTACTTCGACACATAATAATTGGACGTTTTAGACTGATGGGATGAACTCTGCTTTGGTTCTGTCCTTGGTGTCATGACAAATTTCCCTACACGGACCAGCATTTGGTGTGTAACTTGTGCCTGCGACGCCTGTAGATCGTTTCGATCAAAGAAGACTCTCTGGGACCGAAGACCATGTCGATTGGAGATGGCATCCAAGTTGACAGAAGACACACTCAACATCTTCTCGGAAGAGCATGCGCAGGAAAAAGTAGGACAGTGCACAGCCATCTCCATTAGAAATTGGGACTTGGATCGAGTCTCTGATACTGACAGTCAGTCCATCCCACCAGCGCAATACGTGAATATATCAGCCCCATCACACCAAACAAAGACAATTAAAAAGACTCCAGCATTAGTCATCGGCCCTTCGCTTCAATCTGCACGTGGTCGGAGCTGAATAAAAACATTTGGATGACCAACCTTCGGATTTGGCACCGAAAATACAGATGACCAAAATGCATTGAGTATCGACCAAGCGCACTGCTACATCTGTCTCAGTATCGAGCTGAAAATCGAGCGGAAAATCGGACATTTCCACCTCTGAGCTGAAAAAATTAACACCACTTTTGGAGCTGACATTTTCGATCCAAGTCGAGCATTCTGTCTCGGAATCGAACACTGCCAGCAGTGAACATTCTGAAGTTACTGTGGAGTCATCTGCAATAGAACCTATATTAAAATTATGGATGCTAAGCAGTGCAAACTTCACATACAGAAGGAAACCAGAAGGATCATAGCCTCTCCTCTTGTAACAACCAAAAGGAAACTTACATTTCTGGAGACTTTGGATGCCTGGCCTCCATCCACGAAAGTCTCTAAAGAAAAGGAGAAAGAAAAGGCTACACAAAAACCTCAGTCTTTACCACCACATTCCCCTTTACTTACTTCTACCCCCCAACCGCCACCACCACCCTTGCCTCTACACATATACAGTTCTCTCCACAGATGACATCCTCATCACCTTGGGATGACCTAAGTGGTTATTGAGAAGTTGTTGACCCATGGGATCTATATTATTCTATCCCATTCTCCCTAATGACCCAGATTTATACCCCCGAGGCCATCTCCCCCTGAAGATACCACGGTTTTCAATCAAGTGATAGCTACGGCAGCTGCATATCACAACGTACAATTGCATACAGATCCCATTGAAGAGTAACTTTTGTTTAATACCTTGACATCTACGCACAAGGAGTACCAATGTCTCCCTATCCTTCCGGGCATTCTTAGACATGCTGCAGAATTTTTTTAAAGAATCTGTCAAGGCAAGGATCATTACACCCAAGTTTGTTAAAGGTCAAACCTGCACCCTCTGATCCTGTTTTTATTGGAACGCAGTTACCACCTGACTCTATAGTAGTCAGTCTACAGGAGATGCTCCTCCTCCACACAAAAAGTAAAAAATTAGTCGCAGCAGGTAAGAGTGGCTACTCAGGCTGCGAACCACTGAAGGATTGCAAATTCCTAGGCACTCCTGGCGAGGCACTATAGGGCACACTGGGATGAGGTGGAAGAGATGTTGCAGTATCTTCCAGCGGAACATCGGAAAAGAGGGAACCAAATAGTAGCAGAGGGACAGACTATCTCTAATAACGCAATTAGATGTGCTACTGATGCAGCTGATACAGCAGCAAGTGGTGGGTGAACACCAGCCTAGTAATCAGGAGATGTGCATGGGTAAGTTGATCAGGTTTTAATCCTGAGATACAGCAAGCGGTATTAAACATGCCCTTTGATAAAGAGCATTTATTTGGACCGGAGGTGGATTCCACTATAAAGAAGCTTAAGAAAGACTCAAACAGCTAAGGCTATGGATGTACTATACACCCCACTCACTAGAGGCACTTTTCTTAGGCCGCAATCTAGAGATGGTTTGAAACTATCAACCACAGACCCATCCACTTCCCAACAGAAACCGGGGTCACAATTCCTTAACAGAGGTTCATTCAGAGGTTCTTACAGATGATCCAATAATAGAGGAAGAGGTAAAACATCTGCTTTCAGAGGTTCCTCCACCTCAACAAAACAGTGACTTCTTACAAATCCCGACAGCGTATACATCTCCTGGTGGGAGGAAAACTAGTACATTTTTATCCACAGTGGTACAACATCACCACAGATCAGTGGGTTCTATAAGTTCTATCTTGAACTCATGCCCACTCCACCAAACATTCCTCCTTGCTCCCACAAACTTTCTCAAGACTATCTCATTCTGTTCAAGGATGAAGTACTGGATCTTCTTCTCAAAGGGGCTATAGAACCCTACATTCCAAAAAGGGTCAGGAGTATTCACTTTACTTCCCGATACCCAAAAAGGCCGGTTCATTATGACCAATTTCAGATCTCAGACCTCTCAATCTGTACATACACTCAGAGCATTTCCATATGGTCTCTCTGCAATGTTATTCCCCTTTTACAGCAAGGGGATTACATCACAGCATTGGATCTCAAAGATGGTTATTTCCACATTCCCATACATCTACCACATTGCAAATATCTAAGATTTGTCATTGCAGGAAAACACTACCACTTCAAGGTACTACAATTCGGGGTAATAACGGCTCCACGGGTATTTACAAAATGCTTGGAAGTAGTAGCAGCATTTCTAAGAAGACAACACAATAATGTTTTCCCATATCTAGACGACTGGCTCATAAAGGGCAATACAATTCAAACTTGCCAGCAACACACTCAGTACCTTGTCAATTGTCTACACAATTTGGGGTTCACAATAAATGACCTAAAATCTCATCTTCAACCATCAAAAATACAGCCTTATCTGGGAGCAATTCTGAACACAGTCCGCATTAGCATATTCAAACCTAATAAGGATTCAAGCCTTTCAAAATCTCATCTCAGTTACAACAGAATCATACACAGTGAAGCTAGTGATGCAACTGTTGGGAATGATGGCTTCTTGTATAGCCATAGCTCCCCATGCAAGACTACACATACATCCACTGCATCAGTGCCATTCTCAACAGCAGTCTGTCACAGGGTTATCTTTAGGATCTAGTGTTGCTGGACCTCCAGACTCTTCACAATGTTGGAATCCCACCAGCCTCTCAAAAGGACAACCATTTCAAGGCCCTGTGTCTCAGATCACTCTCACATCAGATGCATCACGGATAGGTTGGGAATGTCCGCTCAACAACCTCAACATACAAGGGAAATGGGCTCCCATTGAACAGATTTATTGCATCAGTTATTTAGAATTGCTAGCAGTCTTCCTAGCACTCAAAGCCTTCCTTGCAGAGATCGTACACAAGCTAGTGTCAGTACGCAAAGACTAATGACAGCTATGTATTATCTGCAACAACAGAGGGGGAAACGCTCATCCCAATTGTCCCTTCTAGCTCAGACAATTTGGAAGTGGGCAATTCACAATCACATTTAACTACTGGCAGAATATCTCCCAGGAATGGACAATCAGTAAGCAGACCTATTAAGAAGCTGCAGCAAAAAGTCCCCTATGGGAAATTCACCCACAAGTACTTCAAAAATACTTTATGGGGAACACGAGATAGATCTCTTCACCCCTGAAGAAAACTCAAAATACCAAAACTTTGCATCTAGAACCCACACCCTCTGTCCGAGGACAATGCTTCATGGATGAATTGGTCAGGGATATTTGCTTACACTTTTCCACCTCTCTCACTCATACTATTCCTAATACACAAATTGAAACGAACATCACAACATGATTCTGGTATCCCCAACATGGACACATCAACATTGGTATACAACGTTGTTGGATCGGTCTGTAGTCCCACATCACAAACTTCCAAACAGACCAGATCTTTTGAGTCAAAAGAGAGGCCAAATCAGACATCCAAACCCCAGCACACTCAATCTTGTGCTAAACTCCTGAAGTTATAGGCTACTTACAACTTCCATCTGAATGTATGGACATTCTTCAAGAAGCACCCAAACCTACAACTATAGTGTTATGCTGCTAAATGGAAACGTTTTGTATATTATTGTCAGCCTAAAAATATTGATCCACTTAAGGCCTCAGTACAAGACATTGTCTGTTATTTGCTACACATGTGAAAAGCAAATTTAGCATATTTTTTCTTTTAGGCTTCAGTTAGTGGCTATAACTGCTTACCTTCAAAACGGACAACATCTTTCTTTATTTAGAATTCCTGTAAGCAAGCATTTATGGAGAGCTTTAAGAGTTATTCCATCCAGAGTTCCTCCATCTCCTGTATGGAACCTTAGTATTGTACTTACCAGACTTATGGGTTCACCATTTGAACTCATGCATTCCTGTGCTTTGCAGTTTTTCATGGAAAGTTTTTTTTTATTTTCTTATTTTTTATTAATTTATTTTTAAGTAGCTATAACTTCTTTAAGAAGTTAGTGAGATTCAGATGTTCACTTAAGAGGAATCCTTCTTCCAAAGACAAAATAATAGTTAGAAGAAAGCAAAAATTCTTACCTATGGTAGTTTCACCTTTACATACTAATCAATCATTGGATTTGCCATTCTTCTTCCAAAAACCAGACTCAGTCGCTGAAAGATCTCTACATACACTGGATGTTAAGAGTTCTTATTTATTAAATTTATTTATTAAATTGACAGGGCAGAAAGCTTTAGGAAATCGGAACAACCATTTGAGCTTTTTCAGAGCCTCACAAGGGTAATCCAATTTCAAAGAATGGATTAACTAGATAGATAGTCAAGTGTATTTAAACTTGTTATCTTAAGGCTAAAAGACAGCTACCAGTAGCTCCTAAAGCGCACTCTACCAGGAAAAAAAGGTGCATCTATGGCTTTTTTTATGAAACATTCCAATAACCCATATCTGCGAAGCTGCAACATGGTCTACACCACACACATTTACTAAAAATTACTGCGTAGATGTTCTAGCTCATCAACAAGCAAATGTTGGACAAACATTACTTAGAACATGCTCCAACTCCTACAGGCTTCTCCAACTCCTACAGGCTAGCCACTGCTTATTTGGAAAGGGACTGCTTTACAGTCTATGCAAAGCAGGTGTATCTACAGCTACATATGCCATTGAACAGAAAATGTTACTTATCCAGTAGACATCTGTTCGTAGCATGTAGTGCTGTAGATCCTTCCCGGAAGCCTGGGGTTGTTGCTGCACAACATATTGTAAATATGCACATACATTACTTGGCCATCTTTTACTCAAAATATATATTCTTCTGCGAGAAAACAATCTAACAAAGGACTCTATGCCCATGCGTAGTAACACCGAAAGGAGGATTCATTCAATCTGGTGACCCGAAAATATTCTTCGAAGCAAAATAACTTGCAGCACTCCGAGCCCAACACTAAATGGCAGATGTATGCACAGCATGTGAATCTACAGCATTACATTCCAGAAACAGATGTCTACTGGATATGTAACATTTTCCTTTTAGTAATAGTACGACTCAATGAACCTTTTTATTAGCCTAATTTCTATCTTGGTCACTCTGAGAAGGTGATCCATTGCATTGATTACTCTGAAAAACATGAATTTGTTATGGACTTACCTGCAGCATTTGACAGTTGTAGGAAGTTGGCTCTGTATGCACTATTTCAAAGTAAGGAATAGTATGCACAGAGTCCAAGGGTTCCCCTTAGAGGTAAGATAGTGGCAAAAAGAGATAATACTAATGCTCTGTTTTGTGGTAGTGTGGTCGAGCAGTAGGCTTATCAAAGGAGTAGTGTTAAGCATTTGTTGTACATACACACAGGCAGTAAATGAGGAACACACACTCAGAGACAAATCCAGGCCAATAGGTTTTGTTATAGAAACATATATTTTCTTAGTTTATTTTAAGAACCACAGGTTCAAATTCTACATGTAATATCTCATTTGAAAGGTATTGCAGGTAAGTACTTTAGGAACTTTGAATAATCACAGTAGCATATATACTTTTTACATAAAACACAAATAGCTGTTTTAAAAGTGGACACTTAGTGCAATTTTCACAGTTCCTGGGGGAGGTAAAGTATTGTTAGTTTTAACAGGTAAGTAAACCACCTACGGGGTTGAGATTGGGGTCCAAGGTAGCCCACCGTTGGGGGTTCAGAGCAACCCCGAAGTTACCACACCAGCAGCTCAGGGCCGGTCAGGTGCAGAGTTCAAAGTGGTGCCCAAAACGCATAGGCTTCAATGGAGAGAAGGGGGTGCCCCGGTTCCGGTCTGCCAGCAGGTAAGTACCCGCGTCTTCGAAGGGCAGACCAGGGGGGTTTTGTAGGGCACCGGGGGGGGGGACACAAGTCCACACAAAAAGTACACCCTCAGCAGCGCGGGGGCGGCCGGGTGCAGCGTAGAAACAAGCGTCGGGTTTCCAATGAAAATCAATGGGAGACCAAGGGGTCTCTTCAGCGATGCAGGCAAGGGGGGGGCTCCTCGGGGTAGCCACCACCTGGGCATGGGAGAGGGCCTTCTGGGGGTCACTCCTGCCCTGGAGTTCCGATCCTTCAGGTGCTGGGGGCTGCGGGTGCAGGGTCTTTTCCAGCAGTCAGTAAATTAGAGTTCAGGCAGTCGCGGTCAGGGGGAGCCTCGGGATTCCCTCTGCAGGCGTCGCTGTGGGGGCTCAGGGGGGACAACTTTGGTTACTCACGGTCTTGGAGTCGCCGGAGGGTCCTCCCTGAGGTGTTGGTTCTCCACCAGTCGAGTCGGGGTCGCCGGGTGCAGTGTTGCAAGTCTCACGCTTCTTGCGGGGAGTTGCAGGGGTCTTTAAATCTGCTCCCTTGAAACAAAGTTGCAGTCTTTTTGGAGCAGGGCCGCTGTCCTCGGGAGTTTCTTGTCTTTCTTGAAGCAGGGCAGTCCTCTGAGGATTCAGAGGTCGCTGGTCCTTTGGAAAGCGTCGCTGGAGCAGGTTTCTTTGGAAGGCAGGAGACAGGCCGGTAGGACTGGGGCCAAAGCAGTTGGTGTCTTCTGTTCTTCTTCTGCAGGGGTTTTTCAGCTCAGCAGTCCTCTTCTTCTTGTAGTTTCAGGAATCTAATCTTAGGTTCAGGGAAGCCCTTAAATACTAAATTTAAGGGCGTGTTTAGGTCTGGGGGTTAGTAGCCAATGGCTACTAGCCCTGAGGGTGGGTACACCCTCTTTGTGCCTCCTCCCAAGGGGAGGGGGGCACATTCCTATCCCTATTGGGGGAATCCTCCATCTGCAAGATGGAGGATTTCTAAAAGTCAGAGTCACCTCAGCTCAGGACACCTTAGGGGCTGTCCTGACTGGCCAGTGACTCCTCCTTGTTTTTCTCATTATCTCCTCCTGGACTTGCTGCCAAAAGTGGGGGCTGTGTCCAGGAGGCGGGCATCTCCACTAGCTGGAGTGCCCTGGGGCATTGTAACACGAAGCTTGAGCCTTTGAAGCTCACTGCTAGGTGTTACAGTTCCTGCAGGGGGGAGGTGTGAAGCACCTCCACTCAGAGCAGGCTTTGTTTCTGTCCTCAGAGAGCACAAAAGCTCTCACCGCATGGGGTCAGAAACTCGTCTCTCAGCAGCAGGCTGGCACAGACCAGTCAGTCCTGCACTGAACAATTGGGTAAAATACAGGGGGTATCTCCAAGATGCCCTCTGTGTGCATTTTTTAATAAATCCAACACTGGCATCAGTGTGGGTTTATTATTCTGAGAAGTTTGATACTAAACTTCCCAGTATTCAGTGTAGCCATTATGGAGCTGTGGAGTTCGTTTTTGACAGACTCCCAACCCATATACTCTTATGGCTACCCTGCACTTACAATGCCTAAGGTTTTGCTTAGACACTGTAGGGGCATAGTGCTCATGCACATATGCCCTCACCTATGGTATAGTGCACCCTGCCTTAGGGCTGTAGGGCCTACTAGAGGGGTGACTTATCTATACTGCATAGGCAGTGTGAGGTTGGTATGGCACCCTGAGGGGAGTGCCATGTCGACTTACTCGTTTTGTTCTCATCAGCACACACAAGCTGGCAAGCAGTGTGTCTGTGCTGAGTGAGGGGTCCCCAGGGTGGCATAAGATATGCTGCAGCCCTTAGAGATCTTCCCTGGCATTAGGGCCCTTGGTACCAGGGGTACCAGTTACAAGGGACTTACCTGGATGCCAGGGTGTGCCAATAGTGGAATCAAAAGTACATTTTAGGTGAAAGAACACTGGTGCTGGGGCCTGGTTAGCAGGGTCCCAGCACACTTCTCAGTCAAGTCAGCATCAGTATCAGGCAAAAAGTGGGGGGTAACTGCAACAGGGAGCCATTTCTTTACAACAGTGACTAGTCTTCTTGCTTTACTTTAAATATGTAATATTTGGTATTGGATAAGTTTCTCTGTTATCTCACAGTGCATGCTTTCACGCTCCTGAAAGGTTTTCAGTTTGTTACTTTAGTACACATTGTTGGTACTCACAATTCTGTACTCTGACTCATTTCTTGATCACAAGTGTCCTGGTCTTTCCACTTTTGAGTCATGGTTGTGTTATATATTCTTGAAAGGTCAGTGCTGATATAAATGAAGTTCTCTTTTTCCATGTTAATGCTCATTTTGTTTCTGTCGCCTATTTTCTTTCAGCATATTATTAATTTACTTTTTACCTTACCAGCTTGGAATTCTTTAAAGTAATTATTCCCCAAACACCTCTTTTCAAATCTTTACTTTATAGAGTAAAAAAGTGATGGGTGAATTGCTTGAATTAATTTCAGCCAAGACTTATTATCTTGCGCTGAATCAGTCTGCAGTTTTTTCTTTAAAATTTGTTTTTGCTCACCATGCCACCTCCGATTCAAAGTAGCAGTGTGCAAATAAGCTTTAGTTTTGTTCCAGTAGGAACAGTCCAGGCTGAACTGCCATGCCCTCTTCTTTAAATGGGAACACAAGAAACTCCAGATGCTTTTTTGGGCTCTGTCACTCAGGTGTTGCTTGCATCGAAGGGCACAGGTCGGGTCATACCTGTCGCACTTAGGCCATAGCACTAAGGAAAAAAAGTGATGGCTGGACTGCTTGAATTTATCTCGTCCATAGGAAATCGCATTATTATTGCCTATCGTTTACATCTTTATAATATTTGAAAGATCAAAAGCTTTGTTCCTTTTCCAGTATTGAAATTCCTTTGTGGAACTCTTCCCAATATTTATTTTAGGACTCTATTTAGTTGCCTTATTGAAGTATTTCTTTGCGCCAGTCTCCTTGTCGCCCATTCTTTCAGATAATCAATGTCTAACCCTTGTTCCCTGTCTACAGCGTTATGGCTTTAGTCCTTTTGCTGTTTTGGTACCCAAGCTTAGAATCATTTGCCCATTGAGGTACAACTTCCCTCTTCATCCCCTATTCTTTGCCTTTAAATTGTGTTTAAAAATATTCTGGCAACTGTTCATCGTATATGAATTTATATAGCATTTTTGCTGTTACATTTTTATTGTTGGATGCACCTATTGTTAGAAATAATTGTACTTTGATGAAACATCAGATTTCACCAACTTTATTTTATTTTCATTAACTTTGGAGACCAAGTTGTGTTGCTTGTTATAACCCAGATTTTCATATTATTCCGGTTGCTTAGCTCAGGATCTTTTTCACATGCTACTGTAGCAATTGGAGAAGGGTTTGCTTACTCAGCCAAACGTTATACATTGCAAGCCCTACGTATACACACACTTTCACCACGCCAACTCTTGACTTTGAGCGTGGATTGGAACCAGTTTTTGTTTGGTTCATTACATTTTACTTACATGGATCCCTTTTCTGTCTAGTCTACCTTCCATATCTCCCTTTATCTTCAGACGTGGAAGCTTATGCCATAACTCTCAGACTTCAAGCCACAGACAACATGCCAGCAGCTGTTTACAGCAAGTGGCCTTCATATCCTCTACTTCTTGTGCTTGGAGAATAGGCACCTGGTGCATGTCTGCTATTTGCTACCATTGGTGCAAGCTTTTTCTGGAACCTTTTGACTTGGAAAAGGAATGATGGATCACGAAAGAGACACAAGGAATTCTACTCTGATAGTACATACAAATCTCAACCGAAGAATGGGCATCCACTGTGTTGGACAAATAGTGATGCTTCCCTCCGAGTATGCATCTGCCTTCCTTGTAGAAGCCTCCCTTATTGATCATAGGCTAGTGACCTTGAGGAGTGTGATAACACCTAGTTTGATGTCCTTATGCTTTCGTGGTTGATGTGGTGTTCTTGTTGGACCCTGTTGTCATGCTCCTGGGGAGTACATGTGCTTCCTGCGAACAGAAAACTGTGCCCTGCAGAGGAACTAGGCCATCTCTGTAAATGGTTTAGTATATTTCGTCTGTGAAGCACAAATGACATTAAAAGTGAGAGCACCTATCCTTAGTTCACTTGGAAGTTATTCAGCTCTGTTTCTGTTGAAAAGTTGCCCAAATCTGAAGGTGCACCACACCATGAAGTATAAGACCCACCTCCTGCAAACCTGGTCCACATCTTCAGAAGAGTTATTTGCAGAGGTTCCTTGGCATAACAGCTGTCAGGAGTGTGGCCTATTACTGGTGGTCTGCCACTTCAGGAGGATTCTAAGCGATTCTTCCTAGTGTGTCCCAATTTCCTATGTTGTGAACTTCCCAACCTACAGTTTGGATTTGCCAGATCATTTGAACCAGGAACAGTTATGGAGGCTAGGCCACATCTGACACAATGAATCCTGCTGCAGAATTTGCCCTAATGCGCTTCCCTGTTCTTTTCCCATGTGTCTGCAACTCGGAATTTAAGCCATAGGTCCGAGAGAAATTATCAACCTCTTTCTAAGGGTAGCCCTTGTTGAATTCCATGAAAGGTGAGTGCTATCAAGTAGGACCACCTAGCTTCCCTTGCTGTTGTCAGCTGGTGCTGTCTAGTCACTCAGTTAGGAAGTCCTTTTGACCCAGCACCTCAGCAAAGACATTGAAGTCACATTTTCATCAGTGTAGGCCATGCACCCTTCTCTGCAACATCTCATGAGGCTAAGATGCCTTTGAAGGGGTTTGGGAGGGAGAGGTTTTCCCTAAAGTATTACTGGACCGAAATAACTGAAGACTCTTTGATGTTCTTTTTGTTGAAGAACTGTGGTTTACCAAGGACCTTCAGTGCCTCTTCAGGGTTGGTAAGGGCTATATAAATGTAATTTCAGTTCCATTCAGTAAAACTTCCATAGTCTCCCCAGTCCAGATGTACTCAGTCCCAGTCCTGGCCCAGAAACGGTAAGGGGTACATATACTCTCCAATGTGGTTTTGTAAGGATGACTGGTTGTGCCCAGAGGACGGTGAAGATGCCTACATTTATCCACCATTTATCCACCTCTTATGGAAGGGCAAAGGAAATTCCTCTAGTTAATGTGGGATTCCAAATCTACTAGTGAAGGACAGTGCTTGTTTGGTTCTTGTGCATCCCCTCTGCTCTTTAGAAAGATTCTGACTATGGTAGTGATCTACTTTCATCACCAGAACATTCACGTACATGTGTATCTTAATGACTTTACTTCAGTTGATGTCCCAGCAATGTCTGGCATCAGATTTGACTCTGCAGTACAGACTCTATGGATGCTCTCGTTCTCGGTGACCTACAAAATATCTTTCTGGTCCCCTTCATGAAGACGTCATAGGGATAATTTTGAGGCCTATTCCAGCCAAAGCCTTATTTCCTCGAAAGGGGGGCAACCAGGCTCTGTATCAGTTTCAGCAGAAGTATGAGAGGCTTATTCTTCAGAGAATTCTTCGACAGCAGGCATTCTGCATTTATGGTTGCTACTTCTACACCAAGCTCCCCTGTGTTTACACCAGAAGGAGCACTGGATTTAGGAACAAGATGACCAGTATAAGCACATCACAGTCCACCTGTCCCAGGTTAGGAACTCAGAGTGTTGGGGTAGTGAATCCAGTTGTGAAGTATGTTTGTGGAACATACTTGAGCTCTCTCATGAGTGCCTTGTTGAACAAAAATTGTTGGAGCTGAAAAGCTGTCTTTTTGTCATTCTTTCCAGTGCTGAATGCCAGGGTGATGGCAAGAGAGATGGGCAATTCCACTGCCCTCCTCTACATTGGGAAGCAGTAGCTCACCCACTTGCTACATCTGTCTGATAGCTGCATCTCTTTTGGGGTGGGCACAGCATGTACCTCTGATTCGGACACATCTTCAGTAAATCAAGAGAAAGCCTGGAATGCTGACTGATCTTTCTCACTCCGACCTTGCCAGGTTTGGTACTCTGATCTATTGCATCTCACGGAGAGTCTGTTTGTTTTCCTCAAGAAGGACCTCCTTTCCATGTACGGATGGAGGAAGGGAGAGGGAGTGCTATGTACCTGGCTACTATCACTCCGCTTGAGAACATAATCCTCCAGGAGTTGATAGTTCTACACTACTCCTCTGAACACTTGGATGTCCTGGTCTCCTAGTAAATAAATTTGGCTGTTTTTGAAAGTCCGAATAAAGTGTATGATGCAGTGTAGTTAGACGTTATTGTAGTAGATTGAGAGAGCATTGACTACCCAAAGGAACTTGGTTTTGGAAAGTTGCGTAGTGTTTACCCAGAGAGACAGTATGCAAAGCCATTTTGAGGAAATTAATGTTTTCTTGAATTGTGCTCTTGCTATACCAACTATGAAACTAATCCATAGTGTAGCGAGAAGGCATTGAATTACTGCCCACCATTGCATAATTTACATTTATTGGAAATCCTTACCGCATGTGCCAACGCAGAGCATGAATAACTTACTTAACAATGTTGAATATCATTATTTGGGCATCAGGGAGCTAATGCAATGATTTAAGGGCGATTTGAGCTCTTTGAGTCCCTGGTAGCTTTCTTCTGGTGCCTTTGCATGAATTGTATCAGATAGATAAGCAGACAGAAATCGTGATTGTCTAATAATAAAGAGTAGTGCTAGGAAGGCAAAATTACTTCTAACAAAACTAAATACAAAGCCCTGAATATATTGCCCCCTTTCTTATTTGTGGAAGATAACATTTAAAAAAAACCTTAGGCTGACATCCATTTACTTTGTGGTTGTTGGCATATGTAAATGAATCCCGTTGCCTTAACCAGACTGCTGTTGTCATTTTTGGCCCGTTTTGGATTCTAATATAATTCTAGATAGCACTAGAATTATGGGCTGAAATTGGTGTAAGGAGTTATTATGCCTGTCAAGATAGATAGTCCATTGACAATGAGTTTTAGTGAGTGTCCAATAAGCAGACAGCTAGTGCATTGCAGATAGCCGACATGAAATTAACTCGCTCTGAATGCGATTAGTGTGAAAGAGTGGCTGTTTAATGAGCGAAATTGGATTTGTATCATAAGTGTCTATTGTGAAGCCTCTCAGTCTTTGTATTTCCTGATGTCCTAAAGGGGATTGATTATTTGAAAAATGCTTTCCATGATAATGCCTCAGCTAAAACAAAGGCTCTCCAAGACCACATCTAATATAAACAAAGGGCAACTCCTACTAAGCATATAATTGTGAGGAACAAGTTCCAGGTAAGTGAAGTAAACATGTTTCTAAAATGCTCTATTTGTCTAGGGCATGCTTTCTTTAATGTGGCCCAAGTTAATCTTTGTTAACTGTACTTAGGTATCGTAGTTACTCTGATACATTCATTTCCAATGCACTAACGTTACATATGACTTTATATTATTGCTGCGTTGAGTTGTACAGATTTCATACCACTGCCTTCTTTAGACTTCCTCATAAGTCACTGAGGGGTTGGGGTGCACCACAGCCTTTCTTAAGCCTGGTTTAGATTCCTTTGTTCCTCTAAAGTGTCTAGGTGACAGGAAAATACTGATGTATTTTGGTTGAGTCGAAAGACTGACAAAAAATAAAGTGAGACTTGCCTGATTGGACAAAGCTCACCCCCCCACACCCCAAATGGATGCTTATGGTGAAATGGTCTCTTGGGGATGACTGTTGCTTAGGGTGAATTGGGAGATTGGTAAGGGTGACATAACGTTCTGTAAAATGTTTTTTTTTGGAGCCACTCCCCTAAAGTTATCGTTGCTTAAGGTTTTTTCGTGCTAAACATTTTTGTTATTTAAATGAAGCTTACCAATCATTGATGCTGTAGAGATGATTTGCCTGCCTGTTTATTCAATCTCTCTGGCATGAATGGATAACTTTATAATAGTCTCCTAACTGCAAACTCAAAATAGTGGGACAAGTTAAGAGATGGCCAATGTTGAGCTTTTAGTTAGCATTTTCTTTGATTTTCATTAGTATTTATACTCTCTACCTTGGCTTCAGCTCATTTTGAAATGTCAGTTTTTCGTTCTGTCTTTTTGTAGCCTCTTGGCACCCTTGTTCTGACAGGAATTTGTCAGAAAACAGGGTTCTGCTGTATTGGGATGTTAAAGGAGACCTAGATAGTCATGTCCTAGTTGGTGAAGTATATATTTCTATAACCGTTTTTCTACACTAATTGATAACCGCAAATGCAGAAAATGGGCTATTGGAGAGCATCTTTTCCTATTGGACGCCTTGCTGGTTCCACTGCTGCTATGCCATTGAGGTCTTTTGGAGGCTTTTTTGTCTTATCAGCTTACCAAGGGGGGGGCATAAAGTCGAGTAGGAGCTCTCAAAGTCCAGAGATATAGGATTTGATGTTGGTTGAAGGCAATAGCACAAAAATGATCTTATGTAAAGGCATTGCAGCGTGTGCTGCAAGATGGCCTTGCAAGAGTAGCCTTTGCAACCATGAGTGCCGTTTAGAGCAGCATGGACATTGAATTATTTTCGTGGTGACATGGCCATGGACATCTTTTCCCTGCTAATTTCAACCTCATATAGCTGACTCCATTTTTCTTAGGGCCTGGCTTAGATCTCGGCAGAGGGGTTACTCCGTCACACCGTTGTTGGATATCCCGCCCTCATCTAAATACCATAGAAAACAATGGTATTTAAATTTCGGCTAATGGGATAACCACCATCTTTGCGATGGAGTAATCCCTCCGCTGAGATCTAAATCAGACCCTAAGTCTCAAAGCAAAAAGTTAGTGTAGATTTTATTCCTGATGCATGCTCTGGCAAACTCCTGCTAAGATGATCGGAAGTGGTTGAGAAAATTGAGGCAAATCAGTATTTATGAATGTGATTAATATGCTATTATTGGAAAAGTGGTTTTTACAGGGAGGTAACTTCCTTCCACTAGATTCTGTGTATTGAAATGTTGAATTTGCTAGTGGTTAATGGTGAAAAGCAGCCTCTTTCAGCATCTTTCTTGCCTTCCAGAAATTGTTGATGGTAATTCCAAGATGACGCTTGGCATGATATGGACAATTATTCTTCGATTTGCTATTCAAGATATCTCTGTAGAAGGTAATGTATTTGGCTTGTCCAAGGCAATTGTTTTTTATCTTAAATTCTTGCTATCGTTCTTCTTGCTACTTCAGGTTTTATACATATGTCATATCACTGTCCTTATAATAATAGATATAACATCCTGACCTTTACAATTTCATCAACATAGTCTGTTTGTGAGGCTTCTGTTGCCCTAGACAGTTGTATTCAACTGCTTCACCCATATAGCTGCTGTCTTCCAGCCCCTTAATTCAGACGTTTTCTGCCAGAGTAGTGACTGGGCCTAAAGATCTGCCCCCAGAAGCCATTTACACACAGATTCTTTACCATGTGCCATTTGCAAGGATGCTTCAAACTTACATTTTATTTGAAAGTTTCTTTTCTCCACTAACATCACCCTTGCGGTATATGGTGGAAGAAGAGATGAGGTGCAAGAAGGAAAATATTTGGAAGATCAGGGTTAAGGAAAGGGCCAGAATGAAGAGCGATGCCCACTCCTAGAAATTAAGTCCTCGTCCAAAGCACCTGCATCACTGCCCAGATACACTACCATTCTCCAACCCATCAATCTCCCATTTCCTGCCTAACCATTTGTTTTTAAATCACTAACTATATCAGATTGTAAATTAGAGTATTAACATTAATAATTGCTGTACATTATGGCTAAATGCACACATGCAAAAAAAACCTTTTAAGTGACTACATTGATTAAAACCTATAAGATTGTGTTCTTACTAGAAGATTGACACTCCTATTTTACAGAATACTGCAATTGTTAACCTTCCTGATCCATCAGAATATTATCGAGTAATTTTTGCCTTGCTTGTTCAAGCAACATTCTAGCTTTTTCACAGTAAAAATGGAATATCGGCATTGAGCTGAATTTTAACACCAAAGCCATACTACTTGTAGACCTTGGATTAGAGTTTCTTTACATACCATAATTTAGAATTCTCCTCAAATATGTTGTGCCAAAGCTGTAGCAAAGGTGAAAATGATTGTGATATTTGTTCTACATTTACTTCAGTAGTATTTTTCTTGGTGCTTTTAGTGCCTTAGGCATGCCTTTATTTTCTTATGTTAAACTGATATACACATGAAACAGTCTAATGTATTGCTGTGTATGGTATTTGGTAATTTTAATGTATTGCATGTAGTGACGTGATCAGACTAACATCAGTATGTTGCCTGGTATCTTCCTAGCGTGTATTTGCATTTGTTAGATTATTTGGGGTGGTACTTTAGAATATATAGTGAATTTTTATTGTCTGAGCTTTATTTAAGCACTCCAATCAATGGATAAGTCTCATAACAACTATTTTCTGCATCAGTGGGGTTATGACCTGTTCTCGGCATAACTCTCAAGCGCTAAAACTGTGCAAGGTCAATTTGTATCTGCATGTTACTGAAGCATCTAAAGCCATTGGACTTGAATGATCATTTAATGAAGTATTGGTCCTGGTGTTTTGCCCAAAACGCTGTATAACAAGTACGTTTAGAGAGACAATGCCGTACCCTAAGAATATTTGGAAAATCTTGAATGTAACTTAAACAACTTATAAAGTAACATTTAAGCATTTATTCAGTACATACTCCTTTAAAAAAAAAAAAAAAATCATAGTGTCTGATTTGAATCTAATTTCCTAGCCACCAAAATGCCTACAAAGTGTATATGCCTAGAATTTGCTGAATAAACAGTCAAGGCCTGTAGAAGCATCACTGATCTGCTGAATCAACCAAAGACTGGCTTGTTGAGGGTTGTTCTCAAACCCTATAAACCTTGCATCTCTAAATAGGACCTCTTCAGAGTTTCTCCTATTGATATAAGTTTTTGTTCAAAGTAAGTATAGGAAAGAGAATATGGTATGAATTTTAATAAGAATTGTGCAGCCCTCCTTAAAGAACGCCTCTTTTAGAATAACTAACATCTTTCAAACCACTCTCCCGCACAAACATGGCTTGGGGAATAATGGCCCTGTGGAACTTTGTCTCGAATAACAAGCTCAGGCTGATGTTTGATCCAGACAAAGTGGCAACTATTTGTTGAATGTTCCGTCACGCAAGTAATATTACTTAACCTAATGACTTGATATGTTAAGTGTAAGATTTATTTCCTTCTTCATAAATGCTTCTCGATTCCTAATTAAGATTAAGGTGTCTACAGGACATGTACTCCTTTAAACTGTCATATGTCAGCTGAGCGTCAGTTCTTGATATTTATATGATGACCACAATTTTTTCTCTGCAGAAACCTCTGCTAAGGAAGGGTTACTCCTCTGGTGTCAGAGAAAAACAGCCCCGTACAAGAATGTCAATGTTCAGAACTTCCACATCAGGTAAAGTCTTAGATATTGAGTAATTACAGCACTTTTGACTAGCAGCCTAATGAAATGCTACTGATCCTCATGGATCTAAGCAGCACGGGTAGCATATGTGTATTTAGTCGTCACATGAGACATTGAGCGGCATAAGTGTTTTTTTTTTTTTTTTTCTCCTGAGTTTATGCAGAGATAATGGTAATTTAATCTGATAGTGGAGCATCCGTTTACTAAATGGGAAAGTTGTATCACTCCTGTAGTTGGTAAATGCCTCATTTTTTGTGTTGGACAGAGGGAGGTTTAAATCTGGGTTATGGAGAGGGACATTCATTTCTGCTGTGCTTAATTTCTTAATGTTTTTTCCTTTTTGATCTAGCTGGAAGGATGGTCTGGCGTTCAATGCTCTGATCCACAGACATCGGCCAGAACTCATTGAATATGAGAAGCTGAGAAAGGTTAGTGTTAGAGGAGGGCTGCACGGTGCTTATATATGTTTTCGTATTCAACGGTTGCTTGTTTCCATACCACTCATTTACTGTATTAAAATTTCTGCAGGCTGTGGTGGTGCTCTGCAGTAGTCTATTTGCTTAATTCCCAGTGTGTGGAGTACAACGTGTTGGGCTGTGGAACAAACCCACACAAAGTTCTCTTCTGGCTTTACTCACCAATAACATTCATATTGTTTGGGGGAAGGAATGAAGGGAGGGAGGGAGGAATCTAAATGATATGGAGGTGGGGTGGCATGGTTGAATGCGATGGAGTGCAGAACGGAAAAACAGCAGCAGTTTTGTCCATCCTCTACAGTGTCATGTGACCGGCCTGAAATTATCTCCAATGTGATCATTGCTCTTGTGCTTAACTGAATTTAAAGAAGCAGATATTTTGCTTTAGTTCATTTATTAGCAGCAATAGAGAAGCACTGAATTTGATCATATTGTAGCGGGCCTTCGGTGAGGAGGGCCCCTTAGTATAATCTCATTGATTTGTTACATTATAGTGTTGCTAGTGTTCATAAGCTGGCTAAATATTTCATCAGTTTTCTTTCCTTTGTGGACTACATTTTAGGACATGGAGCCATCTCTACGTTCATCGCTTTGCTTTAAGCAGCTTATTTTTTTAAAGGAGTCTTGCTATCCCACTAGATGCCATGCACATCCTTTTATGGTAACTATATTAGTTAAAGGATTTGGTAGACCCCATTAAACTCACTATCACCAACGAAGATTGCCTTCTTTATTCTAAATCCTCATCCCATGTGACAAAGGACAAATTGTTTCTGTGAAAAAAGATACTGTTGCAGTGACAAAATCTGTTATGTATAATGGTACGGTACTAGTTTCAGCAGTTAGAGCAATCTAGGTGGTGCTCTAAGCCAGTGTTAAAACTATTAGTATTTTAACATATGTTTTGCTGTAAAAAAAAAAAAGTATTTTTTAAATGTAATTTCACTTTCCTTTGACAAACTAGCCTTTCTAAATAAGGCAAAATGGACAAAGGAAATTAATGCCAGCCACATTTATTAATCACAATATAGTGTTGGCACAATCGTCTAACACAATGCACAATGGTTTAAACGATCTAGAGTGCATTTAAAGAATGTTCGCAAATACAGATTGACAGTTTACTATATTGTGATCTAAAAAGAGATGCTTAAATCTTTTCAGCATGCTTATATTTCCTCCTACCCAACGAATTCACACTCCAGAGTCAGTGCTTAGTGGGACTGTTTGAGATGTCCTATTGCAAGATTCAGCCTTTGATCCACTCTAGTACTAAGCTCAGTAAAGGAGCTTAAACAAGAGGCTTTTACAAGGTTCAGCCTTCTACCATGTAATGCTTCCCAGAAGACAAGTGTATTTTTTCATTAAAGATACAGTGCAAAAGCCTTTGAAATTACATTGATCAGTTAACCAAGATGGTCTTTCTTGGCGAGCCTACGCCTTTGTCCTCTAAAGACCATTGTGTTGCCGCACCAAAGCACAAATTAGTCCCTCGGGTTATCTCTGGTTTTAAACCAAAGCTTCCCGCCGACTTGTTAAATCTGGAAATAATGCTTCCTATATTCAAGCCTATCCTTCATGTTTCATTGGGTGTTTAAAAAAAAAAAAAAATTAGAATGGCCAGGTTCACTGTTAAGGGATTTAAAAGTTGACTTCCTAAATTTTCTTCTCTCTACATCAGAGCAAAGTGACATTGATGGCCTACCAGAGATATTTAGTGCAACAGCACGGGCTACTTCACATGCATTTTGTAAGGTTTTTTTCTGTGACTTCTAGAAAACAATGAGCTTTGGCTAGAAAGTGCTAAGCATTCTAGTTTCAGGAAGCCTGGTCAAGCAAGAGTGGTTCTCCTTGCCAAAATATTTGGGCTGTGGTGTCTGATTGTCAGCGAGTTGGGGATTAGGAAGATCAAGATCGCCTGGTATGAGCCACATATTTCATAGTGTTTCGAGCATTCAAGGTCACTTGGATGGAGTTATTAGTCTCCAGCTTTTTAATGGATTTGCATTCAATCAACTGTCCATATTGCTGAAGTAATAATACTACGAACAAGCTCATGCTTTAGAATCTGGTGATGGCCTCATCTAGTGGGGTGCAAGAGTTGAAAAGGCACAAACTGTGGGAAATGCAGTTCCTTTTAAGATGTGATGAAAAATATGAAACTAGAGTTCCACTTAATTAACTTCTCTTGCTTTCTCTTATCTGTTGAGTCTTGCTCTGATATTAATTCATTATCTTGATCTTTTGAAAGAAATAGGAGTATCATACAGTTTTGGAAATATAATAATCTTTGGTGTTCCTCATATTTCCTACTACGAGGGAACCCCATGCACAGCATGACTTAAACACTGTTCTAACGATGTTTCCCAAAACAGGGTTGAAACTATTGTTCTGTGACATGCAGCGTTTGTGTGAGTAAAGCCTTTCTAATTGCTCTACCTTCTAAATGACAAAATATAGTTTTGTACACTTCTCTCAATATTCTATATTTGTCCATAGGGACTCAATCATCTTTTGTTCATTTCTGAAGTATTTGTCTTCCAATGAATCAGTGATCATTCTTCTTACAGTTAATAAGGAGGATGCATTCAGAGTTCTGAAGTATTTAGCTTGGATGAGCAAGGGTTCATAAAAGAGCCACACAATCTTTGTCTGATTCAGGTACAGTTTATGCACTTAAATGTAGCATAGGGGGCAACTAGTTGATACAGTTGAAGTGAGGAGTATTTGAGTCTTTTACACAAGCCCAACTATCTGACTTGCTCCAATTTAGTGTTTTCTTTCATGTGTTACTTTGTTGTGTTAATCTGTACCAGTTCTAAATCGGTTCAGTTACATAGATGCATGAATCCTAGCTCATCTAGCTGATCTGTCTTTTAGGATGATCCGGTTACCAACCTGAACAATGCCTTTGAAGTAGCTGAGAAGTATCTCGACATTCCCAAGATGTTGGATGCAGAAGGTAAGTCTTGTGCATTTTTTAGGAGTAGGGGTATTGCCATCATGGTGTCTATATTTTTTGCAGCCCACATGGCTGGCAGAATATGGAAACCTGAAGGCCCCACTCTCCTTTCTTATGATTTAACATTTGTTGTTGAATTGCAGACATTGTCAACACAGCTCGTCCTGATGAGAAGGCCATCATGACTTACGTATCTTCCTTCTACCACGCCTTTTCTGGAGCTCAGAAGGTATCCAACATATGGGCAGCATCTCTTGCTGGGCTGCCCCATGGCAACATCACTTGCTTACTTCCTTTCTCTCTTGAAGATGGTGAACTTTAGCTGGTCCCCTGAACCTCAGTTTGTCTCCAGACCTGCTTACACTTTGATCACCAAAGTGGCCTATTGGGTGAATGTGCTGCAGCCTATTAACACATTTAAATTCATTGTAGTGGATTAGTTAATAGGGAGTGCAGGCAGGGTACAATGACTCGAAGCAGCGGAGGAGCCAAGAACAAGGGATTCTGATTGGCTTCCCTGTGAAATGATCTATCAGATGATAGTATGGTACAGTTTTGTCCCTTTATTCAATATCTTTACTTTGTTTATATGTTTGTAGATATTTAGTTTTTTGTGGTGGTTCATGGGCAAACATTCTTCTTTTGGATGTAAGGAGGACTTGCGAAGATCAGATTATAGATTTGGGAGATGTCCGGATGTTGTTCTTTGGTAATTCTTATGTTATTGTTTTTCTGGAATTAATCATGCTTGTACCACTTAAACCATTCTAAATTGCTGTGGGATGTTGAACGTCCTTCTTTTGTAATGTGGCTGGACAAGTTTCCTGGTGGCCTGATTGTGACTGGAAAAGTGTTGGGAAAAACGCTGGCGCTAGCCCAGAATATTTTAGGAGTTGCTGTACTTTTCTATGAAGGTTTAGTCTCAATCTAGGTTAAATAAGAATGCCTAGTAAACATGCTTGCCTAAAGGTCTTCTTTGTAGTTTACTTGCGTTTTAATGCTGTTTGTCTTTTTGCACCAAAAAAATCATGAAGGTAAACATTGCAGATGATTTGATGTAGCCATATGTCTCTAGTTTAGACTTGTTTGGTCACTTTGCTTGAGATCCTAAATTGTGACAGTTAGCCATTTGACATATATTCAAGATAAGAATAATACAAGTTGAAAAAACTGGAAAGTGGCAAAGTATCTGAAAGTATTGGCACAAAAGTGCGTTGTTGGTTATCACAACTATTTTCATACAGCACTCTTGATTTGTTTGTTGTTGGCCTTTGAAAGTTCTATACACTGAATTGGCCTATACAATAAACTCTTAACACCGATTTGTTATGGACAGTACTCTGTGAGCAAAGTCCCGACAGACTGAGGTTCTGGTTTCAGTTGTCCTGGAGCAATGCTTTCCTGTGCTGCCTGTCAGGGGGCAAGATATCTGCATGGGCTGGGTCTGCTTTTTTCATTCTTTCCTTCCTTCTCTCTCTCCTGCGCAGATATTGTAGGCACTCTGAGGCCGGATGAGAAGGCCATCATGACATATGTGTCCTGCTTCTACCACGCTTTCTCAGGTGCTCAAAAGGTGAGCTGCTGGTGGGTGCAACTTTCTGCTACGCTGTCTGCTTCTGTTTTGGATCTTGCTTGTCTCAGTCTTTCCATTACAGCTCATTAAAAATATGTATGACTGGTGAACCTGTTTCATAACAAAAGCATGTTTCAGCATGTTAATTACTGAAATGCATGATAACTTGTAAGTTGATCACAAATGTGCTTGTTGTATAAGGACACGCCATTCCAAAAGCTTTCAAAAGGAAGATGCGAGAACAGCTATTGTGTATAATAATTAAGCCAATCACATTCAATCTCGTCAGTGCTAAGAGTGTTGTTTCTGAAGGTATTTGTTTGTGGTTTCGTCTGAGTGTCTGCTCTGTTGTACGATACTTTTATAAAATCTTAGAACAAGATTTTTTTCATTCCCTTTCTGCACTGGATGTCTGACAAAAAGACAGTTTGTTAGTCCTTTCTTCAGCCACGGGAGAGTTACATCACTATCTTAATTCTTGTGAAATTAACTTCTTTGATACAAGGGTGAAATAGCATAATGTCCTACGCTGATTTGGAATTTTTTACTTGTTGAAGACGTGCAAGGACAGCTCTTTTTTTTATTTATTTTTGTAAAAATTTTTTTTGTTACTAGAGATGTCATGCATACATTCCCTGGGTATCCCATGATGATCTTTATAAAATTATTAAATTTTTTTGTGCACCAAAGAGAAAGCTACTGTGTAATGATCTAAGTTCATGTTTCCTCTGCAGATATGTCTACTCTGGATTGATTTCCGGAGGTAACCAGCAGCGGCGGCTCCACTATGGGGAAGAAGTGTCCACCCCTCCACCCCCCACCCCCAGCAGCTGCAATAAACCTTTAACAGCCTAAAACTACATTATTATCTTTTCGTTGTTAAAAGGGTGGGGCCATGGGGGATGACAGGGACGAGGGGAGTGCACTGTGTAGTCCCCTCAGTGCACATGTGTGTTTGTCTGGCTGTCTCAGTCCGGCCAGACACAGATGCGCACTGTGTTCTCTCCAGCCTGGCACTGTATTGCCGTGCTGGAGAGAGCAGGCACGTGCTCCTAGTCTGCTTGGTAGCTCCCTGGCTGGGCACTCCAGCCAATCCTAACGCTGCTCTGAGCAGCGTCTGGATTAGCCACAGGGCAGTCTAGGAGCCTGTGCTTGCTTGCCGAGAGGATAGAGGAGCGGCAGCGCGCAGGTAAGTGTTTTTTTTTTTTTGTAAATTGTAATTCCCATACTCCTCTCCCCCATGCTCCCCGCGTGAGCCACGACTAGAGATAACGTTCAAATAACTTGGTGATGTTCCAGTTTGTGCTATTCATTTAGGTGTATTTTGAATTTATTGTTAACTACTGAAATCTTGTGCTCGAGAAATAATCACATTTGTGATTGATTACCTTTGCAATGTGAGAATTAGACCAGTTGTTCAAGGGAGAGGACTAAGTTAGGAGTCAGAGTATCATCACACCTCTGAGTAGCACAATATAAAAGAAAGATGATGCTGAGCATCGTGCAAAGTGGCTACTGACGTAGTCCATCACCACAACAGTCTTCAAGCACAAACCAGCATTTTAGTTGAAAAGCAATAGGTAGAAACAATTCAAACAAAAGTGCAAGTTTTTTTTTTTAATCCCTTTTTATTTTTGTTTGATTGGAAATCCAAATCTAGTGTTTAAACCCATTCTCATTTTAAGTGCTGCAAACAAATTAGTCAAACCGAAGTTGAGAATGCTGGCAACTCACCAGATAACACCATACCCATTAAACAGATTGGATATGTCAGACTCGGTCTCCCACAGCACTCTGCGCTCCAGACTCCACGTATGAATCCGCTGAAGAGCCCTGGAATGGTCCACTCCTTCCTCTTCGGGAGGACGCAGGGGTTCAGACTCCAGACTCCAGACCTACACCTCCAGACCCACAGGAGTCAACTGCGGAGTCCCCCAAGGATCCTTACTGAGTCCTATGCTGTTCAACGTATACATGGCCCCTCTTGTTGACATAGTCCGAAGCCTAGTATGAACATAGTGTCATATGCCGATGACACAACTCATCGTTTCCCTCACTGAAGACCCGGACACTGTCAAAAGGAACTTTCACGTAGGAATGGAAGCCGTCCCCACCTGGATGGGAGAAAGCTGCCACAAGCTCAGCTCCGACAAGACTGAGCTCTTCTTCGGAAACACCACCTCATCTTGGGACGACTGATGGTGGCCCACATCCCTCAGCGCCTCCCCTCCCCCCTCCCCCACCGAGCATGCAACTTAAGAATCATCCTCGATTCCTCCCTATCCTTGACCCGCCAGGTAAACTGTCACCTCCTTCTCCTGCTGGCACCCACTCTGCAAACTCCGGAAGATCTTCAGATGGATCCAAGCAGACTGTCGCAGGACAGTCACCCACGCCTTAGTCACGAGCAAGCTCGGCTACGGCACCACCCTCTACGCCGGCACCTCAACTAGGAACATAAAAAAACTTCAACTCATTCAGAACGCCGCCGTCAGACTCATTCTGGACCTCCCTTGCCGAGAACGCATCTCCTAACACCTGAGGACCCTCCACTGGCTACCGGTTGAGAAGCGAATCACCTTCAAGCTTCTCACCCACACGACAAGGCCATACACAACGCAGGACCAGCCTACCTCCACCACCGCGTCTCCATTCACACCCCGCCAGATCCCCTGATCTGCCCAGATGGCCTTGGCCACCATCCCTCGCATCCACAAAACCACCGCCAGAGGGCGATCTCTTACCCACACTGCAGTGAAGAGCTGGAACAACCTCCCCCTGTACCTCCGACAGAAGCCCGTCGCTCACCATCTTCAGGAAGAACCTCAAGACGTGGCTCTTCGGGTGAGGCCCCCCCTCCCCTGTGCCTTGAGACCCTCATGGGTGAGTAGCCGTGCTCTATAAATAATGATTGATTGATTGATTGATTGAATGAGGGAATCCTTATTTCTGCATTTCAATTGCAAGAATTGCAGAAAATTCCTTTGACACTTTAGGTGGCTTCACCGCATCCTCCTGATGTTGACCTCCCATCTTAAAGCAGACAATAGGAGTAGAAATGTTGATTTTTCCATTTTTCGCCCAAAAATAATAGTGTGCCTTAATATGTGTTAAAAAATAGATATAAAACATTTTAAGAGAATATTGCGACATTAAGGTGTTTTTATGGTATATGTATTGATTACTGTTAATACTACCCCACTTGCACTGGTCACTGCAATTTTTGCATGTGTTGATTTGTATTTACATTTTCATCATTCTACTTTGTTTGAAATTGCTGCTGTACAAAAGCTACGTTCACTAAAATATTTGTATTTAGTGGCGTGGTGCTGTAGATACTTTGCTCTGCATATATACTTCTGCCATCTTGTATTGGGTCCGAAAGTGTGCAAGTTTGTTTTTCTTCTAAGAAGTCTCTTGAGTGTCCAGGTAAAGTGACTCCTCCTCATGGTGATATTGTGCATGAGCCTTGACTCCATTGTTAGATTGTTTTACCTCTACCAGTGGGTGCAGACGTGTTCTTTGGTGCTCCAGTTTGAGACTGTTCTGAGCTCCCTTCGGTCTGTTGCAAAACTACTATACCCATCAGTATCGTTTTCATTCACATTTCACTCTCACTGTTTGAAAGCAGAAGGAAATAGTGATCTGTTGATTTAACGTTTTCCACTCTCGGACTTGCCCGTTAAGGCCTCCTTTCTCATCTTATAGGATTCGACAAATGATGCGCTGGTAATGGAATGGACATTTAATTTTGGTCTCTGCTGCCATGCAAAATACCCACACACGAACCTCCATAAGATGTGAAAATTGTGTTTGTCTCCTGATCACAACAAGGAGAATTGTGAGACGTGCTGACCTTTTCGATAGAAGGAAATGTTGCGGGATCGTCAAGCGTGTTGGAAGGAAATGCAGCACAGAAATCTGGAAGTGACACCCAACATTTTCAGTCACCATGTTTGCGAACAAGAGGAAGAACTGCACAAAGCCTCGGCAGGAGAGGAGGAGAGACTTTCCATCCCGGACTCCGAATCAGACTCCGAAGTTGAGTTCGACATGCAGATCCAAGATCTTCCTTCAGGACAGTGCGCAGCGAGGAGCCATGCCCCTGTCCAGCCCACTAAAAGACATTCGGTTCAGACCGACATTACGGCCCCCTGCCACCACTGCTGACAGGCCGTTGTAGACACTGAACATCTGCTAAGGGTTTCTTGCCCTCATGCTTGGCACTGAAAGCCAAGTAGAGACTGACCTCTGCCATACCAAGCGGGCCAGTCTCTACGCAGAGCCGACCATCAATCTCATCGGTTCCAAGCACCCTGGCTTCCGCCGCTTCGGCTCTGACCACCTCTGCCCCGAACTAGAGACCTCAGACCCACCTTATATCAAAGTTCATCAACCCCTAGACTTGTATCTAGTGGCCGCAAATGGGCAAACGTGCAGAAAAAAGCAGATGCCCCTCCACTATATAGTCTAAACTCATTGGTGCGTGAGGGAAAATAATTGCAGCACAAGCAGGCAACCATTTCCAAATTGCTAACACCCAAGGGTTGTTAGCAAGATACAACAGGGCCCATTGGGACGAAATGGAGGAACTTCTCCAACATCTCCCTGACGAGTATATTAAAAAAAGTTATCAGTTTGTTTAGGAGGGGAAGATTATTTTAAGTAACTCAGTCAGATGTGCCCTAGATTCAGTGGACACACCTGCCCTAGATTCAGTGGACACACCTGCTAGGGGTAGCACTGCACTGCTGCGTAGACACGCTTGGCTAAGCATATCTGGCTTTAAGCCAGAAGTACAGCAGGCACTCCTAAGTGGCCCTTTTGATCAGCAACATCTGTTTGGTCCTCAAGTGGACCAAACACTAGAGAAATGAAAAAGAACACAAAGGTTGCAAAATCAATGAGGGCGTTACAAACCCCTATTCTTGTGGTTCCTTTCAATGCCCAGCACATGGAGGGCAGCAAGACCACAACCTCAGATGCCTCCAACGCCTCTTACAGGCAACAACTTCTCCCCTTCAAGGGCATCATACAGAGCACTTATAGAGGAAACAATTCCAAGGGTGATGGAAAGGGCGCGTCCTGTTGCGACGCTCCCTCTACCTCAAAACAGTGACTTTTTTTTCTCATTCCCCTGATCATTTAACACCTATCGAGGGAACACTTCTATCAATACTGGGAAAACATCACAACAGATCAGTTGGGTGTGGGATATTATTTGACATGGCTATTGTCTGGAGCTCATAAAAACACCTCCAAACATCACACCTCGCAGACACAGTCTCCACAGGACATTTAACCTTGCTCAAAGAGGAGGCACAGGCTCTCTTGCTTAAAGGAGCCATAGAGCCTGTCCCTTTTCAACAGCAAGGCTCCAGAGTATATTCCCTATACTGCCTAGTTCCCAAAAAAGGCAGTTCACTGTGGCCTATATTAGACCTCATGCCATTAAATCGGTACATACTTTAAGAGCATTTGTATATGTTAAACTCTACAGTATGTGATTTCACATCCCTATACATTCGGTTTGTGGTAGCAGGAACACATTACCAGATCAAAGTGCTCCCATTTGGAGTCACTACTGCTTCCTGTGTAGTTACCAAATGTCAAGCGATCGTTGCAGCACAGTTGTATCTGCATCATACTCCATCCACTCTACAACTTCTTAATCATCTGTGGATTACAATCAGCATACACAAGTCTCACCTTCAGCCTTCAGAGATTCAGCCATAATTGGGAGCTATTCTCAACTGTGGACACAGAAGAATGAGATAGGTCATATTCAGTTAATTGAATTGTACGAGTCTGAATCTGGGAGGGATCACCAGAATCCTCAGGGACATTGAAGTGTCCCTTTTGTCTGATCATCAAAGGGACCCACCCATTGTTCCCACTTGGCTTTCAGGTCCTGCAGGGAGCTAGGGGAGTTATTTAACTCGGGTTCTGTATATCCTGGAGATGCCTCCTCTGCGTATGGGCCCAGGAGAATTTGTGCCTTGAGGGAACTGAATTCTGGTGTGGATTGCAGGAGTGTGTAATGGGGATGAAGGGCATGCTGCACGTGTATGGTATCAGTTTAAAATTGGATTTATGTAAGGAATAACAACTTTGGAACTCTGAGAAGTACTTTAAATAAGAACCCTGCCTTATATCTCTAACTTTGTAAATGCTGATGAGGTCCCACTTTCTGAACCCTTGAAGTCTGGAACTGTGGTGTAACCATGTACATGTCTGTAAGAGGGTTTCAAGAGTACGTTTCTGGTCTCAGCCTATCCGTGTCGGGGCTGAACTCCAGAATTCAAGAATCACTTTGTAATTTCTGGTAGGGTGCAAGGGATCAGGCCTTCATCGAGCAAGTTACCTTCAGGTAATTAACCACACTTTACAAATAACAAATTTTTGATCCTGACCATTTGAGCCAGTTCGAGAGAAAATGGTGGGTCTTGCCCTCCCCCACTCAGGCAGTCATTTACATTCAGAGGTTGTGATGCCCAATAGTATAAATGAACTTCTGCCATGCCCAACCCCTCCATCATATGTGGGCCGTACGCAGATGCCAAATGCTACTGTGGCAGGCCTGCTCACCCAGGCTAAGGAGAAGAGCTTCGCTGCTGTTTTCCAGATCCATTCCCAAGGAATTGGGTGGGGGAAAGTTTGGATCATAAATAGGATTCATGGGAGCATAATCATTTAAAATAATGCCAGCCTGCTGAATATTTTCAGCAGGAGTTTGAACTGTTTGGTGAGGGCCATTGACAGTTTATACCCCAGTGGATCAAGACCGGGCTCCACGCAAGGCTTGGCTCTAGGGCAATATGTGTTTCCAAGTATTGGAAACTTTAATCTTCTGATTGGCAGCTGCACCTGCCTGTGCACTACACTCCGATCGCCCTTCTGGGGAACCAAAAGAGACTTAAACAATTGGCCTGCAGGCCAGATGCCTCTCCACACAGGGGAAGCAGTTGGAGAAGGCAGTGTCTCTTGAGGGATGACTGTACAAGAAACAGGAGGCTGTCTCATGAGAATGCTCCAGTCAAAGCTCCATAACTGGGTATCCCATCAGACCCATGTTGCTAGCGGCTGTATGGTCAGAGCAAACAAATGGGGGGAGAGTGGATATCTGTCGGACACCTCACGAAATCGGGAAGGGGTCCGAGGGGGTGCCATTGATTCAGACCTAAGCCGTTGGGTGTTAGAATACATTTTGACATATGACCAAAAATTAGGTCAAAAACCCATTTGTATTAGAATTCCCTCCATAAATGCCCAATCAATAGAGTTGAAAGCCTTCCAAAAATCCAGTAACATTAGGGGGACCAGGCCTCGTAGGTTGGTGAAATGGACCAGTTCTAGTTGTTCATGGATTTTGGTAATCCCCATAGCATAGTTTAAGTACTTGCAAGATCATTGGACACCACCAGGTAAAGAGGTCCTAAGTTCCTGCACAAAAAACTGGACATAGGGCATTTGTTATAAACCCCAGGAAGGAATGTCCAGTCTCTTCATGCCAAAGGTTGGTGTGAATGGTAATTGTGTTGCAAAGATTATTAATTGTATAAAGATGCAAGTCATTCGTCTTTGAAATGTATTAATCCTATTGATTGAATGGCAGATTAAACAGTAGAGATGGGTCATATAATATCTGTCCTCTCCTACAGTAAAAATGGATCACAAACCTAACCCATAGTTTCCCTGTTAAATGGGTTCTTACTAAAAAATTAACAACTTCATAAGTTTAACCTGAAAAATATTTAACTACTTTCTCCTTCACTGTTTAAAGTGAGATTAAGTCATGAACAGACATTTCCATTGTCTTTAGAAATTATGTACTCTCCCAACCATCTATAGCGACCGTGCCATACATTAACTCTTTTGTAACCCCCACTTTCCAGAATTCTTCGCAATCTTATCTTGATTGCTGTGCCAGTACTTTCTCTTAACTTGCTGTAATGTTAGGTTTTCTTAACCTTCAGAAGATAGTTTAATCCTTATAACAATGTTGCCATGATTGACTGCCTTTTTAAACCGGAGTTACAACTTGGATTTAATTTTTAAAGTTGGCTTGTTGACTTTCTCATCTCAATTGTCTAGGTTACCAATCTTGCTTAACTCAGTATTGCCCTGTAGTAGAGTTATTCCAGTATCCGACTCCTGTATGGAATTTCAAATCAATCCAGATCTATTGGAGGAACAGCCTATGACGGCAGTGGGAACACACAGGATCCTTCACTCTGATTGTATCCTAGTTCATTATTTGCCTCAGATATACCTTAGGCATGGGATTGACTTAATGGCATATGGCTCTCGTTTTGCAGCAGCAGTTTCTGATGTTCTTTTGGTCTGGACAGGATGTGTATTGAATTTTTGCAAGATTTTGCTTTTTATTAGGTACATTCTGAAGTAGCTCAAACAGGACTACTCGTACAAAAACAGTCCTCATTCCCATAGGCCTATTTTAGTCTCATCAGACTAAGGTTATATTCTGTGAAGTTACACGAGTCCATTAGTTAAGTGTGCATTTTTCATAACTGAGCAATAGTGTTACATAGAATTCCATATTAAATGGCAGTAAGGACTGGAAAAAACACCATGTTAAACTGCTGAAATAGGTTTTTGCCCTTCTCTGTAATGGGGTTTGGGTTCTTTTGGTGGATTTGAGAGACCTTTAATGAAAGATGCACTTTTCTGACTGATCATCAGAACTGTTTGTTGCTTTTGTATATTTTATTCTTGGGTTAAGTAGCATATCCAGATTTCTGCTGATGGCAAATGCCAGTGTCTGCGTGGGGAAGAACTCGCACATAATTGCTGTGGAGCACAGAGAGGGCACCTTGTCCTGATTTTGCTCTTGCCATTATTGGAGTCTGGGTAAAGTGTCATTCAGCCACCCACCATCATTATGAGTAACTGTTAAGAAGCAGAGGAGCACTGAATTGAGAATGTTTTCCAGGGTGACCTAAGCATTTTATATTGGCATCCAGCCTTTGGGCATAGCTGCAATTGGTTCCTTGCACTGGGTCCCAGGGCCCTGAGGGTCTTTTTAAGCCCTGGAGATTGCTGTATTTTACTATAATGTGAAATGAGCCATTTTCTTGCATGCACCAAGCTCCAGCCCACTACCAGGCATGTAGAAGATTTAAAAAGAAACAATAGGAATCCTATGGGAAACTCACCAGTTTCTGATGAACCCAATATTTTACAATATTTCTGAACTGAGAAATACCAGATATAGATGTGCATTAGACAGCAACACAAAACTTCAAAGTATTGATTGCTTGGTCTGTTGTATTGTACTTGCTGATGTTTGCCCTAGTTTTCAAATCCTTTCAAACATTCATAGCATCTGAGGAAAACCTAACCATATAGTGTTGGGATTTGCACCATTGGTAGTATATTGATTTGTTACTCATCTTTCATACTCCAATTCGACTGGAGTGCCCTTACAAACTAGTCTTTTTGACTAGGTTGAACTCCAGACTGTAGGCTTTTGCTGACGTCACAGTGACATTTAGTGTTACTACACCCATTTTTGAAGCACCATAGGAATATTTAAGGAGGACTACCCTGAGGAGATTGTTTTGAGTGGAACAAGAAAAAATCGCTTTTAGAATGGAATATGCAAATGGTAATAGTGAAGTTTTAGATGTGGAGTAACATTAGTTTGGTAAACCACAGTGTATGCAGAATTTGAACTACACCTTAATGCACTCTCATTGACTCCCATCCCATCTTTCTTTGGTCTTGGTGGGTCTTCCTAGGATTAATGCAATAGTGTGATTATGACTCTGATGTAGGTTTCCTCCATATTGTAGCATAGGCTCTGTCTCACAGTTCAGTTGCTTAGTTCTTACACGTCACCATTGACTTTACAATGATAAAATCAGTGGCATTGGAATCTAAGATGTGAGGTAATAAGCAGTACATGTAGGTGAATGTTGTTGCATACCTAGCAACTTCAGTTTTGTAGATTTTGTATTGTAAAATTCACTGTTTCTTCAAGTGAACTGTTGTGTGCGTATTAATTGCATACTGTTATCTGGATATTATGTAACATAGAAGTATCTGTATAGTCAGGATCACATTCAATTGAAGGCATCCTAAATTTGCTATGGACCATTATCCAGTCTCCATCTTATATGGCTCACTTCATGTGGTATGTCTTAGCAGTGGCAGTATGTTCAATGGTATGGATATTACAGGCATGTTCTGAACTTCATTTGAAATGTTTCCATCTTGTGCTGTTGTTTCTGTGCACTAAATAAATCTGAAAATAGGTTCAGTTCTTTAGACCCAAATGAAAGCACAGCTAGGGCGTGTTCTTTATGGAAGGATGTGACCAGCATTGTGCCTGCGGATGAGTAGTCTGACTTCTAGAATTGGTATCCTTAATTGATTGTCCATTGCTCACTCACTCTCCCTGAGGATGTGGCTAGCTACCTACAGGCAACCCCCACTTGCAGTTCTTTTTCAACTCTTGCCTTTTGTTTGCCAGATGTACGTGTTACTGTCCTTTTGAATATTTTGAAAGCTTTCTTTAAAGAGTGCTTTATTCTGCAAATTTCATTTGATGTGTTCCCACAGATTCTCTCCTACTTAAGTATAAAAAAGAATATGGTTCTTATTTCCTCAATTTGAGTATAAAGGCTTTGTTAAATGAATACTTCCAGCACAAGGTTTTGCGTTTTCATTGTGGCACCTTTCTTGCCTGCTTTGAGAGAATGCTCACCCAATCCTAGCAGTAATCTTTGTACACACTGACAACTTCTGCTCTTTTTACATCTTCAGCTTCTTTCCTATTTCACAAATTCTATTCATTTCTTCATGTGAAAGTTTTTCTGTTCAGGTTTACTTACTAATCCACCTTTCTTTGTGCTAGTTTAAAGATTGTGATTATTTTTTTGTCCTTTGTTCCAGGTTGCTAGCCAGCAGCGTTTGCTTATTGGGGGTGTAAATTGTTAGGTTGTTTTCCTTTTAATGCTATTACCTGGAAGTATCCGTGATATTAGGTGGTGATGTTGTTGCCCAGGATCTACTTTCTTGGAGAAGGAATCAATTTATTTTGTATTTTTTTCGTTTTGGTACATAAATGGTGCTTGGGTCTTATTAATCTAAGGGATCTGTTGAACCATGTTACTTTGAGCACCTTTGTGTCTATTGGTAAGATTTTAATTTGTTTTGTGACTGGGGACAAGAGGAGGAAAGAAGTTTAATTCTGCAGGCTTTGAATCCTTGAAAGGATTGTTAATCTTTAAGGTTTCCTACTTACTGTGCCCAACAATTTGGCTCGTAATGGTATCCTGCCTGACATTCTTCACAATGTGAACAGCATCATGCGTGGTCCTTGTTTAAATGGTGTGTAGAGTAAATGAAGGGTCCTGAAGTGCTGGTTGTTGATTTTTATGAACTTTAAAGTGTTAAGTATAACAGTATTCAGGGTCACGTCTCAGCATGTTTAATGTGCCACACAGTTAAACACTAGTCTATTGCTAAGTTAGAAATTATTTTGGGAAGAATACAAAAAACATGATCACCCCAGTTTGGTTTTGGTACAAACTGACTTTGTGCAAAGTAGCCCAATTACTAAGGTTTTGAAAAATTAAGTAGCCTCATAAGGCACAATCTACACTGAATACTGTTTTGCTACTCAGCTTTACAAATATCTTGACAGCCGACGACCAAAACATGCAGAGTTTACCTCGAAACCCCTTAGTTCATTAATGTATTGATGCTCATTTGGGAAGCTGCTACTGAGGTACAGAAAGCACCATTTTCTGTACTGTCTCCTGCTGCACATGCAGACATGAAATGCTAAAATCATGGTCAAGCTCATCTGTCTAATCCCTGTGCATTCGCAAGAAGGAAATCTTCAAACTTTTAAAATGCTCCTGTGAAATAGGGGAAGATTGGAACCTCTAGGATTACTACTTCATCAGTATTTACTGTGAGAACTGCCAAATTGTTGGTATTCACTATATGAAGACTAGCTGTAGCACAGAATGGCTTTCCTCATTATGTGGCTAGGAGGGTAGTCCTTCAAGCGGTCCTGAACGAGAGGTCGGTATAGGCGCACAGAGAGCGCCCACCTTTGATGCAAGTCTGACTATAAGGGGACGCTCCCTCTCCAGGATACCAGAGGCTAGTAGCCTCAAGTGTGAGGGTCCTCCCCAGATATTATCTTGGTTAAGGTAGGCCCTTCCTCTTTCACGTATTTGTGTAGCGGTCAAGTAGTAATTACTACAGGGATCCAATGCCCTGATGAATGCCCAGAGACTCTCCATAGCTCAACCATAAGGGCAGAAACATGTCGGCTACTCCTTTTAGTTAGGTGACCTTGTGAGTCATTGTTCTCGCACTGGTCCCCCATTCCTTTTAACCACACCGCACAGGACCCCTATTAAAAGTTACCCGGGTACCTGAGTAGGTGTTTTTATTCCCCTAGTATAGCTGGATCCCTATTTTCCAGAATTAAGTCCAATTTACGCACTCCCTCCTGTTCTTTTAACAGTGAGGTTGAGTCCGCCCAGGTGGCACTGTCCTACCTGGGTGGGGCTAGGTGGTCATATGATGAAGCATGACACTACATAGTGTGTGAGACCACCTAGTCCGTAAAGGAAACTTTCCTTCCCCTACACCCCGCAGACCTCACACCACCACACAGCGTACATAATTTACACCTCTAGTCGAGGTTTTTTGAGTGGACTAGCGTCATAATTAGTACATTAATGACCTACCCACATTACAACTAACCCGTACTCCCTTTTTGTGATTGTAGTCCTTAAGAGGAACATATATATATTTTTTTTGTGCACAGAAATTAATATCCTCATTCTTTTCAATACGAGTTTCTCCCAGCTACACAATCGCTTCTCTGAACCTAGGTCTGCTGGTATCAAGCAGCCCATATTATCAAATCCTCACTGATTCCAGTGATGGATTTATTAATACATGCACGCAGAGGGCACCTTAGAGATGCCCCTTGAAAAACTTATCAGCTGCTGCTGAGCTTAGTGATCGGTTCTGGCCAGCCTGCCACCAACAGGAGAGAATCTGACCTCGAAGGGTGAAAGAATGTTCTTGAAGTCAGAAACAAAAGCCTGTCCACAGGATGACCTACATTCCAAGACAGGAGCTTCAAAGTAACCCACCACCTTTGGTATGCAGATCTGGGCTTCCTCAGAGGAAGAAGCCAGCCCCCTGCCTCAGGGCCTATCTGGCACCTGGACCGGTGGGAAAACTAGCTATGCAGGAGGCGTGTCACACTTTCAGACTGGGAACACCACTACCTATTGGGGAAACAATCCTAATCCATTATTCCATCAATCTATCAGCTACAGTTCTTGGCAACTGCTGACTTTAGGCATGCTTCACAGCCTAGCTATCTCCGTCACCAAATCTGGTGTCTTTCTTAAGCTTTTTAAAACTGCACACCTGATTGCAAGCTTAGGTGACGTTCTAGGCAACCAGTGTGTCTACTGCATGGTGAAAAGAACATGTCAAACGCTCATCTTAAAAGTAAAGGTGATCTTGTTGATAGCAAGTAGATAAGTGATGACCTCTGAAGGTGAACTGTCACTGTTTAAAGCAAGACAAACATGTCCATATGAATTCACCATCTAGGAACTTTTCAAGTAAACTTGATATAAAATCAATGGTCTTTTCCTATCAAATCAGAGTTAAACATTAGCGTGATGAGGCATCTGCACATCTGTTGAACCAGCAGCATGCCGAACATTAGGTTTTTATAGGGCATATGGTGCAGAGTGCAAACAACAAAGCTCCTATAGCACTCTAGGAAAGTGCCTCTTTTTGACATGGTTACCCCCCCCACTTTTGCCTGGTATCTGATATGATTTTGGGGACCAGTGCCAGATCTTTTCCTAAACTGTATAAAAATTATTTAGCATCCTCAGCAAGCCCCTAGTAAATCTCTGGTTCCTAGGGCCTGAGGTGCAAATGATGATCCCTAAGGTGTACAGCATGAATTGTGCCACCCTAAGGGACCCCTCACCAAGCACATGACAGGCACCATTTTGGTGCAGACAAAAGTGAAAACACGACATGGCACACAGCCTGTGTGCCCTGTCCCCCAGTACTGCATGCAATATATGTAAGTCACCCATACAGCAGGCCTTCCAGCACTAACGCAGTTTACATTATATTACATGTGAGGGCACATCTGCAAGAGCAGATATTACCCTGCTATGTCTTTGTCAATTCTCGGACATAGCAAGTGGCCATGGAAGCCATTTTAAATGCATGTATGTGCTGCACACTGGTCAATTCAAGTTCCCCAGCTGCATGATGGCTTCACTGAAGATAGGGATGTTTGATATAAACCATCTTGTATTGGGGAACCCACACTGATGCAAGTGTTGGACTTATTTATAGCAATATATGCACTCAGAGGGCACCATAGAAGCCCTACCAGCCTCTGGTATTCTTACTGACTGGTTTCTGCCACCCGAGACCCTCTAGGGTGAGGGCCTTCTGCTCTTGGGAGGCCCAGAACAAAAGCTTGTCTGAGAAGAGGGTTTAATACCCCCTCCCACAGGATGATCTGTTGATAAGCCTCCCTATGGTGGCAAGCCTCAAAGGGCTACTGTCTCTGAAATGTGAATCTGGCTCCCCTCACAGGAAAGGAAACACCCCCAACATCCAGAGCCCACTTGGCACCTGGACAGGTGGGAAAATTAGCTTGTCAGGTAGGCGGGCCACTTCCTGGCCTAAGGGGGCCACTGCAAGGTTGATACGAAATTTCAGAGGTATCCATCTTTGTGATGGCATACCTAGGAATTCTGGGACAAGGTTATGCCCACTTCTCACAGGATGTTGTCATGTAGGGTAATTCAAGGGTCAGTAGCTCATTGGCTACTGCCTTCACACCTAAATTCAGTATTTAGGGGAGCCCCTGGCACCAGGGAAGCAGATCCTGACCTAAGAAGACCAAGGACACAGAAGAGCCGCAAAAGCAGAAGAGGAGAAAAGTAGTAGCTGACCTGGTACCAACCTTGGCTGCCTGTCTACATCCCTCGTCGAAATCTGCCCCAAAGTTGACTCGTCTTGCAGCTGCGAACTCCAGAAACCAGGGAGGACTGCTTGCCTTTAATAAAGACATCAGACTTGTTGTCAACAGCAGACCTGTTCTTCAGCAAACTCCAAAGAAGGGGCACTGAAGCCTCTGGAACAGCCAAAACCTGACACCCAAGGCTACCACTGCACCCACTGTCTCCGACCTGAGTTAAAGTGAACCACTGGAGCCACCAAGGTTTCCCAACCCTCCAGAGTCAGTCCATTGGGAATGTCACACCTCCTGGACTCAGCGACTACGGCTGCAGCCTCTGCATGCAGCCTTACCCCACTGCGATTGCTCTGGTAAGGAAAACATGACGCTTAAGGACACCTCTGCACCTGTCACCCATGAGCCGTCGAGAAGAGGACCAAAGACCATGCCTGAGCATGTGAGGCCTGAACCCTGCTGTTGGTTCAGCCTGAATGGCCTTCTGCCAGAGCCTGCAGCATCTTTTCGCAGTGACCGATCACCATTGAAATGCATTAGGCACCTGACTCTGTTTGGCATCCTGCTCCCGGCTGCCCCCATGACGCCGGTGGTGTACTGGTGGTGCTGTCTTGCACCTTCCCCACTGCTCACCTGTACTCCTGGGGATTTGTCTTGTAAGTCGCTGTACTCTACTTGTTCGTAAACTTGTTTTTCCTTGAGTAGAATAACATTGCAGAACTTAGAAATTGTCTACCTGTGAGTCATGAACATTTGAACCTGTTAAAATCTTTGAGGCATGTGTGGCTGTAGATACACATGCTCTCCTTACTCCTGCCATGTCATGTTGGATCCGGATGTGTGCAAGTTGTTTTCCTTCGAAGAAGTCTTTTGAGTCACAAGGTGGAAATGACTCCTCTTCTTGGTGATAATGCACATGAGCATTGACTCAATTTTTTCTTTCTGTCGCCAAGTCCGGGCGTGTTTTCTGATACTCCGGTTCGTGACTGTTTTCGAGCTCCCCTTCGGTTTGTTGTTTGCTTCAACACTCATTGGTATTATTCTTGATCGCGTTCCATTGCAGTGTGTTGAAAATGGAGAAAACCATCGCCCATCGATTTGACGTGCTACAATTACTGCCTTCAGTTCCTGCCCGTTCGGGCCTATCCTTCACCTCATCTTTGACCAACAATGCGCTGCTAATGAAACAGACTTCATTTTGCTTCTGTCCCAGTTGCCATGCAAAATACCCAATGACTGACCTTGATTAAACTTGCAACGTATGCCTGTCTCCTGATCATTAGGACTCTGAGGCCTGTCGATCTTTTCGATCGAAAAAGACTTTGCTAAACCATCGTTTGTGTTGCAGAGAGATGCCGGGCAAGGATATTGAGGAAAAACCTGACATCTTCTGGCAAGAAGTCGAAGAGGGAGAACTGCATGAGGGCTCGGGCTGAAGAAGAGGCCTTTTCCATCCAGAGCTCCGGCTCTGATCTCAAGATCGGTTTACAGATGCAGGGCCTTCATTCGGGTCAGAGTACAATGAGTACCCCTGCCCAACCGCCTAAGAGACACTCTGTTTCAACCTAATCTATGGCTCACAGGCCACCACTGCCAAAAGGTCATTGTAAACACTGACTATCTGCTGCGGATGCCCTGCCTTCAGGCTTCTACACCGAGCTGACTAGCTTAAGCACCGAGCCAACCATAGCCCTCTTCTGCTCTGAGCACCTCGGTATCAAAACTGAAATATTTTGGCACCGAAACTCTCCACATCTGCACCGATATTAGCTCCAAACTGATCTCCAAACCATGCAGGAGCGAGTCGATCCGAAGCAGAAGAAACTGCATATGCAGTTTCTCACTGGCGGTATTTTAGCTAAAGCCGTCCAGCCGGCACCCCACCATTGTATCACCAAGTCTCCTTCAAATAGGCTATAAACTTAACAGGGCCTCCTAAGAAGATGAAGGACATAGCAACCAGTTCTCTACAGCCTCCTCTTCCTACTTCTCAACCACCTTCTCCACCGCCCTCTCCACCACCACCCCTTCACCACACCATTCACATAGTGATATAGGGGACGTCAAACCACAGGGCTCACCACAGTCTATCATGGAGGACGTGATGATTCACATTAGCAGCCCACAGATCCATCTGACAGCTATGATATTGATTCCCCCAGGTGAAACTGACCCAGATCTCCACCTGGCCAAGCCATCACTCCCTGATGCAACGTATTTCCAAGAACTCATAGCTAGGACGGCAGCATACCACCAGGTCGTTTTACACAAAGGTCCTATTGAAGCCAATTTTCTCCTCGAAACACTCTCCAGAACCAATAGGGCAAGCCAATACCTTCCTATGTTGAAAAGGATGCTGCACGAGTCTGAAACTTTTTAAAGGCCCAGTGCAGGCACGCATCATGACACCCAAGGTCGATTAAAAAGTACAAAGCGGCATCATCAGACCCAGCTTACATCAAGGGCCAGATTCGATGGTGGTATCTAATGCTGGTGAGAGGGCCGATTCCCAAACCACAGGAAATTTGCCTTCATTTGATATAGAATACAAGCTAATTGATGCTTCTGGGAAGAGAGTGGCAGTACAATCTGCCAATCGTTGGCAAAATGCCAACACACAGGGTTTCCTGGCAAGATACGACAGAGCCTATTGGGATGAAATGGAGCAACTCCAACATCTCCCTGAGGAGTATAAAAAGAAGTGTCATGAAATTGTCCAAGAAGGCAAATTAATATCAAACAATTCCATCAGGTGTGCCCTTGTTGCCAGGGGCATCATTAGCAGTGGCTGCTCCATAGACCCACTTAGTTACGCATATCTAGCTTTGAGGCAGATGTGCAGCAAACACCTTTAAATGTAAGATTGGATAAGCAGCATCTTTTTGGTCCCCAGGTGGAGCAACCATTGGCAAAAAACTAAAAAAATAAATGAAAAAGGGTACAGAAGCAGCTAAATCAATGGAGGCACTCCAAACCCTTACTCCTCATGGCTCCTTTTGGTGTCCTGCGTATAAACAGGGTGTCAAAACTACACCTTCGTAGGCCTCTACCCCACAACATCGGACTTCCCCATCAAGGGGATATTACAGAGGAAACTGTTACAAGGGTCGAGGAAAGGGTGCAGCCACATGCACCGCACCCTCCAAGTAGTGACCCACTACTCTAAAAGGGTGACTTTGATCACTAGAGTTAAAGGATGCATACTTACATACCATCGTCCATCTAGCTCACCGCTAATACCTCAGGTTTGTTATACCGGGAAGGCACTTCTAGTTCAAGGTGCTATTATTTGAAGTCACTACTGCACCCCAAGTGTTCACCAAAAGCCTAGCAGCAGTAACAGCATATTTGCACAGAGAGAACATTTATGTCTTCCATGTCTGGACGACTGGCTCAATAAAGCCAGTACGCTTGTGTTGTGTCAACAACACAGTCAAACCACTTTACATCTTCTCCATCAACTAGGGTTTACCATTAACATACAGAAGCCACATCTTTAAGCTTCACAGATTCAGACATATTTAGGGGCTATTCTCAACCCTCATCTGGGTTTAGGCTATCCAAATGTAGCCATGATTCGGAACATCCAAGCGCTACTACATTTTCACCACAGCCAACACAACAGTCAAAACAGTTATGCAACTCTTAGGCATGATGGCATCTTGCATTGCAATAGTACCACATGCACTACTGATTATTCGCCCACTACAGGACTGTCTGGCGCACCAATGGTCTCAGTCACAGGGTCAGTTACAAGGTCTAATGTTGGTAGGCAGCCTCTGTAGGAAGCTGGACCCCTCCAAAGCCAGTCACACCTATTTCCAAAGGGAGAGGGCGTTACCTTCTTCTCCCAAAGGAAATCCTTTGTTCTGCCTTCTTGGGCTTCATCAGATCAAGCAGGAGGATGACAGAAACCTGTCTGAGGGGTGTCAGCAGCTTAGGCTGGCCAGAAAACCCTGTGAGACTGGTGTTAGCAATGCTTGGGATTCTCTAAGGCACCCCTAGAGTGCATGGAATCATACTTCAAATACTTGCAACAGTATTGGGGTATGATTCCGACATGTTTGGTACCAAACATGCCAGGGTTTGGAGTAACCATTATGTAGCTGGACATGGGTAGTGACCAATGTCCAGTACATGAGTAAAATGGCGTCCCCACACTCACAAAGTCCAGAAAAATGGGCCTGGAGTTTGTGGGGGCACCTCTGCTAGGTCAGGGGTGTCCTCACACAGGCAGCTGAACCCTGCCCTCTGGGTGCATGCACCCGTTTCACGCAGACTGCAATGGCAGGCCTGCAGAACCCTTTGCATGGGCTCCCTATACGTGGCAGAATCACTGCTGCGCCCCATAGGGACCCCAGTGCCCTGGATACCTAGGTACCATATATTAGGGACTTACATGGGGGAAACCAGAATGCCAATTGTGGGAGGAAAAAGGTAGAGTTCCCAAGTTAGAAGGGAGAGAGCATAATCACTGGGGTCCTGGTTAGCAGGATCCCAAAGAACACAGTCAAACACACTGATAACAGGCAGAAATTGGGGTAACCATGCCAAGAATGAGGGCACTTTCCTACAGCCCCACTCATCACTCTCTGCAGTGGTGGAACACTCAAAACTGATGAAGGGGGTGGTAATTCTTCAACCCTGTTTCCCAGATCATTCTCACAACAGACACAATCCTCAAAGGATGTGGTGCTCACCTACAGAATCTCACAGTTCCGGGCCCTTAATCTCTAGGACACCAAACACCAGGGTCTCCACATCAATTACCTCGAGCTTCAAGCTGTTCACCTAGTATTGAAAGTGTTCCTAACTCAATTGTTGGGCAAAGTTGTCTTGGTTTGGACTGACAACATGACATCCATATTTTAACTACAGAAACAGACGAGGGACACTCTCTGCAGTTATCCCGCCTATCTCAAGACAAGTTGATGTTAGGCAATACGTCACCTCATCCATCTGCTAGCAGAACATCTCTCGGGGACGGACAATGACTTTGCTGACCTTCTCAGCAGGATTCAGCAAGAAGTCCACAAGTGGGAACTCCACCCACAATTCCTCCCCTCATACTTCCACAAGTGAGGGTTTCCATAGAGAGACTGTTTGCAACAGCAGACAATGAAAAATGCCCAAACTTCACCTCCAGGTTCCCACACTCACCATCCAGGGGCAATGCTGTATGGATGAACCTGGTCAGGGATATTTGCCTAAGGTTTTCCACCTCTTCCTCTTGTTCTATTTGCCATTCCATTTGTGGTACAGGCACATTTTTCTCACCCTCATTCTAGTAGCTCCCATGTGGGCTCGTCAACCATGGTTCACCACACCCTTCGCACTCTCTGTAGTTCCCCCATGAGAAGCTTCCTCTCAACCCAGACCTTCTCTCTCAGAACCATGGAGAAATCAGGCATCCAAATCCAAAGGAACTCAACCTTGCGATTTGGCGCCTATGGTCATAGAATTTTGTTACCTTAATCTCCCACCTGAATGTATGACCACACTCAAAGAAGCTTGTAGTCCCACAGCTAGAGTGTGTTATGCAGCCATGTGGAAAAGATTTGTTTCCTACTGCCGCAGTGAACACATTAATCCTTTTAATGCAACTGCTCAAAACATTGTTTGCTATCTTCTCCGTTCGCAGACCTGTGGCCTAGCTTACACTTCAGTATGCTTGCATTCAGCTGCAGTGGCTGCCTACACACAAAACAAGCAGCACTTAACCTTGTTCAAGAGAACAGTTAAGGTATTTATGGAAGGCCTCAGAAGAGTAATTCCACCTACAGTTTCTCCTCAACATTAGACTTACCAGACTTGTGCGCCCACCATTTGAAACATTGCATAACTGCCCACTCGAGTTCCTCTCTTGGAAGATAGCTTTTTTGGTGGCCATAACTTCACTTAGTTGTGCTAGTGAGCTCCAGGCATTAACCTTAGAAGAACTTTTCTTCCAGCTACACAGAGATAAGGTAGCCCTTCGAATTAACCTAAAGTTCCTTCCAAAGGTGGTTTCCACTTTTCACCTCAACCAGTCAATTGAATTTCTGTAACATGATTCAGTTGCAGAAAGGGTTCTTCATACGCTAGATGTAAAAAGAGCTTTAATGTATTATATTGACAGAAGTAATGACTTTCCTAAAACCAAACAACTTTGTTGCATTTTCGCCCGCAAAGGAAAGCCCATATATAAAACTGGCATTTCGAGATGGATAATTGAATACATTCAGACCTGTTAAGCTAAAGCTAAAAGAACTTTGCCCACACCTCCTAGCGCACACTCCACACACAGTATAGGAGCCTCTATGGCTTTCCTGGGCAATTTCCCAATATCAGAAATTTGTAAAGCAGCTACATGGACTGCGCCACAAACTTTCACTAAATATTATTATGTGGGTGTGTTAGCACGCCAACAAGCAGATGTAGGACAGGCAGTGCTACATATACCATTTGTCACACAACTGCAACACCCACAATGTTAGCCACAGCTTTCTGGAGGGCACAGCTTTACAGTCTGCAGAGCATGTGTATCTGCAACCACACATGCCTGAGCGGAAATTGTTAGTTACCCTTTAAGCATTTGTTCGTGGTATGTAGTGCTGTAGATTCACATGCGCCCACCCTCCTTCACGGACAACTGTGACTGTTGCAGTTCCTTCCTAGGGTTTCTTTTACATAGACATCATTTTACTGATGCTTACTCACACTCCACTTTCACCCGCCTGTGGGAAAACAATTTTACAAGTGAGTCGATGCCCATGTGCATTGTCACCAAGAGGAGGATTCACTTTGACTCTGGACTCAAAAGACTTCTTCAAAGGAAAAACAACCTGCACTCATCCAGATGCAGCACTAGATGGTGGAAGTATACAGCACTATATGCCACGAACAGATGCTTACAGAGTAACTAACATTTTACTTTTCTTACACACTGAAACTTTTGTGATTACGTAGCAGTCTTATACTTACATATTACTTTTTGACTTTAGTCTTATTTGGTGATACTCTGGACTCAAAAACAATAGGTATATTGCACAGTCATAAAGCACCCATCTTTGAATTACATTAATGCATCCACTCTGTGTCGAGCTGTGCTGTTTAACCATCGATCTAGAAGTAGACTGATTTTACAATCTGATACATTTCTGAGATGTAAAGTGTCTGAGCCCCTCTTGGGCTAAAAAAAAAAAAAAAAAGGTTAGTGGGAGCAACGTAACTGCTCAGAATTTGTCTGGGGAGATGTAGAACTCACCCTTCTTGATCTGTCAAGGCGTTTGAACCACTTGCCTACCAGGACCCATATTGCAGCTAGGGACACTTTCCTGGTCTGTGCCATGGCACTCCTTTAAATTGGTGTACAGATCGGAGACCTGATCATAGTGTTCTATCACAATGAATGCTTTGTCCGCCATGCTTCTGCCAACTTGTGCATGTGCTGGGTTCACCACGTTGGGAAAGGTGGACTGGCGGTTGGAAGCATCTGGTTTGCCTTTCACTGTACAGGCGAAAACCTGGCCTTAATTTGAAATAGGAGTGCAGGGGAATATTTGGGGAGCGCAGAAGAAATCCTTTCCCATTGTTAACGGGCCACCCTTCAATGGTACACTGACTGTGTGTCCTCTTTTTCTGCCACTGCTTTGGTCTGGTGTCTCCTTACAGGCATTTCCTTTGTTTGTAGGTATTATAATCGTATATTCCAATGCTATGCAATTTGATATTTTATAATAATCAATGCAAGATAGCGGCACAAAACCTTAGCTTTGGGGGTGGGGGAGGGTTGTAAGAAAAATAACAAAATTACTGATGTTTACAGTCTAGTCTTGTCTGACATCAGTCACCAACAATTGGTGACAACTAATGTTTTTGAAACACTTCAAACTATTCCAAATGGGATGTTTCTAACATAAATTGTAAACTTGGAGAAAGAGGTATTAAGTGTATCTTTGTAGGGGTCACTAGCTAGCAAAGAAAACTGCTTGTTGCAACATACCTCACATGCAGCACAAATCCACAAAAGAGTAACCAGGAAAAGTTTAAGCCAGTGCCACAGAACTAAGTACTTCAGCAACCTGCCTCGAGTACCACCTTATCACAGTACTCCAATTGGCACATAAAAACACCCCACTATTTTTACATTTTATCCCTTAAGTTCACTTTAAAGAAGTCATTTTTCTTTCCATTTTACTGCTGTGTATTTTTCTTTATTACAAGATCAGCAGCCGTACAGCTCACCATGAAATCTAATCATTACTATTCTGTTAAATCAAAAACAAACCCCGCTTAAGCTGTGCACTCTCTCCCACCTCCTCTCCCCCGTTCGCCCTCCCTGACCCTGATTTATTAGTGTCTCTTCTGTCCCTCTGATTACAGGTCCAGACTTTGGGCTGCCATTCACGTTAAGTTTACATCCTCTAGCAGTTTTTTTCAGGCCTTGGAGCGTTCAATCGCCCCATTGGTCTCCAGTGTTGACATTCTGTCTTCCTCCCAATTCGGGCTAGTCTTCCTCCACCTCCCAGCTATTCCAGATTTCCCCAAAGATTTTGGCGCATCCTCTGCCCTCGTATACTAGTTTTTCTATTGCTTGGCACCTTTTCATTTCCGTCTCGCAGTCCTGCACCTGTGATCAGTCTGCTCTTTCCCCACTTTTGCACAATTTCTCTTTTGGCAAATAATAATTTACTGGTATTTTCTGGTACGTGATCGGAGTCCCTCCACACTCACAGTAGTGCTGCAGACGCTTGCCCATCCCATCTGTCTGCATGCCCACTGCGTCCTCCAGCCTGGTCTGCATCCCTGTCCAGAAATGTGCCAGCGCTGGGCAGTCCCATATTGTATTGAAAAAGGATCCTTGCTGGCCACGTGCACGCAGGGGTTTATCATTCCTTGCCCTTCCTATTGTGTATAGCAGTGTTCTAATGTAGTATGTTCTATGTAGTATTTTGAGTTGGAGTCGGGGAAAGCGTGCCTATATCGCCACTTCTTTAGGGAATCTTAAATCACCCTTCCAGTCATCTGTACCCCCTACGTCTTCCTGCTAAGGTTCCTTTAGTTTGCTCAACTCTCCCTCTGCATTTCTCATTAATGTGTGCCATAGGTTAGCCAAATTGCTTTGGTGGTCATATGGCCTTCTACCAGTAGTGTCTCTAGGAGGAACTCTTCTATAGTAAGTTCCCCAGAAAGGGGGAAGAGGTGGTAGCGGGGGGATCCTCTCTTCCCCTGTAGGTTCTCATCTCCAACCCCACATCTGGATATCTACTCTTCTGAATTCAGCCAGCTCCTCTGTCGCCAGTGTGAATAGCATTGGTGATGGAAGGGGAGGGAGGGGGCAGTCTTTCCTTGCGGGCCATCAAATTGGGAGTGTTTGCAATAGCACTCCTGCCTTGACGAAGGCCCTGAAGTTTGTGTATTTTATGTATAATAACTGTACCCATTGCATGAGTTTGGGCCCGAAGACCATTTTTCTGAGGATCTCCAACTGAAAGGGCCATTCCACGGAATCAAATGCTTTGTCCTCATGTAGGAAGGTAATAGTCCGTGGCTCCATCAGGCCTCTCGCCACTGCCATAGTATTATATAGGTGTTGTAGGTTAAACTTTGTCCGTGGGACATGTACCAGGTACTGTATTACGCTCCTCAACCAATTCCGCAAGACCTTTTCTTGGATCTTCGTATCTACATTGAGGAGCGAGATCGGCCTTGGGCAGGAGTACCATCTTCACAATTTCCATATCGGAGGGGAGAGTGCCCTTCAGGTGGGCCTCTGTGAACGTGTTATATAGTGGTGCCACTATCTCACTGCCATTTTCAAAGAAATTCCAGCTGGAGTCCATTGGGGCCCGGGGTTTTCCCTGACTGCTGTTGTGTGAGGGCCAGTTGAATCTCCTCCTTTGTGAGATCCTCTTCTGGTACTCCTGCTGTATCCCACTAGCATCCTATCACGACCATTGAAAATGAATTCCCTTACTGCTCGCTCTGAGTGGATTCCACAGAGCAGAAGTCTTGCAAACATACACACCCCCTGTAGTGCTGCATCTCTGAGGCCACCTAGAGGCATTTTTGCCTCTGTGCCTGCTTGGTTTTACAGAGACTGCCTCCTAAAAGTATCTTTCTCTTCGCACCAAAGTGTTTCATCATTTGTTTTGGGCCATGCCGCTCTGATAATGAAAGAATGTCCAATAGAGATTACACTGGTGCAATCTGTATTACAGAAGAGACCAAATAAGTGTTTACGACCCTTCTTTAATAGCAGCACGCCTGTTGTGCCTGGGGCACTTTTGATAATGCAACCCCAGATGTCTTCCTTCCTTCTCCTGGGCAGCCTTTTGGCTCTTGGCCAGTCCGTGTCAAGTTGTCTACTTGCAGCTCCGTCCACTTAACTGTACCTTGTAATGGTCTTTTTGAGATTTAGATCACTTCTTGTGGCAGACACATTCAAGCTTTTATTACCAGCTAGTAAGACTTAATTTTCTTGCCAAGTAATAGAAGCAAGACTTTCCAGACTTGGACACATTCTGAAAGGAGAATTTCAACTATTAAAGGTTCCACTCCTGATTTGTGGTCTTCTCATCCACCCTGCACACGATTCTTTGTGTCCAGATGACGTGGAAAAATCAAACTACTAGTTGTTGGTCATGTACCTCTTCCATGGCTGGTGGACTTGTCTGGCGCCCAGAACAAATCACGTTATTGGAGACTTTTAAAGGTTTATGAACTACTCTAATCCTTAAGGAGCATTCTGTTTGCTAGCCACAATTCCTGCTCACTATCCATACTCAGACCAGTTCTGACTGGCTCATGTGTGATAACTCTCAGTAATCACACCAAAAGCTTAGAATTCAGTGCTGCTACAGATGGGATCTCAAGCCAGCCTTCAAGTCCAAAAAACAATTGAGGTCATATTTGTTCAATTTGCTGATATAGACTCCCTTTATTTGTCCTTCTTTCTGACAGTACTCTGCTTGGATCCCGCTGTCCACCGACTCAGAAGCTCCATGATATCTCGTTTTGGAGTCAATTTGATTAATATATAAGTATTAAAAAATTTCATAGATCGCCAAGTTACTTGTTGTTTGTAGTTCTTAAAAGTACAGCCTCTCTACAGACAAATTGCCAGATGGACTTTGGCATTTATAAAACTGTTACCTCCAAACCAACAGTCCTCTTTTTTATGAGCAGCAGGAAAGGTACTGCAGCCTAATGTCAGTACAGCACCCAAGTGCCAAATGAAAACCTAGAACCCTGTTCTTGACACATTGCTGTGTGGGTGTAGGTATTAGCACAGAGACATCAGTAGCATTTATTCGTTTGAAGACCACTCTTCAGCATTTTACCTTCCTGGGTCAGAAGTGCTTGCTGTTCTTGTTCATAGCATGTGGCGCTTTTAAAAACGTTCAGTACTGGAGATTGTAACATTGGATATGTTTAATTCCAGTTTGGAGGGCAAGACATGTACAGGGCTATTGTTCTTCCTAACCATGGTTGTGTCCTCCTGGATACATTACGCTAAGCCTCTGCACCCTACCGAGTTATAGCGAATCACTTAATGACAATGAAAAGGGAGTTTGCCATCCTTCCAAAGTGCTCTGCATCATAGCTTGATCTTTTGTAGTGCATAGTAGTCGACAAGCAAACATTATCAGGCTGTCCTTGGTGTACATTGGTAAATATTTACCCCCCAAAAAAATAAGTCCATGCTTTTTTCACTGAACTTGTGGCTAGGGATTTTCTGTTCTGGATGGATAGCCATAGATAAATTATAGTGGGCTATCTCTTATTTTTCTAATTGGCATCCTGGCTATCAATTTTTGGGGCTCTAGAAATGTGTGTACATGCTTGTGTATGAAAGTGTTTAATTATATTGCACCTTTCCTTTACGCTTTGGGCATATTAAGCATCATTTAATTCAGTTTCATTTCAATGTTTATGGGCTCTTTTTTTTACTTCTTAGGCTGAGACTGCTGCTAACAGAATCTGTAAAGTGTTGGCTGTGAACCAGGAGAATGAACACCTGATGGAGGATTATGAGAAGCTTGCCAGCGATGTGAGTAAGCTAGCATTTCTGGTTTGCTGTGCAATGAATTGAATATAAGATTTGATCCTAGCTTTTCAATCCTGAAAAGTGAATATTCACCTACCAGTGTATGTCTGTTTTATCATGCATATTTGACTGTTACATCTGCCCCGGTTATCCCATGGTGCAGGATTCGTGAACTTCTTGTTTTCAACATTTAATGCCTTGCGCTGCCTGCACAATGGCGCTTGCGCCAGTCTAGTAGTTGCCTATTCCTTTCTGGGTTACATGATCTTAATCTTTTGTGTCTCTGCAGTTGCTAGAATGGATTCGCCGTACAATTCCCTGGCTCGAAGACCGTGTTCCAGAGAAGACAATGCATGAGATGCAGCAGAAATTGGAGGATTTCCGGGATTATCGTCGAGTTCAGAAACCCCCAAAAGTCCAGGAAAAATGCCAGCTAGAAATCAACTTCAATACCTTGCAGACTAAACTGCGACTTAGCAATAGGCCAGCCTTCATGCCATCTGAGGGGAAGATGGTCTCGGTAAGTAGACAGATGTTGCGGAAATCCGTTCTTGACAAGAAGCAAAGTATTCGCAAACAGTCTGATTTTGGAAAGGTCATTAGAAGATGTATCTCATTTATCAGTTGAATGTGGTTTTGTCTGTCTCAATTACGACATACCCTGGTAGAAAAATGCCCTGTCCAAATAAGGTATCCCTCAATAGTTTAATACATTACAAACATTTGAAGCATTTACTGTACAAAGGTGACATTCCTTGTAATTTAATATATTCTGCAGTAGGACAGCATCCTAGACATTCTTCAGTATGGCAACCTCATTCATTGCTACATTAAGGACTTCAAAGATAAGAGGTATCTCATACCTATCGACCATTTCTTAGATAATTTAGCACAATTCTGTATTCCATAGGCACTACTTATTTACATATCAAAGCACCCTTTTGGATGTTGTTGCTGCAGTGGCTAAATGCATTCGAGTTTCCGCTTCTTTTGAGCATAATAGTTGATATTTTATCCTTTTGCTACTACGGGGAAAGGCCAGTAAAATACATTAATTGAACGCCGCATGTTTTTGGAAATGTGCAACTCGCAATTCTAAAACTCAACGCAGGCTGATATTTCTTCTCTAAAAGAAGGCTATGTGCAAGGCATTGCTCTCTGTTGGTAAACAACCACAGTGAAAACAGTATAAATTTAATGTACACATTCTAGTATGTGAAACGGGCAGACATACATTTCTGGTATTCCTCCCTTGCTTTCAAGTTCTGTTTGTGCAGGATATTCTATTTGGGATGTAACAAAACTAATTAATGGTTCCGTTTCCATTTAGAAACCTGTGACGTTTGCCTCCTATTGTTTGGAAATTAGTTGTATAATGTAGGGTGTTGACTCCTCCTCAGATTTTAAAATTAACATTGATTGCCAATTCCTTGAACTGTGAGAGAAACAGGATTCTGATCTCTGTATTCTTAGGCAGTTTTGAGCTCTCATCCTTTTGTACAGTTTGCTCTTGATGACTGTGGTTTCTTTTCGGTCTCTGAATGGCTAGGGTCAGATTTTATCTCCTACTTAGTGTTTTTTTTTTTTTTTTTTTTTTTAGCTGGAGCACTATAAATGTGGAACTTGAGTCTCACGTTTTTGTGTCTATTTGCCCTTCATGTTCACCCCTACACTAGGTCTGCCTGCAGCTTCTGTTAAGGAACAGTGATTCATTAGCGATTATGCCTGCAGACTGATTTACAGAGGTCTGGGCCTGAGCTGTAGTGAGCCTTACATGATATTCCACAAGAGCAGCGTTTTTTTGTGGTTGAGAATTTATGAGATCACTTTAGTGTTAGGTTGAATCAGAGTAGATCTCTGCCTACCGTCTTTTGGTATCTTAGAAAATCTTACAATTACGGCAGTGTAAAGAGGGTTTTCATATATTAGTGAAAGGGGGTAGGGGGTCAGGTGGGGAGTGCTGAGAGTTGGACTATGAAACATAAGCTATTTGATTTCTGCCTGTCATGTAATATCTACATGTGAATCTAAAACTCTACAAGTAGAAAGGTAACATGTTCTTTTGTCGGCATTGGACTCAGTACTGAATGTAAGACCTACATGTCTTCCCAGAAACTGAATACATTATTTTGACTATTATTCTGTAAGAGCAAGACACATTCAATGCTGGAAATAAAGCCAGTTACTTCCCACAGCTTTTCATTAGTGAGTACAAAACAAGCTTCATGAAAGGTCAAAAGTTACTGCCTTATTTGTCATTTTATATAGTTCAGTTTGCCTTTTACTTTTGTCATAAGCGACTTTGTGATTAGCTTGTTATTACTTGACAAATTTGCACAGCTAGTACAAAAAAACTGATATTTCACCTTTATTGATTCTTGAAGGTGGTCTAGAGATACCTCGTGTGCAGAGGATCTAGTTGAAAATACACAGAGGGAAAGTTAAGGGGGATTGCACGTAATTAGGCATGTGCAAACAAGCCCGTGTCCTATGTGCACATTGAGTTTTAAACCAGTCGTTTTATGTATGTTTTTCCTGAACACTCCTGAAAATTTCAGACCAGTTTGCCAACATAAAAACATTAACGGACTTAAAATGTAATTGGCTTCGTTCTCAAACTCCAAGATTTTAAATTGACTGCCCCGTACCGGAAATATTTGGTCTGGCAGCTGTTGTGTGATACAAATGGATTACTAACTGGCTTGTGAAACCTATTTTGCTAAAACTGGCTCCTTTGTTTATTGTTGATGTCATCCACAAGCTACTATGACTACTGTCCCATATTGCAGTGAATTAATTTGGGAGCAAGGTAGATGGTGCATTTATCACCAGCTTGGTGCCTCAGCCAGGGCACTGCAGTAAGTAATTGTGAGACTGCAAGTTGATTGACTGACCTCATGCCAAGAACTCAACAGCTCAGTTTGAGAAACTTTTTAAAAATGGTACAGGTTACGCAGAATGTCTTGCTTCAAGGTTGCATGTTTGTCTTGAAAATGAAACTCAACTAAAAACATGCACATTTATAAAAAAAAACAACCTTGGATTGCACACATGCTCAGAGATTTTAAACTGTTCATGAATTCAGACTATATGTAATATTGCGGCAAAGGACTACGAGTAAAGGACGTTCTACTCTGTCATGAAGCTGGACATCCTACAAATAAAGGGTTATTTTTTATAAGTTGGTATTATTTTCCATAGGGAAAAGAGTAGGATTGCAACTGGATATCTTTTTTTAGACAGCGAGATGTCAGCTGCTGTTATTTATGTAAAGGGGCGAGCAGAGTCTTGCTGATGTTTTCTAAACGATTGTGATGTTTGCAGCATATACTGTTATTTAAAGTCTTTACATGGGGTTATATCAATTTCTGACTGTACTGTCAACTTAAATTTGCCAGGACATTAATGGCTGCTGGCAGCATCTCGAACAGGCAGAGAAGGGTCATGAAGAGTGGCTTCTGTATGAGATTAGAAGACTGGAGAGATTGGACCACTTGGCTGAGAAGTTTAGACAGAAAGCTTCTATCCATGAGTCATGGACGGAGGGTAAGTACACTTCTTGGTTTGGGAGGGCCAGGTGGTGGAATAGGGTCAGACATCTCGAAGTCTAATTCTGTGTCGTATTCTTCTCCGGGAATATTCTATGAAAAGTCATGTATCATTTTGAATTCCCTTATAACCGTTGAATAGCCTCTTGAATAATCTCTTAAGAATGGCTTGCAGTAAACAGTTCTCCAGCATTGCATGTTTGATGGATTTTCATTATTTACTAACTATTCCTTTAGAAGTCAGGAACCTACAAGTATCTGTAGATAGTGCCACCTAAGTAGCCTGTCAAGTTACACTGAAATCGTTGGTTGATTGCCAGTGACTGGATGACTGATAGACTTTTTAATGCATGTGTCTAGTCTGTAAGAATACCTGGAGCTATGCGCATGCTCACTTCACTGAAAAGAATGAGAGAATAAATCATTCTGAGGTCAGTTTTGTAATGCATTTGTTTCTCTGGTAGAAAAACATACTGTTTATTTTTGCAAACATCTTAATTATACTCAATTTGGATGCAGCATGGCATTCAGTTTCAGATGGAAGCACAGTTTGTCATTGTAATCCTAAATTCCAAGCCACATTAACTGTAATTGTAGGTTCGATGGCATCTGTCGCTGTAGATACGCATGTTCTGCAATAGCTCGCCATCTGGTGTTGGGCCGGAGTGTTACAAGTTGTTTTTCTTCGAAGAAGTCTTTCGAGTCACGGGACCGAGTGACTCCTCCTTTTGTCTCCATTGCGCATGGGCGTCGACTCCATCTTCGATTGTTTTTTTTCCGCCATCGGGTTCGGACGTGTTCCTGTCGCTCCGAGTTTCGGAACGGAAAATTAGCTAATTTCGGAAGATTTTCGTCGGTATTGTTGCGTTCGGGATCGGCGTACTTAGATTCCACACCGCATCGAAGATCGAAGAGCTCCGGTGCCCTTCGGGGTAGTTTTTCGATCCTCCGTCGGGGCCTGGTCGGCCCGACCGCGTGCTGAAGAACGCCGATGGAACGGACCCCGTTTCGTTTCTGCCCCAAATGCCACAATAAATACCCCTACACAGACCAACACTTGGTCTGCAACCTGTGCCTGTCACCTGAGCACAGCGAAGACACCTGCGAGGCCTGTCGTGCGTTCCGGTCCCGAAAAACACTCCGAGACCGTCGAGCCAGAAGACTTCAAATGGCGTCCGCACCGACAGCCCAACGGGAGTTCGAGGAACAGGAAGAAGAAGGTACCTTCTCGATCCAAGACTCAGACTCCGAAGGATTCGACGATACACGAACCGTGAGTAAGACGTCGAAAAACACACAGAGAAACATTTACAAGGCCCAGGGGACGCCACTGCCACCAGGCCATGGCTCGACCCATAAATTCGGTGACCGACCGTCGGCACCGAAAAAGGCCAAAACAGTGCCGAGATCGTCCGACTCCGGTCGAGACACCGGCACGCAGCCTTCTCGGGACCGAGAAAGTGCTGGAGACAAGCCTCGACACCGAGATACCGGTGTGGACACGGCTCGACGCCGAGACAGCGGCACCGAAACAGATCGACGCCGAGAGGTTTCGGCCCCGAAAAGGAAAAAAGTCACCTCGGAGCCGAAAAAACACGCAGACAAAGTTTCAACGCCGAAACAAACTGCAAGCGACCCAGCTTCAGGCTCTTATACAGAAGAGCACTCGCTAACCTCCCAAATGCAAAAGCATAGGTTTGAGGAAGAGCTACAAGCAACTGATGTGGACCATACGCAAAAGCGTATCTTCATTCAGCAGGGGACAGGAAAAATAAGCACCCTTCCCCCCATTAGGAGAAAGAGAAGGTTGGAGTTCCAGACGGAACAAGCACCACAACCAAAAGTGGTTAAAAGAATTACACCACCACCCTCTCCTCCGCCCGTGATTAACGTTTCACCAGCACAAACTCCATCTCACTCCCCAGCTCACACCACCATGAGCCAGGGTGACCAAGATCAGGACGCATGGGACCTATACGACGCCCCAGTGTCAGATAACAGCCCGGAGGCCTACCCTACAAAGCCATCTCCACCAGAAGACAGCACCGCGTACTCTCAGGTGGTGGCTAGAGCAGCACAATTTCATAACGTAAGCCTCCACTCAGAACAGATCGAGGATGATTTCTTGTTCAACACACTCTCCTCCACCCACAGCTCCTACCAAAGCCTGCCTATGCTCCCTGGTATGCTCCGGCACGCAAAAGACATATTTAAGGAGCCGGTCAAAAGTAGGGCAATCACACCACGGGTGGAAAAGAAGTATAAGCCGCCTCCTACGGACCCGGTTTTCATCACTACACAGCTGCCACCAGACTCTGTTGTTGTAGGAGCAGCTAGGAAAAGGGCCAACTCTCACACATCTGGAGATGCACCACCCCCAGATAAAGAAAGCCGCAAGTTCGATGCAGCTGGTAAAAGAGTCGCAGCACAAGCTGCAAACCAGTGGCGCATCGCGAACTCCCAGGCACTACTTGCGCGCTACGACAGAGCCCACTGGGACGAGATGCAACATCTCATTGAACATCTGCCCAAGGACTTCCAAAATAGGGCGAAACAAGTGGTTGAGGAGGGACAGACCATCTCCAACAACCAGATACGTTCCTCCATGGACGCTGCAGATACAGCTGCACGGACAATTAATACATCTGTAACTATCAGACGGCATGCATGGCTCCGAACGTCTGGATTTAAACCAGAGATTCAACAAGCAGTTCTCAATATGCCTTTTAATGAAAAAGAACTGTTCGGTCCAGAAGTGGACACAGCGATTGAGAAACTCAAAAAAGATACGGACACTGCCAAAGCCATGGGCGCACTCTACTCCCCGCAGAGCAGAGGGAATTACAGCACATTCCGTAAAACGCCCTTTCGAGGGGGGTTTCGGGGTCAAAGCACACAAGCCAGCTCCTCACAAGCAACACCGTCCACTTACCAGGGACAGTATAGAGGAGGTTTTCGGGGACAATATAGAGGAGGGCAATTCCCTAGAAATAGAGGGAGATTTCAAAGCCCCAAAACCCCTACTACTAAACAATGACTCACATGTCACTCACCCCCTCCACACAACACCAGTGGGGGGAAGAATAGGTCATTACTACAAAGCATGGGAGGAAATCACTACAGACACTTGGGTTCTAGCAATTATCCAACATGGTTATTGCATAGAATTTCTACAATTCCCTCCAAACATACCACCAAAAGCACAAAATTTAACAACACACCATTCCAATCTCCTGGAGATAGAAGTGCAGGCACTATTGCAAAAGAATGCAATCGAATTAGTGCCAAACACACAAATAAACACAGGAGTTTACTCACTGTACTTTCTGATACCAAAGAAGGACAAAACGCTGAGACCAATCCTAGACCTCAGAGTAGTGAACACTTTCATCAAATCAGACCACTTCCACATGGTCACACTACAAGAAGTATTGCCATTGCTAAAACTACACGACTACATGGCAACTTTAGACCTCAAGGATGCTTATTTCCATATACCAATACACCCATCTCACAGGAAATACCTAAGGTTTGTATTCAAAGGAATACATTACCAATTCAAGGTACTGCCTTTCGGATTAACAACCGCACCAAGAGTCTTTACCAAATGTCTAGCGGTAGTCGCTGCACACATAAGAAGGCAGCAAATACATGTGTTCCCATATTTGGACGACTGGCTAATCAAGGCCCATTCGTTCATACAGTGCTCAAATCACACAAATCAGATCATACAAACCCTCTTCAAACTCGGGTTCACCGTCAATTTCACAAAATCCAAAATTCTGCCACGCAAGGTACAACAATACCTGGGAGCCATAATAGACACATCAAAGGGAGTAGCCACTCCAAGTCCACAAAGAATTCAAAATTTCAACACCATCATACAACGCATGTATCCAACACAAAAGATACAGGCAAAGATGGTATTACAACTCCTAGGCATGATGTCATCATGCATAGCCATTGTCCCAAACGCAAGACTGCACATGAGGCCCTTACAACAATGCCTAGCATCACAGTGGTCTCAAGCACAGGGTCACCTTCTAGATCTGGTGTTAATAGACCGCCAAACTTACCTCTCGCTTCTGTGGTGGAACAACATAAATTTAAACAAGGGGCGGCCTTTCCAAGACCCAGTGCCACAATACGTAATAACAACAGATGCTTCCATGACAGGGTGGGGAGCACACCTCAATCAACACAGCATACAAGGACAATGGAACGTACATCAAACAAAACTGCATATCAATCACCTAGAACTGCTAGCAGTTTTTCAAGCACTAAAAGCTTTCCAACCAATAATAGTTCACAAATACATTCTCGTCAAAACAGACAACATGACAACAATGTATTATCTAAACAAGCAGGGAGGGACGCACTCCACGCAGTTAAGCCTGCTAGCACAAAAAATTTGGCATTGGGCAATTCACAACCAAATTCGCCTAATTGCACAGTTTATACCAGGGATACAAAATCAACTCGCAGACAATCTCTCTCGAGATCACCAACAGGTCCACGAATGGGAAATTCACCCCCAAATTCTGAACACTTATTTCAAACTCTGGGGAACACCTCAGATAGACTTGTTTGCGACAAGGGAGAACGCAAAATGCCAAAACTTCGCATCCAGGTACCCACACAAACAATCCCAAGGCAATGCCCTATGGATGAACTGGTCAGGGATATTTGCTTACGCTTTTCCTCCTCTCCCTCTCCTTCCTTACCTGGTAAACAAACTCAGTCAAAGCAAACTCAAACTCATATTGATAGCACCAACTTGGGCAAGGCAACCCTGGTACACAACGCTGCTAGACCTATCAGTGGTACCCTGCATCAAATTGCCCAACAGGCCAGATCTGTTGACACAGCACAACCAAAAGATCAGACACCCAGATCCAGCATCGCTGAATCTAGCAATCTGGCTCCTGAAATCCTAGAATTCGGGCACTTACAACTTACCCAAGAATGTATGGAAGTCATAAAACAAGCAAGAAGGCCATCCACCAGGCACTGCTATGCAAGTAAATGGAAGAGGTTTGTTTGCTACTGCCATATTAATCAAATACAACCATTACACACAACTCCAGAACATGTAGTGGGTTACTTGCTTCACTTACAAAAATCTAACCTAGCTTTCTCTTCCATTAAGATTCACCTTGCAGCAATATCTGCATACCTGCAGACTACCTATTCAACTTCCCTATATAAAATACCAGTCATTAAAGCATTCATGGAGGGCCTTAGGAGAATTATACCACCAAGAACACCACCTGTTCCTTCATGGAACCTAAATGTTGTCCTAACTAGACTTATGGGTCCACCTTTTGAACCCATGCACTCCTGCGACATACAGTTCCTAACCTGGAAGGTGGCATTTCTCATCGCCATTACTTCCCTGAGAAGAGTAAGCGAGATTCAGGCGTTTACTATACAGGAACCTTTTATACAACTACACAAAAATAAAGTCGTCCTAAGGACCAATCCTAAATTTTTGCCAAAGGTTATTTCACCGTTCCATCTAAATCAAACAGTGGAACTTCCAGTGTTCTTTCCACAGCCAGATACCGTAGCTGAAAGGGCACTACATACATTAGATGTCAAAAGAGCATTAATGTATTACATTGACAGAACAAAAAACATCAGAAAGACTAAACAACTCTTTATTGCATTTCAAAAACCTCACGCAGGAAACCCAATTTCAAAACAAGGTATAGCCAGATGGATAGTTAAATGCATCCAAATCTGCTACCTTAAAGCTAAACGACAGCTGCCCATTACACCAAGGGCACACTCAACCAGAAAGAAAGGTGCTACCATGGCCTTTCTAGGAAACATCCCAATGCAAGAAATATGTAAGGCAGCCACATGGTCTACGCCTCACACATTCACCAAGCACTACTGTGTAGACGTGTTATCCGCACAACAAGCCACAGTAGGTCAAGCCGTATTAAGGACATTATTTCAGACTACTTCCACTCCTACAGGCTGATCCACCGCTTTTGGGGAAATAACTGCTTACTAGTCTATGCAGAACATGCGTATCTACAGCGACAGATGCCATCGAACTGAAAATGTCACTTACCCAGTGTACATCTGTTCGTGGCATCGGTCGCAGTAGATTCGCATGTGCCCACCCGCCTCCCCGGGAGCCTGTAGCAGTTTGGAAGTTACCTTCAATTATTTCTATATGTATCATCTCAACCTTAAATAGGTGCATACTTAGTCACTCCATTGCATGGGCACTATTACTACAATTCAACTCCTACCTCACCCTCTGCGGGGAAAAACAATCGAAGATGGAGTCGACGCCCATGCGCAATGGAGACAAAAGGAGGAGTCACTCGGTCCCGTGACTCGAAAGACTTCTTCGAAGAAAAACAACTTGTAACACTCCGGCCCAACACCAGATGGCGAGCTATTGCAGAACATGCGAATCTACTGCGACCGATGCCACGAACAGATGTACACTGGGTAAGTGACATTTTCATTATTTACTATTTTGAACCCCTATGCATGAGGTCCACTGTGACCAGAAGTTAAAATAATCTCTTAAATGCTGTCTCTATACCTTGGCTAGCAAAGAAAGATGGCAAAGCTGGGAGACCCAACCCGACTACTAGTCACTCTAGCTTTTTTGACCAAAGGAGTTGCTGACTTGTCAATAATCCTGTGCATATTATTATACTGAAATTTGTGTCAGATTGGAAAATGTTATTTTGTTTTTGCCAGATAAAGAAACTGTTTTACCAAATAAGTAGAATAAAGGATGAATGTTGACACCTCTCCTGGGTGCTTAAATCTGAAGGAGAGGTATTTAGACACATTTTCACTCAGTCGGTTTTAAGAAGGTAGGCTTTGTTTAGATAGGCTTCTAACCCAGTTCCCAAACTACAATACATATTTTGTAAAGCAAGTGGATTATGGTGATCTTTCAGTTGAAACCCTTGAGACTGCAGGGCACCACATAGCTTGGTGTACTCTGGAAACTAGTTATGTCACAATCTGAATATTGATTTTGGTTTACATTTGACACTTAGCAGCAGGGCATCAGAAGTAACCGCATGGTGCTCTTACTTGAAAATTTTAGAAGAAACTGTTCCTCTTTGACCAAGACTGGAAATTATCCAAGGACATGTTTAGATCCTGCAGTTGAACGGATTGTGTTTTATGAGGTTTCCCCTCTCCGGTGCCTCTTGTTAACCTGCAGCCAAATTGGGTGTTCACACATTGGCATTCTGGTAAAATGTTTGTACCCACCAGAAATAGTTGATCAGAACATATTGACTGATTTGTATGTAATGCCATTGTCTGCCTTTTTTTCAAGAAAATTAAAAATCTTGACTATAGCCGCTTGGGAATAATCTGTATTTTTCCAGTATTGCAGTATCTTTCATAGATTCACATGCTTGAATCATTCCCCGTCGAAGCACGGTACATAGAAAGCAGTAGATCAAATTTTTAATATTGAAGTCAATAGAAAAATACATTCACTTTCATAGCTTATTAGTGTCATTAGAAAAGGCCCAAAGTCCAGCCAATCAGGCGAGACCACCCTTTAGAATGCTCAGCACAGAGGCTCCAGTCTATCAGATTTTCTACCGCACGTCGTGTATAAGGGAGTCTCTCTGAGCTCTGCTCAGTTTACCTTTTCCTGACAGAATTGTTTTTAATATTGTTTTTCCACAGCGACAGCTGTGATGTCTACAACCAAGAAAGGTTTATTTAGACTCTGCAACACCTGTGGGAAGCTAAGGCTTCACTGTGAGATGCCAGGCCCTTGCTTTGGCTCCAAAAATGTAAAACCAGGAAGAATCTCTCTGATGATGACAGCAATACCTCTGTGGCATCAAGAAAGAGGAAAATGTGTGGAGAGTTTTTCTCCAAAAAGAAGTAAGGCAGCCAAATAAGTGCACTCTCTGAAAGAAAAGGCTCAGGAAGTTCCTTCTATTTCAAAGAAACATGGCGAGAAAGTTCATTCTGAGCCTTCCACTCCAGCTGCCTCTTCATTAAAGCTTAAGAAACCATCTAGCTCTTTGCCACGATGCAAAAAATCTGTCTCGTTGACGAGGCCGTCAACAGGTTTTGTATCAACTGCTACTACAGCGACAGCAACGTTAACAGCTCAATCGTCGCCCATGATAATAACGTTGTCGCCATTGTCATCGACAACAATAACATCGGTGAGCTTGAAGTATGGGTCGTCTTTACCTACTCCGGGTATAAAGATGTCGAAGAAATCAACATCGTTGACGGGTTAGAAATTAAAGTCTACTGCATCGTCGACGCGCATACCATAGACGGCTCCGTCAGCATCGACATGTGAAACACAAATTATGGCTCAGTCGACGACAACCTCTTCGACAGCCGTTCCGACAACACTGGCTCAGTTGATGACAGCTTCATCGACTAATACATCAACAAAGCGACCACTCCATCAACAAGGGTACTGTCTACGAGCTCACCATCACCAAGACAGTCAACGAGAGCTTCATCGATGGCCCATGTTTTCACCACAGATGCACCGTCGACGACAGTTTCAGGAGGATCTACCTTAAGACTAATAGCAATTAAACCTAAATCCACTCGAGGCATTGCTACCTTCACATACCTCGCTTAGTAAGGTGTCACCCGTACATTGAGAACATCTCCTTGAGGATGAAGAGGAATATGAAGATGACTACTCTGATGATGATCTGTTTCCAATGGCACGTAGTCCTTCAGACCTACGAATCAAATGCCTGGAAGAGGTGGAGGAAGAGTGTGAAAGTGTATATATTTAGCAATCATTTCAGGATCAACAACACATACGTGCCCAAGGACAACAGCGTGAGCAAACCATGCAGATGCCAGTGTCACTAATTGCCGACTTACAGCGTATGATGCAAGATTATTATAGTAGATTCCCGCCACCAGGATCATCCACTCCACTGCAGCATCTGCAAATACCATTGGGTACTGCTCCCACAGACCGATCTTCAGACTTTAAAGTACCTCAAGAACCGTTACCACCTCCAACTCCACTTCCTGAAAACGAGCCATCTTCTTCAGAAGACTATCAGGAAGAAGGAGAAATACAGGGCACTGACTCACTCCCCAGTGAATGGGATAATTACCAGACACAAACACCACCCCCCTCCTAAGCCACCACCAGTAGATTCTCCACCTCAGGACATTAGGGGGGTTCCATAGTGTAATGGAAAGGGCAGCTAAAAGGTTCCAGCTTCCCATTGTAACTAAGCAGTCGGGTTGCTTCCTTTAGGACTTTAAGGAAGACACTATGAAATCAGTTGGTGCAATCCCGATTTTATTCTTCATCTGGGAAGAGGGCCTTAAAGTAAAGCACACCCCATCTTCATTCAAGTGGTACTTCCTAGGCTGGACAAAAAATACAAAGCGGCAGAAAATTCACCAGCCTGTTTAATTGGTCAACCTAAACCTGACTCCATACTATCTCAGACAGCCCAGCGCAGATCCAGAAATCCATCCTGTAGGAAGTTGGCTCTGTATGCACTATTTCAAAGTAAGGAATAGTATGCACAGAGTCCAAGGGTTCCCCTTAGAGGTAAGATAGTGGCAAAAAGAGATAATACTAATGCTCTATTTTGTGGTAGTGTGGTCGAGCAGTAGGCTTATCAAAGGAGTAGTGTTAAGCATTTGTTGTACATACACAAGCAATAAATGAGGAACACACACTCAGAGACAATTCCAGGCCAATAGGTTTTTGTATAGAAAATTATATTTTCTTAGTTTATTTTAAGAACCACAGGTTCAAGATTTACATGTAATACTTCAAATGAAAGGTATTGCAGGTAGGTACTTTAGGAACTTTGAATTAGAAAAATAACATATACAGTTTTCACATAAATCACATATAGCTATTTTAAAACTAGACACAGTGCAATTTTCAACAGTTCCTAGGGGGAGTAAGAGTTTGTTAGTGTTTGCAGGTAAGTAAACCACCTACGGGGTTCAAGTTTCGGTCCAAGGTAGCCCACCGTTGGGGGTTCAGAGCAACCCCAAAGTTACCACACCAGCAGCTCAGGGCCGGTCAGGTGCAGAGGTCAAAGTGCTGCCCAAAATGCATAGGCTTCAATGGAGAAGGGGTGCCCCGGTTCCAGTCTGCCAGCAGGTAAGTACCCGCGTCTTCGGAGGGCAGACCAGGGGGGTTTTGTAGGGCACCGGGGAGCGGCCGGGTGCAGTGTGCAAACACACGTTGGGTTTTCAATTGGAATCAATGGGAGACCAAGGGGTCTCTTCAGCGATGCGGGGGGGGGGGTGGGGGCTCCTCGGGGTAGTCACCACCTGGGCAAGGGAGAGGGCCTCCTGGGGGTCACTCCTGCACTGGAGTTCGGATTCTTCAGATCCTGGTGGCTGCGGGTGCAGAGTCTTTACCAGGCGTCTGGATCTGAGGAGCAGGCAGTCGCGGTCAGGGGGAGCCTCGGGATTCCTTCTGCAGGCGTTGCTGTGGGAGCTCAGGGGGGCAACTCTGGCTACTCACGTTCTTGCAGTCGCGTGGAGTCCTCCCTGAAGTGTTTGTTCTCCACAAGTCGAGCCGGGGGCGTCGGGTGCAGAGTAGCAAGTCTTGCGCTTCCGGCAGGAAACGCAAGTTGGTTTAAAGTTGCTCCTTTGTTACAAAGTTGCAGTCTTGGGTGAACAGAGCCGCTGTCCTCTGGAGTTCTTGGTCCTTCTAGAGCAGGGCAGTCCTCTGAGGATTCAGAGGTCGCTGGTCCCTGGGGAAAGCGTCGCTGGAGCAGTGTCTTTAGAAGGGGGGGAGACAGGCCGGTAGAGCTGGGGCCAAAGCAGTTGGTGTCTCCGTCTTCTCTGCAAGGTTTTTCAGCTTAGCAGTCCTCTTCTTCTTAGGTTGCAGGAATCTGAGTTCCTAGGTTCTGGGGAGCCCTTAAATACTAAATTTAAGGGCGTGTTCTGGGGGGTTAGTAGCCAATGGCTACTAGCCCTGAGGGTGGGTACACCCTCTTTGTGCCTCCTCCCAAGGGGAGGGGGCAAATTCCTATCCCTATTGGGGGAATCCTCCATCTGCAAGATGGAGGATTTCTAAAAGTCAGTCGCATCCGCTCAGGACACCTTAGGGGCTGTCCTGACTGGCCAGTGACGACTCCTTGTTTTTCTCATTATCTCCTCCGGCCTTGCTGCCAAAAGTGGGCCCGTGGCCGGAGGGGGCGGGCAACTCCACTAGCTGGAGTGCCCTGTGGTGCTGTAACAAAGGGGGTGAACCTTTGAGGCTCACCGCCAGGTGTTACAGTTCCTGCAGGGGGAGGTGTGAAGCACCTCCACCCAGTACAGGCTTTGTTACTAGCCACAGAGTGACAAAGGCACTCTCCCCATGTGGCCAGCAACATGTCTGGTGTGTGGCAGGCTGCTAGAACTAGTCAGCCTACACGGATAGTCAGTTAAGGTTTCAGGGGGCACTTCTAAGGTGCCCTCTGGGGTGTATGTTACAATAAAATGTACACTGGCATCAGTGTGCATTTATTGTGCTGAGAAGTTTGATACCAAACTTCACAGTTTTCAGTGTAGCCATTATGATGCTGTGGAGTTCGTGCATGACAGACTCCCAGACCATATACTCTTATGGCTACCCTGCACTTACAATGTCTAAGGTTTTGCTTAGACACTGTAGGGGCACAGTGCTCATGCACCTGTGCCCTCACCTATGGTATAGTGCACCCTGCCTTAGGGCTGTAAGGCCTGCTAGAGGGGTGACTTATCTATCTGCATAGGCAGTGTGAGGTTGGCATGGCACCCTGAGGGGAGTGCCATGTCGACTTGCTCGTTTTGTCCTCACCAGCACACACAAGCTGGAAAGCAGTGTGTCTGTGCTGAGTGAGGGGTCCCCAGGGTGGCATAAGACATGCTGCATCCCTTAGAGACCTTCCCTGGCATCAGGGCCCTTGGTACCAGGGGTACCAGTTACAAGGGACTTACCTGGATGCCAGGGTGTGCCAATTGTGGAAACAAAAGTAAAGGTTAGGGAAAGAACACTGGTGCTGGGGCCTGGTTAGCAGGCCTCAGCACACTTTCAAATCAAAACTTAGCATCAGCAAAGGCAAAACGTCAGGGGGTAACCATGCCAAGGAGGCATTTCCTTACACATCCTCTCCGCACCCCCCGGATAAGGAAGGAAGGTGCTTAGACACAATACGTAAAAAGTTCTCCACAATGGCGGCTACAACAGTGAGGGCAGCAAACTCCTTGGCGATTCTAGGCAGATACGACCGACAGATGTGGTCAGACATCTCCCAATACATCCATCTCCTTCCCGAGGATGCTAGAGCTGAAGCTCGGACGATATTGCAAGAAGGCGAAAAGATGTCTGCCGAGATCATAGACTGTGCAATAGATGTCATCCACAGGTTTCTGCCAGCTAGCCGGATCGGCAGTACTAAGATGACAAGGGTGGCTAAAAGCCACTTCCTTCTGCCCAGAGGTTCAGATGAAAGTTCTGGGTGTGCCATATGATGGAGAACTACTATTTGGCAAGCACGTTGATGACCCGCTTCAATCCATAAAAACAGACCTGGACACAGATAGATTCGCTGGGTACTATTCAATTCAAAAGGCAGCCCTTTTGAGGGACAAGAGGAAGAGGACTTTATTCTTACAGAGGCGGCCTGCACCAATATTGGCAGTACCAGCCTTACCAGGGCCAGTTTCGTTCAGCGCTGACCTCCACCAAGTGTCTGCCTCCAACCCCTATTCCATCACTCAGGGGGCAGAATTTCCAGCTTCTCCCACCAGTGGTCCTAGGTCACCTCAAATCAATGGGTCCTCGATTTTATCACCAAAGGGTATCCCTAGGTATTTCAGCAACCTTCTCCTGAGGTACCACCATGGGGACCCCCATCGGCCCACAAAAGAGCTCCTTGTACAAATTTCCAAAATGATAGACAAGGGGGCAATAGAGCTTGTACCGAAGTCTCAGACTAGAACCGGCTTCTACTCTTGCTTCTTCCTCATCCGAACAAAGGCAGGGGACTGGGGACCTCTCTTAGATCTTCGATGTTTAAACAAATTCCTGAAGAAAAAAATCATTTTGGGTGATCACTCTTCGGGATGTATTACAATTGCTCAACCAGGGGGATTTCATAACGGCCTTGGATCTCCACGACACCTATTTTCATATCCCTATTCACCCCAGCCACAGGAAATTTACGCTTCAGGGTGGCAGGCACCCACTACCAATACAGTGTGTTACCTTTCTCTCTGAGATTGGTTTCTCGAGTTTTCACTAAGGTCTTAGCTCTGGTGGCAGCGTCCCTCAGACAGGAAGGAGTTTGAGTGGTTCCATACTTGGACAATGGGGGTGATTCTGACCCCGGCGGTTCCTTACCGCCGGGGCCAGGGTCGGCGGGAGCACCGGCAACAGGCTGGCGGTGCCCCACAGGGCATTCTGACCGCTGCGGTTCAGCCGCGGTCAGAAGAGGAAAACCGGCGGTCTCCCGCCGGTTTTCCGCTGCCCTGGGAATCCCCCATGGCGCCATGGGGGATTCTGACAGCCCATACCGCCATCCTGTTCCTGGCGGTTCTCCCGCCGGGAACAGGATGGCGGTATGGGGTGTCGTGGGGCCCCTGGGGGCCCCTGCAGTGCCCATGCCAATGGCATGGGCACTGCAGGGGCCCCCTTAAGAGGGCCCCACTTTGTATTTCAGTGTCTGCATTGCAGACACTGAAATACGCGACGGGTGCCACTGCACCCGTCGCACCTTCCCACTCCGCCGGCTCAATTCTGAGCCGGCGTCCTAGTGGATAGGGTTTTTGCACTGGGCTGGCGGGGGGCCTTTTGGCGGTCGCCCGCCAGCCCAGTGCAAAAGCCAAAATACCCTCAGCGGTTTTGCGACCGCGGAGCGGTATTTTGGAGGGGGGAAGTCTGGCGGGCGGCAGACTTAGAATGACCCCCCAATGTGTTAATAAAAGCACAAACAGCGTCCAGGGCAGCCAGAGACACACAAACATACCTATTCCTCTTCCAGAGATTAGGCCTCTCAGTCAACTACCAACAATCGCACCTAATGCGATACAGAACAAGCAAAAGATGTCGCCTCTCAGAACAGGCAGAAGAGGATTTGAAGTCCAGCGCTCTACCTCAGCAAAATAAAGTCCACTTCTGTCCGGAGTTACAAATCTTTTGTGGGGATGCTGTCCGCATGCATTTCGTTGATACCAAACTGCCGTCTGCTCATGAGATCACTTCAGCAGCCCAACCTCCCCCCACCCCACATGTCTGGAAGGATGGGGCGCTCACCTCTAAGACCTGACAGTGAGAGCGAAATGGACCACACAGGAAGCAATATTCCACATCAACCTGTTTGAATTAAAAGCCATATTCCTAGCACTCAAATCCTTCCTGACCAAAATCAAAGGCTCATCGATTTTGGTCCTAACCAACAACACAAGTATGCATTACCTCAACAAACAGGGAGGTACAAAATCTCCAGCACTCTCTTCAGGCGCAAGAGATATGGAATTGGGCACTTCAACATCACTTAACTCTCGGAGCAGACCATGCTCCCGGTGTATCCAACACCCTGGTGGACTCATTAAGCAGAACCTCAACGACCTATCACGAGTGAGAGCTCAGCCAGGCACCTCTCGATCATATTTTTCTTCACGGGTGGCAATCCCAGTTTGAACCTCTTTGCGACAAAGTAAAACAAAAAAATGCCAATCCTACGCAAGCTGGCAACCGCACAGAGGGTCGATGGGGAATGCATTTTTGATCAAATGGTTGGGAATCTATGCTTACGCTTTTCCCCTGCTTCCGCTAATACTGAATTCTGCAATAAATGAAGAGTGAACCTTGCCAACTGCTACTGATAGCTCCCAGATGGCCACACCAATTTTGGTTCACGGAGTTCCTGCTCCTCTCGGACACCCTCACATTCTGTTGAAAGCAATACCGCACTTGCTAAAGGTGAATCGGCCCCAGGTCCTTCATTCCATCCCGACTTCTCTTCGGTTATTGGCCTGGCTCTTGAATTCCATGAATTTGCTGACCTAGATATTCCACCAGACTGTTATGAAGTGCTCACTAATGCCAGAGCCCAGGCTACAAATAAAACATACAAACTCAAATGGAAAAGATTCTGTATGTGGTGTAAAGATTCCAGTATCCACCTTCTGACATCTTCTCCAGAACAGATACTTCTGTATCTTCTTGTCTCTCTCGCACATCCATTAAGGTTCACCTGACAGCCATTTCTCGATTCCGCCATACTGCTACTTCACCATCTTTATGGTTGTCAAGAATAGTAAAACAATTCTTAAAGAGATTATTCAGTTTCCTCCAATTAAAGTCCCTCCTCCTCCCTGGCACCTCAATGTTGTACTTTCGCAAATGATGAAACGTTCATTTGAACCAATTCACAAAGCAGAATTGAAATATACTTCCTACTTCCTGGAAGACAGCGCTTCTCCCTAGCTCTTACCTCAGCAAAGAGGGTCAGTGACATTCAAGCATTCACACTTTCTCAACCTTTTCTTCAATTTAAATCAGACTTGGTTATCCTTAGAACTAATCCAAAATTCATTCCTAAACTTCCCTCGAACTTTCATCTGAATGAACCAGTTATTAAAGACTTTCTTCTCAAACCCCCAAACTCCAGCAGAAAGAGCGCTACATTCCTTAGATATCAAGTGATGTCTCAAATTTTACATACAAAGGACTAGCAGCTTTCGTAAAGCTAATCAACTGTTTGTAAGCTATGGACAATTCAGAAAGGGGTATCCTGTTACCAAACAGACTATAGCTTTGTGGATAGCCACCACCATACAATTTGGTCCCCAGCTAGCGGAAAAACCACTGACGGCCAACGTCACAGCTCACTCCACTAGAGCTGTATCCACCTCCACAGCTCTCTTCTCAGGAGTGCCTCTACAGCAAATTTGCAGAGCGGCAGCAAGGTATAGCAGCCACACCTTCACTCAGCACTACTGCCCCGATGCCTCAGACAGGATGGACGCAGCGGTAGGACAAGCTGTTCTGCGTAATTTATTTGCATAAGGTGAGACAATATTTCTTTACCCACCATCCTCTAATATATATAATATATATGTATGTGTATATATGTATAGATATTGAAATCCTATGTTTACTGCTAATTATTCTGATTCAAGCATGTGAATTTATGAAATATACCCGAATACTGGAGAAGAAAATAAGTTACTTACCTGTAACTGTGGTTCTCCATTATTGGTATCTTTCATTAACACCACATAGGTGCAGTGGAGCTGAGCTGAAATCCTCAGATTCGAAGTCCTTGAAGGCTGGCCATCGCCAAAAACAAGAGCATGGGAGGGTCAAGGAATCTCATGAGAAGGTTCACCAATGAGAAATGCTTTGACACTGTATACCGAATAACCCCTAAATTACGAAAGAAAGAAACTTTAACTTAAAGGCTGAAATTGAAGCCGTGATGAAGAGGAATGAGTTGTTCAGTGATTCCTTTTAAAGCCTTTCAAATCCCACTGAAGAGAGAAGAGCAAACAGACTAGGAGCCTCTGAGCACTTCACAACCCCAAGTGGAGGAAATATTTAAATGTGAAGGGGAAATGGAAGCGGCCAAGTTGAGCATCGCACTGGGAACGGAGGAGAGGTGGCAGGATCTGAACATGGATTCCACCTGAGGAAGGGTTCGACACTTACACCTTGAAACCCTCATCCCCTCGACATAGCATTATACAGCATTTTAGTCTAAACACCTCCCAGACCAATACAAAATGAGGACAAAGACAGTAATTCACAAATGCAAAACTAGCGTCCATATGTGTCTGAAGTCTGCTTTAGATGCTGCTGGCCCAGCCAGCAGACAGCTTGATCTGGAACCACCCTAGGGAAGCACTTCTGACTGAGGATGTCTGACGTCAAGCAGGAAGTGCGGGCAGCAGTGACAAGCATGCCAAGCACTGAGGAGAGCCACTTCGGAAATGCTGTGAATGAATTACCGCAAAGATTGAAGGACACCAAGACTGCAGAGGTGACAAGAACCCTGCAGTTCAGAGGCTTTCACACCAAGGATGAAATTGCCCACAAGAGGAGGGTCACATCCCACCACCGCTCATGCCATCTTCACACCACAGATTGGCACATGTTACACCAGAACTATGGCAGTATCCCACTTCACCAAGACAGCTCTTTCAAGGGTGGGCCAGAGGGAGAGGAGCCATCCAATGGGTGATACACCAGCCAACACGTGACTTGCAAGCCCAAAATTCCCCCTAAAAAACACAAAATACCAGTAGAGGCAGGATTCCTACAAGGGTGGGAGACCATCTGACAAGTGGATCCTAAACATTATCCAACATGGCCATCATATAGAACTATTCTGAAAACCCTCAACAATTAGGACAAGAGCAGTAGCAAGGAATAACTGTGATGCATCTGCAACAAGGTCACAGATTTCTTAAATAAGATTGTAAATATCAACAAGAGAAAAATACTTGGGAGTTTTCTTAGTTTACTTCGTGGTACCAAGAGAGGACAAGACGCTCAGACCCATTCTAGATGTATGGGTGCTAAACAGGTAAATCAAGACAGAAGTTAAAGATGCTAGCACTACTGGAGGTCAGTCTTCATCTACAAAAAGGGAACTTTTTTAGCAACTACAGATCTCAGAAGCATACATGAATGAACAGCAGATGTGGAGAGTTTATGAAGGTCATTGTAGGCTAGGTACATTACTAGTTCTGGGCCTTGCCCTTTGGGGTAAAGTCAATGCCGAAGGTTTAAACTTAAAAAATATCTGAGTGGTAACACACTTGAAGATAAAAGGGATCCATGTTTTAGCTGCTTGAATCTTTTCTGAATTCACATGCTGTGAATTACTCCCCATTTTGTGTTTGGGTCCATAATAGTCTTTTCTCTTCTATTATTTTTCTGCATGGAGTCAGCTGTTAGTGTTCTTTCCCTCCGTGAATGGCAGCAGACGTAGGCCCACGAAGCCACTTTGCATGTTTGCCATCTTTACATTCTTTTTTACACTGTTGAGTTTGGAAGCAAAGACAAGAGCTCCGGGTCGAAAAGTGGGGGAAGAAAATTCCATGTATACCCATGCTTGGACAGTTGTCTGGTAAAGGCGAACGTGTCCAGACAATTCCAAGACAACATAGATGCGTTGATAAAGCCACTCCTCAGGGTTCAGTTCTCTCTGAACCTAGAGAAATTGACCCCTGTCCCAGAGAGGGGACCAGGGTCAATTTCTGGGAGGGAGACCAAATGACAGGCGAGCCAAAGCCTTCCAAAGGGCAAAAAGGATCCAAAGATCATGGAGAAATTTCATCTGTACAAAAAGGTCGACCTCTGCCCTTCAGTACAGTGGGGAAGCTAATGGGCATGATGGTATTTTGCATACCCCTAATACTCCATCACAGACCTCTCTCCAAGAGTGGCTACAGCAGGAGTTGTCACATGCAGACTGAAGTTGGAAGGATCTAATACTGATCACAGAGTACCTGGAGGGATACAGTTGTGGAACACAAGATCATGGTGAGCAGACCTTTCAAGCAACCAACTTCCTCTGCAACTATCACAATGGATGCATTTCACATGGGGCGGGAAGCCCACTTTGGAAATCTGAACATCATGGGCCTATATGGCAGGAGAAGGCATTGAAACACACAAATGTGTTAGAACTGAAGAAGTTTGTTTAAGCTCTTAAAGCCGGTCTGACACAGGTAGGGCAAAAACGTTTCAAATCCTGACAGGCAACACAGCTGTCATGTTCTACCACAAGGCAGGGAGGGACAAGGTCACGTGCTGTCCAGGATAGCACAGGACATATGCAATGAGGGCCATATCAGAAAAAGATAACAGTAGTAACAACTCACCTACCGGGTGTGCAGAGAAGAAAAGCAGAAGTGGACAGACTAAGTGAAGTTAATGGAGAGAATCTTTCTGTGGTCTAGCCCACAAAACACACAGATCTCTTTACAACTCAAGAGAATGCAAACTGTCAAAGCTTTGCATCCAGATACTCGCACCACGGGTTAATAGGCAATGCTCTGTTGTTGGAATGGTCACGGAACTTTGCATACGATTTTTCCCCCAATCCCACTAATAACACTGGTGTTGGAGAAAAGCAGGACAAGAGAGAGGGGGGCCCACAAACCACGGTGATGTAGCAGCATATCAAATATTAGAATAAAAATCGCCCTTAGGGAAGCCAGTTAACCACACTGCAGGATCTCAGCCGCACATATCAACTCAGAACAGCCCCCATGCTTGTCGCAACTCAATATCTACAACCAAAATCAGTACCACGTAAGTATGAATGATGCATAAAGCTTTAATGACCTGTTCACAACACTACTTCATTTTTCAAATCAATGACACATAATACATGTCAACAATTGTCTGGTAATCTGATTATATCTGAGTTTAAAAACACTTAGCATTACAAGGATTCAAGTGTTAACGCATGACCCCAACCCCACAATATGGCGCAGCATAAAAATAAGATACAATTTAAAAAAGAAATACGGGAGAGAGAATTAAAATGGCAACCATATGTCTATTCAGATGATGCTAGTCCACTATAGTCACTCAACAAGATACAATAGATGATCATTGATCTTAAACATCATGTATCACAATGTTGAGCAGATTCAGCACAGACAGTACATCGACACATTTGTGTTTAGTTACAGTATGTTGCCACATTCAGGACAAAATGGAAAATATGATCTCCCATGGAATGTTCAAAATGCAAAATATTAGCAACCTGTGTTTAAAAAAAAAAAAAAAAAAAAAGTATCATTAGTTATAAACATCTGTCCGTTGCACTAGCGGAATCAAAGCATACCCTTCAAACCCCAGATCATCAAATGTGTTTAATCATTCACCATCTTGCCCCACGTACTGCATATGTACCAAACTCACCAAAGTCAAATATTCTCATTACACAAGCCTTTCATTCTAAAGTCTGTATTACCTCTTGCCGATGGATTACAAAAATCACTCCAGGTAAACAGGACCAGTCATACTCTGTCTTAATGACAGTGGTCCAACACAACCAAATTCAATAAGCCCCATCTATTCAGATGAGAAATATCGGCACTCACTAGTTAGGCAAATGACAAATCTGTTAACAGGGCCTTCATCTAAATTGCTTGAAGTGCAGAGAGGAGTTGCTATTCTTTATTCTTTAAAATCGGGACGTATATGTGTAGAGTCAGAAGTTTCCAGCCACTTGATGTAATGGAGAGTGACACACCAACACTACTCTTCTTCTCATGATTTCATGTTAACCACTACTTTGTATCTTACCTTTAAAATGCATATAGCCTGACACAGAGCAGTATCAAATGCCTGGGGATAGCTATCCTAATTGGGCTGCTTATCAAGGGAAATTAGTCTTCCCTGAATTGTTATCACCTGCGTGCTGGAGATCTAAACACAAAAAGCATAATTACACTCCTTTCCCTTGAACCACAATTCAGTTGTACTTAACCGAAATGCGCCGATTGACAGTTACTGTTAGTATATTGCTACTTGTTGAACCTCCAAAAATCAGTGCTGGCCTATTTAATATGTGTGACCTGGCAGGACCTGTCTTCTTACAAAACAGCAGTCCTGTTAGAAGTTTTATGGCTTGATTTTGAGGCGGTAATCTGTCCTAGATTAGACCACTCTTCTTGGGACCTTAATATTTCCTTATTTGAATTAAGGGACATCCGTTTCAGCTCCTGCATTTATGGCTGTAGCGGTTTCTCTTCTGGATGGATTTTCCTGTAGCTATTACTTTCCTTTGCTAAGTAAGTGAAATGCTGGTACCGTCCATTGAGGAACCTTAGACCCAATTGCACAACTGCATTGTTGTCCTTTGTACTATCCTCTTGTTTCTTGCCAAAAGTAGCTTTTTAATATCATCAATAACATTGGCTTGCCTTCCCCTTTTCTCTAATCACATTCAGTTTTGAGAGGAGTGTTGCATTCTTCAGATGAGCCATTATGTATAAGGTTGGCCACCAACATACCCTCCAGGTCTTCAGAAAAACCAAGCAACTGTTATTTGCCTGGTCACACCTTGGGCACCCATTGTCAAAGCTGGCATTGCCAGCTGGATTGGGAAATGCAGTGAATTTTGTTATGCCACAAACACATTACACTTTGTGCCTGCCACAGTGGACTTGCTAGGAAACATCCCATTGGCAGAGAGCTACAAAGCTGTGACTGTGTAGTCTACCCACAAATTCACTAAGTGTTACTGTATGGCCATTCATGCCTGTCAAGATGCACAAGTCTGACAAACTGTACTTAAAATATTGTTCCACATGTCTCCAGCTGCTGTCTGCAAGCCATGGTGTAATGGATTAGTTACTGTCTTGTGTTCAGTGCACAGAAAGTGATCTCAGGGAGCAGGTCCCCATGCCAGCTCTCACTTTCTGCAGGTCGATCCTGCTGCCTTTTTTCCATTGCACTGTGCGCTAACGATAGCTGTTGTCTGCATAGCAATTCTCTTCTGATACATTGTATCAATATCCTTAACTTGGTTTCTAGCCACATAACTGTTTTTCGTTCCGTATAGCAATTAGCACTGTATTTAATAGCCTACCTGTTCACACTTTGTGTACCTTTTGTTTAACACTGTTCACCTGTTATCTTCTGCAACCTCTGCTAATACTGCTCTTTGTTTTGGCCTGTAACTCCACTCTTTGCTGCCACCGTTTGTTCTTTCTGCCATTTCGCCCAATCCTTTCCCTTCCAGCTTCCTGCCCCCAGCACCCCTCTCTCCTCCCAGAACCTACCTAGTGAACACCACAGCGCAACCATTCCAGCTGTACACAGAAGACACACCAAAGTCCAGCCTACCTGGGCTTATCCTGGTCTGGACTGTGTCCAGTGCCAGGAACTCTGCTTTCCCACCATCCAAAGCTACATTGTCATCGAGCTTTGAACCCTGGACCCCAGGGTTGATCTACAGTAGGAACTTTCACCTGCTGGCACTGCTACTTACTCCAGTATTGGAACTTTCATAGATTCACATGCTTGAATCATTCCCCGTCGTCGAGATGGGAGTCCCGGTACAATTTTCATAAGTAATGTTAAGACATATTGAAGAGAAAAAGGCCCTAGGCCTCTTCAATTTCATAGTCTATCAGAGTCATTTTGTGAAAAGGACCAAACCTGATCCTCCACCAATCAGGCGACAGCACCCTTCAGAACCTCCTGAGAGAAGCTCTAGCACCTCAGATTTTCTACTGCACGTCGTGCTAGGGAGTCTCCTCAGAGCTCTGCTCTGTTTTCACACCTTTATTCAGCTCTTTTTCTCTCAGAGAAACTCATTTATTTGGATTTGTCAGATATTTTTCAACTATGTCTGACAAGGAAAAGAAAAGTCTCTTTAGAGACTGCAAGACTTGTGGGAAGAAAAGACTTCATTCTGAAGATCCTCATCAAGACTGCATTTACTGCCTGTACCCAGATCATTAAGCCAAAGACTGTAAGATTTGCTGTACTTTTTCTCTATCCTTTAAGGTCTTAGAAGAAAGCAGATTATTAATATGGCTGCAGAAACTGAAGCATAGGAAGGATCCAGTTTCTGATTCTGAGAGTGAGGAATCATCAACATGCAAGAGATCAACTAAAAGGGCAAGATCACGCTCTAGATCTCCCTTACAAATCTCAAGGAAAGCCCTCAAAAAGACTGCTTCAGGGTTTTATAAGGGTCGCAGCCCATCTTCTTCCCCAACTAAACTCTCAAGTAAAGAGGGGAAAAGACATGCTTCCAGTTCTGAGAGGCACAGGAAATCCTCATCTGTTCCACCATCTGTGCCTTTCAAAAAGCCATCCTCTGTGACTGGAAAGAAGGCCTCGTCGACGGATTCCCCGTCGACGGCACTGTCGGTGAGCGCATTGCCGACGACAACAGCTACTTCAGGTTTTCCATCGTCAGCGGCTCCGTCGGCGACATCGTCGACGAGAACAAGTACACCACCGTCGACGAGAACTGCAACGACGACATCAGACTCGTCGGCGAAGATTTCTGCTATTAAAATAACGGTGCGTCCAGCGTCGACGGCACCGTCCACGACAGAGTCAATATACACGTCGACGACGACACCGTCGACGAGGGAAAAACTTCAAAAAAAGAACAGAAAAGTTAACTCCAACCCACACTTCACCTAGTAAGGTATCCTTCCTGGTACCAGTACATCTTTTGGAGGGAGATGAAGATTCAGATGAAGATGGGCCTTTTGGAACAGCCCACAGCCCCTCTGAATTGAATGTAAAATACCAGGAAGAGGAGGAATATGAGGAAGCTTATGATCCCCAGGCTTGCTCGGAGCATCAGCAGGTATCAGCAGGGAACGTATATTCCTTCTGACCTGCTTACTGGCCTTAGAGCGATGTTAGTGGATTACAACAGAAGGTTTCCTCCACAAGGAGAACAGCCTCCTCCATCGCCCATTTCTGGTCTTTCTACTCCACATTAAAGACCAACGTCTTTGCATCTCACAGATGTGGCCACCCCGGACATGACAATTCCCCAAGACACTGACATTTCGGAAGGAGATCAGGAGGAAAGAGAGCTCATAGATACTCACTCAGAGTGGGACGAATATATTATTCCTGCTCCATCTTCTCCTTCGCATTCGAAGGTGGAGTCCCCACCTGAAGACATTGGAGGTTTTCACAATCTCGTAGAGAGGGCAGCCAAGCGTTTTGCTTTACCGCTACCTACGAAGCAAACAGATTGTTTCCTTTATGATTTTAAAGAGCCCTTCCAGAAGTCTGTGCGCTCTATCCCGATGGTGAACTACATGTGGGAAGAAGGCCTTAAAGTCATGACTAATCCGGCAACAGTCACCGCAGTTTTACCACGTCTGGATAAGAAATACAAAGCTCCTGATGATGCACCAACATGCTTGACATGACATCCTCCTCCAGATTCAGTAGTAGCTCAGGCGGCTCAAAGAAGATCAAAAAATCCTTCTGCTCCGATTTCCGCTCCCCCAGATAAGGAGGGTAGAAGGCTAGATAACATAGGGAAAAGATTTTCGTCTATGGCCAGCCTAGTGCTTAGAGCTGCCAACTCCTTGGCTATTTTGTCTCGATACGACAGACAGCTTTGGGCGGATATTGCACAGTTTATTAATCAACTGCCAGAAGACGTAAAATCAGAGGCAAATAAGACTGTACAAGAGGGTCAACGCACGTCTGCAGAGCTTATAGACTGCGCAATGGATATAGCGACCACTGCTTTCAGACAGCTAGCAGGTGCTGCTGTATTAAGAAGACAGGGCTGGCTCAAAGCCACCTCATTTCGCCCAGAAGTCCAGAATAAGATCCTAGACTTACCCTTTGATGGCCAAGTGCTATTTGGGAAACATGTGGACGAAGCCCTACAGTCAATTAAAACGGACACGGCAAAGTCATTAGGGACCCTGCAATATCGAAGATCGTCCTTTCGTCCTAGGGGGTGTGGCCAGCCCTCTTACAGAGGAGGATATCAACTACAGAGATACTCTTCCTATCCATCATCTTCACAACAATATCGGCCATACTACTCCCAAAGGCAACCGACTCAACCAGCCTATACTAGACCGGCAGGCCGTGGACGTTCAACCCGCCCCGCCAAAGATTCAGCTCGTAGAACCTGATGTTTTCGAGGCGCCGGCTATGCTCAGTCCTCCTCCTATCACCCTGGGCGGGAGAATTTCCTTATTTCTCAGTCAATGGCAAACCATTACGTCAGACAAGTGGGTCCTACAATTAGTGGAACGGGGCCATACTCTAGAATTTGTCCAGATACCTCCCTCCAACCCTCCCCGCAGGACTCCTTCAAGATATCCTCAACAACTCAAAGAAGAGGTCTACAAGCTCCTTCTCAAGGGAGCTATAGAGAAGGTGCCTCGGGCTCAACGAGAAACAGGATTTTATTCCAGGTTCTTCATCATTCGAAAAAAGTGGAAAGATTGGAGGCCGATCCTCGATTTATGGCAACTAAATGTATACCTAAAAAAGCAGTCGTTTCGAATGATCAGCCTGCAAGACGTCCTTCTGCGTCTCAATCAAAGAGATTTTATGTCATCACTAGACCTCAAAGACGCATACTTTCACATACCAATCCACCCTGCCCACAGAAAGTATTTGAGATTTACCGTAGCCGGGAGCCATTATCAATATCGCGTCCTTCCCTTCGGGCTCAAATCAGCCCCAAGAATATTTACCAAATGCCTAGCACCAGTTGCAGCCTTTCTCAGGAGAAGAAAGAACCAGGTCTTTCCATACGTAGACGACTGGTTAATAAAGGCAAAGACTTACTGTAAGGAAATGCCTCCTTGGCATGGTTACCCCCTGACTTTTTGCCTTTGCTGATGCTATGTTTTGAATTGAAAGTGTGCTGAGGCCTGCTAACCAGGCCCCAGCACCAGTGTTCTTTCCCTAACCTGTACTTTTGATTCCACAATTGGCACCCCCTGGCATCCAGGTAAGTCCCTTGTAACTGGTACCCCTGGTACCAAGGGCCCTGATGCCAGGGAAGGTCTCTAAGGGCTGCAGCATATCTTATGCCACCCTGGGGACCCCTCACTCAGCACAGACCCACTGCTTGCCAGTTTGTGTGTGCTGGTGAGAACAAAACGAGTAAGTCGACATGGCACTCCCCTCAGGGTGCCATGCCAACCTCACACTGCCTATGCAGTATAGATAAGTCACCCCTCTAGTAGGCCTTACAGCCCTAAGGCAGGGTGCACTATACCATAGGTGAGGGCACCAGTGCATGAGTACTGTGCCCCTACAGTGTCTAAGCCAAACCTTAGACATTGTAAGTGCAGGGTAGCCATAAGAGTATATGGTCTGGGAGTCTGTCAAACACGGACTCCACAGCACCATAATGGCTACACTGAAAACTGGGAAGTTTGGTATCAAACTTCTCAGCACAATAAATGCACACTGATGCCAGTGTACATTTTATTGTGAAATACACCCCAGAGGGCACCTTAGAGGTGCCCCCTGAAACCTTAACCGACTACCTGTGTAGGCTGACTGGTTCCAGCAGCCTGCCACAACCGAGACATGTTGCTGGCCCCATGGGGAGAGTGCCTTTGTCACTCTGAGGCCAGTAACAAAGCCTGCACTGGGTGGAGATTTTAACACCTCCCCCAGGCAGGAGCTGTAACACCTGGCGGTGAGCCTCAAAGGCTCACCCCTTTGTTCCAGCATCGCAGGACACTCCAGCTAGTGGAGTTGCCCGCCCCCGGCCCCCACTTTTGGCGGCAAGGCCGGAGGAAATAATGAGAATAACAAGGAGTCACTGGCCAGTCAGGACAGCCCCTAAGGTGTCCTGAGCTGAAGTGACTCTAACTTTTAGAAATCCTCCATCTTGCAGACGGAGGATTCCCCAATAGGATGAGGGATGTGACCCCCTCCCCTTGGGAGGAGGCACAAAGAGGGTGTACCCACCCTCAGGGCTAGTAGCCATTGGCTACTAACCCCCCAGACCTAAACACGCCCTTAAATTTAGTATTTAAGGGCTACCCTGAACCTAAGAATTTAGATTCCTGAAACCTACAAGAAGAAGAAGACTGCTGAGCTGAAAAACCCCTGCAGAGGAAGAACAGAAGACACCAACTGCTTTGGCCCCAGTCCTACCGGCCTGTCTCCTGCCTTCCAAAGAACCCTGCTCCAGCGACGCTTTCCAAGGGACCAGCGACCTCTGAATCCTCTGAGGACTGCCCTGCTTCAAGAAAGACAAGAAACTCCCGAGGACAGCGGCACTGCTCCAAAAGAACTGCAACTTTGTTTCAAGGAGCAGACTTAAAGACCCCTGCAACTCCCCGCAAGAAGCGTGAGACTTGCAACACTGCACCCGGCGACCCCGACTCGACTGGTGTAGAATTAACACCTCAGGGAGGACCCTCTGGCGACTCCAAGACCGTGAGTAACCAAAGTTGTCCCCCCTGAGCCCCCACAGCGACGCCTGCAGAGGGAATCCCAGGCTCCCCCTGACCGCGACTGCCTGACTCTGAAATACCGACGGCTGGAAAAGACCCTGCACCCGCAGCCCCCAGCACCTGAAGGAACGGAACTTCAGTGCAGGAGTGACCCCCAGGAGGCCCTCTCCCTTGCCCAGGTGGTGGCTACCCCGAGGAGACCCCCCCCTTGCCTGCCTGCACCGCTGAAGAGATCCCTTGGTCTCTCATTGAAAACCATTGAAAACCCGACGCGTGTTTGCACACTGCACCCGGCCGCCCCCGCGCTTCTGAGGGTGTACTTTCTGTGTGGACTTGTGTCCCCTCCGGTGCCCTACAAAACCCCCCTGGTCTGCCCTCCGAAGACGCGGGTACTTACCTGCTGGCAGACTGGAACCGGGGCACCCCCTTCTCTCCATTGAAGCCTATGCGTTTTGGGCACCACTTTGAACTCTGCACCTGACCGGCCCTGAGCTGCTGGTGTGGTAACTTTGGGGTTGCTCTGAACCCCCAACGGTGGGCTACCTTGGACCCAAACTTGAGACTTGTAAGTGATTTACTTACCTGCTAAAACTAACAATAACTTACTTCCCCCAGGAACTGTGAAAATTGCACTGTATCCACTTTTAAAACAGCTATTTGTGTTTTATGTGAAAAGTATATATGCTACTGTAATTAATCAAAGTTCCTAAAGTACTTACCTGCAATACCTTTCAAATGAGATATTACATGTAGAATTTGAACCTGTGGTTCTTAAAATAAACTAAGAAAAGATTTTTTTCTATAACAAAACCTATTGGCCTGGAATTGTCTCTGAGTGTGTGTTCCTCATTTATTGCCTGTGTGTATGTACAACAAATGCTTAACACTACTCCTTTGATAAGCCTACTGCTCGACCACACTACCACAAAATAGAGCATTAGTATTATCTCTTTTTGCCACTATCTTACCTCTAAGGGGAACCCTTGGACTCTGTGCATACTATTCCTTACTTTTAAATAGTGCATACAGAGCCAACTTCCTACACTTACGCAGGAACACACAAGTCAACAAGAAAGTGCGTTTCCTTACTGACAAATCTCGGATTCACAATCAACTGGGAGAAGTCCAACCCTCTACCAGTACGCAGTATTACTTTTCTGGGAGCAAAACTGAACACGGAATCCGGCATGGCATGTCCCACGTTAGAGAGACAACAAAGATTACTAACCCTAGGGAGTTTCACACACAAAAGACGAAAGGTTACAGTCAGTCTCTTCAAATCACTATTGGGCATGATGTCTTCATGCATACCTCTGATCCCTCTGTGTCGGCTAAAGATGCACCCCGTGCAGGAGCAGCTAAACAGTCAATGGCTCCAAGTATCAGGCACTTTCAAAGACCAGATACAAATAACTCCGATAATGATCAAAACTCTCAAGTGGTGGTCTCAAAAGCATCATCTGTCAATCGGTCTCTCGTTTCTTCAACAGCCAGCCCCGTGGACCATAACAACAGATGCCTCACTGGAAGGCTGGGGCGCAGTATTACAGGACCTGAAAATAAGTGGCAAATGGCCAAATCATCTGGCATCAATGCATATCAGTTGGCTAGAACTCAGGGCAGTGCACCTCGCCTTACAAGCGTTTCTCCCAAGAATCTCTGGATCGCGAGTGGTGATAAGAACGGACAACACCACTACGATGCACTATCTCAACAAACAAGGAGGTACAAGATCTCTCACCCTCTCCAGGGAAGCCCAAGCGATCTGGAACTGGGCCTCGCAGCAAGGCATCACACTATCGGCGGTACACTTGCCGGGAATAAACAACAAGGCAGCAGATGCACTCAGCAGACAGAAATCGGACTGTCACGAGTGGTAACTAGACCAGACAGTACTGACCCAGATTTTTTCCCAGTGGGGAACACCAACAGTGGATCTGTTTGCGAAGAAGGACAACGCCAAATGCCAGTTCTTCGCAAGTTGGCATCACCAAAAGGGATCTTGGGGGAATGCGTTTTCGATAGTCTGGTCAGACATCTTTGCTTACGCCTTTCCTCCCATTCCGTTGATCCCAAGGGTCCTCACGAAGATGAAAACAGAACCGTGCACTCTCATACTAATAGCCCCGTACTGGCCGCGCCAACATTGGTTCACAGAGCTCCTCATTCTGTCAGTCAAACCTCATATTCCACTGGAGCCGTTACCTCATTTACTAACAATGAACAACTGCCAAGTTCGGCACCCCGATCCGCACTCAATGCGGTTATCAGCATGGCTCCTCACCACAGAGAATTTGCGCATTTGAACATCCCGCAGGACTGCAGAGATATTTTGTCAAAGGCCAGAGCGGATAGCACTAACAAGGCGTACCAGTGCAAATGGAAAAGATTCTGTGCCTGGTGTCATCAGCGTCAAATCGACCCTCTACTTTCACCACCAGAAGAGATATTGCCGTATCTCTTACAGTTAGCTCGATCTGGCCTAGCACACTCGTCCATTAAAGTTCATGTAGCAGCCATAGCTGCATACAGACGTTCAGATGAGACACCCTCGCTCTTCTCTTCTCGGCTGATTAAGAGATTTCTGAAGGGGCTGTTAAGGGTTTACCCTCCTTTCAGACCGCCACCTCCTTCGTGGAATTTGAATATTGTTTTGGTACAACTGATGAAGCATCCATTTGAACCGATCGACCGTGCTTCCCTCAAATACTTGTCGTGGAAGGTTGCCTTATTGATAGCTCTTACATCAGCTAGGCGGGTCAGTGAGGTGCAAGCGCTGTCCATCCAAGAGCCATTCCTGCAGCTTAAACAAGATAGACTACTAATGCGCACTAACCCGCATTTTATTCCAAAGGTTCCCTCAGACTTTCACATGAATGAACCTTTGGTTTTCAAGTCTTTTTTCCCTCATCCATCTACTCCAGCGGAGAGGGCATTACACTCTTTAGACGTGAAAAGATGCGTTCAATTTTATTTGGACAGGACTAAAGCTTTTCGGTGCTCTAATCAGCTATTTGTGGCGTACAGTGCTCCTAGGAAGGGGTACCCGCTATCAAAGCAGAGTATTTCTAGATGGATCGCCTCTATTCGCTTCTGCCATCAGGCAGCGGGCAAACCTTTGCAGTCATCTGTGCATGCTCACTCGACGAGAAGTCTCATCGTCAGCTGCACTGTTTGCCGGAGTGCCACTACAAGACATATGTAGGGCAGCAACATGGAAGAGCTGTCATACCTTCACTAAGCACTATTGCTTGGAGTCCCTCTTGCACGGAGAGGTAGCAGTGGGCCAGGCGGTTCTCAGGAATCTCTTCAGGTGAAGGTGATCCATTTCTCCTACATCCCTCCATCCTAGAACAGGTATGCACATTGAAGAAAAAAAAAAGAAAAAAAAAAAAGAAATGTATCTTAAGATACGAGAACGCTATCATAATCCCATAAGTAAGCGGGTTTTCAGACATTGATCATGTTACAGTAGTGTCTTATGATGTTTTATTTTTGGTTTGTTATTCAAATATCATCATGTATCTTCACAGGTATATCTCTATAGATATTAGAGATAAGGAGATACTTATATTTATATACATATAGATATATAGATATGTGTATACATATATATAGATATGTATATATATGTTCGATGGCATGTGTAGCTGCAGATACACATGCTGTGCACAGTCCGCCATCTGGTGTTGGGCTCGGAGTGTTACAAGTTGTTTTTCTTCGAAGAAGTCTTTTCGAGTCACGAGACCGAGGGACTCCTCCCATTTCGACTCCATTGCGCATGGGCGTCGACTCCATCTTAGATTGTTTTTTTTCCGCCATTGGGTTCGGACGTGTTCCTTTTCGCTCCGTGTTTCGGGTCGGAAAGTTAGTTAGAATCTCTGAAAAAATCGTCGGTATTGTTGCGTTCGGTATCGGGTTAGTTAGAACAAATCGACACCGAATTTTGAAGAGCTCCGGTGGCCCTTCGGGGTTTTTTCGATCCCCCGTCGGGGCCTGGTCGGCCCGGCCACGTGCGACTTCAAGGCTGATGGAACGGACCCCATTCCGCTTCTTCCCAAAATGCCATAACAAGTATCCGTATACGGATCAGCATCTGGTCTGTAACTTGTGCTTGTCCCCCGAGCACAAGGAGGATACTTGTGAAGCCTGTCGAGCGTTTCGGTCGAGGAAGACGCTGAGAGACCAAAGAGCCAGGAGACTACAAATGGCGTCCACGCCGACAGGTCAAGAACGTTTCGAGGAGGAAGAAGAAGCTTTCTCCATCCGCGAGTCGGATTCTGAAGAACTCGACGCCGAAGAAACACACCAAACCGTGAGTAAGACGTCGAAAATCAAGACTCACAAGAAGTCCACAAAAGCCCAGGGGACGCCACCGCCAACAGGCCATGGCTTAACCCAAAAACTAGGTGACCGATCCAAGGCACGAAAAAGGGCATGCTGGTGTCGAAGTCATCCGACTCCGGTCGAGATACCGCCACACAGCAACCTCGGAGCCGAGACAGCGGCTCCGAGAAACTTCGGCACAGAGACAGCGGCACCGAAGAATTTCGGCACCGAGACACCACGCCGAAAACAAAGAAGGTTTCTTCGGAGCCTAAAAAGACTTCCGAAAAGATTTCGGTTCCGAAACATCCAGCCTCGGAGCCGAAAACTAGTTCCTATACAGAGGAACAAGGATTAACCTCCCAATTACATAGATTTGGAGAGGAGCTTCAAGCGGTAGAGCCTGACTACACGCAAAGAAGGCTTCATATTCATGAGGACACAGGGAAGATAACCACTCTTCCCCCAATCAAAATAAAAAGGAAACTTGCCTTTCAACAAAAGGACAAGCAACCACAGGCAAAAGTGGCAAGAAAAACAACCCCGCCACAGTCTCCACCACCATCAACACATGCATCACCAGCAACAACTCCACCACTGATGCACTCACCAGCTCATACTACAATGAGTCAGGATGATCCCGATGCATGGGACCTTTTATGATGCTCCAGTGTCTGACAACAGCCCAGACTCCTATCCCACAAAACCGTCACCACCTGAGGACAGTACATCCTACACACAGGTGGTCGCAAGGGCAGCCGAATTTCACAACGTCACCTTACATTCTGAACCACTTGAGGATGACTCTCTGTTTAACACCCTATCCTCCACCCATAGCCAGTACCAAAGCCTTCCCATGCTCCCAGGAATGCTAAAACATTCAAAGCAAATATTTCAGGATCCAGTTAAAGGCAGAGCCATAACTCCAAGGGTGGAGAAAAAGTACAAGCCACCGCCAACAGATCCAATCTATATTACAACACAACTAACACCAGACTCAGTAGTTGTCGGGGCAGCTCGTAAGAGAGCCAACTCTCATACCTCAGGAGACGCACCACCTCCAGACAAAGAGAGCCGCAAATTTGATGCTGCGGGAAAAAGGGTTGCAGCACAAGCAGCAAATCAATGGCGTATTGCCAATTCCCAAGCACTTTTGGCAAGATACGACAGAGCTCATTGGGATGAAATGCAACATTTCATCGAACACTTACCCAAGGAGTTCCAAAAAAGGGCGCAACAGGTGGTAGAAGAGGGACAAAGTATCTCAAATAATCAGATACGGTCTTCCATGGATGCAGCAGATACAGCTGCAAGGACAATAAACACTGCAATCACGATACGAAGGCACGCATGGCTGCGCACTTCAGGGTTCAAGCCGGAAATCCAACAAGCTGTGCTCAATATGCCATTTAATGAACAGCAATTGTTTGGGCCGGAGGTTGACACTGCCATTGAGAAACTCAAAAAAGACACCGATACAGCCAAAGCCATGGGCGCACTCTGCTCCCCGCAGAGCAGAGGCACATTTCGAAAAACACCTTTTAGGGGAGGGTTTCGAGGTCAACCCACAGAAACCACAACCTCACAAACAAGGCCTACTTACCAGGGTCAATATCAGAGGGGAGGTTTTCGGGGGCAATATAGAGGGGGCCAATTCCCAAGAAATCGAGGAAAATTCCAAGGCCCCAAAACGCCTCAAAATAAACAGTGACTCACAAGTCACACAACCCCATCACATAATACCTGTGGGGGGAAGACTAAGCCAATTTGACAAACTTTGGGAGGAAATAACAACAGACACTTGGGTCTTAGCAATTATCCAGCATGGTTATTGCATAGAATTTCTCCAATTCCCTCCAAACGTCCCACCGAAAACACACAATATGTCAAAACAACATATAGATCTTCTAGGACTAGAAGTTCAAGCATTGCTACAAAAGGACGCAATAGAATTAGTACCAAATCTACAAAAAAACACAGGTTTACTCACTGTACTTTCTAATACCCAAAAAGGACAAAACTCTGAGACCAATACTAGATCTCAGAACACTAAATACCTACATCAAATCAGACCACTTTCACATGGTCACGTTACAAGACGTAACCCCACTGCTCAAACAGCAAGATTACATGACAACATTAGACCTAAAAGATGCGTATTTCCATATACCAATACATCCTTCACACAGGAAATACCTAAGGTTCGTATTCCAAGGAATACATTACCAATTCAAAGTGTTGCCATTCGGAATAACAACTGCGCCAAGAGTTTTTACAAAATGCCTGGCAGTAGTAGCTGCACATATCAGAAGGCAGCAAATACATGTGTTCCCGTACTTAGACGACTGGTTAATCAAAACCAACACGCTAAGACAGTGTTCACAGCACACAAACTATGTCATACAGACCCTTCACAGGCTAGGTTTCTCCATCAACTACGCGAAGTCACACCTTTTGCCGTGTCAAACACAGCAATACTTAGGAGCGACAATCAACACAGCAAAAGGGATTGCCACTCCAAGTCCACAAAGGGTTCAAACATTTCACAAGGTAATACAGGCCATGTATCCAACACAAAAGATACAAGTCAAAATGGTAATGAAACTCCTAGGCATGATGTCTTCATGCATAGCCATTGTCCCAAACGCAAGATTGCACATGCGGCCCTTACAACAGTGCCTAGCATCACAATGGTCACAAGCACAGGGTCAACTTCTAGATCTGGTTTTGATAGACCGCCAAACATACATCTCGCTTCTATGGTGGAACAGTACAAATTTAAACCAAGGGCGGCCTTTCCAAGACCCAGTGCCACAATACGTCATAACGACGGATGCTTCCATGACAGGGTGGGGAGCACACCTCAATCAACACAGCATCCAAGGACAATGGGACATACATCAGAGGCAGTTTCACATAAATCACTTAGAACTGTTAGCAGTATTTCTAGCGCTGAAAGCATTTCAACCCATAATAACCCACAAATACATTCTTGTCAAAACAGACAACATGACAACAATGTATTATCTAAACAAACAAGGAGGGACACACTCGACACAGTTGTGCCTCCTAACACAAAAAATATGGCATTGGGCGATTCACAACCACATTCGCCTAATAGCACAATTTATTCCAGGGATTCAGAACCAGTTGGCAGACAATCTCTCTCGAGATCACCAACAAACCCACGGATGGGAAATTCACCCCCAAATACTAAACAATTACTTTCAAATTTGGGGAACACCTCAAATAGATCTATTTGCAACAAAGGAAAACTCAAAATGCCAAAACTTTGCATCCAGGTACCCACAAGATCAATCCCAAGGCAATGCTCTATGGATGAACTGGTCAGGGATATTTGCGTACGCTTTTCCCCCTCTCCTTCCATATCTAGTAAACAGGTTGAGTCAAAACAAACTCAAACTCATACTAATAGCACCAACATGGGCAAGGCAACCTTGGTACACAGCACTACTAGACCTTTCAGTAGTACCTCATGTCAAACTACCCAACAGACCAGATCTGTTAACACAACACAAACAACAGATCAGACATCCAAATCCAGCATCGTTGAATCTAGCAATTTGGCTCCTGTAATCCTAGAATTCGGGCACTTAGACCTCACACTGGAATGCATGGAGGTCATAAAACAAGCTAGAAAACCTACCACTAGACACTGCTATGCAAATAAGTGGAAAAGATTTGTTTATTACTGCCATAATAATCAAATTCAACCTTTACACGCATCTGCAAAAGAAATAGTAGGATACTTACTACATTTGCAAAAATCTAACCTAGCTTTCTCTTCCATTAAAATACATCTTACGGCAATCTCTGCTTACCTACAAATTACGCACTCAATTTCATTGTTTAGGATACCAGTCATAAAGGCGTTTATGGAAGGCCTAAAGAGAATTATACCACCAAGAACACCACCAGTTCCTTCATGGAACCTCAAAATTGTCCTAACACGACTCATGGGTCCACCTTTTGAGCCCATGCACTCTTGTGAAATGCAATACTTAACGTGGAAAGTTGCATTTTTAATTGCCATCACATCTCTAAGAAGAGTGAGTGAAATTCAAGAATTTACCATTCGAGAACCATTTATTCAAATACACAAAAATAAAGTTGTTCTACGGACCAATCCTACATTTTTACCAAAAGTAATCTCACCGTTCCACTTAAATAAAACGGTAGAATTACCAGTGTTCTTTCCACAGCCAGATTCTGTAGCCGAAAGAGCACTACATACATTAGACATCAAAAGAGCACTAATGTACTACATTGACAGAACAAAACTAATTCGAAAGACAAAACAACTATTTATTGCCTTTCAAAAACCTCATACAGGAAATCCAATTTCAAAACAAGGCATTGCTAGATGGATAGTTAAGTGCATTCAAACCTGCTATCTTAAAGCTAAAAGAGAACTGCCTATTACACCAAAGGCACACTCAACCAGAAAGAAAGGTGCTACCATGGCCTTTCTAGGAAATATTCCAATGAACGAAATATGTAAGGCAGCAACATGGTCTACGCCTCATACATTTACCAAGCACTACTGTGTAGATGTGCTAACTGCACAACAAGCAACAGTAGGTCAAGCTGTATTAAGAACATTATTTCAAACTACTTCAACTCCTACAGGCTGAACCACCGCTTTTGGGGAGATAACTGCTTACTAGTCTATGCACAGCATGTGTATCTGCAGCTACACATGCCATCGAACGGAAAATGGCACTTACCCAGTGTACATCTGTTCGTGGCATTAGTCGCTGCAGATTCACATGCGCCCACCCCCCTCCCCGGGAGCCTGTAGCCGTTTAGAAGTAGATCTCAAACATTTTTACATTTGTAAATATATTACTTAAAACGTTATTATGTACATACGCATTCACTCCATTGCATGGGCACTATTACTAGCATACACAACTCCTACCTCACCCTCTGCGGGCAAAACAATCTAAGATGGAGTCGACGCCCATGCGCAATGGAGTCGAAATGGGAGGAGTCCCTCGGTCTCGTGACTCGAAAAGACTTCTTCGAAGAAAAACAACTTGTAACACTCCGAGCCCAACACCAGATGGCGGACTGTGCACAGCATGTGTATCTGCAGCGACTAATGCCACGAACAGATGTACACTGGGTAAGTGACATTTTCCATATATAGAGAGAGACATATGTCAGTACACTCATATACTTCATCAATTTATGCATGATAAGAAGGGTTTGCGGTTTAAGATAATTTGTTTATTAAAGATGTTGTCATTTTATAATGTGCATAGTTATTGCTTTCTACTCTGATTCAAGCATGTGAATCTATGAAAGTTCCAATACTGGAGTAAGAAAATAAGTTACTTACCTGTAACTATAGTTCTCCAGAATTGGAATCTTTCATAGATTCACATGCGACCCACCCGCCTCCCCGGAGAAGCTCACTTCACCTCTTTCTTTCTATTTATACATATATTCAACATAATATAAGCACTTGTGCTTCGAAAATCTGAGGTGCTAGAGCTTCTCTCAGGAGGTTCTGAAGGGTGCTGTCGCCTGATTGGTGGAGGATCAGGTTGGGTCCTTTTCACAAAATGACTCTGATAGACTATGAAATTGAAGAGGCCTAGGGCCTTTTTCTCTTCAATATGTTTTAACTTTGCTTATGAAAATTGTACCGGGACTCCCATCTCGACGACGGGGAATGATTCAAGCATGTGAATCTATGAAAGATTCCAATATTGGAGAACTATAGTTACAGGTAAATAACTTATTTTCTTCACTTGCAACACCGGAGCACTCGCTCGTGGGCTACCATGCCAACCACAACCACCCCATAACATCTCTACTGCCTCCTGCTCAACGCACAGTCTCTGCAAACATTCCACTGAGATCTGGGGCACCATCTCCTCCCTCACCCTGACGTCCTCTTCCTCACAGAAATCTTGCTCAACCCTACATCGGCTACAAGGTCACACATAGAGACTGTGTTAACAAACATGGAGGTGGGGGTGCCATCATCCACAAGGAAATTGACTGCACCACCACCCGAGGTGATGCCACACCGATAATGGAGCATCTCTTTTCCAACTCCACATCAACAGCAAAACCACCATCGGAGCCACACTCTCCTACAGATCCCTAGGGCCCTGCCCCAGCTTTTGCAACACTGTCCCCGACTTCTGTCCGATACAGCCATGTCACTGAACTCACCTGACGAAAAAAAAAAACTCAAAAACCTAATTGAGGCCTGTGCCAACAGCAGTAAAGAACTATTCAACATTGTCAAAATTCTCCAACCGATCAGCCGCTGAAAACATCACCCCTTCCCAGGAACTCTGAGGCACCCTGGTGGACTACTTTTGCCACACCATCGCCGAACCTACAAAAACTTTGAGCTCCAAACTACTGCCATTGACATCCTCAACTTCATCTCTCCCACAGAGGCCTACCCCAACCACCTGTTAATCACCTGGAACCAGCTCACCACTCAAAGCACCATGGACATCATGAACTTTGTCCACTCAGGAACACCGACAGATCCCTGTCCCCACCACACCTTCAACCTTGGGAGCAAGTCGATCCTCCATGAACTCACCACTATCCTCAATGCATCCATCACCACGGCCACCTTCCCCAATGAATGGGAACGCGCTGAAGTCAGAACCCTTTTCAAAAAACAATCCTCCAACCCCAGTGGACCCAAGAACTTCCATCCCATATCTCTGCTCCCTTTCCCCGCCAAAGTCCTCAAAAAAGCCATCCACCGCCAGCTCACAGAACACCTGGAGAACAATCTTCTTAACATCTCCCAGTCCAAATTCTGCATTAATCACAGCACCGAGACTGCCCACATCGCTACCACAGATGACATCCGAGCCCTCCTTGTCCAAGCCTCCATACACTGCCTACTTCCCTTACAAGCTGGTGCTTACGACTTTTGTATCCTTTCTTCTGAAAGAGGTTTCACCCTTCCTTGTGGGGAAGTCCGTCAAATTCTCCACGTTCTTCTCTCTGGCACATTCATGATGAGTAGAGTTTAATCCGATAGGCCATTAGCTTCTACATTGATAGACTATTGGCATCTGGTAGATGATGAGCTCTTTATTGGATTCATCAGTGTGAATAAAGAAAAAGTGACTCAGAAATAGACCTTATCACAATGGATCGATCCTTTGTCAAACTGTTATACCTGGTCCAAAAAGAACCCTGTTGCAGGCCTTGAGGATCATACCACAAGATCAGAGATTGCAGCCTGAACCCTGACTCGGGGTCTTCCTATTTCGTACATCTGTCTGTATTTTCACCAGTCGTTACTGTATCATTTATCAGGTCTGCAGCAATAATATTTTTTTCTGTTCTGTCCTGCAAGACTTGCTGGTGTACAGTCTGTGCCTAAGACCCTCCTTTGAGGGGGCTTTGCTTTGGTATCTATTTACAAGGTAATGGATATGGTATCAGTCAGACAAATAGGTTAATTAACTTTGGTAACACTCTATATAGTGGCCACTATACCTGTTTTGCCGCATGTTTCCTTTTCTGGATTAACGTGCTGTGCATTATTTCACCATCTAGTGATTGAGTTTGGGTTCTTCTTGTTAGTCCTCGTTCATCTTCTCCTTTTTGTTATTCCTCCTTGGTAATAGTGTGTGGCCATTTGGTGCAATATCTGTTCTCCTATGATGTTATACAGGTACTCCAGAGCCCATGCGCATGGTCACAGTCTTCAAATGCTCTTTTTTTGAGCCATCAGGTCTGGAAGCATCAGTCAAAGCCCTGGAGACACCGATTAAGAAGAGGACTGCGGTTGATGAATCGCTGAAGACAGAGAAGGAATCCACCACTAATGGCATCTGTGGAGGGAAAAACTGAAAATCACAGCAACTCACTGAAGATCACCAAAAAGAATGTGCATTATGTGGAAGCTGGGGGCATTCAGTCAGAGAATGCACCTGCGGGGCGGAATCCATTGAGGGTAATGGAATACACCACCTTCCCTTTAGAATTGGTCCCAAGTGTCACCATAAGTTTGCCCACACAGAAGACCCCACTAGGTCTGCAGCCTCTGCTTGCCCAGAGTTCCTGCTGAAGACACTGCAGACTACAAACAAGCAGAGGTGCGAAGGGGAGCTCAGACTGATTAGCGAGGAAGAGGCCAACTTGGGCACAGAAGTAGCACAAGCTGAAGGGTCTGATGCAGAGAGAGAAGTTGCCGACTTGGAATTGCAGGTCCCACCGAAGAGACATAAGGAGGAAGAATTCCAAAAATGCTTTCAGGTAACCAGCAAAATAATAGAGGGTAGACAGCCGTAAGACCTCATACTCAAAGTCCCTTAAGGCTGTTTCGGTGCCAGAAAAATTGTCAACCAAAGGAAGATCGAAAAATGAAGAATCCCACAGGTCCTCATTAGGAACACTAGTGGAGAAAATCCCTGGAGAAACACTTGTCTTTCATTGTCAAGTGAGAGTAGGTGAAAGAGCAGATAAACGCTGAACCCTATTCTCTGAATAGAAGATTGCTGACCGCGATTGACACCAACTAAAGGGTGCTCGAGGTCTAGATAAAGAGGCCACTCAAAGCCAAAACAGCAGCAATTCCACAGAAGAAGAAAGATTTCAAAGCATCCCTTAGGGATTTTCGAATCCCTTCGAAGGCTTTGGGGCAGCCAACCCATGAGATGTAGGTGGTCGAACTGGAACCATGACCACACCATAGTTGCCAGAGAAAGAACAAGAAAGTTCTTCAAAGGCCAAGAGCTCGACAAGGACTAGATATTATTCCCAAAGTTCAAAAGCATCAACAACATGTGACAAAACCTAGATGTCGACTCCTAACCCTCAATGCCAGACTTCATTGCCATGTGCAGCCCTGTGGTTGAAAGGACGGCAGATAGGTATGGAGTACAACTCATGGAAGAGAAGGAACAGATATGCTTTCTTTAAAACTCTTGTCCTGTCACACAGCAGAAGCCAATACCTCCCGATGCGCCCCAAAATTCTGGAGCAACGAAAAAACGTTTTCTGAGCCTGCAAGACTGTAGCCAGGAGGGTCAAAAATAAATGAAAGCACTCCTCAAAGGACCCACTATAAATCTGGGGAAATCCTACTGTGGATTTCATAATCGTGGCCACAGCAAGAAAGACCCAACAATCCCACCTCCACAGCCCACCCCGGAGAAAAAGCAAGAGAGTGGATAAGATGAGATACAAAATGGAGAGAGGTGCAGCAATACAGTGAAGAATCTCAAACTCCATTGTCCCCCTAAATATTTGAACCTGCCAACACTGGGAAGAAACGGTAAACCTGATATAACTTCTCCCGGAGCAGTTCCAAAGGCAGGCGGCCGCACAAGTGAAAGAGGACGCCCATTGCCAACACGTGCCTGAAGTCTGCCCGCAAACACAACCAGCAGACAGACGGTCACATGCACAACCCTGAGTAGGCATGCATGGTTATGGGTGTCGGGGTTTAAGAGGAAGGTGCAGGCAAGCATCATTAATACTCCCTTCACTGGAGAACATCTGTTTGGCTCAGCGTTTGATGACACACTGCAACAGCTTAAAGACAATACATGGCCACGGCCATGGGAGTGTTGCAATTGTGAGGCCACTAAAAGATGATGATAACCCCATGAAGAGACCAACTGAAAGGGAAAACTTCCAGAGCTCCCTGGACCCCCACAGCGACGCATGCAGAGAGAATCCAGAGGCTCCCCCCGACCGCGAGCACCTGTAACAAGGGACCCGACTCCTGGACCAAGCACTGCACCCGCAGCCACCAGGACCTGAAGGAACTGAACTCCAGTGCAGGAGTGACCCCCAGGCGGCCCTCTGCCTAGCCCAGGTGGTGGCTGTCCCTAGAAGCCCCCCCCCTTGCCTGCACTGCTAGTGACCCCCAGATCCCTCCATTGAAACCTATACAAAACCCCACGGCTGCTTTGCACACTGCATCCGGCCGCCCCTCCCTGAGCCCTTGAGGGTGTGCTTTGTGTGCCTACTTGTGTCGTTTCCACCCACCCGCCTCCCCCCTTTTTCCCCCAGTGGTCTACAAAAAACCCCTGGTCTGCCCCCCCTGAGGACGCGGGTACTTACCTGCTGGCAGACTGGAACCGGAGCCTATGTGTTTTGGGCACCTCTTTGACCTCTGCACCTGACCGGCCCTGAGCTGCTGGTGTGGTAACTTCGGGGTTGCCTTGAACCCCCAACGGTGGGCTGCCTATACCCAGGAACTGAGACTTGTAAGTGTCTTACTTACCTCACAATCTAACCAATACTTACCTTCCCCAGGAACTGTTGATTTTTGCACTAAGTGTCTACTTTTAAAATAGATTATTGCCATTTTACCAAACACTGTATGTTATTGCTCTAATTCAAAGTTCCTAACTTACCTGTGTGGAGTACCTTGCATTTTATGTATTTACTTCAAATCTTGAACCTGTGGTTCTAAAAATAAAGAAAATATATTTTTCTATATAAAAACTATTGGCCTGGTTCGAAGTCTTTGAGTGTGTGCTCCTCATTTATTGCCTATGTGTGTACAACAAATGCTTAACACTACCCTCTGATAAGCCTACTATTCGACCACACTACCACAACATAGAGCATTAGAATTATCTAATTTTGCCACTATCTTACCGCTAAGGGGAACCCTTGGACTCTGTGCACACTATTTCTTACTTTGAAATAGTATATACAGAGCCAACTTCCTATATGCATGTGCTGTCAAAACTTGCCCAGGAATCTAGATATGTAACATCCAGAGAGGAACAACCTTAATAACAATACATCTACCTGGAGAAGAACACTGAGAAGCAGACAAACTAAGCAGGCACGCACGTGTATCACACAAATGGGAACTAAACGAAGTAATGCTTGAACAGCTCTTCAGACTGTGGGACTAACCAGAGATCGACTTGTTGCACCACCAGAATACATATGATGCCAAGACTTCATTCAGGTACCCACACTGCACTCATAGGGTTATGCCCTGAATGCTTTTCCACAGATTCCCCCTATCCTTTACTATTAAAGAAGTGCAAACCGTCTTGAATAGGGCTGATCCTGATTGCTTCACATTGGGCATCACAAATGTGTTTCTTGGACCTGGTGTAGATGGCATAAGGAAATCTTTAAAAAATAAAAAAAAACTACTAGCAACACACAACCTCAACCTCCTCTCCTTGCAGGGAGGAGAAATCCACTGCCTGGAGACAGGCACTCTGAGCCTAGTGGCCTGGCTCCTGAGGACATAACGTGTACACTTGACCCTTCCAAGGCAATCCATGGATATCTGGAAAGAGGCTAGAATGTCAAAGTACAAGAAAGTGCTACTTAGCAAAATGGCTGAGGTATGACAAGTGTTGCGGAGATGAGCAACTGTTCCACAGTAGAACAGAGGATACCACAGTGACCTTGCGCACCTGCTAGATAACCGTCCAATATATGTTTCACTAAAAGTACACTTGGCAGCAATAGTAGCCTGCCCAAGAGGTCACCTAGGAAGAAGCCTCTTAACTCCCACGATTAAAAGTTTTCTAGATGAAGCCAAAAGAACTCCACCCAGATCAGCACCAACAACAATGTGGAACCTTAACCTGTGATAACACAGTTAATAAAGGCACCCTTTGAGTCCCTGCACAAGGCTGAACTGCGGTTGCTGTTCTGAATAATTCCTTCCCAATTATATCCCTGCGCAGGGTGAGTGAATTGGAGGCACTCAAGAGGCCTACCAGCAAATGGACACGGTAGTCATGCTGACTAACCCACGCTTTCTCCCCAAGGGCACATCACAGTGCCATGTATACCAAGCAATCTAGCTTCCAGGATTCTCCAACCCAACAACCAACAAGCATTTGCAATACAGTGGGCCTCGCGTTTTCTAGACTTAGAGCTATTAGCAGTGTACATTTCTAACTGGAACTTTCTTGCCACACAAACTGAAAATAAAAAGTAAAACAGTTGACATAAGCGAGCCGATTTAAAGTGCCACTGTGAGCGCAAAGAGACACAAAAGGAAAAAGAAGTACGTTTGCAGTCAAATATCGGCAATAGTGCAACTATCCATGTAACAGGGTCAATGGCCAAGGTGGTAACAAAACTGCCCTAAGGTGAGACAAACATAAAGCCGTTACCAACGAAAAGAAAGTATTTTTGAACGGCAAGCCTATGAACGAGTGATCGTGATGGATGTGCGTTGGGCGTGGTGAAAAGCCAAGATGCATACCTGGATGTACCGCTGCTATGCTTGACCTAAAAAGGCAAGCTAAGAGAAACCTGAATGTATGTAGGGCTGTACCCAGAAAGGAAAAAGGAGATCCCAGTTCTTCATATCTTTTGCAGACTCAAGCAAAGAATCACCAGTGACAAAGGGCACCATTGCATTATTAAAAGTGCAAACAGTTAGGTTATGCTACCAGAAAGCAGGAGCACACTTGAAGACAAGGTCAAGAGCGCACTCCACATGGAAAAGGGAGCCTCTTTGGCATTCCTAGCAATCGTGCAATTAAACCATTTGTATGGCAGTCATATGGTCATCGGTCCTCACCATCACAAAATACTATTGTATGGACATCCAAGTGACTAAAGTACAAGTGGGACATAGTGTACTAAAGCACCTGATTGCATGCACAACCTCATTTTAGTCCTGACTCCAAGAGTCAACAGATATAGAGCCACAAAATCAATGCACAGCATGTGAATCCAGAAAAAGATTCATGCTGCAAAACGAAATGGTAACTTACCAGTAGAAGTAGTTGTAGGAAGCTGGCTGTCTATATAGTGTACCAAATATAAGGGGACACTATGCAGATAGTCCAGGTGACCCTTATTGGCTTACAAGGTTAAAAGTGACAATCCCAAGAACTCTTTTGTGGTATTGTGGGCGAGCAATTAAGCTTATCAGAGGGAAGTGCTAAGCATTTATTGAACTCGGAGGCAATAATTGAGACACACACTCAAGAAGGAACTTGAGACCAGTTGTTAGAAAAAGTGACTTTTGTTTATATTATGTTTCAACACCAGAATACTGTTACCAGAATAAATACTGTTACACTTTTAAAGAACTTGGGCAATGTTCCTGAAATGTCTCCAATTCGGTAATGCAATCCTATGGAGAAAAACAGTTCTCGCGATCCTCAGGAATGGAGGGACACCTTTTGTCCTCTTCTCTTCGGGTCAGGGAGGCTGGGTGCAGAGGTGTCTGATTTTTATCACCGGAGGCCGTCACGGTAGAGGGGGCCTGGACAAAGAGGCGGTGGCGAGAAGTCCATTGTTGGCAAACTTGAGGTTGGCTTTGGCTCTGGAGGCCCTGGGGACCACACTGGCACCGTTTGCTCACTTCAACTCGGGCAAGGGTGCATGGGTGCAGTGGGGCTGTCTGGTGTCCGGTTTTGGCAGTCCTGAGTCTTAGTAAGTTGTCTTTGGTGCCTGCATGGTGTATGGATGCAGCTCTGCTACTCCACAGGAGATCCTGGTTATTTCTTGAAGTCCTCACAGGCTTTTAGAGGCAGAACAGCTGCAGGAACAGTAGTCTTTGGCCCAAATGTCAGACAGCAGGCAGGTAGGTTGGGGGAGTTGGGGCCAATCCGGTTGCAGCTCCTCAGTTCTGGATTCTCTTTAGTCCAGCGAATCTGTACTTTTGGTGTTAGAGGGCCACCTAAACACTATTTTAGGGGCGTTTTAAAGGTGTGTGGGGCTGCAGCCAATGGGTTGCTTACACTCGGGGTGTCTATTTCCCCCCATATGACCACTTCCTGTGGGGAATGGACTTAACCCTATTCTCAGAAGGCCAAGTTTCAACCAAAAACAAGACTGTGGAACGCTTCCCCGAGTGTCCACTTTGGGCAGCCCACCATATGGGTGTGGCTGGCCCAGGTGGTACACGCCTACTGACTAATTTTCCCACCTGTCCTGGTGCTCGGTGGGCCTCAGGGCAGGCCTAGGTTGCATACCAAAGGCAGCAGGGCCTTTGAAGCCCCTGGCCTTGGTATGCAGATCTGCTAGCCATCCTCCGTGAGCGACAACACCCCTCTTTGGAGTTCCATTGTTTGACCTCTGAGAGCAGGGACTCTGCCACCCCAGATAGGTTTCTGACCCCCTGGAGGTGAGACTGGTTAAGAACAGTCAGCCAACACACACAGACTAGTGGGGTTCAGGGGGGCCCTCTAAGGTGCTCTCTGGGTGCATGTCATAAGAAGTATGAGGCTGGTATAAGCCTGGATTTATTAAGATGAGGTAATTGATACCAAACACCATAGGGTTCAGTGAAGACATTGTGTGACTGGGTCACTCGTGTTGATGAGTCTCCAGCACATATCTTAAAATGGCTTCCCTGTTCACTTGCAATGCTCAGCAGCGGGGCTGTGCATCACAGGGTCATATCTGCTTGTGCAGATAGGACCACACACCAAATATAATGCGCCCTGCCTTACGGCTCCAAGGCCTGCTGTAGGGGTGACTTAAATATATTTAGATGCAGTGCTGGTGACATGGTACACAATGGGTGTGCCAAGTTGTGTTTTTGCCTGGCTTGCACCACGACATGCAGGCTGCAATGGCATCCTTGTGCAACACATTTTTAGGGATGTCCCATATGGCACAATACATGCTGCGACCATTAGGGACCCTCTTTCATACCCATTCCCTAGGTATCATGGGCACCCCTTACTAGGGTCTTACACAGGTAGAGGAGTGTGGCAGATGTACACATTACCTGTTTAGCAGGGCGGATCGGGGGGCCAAGGTGTTGAAGAGGGGTCATGGGGTGGTTAGAGGTTTGGGGGGGGGGTCGAGGGGAGACGAGTAGATTCTGGTCTCCTCCACTAGATGGTGGTATAATGCACAGCATGTGACTCCAGAACATTCTTCAAGCTGCAAAACTACTATTGGTAAGTAACCATTTTGCTCCTAACAGCCCAAGCATCTTCCCGCATGAAGTAAACTCTTACATGTTGATCTGCAAATCAGATGTGCATACTGCCATGTTCTCAATCGTCATACTCCGAGTCAGTGCCCGAAACACCAATAAATAAATTGATTTCAGTGTGCAGAGGTAGCACTTTATATATGGCACCATGCTGTCTTGTCCAAAGGCGGACAATTGTGACTGAGGCTGATAGCATCATGTGTGAGTATTTAGGAGCTGTTGTAAACATTTTCGAATCCAATTTGGCCCCTGGAAAAGATTAACCAGATAAGGTGTCTCTGTAGTTTGATGGAGTATCCACTAGAAAGAGCATTACCAAAGGAAGCGAACTACCTAGTGAATGACCCGCTGTTTTTTTCCACAAGTGGTTCTAACAATTTTTCATGTCCTCTTTTGGTGATATTTGTTATTGAGATTATTCATCTTCCTGTTTTAATTGCTTTACACAATTACATTTCCATAGTTCACTTCCTTGCAACTTGTCAATGGTGATAGACCTGCAAGGTGGCATCAATAAATGCAATTCCTTGTTTAAAAAGGCTCCCCTGTTATTCCTCCCCCATGCCCTCCCTATCACAACCCCTCGTTTACCTGCCATCGTATCTGTTTCTATGTGTCTAAAATTACTGCAACCCTTGACCTCAAAACCTTTTCAGTAGAGTGAAATTTCACATCAGCGTGGAATATTCAAAGATCTACCTGTACATTCTGAATGTGGGGGATGATTCCCCTTTAGTGTGGAACAGAGGATTCTGATTTAACAGTACCCAAAGGTCTCTGCTGATTATGCACACATTTTTCAGGGTGAGCTTTGTCGTGAAGCATACTGTTTGCCCAGTTCATTTGTCTACTACTCCTATCCACATGTACCTGGATTTTATAGAACTTTGTGTGTCAGTTGGTAACAAAACTGCCCTAAGGAGAGACAAATGTAAAGCAGTTACCAACGAAAACAAAGGATTTTTGAATGGCAAGGCCCATGAATGAGTGATTGCGAAGGACGTGGTTAAAATCCCAGATACATACCAACACGTCGAAAAAGCAGCGCTTGCGCGCTGCTATCCTCAACCTAAAACGTCAAGCTAAGGGAAACCTATCTACAAGAATGGATGTAGGGCTGTGATGTACTACTCAGAAAGGAAAATGGAGATCCCAGTTCTTCATATCTTTTGCAGACTCAAGCAAATTATCACCAGTGACGAAGGGCACCATTGCATTATTAATAGTGCAAACAGTTAGGTTATGGTACCAAATAGCAGGAGCACGCTTCCGGACCAGGCCAAGAGCGCACTCCACGTGGAAAAGGGAGCCTCTTTGGCATTCCTAGCAATTGTGCAATTAAACCACATGTATGGCAGTCTTATGGTCATCAGTCCTCGCCATCACGAAACGCTATTGTGGTGTGGTTAAAATGATAATAGTTACAATTGTACACACGTCCCTGATGACTCCTTGCTTGGGTTCCTCTGCATCAGTGTAAAGAAATGGCTCCCTGTTGCAATTAACCCCCACTTTTTGCCTGATACTGATGCTGACTTGACTGAGAAGTGTGCTGGGACCCTGCTAACCAGGCCCCAGCACCAGTGTTCTTTCACCTAAAATGTACCATTGTCTCCACAATTGGCACAACCCTGGCACCCAGGTAAGTCCCTTGTAACTGGTACCCCTGGTACCAAGGGCCCTGATGCCAGGGAAGGTCTCTAAGGGCTGCAGCATGTCTTATGCCACCCTAGGGACCCCTCACTCAGCACAGACACAATGCTTGCCAGCTTGTGTGTGCTGGTGGGGAGAAAATGACTGTCGACATGGCACTTCCCTCAGGGTGCCATGCCAACCTCACACTGCCTGTGGCATAGGTAAGTCACCCCTCTAGGAGGCCTTACAGCCCTAAGGCAGGGTGCACTATACCACTGGTGAGGGCATAGGTGCATGAGCACTATGCCCCTACAGTGTCTAAGCAAAACCTTAGACATTGTAAGTGCAGGGTAGCCATAAGAGAATATGGTCTGGGAGTCTGTCAGAAACGAACTCCACAGCTCCATAATGGCTACACTGAATACTGGGAAGTTTGGTATCAAACTTCTCAGAATAATAAACCCACACTGAAGCCAGTATTGGATTTATTAAAAAATGCACATAGAGGGCATCTTAGAGATGCCCCCTGTATTTTACCCAATTGTTCAGTGCAAGACTGACTGGTCTGTGCCAACCTGCTGCTGAGAGACGAGTTTCTGACCCCATGTGGTGAGGGCCTTTGTGCTCTCTGAGGACAGAAACAAAAGCCTGCTCTGGGTGGAGGTGCTTCACACCTCCCCCCTGCAGGAACTGTAACACCTAGCAGTGAGCTTCAAAGGCTCAGGCTTCGTGTTACAATGCCCCAGGGCACTCCAGCTAGTGGAGATGCCCGCCCCCTGGACACAGCCCCCACTTTTGGCGGCAAGTCCAGGAGAGATAATGAGAAAAACAAGGAGTCGTCACTGGCCAGTCAGGACAGCCCCTAAGGTGTCCTGAGCTGAGGTGACTCTGACTTTTAGAAATCCTCCATCTTGCAGATGGAGGATTCCCCCAATAGGGATGTGCCCCCCCCTCCCCTCAGGGAGGAAGCACAAAGAGGGTGTAGCCACCCTCAGGGCTAGTAGCCATTGCTACTAACACCCCAGACCTAAACACCCCCCTAAATTCTGTAATTAGGGGCTCCCCAGAACCTAGGAACTCCGATTCCTGCAACCTAAGAAGAAGAGGACTAAGCTGAAAAACCCTGCAGAGATGACGGAGACACCAACTGCTTTGGCCCCAGCTCTACCGGCCTGTCTCCCCACTTCGAAAAGACACTGCTCCAGCAACGCTTTCCCCAGGACCAGCGACCTCTGAATCCTCCGAGGACTGCCCTGCTCTAGAAGGACCAAGAAACTCCCGAGGACAGCGGCTCTGTTCACCCAAGACTGCAACTTTGTTTCCAAAGAAGCAACTTCAAGACAACTGCGTTTCCCGCCGGAAGCGTGTGACTTGCTACTCTGCACCCGACGCCCCCGGCTCGACTTGTGGAGAAACAACACTTCAGGGAGGACTCCCCGGCGACTACGAGACTGTGAGTAGCCAGAGTTGCCCCCCCTGAGCCCCCACAGCGATGCCTGCAGAGGGAATCCCGAGGCTCCCCCTGACCGCGACTGCCTGACTCCCAGATCCCGACGCCTGGAAAAGACTCTGCACCCGCAGCCCCCAGGACCTGAAAGATCGGAACTCCAGTGCAGGAGTGACCCCCAGGAGGCCCTCTCCCTTGCCCAGGCGGTGGCTACCCCGAGGAGCCCCCCCCCTTGCCTGCCTGCATCACTGAAGAGACCCCTTGGTCTCCCATTGATTTACATTGGAAACCCGACGTGTGTTTGCACACTGCACCTGGCCGCCCCCGTGCTGCTGAGGGTGTACTTTCTGTGCTAACTTGTGTCCCCCCCGGTGCCCTATAAAACCCCCCTGGTCTGCCCTCCGAAGACGCGGGTACTTACCTGCTGGCAGTCTGGAACCGGGGCACCCCCTTCTCCATTGAAGCCTATGTGTTTTGGGCACCACTTTGACCTCTGCACGTGACCGGCCATGAGCTGCTGGTGTGGTAACTTTGGGGTTGCTCTGAACCCCCAACGGTGGGCTACTTTGGACCCAAACTTGAACCCCGTAGGTGGTTTACTTACCTGCAAGAACTAACAAACTCTTTCTCCCCCTAGGAACTGTGAAAATTGCACTGTCTAGTTTTAAAATAGCTATATGTGATTTATGTGAAAAGTATATATGCTATTGTGATTATTCAAAGTTCCTAAAGTACCTACCTGTAATACCTTTCATTTAAAGTATTACATGTAAAATTTGAACCTGTGGTTCTTAAAATAAACTAAGAAAATATATTTTTCTATACAAAAACCTATTGGCCTGGAATTGTCTTTGAGTGTGTGTTCCTCATTTATTGCTTGTGTGTGTACAACAAATGCTTAACACTACTCCTTTGATAAGCCTACTGCTCGACCACACTACCACAAAATAGAGCATTAGTATTATCTCTTTTTGCCACTATCTTACCTCTAAGGGGAACCCTTGGACTCTGTGCATACTATTCCTTACTTTGAAATAGTGCATACAGAGCCAACTTCCTACAATCAGCATTCAGAATAGGTTTTGAGGGTTTGAGTAGATTGTGTCTATTCTACTTCTTGAGTTTCGACCTTTATTGACTTATAATGTTGCAGTTTTGGTAAACTGACTACACCTCTGTGCCAGTTCCCATGCAATGTCATCAGAAGTCCTGCACTTTACAAGGTGTTTGTAATGAATAGTTCACAAGCCCGGCAGTAGATGTTATCCTATATCTATATCAGGAATATTGATGGTAACACTGCGGTCAGAACATAAATGACTTTTTTGACCAGATTAAATTAATAAATTAGGTTCATTCATCTCTTTCCGGTATCCCACAATCTGTTGGTTAAACCAAGGACTACTGTGGCTAAACTCCATAAGCTGTTCCTTGACTTCATCTGCACAAAGTAACACTTGTGTTTCCAAGCCTGTTAGTTCAATATTCAAACTGAAGTGATTATCTTTTACAGTGTGAGACATTGTCCCTTCCAAGCTAATGTAGTGCCACTCTGAATATTGCTTTAACTAACCCACAACACTTTGTGTTCCAGTAAATAAGGTACTGTTCCTAGCCCAACCACTGCAAAATCCAGAATAGACCTGTGCTCCAAATGTAATTGCTGCAGATGAATACTTTTTTCTGTGTACTGTTATTTCATGTTTAGGTTGGCACTACTCGTTTATGTACTTGTATTTGGGATAAATGTCATTTTGGAGACTAATAATTAGGTATGCTGTTTATACAATGGGGTTTGATAGATTGGTGCAGTTGGGCCCTATGCATTTATGTTGCTGTTTGTCGGTGAAATTGTCCATGCAGTGTGTATGCATTATCCATTGATTATGATCTTTACTCAACAGGTAAGGAAGCACTGCTGAAGCAGAAGGACTATGAGAGTGCCACACTTTCGGACATTAAAGCTCTAATTAGAAAACACGAGGCTTTTGAAAGTGACCTGGCTGCTCACCAGGATCGAGTGGAGCAAATTGCAGCAATTGCACAGGAACTGAAGTATGGCATCCTTTTTTGAATAACTTACCTTTGTACTAGCTTACATACAGGGAAGGCATCGTGCATGGGATTCCATGCAATTTGAATGTCTCCTATTCAGCTTGGAAAATGTTAGCTTATCAGTTTAATTGCTTTTTCACTGCATCCAGTAAAGTGAGATTTACTTAACAGGATGAACTTCAGCAAAACCTTTGCATGCTTCTTTTCTGTATTCACACTGCACTTGTCTGTACTTACTATCAGGTTCCTGCTTCCATACTTCTTCTGATTTGCACCTTTGTTCTTCATGTAGTTGTTGTTTTCATACACACTAGAAGCTAGCCAATCACATGCTGGATCAAGGAGGCTCTTTAGAAAGATTCCTTTTCAGAAACATTTTGGAAGGTCACTTAATTGTAGAAATAGCACATATAGTCAAGTGAGATGAGAGCAAGGATCTTATGCAGCCTCTATCAGAGGAGTTGATAGCGTGCAAAGCTGTGATTTGAGAGGGAAAGACAGTCACCAACAAATAAAAGCCCCTTGAAATGATGCAGACTGAGCTAGTAGGTAGCTGTGCATTGGTGTCACACCAAGACGTGCTTGGCTCAGATTTTAGACTTAAACCCAAAGTTGTAGCAACAGTCAACAAAATGCTCTTTGCAAGGGGACAGTCTATCTGAAAGGATACTTTTCATTGCAGGTTCTTCACCCTGTGAATATCCCCAGATTGAATCTGGAGATTTTTTTCTCATCAATTCCCTCATGTAGGTGGCATTGTGTAGCTCAGCAGGAGTTCTGTCCAAACCTAGAAGTGACCTTCTATAATCTCCACCTCTGCACATAGACATCCGTTTTTTCCCTGTGCCTTCTGACTCATCTGGAGCTCGCGCTATCAAATTCTGTCACCCTTCTTCATCCTTCTGACTCACCTCTGGACCCCCTTTTTTCCAGTGAGACTTCCAGTCTGGTTACTGCTGGTGGATCCTGCCCCAACGCCACCTTCGGCTCTCTGGCCCTTCTAGGGTTCACTGACACCTGAAATGACTCCCCATGTGGCACGAGACCCCTGTGCATGGGTAGAGCATGAGGAACCCACATAGTCCTCTTGGACCCATAAGCAAATCGATCACTACTTGGTTCAGTTATACCCACTTCGACCACTTGTTCTGCTCCACTCTAATTCACTTCCGTTGCACTACAGATTCTCACACCTGGAGCTGCAAGATGGTGACAGTGACAACACATTGGAAATATAGGATGATAACCATTTTCTAGACCTCAAAGAGCCCATTGGACTTGATACTTTACCTGACACTGGCCTCGCGTCTCTACTTGGCCCCTTTATGGAGGAATCTGCCCTGTTTGCGATGTAGGGAAGTGCCTCTTTTGACACCCCCCCACCCCCCCAAACACACAAATGTTTTGCCTGGTTTCAGATGTAATTTCGACTGAAAGTGCACTGGGTTCCTGCTAACCAGGTTGTTTTTTCTCAATTGTCAAAACCTTTAGCATCCACATCCACTGTAAATTTCTAGTAAATGGTACCTCAGCCTGTGTGCCGTGCTCCTAAGCACTGCAGGCAGTATATGTAAGTCACCCCCTAGCAGGCCTTACAGCCCTATGGCAGGGCGCATTATATTAAATATGAGGGCCTATCTGCACAAGTAGATGTGTGCCTGCTATGTCTTTGTCGATTCCTAGACATAGTAAGTGACCACGGAAGCCATTTTAAATGCATGTGATGGACACTGGTCACTGTGAGTTTCCCAGCTACATGATATCTTCTATGAATATAGGGATGTTTGGTATCAAACATCTCAGATTAATAAACCCTCACAGATGCAGGTGAGGGATTTATTAATGACTGCACCCAGAGGGTAGCTTAGAGGTGTCCCCTAAAAACCTACCAGATACTAGTGTGTGGACTTGTCTTAACCAGTACAGCCACCATAGACACGTTTTTGGCTCTTGAGGGCCTGTGACAAAAGCCTGCACTGGGGAGGGGTGTTATCACCTCTCCCAGGCAGGAAGGACATTTCAGGGCGGGAAGCTTCAAATGCCTAGCTGCCATTGTAATACGACCCAGGTCTCTCTAGATGATTGATATGACCGACCACCCTGCCTGGCCCCACTTTTGGCAGCAGCACAGATGGGAAAATAATGCAGATTAGGTGGTGTGCCCGCTTTATGCCAGTCCCACCCTTAAGGTAGATGAGCTGAAGTGAACCATACTTTTTAAATTCCTCCCTCTTGTTTGGAAGGAATAAGGCCACTAGGGTTAGGGTTATGTCCATTTCCCAGCAAAAGTGGTCATAGAAAGGGTGTAGTCACCCTAAAGGTTGGCAGCTCATTGAGATTGTCAGTGTTAATGACGTCCCCCCACTCCTCTGAGCTCAAGTCCAGCCTGGGTCCTCACCTGCAGGATTCCGTGACGACTCCTGCACCCCTCAACACACAGGAACCCCTGACCGCAAGTGCTCCCGGACGAAGAAACCCTGCCACCGAAGGACACCCCTGCATCTGTTCCTCCTGGGTCTGGTGAAAAGGACCAAAGGAGCACCTACGTCCCTGAGCACCCCAAGTCTACTACCCACCTGCTTGTTGTCCCCAACTGGCTTCCTAGCCAGAGCCTGCTGCCTGTCTTCACAAGGACCAAACTCCCATAGGAAACCATTGGGGACCCAACTCCTTACTGCACCCATCACCCAGCTGCATCAATGCTGCCTGTAGTGACGTGCTGGTGTGGTTCTAATCAGTGCCCAGTACTTAGCGTAACTCCCTGAGTTTGGCCTCCTAAGTCGTTGTTAACCCTGTGTTTGCTGAGCATTGTTTTCCTCCATAGGTTAACATTGAAGAACTCTGTGCTGTGTTGATTTTTGAAAGTTAAAAGTATTTATGCTTGAAAAAGTGCTTACCAGATTAAGAAGTTTTGGGGTTTTAAACATATAAAAAAGTGTTCTTTTTGGGCCGACTTGTTGGTATGCATCTGGGCTTTTAACCACGCCCACCGCACGCCCATCACTGTCACTTGTTCGTGGTCTTGCCTTTCAAAAATCCTTTGTTTTCGTTGGTAATTGCTTTACGTTTGTCCCTCCTTAGGGCGGTTTTGTTACCTTCTTGGCCATCGACCCTGTTAAATGGATAATTGCACTTTTGCAAATACCTTTGTCTGTGAGTGAAACTTCTATCTTCGTGCTCACGGCGGCACTTTGAATCGGCTTGCTTATGTCAACTGTTTTACTTTTTATTTTCAGTTGGTGTGAAAAGTCCAGTTGGGCATTTACAACGCTAATAGCTCTACCTCGAGCAAACGCGAGACCCATTACATTGCAAATGCTTATTCCAAGTTGGCCTAAGATTTATTTTTTGAGTGCCTCATTTATTGCCTCTGTGAGTACAGTAGATTCTTAGCACTACCCTCTGATAAGCCTAACAGCTCGCCCACACTACCACCAAATAGAGCATTAGTTCTATCTGCTTTTGCCCCTCCAAACCAACTGGGGATCCACTGGACTTTCTAAACAGTGCACTTCTTTTTAGTGCACCATATGGCGAGCCAGCTTCCTACAGATGGTGATAGTGTTGCTTTACCTCCATCTCCTTATCAATGGAGGTAAAACCAATGTTCTGACAGAGTTACTGCAGCTAGGGCAGATCTCCTCAGCATCACTCTTCTCTTTTAATGTGGCATTAACGGACAAGCTTTTGTGCACCTGGGCAAAGCCAGGATCTTGCCCTCCAAATAACCTAGAGACCATCTGTCCTCACGCAGCACCTGAGAGCCTAGTGGTTCAGGTTTTTTGAGGCAAAGGTCAGAGATCTAGCTGACGGCATCCAATAATCAAAGGAAAGTTTAGGCTCTTGGAGAAGGAAGCCACAGAAAAGGTACCAGCACAAAATACAGAGGACTTTGTCCTATTGTAGACCTTTGCTCTTTGAGCTTCTTCCTCAAGAAGGGTAAGCTCCTCATACTCACCCAGTCTGAATTACTGCCTGCCCTTGATCCAGGTGACTTGATGGTAGCGTTGGATTTGTAAAATGCTTTTTAAATTTTTTTATTTTAAACCTTTGTTTTCCTGTAGTCCTATAAATGTTGTGTGGTTTCAGAAAGCCCAGGAGCATTTTCAGTTCGTAGTACTTCCCTTTGACCTTAGCAGCACTCCTTGGGTGTTCACGAATGTGGTGATGTTTTCTGCGGTTGGAAATAATGGTCTTCCCAGATCTCGACCACTAGTTGCTGAAGGTGGGCGTGCCTCAAACCATTGTCAACCACCTCCAGGCAACAGCTGACTTGTTGACATATCTGGGATTTTCCATCAATGTGCTGGAATCATACCCGACTACTGCACAGAATCTTCCTTTCATAGTAACCTTACTGGACATTGTGTTGTTTGGGGCCTTTCCTCCACCTCAACAAGCCCAGGATATTTGGGCTATGGTCCCGATGTTTTAACCTTTGACCTAAGTCTCAATGAGAGCAGCTCTAAGCCTCTTGGCCGTCTTGCATCTTGCCAGTGGACTACACCAGGTAGCACATGCGGGTTCTACAGGGGCTCAACATCAACAAACTGCTAACATTTAGTTCACGTGTCAGAGGAGACTATAACAGATCTGCGCTGGTGGCTGCTGGACCACAACTGGACCCCACCCAGAGCTTTACCCAATACTGCACAATTTCCTGTTCTGTGGCCTTCCACAGACCCACCACCTGGTGAGGTACTACTCTGGTATCTATTCTCAAGGTGAGGAATCTGCAGTTAGCAGTATTCATCAGAAGAACAAGTTACTTACATTCGGAAATGCTCTTTCTGCTGTTTACTAGATCTAACCTCGGATTCTTTACAAACCCACTCTGTTCCCTGTTCTGTGGAATGGACTTTTTGAGGCCATACATAGACAGATCCCAAATTAGGAATCTGATTACTAAGAGCTCTGTGTCTGCCTGGGTGGACAAATATTTGAAAGAAACAGACATTCAACACATGGAGCATTCAACACACGGAGGTCACGGTTATATTATGTCCTCCAACATCTGTTCCTGGGCTGGATGGACCCAACTCAGCCTCACAATGCCTCTATCGGCGTACAAGGTGATTGCTGAGGAAAATAAAAATCTCCTGGTGCAGTCAGGTTCCTAGGGTTATTCACAATGTGAGGAATCTGCAGTCAGGTTATCTACCAGAAAGAACAATACCGAAGATAGGTAACGTGTCCATTTGGACCAGTGGTGGACCAGATCTTAACACTGAAAGATAACAATATTGTTAAAGCAGTGGAAGCGCTACAAGTTCTTTTAAATGAAGCCACCTGGAATCCTATAGACAGCCACTCTTCAAAGAGCAGCAACAAACACCTGCTAGTTGAACGAGGGAGATGCTCCTTTAGAGGCAGAAGAAAATGTAGAAGCCAGCCTAGGAGATGGTATTTTATCTCTGACAAATAACTTACTTGGATCACCTCAACAGTTACCAGTACAATGTTTTCTGCAGGAATGATGAAAGATCACCTCTGACAAATGGATTCTAATCCTCATAAAGCATACATGTTGTATAACATTTGAGGACTTGCCTTTTAAATTCACACAAAAAATACACTGCAAATGAGAGCACTTCAGACTATTGCAACAGAAATTGCAGGACCTCTTAAGAGGAAGCAGTAGAGAATGTACCTAGGGAAGAAAACCGTAAAGGAATTTGTTTACTTCCTTTAAAGAACCTTGACTTGGACTTATGAATCCTCAAGCTTGTAAAGATACAAAAATTACAGAATAGTACATGCTAAAGAGAAATCATCCTTACATAGATAGCGGTAATCGTTTCCCAGCTGTCCTGGCTATAGTGCAATCTTGCCTAGTCTGTGGCAAGCCTAGCTATCTGGATCTCCCAGATAAGCGAAAGGCGGCTTGATATGGAGTAGAACCACTGCAGCATGGCTCCTCACTGGGACTCTGTCTTGATCACATCTCTAACATCTTGGTACAGATACATTGGCTGTCCGTCAAGGCACTGGTTGAGGTCCACTGGATAATTGATGGCAGCACATTTTTCTTTTTGGCCTCCAGATTTCAGCTTTGTTCCCCTCCATGTACTTTACGCTCCATTGGCCTGTTCTTGCTGAACCTCCCAGAGTTCTGAGTGAAACTGCCTTATGGGATAGTTGCGGAAAGAGAGTTGAACAAACTAAATGCATCTTTTCACTCACTCCTTTTATTGGTGATCTTTCAAAAGAAGTTGACGACCTTCTGTTTAGCAAACTTAAGCAAATGAAGTTCACTTTGAATTAGGTTGAGTACTTGTTTTATCTTCTGCAACACCAAGAAACTTTGAACATACGCTGTGCAAATAACATTATACAGGAAGTGATCCCGTTAGTAGAGGCAAGACTGTAAAGTGACTAGATCTGAAAGATACCTAATTTCTTATTCCCATTAACAAGAACCATAGGAAATAGCTTAGGTTTAAAGTAAGAAAATCTCATTACCAATTCGGATTGTTACCCTCGGGGACAAAAGTCAGCACCTTGAGTTTTCACAAACTGTCGTACTGACTTGACAGTGTATTTATGATAGCAGGAGCTACGTTTTGCAGGTTTGTAGAGCACACTGTGGATGGTATTTTGGTGCTGAGTAGGTGTGACTATTCAAACCCAGGGCCTTGTGGCCCTACTTGAAAAGCCCCGCCTTCAGCTTCTTGCGAAATTCAAAAAATGAGGAGAAGGCTATTATACATAGCAGCAGGTCGTTCAACAATTTAAGAGCAGTGTATGAGAAGGCTCAACTGTTCTATCTCGTTTTCCATATATGTACTGGGTCAGTGTTATGTAGTGCTTTGAAAGTGTGGGTGACAAGTTTGAATTGTGCTTGCTTGTGTATGTCGAGACAGTGGAGCTCCTTCAGGTGGGGTGTGATGGGAGTGTGGTGTTTGTGGTTGAGTGTGATTCTAGCTGCTGTTTTCTGAATGGTCTGCAGCCTTTTCGAGTGTTTTGATGATCCTGGCTTACAGTATTCTGTAGTCCAATTTTCTTGTTACAAAGGTGTATAACTGTTTTTCTAGTGCTGATTTGGAGCTATTTGAAAGCCTTCTTCAGTATCTTCATGGTTTGGAAGCATGACTGCATTCACTCGGGAAGTCATGTTGAGTTGATGATCTTGAGATTTTTGGTGTAGGTGATGGGGGAGGTTGTGGGTTCCAGCTCTGTTGGCCACCCGTTGGAGTCCAACAGAGCAGTGCTCTCCCCAAAGAGCACCATTTCAGTCTTGTAGATATTTAGTTAAAACAGCTGTTCTTCATCCAGTGGCCAATTTTAGTGTTGCAGGCATTAAACATGATCTGAGTGCTGGGTATCGTGTCTGTGAGGGAGAGAATGTGTTGTCTGTCAGTGATGTGAGTCATGATGCTGGTTAGAGTGAGCATGTATGCGTTGAAGAGGGTTGGGCTCCGGAAGTATCCTTGCAGAACTCTGTAGATGAAGTCATGGGCATCCAAGGTGTATAGTGCCAGGCTGACTGGGTTCTTCCAATTCAGAAAGAACAGATCCATCTGTCTGAATGTCCTTGAATTCTGATGTCCTTGTAGACATTTGATGACAGTGGGGTGTGAGACCTTGTCGAATTCTGCAGTCAGGTCCCAGGAGGATGAGGGTAGCCATGTCTCCTCCGTCAAGAGTCATGTGGATGCCAGCCATTGCAGGGCAGTTGCAATGCTATGGTTGGGTCTGAAACCAGACTGAGTAGTGTTCAGTTGGTGGTAGTTGAGGTATTCAGTGAGGCATCTGTTGATGACTTTGTCTAAGACCTTATCCAGCGATGGTAGCTGGGAATTGGACTGCAGTTGGTAAGCGTTGAACTTAAGTGGCTGAATTGTAAAACAAGCTAATTTAAACAATGCCATAACTGTATAAATCTGGTGATCAAAATGATGTACACAATGGTGAACATGAAGTCCTCACTGTGACCTATGAAAGAAACTTATTTTGTTGGAAACAGACCTAGACTCTGGCAAAGCCAGAGCTATTCAGATGAAAGATTGACCACACTAATGGAACAAGTTTGCTTCTATCAGTCATCATAATCTGACAGTGGTAAATATGTTTGTGGGTATGATGCCCTCTTGCCTTCCCCTGACACTGTTCGCAAAGTTTGATATGTAGCCCATGCAAGAGTGGCTGGTGATCGCAGTGGTCACAGAAAACTGGGGATTGGGAGAATCTAGTGGTTGTCACAAGAAAGTTACTCAAGGTTATAGTGGTAAACATAAGAAAACATAATGGAGGGCAGATATTTTAAACACTCAATCCTCACAGACTATCACCATGGATGCATCCCATACATGGTAGGTGCACATCTGGGGAACCTAAATATCAGGGGATGGTGGACACCACAGGACACAGTCTGTATTCCTAGCATTAAAGATATTCCACAATTGTGATCACATCTTTGCATAGAAGGAGTGAATTATAGGCATATCTGAGAACCTAGGAACAGCTACACAAGGGTAGAGTAGTCATGAGAACTAACCGGAAAGTAATTCTGAAGGTCCCCTTGCTATGTGACACAGCCAAATCAGCTAACAGTCATTTTCCATTATCCAAAGATTATGCAGAAAAATTAGTATGCTCACTAAATGTGAGGAGTGGTTATGTGTTGCATGCAGAAAAAGAAGCCACTAATTAAAAGTTAAGAATTTGTGACGCATGAATCAGCAGACATGTTCACCAGATTTATAGGGGTCAATTGCAAACAATGGATAGTGCCATCCATTAAACCAAGCTATGATCTTGCAGGAAACAGTTGACAAAAAATAACTTAAGAACTCATTCCTGAAGGAGCAACTTTAGCCTTTTCAGATAACTTCTCCCTGTATGGCAGAAATCAAAAGGTGATTGGAGAAATCTCATGCCAATGCCATGGTGCCAGTGAGGGCAGTTTCCGTGCTATGGTTGGGTCTGAAACCAGATTGAGTAGTGTCTGAGTTGGTGGTAGTTGAGGTATTCAGTGAGATATGAATTACACAAAGTTATAGTGGTAGACATCAGAAAACATAACAGGGGGCAGATTTTTTAAACATGGCGTCCTTATGGGGTGTATGCAGTGGTGCAGATGGTCAGTATGCCAATGCATGATTTGGCACAAGTTCGTTTGTATTTGTGGTCAGTCGTCATGGGACACATGGAAAAATGTTCATTTTTTTTTTTTTTTTAAATTAAGTATGCTTATTGGAAATTTCCAGCAGGAAAACAGGACCTCTTCAGATAAAGCAAAAACAGAGTAAAAACGTTTTAGCAAAGACAATGGCTCTTGCTTTTGTTTTAAAATAAATGCGAGAGCTCTTAACAGGCTGATTTTGCACTTTTTGGATACTGTTTTTGGTACTGTAGGCTGTTGATAAAGCACCCTTTCAGTGACTGTCACTTTTATTAAACATTGAACCATGTGACTTTATGAAATATACATTTTATTATCATTGGCCGTTTTTGACAAAGCCAATACAAGTGCTTTATATATCTTGATATTTTGACCTAATTAATGAACCTTACGTCTTTAGCTCTGTCTTACTTAAGCTGACACCACTTATATTCAGCCATGCACGCGCGCTGGAGTTTAGGTGCCGGGTCATGCGCCCAACTCTCTTCTGCACCTGGCTTGTGCAGCGCTTGGTGTGGTTGGGCACAAGTAGGTTTTGGGCACAGGACTGCCAACCCCACTCTACACTTGGCCGAAGCCCATGCATGGCATAGGTTTGGCCACCTGTGAGAGACTTGGTGCAGGGCCTGCCGGTCAGACCATGATGCCAACCCCACGCCACGCTTGGCCAAGGGCCCTGCACAGCGAGGGGGGTTTATGTTAAGCATGGTAATAAAATATTACTTAACATTTAAAAAAAAAAAAAAAATGAAAATACATTGAAATAAACAAAGGTTGAAGTGATATTATATTTGGGTATGTTAATATCCTCTTACTTTGTATTAAAAAATAAATCCTTACATTTGCTGAAAATAAAGTTAATATGTTATAGACAGTATAGTAAGATGGAAATGTCAGTTAAAACCTACTTTTTAAACTAACCTTGAAATTCATCGGCTATAGTCAAGTAAGTGTAATTCGTGCCCTTAAACAACTAACTTGCACCCTTGACATGCACTAATTACCTCCCATATTACATCACTCGTGACTCATGACGTTATAAGACATCATATATAACATGACAAGCATCTGAAATGACATCATTGATGACAAATGTAGATGGCAGAGGGGCGAGTTCTACTTACTTTAGGGCTCCAGTTAAAGGTACTTGAGATAACTATAACTGGTGAATTTGATTAGTTTTGTACATCTAAAATGGTACGCTTTACTTGACAGTTCCACCAAACTATAGTATTCCTTTAACCTTTGTTGTTTTTTGAGTGGGAGAGATGGATTAGGGCACTGGCTCGTAGAGGTCACAAATGTCAGAGGCCCTGCAGTTGCTCAGTGCTTGACTTAATTTTAATTCACACTGTTGCACATAGACTGGCTCCTAATTCCGGGTGTTGAGTTGTCACTAACTAGCAATGCAGACTTAGGTTACCTCCGTGCGGCTGAATATACAGTTGAATATATAATGCTTAGCACAAAAATGGGAACTATGGTGATCATTTTATGGCTGTGAGAGACAAAGTCAGAGTCTGCCTTCTAGGAACAAAACCTGAGAGCTGTGTAGCGGGGGCATTATATCTAAAATTACATGCTTCTGAACATGTGATTTCTTTTTTTTATGAGCAAACTGTGCTTCAGTATGCTATTACTAAAATAAGTCAAGTATATTTTTTTCTAACTAGATAGTAAAAGATATACAAAGTGACACATTTGGTTAAAATAAGAATTCAGGCTCCGCCTAAAGCTCTTTTTGAAATCTTGGTGGTTTACTGGGTTTCGAAAGTAATTCTATTCAAGGGCTTAGAGTCTGTCAGAGAGGAGGCATATGTTGGCTGACTACGAAACACCTTACTTTCCCCCAACAAAAATACTAATTCAGGCCATCTGAAACATCAGTTGCCTATACTCGTACGCTAAGGCCTTCATTACAAGAGTCTGGGTGTCAGATGGGATAATTATTGTGCCAGATGTATTTCAACTCTTACATTTCTGATGGAGACTTCTAACTGCAGATTTCTTACCTTTTAAATACCTCCAGGTGTCAGACTGGATTTGCAAACCTTTGCATGGCAATGTCCTCCAGCATCAACAGGTGTCACTGTGCGACGTCATGGTTGCGCATGCGACTCCATCATGTGTGACATTGACAGCTTACCTACATATACATCACCTGCTCACACTGGGATCTGTTCCTTTCCACCCCAACCAGCGCAGATCCAGAGTAATATTTGCCATTCAATGGTTTGGTTATTGGTTAATTTCTTCTAAAAATTACTTTTTTTTTTTGTGTGTGCAGGATGCCACCAAAATCTTCATGTTAAAGCGTGTATGACCTGTAACCAACAGATGCTGGTCACATATCTACATGATGTTTATGGTGTCTTGGTTCCTGCCTGACTGAGTCGTGTTCGTGTGCTAGGATGAACAAGAATGCAGTTCAGGAGAAGGAAATTAAACTTGCAGTAGCACAGTTGAGGAAAACAAAAACTTAGTCCTGTTCGATATCCATGGCTTGTCTATCTCGGTTGAGGTCAAGAGAGCGGTCTCACTTTCCATCGAGAGGACATTCGAAAGATGGGACTTCTCCAAAGTCAAGGAAGATCCATAATTAGCATGATAAATGTAAGCATGGTTCTCCAGTGTTGCACCACGCCTCGTTTCCATCATTCAGAGTTGCATGAGATACCGAGGATGTCGACTTTGTCTTTCTCCAGTTAGGGAACCGTCTTCGAGGGATCCTCCTACATCATTTCCTTTTTACCTTCAAACGGATAAGGTAGTGATGCCAGATCAGCTCCAAAGGCTTAAGAAAGTTATGGACTTGATCTTTGGTGTTAATCGGGACCCATCTGGTACACCTTTGTGCTCCATGCATCAGAAGAGACCTCAGATTTGTCAGACATCGACTGATCCGTCCTTGATGACAACTGTGTCTCTTGTTACAGGTTTAAGACGACCGTCGGGATCAATGGTTCTTGAACCAAAGACTTCATTCTCATCAGCGCCGCTTTTGATACCACAGGTTCCTCGTTCAGGGTCTCATACGTTACTGAAATTGGCACGTCCTATTTTTATCAAATTCTGAAGGTCAGTTGCCTTTTACTATAGTGTATGCTAGGTCAGAACTCTTTTGCAAGATGGGTATTTTTTTTATGCAGAATATATGCATGATGATATTTTGCAGCGTTTGCAAGATGCTAATGGTCTTGACACTTCTCCTAATGTAGGTTTATCATCCCTTACACCAGGAGGCATCATCCTTAACGACTGTCATACGCAGCTCAGAAGAAACGCTTGATTTAGATTTATCTATACTAAAGATTAAAACTACTTTATTAACTGAGATTTTTCATCCTACACGTGCTTCAGAGGAGCCTTTATTAACATTTAATAAGATCTTTACAGATGTTTTGATGGACTTTTAGTCTAAGTCTGGATTTTGCCTACCAATAAACAGGCAGATTGGGGGAAGGCACTGGCCAGCCCCCAGGAGGTTCTGGTTTTCGTCTTCGACATCCAACTCCGAAGAGTTTAATAGTTACATGCTTTGGCAAGTCCTACTTATCCAAATGCTTTTCCAACCACTCCACGTGATAGTGAGTCTAAAAAGATGGAAGCATATGCAAAGAATGCTTTTTTTTCCCAACTAGTTTGGCCTTAAAATCATTAAATACTTTCTGTCCGTTGGTAAGATGTTCTCTCACTTTGTGGTATAGAATTGCTGATGTTTTACAAACAATACCGGAGGACACTTGGAAAATTTTACGAAGTTTGATGACAGATTGACAGAGCCCTGGAGACCAGTGTTTTGATAAGATGGCATGCTTGGATCAGTTTAACTGTTTTTTTTCCTCAGATGGACATCATTCTTTGATGGATATGCCATTTGATGGCTCTAGACTGTTTGGGGAAAAAAACTGAAACAGCCCTTGAGAGATTTAAGGAGAGCGAAGCAACTGCTCGCACTTTAGGTTTGGCACCTCTGGTTTCTCAGTTGACTCAACACCTATTTCGAGTTTTTGATAGAGTGTACTTTCAGAGGTAGAAACGGAACATGAAAGTAGTGCAGCAGGTCCAACCAGGCATTTAGAGGATGTGGTCAAGGAGCATGTAGACAGCATATAGCCACCAAACAATGATCTGTCCAAAGTCCAGCTCCACATGCTGTAACAACCTCAAAGCCTCTTTAAGTTGGACTTGAAGCCTCACAATCTTCTGAGTGGGGTGGGGGGTGGGGTGTCATATCACCTATTTCCTTCTGGCTTGGGGGATTATAACTTCAGACCACTGGGTGTCCCAGATCATAGCACACGGATATTCCCTACCTTTTCAAATGTTCTCTTCGAACATTCTTCCACCACTGCAATTCCCATTGGTGGACCACCTTTCAGTTCTTTAGGCAGAAGTTCAGGCTCTGTTAGCAAAAGGGGCAATAGCATTCTACTTTCAGAAGTAGGGACTGGTTGTTTCTCCTGTATTTTTCTAATACCAAAAAAGGGTGAGTGTCAGCACCCCATATTAGGTCTTGGACACCTGAACTTCTTTTTGAGGAAGGATAAGTTCAAAATGCTCACTTTGGCAAAGTTCTATCTACCCTCGATCCATGAGGCTGGAAAGTAGCATTGGAACTGCAGGATGCATATTTTCTTTCCCATTCTGCAATCTCAGACATAATATGTGTTTTCAGGTTGGACAGGAGCACTGCCAATTCACTGCACTCCGTTTTGAGCTGACCAGTTCACCTTGGATGTTCACAAAGGTGATGGCGATGGTTGAAGCACACCTATGGAGTTATGAATATCAGTCTTTCCATACCTTAACAACTGGCTGTTAAAGGCGGGCTCGCTTCAGGCAGTCACCAGCCATCTCCAGACGGCTGCAGACCTGTTGAGGTCTTTGGTTCAGTGTGCCAGAGTTGCACTTGACTTCTTCTCAAAGACTCCCTTTTATCGGAGCTATACTGGGCATGGTTTTTTGAGCAATACTTCTTAACTCCACAGATCTAGGACATTCCAGATATGATCTCAATGTTTCAGCCTGCAGCTTGGAACTCAGTGTGAGTGATTTTGAGGCTTCTGGGCCTCCTCCATCCTGCATGTGGACCGTGCCAGGTGGCACATGCAGAATCTGCAGTGGAATTTGAAGTCTCAGTGGGCCCAATGCCAAGGAAATCTATCAGATTACATGCAGGTGTCAGATGAGACTGCAAAGAAATCTGCAGTGGTGGTGGACTAGCAGCAGACACCTCTCATTGCCCCACCCGAACCTAAAGTTGTGACACATGCATCCTTACGGGGATTGTATTGTGGTCTGGGAGACATGGAGAACAGGGGGCTTTAGTTTCTGCCAATAGCTCGTCTTCACATAAGTTGGAGTTTTTAGTGATCCGATTGGCTTAAAAGCTTTTCTTCCAGGGATCTAAGGGCAATGAGTGGAGGTACTAACAGAATACGACTGCCATGTGGTATTGAAACAAACATGGTGGAGTGAGTTTGTGCATTTTTTGTCTGGAAGCTTTTGGTATTTGGGAGTGGCTGTATCATCAGGCCATATCTGATCATCCAGCACCTGGTGGGATCTTTAAATTAAGATTGGACATACTCAGCCGGTGATACCTAGTGGATAATGAACGACATTAGTGCTCAGAGGTGTCATGGGGTGCCTTCAAACGATGGGGAGAACCCAGCATCCATCTATTTGCCGCTGCAGAGAAAGTGCAGTGTCTAGAATTTTGTGCAATGGAGTACCTAAGGCAGCCCTCTCTAGAAGACTTCTTTCGTCTTCACTCAGACTCTGCACCACTGTATGCCTATCCACCAATACATCTCCTGCCCATAGTGCTTTAGAATATCAAGAGACTGGGCCCAAGTCATCCTGGTGGCTCTGGAGTGGGCAAGGAGAGTGTGATATCCAGAACCTCTGGCCGTGAACATGAGTTCTCTTATTTGGCTGCGTTTGTGGGAAGAGCTCCTTTCACAGCAGCAAGATCTGGTTCTGCGCTCGAGTGCATTACAACTCCATGCATGGAGATTGAGTGGCAGCTGTTGTTAACATATGAGCTTCCTCCAGAATTTGTTGAGTAATCTTGGCACCCTGGAGCCCTTCTACAAAGTTTGTTTATGATGGTAGTTGGAAGACGTTTGTGGTGTGGAGTGCTTCACGTCCGATCCAACGGGATCCAAAGCTTCCCTTTCTGACATTCCCTTGTGTTGCTTATTACTGTCTTAGCAAGGTGTGGCTGTAGGTACTGTTACTTATTTAGCAGCCCTTTCACCTTTCTTACATTTACAGGACCAGCCGTAATTTTTCTTTTAGAGCACCTGTTGTGATAGGTTTTTGAAGGACTTGGTCCATGTTTCCTCCTGTTCCTTTTAAGATGCCAAAGTGGGATTTGAATCTCATTTTAACTTATTTAATGTGCTTGTCTTCTCAGTCTGTGCATAGTTGTTCCTTGCATTTGTTGATTCTTAAAGCAAGTTCATGCAGCTTTTTTTGTGCACTCTTCCTCTCAAGCTCAAGATTTACAAAGCTGATTGTATGAGTATTTTAATTCAAAACCTTCTCAGTGCAATGTGTATGTATTGAAAAGCAGCTCAAGTGAATTTACTATAGTACCGTCTAAATCCTTGACGCCGGAGGACAAAGTCAGACCCAAGGAGCCACACATGTCCAATGCAAGGGGCACATCTGGAGGTTAACTCTTGAAACCAGATTTGACTGTGGGTGGGGCTCAAAAACATGGGATGGAGACTGCCAAAATCAGCTCGACACTGGCTGTGAAGACCAGGGCTACATCAGCTATGAAAAGATGCACAACAACACCACAAACTGGAGGGCCACAGACAACCAAGCACTCTACTATGACACCAAAGAGTTTTTTGACGTTGAAACGCAGGGAAGACGCCATCAAGCTTGGCGCAGAATCGAAGTTGCTCAAGGTAGAGCATAAAAGAAGGTGTCTCGAGGCCGAACTCAACTCTATAATCCAGAAAGAAAAGAGAATTCATTGACTCTCTCCAGGGATACAGAATTCCTCTAAAATAACCTGCACACAAAGATAACCTGAGGAACTTCACCAAACTAGAACCCCAGGAAGAAATGGAAGAGGATGTATTTGAGTTGGAGGAAGAACAACAAGAAGAACTCTTGCAAATGAGAGAGCCAACGGATGAATAGTAGGATATCTGTTAGGCAGAAAGAGCAACCAGTGCACTCCGAGGTAATAATTTCAAGAAGGAAAAGCTTGCAGAATAGTTTTTAATCCTTATAAATGAAAGATCGAATATAAATCAAGAGATATCAACGTCCATATGTTCAAACACAAATGTGTAAATTCGGTAACGGCCTAATCCTTAGGAATGAAAGATCGAATACATATACAAAGATGTTAACGTCCATATGTTGTACAAAAATAAAAGAACACGGTAACAGCCAACACGTGTTTCGTCCAAAGGACTTCTTCAAGGCTCGAGGACAGAAGTAGGATTATCTAAAATGTTTCCGTTATTAGTCCGAATAAGGATTTTACATCATAGGTGAACAATTAGTCCTCCATCAAAGTAAAGATGGAGCTCCATATCTCCCAGGAAAATGTTTTTATAAAGTAGATGGAATGTCCTGTAAAGTGTATCCGTGGTGTAGGGGATACACTATGAGAAGGGCCTATATGGACCCAGTCCGTATTTCCCCAGGATCTGGGAATCTAGAGACAGCGAGACGTGTAGTAGATTAACCAACGCATGATAACGTTGTCGTATTCCAATGCGGAAACAGGGTTATCTGTGCAGACTCACAGTACTAAGGGGTAGAGTCCTATCCTTTTAAACCATCACCACTGTATTACAACACTGTATACAACAGTCACCATGAGAGCTGCAGGTACTTATGATGTTAAACAGCAAGAGGAGCATTCAAAGACATGCTTCATCCTTGAAGCACTACTACCTGGCCAGAAGAGAAACCAGTTCCTCCTAATGCTACCCAGTATGCTGGACGAGGGCAGAGAGGTGTTCAAAGAACCACCTGCATCCAAGGCCATAATACTATGGGTGGAGAAGTAGCACTGCTTCTGTTTGAAAGACCCACCTCAGAGGGAACGTGCCATTTGACTCCCTCATTGTAGCAACAGCACGTAAGAGAGCAAACACCCATATGTCTACGGAACCACCCGTGACAAGGAAAGTAAGAGAGTGGAAATAGTGGGAACAAAAATGGAGAGATTAGTAGTAACACAGTGGCAGATAGCCAACTCAAATTCCCTGCAAACCAGATATGCCCACCTGCAGTGAAATGAGATGGAGGTGCTCATGGAACACTTGACAGAGGAGCACAAAAAGAGGACAAATGCGGTTCTACATGAGGGCAAGACAATTGCCAATACATGAGTGAAGTCTGCGCTAGATACAGTGGACACTGCACGTAGGTAGCTCTACACAGCCTTACGTAGACATGCATGATTCACATTACCATACAACATTCCTTTAAAGCCTGACCTACTGTCATTGTCTTTGCTGGTTATGCTCTGGCTTGACAGCGCACCATTGATCAGAAAATGATGTGATAATCACCAGAAAAGATATGGCTTTGCCCCCATGTTGGGAGCCAGTTTTTACTGTTTGATTGGGCAGAAGTTGGGGATCTTCCACTGAAAGAGCTTGTTAATTCTGTTTTCTCTAAGGTATGTACATAATTATAGTGGCATAACACATTCTGCTTCATGAAACACCCTCTCCGCCTCCATCATCCTCATTCAGAATTTCAGAGTTGCAGGGGCATCAGCTGCTTAGCAGCTTAAGGATCTACAAGATACCCTTTGTAAGCGAATGTGTCTAGCTTCATGAGCCATACGACGTCTTACTGATGAAGCCAATAAATAAAAGTAAAAAATGTTTTGTTTGAGCTTCTGCTCATATAGGTGTATTGTCTGCCTTTGTGTTCAGAGATCATCTCTAATTGTTTAAAGTTTGCACACATCTTTACGATACTTTACTTTACAATAGTTACAGATTGCAGAAGCCTTGGTTTCTGTGGTGAGTAACGTTGCAGAGCAGGAGGAGTGCTATTTAATAACATTCACTGCCATGCTGCACCTTCTGCTGCCTTTCTTAATGCTCTGCTGAGTGCACATAAATCATGTAAGAGCAGGCACGGCAGCTCGTGATGCAGAATTAACAAGTGACTGCCTGGGAGTGCCCGGTCCTTTGGCCTCAAACATAGGCAGTGATGCAGCTTTGCAGTTCCAATGTTGTTATATAATAAAGATTTCTAGCTGCGGATTTCTTACCTTTGAATTCCCCCCTAAACATTAGACTGGATCCAGAAGGTGTTTGTGTGCAGCTCCCCAGCGTGGTGGCAGTCGCTGTTGATCTGCTGTGTGCCAGTCGTCAGCGTTGTTCACGCCAGAAATGACCCAGTTACGCCAACATCAGTTCTTTTTTTTTTTTCCATATCAGCCAGCGCTCATCCGAAGAGAGCTACCACTCACTCAATTTTTTGACTGGCCCTTTTTTACTTTTTGTTGATTCTTTTTCGAGACTTTCTCCTGGTATGTCCAGAATGCCTTCTAGGAAGATAGGATTCAAGCCCTGCGTATCCTGTCATCTGGCAAATGTCAGTGACGGATTTGCACCTTGTATTTCCTTTTGATATCTAGAGTGCAACCACATGCAGAAGTTATGCTCCGAGTGCCGAGCCATGTATCCGAAGGCTTGGAGGGAGCGGTCTCTAAAGCTGATGGTGGCCCCGCATGCCACTCTGTGCATGTTAAGGGTTTGGTCGAGAGCAAGGTCTCGGGAGCAGTTCCGGAGTCTGAAGTCATCAGTGGCCAATTCCAAGCTCTCAGGGCGATCGGTTAAATCGAGGTATAAGAAAAAAAAAAATCTAAGAAGTTGAAGCGCTCTTCAACTTCTCCTTGTCTGACAGCCTAAAACATGAGGGAGCATCGACGCTCTAGGCCTTGTTCTTAAGTACCTGATCCTGGGCCAGCTCCATGCCTCCCTGAGTTTCCGGGAGCTGGAACAACCCCTATCCAACTATGAGAATTATATGAGGCCATGTGCCTCAATTTTAGGCAGCCCGACCGGGCCTTGCAGGGTTTCGGTTCTGCGCAGCCTGCTCTCTGGCTCCCAAGGATCCAGTTCTGGATCCTGACCAGTGCCGTCTAGACCCACGGGTGCTGCCGTCCCATTGTAATTTCAGATTGACACAGAACCGGATGGGTATCGACTGGCGCCAGCAGGAGCCTTTCCTCCCCGTTCGGATCCTGAGTCCTATTCCTATGGGCTATGCTGTGGAGATGAATGGCAGGGGTCGCAGGACCCTTTAGGAGACCAACCACATGAAGGAATGGAATGAAGACTTGGGTGTGGCCAGCGGACTGGACACTTCTCCAGATACTGGCATGCTTTCTCCTCCTACTGTGGCTATGGGTGGGGGGGTGAAGAGGTGGCTGCTTCTTACATTATGTTGGTGACAAGGGCATCTGAGGTCCTGGTCCTTCAACTGCCCTCTGTCATCAAAACTGATCTCTTGATAGAGGTGCTGCAACTGGGAGTTTACATCTCTGAACCCATGCTCCCGTTAAGTGATGCCCTCACTGACTTCCTACTGGGGACCTGTTCTAAACCCAGCACAGGGGTTCCTGTGAACAGGAAGATTGCCTGCCGCCATTGCACTGCACCTGGGGATCTAGGTTGCCTGACGCAACATCGCATCCCTATGAGCTTGGTGGGCCAGGCCTCCCATAGCGCGTTCCTTTTTACTTGCTTGGGTAGGGAATCCCAAAAGGTTGGTCTCACTTGTGAAGATGTTTTGCAGAGTGAATCTTTCCTGGATTCGTGGACAACAAGGGGCGCTGCTGCATCAAAACATGTGCCGTCGGTTGGCACGCACTGAGAGAAGGACTCCCCACAGATCCCTAGAGGGTAAATCAGGTGGACGAAAGACTCCTGAAAAACCCAAGACATCGAAGGACGTTCAGGAGAAAGACGCTTTGTTGAAAAGAGATGGGTCAAAACATGACCACTGATTCTTGACTACTGTAATATTGGAGAAAGATTCTCCCGCAGACAAGAGGATGACTCCCAGTCTCAACCTCGAACAACTGGTCACTGAAACCGAAAGGAAACTAAGACTGGAGGCCGAAATGACCACTCTCCTCCAAAAAAAAAAGGAGTTTGATGACAGTCTCAGGGGTTTCAGGATCCCACCAAAGGCTTCGGCGCACAAGGACTTCAGGGACAAGGGGTCGAGGAATTGGAACCCCCACTGGCTCCGGACCCTTAAGAAGAAGAGGAAGAACCCTTCTATGTAGAGGAGGAAGACCAACTCATAGAAAGCTTCCAAGGTTCAGAAGCTGAGTACACGGATCAATGGCAGGAGTTAGAAGCGGACTCCCCATAGGAGGGGATAGACTTACCAATAGAGTCCTTCACCTTCTGATGACAAAGGCATGTACAATCAAGTCATCAAACAGGCTGCTGATGAATTTAGGGTTCAGTTGGGAGCAGAAAAAACTACAATTATGTTTTCACTTTGAAAACCTAATACCATCACATGCAAGAAATCAGTTTCTGCCAATGTTCCTTAGTGTTCTGGGGCAGGGAAGGGAAGCATTTCAGGAGCCTGCCACTTGCAGAGGTGCAACTCCAAAAGCTGAGAAAAAATATAAGAACTCAACAAAGGATCCAGCTTATGTTACAGCGCTATTGACAGCAGACTCTATCATCGTCTCAACAGCAAGGAAAAGAGCCAATAAATCAACTAAAGTGGGTACCTGTCCTGAAAAGGATAGTAAGAAGATGAAGCTCATGGGGAGGAAAGTGGAATGCAGTGCTGCTAACCAGTGATACCTTGCCAGCTCCAGTACTCTCTTGAACATCTGTGCACACCAGCTTTGGGAGGAAATTGGATTCCTAATGATGCACCTCCCAGAACAGTACTGAAAGAGGTCTACACACTTTATGGATAATGGCAAAATCATTGCCAATGCATGCCTAAAGTCAGCTCTGTACACAGCTGATAAACCCAGCTGTCAGATGATGATGGGAGTATAATCCTCAGAAGGCAGCAATGGCTAAGAATCTTGGGATTTAAACCAGAGGTACATGCCAACATCCTCAACAGCCCATTCAGTGGGGAACAACTTTTTGCCAGCTCAGTGGATAACAAACTGAATCAATTAAAGAAATATGAGACCGCAAAATCGATGGGCGCCCTGCAGTTTTGGAGAGGAATGCATAGGGGAACACCACCATTATGCAGTCCTGTCGGAAGGGGAAGCTTTCAGATGGGAAACACACCAAAGTTTTCAGGGAATCAGTCGGACAGCGGTATCCCAACAAGGATGCCAGAGCCAACGCAGGGCAGGCAGCCCTTTTGTGGGAGAGGCAGAGGAAGGGCTCAGTCCTACAAGGTAGGCTCAAATCCCACACAAAAGTGACTTGGCACAAACAGGACGCCTCTCATAAGTACCATCAAGGCAACAACCAAAAAGACAGCAAACTATAGTCTTACCTGCATACAACACCAGTAAGTGGTATATTCAAAACTTTCCTTCAGGAGTGGAGGAAAATAACTTTAGCCAAATAGGTACTAAACTTAATCCAATTTGGATATTGCATAGAATTTTTTTAATTCCACCAGTAAAGAGTCCATGGAGAAAAATACATTCCAAAGAGGAAACAACACAACTCCTCAAGGAAGTGGAAGAATTGCTAGCAAAAAATGCAATAGAAAAGTTTCGAAAACAAATCAACAAGGGAAACTAGTCAATGTATTTCCTTATTCCCAAAGTAGATGGCTCACTTCATCCAATTTTAGACTTGAGATTCATAAACAAGTTCATAAAGCCTCAAACATTCAAGTTTTCAACATTGCAAGAGGTCACCCCTCAACTACAGGAGGAAGACTTCATGACAACTGTAGACTAAAAAGATGCTTACCTGCACATTCCCATGAATGCACATCACACAAGATTTCTACGCTTTGTGGTGAACAAGATTCATTATCAATTCTCAGTACTGGCATTCGGAATAGAATCCACACCAAGGGTGTTCCCACAGTGCATTGCAGCAGCACACCTCAGAAGGGGTGTTCATGTCTGCCCATAGTTAGATGACTGGTTGGTGAGAGCAAACTCTTAAGAAAAATGCAAGAATCACATTCAGCAAACAATAAAGACACTATTCACATTATGATCCTCAATAAACATAGACAAATCATCCCCCATCCAGAAGAGGAAAAGATGTTTCTGGGAGAAAGAATACATTCTATTCAAAGTAAAGTGTTTCCAAACAAGAACAGAACACAATCACTGATTCCGAAGACTCATCAGTACTGAAAGGGGCTAGCTCTGACAGTGAGGACGGTATGGAAACTAGTGGGGGAAAATGGCACCATGCATCCCCTTAATATCATATGCAAGTCTTCACGTGAGACCATTACAGGAATGGCTTCAAGCTCAGTGGTCACAAGCGACCAGGAGTTGGGAATATCTAGTGGCTGTCACGCAAAGAGTAGAAACTGAGATAATGTGGTGGAACAGTTCAACTATAACCCAGTGAGTGAGATTTCAACATCCAACTCCTACAATAGCAGATACTTCACTTATGGGATGGGGAACACGCATGAACTCACTTGGAGGACTTTGTAAGTAGCAGGAGGCTGTGCAACACATCAACGTTCTAGAATTTAAAACAGTGTCCCTAGCCTTAAAATCACTTCTGAGGCAGTTATCAGGTCATTTAGTGTTAATTCAAACAGACAACACTACAACAATGTTGATCATCAACAAACAGGGAGCTAAATCCACACAGTTATCAAGATTAGCCCAGGAACTGTGCCATACAAAGGAAGATCTATTTAACATCAGTACATCTGCCAGGGACGGACAATGTGTATGTAGACAAACTCATCAGGCATGCATCCTGCTCACACGACTGGGAGTTGAATCTGAAAGTGCTCAAAAGAATCTTTCAGAAATGGGGGACACCACAAATCGACCTGTTTGCAACACCAGAGAACACAAAATGCCCAAAACTTTGTGTCCAGACAACATCGCCACCAGTCCCTGGTGAATGCCTTGTTGATAAACTAATGTAAGCACATTTGCTTATGCTTTTCTCCCAATACCACTCTTGCACAGGGTGATCAACAAATGCAAAAGAAGCAGGATGACACGGATCTTAATTGCACCACAATGGGCAAGGCAAACTTGTTTTTCAGAACTAATCCATTTTGCAAAGTGAAAGATTGAAATGTTACCAATGCAACAAAATCTGTTATCTGTGGACATGGGAAGTGTCCTACATTAAGAACCAGAAAGCCTAAGCTTAGCAGCCTGCCACCTAAGATATAAATTTCAGGCACCTAAAGTTATGTGAAACGATTATGGCTGTACTTATAGAGGCAAGAAGATCAACAACATGAAAGTGCTATTCTTCAAAATGGAAGCTATATTCCTTGTGGTGTCTTAAAAAGGGTTTGTTAAGAAAGAACACTAAGGAGTCCACAGTATTAGGATACTAAACATACTTTCTGGGTTTTTACCTAGCTTATAGTTTATTAGGGGTATATCTACCACCATTATTAGCTTACACAATGGGTAGTTCAGGAAGAAATTTCTTTACTGCACCAGCAATAAAATGTTTCTTAGAAGGTGAAAAAAGAATAGCACCTCCCAGGAAAGTACCTGCACCCACATGGAACCTTAACCTGGTGTTAACCCAATTGATGAAACCACCATTTGAACCATTACATAGTTATAGACTGCATTTTTGGTGGCTATAACGTTGCTTCGGAGAGTGAGTGACATACAAACCCATACAATCCAAGAACCGTATATGCAAATCATAAGAACAGTTTGTCATAAGGACAGATCCTCAGTTTCTACCAAAAGTTGTTTCACAATTTCACATGAACCAAACTATCCAAATACAAGCGGATAGAGCTTTACATACAGAGATGACAAAAACCATATAGGAAATCAAAACAACTATTTCTTTCATTTTCAGAGAACAACATGGGAAAGCCAGTTACTAAGGGAACACTGGCCAGATGGTTTTCAGAGACAATACAGCTAATTCAGACAAATGCTGCTGGAAGATTGGGAGCGAAACCTAGGGCTCACAACAAGGAAGAAGGGGGCAGCCATTACCTTTGTTTCAAACACACCATTACAAGAGATTTGTATGACAGCTACGTGGGCATCCACACACACCTTTACAAAACATTACTTCATAGACATCCAAATGAGCAAGGAAGCTCATGTGGGTCAGAAGGTACTAAAACATTTATTTTTAAATTCAAGTCCATCTTCAACCCATCCTCCACAGGACAACCATACCACCGTGTAATCTGTGCACAGCATGTGAATTCAGAAAAAGATTCATGCTGAATAATGTAAAGTTTCTTATCTGTAGGTGTAGTTATGCAGCTTGAAGAATTTTCTGCGAACACAAGGAAGAGGACGAAAAGAAGGAAAAAAAAAAAATCTGAAGATGCCGACCAAAGGTGGAGCTTCCGAAGGGAGCACGACTATGTCACAAGGGACAACAAATGGAGGTACCGTTGACGCCCACTAACAAACAAAACAAAAAAGAGAGGTAGGACTAAGCAAACAAGAAAAAAAAAAGAGGACATGAAATACTGGAGAATTCCATACTGTAAGGAGCTGGCTCGGTCTATACTATATCAAAATGGGAAATAGTGTGCACAGAATTCATGGATTGCCCAAGAGGCTTGACAGAGGCGATAATACTAATGCTCTATTTGTGGTAGGGTGGTCGAGCAGTTAGGCTTATCAGAGGGTAGTGTTTAGCATTTGTTGTACACACACAAGAAATAAGTGAGAACACACACTCAATGACTTAACAGGTCAATAGGTTTTTATATAGAAAAATATTCTTTTAATTTATTTTTAGAACCACAAGATTCATTTAGTAGGTAAGTACATTAAATGAAAGGTACTTTGCATAGTAATAGTTGAGACTTTGAATAGATTCAATATTGTACACCGTTTTCATTAAAATGGCAAAAAGTGGACGGTGCGGTTTTCAACAGTTCCTGGGGGAGGTAAGTAGAGTACAGTTTCAGAGGTAAGTACCACACTTACAGGTTCACTCTCCGGGTTATAGGTAGTCCACTGTTGGGGGTTCAAGGCAACCCCAAACACCCAGCATCAGCAACACAGGGCCATTCCGGTGCAGAGGTCAAACAGGAGCCAAAATAAAGTGGGCGCCCATGGAGATAGGGGGTACTAAGGTTCCAGTCTGCAGGCAGGTAAGTACCCGCGTTGACGGAGGGCAGATCAGGGGGATTTGGAGGAGTACTGGAGAGGCCCCAAGTAGGCACACAAACCACACCCTCAGTGGCACGGGGGCGGCCGGGTGCAGTGTGCAAACAAGGCATTGGGTTCTTAATAGAACTCTATGGAGGGACCCGGCGGTCACTTAGGCGCTGCAGGCAGGGCACCGGGGGCCTCTCGGGAGGCCACCGACTGGGCAAGGGTGATGGCTGCCTGCTGGTCATTGCTGCACTGGTTCTCGGTTTCTCACGGGCCTGGGGGCTGCAGGTGCAGTGCATCTTCCAGGAGTCAGATATCTTCGTCCTGGGCAGTCGCGTCTAGGGGGGGTCCTCTGGATTCCCATTGCAGGTGTCGTCGTGGGGGTGCAGGGAGGTCAGCCCAGGGTGGACACGTCGTCTGAGTTGCCTGGAGGTCCTCTCTGGATAGTTGGTTTCTCAGGACACTGGCCGGGGGGGGGCGTCGGTGCAGAGTGTTGGACTCGCGCTTCTGGAGTTAGGTGGGAGTCCCTTTAAAGATGGATGTCTTTTCTTCTTGTTGGGCAGAGGTGTTCTTGGTCCTCGGTGATGCAGCCAGTCCCCTGGGGGCTTTTCAGGGATCGCTGCTCCTGCAGAACGCGTCGCATCTTGGTTGCAGGGTCTTTGAAGCATGAGACAGGCAGGTAGGGCTGGGGCCAAGTCAGTTGTCGTCTCCTTTTCTTCTCTGCAGGGTTTTCAGCTCAGCAGTCCTTCTTGTGAGGTCGTCAGGAATCTGAAGAGCTGGGTTCAGACTCACCCCTAAATACTAAATTTAGGGGTGTGTTAGGGTTAGAGGGCAGTAGCCAATGGCTACTGTCCCTGTGGGTGGCTACATCCTCCTTGTGCCCACTTCCTCTGGGGAGGGGAGCACATCCCTTTCCCTATAGGTCCTAATCCTCCAAAGCAAGACAGAGGATTTCTCAAGGACGGGATCACTTCAGCTCTGGTCAACTTAGGACAGGGCCTGGCTGAGGGGGTGACTCCTCCTTGTTTTTCTCATTATCCGTCTGGACTTGCTGCCAAAAAGTGGGGGCTTTCGGGGGGGGGGGGGGTCAGACATCTCCACTAGCTGGAGTGCCCTTGGGCATTGTAACACCAGGCTTGAGTCTTTGAGGCTCACCGCCAGGTGTTAAAGTTCCTGCAGGGGGAGGTGTGAAGGACAGGCTTTGTCTATGACCACAGAGTGCACAAAGGCACTCACCCCATGTAGTCAGTCTGGAAGTGGCAGGCTGCACAGATCGGTCAGCCTTGCACTAGGAGTTGGGCTAACATACAGGGGGCATCTCTAAGATGCCCTCTGTGTGCATTTCTCAATAAATCCCACACTGGGATCAGTGTGGGTTTATTGTGCTGAGAAGTTTGATACCAATCTTCCCAGTATTCAATGTAGCCAATATGGTGCTGTGGAGTTCGTAATGACAAACTCTCAGACCATATACTCAGTATGGCTACCCTGCACTTACATTGTCTAAGAATTGACTTAGACACTGTAGGGGCACAGTGTTTATGCAGCTATGCCCTCATCTGTGGTATAGTGCACCCTACCCTAGAGCTGTAAGACCTGCTGGAGGAGGGGTGGGTGAGGTGACTTACTATGCTGCAGGCAGTGGTTTGTGGGCATGGCAGGGAGTGCCATGTCGACTTTCTTTTCTCCCTACCAGCACACACAAGCTGCCAAGCAGTGTGCATGCACTGAGTGAGGGGTCTCGGAGGGTGGCATAGAACATGCTGTAGCCCTTTGGGATCTTCCCTGGCCACAGGGCCCTTACTGTGTGCCAGGGCTCTGCCAATTGTGGAAACAAAAGCACAGTTTTAAGGAAAGAACACTCGTGCTGGGGCCTGGTTAGCAGGGTCCCAGCACACTTCCCATCAAAGCTGGCATCAACACTAGGCAAAAAGTGGGGGTTGACCATGCCAACACTGGCATTTTCCTACACATAACCAAACTTTAGATGGTGGAATAATGAACAGCATGTCAATCAAGAAAATTCTTCGAGCTCCAAAACTACACCCAGGTAAGAAACGTCACATTTTCTTCCACCAGCCCTGCTTTGCGGTCCGTGAACAACGCATGCCTTTTAGGCCATTATTCTTAAATGCTGTGGGATACGGTTGTGTAAATGTTGCCACAGGAACCGAGGAGGCCCGAGCTGTACTCTCTCATGCTGTTACTGATGGGAGAGACGGACAAAGTTCACAATTTGCTGCAGACTGGACATGAGCGACTCACTGGTTAGAGCTATTTCCACAACTGTAGCCTTGAGGTGCCATATCTGGCTCAGGACACCTAACTTTTCGGGAGATGTCCAGGCTTATTTGATGAACATGCCCTTTGATAGCAATCGTCTCTTCAGAGACAAGGCAGACTTTGCGCTTTAGCTCTTCAAGGATTCTTGGGCTACAAACAGGTCCTTGGGCCTTGCAGCGGCCCCTCGTCCCTCTGTCTGCCTTTCACCCCTTTTGTGGCTGCAGTAGGGGTCTCCAACTGTGCCCGTTCCCAGTCAGCCACCGTGCCATGCATGCTACCCAGCCTCTGCATGGCTTAGGGTGCATGACCCACTGACCTCGTAGGTCAGATGGCCAGTGATCTGGTCAGTCCTTCAACCCCCACCCCCTTTTCAGCAGTCTCCAAGCCCCAGTCTGCCCCCCCTCCCTCCCCACCAAGAACACTTGGCAGCAGGATTCGCCATCACCTGCCACACTGGCAATCCATCACTTCAAACAAGTGGGTTTTATAGATAGTCTGAAGTGGCTACTCCCTCCCCTTCATGACTACCCCTTCATTCATGCCGTCATCTTACGATCAGATGACGAAGGATCATTTGTCCCTTCTCCACGAGGAAGTTATGGCTTTCTTGACCAAGGGAGCCATAGAGAAGGTTCCAGTGCCACAAGTAGTCTGTAGTTACTATTCCCGCTACATTCTGGTACCCAAAAAGGACAAGGATCGTAACTCTATGCTAGACCTACAAGCTCTCAGTCTCTTCCTCAGGGAGAAGTTTAAAATGCTCACTTTGTCTCAGGTCTTGTCTGTTCTGAACCCAGGAGACTGAATGGTAACTTTAGACTTGCAGGATGCTTATCGTCCTATCCCCGTCTTTCCTGCCCACAAACGTTACCTGCGGTTTACTGTAGGCACTTTCAGTTCACTGTGTTCACAAAGGTGATGGCAGTGGTTGCAGCTCATCTGAAGAGATTTCACCCCAGGCTGTCTTCCACTTCCAGACTACAGGGACCTCCTGCATATGCTGGGATAAACGTGCTGAAGTCACACCTGACTCCCACTCAGATGCTCCGTTTCATTGGAGCTGTTTTGGACACAGTGCAGTTTTGGGCTTATCCTACCGAGTGGCGAGTCCAGGATATTCAGGCTATGATACCAATGTTTCAGTCTCTATCCTGGATTTTGGTGAGAATGACTCTGAAATTGCTGGGCCTCATGGTCTCCTGCATCCTGCTTGTAACACATGCCAAATGGCATATGGAGGCTCTGCAGTGGTACATCAAGTTCCTGTGGGTGCAGCATCAGTGAAAGCTTTCTGTCAGGGTCTAGATCTTGGGGGAACTACGAGAGATCTGCATTGGTGATTGATCTGTGATTAGGTCAGAGGCAGATCCCTTTTGCTTCCCCAACCAGAACTGACTTTAGTGACGGATGAGTCACTCCTGGGAGAGAATGGCCATCTGGGAGAGCTGGAGATCAGAGCCATCTGGTTTGCAGTGGGGATGGAACGCCACATTAAAATTCTGGAGCTCCATGCAATCCAGCTGGCACTGACAGTTTTTCTCATTCTAGAGAACGTGCAATGTCAGCAGTTTTGCAGTTTTCAAGATGGCAATTGCTTGTAAACACTTTTCGTCTTGTTTGGAGCTTAGGCCTCTCCTGTATACCTTTCCGCCACTACCCAAGTAATCCTTGTGGTGCTGGACTGGGCATGGAGAGTCGGGCATCCTGAGCTGCTTAGCATGTCCATCAGTTCTCTGATCAGACTGCCCCTCTGGGAGGATCTTCTGTTGCATCTGCAGGGAAGGGTTCTGTACCCAAACCTGTTAACTCTCAGCCCTCTTGTGCGGAGATTGAGCAGCAGCGGTTGATGGGTTTTGACTTTGCTCTTGATGTCTGTAATGTAATCTTGGCTTAGATAAGTCTTTAGACCACCCTTTCTGTCTCTCTCCGAGCTCTTTTGTTCATTCTGTCCCTTGTCAGGCAGGGCTGTGCTCTGAGCAATCTTAAGGGATTTTGTCTGGTATTTCTGCTTTTTTGCAGTTGCCTGATCAGCCTTCCTTGTTTAAGTCTCCTATTGTACATAGGTTCCTCAAAGGTCTTGAACATCTTTTTCCTCCATTCATAATGCCGCAATGGGATCTCAGTTTGTGTCTGACTTTTTTGATGTGCACTCCTTTCAAGCCTCTCCACAATTGACCTCTCAGGCTTTTCACGTTGAAAACTGCCTTCCTTGTGGCAGTTATATCTGCCCGCAGAATGGATGAGCTGCAGGCATTGTCATCTTGGCTGTCCCACCTTCCTGTCTATCCTGACAGTGGTGCTTCACACTAGGGCCTCTTTTCTGCCAAAAGTGGTGACACCCTTTCATGTAGGGTAATACATCATCTGGCCTCATTTTTATGCACCCCCACATCCTTCTACCTGAGCTAATGCTGCGACCACTGCATTAGCATGTGGAATTCCAATTGTGGACATCTGCCAGGCAGCACCGTGGGCATCTCTGCACATGTTTATCAAACACTGCTGCATGGACAGTCAGGTCCATAGGGATGGGCACTTTGCCTGTTTGGCCCTGCAGGGCATGACTTGCAGACCCATCTCTTGGGATATTACTGCTTGGGTATATATTCAAGGGTAAGGAATCTTCAGCTAAAAGTCTCTATCAGATGGACAAGTTACTTACCTTTGGTAATGCCTAATCTGGTTGAGACTATATGTAACTGCAGATTCCTTACCGACTCATCCTCCTGTCTCTGCAAACTGATATCTAAGGGCAGGGCTCCCCTTTCAGGGCCTTAGTTTGATACAGCAGTAGTATGTGTTCTTCATGGCTCTGTGGTTCTGACATGAGGAGTCATGAAAAGAAACCCACGTTGGCATGCCTGGGTGACACCTCTATAGGACCCACGATTGTCTGATGCAGACAACGGCAGTGGAGCCAATCGACACCTACTGGTGCTCCGACAATGCTTGTGAAAATCTTCTTGATCCACCCTGATGCCTGGGGAGAATTCAAAGGTAAGGGATCTGCAGCTAGATAGTGTCTACCAGATAAGGGGTTACCTGAGGTAAATAACTTGACCATCAAAGCTTGCATACACAGAAATATGTCTTATTTTGTGTTACTTTTGCTGTTTTACTTTTTTAAAAGCACCTGCTCTTACTGACGCAGATTGCGAACCATGTTTAGTATGGCCTGCCTACTGCCACCTGCACCCCTTGTACGACCTGAGCCTGGTGAACAAGAGTAAAGCTTATGGGATTGCGACTTGTCTCTCATTCCACCATAGTGTCACACAATATCAGTTATGGTGCCTATGGCTTCATCTTCAGCCCAGTAACATGCATAAGAGCACACCACAGACACAGAGCTGTCCCTAGTCACAGGGTCCTAACTCTTACAATTCTACGACACTACAGTGCATTTTGCTTCCAGTCTTTCATTCTGCTCTTCAGACTGCTCGATAATTATACCTCTGTTAACGCTCAGACTAGTCTGGGCTTCAACTGTGCTCTGCTGCAAGCGCAGCAGGATAATATCTTAACCTGCAGTCTGATTTTTTTTTTTTTTTTGCTCTTTCTCTGCGCTCAGGAGGTCTCTTCTACCTAATTGCCTGCTCCTCCTGACTACTGCGATTAAAGCTTTCCTAAAGCTACAGTCTCCTTTGGGGACACATTCTGTTCAGCCAACGTCACCACCAGAAATAAATGGTTGAGCTAAATGGAGTGGCGGATTCATTTTGGACTCCCCACAGGGATGTAATAGTTCAAATCTTCAATAAAAAAAAAAACAGCTTTCCTGCTTGTCCATAATGTGTGATTCTGGGAAAATAGCATTTCACCACTCCTGAGGCATCCCTTTTAGTTAGACTGACTTTCGTGACTTAGGTTTGGTTTGACAGCATATTTCTCTGCATTGCTTGTTTCCAATTCCTTATAATATACATAGTGAAGTTTGTCTCCACCCAGAGGAGTAGTTCTCTCATTGCATGCTGTTGGTGTTGTGATGCATCATTCTGCACCCTGTTGAGTGTTTACAGTGGAATGCATGAGGGACTGTAATTAAACCAAGACACATTATTTTTTTTAAAACTTTTTTGCCCACAGTACACTTTACCTTGTACTAAGTGCCTTTTTCATCACTTGATTGTTGGCCATTGTGCGGAGGCGCTACGTAGTCCCAGATTTGACACAAGTCAACCAATGATTTTAGCGCTCAGTATCAAGATTTGTAAACTGGGCATGTTATGTAAGGGCAAGATGCCTAAACTAGAATGCTTATTAGGTACTCAAACTCACCCTGGGGATCTAGGGTGTTATTAATGGGATGCTGTAGAGTTTGGTGGAATTGACACCTAATTATCTAGATAGGTGTACGTGGGTCACTGTTATAAATATGTCGTATTTAAGAGAATTTCCTAGATACCTTTCAGTGTAGCATAAAGCACGTGCCACTTAATTATGTATGTCATGTTTTTGTAAATATGGCATTATCATTATGGTATTGAATTAATAACTGAAATCAAGTTCTTATTTACGTTCATTTATTAATCTCATAGTCCACTTTTTCCCAAATGGTCGGGAGGAGGGGTATAACTTCGAGGTGTTATACCCCTAATACATTTATTCTCAAATAAATAGTTGGGTACAGGTGCTTAAAATCTTGGATGGTTTGGTTGTGGGATTTCATTTGGAATTTGTATGCCCCCAGACAACACACACTTGTTCGCGTCTGTTTTGAAGAAAATATGATCTTACAAAATATTGAGTTTTAAGTACTCTTTAACAATCCACACTCATCTCGTGTTCCAGTGCTCCTTAAGCCCACCCCATGCTTTGCTTCTGAGATGTTATATTTTATTTTAGCAAAATATACCAGCGCGATTGTTTGGAAATCTAAAGCTCACACACTCACAATCTTACTGACCTAGCTACACCACTGGTTGGGAGCCGCCTTTTCGTGATCGTTAAAGTTGAAGCAATAAATAAAGATACCTTTAAAATCTATACTAGTCACCTTGTCAGATTTGCCGCACTTCAATGACCGAGGTCAAATGTTGGGCTTTGTCTTCTGGCACACTGCTACTTCTGCCTTTTTTTAACACAGGAATTAGTGTTTACAAACTCCTTTCACTTTGTAGCTGGAGAACGAAAAGTGAATTAGGGTGCCAGTTTTGCAGGCATACAGCGTGTGACAGGAAAGAATATAATTTTTTTTGTAGCACACAATAAAATGTGACTACCTCTAAATGAACTGAACCCAGCACCTTGGAAAGCAAAAAGAAGCACTTTTGTTGTTGTTACTTAAGTATGATGGAAACAAAGATTTTTAATAGAATCAAAACCAATTGGGACTATTTTTCCTAGTGATGTGCATATGATAAACATTCAATGAAATCCGATTTTCACACATAATTTGTTTGCAATACAGAAAATCTGATCAAGTTTGTCAATGGAAAATGTGCTGTTTGTAAATAACAGTGCTACCACACAATGCTTTACTTGCGTTAAAAAAAAAATTGCCCGCCTCATGTTCTTTGAAGCTGGGTTGGTCGCAAAAGTTTGTCCTGCTAAGAAGTGGGTTTTAGTTCTAAAAAAAAAAAAAAATCGGAAGCACTGTCATAGATGCATTGTACAAGCAGAGCAGTTTAGTTTTTTGTTCCAGTGGGCTTTTTAAAAATACTTTTGATAGAACTCCAAATGCAAGTGTGAGCTATTGGCTTTGCCAATGCTTAATATACCTGGCTGTGACAGTAAAGAGGACAGAATAACACTGATAGGATAGCCGACAGGCAACACCAGCAGAAGTAGAGAAGGAGTTGATGTTCTATTACAGTTAAGAATGGGGCAGACATGAAAATTATACTTACCATTTATTATTCACACAAAGGATAGGATTAAATAAAGTGAATAAGAACAAAAACAAATGTTTAAAAAGTTCTTATTTGTTTCTACGGTTATGCTCCTGTGCCATATATTTTAATTCATTAATCCATGCACACTTGCTATGTAGTTCTAAATCTGTCCAGTGGTGCCTACGTCCTCCCCATATTCTCACTCTCCTCCCCATATTCTCACTCCTCCTCCCGATATTCACTCCTCCTCCCGATATTCTCACTCTTCTCCCCATATTTTCGCTCTCAATATATGGTGTTCACCTATTGGTGAAGGCACCCTGTACTGAGTCCAGGCAACCCTTAGTGATATTGTAAGTGGTTCTAAATAACAAGAGCTCTCAAAAGGTAGCTGTGGGCAGCAGCTAAGGCTTATCCAGGAGGGTGTAAAGGAATTGCAAATACCACATAGATCAGGCAGTGATGTATGCACAAGAAAGAACCACACCAGTGTTAGAAAAGTAATGTTTTATTTATTAACACATAGGTACTAAAACTTACTTTGGTATATCACCTAACCTGGAGATCTATGTGCACAAAAATATACTTAGAAGCAGGTAAGTAAAGGCATAAAATAATATGGGCCCTTATGTGTGTCCGAAGCACATACTAAAAAAAATGGAATGTGAAAGTCGCTACTAACCAAGACTACCATCCAAAGATCCTTAGGACTGGGGAATCACCGAAAAATCAAAAGTAAGTAGCTAGGGTTCCCCAGGCACCTGTGGGCAGACTAGTAACCCAAGGTCAGTATCAAAAGGTTAAAATGGGGAAGTTGCAGTATGAGTTTTCGTGTTGTAGGACCCTTCCCAGAGGACCCCGAGGAAACCAGTTGGGACAAGGGAGGTTCAAGATTGCCCGCACCAGTGGATACCCAGAGAAGCAAAGTATGTACACGAGGGAGCCCAGGTGCATGGGGGTAGTTGTGTTCGAACCTCAAGTTGAAGTGTGTGGGGACCTCGGGTGTCCAGCTTCTGTTGTGACCCTTGGACCAGGCAAGTGGAACCCAGGCATAGATTCTGAACGAAGAGGACATAAGGAAAGAGTGGACAGAGTCCAGATCACAAAGATATGCCCAGCCTTCTCGGAGATGCTTTCCGGAGAAATGGTGGTTGTGGAAGTGCAGTTGTGGTGTCCAGGTGATGCTGGCAGATCCCAGAAGACATCCACAAGCTGTCCCATGCCGGTTGTCTGATTGCAGAGGGGCCAGTGGTCAGCAGGACCACCAAAAATCTTTGGCAAATGCAAAAAAGCATTGCACGGAGTGTTGCAGGATTTGGGGACGAGCAAGGTCCAAGGGACTCTATCTTTGTAGGTAAGTCATGGCCAATCCTCCTCAAGCAGACGAGCCAGCAGGAATTGTAGGAGACCCCAGCAGGATCCACTGACAGCAGACACAGTGAGTTACAGAGAGGCCTCAGCAGTACAACAAAGTTGGATGCCCATGTAATAGAGGTTGTACGGAGGATGTTGTTCTTGGAGTGGTGTGATGCCGGAGGCTGGGGTTTCTTGGAGGTGTTTCCAAACACTGTTCTGCATAACCCTGTTTCCCAGATATTTTTGCCAGGTGTAAATAATGCCCAGTCTACCCCAATTCTGTGGAAATGCATGTTAGAAAGGGTTACTTTAAACAGCCACCAGTGCAGTGTGTAAGTATACAAACCTCATTATGGGCTGATGCAAAACATGATCCACTTTCTACTGAGGTGTTCTCTGAAGCACACTTGCCCAAAAAAACTAATAGCTCACAAGGGCGAACCTGAAGCCTCTTTTCTTATTTCATGTGTCCTGGAAAGCTGTCTGTAGTGAGACCTTAAAAACCAAAAACATACACTGCCTGATAAAATCAGGACAACCACTGTTTCAAGGTCTAGAAAAGTATTCTAGTACTTTGTACTTGTAGTCTGGCTTTCTTGACTTTAGGATCTGTGACTTATTGTGTTTTGGCAGTACATTCCTCATTCCCCCATTCATTGCCTCCATCAATTTACTTTTTGCATATTTTGCTGTCAAAATTCTTAAATTCTCCCTTTACACCCCACAATTGGCATACTGGTATACCCCTGTAAGTCCCTAGTAAATGGTACTTGAGTACCCACGCAATTGGTACACTTGGGCCCCCCATGGGCGGCAGCATGTATTATGCCACCCATGAGAGCCCATCCAAACTACGTCTGCAGGCCTGCCATTGCAGCCTGTGTGAAAAAGTGCATGCACCCTTTCTCTGCTGGTCACTGTAAGACACCCCTATGGTAGGCCCTCCTAGCCCAGAGGGGTAGGGTGCAGGTGTCTGTGAGGCACCCCTGCATAAGCAGAGATGCCCCTTCGAACTCCAGTTGCACTGCATTGGACTTCGTAAGTGCGGGGAAGCCATTCTACTAGTGTACTGGCCATGTCAGTACCTTTGGTCCATCTACATAATGGTAACTCTGAACCTAGGCATGTTTGGCATCAAACATGTCGGAGTCATACCCCAATACTTATGGCAGTATTGGTGGCATGATTCCATGCACTCTGGGGGGGGCTCCTTTGAGGACACCCCCCTCCCCCCATTATTGCTCTTGCCAATCTTCCAGGGTTTGTGGGTAGCCCACGCTGCTGCAGCCCCTCAGTCAGTTTTCTGCCCTCCTGCTGTTTGACCATGTAGGAGGCTGGCCTGGCTTATAGTGGGTACCTTGTGGTACTTACACCTTGTGCCAGGTCCAGTTATCCCTTATTAGTAGAATAGAGGTGTTTCTAGCAGCTTAGGCTGATAGAGGTAGCTATGGCAAAGCAGCTTAGGCTGAACTAGGAGACATGCAAAGCTCCTACTATACCACTTATATCATATAGCACAATATCACAAGAAAACACAATACTCAGTTACTAAAAAATAAAGGTACTTTATTTTAGTGACAATATGCCAAAAGTATCTCAGAGGATACCCTCACTTAGGAGGTAAGTAATATACACAAATTATATGTACAGAAACCCAAAACAGGTAAGTAACAGTAAGAAAAGTAGTGCAAACAGTGTAGAATCACAAATGGATGCAACAGGTAGAAATAGGCCTAGGGGCAACACAAACCATATACTCCAAAAGTGGAATGCGAATCACGAATGGACCCCAGGCCTATGGTAAGTTGTAGAGGGTCGCTGGGACTGTAAGAAAACAGTAAGGGTGTCCAAAATACCCCACCCCAAACCCTGAAAAGTAGGAGTAAAGTTACCCTACTACCCCAGAAAGACATTATAATCGAGATAGGGGATTCTGCAAGAACCACCAGCAAAACACTGAAGACGGATTCCTGGACCTGAGGACCTGTAAAGGAAAGGGACCAAGTCCAAGAGTCACGCAAGTGTCGGGGGGAGGGGAGAGGAGCCCACTAAACCCCAGATGAAGGTGCAAAAGGGCTGCCTGCGGTTGGAAGAAGCTGAAGATTCTGCAACAACCGAAGGTGCCAGGAACTTCTCCTTTGATCAGAAGATGTCCCACGGCGTGCTGGAGGATGCAGAAGTGTTTCCACGCAGAAATACCGCAAACAAGCCTTGCTAGCTGCAAGAGTCGCGGTTGAGGACTTTGGGTGCTGCTGGGGACCAGGATGTCGCCCCTTTGAGGAGGAGACAGAGGGGGCGCTCAGCAGCTCAGAGAGCCCCCGCAGAAGCAGACTGCACCTGCAGAAGTACCGGAACAGGCACTTAGAAGATCTGAGGACAGCGGTCGACTCAGTCACAAAGGGGGTGGTCCCACGACGTCGGAGTCCAACTCACCAAGTTAAGCAATGCAGGATAGAGTGCTGGGGACCCAGGCTAGGTTGTGCAGAAAAGAATCCTGGGAAAAGTGCACAGAAGCCGGACCAGCTGCAGATCACGCAGTACACAGGATTTCTGTCCGGCGTGGGGAGGCAAGGACTTACCTCCACCAAATTTGGACTGAAGGGCCACTGGACTGTGGGAGACACTTGGACCCAGCGCCTGTGTTCCAGGGACCATGCTTGTCAGGATGAGAGGGGACCCAGAGGACCGGTGATGCAGAAGTTTGGTGCCTGCGTTGGCAGGGGGAAGATTCCGTCGACCCACAGGAGATTTCTTCTTGGCTTCCAGTGCAGGGTGGAGGCAGACAGCCCTCAGAGCATGCACCACCAGGAAACAGTCGAGAAAGCCAGCAGGATGAGGCGCTACAGTGTTGCTGGTAGTCGTCTTGCTACTTTGTTGCAGTTTTGCAGGCGTCCTGGAGCAGTCAGCGGTCGATCCTTGACAGAAGTCGAAGAGGGAAGTGCAGAGCAACTCTGGTGAGCTCTTGCATTCGTTATCTGAGGAATAGCCCAGAGGAGAGACCCTAAATAGCCCAGAAAGGAGGATTGGCTACTGAGAAAGGTAAGCACCTATCAGGAGGGGTCTCTGACGTCACCTGCTGGCACTGGCCACTCAGAGCTGTCCATTGTGCCCCAACACCTCTGAATCCAAGATGGCAGAGGTCTGGGACACACTGGAGGAGCTCTGGGCACCTCCCCAGGGAGGTGCTGGTCAGGGGAGTGGTCCCTCCCCTTTCCTTTGTTCAGTTTCGCGCCAGAGCAGGGCTGGGGGATCCCTGAACTGGTGTAGACTGGCTTATGCAACATCTGTGCCCATCAAAGCATTTCCAGAGGCTGTGGGAGGTTACTCCTCCCCAGCCCTTCACACCTATTTCCAAAGGGAGAGGATGTAACACCCTCTCTCAGAGGAAATTCTTTGTTCTGCCTTCCTGTGACCAGGCTGCCCAGGGGCAGAAACCTGTCTGAGGGGTTGGCAGCCGCTGCAGTGGAGACCCAGTAAAACAAGTTTGGCAGTACCCGGGTTCTGTGCTAGAGACCCGGGGATGCATGGAATTGTCACCCCAATACCAGAATGGTATTGGGGTGACAATTCCATGATCCTAGACATGTTACATGGCCATGTTCGGAGTTACCATGGTGACGCCTCATAGAGGTATTGACCTATATGTAGTGCACATGTGTAATGGTGTCCCTGCACTCACAAAGTCTGGGTAATTTGCCCTGAACAATGTGGGGGCACCTTGGCTAGTGCCAGGGTACCCACACACTAAGTAACTTGGCACCTAACCTTCACCAAGTGAGGGTTAGACATATAAAGGTGACTTATAAGTTACTTATGTGCAGTGAAAATGGCTGTGAAATAACGTGGACATTATTTCACTCAGGCTGCTGTGGCAGCCCTGTGTAAGAATTGCCTGAGCTCCCTATGGGTTGCAAAAGAAATGCTGCAGCCCATAGGGATCTCCTGGAACCCCTATACCCTGGGTACCTAGGTACCATATACAAGGGAATTATAAGGGTGTTCCAGTGCGCCAATGAGAATTGGTAAAATTAGTCACTAGCCTGTAGTAACAATTTTGAAAGCAGAGAGAGCATAAGCACTGAGGTTCTGTTTAGCAGAGCCTCAGTGATACAGTTAGGCACCACACAGGGAACGCATAGGCCACAAACTTATGAGCACTGGGGTCCTGACTAGCAGGATCCCAGTGACGCATATCAAACACACTGACAACATAGGGTTTTCACTATGAGCACTGGGCCCTGGCTAGGAGGAACCCAGTGAGACAGTAAAACCACCCTGACATATACTCACAAACAGGCCAAAAGTGGGGGGGTAACAAGGCTAAAAGAAGGCTACCTTCCTACAGACCAGCCGAAGCAGGGGAAGGCAGAACAAAGGATTTCCTTTGAGAGAGGGAGGCATGACCCTCTCCCTTGGAAATAGGTGTTACTTGGCTGGGGAGGGGTAGCCTCCCCACAGGCTTTCACATTTGATGCCCTCCTTGCATAATCCAGTTTGCATCAGTCCAGTCCAGGGACCCCCGGTCCCTGCTCTGGGGCGAAGCACACAAAGTAAAGAGAAGTGACCACTCCCATGTCCATTACCACCCAAGGGTTTGTGCCCAGACTGGCCACCTGAGTCTGCCATCTTGACAACAAGGTATGCAGAGGCCCCTGGGGGCCTCTGGTTGGTCAAGACAGGTGACTGACATCAGTGACCCCCTCTGATAGGCGGTCACCCTGCGGAGTGACCAATCCCCTTGGTAGGGCTATTTAGGGAATCCCTTGTGGGTGGGTCTCTAGATTTGGTGTGCAAGACTCCACCAGGACTCCTCTGCAACGTACTCTTCTGCTCCTGGCCACCAGAACCGCAGCTGCACTCTTCAGGAACCAAACAACCCTGCAACTCCTAAGACTACCTTGCCTTGCAACATTGTTGGCTTCCAGGAATTGCAACATTTCCACGGCTGTGCGTCCTCAGCTGCACCAAAGAAGCAAGAAGGAATCTCCCTTGGCGTGAAGGAGTCACTCCCATGCATCCGCAGGCACCTAAGGCAATAAAGACCATCAGCTGGAATCTTCTGCCATCTGGCCCCAAGAAGACTCTCCAACACAGGTGGTGGGTCTGAGTGGTCCCCTTGGTTCTCTACCTGCTGTTCATATTGGGAGATGATGAGCCCTTGCCTCTCCTTGCAGGACAATACCCCTATGCACTGCGACTTGCAGCTACCAAGGCTTGTTGACTCCTGCTTCAAGGGACCTTCAGGCTCCACGTAGCCCCTGCCTCCAGCACTTCTTCCTTGCAAGTACAGTCTCTGCTGCTCCAGCGACATGGGACTCCTCTCCAGGTGTGCTGCCAGGGCCCCACAGCAACTTACTGGGCCTGCTGCCAGTGGGTTGTCCTTAGGGACTGCGACTGCTTTTGTTGGCTCTCCCGACTGCTGAGGGTGATCTGGACTCCCAAGGCTCGAGTCCCCTGGACCTTGTTGGTCCTCTTCAGCTCTGCAACTCTTCTTCTGTATCAAATTGCATTTGCCAAGGTTTGTTGGTGGTCCCACTGACCAATTGCGACCCAGCGACTGACATGGGATATGATCTGCACGACTCATCTGCAGTTCCTGGGCTCCACAGCTGATCATCTTCCCTCGTCGACCCGGTTCTTCATCAACAGAAAGGTGGGTAGTAGTTCCTGGACACTCCTGTGTGGACTGGACGCTGTCCCCTTCTTTTCCAAATATTTTTCTTCCAGAATCCACGGTTGGGTTCCACCGGACTGGCCCTGCAGTCTTCCTCTTTCTAAGTCCTATTGTTAGTCTTTGGGAAGACAGGTACTTACCTCTGCTCTCCTGGTCGCTAGAGGTCACTTAGGTACTCACCTCTTGGGATCTTGAGCTCTCCGAGCTCCTCTTTAACTGCTCCATATCCTTGTGCGGGGGACTTCACCTCGCATTCCACTATTTTAGTATATGGTTTGCCCCCCCCTAAAGGCCCTCAACTGTGTGTGTGTGTGTGTGTGTGTGTGTGTGTGTGTGTAGATATATAAATATGTTTGATGGCATGTGTAGCTGCAGATACACATGCTATGCATAGCTCTTCCGGCATCTAGTGTTGGGCTTGGTGTGTTACAAGTTGTTTTTCTTCTAAGAAGTCTTTTCGGAGTCACGGGATCGAGTGACTCCTCCTATTGGTTACACTGCGCATGGGCATCACCTCCATTGTTGTTGTTTTCTTTCCGCGGTCGGGTTCAGACGTTTTTCCTCTCGCTCTGAGATTTCGATTCGGAAAACCTACTTGTTCTTCGGTATTGTTTCGATCGCGTTTCCCATCTAGCATCGAACTGGTAGCACTGTCAAACTTCATCTCGCCGTTCGGGGGGTGCGACCAACTCGGGCCTGTTCGGGCCTACTGCGTGGAAAGCCTGATGGATCGGACTCCATTCCGGTTCTGCCCTCGGTGTCATGCGAAATTCCCTTATACAGACCAACACCTGGTTTGTAATTCGTACCTTTCTCCAGACCATCTGGAGGAAGATTGCGAGGCCTGTCGATCGTTTCAATCAAAGAAGACCCGAGAGATCGCAGAGCCCAAAGTCTCGAAATGGCGTCAAAAAGCACTGAACATCTCGACATCATGGAGGAAGAGCAGGCACAGACGGCAGTCTCCATCCGAGACACTGAATCCGAACAAGAATCGGAAGACGATAGACACATCACAGCTGGCCAGCATGTGAGTACGTCTACCCCTACAGAAAAAACATTAGAAGGCTTTGGGTACACCACTGCCGGAAGGCCATGGTTTGGCCCAAAAAAAGACGGCTGGCGACTGACATTCGGGGTTGGTGCTGAAAAAGGCCACTCCTCCGTCAGCTAAAACTTCCACGTCAGACTCCAGTAAAAGGCCTCATTCCTCGGAGTCGAAAATTCGGCAATCGGTTTTGAAACTGAGACAACCGACCACTTTTTCGGGACAGAAAAAGATACACACTTCAGAGCAGACAATATCCTCATGCACAGAAGAACAGGGACTTTCGAGAAAATTAAAGCAAATCTCAAAGCCCATGCTCATAAAGCTTCTGAAGAAGAGACTGACGTTGAACCAATATTAGAGGTTATGGATAAGAGACAATCGAGAATCCATATACATAAACTGACTGGGCGAATCATCACTGCACCTCCTTTAAAAACCAAAAGAAAGCTGGCTCTTCAAGAGGAGTTAGACTCTGCTCAGCCACCAGCAAAAGTGCAGAAACAAAATGAGAAACCAGCCCCTCTCCCTACTTCTCCTCCTCACGCTCAACAGCTTTCTTTTTCACCTCACAATAGTCAACCACCATTGCCTTCTCCAGCACATTCATTATACTCACATGGACATACAGTAGAACCATGGGATGTCTATGACCCTGATCCCATTCCGGACAATGATCCAGACCTTTACCCATCTAAACCTTCTCCCCCGGAAGACACCACTGCCTACACCCAAGTAATATCTAGGGCAGCAGCTTATCATGGAGTGCTTATGCATTCTGAACCCCTGGAAGAAGACTTTCTATTAAACACACTGTCTTATACTCATTCCAGGTACCAGTGTCTCCCGATGCTGCCTGGAATGGTTAAACATGCGGACCAAATGTTTAATGAGCCTGTCAAAGCTAGGATCATCACCTCTAGAATTGATAAAAAAATATAAGCCTGCTCCTACTGGTCCAGACTATATCACTCATCAGGTCCCTCCAGACTCAGTGGTAGTCAGTGTGGCACGGAAAAGAGCAAACAGCCAGTCGTCAGGAGGCGCACCTCCTCTTGATAAGGAAAGGCGTAAATTTGATGCAGCTGGCAAGAGTTGCCACACAAGCGGCTAACCAATGGAGAATTGCCAATTCTCAGGCACTTCTAGCAAGATATGACAGGACCCATTGGTACGAGATGCAAGATCTTATACAACACCTCCTAAAGGAGCATCAAAAGAGAGCACAGCAAGTTGTGGAAGAGGGACAAGCTATCAGCAATAACCAGATAAGGTCTGCCCTGGATGCTGCTGATACAGCCACAAGGAGTGTCAATACGGCCATCACAATTAGAAGACATGCATGGCTATACTCCTCTGGGTTTAAACCAGAAATTCAACAGGCAATACTTAATATGCCTTTTGACAAGAAACATCTATTCGGCCCAGAAGTAGACACAACTATTGAGAAACTGAGAAAAGACTCAGATACTGCTAAAGCAATGGGGCTTTATACACCACACCATATAGAGGCTCCTTTCACAGACCCCAGTTTAGAGGAGGTTTTAAGCCCCAAATCCTCTGATGTTTCCACCTCTCAAACAAACCAGGGACAACAAACCCAATATCAAAGAGGGGGGTTTAGAGGGTCCTGTAGAGGACAATATTTTAGGAGCAGAGGTAAATTCCAAACCTAAAACAAACCACTAAACAGTGACTTCCTTCCACTCAACACTTCTCCTGGTGGGGTGGGGGGTTGGTGGGTGGGGGGGGTGGGGGTGTGAGACTGCAGCAATTCCACTCTAATTGGCAAAATATCACCGCAGACAATTGGGTATTATCAATTATCCACAATGGCTATTGCCTAGAATTAATCTCCACCCCTCCATACATTCCACCACGATACCACAACTTGTCCCCAGAACACAGCATTCTGTTACAAGAGGTACAATCTTTACTATTAAAACAAGCAGTAGAATTGGTTCCACATTCTCAACAAGGAACAGGAGTATACCCACTATACTTCATCATTCCCAAAAAAGACGGTATTCTCAGGCCCCTCAGTCTATAAATGCTGTCAGAACATGTTCACATAGTAACTCTGCAAGATGTAATTCCACTACAACAAAAACAAGATTACATGACTGCTTTAGACCTCAAAGATGCGTATTTCCACATACCCATCCATCCAGCTCACAGAAAATACCTCAGGTTTGATATAGCAGGAAAACATTACCAGTTAAAATTTTCACTGTTTGGCATAACAGCTCCAAGAATGTTCACAAAATGTCTAGCAGTAGTAGCAGCCTACTTAAGAAGACAACACATCGTCTTTCCATATATAGGCGATTGGCTACTAAAATAAAGCAATTTTACACAATGCAAACAACACACTTGTAATGTGAGAAAAACCTTGCATACGCTAGGGTTCACTCTCAATTACCAAAAATCACATCTTCAACCAGCACAAGAACAACCTTACCTAGGTGCTATCCTAAACACTCAAAAAGCCCTGGCTTATCCAAATACACAAAGGATACAAGCTTTCCAAAATCTCATACCACACATACAGCCAAATCAACAATATACTGTAACATTTATCATGAAAATTCTAGGAATGATGGCATCTTGCATATCCATAGTTCCACATGCAAGACTAAACATGAGGCCCTTACAAAGGGTGCCTCAACAGTGGTCTCAGACACACGGTCAACTTCAAGATCTAGTCTTGATGGACCACCAAACACATATGTCCCTTCAATGGTGGAGTCGCAGCAATGTAATGAAGGGGCGGTCATTCCAAGACCCTGTAGCTCAGACCATAATCACAACAGACACATCAATGATCAGTTGGGGAGCTCACCTCAACAATCAAACCATTCAAGGGCAATGGGATGCCCAACAGAAACAGCTTCATATAAACCACCTAGATCTATTAGCTGTATTTCTTGCAGTGTTTCAACCTCTTCTCAAACAGAAGACATTTCTCATAAAAACAGACAACATGACATCCATGTATTACCTCAACAAACAGGGCGGGACACACTCACCTCAACTGTCCCTGCTAGTCCAAACAATATGAAAATGGTCAATTCACAATCACATTAATCTATTTGCACAATACATTCCAGGGATAGACAATCAGCGGACAGATCTCCTAAGCAGAAATCACCAACTAACGCACGAATGGGAGATTCACTCCCAAGTACTTCAAAAGTACTTTCCAGACACCCACATCCTCTATCCAAGGGCAATGCTCTATGGAGCAATTGGTCAGGCATATTTGCTTACGCCCCCCCCCCCCCCCCCTCCCCCCCTCCTCCCCTCTCTCCCACTCCTTCCCTTTCTGGTTAGCAAACTACGCCAAACATCACTCACTATGATTCTAATAGCACCAACATGGTCTCGCCAGCATTGGTACACAACACTCCTAGATCTGTCTGTAGTACCCCATCCCAAACAAACCAGATTTGTTAACCCAGAACAGAGGTCAAATCAGGCACCCAAATCCCAATGCTCTCAATCTAGCGATTTGGCTCCTGAAGTCATAGAACTTGGTTACCTAAAACTTCCACCAGAATGTATGGAAGTAATTAAACAAGCCTGAAAACCTAAAACTAGACAATGCTACGCAAACAAGTGGAAAAGATTTGTATACTAATGTCAGTCTAAAAACACTGACCCACTTCCAGCATCCATACAAGATATTGTATGTTATTTACTTCATTTGCAAAAGTCACATTTGGCTTTCTCATCCATCAAGATACACCTCACTGCAATAGCTGCATACTTACAGAATATTCAACATACTTCTCTATTCAGAGTTCCTGTTGTTAAATCCTTCACAGAAGGATTAAAATGCATTATTCCATCTATAACACCACCTGTTCCTTTGTGGAATTTAAATATTGTACTTACCAGACTCATGGGACCACCTTTTGAACCCATGCACTCTTGCCAGATTCAGTATTTAACATGGAAGGTCACTTTTCTTGTAGCTGTTACTTCTTTCTTAAGAGTTAGTGAAGTACAAGCCTTCACTCTTGAAGAACCTTTTTTCCAAGTGCACAAGCATAAAGTTGTACTTAGAAAAAATCCACAATTTCTACCAAAAGTAGTATCTCCTTTACACATCAACCAAACAGTGGAATTGCCAGTCTTCTTTCCACAGCCAGACTCTGTGACAGAAAGAGCTCTTCATACCCTAGATCTCGAGAGCTCTTATGTACTATATAGACAGAACTAAAGATTTTAGAAAAACAACTTTTCGTTGCTTTCCAACAACCACATAAAGGCAATCCTATGTCAAAACAAGGTCTAGCAAGATGGGTTGTTAGATGCATACAAACATGCTACATCAAAGCAAAAAGACAACTTTTGATCACTCCTAGAGCACATTCTACAAGAAAGAAAGGTGTGTCACTGGCATTTTTAGGAAACATACCAATGGTTGATGTATGTGAAGCAGCCACATGGTCAACTCATAAATTTACAAAACACTACTGTGTTGATGCTTTTTCACAGCAACAAGCCACTGTAGGCCAAGCTGTCCTAAGAACACTATTTCATACAACTTCAACTCCTACAGGCTAGCCACTGCTGTTTTGGGAGGACTAACTGCTTTGTAGTCTATGCATAGCATGTGTATCTGCAGCTACACATGCCATCGAACGGAAAATGCCACTTACCCAGTGTACATCTGTTATTGGCATGTAGTGCTGCAGATTCACTTGCACCCTACCTCCTCCCCGGAAGCCTGTACTCATTTAAGTTTAACATTTGTACATATGTATATACATTTACATTTGCATGGACATCTCTTTGTATTCTTATACTCTATCACTCGTTCCTTCACCCTTTGCGGGCAAACAATCTAACAATGGAGACGATGCCCATGCGCACTGTAACCGAGAGAAGTCACTCGATCCTGTGACTCCGAAAAGACTTTCTTCGAAGAAAAACAACTTGTAACACTCAGAGCCCAACACTAGATGTTGGAAGAGCTATGCATAGCATGTGAATCTGCAGCACTACATGCCACAAACAGATGTACACTGGGTAAGTGACATTTTCCTTATATACTGTGTACTTACCTCCAGTTGGGGGACTGCCTAGAAGTACTCTAGTTCAGTGTTACCATAATAAAATACCTTTATTTTTGCACCACTTAGTGGTTCCCTTCAGGTGTGATAAGTTTCTCTGTGACTGCTGTGGTATTGCAAGTGCTTTACACTCCTAGATAAGTCTTGGCTGCTCATCACAGCTACCACTACAGAGCCCTGGCTTCCTAGACACTGTCTTCATTCACTAATCGGGGTTGACTGGACCTGGTTTAAGGTGCAAACACCACAGGTGTCCACCACACACCAGGCCAGCTTCCTACATGCCCTCTTGGTGCATGTATTGATAAATCCATCACTGAAATCAGTGTGGGTTTATCCGTACGAGAGGTTTGATACCAAACAACCCTCTCTTCAGTGAAGCCATCCTGTAGCCGGGGGACTTGTATTGATCACTGTCCAGCACATGCATTTAAAATGGCTTCCCTGGTCAATTACTATGTCTGAGAATTGACAAAGACATAGCAGGGGCATAACCGCTCTTGCAGATATGCCCTCACATGTAATGTAATGCACTCTGCCTAAGAGCTGCCAGGGCTGCTGTAGGGGTGACATATATATATTGCATGCAGTGTTAGGGAAATGGTACACCGTCTGTGTGCCATGTAGTGTTCTCACTTTTGTTTGCATTTTAACCTGCAATGACAGTCTGTCATGTGTTTGGTGAGGGTTCTGTTGGGTGAGAAAATTCGTGCTTTAGCCCTTAGGGATCTTCTTTAGCACCTCGGGCCGTGGGTTCCATTTAATAGGGACTTACAGAGGGTGCTAAAGGATTTGCCAATTGGGGAAACAATTGTACAGTTTAGGGAAAGAGATCTGGCACTGCGGACCTGGTTAGCAGGAACCCAGTGCACTTTCAGTCAAAATAACATCAGTTACCAGGAAAAAGGTGGGGTGTAACCATGTCTTAGAGGCATTTTCCAACGGCCTCTTTTGTGAATTAAGTTTCTCCTAGTATTAAGAAAACAGACATGGGTTCAGATTCAGCCGTTCAGTTTACAACCAGATACCTTTCTTGGAACTTGCAATCAAATATCTTTAGGTTTATATCAGATAGTCTACAATTAGCAGAACTTCCTAAAGCAATTTTGAGTGCCAGAACTCATATTTCAGGTGGGCCAAAAGATTGTTATACTGCATATGACTCAAAACGTTGCAGCTGTCCAACTGCCTGATGTATCTAGAAAATATCAAGTTTTCTATCTCCATATGTCCGTCCAAAACTGATCTGTATTCATAATTAATTTTTCAGAGGTCTATAAATTTATGTTCTTGCTCCATTGTCCTAATACTTTATGGATACGTCATGCTTAGCAAAATGTTGCTAGATTTAACCTGGAGTCTACACTTCAACCTGTACAGGGTCTCAGAAGTTGTTCTATTAAAGACCTTCCAGCCTAATCCAATAGGGTGATGCTCGATCAAGAGTATATGATCCTCAATTGATAAATGGCTTTTATTGAACGCATATCTCAGTTGGTTGAAACAAATGGTACGACCCAAATTCACCACACCCATCTTACTACTAAAAAGCTTTTGTGAGTTCTTTAAAGTATTACATAAATGGTGTGTGTTTATAGTACATTATGTTCATTTGGTATCATACTGGCCTTTCAGATAGTAGTAGAAATTAAGAGAAAACTAAATAATAACAGGATTTAGACTGACACTTGCACAAAATGAATAAAATAACTGATGAGCTTAACCTCCTGCGAAAGAATACCAAAGATGTGGCACTAAAATTTTCCAGTCATTGAAATAAACATAATACTTGTTATAAGGAATAGTGAGGACTGTGCTAGTCCTGACTAAATATTGCCCCCTCGCTGTTAATGACCTATTGGCCACTTTTTTTCTTGCAGTGAGCTGGATTACTATGATTCCCCTAGTGTCAATACACGATGCCAGAAGATTTGTGACCAGTGGGATGCTCTGGGGTCATTGACCCACACCAGGAGAGAGTCACTGGAAGTGAGTAGTATTTCTGGGCCTACATATTGAAGTATAGGTCAAGATGGTTAATGTTCCCTGGTACTTACTGCCTTATTTGTTAATGTCAAACCATTGTATTGGTCTGTTTTGCACTCTTACCTGGCACTTGCTGCTGTGGAATATGGCATGTTTGTGCTTGACTGCACTACTAACGCATACCCCACCCTCAAAAAGTCAAGTTAACCTGTTGCTTAGCCCTTGTCCACTTTAACAGATGAGAGTTAACACTTGCACTACCGTGAGTCCATGCGTGTATTTTGTTTTTGATCCCCCACCCCAGGTACCACTCATTGCCATATATCACCAACTATATGTACCTTAATTGGTTAAGAGGCTTGCAGAGTATCTAGGGGCAATTTATCTTGCTAGCCAATGCAGTTTTATTTTGAGCGAATGAAATGAGGAAAGTGTTTGTTCTAGCCTTATGTGAATGTGTCTTTTCACAGAAAACGGAGAAACAGCTCGAGACAATAGACCAACTGTATCTTGAATATGCCAAAAGGGCAGCTCCTTTCAACAACTGGATGGAGGGAGCCATGGAAGATCTACAAGACATGTTCATTGTCCATACCATTGAAGAGATTGAGGTATGTTGTTAGAAACTTGACAGCAGGCATGAAGAAATCCAAACAATGATTTAATGAATGCTCTTATATGTTTACTTGGTTTGAACTGTGAAAGGGCTAAACATTGGTTTCCAAATAGTGAAAAATATTTCTTTGGTGGGTGCTTTAGTGGCAAAAAGTCGATCTTAAGGGCTGTATTTATTTAGGCCACTGTAGGCTGTTTACTTCTCTGATATTTACTTACACTGTCGCCAGGAGTTTGTGAATAAATGTAGGTAAGTAATACAAATTGGACAGGCTTTGCTGGAGTTATATTAGCATTTTCATTTCTCATTTTTTTTTTCCCCAAAGGGTCTGATTGCAGCCCATGAACAATTTAAGTCCACGCTTCCCGATGCCGACAAGGAAAGAGAGGCAATCCTAGGCATCCAGAATGAGGCTCAGAAGATTGCAGACTACAATAATATCAAACTTTCCAGTGGAAATCCTTACACCTCAATTACTCCACAATCCATCAACTCCAAGTGGGAAAAGGTACACACAGTGCTTTGTGTGTTTATATTAATTTCTTTGTAGAATGTGGGGTTTGTGAGTGAGCTGGTTCATATCACTGTAGTGGCTTTCATTCTGATGGCTAATGTCCACATCAGGCGTAAGATTACATGCATATGTTTTGTACGTACAGGTTCAGCAGTTGGTGCCAAAGCGTGATGGTGCGCTGCAAAGTGAACAGGACAAGCAACAATCAAATGAGCACCTGCGCTTGCAGTTTGCCAAGCAGGCTAATGTTGTGGGGCCGTGGATACAGACCAAAATGGAGGTAAGCATAGTGCAGGCTAACCATTTTACAACTGTCCTATTACTACTGTAAGTTACCCACTGGAGCTGCCATTTCAGCTGATTTTCACCAACATACTAGGATTTCTCATTTCTCAGACATGTTTTGGATTTTTTTCTGACATTGGACTCTAAACTGCAAGGCCACAATTGGAGAAGGTTATGAGAATTTCCATTAATGAAAAAAGAAACTACATAAAGCACAATACCTTACGTCACGTGTGGTGCCTCTGGCCAATATGGGCTGTAAGGTGGTCGTTGCATTTTGGGTGATAAGTCACAGTTTTTTTCCTGTATTGTTAAAGTGGAGTTCATGAGACTTCTAGTCCATGGGCTGCCGACAGAAAGCAGGGACTCTGAAGACTAGAAAGTGTAATAGAGTTCTAATTTCTTTACTGATATTTTGAGTGCAAGTTTATTACATCATAATCCTCAAGTATTGCAATTGCAGAATAATATTAGTGTCGTGCACAACTATGCTTCAGAAGGGTATGCAGGAAATTATGCCTAACCAGTACTTCAAAAAAGCTACATCAAGCAATTTGCCCAAATGCAGCCATTGATTTTTTTCCCCACCCTTGTGCTCATCAGTGATACAAAAAAGAAATGATTCAACATACATCTTGAGCAACAACAGAATAATTGATGAAATAGAATTGCTCAGTGTAGGTTACTGGTGCTATCAACAGTCATCACATGCGGTTGTCCCATGTCTCCCTCTTCTGTCTCAATAGATCATGGGGGTGTGCCATGCCTGTCAATGGGACCCTCAAAAATGTGCAAAGTCCACTCTGTACTATGCACACATCCACACTCTGATAGCGTCCCAATCGATGCCATTCGACTGGTCACTCTCAAAATCTAGCCGCCATTTCCTGACAGAGGCCTGCGGGAGGTTGGTGGCACAGCCTTCTAACTTCTTCAGCCTTTAACGCCACCTCTTCCGCCGAGGCCTACATGTCTATCTCTGCCCTCCACCTACTTTGCAGGGGGCCTTGGGGTGATTTTCAGTAATGTGCGATCTCTAAGGCCAAATGCAAGAACCTGTTGCCCACCCTTTTTTCTGGTCGCCTCCTATACAAGCCAAGTAGACATATCTTGCTGCTCTCCAGGTCCAGCTTGAGCTGTAGCCAGAATCGTTCTATACCACACAACCCTATGCTATGTGCAAGAAACTTACATTGACCAGGGCACACCTAGGTTAACTCAGTGTATCTGAACCGCATGGTACGAGTGATCTTATAGGGGTGCTCTAGTGCCTGGTCCCTCTCCTTCCAAGAGAATGTCCTACCCACCATTGTCTTCCAACGATGTCACAGGACCGGTATATCATCAACTTTCATGGAAAGTGCCATTTTATAGAACCAAGTTATAAGATGATGCGCACTACCGAATGTCAGCAGAGTCTGCAATAGCTCATGTGTAGATGGTTCTGGATCCACCACCAGTACATTCGTCCCACTGCAATCACTGACACTCCATAGGTCAAAAACTGGGTACCCAGTATGCCATAGTCAGTCTCCAGCAGCGCACACAGGTCTCCACTTCTGCTTCTGTCCACACAGCCAAGTTCCTGGCTGGAAAGTAGCATCCCTCGTCATTAGGGAATCCCACCAGTGTCCGTGCCGGGGCATAGAGTATATGTAGGGAGTTGGGTTCTGGTTGCAGTACCCCCACTTTTTGCCTGGTTTTTAGATGCAGCTGGTCTGAAGTGCACTGGGTTCCTGATAACCAGGTTCTCAGTGCCAGTGTTCCTTCCCTAAAACAAAGACACATGGTCACTTGATCCCTTCAGCCCCCTACAAGCCCCTAGTAAATGGTACCCCTGGTACCTAGGGCATGGGTACTGAAGAGGGCCCCTCAGAGCTGCAGCATAACCTGTGCCACATTGAGGGACCCTCCACCAACCTTATGCAGAATGCCATTGCAGGCTGTGTGACAAGGTGCTCCCAAAATTGAAAACAAGACAGTGCACACCGCCTGTTCCCTTATGTCTTCTAACATTGCATGCAATATATCTGTCAACCCTATAGCAAGCATTAAAGCCCAGGTGCATTGTATTACATGCAAGGGCATATATGCATGAGCAGATATGCCCCTGCCATGTCTCTGTCGATTCAGAGACAGTAAGTGCACAGGGAAGCCGTTTTAAGTGTATGTTCTGGACTCTGGTCATCGTTAGTTCCCCAGATGCCTGATAGCTTCCCTTAAACTGGGATGTTTGGTATCAAACTAATAAACCCTCACTGACCCCAGTGATGGATTTATTAATAAATGCACTCAGAAGGCACCTTAGAAGTGCCCCCTGAAACCTACCAGCTATTAGCGTGTTGACTGACTGGTCCTGACTAATTTAGACAAATGTGTTTCTGGTCCCCAGAGGTGAGAGCCAGTACTCTTGAGGCACAGAGACAAAAGCATGCCCTGGGCAGAGGAGTAATCTCCTCTCCCAAGCAGGATCGGCATTCCAGGATAGGGAGCTTGAAAGGCCTTGCCAAATGTGGAGATGACCGACCCAAACTCCCAACCCCTCCACTCCCCCCGCCCCCCCCCCCCCCCCCCCCCCCCAACAAAATCCTGACCCCACTTTACGTGGCAGCACAGGTGGGAAAATTAGGTAGATTAGGGGGGGGGTGCCTACTTCATGTCAGTCCCACTCCTGAGGTGGATGAGCTGCAGTAGACACTACCTTGCAAATGCCTCCAGCTTGGTTGGAAGGAATTGGCCACCAGGGTTAAGGCTATGCCCACTTCCCAGAGGAAGTGGTCATAAAAAGGGTGTAGTCACCCTGATGGCAATCAGCCCATTGGCTACCCTCTGGCACACCCTCTAACACCACTAATTTTACTATTTAGGTGGCACCCCTGAACCCTAGAATCAGATTCCTGAGTGACCTAAGAAGAGCCGGACACTAGAGAGTCACACCAGCAGAGAAGAATGCAGACATCAACTGACATGGCCCTAGCCCTACCACCCTGTCTGCAGCCCTTGACAATCCTGTGTCAAAAGACAACCCGTCCTGCAGTCCAGCTACCTTCAAAGCTTTTGGGAGGACTGCCTGCCTTCAACAAAGATCAAGATCTCCCGAGAACAGTGAGCCTGTTCAAGCAGAAACCAACTTTAAAAGAGAAAGAATTCTGCCCTAAGGAACTGCGACACTGCCCCAAGACCTACATCTACACCTGGCGCCCACGGCTCGAGTCCAGGTGGACCACCAGTCCTGTGAAAGTACCCAGGCGAGCCAGAGTCCACCATGGGCTGACCCCTGCCGGACTCTAGCTCGACACCTGCGGCCTCAAATTGAAGACCACGACCTACCCGATAAGTTGTTCCTGACGACACCAAAGGACACCCCTGCACCAGAAGTCCCCTGGGCCTTGGAAAGCTGGAGCTACGTCCCCTACATCAGAACCTACCTGGGCAGCTGTGGAGTTTCTTAGTTCAGCCTCCTGGCCTGGGCCCGCAGCCTTTCTCCAAACTGATCTCCCCCATTGATTTACATTGTGCACCTGACGCTATGTTGACACTCAGCACCCACCCGCTATAGGAAGGTGCTCCCCTCTAGGGCTGCAGCATATAATGTGCCACCCTAAAGGGACTCCTCACCATGCACACTGCCGTTGCAGATTGTGTTTGGCGGTGGGGAGAAAAAGATAAAGATGACATGGCATTGATCTCAGGGTGCCATGCCCACAAACCGCTTCCTGTGGCATAGGTAAGTTACCCCCTAGTAGGCCTTACAGCCCTAAGGCAAGGGGCACTATACCACAGGTGAGGACATAGCTGCATGAGCAATATGCCCCTACAGTGTCTAAGTCAATTCTTAGACATTGTAAGTGCAGTGTGACCATATTGACTGTGGGCTGGAAGGTTGTCATTACAAACGACACAGCTTCATGTTGGGGTATACCCAGCTGCCTGCTGACCGCGATGATGGAACTATACACAGGCATCTGGGCGCAAGTTAAGATCGGAGCAGGCAGCCATGTCACCAATATAGACTATACTTCAAAAGTGTCTTAGACCCTATGCTCCTTAACCTACACTTAGCTGATCTTGCCGAGGCGCTCTCCTCTGTATCAAACCATTTGCTGGTCCTGGCTCAGGATACAGTTGCATAGTTACAGTATGCAGACAGCATTGTGCTTCTTAGTCAAACTCCAATTGGCCTGCAGCGCAGTATTGATACTCTTACTAGTTACATCACCAAACAAGGTGTAGAATTGAATCTGAATAAAACCAAAGTGGTCAGACTGGTGGACTCAAAATGCAAATCTGGCTCATGGTTTATCGATGGGATTAAGATGAAAGTTGGTTGTGCCTATAAATATCTAGGCTTCACAGTAGATAAAAATGTCTTTCAAACCCCAGCTGGTCGCTGTTGGCGCAAAAGCTCAAGCCCTGACATATGGATTTAAACATTAAAACAAAAAAAGAGCTGTCCATCATATAATCATCTGATCTCTGTTAATTCCAACAGTCACTTATGGGGCCGAGATAATGCTGGGCAAAGAAGTAGCAGTCTTTAATCAAATTCAAACTAAGGCCTACAAAGTCGTGTTCCAGATTTCCAACCGAGCCTCACCAGCTCAGGTTTGCCTAGAATTTGGGTTAAAAAAATATATTTTCCAGAGCAAGAATTTGTACGTAAAACTCTGCTGGCAATTGCGAGCCGCAGAAACAGGATCAATAAGCAACCTATGCTGGCTTGAAATTGAGGAAAAACAGCACCGTAATATCATTGCCTCATGGGTAAACAATCTAAACCACTCCATAAAGGACTTGGGCCTGGGCACTGTCTGGGACATGAGTTTGAGCAAAGGGGAGTTCTACCGGATGGTCAACGCCGCAACCCAGTCACTTTCACTCATTACTGACTTGCCAAAAGACAACATGCAGTGGTGGTACTATCTTCATATAAAACTCTCAGACCCAAGGAATACCTGTCAGCTTTTTTTAGGCAAACGCTGAAACATCAATTTATGCTTTTGCGCTTTGAGTCGATTGCCACCAAAGATATGATTCCTTCCTGGAAACAGCAATTCAGGTCGGACGCGTGTGGTCTTTGTGGGTACAAACAAGAGTCACTTGCGAATCTTTTTTGTGTATGTCCAGCACTGTGGGAGCAAAGGAAAACACTCTTGAAACACTTCCTTATGGCCCTTGGCATACACACATGCAGACCAGCGGTTATCAGCTGGCTAAGTGGCTTTTCGATTCCTTTTGCCTCCCGGGGGCCGAAGTTTATGATGCAGGTGTGCAAATCTCTGTCAAATACGGCTGAATCGGTAGCAGCAAGGTTGGTGCAAAGTCAAGATTGATAGTGGTGTCATTGTTCTACATCTAGCACGTGGTGTAACCAAGCACCACCAGACTTTGGATGATATTCAATGCTGTACAGTCATTGTAAAACTGTCATTTTTTCAAAGACTTTGATCTGTTTTTAAGTTTTAAGGAGGATCCGTCCTCAATTTTTTGTTTATTTTAAATCTTAAAAAAAACAGGTCGGGTAAAAACCCGCCCGGCCACTTTGTATAGCCTATTTCAATCACATCAATGCATATGTGTTTGTGTGTACTATAGGTCACATATGTGATGCGTTGAATTGGCGTTGGTTTTAATTAATCATGCTAATAATAACAATTTACAATTTTTACACAGCTCCATGATGGCTTCACTGAAGACTGGAAAGTTTGGTATCAGACTTCTCAGCACAGTAAACCCACACTGATACCAGTGTTTAAATGTATTGCAAAAGGCACACAGAGGGTATCAAAGAGATGCCCTGTGTATTTTACCCTACCTCTAGTTTAGCACCGACTGATCTGTGCAAGCCTGCCACTAACAGACAAGTTTCTGACTCAATGAGGTGGTGCCTTTGTGCCCTCTTGGGTCAGGAACAAAGCCTTTTCTGGGTGGAGGTGCTTCACTCCGCCCCAAACCCCCCTCCCCCCCCGCAGAAACTGCAAGACTTGGCGGTTAGCCTGAAAGGCTCCTGCCCCTGGGCTTTCCGGCTAGTGGAGATGCCTGGCGGCAGGTCGGGCAGGAAAATTAGTAAACACCAGAAGGTGTGCCCGTCCCAGCTAGTACTACCCCTAAGGTGCCCAAAGTTGAGGTGAATGGCTCTTGGCAGAATCCTCCATCTTGCTTTGGAGGATGTTAGCCAATAGGGCTATGAATGTGGTCTCCCTCCCCAAGGGAGTGGGCACAGAAGGGGTGTAGCCATCCTCTGACCCCTGCAATGCCCCCAAGTCTAATATTTAAGGGCACCCCTGAACTTTGTTCTTCAGATTCCTGGCGATCTAACAGAAGGACTGAAGAGCTGCATCAGCAGAGAAGACTCCAGGCGACAACCGACGAGGCCCCAGCCCTACCGGCCTGTCACAGCTTCAAAGACCCCTGCTAAGAGAAGAGGACTCGTTTGGTGCTGACCTGTGGCCCACCTGGTGCTGATCTTAAACCCCCCAGGCCTGTGCCCTGGAAATGTGGGTACTTAGTTGACAGCTGTCTCTCTCTAGGCTCTCCCTGTCTCCATAAGATTCCATTGAGGGACCAACACCAACTTTTACCTCTGCACCCAGCCGGCCCGTGTTGCTGGTAGTGCACCCTTGGTGTTTTCCTAAACTTTGCCCAGCGGACACCTTATCCCCTGAGAGTGGGATCGTAAGACGAGGCCTTACCTGTAAACTGTTACTTTTCCTCCCCTAGGACTGCATTACTTTTTATGAGAAAATGCAGTGTCTATTTTTGAAATTGAAAAGTATTACTCACCTGTAAACTGTTTTACCTGTGAATTCTAAACAAAGTGCATTTGATACTTGAAAGTGATACATTTTTTAAACTGTCCTTAGCTGCAACAAAGATCCTTGTGGTTCTAGAAATAAACTAACAAAGTATATTTTTGATCCATAAAAACATCGGCCTGGAGTTAGACATTGAGTGTGTGTGCCATTTCTTGACTGTGTGTCTGTACAGCAAATGCATAACACTACCATCTGATGAGCCTAACTGCTCAATCACACTACCACAATAGAGAACATTAGTATTGTCCACTTTAGCCTCTTTTAAGTCTCTGGGGATCCACTGGACTCTGTGCACACTATACCTCATTTTGATATAGTATATACAGAGCCAGCTTCCTACAGCTGCCCATGTGCCACTCAGGGTGTACGTTTGGTGATTCCTTGTGGCCCTGCTGGTGCTTACCTCAACCCCAGGAGATCTACCCCTAACACCGCTTTACTCACCCGTGAGCAGCGCATCTTTGTTCACTCCCAGTTTCCATTAGTTAACATTAGGCACACGATCCCAAATGTTACCTCTGCACCCGTTCGCCCTTGTGGGTGCACTCTTGGTACTTATTCAACCCTTGCCTGGTGTTGACCTGAAACCTCGAAGACTGGATTTTTAAGTCGTGTACTTGCCTGCAAAACTACATTCTTGTTTTCCTCCCATAGGTTAACATTGTTGAACTGAAAACTTGCACAGTTGATTTTTGAAACTGAAAATTATTTATGCTTAAAAATCTACTCACCTGATAAAGAAGTTCTTAGGCTTGAAATATATATAAAAAGGAATGTTACTTTTCCAAATTGGTCTTGAATTAATTCTTTGAGTGTGTCTCTCATTTATTGCCTCTGAGTGCAACAAATGCTTAGCAGTACCCTCTGATAAGCCTAACTCCTTGCCCTCACTACCACAATTAGAGCATTAGACCTATCTGCTTTTGCCTTTGCAATACCAATTGGGGATCCACTGGACTTTTTGCACAGTGTACTTAACGTTTCTACAGTATGACTAAGTCCACATAGCAGCAAGCCCTTCTCCAGCATCTCAGTGCCACACACAACAGCCAGTAGCATCAGCCCTGTATAGTTCTCTATAATGGTCTGAAAAATAGCATGAAATTCAGATTGGGAGTACACTATTTCCCACCATTGGTTCAATCAGCTGTGTAATGAATTTTCCTCTATCTTCTGTCTGGATGAGCCAAGCCAATAGTTGCCTGGCTCATCCTCCCTCCCCATTTGTTGTACTCAAAGGCAATAAATGAGACACTCAAAGAATAAATCCAATACCAATCTAGAAAAATAACATTCCTTTTTATATATATTTCCCCATGTGCAGTGTTGTTGTTCTCTCTGTTGGAAGGAATAGAACCTGCTCTGTCTGCAGGTATTTCTTGCGTTTCTCTCTTAGGGCCTGAAAGGACCCATCGTGACCACCCACTCCAATTGGAGGATGGCACCCTCTGTCGAGTCTGTTCTTCTTGCAGCAATTGGCTCACCCCTACTGACTGTCCAAGACAATGCCCCCTGACAACGCCTTAAAGGCATCCTACTCAGAATTAGAATGGCAGGCTGTACATGTACTGGTAGCAAAATAATTGTCTGTCATCTCAGCTGGGGGGAGGTCACCAAAGATAGTGTCACACAGATGTGCGAGGTTGAGTCTTCAGCTGGTTATAGGTGATACATACCTTCCCCAGCGCAGCTTGTTCTCTAGGGGTTTGTGGTCTGATAGTGTTCACGCCAGATATTCAGCCCTATTCATCTGAGCCGCCAGTCTCGCTGTACACAAAAGTCCAGTTGCCCATGCAAGTCATGCACGGGGAATAAGAAGTACTCCCTTCTGTCCAGGTTACATTCTCGCCACACGTCTCCGAGAGCCCAGTGGTCCTGCCATGTTCACATATACTGCGCTTGTGTTGTCACAGGGGAGTCTGCAAGAGGTGAAGTAGTCGTGTAAAGTACTGTATCCACCACATCGTTGTAATAAAGCAGTGCTTTCCCATCGACTGTGACTACGTCCTTAAGGCAGTCAATACTGGATGCTAGCCTACCTCTTCTCCTTTTTGCCAGCAAAGAACAAAGCTCGTTGCTGCTATACCTGCATGGTGTAGTCTGGGAAGATAGCCACTAATGTCTGCCCTGTTCAGTAATCCTGTGCCTCCTGGACGTCCAGCAGTATGAGCTCTCTGGCCCAGTAGTTCAGTAGGTGAGCCACCCCAGGGCTTGGCGGGCCCTGGGTGGTGGCACCCACGCCAGCACTCTGTGGTCCCTCCAGTGTAAACAACATGAATACCCCCTCCGGTGCCACTGTTGTGGCCCAACAGTTCTCCAGGAAGGCCACCATGACTGCCGCCCTCCACATCATCCACTTGGCTCTCTAGTAGGTCCAGACGCCTTAGCAGATCAGTCACTTTGGCCTGCAATACCATAACTGCAGGCCTCACTTCCTCCAAGGCCTCAGCATTGTGTTCCACACGCCCAGGTCGACAGACATCTTATCTATTTTACCCTCCAGTACATCCCAAGAAGCATTCATTGCATTGAGGAACAAGTCCAATTTGTCTGGGGCATCCAGATTCCGGTGAGGCTCCTCTTCCTGTGCCATGCTGGGAGCCTCTGATCACACCACGGTATCTCTGCCCCCTTTAGTGCTCTTCATGGTGCCCGCTCTGTAGCTGGTGCCAACAACGCCTGGGGGAAGTGATCAGCAGTCCCCAGTGCCCCACAGGGAAACGGGTCCAATTAATTTTGTGCAGACCCTCCCAAGATTTGACTTGAAAAGAGCTCCCTCCCAGGCGAGCTGCAACTTAACCCCAACCACCCCCCTCAGTATGGAGAGTCTTCCTTGAACCCACTGGGCTTTCTCCGCGAGGAGGAGTTTAAGGTAAGAACTGTAAGCTCACAGATGGTCACCAGTAGCCTCCCCACCTCTCCTCCAATGTGGGGAAGCAGCTCCTTTCACAAAAAAGTTCCAGCAAAGTCCTGCTTACTCTGGAAGAGGGCCCCTAGCCAAGAGGCTGCACCAGCCTAGGCCACCGTCGCCCACAAGCCTGCTCCGGCCACAGTTCTCCCCAGGCAGTGTAGCATGCTCCTAGTTTCTCAGCCCAGGCGGTTTTAGGGGTTGCATTCAGCCAGGGCTCAGCTCAGTCCACTGCCTTTCTGCCTTCCATGCCCCAGAGTGCTGCCAGAGGAAGGCCCAGGAACACCCAGCCACCATTCACGCCCCGCTGCCAAAAGAGGAGCCCTTCAGCAGCAGGGGTTACTCCAGAGCTGTGCCGGCACACCCGCAGCTCAGGCTGATTAAATGACACTGCCCATCCATGTCTGTCCGTGCCTTTCAGTTGTACCTGTAAACACCTGAAGCTCGTTAAAACTCTTACTTGTTTGGAATCCGACACTCAGGAGAACCAGTGGGAGGCCTCAGAGGTGGCCTCTTCTCCCACTTTCGCTTGTCATTGAGTAGGTTGTAGAAGACAAACGTCAACTTTTTACAATATTGGAAAAATAAATGCATGTTTGCAAGCTATTATTAACAGGCCAATTCTGGTGGGTTGTTTGCACCAGTACACCTCAGGTGTTTATATGCATTTTTCAGTTTGTCGTTCTAATAATTGTGCAATATAATCAGTGATTTTCTCACTATTGAAATGTTTCTAAAATTACGTAATTGAGCACACTAGATGCCGCTGGTAGGTTTAAGGAGATCATTCAGTGACAATTCTTATAGTATTGTGATTTGCATATTGAGGCAGGCTTCTAAATCGAGGGATGTGTTATTCATTAGGAGGCTACTAGCGTTATATACGTTAGCCAGTTCTCCAAGCTGTCAATCTGATCCACTCTCTTAAGTCCGAGTACCTCACTTGACATCTGGTGAAGCTCCAGTTTTCTTTTTGATAATAATGGTGCTAATTGAGGGTTTTTTTACAGGCTGTCCTGGTTTTATACATAGATAAACTTGGTAAACCGGCTAAAGGGGGTAACTCTTTCTTTTCAGACAACTGAATGTTCCCATATTTACCTTACTCCTCTTATTTTATTATGCAAGCACAGTCCGTGTCCTTTCCATCTACATTAAAGATGTGTGACACCAGGGTTAGCCAGTGGCATGTTGGTTGAAAGAACCAAAGGGAATGTCATATATAGGTGTTTAGGTTTGCAGTCTTTATTTTTGCATGCGTGCCATCCCACATCTGTGTGCAATACGCATTCTCAATTACTGAAAGGTCAGACTTCCAAAGAAAAGGCATTTCAGGTAGACATGGGCTACATGCCTGTCTCAGAAAGCCCATTGGGAGTAACACTGATTTATCATGGTTACCTTTTAACCTGTGGATGGTGCCAAACTCATTCACTGTCTGGGTCAGGGCATCCACTTTCCTATTTTACTTCTTAAATAGTCTGGTTTATCACAATGGAACTGTCTTTCCACCTCAGTGGTTTTAGCTTGGTTCTTACAATGAGATGGCTAGAGTAGTATTTTATGGCTATTTCATTGTTAAATGACTGTATGCGTACACTGGCACAGTATTGATAACAAAGCAGCCCCAGCGTAAAATCTATGAAAAAATAAAGCATGTAGGTTATATCTGTATTGGAGAAATTAACTGTTTGAGGCATGAGTGGCTATAGATTCCCATGCTTTCCGTGCTCCTGCCATCTAGTCTGGATGTGTACAAGTTGTTTTTCTTCAAAGTCTTTCGAGTCACGAAGCAGAGTGACTCCTCCTCCTTGTTGATAATGCTCATGGGCATTGACTTCATGATTTCTCTCTGCCGTCGGGTTCGGACATGTGTGCCTTTGCGCCAGTTCAACACCGTTGTGAGACAGGGTGGTCTTCCACATCAACGCTAGATTACCCCCCAAAAGTTGTTTCTCACCTTCACCACAATCAATCAGTCGAGTTGACATTTTTTTTCCCCTTGAGCAGAATCAGTTGCTGTCCGCACATTCGATGTAAAAAGAGCCCTTATATTCTACATTGATAGAACTAAAACTTTTAGAAACACTAAAAAACTGTCGCTTTTCCACCACCTCAAAAGTGGAAGCCTATTCAAGTCAGCTATTGCCAGATGGATAGTTAAGTGCTTTCAAACATATCACGTTAAAGCCATAAGAATGCTGCGTACACCTCCTAGAGCACACTATACTCAGAAGAAAAGAGCATTCATGGCTTTCCTAGGAAAAATTCCAATAGCTGCTTGCATATGCAAAGCGGCTACATGACCAGTTCCATACTAATGTAGCTATGTACAGTTTTCACATGTTAGTCACCGCTCCTGAGGAAGACTGCTTTAAAGTCTATGCAAAGCATGTGCCTCTACAGTCACACATGCCTCAATCGGAATATGTTACCCTGTAAGCATCTGTTCATGGCATGTGGGGCTGTAGGTTCACAGGCTCCCGCCCTTCTCCTGGATGCCTTTGGCCATTGTAGTTTACTTTGTATACACCTGGACATCTCTTTACTTACACTTAATGTACACTCCATTCTCACCCGCCTGCGGGGGAAAAAAGTCTGACAATGGAGTTGATGCCACTGTGCATTATCACCAAGAGGAGTCACTCCGCCTTGTGACTTGAAATACTTCTTCAAAGAAAGAGTGGGCTCGGAGTGTTACAAGTTGTTTTTCTTCGAAGAAGTCTTTTCGAGTCACGAGACCGAGTGACTCCTCCCTTTCGGCTCCATTGCGCATGGGCGTCGACTCCATCTTATATTGTTTTCTTTCCGCCATCTGGTTCGGACGTGCTCCTCTTCGCTCCGTATTTCGAATCAGGAAAGTTCGCTAAATTATCGAAAATTCGATGGTATTGTTATCGTTCGGTACCGGGTTAGTGTTATTGTATCGGCATCGACATCAAGAGCGCTCCGGCGGCCCTTCGGAGCTTCCGTTCTTCACTGGGGCCTTGTCGGCTCGACCACACCCGTCGTCGAAGACTAATGGACCGGACCCCCTTCCGCTTCTGTCCGAACTAGCTAGCGGTGTTTCTAGCATTAAAAGCATTTCAACCACTAGTAGCCCTCAAACACATCCTTGTCAAAACCGACAACATGACAACAATGTATTATCTCAACAAACAAGGGGGGGCACACCCGTCACAACTGTGTCGCTTAGCACAAACAATTTGGCATTGGGCAATTCACAATCACATTCGCCTGATAGCACAATACATACCAGGCATTCAGAATCAGTTAGCCGACAATCTCAGTCGAGACCACCAGCAAATTCACGAATGGGAAATTCATCCCCAGATCCTACAGGATCACTTCCACCGCTGGGGAACACCAAAAATAGACCTATTTGTAACAAAAGAAAACGCAAAATGTCAAAACTTTGCGTCCAGGTATGCTCACCCTCAATCCAACGGCAATGCACTATGGATGAGTTGGTCAGGGATATTTGCTTACGCTGTTCCCCCTCTCCCACTCATTCCTTATCTGGTCAACAAGCTAAGTCAAAACAAACTCAAACTAATACTCATTGCACCAACCTGGGCTCGCCAACTGTGGTACACAACAAAAAGGCGCCACAATGGCTTTTCTTGGGAATATACCTATGACGGAAATTTGTAAGGCAGCCCCCTGGTCTACGCCTCATACATTTACTAAGCATTACTGTGTAGATGTGTTAGCAACGCAACAAGCCACAGTAGGACAGGCTGTATTAAGAACATTATTTCAGACAACTTCAACTCCTACAGGCTAAACCACAGCTTTTGGGGGAGATTACTACTTGTTAGTCTATGCACAGCATGTGTATCTGCAGCTACACATGCCACCAAACGGAAAATGTCACTTACCCAGTGTACATCTGTTCGTGGCATGAGACGCTGCAGATTCACATGTGCCCTCCCACCTCCCTGGTAGCCTGTAGCCGTTCTTAGTTGAATGAAAATTGTAAATATGTAAATAAATATTCTTTTGATAAACATTAAGTACATACATAACTACTCCATTGCATGGGCACCTCTTGTATACTCACAACTCCTACCTCACCCTCTGCGAGGAAAACAGTCTAAGATGGAGTCGACGCCCATGCGCAATGGAGCCGAAAGGGAGGAGTCAGTCGGTCTCGTGACTCTAAAAGACTTCTTCCAAGAAAAACAACTTTGTAACACTCCGAGCCCAACACTAGATGGCAGGAAATGCACAGCATGTGAATCTGCAGCGTCACATGCCACGAACAGATGTACACTGGGTAAGTGACATTTTCCATATATTGCACACTCAAGAAACAAACCAAAGTAACTTATACACATAAAAGCGCAACGGTGTGGAACATCAACCCTTTGCTGAAATGGGCCAAGGGGTGGAAAAACGGGACAGTTTTTTTTTTTTTTTACCCAACTGAGTAAATGACACCAGAGACAGGTCTAAATCTGCCATACTTTAGCTCACCTACAAATTCCAAGTTGCATACATTAAGTCCCAGTCTCTAAATGTCAAAATGTTTTTGTGGGCTGCATAGTGACATCATGACTAGCACTACACTGCAACCTCGGCTCGACATCTGCATAGAGGAAAGATGCAAGAGGTGTTCACACCCTCTGATGTTGCCAGGTTGTCAAAAAGAGAACCCACCCAGTGTATGTGTCTGCCAAATACCATGCGTATACAAAAACTGAGCCGGTGAGAAAAACCCCACGCTTCAGACGATAGTCGCTTAGGTGAATCTGCAATCTGGTGCCTTTGGTCTCCTGGGCCTTGTGGGATACCATAGCTACGGTTGCATGGCAATCGGCTGACTCATGGCCTTCCTGCTGTGCATCAAAGGGACGTCCATTTAGTTCTGCCAGGCCACACAACCTCCATGTTTTACTGCATTAAGCTGAGAATGTGCTGTGCTACGAAGCTTTAAGACTGGAGATGGCTTGCTCTTGATGGGATTTCCCTCAGTCAGCCACCTGACATGCACTGTGAACGCCACGATGGACTAGATCATTGGACATTGGCTAGCTAACCACAAGTGGCATCTAGAGCTGGAGGTGTTTCAAGACACCTTCGCAGGGTGGGGCACGCCTTGGATAGAATTTGTTTTTTTCACTACCTTTGAAAATGATTTTCACCCCGGAATTTCCACCCCAGAGCTCTTTAAGAGATTAGTTTCCCTTTCTGTGGAACTCTGTTTTCCTCTTCTGTGCTTCTGTCTCAGCCGCTGAGTCCCCAAGTTCTAACGAAGGTCAGGAAGGCTCAAGCTCAGATCATTCTGAAGTCCTTAGACTTGGCCCTGAGAATTGGGTTAACCCTGCTGAGTCTGGATGTGTCCTCCACTTTGGGAGAATGTGCTTGGCAACAGGGCATGGTTCTTTATCTAAACTGCCACAACCTCCATGTGTTGAGATTGATTAAGCAGTGGACTTCATCTTGATTGTACGTCATCTGTCTGTAAGATCCATCTTCTCATCATACTGGGGAATGATTGTCTTGTGGTGCAAGGACTACTAATCTGTTGCAGACAAAGCTTTCTGATATGCTTCTGTGACCTGTTTTTGATGCAGCAAAGTCTTGCGATGGACCCCAGAAAAGGTGGTTGGTCCTTTCTGCCTTACTATGTTTGGCTAATCAGATTCTCTTCTGTCGATCACTAGTTGTTTTTCTTGTTTCTTTGGAAAGAGCCTGCTTTCCCTCCTGTGTCCTTTGTAATAACTCAGTGGACTTTTATTTGGTTCTTAAATTCTTGATGCGTGCACCTTTTCAGCCCTACCCGGGGGGTTGGGTGGGTTTAAAGCCTTTGTTTTTCACTCTTGATGTACTGGTGCCCAATTTGCTATGGATCCTGAGAAACGTGGTCAAGTGACCCTTCAGCACTTGACTCTCCGTAATGTTGTGGTCACAGCAGTCCAATGCTCCCTCAGGGGCGAGGTAGATATAGGTGAGGAACACAGGTTCACAACTAAACATGTGCTTCAGAAATATAATTTTGTCCAGCCAAAAAGTCACTTTTATGGAAAACAAGTATTTTATTTTACTGCTACCAACACAAAAGGAAATATGACATTCTGAAACCACTTTTACAGTTCTCCTGAAGTGAGGGCTCTCCTTTTCTTAGGCAATTCTGTGTCCCACTCCCTCCCTGCTGTAAGTGATAGTGGTTATTCTCCATCTACTATAGGCAACTTCCAGTGTAAGACCCAGTTCTCAAAAGTTATACCCACACTGTCTTAAAGTGAAAAGTGTCCAGCGCCAAAACTCTATCTAGCAAGCAAGTTTTCAGGCCCAAAATCAGTCTTACCTGCAGGATCGGAGCGAGCGGTGTTCCTGAGCGCGACCGCTCCATTGGAGCTACAGGCTGCTGTTTCTGGTGATTTCACCACACGTGGCCCCGAACTGGCTTCACTTGTTTGTCCTCAAGTTCATCATTTGTGGTTGTGCAGTCACAGCACCGTTCTGCTTTGTGAGTCAATCAAGCTAGGTAAGTTCTTTGGTCTGTTCCATGGTGCGTTAGGAGCGGTCATCGTGCTGGTTCGCAAGGGTCCCCGTGGCAGCCTTTCTCCAGTGATGGTCCTGACCAGATCTCACTTCTTGATTGGTGTCAGTGACCTCTGGCATAGAGGGTCACTGTCTCTCCACTGCACACAGGCTCTGACACAGCAGCTCTTCCTGGCATACTGGGTCGCTGGTTGACCTCCACACATAGGTAATGACCCGTTCAGTACAGCAATGGTCACTCTCCCTTCACATCAGCCTTCCTGTGGCATACGAAGGCCACTGACTTTTTTGTCCACATCGGTAACATCCTAATCTGTGCATCAGCCGTCTCCTCACACCACAATAAAGGTGTCCACTCATCACAATTTCCTCAGTAGACCTCACTCCGTCCAAAACTCTCCTTTTCCGCACAGAGCGCACCGGTCTTGGCAAGCAGGCAGGCACTGGTGCGCTATGCTCCCAGGCAGGTGCTCTTGTATTCCCTGGGTGATGCGCCTCGCCCAGCTGGCAGACTAGCAGTCATTGGTCTCTAGTCCTGGTCACAGGGAGAAGTCTTGTAGAGCTTCTCCTCGTACAGCCCAACTTGCTGATTGACAGTTAACAATTTTTTCGGCCTCAAGCACCTCTTCTTGTAGTCAATTTCCAGACACTAAATGTGATTTAGAAGTCTGAGCATTTGAAGTTTGTGTTGAGGGTCTGTTTCATTTTGAAGTGCCCACACCTCTGCCCTCTATTCCTCCAGAAAAGCAGCCCACCACAGCAGGATTAACTCGAAAGCTAATTACCCCATTCTACAGGCAATGGGAGTGACTGGAGTTCACATCTGGATCTCGCACAGAGTGATGTCAAAAGGTTAGCCTACGGCCTCAGCCCTACTATTTTATGTTTCTCTTATCAGCCCCATCCTGAGATGTGCCCCAGACCCCTTCCTTGTGACCTCTCGCTAAATCAGAGACCACCGTTTGAATTGCACCAGTGTAGCCTGGTTCTCCATTCTCCAGTGTGTCCCATCCAGCTTATAGTAATGCAGCAGTGCACATCTGTCTTGGGGGGGGGGGGGGGGGGGGGGGTCGGCTGTTTCCTCTACCACACTACCACCTCTCCTCAGGTTTTACCATACATCCTTGGGTCTTGAAAATAAAACCCAGAGTCAACCATGTATTGTACCACTCGCAGACACCCTTACAAGCTAGCACATTCATATAAAATCCAAACTCTACTTCATTATCCCTGTGTTGTACCATTAACCCAAGACAGCCCTTTTTATGGATTGGAATAAGGAATACCTGTTGAATGATCAGCTTTTTGTTTAGGTCACTGTTGCTAAGAAGGAAAGCGTAGTCCAGAAGTGGACATCTTCTGGATGGATTATTCTGCTAATTTTGTCTTGGCCATGGATGTTGTGGTGCATCTACATGGCAGTCTGTCCACATCTTTATCTGGCATAACTTTCTTGACTCTGAGGTCTGCAGAAAGGTCCATTTTACCTGCCCAGTCCTACAAGATTTCCTGATGTGAAGTTGACTGCCCATAACTTCCACCTTTTGTGAGATACTGCTTTGGGATCTAATCAGAAGCCGATGAATCTGTAGTTAGAACTATCCATGTTATGTTAAGCAAATTGGTACAGTGGACTATCATCCGATAGGCTGGCTTGGCGCTGAGCAGGTTTGGAATTCCATAAGTGATGAGGAGGATCTGACGTGTAGTAGCAGGTCGTTCCATTCCTTAGGAGTGACGTAGGATAAAGCTAGGTTGCCAAATCTGATTTCCAGACTGTGTAGAGGTGTCAGGAAGGTTTGTGGGAGCAGATGAGATTGTTGAGGTATGCCAGGCCAGTGTTATGTAGTGCCTTGAAAGTGAGAGTATGAGAAGTTTAAAGTGTGCTTGTTTGAAAATGAGGAGCCATTGGAGCGCCTTCAGGTGTGGTTTGTTCACTGTGGTGTACGAGGCTGAGAATGATTCAGGCTGCAACGTGCTGACTATTCAGCAGCCTTTTGGTGAGTTTGTTGTTGATTGTGACATAAAGGGTGTTCCCATAGTACAGCTTGTTTTTGTCCTTAAAGCCTGAAGTGGTGACAGCATTGACTTGGGTGGTTATATTGAGTTTCCTGTGGATGATAATCCCGAGGTTCTGCGCATGGGTAGTGGGATTGGGTGTTGGTCCTAGCTCTATTGGCCACAAGGTGGAGCCCCATGGTGGTGCTCTCTTCCCAAAGATCATAATTTCTCTCTTTTCAGTGTTCAGCGTTAGACACGTGGTCTTCGTCCAGTGGGCGATATGTCATGCAGGCATTTTACTTGATCCTGGTACTGGGTATCTGGTCTGTGAGGGCGAAAATGAGTTAGCAGCATAGAAGAGGATGTTGATATTGTGAGAGCAGGTGATGGTGGCTCATGTATACATTGAAGAGGGTTGGGCTTAGGGAGGAGCCATGAGGAGTTTGGCAGATGAGGTTGCAGGCGTCTGAGGTGTATGGAGCTGGGCTAACTAACTGGGTCCTTCCAGTCAGGAAAGAGCAGAGCCATAGGAGTGCTTGTCCTTGAATTCTGATGTTGTGTAGGTGTTGAATGGGAGACTGGGTCCGATAATATGGAAAAGTCAGGAGGATCACAGCCGGCATGTCTTCTCTGTACAGAGTCATGCAGATGTATCCATGGTAGCAGTGATGGCAGTTTTCAGGGCTGTGGATGGGTCTGCAACAAGACTGATTAGTGTCAAGTAGTTGGTGGTCTGATTTTCTTTCTGACTTGCCGTAAATGCTAGCAAGGAGATTGGTCTATAGTTAGTGAGCATTGAAAGGTCCGCAGAACATTTTTTGTCAGCAATGGGAGGACAGTTGTGTGTTTCCAAGTATCTGGAAAGGTCATGGAAGAGGTAGAGGCATTCAGAATGGATGGGTCCATGATGCTGATTGTTGGAAAGGCACTATTTTTGGCATAGTTACCCCCACTTTTTGCCTGTTGTCAGTGTGCTCAGACAGTTTTAACTGGGATCTTGCGAACCAGGACACCAGTGATTGTGCTCTCTCCTCTAAATTTGGCTGCCTTGGTACCTTTTACACCCCACAATTGGCATACTGATATTCCCCCGTAAGTCCCTAGTGTATGGTACTTGTGTACCCTGGCATTGATACATCAGGGGTCCCCTATGGGCTGCTGCACTTATTATACCACCCATGGGAGCCCATGCAAACTCTTTCTGCTGGCCTGCTGTTTGCAGACTGTGTGAAAATGTGAATGCACCCTTTCACTGCTGGTCACTACACCAGGTCACTGTAAGTCATCCCAATGACAGGACTTCCTAGCCCAGAGGGCAGGGTGTAAATACATGTGTGTGAGGGCACTCCTGCATGAGCAGAGGTGACCCTACGAACTCTAGCTCCACTTTGCTGGACTTCATAAGTGTGGAAAGCCATTTTAGTGGGAGAGAGCACAATCACTGGGGTTCTGGTTAGAAGGATCCTAGTGAACACAGTCAAAACACACCGACAGCAGGCAAAAAGTGGGGGTAACCATGTCAAAAAGTTGGTACTTTCCTACACATGGTGCACTGAAGTCTGTTGTTCCCCTTTCTGCCCCTCTTTCCGAGATTTAACTTTTCATCCTTTCCCAGCAGGACTCTGCTTTGGGCACTCTTAAGGGCTGTTTATATGACATTTCTGCCTTGTTGCAGTTGCCTGATCAACTCTGAGGAACCCATGTACAATAGGAGACAAAGGTCTTACTCATCTCTTCCCTCCTTCCCCACTCCTTATGTCCGAATGGGACCTTAATTGAAATGGAACCTTAATTGGGTTCTTATCTTTTGGATATGTGCTCCTTTTGAGCCTCTTCACAATTGTCCCCTCAGGCTTCTCACACTGAAAATAGCCTTCCTTGTGGCAATTACATGTCTTTTGAGTGAGTGTGCTGCAGGCTGTGTCATCAGTCACCATAACTTTATGTATCCTGACAAACTGGTGCTTTGCACAAAGGCCTCTTTTCTGCCAAAAGTGGTCACTGTAGGAAAGACACACACACACACACACACACACACACACACACACTCACTCACTCACTCACTCACTCACTCACTCACTCACTCACTCACTCACTCTCTCGATCTCTCTCTCTCATATTGATGCTAACTTCACTGTGTGCTGGTAACCACTGCCTGCTGTAAGTCACCCCTCTAGCAGGCCTTGCTGCCGTAAGGCAGGGTGCACTATACCACAGGCGAGGGCATAGCTGCATGCTTAATATGTCCCTCCATCTGTAAGCCCATTCTTAGACATTGTAAATGCATTGTAGCCATATTTAATACATGGGCTGGGAGTTTGTCATTACAATCTCCACAGCTCCATAATGGTTTCTCTGAAGACTGGGGAGTTTGGTATCAAACCTTTCAGCACAATAATCTCACAATGATGCCAGTGTTGGATTTATTGTAATATGCACCCGGAGGTCATCTTAGAGATGCCACCTGTATTTTACCCAACCCTTTAGCGTAGGACTGACCAGTCTGTGCCAGCTTGCCACTAACAGACAAGTTTATGACCCCATAGGGTTAGCGCCTTTGTGTCCTCTGGGGTCAGAAACTAAGCCTGCTCTGAATGGAGGCAGTTCACACCTCCCCCTGCAGGAACTGAAACACTTGGCAGTGAGCCTCAAAGGCTCAGTCCTCCTGTTAAAGTGCCCCCGGGAGATTTCCCCCCGCCCCTACCCCCCCAACCAAACAAGTCCCATATATGGTGGCATGTCCAGCGTGAAAGTTAGGAAAAACAAGCACGAGTGACCACTTCAGCTGGGACGACCCCTAAGGTCTCTTTGTAGAATCCCCCATCTTGGTTTGGAGGAGAGGGCCCAATAGGGATAGGAATGTGCCTTCCTCCCCAAAGGGAGTGGGCACAGAAAGGGTATAGCCACCCTTGGGGACAGTAGCTATTGTCTACTGCCCTCTGACCCCTGTAAATCTAGTATTTAGGGGCACCCCTGAACCTTACGCACCAGATTCCTGGCAACCTCAAGAAGAAAAAAGGACTGCTAAGCTGACCCCAGCAGTGAAGACTCCAGACATCTGACTTGGCTCCAGCCCAATCGGCCTGTCTGCAGCTTCAAAGATCCCCAGCTCCAAGAAGGCGACTCATACTGCAGGACCAGCGACCTTTACAAACCCCCAGAGGACTGTCTGCTGGCAGAGGACCAAGAACTCCTGAGAACAGCAGCCCTGTCCAGAAGAAACCTCCAAAAAGGACTTCAGAAGTGCCCCTGGTCCACAAGCCCTGCCCACTCTCGACCAGGTGCCCACAGCTCGAGACCAGGTGGCCCACCCGTCAGAGGAGGTCCTCAGGCGATTCTGACCCATAATTCACCCTGGGTTGTGACCCCTCCTGTTCAACACGACGACACCTGCAGCCTGAATCTGGAGGGACCCCCGACTGCGACTAGATGTGGTGAAGATTCCGGATGCCCAAGGAAACCCCTGCACCTACAGCCCCCTGGTTTGGGGGAACGCGACCAACAGTCCAGCAGCGTCAGCCTTGGGTTTCCTGGAACCAACCCCGTGGACCCAACCTGCAACATCTTTTGTCACGTCTGGGGTCCCCCACTGAAAAGCATTAGGTGCCCAGCTCGGTGTTCGCACCCAGCCGCCCCTGTGCCGCTGAGGGTGTATGTTTGTTGTGATCCTGTGCCCCCTCCTCGTCCGTGCTAACCTAAACTCCCCAGGCCTGTGTCCTGGAACCATACTGCCACAAAGGAGAGCATTAGTATTATCCACTTTAGCCTCTGTAAAGCCTCTGTGTAACCCCTGGACTCTGTGCACACTATACCTCATTTTGGTATAGTATATGTAGACCCACCTTCCTACAGTCACACCCTTTCATATAGGCCAATTAATCTCCCTTACTACTTTTTACTCACCCCCACACTCTTCTAAGGAAGAGGAAAGACTCCACCGCCCAGACTGAAAAAGAGTGTTGGCGTTATGTCTTGATCCCTGAGCTCCAGATGGACTGCCAACACTTTGTGGGCCCGAAGTATGTTGGGTGGTGCAGAAGTGAACCATCTCTTGTTGGGTCGTACACTGGATCAAGATCTGCTACACACTGGCCAAAGAGCAACCTCCTGAAGGTTTGCGAGCTCATTCCACCAGAGCTAAAGCTGCGACCACTGCGTTAGTACACGTAGTTCTGGTCCTGGACATCTGGGAGGCAGTAATGTGGGCCTCTCTGTACTAAACATTACTGCCTGGACAGTCAGGTCCATAGGGATGGGCACTTTGAAATTGTTTGAAATTGGTTTGCAGACCCACCTCCGGTATTGGTATTTCTTGGATTTCTATTCAAAGGTGAGAAATCTGTATGTAGCTGCAGATTCCTTACCGTCCCACCCATACTCCCACTCTGCAAACAGATTTCTAGGAATAGAAATGACCCTTTCAGGGCCCTAGTTTTGACACACCAGTAGTTAGTGGTGATCATGACTCCACGCTTCTGGTGTGGGAAGTCGTGAAACAAACTGACATTGGTGCTCCATGGTGACACATAAGTACTGCAACATCATTTCTGGTGCAAACAGTGCCAGTGATGGATGCGGAGCCGATCGGCTCCACCTATCGTCGCAGGTGGGTACGGCACAGAGGTAATCTTCCAGATCCAGTCTGACGCTTGGAGAGCTTTCAAAGGTAAGGAATCTGCAGCTAGATCTAGTCTCTACCAGATAAAGCGTTACTGAAGGTAAGTAACTTGTTCTTTAAGACTACTTTCCCTCTGTATAAATTTTAAATTACTACAGAAAGTTTTGCAGTGAGAATACAACTATGTAAAATCAAGCTTCCAAGGGCTTTCCCAGTAAGGAATATTTCTTAGATGGGTAAAATCTGGCAGTGGGATGTCTTGCAGAGAGCTTCTGTCTTGCAAATGGCTTTAATCTAGTCAGTGTTCAAAGTAATTTTCATTTGAATTTTTGGCCTAGCCTTGATTATGCTTTGTGCTTCACTGTAATGAGTGTATTCCATTTTATTTTAGTTTCTTTGTCTTGTTGTAGCATCTGCTTCTGTGAACTGTTTTCTACTTTGACAAATGTGATGTGTTTCTCATTCTAGGAGATTGGTCGCATTGCAATTGAGATGAATGGCACTTTGGAGGATCAGTTGAACAATCTTAAACAGTATGAGCAAAGAATTATAGACTACAAACCCAACATTGACAAATTGGAGCAGCAACACCAGCTTATCCAGGAGGCCCTGATATTCGATAACAAACATACCAACTACACCATGGAGGTAAATAGTGCAGGAGAGGTGGTTTATTTTAGCACCTTTGTGGCAAAGGAGGAGACTGCGCAAAGATAGTGAAGTATAACATGATATTTTAGTTAATGTAGTATTCATTTTTTTTAAATTGTAATTTTAGCATATCCGTGTTGGTTGGGAGCATCTTCTTACAACTGTTGCTCGGACCATCAATGAGGTGGAAAACCAGATTTTGACCCGCGACGCCAAAGGCATCAGCCAGGAGCAAATGCACGAGTTCCGTGCCTCATTCAATCACTTTGACAAGGTAAATGAAAGTGCTTAGCAAAGTTGAGGCTGGGGTGGTGGTGGGGAATTTTCATTTTCACAAAAGGTTTGATTTTTTTCTTGCTTTGCTGGATAATGGACAAACTAAGGTGAAGGTTCATGAGCTGATACACTATAAGGAATGTGAACAGATGTTGATCTCTATTTTGTTGATTCTATGGAGGTTCCAGGCATTGTTTCAAAGGTTTGTAACCTTTAGGGAAATTTCTCGTCTTTTACGCAAGGCGTGTTTGTAATTTTGTTTTACAGTTGATTGCAAAGGTAATGTTAATTCTCACTTTCCTTTTTCTCTTTTTGCTTCATTGGTTTCGCGTCATGAACTCCTTCAACATTCATTGCATTTTCTGATGCTTCCCCGTGGACTGATGTTCTGTTATTGAATGGTATAAAGGACCATACCGGTGCTTTGGGGCCGGAAGAATTCAAAGCCTGCCTTATAAGTTTAGGATATGATGTTGAAAATGACAAACAGGTAAGAAATATGGTTTCTGTCATGGAGAAGGTCTTCTCTTGTTCATGTGTTTACCTTGTAATGCCCGTGGGGTTTGATATTGTGCACATTATAAAGTTGTATATTAAACCTAGACAATCTACAAATAGCTCTATGGGGCTTGCTTCCTACTTGGAAAAGGACCCCTTTTATTCTTAACACATGTGCAGGCTTGAAATAGTTGGGGAAGGACTGGCTGTGATATACCTGAAATTCTGAGAACTTTGGATCCATTTTCTTATGCTAACTTTTACATGTGTTTACCAATGACTGGGCAAAATGGTTCCAAATTTCTTTCATGCAAACCCCCCCTTTATTTGCCACAATCATTTCCGTCAATTAAAAATGCATTTTTCACGAATGGCGAGAAAGATTTTACAGCATGAATCCGTTTCTGGTTTCACATGCTGGTCATAAGTTTGCCACCTAGTGGTTAAGTCTGGAAACTTCCTGCCAGTTCTCATGGCCCCCCCCCCCCCCCCCCCTCCTTTTTTGGGAATCTGTAGCCATTTGGCACTAAATCGCTCCTCCTGTGATGTCAAATGTACACCCTGGCAGCTTCTGTATGTGGTCACCTTCTAAAGATTATTTTTTCTGCTGTTGGGTATGGAAGCAATAACTGAAGCTCTAAGGACACCGAAAGAACCACCGAAGATATGTCAGATCATTCAAAGGGTAATGGTTTGAAAAACGAAGGAAACTAAATAATCTCTGAAAGGTGCGTGAAGAACACTGAAAGGACTAACCAGACCATGCAAGTCTTCTACCATGCTGTCGGAGATGCACGGAAGAGGCCAAAGGTCACTAACAGAAATGGAGAACACTTCCTTTAGATTGTGCCCTCAGTGGCATCAGAAGTTTGCCCAAAAAGATGATCGTGAGGTCTATAAACTCTGCCTACCAGCGGACTACCACAGAGGCAGAGGTGTGAACACCAGACAACCATGCAGATGCAAACACCTCTGATCCTCTGAAGAAACCGTTCGCAGACCCAGCAGAACAGAGGAGCTACTGGACCATCTCCCTGCTCCCCTTTCTAGCAAAGGTTTTTGAGAAGCCTATCAACGAGCAACTCAGCGAAAACCTGGAATGCAGCAACCTCGTGTACCTCTCTCAATCCAGACTCTGGGCCAACGACAGCACAGAGACAGCCATGATTGCTGCTACCAAGAACATGAGGGCCCTCCTGGACTGCAGCGAAATGGCATTTCTCAGCCTCCTGGACTTGTCAGCCTCCTTCAACATAGTCTCCCATTACATTCTGATCAACAGACTCCACCACATTTGAATCCAGGGAGGCTCCCCCTCAAGTGGATTGCCTCATATCTTGTGGGAAGAACCCGAGAATCCATCTCCCACCATTCACCTTGAAACCCCAAATCATCTGCGGCATCCCCCAAGGATCGACCCTCTTCAGCATGGACATGACTTCCCTCCCGGCCAACACTGTCAGATCACACTGACTCCACGTAATCTCCTACGCTGACGACACCCAGTTCAGCCTCTCATAGTAAGAAGACCCCTCCACAATCAGAGCCAGCTTCCACAGATGTCTGATGAACGTTTACGACTGGATGAAGGCAACTATCTCAAACTCAACACGGACAAGACGAAAGTCTTCATCTTTGGGAACGACTCCTTGCCATGGAACGACTCATGGTGGCCTGCTGAACTCAGTCCATTCCCCTTTCCGAAAGACCACGCTTACATCTAGGCATTGTCTTGGACAGAAAACTATCTATGAAGAAACCGGCAAACGCAGTCTCATCCGCCTGCTTCCATGTACCATACGCATGCTCCACAAGATTCGCAGGTATCTCCCAGTCAACACCAGAAGGCCTGTCACGCAGGCCCTTGTCACTAGCAGGCTGAACTACGGGAACATACACTATGTACGAATCACCGCACACCTCCTGAAGAGACTACAGATGATACAAAACACAAAGACAAGCCTCTTTCTCGACCTCCCCGGACAGACCCACATCAGACACCACCTCAAGAAGCTACACTGGCTCCTAATCCAAGAGAGATGCCAGTTCAAGATACTAACCCACATATACAGAGCCCTTGCACAGCAAAGGGCCAGCATACCTCTGCAAACGCATGACTTTCATCACCTGCCCTGATACCTACTGTCCTCCTCTCTCTTCTTGAATCTGTCAAGGCGACAGTAGAGGATGCTACATCTCACACCTGACTGCCACAGCATGGAACGACGTCCCTCCTGCACCTCAGGACTGCTTCATTGCTCAGGCAATTCAAGAATGAAATCAAGACCTGGCTGTTCAAATGAACAGACCCTCATGAAGCTGTTAGCAACTCCAGTGCCTTGATACCCTCAAAGCTGATTTACTGTGCATTATAAATCTTGGCCCTTACTTACAGACCTCTGCTTACTGAGTGATGAGGAGGACAGCTTTGAGGAGGCAGAAGTGGCCCAGACAGAAGGCTCGGACATCAAGGTGGAAGAGGTCAGAAGTCGAGGCAAATCAGCTGATGAACCAGCGATGGAGAACATCGAAAACAGCAGGTAACACTGACAAAACCCTCTTGAGACCGAACCAAAGAATTCAGACTCAAAGCCACATAAGTCTGACTCACTGTCAAAGCACTAGGCAACAGAAGGAAGGTAGAAATGTAAAGAGGAACACCAAGTGTCCCAATGGGGAGAGACCAATGGAGGTCAACACTCTTAGAACACTTTGATGTCAAAAGGTGATTCAGATAATGAGGGCAAAAGAAGGCTGAATGGAAGTGCCAGAGCCTAAGAAAAGGGTGTCAAAACCTCCCAACAGCAAATAGCAGGCCTTCAAAATCAAGAGGCAGAAGAGGACACTCGATGCCGACTTGGCGGCGATCCTTCAGAAGAAGAAAGATTTCAAGGCTTCTGTGAACGCGTTTGTAATCCACTCTAGGCCACAAGGGGGTAAAAGAGCAGGAAAAAGAAGAAAAGGTTCAAGGAGAGTTTTACCTGCCAGCTGCTCCCAAACCACAAGTGGAGGACCTTCTGAGGAGGACATAGAGGACCAAAGGGATCCTCCAGGATGCCGAAAGCGGCGGTGAACAATAGCAGGACCTCGAAACAGACCCCTTGGAAGAGGCTATCGGCCTGTACTCTTCAAGGCCCTTGCCACCTGAGGGCCTCACAATGTACAGCACCATAATGGTGGTTCGACTGACAAATGGATCATAAACATCAGCCACATAGTTACTGCATAGAACTGATAAATATGGCACCCAAAGTGAGACCAGTGAAAAGACTACATCGTAAGGAGATATCAGAAAGCCAAGTGCAGGACCTGCTGCAAAAGAGAGCAATCGAGAAGGTGCCTATGTCAGAAATTAAACAAGGAAACGGCTCAGTATTCTATATCATTCTAAAATCAGACCAGACACTACAGTCAGTCCTCTTTCTTCATGTCCTAAACAAGGTCATAAAGACACAAAAGTTCAAGATGACTACACTGCAAAAAGTTGTGGCTGCGGGTAAGGGATTATATGACAACCATAGACCAAAAGGATGCTTATCTGCACAGCCTCTTGAATCAGACACACACAATACTTCCGGTTCATGGTTGACAAAGCACACTACCAATTCAGGATGCTCCTGTTCGAGATCAGTTTGGCACCCAGAGTAATCACAAAATGCCTAATTGCAGTGGCAGTCTACCTAAGATGGAAAGGTATGCATGTCTATCCCTACCTAGACGCCTGGCTAATCTAGACAAGCTCATATGCACAGTGCGAAAAGGAAACCAGGACAGTCATGGACACTCTCCAGACTAAGTTTCATGATCAACCTTCAAAAATCATCCATGAAGCCAGAGAGCGAAAAGATTTTCCTGTGAGCAAGAATCAACACAGTGACTAGAGCCTCCCTATCATCAAAAGAATTCAGGCAGTAGCAGATCAGGCTTGCTGCTACCTCAAGAGTCAGTTTCTGACGGAACTAAGGGGGAGATGATTGCCAAAATGGGCTAATTTATTCCACTGATCCAACATGCAAAGCTATACATGAGAGCACTGCAAGAGGGAATCCATAATCAGTGGCCACAGGCCATCTAGTTGGCCTGATCTAGTGATTGTAACACAGAGTAAGGTGGTGACATGCTGGAATGTAAGCAACCTAACGGTGAGCAGGACCTTCACACAGCCAACCCAGACAGTGACCAGCTCCATGGCTGCGTCACACATGGGCAGAGGAGCCACACATGGAGAGCTGAAAGTCAGAGGATTATGGAGAACCTAAGAAGCAGTCCAGCACATCATTGTCCTGAAACTGAAGACAGTCTTCCTGGCCCTAAAAGCCTTTCAGACTTCAGTGACTGGGAGGACAGTACAAATTCAGACGGGCAACATAACCATGATGATCTTTCTGAACAAGCAAGGGGGACAAGATCACATGTATTGTCCAAACTAATTCGAGAGATTTGGAGATGGGCCATTCAGAGAGGAACTGACCTGATCACAATAGACCTGCTTGGTGTAGAAAACAGATTAAACAGAGCATGCAACCATTCACATAACATAAACAAAGGAACTAAACAACAAAGTGCTCCAAGAGATCTTTGGCAGTGGGGCACACCAGGAGATAGATCTAGGTGCAACCCTAGAAAATGCAAAATGCTGAGAGCTTGCATCAAGCAGGCACCCACATTGCTTCTCCCAGGGGAATGCCCGGTGAATAGATTGATACATCTAGTGATAAACAAGTGCAAACATTCTCAGATGCCATTGATCCTAATGGCTCCCCAGTGGTCAAGACAAACATGGTTTCAGACTTGGTGGACTGGCAAGGGGAAATGTAAAGAAGTTACTAAGAAAACGCACCCTCCTCTCTATGCAAGGAGGCAGGGCCTTCCACTCAGAAGTATGCAGTCCGAGTCTTAACTGCCTGGTTTGTGAGGACCGTAAGTTCGGACACTTGAATCACCCAAAACATTCATTGGCTGTTATAAAGGAAGTGAGAAAGTAGAGCACAAGAAAATGTTACATGATGGAGTGGCATAGATATGTACTATGGTGCTAAGACTGAGTCAATTCCTTAGCAGAACAGAGGACACCAGTCATCGGGTATCCTACCCACCTACTACACAACAAACTGTTATACATCTCATTCAAGGTGCACTTGGTGGCAATAGTGGCCTACGCACAAGGCCACATAGGAAGGTGTTTCTTTACTACATCAGTTATTAAGAGGTTCCTGGAAGGAGTAAAGAGAATAGCTTCACCCAGGTCGGCGCTGATGCCAATGTGGAACCTATTTGTTACAAACGTAACTTATGAAAGCACTGTTTGAACCACTGCAAAAAGCAGAGCTGCAACACCTGACCTCAAAGATTGCCTTACTAATTGCGACCACATCACTGTGCAGGACGAGCAAGCTGCAGACACTAACCACAGAAAAAAGATTTCCGCAAATACACAGGGATACGGTAACGATGAAGACCAACGCATGATTCCTTCTAAATATCATATCCGATTTCCACTTGAACCAAGCTATTAAGTTAGTAAATTCTTTCTTGCTGCATAAACTAGATGTGGGCAGAGCTGTAATGTACCTTTTAGACCGGACATTATAGATCAGAAACTTAATTCTTTTGAACACTTGCAAACCCCCAACAAGGACTCACTTGTAACGAGGACTATTGCAAGGCGGATAGTTAAAACAATTCAGTTGTGTTGCCAGAAAGCTGAAAAATGTCTAGAGGAGAAACCTAGAGCACACAAGAGGCAAGAGATCCACCGTGGCCTTATTTGGAAATGTGCCCATAAATGACACGTATGGCCGCCGCATGAGCATCAATCCATACCTTAGCAAAACAATATTGTGTGGGCATCCAAATAACAAGGAAGCACACAGAGGCATCTCTTCTCAAGCTCCTTTTAACACCATTGCAAACAGTGAATCAGAATGCTGCTACAAAATCAATGTGCAGCATATGAATCCAGAAAAAAGATTCATTCTGCAAAACAAATTGGCTGAGTACCACTAGGAGTCGCTTTGCAGCTTGAAGAATTTTCTGGTTTCACATGTGACCATCCACCTCCCCAGAAAATGAGGTGGGACAAAAATGAAGGATGCAACCATTCTGAAAGATGAAGCAGAAGCCAGTGAGTAGGACGAGTCACCAAAGAGGAAAAAAGAATCTGAAGATGGTGACCATGGACATATGTTTCCGGGTTGCACGTCTGATGTCACGGGGAGAGAGATGGTGCCAAATGGCAACACACGGCACCCAGGAAAACGAAAGAGAGGAAAAGAGGACTGACAGTAAGTTTCTGGACCCACCCACTAGATGGCAAAATTTTCAATAGCCTGTGAATCCAGAAAATCCTTCAAGATGCAAAAATACTCATTATGATAAGTAACCATTTTGTTAATCTGTATAGCCAAACTGGAGAGTCCAATAACTAGCTTCTTCTGAAATTCGCTAAATTACATGACACAAGTTTGAATATACGTAATATTGTTGTTCAAGGGAACTGAACCCTCCCCTCTCTATCTACCAACCTTTCTGTCCTCTATCACGTTTTACAGCTTTTGAACTCCTCTGCTTGGTGTCTGGTTTCCGTCTTTTTGCCAGCTCACTGCCTTCTGTTTCCTCTCTGATCTCTCCTTTATTCTGTTTCTTATGCCCTTCCTCTGTTCCTGCTCTTACGTTCTTCATTTCATTCTACAAGCATTATCATTGCTTGGTGTTGAAGACACCCTCCTGAAATGGTTCTGAATCATTTAACTGAATTTCTTTGCTTTTTATTTACTTTTCATGCTTGTTTCTCAATTTCATCTCCTTTTCTCTTCCTCCCATATCCCTTCCCCTGTACCTCTTCCTCTTACCACTTTCACCCTCTGCTGATCTCTCCCTGCTTCTTCACTTCAATTTTCCTCTTTCATGTGCTGCTTTCCCATCGACTTCTTATCCGATCTTCCACTGTGGATGTACCTTGCCTGCTTTTCTTTCTAAATGTCGGAGTAGAAGCGCCCAGGAACTGTGGAATTGGACTTGAGATCTCTTCTAAATCCTTCTGGATACAGCCTGGTACAGTCTGCTTTTCTTCCCTTTTGCTTACACATCTTAGACCTCTGGCAGCTGGACATCCATTGTCCGTGTGGTGGAGAATTATTCAAGTTCATTTAACCCACATACATGTGCATACCAACCCAACCATGCACAGATCTGCTATTACACATGGAAAGCAAAGCAAGGACGTGAGTGATGGGGGAATGGACACACCTATACATAGTGGTCTGTTAGGCAGCCTTATGACCAAAACTACAGGCAAATGTTCCTCTACCAACAAACTATAATACACTGACACCAAGCTGGTCACTTCATAGCATGGGTGGTGGAGGGTGCAGTCAATTTCACTATGTTGGGGCAGAGTGGTTGGTGTACTTCAGGCACTGCTTGCTTAAAGTAGCATAATCTCTGCTGTCAGTTTGCTCATTTCTGCTGTATGTATCAATAGAATAATATTTTTTAATGTATGCCTCATGCAAACTACTGTGCATCTTTTTTCTTTATTTTCTGAGTTATGCTGACATTCTACACTGCCATAATGTTTAGCATGAAGTGAGCTGTATTTTTGTCCTGATGTATAAGACATTTTTTAAACTAGCATTTTACGCACAATTATGCTTATCCTGCCAATGTACTTTTTCCTTCCAAGAGATGTTTCCCAGTGTGCATTCCTCCTGGTGACTATGCTTGCTATTTTGCTAATTCCTATCCCTCTCATTACTTTGTTCCTTTGTTATTCATGGAGACATACTGGTCATATGAGTCCAACCGGTTACTTGATATTTTGTCCCCATTATAATGGAACCAGTCTGACAAAGGGTGTTCTTATTGCTTTGAATACTATCTAATTAGAACTCCTAATATGATACCCAGTTTTAGCTTTCAGAACATGCCTGGACCAGGAATCCTTGGGATCAGATCTTTGCAAAATCTTCCCATAAGTCACCACTGCGTTTTGAGCATGTCGTGGGCTTTCTGCTCTGCCTGTTGGTGCTGATGTCAAGCTTTAAGCTTCCAGAGCTCTTTACGCAGAGGAGGTTGGTCAAACACATTGTGCTAGCAGTAACTGCTGTGGTGAACGTTACTAAAAAAGTACAAATTGAAGGAAAAAATGAACCAGCCCTAGAAGGGGACCTATTGAGGGCAGATAAATTGCCACGTAAACTTAAGGTTAAACTAGATGTTTCTTTAATAGGTACCCTAGTGACCTATGTTCTGTAGGAGACATAGATGACTATCAGTATTTGAACTTAACATTTATTTGATAACTACCAAAAAAATGTGAAGAAAAATGATTGAAGGTGCAGCAGAAAAAAATTATATTCATTACAAGTCTGTAGATACTCATGAATCTTTTCTTCTGAACTCCCATGTTGTGGGTTCTAGTATTATGACGTCTAGTGGTGATGTCTGGAATTGTATTTTTTTTCTGCTCTGGATCTTTGAACCCAGCAAACCGCCTTCCCCGTATGTCTGTCCTTTTGTGACATCAGACATGGCCCCTTGAAACCCTTGAGCGTGGTTGCCATCTTCTTCAGATTCGTTTTTATGGTGTTGGGTCAGTAAGGAAATGTCAGACGTTTTTGTCAGGATTGCGAACCGAACAGCTTAAAAAAAATGAAAAAGAAAACAAAGGAAGGGCTGAAGAATGACAGATAGCCACCAGTTTTCACCATAACATAGCTGAGTTGCGTGGATATACTGACCATGGGGTCAGAAATGTATATTCAGGAAGTGGGTGGGGGCTAGAACAGTAACAGTCAAGGAAAATGGTCCACATCCCCTCTAGGTACTGCCCCAAGTGCCACAACAACTTTGGAAAATAGGAAAGTCACAAAGTCTGCAACCTCGATCTTCCCAGAGACCACAGTGCTAATGGCTCTGAGGTTTGTGCCAAGTTCCAGTTGAAGACAATCAGAACTGGGGAAAACGCAGAGATGGGCACAGTATGCCATGATGCATATGTAACAGAAAAAGCAGCTCTTCATCTGGGGTCTGTCTTTCCAGTGATGACAAACACTGGAAATACTGTGGTGGCTTAAGGGAAAAGGTCCGACATCTAGGACAGCTTTGCTAACCCTGAAATGGAAAAGCCAGTGAAGAGTGCTGTGACAGAAGAAACACAAGAGACCTACCCAGGTAACACCTCAAAAACAAAGCTGACCTATGAAGAAGCATTTTGACTGAATTAATCTAAATATCTCCTTGATGAGCAAAGGGAGTTCAAAATAACAAGAGTCTAATGGGTCCCAGTGCAAGGGCACTGCTGGTGGGTGGCCCTCAGACACCAATCCAATGTCAAAAAGTGATCAGAAGGAAGATAAGCTAAAGCAAAAGATGTCAATTCTGAAAAGAAAGATGGCATCCAATCTCTATCCTGAACAAAGAGCACTTGAGGTGGACAGGAAGAAGCACAGCCTGGATTTTGATCAATCCCTGAAGGAGTTTTGAAGCCATCGGAGACCTGTTGGAAGACACAGACAAGAAGAGGAGCAAGTAGAGATACAACCACAGACGATCCCCAAAAAGAACAAGAAGTATTCTACGAAGAAAAGTATGAAAAGGGCCCTCTCCAGAACCTCGCGCTCACAGAAAAGTATTTGCAATACCTGAACACCAGTGTAGGATTTACTATTTTCTTGTAAATAGGGGTTCGATGGCATCGGTCGCTGTAGATACGCATGTTTTGCATAGCTCGCCATCTGGTGTTGGGTCGGAGTGTTACAAGTTGTTTTTCTTCGAAGAAGTCTTTCGAGTCACGGGACCGAGTGACTCCTCCTTTTGTCTCCATTGCGCATGGGCGTCGACTCCATCTTCGATTGTTTTTTTTCCGCCATCGGGTTCGGACGTGTTCCTGTCGCTCCGAGTTTCGGAACGGAAAGACAGCTAAATTTCGGAAGATTTTCGTCTGTATTGTTGCGTTCGGGATCAGCGTAGTTAGAATCAACACTGCATCGAAGATCGAAGAGCTCCGGAGCCCTTCGGGGTAGTTTTCGATCCCCCGTCGGGGCCTGCTCGGCCCGACCGCGTGTAGAAGAACGCCGATGGAACGGACCCCGTTCCGTTTCTGTCCCAAATGCCACAACAAATACCCCTATACAGACCAACACTTGGTCTGTAACCTGTGCCTGTCACCTGAGCACAGTCAAGACACTTGCGAGGCCTGTCGTGCGTTCCGGGCCCGAAAAACACTCCGAGACCGTCGAGCCAGAAGACTTCAAATGGCGTCCACGCCGACAGCCCACCGAGAGTTCGAGGTACAAGAGGAAGAAACCTTTTCGATACACGAATCGGACTCCGAGGAATTCGACGATCCACGAACCGTGAGTAAGACGTCGAAAACCACTCATAAGAAGATTGTCATGGCCCAGGGGACGCCACTGCCACCAGGCCATGGCTCCACCCATAAATTCGGTGACCGATTGTCGGCACCGAAAAAGGCCCAAACAGTGCCGAGACCGTCCGACTCCGGTCGAGACACCGGCACGCAGCCTTCTCGGGACCGAGAAAGTGCTGGAGACATACATCGACACCGAGATAGCGGTGTAGACACGGCTCGACGCCGAGACAGCGGCACCGACGAAGATCGACGCCGAGATGTTTCGACTCCGAAAAAGAAAAAAGTCACCTCGGAGCCGAAAAAAGATGCAGACAGGGTTTCGGTGCCAAAACAACCTGCAACCGACCCAGTTTCAGGCTCTTATACAGAAGAGCAATCAATGACCTCCCAAATGCGAAAGCATAGGTTTGAGGAAGACCTTCAATCCACCGATGTAGACCATACGCAGAAACGTATTTTTATACAGCAGGGGACAGGAAAGATAAGCACCCTTCCCCCTATTAGGAGAAAGAGAAGACTGGAATTTCAAACTGACCAAACACCACAAACAAAAATGGTGAAAAAGGTTACTCCGCCACCCTCTCCTCCACCTATAATTCACGTCTCACCAGCACAAACTCCATCACATTCCCCGGCTCACACCACCATGAGCCAAGGTGACCAGGATCAGGACGCATGGGACTTATACGACGCCCCTGTGTCAGATAACAGTCCGGAGGCATACCCTACAAAGCCATCACCACCAGAAGACAGTACTGCATATTCTCAGGTGGTGGCTAGAGCAGCACAATTCCACAATGTAAGCCTCCACTCAGAACAAGTCGAGGATGACTTTCTATTCAACACCCTCTCCGCCACCCACAGCTCCTACCAAAGCCTGCCTATGCTCCCTGGTATGCTTCGGCACGCAAAAGACATCTTTAAGGAGCCGGTCAAAAGTAGGGCAAACACACCAAGGGTGGAAAAAAAGTATAAAGCGCCTCCTACAGACCCTATTTTCATCACTACACAGCTGCCACCAGATTCTGTCGTTGTAGGAGCAGCTAGGAAAAGGGCCAACTCCCACACATCTGGGGATGCACCACCCCAGATAAGGAAAGCCGCAAGTTCGATGCAGCTGGAAAGAGAGTCGCAGCACAAGCTGCAAACCAGTGGCGCATCGCTAACTCTCAGGCACTACTTGCGCGCTATGACAGAGCCCATTGGGATGAGATGCAACATCTCATTGAACATCTACCCAAAGACCTACAAAAGAGGGCAAAGCAAGTGGTTGAGGAAGGACAGAACATTTCAAACAACCAGATACGCTCCTCCATGGATGCAGCAGACGCAGCTGCAAGAACAATAAATACATCTGTGACCATCAGAAGGCATGCATGGCTACGAACGTCTGGGTTTAAACCAGAGATTCAGCAGGCAGTTCCCAATATGCCATTCAACGAAAAACAACTGTTCGGTCCAGAAGTGGACACGGCGATTGAGAAACTTAAAAAAGACACGGACACTGCTAAAGCCATGGGCGCACTCTACTCCCCGCAGAGCAGAGGAAATTACAGCACCTTCCGCAAAACACCCTTTAGAGGGGGGTTTCGGGGTCAGGCCACACAAGCAGTACCTCACAGGCAACAACATCCAGTTACCAGGGACAGTACAGGGGAGGCTTTCGGGGCCAATATAGAGGAGGGCAATTCCCTAGGAATAGGGGAAAATTTCAAAGCCCCAAAACCCCTACAACTAAGCAGTGACTCACATGTCACTCACCCCCTCCACACAACACCAGTGGGGGGAAGAATAGGTCATTATTACAAAGCATGGGAGGAAATCACTACAGACACTTGGGTTCTAGCAATTATCCAAAATGGTTATTGCATAGAATTTCTACAATTCCCTCCAAACATACCACCAAGAGCACAAAATTTATCAAAACATCATTCCGAGCTCCTGGAGATAGAAGTTCAAGCACTATTGCAAAAGAATGCAATCGAGTTAGTACCAAACACACAAATAAACACAGGAGTTTATTCACTGTACTTCTTAATACCAAAGAAGGACAAAACGCTAAGACCAATCCTAGACCTAAGAATACTAAACACATACATCAAATCAGACCACTTTCACATGGTCACACTACAAGAAGTGTTACCATTGCTGAAACTACACGACTACATGACAACATTAGACCTCAAAGACGCGTATTTCCATATACCAATACATCCATCGCACAGGAAATACCTAAGGTTTGTATTCAAAGGAATACACTACCAATTCAAGGTACTGCCTTTCGGTTTAACAACCGCACCAAGAGTCTTTACCAAATGTCTAGCAGTAGTCGCTGCACACATCAGAAGGCAGCAAATACATGTATTCCCGTATCTAGACGACTGGCTAATCAAGACCCATTCGTTAATAACGTGCTCACACCACACAAATCAAATCATACAAACCCTCTACAAACTAGGGTTCACAGTCAACTTCGCAAAATCCAACATTCTGCCGCGCAAGGTACAACAATACCTAGGAGCCATAATAAACACAACAATAGGAGTAGCCACTCCAAGTCCACAAAGAATTCAAAATTTCAACAACATCATACAACGCATGTATCCAACACAAAAAATACAAGCAAAGATGATATTACAACTCCTAGGCATGATGTCTTCATGCATAGCCATTGTCCCAAACGCAAGACTGCACATGAGGCCCTTACAACAGTGCCTAGCATCACAGTGGTCACAAGCACAGGGTCACCTTATAGATCTGGTGTTAATAGACCGCCAAACTTACCTCTCGCTTCTATGGTGGAACAATATAAATTTAAACAAAGGGTGGCCTTTCCAAGACCCAGTGCCACAATACGTAATAACAACAGATGCTTCCATGACCGGGTGGGGAGCACACCTCGATCAACACAGCATACAAGGACAATGGAACGTACATCAAACAAAACTGCATATAAATCACCTAGAACTGCTAGCAGTTTTTCAAGCACTAAAGGCTTTTCAACCGATAATAGTTCACAAATACATTCTCGTCAAAACAGACAACATGACAACAATGTATTATCTAAACAAACAAGGGGGGACGCACTCAACGCAATTGAGCCTGCTGGCACAAAAGATATGGCGTTGGGCAATTCACAACCAAATTCGCCTAATAGCACAATTTATCCCAGGAATTCAGAATCAACTCGCAGACAATCTCTCTCGAGATCACCAACAGGTCCACGAATGGGAAATTCACCCCCAAATTCTGAACACTTACTTCACGCTCTGGGGAACACCTCAAATAGACTTGTTTGCGACAAAAGAGAACGCAAAATGCCAAAACTTCGCATCCAGATACCCACACAGGCAGTCCCACGGCAATGCCCTATGGATGAACTGGTCAGGGATATTTGCCTACGCTTTTCCTCCTCTCCCTCTCCTTCCTTATCTGGTAAACAAACTCAGTCAAAACAAACTCAAACTCATATTAATAGCACCAACTTGGGCAAGGCAACCCTGGTACACAACGCTGCTAGACCTATCAGTAGTACCCCACATCAAACTGCCCAACAGGCCGGATCTGTTAACACAACACAACCAAACGATCAGACACCCAGATCCAGCATCGCTGAATCTAGCAATCTGGCTCCTGAAATCCTAGAATTCGGACACTTACAACTTACCCAAGAATGTATGGAAGTCATAAAGCAAGCCAGAAGGCCATCCACCAGGCACTGCTATGCCATTAAATGGAAGAGATTTGTTTGCTACTGCCATATTAATCAAATCCAACCATTACACGCAACCCCAAAACATGTAGTGGGTTACTTGCTTCACTTAAAAAAATTTAACCTAGCTTTCTCTTCCATTAAAATACACCTTGCAGCAATATCTGCATACCTGCAGCCTACCTATTCAACTTCCCTATATAGGATACCAGTCATTAAAGCATTCATGGAGGGCCTTAAAAGAATTATTCCACCAACAACACCACCTGTTCCTTCATGGAACCTAAATGTTGTCTTAACTAGACTTATGGGTCCACCTTTTGAACCCATGCACTCCTGCGAAATACAGTTCCTAACATGGAAGGTTGCATTTCTCATCGCCATTACTTCTCTAAGAAGAGTAAGCGAGATTCAGGCGTTTACAATACAAGAACCTTTTATACAACTACACAAAAATAAGGTCGTCCTAAGGACTAATCCTAAATTTCTACCAAAAGTTATTTCACCGTTCCATCTAAATCAAACAGTGGAACTTCCAGTGTTCTTCCCACAGCCAGATTCCGTAGCTGAGAGGGCACTACATACTTTAGATGTCAAAAGAGCATTAATGTATTACATTGACAGAACAAAGAGCATCAGGAAAACTAAACAGCTATTTATTGCATTCCAAAAACCTCATGCAGGAAACCCAATATCAAAACAAGGTATAGCCAGATGGATAGTTAAATGCATCCAAATCTGCTACCTTAAAGCTAAACGACAACTGCCCATTACGCCAAGGGCACACTCAACCAGAAAGAAAGGTGCTACCATGGCCTTTCTAGGAAACATCCCAATGCAAGAAATATGTAAGGCAGCCACATGGTCTACGCCTCACACATTCACCAAGCACTACTGTGTAGACGTGTTATCCGCACAACAAGCCACAGTAGGTCAAGCCGTATTAAGAACATTGTTTCAGACTACTCCCACTCCTACAGGCTGAGCCACCGCTTTGGGGAAATAACTGCTTACTAGTCTATGCAAAACATGCGTATCTACAGCGACAGATGCCATCGAACTGAAAATGTCACTTACCCAGTGTACATCTGTTCGTGGCATCAGTCGCTGTAGATTCGCATGTGCCCACCCGCCTCCCCGGGAGCCTGTAGCAGTTCGGAAGGTACCTTCAACTATTTGTATATATATTATTTTAACCTTAAATAGGTACATACTTAGTCACTCCATTGCATGGCCACTATTACTACAATACAACTCCTACCTCACCCTCTGCGGGGAAAAACAATCGAAGATGGAGTTGACGCCCATGCGCAATGGAGACAAAAGGAGGAGTCACTCGGTCCCGTGACTCGAAAGACTTCTTCGAAGAAAAACAACTTGTAACACTCCGACCCAACACCAGATGGCGAGCTATGCAAAACATGCGAATCTACAGCGACTGATGCCACGAACAGATGTACACTGGGTAAGTGACATTTTCATTACCAGCATCAATGGGGCTGCACTTAGAGGATCAGCAATCACAACCTTGTTTTTCTGCTAGAGCCTCTGTTTCCATCACAAAAACAGCATACAACCCGATTGCTTCCAAGTGTCATGGCCTGTGGTAAAGGAGGCCTTTACGTAAACAACTTCATGAAAGGTATAACTTCGGCTGGATAAATGGTACAAATACTCCTACATACACCCCACATATCTAAAGGTCAATGCAGTGGCAGACTCAATAACAGTGACACTGCCAGGAGAAGAGCCAATTCCCTGACATCAACCTGCCGTCCACTGAGAAGGGAAGCAAGAGAGGTGGGATGCATTGTGGAGACAGTTGTTGCCACCCAGTGGAGTATACCCAATTGCGATGCACTCTTTATTTATGGACATGAGTAGGAGGAGGAGGAAGTGTGAGTTGATGCAGCACCTCCTATATCAGAATAAAAAGAGGGCGAATTGTGGACAAGACAATTTCCAGCACAGGTCTAAAGTCATCCTAGGGTGCTGCGGATCCTGCAAGACTGTGTATGGGCATTACCCTCAGAAGAAATGCTTGGTTACAAGACTTTGCGTTTAAACAGGAGGTGCAGTCTACTGTAATAAATACCCCCTTCACAAGAGGACATCTGTTCTGCATGACCTTCTACAACAGATAAAGGGCAGTAACATGCCAAAGGCAATGGGAGCTCTGCTGTTTCATCGTCCTATGAAAACGGGGTCCGCACTGATGAAGTGGTCAGCATAAGCAGTTTCTTCCAGGAATAAAGGGCAGTCAGCACTGACAAGCGGATATTGAACATTGTACAATAGACTATTGTATCGAAGACGTAAGAAGAACAAAAACAATAAAGCAGAGGAGATCATCATACAAAGGGAGAATAAAATTGTTTGCAGCAAGAGGTGGAAGAAGCCCTACAAAAACTAGTGATAAAGAAAATACAGAGGACCAGCCGGGAGGAAATCTACTTTGTTTCCTGGTACCAAAAATGGACCAAACACTAAGGCTGATTCTGGATCTCCAGTTCTTGAACAAAATTCTAAAGATCCTGAAGTTCAAGACGACAACACTTCAGAAGGTCCTTCTGCAGCTGTGGAAAGAACACTACCTGACAATCATTTACCTCAGATGCCTTCCTTCACATGTCAATGAACAGAAAGTACAAGAAATTCCTCAGATTTATTGTGAACCAGGGACTATAAGTTCAAGGTACTCCCCTTTGTAAGAACACATTTGAGAAGGCAGGGGATACATATGTATCCCTACCTTGATGATTTATTGGTAAAGGTGAACTCTTTCAGCCAAAGGAACATAAAAACAGTAAGACATACCCCTAATCTTCCTTTTTTTTTTTTTTTTTTCCACTGAACATGGAGAAATATTTCTCGATTCAGGATACCAAAAGGATTCATAGGAACAATACTTCATTCCAGTGAAGCCTAAGAATTACCCACAACCAAGAGGATCCCTGGCATTGGCAGAACAAACTTGCCTATACCAGAAGGGGCAATCTCTGACAGTAAGGGTAGATGGTGAAATTGATGGGCAGGATTGCCTCATTCATCCCCCTAATTCTACATGGCAGACTCCTCATGAGACCAATCCAGGAGTGGTTACAGAGCCAGTGGTCACAGGCTGCAAGAAGTTGGGAGCATCTAGTGGTTGTTAGAGGAAAGGTGCACAAGGAGGAGGTAGCCCAGCGTAACTTGGTCAATATAACAGTAAGCGTGTCTTTCATACTACCATTCCCCTCAGTGGCCACCATCATAAGCGCCTCCCTCACTGGGTGGGGAGCACACATAGAGAACCATAGTATCAATGATCTGTTGAACCCAGTGGAAGCAGAAAAGCATATAAAATGTTTGAACTGAAGACAGCTGTCTTGTGCACTAAATAATTCTAATTCAAAATGGAAAATAGTATAAATCCAGACTGACATAATTATGATGACTTGCCACAACAGGCTTTTGGGGAGCTGGCTGGGAGATCATCTGTACTGTCAATGCATTCAGGAATGAGCCATTCAAGGAATCATTACCCTTGCAGAAATCCACCTGCCAGGCATACAAACGTTGGGACAGGCAGACTAAGCCGAGAAGCAAGCGCCTCACACACATGGGAAACAAAGCAACAAATACGGGAAAGTGTCATTCCACCTCCCCTAAGCGTGGGACATGCCAACCTTAGACCTGTTTGCAACACATAAATTGCAAAATGCCTTGTCCAGGTACTCGCACCACCTATCCCAGTAGAATGCCCTATTGACACTGTTCAGCGAAATTGGCATATGCCCCACTCCTTCCCTCCCCAATATAACTGATAGCACTGGTATTAAACCAGTGCAAGCAGTCACCAGTGACACTGATGTTAACTAATACGTGGTGGTGTTTTCTCAGGAAGAAGCAATAAAGCTAACTGCCTCACAAGATCTGCTTTCAGTGCTAAAGTGGGCAGGTCTGTTAGCTGGAACCATTCAGTCTCAGAATAGCAGCCTGACTCCTCTGGACACTAGGGTCATTAGATACACTTAAGGGGGCACTTCAGCCATAATGGTACATGGGTAGAGGTTTCTTCACACACCAGGCATAAAAAAATGCTAGATGGAGCAAAATGAGCACCACCCAGACCAGCACCCACATCTTATGTGTAATCTAAACATGTTCCTCACAGGAATAATGAAATGCTTTGAAATCAATGCATAAAGCAGGACTCCGTTTCTCAGCACGTACAACAGTTTTATTTTTTAGTAGTTTTCATCACTCAGAGAGCTTTAAACCCTTACGATGAAGGAATCCTACTTACTAATCCACAAACAGTGGTCAAGAAAACAAACCCACTGTTCCTTCCTGTGTTCATGTTAACCAAGCGGTGAAGCTGCAGAGATTTTACAAGGAGTCAGACACATGCAGAAAGCCATTTACATGCCACACATTTGGGCAGCAGTCCTTTACTACATGAAAAATAACTAAACAAATCATGAAAGGGAGCCAGTTCTTTGCTTCTTTTGCCCTAGTTTTAATGGAAGGCCATCCATTATTTAGACAGCTGCTGCGCAGCCACGGGAGCATCTGTCCATACTTTCAGGAGGGACTACTGCATTGATTCACATGTCTTCAGAGAAGGGTCATTTTTCCTTCTCGGTCCTGCAGGATGCCCTGGTATAAAGTCCACTTCCCAGACCCACCTCCTTGGGAGGGGCTTTGCTTTTGTATCAGTTAACAAGATAAGAAATCTGTGATTAGACGTGTCCATTAGAAGATTGCTGTTCACCTTTGGTAGCACTCATTCTGTTGAATAGTCAAACTATAGATTCCTCTCTGCCCACCCCCCTCCCTGTGCCTTGGAGTGGACTTTTGAGGCATCCGACTGGATCTGAAAACTTTTCCATAGTACCGCTCTGCGCTGCAAGGTGATGCCTTGTGGCTCGGCACTGACACCGTTCTGCTTCGGAAATTATTTGCGGGGCCAATACAGGTGGCACTCTTGTGCAGCAACGTCAGTTCCATTCTTTCCACGCCATCAGAATCGGATGGAGATTTCTAGTTGCAAATTTCTTACTTTTGACTTTCCCCCAGGCGTCCGACTGGATCCAGAGATTTTTCTTGGGCAGTACCCCTGAGCGCTATTAGGTGGTGTCAGTCATCTCTGCCTCTGTCTGTGTCGTCCCAGCGGGATATGACGCTTTAGGTCCTATGTAGGTGCCACTTCGGTGCGCTGTTGCCGTTCTTTTCTTTACATGACAGCTGTAGGAGGCTGGACTGGCTTGTAGTGAGTACCTAGGGGTACTTGCACCTTGCACCAGGCCCAGTTATCCCTTATTAGTGTATAGGGTGTCTAGCAGCTTAGGCTGATAGATAATGGTAGCTTAGCAGAGCAGCTTAGGCTGAACTAGGAGACGTGTGAAGCTACTACAGTACCACTTAGTGTCATATGCACAATATCATAAGAAAACACAATACACAGTTATACTAAAAATAAAGGTACTTTATTTTTATGACAATATGCCAAAGTATCTCAGAGTGTACCCTCAGTGAGAGGATAGGAAATATACACAAGATATATATACAAAATACCAGAAATATGAAGTATAGTCTTAGAAAACAGTGCAAACAATGTATAGTTACAATAGGATGCAATGGGGACACATAGGGATAGGGGCAACACAAACCATATACTCCAAAAGTGGAATGCGAACCACGAATGGACCCCAAACCTATGTGACCTTGTAGAGGGTCGCTGGGACTATTAGAAAATAGTGAGGGTTAGAAAAATAGCCCACCCCAAGACCCTGAAAAGTGAGTGCAAAGTGCACTAAAGTTCCCCAAAGGACAAAGAAGTCGTGATAGGGGAATAAGGCAGGAAAGACACAAACCAACAATGCAACAACGCTGGATTTCCAATCTGGGGTACCTGTGGAACAAGGGGACCAACTCCAAAATTCACAAGCAAGTCTGAGATGAGCAGATGCCCAGGAAATGCCAGCTGCGGGTGCAAAGAAGCTTCTACTGGACAGAAGAAGCTGCAGTTTCTGCAGGAACGCAAAGGGCTAGAGACTTCCCCTTTGGAGGACGGATCCCTCTCGCCTTGTAGAGTCGTGCAGAAGTGTTTTCCCGCCGAAAGAACGCCAACAAGCCACAGGCACTACGAGGATGCGTGAAACGGTGCTCACCCGAAGTCGCACAAAGGAGTCCCACGTCGCCGGAGACCAACTTAGAAAGTCGTGCAATGCAGGTTAGAGTGCCGTGGACCCAGGCTTGGCTGTGCACAAAGGATTTCCGCCGGAAGTGCACAGGGGCCGGAGTAGCTGCAAAAGTCGCGGTTCCCAGCAATGCAGTCCAGCGAGGTGAGGCAAGGACTTACCTCCACCAAACTTGGACTGAAGAGTCACTGGACTGTGGGAGTCACTTGGACAGAGTCGCTGGATTCGAGGGACCTCGCTCGTCGTGCTGAGAGGAGACCCAAGGGACTGGTAATGCAGCTTTTTGGTGCCTGCGGTTGCAGGGGGACGATTCCGTCGACCCACGGGAGATTTCTTCGGAGCTTCTAGTGCAGAGAGGAGGCAGACTACCCCCACAGCATGCACCACCAGGAAAACAGTCGAGAAGGCGGCAGGATCAGCGTTACAGAGTTGCAGTAGTCGTCTTTGCTACTATGTTGCAGGTTTGCAGGCTTCCAGCGCGGTCAGCAGTCGATTCCTTGGCAGAAGGTGAAGAGAGAGATGCAGAGGAACTCGGATGAGCTTTTGCATTCGTTATCTAAGGAATCCCAAGAGACAGAGACCCTAAATAGCCAGAAAAGAGGGTTTGGCTACCTAGGAGAGAGGATAGGCTAGCAGCACCTGAAGGAGCCTATCACAAGGTGTCTCTGACGTCACCTGGTGGCACTGGCCACTCAGAGCAGTCCAGTGTGCCAGCAGCACCTCTGTTTCCAAGATGGCAGAGGTCTGGAGCACACTGGAGGAGCTCTGGGCACCTCCCAGGGGAGGTACAGGTCAGGGGAGTGGTCACTCCCCTTTCCTTTGTCCAGTTTCGCGCCAGAGCAGGGCTAAGGGGTCCCCTGAACCGGTGTAGACTGGCTTATGCAGAATTGGGCACATCTGTGCCCAAGAAAGCATTTCCAGAGGCTGGGGGAGGCTACTCCTCCCCTGCCTTCACACCATTTTCCAAAGGGAGAGGGTGTAACACCCTCTCTCAGAGGAAGTCCTTTGTTCTGCCATCCTGGGCCAGGCCTGGCTGGACCCCAGGAGGGCAGATGCCTGTCTGAGGGGTTGGCAGCAGCAGCAGCTGCAGTGAAACCCCGGGAAAGGCAGTTTGGCAGTACCAGGGTCTGTGCTACAGACCACTGGGATCATGGGATTGTGCCAACTATGCCAGGATGGTATAGAGGGGGCAATTCCATGATCATAGACATATTACATGGCCATATTCGGAGTTACCATTGTGAAGCTACATATAGGTAGTGACCTATATGTAGTGCACGCGTGTAATGGTGTCCCCGCACTCACAAAGTCCGGGGAATTGGCCCTGAACAATGTGGGGGCACCTTGGCTAGTGCCAGGGTGCCCACACACTAAGTAACTTAGCACCCAACCTTTACCAGGTAAAGGTTAGACATATAGGTGACTTATAAGTTACTTAACTGCAGTGTAAAATGGCTGTGAAATAACGTGGACGTTATTTCACTCAGGCTGCAGTGGCAGGCCTGTGTAAGATTTGTCAGAGCTCCCTATGGGTGGCAAAAGAAATGCTGCAGCCCATAGGGATCTCCTGGAACCCCAATACCCTGGGTACCTCAGTACCATATACTAGGGAATTATAAGGGTGTTCCAGTAAGCCAATGTAAATTGGTAAAATTGGTCACTAGCCTGTTAGTGACAATTTGTACAGAGATGAGAGAGCATAACCACTGGGGTTCTGGTTAGCAGAGCCTCAGTGAGACAGTTAGGCACCACACAGGGAACACATACATATAGGCCACAAACTTATGAGCACTGGGGTCCTGACTAGCAGGGTCCCAGTGACACATAACAAACATACTGAAAACATAGGGTTTTCACTATGAGCACTGAGCCCTGGCTAGCAGGATCCCAGTGAGACAGTGAAAACACCCTGACATACACTCACAAACAGGCCAAAAGTGGGGGTAACAAGGCTAGAAAGAGGCTACTTTCTCACAACAGCTAGCACTGATCCAAAGAGAACTACCCCACAGTCATGTATGACTCTTTTTTTCAAATTTGCCTACACTTTTTTTTTTTTTTTTTTTTTGAGTTTGACAACTCCTGGTGCGTCGAGGATGTCATTGAGGAAGATCGGGTTCAAGCCCTGCAGTTCTCGTCATCTGGCGACCCGTATCTCGTGTCTCTTTGGAGCTTGGAGCATGACCACGACCCTAAGTCAAGCTCCAAGTGTCTGGCCATGCATCCACAAGTCAAGATCTCGGCCAAGAGGAAGGTCCTGAAATTGATCGCGGAGTCCTCCATAATTGTTGTCCCACTCCAAGACCTCGGGAACCTGAGCCTGGGTCCACTCCATGCTTCCCCAAGTTTCCGGGAACCAGAGCGACCCATGGCCAGCGCGGAGTTCTGTGAAGCACTCCTAATTTTTAGGCAGTCTTTCTCCTCTGGAGCGCCTTTGGGCCCTGGTTGTACAACTCTGACTCTTCCACCAGCCTAGCATTTCAGTTTGTGATCACTGCATGCCTTTTGGGGCATTACTCCCACACGTTGTGGGATACGGTTGCGCAAATGCTGGCATAGGTGCCGGAGGAGGCTCAGGCTGGAGACTCTCAGGCAGTTGACGATGGGGGAGACACAGCAAAGTTCACCATCCGTTGTGGACTGGACACAACCGACTCGCTAGGTAGAGCAGTTTCTCGATAGTGTCGAGGCAAATTTCTGCCTGAGTATATCTGGCTTTTCGAGGGATGTTTAGGCTACTTTGACAGACAATCCCTTTGATGGCACCCTTCTCTTCGCAGACGAGGCAGACTCGAGCACTTCAAGGATTCTCGAGCTATGCCAGGTCCTTAGGCCTCATGGTGGTCCCTCGTCCCACTCACTCTTTCAATGCTTTCATGGCTACAGAATGGGCCTACAATTGTCTATTCCTGGCCAGCTATCATGCCACGCATGCTGCCCAGCCTCTGCATGACTGATGGTGTGAGAACCACTGACCTATGGGACCAGGGAGGCAGCAGTCTAGCCAGTCACCACCACATCTGCAGTAGCCTCTAATCCTTCCTAGTCTGACTCCCCACCAAAGGCCAGTCAGGGCAGAATCCGCCATCATCTGCTCCGCTGGCTATACATCACGTCAGACACATGGGTTTTGCAGATAGTCCAAAAGGGCTACTCCCTCCCCACCGTGACTATCCCTCCGTCGATGCCACCATCCTACGATCTGATGATGGAGAATCACCTATCTCTTTTCTGCGAGGAGTTACAGCTCTCTTGGCCAAGGGAGCCATAGAGAGGTTTCCTGTGCCAGAACTGTCATTTTTGCTATTCCCGCTACTTTCTGGTATTCAAAAAGTACAAGGACCTCTACCCTATCCTTGACCTTTGATCCCTCAGTCTCTTGCTCAAGAAAGAGACATTCAAGATGCTCACTTTGGCTCAGGTCTTGTCTACCCGTGACCCAGGAGACTGGATGGTAGCGTTGGACTTGCAGGATGCTTATTTACATATTCCCGTCCTGCCTGCCCCCAGATGTTACTTGCGGTTCATGGTAGGCCACAAGAACTTTCAGTTCACCATGCTCCCCTTTACCTTACCAGCACCCCTCGTGTGTTCACCAAGGTGATGGCGGTGGTCGCAGCTCATCTGCGCAGATCAGGGGCTTCAGGCCTCCCCTATCTCGACAGGCGGCTGTTGAGGGTAGGCTTGCCCCCGACTATTGTCTCCCAACTCCAGATTATGGTGGACCTCCTGCATTTGCTGGGGTTCACTATAAAGGTGCCATAATCACACCTGACTCCCTCTCAGATGCTCTCTTTATTCGGAGCTGTTCTGGACACAGTGCAGTTTCCGGCTTATCCTCCTGCCAGGCGTGTCCAGGATATTCAGGCTATGATACAGATGTTTCAGCCTCTATCCTGGATTTTGGTGTGAATAACTACTGGAGAAAGCTCTGAACAGGGACGTTTTTAATACTCATGGTTTGCTGGACTCCACCTAATGTGGGTTTAAGAATACCCATAGTACCGAGACAGTCTTGATAGTGGCCTTGGAAGAGCTGAGGTCTATTCTAGATGGTGGAGATAATGTTGCACTGATTTTGATGGATCTCTCTGCAGCCTTGGACACGTTCAATCATACCATTCCGACTGACTGTCTTGCAGAGCTAGGAATAAGTGGCTCTCGTTTGGGTTTTCAGTGGTGTTATATGCCGAAGACACCCAAATAGTGATATTGATATCTAGTAACCCAGATGAGACCACCTCAAGATTCAGTTCTTGTATGAAAAAATTAGCAGTTGGATGCAGCTAAATTATCTAAAACTTAGTGCTGGGACAACAAAGGTCTTTCTCCTGGGCAGACACATTTCGTTTTGGTCACCAAATTGGTGGCCCCAGGAAATTGTGAATCTTCCCCTGCCAGCCTGGTAAGTGAAGAATTTGGGGATTCTTTAACAATAAGCTGAACAATGAAGATCAGGTTAATGCCCTTGCATCATCAGTATTCTGCACTTTAAGAATAATTAGAAAAATGTACCTTTTCATACCCTTAGACCTTCAGAAAACTTTTGTCACTACCCTGGTCCTGTCCGTACTAAACTATGGGGAATGCCCTATTTATGTTGCATGGCCTGACTAAGCTTCGCTGGTTTCCAGTGGAAAGGAGAATAGAATTTAAGATCCTCTGTATAACTTTATAGGCACTGCACAACATTGGTCCAGATTATCTTAAGGACAGGTTTATCTGGTATATTCAATCCAGAAAACTTAAATGTTCGGGGACAAAGTGGTTAGTGATCCCAAAGAGCAAACAAGTATTGTAGAGGGCAGGAGCTTTCTGTTGATGACGACAAAGCTATGGAACTCTCTCCCCTTGGAGTTAAAGAATTGCTCAGACCTACTGTTGCTTAGGAAAGCTCTCAAGACTTTTCTTTTTAAGTAGTACATTTACATCCGTTTTAAATCCCACCTATCACTGCTGCAATGCCAAGAGGCTTTTGGGTGTTTGAGCGTTATACAAATAAAAAATCAATCAAATAACTGATGTTGTTAGGCCTCATGTCCTCTTGCATTCTGCTGGTGACACATGCCAGATGGCATATGCGGGCTCCTCAAAGGGACCTGAAGTTCCAGTGGCCCGTAGCATATGGGGAATCTCTCCAACAAGGTCCAGATCTCGGCGGGAACTGCGCAAGGTTTGCCTTGGTAGTTAACAAAACATGATTGGGTCACAGGCAGATCCCTCTCCCTTCCCCAACCAGATCGGACAATAGTGACAGATGCGTCACTCCTGGTATGGGGGTGGGGGGGCATCTAGGTTAGGTGGAGATCAGATGGATCTGATCTCCAAAGGAGTCCATATTCCACATCAATCTTTTGGAGCTCTGTGCGATCTGGCTAGCTTTGTAGGGCATTTCTTCCCTCTGTCAAATGGAAAATGATGCTGGTGTTGACTTGCAATACCACTGCTATGTGGTATTGCATCAAGCAGGGTGGGGTGGGGTTTTGGACCATTTGTCAAGAGGCTCTGCCCCTCTGGATGTGACTAAAACAGGGCATATCCCTGGTGGTTCAACATCTGGCAGGCTCTCTGATGGCCAAAGCAGACAAACTCAGCTAAAAAGGCCTAGTGGATCGCAAATGACATCTCCATCCTGAGGTGACTCAAGGTCTCTTTTAGCAGTGTGGAGAGCCATGGTTAGATCTTTGGCCTCCACAGAGAACACAAAATATCAGCAGTTTTGTGCGTTTTGAGTTTCGAAGGCGGAAATCGCTCCGAGACTCTTTTCCTCTTGAGTGGAACTCAGGTCGCCTGTATGCTTTTCCCCCCAATACCACTTTTGTCCAGAGTTCTCAAGAAGATCAAAAACAACCGGGCCCAAGTAATCCTTGCGGCTCCAGACTGGGCATAGACGGTCTGGTATCCCAAACTATTAAGCATGTGCCTTGATGCTTTGATCAGACTGCCCCTTCGGGAGGATTTTCTGTTGTAGCAGCAGGGGAGGGTTCTGCACCTTCTGCGTGGAGAATGAGCAGCGACAGTTGACAGTTTTTGACCTTTTGTCCAAAGTATGTAACATCATCTTGGCAGCCAGGCATCCCTCTATCAAAATGGTATATGCCTGTTGTTGGATGTTGCACAGACGAGTCTGTTGACCTCTGTAGGAAGTTGACTCTGTATATACTATTTCAAAGTAAGAAATAGTGTGCACAGAGTCCAAGGGTTCCCCTTAGAGGTAAGATAGTGGCAAAAAGAGATAATTCTAATGCTCTATTTTGTGGTAGTGTGGTCGAGCAGTAGGCTTATCAGAGGGTAGTGTTAAGCATTTGTTGTACACATACAGGCAATAAATGAGGAACACACACTCAAAGACTTACTACAGACCAGTAGGTTTTTATATTGAAAAATATCTTTTCTTAGTTTATTTTAAGAACCACAGGTTCAAGATTTACAAGTAATACTTTAAATGTAAGGTACTTCACTTTGATACTTTAGGAACTTTGAATAAAAGCAATATCACATACATTCTTTGTAAAAATGGCAATAAGCTATTTTCAAAGTGGACACAGTGCAAAAATCAACAGTTCCTGGGGGAGGTAAGTAAAGGTTAGGTTTGCAGGTAAGTAAAACACTTACAAGTCTCAAAGTTTGGGCATAGGTAGCCCACCGTTGGGGGTTCAAGGCAACCCCAAAGTTACCACACCAGCAGCTCAGGGCTGGTCAGGTGCAGAGGTCAAAGAGGTGCCCAAAACACATAGGCTTCAATCGAGAACAGGGGTGCCCCGGTTCCAGTCTGCCAGCAGGTAAGTACCTGCGTCTTCGGGGGGCAGACCAGGGCGGTTTTGTAGGGCACCGGGGGACACGCAAGAAGGCACAGAAAGTACACCCTCAGCAGCACAGGGGCGGCTGGGTGCAGTGTGCAAACAGGCATCTGGTTTTAGATAGTAATGGAGGGACCCGGGAGTCACTTAAATGATGCAGGCAGGCACGGGGGGGGCTCCTCTGGGCAGCCACCACCTGGGCTAGGCAGAGGGTCGCCTGGGGGTCGCTCCTGCACTGGAGTTCGGTTCCTTCAGGTCCTGGGGGCTGCAGGTGCAGTGTTGGTTCCAGGCGTTGGGTCCCTTGTTACAGGCAGTCGCGGTCAGGGGGAGCCTCTGGATTCTCTCTGCAGGCGTCGCTGTGGGGGCTCAGGGGGGTTGTCTCTGGTTACTCACGGGCTCGCAGTCGCTGGGGAGTCCTCCCTGAGGTGGTGGTTTTCTGCAGGTTGAGCCGGGGGCGTCTGGTGCAGAGTGGGAAGTCTCACGCTTCTGGCGGGAAACGTGAAGTCATTAAAGTTGCTTCTTTGTTGCAAAGAAGTTGCAGATTTCTGAACAGAGCTGCTGTTCACTGGAGTTTCTTGGTCCTTGGGTGAAGGGCAGTCCTCTGAGGCTTCAGAGGTCGCTGGTCCCTGTTGGATGTGTTGCTGTTGCAGTTTTCTTCAAAGTTGGGAGACAGGCCGGTAGGTCTGGGGCCAAAGCAGTTGTCATCTCCGTCTTCTCTGGAGGGCTTCAGGTCAGCAGTCCTTATTCTTGTTAAGGTTGCAGGAATCTAGTTTCCTTGGTTCTGGGGTGCCCCTAAATACTGAATTTTGGGGGGTGTTTAGGTCTGGGAGGGCAGTAGCCAATGGCTACTGTCCTTGAGGGTGGCTACACCCTCTTTGTGCCTCCTCCCGGTGGGGAGGGGGGGGAACATCCCTAATCCTATTGGGGGAATTCTCCACTTTCAAGATGGAGGATTTCTCAAGGCAGGGGTCACCTCAGCTCAGGACACCTTAGGGGCTGTCCTGACTGGTGGGTGACTCCTCCTTTTTTTTCCTCATTATCTCCTCCAGCCTTGCCGCCAAAAGTGAGGGCAGTGGCTGGAGGGGCAGGCATCTCCACTAGCTGGGATGCCCAGGGGTGCTGTAACAAAAGGGGTGAGCCTTTCAGGAGGGACCCGTGAGTCACTTAAATGATGCAGGCAGGCACGGGGGGGCTCCTCTGGGCAGCCACCACCTGGGCTAGGCAGAGGGTCGCCTGGGGGTCGCTCCTGCACTGGAGTTCGGTTCCTTCAGGTCCTGGGGGCTGCGGGTGCAGTGTTGGTTCCAGGTGTCGGGTCCCTTGTTACAGGCAGTCGTGGTCAGGGGGAGCCTCTGGATTCTGCCTTTGAGGCTCATCGCCAGGTGTTAGTTCCTGCAGGGGGAGGTGAGAAGCACCTCCACCCAGTACAGGCTTTGTTCCTGGCCACAGAGTGACAAAGGCACTCTCCCCATTTGGCCAGCAACATGTCTGGTGTGTGGCAGGCTGGCAGAAACTGGTCAGCCTACACTGGAAGTCGGGTATGTTTTCAGGGGGCATATCTAAGATGCCTTTTGGGTGTATTTTACAATAAATTGTACACTGGCATCAGTGTGCATTTATTGTGCTGAGAGATTTGATACCAAACTTCCCAGTTTTCAGTGTAGCCATTATGGTACTGTGGAGTTCGTGTTTGACAAACTCCCAGACCATATACTCTTATGGCTACCCTGCACTTACAATGTCTAAGGTTTTGCTTAGACACTGTAGGGGCATAGTGCTCATGTACATATGCCCTCACCTGTGGTATAGTGCACCCTGCCTTAGGGCTGTAAGGCCTGCTAGAGGGGTGACTTACCTATGCCACAGGCAGTGTGAGGTTGGCATGGCACTCTGAGGGGAGTGCCATGTCGATTAACTTGTGTGTGCTGGTGGGGAGAAAATGACTGAGAGGCAGTGTGCATGTGCTGTGTGAGGGGTCCCTAGGGTGGCATAAGACATGCTGCAGCCCTTAGAGACCTTCCCTGGCATCAGGGCCCTTGGTACCAGGGGTACCAGTTACAAGGGACGTACCTGGGTGCCAGGGTTGTGCCAATTGTGGAGACAAAGGTACAGTTTAGGGAAAGAACACTGATGCTGGGGCATGGTTAGCAGGGTCCCAGCACACTTTCAAATCATAGCTTAGCATCAGCAAAGGCAAAACGTCCGGGGGTAACCATGCCAAGGAGGCATTTCCTTACAAACCTCTTTCTGCCGCTTTTTCTAAGGTCCTATTGTTTATCATTTCTCTGTCCCAGCAGGGCTCTGCTATGGACACTCTCAAACCTTATTTGTTTAATAATTGTGTTTTTGGAGTTGCCTGTTAAACAAGGAAGGTTGAAGTCTCCTATTGTTAATAGGCTCCTTAAAGGTCTTGCACATATCGTTCCTCATTCCCCATTCTTTCCGCCCCACTGTGATTTGAATTTGGTTTTGAACTTTCTGATGTGTGCTTCTTCTGAGCCGCTCCACAATATTCCTCTCTCTTCTCACTTTGAAAATAGCATTCATTGTGGATGTTACATCTGCCTGCATTGTGAGTGAGCTGCAGGCATTGTCATCTAAGCCGCCCCACCTTTTTATCCACCCTGACAAAATGCTGCTTCGCACTAGGGCCTTCTTTCTGGTAAAAGTGGTTACACCATTTCATCCAGGCCAATCTATCACCTTGCCTACTTTTTACGCACTTCCATATCCTTCTAAAGAAGAGGAGAGACTCCACCACCTGGGCCCAAAAAGAGCATTTGCGTTCTAACTTCATTGTACAAAAGAGTTATGGGTGGATAATCAACACTGTCGGTTATGTGGGTGCAAAGAAAGGTCGAGCAATCCAGAAGCGGACCATTTCCAATGGGTCATACTCTGCATTAATATCTGCAATGCGCTGGCCAAAATGCAACCACCTGAAGGCTTGTGTCTTCATTCTACCAGAGTTAAAGTTGCGACCACTGAGTCAGCACTTGGAGTTCCAGTCCTTGACATCTGTTAAGTGGCAAGGTGTGCTTCTCTGCATACGTTTACCGAACCCTACTGCCTGGACAGTCTGGTCCATAGGGATGAGTACTTTGCCTGCTTGGTCCTGCAGGACTTCCTATTATGACCTCGGTTTGGAGACCCACCTCTTGGGATGGTATTGTTTGGGTATCTATTCAAAGGTAAGGAATCTGCAACTAGAAGTCTCTATCAGATGAACAAATTACTCTCTTTCAGTAAAGCCTAATCTGGTAGAGACAATACCTAGTTGCAGATTCCTTACCGACCCACTCATCCTCCCTGCAAGCTGATTTCCAGGGGCAGAGACTCCCCTTCAGGACCTTAGTTTTGGCAAACCACTACTCTGTGTTCTTCATGGCTCTGTGCTTCTGGTGTAGAAAGACATGAAAAGAAATTTACGTCAACTCACCGGGCTGATGCTTATGTAGGGCCCGTAATGTCATGTCTGGTGTGGCTGACAGCGCAGACATCAGACATGGACCCGATTAACGGCTTGCAGAGGAGCTGATGAAGAAAAATCAACAGATCAAATCTGACGCCTGGGGGAAATTCAAAGGTAAGGAATCTGCAACTAGATATTGTCTTTACCAGATAAGACTTTACGGAAGGTAAGTAGCTTGTTCCACAGATCTGGAGCTTTCTCTAGTATCTCCGACACTTCGAACTCGATTTCCAACAAATTTTCCAGTGTGCAATAGATGTTGCCCCCTAAAACAACAGGGTATGGACTGTTACAAACATATGTCTGTGATGGATACCTACCAGGTGTCTGTGGTTGGGGGTGAACCATGACTCCAAAATCTGCAGAGACTGCCCGTTGATGAATCCAAAGGCCATCCAAGAACACAAGACAGCATTTTACTTTTCTGAGCATAAGACAGCATAGTCCAAGTCTTGGTCCTGTACATGCTTCTGGAGCCGATAGTCACTCTAGAGGCCAGTCTTCGTCACACTGCAAATCCTCAGGTAAGCATAGAAGTCAAAGCGGAGTTCTACTCCTTCTCACTATTTCCACTCCCCTGATGAAGTGTGTGGGCATTGCCAACAGTCCAGCTGCTGAAGTCAGCTGACTTCAGATCAGATTCTGCAGCCGATTCTGGCACAGTCCTAGTTTCTGGGGTCTTCAGCCACGCGATGCTGGATCGAAGAGTTTGTGCAGCAGTTTTGGCTCTTCAGATCTCTGCCGACACCCTCTGGGATGCCTTTGGGCCCGACAGAGTCAAGAGGCCCTCCTGAATTACGCCTGGGGGGAAGGTACAATGCGGGCGTCCCTCACGGAGAAGGTACAATGCGGGCGTCCCTCACGGAGAAGGTACAATGCGGGCGTCCCTCACGGAGAAGGTACAATGCGGGCGTCCCTCACGGAGAAGGTACAATGCGGGCGTCCCTCACGGAGAAGGTACAATGCGGGCGTCCCTCACGGAGAAGGTACAATGCGGGCGTCCCTCACGGAGAAGGTACAATGCGGGCGTCCCTCACGGAGAAGGTACAATGCGGGCGTCCCTCACGGAGAAGGTACAATGCGGGCGTCCCTCACGGAGAAGGTACAATGCGGGCGTCCCTCACGGAGAAGGTACAATGCGGGCGTCCCTCACGGAGAAGGTACAATGCGGGCGTCCCTCACGGAGAAGGTACAATGCGGGCGTCCCTCACGGAGAAGGTACAGTGCGGGCGTCCCTCACGGAGAAGGTACAGTGCGGGCGTCCCTCACGGAGAAGGTACAGTGCGGGCGTCCCTCACGGAGAAGATACAGTGCGGGCTTCCCTCACGGAGAAGATACAGTGCAGGCTTCCCTCACAGAGAAGATACAGTGCAGGCTTCCCTCACATACACAGTAGATACAGTACAGGCAGCTGCAGTGCATGCTTCCCTCACAGAGAACGTAAAATATAAGCTTCCCTCACACACAACAGATACAGCACAGGCTGCAGTACAAGCTTCCCTCGCACACAGCAGATACAGCATAGGCAGCAGTGCATTCTCCGTCACAGAGAAGGTAAAATGTTCACTTCCCTCACACACACAAGATACATCACAGGCAGCCGTGCAAGCTTCCCTCAAACACAACAGATACAGCACAGGAATTGTGTGGTGTGGAGTTGTGTATTGAAATTATGTGGATAGTTATTAAATGGTATTAACAGTTGTGAGTTATGTAGAGTGAGATTGTGTGTTAAGGACTTGATTATGTGGAATGGTGTTGTGGAGTGGCATGTTGTGGAGTTGAATTATATGGTGTGCTGTTAGCTTTACTTTGTGGTGTGTATTGGAGGTATGTGGTGGAATTGTGTTGTGTAGTTGAAATTTGTACTTTGGTGTGGAATTGTCGATTTTTGGAAATGTGTGGAGTTGAATTGTGTGTCGTGGAACTGTATGCGTTGAGTGTAAATATGCTTAATGGAATAATGTTGTGTAGTGCATTTATGTGGATTGCAGGTATGTGGCACAGAATGCATTTATGTGGGGTGTTTTTATGTTGTGTTAATAAAAATATAATTATGTGGAATGTTATTATGTGGCATGAGGGGTATTATGTGGAGTATAATTCTGTTGTGTGGTGTAGAACTGGGTGGCATTCAATTGTGTTGTGTGGAATTATGTGGGATGGTATGGTGTGAAGTAGTATAAGGTGTGAAATTATGTGGCATGTTGCAAATTTGCATTTATTTTATGGAGTGTAATTGTTTTTTGGAATTTAGTGGACTGAGGGATGGAAAGACTGTGCCGGGTCATAAGCCCAATGTGCCAGGTCCGATAATTCTGCTGCAGCACCACGGGAGGAGCATACAGTACTACTCCAGCCTAAATCTACCATGCCTTGGATTGGCCTCACCCACGATCTGTGGTCGAGTAAAATGCAGTTCAGTGTGAAACGATTTCTTCTGTAGACAGCCCTCCTAACTATATTGTGTTGTGACAAATGTGATTGCACAGCTAAATAAAATTTCACAAGGATGTAAGTGATTACAGTAGTATACATTCCTTAATAAGAGCTATCTTTCTAGATCATAAACAACATTTTAAAAAGCTTATGAACCATTTAATGCTCATGTTTTTGTTACAAAGAAATGTGTCCTTAAATGAATTAACTGGTGACCAAATAATGGGCTCCAAAGCTTTCCGGATGGGCTTGCCCTTTCCACTTTTAATGTATTGTGATACAGTGCCACAAACATTTAAAGGAGGATTTAACATTGGTAAAAACATTTTTTTTTTTAAAGCATTATTCTTGTTCATTTTTGCAAACTAATGAGCCACGTGTAAAATAGAACCGAACAATATAATAAAATGAGGGTGTTTTTTTAACTGAGGCTTTAGTAAAGGAAAGATGTACTTTAACAAATAATAAACATACACACACCTATTTGCAGGTCCATAAATAGTTATTCTAATTCCACCGTTTCTCATCGAGCTGCTTGAAAAGTTTTACAGCACGACATAAAACATATGTAAATGCCTGCTGCTTTGTGCTGTAAGTGTTATGAAAAAGTCAGGAAAAAATTGCATGCATCATTTAAATGGTGATGACTGAGCTGTGAAGTTGGGCTTTAGATGGGTCGCTGCTTGAGCAACTTGTCAGCAGAAGAGTGTTTTGTTGTACAATATCCGCAAAACAGTTGTGCGTGTGTTGATGTTGACATTGGAAAAATTGTATTCCAGTCACATAAGTATGGCGCAGTCCACACAGACTATGAAAGTAGTTTGTCACCGTAATGTAATGCTGGTCAGCTAACAAGAGCACTGGTGTGTCCGTACATTAAAATAAATGGCAGAAAGGTTTGGGAGAATGGAAGAGAAAGGAAGAGGAAGTAGAAAACAGCGAAGAAGGGTTGTGAGGGGTTTACATCGGCACAAGAAACAAGGGGTGGTGAGGGAAATGGGTAGGAGACGGGATAGGAGTGAAAGAAGCAACAGAGGTCTGATGAGAGTAATAGGAGACATGGCGTGAGGTGTTAGACGGAAAAGGGACTCAAATGAGAAGGAGCGAGGCGGGGAGAAGGTAGGGATATCAGCTGGAAGGGAAATGTATGGTGAAAGAAAAATAAGGGATGGAGAGGTGGGGAGGAAGAGTTTGTGGGAGGCTTAGATAAAGAAATGGAAGAGAAGAGATGAAGGGGAGGAGGAAACGGAGATAAGGATAATCTGCTGGAGGAGAAAGAACCATTTGAGGATAGAAGAAAAACAGAGGAAAGTGACTGAAGGGGAAAGAGAGGGATGAAAGTGAGGCCAGGTAGCCGGGGAGCAGCGCCGGCCAGCTGGGAGGAATTAGAGGAGATGTGCTCCAGTAATGGAAGCGAGCACAGATAGCTGTTAATGTCAGAGTAGCAGATATGGAGGCGATATCTCTGCTGCCATCAGGAGCACCATCTAAGGCCTGGCAGGCAGACACGTGATGGCTGCGCCACCTCTGAGTTTAGGGACCCGAGACGCAGAGACGGGGGAAGTGACGGACACACAGAGACCGACACAGGCAAAGATACCCAGGCAGATCCCAAATGTGAAAGCATCAAAGGAGACACCCAAGCGGAGATAGCAAGTCTGTGACAGAGGCGAAGCTAAGCAGATAGAAAGTGTCAGATATGCAGAGACGGAGGCAAAGATAGACAAAGAGGCAGGAAATGATTCACACCATAGACGTCACAGGGTGGAAGAGAATATACTTCATATAGATGCACCAATCACTGAGCTGCCTTCTGCAGTGAGTTAAGGGGGGCATTTTTCCAAGCTTAAAAATGTGAAAACCTATCCTGCATCACAAAACAAAGATCGACACAAACTGTGCACAACCCTACAAATAGGATTAGGAAACACGCAGCCTTTTTAGGTACAGTGTGTGTGTGTGTGTTGGAGTGACTGTAAACCTGGGAGACTTGAGTTCTAAACCCTGTTTCCCTAGATTGCTACGATGTGTAATCCTTGGCAGAGCACAATCTCCGCCAGCACCCAAACTCTATTATCTGTAAAAAGTGGATCTTGTTAGACACTACATAAACAACTGAATATGTGGACACTTGTAGTGCCTAGAGCCGCCCGTGTGCCAGTGCAGGGTACCAAGACCATACCAGCCACTGACTTACTGCCTGCAGGACACACTGACTGCACACCACAGAGATCGAAGACAGAGGATTCATCCTCGGTGACCCCTCCACAGCGTTCGTCTCCACCTGGATAGGAATCCCTGATTGGGAATGTCTCGTCTGGATGGGGGAGGAGTCCGAATTGAGGCACAAACAGAAAGCACACAGTGGAGGCGCCGGCTCAGAAGTTAGCAAGGAGGGGGCACCGGTCCTTGGAGAATGGGGAGCTGGGGGGCACACAGCCAGAAGAAGGGAAGGGGGATGCTTGGTGTGAACTAAGCCCTTCACCCCGGCTCGATCGCTGCGACCAGAGTCTGAATGTGAAAGGTTGTGTGCGAGCGGCACTGGTGGTTGTGTGCAAGCGGCACTGGTGGCCCCCCACCTACTCTCAAAGCCGGAGAGGGGGGCAGCAATGTGGGGCCTCCTCATGTGTTATTAAACATTCAAGCATATAACAGTCTAGGGAAGGTGCATGTACTTGGTCGGCTGCATGGAGCGTTCAACCCCTGAATCCCAGATAAACACATCCTAGTAAATGTGATGGCCGGAAGATCCCATGTTGCAGTGCTGACACTTATGCAGCCCTATATTTCAATTTAACAGCAGGATGTCGCCCTTCGCATACTTCAATAGATAGCACTGAATTAACGCCCATTGATAATTAACTGTCAAAGTACTGCAGTGGTGACCCTGGCTGTATTAATTCACCCGGTTACGGCCCCGCTAAGTGCCATGATCATGCTAGAACGGTACACCCCCTCCCCAAGCTCCCTCAGCCCCCACAGGGCCCACCGACCCCCCACTGCAGTATTTAGGCCCTTCTCTAGGGCTCGCTTTGCTCTGATGGGGTTTCCCAAAACTATACCATGAGCGCTTCTCCTCCCCACTCCTGCCACAGCTACCAGGGGTTGGTACTTTTCACGTTCATGCACTGCCTCACCTCTGCCTGCAACAGATGTTCAGCAACCAAAAAGGAGGAAGCGATGCCCCAAAAGCACACTAAGGCAGTGAATATAGACAGGTGTACAACCTCCAGTCGCAGCCCAGAGATCGGGAGTCCACAGAAGACGAGTCCATGGATAAAATTATCAGGAGAGTTTTATAAAACCGTACCAGAAACCAGGGCCTTCATGCATTGGCATCGCACAGCATCAGAAATAGAAAGATTTTTGCCGGAGACAAGCAATTTTGAAATACTCCAGAAATATAATATATGTTGCAGATGTTATTTAAAGGAATGTTTCAGAATCAGTCTTGCTTCTTTGCCATCTGTGGGTATTCTTTGGTGTGTTATTACACTTGTGCACGTTACCAAAATTCTAAAGCCCCACTTTGGAATATCAAATTATGTCACGTTTAAGATGGCCACAGCATTATCTCACAAGTTTTACAATAGCATGTGGAGAGTGAGCGCACCCTGCAATGTCCCTCTTCTAGGCTTGTCCAGTCAGGGGAAGTCTTCAAATTGAGGCTGCAGGCTCCGCTGTTGAGTCCGGCAGGAGTCAGCCCACAGTGGACTGTTGCTCAAAAGCGCTAGTAGTTGGGCCGTGAATGTGGTGCAGAGGTGGGTCCAGAGGTGCTTTTGAAATTCCTCAGACTTCTGTTGTTTATTGAAGTTGGTTTCTTTTGGACGGGTCCACTATTCACAAGACATCTTAGTCTTCATTGAAGACCTGCAGCCCAGCAACCTCCAAACCCTTGGGAGGACTGCCTGACAAGTAGTCTTTTGGTGCAGGTTCTTTGAGGGCTGCAGACAGGCAGGTAGGGCTTGGGCCAAGTCAGTTGGTGTTTTCAGTCTTCTCTGCTAATGACAATGTGTAGTGTCCGGCTCGCCTTAGGTAGTCAAGAATCTGAGTTCTGGGGTTCAGGGATGCCATCTAAATACTGAATTTAGGGGCATTACAGGGCATGCCTGGTGGTAGCCAATGGGCTACTCAGCTTGAGGGTGATTACACCCTTCTTATAGCCACTTCCTTTGGGAAGTGGGCATAGCCCTAACCCTATTGGCCTAATTCCTTCCACACAAGATGGAGCCATTTAAAAAGTAGTGTCCACTTCAGCTGTTTACCTTAGGGATGGGACTTATATGAAGTGAGCACTCCTCCTAATTTAACTAATTTTTCTGCCAGTCCTACAGCCTAAAGTGGGAGCCAGGAACTGGGGGTCAGCCTTCTCTACCATTTGGAGAGCCCTGGGTCACATTCTGAAAGGGGGCATGGCCTTTGAATCTCCCCGCCGTGGAATGTCCATCTCCCCACCCTGGAATGAGAGGAGGTCACACGTCTGCCTAGAGCAGGCCGTTGTTCTGAGCCCTTAAGAGCATTGGCTCTCATCTCAGGGTACAAGAACGCTGTCTAAGGTGGCTGCATTGGTTTTGACCAGTCAGTGCCCACACTGGGAGTTGGTAGGTTTTCAGGGGTCACCTCTAAGGTGCACTCTGAGTGCATGTATTAATAAATCCATCACTGGATTCAGTGAGGGTTTATTAATTGAGATGTTAGATACCAAACATCCCTGTTGTCAGTGAAGCCATCATGTAGCTGGAGAACTCGTAATGATCAGTGTCCAGCACATGTACTTAAAATGGCTTCACTGTTCACTTACTATATCTGAAGATCGACAAGGACCTAGGAGGACATATCTGCTCATGCAGGTATGCCCTCACAAGTAATATAATGCACCCTGATTTTATGGCTGGAAGTCCTGCTAGAAGGGTGCCTTACATATATTGCATGCAGTGTAAAGGTGACAAGGCACACAGGCTGTGTTGTGTGCCTTATCGTGTTTTCATTGTAGTTCTTCACCAAGACAATCAGCCTGTGAAAGCAGCACTGTGTGCACTTAGTAAGAGGGTCCCTGAGGGTGTCACAATTCGTGCTGCAGCTCTCATGGGCCTTCTTTTAGTACCCCATGCCATAGGTACCAGGGGTACCATTTACTTGGTACTTAAAGTGGTAGCTAAAGGTTTGTGAATTGGGGAAAAAACATCTGTGCAGTTTTAGGGAAAGAAATGGCACTGGGAACCTATTTAGCAAGGACCCAGTGCACCTTCAGTCGAAATTGCACCTTAAACCAGGCAAAAAGCGTGTCGGGGGATGGCCATGTCAAGAGGCAGTTTCCTACAGCTACACAATGCCCTTTGGGACTCAGTGGTGCAAGTCCTCCCCACTGTTCTGGAAAACATTTGTCTTGTCCTTTCACATTCAAATCAGGATTGTCTTGATGTTGTCAAGTTCATGATTTTTTGTGACTTGGACATCAATGACTCCATTAGGTGGGACACAGGCACAAGTGTCTCCCTTTGCCTCCATGCATGGCAATAGTGCACTGGGTTCTCGGGAGATGTCCAGCCCTCACTGATGGACATGCCATTCGATGGGACTCGCTTGTTTGGGCACAAAGCTAATTCTGACTTTGAAAGAGAGTACGGCTACCACCAGTTCTCTGGGCCTTTCAATTAAACCTTACCAGCGGCAACAACTCCACTGTTCCTTTCACAGCTTCGGAAAAGGTGTTCCCTACCACCAGCCTCTATCCCACCCCAGCAAGGAACTCAGCTGTTTTGTGGGAGATTCCATGATGCCTACTGCCCAGTGGCCAAGGTCCATGCCCTGCACAGTCCAACACCACCCCTGCAGCTCCATCTGCAAGCTTCTTTAAGGTTCCCTTACAGGGTCAGACAACCTGGTGGGCGGCAGAATCCACCGATTCTGTCTGAGTTGGCAAGTGATCACGTCTGACAGCAGGGTTCTTCAAATTATCCTTCTTTTTGTCCCTGCCGCACATTCCACCGCCTACCCAACAATTAACAAAGGACCGTCTCTCCATTTTATGGCAGGACATGCTACCTCTTTTGGCCTGAGGGACTATAGAGAAGGTGCCAATGCCAGAAATTGGATGTGGTTGCTATTCCTGCTACTTTCTGGTGACCAAGAATGTTGGAGTTCTTAGGTCCGTTTTGGAGTTGCGACTTCTAAAACTGTCCCTCTAAAAGGGGAAATTCAAAATGATTATCCTGGCCCAAGCCTCGTCGTGCCAGGAGACTGGATGGTGGCATTGAACCTGCAGGCCACCTATTTCCATATTTCTGTCCTGCCTGCCAGTCCCCGCTAACTGCTGTTTGGATTGGGAGAAGGAGCATTTCCATTTTACTGTTCTCCACTTTAGACTCACCAGCACCTCTCTCTTGTTCACAACAGTGATGGCAGTGGTGGCAGCACACCTACAGAGATTGTTCAGGGGGGAAGAGGGGTATTGCCTGCAGTCTTCCCCTTACTTTGAGGACTAGCTGTAAAAGGCAAGTTTGGCCCAGTGGCCGACCACCTCCAAACTATGGTGAACCTCGTGTCATCTCTCTGGTTCACTATAGCAGGGCGGACATCACACCTGACTCCTTCCCAGATGCTCCCCTTCATTAGAGCCATTCTGGAGACCGTTCGGTTGTGTGCCTTTCCCCAGGGAAAGAAACTCCAGGGCATTCAGGCTGTGATATTGATCTTTCAGCCTTAGTCCTGAAATTCACACGGTCAACTCTGAGGCTGCTGGGAATGATGGCCTCCTGCATTCTGTTAGTCGAGCAAGTCAGCTGACATATGCAGGTTCTTCAGTGGAATCTGATGTCTCAGTGGTCCCACCATCAAGGGGATCTCTCCAGCCATATCCAGATTTCAAAGGAGACTTCAAAAGAGCTGCAGTGGTGGCTGCTAGGCTGCGATTAAGTCAGCAGCAGCCCACTCACTTCCACACCTAAAGCTGACAGTTGTGACCAATGCTTCTGGGTTGGGGTGGACATTTGCATGAGGTGGGTATCAGAGGCAGAGTCTTGGCTCCATATCACCCTTCTGGAGCTGCGGGCCATCCACTTGTTGCTGAAAGCTTTCCTGACGTCCTTTGAGGGGAGGCTGATACAGGTACTTGTGGACAACAGTATTGCCATGCAGTACTGTAACAAACAGGGCATTGTGGGGTTTCAGACTTTTTGCCAGGAGGCCTTGTGCACCAGGAAATGGTCCAGCCAGATTTGGTTATGAAGACCTGCAAAAGGCTAGCCTTAATTGTAAGACTTGGACGAGGACATCTGATGGGAATGAGTGTGCCCAGAGTGTACTTGCCAGAGGAAACTAAGATCTATAGAAGAATATATTTGGGTCTGTGGAGTTGGATCCAAGGGTAAGCCTGCACTGCCTTGACCTATGAGAAACTATTATCCCCTTTTCTCCAGCATCAGGAGTCTACCTTTTTGTCGTTGGTCTGGTTCTGCTGGTTGGAGGATTATGAACTAAGATCCAGACTGCCTGCTGGAAGTTATTCTAAGGGTTATTCATTTGGAGAATGCCTTGCTGGAGAATCTGCAATACTCAATGCATTTGTCAGATGCAGACTTCACTTATCAATCAATAAGGGCCCACTTGTTCATCAGCCTCCATACAAGGGAAACCGCCATACTCTTTTGGATAGCAGTTGTACAAACTGTTACACTGGCAAGAGGGTTTACCTACCATGCCACATCATTTCACCTATGAATAACGTGAATCCTGTACTCACCAAATGAATGCATCTCGAGTTGAATCTATGAATAATTATTCAATAGCACACCTCATGGTAAATATATGGAGCTGGGTCTTTATGTGGTACATCAATAACTAGATACACTGTGTAAAGAGTCCAGGGGTTCCCCAGTGAGTGGACAGGGTTTGCTATACAATCCTAAAGGGCTCTATTTGGAAGTAGTGTGGTCGAGCAGCCATAGGCTTAACACAGAAGAGTGCCAGACAGCCACAATTACATGCAATGGTCAGTAAATGAGAAACAGGACTCAGGGGGATGATCCACAGCAATTTAAAAAAAATCTTAAGTATCTTTATATATGTTTAGGCATTAGAGAGAAATCGTTCAGCTAAGTACGTTTTTTAAATATAAGTTATTTTCACTTTCAAAAATGGACTCAATGCAATTTCTGAGTTTGCAATGCTATCTAACGGGAGGAAGAAAACGTTCTGCAAACAGGTAGCGGACAGCAACTTACAAGACCAATCTCCAGGAGTTAGGGTGAGTGGTGGGTAAGGTCCAAAGCAGCACCAGCAGTACACCACCAGCGGCACGGGGCGGCTGGGTGCAGGGTGCAAAACAGCGTCTGGCGTCCAGTGCATTTCAGTGGTGACCGGTCTCTGTGAAAAGAAGCTGCAGACTTGCCACAAAGCCAGTCTGGCTGAACCAACAGCGTGGCTCCAGCCTCACAATGCTCAGGTACAGGTAGGCACCTTTGGTTCTCTTCTCCATGGCTCAGGGGCGACAGGTGCAGAGGTGTCTTCTGGCATCAGGTTTTTCTTTCCAGAGCGGTCAAGGTAGAGGGATATTGAATGCAGAGGCTGCAGGCATCATCTGGGCGTCCAGGCAAGGTGAAACCACAATGGGCTCGGACTCTGGCGAGCTGGGGAACCTTGTTGGCACTAGTGGTCAACTTCAAATCGGGTCGGAGATGGCGGTGCAGTAGTGACTTCAGGTTTTGGCAGTTCCAGAGGCTTCAGAGTTCCTTCTTTGGAGTTTGCTGGAGAACAGGCCTGCTGTTCACAGGAGGTCTTGAATCTTTTTTGAAGGTAGACAGTCCTCCAGGTTTCTGGAGACACAACTGCAGGACAAGTCGACTTTGGTGCAGATTTCAATGAGGGATGGATGCAGATAGGCTAGCAGGGTTGGTATCAGATCAGCTGCTTCTTTTCTCCTCTTCTGCTTTCGCAGCTCTTCGGGGTCCTTGGTCTTTTTAGGTCATCATGATCTTCTTCTCTAGTGCCAGGGGCTCCCTTAAACACTGAACTTCAGCGTGTTTCGCCAAGTGTAGGCTAGTAGCCAATGGGCTACATGCCCTTGGTCACCACACCCCTATATATGACCACTTCCTGTGTGAAGTGGGCATAACACTGTCCCAGAATTCCTAATCGCCAACCCCAAAATGGAGGATTCTGAAATGTAGTGTTCACAGCAGCTTTCCCAAGGGATGGGACTGACCTTGAGGAGTGGACTCACCTCTGAATATGAATTTCCCGCCTGTATAGGTGCCAAACTGCCTCTGGGACAGAGGAGTTGACATTTTCCTTGTGAGAGAAGTCAGATATGCATACCAAGGGCAGTGGGCTTCTTTGAAACTTCCTGCCTTGGGAAGTAAATTTGCAGGTCATCCTGCTGGATTTTGGGGGGGTTAAGGTGGGAATATTTGTATCTACCCACAACTTGTAACCTCAGTATTCCATTTTTCCTTGAAACTTACCAGACACACTGAATTGCCTTCTTTTTACCAAGGCCCAAAGTCCTCTTCAGAAAAAGCACTGTATATGCTTGCAGTTGGGTAAGCTCTTCATTATTAAGCTTCTAGGACACAGGAAAAACAAACACCAGCCTGCATGCAGCCGGTTCTCGAAGTAAAGTTAGATTTTCTAATCACTGTACACGCGGCTAGCGAACAAGATACTACATGCTATACCACCGTAACGTTCGATTTGAATGAAAGCATGTTTTTACAGTTTTTGTTTTGTCATTTTTTCACGTATGTATAGCAACAATGTTATCTTCAGTTATTCATACTTACTAAACATTCAGGCAAGGGAAGAAGCCAACTATATATTCTAAATCTGTTTTCATGCACAGTTCACACCTACCTCTGTGGAGTGGGAATATTTATTTGTAATCAGTGCTCTTTGTGAATCTGAGTGTACTTTGCAAAAGGAAATTTTGCTGGGGGCACTAGTTTTATGTCTTGGTAAAATGACTGTCTGCAGTCACAATCACTAGAGCGTAGGTGGAAGGGAGGTAGGGGTGGGCTTCCGGTTGATACTGAGGTTTGTGAACTCCACAAGTGGTCGAGTGCCTAAAATTGATATGCAAACAAGATGTTAATTCCAGTTCCTAGATGGTGGAATAAAGCACAGCATGTAAATCCAGAATAACCTCAAGGTGAAAAACTAATATCACAGATAAATAACATTTTCCTTCTTTGTCATGGGCACAGGTGTGTCTGTCCTTATCACCTGTTGTGACTGTTCCCATGGTGAATTTTAAAGCTATTGCACCATCTCTATTGCTTAAACCGCATCTCTCTGGCACGTTTCAAAAGGAAAAGATCTCTGCAGATGCCTACCCGAAAAAAGTTTGTAAATTGTCCTTGTCTCGACTGCTGCTCATCTGTTTCGTGAGTTTTTTACACAATGCGTATCAGTCTTTCTTACTGTCCTTTTGTGAGCATCATGTTGTTAGTGCGCCGCTTTTAAGTTTTTTTTTTTTTTTTATGGAATATACCAAGATCTTGTGCATTTGGTTCTGCTCATTTGCCTGACTATCTCCATATTTGTGACAGGGCGATGCAGAGTTTAACCGCATAATGTCTATTGTGGATCCGAACTCTACAGGAAGTGTGACGTTTCAGGCATTCATCAACTTTATGTCCCGGGAGACAACAGACACCGACACAGCCGACCAAGTCATTGCCTCATTTAAGGTTCTTGCTGGAGACAAGGTGAGATTATAAATACATTCATTCTGATTCCCAGTCTTGCTCATTAGCATAGACTGATTTTTTATGTAATGATAGTTTATTTTTTGTTTGGCCAAAATCGGTATGTTTTTGTTTCAGAATTATATCACGGCCGCTGAACTACGCCGGGAATTGCCGCCTGACCAGGCTGAATATTGCATTGCTCGGATGGCCCCTTATCAGGGACCGGACGCTGTGGCTGGGGCCCTCGACTACATGTCTTTCTCCACTGCACTCTATGGTGAGAGTGACCTGTGAGAACAGTCGGTTCACAGCAGCAAAGAGGGATAGCACAAATCTCCCATCCCTACTTTAATTCAATAAAAGGAAATCGAATCGCCACCATGTTCGTCTGAGCGGCAAAGGAATTGCGGTCCTTAGAGTATGCTGGGAATAGGAACACATTCCACCAACTGCTACAGGAAGCCCAACTCATTCCACCAGTCTCTGCAGGAAGCCAGATTCGTATTATGCTTTCGAATTTAAAGCACCGCGTGCCACCCAAGGCCAGTTTTTTCTACTCATTGCTGCTGCAAGAAGCCCAAAATTAATGCTGCACCTATTCTAACGCATTCCATTCCCAGAGACCAATCATTAATCTTCAGTGACTGCATATTCCCCACAGTGCTGCAGGACTTCAACCACATTGACTTGCAGGATTACCAGTGACTTAGTTGACAACCTATTCCAATACATTACAGGGATGTCCTTTAATTTCTCCAGGAATCCCAGCCACTGACCTCCACAAAATGCAGCCCTGGAGTTAATTATAAGTAAATTTGCACCACAGTTGAACACGAGGGCTACATTATTGTGGTTACTACTGGTAATGGGTGTGTGCTGATTTTCTTGTTGCACTGATGTTGTTGGTGCTGTCCTCCCTGTGCATTATGGTGCTTTTTTGGGCGCTGTCCACCACCGCCAGGGTGCTTCGGGGTGATCTTGTCTCAGTTAAATTGGAATTGATGGTTGTATGTAATGGGGATTGTTTGTTGAAATCAGTTTATAAAGGGGTAGTTACTGATGTCACCAGGAAAATTATTGCGAAGATTCCCTGCATTTTGGCATGTCATTTTGGCGACCCGCAGGCTTTAACTTTAAGGCTGTATCTATGCAATGGCTGTTTGGATTCATCCACTAGATATGTATCTTTTATTAGATTTTTTGGGTAGGAGGGCTTGAAGGTTTGTTTTATTGTTTTGTAAGCAAACTTGGAAATTGCTCTGCCCTCTCGATGCTTCAGAATTTAAGACCACTTCTGCCATATTCTTTCTGGCTCCCTTTTTGTATTTATTCGTGTGACGAGCAGGTATCTTAAGGTGAGATAGTGTTGTAGTCAAAGCGTTAATCACGAAGGCAGTCAGTGTATTCTGAAATAGACATGGAGGAATGTGTTAAGGTTTGTTCTTAACTAGTCTTTAAACACGAGCTATGTCATCTTCTTGTCAACATGTTTTTACGAGGTGGCAAAGCACCCACAACACCATAACCTGTTACAGGTAGTTAGACCATCACTCCAAATCCTTATTTCACATCTTGTTACATTGAAACAACTCAACCCCTAAGCTCTTACAACCACCTGTATGGAGACAGTCTTCGGCATTTGGTCAAGTACTCTGATACAACCGCGGCAAAACAAAGACTTAGGATCTGTGCTTTTTATGCGAATAAGACAGCAGTCTTGGCACACAGTGGATCCTTGTTCACGCTAAACACCACATTCTATGAAATGCTGGTCTTAAGTGAGGCCCGCGCCTAGAACTATTTTATCTGCTAATCAGTTCTGCTGTGCCTAGAGTGTATTGTTGCCTTGGTAGGTCTTGAGTTCCCAGAAATATGATTCTAGGCTTTGTCTGCAGCATACACTGGTTGGGTCATCAGAACAGTTTGCTGTGAGCATTATGAATGCTTTGGCTTCATGTGTTGCAGGCACCAGTGGTTAAATGGCCTCTTTAACTGGTGCATTGTGCAGCACTACATGGCGCACTCGTGCTTTCGCACGGTGGGGATTTGCATGTGTGTTTTGAGGGTGGCACTTTTATTCTGCTTATTTTTCATAATTGTGTAATCTCAGATACATGAATTATTTTTTTGTGGCAACGCTATTTTCCAGGAAGATGTTTTTCTGAGGACCAAAAAAGGGTTACCATTTACTTATTAACTTAGGGATTTATTATATAATTATATATTCACTTAGCAAACATATATTTGCAGTTTTTCCTGTCTTGTAATTAAAATATTGCCGATTATTGTAACAGGAAAAGTCTTAATAACATTCCAAGCCTTGGCCTATATATATATATATATATATTTTTTTTTTCTGGAAATGAAAGTGTTACGTGAACGTTTGATTACGATTTGGCAAAGCGCTGTAGTGTGGACAGGCACCAGGAGAGCACAGTCTTTCATTGACTTTCTACTATTTGAGGTTCTTGAAGAATCTCATATTGGCAAATCAATAAAATGTGTAATATTTTTAAGGCGGTATTGTCCTTTATTATTGAAACAACAACGTGGAATGCAGGTATTTCTGGTCCACAAGGCATCCACTATAATCTACAAAAGTAGGTTAGAAAAAGTTTACTTAACTTGTACATCACAATCTTCCAACTAAACACTGAAGACTTAAACACGGTTTCATTTGTACACAAAAGAACCCAATAAATTAAGTGTTGGGCACAACGTTTTTCTTAATATCTTGCCGCCAGCGCTGCTGATTGCTGGATTTGCTGAATTTCAAGTATGATTCGACCTCATGCCTCTTTTTTTTTTTTTCCCCCAAAAACCTACACTTCCTCTATCTCAGTGTTACTTTCTCCTTTTGTTATTCCTTTCTTATTCCACCATACCACTTTCTTCCTTTTTTGCCATTCTCTTTCTAGCTGTGGGTCTGGGTGATTATGAAAAATATGATCTGTTCCCAAAAAGAGTCCTGTCCCACCACCAACAACCACTTGCACAATCTTTAGTAAGTAAAGTTAATACCTTAAGAGCAGAAGGGTATGATTAAAAGAATGAAATTATTTATAAGTAATACACATATATATGTTAGGAAACGGTGGGGTGCAGTTGAGATCATGACAGTATGTCAGCCAAAGCGGGTCGACGTAGAGAAAAAGTATTTTTCTTCGAAAAGCATACTACTCCTAGCTTTCAGGCAAAGTCAAAAACAATATTTGAGCACAATTTATTCATTCTTCTAACTGTCAGTTTGCCATACTTTTGTGTTTCTTACCTACTTAATTTGGGTAAAAAAAAAAAAACATGGCTGAACCCTGGAAAGATATATATTTCTGAAAAGTAGGCGAAATTTTAAATTCAGCAAGTTGTCATTTCCATCAGAAACGACTTTTTAAAGTAAACTAGTGAAAATAAGTATGAAAAGCTAGAAATAGGCGAGTGTTTGATCTACAATATTTTACCCTAATTGCTGATCTAAAAAAGTATAAACATTTATGTCCGTCAGTTTCTTCAGAACGCAGGTATGTAACATTTGTTGGCTGACCAACAGCACACAATACCCAGAGCCATCAGTGTAGCCGTAGCCTATGTTTTTTTTATTGTATCCTAACCATGCATCCGTTCACATGATAAAATCAAACGAACTGAAAATATGTATGGAGAAAATGTGTGCACTTTTGTAAGCATTCCAAAGACTATGGATTTAGTAACAGTGCTTATGTTTACAACTCTTAATTTGGGTTTATCCTTAATGTGATTTGTTGCAAAATGTGTTGTTTCATGCACATTGGCTTCCATTTAGAAACCAAAAATGGAGAGAAATTCACGTGATTATTGCAAAGGTCCTACTATTGTGTTCTCTGGCTTCCCCTGATACCAAATAGTAGCCAATATGTGGGTGTGCCCATCCACTGTAAGGAATGGCCCGAAAATGCAACATGGAAACATCGAAATTTCTCCTTTAAAATTCATTCGTTTTAGAGATGTGCTTAGCTGCAGTATTTAGGCCCAGGCTGTCCCAACATTTCTGAAAACTAAAATGCCCAGAGGAGTCAAGGGTGTGGATAGCGTTTATCCTACTACATTTTTTTCTCTACCTAGAAATGTTTTCTTTTTTTGCAGTTTTATTTCGCACAAACTTGACCTGGAGGTTTTGGACTACTTTACACGAGCACAGAGCAGCAGTTGCATTACACAAGCACACTTTATTTTTTTAAAATTTTTTTTTTAGGCTTGTGGAGATTAATTTTAACTGATTTGCACAGAATATTAGGGTGTTAAGCCGATGCTGATATTTGAACCTGGTTCCCCAGTTGTAAAATTGGCAACTCCTATTTCAGAATGCCTTGCAAATGTTAAACCGTGGCTAAAGTGATTGTTATACAGTAATACATGGTGCGGAGGTATGCACCCTGCCCAAGCAGGAACCACATTTCTAGCTAGCCAGGGTAAGTCAGAAACACAGTAAAAGCTCACCCTCTGGTAGCTTGGCACAGAGCAGTCACGCTTAACTTGAAGCAATGTGTAAAGTATTTATACAAAACTTCAAACAGTGAAAACACTACACAAAAAGGCACCACACCTCACTAGGAAAATTTAGCTTAATCTTATGAACAAAACAAGACCAAAACGACAAAAATCGAATAAATAGAAGTGAATTTTTTTTTTTTTTTTTTAAAGAATAAACTTCGTTGTAGTGCTTAGCAGCATGAAGCACCAACTGGGGCTATCCAGTCATGCTAGACCAGGTCGAATTCATGCTAAACCAAGTCAAATCCGAAAAGTCAAGCCAACAGCGATGGAGCGCGGGTCGCATACAGGTACCAACTTTGGTCTGCTGAAACAGTACCTTGGTTCAGAGATGCATTGATGGTGAGAACAAGATGTGAGGAGCAAGGAGGCGATGCGTTGGCATCGATTCTGAGGTTTTAGGCTATACATTGGCTCAGTCGCACAAAGTTCTGAGATGCATCAGGAAGGGAGGCGGTCCATGATGCAGTCGGCAATGCGATGCTCCCATCTTCGCAGCAAAGCACCAGCATTCACGGCGATGCAAAGTCTTCAATGGATATGTGCTGGTTCCGATTGGCGCAAAAGTGTCAATGCGCAGGTTCTGGCAGTTGCAGGACTTTATACCTACTTCCAAGAACCTAGGACTTGAGCGGCGCCACATGGCAGGGCAAGGCTTGCAGCAAACAAAGCCCACGTGCTATTGATGAGTGGGAAGTCTTTTATGTCCCTGAGACTTCAGTAGAGCAGAAGGCAAGCCAACAAGCTCTTGGAGTCACTCTGGGTTCAAGTGAGATGAGTGCAGTCCTTCCTCAGCAGCACAGCAGAGAAGCAGTTCTTCCAAAGCAGCAGTTCAGAGTGGCATTCCTTGAAGCAGCACAGCAGTCCTTCTTCCTGGCAGAGTTCTTCACAGGTCCAGTGGTGTAGCCAGTCATGCCTTTGAAGTGGGCGAGACTTCAAACAAAGGTCCTTTGAAGTGCAAAGAGCTCTTGCCTTCCTTCCCTGGCTCCAGACTCACTACAGGGGGTATGCAGCCCTTTTTTATGTGACAAGACACTGCCCATTCAGGTGTGGTTGCCCCTCCCTCCCATCCTGCCTAGGTTAGCCCATCAGGAAGTTGATGGCCTATCAGTCACAACTAAGCTGTCTTTGTGTGTGTGTGTCTAGAGGGAATGCAGAAAGCCCAACTGTCACCCTATCCCAGACGTGTATAGGAGACAGGCAGTAGCAATCAAATGGCTAAAATAAGAAAATGCCAACTTTCTAAAGGTGGCCTTTTCAGTACTGCAATTTAAAATCCGAATTCCCATAAGTTGTGATTTTAAATGGTGGGTTCAGAGACACCAATGCGAAAAACTTCTCTTCCAGATTGAGAGTTAGACTTATAGGATAGAATAAGGTATTCACTGTTATCCTATGGGAGAGATAGGCATTTCAGTAGTGCAGAAAGGAATCTGGATCTTTCACTACCAGGGAATGTAAAACTTAAAACTACATGTCCTGCCTTTCAAATACATTGCACCGCATGTGGGCCACATAGGGGTCTACCTTAGGGGTGATTTGTAAGTATAAAAAGGGAAGGTTTAGACCTGGCAAGAGTTTTATCGTGCCAGGTCTGCAACATCGTTAGAGGGTTACTTAGGTGGCGGCACAACCATTGCTGCAAGCCCTCAAGTCCAATTTAATTTAAATGCCCTGGGCTCATGTAGTGCACTTTACTAGATACTTAGAAGTAAATTGAATATTCCAGTTGAGGGTTAAGCCAATGTTATCATAATGAAGGGGAGAGAGCAAAGCACTTTGTGGACTTTACCACTGTTAACCAGTGCTAGAGTCCTAAAACCAGCAAGAACGAGGTCAGAAAATGGAGGGAGGAAGGCAAAAAATTAGTGGGAAGACCACCTTAAGGTTGTCAGGTCTAGCATGCGGAGTTCAAAAAAAGGTTCTATAACCCAGCATTCCTACACTTCCCCTGATAAAACCGGTGCTCCACTTGTGTGGGTAGGTACATCTACCACAACTGGACCAGAAGAAACATTTGACCATGTAAAGTAAATATGGTGTCTGAGGTCTTAACATGGTTTTTGTTTTGGTCTGTTGCTATGATACATATCTGATAGAGACTTCTAGTTGCAGATTCCTTACCTTAGAATTTCCCCCAGGCGTCAGACTGGATCTGGAGATTTTTCTTCAAGCACAATACCCTTGCGTGTCGGGAGGTGGCGTTGGTCGACTCCGCGGGCGTCGTTGCCTACATAGTCACTGTGATGACGTTGTGCTTAGTTCATAGACGCCGCCTCAGCACAGTGACATCAGGTCTTTTCTTTCCATGCCACGCGCTGATCCGCAGAGAACTATCCTGGTCTCTTTTTCACTGAATTCAACCGTTTTGTCAGGTTTTCTAGTGAGTTTTTGGAACGTCGAGGATGTCCCCGAAGACCGGGTTCAAGCCATACGAGGACTGTCACCGCATGATGTTGGTGACGGATCCACATCGGGTTTGTCTGTGGTGTCTCAAGCGCGACCACGACCCGAATTCGTGCTCAGAGTGTGGGCCATGCACCCGAAGGCCTTGAGGGAGCAGTCCCTCAAGCTCATGGCGGCCCAGCTCTCGATTCCACGTAGGTCCCGGTCTCGCTTAGGAGGAAGGTCTCTAGACCATTCATGGAGCCATCACCACTCATCTTCCTCCAAATCTTCGGGTGCAGGTAAGAAGAAGTTGAAGCGGTCTCACCGACTTTGCCCCGCCGCTCGGCTGACACAATGCGGGAAGAACGTCGGCGGTCAAGGCCTCCGCCCTCGGAGCCTGCTTCTGGGTCCGCGCCGCACTTCCCCGAGTTTCTGGAAGCGGGAGCGACCCCCGCCCAGCTTAAGGAATTTTATGAGGCCATGAGCCTCATCTTTGGGCAGACCGACCCTGATACAGCGCCTTCGGGCCCAAGGGGTTCAGTTGAGATGCCCGCGGGTTCTGCGCCGGCAGCTTCGGCCTCGGCTACTGAGGTTCCCTCCGGATCTGCAACGGTCGCACCACTGAGACATTCCCTGGCGTCGGGTTGATTGTCGACGCTCCTGACATCGGTAATGCCCACTATTGACGCCAATCCAATCCTTATCCCTGATGACTCTGAGTCGGAGCGGCATCGGCCGCCGCCGCCTTTGTCTTTGATGGGGCCTAATCACCCCAGGTCGGATTTGGACCCTTTTTCCTATGGGTACGACTTCGGGGAAGGATTGGAGGGGTCCCTTGACCTTTATGAATACCAGGAGGACCCATCTTTGGACTGGGCACTGGAATTGGGTGACGCCAGTGGACTGGACACTTCTCCAGACGCTGGTATGCTGTCTCCTACCTTTGCTATGGCAGAGGGAGCGACTTATAGTATGGTGGTCAGTAGGGCGGCCGAGGTCCTTGGCCTTGAGCTCCCTACTATAGAGGTCCGGTCCATCTTCCTGACTGAGGTGCTTCAGCCAGAAGCTTCCACTTCCGAGCCCCTTTTACCTTTCAGTGAAGCCCTCACCGATGTCTTTTTGGGTTCTTGGTCCAAACCCAACACAGGGGCTCCTGTGAATAGGGCTATCGCACGCCGTCATTGGCCCAACCCGAACGACCCTAAATTCCTGTCTCAACAACCCACGCCTGAGTCTCTTGTCATCCAGGCTTCCTCTTCTTCAAGCGCATTCTCTTCCGCATCCCTGTATAGGGAATCCAAAAGGCTAGAACAATTTGGGAAGAAGTTGTTTTCTTCCGCCAGTCTTGTGCTGTGGTTCGTGAACACCACATACCTTTTGGGCCGCTATACCCACTCTCTGTGGGATACAGTTGCGCAAGTCCTGCTGCAGATACCAGAGGAGGCCCGTGCTATCTTCTTTCAAGCTGTCTGCGATGGGAGAGATGCAGTGAAGTTCATGATCCGAAATGGGCTGGACACGACCGACTCTCTGGGCATATCGGTTGCAACGACAGTGGCCTTGAGACGCCATGCCTGGTTCGTACTTCTAGTTTTTCTGGGGATGTCCAACAGTCTCTCATGGAAATGCCCTTTGATGGCTCCCGTCTCTTTGGAGACAAAGCGGACTCTGCCTTGAAGAGATTCAAGGATTCCCGGGCTACGGCTCGGTCCCTTGGTCTTTCTGCTGCCCCTTGCCCCCTTTTCGCCCCTTTCGTGGCTACGGAAGGGGCTCCCTGTTGCGTCCCCCGCCCAGCCACTGTGCCACCCATGCTGTTCAGCCACTGCGTGGCCGGGGATGCGGAATCCCACGTGGACGTGGGACAGGGAACCAGAGGTCTGCCGAGTCCACCTCTGCCCCCGCTGCAGCCTCCAAACCCTCCTAGTCCATCCCCTCACTCCCATCCAGTTGGCGGCAGGATTCCATCACCTGCCCCACTGGGAATCCATCACTATGGACAAGTGGGTTTTGTAGATCGTTCGAAAGGGCTACTCCCTCCCTTTCGAATCTGCCCCACCAGCCATGCCTCCATCACTCAGCCAACTCCCGGAGGATCATTTGGCACTTCTCCACCAGGAAGCTGCGGCTCTCTTGGCCAAGGGAGCTATAGAGAAGGCCCATGTGCCAGAAGTAGTTTGTTTGTTGTTATTCCCGCTACTTTCTGGTACTGAAAAAGGACAAGGACTTACGTCCTATCCTAGACCTTCGGGACCTCAACTACTTCCTCAAGAAGGAGAAATTCAAAATGCTCACCCTGGCTCAGGTTCTGTCTGCCTTAGACCCAGGAGACTGGATGGTAGCGTTGGACTTTCAGGACGCTTATTTCCACGTCCCCATCCTGCCTGCCCACAGACGTTACCTACGATTCGTGGTAGGTCACGAGTACTATAAGCTTACCGTGCTCCCCTTTGGCCTTTCAAGCACCCCTCGGGTGTTCACGAAAGTGACGGCGGTGGTTGCAACTCATCTGCACAAGTTAGGGGTCTCAGTCTTCCCCTACCTCGACGACTGGCTGTTGAAGGCAGACTCGCCCCAGAAAGTAATCTCCCACCTTCAGACTACGGCAAACCTCCTGCACACCCTGGTGTTCACTATAAACGTGCCAAAGTCACACCTGACTCCCTCTCAGATGCTCCCTTTCATCGGAGCTGTTCTGGACACAGTGCAGTTTCTGGCTTATCCTCCCAAAAAGCGAGTCCAAGATATGCAGGCTATGATTCTGATCTTTCAGCCTCTGTCTTGGGCTTCGGTGAGACTGACTCTGAGGCTGCTGGGCCTCCTGGCATATGCAGGCTCTGCAGTGGGACTTGAAGTTCTAGTGGGCGAAGCATCAGGGGAATCTCTCCGACATGGTCCAGATCTCAGAGGGGACTGCGAAAGACCTGCAGTGGTGGCTTTCGAATCCGCATTCGGTCCACAGCAGATCCCTCTCCCTTCCCCAGCCAGATCTCTCTATAGTGACAGATGTATCACTTCTGGGTTGGGGCGTCCCTGCACACGTTTGCTAAACACTACTGCCTGGTCAGTCAGGTCCGTCGGGATGGCTACTTTGGTCGCTCGGACCTGTGGGACTTCCTACTATGATCTTGGTTCACAGCCTACCACTGAGGATGGCATTGCTTGGGTATCTATTCTACTATTCTAAGGTAAGGAATCTGCAACTAGAAGTCTCTATCGGATGTACAAGTTACTTACCTTTGGTAACGAAATATCTGGTAGAGACATATTCTAGTTGCAGATTCCTTACTGAACCACCCATCCTCTCCGCTTGCAAACGGATTTCTAGGGACAGGGATTCTCTCCCCCCTCCCCCCCTTAGGTCCTTAGCTCTGCGCTTTGGCCTGGAAAGTCGTTAAAAGAAACTGACGTAACTGCACTGAGGCGGCGTCTATGTACTACTCCAGCTGTCATCACGGCGACTACGACACCACCTACCGACGCGCAAGGGTATTGCTCGAAGAAAAATCTCTGGCTCCATTTTGATTCTTGGGGGAAATTCTAAGGTAAGGAATCTGCAACTAGAATATGTCTCTACCAGATTTTTCGTTACCAAAGGTAAGTAACTTGTATGTTAAGTACTCCTAAACGGAGGGCACGGTTTTAATATGAAGTGTATAGGCTGGAAATGGCCAGATTTTCTTCATTTTGTGTGTGTGTGTGTATATATACATGTTCGATGGCATGTGTAGCTGCAGATACACATGCTGTGCATATCCCGCCATCTAGTGTTGGGCTCGGAGTCTTACAAGTTGTTTTTCTTCGAAGAAGTCTTTTCGAGTCACGAGATCGAGGGACTCCTCCCATTTTGGCTCCATTGTGCATGGGTGTCGACTCCATCTTAGATTGTTTTCTTTCCGCCATCGGGTTCGGACGTGTTCCTCTTCGCTCCGTGTTTCGGTTCAGAAAGTTAGTTAGATATCAGAAAAATCGACGGTATTGTTTGCGTTCGGTATCGGGTTAGTTAACGCAGATCGACACCGAATTTTGAAGAGCTCCGGTGGCCCTTCGGGGTTTTGATTCCCCGCCGGGGCCTGGTCGGCCCGACCACGTGCGTCTACAAGACTAATGTAACGGACCCCATTCCGCTTCTGCCCCGAATGCCACAACAAGTATCCTTACACAGATCAACATTTGGTCTGTAATTTGTGTTTGTCTCCCGAACACAAAGAGGATACCTGTGAGGCCTGTCAAGCGTTTCGGTCGAGGAAAACGCTGAGGGACCGGGGAGCGAGAAGGCTTCAAATGGCGTCGGCGCCGTCAGGACACCACGACTTGGAGGAAGAAGAAACCTTCTCCATTGCTGACTCGGACGAGGCCGAAACAGAACAGACGCCGAAAACCGTGAGTAAAACAGCCCCGGCCAAAACTCACGTAAAAATCATCAAAGCCTGGGGACGCCACCGCCGGCAGGCCATGGCTTAACCCAAAAAATCGGTGACCGTCCATCGGCACCTAAAAAGGGCACACAGGTGTCGAAGTCATCCGACTCCGGTCGAGATACCGGCACAGAAAAAACTCGGCCCGAGACACTGGTTCAGAACAATCTCGACATCGAGATACCTGCACCGAGATGAGTCGGGACCGAGAGATCGGAACACCGAAACTCAAAAAAGTGGCTTCGGAGCCGAAAAAGATGGTTGAAAAGGTTTCGATCCCGAAACATCCGGCTTCGGAGCCGAAAACAAGTTCCTACACCGAGGAGCAAGGGCTTTCCACACAAATGCAAAGCCATAAATTCGGGCAAGAGCTAGAAGCAGGGGAGCCAGATTATACACAGAGAAGGCTCCATATCCAACAGGAGACAGGAAAGATAAGAACTCTCCCTCCTATAAGGGTGAAAAGGAAACTGGCTTTCCAAGAGAAGGATAAACAACCACAAACAAAGGTGGCAAAACAAGTAACTCCGCCACCATCACCACAACGCTCACCGCAATCATCACCAATTGCTAGCCCACCTATGGTGCAGTCTCCAACGCACACAGGCATGAGCCAAGATGACCCAGAAGCATGGGATCTTTATGATGCGCCTGTGTCAGATAACAGTCCCGACTGTTACCCAGCAAGACCGTCCCCACCTGAAGACAATACTGCTTACACACAGGTGGACGCTGAACCTATCGAAGATGACTTTTTATTTAATACTCTGTCGTCCACACATAGTCAGTACCATAGTCTACCGATGCTACCGGGAATGTTGAAACATGCAAAGCAAGTATTTCAAGAACCCGTAAAAGGCAGAGCCATCACTCCTAGGGTGGAGAAAAAGTACAAGCCTCCACCAACAGACCCTATGTACATCACGCAGCAACTGACACCGGACTCAGTAGTAGTAGTAGGCGCAGCACGTAAAAGGGCAAATTCACACACCTCCGGAGATGCGCCACCACCCGACAAAGAAAGTCGCAAGTTCGACGCAGCGGGAAAAAGAGTGGCAGCACAAGCAGCCAATCAATGGGGCATTGCAAATTCACAGGCTTTGCTGTCAAGATATGACAGAGCCCACTGGGATGAAATGCAACACTTTATTGAACATCTGCCCAAAGAATTCCAAAAACGTGCACAACAAGTGGTAGAAGAGGGCCAAAGTATCTCAAATAACCAGATACGTTCAGCAATGGACGCAGCAGACACAGCTGCAAGAACTGTAAATACAGCGCTCACAATTCGGAGACACGCATGGCTGCGCACCTCAGGATTCAAGCCCGAAATCCAACAGGCTGTGCTTAATAAGCCTTTTAATGGACAGCAGTTGTTTGGGCCGGAAGTGGACACAGCTATCGAGAAGCTGAAAAAAGATACAGATACGGCCAAGGCCATGGGCGCGCTCTACTCCCCACAGAGCAGAGGCACTTTTAGGAAGACACAATTTAGAGGGGGGTTTCGGGGCCAAACCACAGAACCCTCAACCTCACAAACCAGGCCCACATACCAGAGCCAGTATCAGAGAGGAGGCTTTCGGGGACAATACAGAGGTGGACAGTTCCCTAAGACTAGAGGGAAGATCCAAAGACCCCTCAAAACAAACAGTGACTTCAGTGTCACAAATCCCCAACACATAACCCCAGTGGGGGGGAGACTAACCGATTTTTACCACAATTGGGAGGAAATAACAACAGACTCGTGGATCCTAGCCATCATCCAACATGGCTATTGCATAGAATTCCTACAATTACCACCAAATGTGCCTCCAAAAACACACAACATGTCCAAACAACACATGGATCTATTACAGATAGAAGTCCAAGTGTTGTTACAAAAAGACGCAATAGAACTAGTACCCAATCATCAGAAAGGAACAGGGGTTTACTCCCTGTACTTTCTCATACCCAAAAAGGACAAAACTCTAAGACCCATGTTAGATCTCAGAACACTAAATCTTTACATCAAATCAGATCACTTTCACATGGTGACACTTCAAGACGTAATCCCCTTGCTCAAACAACAAGACTACATTAGATCTCAAAGATGCGTACTTCCATATACCCATACATCCTTCACACAGGAAATACTTAAGGTTTGTAATCCAAGGAGTACATTACCAGTTCAAAGTGTTACCATTCGGAATAACAACAGCACCAAGGGTATTTACAAAATGCCTTGCAGTAGTAGCGGCACATATCAGAAGACAGCACATACACGTGTTCCCATATCTACACGATTGGTTAATCAAAACCAACACACAAGAACAGTGTTTTCAACACACAAAAAACGCCATAGAAACCCTTCACAAACTAGGTTTCTCAATAAACTACCAAAAATCACACCTACAGCCGTGTCAAATACAACAATACTTAGGAGCAACAATCAACACAAAAAAGGGTTTGCCACTCCAAGTCCACAAAGGGTACAAGCATTCCAAAACGTAAAACAAAGCATGCACCCAAACCAGAAGTATCAGGTAAAATTAGTGATGAAACTACTAGGCATGATGTCCTCATGCATAGCCATTGTCCCAAACGCAAGATTACACATGCGGCCCTTGCAACAGTGCCTAGCAACACAATGGACACAAGCACAGGGTCCACTACAAGATCTAGTGTTGATAGACCGCCAAACACACACCTCGCTACAATGGTGGAATCATATAAATTTAAATCAAGGGCGGCTTTTCCAGGACCCAGTGCCTCAATACGTGATCACAACAGATGCTTCTATGGTAGGGTGGGGAGCACACCTCAACCAACACAGCATCCAGGGACAATGGGACACTCAGCAGAAACAACTTCACATAAATCAGCTAGAACTACTAGCAGTGTTTCTAGCGTTGAAAGCATTTCAACCGCTAATAGCCCACAAACACATTCTTGTCAAAACAGACAACATGACAACAATGTATTACTTAAACAAACAGGGAGGGACACGCTCATCACAACTGTCTCTTAGCACAGAAAATTTGGCATTGGGCGAATCACAATCACATTCACCTAATAGCGCAATACATCCCAGGAATTCAAAACCAGTTGGCAGACAATCTCAGTCGAGATCACCAACAGATCCACGAATGGTAGATTCATCCCCAGATACTACAAACCTACTTCAAAAACTGGGGAACACCGCAAATAGACCTATTCGCAACAAAAGAAAACGCAAAATGCCAAAACTTCGCATCCAGGTACCCACAACCTCACTCCAAGGGCAATGTGTTATGGATGAGTTGGTCAGGGATATTTGCTTACGCTTTTCCCCCTCTCCCACTCATTCCGTATCTAGTAAACAAACTGAGTCAAAACAAACTAATACTAATAGCACCAACTTGGGCACGACAACCTTGGTACACAACACTACTAGACCTGTCAGTAGTGCCTCATATCAAACTACCAAACAGACCAGATCTGTTAACTCAACACAAACAGCAGATCAGACACCCGAATCCAGCATTGCTCAATCTAGCAATCTGGCTCCTGAAGTCTTAGAATTCGGACATCTAAACCTCACACAGGAATGTATGGAGGTCATCAAACAGGCTAGAAAACCTACTACAAGTCATTACTACGCAAATAAATGGAAACGATTTGTTTATTATTGTCATAATAATCAAATTCAACCATGACACGCGTCCGCTGCACACATTGTAAGCTACTTACTACACTTACAAAAATCTAAGTTAGCTTTTTCATCCATTAAAATACATCTCACAGCAATTTCAGCTTATCTGCAAATTACACATTCAACTTCACTATTTAGGATCCCAATCATAAAAGCTTTTATGGAGGGTCTAAAAAGGATCATTCCACCAAGAACACCACCAGTTCCTTTGTGGAACCTCAATATTGTATTAACGAGACTCATGGGTCCACCATTCGAACCCATGCGCTCTTGTGAAATGCAATACTTAACTTGGAAAGTAGCCTTCCTAATAGCTATCACATCTCTCAGAAGAGTAAGTGAAATACAAGCCTTGACCATACAGGAACCCTTTATACAAATACACAAACATAAAGTGGTTCTACTTACAAATCCCAAATTTTTGCCAAAAGTTATATCACCGTTCCACTTAAACCAAACAGTGGAACTCCCAGTGTTTTTTCCACCACCAGACTCTGTAGCTGAAAGAGCATTACATACATTAGACATAAAAAGAGCTCTAATGTACTACATTGATAGAACCAAACAGTTTTGCAAAACAAAACAATTGTTTGTAGCTTACCAAAACCTCACTCAGAATATCCAATATCCAAACAAGGCATTGCCAGATGGATAGTGAAATGTATTCAAACCTGTTATGTTAAAGCTAAGAGAGAACTGCCTATTACACCAAAGGCACACTCCACTAGAAAGAAAGGCGCCACAATGGCCTTTCTAGGAAATATACCAATGACAGAAATCTGTAAGGCAGCCACATGGTCTACGCCTCATACATTCACTAAACATTACTGCGTGGATGTGTTAACAACACAACAAGCCACAGTAGGACAAGCAGTACTAAAAACTTTATTTCAAACAACTTCAACTCCTACAGGCTGAACCACCGCTTTTGGGGAGATAACTGCTTACTAGTCTATGCACAGCATGTGTATCTGCAGCTACACATGCCATTGAACGGAAAATGTCACTTACCCAGTGTACATCTGTTCGTGGCATGAGACGCTTCAGATTCAAATGTGCCCTCCCACCTCCCCGGGAGCCTGTAGCCGGTGTAAGTTGATCAAAATTAAACTCGTACATTTGTAAATTTGTAAATACAATACTTTTAGTCACATTAGGTGAACATACTTAATCCATTGCATGGGCATTATTACTGTATACACAACTCCTACCTCACCCTCTGCGGGGAAAACAATCTAAGATGGAGTCGCAATGGAGCCGAAATGGGAGGAGTCGCTCGATCTCATGACTTGAAAAGACTTCTTCGAAGAAAAACAACTTGTAACACTCCGAGCCCAACACTAGATGGCGGGATATGCACAGCATGTGAATCTGCAGCGTCTCATGCCACGACCAGATGTACACTGGGTAAGTGACATTTTCCATATATTTATATATATATATATATATATATATATATATATATATATATATATATATATACATATATGTTCGATGGCATGTGTAGCTGCAGATACACATGCTTTGCACATCCCGCCATCTAGTGTTGGGCTCGGAGTGTTACAAGTTGTTTTTCTTCGAAGAAGTCTTTCGAGTCACGAGATCGAGGGACTCCTCCCCTTTCGGCTCCATTGCGCATGGGCGTCGACTCCATCTTAGATTGTTTTTTTCCGCCATCTGGTTCGGACGTGTTCCTTTTCGCTCCGTGTTTCGGTTCGGAAAGTTAGTTAGAATCTCAGAAAAATCGACGGTATTGTTTGCGTTCGGTATCGGGTTAGTTACTACAGAGCGACACCGATTTTTGAAGAGCTCCGGTGGCCCTTCGGGGTTTTTTCGATCCCCGTCGGGGCCTGGTCAGCCCAGCCACGTCTCTCTTCAAGACTGATGGAACGGACCCTATTCCGATTCTGTCCAAAATGTCACAACAAGTATCCATATACAGATCAGCACCTGGTCTGTAACTTGTGTTTGTCTCCAGAACACAAAGAAGAGACGTGTGAAGCCTGTCGAGCGTTTCGGTCTAGGAAGACATTGAGAGACCAAAGAGCAAGAAGACTGCAAATGGTGTCGGCGCCGACAGGACAAAGGCATTTGGAGGAGGAAGAGGAAAGCTTCTCCATCCAGGAGTCGGACTCTGACGAGCTCGAAAAAACGCCTAAAACCGTGAGTAAGACGTCGAAACATAAAACTCACGAGAAGACCACAAAAGCCCAGGGGACACCACCGCCAACAGGCCATGGCTTAACCCGTAAAATAGGTGACCGACCATCGGCACCGAAAAAGGGCACGCTTGTGTCGAAGTCATCCGACTCCGGTCGAGATACCGGCACACAGCAATCTCGAGCCCGAGACAGCGTCTCCGAGCAAGTTCGGCACCGAAATGGGTCGGCACCGAGAAATCACGACGCCGAAAATAAAGAAAGTGTCGTCGGAGCCGAAAAAGGCTACCGAAAAGGTTTCCATTCCGAAACATCCAGCATCGGCACCAAAACCAGGGTCCTACACAGAGGAACAATGATTGTCCTCCCAAATGCAAGGACATAAGTTCGGACAAGAACTAGAATCAATGGAGCCGGACTACACTCAAAGGAGGCTCCACATTCAAAAGGACTCAGGGAAGATAAGCACACTACCCCCAATTAGGATGAAAAGAAGACTTGCCTTTCAAGAAAAGGACAAGCAGCCACAGGCAAAGGAGGCAAGACAGACAACTCCACCACCATCATCTCCACCATCATCAATGCACACATCACCGGTAGACACTCCACCACTGATGCAATCCCCAACGCATACAGCAATAAGTCGAGACGATCCCGACGCATGGGACCTTTATGATGCGACAGTATCGGATAACAGCCCAGACTGTTACCCAGCGAGACCGTCCCCACCTGAGGACAGTACATCCTACACGCAGGTGGTCTCAAGGGCAGCAGCTTTTCATAATGTCACCTTGCATGCAGAACCAATTGAGGATGATTTTTTGTTTAATACACTATCCTCCACTCATAGCCAATACCAGAGCTTACCTATGCTACCGGGAATGCTTAAACACTCCAAACAAGTGTTTCAGGAGCCTGTGAAGGGCAGGGCCATAACTCCAAGGGTGGAGAAAAAGTACAAGCCACCGCCTACAGATCCTGTGTATATCACGCAGCAACTAACACCAGACTGTGGTAGTAGGGGCAGCTCGCAAGAGAGCAAACTCTCACACCTCTGGAGACGCACCACCTCCAGACAAGGAGAGTCGCAAATTTGACGCTGCAGGGAAAAGGGTTGCAGCTCAAGCAGCAAACCAATGGCGCATTGCCAACTCACAAGCACTTCTGGCAAGATACGATAGGGCTCATTGGGACGAAATGCAGCATTTCATAGAACACTTACCGAAAGAGTTCCAAAAAAGGGCACAACAAGTGGTGGAGGAAGGACAAAGTATCTCAAATAATCAGATACGGTCAGCAATGGATGCAGCAGATACAGCTGCAAGGACAGTAAATACTGCAGTAACAATAAGGAGACACGCATGTTTGCGTACGTCAGGATTCAAGCCGGAAATACAACAAGCCGTGCTGAATATGCCTTTTAATGGACAGCAGTTGTTTGGGCCGGAGGTGGACACTGCTATAGAAAAACTTAAAAAAGACACAGATACGGCCAAAGCCATGGGCGCACTCTACTCCCCACAGAGCAGAGGCACATTTCGCAAAACACAGTTTAGAGGTGGGTTTCGAGGACAAGCTACAGAACCCACAACCTCACAAACAAGGCCCACTTATCAAAGTCAATATCAGCGGGGAAGTTTTCGGGGACAATATAGAGGGGGACAATTCCAAAAGAATAGAGGGAAGTTCCAAAGCTCCTCAAAATAAGCAGTGACTTCCAAGTCACAAATCTCCAACACATAACACCTGTGGGGGGGGAGACTAAGCAATTTTCAAACATTGGGAAGAGATAACAACAGACACTTGGGTACTGGCAATTATCCAGCATGGTTATTGCATAGAATTTCTCAAATTCCCTCCAAACGTTCCACCGAAAACACACAATATGTCAAAACAACATATGGATCTTCTAGGACTAGAGGTCCAGGCATTGCTAGAAAAAGGAGCAATAGGATTTGTACCAATTCAACAGAAAGGAACAGGAGTTTACTCTCTATACTTTCTCATACCCAAAAAGGACAAAACACTGAGACCTATATTAGGTCTCAGAACAGTAAATACCTACATCAAATCAGACCACTTTCATATGGTGACATTACAAGACGTAATCCCACTGCTCAAACAACAAGACTACATGACGACACTAGACTTAAAGGATGCATATTTCCATATACCAATACATCCTTCACACAGAAAATACCTAAGATTTGTATTCCAAGGGGTTCATTACCAATTCAAGGTGTTGCCATTCGGAATAACAACTGCACCAAGAGTTTTTACAAAATGCCTAGCAGTAGTAGCTGCGCATATCAGAAGACAGCAAATACATGTGTTCCCGTACCTAGACGATTGGTTAATCAAAACCAACACACTAGAACAGTGTTTACAACACACAAAGTACGTCATAGAAACACTACACAAACTAGGTTTCTCAATCAATTACACAAAGTCACTCCTTCAGCCGTGTCAAACACAGCAATACTTAGGGGCAACAATCGACACAGCAAAAGCGATTGCCACTCCCAAGTCCACAAAGAGTACAAGCATTTCACAATGTAATACAGGTCATGTATCCAAACCAAAGAATACAAGTCAAAATAGTAATGAAACTCCTAGGCATGATGTCCTCATGCATAGCCATTGTCCCAAACGCAAGATTGCACATGCGGCCCTTACAACAGTGCCTAGCATCACATCACAATGGTCACAAGCACAGGGTCAACTTCTAGATCTAGTGTTGATAGACCGCCAAACATACACCTCGCTTCAATGGTGGAACAATATAAATTTAAACCAAGGGCGGCCTTTTCAAGACCCAGTGCCTCAATACGTAATAACTACAGATATCTCCATGATAGGGTGGGGAGCACACCTCAATCAACACAGTATTCAGGGACAATGGGACTCTCGGCAAAAACAGTTTCACATAAATCGCTTAGAACTATTAGCAGTATTTCTAGCGTTAAAAGCATTTCAACCAATAATAAGCCACAAACACATTCTTGTCAAAACAGACAACATGACAACAATGTATTACCTAAACAAACAGGGAGGAACACACTCAACACAGTTGTCTCCTAACACAGAAAATATGGCATTGGGCGATACACAACCATATTCGCCTAATAGCACAGTTCATTACAGGGATACAGAATCAATTAGCAGACAATCTCTCTCAGGATCACCAACAGATCCACGAATGGGAAATTCATCCCCAAGTACTACACACTTACTTCCAAAATTGGGGAACACCACAAATAGACCTGTTTGCAACAAAAGAAAACGCAAAATGCCAAAACTTCGCATCCAGGTACCCACAAGATCAATCTCTGGGCAATGCGTTATGGATGAGTTGGTCAGGGATATTTGCATACGCTTTTTCCCCTCTCCCACTCCTTCCATATCTAGTAAACAAGTTGAGTCAAAACAAACTCAAACCCATACTCATAGCACCAACTTGGGCAAGACAACCGTGGTATACAACACTACTAGACCTCTCAGTAGTGCCTCATATCAAACTACCAAACAGACCAGATCTGTTATCTCAGCACAATCAACAAATCAGACACCCCAATCCAGCATCGCTGAATCTAGCAATTTGGCTCCTGAAGTCTTAGAATTCGGACATTTAGACCTTACACAAGAATGTATGGAAGTCATAAAACAAGCTAGAAAACCAACCACTAGACATTGCTATGCAAATAAGTGGAAAAGGTTTGTTTATTATTGCCATAATAATCAAATTCAACCCTTACACGCATCTGCTAAAAACATCGTAAGCTATTTGCAAAAGTCAAAACTAGCTTTTTTCATCCATTAAGATACATCTTACCGCAATTTCAGCTTACCTGCAAATTACCCACTCAACTTCACTGTTTAGGATACCAGTCATAAAAGCATTTATGGAAGGCCTAAAAAGAATTATACCACCAAGAACACCACCAGTTCCTTCGCGGAACCTCAACATTGTCTTAACACTACTCATGGGGCCAGCTTTTGAACCCATGCACTCATGTGAAATGCAATATTTAACATGGAAAGTTGCCTTTCTAATTGCCATCACATCTCTGAGAAGTGTCAGTGAAATCCAAGCATTTACCATACAAGAACCATTTATTCAAATACACAAGCATAAAGTAGTTCTACGGACAAATCCTAAATTTTTACCAAAAGTCATATCACCGTTCCACTTGAATCAGACAGTAGGACTACCAGTGTTCTTCCCACAGCCAGATTCTGTAGCTGATAGAGCACTGCATACATTAGACATCAAAAGAGCGTTAATGTACTACATTGATAGAACAAAACAAATTCGGAAAACAAAACAATTATTTGTTGCTTTCCAAAAACCTCATACAGGTAATCCAATTTCAAAACAGGGCATTGCTAAATGGAGAGTTAAATGCATTCAAACCTGTTATCTCAAAGCAAAAAGACAACTGCCTATTACACCTAGGGCACACTCAACTAGAAAGAAAGGTGCTACCATGGCCTTTCTAGGAAACATTCCAATGACTGAAATATGTAAGGCAGCCACATGGTCTACGCCTCATACGTTTACAAAACACTACTGCGTGGATTTGTTAACAGCACAACAAGCCACAGTAGGACAAGCAGTACTACGAACTTTGTTTCAAACAACTTCAACTCCTACAGGCTGAACCACCGCTTTTGGGGAGATAACTGCTTACTAGTCTATGCAAAGCATGTGTATCTGCAGCTACACATGCATCGAACGGAAAATGTCACTTACCCAGTGTACATCTGTTCGTGGCATGAGACGCTACAGATTCACATGCGCACACCCGCCTCCCCGGGATCCTGTAGCCGTTTGGAAGTTGATCTTCAACATTTGTAAATTTGTAAATATATCACTTTAAACTACATTATGTACATACATGTTTACTCCATTGCATGGCCACTATTACTATAATACACAACTCCTACCTCACCCTCTGCGGGGAAAACAATCTAAGATGGAGTCGACGCCCATGCGCAATGGAGCCGAAAGGGGAGGAGTCCCTCGATCTCGTGACTCGAAAGACTTCTTCGAAGAAAAACAACTTGTAACACTCCGAGCCCAACACTAGATGGCGGGATGTGCAAAGCATGTGAATCTGCAGCGTCTCATGCCACGAACAGATGTACACTGGGTAAGTGACATTTTCCATATATATATATGTTCGATGGAATGTGTAGCTGCAGATACACATGCTGTGCATATCCCGCCATCTAGTGTTGGGCTCGGAGTGTTACAAGTTGTTTTTCTTCGAAGAAGTCTTTTCGAGTCACGAGATCAAGGGACTCCTCCTCTTTCGGCTCCATTGCGCATGGGCGTCGACTCCATCTTAGATTGTTTTCTTTCCACCATCGGGTTCGGACGTGTTCCTCTTCGCTCCGTGTTTCGGTTCAGAAAGTTAGTGAAATCTGGGAAAATCAACGGTATTTTTGGCGTTCGGTATCGGGTTAGTTAACGCAGATCGACACCGAATCAAGAAGAGCTCTGGTAGCCATTCGGGGCTTCTATTCCCCGGCGGGGCCTGGTCGGCATGACCGCGTGCGTCTTCAAGGCTAATGGAACGGTCCCCATTCCGCTTCTGCCCCGAATGCCACAACAAGTATCCTTACACAGATCAACATCTGGTCTGTAATTTGTGTTTGTCCCCCGAACACAAAGAGGATACCTGCGAGGCCTGTCGGGCGTTTCAGTCGAAGAAAACGCTACGGGACCGGAGAGCACGAAGGCTTCAAATGGCATCGGCACCGTCAGGACACCACGACGTCGAGGAAGAGGAGACTTTCTCCATCGCTGACTCGGACGAGCCCGAAACAGAACAGGTGCCGAAAACCGTGAGTAAACCAGCCCCGGCCAAAACTCACGCCAAAATCATTAAGGCCCAGGGGACGCCACCGCCGGCAGGCCGTGGCTTAACCCGTAAAATCGGTGACCATCCATCGGCACTGAAAAAGGGCACACACGTGTCGAAGTCATCCGACTCCGGTCGAGATCCCGGCACAGAGCATACTCGACACAGAGAACCTTCCGCGGACCAGACTCGACACCGAGAGACCGGCTCCGAGATAAGTTGGCACCGAGATATCAGCACACCGAAACTTTAAAAAGTGGCTTCGGAGCCGAAAAAGACTGTAGAAAAAGTTTTGGTACAGAAACACGCAGCTTCGGAGCCGAAAACAAGCTCCTACTCCGAAGAACAAGGCCTTTCAGAACAGCTACAAGGCCATAAATTTGGGCAAGAGCTAGAAGCAGGGGAGCCAGATTATACACAAAGAAGGCTCCATATTCAAAAGGAAATAGGGAAAATAAGAACTCTCCCTCCTATAAGGATGAAAAGGAAACTTGCTTTCCAAGACAAAGAAAAACAACCACAAGCAAAAGTGGCAAAAGCAGTAACTCCACCTCACTCTTCGCCACAACCATCACCACACCACTCACAGCAACTGTCACCAATTGCAACCCCCCCTATGATGCAATCACCAACGCACACAGGGATCAGCCACAATGACCCAGATGCATGGGATCTATATGATGCGCCAGTATCAGATAATAGTCCAGACTGCTACCCAGCAAGACCATCACCACCTAAGGACAGTACTGCCTACACGCAAGTGGTGTCCAGAGCAGCGGCTTTTCACAATGTGGCACTGCACGCAGAACCCATTGAGGATGACTTTTTATTTAATACTTTGTCGTCGACACACAGTCAGTACCAAAGTCTCCCAATGTTACCAGGGATGTTGAAACACGCGAAACAAGTATTTCAAGAACCCGTCAAAGGCAGAGCCATCACACCTAGGGTGGAGAAAAAGTACAAGCCTCCCTCTACAGACCCTGTATACATCACACAACAACTGACACCTGACTCAGTAGTAGTAAGCGCAGCACATAAAAGGGCTAATTCACACACATCTGGAGATGCACCACCACCCGACAAAGAAAGTCGGAAGTTTGATGCAGCGGCGAAAAGAGTTGCAGCACAAGCGGCCAATCAGTGGCGCATTGCCAATTCCCAGGCTTTATTCTCAAGATATGACAGGGCTCATTGGGATGAAATGCAGCACTTTATAGAACATCTGCCCAAGGAGTTCCAAAAGCGTGCACAACAAGTGGTGGAAGAGGGCCAAAGTATCTCGAACAACCAGATACGATCGGCAATGGATGCAGCGGACACAGCCGCAAGGACTGTGAATACAGCGGTCACTATTCGGAGACACTTATGGCTACGCACCTCCAGGTTTAAGCCCGAAATCCAACAGGCTGTGCTTAATATGCCTTTTAATGGACAGCAGTTGTTTGGGCCGGAGGTAGACACAGCTATAGAGAAGCTAAAGAAGGATACGGCCAAGTCCATGGGCGCGCTCTACTCCCCACAGAGCAGAGGCACATTTAGGAAGACACAATTTAGAGGGGGGTTTCGGGCCCAAAGTACAGAACCCTCAACCTCACAAACCAGACCCACATACCAGGGCCAGTATCAAAGAGGAGGCTTTCGGGGACAATACAGAGGTGGAAAGTTCCCTAAAACTAGAGGAAAGTTCCAAAGACCCCTCAAAATAAACAGTGACTTCAGTGTCACAAATCCCCAACACATAACACCAGTGGGGGGGAGACTCACAAATTTTTACCAAAACTGGGAAGGAATAACAGACTCGTGGGTCCTAGCCATTATCCAACATGGTTATTGCATAGAATTCCTACAATTACCACCAAATGTGCCTCCAAGAACACACATGTCCAAACAGCACTTGGATCTATTAGAACTAGAAGTCCAAGCGTTGTTGCAAAAAGACGCAATAGAACTGGTACCCAACCATCAGAAAGGAACAGGGGTTTACTCCCTGTATTTTCTAATACCAAAAAAGGACCAAACACTGAGACCCATCTTAGATCTCAGAACACTAAATCTTTACATCAAATCAGATCACTTTCACCTGGTGACACTTCAAGACGTAATCCCCTTGCTCAAACAACAAGACTACATGTCAACATTAGATCTCAAGGATGCGTACTTCCATATACCCATACATCCTTCACACAGGAAATACTTAAGGTTTGTAATAAGGAGTACATTACAAATTAAAAGTGTTACCTTTCGGGATAACAACAGCACCAAGGGTATTTACAAAATGCCTTGCAGTAGTAGCAGCCCATATCAGAAGACAGCACATAAACGTGTTCCCGTATCTAGACGATTGGTTAATCAAAACCAACACGCAGGAACAGTGTCTTCAACATACAAAATACGTCATAGAAACCCTTCACAAACTAGGGTTCTCACTAAACTACCAAAAATCACACTTACAGCTGTGTCAAATACAACAATACTTAGGAGCAACAATCAACACAAAAAAAGGGATTGCCACTCCAAGTCCACAAAGGGTACAAGCATTCCAAAACGTAATACAAAGCATGCACCCAAACCAAAGGTTTCAGGTAAAATTAGTGATGAAACTACTAGGCATGATGTCCTCATGCATAGCCATTGTCCCAAACGCAAGATTACACATGCGGCCCTTACAACAGTGCCTAGCAACACAATGGTCGCAGGCACAGGGTCATCTCCAAGATCTAGTGTTGATAGACCGCCAAACACACAATTCGCTTCAGTGGTGGAATCCCACAAATTTAAACAAAGGGTGGCCTTTTCAAGACCCCGTGCCTCACGCCATTCTCACAACAGATGCATCAATGATTGGGTGGGGAGCACACCTCAACAATCACAGTATACAAGGACAGTGGGACAGCGAGCAAAAACAGCTACACATAAATCACTTAGAGCTGCTAGCAGTGTTTCTAGCATTAGAAGCTTTTCAACCTCTTCTGGCTCAAACACATTCTTGTCAAAACAGACAGTATGACAACGATGTACTACTTCAACGGGGGGAACACACTCATCACAACTTTGCCTCCTAGCACAAAAAATTTGGCATTTGGCAATTCACAACATTTGCCTAATAGCTCAATACATCCCAGGGATTCACAATCAATTAGCAGACAATCTCAGTCGGGATCACTAGCAAACTTACGAGTGGGAAATTCATCCCAAGGCACTACAAACACACTTTCGTCAGTGGGGGACACCAGACATAGATGTGTTCGCCACAAACCAAAAGCAAAATGACAAAACTTCGCGTCCAGGTACACGCACCCTCAGTCCAAGGGCAATGCTCTATGGATCAACTGGTCAGGGATATTTGCTAACACTTTTCCCCCCCTCTCCCACTCATTCCATTTCTAGTCAACAAACTGTGTCAAAACAAACTCAAACTAATACTTATAGCACCAACGTGGGCACGCCAACTGTGGTACACCACACCGTTGGACCTCTCAGTAGTACCTCACATCAAGCTTCCAAACAGACCAGATCTGTTAACGCAACACAAACAGCAGATCAGACACCCCAATCCAGCAATGCTCAATCTAGCAATCTGGCTCCTGAAATCTTAGTTTGGCTATCTAAATCTTCCAAAAGAGTGTATGGAAGTCATTAAACAGGCAAGAAAACCTACCACCAGGCATTGTTATGCTAACAAATGGAAAAGATTTGTCTTCTACTGCCAAGAAAAACACGTCACACCGTTAGATGGGTCCATACAAGACATCGTAGGATACCTACTACACTTAAAAAAAGCAAATCTAGCCTTTTCATCCATCAAAATACACCTCACCGCAATTTCGGCTTATTTGCAAATTAAACACAAAATCCCTATTTAGGATACCAGTCATTAAAGCCTTCATGGAAGGACTAAAACGAATCTTACCTCCAAGAACTCCACCAATACCCTTGTGGAATCTTAATATTGTACTTACACGAATCATGGGCCCACCTTTTGAATCCATGCATTCTTGCCAGATCCAATTCTTAACTTGGAAAGTGGCATTTCTAGTAGCAATCACTTCCTTACGAAGAGTTAGTGAAATACAGGCTTTCACTATTGAAGAACCCTTTATACAAGTACACAAACATAAAGTTGTTCTCCGCACAAATCAAACATTTCTACCAAAAGTCATCTCACCGTTTCATTTAAACCGAACAGTGGAAATCCCAGTCTTCTTCCCACATCCACACTCAGTGGCAGGAAGAGCACTGCATACATTAGATATAAAATGAGCTCTAATGTATTATATCGACAGAACAAAAGCATTTCGTAAAACTAAACAATTGTTCGTCGCATTCCAGAAACCCCATACTGGTACCCCGATGCCCAAACAAGTCATAGCCAGATGGGTAGTGAAATGTATACAAACTTGTTACCTGAAAGCTAAAAGACAACTACTAATTACACCAAAGACACACTCCACTAGAAAGAAAGGAGCAACAATGGCCTTTCTAGGAAACATACCACTGACAGAAATTTGTGAGGCAGCCACTTGGTCCACACCTCATACTTTTACCAAACATTACTGTGTAGATGTGTTAGCAACACAACAAGCCACAGTAGGACAGGCTGTACTAAGAACATTATTTCAAACAACTTCAACTCCTACAGGCTGACCACCGCTTTGGGGAGGATTACTGCTTTGTAGTCTATGCACAGCATGTGTATCTGCAGCTACACATGCCACCAAACGGAAAATGTCACTTACCCAGTGTACATCAGTTCGTGGCATGTTCCGCTGCAGATTCACATGCGCCCTTCCACCTCCCCGGGAGCCTGTAGCCGTTTAAGTTGCAATTAGAAATTGTACATATGTAAATAAACATTCCTTTACCTCAACTTTGTACATACGTCTCTATCCCATTGCATGGACATCTTTACTATTCTCACTCTATCACTCCTACCTTACCCTCTGCGGGAAAACAATCTAAGATGGAGTCGATGCCCATGCGCAATGGAGCCGAAAGGGAGGAGTCACTCGGTCCCGTGGCTCTAAAAGACTTCTTTGAAGAAAAACTACTTGTAACACTCCCAGCCCAACACTAGATGGCAGGAACAGTGCACAGCATGTGAATCTACAGCGGAACATGCCACGAACAAATGTACACTGGGTTAGTGACATTTTCCTTATATATATATATGTTCGATGGCATGTGTAGCTGCAGATACACATGCTGTGCACATCCCGCGATCTGGTGTTGGGCTCGGAGTGTTACAAGTTGTTTTTCTTCGAAGAAGTCTTTTTTCGAGTCACGAGACCGAGGGACTCCTCCCATTTCGACTCCATTGCGCATGGGCGTCGACTCCATCTTAGATTGTTTTTTTTCCGCCATCGGGTTCGGACGTGTTCCTTTTCGCTCCGTGTTTCGGGTCGGAAAGTTAGTTAGAATATCGGAAAAATCGTCGGTATTGTTTGCGTTTGGTATCGGGTTAGTTACAACAGATCGACACCGAATTAAGAAGAGCTCCGGTGGCCCTTCGGGGTTTTCTTCCATCCCCGTCGGGGCCTGGTCGGCCCGGCCACGTGTCTCTTCAAGGCTGATGGAACGGACCCCATTTCGCTTCTGTCCAAAATGCCATAACAAGTATCCATATACAGATCAACATCTGGTCTGTAACTTGTGTTTGTCACCAGAACACAAGGAGGATACTCGTGAGGCCTGTCGAGCGTTTCGGTCCAGGAAGACACTCAGGGACCGAAGAGCAAGAAGACTGCAAATGGCGTCGGCGCCGACAGGACAAGAGCGTTTCGAGGAGGAGGAAGAAACATTCTCCACCCAGGAGTCGGACTCTGAGGAGATCGATCCTGAGGAAACGCCGAAAACCGTGAGTAAGACGTCGAAACCAAGAACTCACGAGAAAAGCGCTAAAGCCCAGGGGACGCCACCGCTAACAGGCCATGGCTTAACCCGAAAAGTAGGTGACCGTTCATCGGCACCGAAAAAGGGCGAGCTGGTGTCGAAGTCATCCGACTCCGGTCGAGATAGCGGCACCGAAACGGGTCGGCACCGAGAGAGCACGACGCCGAAAGTTAAAAAGATTTTGTCGGAGCCGAAAAAAGCAGCCGAAAAGGTTTCGGTACCGAAATATCCGGCCTCAGAACCGAAAACAAGTTCCTACACTGAGGAACAAGGACTGTCCACACAAATGAAGACACATAGATTTGGACAGGAATTACAGGCAATAGAGCTAGATCACACACAAAGACGGCTCTTTATTCAAAAAGATACAGGGAAGATCAGCACTCTTCCTCCAGTCAAAATGAAACGCAAGCTTGCCTTCCAAGACAGACAAACAGCCACACGCAAAGGTGGCTAAACAAGTAACACCGCCACCATCCCCACATCACTCTCCGCAACCATCACCGGTAGCCACTCCACCAATGATGCAATCCCCAACTCATACAGGAATGAGTCAAGCTGACCCTGACGCATGGGACCTTTATGACGCACCAGTGTCAGATAATAGTCCAGAATGCTATCCAGCTAAACCATCGCCACCAGAGGATAGTACAGGCTACGCACAGGTGGTGTCAAGAGCAGCTGCATTTCATAATGTCAGCCTTCATTCAGAGCCCATTGAAGACGACTTTCTTTTTAATACACTGTCGTCCACACACAGCCAATATCAGAGTCTTCCTATGCTACCCGGAATGCTAAAACACTCCAAACAAGTGTTTGAGGAGCCTGTTAAAGGGAGAGCCATTACTCCAAGAGTAGATAAAAAATATAAACCGCCACCAACAGACCCAGTGTACATTACACAACAGCTAACACCAGACTCTGTTGTAGTGGGAGCAGCGCGCAAAAGAGCCAACTCTCATACTTCAGGAGATGCACCACCTCCAGATAAAGAAAGTCGAAAATTCGATGCTGCAGGGAAAAGGGTGGCGGCACAGGCAGCAAACCAGTGGCGTATTGCAAATTCGCAAGCTTTGCTAGCCAGATATGATAGGGCCCATTGGGATGAGATGCAACACCTTATTGAACATTTACCCAAGGAGTTCCAAAAAAGAGCACAGCAAGTAGTAGAAGAAGGACAGGGTATCTCCAATAATCAGATACGGTCAGCAATGGATGCTGCAGACACAGCTGCTAGAACTGTCAACACAGCTGTAACAATAAGGAGACATACATGGCTGCGTACATCAGGATTTAAACCAGAGATACAGCAAGCTGTGCTGAATATGCCATTCAACGGACAGCAGTTGTTTGGGCCGGAGGTGGACACTGCGATCGAAAAACTTAAGAAAGACACTGACACGGCCAAAGCCATGGGCGCACTCTACTCCCCATAGAGCAGGGGCACATTTCGAAAGACACAATTTTGAGGGGGGTTTCGAGGGCAAACCACAGAAGCCACAACCTCACAAACAAAGCCCACTTACCAGAGCCAGTATCAGCGGGGCGGTTTTCGGGGACAATATAGAGGGGGACAATTTCAAAGGAATAGAGGAAAGTTCCAAAGTCCCAAAACTCCTCCAAACAAGCAGTGACTTCAAGGTCACAAATCCCCAACACATAACACCTGTGGGGGGGAGACTAACCAAGTTTTACAAACATTGGGAGGAAATAACAACAGACACTTGGGTCTTAGCAATTATCCAGCATGGTTATTGCATAGAATTTCTCAAATTCCCTCCAAACATCCCACCGAAAACACACAATATGTCAAAACAATATATAGATCTTCTAGGACTAGTAGTTCAGGCATTGCTACAAAAAGAAGCAATAGAGTTAGTACCAAAACAACAGATAAACACAGGAGTTTACTCCCTGTACTTTCTGATACCCAAAAAAGACAAGAGTCTGAGACCTATACTAGATCTCAGAACATTAAATACCTACATCAAATCAGATCATTTTCACATGGTTAAATTACAAGACGTAATCCCACTGCTCAAACAACAAGACTACATGACAACACTAGACCTAAAGGATGCATATTTACATATACCAATACATCCTTCACACAGAAAGTACCTAAGGTTTGTATTCCAAGGGATACATTACCAATTCAAAGTGTTGCCATTCGGAATAACAACTGCACCAAGAGTTTTTACAAAATGCCTAGCAGTAGTAGCTGCACATATCAGAAGGCAGCAAATACATGTGTTCCCGTACCTAGACGATTGGTTAATCAAAACCAAAACGCTAAGACGGTGTTCACAACACACAAAATATGTCATAGAAATCCTCCACAAACTAGGTTTCTCAATCAATTACACAAAGTCACACCTTCTGCCGTGTCAAACACAGCAATACTTTGGAGCAACAATCAACACTGCAAAAGGGATTGCCACTTCAAGTCCACAAAGAGTTCACACATTTCACAATGTGATACAGACCATTTATCCAAATCAAAAGATACAAGTCAAACTGGTGATGAAACTACTAGGCATGATGTCTTCATGCATAGCCATTGTCCCAAACGCAAGGTTGCACATGCGGCCCTTACAACAGTGCCTAGCATCACAATGGTCACAAGCACAGGGTCAGCTTCTAGATCTGGTGTTGATAGACCGCCAAACATACATCTCGCTTCAATGGTGGAACAGTATAAATTTAAACCAAGGGCGGCCTTTCCAAGACCCAGTGCCACAATACGTAATAACAGATGCTTCCATGATAGGGTGGGGAGCACACCTCAATCAACACAGCATCCAAGGACAATGGGACATACAGCAAAAACAGTTTCACATAAATCACTTAGAACTGTTAGCGGTATTTCTAGCGCTCAAAGCATTTCAACCCATAATAAGACACAAACACATTCTTGTCAAAACAGACAACATGACAACAATGTATTACCTAAACAAACAGGGAGGCACACACTCGACACAGTTGTGTCTCCTAACACAGAAAATATGGCATTGGGCGATTCACAACCACATTCGCCTAATAGCACAATTTATTCCAGGAATTCAGAACCAGTTAGCAGACAATCTCTCTCCGGATCACCAACAGATCCACGAATGGGAGATTCACCCCCAAATACTAAACACTTACTTCCAAATGTGGGGAACACCACAAATAGATCTATTTGCAACAAAAGAAAACTCAAAATGCCAAAACTTCGCATCCAGGTACCCACAAGATCAGTCTCAGGGCAATGCGTTATGGATGAGCTGGTCAGGGATATTTGCTTACGCTTTTCCCCCTCTCCCACTCCTTCCATATCTAGTAAACAAATTGAGTCAAAACAAACTCAAACTCATACTGATAGCACCAACATGGGCAAGACAACCCTGGTACACAACACTACTAGACCTCTCAGTAGTACCTCATGTCAAACTACCAAACAGACCAGATCTGTTAACACAACACAAACAACAGATCATACATCCAAATCCAGCATCGCTGAATCTAGCAATTTGGCTCCTGAAATCCTAGAATTCGGACACTTAGACCTCACACAAGAATGTATGGAGGTCATAAGACAAGCTAGGAAACCTACCACTAGACACTGCTATGCAAATAAGTGGAAAAGATTTGTTTATTACTGCCATAATAATCAAATTCAACCCTTACACGCATCTGCCAAAGATATAGTAGGATACTTACTACAATTGCAAAAGTCAAAGCTAGCTTTCTCTTCAATAAAGATACATCTAACCGCAATTTCAGCCTACCTGCAAATTACGCACTCAACTTCATTATTTAGGATACCAGTCATAAAAGCATTTATGGAAGGCCTAAAAAGAATTATACCACCACGAACACCACCAGTTCCTTCATGGAACCTCAACATTGTCTTAACACGACTCATGGGTCCACCTTTTGAGCCCATGCACTCTTGTGAAATGCACTACTTAACATGGAAAGTTGCATTTTTAATTGCCATCACATCTCTAAGAAGAGTGAGTGAAATTCAAGCATTTACCATACAAGAACCATTTATTCAAATACACAAGCATAAAGTAGTTCTACGGACAAATCCAAAATTGTTACCAAAAGTGATCTCACCGTTCCACTTGAATCAAACGGTAGAATTACCAGTGTTCTTCCCACAGCCAGATTCTGTAGCTGAAAGAGCACTGCATATATTAGACATCAAAAGAGCACTAATGTACTACATTGACAGAACAAAACTAATTCGAAAAACAAAACAACTATTTATTGCTTTCCAAAAACCTCATACAGGGAATCCAATTTCTAAACAAGGCATTGCTAGATGGATAGTTAAGTGTATTCAAACCTGCTATCTTAAAGCAAAGAGAGAGCTGCCTATTACACCAAAGGCACACTCAACCAGAAAAAAAGGGGCTACCATGGCCTTTCTAGGAAATATTCCAATGAATGAAATATGTAAGCCAGCAACATGGTCTACGCCTCATACATTTACCAAACACTACTGTGTAGATGTGTTAACGGCACAACAAGCCACAGTAGGTCAAGCTGTACTACGAACATTATTTCAAACAACTTCAACTCCTACAGGCTGAACCACCGCTTTTGGGGAGATAACTGCTTACTAGTCTATGCACAGCATGTGTATCTGCAGCTACACATGCCATCGAATGGAAAATGTCACTTACCCAGTGTACATCTGTTCGTGGCATTAGTCGCTGCAGATTCACATGCGCCCACCCGCCTCCCCGGGAGCCTGTAGCCGTTTAGAAGTTGATCTTGAACATTTGTAAATTTGTAAATATATTACTTTAAATTTCATTATGTACATACGTATTCACTCCATTGCATGGGCACTATTACTAGCATACACAACTCCTACCTCACCCTCTGCGGGGAAAACAATCTAAGATGGAGTCGACGCCCATGCGCAATGGAGTCGAAATGGGAGGAGTCCCTCGGTCTCGTGACTCGAAAAAAGACTTCTTCGAAGAAAAACAACTTGTAACACTCCGAGCCCAACACCAGATGGCGGGATGTGCACAGCATGTGAATCTGCAGCGACTAATGCCACGAACAGATGTACACTGGGTAAGTGACATTTTCCATATGTTCGATGGCATGTGTAGCTGCAGATACACATGCTGTGCATTATCCTGCCATCTAGTGTTGGGCTCGGAGTGTTACAAGTTGTTTTTCTTCGAAGAAGTCTTTTCGAGTCACGAGACCGAGGGACTCCTCCCTTTCGGCTCCATTGCGCATGGGAGTCGACTCCATCTTAGATTGTTGTCTTTCCGCCATCGGGTTCGGACGTTTTCCTCTACGCTCCGTGTTTCGGTTGGGAAAAGATAGTTATCCATCGGAAAATTTGACGGTATTGTTTGCGCTCGGTACCGGGTTAGTGCTAGCACATCGACACCGAAGAAAGAAAAGTTCCGGCAGCCCTTCGGGGTTTCCACGCCTCGGCGGGGCCTGGTCGGCCCGACCGCGTCCATCTTCAACGCTCATGGACCGGACCCCCTTCCGCTTCTGCCCTAACTGCCACGCAAAGTATCCTTATACAGACCAACACTTGGTCTGTAATCTGTGTTTGTCCCCCGAACACAAAGAGGATACTTGCGAGGACTGTCGCGCATTTCGATCCAAGAAGACACTGCGGGATCGTAGAGCTCGAAGACTCCAGATGGCGTCGACACCGGCCGGACACACTGACGTCGAAGAAGAGGAGACATTCTCTATTCGAGATTCGGACGAGTCCGAGAGTGAGCAGCCGAAGACGCAGCAAACCGTGAGTAAACCAGCCCCGGCAAAAACTCGCTCGAAGATCATGAAGGCCCAGGGGACGCCACCGCCAACAGGCCATGGCTTTACCCGAAAACACGGTGACCAAACATCGGCACCGAAAAAGGCCTCCCAGCAGCCAAAGACATCCGACTCTGGTCAAGATACCAGCTCCGAATAGACTCTGCACCGAGATACCGACTCCGAACAGACTCGGCACACCGAAAGTCAAAAAGGTTTCCTCGGAGCCGGAAAAGACTGTCGAAAAAATTTCGGTACCGAAACATTCTTCCTCGGAGCCGAAACAAAGCTCCTATACAGAGGAACAAGGCCTTTCCACACACTTACAAGGCCAACAGATTTGAACAAGAGCTGGGCATGGGAGAGCCTGACCATACCCAAAGAAGGCTCCATATCCAAAAGGACACGGGGAAAATCAGAACTCTTCCTCCAATCAAAATGAAGCGGAAGCTCGCATTCCAAGAGGTGGAAATGCAGCCAAAGGCAAAAGTGGCAAAAGAGGAAACTCCACCACAATTTTCACCACAACAATCTCCAATACATTCCCCACATCTGTCCCCGGTAGCAACACCCCCAATGATGCAGTCACCAACGCACACAGGGATGAGTCAAGATGACCCGGATGCATGGGATTTGTATGATGCACCGGTCTCTAACAACAGTCCCGAATGCTTCCCGGCAAGACCTTCACCACCTGAAGACAGTACTGCCTACATGCAAGTGGTTTCCAGGGCAGCTACATTTCATAATGTAGCATTGCATGCAGAGCCCATAGAAGATGACTTCTTGTTCAACACCCTGTCATCTACGCACAGCCAATACCAAAGCTTGCCAATGCTGCCAGGAATGTTAAAACACGCTAAACAGGTGTTTCAAGACCCAGTCAAAGGCAGAGCCATCACGCCTAGGGTGGAGAAGAAATATAAACCTCCCCCTACTGACCCTGTGTACATCACACAACAGTTAACTCCAGATTCAGTGGTAGTAGGAGCAGCCCGAAAAAGGGCGAACTCACAAACTTCTGGAGACGCACCACCGCCCGACAAAGAAAGTCGGACATTCGATGCAGCAGGCAAAAGGGTGGCAGCACAGGCAGCCAATCAATGGCGAATTGCCAATTCTCAGGCTCTTCTAGCAAGATACGACAGGGCACATTTGGATGAAATGCAACTTCTCATTCAACACCTTCCCAAAGAGTTCCAGAAACGTGCCCAACAGGTTGTCGAGGAGGGCCAAAGTATCTCCAACAACCAAATAAGGTCGGCCATGGACTCAGCAGACACGGCGGCCAGAACAGTAAACACGGCGGTAACCATTCGGAGACACGCATGGCTACGAACCTCCGGATTTAAACCCAAAATTCAGCAAGCAGTGCTAAATATGCCATTCACTGAACAACAACTATTTGGGCCGGAGGTGGATACAGCGATAGACAAACTGAGGAAAGACACTGACACGGCCAAAGCCATGGGCGCGCTCTACTCCCCACAGAGCAGAGGCACTTTTAGGAAGCCGCACTTTAGAGGGGGGTATCGGGCCCAGACCACAGAGCCTTCCACCTCACAAGTCAGACCCACATATCAGTGCCAATATCAGAGAGGAGGTTTTCGAGGACAATATAGGGGTGGACAGTTCCCTAAAACAAGAGGGAAATTCCAGAGCCCAAAAACCCCACAAACTAAACAGTGACTTTGTCACAAACCCCCACCACACAACACCAGTGGGGGGAGACTCACAGATTACCACCACAACTGGGAACACATAACTACGGACGTGTGGGTCCTAGCCATTATCCAACATGGTTATTGCATAGAATTCCTACATTTGCCACCAGATGTGCCTCCAAGAGCACACAACATGTCCAAACAACACTTAGATCTGTTACAACTAGAAGTCCAAGCATTGTTACAAAAAGAAGCAATAGAACTAGTACCCAACCATCAAAATGGAACAGGTGTTTACTCCCTGTATTTCCTAATTCCAAAAAAGGACAAAACACTGAGACCCATATTAGACCTCAGAACACTAAGGCCCTCATTCCAACCCTGGCGGTCATAGACAGCCAGGGTGGCTGTCCACGGAAGCACCGCCAACAGGCTGGCGGTGCTTCATGTGGTATTCCGACAGCCGCGGTCGCCCAGCCCGGTCTGGCGGTTTCCCACCGGATTAGCCCCGGCTGGGAGAATCCTCCATGGCGGCACTGCAAGCAGCGCCGCCATGGGGATTACGACCCCCTTCCCGCCAGCCTGTTTCTGGCGGTTTTCACCGCCAGAAACAGGATGGCGGGAATGGGTGTCCTGGGGCCCCTGCACTGCCCATGCCACTGGCATGGGCAGTGCAGGGGCCCCCTAACAGGGCCCCAGCATGATTTTCACTGTCTGCAAAGCAGACAGTGAAAATCGCGACGGGTGCAACTGCACCCGTCGCACCCCTGCAACACCGCCGGTTCCATTCGGAGCCGGCTTCTGTGTTGCAGGGCCTTTCCCGCTGGGCCGGCGGGCGCTCTCTTGGCGGGCGCCCGCCGGCCCAGCGGTAAAGTCTGAATGGCACCCGCGGTCTTCTGACCGCGGAGCGGTCATTTGGCGGCGTAAGTTTGGCGGGTGGCGACCGCCGCCTGCCAAACTTAGATTGACCCCCTAAATCTTTACATCAAATCAGATCACTTTCACATGGTGACACTTCAAGACGTGATTCCCTTGCTCAAACAACAGGACTACATGTCAACATTAGATCTCAAGGATGCTTATTTCCACATACCCATACATCCTTCCCACAGGAAATACTTGAGGTTTGTAATCCAAGGCGTACATTACCAATTCAAAGTGTCACCGTTCGGCATAACAGCCCCAAGAGTATTCACAAAATGCCTTGCAGTAGTAGCTGCTCACATCAGAAGGCAGCACATGCACGTATTCCCTTACTTAGACGATTGGTTAATAAAAACCAGCACTCAGCAACAGTGTCTTCTACACACAAAATAGGTCATAGAAACCCTTCACAAACTAGGGTTCTCTACAAACTACCAAAAATCACATCTACAACCGTGTCAAATACAACAGTACTTAGGAGCAACAATCAACACACAAAAAGGGATTGCCACTCCAAGTCCACAAAGGGTACAAGCCTTCCAAAATGTAATACTGAACATGCACCCAAACCAACACTATCAAGTGAGGTTTGTAATGAAACTCCTAGGCATGATGTCTTCATGCATAGCCATTGTCCCAAACGCAAGACTACACATGCGTCCCTTACAACAATGCCTAGAAACACAATGGACACAAGCACAGGGTCAACTTCAAGATCTAGTGTTGATAGACCGCCAAACACACTCCTCGCTTCGATGGTGGAATCCTATAAATATAAACCAAGGGCGGCCATTCCAAGACCCAGTGCCTCAATACGTGATCACAACAGATGCTTCCATGATAGGGTGGGGAGCACATCTCAACCAGCACAGTATACAGGGACAATGGGGCGTTCAAGAAAGGCAACTGCATATAAATCATCTAGAGCTGTTAGCAGTGTTTCTAGCATTGAAAGCATTTCAACCGCTAATAGCCCACAAACACATTCTTGTCAAAACAGACAACATGACAACAATGTATTACCTAAACAAACAGGGAGGGACACACTCATCACAACTGTGTCTCTTAGCACAAAAGATTTGGCATTGGGCGACTCACAATCACATTCGCCTAATAGCACAGTACATCCCAGGTATTCAAAACCAGCTAGCCGACAATCTCAGTCGAGATCACCAACAAACACACGAATGTGAAATTCATCCCCAGATACTACAAACTTACTTTCTACACTGGGGAATACCAGAAATAGACCTATTCGCAACAAAAGAAAACGCAAAATGACAAAACTTCGCGTCCAGGTATCCACACCCTCAGTCCAAGGGCAATGCATTATAGATGAGTTGGTCAGGGATATTTGCCTACGCTTTTTCCCCTCTCCCACTCCTTCCTTATCTTTTAAACAAATTGAGTCAAAACAGACTCAAACTAATACTGATAGCATCAACCTGGGCTCGCCAACCATGGTACACAACACTACTAGACCTGTCAGTAGTACCTCATATCAAACTACCAAACAGACCAGATCTGTTAACTCAACACAAGCAACAGATCAGACACCCGAATCCAGCATCGCTCAATCTAGCAATCTGGCTCCTGAAGTCTTAGAGTTTGGACATTTAGACCTTACACAAGAATGTATGGAGGTCATTAAGCAAGCTAGAAAACCTACTACAGGACATTGTTACGCAAACAAATGGAAAAGATTTGTTTATTATTGCCATCATAATCAAATCCAACCACTACACGCTTCTGCGAAAAACATCGTAAGCTATTTATTACACTTACAAAAATCAAACCTAGCCTTTTCTTCTATCAAAATACATCTCACAGCAATATCTGCCTGTCTGCAGATTACACATTCAACATCACTCTTTAAAATCCCAGTCATCAAAGCATTTATGGAGGGTCTAAAGAGAATCATACCCCCAAGAACACCACCAGCTCCCTAGTGGAACCTCAATATTGTATTAACCCGACTCATGGGTCCACCATTTGAACCCATGAACTCTTGTGAAATGCAGTACTTAACCTGGAAAGTAGCTTTCCTAATAGCTATCACATCTCTTAGAAGGGTAAGTGAAATTCAAGCATTCACTATACAAGAACCCTTTATGCAAATACATAAACATAAAGTGGTTCTCCGGACAAATCCAAAGTTCTTACCAAAGTTATATCACCGTTCCACCTAAACCAAACAGTGGAACGCCCAGTCTTTTTTCCACAACCAGACTCAGTAGCCGAAAGAGCCTTACATACGCTAGACATCAAGAGAGCATAAATGTATTACATTGATAGAACAAAACAATTTCGCAAGACAAAACAATTGTTTGTAGCCTTTCAAAAACCTCATGCAGGAAATCCAATATCCAAACAAGGCATTGCCAGATGGATAGTGAAATGTATTCACACCTGCTATATTAAAGCAAAAAGAGATCTGCCTATTACGCCAAAGGCGCACTCCACTAGGAAGAAAGGCGCCACAATGGCCTTTCTAGGAAATATACCTATGACAGAAATCTGTAAGGCAGCCACATGGTCTACGCCTCATACATTCACAAAACATTATTGTGTAGATGTGTTAACAACACAACAAGCCACAGTAGGACAGGCTGTATTACGAACATTATTTCAAACAACTTCAACTCCTACAGTCTAAACCACTGCTTTTGGGGAGATAACTGCTTACTAGTCTATGCACAGCATGTGTATCTGCAGCTACACATGCCATCGAACGGAAAATGTCACTTACCCAGTGTACATCTGTTCGTGGCATGATTCGCTGCAGATTCACATGCGCCCTCCCGCCTCCCCGGGAGCCTTTAGCCATTATAAGTTGATGAAACTTGTACATTTATAAATTTGTAAATATATAATATTTTTTATACACATTATGTACATACATACTCACTCCATTGCATGGGCACTTTTACTATATACACAACTCCTACCTCACCGTCTGCGGGGAAAACAATCTAAGATGGAGTCGACGCCCATGCGCAATGGAGCCGAAAGGGAGGAGTCCCTCGGTCTCGTGACTCGAAAAGACTTCTTCGAAGAAAAACAACTTGTAACACTCCGAGCCCAACACTAGATGGCAGGATAATGCACAGCATGTGAATCTGCAGCGACTCATGCCACGAACCGATGTACACTGGGTAAGTGACATTTTCCATATATGTGTGTGTGTTCGATGGCATTTGTAGCTGCAGATACACATGCTATGCATAGTCTGCCATCTAGTGTTGGGCTCGGGGTGTTACAAGTTGTTTTTCTTCGAAGAAGTGTTTTCAAGTCACGGGATCGAGTGACTCCTCTTCGGCTCCATTGCGCATGGGTATCGACTCCATGTTAGATTGTTTTCTTTCCTCCTTCGGGTTCGGATGTGTTTCTTTTCGCTCCGATAATTCAAGTCGGAAAAGTTCTAAATCTCTCTAATTCTCGTCGGTATTGTTTCGATCGCGTACCATCTTCCATCGACACTTCGGTACCGTAGGGTCAAACATCTTTACTCGCCTTTCGGGGCGCCCGCGCCCAACTCGGGCCTGGTCGGGCAGACCGCGTGTAAGCCTCATGGACCGGACCCCATTCCGCTTTTGTCCTCAGTGCTACGCAAAATTTCCCTACACAGACCAACATCTTGTCTGTAATCTCGGTCTTTCCCCAGACCATCGGGAAGAGAATTGCAAGGCCTGCAGATCCTTCCATTCGAAGAAAACACTCCGAGACAGAAGAGCACGGAGACTCGAGATGGCGTTCAAGAGCACCGAACGTCTCGATGTCGAGGAGGAGGAGATCATGCACACAGCAGTCTCCGTCCGAGGGTCCGACTCGGAACAGGAGTCCGAGGAGGACAGACCAGTCACGGCAGGACAGCACATGAGTATGCCTGCCCCTGCCTCAGCCCAAACATAAGGCCTTGGGAACGCCACTGCCTGAAGGCCACGGCTCGACCTGTAAAAAAAACCTTCGGTGACCAAGCAACAACTTTGGCACCGAAAAAGGCCACGCAACCTAAGCCTTCAGACTCTAACCAAAGCTCTGTCTTCGAGAATACCAAACATCGATCCTTCGAGTGGAAACCTCGAAAATCGTTTTCGGAGGCGAGGCCATCATCCACTCCCAGCCTTTCGATACCGGAAAAAACAGCTTCGGAGCCGAAAAGTCCAATTTATATGGAGGAATATGGACTTTCGCAAGCGCTCAAAGCCATAAAATCACTGAGGAACATTCACAAATGGAGGCTATAGATGAAAGGCAAGCCAGGATTCACATCCACAAGGACACTGGCAGAATTATAATAGCACCTTCTCTAAAGCCTAAGAGGAAATTAGCCTTTCAAGAAGAATTGGACACTTATCAGCCACCAGCTAAAGTGCCAAAATCTAAAGAGAAACCTCCTCCTCCTGAATTTTCTCCTCCTCAGTCTCCTCCTCAATCTCCTAATTTGCTTATTTCTCCCCCTACTAGTCCCACACCTGTGCAATCTCCTGTACATTAATTTGATTCACAGCACGACAATGTGGATCCATGGGATCTTTATGATCCAGATCCCATTCCAGATAACAACCCAGACTGCTATCCCTCTAAGCCATCACCACCAGAGGATAGTACAGGATATACTCAGGTCATAGCTAGGGTGGCATCCTATCACAATGTCACCATGCACACTGAGCCGTTAAGAGGATGACTTCCTTTTTAACACACACTCCTCTACACATACCACCTATCATTCGCTTCCCATGCTCCCAGGCATGTTAAAGCATGCTGATCAAATATTCCAGGAACCAGTGAAAGCTAGAATAATTACTCCTAGAGTGGAGAAAAAGTATAAGCCACCACCCTCTGATCCTGCCTTTATCACACAACAATTGCCTCCGGACTCTGTAGTGGTAAGGGGGGCTAGGAAAAGAGCAAACTCTGTCATCAGGGGATGCACCCCCACCAGACAAGGAGAGCACAAAGTTTGATGCCGCGGGCAAAAGGGTGGCATCTCAGGCAGCCAACCAGTGGAGGATAGTCAACTCCCAGGCATTGTTGGCTAGATATGGTAGAGCCCACTGGGATGAGATGAAAGATATAATACACCATCTCCTCAAAGACCAACAAAAATGGGTGCAACAAATAGTTGAGGAAGGGCAGGTTATCACAAACAATCACATCAGGTCAGCCCTAGACTCTGCAGACAGGGCAGCTAGAACAATCAACACTGCTGTCACCATACGAAGACACGCATGGCTTAGGTCTTCAGGATTGAAGCCTGAAATTCAACAGGCGGTCCTCAATATGTTGTTTAACCAAAAACAGATTTTTGGCCCGAGGTTGACACGGCTGTTGAAAAAATTAAAAAAGATTTGGACACAGCTAATGCCATGGGTGCTTTGTATACAATGCAATACAGGGGATCCTTTCGTAAGCCCCAATACAGAGGTGAATTTAGAACCCAAAGACCTGAGGAATCCACCTCACAAAGTCCACCTACCAACTTCAATATCAAAGAGGTGGGTTCACTTACAGAGGCCAGTACCCCAGAGGCAGGGGAAAATATCAGTCAACAAAGCAAGCCTCACAACAGCCAAAGCAGTGACTTAATCCATCCCTTCCCAACTCACACCTCACCTGTGGGGGGAAGACTGCAAAGGTTCCACACCAATTGGCTACCCATCAGAACAGACAACTGGGTATTATCAATCATCCGCAATGGCTATTGCATAGAATTGGCACAAACTCCACCAAATATCCCACCAAAACCACACAACCTTTCCACACAATATATCGCCCTGTTGCAAGAGGAAGTAAAATCTCTATTACTCAAACAAGCAATAGAGCCAGTGCCAAAAATCAACTAGGAGCAGGAGTTTACCCACTGAATTTCCTCATTCCCAAAAAGGACGGAACCTTAAGGTCAATATTAGATCTCAGAACCCTCAATCTTTACATCCTGTCAGAACACTTTCACATGGTAACACTACAGGATGTTGTCCTACTACTTCTACAGCACGATTTCATGGCAACATTGGACCTCAAAGATGCGTATTTTCACATGCCCATCCATCCAGCACACAAAAAATATCTCAGCTTTGTAACTCAGGGAAAGCATTATTAGTTCAAAGTGTTACCCTTCGGAATAACAACAGCTCCCAGAGTATTCACAAAATGCCTGGCGTTAGTTGCAGCCTACCTAAGACAGCAACACATTCATGTCTTCCCATATCTCGACGATTGGCTAATAAAATCCAACAGTCATACACAGTGTCAAAAACATATGCATTATGTAATACAAACCCTACACAACCTAGGGTACTCCATAAACTACCAAAAATCACACCTACAACCTGCGCAAATTCAACAGTATTTAGGGGCCACACTAAATACGCAAACAGCGCTTGCAAGTCCACAAAGAATACAAGCATTTTGCAATATATTGTCACAAATACAGCCAGCCCACTGTCAAATTCGTCATGAAACTGTTGGGCATGATGGCATCCTGATTCGCCATTGTACCACATGCAAGACTAAGCATGCGGCCTTTACAACAGTGCCTTGCACAGCAATGGAAACTGGCACAGGGTCAACTTCACGATCTAGTGTTGATAAACTGCCAAACCAGCATATTGCTTCAGTGGTGGTATTCCACAAAACTAAACAAAGGGCGGCCATTTCAAGACCCCGTGCCTCAGACCATACTTACAACAGATGCATCAATGATTGCTGCGGGGGGTGCACCTCAACAATCAAGGACAATGGGACGCCAAACACAAACAGTTAGACATAAACGACCTAGAATTGCTAGCTGTATTCCTAGCACTCAAAGCTTTTCAGCCTTTTCTCACTCACAAGAACATCCTTATCAAAACAAAATAGACAACATGTGTAGGAAGTTGGCTCTGTATATACTATTTCAAAGTAAGAAATAGTATGCACAGAGTCCAAGGGTTCCCCTTAGAGGTAAGACAGTGGCAAAAATAGATAATTCTAATGCTCTATTTTGTAGTAGTGTGGTCGAGCAGTAGGCTTATCAGAGGGTAGTGTTAAGCATTTGTTGTACACACACACACAGGCAATAAATGAGGAACACACACTCAGACTTACTCCAGGCCAATAGGTTTTTTTATTGAAAAATATCTTTCCTTAGTTTATTTTAAGAACCACAGGTTCAAGATTTACAGTTAATACTGTAAATGTAAGGTACTTCACTTAGATACTTTAGGAACGTTGAATGAAAACAATATCATGTACAGTCTTTGTAAAAAATGGCAATATGCTATTTTCAAAGTGGACACAGTACAAAAATCAACAGTTCCTGGGGGAGGGTAAGTAAAGGTTAGGTTTGCAGGTAAGTAAAACACTTACAAGTCTCAGTCCTTAGGCATAGGCAGCCCACCGTTGGGGGTTCAAGGCAACCCCAAAGTTACCACATCAGCAGCTCAGGGCCGGTTAGGTGCAGAGGTCCAAGAGGTGCCCAAAACACATAGGCGTCTATGGAGAACAGGGGTGCTCTGGTTCCAGTCTGCCAGCAGGTAAGTACCTGCGTCCTCGGGGGGCAGACCAGGGGAGTTTTGTAGAGCACTGGGGGGGACACTAGTAGGCACACAAAACACACCCTCAGCGGCACAGGGGCGGCCGGGTGCAGTGTGCAAAGCAGGTGTCGGGTTTCAGGTAGGAAACAATTGAGGGACCCGGGGGTCACTCTAGCGGTGCAGGCAGGCACAGGGGGGGCTTCTCGGGAGAGCCACCACCTGGACAAGGCAGAGGGCCGCCTGGGGGTCACTCCTGCGTTGAAGTTCGTTTCCTGCAGGTCCTGGGGGCTGCGGGTGCAGTGTTGGTTCCAGGCGTTGGGTCCCTTGTTACAGGCAGTCGCGGTCAGGGGGAGCCTCTGGATTCTCTCTGCAGGCGTCACTGTGGGGGCTCATGGGGTTCGCGTCTGGTTACTCATGGGCTCGCAGTCGCCGGGGGGTCCTCCTTGAGGTGTTGGTTTTCCGCAGGTCGAGCTGGGGGCGTCGGGTGCAGAGTGTAGAGTCTCACGCTTCCGGCGGGAAACGTGAAGTCCTTGGAAGTTGCTTCTTTGTTGCAAAGAAGTAGCTGGTTTTGAACAGGGCCTCTGTTCACAGGAGGTTCTTTGTCCTTTAGTGTAGGGCAGTCCTCTGAGGCTTCAGAGGTCGCTGGTCCCTGTCGGATGCGTCGCTGGAGCAGGTTTTCGAAGTTAAAGACAGGCCGGTAGGGCTGGAGCCAAAGCAGTTGTCGTCTTCCTCCTTCTGTGCCGGCTTGTAGGTCAGCAGTCCTTCTTCTTTCTTCAGGTTGCAGGAATCTGGTTTCCTGGGATCTGGGGAGCCCCTAAATACTAAATTAGGGGTGTGTTTAGGTCTGGGAGGGCAGTAGCCAATGGCTACTGTCCATGAAGGTGGCTACACCCTCTTTGTTCCCCCTCCCTCTGCGGAGGGGGGCACATCCCTAATCCTTTTGGGGGAATCCTCCAAACTCAAGATGGAGAATTTCTCAAGGCACGGGTCACCTCAGCTCAGGACACCTTAGGGGCTGTCCTGACTGGGGGGGTGACTCCTCCTTGTTTTTCTCATTATCTCCTCCAGCCTTGCCGCCAAAAGTGGGGGCAGTGGCCGGAGGGGGCGGGCATCTCCACTAGCTGCGATGCCCTGGGGCGCTGTAACAAAAGGGGTGATCCTTTGAGGCTCACCGCCAGGTGTTACAGTTCCTGCAGGGGAAGGTGAGAAGCACCTCCACCCAGCACAGGCTTTGTTCCTGGCCACAGAGTGACAAAGGCACTCTCCCCACGTGGCCAGCAACATGTCTGGTGTGTGGCAGGCTGGCAGAAACTGGTCAGCCTACACTAGAAGTCGGGTAGGTATTCAGGGGCCCTCTCCAAGATGCCCTCTGGGTGTATGTTACAATAAATTGCACACTGGCATCAGTGTGCATTTATTGTGCTGAGAAGTTTGATACCAAACTTCCCAGTTTTCAGTGTAGCCATTATGGAACTGTGGAGTTCATGTTTGACAAACTCCCGGGCCATATACTCTTAAGGCTACCCTGCACTTACAATGTCTAAGGTTTTGTTTAGACACTGTAGGGGCATAGTGCTCATGCACATATGCCCTCACCTGTGGTATAGTGCACCCTGCCTTAGGGCTGTAAGGCCTGCTAGAGGGGTGACTTCTATGCCACCGGCAGTGTGAGGTTGGCATGGCACTCTGAGGTGAGTGCCATGTCGACTTGGTCATTTTCTCCCCACCAGCACACACAAGCTGTGAAGCAGTGTGCATGTGCTGAGTGAGGGGTCCCTAGGGTGGCATAAGACATGCTGCAGCCCTTAGAGACCTTCCCTGACATCAGGGCCCTTGGTACCAGTATCAAAGGGACTTATCCGAGTGCCAGGGTTGTGCCAATTGTGGAGACAAAGGTACAGTTTAGGGAAAGAACACTGGTGCTGGGGCCTGGTTAGCAGGGTCCCAGCACACTTCCAAGTCATAACTTGGCATCAGCAAAGGCAAAAAATTAGGGGGTAACCATGCCAAGGAGGCATTTCCTTACACAACCGCCCCCCCTCCCCCCCCCCCAAACGAAAGAGGATGAGACTAACCTTTCCCAAGAGTGTCTTCATTTTCTAAGTGGAAGAACCTGGAAAGGCCATCTGCATTGGCATGGGCAGTCCAGGTCTGTGTTCCACTATAAAGTCCATTCCCTGTAGGGATATGAACCACCTCAACAGTTTAGGGTTTTCTCCTTTCATTTGCATGAGCCATCTGAGTAGTGTGTGGTCAGTCTGAACTACAAAGTGAGTACCAAACAGGTATGGTCTCAACTTCTTCAGGGACCAGACCACAGCAAAGGCCTCCCTCTCAATGGCACTCCAACGCTGCTCCCTGGGGAGTAACCTACTAATAAAAGCAACAGGCTGGTCAAGGCCATCATCATTTGTTTGGGTCAGGATTACTCCTATCCCATGTTCAGAGGCTTCTGTCTGCACTATGAACTGCTTAGAGTAATCTGGAGCCTTCAAAATTGGTGCTGTGCACATTGCTTGCTTCATGGTGTCAAAGGCCTTTTGACAGTCCAAGGTCCAGTTAACTTTCTTGGGCATTTTCTTGGAGGTAAGTTCTGTGTGGGGGGTCACTATTGAGCCATAATCCTTCACAAACCTCCCATAGTAACCAGTCAAGCCAAGGAATTGCCCTGACTTGAGTCTGGGTTTTTGGAGCTACCCAGTTCAGAATAGTCTGGATCTTGGGTTTGAGTGGCTGAACTTGGCCTCCACCTACAAGGTGTCCCAAGTAAACCACAGTACCCTGCCCTATCTGACATTTAGATGCCTTGATAGAGAGGCCTGCTGCTTGCAGGGACTGTAGAACCTTCTTCAAGTGGACCAGGTGATCCTGCCAGCTGGAGCTAAAGACGGCAATATCATCAAGATAAGCTGCACTAAAGGACTCCAAGCCAGCAAGGACTTGATTCACCAACCTTTGGAAGGTAGCAGGGGCATTCTTTAAGCCTAAGGGCATCACAGTAAACTGGTAGTGCCTATCAGGTGTAGAGAATGCTGTTTTCGCTTTTGCTCCTGGTGCCATTCTTATTTGCCAGTACCCTGCTGTCAAGTCAAAGGTACTCAGGTATTCAATCGATCAATCAATCAAAGAAATTTGTAGAGCGCGCTACTCACCCGTGAGGGTCTCAAGGTGCAGGGGGTGTGGGGGCCAGGCCAGGGAAGGTCACTGGTCGAACAGCCAAGTGTTGAGGTTCTTTCTGAAGACTAGTAGGTCTTTGGTTTTGCGAAGGTCAGTGGGGAGGGAGTTCCAGATTTTGGGGGCGAGGTAGGAGAAAGACCTGCCTCCTGTGGTGGTGTGCAGGATGCCGGGGACTGTGGCTAGGGCGAGGTCGGCTGATCAGAGGTTGTGTGTGGGAGTGTGGAAGTTTACTCTTTCATTGATGTAGGTTGGGCCGGTGTTGTAGAGGGATTTGTGTGCGTGGATGAGGATCTTGAATGTGATTCTCTTGTCTATGGGGAGCCAGTGTAGGGATTTGAGGTGTGGTGAGATTCGTTTGTGTCAGGGGAGACCAAGGACGAGGAACGCGGCTGTGTTCTGGATTCTTTGGAGTTTGCGTTTGAGTTTGAGTGTGGTTGCCGTAGTCCAGTCTGCTGCTGCTGATGAGTGCGTGGGTGACTGTCTTTCTGGTCTCTGGGCGGATCCATTTGAAGGATTTTTTTAGGGTGCAGAGTGTGTGGAAGCTGGAGGAGGTTAGAGCATTGATTTACTGTGTCATTTAGAGGGTGGGGTCGAGGATGATGCCGAGGTTGCATGCGTGGGTTGCGGGGGTGGGTGCGGGGCCTAGGGCGGTGGGCCACCAGGAGGTGTCCCATGTTGTTTTGTTGGGGCCAAAGATGATGACTTCGGTTTTGTTTGAGTTGAGCTTGAGATGGTTAGTGGTCATCCAGTTGGCGGTGTCTAGGAGAGCGGCGTGTAGGTTGGTTTTGGCGGTGGTGGGGTTGCGGGTGAGGGAAGAGGATGAGTTGGGTGTCATCTGCATATGAGAGGATGGTGATTCCGTGTGCTCGGAGAATGTTGGCTAGGGGGATCATGTAGATGTTGAAGAGTGTGGGGCTGAGAGAGGACCCTTGGGGGACTCCACAGGTGATCTTGGTAGTGTTGGAGTGGAAGGGCGGGAGGCAGACTTTCTGGGTTCGGTCAGTGAGGAAGGAGGAGAGCCAGTCTAAGGCTTTGTGGCAGATTCCTATGTTGTGGAGGCGTGTGCGGAGTGTGTGGTGGCAGACGGCATCAAAAGCTGCGAAGAGGTCTAGGAGGATGAGTGCGACGGTCTCGCCTTTGTCGACTTTGGTCCTGATGTCGTCAGTGCATGCGATGAGGGCGGTTTCTGTGCTGTGGTTCTTGCAGAACCCAGATTGTGAGGTGTCAAGGGTGTTGGTTTCTTCGAGGAAGTGGGATAGGCGAGTGTTGACTAATTTCTCTGCAATTTTGGCGGGGAACGGGAGGAGGAAGATGGGGCAGTAGTTGGAGAGGTATTTGGCAGCACTCAATTTATCAATCAGCTAATCTGCCCTTGGAATGGGGTGTGCATCTGTCTTGGTGACAGAATTAAGCCCTCTGTAGTCCACACAGAACCTCATCTCTCTCTTGCAATCTTTTGTGTGAGGTTTGGGGACCAAGACCACTGGGCTAGCCCAGGGACTGTCAGAGTGCTCAATCACTCCCAACTCCAGTATCATGTGGACTTCCACTTTGATGCTTTCCTTAACTTGGTCAGACTGTCTGAATATTTTGTTTTAGACAGGCAGGCTGTCTCCTGTGTCCACATCATGGGTACACAGGTGTGTCTGACCAGGGGTTAGGGAAAAGATCTCAGCAAACTGCTGGAGGACTTGCCTGCAGTCAGCTTGATGTTGGCCAGAGAGGGTGTCTGAATAGATCACTCCATCTACTGTGCCATCTTTAGGGTCAGTGGAGAGGAGATCAGGGAGAGGTTCACTCTCTGCTTCCTGGTCCTCATCTGTAACCATTAACATGTTTACATCTGCCCTGTCATGGAAGAGTTTTAGGCAGTTAACATGGATCACCCTCTTGGCGGTCCTGCTAGTGCCTAGGTCCACCAGGTAGGTGGCCTGACTCTTTTTCTCTAGCACTGGGTAAGGGCCACTCCATTTGTCCTGAAGTGCCCTGGGAGCCACAGGCTCCAGAACCCAAACTTTCTGCTCTGGTTGAAACTCAACCATAGCAGCCTTTTGGTCATACCACATCTTCTGGAGTTGTTGGCTGGCCTCAAGGTTTTTACTTGCCTTTTCCATGTACTCTGCCATCCTTGAACGTAGGCCTAGTACATAGTCCGCTATATCTTGCGTAGGCTCATGGAGAGGTCTCTCCCAGCCTTCTTTCACAAGGGCTAGTGGTCCCCTAACAGGATGGCCAAACAGAAGTTCAAAGGGGGAAAACCCTACTCCCTTCTGAGGACCTCTCTGTAGGCAAAAAGCAGGCATGGCAAGAGGACATCCCATCTCCTTTTGAGTTTTTCAGGGAGCCCCTTGATCATGCCCTTCATGTTAAATCTCTCAACAAGACCATTGGTTTGTGGATGGTATGGTGTGGTGAATTTGTAAGTCACTCCACACTCATTTGACATATGTTTTAGGTAAGCTGACATGAAGTTGGTACCTCTGTCAGAAACCACCTCCTTAGGAAATCCCACTCTAGTAAAAATACCAATGAGTGCTTTGGCTACTGCAGGGGCAGTAGCGGACCTAAGGGGAGTTGCTTCAGGGTACCTAGTAGCATGATCCACTACTACTAGGATATACTGATTCCCTGATGCTGTGGAAGGTTCAACTGGACCCACTATATCCACTCTTTCAAAGGGGACCCCCACCACTGGAAGTGGAATGAGGGGGGCCTTTGGATGGCCACCTGTCTTACCACTGGCTTGACAGGTGGCACAAGAGGCACAAAACTCACAAAACTCCTTTACCTTCTGGGACATATTGGGCCAATAGAAATGGTTGACTAACCTCTCCCATGTCTTGGTTTGTCCCAAATGCCCAGCAAGGGGAATGTCATGGGCTAAGGTCAAAATGAACTCCCTAAACTCCTTAGGCACTACCACTCTCCTAGTGGCACCAGGTTTGGGATCTCTTGCCTCAGTGTAAAGGAGTCCATCTTCCCAATAGACCCTGTGTGTTCCACTGACAATTCCTTTTTCTTGTTCAGCAGCTTGCTGCCTTAGGCCTTCAAGAGATGGACAAGTTTCTTGCCCCTTGCACAGTTTTTCCCTTGAGGGTCCCCCTGGGCCCAAGAGCCCAACCTGGTAAGGTTCTAACTCCATAGGCTAGGTTCCCTCAGTGGATAGAACTTATATATATACTTTATTCGACCATGGGTCATAAGTTACACATTAAATTATACAAAGAAGGTGCATTTGTTTCATTATACTTCCACACTGGCATAAAATAGAGTTTAGAATAAAAATAGCTTCTATAGGCCATGGCCTACTATAGTCCACCATTGTTCCTGATACATAACTTAACATTTAGATGCCAAGGTTTCTAAACATCTGCTTCATAGTGTTAAAAATAATACAAATATTTAAGGCTCTTAAAACAATATGAGGTGGTTTCAGATTCAAGTTTCCCAGGTGGTACCATCACCAAGATAAGTGCAAGCTATCAGGCCCATGATTTAAGATTTAGAGTGCTGAGTTGATGTTACATAATAGTACAGTTTCTTGGTAGTTTAGGTGGCATACTTTAGTAAGGGCGCCTGCAACCGGCACAATCGTATAGGCAAATTTAGGCACTGTCAAGTCATTAAAAACACAAGCACAATGTAATAAAAAGCTTATATAATAACTTAAAATGGTTATCAGATTCATGTTAAAATGGCACTAATGCCAGACAAGTGCATAAAAATAGCTCTTTGCGGCTAACACTAGTGATACAGTAGCAAAACCACAAGATGATTACCCACGTATTATCTAAGAAAAATCTGTTCCAAAGCCCTGTCTAAACCACATGGTCAATAATTCATCATCATCATCATCATCATCAACTTTGTTCGATCCATGACCATAAAAGCACATAAAACAAGATAATAAATAATTCTTAAGGAATAAATAAGTACACATCTTTAACTTGGTGTAAAAACATTAGGACAATAACTTGAATTGCACATGTGGCTCTAAAACTTATCTATAAAGGGATGGGACTTTAAATTACTTTTTGGAGATGGCATCGTATGCGCCAAGCTGTTGCTAGATACTTGCTTACTGAGAGAATTACATCGGTTGAATTATGGCTTTTTAGAACCCGTAGAGCCAAAGAGCAGTTCTTGAATCCCATGTCCCTGCAAATATTGCGAATCCATTTTAAACGTGGAATCGCATAGGCTGGGCAGAAGAACATGAAATGCTCAATGGTTTCGAAAGTACTGCCACAGGCAGGGCATATATCGGGAAGATTAGTCGGCCCCCACCTATGAATCAGTGACAACAAGGGCAAAGAGCCAAAGCGAAACCTTGCATATAAGCTCTTGCCCTGCGAATCCGGTATCACATCCAAATAGGATTCAAACTTTGGGGACCATTTAATATCAATGAAGGAATTAGTTAAGCGACCATGGGATTTGTGAGTTATGTAGTTATCCTTAACATAAGACCAATAGGTTAACTTTAGAACGTTTTTGTGCCGTCTCTCTAATTTATGGGGATTTTCCCAGTAATCGCCCAGACCCAATAGCCGAAGCCAATGGGCCACATGGCGAATCCAGGGAAGAGTATTAGCGTTTTGGCATTTCAATAGATCGAGTAGTGCGGTCTTGTATATATTTAGTTCGGGGGTTATCCACAACCTAATCCAATAGAGGAGAGGTCTTAGAGTAGCTAGATCTGCTACTCGGCTTAACCCCAGATCTAGAAATAATGGGAGCAAGGGTGTGGTACGTGGACATGCAATTAAGGCCCTTGCAAAATTGTTTTCCCCCACACTGATCTTGTTACAGTTAGCGTAACCCCATACCTCCGCTCCGTACAGGGCTGCACTTTGAGCCTTAGCTGTATAAATGTTTATTGCTGGGGAAACTACTTTTGTAGAGGTGCTTTGATAGAAACGCAATATAGATGAGGCTCTGTGTTGTAGGAGCCCTGCACTTTTTGTAATCTGCTCTTCCCATAATAGTTTGTTAGTTAACCTAACTCCCAGGTAATCTATAGAGCTTACTTCCTTCAACGGTACTCCCTCAATATGGATGGAACATTTTTTCCTAGGTCCCTTAGATAACACCATCAGTTTAGTTTTGTTAATATTAACCTCCAACCCATGATCACTACAAAATTGGCTAAACCGGTCAACAAGGGTTTGCAACCCCATTGGTGTCTTAGAGATGAGAAGTGAGTCATCGGCGAAAAGGAAGATGGGAATTTTTTGTGTATTCAGGGAAGGGGCATCATTCTGGCCTATGGACACAGCCTTTACTACTTCATTAATAAATACGGTAAACAGTAGGGGGGCTAGCACACAACCTTGGCGAACTCCTCGTCTAATTGGGATCCGCTCTGTCAGTTCGCCTTGTTCACCCCACCTCACTTGGGCATAGGTGTTCTCATGTAGTCGTTTTAACAGGAGTAAAAGATCCTCTGGGACTCCCAATCTACCCAGCACTTCCCACAGCTTGGCTCTTGGGACCAGATCAAAAGCCGATCGCAGGTCTATAAATACCACATACAGGCATTGCTTGGCCACAAGAACGTATTTCCAATGCAATATGGCTAATCGAAAGACCTGGTCTATCGTGCTAGTTTTTGCACGAAACCCTGCCTGTAAATGAGAAAGGATTTGGTGCTTCTCGACCCAATTGATTAGCCTCTGCAAAATTTGTTTAGCAAATATTTTTTGTAGGTTGTCTATGAGGCTAATTGGCCTGTAGTTAGCTGGAAGATTAGCATTTCCTTTTTTATAAATGGGTATGATCTCTGCCCCCTTCCATGTATCTGGAATTTGCCCCCCTGCAGCTATGCTATTTGAGATGGCATTAATATACCAGGACCAGATGGATGGTTCCGATCTATAAAGATCTCCAGGAAGCTTGTCTGGTCCAGGTGCTTTGCCAGGTTTTAGGCTAATTATAGCCTCAAGGGTCTCTTCTATTTTAAAGATGAGGCAACCCTCGGGGACACACTGAGCCACCACTTGGAGGGCCATGCTGGAGTTTGATTCCAACAATTTAGTTGGAGAGTGGACCACATTAGTGTCCATTGGGCCTTCTGGTAGGGCATAAAGAGTAGTAAAATGCTCTACCCAGCTTTCTGGTTGAATATGATTGCTGGGACAGCTCCTACCTCCATTTTCTCTTTTGGACAGAAGTTCCCAGAAACGCTTGTTATTCTTCTCTCTGGAAGCATCTAATAGTTCCTGCCACAGGGAATCCTCCCACCGCTTTTTAGCGTTAGACAAAGTTACTTTGTATAGAGACCTGGCTTGTTTAATTTCCCCCTGGGAACCAGACATTACTGCTACTCTTAACCCGGACTTGTCCTTTGAACACCTCTCATCAAACCATCCCTTGCGTGCCCCTTTCCCTTCATGTGGCTTAGACCGCCTTGTTTTATAAAAGAACCCCCGTAGCTGGGTAGTCATGCTGTCATGTATTTTGAGAATCGGAATATTCCCTACAGCCTGATCTTCATACTCAGCCAAACTATGTAAGAAAATCTGATATATTGCTCTGATGTGGTGGGGGTTGGACATCACTTTTGGCCAAGTAATCTTGGTAAATTTGTTGTTCCAGCAAGGTGGCGGAATTATTGTAGCATAGTTGTTGAGTGTTCTCCTGAACATTTCTCCAGAAAGGGTAAGGAGCAAGGGGAAATGGTCACTATCACATCTCACTTCTACTTTCATGTCTACCAAATGGGGCCACAGCCTAACATCAACCAGGAAATAATCAGTAGTGCTTATCGACATGCCCCTTTTAAAAGTAGGTGCACTATTCATATCAGATGGAGTTCTACCATTACAGGCCCTAAGGCCATGGTTTAAACATAATGTGGCTAATTGCATGGCCACCCGAGATTTTTTACAAGGCCGGGTAATAGATAATTGTGGGATCCCCCACTGCTCATCTTCTTCATCTGTTAGACCACTTATGAGAATAGAAGGCTCGAAGGTACAATTAAAATCTCCAGCTATGATTAGGATAGTTGAGGGGTGGAGGCTTCCTACAAATTCGGACAGAATAGCCAGGGTACGGGACTCGGAGCCATTTGGGACCGATCGTATATAAACATTAACAATAACAACTGATAATCTTCTGTTGAACGTAATACACATGGCTTTTAGATCTACAGAATCAATTTCAAAAAGCTTGTAGTCGCACTGCAAGTTCTTGTTAACAAGTAATAGGAGCCCACCTGGATAGAACTTCTTCTTGAGAAGAGAGGTTCTGTTTCTTCTTCTGTGCTGAAGCTGGTTCCTCAGTCTTCTTTCCTTTTCTCTTGGAGGGTTGGGCCATTATTCCAGACTCCAACACCTCTTTTTCACCCTGAGCTCTGCACTGTGCCCTAGTCTTGACACACACCAGTTCAGGGATACACAGCATGGCTGCATGGGTTTTGAGTTCTACCTCAGCCCATGCAGAGGACTCCAGATCATTTCCAAGCAGACATTCAACTGGTATAGCAGAAGAGACTACCACCTGTTTCAGGCCAATGACCTCTCCCCATTCTAAAGTTACCATGGCCATGGGATGTACTTTAGTCTGTCAGCATTGGTGACTGGATGCGTTTGTCCAGTCAGGTATTGTCCTGGGAAACCAGTTTGTCTGTCACCGTAGTGATACTGGCACCTGTATCCCTCAGGGCCTCTACTCTAGTCCCATTAATAAAAATGTAAAATGTAAATTAGCATTTGTATAGCGCACTACTCACCCGTTAGGGTCTCAAGGCGCTGTACTCATACCGCTATGGAACCCCTCCTGGCTTTTCCCTGTGAGGCGCCCACTCCTGAGCACCCCCAGGGTGAAGCCAGGCATCCAAGCGCTGTTGGGGCCGTTGTGGAGATTAAGCAAGCTATTGCCCAGAGTTGCAGAGTGGGACCCATGAATTAGATTAGGCACCGAGGCGAGAATTATCTGGTCAAGGGGAATTGAGCCCAAGACCTGCCGAAGCGGGACTTGAACCCTGGTCTTGAGCCAGATCTCTGCTTCAGGGTCTGCCGCTCTAACCATTGAGCCACACTTCTCCACACAGCTGCTGCCTGTAGTTTTGCAAGTTAGGCGGCCAGGCAGCTAGTGTGGCTAAGTCCACCCCACCCTCAGAGACTAATGTAACTTAAGTGTGGACCCTGGTTTGCTCTGGGCACACTGTTGATCCCACCTGGAGACTGGCTATTCCAGTGCTAACTGGAGTAGTAGTTGAAGTGGAACCTTTCTTGGGACAGGCCTTGTCTCCAGTTTGGTGTCCATGCTGACTACAGCTGCGACACCACGCCTTTTTGGGATCAAAGTTTTTACCCTTGTACCCAAATGAGGATTGTGAAGAGGCTTTGGACCCACCCTCCTGTGCAGGTTTTTGGGGCCCTGTAAAAGACTCTTTACCCTTTCCCTTGGATGTCTCAGCACTCTTCCCCTGGGGAGGCTTTGTGACCCCTTTCTTTTGGTCGCCCCCTGTGGAAGTCTTGGCCACTCTTGTCTTGACCCAGTGGTCTGCCTTCTTTCCCAATTCTTGGTGAGAAATTGGACCTAGGTCTACCAGATGCTGGTGCAGTTTATCATTGAACCAATTACTTAAAAGGTGTTCCTTCATAAACAAATTATACAGCCCTTCATAATCATTTACACCACTGCCTTTAATCCAACCATCTAGTGTTTTGACTAAGAAGTCAACAAAATCAACCCAGGTCTGGCTCGAGGATTTTTGAGCCCCCCTGAACCTAATCCTGTACTCCTCAGTCGAGAATCCAAAGCCCTCAATCGGGGTAGCCTTCATGAGGTCATAGGATTCTGCATCTTTTCCAGAGAGTGTGAGGAGTCTATCCCTACACTTTCCAGTGAACATTTCCCAAAGGAGAGCACCCCAGTGAGATCTGTTTACGTTTCTGGTTGCACAAGCCCTCTCAAAAGCTGTGAACCATTTGGTGATGTCATCACCATCTTCATATTTTGTTACAATCCCTTTGGGGATCTTAAGCATGTCAGTATTCTCTCTGACCCTATTTAAGTTGCTGCCACCATTGATGGGATCTAAACCCATCTCTTGTCTTTCCCTCTCTATGGCTCTCTCCAAAGCCAATCTTTTGGCCATTCTGGCTAACAGGAAGTCATCTTCATTGAGGCTGCCCTCAATGCTTCCAGAGTTGCTGGACTCCCCTGTGGGAGAAGCAGCATCTCTGACTATCACTTGTGGAGTCAGGTTTTGAGGGACCCTGGCCTCCCTAACTAGGACAGGAGGGAGGGAGTTATCCTCCAGGTCACTAGTTTCCCCCTCTGTAAGGTTATCTTCAGAGGGGTGCTCTTGCAAACTCTGCCAAAAGCTCCTGGAGCTGTACTTTGGTAGGGCTTGATCATTTTTTATATTTTATATCTTACAGAGTCCTTAACTCTGACATCCTTAGATGCAGGTAAGGGGTGAGGTTGAGTTCCACCACCATCTCTTCTGTGCTAGACATAATTTTTCTAAAAGTTGGGATACTTTTTAAGAATCTAAAACTATTTCTAGAACTTAATCCAAACTTTTACAAAACTTTTAAACTCTAAAAGAAATGCTCACAGGGACTTACACAAGGCCCTAGCAGGACTTTTAATAATTTAGAAAAATAGCTCAAATTGCAAAAATCAGTTGCTAATGACAATTTTTGGAACTTAGTCGTGTGATCAGGTATTGGCTGAGTAGTCCAGCAAATGCAAAGTCTTAGACCCCACTGCTGATCCACCAATGTAGGAAGTTGGCTCTGTATATACTATTTAAAAGTATGAAATAGTGTGCACAGAGTCTAAGGGTTACCCTTAGAGGTAAGATAGTGGCAAAAGTAGATAATTCTAATGCTTTATTTTGTGGTAGTGTGGTCGAGCAGTAGGCGTATCAGAGGGTAGTGTTAAGCATTTGTTGTACACACAGGCAATAAATGAGGAACACACACTCAAAGACTTACTCCAGGTCAATAGGTTTTTATATTGAAAAATATATTTTCTTAGTTTATTTTAGGAACCACAGGTTCAAGATTTACAGTTAATACTTTAAATGTAAGGTACTTCACTTAGATACTTTAGGAACTTTGAATGAAAACAATATCATGTACAGTCTTTGTAAAAATGGCAATAAGCTATTTTCAAAGTGGACACAGTGTAAAAATCAACAGTTCCTGGGGGAGTTAAGTAAAGGTTAGACTAGGAGGTAAGTAAAACACTTACAAGTCTCAGTCCTTAGGCATAGACAGCCCACCGTTGAGGGTTTAAGGCAACCCCAAAGTTACCACACCAGCAGCTCAGGGCCGGTCAGGTGCAGAGGTCAAAGAGGTGCCCAAAACACATATGAGCCTATGGAGAACAGGGGTGCTCCGGTTCCATTCTGCCAGCAGGTAAGTACCTGCGTCCTCGGGGGGCAGACCAGGGGCGTTTTGTAGAGCACTGGGGGGGACACAAGTAGGCACACAAAACACACCCTCAGCGACACAGGGGCGGCCGGGTGCAGTGTGCAAAGCCGGCGTCGGGTTTCAAGTAGGAAACAATGGAGGGACCCGGGGGTCACTCAAGCGGTGCAGGCAGGCACATGGGAGGCTTCTCGGGACAGCCACCACCTGAAATGGGCAGAGGGTCACCTAGGGGTCACTCCTGCGTTGAAGTTCGGTTCCTTCAGGTCCTGTGGGCTGCGGGTGTAGAGTTAGTTCCGGCGTCAGGTCCCTTGTTACAGGCAGTCGCGGTCAGGGGGAGCCTCTGGATTCTCTCTGCAGGCGTCGCTGTGAGGGCTCAGGGGGGTCGTCTCTGGTTACTCATGGGTTCGCAGTCGCCGGGAAGTCCTCCCTAAGGTGTTGGTTTTCTGCAGGTCGAGCCAGGGGCGTTGGGTGCAGAGTGTAGAGAGTCACGCTTCCCGCAGGAAACGTGAAGTCCTTGGAAGTTGCTTCTTTGTTGCAAAGAAGTAGCTGGTTTTGAACAGGGACGCTGTTCACAGGAGTTTCTTGGTCTTTTAGTCCAGGGCAGTCCTCTGAGGCTTCAGAGGTCGCTGGTCCCTGTCGGATGTGTCGCTGGAGCAGGTTTTCGAAGTTGGAGACAGGCCAGTAGGGCTGGGGCCAAAGCAGTTGTCGTCTTCCTCCTTCTGTGCAGGCTTGTAGGTCAGCAGTCCTTCTTTCTTCAGGTTGCAGGAATCTGGTTTCCTGGGATCTGGGGAGCCCCTAAATACTGAATTTAGGGGGGGTGTTTAGGTCTGGGAGGGCTGTTGCCAATGGCTACTGTCCTTGAGGTTGACTACACCCTCTTTGTGCCTCCCCCTCCTCCTATTGGGGGAATCATCCAAACTCAAGATGGAGGATTTCTCAAGGCAGGGGTCACCTCAGCTCAGGACACCTTAGAGGCTGTCCTGACTGGGGGGTGTTGACTCGCTGTTTTTCTCTTTATCTCCTCCAGCCTTGCCACCAAAAGTGGGGGCAGTGGCAGGAGGGGCAGGCATCTCCACTAGCTGGAATGTCCTGGGGCCCTGTAACAAAAGGGGTGAGCCTTTGAGGCTCACCGCCAGGTGTTACAGTTCCTGCAGGGGGAGGTGAGAAGCACCTCCACCCAGTACAGGCTTTGTTCCTGGCCACAGTGTGACAAAGGCACTTTCCCCATGTGGCCAGTAACATGTCTGGTGTGTGGCAGGCTGGCAGAAACTGGTCAGCCTACACTAGAAGTCGGGTAGGTATCCAGGGGGCATCTCCAAGATGACCTCTGGGTGTATGTTACAATAGATTGCACACTGGCATCAGTGTGCATTTATTGTGCTGAGAAGTTTGATACCAAACTTCCCAGTTTTCAGTGTAGCCATTATGGAACTGTGGAGTTCGTGTTTGACAAACTCCCAGGCCATTTACTCTTCTGGCTACCCTGCACTTACAATGTCTAAGGTTTTGCTTAGACACTGTAGGGGCATAGTGCTCATGCACACATGCCCTCATCTGTGGTATAGTGCACCCTGCCTTAGGGCTGTAAGTCCTGCTAGAGGGGTGATTTACCTATGCCACAGGCAGTGTGAGGTTGGTATGGCACTCTGAGGGGAGTGCCATGTCGACTTAGTCATTTTCTCCCCACCAGCACACAAGCTGTGAAGCAGTGTGCATGTGCTGAGTGAGGGGTCCCTAGGGTGGCATAAGACATGCTGCAGCCCTTACAGACCTTCCCTGGCATCAGGGCCCTTGGTACCAGGGGTACCAGTTACAAGGGACTTGCCAGAGTGCCAGGGTTGTGCCAATTGTGGAGACAAAGGTACAGTTTAGGGAAAGAACACTGGTGCTGGGGCCTGGTTAGCAGGGTCCCAGCACACTTTCAAGTCATAACTTAGCATCAGCAAAGGCACAAAGTTAGGGGGTAACCATGCCAAGGAGGCATTTCCTTACAACATGACAACAATGTATTACCTAAACAAGGAAGGAGGGACCCATTCATCCCAACTCTCCCTCCTAGCCCAAAAGATTTGACAAAGGGCAATCCACAACAACATTTACCTGGTAGCACAATACATACCAGGGATACACAACCAATTAGCAGATGTTCTCAGCCAACATCATCAACAAACACACGAGTGGGAGATTAATCCTCAAGTGCTTCAGCTATACCTTCACCACTGAAGAACAACAGACATAGATCTATTCGCCACCAGCAAAAAAACGCGAAAAAAGCCAAAACTTTGCATCCAGGAACCCATATCCCCTATCCAAGGGCAATGCTCTGTGGATGAATTGGTCAGGGATATTTGCTTACGCTTACCCCCCCCCCCCTTCCTGCTCATTCCATTTCTAGTCAACAAACTACGTCAAAACAAAATCAGACTCAGACTTATAGCGCCAATGTGGGCACGTCAACCCTGGTACAAAACACTATTAGACCTGTCAGTAGTACCACATATCAAACTCCCAAACAGACTAGATCTGTTAACGCAAAACAAACAACTGATCAGGCATCCAAATCCCAACATGCTCAATCGAGTGATTTGGCTCCAGAAGTCAGAGTTTGGATATCTACAATTACCAACTGAACGTATGGAAGTAATTAAACAAGCAAGGAAACCCACTACCAGGCAGTGCTATGCAAACAAATGGAAAAGACTTGTGTATTACTGTCAATCGAAACAAATTACCCCTCTTTGAGCATCAATACAAGACATTGTATGTTATTTGCTTCATTTGCAAAAAGCAATCTTAGCTTTTTCATCCATAAAAATACATCTCACTGCAATCTCTGCGTATTTGCAAAAAATACAACACAGCTCTTTATTTAGAGTTCCTGTTATCAAAGCCTTCATTGAAGGATTAAAACGCATCACTCCACTTAGAACGCCTACAGTACCTTCATGGAATCTAAACATAGTGCTCACACGACTTATGGGCCCACCGTTTGCACCTATGCATTCATGCCCAATTCAATACCTAACATGGAAAGTTGCCTTCCTAGTCGCAATTACTAAATTAAGAAGAGTTTGTGAAATCCAAGCTTTCACAATTCAAGAACCGTTTATACAAGTACACAAACATAAAGTTGTACTTCGAACAAACCCAAAATTTCTCCCAAAAGTTATATCACCATTTCAGATCAATGAAACAGTGGCACTACCAGTCTTCTTCCCACAGCCAGACTCTGTAGCAGAAAGAGCCCTGCATACATTAGATATTAAAGGAGCCTTAATGTATTACATAGATAGCACAAAATCATTTAGGAAAACCAAAGTTATTTGTGGTGTTCCAAAAACCACATACTGGTAACCCTGTTTCGAAACAAGATTTAGCAAGATGGATTGTAAAATGCATCCAAACATGTTACCTTAAAGCTAAAAGGCAGCTCCTTAGTTACACCTAAGGCACATTCCACACGGAAAAAAGGGGCTACAATGGCTTTCTTAGGAAATATACCAATGGCTGAAATTTGTAAAGCAGCCACTTGGTCAACACCGCATACATTTACCAAGCATTACTGTGTAGATGTGTTAGTAACACAGCAAGCCAAGCTGTACTAATAACACTATTTCAAACAACTTCAACTCCTACAGGCTAACCCCCTCTTTTATGGGAGGTAAAACTGCTTTGTAGTCTATGCATAGCATGTGTATTTGCAGCTACACATGCCATCGAATGGAAAATAATACTTACCCAGTGTACATCTGTTCGTGGCATGTTCCGCTGCAGATTCACCTGCACCCTCCCACCTTCCCAGGAGCCTGTAGCCATTTAAGTTCAACATTTATTTGTGCATATGTATATATATTTATATTCCATTTGCATGGACATCTCTTTTCTTTATACTCTATCACTCCTACCTTACCCTCTGCGGGAAAACAATCTAACATGGAGTCGATGCCCATGCGCAATGGAGCCGAAGAGGAGGAGTCACTCGATCCCGTGACTCGAAAACGTCTTAGAAGAAAAACAACTTGTAACACTCCAAACCCAACACTAGATGGCAGACTATGCATAGCATGTGAATCTGCAGCGAAACTGCAGAAAACAGTGAGTAAAACTTCCCCGTCCAAACCTCACACAAAGATCGTTAAGGCCAAGGGGACGCCACCGCCAGCAGGCCATGGCTTAACCCATCGAAAAGAAGGTGACCAAACATCGGCACCGAAAAAGGCCAGAGATTTGCCGAAGACTTCCGACTCCGGTCCAGATTCCTGCACCGAACGATCTCGACACCGAGAGTTCGACTCACCCAAGGTGAGAAAAATATTGTCGGAACCGAAAAAGACTTTATCGGAAACATCGGTACCGAAAAAAGTGGTTTCGGCACCGAAAAGAAGCTCTTACACAGAAGAGCAAGGACTTTCCAGCCAAATGCATGAAAGACACAGATTTGAGCAGGAAATAAGTATGGATGAACCAGACCATACGCAAAGTAGGTTGCATATCCAGAAAGAGACTGGAAAAATACAAACTCTTCCTCCATTAAAACCAAAAGAAAACTGGCATTTCAGGAGGCAGAAATGCAGCCGAAGGCGAAGGTGGCCAGAGAAAAATCCCCACCACCAAGGTTTTCTACACAACCTTCCCCACTACACTCACCACAGCTGTCTCTGGTGGGACCACCTCCAATGCAGTCACCTACGCATACAGGGATGACACAGGATGATCCAGATGCATGGGACTTATATGATGCACCAGTATCAGATAACAGTCCGGATTGTTACCCAACAAAGCCGTCACCTCCAGAGGACAGTACTGCATATACGCAGGTACTATCCAGGGCAGCTACGTTCCACAATGTAGCAATGCATTCTGAGCCAATAGAGGATGATTTCCTGTTCAACACCTTGGCATCCACCCATGCTTCCTACCAGAGTCTGCCAATGCTCCCAGGTATGCTCAAACATGCAAAACAGGTATTCCAGGAGCCAGTTAAAGGAAGGGCTATCACGCCTAGGGTTGAGAAGAAGTACAAACCTCCCCCAACGGATCCTGTGTTTATAACACAACAACTTACACCGGACTCAGTGGTTGTAGGAGCAGCAAGAAAGAGGGCAAACTCTCAATCGCCAGGAGACGCTCCACCACCTGACAGAGTAGGAAGTTTGACGCAGCGGGCTAACAAGTGGCAGCACAGGCAGCCAATCAATGGCGGATCGCTAATTCGCAAGCCCTACTTGCTCGCTACGATAGGGCACACTGGGACGAGATGCAACACATTATACAACACTTGCCCAAAGAACACCAGAAACGTGCCCAGCAGGTTGTGGAAGAAGGACAATCAATATCCAACAACCAAATAAGGTCCGCATTAGACTCGGCAGACACAGCAGCACGAAAGGTCAACACTGCGGTAATGCATGGTTAAGAAGCTCTGGATTCAAGCCAGAAATCCAACAAGCGGTGCTGAACATGCCTTTTAACCAAGAACAATTGTTTGGGCCGGAAGTGGACACAGCAATTGAAAAGTTAAAGAAAGACACGGACACGGCCAAAGCCATGGGCGCGCTGTACTTCCCACAGGGAAGAGGCACATTTAGAAAGCCACAATTTAGAGGTTTTTTTTTAATGCAAACACCAGAGCCTTCCACCTCGCAAACCAGACCCACCTATCAGGCACAATACCAGAGGGGAGGGTTTTGTGGCTCATATAGCGGAGGACAATTCCCAAGAGGAAGGGAAAAGTTCCAGACACCTAAAACAAGCCAAACCAAACAGTGACTCCAATGTCACAAAACCCCAACACTTTACACCAGTGGGGGGGAGACTTACTGCATACTATCAGAAATGGACACACATTACCACGGACGCATGGGTCCTAGCCATTATCCAACATGGTTATTGCATAGAATTCACAAATTTCCCGCCAGATGTGCCTCCAAGGGCACACAATATGTCCAAACAACACTTGGACCTATTACAAATAGAGGTCCAATTACTATTACAAAAACAAGCAATAGAGTTAGTACCCAACCATCCAAAAGGAACAGGCGTCTACTCACTATATTTCCTAATTCCAAAGAAGGACAAAACGATAAGACCTATCTTACACCTCAGAACACTGAATCTCTTCATCAAGTCAGACCACTTCCACATGGTAACACTTCAAGACGTGGTTCCCTTACTAAAAAAGGAGGACTACATGTCAACATTGGATCTCAAGGATGTGTACTTTCACATACCCATCCATCCTTCTCACAGAAAATACTAAGGTTTGTGATACACGGCGTACACTATCAATTCAAAGTGTTACAGTTCGGGATAACAACAGCCCCAAGGGTATTCACAAAATGCCTTGCAGTAGTAGCCGCTCACATAAGGAGACAGCACATGCACGTATTCCCATACTTAGACGACTGGCTAATAAAAACCAACACTCAACAACAGTGTCTTCTTCACACTCAATACGTTATAGAAACTCTACACAAACTAGGGTTCTCTATAAATTACCAGAAATCACATCTGCAGCCATCCCAAATACAAAAATACTTGGAAGCAACACTCAACACACAAAAAGCAATTGCCACTCCAAGTCCACAAAGGGTCCAAGCGTTCCAAAATATAACCTCAAGCATACAGTCAAACCAACACTACCCAGTAAGGTTTGTAATGAAACTTCTAGGCATGATGTCTTCATGCATAGCCATTGTCCCAAACGCAAGATTACACATGCGGCCCTTACAACAGTGCCTAGCAAAACAATGGACACAAGAACAGGGTCAACTTCAAGATCTAGTGTTGATAGACTGCCAGACACACTTCTCGCTTCAATGGTGGAACCCTATAAATTTAAACCAAGGGCGGCCATTCCAAGACCCAGTGCCTCAAGATGTGATCACAACAGATGCTTCCATGATGGGGTGGGGAGCACACCTCAACAAGCACAGCATACAGGGTCAATGGGACAATCAACAAAAACTTCACATAAATCATTTGGAACTGCTAGCAGTTTTTCTAGCATTAAAAGCATTTCAACCACTAGTAACCCACATACACATTCTTGTCAAAACCGACAACTTGACAACAATGTATTATCTCAACAAACAAGGAGGGACACACTCGTCACAACTGTGTCTCTTAGCACAAAAAATTTGGCATTGGGCAATTCACATTCACATTCGCCTGATAGCACAATACATCCCAGGGATTCAGAACCAGTTAGCCGACAATCTCAGTCGAGATCACCAGCAAACTCACAAATGGGAAATTCATGCCCCGATCCTACAGGATCACTTCCTACGCTGGGGAACACCAAAAATAGACCTATTCGCAACAAAAGAAAACGCAAAATGCCAAAACTTCGGGTCCAGGTACCCACACCCTCAATCCAAGGGCAATGCGTTATGGATCAGTTGGTCAGGGATATTTGCTTACGCTTTTCCCCCTCTCCCACTCATTCCTTATCTGGTCAACAAACTAAGTCAAAACAAACTCAAACTAATACTCATAGCACCAACCTGGGCTCGCCAACCGTGGTACACAACACTGTTGAACTTATCAGTAGTACCTCACATCAAGTTACCAAACAGACCAGATCTGTTAACACAACACAAACAACAGATCAGACACCAGAATCCAGCATCGCTCAATCTAGCAATCTGGCTCCTGAAGTCTTAGAATTTGGACATTTAAACCTTACACAATGTATGGAGGTCATTAAACAAGCTAGAAAACCCACGACAAGACATTGTTACGCAAACAAATGGAAAAGATTTGTTTACTACTGCCACACTAATCAGATTCAACCATTACATGCTTCCACAAAGGACATTGTAAGCTACTTATTACACTAACAAATGTCTAATCTAGCATTCTCTTCCATTAAAATACATCTCACTGCAATATCTGCCTATCTGCAGATTACACATACAACATCGCTTTTTAGAATCCCAGTCATCAAAGCATTTATGGAGGGACTAAAAAGAATCATACCCCCAAGGACACCACCAGTACCTTCGTGGAACCTTAATATTGTATTAACACGACTCATGGGACCACCATTCGAACCCATGCACTCTTGTGAGATGCAATACTTAACTAGGAAAGTAGCCTTTCTAATAGCTATCACATCACTTAGAAGAGTAAGTGAGATACAAGCATTTACTATACAAGAACCCTTTATACAAATACATAAACATAAAGTGGTTCTCTGTACAAATCCCAAATTCCTACCAAAGGTCATATCACCATTCCACCTAAACCAAACAGTGTAACTCCCAGTCTTCTTTCCACAACCAGACTCAGTAGCCGAAAGAGCCTTACATACATTAGACATAAAGAGAGCACTAATGTATTACATTGACAGAACAAAACAAATTCGTAAAACAAAACAATTGTTCGTAGCCTTCCAAAAACCTCATACAGGTAATCCTATATCCAAACAAGGCATCGCCAGATGGATAGTTAAATGTATTCAAACTTGCTATATTAAAGCAAAAAGAGATCTACCTATTACACCAAGAGCACATTCCATTAATAAAAAAGGCGCCACAATGGCTTTTTTGGGGACTATACCTATGACAGAAATTTGTAAGGCAGCCACCTGGTCTACGCCTCATACATTCACTAAGCATTACTGTGTAGATGTGTTAGCAACACAACAAGCCACAGTAGGACAGGCTGTATTAAGAACATTATTTCAGACAACTTCAACTCCTACAGGCCAAACCACCGCATTTTGGGGAGATTACTGCTTATTAGTCTATGCCCAGCATGTGTATCTGCAGCTACACATGCCACCGAACGGAAAATGTCACTTACCCAGTGTACATCGGTTTGTGGCATGGGACGCTGCAGATTCACATGCGCCCTACCACCTCCCCGGGAGCCTGTAGCCGTTATTAGTTGAATTAAAATTGTAAATTTGTAAATAAATATTATTTTAATACACATTATGTACATACATACCTACTCCATTGCATGGTATATTCACAACTCCTACCTCACCCTCTGCGGGGAAAACAATCTAAGATGGAGTCAACGCCCATGCGCAATGGAGCTGAAAGGGAGGAGTCCCTCGGTCTCGTGACTCGAAAAGACTTCTTCGAAGAAAAACAACTTGTAACACTCCGAGCCCAACACTAGATGGCAGGATAATGCACAGCATGTGAATCTGCAGCGTCCCATGCCACGAACAGATGTACACTGGGTAAGTGACATTTTCCATATATATGTGTGTGTGTATATACATATGTTCGATGGCATGTGTAGCTGCAGATACACATGCTATGCATTGCTTCCGCCATCTAGTGTTGGGCTCTGAGTTTTACAAGTTGTTTTTCTTCGAAGAAGTCTTTTTGGAGTCACAGGATCGAGTGACTCTTCCTGTCGGTCATACTACGCATGGGCATCGACTCCTTTGTTAGATTGTTTTCTTTCCACTGTCTGGTTCGGACGTGTTTCGTCTCGCTCCGAGATTTTGAATCTAACTCTAGGTAACTTTCTTTGACTGTCGGTATTGTTTTGATCACGTTCCCATGTATAGTTGAGCCAATAGTACAGTCGAAAACCAAATTTTACCCTTCTGTGCACAAGCGCCCAACTTGGGCCTGTTCGGGCGTACCACACCGAACCCTCATGGATCGGACTCCATTCCGATTCTGTCCTCGATACCACGTGAAATTTCCATACACAGACCAACACCTGGGATGTAATCTGTGTCTGTCTCCCGATCACCGAGAAGAGGATTGTGAAGCCTGTCGATCGTTCCGATCCAAGAAGACACTACGTGACTGGAGAGCCAGGAGACTAGAAATGTCGTTGAAGAGTACGGAGTAGATCAACACTCTTGAGGAAGAACAGGCGCAGACTGCAGTTTCCATTCAGGACACAGACTCCAAAGAAGACTCGGAGGAAGATAGCCAACTCATCACTGCTCAGCACGTGAGTATGACTGCCCCTACGCCCACTCCTAAAAATCATCGAAGGCCTTGGGTGCACCACTGCCAGAGAGCCATGGTTTGACCCGCAAGAAAATACTCGGCGACCGACCTTCGGGTTCGGCACTGAAAAAGTCCACACCTACTTCGATACCGAAGTCGAGCAAGTCCACCAAAAGCTCAACTTCCGAGCTGAGTCGGCGTCCACACTCTTTGGAGTCAAAACCTCGACATTCTGCCTCAGAGCTGAAACAACAGGCACACTTCAGAGTCGAAAAAGTATTCTTATACAGAAGAACAAGGACTTTCGAGACAGCCAAAGGCGGAGCTCCAAGCCATATGATGAAAAGTCCTCTAAATCATCAAAACCAGCAGAATACATTTCTGAGGACACTGACATTCAACCTATTCTCGAAATCATGGATGAAAGACAATCAAGGATCCATATCCATAAAGAGACTCAGAGGATTATTACTGCACCACCTCCACAGACTAAAAGAAAGTTGAACATCTCGGTACTGCTCTACTACCAGCAAAGATTTTTAAACGGAAGGAGAAGCCATTACCTGTGCATACTTCTCCCCCACATTCACCGCAACTTTCTTTTTCACCACCACCCATTAGGCCACAACCATTGCCTTCACCAACCTACTCAGACTTATTCTCATGGGGATACGGTTCATCCTTGGGATCTGTATGATCCAGATCCCATACCAGCTAATGACCCAGACCTATATCCTTCAAAACCTTCCCCACCAGAGGATACAACTGCATATATGTAGGTCATCTCTAGGGCAGCTGCATACCACGGGGTACTCATGCACAGTGAGCCTTTAGAAGAGGATTTCCTTTTTAATACCTTATCCTCCACGCTCTCACGTTACCAGTGCCTCCCAATGCTACCTGTAAAAGCTAGGGTTTTAACACCATGCATATATAAGAAATATAAGCCTGCACCTACAGATCCTGCATACATTACACATCAGGTACCTCCAGACTCAGTGGTTGTCAGTGCTGCCAGAAAAAGGGCCAATAGTCTATCGTTAGGGGATGCCCCGCCCCCTGACAAATAAAGCAGGAAGTTTGATGCTGCTGGCAAGAGGGTAGCTACACAGGCAGCTAACCAATGACACATTGCAAATTCACAAGCCTTGCTAACAAGGTATGATAGAGCTCACTGGGACGAGATGCAGGAGCTACTACAACACATGCCAAAAGAACATCAGAAAAGGGCTCAACAAATTGTTGAAGGAGGTCAGGCAATAAGTAATAACCAGATAAGGTGTGCCCTTGATGCTGTAGATACAGCAGCTAGAAGTGTGAATACTGCTGTAACCATACGCAAACATGCATGGTTACGTTCTTCTGGATTCAAACCAGAAATACAGCAGGCAGTACTGAATATGCCTTTCGATAAGAAACACCTGTTTGGTCCTGAGGTTGGCACCACAATAGAAAAACTCAGGAAAGACTCAGACACTGCTAAAGCAATGGGCACCCTATACACAACACCTTACAGAGGCTCCTTTCATAAGCAGCAATTTAGAGGAGGATTCAAGCCCCAATCTAGAGAGGCTTCTACCTCCCAGCCTAAACAAGGTCACCCACAACCGTACCAGAAAGGGGGAATTAAAGGCTCTTAAAGAGGCCAACACTTCAGAGGCAAATTCTAGGCCTCAGATAATGTCACTACCCCATCAAAACAGTGACTTTATAAGCATGCCACAACCCCACACATCTCGTGGGTGGGGGGCGGGGGGGTAGAGTGCAGCAATTCTAATCTCAATGGCAAAATATCTCCCCAGACCAATGGGTACTTTCAATTATCCGCAATGGTTATTGCCTAGAATTGATGTCTACATCTCTAAATATTCCTCCCTGTTATCACAGGTTATCCCCAGAACAAAACTTTCCATTTCAAGAAGTACAATCGCTACTACTAAAAGAGGCAATATAATTAGTTCCAAACTCTCAACCTGTAACAGAGGTATACTTACTAAATTTCTTCATTCCCAAAAAGGATGACACTCTCAGACCCATTCTAGATCTCAGACGACTAAATCTATATATCCTGTCAGAACACTTTCACATGGTAACTCTGCAGGATGTCATTCCCCTACTACAAAAACAAGATTACATGACTGCATTAGATCTCAAAGATGCGAATTTCCATATACCCATCCATCCAGCTCACTGAAAATACCTAAGGTTTGTTGTAGGAAGTTGGCTCTGTATGTACTATTTCAAAGTAAGGAATAGTATGCACAGAGTCCAAGGGTTCCCCTTAGAGGTAAGATAGTGGCAAAAAGAGATAATTCTAATGCTCTATTTTGTGGTAGTGTGGTCGAGCAGTAGGCTTATCAAAGGAGTAGTGTTAAGCATTTGTTGTACATACACACAGGCAATAAATGAGGAACACACACTCAGAGACAAATCCAGCCAATAGGTTTTGTTATAGAAAAATATATTTTCTTAGTTTATTTTAAGAACCACAGGTTCAAATTCTACATGTAATATCTCATTTGAAAGGTATTGCAGGTAAGTACTTTAGGAACTTTGAATAATCACAGTAGCATATATACTTTTTACATAAAACACAATAAGCTGTTTTAAAAGTGGACACAGTGCAATTTTCACAGTTCCTGGGGGAGGTAAGTTATTGTTAGTTTTAGCAGGTAAGTAAATCACTTACAAGTCTCAGGTTTGGGTCCAAGGTAGCCCACCGTTGGGGGTTCAGAGCAACCCCAAAGTTACCACACCAGCAGCTCAGGGCCGGTCAGGTGCAGAGGTCAAAGAGGTGTCCAAAACGCATAGGCTTCAATGGAGAGAAGGGGGTGCCCCGGTTCCGGTCTGCCAGCAGGTAAGTACCCGCGTCTTCGGAGGGCAGACCAGGGGGGTTTTGTAGGGCACCGGGGGGGGACACAAGTCAGCACAAAAAGTACACCCTCAGCAGCGCGGGGGCAGCCGGGTGCAGTGTGCAAACAAGCGTCGGGTTCTCTGTAGGTTTCAATGGGAGACCAAGGGGTCTCTTCAGCGGTGCAGGCAGGCAAGGGGGGGCTCCTCGGGGTAGCCACCACCTGGGCAAGGGAGAGGGCCTCCTGGGGGTCACTCCTGCACAGAAGTTCCGTTCCTTCAGGTGCTGGGGGCTGCGGGTGCAGGGTCTTTTCCAGCCGTCAGGACTTTAGGTTCAGGCAGTCGCGGTCAGGGGGGACCTGGAGATTCCCTCTGCAGGCGTCGCTGTGGGGGCTCAGGGGGGACAACCTTGGTTACTCACGGTCTCGGAGTCGCCGGAGGGTCCTCCCTGAGGTGTTGGTTCTCCACCAGTCGAGTCGGGGTCGCCGGGTGCAGTGTTGCAAGTCTCACGCTTCTTGCGGGGATTTGCAGGGGTCTTTAAATCTGCTCCTCTGTGACAAAGTTGCAGTTCTTTTGGAGCAGTGCCGCTGTCCTCGGGAGTTTCTTGTCTTTCTTGAAGCATGGCAGTCCTCTGAGGATTCAGAGGTCGCTGGTCCTTGGGAAAGCGTCGCTGGAGCAGGTTTCTTTTGAAGGCAGGAGACAGGCCGGAAGGTCTGGTGCCAAAGCAGTTGGTGTCTTCTTTTCTTCCTCTGCAGGGGTCTTTCAGCTCAGCAGTCCTCTTCTTCTTGTAAGTTGCAGGAATCTAAATTCTTAGTTTCAGGGAAGCCCTTAAATACTAAATTTAAGGGCGTGTTTAGGTCTGGGGGGTTAGTAGCCAATGGCTACTAGCCCTGAGGGTGGGTACACCCTCTTTGTGCCTCCTCCCAAGGGGAGGGGGTCACATCCCTAATCCTATTGGGGAATCCTCCATCTGCAAGATGGAGGATTTCTAAAAGTTAGAGTCACCTCAGCTCAGGACACCTTAGGGGCTGTCCTGACTGGCCAGTGACTCCTCCTTGTTATTCTCATTATTTCCTCCGGCCTTGCTGCCAAAAGTGGGGGCTGTGGCCGGAGGGGGCGGGCAACTCCACTAGCTGGAGTGTCCTGCGGTGCTGGAACAAAGGGGTGAGCCTTTGAGGCTCACCGCCAGGTGTTACAGCTCCTGCCTGGGGGAGGTGTTAGTATCTCCACCCAGTGCAGGCTTTGTTACTGGCCTCAGAGTGACAAAGGCACTCTCCCCATGGGGCCAGCAACATGTCTCGGTTGTGGCAGGCTGCTGGAACCAGTCAGCCTACACAGATAGTCGGTTAAGGTTTCAGGGGGCACCTCTAAGGTGGCCTCTGGGGTGTATTTCACAATAAAATGTACGCTGGCATCAGTGTGCATTTATTGTGCTGAGAAGTTTGATACCAAACTTCCCAGTTTTCAGTGTAGCCATTATGGTGCTGTGGAGTCCGTGTTTGACAGACTCCCAGACCATATACTCTTATGGCTACCCTGCACTTACAATGTCTAAGGTTTGGCTTAGACACTGTAGGGGCACAGTGCTCATGCACTGGTGCCCTCACCTATGGTATAGTGCACCCTGCCTTAGGGCTGTAAGGCCTACTAGAGGGGTGACTTATCTATACTGCATAGGCAGTGTGAGGTTGGCATGGCACCCTGAGGGGAGTGCCATGTCGACTTACTCGTTTTGTTCTCACTAGCACACACAAGCTGGTAAGCAGTGTGTCTGTGCTGAGTGAGGGGTCCCCAGGGTGGCATAAGATATGCTGCAGCCCTTAGAGACCTTCCCTGGCATCAGGGCCCTCGGTACCAGGGGTACCAGTTACAAGGGTCTTACCTGGATGCCAGGGTGTGCCAATTGTGGAATCAAAAGTACAGGTTAGGGAAAGAACACTGGTGCTGGGGCCTGGTTAGCAGGCCTCAGCACACTTTCAATTCAAAACATAGCATCAGCAAAGGCAAAAAGTCAGGGGGTAACCATGCCAAGGAGGCATTTCCTTACATTTGTGATAGCGGGAAAACATTACCAATTAAAAGTTCTGCCATTGGGCATAACAACAGCTCCAAGGGTATTCACAAAATGTCTAGCTGTAGTAGCAGCTTACCTAAGAAGACAACACATACATGTCTTTCCTTATGTAGACGATTGGCTAATAAAACAAAGCAATTTTATACAATGTCAACAACAAACTCAATACACAATAGAAACCCTACATATATTAGGGTTAACTCTCAATTACAAAAAATCCCATCTTCAGTCAGCACAGGTGCAACCTTACCTAGGTGCTATTCTCAATACAGAAAAAGCCTTAGCCTATCCAAATACACAAAGGATACAAGCTTTCCAAAGTCTCACAACACAAATGCAGCCAAATTTTGGCGGTCATTCTGACCGCGGCGGTCGCCGCCCGCCGCCCGCCAAGCGGTTCCCGCCGAAAGACCGCGGCGGCCATTCCGGCTTTCCCGCTGGGCCGGCGGGCGACCGCCAGAAGACTGCCGGCCGGCCCAGCGGGACAGCCCCTTCAACAATGAAGCCGGCTCGGAATGGAGCCGGCGGAGTTGAGGGGGTGCGACGGGTGCAGTGGCACCCGTCGCGATTTTCACTGTCTGCACAGCAGACAGTGAAAATCTTTGTGGGGCCCTGTTAGGGGGCCCCTGCACTGCCCATGCCAGTGGCATGGACAGTGCAGGGGCCCCACGGCAGCCGTTCCCGCCATCCTGGTTCCAGCGGTGGACACCGCCAGAAACAGGCTGGCGGGAAGGCGCTCGGAATCCCCATGGCGGTGCTGGAAGCAGCGCCGCCATAGCGGATTCCCTGGGCCAGCGAAATCGTCCAGGAAGCACCGCCAGCCTGTTGGCGGTGCTTCCGCCGCCCTCCGCCATGGCGGTCATGGACCGCCAAGGTCAGAATGACCCCCTTTATGGTATACGGTTTGTAGAGCGCATGGATACCCTCAGGTTTCCCAGCGCTAATGGACCTTAACCAGGGAGAGTGACCCGAGCAAGAGCAGTATTAGAGTAGCCATGTTTTCAAAGCCTTACGGAACTCCAGTTCGTGACTCATCAGCCGGATTTTAAGAGGCAGCGAATTCCATAATTTAGCTCCTAAGTAAGCCAGTGTAGACCTGCCCCATTTAATTTTCTTAATTTTAGGTATGGTGGCTAAGGCTGTAGTGGCGGATCTCAAGTCTCTGTTCGGCTTATAAAATGAAGCCAGATTCTTAAAGAGTGAAGGTCCTCTGTCGTGCAAGGACCTATGTATATGACAGAGGGCCTTAAATTTGATCCGCTGCTCAACCTTCAGCCAGTGCAATGAGGCTAATCCGGCTTGCACTGATGACCTTCTCGGGATATCCAAAAGCAGACGGGCTGCAGCATTTTGTATTGTTTGTCATTTTTCCTTCACATAGGCTGGGGAGCCTAAAAAAAGGCATTCCCATAGTCTAATCTTGATAAAATCACAGCCTGCACAATAAGTCTTCTTGCCAATGCCGGGAGGATGACAAAGACCTTCCTAAGAAGTCTAAGTAGGCCAAAGCAGGTAATAGATATGTGTCTGGCATGAACGTCTAAAGTCAGGAGGAGGTCCAGAGTAATCCCCAAACTCTTTATCAGATTGTTTGGAGGCGGAAACTCACTAAGAGCCGAAAGACAACTACAAGAGATTCCAGATCTTAGTTCTGTACCCAGTATCATAACTTCAGTTTTCTCCTCATTAAGTTGCAATTTACTATGGTTCATCCAGCTTGAGACCGCTTGCATACATGTGGATAGTGCAACTCCTTCTTGGGTCTCGTTGGTGGAAAGAGAAACCACCCATTGGGTGTCGTCAGCATAGGACACCAACGCTAAACCAAAGGATTCTACCAAGGTAGCAAGCGGGGCCATATAGATATTAAACAGTGTCGGACTCAGGGCAGAGCCCTGAGGTACACCGCACCTACACAACAGCTTATCTGACAGAAACGATCGATCCAGAACCTGAAAGGATTTGTCCTGTAAGAAGGAAATGAACCAGGCCAATGCCTGGCCCCTAATCCCAATATTCTTCATCCTCTGGATTAATACCTGGTGGTCTACCGTGTCAAAAGCTGCACTCAAGTCCAGTGTAATGATCACTGTAGTAAGACCCTGGTCCACCTTTTTCCTAGCTTCTTCCATCACTGCAATTAAGGCAGGTTCCGTACAATACACTGTAAGGTTTATGATGAAACTATTGGGAATGATGGCATCCTGCATAGCAATAGTACTGCATGCAAGACTAAACATGAGAACACTGCAACAGTGCCTCTCATAGCGATGATCTCAAGCACAGGGTCAATTGCAAGATCTAGTGTTAGACTGCCAAACGCACAAGTCCCTTCAATGGTGGAATCTCAGCAATTTAATGGAGGGGCGGTCATTTCAGGACCCTGTGCCTCAGGCCACAATAACAGATGCATCAATGATAGGTTGGGGAGCTCATCTCAACAACCTTACCATGCAAGGGGAATGGGATTACAAACAGCTAAATTATCACAAAACCATTTAGAATTATTAGCTGTGTTCCTGGCCCCAAAAGCGTTTCAACCACTTCTCAAACACAAGACTGTCTTGATAAAATCAGACAATATGACAACCATGTATTAGCTAAAGAAACAAGGCGGGACACATTCATCTCAACTGTCCTTTCTAGCCCAAACAATATGGAAATGGGCAATTCCTAATCACATTCATCTACTAGCAGAATACATTCCAGGAATACACAATCAGCTAGCGGATCTCCTAAGCAGAACACACCAACAGATACATGAATGGGAGATACACTCTCCGGTACTTCAACAGTACTTTCAAAAGTGGGGGTCACCAGAAATAGACCTATTCGAAACAAGCGAAAACGCAAAATGACAAAACTTCGCATCCAGACACCCACATCCCCTATCCAAGGGCAATGCTCTATGGATGAATTAGTCAGGGATATTTGCATATGCTTTCCCCCTCTCCCACTCCTTCCGTTTCTAGTCAACAAGTTGCGTTAAACTTCACTCAACATGATACTCATAGCACCAACATGGGCACGTCAACCGTGGTACACAACATTATTAGATCTGTCAGTAGTACCAAACGCCCAACCAGAACGGATCAGTTGACACAAAACAGAGGTCAAATCAGACATCCAAATCACAAAACACTCAATCTAGCAATTTGGCTCCTGAGGTCATAGAGTTTGGATATTTACAACTCCCATCAGAATGTATGGAAGTTATTAAGCAAGCAAGAAAACCCGCTACTAGACAGAGCTATGCAAACAAATGGAAATATTGACCCTCTTACAGAGTCAACACAAGAGATTGTGGGGGTCATTACAACATTGGTGGTAAAAGCCACTTACCGCTGTGCAGAAGACCGCCAACACACGGCCGGGGAAATCCGTCACGGTCATTATGGCCCACAGCTCGGAATCCGCCAAAATGCAGACACCCACAGAAGTCCGCCACATCAAAGGTCAGTGATAAACTGGCGATAACAAAACCTCGACAGTCACGCCAACAGGAATACGCCCACACTATCACGACCCACAAATCCATGCGCCGGTCTTTCAACCGCGGTATTCCATTGGGGGTACACACCGCTGTGCTCAAAATACACACACATATACAAAACACTACCACATTGGACATTCCGAAATACACACACCTGATACACATACACCACTCCCACACACCCAATACAATATAAAACACACACCCACATCACCCACAAACCCTTACGTCAACAATTGCGACTGAGGGCCAGAGAGAGACACCACCATCTACAAACTAGCACCCACAGGCACTACACACCATCACTCACACAACACACCTCTAAATATCACCCCACACATCACCCCACACACCACCCCACACATCACCCACACCACGCCATGGCACCGCAAAGACACCCCAGGTTCTCTGAGGAGGAGCTCAGGGTCATGATGGAGGAAATCATCCGGGTAGAACCACAGCTATTCGGATCACGGGTGCAGCACACCACCATAGCTAGGAAGATGGAGCTATGGCGAAGAATCGTGGACAGGGTCAACGCAGTGGGACAGCACCCAAGAACTAGGGATGACATCAGGAAGAGGTGAAACGACCTATGGGGGAAGGTGCGTTCCGTGGTCTCAAGACACCACATCGCGGTTCAGAGGACTGGCGGCGGGCCCCCACCTCCTCCCCCACAACTAACAACATGGGAGGAGCAGGTCTTGGCTATACTGCATCCTGAGGGCCTCGCAGGAGTAGCTGGAGGAATGGACTCTGGTAAGTCAAATCTTAACTATTACATCCCCCACCCACCTGCATGCTATCACATACCCCCACCCTCGCCCTCACCCCCATCACTCCAACTCCTCACGTATGTCCCAATATCACAAACCACACATCCCAAACTCAATCCCTGCATGTAACACTAAAGCATGGACACCCATCACCAATGCATGGCCACTACACATACCCATACACCCCCCCTAAACCCTTATCACACAAGGTCCTACACAGGAATGCAAGCACTGGGGTACACAGTCACCTACCCATTTCACACCATGGCACACACAGATGCAATAATCATGCCTTTACCCCCCTGCAGGACCCCTACCCAACGTCACCGGACAGGAGGGTCCTGATATGTCCACTCCACCCACAGAAGAGGCCCACAGTGATGACAGCAGCTCTGTCCAACTGGATCTAGATGACTAGCCCGGCCCATCTGGGACCTCTGGACAGTCGGTTCCCCTCACACTGGCACAGGCCACTACAGAGCTTGCCCCCTCTGGAAAAACCAGCTCAGCACCCACCCAGCGGGCCCATACCTCTGTCCCCAGGACATGTCAATCAGCAGTGTGTCCACCACTACAAGGAACCCAGGCTAACCCACCACCCCAACAACACCAGGGACCTGGGGGCAGTGGTAGTGGGCACACGGTTCAGGGGACAGAGGCCCAGGAACACAGAGGAACTGGGAGGGCTGCTGTGCGACAGGGGGAGGACAGGCCCAGGGAACCCATTCTCCACAAGGCCCTCTCCAACATCATGGGAGCCTACCACCATTCCCAGGAGACGATGGCAACGGTATTGGCCAAGTTTCAGGAGACCCAGCGGCTGCAGGAGGAACAGTATTTGGGCTTCAGGGAGGAACTCAAATCCATCAATTCCACCCTGGGCACCATTGTAGGGGTGCTGAAGGAACTCGTCAACACCAGGATGGACACTGTGGCACAACAAGGGGCCCCTGACACTAGCCTGGACGATGAACTGCCCACCACCTCCGCCGGCGCTAGTGGACAGGAGTCACTGCCACAGGACCACGATACCAGCACCCCACCCCCTGCAGATGGAGAACCACCCTGCAAACGGTCCCTGAGATCCAGGACAAAGACATAGAACAATGCCAAGACCCCCGCCAAGAAATGAGACCATCCTGATTGTCATCCTTCTGTCCCACTTTGTCACCCTGTCCATACTTAAACTGCCCCAGCTCCACTTCCTATGCCCCTTTGGACAATGCACCTGTGAGACTAATAGACTGGACTCTGCCATGGACATTCCTCCACCATCACCCCTGACCATTTTACAACCACCTTCACTATTGAGCACTTAAATAAACACCCTTAAATCAAAAAACAATCTTGAGTCAGTCTGTGCTTTCGAAGATGTGTATTTGCAATAACAGTGGCAAAATGCTATATCAAATGTAATGTCAACATACCTATGTCACACAGCTCTAGTCCATGCGATAACAAAGCAGATGGCACACAGTGGGACCCACATCTGTGAAATCGTAAGGGAAAGTGACAACTCAGTGACCATTCACTGGGTGAAAATGACAGAAGGATGAGAGGTAGTAGAATTAAATCAGATGTAGCAGGCTGTGTTGTCTTCTTACCTGTGTCTTACTGGAAGTATTGCAGGATCACTGTGTTCCTGTTATCAATGTCCTCTTCTGCTTCCTCGTCTTCACTGTCCCCACAGGCTCCACAGCTGCCACAACACCTCCATCTGGACCATCCTCCTGCAGAAAAGGCACCGGTCATCGCAAAGCCAAGTTGTGAAGCATACAGCAGGACACGATGATCTGGCACACCCTCTTTGGTAAGTAGAATAGGGAACCACCTGTCATATGGAGGCACTGGAACCTGGCCTTCAGGAGGCCGAAGGTCCTCTATATAACCCTCCTAGTTCGCCCATGGGCCTCATTGTAGCATTCCTCCCTTGTCCTGGGATTCCTCATTGGGGTCAGTAGCCATGACAGGTTGGGGTAACCAGAGTCACCTGCAAATATGGAGGGACAACTGTTAGACACACACTAACTCATAGGGACATACCCAGACAACTATTCACACTGTATTGGGTCCATGTCCTCACCTAATAGCCACACACGGTGCCTCTGGAGTTGCCCCATCACATAAGGGATGCTGCTATTTCTCAAAATGTAAGTGTCATGCACTGAGCCAGGAAATTTGGCATTCACATGGGAGATGTACTGGTCTGCCAAACACACCATCTGCACATTCATCGAATGGTAACTCTTCCGGTTTCTGTACACCTGTTCACTCCTGCGGGGGGGACCAAGGCCACATGTGTCCCATCAGTGGCACCTATGATGTTGGGGATATGTCCCAGGGCATAGAAGTCACCTTTCACTGTAGGCAAATCCTCCACCTGAGGGAAAATGATGTAGCTCCGCATCTGTTTCAGCAGGGCAGACAACACTCTGGACAACACGTTGGAAAGCATAGGCTGGGACATCCCTGATGCTATGGCCACTGTAGTTTGAACTGACCCACTTGCTAGGAAATGGAGTACTGACCGCACCTGCACTTGAGGGGGGATTCCTGTGGGATGGCGGATAGCTGACGTCAGGTCTGGCTCCAACTGGGCACACAGTTCCTGGATTGTGGCACGATCAAGTCTGTAGGTGATGATCACATGTCGCTCCTCCATTGCCGACAGGTCCACCAGCAGTCTGTACACCGGAGGATGCCGCCACCTCCTCACATGCCCCAGCGGACGGTGCCTATGGAGGAGAACAGCGAACAGAGAGTCAACCAACTCTGAGGTACGTAAACACAGCTTACTCGGAAATATTAGCAAATCGACATATGCCTGTATGAGTGCTTAGGCAAGGCCTAGATATGTGTGACGCAGTCCAAAATAATGCCATGTGGGCCCCTGAAATGGCGGCTGCCTGACCTGTAAAGTGGGACAAGGGGATATTAGGTAACTGCGCTGGCGTTGTACACCATCGCGGTAGGTGGTCGAAGACCGCAGCGCAATCCTGCATTGGTTAACATTGGACCCTATGGGTCCCAGGAGCCAATGACGATGTACGCCGGTGGTGACGGTCACTTGATACCTGATCTTCGACAGGAGAGGACCTACACTGCAAGTGCTGCTGTGACCTCAGTCTGGAAGAGACAATGGCTCGTGTGTCTGGGGAAAGGGCTCCTGCCTTCAGCACGGAGGAGTTGGAGAAACTCATGGATGGGGTCCTCCCCCAGTACACGCTACTCTACGGTCCTCCAGACAAACAGGTAAGTACACTGTGAGCATGCTGTATGGGCAGTGCCTGTGTGGAGTGGTGTGGATGAAAGATGGGGGGGTGAGAATGAGGCGTGCATGAAACGACGGTGAGTGCATGTGCGTCATGGGAAGAGTAGGGATAACGGGCCAATGACTGTGACTGTGATGGTGCGGACGGTAATAACTCCTCTTTTTCCCCTGTACTATTCCTGTGGGTCAGCGCCCACCAGAAGTAGGACATTTGGTGTGCCATCGGCAAGAAAGTCCGTACCCTGGAGTCTACCACAGATGGAGCACCCACTGCCGGAAAAGATGGGAGGACATTCGCCGCTGGAGCAAGAAGACGGCGGAGGCCCAGCTGGGGATGGCCTCCCAACGTGGAAGGGGTGACCATCGCACCATGACCCCCCTGATGTTCAGGATCCTGGCGGTGGCGTACCCGGAGTTGGATGGGCGCTTGAGGGCATCACAGCAGCCACAAGGGGGTGAGTACACTCTCATTCTGCTGATTCAGCGCGCATTGTAGGTGTCTGGGTGGGGGAGGTGGGCTGTGGGTTTCCCTAGGCCAGGGCGAGTTTAGTAGGCAAGGAGCCTTCTTAAGGCAGGCCCTGTGGCACCCCACCCCACCCCACCTGTGACAGTGCCGACTACACCTAGTTAGCCTGCTGTGACATCCATGGGTGCAGCAATCGGGCATAGCCTTGTAACCCATGTCCCTGGGATTGAATAGGGAACTCCAAGTGCGCGGCGTAGTGCAGGGGGCTTCTGTCTCTGTAGTGTCCGCCAACGGTAGCGGTATTGCATGCACTCAACAGGTCTTTCTTCTCTCTCCCCCCCCCCCTTTTTGTGGTCTCCCTGTTCTTGTGTGCATTAGCATCATCAGGCGGAGGAGCAGTGGCACCAGAGCAGGAGGGAGCTGCATCCCACATGGCCCTGGAGGGCGACACTACGGAATCTGAATTTACCAGTGGGACGAACAGCGAGGGGAGCTCCACGGCGGGGACAGTAGCTGACACCAGCGATACGGACTCCTCCTCTGATGGGAGCTCCCTTGCGGTGGCGGGCCCATCTGTGCCCCCGCATCTACAGGTTCAGCCGCCACCCCCCCTACTAGCACCGCCCTCCCAGCAGCCCCTCAGCGTTTGCCCCGTGGCCGCTCACCCAGGAGGGTGGGCATCTCCTTCGCCCCAGGCACCTCAGCCCCTTCCCCTGTCACCCCTGCTGCCCTCAGTGAGGAGGCCATTGACCTCCTCAGGTCCCTCACCGTTGGGCAGTCTACCATTTTGAATGCCATCCAGGGTGTAGAGAGGCAGTTGCAACAAACCAATGCATACCTGGAGGGCATTCACTCTGGTCAGGCAGCTCATCAGCGAGCTTTTCAGACTCTGGCCTCTGCACTGATGACAGACATTGTCCCTGTCTCTAGCCTCCCCCCTCCAACTTTCTCCACCCAAACCCCTGTACCTTAGCCTATCCCAAGCACACCATCAGACCAGCATGCACACACCTCAACACACAAGGGAAGCTCTGGCAAACATAAGCACCACACATCCCACAGGCACATACGCAAGCATCACACACATGCAGACACACCAACATCCACTACCTCCACTGTGTCCCCCTCCTCCTCGTCTTCCTCCTCCCTCCCTGTCTCATCTCCACTCACACCTGCATGCACTACATCCTCAGCCACTAGGTCCATCACCAGCACACCCACCACCACACCCCGCTCACGTGCAGTCACCACCCCCACTACCATTCACACGTCCCCTGTGTCCTCTCCCAGTGTGTCTGTGAGGCCACCTCCCAAGGTACACAAACGCAGCCACACACCCACCCAACGGCCATCCACCTCACGACAGCCTCCAGCCCATGCACCTTCACCCAAAGTCACCAAACGTACACCTCCTACAACCACTACCTCTTCCTCCACTCCCAAACCCCCTCCATCTACCCATCCCAGTGTTCCTTAGAAACTTTTCCTGTTCAACCTTGACCTCTTTCCCTCACCTCCCCCACCCCTTCAGTCTCCTAGGGCCCGACTCTCCAGGTCCCAACCCAGCACCTCAGCCACAGCATCTGCAGGACCAGTGGTGCCAGTAGTAACCGGCTTCTGGAGTGTACCGGCAAGTCTGGGAAGATCTGCACGGCGTACAAGACCGCCACCAGCCCCGCTGCCCAGGACACCACCGCCAGCAGCCCCGCTGCCCAGGACACCGCCGCCAGCAGCCCCGCTGCCCAGGACACCGCCACCAGCAGCACCGCTGCCCAGGACACTGCCGCCAGCAGAACCGCAGGCCAGTGAGCGCCAATGATTCCTACGTTACTGAGGCTGCCACGGGCAGGATGAAGCACTCTGGGCACAAAGCCCCCTCTAGAACCAGTGGAGAAAGGCATCCACTACCTCTGTCCTTGCCAGGATGAAGCACTCTGGGCACAAAGCCCCCTCCAGAACCAGTGGAGAATCACATCCACTACCTCTGTCCTTGGCAGGATGAAGCACTCTGGGCACAAAGCCCCCTCCAGAAACCAGTGGAGACTGTTATCCACTTAGAGACTGTGGCTTTGCACTCCCCAGGATTGAACAGTGGGCAATCCACCCACTGTAGAGACTTGAGAGACTGTGGCTTTGCACTCCCTAGGATTGAACAGCGGGCAAACCACCCACTGTAGAGACTTGAGAGACTGTGGCTTTGCACTCCCCAGGATTGAACAGTGGGCATGGAGCCCCCTTGTGGATCTGGCGTCGTGCACTCATCCGGCTAAGGTGCCCCCCCTTCCCTTCCCCCTGAGGTGCCCGTTTTATTTCTATGTGATGCCCCAGCAGTGTTCTCTCCGTCTTGTTTGGGTATTGAGTGTGGGCCTCGCCCATGCCTTTTGGGCCCAGTGGTCCACGGACTATGATAGTGGAATACCTTGGACTTGGATTCTTGGTGTATATATTTGTTTATAGTGTAAATATCTTAATATATGTATATATTTTTGATTACTGTCTTCGTATGTATTACAATCATTCAACTAATTTCCTTTTGTCCTTGCATTCTTCCAGGGGGGTTGGGGGATGTAACTGTGATGTATCATGATGTATTAGTGTGTGTGTTGTCGTGGGTGGGGGTGGGAGTGTTGCGTGTGTGTGTCACTGTTTTTTCCCTCCCCCTCCCCTGTGTCGTAGGTGCAGTACTCACCGTGGTCTTCGGCGCCGGCGTTCGTGCTCCTGGTAGAGGAGCAGGAAGATAAAGGCTGGAAGAATCTGAATTTCCGGTTCCATGTCGTCCTGGTTCCTCGTAGGATGTGTAGAGGTGAGCGTTTTCCCTTCCAAGTCCTGTTTCAGCCGTGTTTTTGTTCGCGGTGTATCCGCCCCGGAAAAGGTGGCAGATTGGCTTGTAATTCTGTGGGCGGTACATTCTCTTCCGCCTGTCTGTTGGCGGTTACCGCGGCGGTGTTTGTTTGTACCGCCTTGGCGGTCGGAGTGTTAAAGTGGCTGTCTATGTTGGCGGTTTCCACCACGGTCTTAATTCCATTTTTTTTTCCGCCGGCCTGTTGACGGTTTTACCGCCGCTTCAACACCGACCGACAGGGTTGTAATGACCATCTGTATGTTATTTATTTAATTACATGACTTATGGGACCACCATTTGAGCCTATGCACTCGTGCCAAATTCTATTTCTATTATGGAAGGTTGCCTTCCTAGTGGCAATTACTTCTTTAAGAAGAGTAAGTGAAATCCAAGCCTTTACTCTTGAAGAACCGTTCTTCCAAGTACACAAGCATAAAGTTGTACTAAGAACAAACCCAAAATTTTTACCAAAAGTGTTATCACCATTTCATATAAATTAAACAGTGGAACTGCCAGTATTCTTCCCACGGCCAGATTCTGTGGCAGAAAGAGCTCTACATACATTAGACATCAAAAGCGCTTTAATGTACTATTTAGATAGAACTAAAGCATTTAGAAAGACTAAACAACTATTTGTCGCTGTCCAAAAACCTCATACAGGAAATCCCATATCAAAACAAGGTTTAATACGATGGATTGTAAGATGCATCCAAACATGCTATATTAAAGTGAAAAGACAGCTTCTAGTTACTCCTAAAGCACATTCTACAATGAAAAAAGGTGCGACAATACCTTTTTTAGGGAATATACCAATGGTTGAAATATGTAAAGCTGCCACTTGGTCAACACCACACACTTTCACTAAACACTACTGTGTAGACGTATTATCACGACAACAAGCCACAGTAAGCCAAGCTGTACTAAGAACATTATTTTAAACGACTTCAACTCCTACAGGCTAACCACCGCTCTTTTATGGGAGGACAAAATGCTTTGTAGTCTATGCACAGCATGTGTATCTGCAGCTACACGTGCCATCGAACGGAAAATGTCACTTACCCAGTGTACATCTGTTCGTGGCATGTTCCGCTTCAGATTCACATGCACCCTCCCACCTCCCCGGAAACCTGTAGTCATTTAAGTTACAAACATTTGTACATATGTATATACATTTACATTAGCGTGGACATCTCTCACTTTGTACCTATATACTCTATCACTCCTTCCTTTACCCTCTGCGGGAAAACAATCTAACAATGGAGTCGATGCCCATGTGCAATGGAACCGAAGAGGAGGAGTCACTCGATCCCTTGACTCTAACACTTCTAAGAAGAAAAACAACTTGTAACACGCTGAGCCCAAGACTAGATGGCACGAACAGATGTACACTGGGTTAGTGACATTTTCCATATGAGTTTGTGTATAAATATATGAGTATGTGTGTATATATATATGTTCGATGGCATGTGTAGCTGCAGATACACATGCTGTGCACATCCCGCCATCTGGTGTTGGGCTCGGAGTGTTACAAGTTGTTTTTCTTCTAAGAAGTCTTTTCGAGTCACGAGACCGAGGGAATCCTCCCATTTCGACTCCATTGCGCATGGGCGTCGACTCCATCTTAGATTGTTTTTTTTCCGCCATCGGGTTCGGACGTGTTCCTTTTCACTACGTGTTTCGGGTCGGAAAGTTAGTTAGAATCTCGGAAAAATCGTCGGTATTGTTTGCGTTCGGTATCGGGTTAGTTACAACAGATCGACACCAAATTAAGAAGAGCTCCGGTGGCCCTTCGGGGTTTTCTTCCATCCCCGTCGGCGCCTGGTCGGCCCGGCCACGTGTCTCTTCAAGGCTGATGGAACGGACCCCATTCCCCTTCTGTCCAAAATGCCATAACAAGTATTCATATACAGATCAACATCTGGTCTGTAACTTGTGTTTGTCACCAGAACACAAGGAGGATACTTGTAAGGCCTGTTGAGCGTTTCGGTCCAGGAAGACACTCAGGGACCGAAGAGCAAGAAGACTGCAAATGGCATCGGCGCCGACAGGACAAGAGCGTTTCGAGGAGGAGGAAGAAACATTCTCCACCCAGGAGTCAGACTCTGAGGAGATCGATCCCGAAGAAACGCCAAAAACCGTGAGTAGGACGTCGAAAACAAAAACTCACGAGAAAAGCGCTAAAGCCCAGGGGACGCCACCGCCAACAGGCCATGGCTTAACCCGAAAAGTAGGTGACCGTTCATCGGCACCGAAAAAGGGCGAGCTGGTGTCGAAGTCATCCGACTCCGGTCGAGATACTGGCACACAGCAATCTCGGGCCCGAGATAGTGGCTCATAGAAAATTCGGCACGAGACACCGGCACCGAAACGGGTCGGCACCGAGAGAGCACGACGCCGAAAGTAAAAAAGGTTTCGTCGGAGCCGAAAAAAGCAGCCGAAAAGGTTTTGGTACCGAAATATCTGGCCTCGGAACCAAAAACAAGTTCCTACACTGAGGAACAAGGACTGTCCACACAAATGAAGACACATAGATTTGGACAGGAATTACAGGCAATAGAGCCAGATCACACACAAAGACGGCTCTTTATTAAAAAAGATACAGGGAAGATCAGCACTCTATCTCCAGTCAAAATGAAACGCAAGCTTGCCTTCCAAGACAAAGACAAACAGCCACACGCAAAGGTGGCTAAACAAGTAACACCACCACCATCCCCACATCACTCTCCGCAACCATCACCGGTAGCCACTCCACCAATGATGCAATCCCCAACTCATACAGGAATGAGTCAAGATGACCCTGACGCATGGGACCTTTATGACGCACCAGTGTCAGACAATAGTCCAGAATGCTATCCAGCTAAACCATGGCCACCAGAGGATAGTACAGGCTACGCACAAGTGGTGGCAAGAGCAGCTGCATTTCATAATGTCAGCCTTCATTCAGAGCCCATTGAAGACGACTTTCTTTTTAATACACTGTCGTCCACACACAGCCAATATCAGAGTCTTCCTATGCTACCCGGAATGCTAAAACACTCCAAACAAGTGTTGGAGGAGCCTGTTAAAGGGAGAGCCATTACTCCAAGAGTAGATAAAATATATAAACCGCCACCAACAGACCCAGTGTACATTACACAACAGCTAACACCAGACTCTGTTGTAGTGGGAGCAGCGCGCAAACGTGCCAACTCTCATACTTCAGGAGATGCACCACCTCCAGATAAAGAAAGTCGAAAATTCGATGCTGCAGGCAAAAGGGTGGCGGCACAGGCAGCAAACCAGTGGCATATTGCAAATTCGCAAGCTTTGCTAGCCAGATACGATAGGGCCCATTGGGATGAGATGCAACACCTTATTGAACATTTACCCAGGGAGTTCCAAAAGAGAGCGCAGCAATTAGTAGAAGGAGGACAGGGTATCTCAAATAATCAGATACGGTCAGCAATGGATGCTGCAGACACAGCTGTTAGAACTGTCAACACAGCTGTAACAATAAGGAGACATGCATGGCTGCGTACATCAGGATTTAAACCAGAGATACAGCAAGCTGTGCTGAATATGCCATTCAACGGACAGCAGTTGTTTGGGCCGGAGGTGGACACTGCGATCGAAAAACTTAAAAAAGACACTGACACGGCCAAAGCCATGGGCACACTCTACTCCCCACAGAGCAGAGGCACATTTCGAAAAACACAATTTCGAGGGGGGTTTCAAGGGCAAACCACAGAAGCCACAGCCTCGCAAACAAAGCCCACTTACCAGAGCCAGTATCAGCGGGGAGGTTTTCGGGGACAATATAGAGGGGGACAATTTCAAAGGAACAGAGGAAAGTTCCAAAGTCCCAAAACTCCTCCAAACAAACAGTGACTTCAAGGTCACAAATCCCCAACACATAACACCTGTGGGGGGGAGACTAACCAAGTTTTACAAACATTGGGAGGAAATAACAACAGACTCTTGGGTCTTAGCAATTATCCAGCATGGTTATTGCATAGAATTTATCAAATTCCCTCCAAACATTCCACCGAAAACACACAATATGTCAAAACAACATATAAACCTTCTAGGACTAGAAGTTCAAGCATTGCTCCAAAAAGAAGCAATAGAGTTAGTACCAAAACAAGAACTAAACACAGGAGTTTACTCACTGTACTTTCTGATACCCAAAAAAGACAAAACTCTAAGACCCATACTAGATCTCAGAATAGTAAATACATACATCAAATCAGACCATTTTCACATGGTTACATTACAAGAAGTAATCCCACTGCTCAAACAACAAGAGTACATGACAACACTGGATCTAAAGGATGCATATTTCTATATACCAATACATCCTTCACACAAGAAGTACCTAAGGTTTGTATTCCAAGGGATACATTACCAATTCAAAGTGTTGCCATTCGGAATAACAACTGCGCCAACAGTTTTTACAAAATGTCTAGCAGTAGTAGCTGCACATATCAGAAGGCAGCAAATACATGTGTTCCCGTACCTAGACGATTGGTTAATCAAAACCAACACGCAAAAACAGTGTTCACAACACATAAATTACGTCATACAAACCCTACACAAACTAGGTTTCTCAATCAATTACTCAAAGTCACACCTTCTGCCGTGTCAAACACAGCAATACCTAGGAGCAACAATCAACACAGTAAAAGGAATTGCCACTCCAAGTCCACAAAGAGTCCAAACATTCCAAAATGTCATACAAGCCATGTATCCAAACCAAAAGATACAGGTCAAATTAGTAATGAAACTCCTAGGCATGATGTCCTCATGCATAGCCATTGTCCCAAACGCAAGGTTGCACATGCGGCCCTTACAACAGTGCCTAGCATCACAGTGGTCACAGGCACAGGGTCAACTTCTAGATCTGGTGTTGATAGACCGCCAAACATACATCTCGCTTCAATGGTGGAACAGTATAAATTTAAACCAAGGGCGGCCTTTTCAAGACCCAGTGCCACAATGCGTAATAACAACAGATGCATCCATGACAGGGTGGGGAGCACACCTCAATCAGCACAGCATCCAAGGACAATGGGACATTCACCAAAAACAGTTTCATATAAACCACTTAGAACTGTTAGCGGTATTTCTAGCTCTAAAAGCATTTCAACCCATAATAACCCACAAATACACTCTTGTCAAAACAGACAACATGACAACAATGTATTACCTAAGCAAACAGGGAGGAACACACTCGACACAGTTGTGTCTCCTAACACAAAAAATATGGCATTGGGCGATTCACAACCACATTCGCCTAATAGCACAATTTATTCCAGGGATTCAGAATCAGTTAGCAGACAATCTCTCTCGGGATCACCAACAGATCCACGAATGAGAAATTCACCCCCAAATACTGAACACTTACTTCAGAATGTGGGGAACGCCACAAATAGATCTATTTGCAACAAAAGAAAACTCAAAATGCCAAAACTTCGCATCCAGGTACCTACAACATCAGTCTCAGGGCAATGCACTATGGATGAACTGGTCAGGGATATTTGCGTACGCTTTTCCCCCTCTCCCACTTCTTCCATATCTAGTAAACAAGTTGAGTCAAAACAAACTCAAACTCATACTAATAGCACCAACATGGGCAAGGCAACCTTGGTACACAACACTACTAGACCTTTCAGTAGTACCTCATATCAAACTGCCAAACAGACCAGATCTGTTAACACAACACAACACAAACAACAGATCAGACATCCAAATCCAGCATTGCTGAATCTAGCAATTTGGCTCCTGAAATCCTAGAATTCGGGCACTTAGACCTCACACAGGAATGTATGGAGGTCATAAAACAGGCTAGAAAACCTACCACTAGACACTGTTATGCAAATAAGTGGAAAAGATTTGTTTATTACTGCCATAATAATCAAATTCAACCTTTACACGCATCTGCAAAAGAAATAGTAGGATACTTACTACATTTGCAAAAATCTAACCTAGCTTTCTCTTCCATTAAAATACATCTTACGGCAATTTCTGCTTACCTACAAATTACGCACTCGATTTCATTGTTTAGGATACCAGTCATAAAGGCGTTTATGGAAGGCCTAAAGAGAATTATACCACCAAGAACACCACCAGTTCCTTCATGGAACCTCAACATTGTCCTAACACGACTCATGGGTCCACCTTTTGAGCCCATGCACTCTTGTGAAATGCAATACTTAACGTGGAAAGTTGCATTTTTAATTGCCATCACATCTCTAAGAAGAGTGAGTGAAATTCAAGCATTTACCATTCAAGAACCATTTATTCAAATACACAAAAATAAAGTTGTTCTACGGACCAATCCTACATTTTTACCAAAAGTAATCTCACTGTTCCACTTAAATCAAACGATAGAATTACAAGTGTTCTTCCCACAGCCAGATTCTGTAGCCGAAAGAGCACTACATACATTAGACATCAAAAGAGCACTAATGTACTACATCGACAGAACAAAACTAATTTGAAAGACAAAACAACTATTTATCGCCTTTCAAAAACCTCATACAGGAAATCCAATTTCAAAAAAAGGCATTGTTAGATGGATAGTTAAGTGCATTCAAACCTGCTATCTTAAAGCTAAAAGAGAACTGCCTATTACACCAAAGGCACACTCAACCTGAAAGAAAGGTGCTACCATGGACTTTCTAGGAAATATTCCAATGAACGAAATATGTAAGGCAGCAACATGGTCTATGCCTCATACATTTACCAAGCACTACTGTGTAGATGTGCTAACTGCACAACAAACAACAGTAGGTCAAGCTGTATTAAGATCATTATTTCAAACTACTTCAACTCCTACAGGCTGAACCACCACTTTTGGGGAGATAACTGCTTACTAGTCTATGCACAGCATGTGTATCTGCAGCTACACATGCCATCGAACGGAAAATGTCACTTACCCAGTGTACATCTGTTCGTGGCATTAGTCGCTGCAGATTCACATGCGCCCACCCGCCTCCCCGGGAGCCTGTAGCTGTTTAGAAGTAGATCTTAAACATTTGTACATTTGTAAATATATTACTTAAAACTTTATTATGTACATACGCATTCACTCCATTGCATGGGCACTATTACTAGCATACACAACTCCTACCTCACGCTCTGCGGGCAAAACAATCTAAGATGGAGTCGACACCCATGCGCAATGGAGTCGAAATGGGAGGAGTCCATCGGTCTCGTGACTCGAAAAGACTTCTTCGAAGAAAAACAACTTGTAACACTCCGAGCCCAACACCAGATGGCGGGATGTGCACAGCATTTGAATCTGCAGAGACTAATGCCACGAACAGATGTACACTGGGTAAGTGACATTTTCCATATATATATGTATATGTATATAGTGTATATGTATGTATAAGTGTATGTATATGTATATATAAGTGTATGTATATGTATATATAAGTGTATGTATATATATGTATATGTATGTATGTGTATAAATGTACATATATGTGTTTATGTATAAATGTGTATATATATGTTTATGTATAAATGTATATGTATATGTATAAATGTGTATATGTATAAATGTATATGTATATGTATAAATGTGTATATATATGTATAAATGTGCATATATATATGTATATGTATAAATGTGTAAATATATGTATAAATAAATGTATGTTTATGTATAAATGTATGTGTATGTATATGTATAAATGTATGTATATGTATATATATATATGTATAAATGTGTATGTATATATGTATAAATGTGTATATATATATATCTATATATATAAATGTGTATATATATATCTATATATATATATAAATGTGTATATATATATCTATATATATATATAAATGTGTATATATATATCTATATATAAATGTGTATATATATATCTATATATAAATGTGTATATATATATCTGTGTATAAATGTGTATATATCTATCTATGTGTATAAATGTGTATATATCTATCTGTGTATAAATGTGTATATATCTATCTATGTGTATAAATGTGTATATATCTATCTGTGTATAAATGTGTATATATCATTCTATACGTATAAATGTATATATCTATCTATACGTATAAATGTATATATCTATCTATACGTATAAATGTATATATATATCTATACGTATAAATGTATATATATATCTATGTGTATAAATGTATATATATATATATATATATCTATGTGTATAAATGTATATATATATCTATGTGTATAAATGTATATATATATCTATATGTATAAATGTATATATATATCTATATGTATAAATGTATATATATATCTATATGTATAAATGTATATATATATATATAAATGTATATATATAAATGTATATATATATATCTATATATAAATGTATATATATATATCTATATATAAATGTATATATATATATCTATATATATAAATGTATATATCTATATCTATATATATAAATGTATATATATATATCTATATATATAAATGTATATATATATATCTATATATATAAATGTATATATATATATCTATATATATAAATGTATATATATATATCTATATATATAAATGTATATATATATATATATATATATATATCTATATATATAAATGTATATATATATATATATATATCTATATGTATAAATGTGTATATATATATATATATATGTATAAATGTGTATATATATA